>NC_136063.1:1858824847-1861383181 GCF_964261635.1 Lissotriton helveticus | reverse complement strand
GACACTATCAACAGAAACTTATTATGGTTAAAGCTGGAAGAAATGAACATTCCACCTGGGCTACTAACACAGCTGATTTCACTACATACGGACACATGGGTCCAGGTCAAGCTAGGATCAGGAGATCTCCTATCAAGGAAGATACAGACCACAAAAGGCTTAAAACAAGGGTGCGTGCTAGCACCAAGATTATTTAACATCTTTATGTCTGACCTGGCACAGCAGCTGGATGAAAGCAATTCTCACGCTCCAAGCATAGGTGGCTTTACTCTCTCCAACCTAATGTATGCTGATGATATTGTGTTAATCAGCAGAACACCGATAGGTCTACAACGTCTAATCAGCACAACTTTAAGTACTCAACAGATAACAGCTTAAGCATCAATCTCTCAAAGACCAAGATAATGTGGATAAATGCAAAAACATCATCAGCAGGGCTCAGTTGGCACATGGGAGGGTGCACACTGGATACAGTGGAGGAGTACAAGTATCTGGCCGTAATTGTGGACAGAAAGGGCTCATTCCAACAGCAAAAGGATGCAATAAAACGAAGGGGAACCAGCATAGCAATTGCACTAAGGAGTCTCAAAACGAAAGCAGTCGGCCAAAGCTTTACCCCCTTGCTCCAAGTGCACCAGGCAAAGCTAACACCGGCCGTAACTTATGGAAGCGAATGCCGCCGAGGGAGGGACGCTCAGCTATTGAACAGTACAATAGCAAAGGCCATGAGAATGATATTCAGCCTACCCAATTACACCTCGCAGGCCCAAATAAGGCTGGAATTCTGCCTGATAAACCAAACGCTGGTGCGAATGGGTGTCTACGTAAAAAGATGGCTCAAGATCCAGAGAGGAGAAGCTGCAAGCCTAAACCACTACCTATGGAAAGAGATAGAAAACAAGAGCAATGGCGCGGCCGCAAAATACCTCAAGCTTTCAATAAACTCCTTGTGCCTACAAGAAGCCTGGAAGTGCAGCGGGTCCCATAGCATCTTTAAACAGCTAGTTAACAAATCAGTAAGATCAATCTCGTTAATTGATTACAAAGCAAGCCTAGCTATACAAGCAGCACTTGCCAAAGCTACCTAGGAGTCGGGTTTTCTAGGCGCACAAAGGAGAAGTTCTTACGCTTACGGCTAGGCCTGCTTCCAGCACAAAATCACCTCCCCCCATGCAAAAGGCCCCAAGCAACAACCAATTGCCGAATATGTGGGAAGGCAAAAGAAGGAATCCTGCACCTAATATGCACCTGCAAAGGTCTGGACACAGAGCGCAGATCGTGCCTAAAATTGCCCCTTAATCAGCTGGGCATAAGAACATGTAGGCAAGCGGTCAAGGCTTGCTTCGATGGAAAAAAAATTCAATTAGCAAGCCACGTTGTCAAATTCTTGGAGAAAGCAGAGAAGAAACAAGAATGACAGAAGGCAGATACTGGAAGATGCTAACCCAAGAAGCAAACCCAAAAAGGCGCAACAAACAGTGAATCAACAATCCAAAAAGGGCAAGGAACAGATTCCGGAAGGCAAGTTAATACATAACAAATCGTAAGGAACTGCTACGAACTAACAGACTCCGGTGAATAACAAGTCTCTTTTATGTTCCAAGCTCCGCGTCGGCACGGTCTAAACCCAGGTGCAAGTCTTTCGACACAGCCAGCTCAGGCAAAACAAGGGTCTTACTGTATTTTAATCCATGCTCAGTGTGAAAGAAGCATGAATTTTTGCAACAACCACTATTTTAGAAATAAAGTTATAGTGATTTTATATCTTTTATAATAATTGTATTTTACTGATGATTTACATGCTAATATTTGCAATGACTTTAACTAACTGTGCAATAAAGATTACTTACATATGTGTGAGGAGTTTGAACTGGCAGTGTTTGTACATTGGTAGTCAGGGGAGATCTCTGAGGTGAGGTGTGATGTGGGTATGCCAGGGAGGTCCAGGACAAGTCTGGCAGCAGCGTTCTGGATGGTCTGAAGATGGCTGAGGAGGTGGTTAGATGATTCCGGCATAAAGTTTGTTGCTGTTGTCAAGTCTGCTGGTGATTAGGACTTGAGTGGCGGTATGTATGGTCCTCTTGGAATTCCAGCTAAAGATTTTTGTGAGGATGATTAATATGTGGATGTAGGAGAATCTGACTGTGTTCAACTGTGCGGTCATGCTGAGTTTGTCATCCGGTTACGTACCTGGTTGGTGGGTAATGGAGTTGGAAGATGCTCTGATGGCCACCAGATGGAGTCCCACGGGGAGTTCTTGTTCCCAAAGATCAGCACTTCTGTCGTATCTGTGTTGAGTTTCAGACAGCTGGTTCTCATCCATTCTGCTATGTGGATCATGGATGATACATGTAGCAGAATAGATCTGGTCATGGGGGAATTGTTGGACATAGAGAGGATGAGCTAGGTGTCATCGGCATAGGAGATGATGGAGAGACCATGGGATCTGCTGACGTCAGCGAGTGGTGTCATGTAAATGTTGAACAGGGTGGGGCTAAGGGATGATCCTTGAGGGACTCCAGAGATCAGGTCCTTTAGCTCCGATGTTTAGAAGGAGGAGTCTGACTCGCTAAGTTCTCTTTTTGAGGAACAAGCATATCCATTTGAGTGCTGGGACTTGGATGACTGTATCATGTCATCTTTTGATGAAGCTGGAGTGTGACACGCTGTTGAATGCTACAGAGAGGTCCAGCAGTATGAGAGCAGCAGTTGCTCCTCAGTCTAGAAGGGTGTAGATCTCATCTGTCTTGGCGATATTGGCAATAAATGCTGTCTCCATACTGTGGTTGCTGCGAAAGCCAGATTGGAAGTGGTCGAGAAGATTCTGGAGTTCTAGGTAGTTTGTGAGTTACTGGTTGTTTGCTTTCTCTCTCACTTTTGTTGGGTAAGGTACTAGGGAGATGGATCTATAGGTATTTAGTTTGTTGGGGTAAGCCAATGGGTGTGACTGCAGCATGCTCGCACTCCATTGGGAAAGTTGCAGACTTGATGGAGGAGGTAAGTGGGGGCTGGTGCCTAAGCACCTGCCGAATGGAGTTGCACACCGGCTGCCATTAAGTAGGTCCTGGGAGGAGCATGGGGGCAGTGGGTAGGAATAAGAAGAGGCGGCATAAAGACACAGGTAGAAAACACAGGAGGAAGATGCGGGAGAGCAGGAATGGAGTGGGGAAGGTGGGAGGTAGCAGGAGGAAAAAGCATGGGAGGATTGAGGGCTGGGGAAAGATGGAGGCACAAAGTAAAGAGGCATGTGGAAAACCGGCACAAAGTAAAGAGGCCAAAGCAAAGGAAAATTGTGTGAGCGACACGCACAAGGCAAAGACAAAGTGTGAGTGATGGAAACGAGTGAGGGAATGAGGCACAAAGCATTAGAGAAATAGTAAAAGGAGTGTGATAGAAAGAGAAAATAAAGCAGGAAAAAGAGTCACAGAGACATGGGGCGCGGTGGCACCGAGGCCGGTTTGAAAAGGGCATTAGACTGTCGGAGGACCAGTCCCAGGTAAGTGGGGAGCTGGGGCCAAGGCACCGGCTCAATGGAGTATCACAGCGGCCACTATTGAGTAATTCTCAGGAGGGGGAGGGACACAGGAGGGTGGTGGGTGGGGCTAAAGGTAGGTGGGAAGAAGAGCTGGGAAGAAGGCACAGGAGGAAAATGCAAGAGAGCAGGTAGGAAGCAGGATAGATGGAAGGAGAAAAAAGCAGAGTGGATAGGGGGCTTGGGGAAAGATGGAGGCACAATGTAAAGAGGCACACAGAAAAAAGGTACAAAGTAAAGAGGCACAAATAAAAACAGGTGAAAGTAAAGATGCACAAACAAAACAGGCACAAATAAAGAACCACAAAGCAAAGGCAAAGCATGAGAGAGAGAGGCACAAAGCAAAGGCAAAGCATGAGAGAAAGAGTCACAAGTGATGGAAACGAGTGATAGAGAGTAGCACAAAGCAAAGGCACAGCGTGTGAGAGAGAGAAACACAAGCACAGGCACATAGTAAGAGAACGTGAAAAAGGAGTGTGAGAGAAAGAGAGAAGTAAGCAAGAAGATGCTGATAGGCACGGAGAGCGGTGCAGAGAGAGAGAGGCCAGGTCAGAAAGGTCCTTAGCCTGGTCAAAGGACCACTCCTAGGTAAGTGGGGAGCTGGGACCTAGGCCCCTACTCAGGGGGGTCAGCCGGCTGCCATTAAGTAACTCCTGGGAGGGGCGCAGGGGGCAGTGGCCGGGGCTCAATATAGGCAGGAAGAAGACATGGGAGTAAGATTCAGAGATGCAAGTAAAATGTAAGTTATGTATTCTTTCAGAAAAATGTTTGACATTTTTCATTTTTACAATATTTTTTCAAGTATGGTACATTTATATATTTTCAAATACATTCATCATCATTATTTGATTTTATTTCAGTTATAAAAAAAACCCATAAAAGTACATATAGCAGCATAAGTTTAACAACGTGGCAGAATGAAAACATATCAATTCAACAAGCAGCATTAAACGAGAATTCAATTTCCAACTAACAAGAAACTTGGTGGGGCCTTCCGGCAATACCCTATTATCTAGCAGCTGTTCATATACAAAAGCTTAAAAAGTCCATTGAAATTACTTAAAAGGGACCATATGTCTAATTAAAAATAAAGTGCGTGATGCTTTAGAGTATTGCTACCGATTTTTCTGCTGTGCCATGTGGAATTTAGGTAGCTGTCAACCGAGTAAACAACACAGCTCCTAGTATCTGCCCTAAATAATTCTCAGGGCATGGTGCCTTTTGTCAAGCCCGAGGAGGTGGCACAGAGGGATGATCCAGCGCTCATGCTGTTTAGTGCATGCACCACAGAAGAACAGTACCATGGTGCTCGTCGTTCTCCACTGACCAACAACCCACAGGGCAAAGATTGGAGAAGTTAACGTTATTTCTCCAAGAAAAGGTAAAACAAGCAGTAGATAAAATCTCCTGTCATAATTTAATATATATAGACCTAGACATTGCATATTCACATAGTCCATATAATCTTCAAAATAGGAAACACATTTGAAAAGACAGATACTGGTCCGTTAGACTGCCAGAGGGGACAGCAGAAATTTTAGAGCCATGGACAACATTCCAGAAGTGATCTTTAATGAGACCGCAGACGCTCTGGTCCTTGCTATTGAATGAAGCCAGTATTCAGACAGTCCTAGCTTAACCAGCCATAGATTAACATGGGCTATCTATGGGATCCTAAGGGCCAATTGGTGAGCTATAACTTACATAAGCCACTCCCTATATGACGTAAGTTGCATGAATGACAATATCCTAACATTCAGGTCAATCTTTGAGGGAAGTAGTGGTGTTCCTTTTGGTAGCTTTAGATGAAATCTTTATAAGGATTTTTCTCCTTTATCTAATACGTCAAGATGGCTAGATCCCAACAAATCTGCACCATAGAGAGCGGCAGTGCATGCGTGTGCCCTATATATGTAGCAAGTGCCGGTGAAATAGGATGAGAAGAGGTGTGGCGCCGCGGCCAGGGCGACTGACGCTGGAATCTGGGGACCACGGTTCGATCCCCGGCTCCGGCGGCAGGTTAGCCCAGCACCATGTGACTCTGGGCAATAGCTCGCTTAATCTTCCCGACGGCCCCCAGCGCCTAGAGACCCTAACGGGTGATTGTGCGCTTTACAAATGTGGACTTTAATTTACTTTAGAAGAAGCTTTATTTGCAAGTCTGACGATAGACACAGTGTTGTGGTTAAGGGGCAGAGAGCTTTTTTCCTATTGGCACTGCCCAACTAGTGGAGTCAGATAACCTCACCCATAGGTAGTCAAATTATGTTACTATCCAAGTTGGCTCCAGCTAGAACCACATACCCTCTTGCTTTCCTGCTATGAGTGAATATCATGTATTTTTTTTAGACTTATGCCATTTACAAAATCCGTTGATCCCCAAAAGGGCATTGAGACCCACAGCAGTTTTGGATAAGAGAATTGCATCCCCTGCGAGTAGCAGACCTAGTATTTTGAAGCCAGCCATTTTGAGTGAATCATTCAGACAGTTTATTAGGTAGGGTATATTTTAATTAAGGAATAACAGAAATAATGTAAGAGCAAGGACGCACCCTTGCCAAACACCACGTCATGTTGGAAAGTTCCCAGTGGTTTGCCCCCCTGGACCTCATCTGACTCAGGCAAAGTTATCAGTGTACAGATTTCAAATCAGCATCAATAACCCTACGGGCTCCCCGATTTTCATGAGGACTTCCCAAAGTTTGACCCTGGGGACAAGGTTGAATGCACCACGAAGATCAATGAAAGCAACAAAGAGCGCCCCCGTTCCCTTTCGACAACTTTCCATTTCCATTTAAATGTCAAAAACCAAAGCATCTGGTCCAGTGATTGTTTTGGGGATAAATTCAGCTTGCAGGTGAGAAAGGGCATTGATGGATCTTATCCAATCCAAGAGTTTTACCAGAATTTGTTTGCTGTATATTGTTTAGATGTTATCAATCAGGGATATGTGACAGTAATTATCAGGTTCTTGCCTTGAACCCTTTCTATAGATAGGGATCATTCCAGCCCCTCTCCATGAGTTAGGGGTGGGGGCACCCGCTGCGATTGCATTGGTCAGAACATTAATATAGGGACCCCAATCAGAGGTTTGGCATAGAACAAGTCCAAAAGGATCCTGTCCATGCCAGGGGCTCTCTCCACTTTTTGGGCTTTCAGTGCATTGAAGGATTCTTCAATGATGAAAGACACTACCTCCTATATTTTGGCCCTTTGTTGGATTGGGTATCAGGATTAGTTGAGGGTCTTTTGGAAAGTGGCTCTGCATAGAAGGCCGTAGGGTGCACCACAGTGTCTACCTTCAGTATGTGGCAATCAGGGGAAGCAAACTCTTTGCAGCCATTGTGTGAGACCAAATGCCAGAACAACCTAGAGTCCCTCCCCTTAGCTGCTTCCAACAGATCCTCCCAAACCTTAGCTTGCCACTGGAATTTAATATATTTGATTACTTGGGCATAATTCCATCTGGTTTATATAATTTCTTGATGCATATTGCTTTTTAGGGCTTCAAACCGAGCTGTTTTAGCCAACGTGCATTTCTTGTCAAGTCCTTCATGTATCTTGGCGCCCTTTTCACGTAGTGGCGTTTTCCTCTCAAAAAAAAGGTTTCAATTTCCCAAATAGAGATTTGTGCATGGCTAGTATCTGAAGGAAAGTGTAGGCCTGTTCTATACAATTTATTAGTGCACGATAGACAGCACCATACATCTCTTTCAATGAAGCCTCATTACTTGCAATATCCACCCACATTACTTTGCGCTTATTGTTGCTCAGGGCCACTGTGGCAAGGGATGTTGGCCCCATGCAAGCTTTGTCCTAATGTAACTCCCTTCCAGTGTAAGGGCAAGAGGGAAGTGGTCGATCTGCGGTGATCAATGATCTCCATATCTACCATTCCATGCCAGAGCACAAGGTCAAAGGAATATGTAGTCAAAATTGCTTAAGTATACTCCCCTCTTGATGGTTGACTTGGCAGTAAGATCCAATGGGGTGAGCCCATAACAAGCTCTAAGGCAATGGGTGGCAGTAATGTCCAAAATCTAAATAGCAGTAGCACTCACCTTGGGGCTCTTTTTGGCTGTAGAGTAGGAGGGAATCTCCCAACATTCATCCTCTAACCAAAACAAATCTAGCAGGGGTTGGTGGGGCTCAAAGAAGCATTTAAAATCGCCTGAAATACCCTTGTGACTGCCTGAACCATGGCCATTTAGAACCATATAAAGGATTTTCATAGTTTGTGACTACTTATTGAAAGGGGAAGACCACATTCAAGAGGAAGGGAGTAACCTGATTCGGGAACAATTTAATTGCAAGAAGATCAGGAGAATCAGTATTGATAAACTTAATCAAGCAATCTAGGGAGGTTTCAATCCATATGAGCAGACCTTATGCTGGTATACCTGCTCTGAAGGGGACGGTGTTGATACTGAATGTGAAGTAGCCTTGCTAGTAAAGCTTGTCAACTGCCCAGGTTTCTTGAAAAACGCAGATTTGAAAACCCCAATCTTCGTCTGGCAGCTTGGATTTGATGCCTGCTATGTTCCAGCTCAGAAGCTGGATACCTACAGGCCCATTGTGAGGGCTCACGGTTAGGCTGTTAGTAATGCTGCAGGCTATGTTCAAATTGCCAGATCCACGGATATGTGGAGAAGGAGGTGCATTAAGTACAATGCCCTCTCCACTAGCCACAGAACCTGAGTGACAGCGTGCAGCAGTCTCGTGGAATTGGGGGCGGGGGGCCTACTTGTGCTACTATGGGTGGAGCGGATGAGGAGTTAATAGTGTGGGTCATCGTGGTCATGATGTGTGCCAATCATGGGGGTGATGTTGGGCCCACTCCCTCCCCCCTGGTGACAACCATCAGTTCCCCTTTCTAACAGGTTATTGCACAGGAAGTCCACTCCAATTGCGAGTCAACCTACTCTATACAGAACATCAAAGCGATTTAAAACAGGTATGTTGTAAATTCTATTCGAAAAGCATTGGTCATAAGGGATAACCTTGGTGTGGGGCGGGGGCAAAATCAGCAGCCTGGGGTGGCCACATCTTAAAAGAACCAAATCCACCCTAGTAAATACTGGAGAGGTGCTTCAGGTCGCAAAAGCTCTACTACAGAATCAAAAAGACCACGTAACTAGTACCAAATGAAAATGGTCAAAATGTACCTCCAGTCTATCAAGGCCCTTTTCAACAGCAGCCAAATACAGGCCGCCAAACGACCCAACAAAAACAGGCTGGCTCTCTGGAGCCCAACAACAGCAACAAAAGAAAATAAAAAAAGGAATAAATCAAATGCCGAGACTTTTGAGGCTCAAACCAAAAGATCTTACTCTCAAAACAACAACAGAGGAAAACTCTCAAGAAGCTGAAATGGGAATATGAAAGATCCAGGGAAGAGGAGCTCTGGGCAAAACTCTTAAATGTCTCCGAAGCTCAAAATAGCGCATGCTTCTGGGCCACGGTGAAGAAAAGAGTGTGCCCACCATACAGAGGCATTACTTCATACATTACAAAAGAGACATGGTTAGAGTTCTTAACAACCCATTTCAACCACCATGATGTGACCATACTGTGCAAGGCAATACATGTCCCTAATAACCGACATCCATTTCAAGAAAACGAAAGTGCAGCCTGCAGTGGCGGCTGGTGAGACTTGTAAGTGGTGGGCATAAACGTTTGTGATTAGTGGCTTGTAGACAGCGTTCGCAGCGAGCGAGCCTAACAGCCACAAGGGGGATTCGGGGGGATTCTCCCCCTGAGAAAATTTTGAAAAAAGAGTAGGCAAATGGTGAATTTCAAGCATATTTGAGAAAGCAAGAAGTTGTAATATTCTAGTTTGTACATGAATAATGCTCACTAATATTACTGCAAATAATTTCTGTGATGACCTCACATTTCTCACATGAGAGGTCCTGTTTTGATCTAAAAGAAACTTTATATATATATATATATATGTGGCATGAAATAAACACAGCATTTCTCTGAAAAATGTCTATAAAAGCCTCTCACACCACCTACATGCAAAATAAATTAAAGGAAAATTGTATTTAAAACAGTTTGTTTAAGAATTATTCAATGTCATCAGGGCAAGAATCCCAGCAGAACAGAGCTGGCTCTATAAGGATACCCATGAAATTCTGGAGCCATGGGCCAGAGCTGAGCCCACTTTGTCAATGCCTTAAAATATCTCTGAACAGGTCTGGTGTTTTTGTTTATGTCCTGACGGAAGGCTTGCATTTTATTTCTTGCATTTGGAAGCCCCTGTTTTCATCAAACCACTTTACGTAGGCTGCACGCCATTTTCAGGCCATAAACAAACACTTCTGAGGGTCACCTCTTCTTTTTTCCTTCCAAATGACTCTCACCTTCCTTTCCATCCTCTGCATGCATCTTTACTCTGAGCACAACTTCTCCTAACACGCGATTATGTTTGCCCTAATCACCATTGACTTTCTGCAAATTGGCCACAGTCCACTTAAGATAAAGATCTCACCTTTATTGGAAAGTGATACCCCTGCAACTCAACACTACCTACTCTAGTTTACATATAAACGCCACCAAACATTTGCATTAACTCGCATGTCCTCCCTTAACCCGCTAATAATCACATCTAACTTTAGTTACTTTAATCTACCACAAAGAAACTGAAGTGCATGCATCAAATGGTTTGCTTGCTCAAGAGCACCAGACTAATCCCAATAACATTGGACTCATTTAGGAATGTTTACTGCTTCCCAAACACAACAAAATGCTGTCAGAAACGGTAGGACTTTGGCTTACAAAATCATAACGCCTTCTTAAAATATTTCCATCTGACTAAATATGCAAGGGTGAACACGCTAAGATTTAATTCAAACTACATTCTTGATGATGTCAAATTCCCTAAAAAACTCTTGAATCAGGGGGAACGTCGTTTACGACGCAACTTTTAGCACGCAGTGCTATTACAATGCGGTTTTTAAATCGCATTCTATTACAACGCACGACTCTGGGGGGCGCTCAAGGATAGGGAATACTTTTAATTTACTATCCAACACCTTCCCTAGTGTCAACGGGGACTGGTGTTGGAATAGTAAATTAAAATATTCACTATCCAACACCCCTTTCTGTTATGCGTTGTAAAAGAATGCGTTATAAAAACCGCGTTGTTACAGCATGCGTGCTAAAAACATGCGTTGTAACAACGTACATCCCTAAATCAGACCCCACTGCCAAGCGAGCACATGGAGAGGAGGCTTGTGGAATTTGAGATTAGTGGCGCATAAGCAGTCAATGAAATGTGAGCAAGCGAAAAGCGAAGCATGCTGTTTTTTTAATGGTGGGTTGGGGGGATTTTTCAAAAATTGTGCCTTTTGAGCAATATTTCTGTGATAATTGTGCCAAACAGACAGGTATTTTAGGGATTTATAGCAAGTAAAACACATTCATTCAAACAATCATTGAGAATCTTTAAATTTTGAAAAATGGCAATTTCACCACATTTTTCCACCAGCTGCAGCCGTTGGGACATTCTGTGGCAATGCAGCAGACACAGGAAGTGAGTAAACTTCAGGCCTCTGATGCATTCTATTAGTTCAGTCTCCCCACAGGGGCAGCAGCTTACTATTTGTAGTGAAAGGGAAAGGGCTGCATAAATGCTTTGAATCAGTATTGCCCAAACAATCAAACATTTCAAGGGGACAGTTTGACAGAAACATGCCAAGCCAGTTATTGGAGCGGAAAAGCTAATAAAGGGAAAGGAAGAAGTGAGTGAATACAATTTCATGAGAGGAAAGTGGGAAAAGAAGAAGGGAGAGAGCAAGGGAGAGCATTTGAAACTTTTTTGCACTTGTTTTAAAACCTAGTTTTGCTGAGTGGTATGTTTGGTAGACACTAACAAGGTGAAAACATTATTTAAATGTAGCATAAAGCCAGTTTTGGCTGGTAAACACTTAATCCACATCCATAGCTGAAACGCTCAAATTAATTGTGAAGTTATTTTACCTGTTAAATGATTTTTTACACCGTGGCTGCGTGGCTGCGTGCCTGTGTCTCCAGACTCTGATTCTGCCTTTAGTTCATTTTAGCTGATCCCGAGGCCAAGATCACGAAGTGAGGTCAATCCGAACTGTACTAATGAGAAAATTGCTCTTATCTCCATGACGATCCCACCTCATATGTAGTGCTGTTACTGCCTGGTGGCAATGCGCACGAAAAGGGAAGAGAGAGTATGCGCAGAAATCAGAAATAGCCAATCACTTAATTACGTAGCACCACACCCTTTCCCAACTCGTCACAGGGTGGGTGGGCATCCACCCTGTGCTGAGTTGGGAAAGGGTGTGATGACAAAGCTCTCCACTCCCTGATTGACGTGGAGGCTTAGTGATACAGGGCATTAGAAACGCCCAAGGCTCACTTAACCTCCAGGACAAAAGGGGGTGGAGATTTTGTCTTGATGCTCAGTCTTTGCCTAGCTGATGACATCACCGCCCTCAGGGCTGTGAGGTTCTCAACCAGCAAAGAAGAAGGAAAGTGAAAGCCTCTTGAGTAACGTGACGTGCTGCACACTAGTCAGTGTGTGTTATCCGCAAACAACATCGCAGTGAGGCTGAGTGGTTCAGGCACTGCCTGCTGTACATGTCACTGCCCCTTACAAAAGTGAGTGCGAGTATTATTTTTTGTGTCAGATTTGGCATTAATTAATTGCTGTAAATGTAAAGGGGGCGGAGCCCCGATGCCCATTCACAGAAACCACCACTGGCCGCCTGACATCGCAACAATTAAACACCAGATTACCAAAGGCAGGAGAGAAGGAGCTCCAGGGCCAAATGGAATTCCTCCTGCCGTCTTCAAGCAAGATTCCGATTATTGGACAGAGGCCTGGACCCACTATTATGGGAAGCCAGACAACTGGGACAATTACCAGCCTCTAAGAAAGGCTCCATTATTGCGCCCATTTACAAAAGAGGTGAGAAGTCTGTCCCTAAAAATTATCGCTTAGTCCCTCTGCTAGACAACGAAGCCACATATTTTGGGGGCACCCTACATGAAGAACTTCAGGCATGGGCAGCTGAGCAGAAAATCCTATCATCCAACCAAACCAGCTTCTCAACGTTGTCACTACTCCTGGACAAGGCAAAGTCATCAAAATAGTCGATTCACCTCTCCTTTGTAGACTTCAAGGCAGCTTTTGACAACATAGAGAGAGCTAATCTCTGGAAAAAGCTGGCCAGCTGAAAAATACCACAAGCACTGCTGGGCGTGCTAATAGTCCTACACACAGACACCTGTAGTCCATCCAGCATCGATTGGGAACTAGAACTGAATGACCTCCTGTCATCGGTTCCAGCCCAGCATGTAGGATAGAACCGAACCCTGTTCAGTCGCAATCCTATACTTTACAATGGGAACATGCATTCCAAACGGAATGCATGCTATCATTGTAAAGAGCAGGGATGCAAGGATCAGCCGCCATTCAGCAGTTTTGCACCCATGGGAGCCCTGCTCGGGGCCCTCAACAAAAGATTCCCAAAGCCTTTCTGTGTTGGAAAGGCCAGCACTGAAAGGCTTTGGGAATCTTCCATCGTAATCCCTCGGCCGGAAAGAGCCACCCGAGGGATTGATGGGGGATTTCTGAATGGCAGCTGGGCTTTTCAAGCCCATCGGAGGCCATTCAGAAATATGGTTCAGATTCCTTTCCGACCGACCCCATCAAAGTGGGTTGGTCGGAAAGGAATCTGAACAGCCGATTACGATGCGGGCTGAAGGGTTCCGACCGACGGTTGGAGACATTTCAGCCTGCATCATAATCAAGCTCTCAGTCGCTACTCGTGACCTAGCTACCCTGCTCTACACCTGGGCCTGCCTGCCTCCACTAGCAGGCCAGGTACATTGACAGTGGCTGTGGATAGCAGCCATGGCACCCGCAGCTGCTGAGAAAGCACTGGGTTGCGTGCAGCAACTGCTGTGGCCCATTTACCCTGTTTTGGGACCTTTCAGGTCACACAGAATCCTAGGGGCCACAAAGCAGCAGTAAGGAACCGTGAAGGCCGTGAGTCCAGGAGAACCCTTCCTGCCAGCCCCCCCCACACCCCAGACTTTGGAGGGAGGAGCGGGAACAGGAGGCTCTGACCTTTGCTCAAGGCTCCCTGTGTGAGTATGATGCATGTGGGCGAGCACAAGCACAGCTACAGGGGGAAGAGCTTTGAAACTCATTTGCTCACCATATTTATTTTAACATCTTTTATACAGTTTTTAAATGTATTTTTTATGTATATTACAAATAACATTTATAATTACATTTTTTATTTTTATAGTATTTATTTTATACTTCACATAACTATTTTATATTTTCATTCAACATCTATTGACACGTTTCACATTTTTATAAAATTTCCAAAATAATCTTAAACATTTTTTAACCATTTTTATTTAAAGTCCCTTCATTTTTTATAGGAACATAGTCTATTTTTTGGTTTTCCATTTAGCTGGCATTTTCTTTTTTTACAGCTAACTTCACTTTCGTAGTCTATTTGTGTCATTTTTTCTTGGGAGTGAGTCGTGATGCTGCTCGTCGGATTAGGTAAGACCTTTTTTAAGGTTTTCTGTAGGATTTTGGGGGTAGGGTGCTGTTATGTTCCATATAGTTACCCCAATATAGGCTCAGGTATTCACCTCACCTTTCACCTATAATTTCCCCTAACATTACACTGCAAAACGGTTCTTTAGTACTGACTTTTTACCTAGTTTCGGTACTGTCCAAAGATGACATCTCCAAAAAGCATAAGCCGCATTCATTATGCATGAGGATTCTTGGAATCACAGCAGGACAGCAGGCCTACCATCTCCTGCATAATAACTATGTATAAGGGTCATTCCTTCTGTCATCCTAGTCTGACATGACACAGCAAGGTACATCCCGGGGGTACCTCTTTGTGTATATATACACAATATCTTGCTGAAATAGTCAGAAGAGAAAAGGACTTCCATGCTGAGACATTGACGCAAGACGCTGAGGCTCCTACACGCAGACACTCCAGCTCGCATTGGTCTGACATCCTTTGCGGAGTGTCCAACTCGAGACCAAGACAAGGTCTCACAGTCTCTCACCTCAGGTAATGGGGATGACTTTATCCTAGAGCAGTGATACTCAAAGTCTGGCCCGGGGTCCGCTTGTGGCACCCTTGACCTTTACATGTGGCCCCCTGATGAACAGCAGCACAAGCTGCCCTTTACTTGCTGAGCACTAAAATTCAGAAAATGTTTCAAATACATGGGAAAGCATTTAGTTGCATGTTAAATGAAGTTATGAAGTAACTACTTGGTGTCCTGCATCACTTAACTGTAGTTAACCTGCAAACAAATACTTGCCCGTTTATTTGAAAAAAATGTAGGCCTCCCTACAAACCCCCCACAACCCCTACCGCCACCCTGCCGGCATCAGTGCGGCCCTCTGTCACTCCAAAGACCATACTTTGTGGCCCCCGGGTATATGTTTGCGAGTACCCATGTCCTAGAGGGATTCTTGACTTTACACCCACATACATGCTAGGTACATTCAGGTACATCTAGTTAGGGAAGCATAGTAGGAGTACGCATTTTATTGTCATGTATTTTATATACTTGCCTGTATTCATTGTTTTAGCACGATGGTAGAAATCACCATCCTTTTACTCTGTTAGTGCTTATAATCATTAATATCTGTTACTGTCTAGTGGTTGTTTCAGCACACCTATTTTACACTGGAATGACACTGGCTCAATAAATGCTTATTGAAAAACGTCCCCACCGTTTATTCTGTGTATCTTTCTGAGACGGTGTGAGCACGAGTGTCTGAGCGAAAAGTATTACACTGTTTCCATGATCTTGGGAGATCAGTTTTGTCATGTCCAATAGTTGCCAAGAACTATTCTCTCTTTGGTAAGAGGGTTTTTAGTGGCAGGGTGAGCTGGCTGGTATACAGGTTGACACGTTCGGTTGGGGTGCAAAGCAATTTGGAAGGGGATTGAGGCAAAACAGATTGCACCTATCTTTAGTGGAGTAGTTTGTATCGAGATGCACAAGGTGCTAAGGACCGGGGACTCAATGCCCCTAAGTCTCCCGAGATACACAATATCTCTCAATTCCATAAACAACACAATGGTCTAGCACACTTAATTTAAATTTGTAAATTGAAAAGTGACAATTTAATATGCACATTTTAAATGACGTTTCTCAATACAGTTGTAGAGTGAGCACATTTATTTAATACTAAGGTCTCACCTAAATGCCATATATTTAGCAAAATATTATAATGTATTTGATACTTAAATTAATAAGAATAGGAATTATCACTTGTCCTGATTTTTAAAGTGGATAGTAATTTGGGACTGTATCAGTTAACACTGACAGGAAAGTGTATGGACATTGGTGTGGGATAGATGTTTATATAATATGAATTTGATAAAGAGTACCCAAGGGCATTTGCAGTCTCTCTTTCTAATATAGAGTTATGAATGTAATATTATAGATGACACTCTTGATATGGGAATTTGCCTGCTACCAACACTGATAACCTGGCATATAAAGAGAGATTAATCCTTCTATTACACATGTATGAGCATCTTCATGCTCTGACTTTAGGACCACCTGTCCCTTATGTACATAGTTAAATGGGATTCTCTTTTCAATTACATTTAATTGAAGCAATCACATATTGCCAGACTATAGAAGAAGAAACTGCACAACTCAACAAATACAGCCAAGGATCAAAACAGTGTGTTTTGTTTTTGGTATGAACTGTTATTTTAGCAGGGGAGCATCCATTACGACGCGGTGTTTACACCGCACTACCATTACAACGCTGGTTTTACAACGCAAGTCGTTACCACGACTTGCGCTGGAGGGTGCTCTAGGCTAAGGAATAGTAGATTTACTATTCCAACACCTTCCCTACTGTACGTAGGCTGGAGTTGGAATAGTAAATCTTACTATTCCTAAGTCCAGCACCCTACAGCGCAAATCGTGGTAACGACTTGCGTTGTAAAACCAGCGTTTTAATGGTAGTGCGGTGTAAACACCGCGTTGTATTGACATACAACCATTTTAGCATGTATGGTATGAAATATCATAATGTTTATAATAAGGGTGCCAATGTTCCTATCCACCAGGGACACTTAATACTGCTTAAAAAGCAGTGAAAAATGAATTGTGTTTATTCAATATATTGTGATATAATTTTGGATTACATGAAATGTGCCAAAGTCATCAGAAACTTTCTGAATTCAGTTTGAACATGAGATCGATGCCTGAGATATTTTGTTCAATGCATACCGGTGTGAATAAACAAATGTAATATAATATGAATTTCTAAAGAACATGCTTTTTTTAAATAAATTGGACTGTTATTTAATATTTATTTTTATACTGTTTGTAAATTGTAGATGTGTTAATTCATGGAAAGTAATTTTGTATATATGTATGTTGTTTGTAGCCCTGAAGAAGTCTGCAATATAATAATAATAATAATAATAAAACCATTTTTAAAGCGCCTGGCTACACAGAGAACAGTGTGTCCCCGCGCTAAATACTGCTAAATCGCAAGAGGCAGATGTAAAAGTGGGCCATGGGGGGTGATAAAGGTAAAAGAATTACACATGGGGGAACAGAAGCATTTTAAGTTTTCCACGGAACCTAATTTTAGAGGGTTCCATTCGGAGCTCGAGCGGCAGTTCGTTCCAGCACTTGGAAGCCAAGTATCTAAATGAACAACCTCCCATCCTGGCTCTGGTAATTCTGGGGGGTTTGAACAGCATCGCGCCGGACGATCTCAGGTTCCGAATGGGGCGATGCATAGTGAGAAGATTTTTCAGATAGTCTGGGCCTTTGCCCTGGGCAATTCGATGCACAAAGCAAAGGGCTTTAAATTTAATCCGCTCCTTGACTGGGAGCCAATGGAGTTTAGCTAAAGCGTTCTTCCCAGATGCTCTGCGAGGAAGTCTGAGCACAAGGCGGGCAGTGGCATTCGGAACGCACTGAAGTTGGTGCAGGCCTTTTTTGCTCAAACCTAAAAGCAGAGCATTCCCATAATCAAGATGGGGGGTCACCAGAGCATGGACGATGGCCTTTCTGGCATCAATGGGGAGGAGATCTAAAACCTTATGAAGAACCTTCAGTATGCTGAAGCACCTGGCTGTCACTTTACTGACATGGGATTTATAAGAAAGATCTGAGTCAAGCATTACGCCCAGATTGCATACCGAATCCACAGGACGAGGTGGGCTGCAAGGACGAAACACGTTGGCTACGCTTTTTACCTTGTCAAAAAGAAGAAGTCTTCAATAAAGGATTTAATCGAACAAGTCTGCTGAATTGTCATTCTTGTTTTGATACATGATCTGTGAACAAATGTTTAAGTTAGCCTAAGGATTACTTTTGTAAAACATTTGTCAATTTACAAATTTAAATTAAGTGTGCTGGACCACTGTGTTGTTTATATTCGGTAGGGGTGTCAGAATCATGCTGACTCCTATCCTACAGTATATGTTGTCTGAAACGCGCAGATTCTATATTGGTTTATAGGAACTATATGGCATGGTGCCGCCAACGTTCGTTTGGTACTTATTTAACAGGAAAATCTGAGTAGTTCAGTCGTGCTGTTCTCAGAGACCCCTACTCCCATTTTCCCAGAGACGTCTGGAGTGGGAATGGAACTATGCACCACAGCTGAGTAGGCATATCTGATGTATTGGCTGTATGTTTATCAAGATTGAAGGACAAATTGTTCCTATTTGTGCATAAAACTTTATCTCTGTTTCCGTGAAACTCTTCCTTGAAAAAGTTTTCAACAATGACTGAAGAAAACGCCGCTGTGTGAGCACAACGTGTGGTAGTTGAGGAAAAACTAGAAGGGGAAATTAGCAATTCAGAAAAAGTCTGAATGCCCTTACTCAAAAGCTAACAGACTATGGAGTCACAGCTAGGGGTGGGACAGTAACCTTTGTGATTGAGGCTTGCGAATCATGTAGGACAGAGGTATTCTATTCATGGGTTAAATTTCCACAAGCAGATGCACAATCAAACCCATTTTATTTTCACACTGAAGATAAATCACCAAATGAATACTGTCCGTACGAGGACACTGAAGCTCTGCTCACCTACCAGAAGCATATAAACTGGTTATGGGGCACCTTCCCCATACAAGAGACAAAGTAAGACTAGGTCCGCTCCGAAGAGACATGGTCACTTGGCCTGTCCTAGCTGCATACACACCACATCCAGACATTGATACAATGCCAGTAGCAGACTTACATCCACCTCACAAAGGAACAATAAAACTTTAGAGAAACCTGGCACAGTTAGTGATGAGAACACTCACACTTCAGCCAACAAGAGCTACACAAACAAATCAAGTTCAGAGTTCTACAACTAAAATTACACCACAAACGCTTTACGCAGTTATACTAAACGTGAGCAAATGCTATTCTGGATAGCTAAGAAAATAACACAGCGAGAGGCAGTATTTCCACACACAAGCCCTCTAGAAAAACACAAAATGCTAACGATATGCATGCCAATGTAGATAGCTCCCAAGATAGAGGGTTGTACCACTTGGGGTACAGTTTTCACTGTCATATGTACCAGAACACATGGTATCCCGTCATTAGCAGTAATGCCAGAAGTATTAAGACAAATACAAACTGAGTATGGAGCAGATCCTGCTCTGAACTTAGGGATGAAAGTTTTAGGTAATTTTGCCCAGGTATCAGCTATAATCTTAGCAAATATAAAAAGAGAAGCAGCAGCAATGTCAATACACCAATGCCTGAGGGATTTCACTCCTTAACAACAAGAACATGAATTACCTAAAATGATCACATACACCTATGCTGAATTAGGTAGAGATAGTTTGGGAGCTAGAGCAACAAAACCTCAACTCATGGGATGTCCTGAAAACGATACCAAGCAAGCACCTGATTCTTCCAAGAAGAAATGGGATGATAACAACAAAAAACAAAAGTTTAGAGAAAACAGATCTCTATCTAGGAGTGGGTCTTCTCAACAGGAGTCCTTCGAAAGGAGATACAATCTCAGGAATAGAGATAACATTAAAAAACCTGACAGGTATCAGGATACTGATACACGTTCCTCTCATTCCTTTCAGGGTTCACCAACAAACTCCGAGAGAGAAGGACGGTCAGAATACAGACATGAAGAGCGTACAAAGTCCAGAGACACGCCAAGTGCTTCAAACTATACTTCTAAAAAAGACAAGCCAGAATCTAAACCTCAATTTAAAAAGAAGAAGGTAGCAGTTCTCAAAGTTAGACATGCCCAGAATTCTGAGGACTCAACTACTGAACGGGGAATGGGCTCTGACAATGCTAGACAGTGCAGCAGAAGTAACAATAGCTCGGCAGAACCTGATGGAATTTCTGGTGACAGCGGACTTGAAAGAGCACATCACGGTGAAAACACCTGATACGAGGGTAAGTGTCCCACATAGGTTACATGAAATAACAGTCCAGGTGGAGGAGGACAAACCCAGAAAAGTTAAAGGCCTTTTTTGGGAGAACTTGACTTACGGCTATGACATCCTTTTAGCTGAAAAAGATTGGCCACATTAAATTGTTATGGGTTGACCAAAAAGGAGGAAACAGTAATTTTGCCAGCTTTTTCCGACCACATTCCAATTTACTTAAAACACACATATGCACGGGATTGGGCGGTAGCCCTTGCTCCAGCACTTTATCGTAACCATGTTGGGTGGGATGCTGCGTCAACACACCATGTAGTCCCTGTAAAACAAGCCCAACTCCACAGAGACAGTACCCAATAAAACAGGACATGAAAAAACAGGTCAGGGAGATCTTAGATCAGCTAGAATACCAGGGTGTATTAGAAACTTGCACCTTCCCAATGAATAATCCTTTGTTTCCTGTAATGAAACCCGATAATTCATATCATCTAGTATTAGACTACAGACATCTGAACACATGCAATAAGGCATTTGCAGTACAGAATGCACACAGTGCCGCATTAATGAATAACATTGTGTGAAAAATACAAAACAACACTGGATATCTCAAATGGATTCTTCTACCACAATATAGCGCCTGAAAGCAGGTACTTTACAGCATTCCCATCGCTAGGTTCCCAGCATCAATTTTTTCGACTCATCCAAAAGTATAAGAATAGCCCCGGGTTGTTCAGCACTATTTTAGAATTTGGATGAAGAGGCATTGTCCTATGTAGATGATATTTATCTAACGGATGATGATTTACAGGATCACTTAAAAAGGGTGAGCAACATAATTTTGGGGTTTGCCTCTGAGGGCTACAAGTTTAACTTTAAAAAATAGCCCAACTCAATATCCTATTTTTGGGATACGAGCTACGAGTGAAGGAAAAAGCCTGCCAGCTAACTTTTTAGAAAAGTGTGCGCTGCTCCAACCTCCTAAATCTTTGAAGAACTCACAATCCATATTGGGATTTTTTAATTTTGGCAGAACATACATTTTGGATTACGCAGAAAGAGTGAAACCTTTCTACAACTTTATAAGACCTGATTTCTCGGTTAGGCATTGGGCATAGGAACGCACAGATACCCTTCGTTCCCTACAAGCTGACAATATAACTTCAAAACACTTGCAGACACGCGTAAACGTATGAAATCTAGTGATCTGCGTTATAGTGGGTCAAGCTGGGTATACTTACCTAACCTACAATGAAGGCAAACAGTACCCATTGCATACAAATCACATTTGTACACCAACGCTGAAATACCCTTTGCTTCCACAGAAAAGATACTGACAACAGTACAGACCGCTGTGGGGAAACAAATAATTGTCGTAACTCCATTACCGGCCTTAGAGGCTGCTATGAAGGCTAGCATTCCAAATGCTAAAGTTTTACATCCAAGATGGATACAATGGGCTAATTCTCTTACAGCAATGGATGTACAATATAGATATGACCCAAGTTTAAAAACACAAGCATTCTTGCAGTATGAACAAGAATATCATCTCTCAAATGAAATAATTCCTCAAGATCAGTATGAATACATTATTTACACTGATGGATCTGCTCAGCCTGCCATAGGAAGTAAAGAGCAATACAGCGCCGCTTGTGCGATTGTAAAAGGACATATGCAGGATGGCAAGTTTTATACCAGCGATATGAAGACACAGTCTCTAGGAGACTGCACGGCTCAGCTAGCAGAACTAAAAGCACTATTACTGGCTCTTATAAATACGGATTGAGAATTCACTCCACTGATCATGTGCAATTCTTTTTAATGGGTACAGTCATACAACAAATATCTTCACTAATGGGGTCAGAATGGGATTAAAGACTCAAAAGGTGGCACAATTAAGCATAAAATGCTATGGTAACAGGTAGCTGAGTTGAAAAACGAACTACTAAGAGCTCATGTGGTACACATGCTGAGTCATCAACCTGATGACGTTCATGTTGAAGGGAATTGATTGACCGGTGAAGCTGCAAAGAGGGCAGTACATACTGCTGCCATAGCTGCAACCACTCATTCAAAAACGATAGATGGACAGATAATGGTAGCCTACATTGCTTCACACAAAAACAGCCCAGCTTTACTGAAAGGTTTTCCACTCAAGTACTCCTCCAAGTTAGATGCTAACAACATTCCGTATGCTCAGATTCCAGGAGTGTGGGATAGAGTAATACCAAACATGGATCGCAGATTGGGTTTATTACTAGCTGCACATAAGTGTCTAGGTCCTGTACAAGCATGGATTACCGCCACGGTTTAATTATTGAAACAACGCTATTGGTGGCCTGGTTTAACAAAACAGACGAAGAATTTTGACTTGAAATATGACATCTGTCAACAGATGAAGGGATCCTCTGTAATATGTCCAGCGCAGATACCTGTACTAATATCCAATAGGCCATTGGCTTGTGTCTATTTGAATCACTGTGGCCGACTGCACTCCGATGGAGCCTACAAATATATCTTGGTGGCAGTGGATTCATGCTCAAGATTCCTATGGGTATGGTCTCAGCACTCGGCTGACGCTCATACTATTATAAAAGATTTGCAAGTCTTCATAGGGACATACGCAGTTGGCACATTACATTTTGACCGTGGCCCCGCGTTTAGCTCTAGGGCTTACATGGAAGCCATGGAAAGTTTGGTTGTAGGATTGCGGTACTCCTCTCTATAATATCCATGGGGAAATTCTGCTGTGGAGAGGAAAAAACAGGACTTAAAGCAGTCTTTAACAGAGAGAGTATTAGGTTTGGGTGGTAGTTGGGTCAATCACCCATATGGGGTACAGTGTGCCCTCAATAACATGCCAAGAAGTTCTCTAGGGGGTGTCACTCCTTACGAGGTCCTATTTGGGATCAGAATGTGGGTATCTGTTCTCAATTGTGAAGGCACAGTTGCGGATGACAAACCTTTTGACATCAATAAACTTTGGCTGTTTTACAGGATCTGAACGAATCTAGAGCACTATTAAGCAACAGGCAGGTGAAACACACTGCTACTGGGGAAGTCAAATCAGTCACGGCATGGCCTGTCTTGGTTCCAAAGGTTGGGGATCTGGTCAGAGAAAAGATCGAAGACAAGAAAGAGTTTGGTCCATCCTACAGAAAGCCTGTACCTGTCCTGGCTGTTGAAGGAACAAGAACAGTACTTCTTCCACCTCTTGCCGGCAAAAAAGAAAAGAGATTCGTCTCTATTGATCTGATCAAACCACACTATGTGGCCGATACTGAATAGTAGGCCGCGTGGGCTCCTAGGTAACCCATTCTCTCCTGTCACTACCATACAGGAAGTTCAGACAGAAAGACTCATAACATTCGAAGAGTCACCAAATCGAAGTAATGGCATCTCCAACATTGAAATGGAACTCATTCGTCTAGAAACAGAACTTCAAGCCACAAATGAAAGACAAATATCAATTTGGCCAAACACCGACGTCTATATCAATATGCCTCGACAAGAGACACCAATCAGTTCAACACAACTTGATCCTGAAACCTTATACATCATCTCATCGTGAACAAAGTGACTTTTTTTCCATGAACATTACAGCTGTTCCAATTCCTAATGGTATAGTTTGGGACAAAATTGGTTATGATATATTTGGCCACACTGAATTTTTGAAGATTCCAAATTTATTTAAAATTTCTCTCAATGATATCATTACCTCCAGTACATTTTCTGACGATTGGGATTTTGAAACTGTAAATAATATGTTGTCTGAGTTAGAAAAATCTGCTGCATTTTCAAGCAATGAAGTTAGAAGACACATCTGACTTTGATAGTTTGTACTGTTACCATCATTATGGTCATGACTTTTTACACAAATCCAGTATCCACCGTAATTTTTTCACATGCCACCAATGGGAACATTGCAAGACACCACCAAAAGGTAGTTCGGAAATATTTTCACCGAAATGTTTATATTTTTCAAAGTTCAACACTTCTGACCTGGCTTCATATTACTAGAAGGTTGCACTTACATATTCACAGAAAACTATGTTGACTAACACCAAACAGATTTATTGCATCCTTTATTGCCCAACTATCTGAATAGGTTCTATGATTAAACAACTTCTTCCTAAACTACAAATTCCTATACCACGAATGCTGCCTCACGAAAAATGGTAAACCACTACATTCTTAGCAACGACTTCCTAAACCACGAAAAATATACAATTAGCTCATTACCCGATTATACCACTCAGTGCTTAGAAAAAACGCGTGTTTGAAACATGAAGAAAAACAAAAAAAAACATTAGATATTCATTTTTTACAATACCGGACGAACTACAAAAACACAGTGATAAACGGTTAGAAACAATAAAATAAAAGTCCATCATCTGTTTTTACACTATTGACAACAATGCCCACTAAAATGGCAGCATAACGAACGAAAATATAAGACAAAATGCACTAGTTAAATCGATGTTAAAAAAAGCAGGTTCTTACAGATAATAACATTTGAAATAAAATGGATTATGGAACATATTTTCATTAGAAAAAACATTTTACTTAAATAAACCCTATAAAAAACGGACAACCACCATTTTGTAACCATTTCAGCTGAGACAACCAGAAAGAACAGTTGCATTGAGCACAGAACAACGTCGCCACAGTGATAAACTAACCAACAATGCCATCTACTGGACATAAAAGGTCAATTAAATCAAAGTCTAATATATCGACAGTGTGAAATCAAACATGAAAATGAACATATGAATTTGAAAAATAATATTTTAAACATTTTTGAGAACATTTGGAAGCAGACTAAGTAACCTACTGAGACAGGCATAATAAGCGATAACATAGACTAAAACGTATATCACTAAAATGAATAGAACAGGAAATAATTTTAAATAATTAAAAATTGGTACTAGTCAGGATTTTAAATTACATGTATGAAGAACACCGAACCACCCTCCCCCACTACTTCCTTCCCATTACCCTCCTCCACACCCCAAAAAAATATAAAATGATGTCAAAATTAAATATATGTAAATAAATAATAAAGACGTTTTCATAATACATTTGAGCTAAACTTCTAACATCTGCAATTGATTGAAGTCACAGAGGAGTATAGAAATGTCCATATACTACAAATGTCAAATCAAAGTAAGTTCACATCATTTATTTATTTAATTGGTAACAAAATATATCTTCATAGACATATGTTTGAATAAATAAGGAATAAATAAATGAATAGGCTACAAAATCACAAAATAAAGGTACTCGAAGTACAAACCAAATATAGGTAGGAAAACAGTAAATTATGTAAAAAATATATCAACTAAACTGTGTGATTCAAATCAAAAAGATACTGAAAAGTGACAAGATTATAAATATATATTTCAGCTCCCCTACAAAAAAAAAATGGTGGGTGTTCAAAATTTGTAAAAATAATTTAGTAATTACTGAAATCTCCCACAATCAAACAATACTTTGATAAAACAAACATCAAGGAGTCTGCACAACTCCATTAAAAGAAAAAAATATAAGCACAGTAAGTTCATGTTAAATTAAAGTCTATTTTTCTTTTAACTAAAAAATGTCGATGATTAACAAAAGTCAGGAGCTGAAGAGTGGGTGAAGTCCAAATTTAGAATTAAAATCCACTGGGTACTATCCCCTGATCAAATGAAACCACAAAACAATTGCAAACCAATAACTAGATAGCAAGCTTATAATCCATCTCATGTTACAATTTCTCTGAGAGAAGATGCTGGACAGTGACTGAGATCCAAAGCAATAATGCAATTATTGTACTGTTTCTTCTCTAATTTCAGAGTTCAAAACCTTTAATATCCTTCATATCCTTATTTTGTATATCAAAGAAACAAGCAGCCTATACGAAACCACAAAAAGTACAACAAGTATACACAGTAGGGGGTTGATTAGGATGGTGGTCGGATCTGAGTCCGCCTACCATCCTGCGGGGTTGGGACCGGCCGCCAGACGTGCGGCGGGCCCACGTCGCGAATTAGGATGCGACCGCCACAGTGGCGGTCGCATTCCACAGTTTAACATTGCGGCGAATGCTGCTTACAGCAGCACCTGCCGCAATGTCAAATTGCCATGTGGCACTGCGCAGTTCCTGCCACCTTGTGCATGGAAATGGAGGGGGTACCAAGTGCACCCCTGCACCCCCATGGGGGCCTGCAACGGGCCCCCAAAGCAACTTTCCGCCAGCCCGATGCCGCCAAGAAAAGGCCTTTCTCCGCACACATCCTAATATAGATGGCGGTGCCACCATATTAGTGGCCCAAGTCCGCCCGGCCATCAATCGGAACGATTGTCGACTGGCGGAAAAGCGGAAGTCACTGGGTTGGTGGTGGCGATCCATCGTAATCAGCCCTAAGTACCTGAAAATCTCTTAAAAATTACAGCCACTGTGATCCAAAAATACATGATGAAGAATAAGTAAAAGCCAACTTTTTAAAACACTGTATGCCTTTAACACGCCTTTTATCAGCGCATGCTTTTACCAAGGACATACTTTAACAACACATGCCATTACAACGCATTGTTTTTTCATATAAAAACAATGTATTTGTGGGGGGAGACCACCCACACCCCCATCTTCCCTTAAATGTGTGGTAAAGACATGCGTTGTTAAAGCGTATTTGAGGTAAAAAACATGTGTAGTAAAAAAAGCATAGTAAAAGCACAACATGATAAAAACCTTGTTGTGAAGGCTATTTTGGACTCCAGAAGCAGAGAACAATTACCAAAGAAGCAGGTGCATAACAATAATTGGGATCAAATTTACAACAAGCTTTTACAACGCAGGTAAAGATTTCATATGCCTTTACCACGCCTTTTTTACCATGCATGTTTTTAACTCAAACATACTTTTACAATGCATGCCATTACCACACATTGTTTTATTATATAAAAACAATGTATTTGTTGGGGGAGACCCCCACGCCACTGTCTTCCCTTAAATGCGTGGTAAAGGATTGTGTTGTAAAAGCATGTTCGAGGTAAAAACCATGCGTGGCAAAAAATGCATAGTAAAAGCACACCGAGATAAAAACCTTGTTGTGAAGGCAATTTTACATTCCAGAAGCAGAGAGTAATTATTAAAGAAGCAGGTACATAACAATAACTGGAATCAAATTTACAACAAGCTTTTACAATGCAGGTAAAGATATTGTATGCCTTTACCACGCCTTTTGTAACATGCATGTTTTTAACTCAAAACATACTTTTACAACTCATGCCATTACCACACATTGTTTTATTATTTAAAAACAATGTATTTGTGGGGTGAGACCCCCACGCCCGCAATCTTCCCTTAAATTTGTGGTAAAGGATTGTGTTGTAAAAGCATGTTCATGGTAAAAACATGCATGATATAAAATGAGTGATAATAGCACAATGAGGTAAAAAGCGCATTGTAAAGGCTGTTTCCCCATCTAGAAGCAGAGAGTAAATACCAAATATGCTGGTGCATAACAGTGACTTAGATTAAATTTTATATACCTTAACTTTAAAGAGTACTTACCTCTCAGCAATTAGTAATAAGAAATCAAAAAGAAACATGCACAAATAATTGTATTTTTTTTAACCAGATTAATCAACAATGTCAACACACAGACAAGCAACATATGTAAAATCGTGGACTGGGAATAACCTATTAAAATATGGTGGGTACCTATATTGTAAAGATAAATCAGTAGAACCCAGAAGTCGTTTCGTTTCGTTTAAATTCTTTATTTCGGCATGAAATGCCATAAAAGAGTCACAACACAGTTCATTACATTAAAATAAACATTTTTGTCGAGAAGAATTTAAAAAACATCAGTAAAAATACATTTCTTAATTCAAATAAATTTAAGCACAACTGTTTATAAGTACTGAAGATCCCCCTATAATTACTAGGGCACATTCTGGTTCTATTCTTAAGGATATACTTCATTTATAGCAGTTGTCCCTTTTTTTTCCTTAGGAAAAAGATTGAGTGTAAGAATCGAATAACACTAAATATTATTGTTTGATTTGTGTTTGTTTTAAGTATTCTCAGGGCCTGGTTACATGATCTCAGGCCTAACAATAGGCATAGTGGTTTAATCCATCTTATTCTAGCCAATGCAAAGGCGGGGCAGAAAAAGAAGATGTGAATCTCATTTTCAATCTGGCTACAATCACACATAGCACAAATTTCATCAGCCACTAGGGGTGGAGCATTAGGCCTCCTTGACCAACGTGCCAAAATTGTTTTGATCAGAAGATTACCATATCTTAGTTTTAAAAATAGGGTTTTGGCAAGTGGGGGCTCTATCTCATCAAGAAAAGTCTCAAAGAGTGGCTCATCCTTGAAACTGAGAAAATGTGTTACTAAAGTTCCAGCAACTGGAACATTTATTGCCATGTTAACCATGAAACTCCAAAAGGCCCTTTTTAAAATTAGTTTTGGGTTAGACGGTAGATGTTCTGGGTTCTCCCAAAAGTGTTTTAAACCTATTTTGGTAAGCCACATTTTAACATGTTTTAGCCATGGGATGGTTTTTGAATTATCAAACCCCATGATTTCTTTTAGACCATCTCTGTAGTCATGCAATTCAGGCACCCGCCACAGTCTAACCCATAACATCAATGGGCGAATTATGGTGTAATGGTCAGTTCTTTTGACATTTAAATCCAGTTGAAGGGGCACTAAAGGAGTGCCTCTTGGGACCCTTACCAGACTTCTCATAAAATTATTGTCCAGGACACAGAAAGTATCCTTTGACCCTGGTCCCCAAATTTCTGCACCGTACAACGCTGCTGGTTGAACCTTGAATTTAAAAAGCTCAACTACCGGGGACACTGCTTTACTAGTACTCAAACTTCGTTTCCTAAGAATTGGCTTTACATTCTGAGTGAATGCCAGCTTGCTTTTTTCCATTTGGGCTCTCCAGGAAAAGTTAGAGTCTAAAGTAACCCCTAAATATGAAAAATGTGAGACCCATTCTAGTTTAACGCCATTCAGTGTTAAACAGCCTTTATTAGTTTTTGGTGGATTGAGGGTCATACATTTTGTCTTTTTCCCATTTATTTCCAGTCCTTTTTTACTACAATAATCACTAAAAGAATTAAGTAGTGCCTGGAGACCTTTCTTGGTTTGGGAAATCAAAATAGTGTCATCCGCAAATAATAGTGATGTTACCCTTTCTCCATTCAATTTTGGTGAATCATTTGTGCATCATTCTAGATGTGTAGGGATGTCATTCACGAAAAGGGAAAAAAGTGTAGGGGCCATTACACAGCCTTGGCGAACGCCACGCTCGATGGGAATTTTTTGGGTCAGTTCCCCACTTGGGCCCCATCGGATTTTCGCAAAATTCCCTTCGTGCAGCTCTTTTATCCGGACCAATAGACTATTTGGCAACCCTACTACGCTCAATGTTTTCCATAAAAGATTGTGTGGCACTAAATCGAACGCTGCTCTCAGATCAACGAAAGCAACGTATAGATGTCCCTTTTTGATATGTACATATTTCCAATAAAGGCAGGAGAATCTAAATATCTGATCTATTGTGCTTACTTTACATCGGAAACCAGCTTGGAATTTGGTTAAGATTGCATTCTCCTCCATCCAGTCGCTGACACAAATTAAGATATGTCGTGAGTAGATTTTCTGGAGAATGTCCATCAGGCTGATTGGCCGGTAATTAGAGGGGTCCATCCGATCCCCCTTTTTTTAAAATTAAAACAATTTCAGCTCCCCTCCAACTTTCGGGGAAATCTAAGCTAAGGGATAACCTATTACACAAGTAGTTTATATATGGTGCCCATACTTTTAAATCATGTTTGTATAAGTCCCCAGGGATCTTATCTAGGCCTGGAGCTTTGCCCGTCTTAACTAGGTTAATTGCCAACTCTGTTTCGCCTAGTGTAAATTCCAGGCAATCAGTGGGGTGTTCGAAGCATGGGACATCCACATCGGATTGGGCATCATCATACTTTTTATAAAGGTTAGTAAAGTGGTTGACCCATGTTAGCTCGTCCAAGTAGACGTCCTTGACCACTCTCCCTACATGGTTCCCATTAGCCACTAACCTCCAAAAGCCTACGCTATCATTTGTTTTAACAGCTAGCAGCATGTCAGCCCATTTTTCTTCCTCCCAGGCTTTTTTAGAAGCCTTTTGTACTGTCTTGTAATTATTCCTTGCTATTTTTATATCAGATAGTGTCTTAGATTTAATAGCTGAAAAAAGCACCCTTTTAGATTCCCTACAGATTCTATCATACCATGGTTTACTGTGGGACAGATTCTGTGTCTTTTGTTGGTTTTTCTTGGGCATTTTAGTGACTAACATTTTTAAATCTTTAAAAACAATTTTGTGAAGTGACATAAAATAAGTAGGATTTTCCTCATCTACTATGGAACCTATGTATGAACCAAAGGCCCCTGCAAAAAGTGTACATATATCAGCGAGAATCTCGCCATGGTCCAATATAAATGGCCATTTGAGTACTCGTCTGTTATTACTGATGTGTATCTCAACGTTATCTCCATTATTTGCATCTGCTGATAATGTGCCCGCTACTCCCTGAAACAAGGAAGCTTCTATTAAAAGGCTCAGGGGAAAGTGATCTCTTTCTAGCCGGTCCTTTACCTCGAGGTCCAGGATACTCGACCAAATGGGAATAGAAACAATCACGAAATCTAAATTGCTCTTGTAATTATTTCTACTGAAGGTTGGTCTTTTCAGACTATCAGACGGAAGCCGTCCATTACAGGCCCTGAGACAATACTCCGCACATAATTTTGTTATTTGGACTGCCAAAACCGAACACTTAACCGGTTTGACATTCTCCAGTGCTGGGATTTTGTCAGCTTGGTCCTCATCTTCGAAAATGTCACTGAGCCCCAGGACTGGTTCGTAATTGCAATTTAGGTCACCAGCCAGAATGACGTAATCATCTTTACCATCTAATCTACTTAGAAGAAAGTCTAGTTTGGCTAGTGTGGGTGATTCTTTGGATAAAGATATTGGTCTATTATAGACATTTATTAGAAGGGGTTTTTTCCCTTCACATGTGGTAATTTTTAACGCTAATATGTCAGGAGAATTTGCGTCTACCACCTCAATCTGTAACCTTAAGTTAACTTTCACCCAAATTAATAAGCCCCCCCGAAGGCCTTCCACTTTTGGATGGGATGGCACCTATTCCAAAAGACTTAAACCCTAGTCAATGAGGTGTTACCACCGCCTAGGTCTCCTGTAGCAGACAAAAATCATTGGTATCAATGAATCTTGCCCATTCGGGGTCCCTTAGGTTCTTTGAGACTCCAGCTATATTCCAGGAGACTAATTTTAGTGGCTCCATCACTTCGGCCAGGATCTCAGATTGGGCCACCAATGTTGTTTCCTCAATTGTTGACATTCGTATCGACATTTCTTCTGCTACTCCTAATGCATTAGGACCTCTTCCGCTCTCCCCCCTAACACGTTCATCCCTCAGTGCCATATTGACCATTGGTGAGTTTGCTACAGTTGGACACCCTAGGATAACTCCTGTAACTTGATCTTGACAATAACCCAAGGATCCCTGGTCTCCAGACTCGTTGGGGGGTACCATTAGGGACAAGTTATATCGTAAACAACCTTCCCCTTGTATGCTTATGGGACCTGAGTGCTCATCGCAACCCATGGGCCTCTGGATATTGTCAATCAATCTCGGGGCTACCATTTCTGTTCTTACAATCTGACTACTTAAGTTTATTACAGTAGTTGAGAAGTTGACCCCAGAAGTCCCCATGACTTCAACTCCAACATCAATGCCCTCCATACTAAGGGTATGAATTCCACTTCCCTCATCCCCTGGACTCACAAAACATCAATCGCAATCATCTAGGCCGTTAAAAATGTCAAACCTATTTATGGTCTCCAATGGCGTGAATGGTTTTAAGTGGTCCATTCTCCTGTTGGAGGTAGTATTGGACCTGGTTGGTACAAGGTTCCACCCATAGGGATCAGGGACCAGCATGGGATAAGGCACATATAGAGGGTTCCTGACATTTTGTATGATCGAAGGGTGGGTATTAGGATGAGCTTGTATTTGCATATGTTGAGGGGGTTGGTACTGAGATGGAAAAACCACTGATCTTGGGTAGAAGCACGTCAGTGGTCGGGGAATAATGCGGTTATTGGCGTTACCTGGGGGCCAATTTAATATGAAATAAACAGCATTAGGATCCCTAAAGTTCACTACCACCACATCACCCTCAATATCCTTGGGTCTGCCCCCCAACCACTGAATGCGGCGAACGTGTACAATGTCGCTGCTGATGTTGCTTGCAATTGGCCTATTTAACCTAAGCCAATGAATGATCTTATTCTTCAGTTGAGCAAAACCCTCCCGCTTATTCTCTTCCAACACAGGCACCCCTGTAAGGACTACAACGAAAGGTACTGCTTCCGGTGGAAGTTCTGGAAGTGGGGCCCGATTTGGTCTCCCCCAAGTATGCCTAGTACGTTCCGCTTCCCTTGTTGGTCTCCCCAGTGATGTATTACCTAGGCCCTTAGATGGTCTACTGGGTAAAATAGCCGGGATCTGGTCGGGTATGCTTTTTGGCAAATTAAGAGGTGGATTATGTTGTTTGTTATTTTTATTGTCGGGGGGTTTCAAGTTAATTGGGTTCATGTTTGAAGCAGGAATCGGGGCAGATGTAGTGGGTTGGGTAGACTGTGTAATGATTTGCGTAGCATTATTTGCAGCTGTCTTGATAGAGACTTCCTTTCTTCCCAGTTCCTGCTCAATTTTCCCTAGTCTTTCTTCCACCATATTCAGTCTCTCTATGATTGCTAGGGAATAGCTCCTAATTAAGCTTTCAATGCTATCCAATATGACAGGGTTTTGGGCTACTTGAGGCACAATGTCAACTGGGCGGGTAACAGTGCTGGCCTCCCTATCTATATGCATGGTAGCTGAAGGTAGGGGCGTTGAATTTGTAACCTCAGGTGCACCTATTGGGGCCTTATCACTCCCAATGGCAATCTTTACCTTTTTGCCAAAGTCAGAATGGCTCAGCTTTTGTTGGTAGGTTTTCCGCCTTTTTTTGTTAGGGGGTGGGCCATAACTTCTAGGCGGCGGCGTGATTTTTTTAGCCCTGTTTCGTATATTTTTGCATGACTTAGGTCCAGGGGTAATCAGTGCCTTAGTTATACTAGGAGTACTATTATGATTAGTGGGTCAAAGACCATTCGTATTTAACTTAGGGCAAGTACTGGGTGTCGACGGGCAATCTCTAAATACTAAAGGCAAGCTATCCAATAAAAGTAAACTTTCATTGCCATTTTGGCTCCCTTCATCAATAGAGGCAACAGGTAAGGGTGACTGTATCACTAACCTATTCTTCATACTTTCTACAGAACGGCGGCGTTCTGCTCGTCGTTCTGCTAAAACAATTTCCTTGGGGACATCGGCCGCAGTCTTTGTGAAATAATTGTCCAGGGTTCCATTAAGCGTACCTCCTGACTTGTCCGACATGACTAAGTCTGTACTTAGAGGTGGCAATGACATTTATAAAAGACAACCGGCTATAAGTAATAGTACAGGGTGGTCTTACTTAAAACGTACACAAGGAGAAAAATCGGTCAAGGGGTTATGCCCAGTCCAGTCTCCTCGGGCCTCGGAGGGCCACAGAGGGCCCGCCCTTTGCCTGGGCTTTGCCCCGCGCTACGTCCCGCACGCGTCCCGCTACGCGGAGATATAGATAAATTTAAATCCCTGCAGGCGGGAACGCCGAGGGAAGAGGCAGCAGCTGTGAACCAGAGAGGCTGCTGGACCTCGCAGTCCCTCGGTGTCTAGAAAGAGTCAGTAATCTCTCCCCTCTCAGCTCCAAACACGAGCGCCAGCAAAAGCAGAGTCACAAGGATCCCACGACGTCCCTCACTCGCCGTCACGGGTATCAGGGTCAGAACAGCACAAACAGCAGCACACGGTGAGCGGCGCCCGCGGAGCGGGGGCCGCAATAGGTTTTTAAGTGTCCAGGCGGGGGGCGGGAACGCCGAGGGAAGAGGCAGCAGCTGTGAACCAGAGAGGCTGCTGGACCTCGCAGTCCCTCGGCGTCTAGAAAGAGTCAGTAATCTCTCCCCTCTCAGCTCCAAACTCGAGCGCCAGCAAAAGCAGAGTCACAAGGATCCCACGACGTCCCTCACTCGCCGTCACGGGTATCAGGGTCAGAACAGCACAAACAGCAGCACACGGTGAGCGGCACCCGCAGAGCGGGGGCCGCGATAGGTTTTTAAGTGTCCAGGCGGGGGGCGGGAACACCGAGGGAAGAGGCAGCAGCTGTGAACCAGAGAGGCTGCTGGACCTCGCAGTCCCTCGACGTCTAGAAAGAGTCAGTAATCTCTCCCCTCTCAGCTCCAAACACGAGCGCCAGCAAAAGCAGAGTCACAAGGATCCCACGACGTCCCTCACTCGCCGTCACGGGTATCAGGGTCAGAACAGTACAAACAGCAGCACACTGTGAGCGGCACCCCTGAACCCAGAAGTCATTGTAGGTGTGTGTAAGATTTCTCGTCCCATTGCACAGACAAGCGGTTACTCTGGAAGAAACCACTCTGCCTCTGCAATGGAAATAGAAGTACGAGAAAATGTCCAACAAATAAAACTTCTAGTGCACACTTTCAATGAAAACTGTGGTACAATTCAAAGGGACGTGGCTCAAAACATACCTTTGCATGTTGCAGGTAGCATGCTCTCCACCCCCAACCTAAGACGGATGGTGCAAAGAGAAAAATTGACAAGTAATCCCCACCACATCAACACCCCACAACTTCGAAGATATTAACATCCCTAATCATTTAACACTAACTTTCTCTAATGAATCATATGATAATGAAAACATTCTTAAAAGAATTTACATTTTTAGCACAAATCATAACCTTATAACCCTAGAGAACAATCCAGTTTGGATGACGGATGTTACTTTCAAATCAACACCCCATCCATGTTCACAAATTTACACTGTTCATGCTAATAAAAATAACACATCCGTCCCTGTAGTGTATGCTTTGCTGCCTGACAAACACAATGTATACTGAATTTTTATCAGTGATAAAAAGCAAAGCCATGAATAAAAGTCCTGGAAAAGTAATCATTGATTTTGAATTGGCAATGATAACTACTATTACAAAATTATACGAAAGAAACACAAATCCAAGGATGTTCTTTTCACTTTTCACAGGCTTATTGTCGTAAAATTTAGAACTCATCCTTGTTTGAAGAATATTTAGCAAGCAGCAAACTACAATTTGAATTAAGAAAACTAACAGCGTTATGTTTTGTACCGCCTGAGAGTGTAGATGAATACTACATATCAATTACCGAATCCAATTTTGTTTACACAAAATGTAGAAAAATTGGCATCTATGCTAAATTGCTTTGAGGATACATGGATTGGCCATCTAAGCAGGTTGGGTCACAGGAGGAAAGCCAAGTACCCAATTGAATGGTGGAACTGCTATTCAACCTGCTTGGAGGGTGGTGCAAAAATGTGCAAAAGCAATTGAAGGATGGCACAATTCCTTCAATAAATAAATAGCTAAACATCATCCTAATCTTTATCATTTTCTGGAAATTTTGAAACTGGAACTTTAGGGTCTCATTATGATGGTGGGTGGAGGCACCTTCGCAGTGCTGGCGGTGATGGGCACGTCAGCAGTGATCCTCAAGCCCACCATATTACAATGGGCAAAAATAGCCCACTTCCCATCCGCCGCGGTGTGAAATGAACCGCCATGAAAATGCCCCGGCCACTGCGGCAGTGGGAGCCAATAGAGACCCACTGATGTGCAGAATAACGTCCAACCGCCGTCCAAATCAGGATGGCCCAAACAGCCCGTCCCACCGCAGCAGAGAAACCACCAACCGAAGACAGAGGAAGCACGACAGCGGAGCACGAAACCAGACTCCCGGTCTCCTCCACCAGGTCCTGACTGCAATGGATCCAGCTTCAAACAGCTTTCTGATGCTGTACCTGATTCACTACCAGCAAGTAATGGACTGTCGCGGACAACGAGGTAGGTCCACAATCACACAACTCCGCACACAAACACAACACACAACTCCTGGGCTGATAAATGGTTACTCTCCACACCAGTCACTCTGGTGGGGACAGGAGCACATCCACAAGTGTACCCACACATGTCCTACCTGTCACCAAATAACCCCTTCACATCCAGGTGACTCATCAACTGCAGAATCAATGCAATCTCCTGGTCACCGCAGCGGTGGAAACGCGGGAAAACCTGCTCACAATTGTTAGATGGGGGGTCTCTAGTTGGCAATGGTATTCACCTTTATCCAAATAGAGACCCTTACTTCTATGTCAGGATAAGGCGATTACACTTCTTAATAACCCCTGCTAACCCCCTTGGTAGCTTGGCATGAGCAGACAGGCTTATCTCAGAGGCAGTGTGTTAAGCATTTGTGAATATACACAGTAATACAGTGATAACACTACAGATGGACACAACACAGGTTTTATAAAAATAAGTATTCTTTATATAGACTTAAACACAAGACCACAAACGACAAAAATCCACAATACTACACTTAAGATTACTTAAAAGATGATCAAAGTCTCTTAGTTCAAGTTGATGGTAGATGCGACAAAGTTCTCAACAAAGTACCTGGATGTGTAACGCAGTGTAAACAAAAAGACTCGCAGAAGGGGAGATGCATCAGTTCCGTGACCCGGGGGAACGGTTGCGTCCTTCCTCAATGCTTGCGCAGAGTAGGGGGCTCGTCGTGAGCCTTACCGGTGCGGAGGTGATGCGTAGATTCTCGGCCTGCGGGCCTGTTGCAGTGCGCAAGATGGCGCCTTGGTGCGATGCGATGACGATGCGATGATCCAGTTGCGATGCGAGAAGATGGCGCCCTTGATGCGGCGATGCGATGACGATGAGATGACGCCCTGGCAGCCTTGCGGCGACTCTGTACTTATGGAGCCGCGACAGGCCCTGTGACGCGCTTCTCAGGCGATGCGATGGTGACTCTCACGATGGCGTCAGGCTTGTCAGGCGATGCGACAGCAGGCAGCTTCGATGAACACACGCTTCCAGGGAGATGCAACGAAGGCTCGCTTCTCCGGCGTTGCAATAATTTCAGCTGCGGCGGCGACACGCTTCTTCTCGATGCGTCGTGCTTCCAGCTCCCAGCGGCACGCAAGTGACTGGAGTCCCAGCAAGGAAATTCAGGAGGGAGCTGGAGGTGAAGTCTGTTAGCCCTGAGACTTCAGCAGGAGGCAAGAACAGTTCAAGCCCTTGGAGAATAACCTGGAGATGAAATGCCTTGCAAAGTTCCTTCTCCTTTCCCTTGGCAATGAAGCAACCACTGCAGGCCAACCCAGCAAACAGCACACTGGCAGAGGGGCAGTCCAAACTCCTGCAGCTTCCTTGGTTCTTCTCCTTGGCAGAAAGGTTTCTTGTTCCAGAAGTGATCTAAAGTCTGTGGGACTGGGTCCCAATATTTATACCCAAAACTCCTTTGTTCTCTAATTCAAACCAGTTCCTGAGCACTTTGTTGACATGACTCTTCTCTTCCTTTCACTGTGCAGGGCAGAGACATCAGCCGCCCCACAGGAGGTGGAGCCAGCGCAGGGGAGGGAAGATACAGCTCTGGAGCACTCTGTTAACAGGATTCCTCTTCTCCTTTCACTGTGCAGGGCAGAGACATCAGACAAGCCACAGGGGGTGGAGCCAGCATTGTAGAGGGAAGGCCCAGCCCTATTCAGGTCCCAGGTGCATTCCCCCCTCCCATCTGGATGTAAATCTCCCTATTCACCACTGGGCTGTCCCAGACTGTCTCCTGGAATTTTCCCAGCCCTGTCACACACAAACCCAGACAAGGAATACACAACTCAGCAGAGGCGAACTTAAAGGGTTAGGCAAGCAAATACCTGCTTTCTAAAAGTGGTATTTGCAAATACAGGATATTAAAATAAACTTTACTAAAAGATGTATTTTATTATTCTGAGTTCAGGCATACTAAATTCGAATTTCTAAGACGTTGCCTGAGTCAGTTAGGATTGAAAGAATGTAACAATCTTAACTCCCCATTCTGGCCTATGAGAACAGGTAGCCTTCAATAGGGAAAAATGAAAATGGCTGTAATTCACCATTAGAACATGCTACACACATCAGAGTATGTCCTACCTTATACTTACAATGCACCCTGCCCTTGGGCCTACCATAGGGGTGTCTAATATGAAGCAAAGGGAAGGTTTAGGTAATCTGGCAAGTGGGTGCACTTGGCCAAGTCGACATGGCAGTGCTAGACTGCACACAGGCCTTGCAATGGCAGGCCTGAGACATACTTTACAAGCTGCTTCTGTGGGTGGCATAATAGGTGCTGCAAGCCCACCAACAGTTTTTAAACTACAAGGCCTGGGCACACTTGGTGCACTGTACTAGGGGCTGCCAGTAAATCAAATAACCCAATTGTGGAATAACCAATCAGTACATCAATTTAACATAGGGAGCACTTGCACTGTGGCACTGATTAGCAGTGGCACAGTGCCCAAAGCATAAATCCAGCAAAAACATATCAAAACAGAGGAGGCAATCCGTCAAAAATGGAAGGGAGACTCACGCCAAGGATGTCAGGTCTAACAACAATGTAGTAGGCAGGGCCAGCACCAGGCATGGGCAGTCCACAGAGATCATAGGGCCACACCTCTACCCTACACACACTAAGCCCCCCACACCCATTAGGGGACATGCTGTGTGCCCCTTCTGTGCCCCCCTGCACAATTAACCAGCCAGGTGGGCCCAGACCCTGCACCACACACACCAAACAACCAGGTAACCTGTCTCAGAAGGTGGGTGTGAAACGAAACATCCTGCAAAGAAGCTCTGGGGCAGGGCAACCCTCCTCCACACACCTACCCTCCACTCATGTCAAGAAAACTAAGTCCAATCAGAAAATAAACACTCATACTGAATATGAACAACCACTTAACTGTACAGACTGCCTGTCAAGGCACCCAGACACACCCCACACTGACAGACAGCCACATACACATCCCAGATGTCAGCAGCAATGAAGGGCAAAAAATGGGTTAGCCAAAAGTGAGGTGGACTGTGCTGGAAAGCCATGGAGCAAGCAACACATGCAAGAGAAGGAACATATCACAACAGCCTTAGGCCATCAAATCAGACATGGCTGGCACAGTGGGTGCAATTAAACCACAGTGACCTCTGTGCAACAACTAAGGGAGATAGCAAGGCAAGCCATGCATAGGCACAGGGATGATAGGAAGTGTCCAAAGTCAAACAGTGACCAGCCACACATCTGTCTGAACTTACTTGACATGTGTATGTCATTGGCACAACACACATGGCTCATTGTCACACTTCCTGATTGTCAAACACAAGTTGGATCCTTCACACATACCCCTCCTCCACCACCTTACACCTGGACCACTCAACACCAGTGTCAAATACACAGAATGGTGCAAATAATGTCCTGTCAGTACACTGACAAACAATCACACTCCCTGGGGTGCATCGCAAACATCACATATACACTCAGGGATGCCTGAACCATTGCTGGCAAAAAACATTAGCCAAACACAAACCTGACAAACAACATACACAGACGTACAACAAGCCCACATATGGCCAGCCAAACAGTGGCATGGCAATGGAAAGCCAGACAGAACAGGAACACCTAACATTGTCACTCAGGACCAATGCAGAGACACCATACCCCAACTCAAACAAGAAGATTATCATCTCAAAACAATCATGGGCACAAACTGGGATCAATGGGACAATAAGCTAACACAGACAGACATACCACACCACCCGTCAAGTCAACATGGTGTCATAGTGTAACGCATGCATGCACATGCACAATCCTGACAAGTGACAGGTCAAAAATAGGAGGACAAACCACCAATGTGCACTCAAAACAAGCTCAGGAACAAGAATCCACCTTGCTGCATGTGACAGACACCCAAGTAATGCACACTTCACCTGCAACACACATATGAATGCATCACAATGCACAAACAACTCACACACAATGGCATGTAAATAGAACATCACACACAGAGCATCTGTCAGCTGAAAGAGCCAACACATGCCAAACACATACATCCACAACAAAAACACAACAGATGCACATGTCAATCTATCACATTGCAAACTCAGCTGGACATCAGGGGATGTACACCAGGCAAGTACAAGGCAATATACACTCACAGCACTGCATGCACAACAAGCAGTGTGTGCCCAACAACCAAATCAGTAGCACACACATCTCAGTGCCACAACATGTACTCCCACAACACAAATCAGCACAGCACACAGACATCACACTCAGAAAGGGTAGCAGTACCTCAGCAGACACACATACAGCTAACCCAACACCCACAGATGCTCAACTCAGGGACATCCAGGTGAAAACAACATGACCAGAGGACTGTTCAGCACAAACAGTTGAACTGCACATGATCAACCATGACTGCAAACAGTTTCATCCATTTCCCCAGGAGGCATGAATTGGTGGCTGTGAAGGGTTCTTTTTATGCCCTTGGGCACATTCCTAATGTTGTTGGTGCCATTGACTGCGCACATGTTGGCCTGGTTCCACCACAGGCACGTGAGCACATCTACGGGAACAGGAAACATTTCCATTCCATCAATGTGCAAGTGGTGTGCCAGGCGGATATGATCATCTTACACATCTGTGTCAAATTTCCCGGCTCTGCCCATGACTCGTACATCCTGCATAACAGCATTGTGCCACATCTTATGGCTAATCTGTCATCAGTCACTACTTCCCTTGAAGGTGAGTGAAAACATACAATGGGGCCATTGTCTGCTGATGTTGTTGGTGAAAGGGCCTAGGATAGCTTTGTGACTGCTGCCTGTTGTTGGCTCTGTGCTGACTGCTAATGTTTCTGGGACAGCTATGCACAGCTACAGGATGTATATGTCGGTACTGTTGCTCATTGTAATGTGTGCAGATAGGAGTACCTTGATGACCAGTGTTGTGTAATGACTGTGATGCCACTGCCCGACAAGTGAATATTGTTCTGTTGTGTTTTCCTACGTCCCTTCAGACTCTCCTTGCCTACAGACAATCCGTGCTCCTGGTATATTGTAATCATGGTCAGCATTGTTCATCCTGTGATAAACATGGAGAAGACACGAATACATAGGTGTGTTAGGATTGTTTATTTACAATGGGTATATGTGACAGGGAAGTGAATATTTACAAAAAGGTGAATAGTGAATTAATGAGTTGTCTGTGATGGAAGATGAGAAAATCGAGTAGCCACCACATTGATGTGGTGACCCAGTCCAAGAGACGCCTGCCATTAATGTGGCAGTGTGGATAAGGACAGTCAACAAAGTAAATGGCAAGGTGAAGAGGGGTGCCATCATGGCTGGCTCCTTCACTGGTGTTTGGCAGGTGCTTTGCCACAGGATCCTCCCTAGGATTTCTTTGGACGGCCCTTTGATCGTTTTGCAGAGGAGGCCTCTGCTGCGGGCCCAGTGGGGTCTGAGGAATCTCTGTGGCCGCTGGGGAGGTTGGGAAACTGTCATCCTGCGGGCCACTGGAGGGAGGTGGAGGTGTTGTTTGGACTGCAGGCCTGTCTCTCAGAACCGCCACTAGCTGGTCCAAGAGGTCCACGATTTGACCCATGCAGGTATCTATGGACCACAGCAGCAGGCGAAGCTCACAGGAATCTTCCTAAGCCTGACCTGTTTGTCCCTGGGCTTGTTCATAGGCCCCAAGGACTCTTGCGATGTTGGCCAGCTTCGGTCCCATTGTCCGTGTGTGATTTTGACTCCCACTTGCCCTCCCACCTGCCCTGCTGTCACTGACCTGTTGCCTCACCACTCTACGCACCCGCCTACTCTACCTGCCCTCCTCAGTTGGTGGGGTGGGGTGGTCATCCTCTGGGGCAGGGAGATTGTTGCAGGCAGCACTGGTGGTGGTGGTGGTGGTGGTGGAGGCCGCACATGTCGTTACAGCAGGGGTCAGAGTAGTTGTTTTGCTGATGTGGTGGCAGGGGACAATGGGGTCCTGGGGTCTGTTATGTCCTGGCATGCCTGATGGGCCGGCTTCTTGCGCTGCACCCTGGAAATCCAGGGAGTCATCATCAGAGAGTCCATGTTCCGGGGGTGGAGACTAGCTCCGTAGGTTGGTGTCATCATCCTCTGCTATCAGTTCTTGGTCATCTGTTGGAAAGAGGGGAAATGGTCATTGAAGTGCACACCACATGCTTGGTGTTAGATGTTTGGATGTTACATGTTATACACCACACAGTTTACATTGACACGCTCTTTGTATGTCTGCACGGTACAGAGCATCATGACATGATGTGGAGGTACTTACATTACAGTTCCATGGTGTGACATGTCAATGGATACCATGCTCCACGTGCAGATTTTGTGATTACGAGTACATGTTGTCATCTAACGACTAGCAGCACAACAACTTTATGTGAAGCATCTTTGTTGATTACTCTGCCTGGCAGACGTTACATTTGAGCACGAACTAGCCATTGTTATCTCATGGATACCTTTGTCATGTCATGTGCATTGCTTTATTTGTTCTACAGACCATGCTTGTTTTGTTTTCATATGGTCCTTCAAGCTCTGCCCCCATGGAACTTACAGATGGCATTCAGTGCTGTGCATGATTGTACCCTGAATTTATTCTACAGGTGATTTGGTGAGTCATACTTTGGTTGCTGTGACAGTTACATATGCTTAGCTGTCTACACACTGTAAGTGGCTATTGGATCAGTGTCAATTTTGGTGGGATGTGAGGGCTGGTGTTTTCATATGGCTCCATGCTTTTTTTGAGGAATGGTGAGGTACATGCACTGTCTACTTACCTGTTCTGTTGTCACATTTGGGTGGAATTTCTAACACATCTCTTTGGGTGTGTGTTGGAATGCTACATCCTGCTCATGGGTGTGACAGGGGGCCCTGCTGGGAGTTGTAGTGCAGGCCTCCCACCCCCAAACACCATTCCCTGAGAAGGTGACTACCTACCTGTACGTTTGGTTGTTGTAATACAATGGCTGCCACATGCTTCTGGGTGTAATGAAGTGCTACATCCTGCTCAGGGGTACCTGGTGGGAGTTGTAGTACAGGTCTCCCACTCACAAACAGCCCTCCCTGGGAAGATGGCTACCTACCTGTTAGGTGAGGTTAACCAATACAATGGCTGCCACCTGCTTCTGGATGTGGTGGAGTGCTACATCCTGTTCAGGGATGGGACAGAGGTGCCTGGTGGGAGTTGTAGTGCAGGTTTCCCACTCACAAACAGCCCTCCCGGGAAGAGGGCTACCTACCTTTTTAATGCTAAACATGCGGGATGCGCCCGCCACTGTGGCAGGTGCATCCTAAAGTCCCCAACGGGACCACCGCCCTTATGGCGAGCGGTCCCATTTTTTGTCGGGATGGCGGGCGGACAAAGTCCACCCGCCATTCTAATGTGCCCCATAGTTTTACTTATGAATGAAAATATTTAAATAATATTAATACAAAATAAAAAGTTAAAACAATCCTTTGACTCTTTTTTTTATTCATTTTGAATAACTTTTTTTTTTAAAAACCTTAACATATATTCAACCAATATTATTATTTTTTCTACAAATAAAGCTTTATAACATTTGTAATATGTTTTTTTAATATTCACGTATGTATATTAATCCTTTTTAAACTTGATTGAAATCATTTTATTTTCCCCCATAAAATAAGAAATACCAGAGTATTATATTACTTCACCACCCATTAACCCCTTGATTCTCTACATCAAGTCACTAGAGGTAAGTATTTAGCTCAATAAAATACATCCCTTTCATAAGTAAAAATGTATTCTCTAAAAACTTACCAGTCTGCGAAACCTCTGTCTCCTCTTCATCACCGCGACGCACTACGGAAGACAGATTAAGACATTCTCACGCAAACGTCAGAAGATTCATCAAAAATAGAAAAAGGACAAAGCTACCCATTAAAAACTATAGGAAAGTGTGGGAAAATGTATATAAGCAATGACAAACCATGTTAAAAAAAACATGTTTGTGCAAAACTTTTGAAAGTTTAAAAAATATATAGTTTTACTTATGACTGAAAATATTTAAGTAACATTAATAAAAAATAAAAAGTTTAAACAATTCTTTGACTTTGATTTTATTAATTTTGAAAAACGTTTTTTTAAACGTTAAAATATATTCAACCAATATTATTTTTTTCTACAAATAAAGATTTATAACGTTTGTAATATGTTTTTTAAATATTCATGTATGCATATTAATCCTTTTTAAACTTGATTGAAATAAGTTTATTTTCCCAAAAAAAATTAAAAAATACCAGAGTATTAAATTACTTCACCACCAATTAACCCCTTGATTCCTTACACCAAGTCCCTAGAGGTAAGTATTTAGGTCAATAAAATACGTCCCTTTAATAAATAAAAAAATGTATTCTCTAAATAAATCAACAATATATAATTAATTTTAAAATAGATAATTTAATACACAGGCAATAACATTTTTACCTGGGTTTTAAATTACTTCCCCATCCATTACCCCTACATCCCTACATCCCATCCCTAGAGGTAAGTATTTAGGTTAATAAAATAAATCCCTTTAATACATTAAATGTTAATTCTCTGAATAAACAATAAGGGGGCGATTCTGATTCGGTAAAATCCCCTACGATTCGCCGTACGGAGCGTTTTTCCCGTGCGATTCGTACAGCTTCAACGTCCCCGTACGTACGATCAAGTACGATCCAAGCCCAAAGCAGATCTCCGTACGAATCGTATCAAACACCGTATGACCAAAAAATACATACGATTTGTATCCCGTCCACGCAGTACGTGACGTCCCTACGTAAACAAGCAGCAGTTTCCGGCCCAGCAAGTACGATTCGTTCTACGGGAGCTGAAAACATCCGTAAAAGCAGAGTCCGGCCCGAACCGCACCCCAGGTACGCGACGTACATGCCATGAACCTCATCGTCCGTGTCATCCCAGTCCTGTATGCCTACGACCTGGTGCACAGAAACTGACGACGGCGCAGACGGTGAGTACAACGTACCGCAACAACGGAAGTGTACTTGTACGGTGCGTCTTACATGCTCGCCTATACCACCATTGCAATAGTGATACGAGCCGCACACACGTCATGAATGTTGGGGTACGGTGCGTCACACGCTCGCTTATGGCACCAGTGCAATAGTGATACGAGCCGCACACACGCCATGAATGTTGGTGTACGGTGCGTCACACGTTTGCATATGGCACCAGTGCCATAGTGATACGAGCCGCACACACGCCATGAATGTTGGGGTACGGTGCGTGACATCTGAGGGGTCGGTGGATATGACTCCCAGCAGTGTCTAGACATGTGATGGGTGGGTGCAGAGGACTCCCAGCATAGGCCAACAGTATGGGGGTGGGTAAATATGACTACCAGCACTGTCCAGACAGATGAGGGGTGGGTGGATATGACTCCCAGCATAGGCCAACAGTATGGGGGTGGGTGTATATGGCTTCCAGCAGTGTCCAGACAGATGAGGGGTGGATGGATATGACTCCCAGCATAGGCCAACAGTATGGGGGAGGGTGTATATGACTCTCAGCAGTGTCCAGACAGATGAGGGGTGGGTGGATATGACTCCCAGCAGTGTCCAGACAGATGAGGGGCGGGTGCAGAGGACTCCCAGCATAGGCCAACAGTATGGGGGTGGGTGTATATGACTCCCAGCAGTGTCCACACATATGAGGGGTGGGTGCAGAGGACTCCCAGCATAGGCCAACAGTATGGGGGTGTGTGTATATGATTCCCAGCAGTGTCCAGGCAGATGAGGGATTGGGTGCAGAGGACTCCCAGCATAGGCCAACAGTATGGGGTGGGTGTATACGGCTCCCGGCAGTGTCTAGACAGATGAGGGGTGGGTGCAGAGGACTCCCAGCATAGGCCAACAATATAGGGGTGTGTGGATATGACTCCCAGCAGTGTCCAGACAGATGAGGGGTGGATGTATGTGACTCCCAGCAGTGTCCACACATATGAGGGGTGGGTGGATATGACTCACAGCAGTGTCCACACATATGAGGGGAGGGTGTATATGACTCCCAGCAGTGTCCACACATATGAGGGGTGGGTATATATGACTCCGAGCAGTGTCCACACATATGAGGGGTGGGTGCAGAGGACTTCCCAGCAGTGTCCAGACAGATGAGGGGTGGGTGGATATGACTCCCAGCAGTGTCCAGACATATGAGGGGTGGGTGCAGAGGACTCCCAGCATAGGCCAACAGTATGGGGGTGGGTGTATATGACTCCCAACAGTGTCCAGACAGACGAGGGGTGGGTGGATATGACTCCCAGCAGTGTCCACACATATGAGGGGTAGGTGTATATGACTCCCAGCAGTGTCCACACATATAAGGGGTGGGCGCAGAGGACTCCCAGCAGTGTCTAGACAGATGAGGGGTGGGTGGATATGACTCCCAGCAGTGTCCAGTCAGATGAGGGGTGGGTGCAGAGGACTCCAAGCATAGGCCAACAGTATGGGGGTGGGTGGATATGACTCCCAACATAGGCCAACAGTATGGGGGTGGGTGGATATGACTTGCAGCATAGGCCAACAGTATAGGGGTGGGTGTATATGACTCCCAGTATAGGCCAACAGTATGGGGGTAGGTGGATATGACTCCCAGCAGTGGCCAGACAGATGAGGGATGGGTGCAGAGGACTCCCAGCATAGGCCATCAGTATGGGGTGGGTGTATATGACTCCCAGCAGTGTCCAGACAGATGAGGGGTGGGTGCAGAGGACTCCCAGCATAGGCCAACAGTATGGGGGTGGGTGGATATGACTCCCAGCATAGGGCAACAGTATGGGGGTGGGTGGATATGACTCCCAGCATAGGCCAACAGTATGGGGGTGGGTGTATATGACTCACATCAGTGTCCAGACAGACAAGGGGTGGGTGGATATGACTCCCAGCAGTGTCCACACATATGAGGGGTAGGTGTATATGACTCCCAGCAGTGTCCACACATATGAGGGGTGGGTGCAGAGGACTCCCAGCAGTGTCTAGACAGATGAGGGGTGGGTGGATATGACTCCCAGAAGTGTCCAGTCAGATGAGTGTTGGGTGCAGAGGACTCCAAGCATAGGCCAACAGTATGGGGGTGGGTGGATATGACTCCCAACATAGGCCAACAGTATGGGGGTGGGTGGATATGACTTGCAGCATAGGCCAACAGGATAGGGGTGGGTGTATATGACTCCCAGTATAGGCCAACAGTATGGGGGTAGGTGGATATGACTCCCAGCAGTGGCCAGACAGATGAGGAATGGGTGCAGAGGACTCCCAGCATAGGCCATCAGTATGGGGTGGGTGTATATGACTCCCAGCAGTGTCCAGACAGATGAGGGGTGGGTGCAGAGGACTCCCAGCATAGGCCAACAGTATGGGGGTGGGTGGATATGACTCCCAGCATAGGCCAACAATATGGGGGTGGGTGTATATGACTCCCAGTATAGGGCAACAGTATGAGGGTAGGTGGATATGACTCCCAGCAGTGTCCAGACAGATGAGGGGTGGGTGGATATGACTCCCAGCATAGGCCAACAGTATGGGGGAGGGTGTATATGACTCTCAGCAGCGTCCAGACAGATGAGGGGTGGGTGGATATGACTCCCAGCAGTGTCCAGACAGATGAGGGGTGGGTGCAGAGGACTCCCAGCATAGGCCAACAGTATGGGGGTGGGTGTATATGACTCCCAGCAGTGTCCACACATATGAGGGGTGGGTGCAGAGGACTCCCAGCATAGGCCAACAGTATGGGGGTGTGTGTATATGATTTCCAGCAGTGTCCAGGCAGATGAGGGGTGGGTGGATATGACTCCCAGCAGTGTCCAGACAGATGAGGGGTGGGTGCAGAGGACTCCCAGCATAGGCCAACAGTATGGGGTGGGTGTATACGGCTCCCGGAAGTGTCTAGACAGATGAGGGGTGGGTGCAGAGGACTCCCAGCATAGGCCAACAATATGGGGGTGTGTGGATATGACTCCCAGCAGTGTCCAGACAGATGAGGGGTCGATGGATATGACTCCCAGCAGTGTCCACACATATGAGGGGTGGGTGGATATGACTCCCAGCAGTGTCCACACATATGAGGGGAGGGTGTATATGACTCCCAGCAGTGTCCACACATATGAGGGGTGGGTGCAGAGGACTTCCCAGCAGTGTCCAGACAGATGAGGGGTGGGTGGATATGACTCCCAGCAGTGTCCAGACATATGAGGGGTGGGTGCAAGGGAATCCCAGCATAGGCCAACAGTATGGGGGTGGGTGTATATGACTCCCATCAGTGTCCAGACAGACGAGGGGTGGGTGGATATGACTCCCAGCAGTGTCCACACATATGAGGGGTGTGTGTATATGACTCCCAGCAGTGTCCACACATATAAGGGGTGGGTGCAGAGGACTCCCAGCAGCGTCTAGACAGATGAGGGGTGGGTGGATATGACTCCCAGCAGTGTCCAGTCAGATGAGGGGTGGGTGCAGAGGACTCCAAGCATAGGCCAACAGTATGGGGGTGGGTGGATATGACTCCCAACATAGGCCAACAGTATGGGGGTGGGTGGATATGACTTGCAGCATAGGCCAACAGTATAGGGGTGGGTGTATATGACTCCCAGTATAGGCCAACAGTATGGGGGTAGGTGGATATGACTCCCAGCAGTGGCCAGACAGATGAGGGATGGGTACAGAGGACTCCCAGCATAGGCCATCCGTATGGGGTGGGTGTATATGACTCCCAGCAGTGTCCAGACAGATGAGGGGTGGGTGCAGAGGACTCCCAGCATAGGCCAACAGTATGGGGGTGGGTGGATATGACTCCCAGCATAGGCCAACAGTATGGGGGTGGGTGGATATGACTCCCAGCATAGGCCAACAGTATGGGGGTGGGTGTATATGACTCCCATCAGTGTCCAGACAGACGAGGGGTGGGTGGATATGACTCCCAGCAGTGTCCACACATATGAGGGGTAGGTGTATATGACTCCCAGCAGTGTCCACACATATGAGGGGTGGGTGCAGAGGACTCCCAGCAGTGTCTAGACAGATGAAGGGTGGGTGGATAAGACTCCCAGCAGAGTCCAGTCAGATGAGGGGTGGGTGCAGAGGACTCCCAGCATAGGCCAACAGTATGGGGTGGGTGGATATGACTCCCAGCATAGGCCAACAGTATGGGGGTGGGTGGATATGACTCCCAGTATAGGCCAACAGTATGGGGGTAGGTGGATATGACTCCCAGCAGTGGCCAGACAGATGAGGGATGGGTGCAGAGGACTCCCAGCATAGGCCATCAGTATGGGGTGGGTGTATATGACTCCCAGCAGTATCCAGACAGATGAGGGTGGGTGCAGAGGACTCCCAGCATAGGCCAACAGTATGGGGGTGGGTGGATATGACTCCCAGCATAGGCCAACAGTATGGGGGTGGATGGATATGACTCCCAGCATAGGCCAACAATATGGGGGTGGGTGTATATGACTCACATCAGTGTCCAGACAGACGAGGGGTGGGTGGATATGACTCCCAGCAGTGTCCACACATATGAGGGGTAGGTGTATATGACTCCCAGCAGTGTCCACACATATGAGGGGTGGGTGCAGAGGACTCCCAGCAGTGTCTAGACAGATGAGGGGTGGGTGGATATGACTCCCAGCAGTGTCCAGTCAGATGAGTGGTGGGTGCAGAGGACTCCAAGCATAGGCCAACAGTATGGGGGTGGGTGGATATGACTCCCAACATAGGCCAACAGTATAGGGGTGGGTGTATATGACTCCCAGTATAGGCCAACAGTATGGGGGTAGGTGGATATGACTCCCAGCAGTGGCCAGACAGATGAGGAATGGGTGCAGAGGACTCCCAGCATAGGCCATCAGTATGGGGTGGGTGTATATGACTCCCAGCAGTGTCCAGACAGATGAGGGTGGGTGCAGAGGACTCCCAGCATAGGCCAACAGTATGGGGGTGGGTGGATATGACTCCCAGCATAGGCCAACAATATGGGGGTGGGTGTATATGACTCCCAGTATAGGGCAACAGTATGAGGGTAGGTGGATATGACTCCCAGCAGTGTCCAGACAGATGAGGGGTGGGTGGATATGACTCCCAGCATAGGCCAACAGTATGGGGGTAGGTGTATATGGCTTCCAGCAGTGTCCAGACAGATGAGGGGTGGGTGGATATGACTCCCAGCATAGGCCAACAGTATGGGGGAGGGTGTATATGACTCTCAGCAGTGTCCAGACAGATGAGGGGTGGGTGGATATGACTCCCAGCAGTGTCCAGACAGATGAGGGGTGGGTGCAGAGGACTCCCAGCATAGGCCAACAGTATGGGGGTGGGTGTATATGACTCCCAGCAGTGTCCACACATATGAGGGGTGGGTGCAGAGGACTCCCAGCATATCAAAGGTGGTTACTTCCACCGGGATCGTGTGTGGTGGTGGCATAAAAGTTGATTTTGTTTGTAGGCCTGTTTCGTTCGGGTCATCATTGGTAGCCATCTCATCCTTCTTTTAAAAAACGCTTTCAATTTTAGTTTCCTAAAAAAGGAAGAAAGCTCACACTGGAGTCTGAATTTGTCCAGGTTGGCCGTCGGGACAAACCCGAGGCCTTTATTCAGTACTTGTTCCTCATCCTTGGAAAGGGGCCTAGTAGCTAGATTAGTGACTAGGTTCTCCGGTTGCTGGGCCCTGCCTGTGGAGTCTTGCTCCGTGGTTGATTCGTGTCCGGCTCCTCCGATCCCCAATGCACTTGTTTGCCCGATCTTCTTCTTCCCCTTCCCCTTCCGCGCCTGGCTAAAAAAGGCGGTCTGTAGATATTTGGTGGGTAGAAGGGTTGTTGGAATGGTCGTTGCCATCCATACATCTGAAAATTCTGGGGGTGGTTGAAGGGATCTGGATAGCCTTGCATCGGTATAGGGTTGAAGGGTGGCCAGTTGCTTTGCATCCTTCCAAGTCCTCTTCCTCTTTGTTTAGTGCTCCCATTGCTTGAGTTGCTGCTTGCATTGGAGGTGTTGCTTGAGGCATTGTTGAGGCATCCGAGTTGTCGTCTGCCTTTGAGGGTGGTACATATTCCGGATCCGAGTAGGGGTAGGCTTTCACCATGGAGAATCTTTTCAGATCTTTCTGAAATTTTTGCACTTTCTGCTGCATCAGATTCTCCTTGTAGTCATTAATTTCTCTGTTCAGTTCGTCAAGTTTCTTCTTGTAACCGGTAATGGTGGTTTTTATGTGGCCCTCGGCTAGTTGGATTTCAACTTGTATTTTGTCTGACAGTCTTAGGGCAGTCTTCAGAATGAGAACTATCCAGTCGTGCGTGCAGTGCCACGCTATTGCGGCCCAGTCCTTTCGGAAGGTAGCATCCTCAAGGAAGATGCGGGTGCGTTCGTTACTAGTAGACCCTTAGGTGCCATATTCTTGCTAAGGTATTGTTTCAGAATAGTGTCATGTAGGATGGTTCTGATCCTACTCCGTTTTAACTCTGTTAAGTTCTCCCAGTCTGTAGTTTGTGAAATGCTCTGTGCTATGTTCACGTCCGCGAATATAGATAAATCTCCCATGATTTCCTCCACCTCCCCCGAGGTGTAGGAGAGGCCTTGGTTCTCGCTCATGGTTGCGGATGGTTCCAAGGGAAAAGCGTGTAATGGCTATGTGTGACTCTCGCAGCTGTGCGCTGCCTAATTTATTGCAAAACAATAAGAGAGAATGAGGGTGTTTTACCGCAATGTAAGGTAGGAACTCCTAGTCCCCTTCTTGAGAATTTAACACAACAAATGGAGGAGTACCCCCTGAAGGCGTGACAGAGAGAGTCTCTGTGCCTAAAGCTTAAGGCTTAATCAAGCACTTGTGCCCTTTATGCAGGACAAAGCATGTCCTTTTAGAAGACCCCTCACTCACCAACCTAGTTGGTGACATGCTTCATCTTCGGGGTCCCACCCCAAAGGCCGAGTGTCAACAGGGTGTGCTTCGACACCTGATTACAGTGGAGCGGTATTTATTTTCTTTTATACGTGCAGTGATAACAAAAGTGATACGTGGTTTAAAAAGGGGCCCATTCTACTCACTACAAGACTTTATTCCTGAGTGACTGGACACCCCAATAAAAGAACTGTGACACCTATGTCTAATTAGGTAGACTCCGGTGTTCAAGACGTGTATTGTTATAAAATAGCGACGTGTGCTATGTGATTTAAAATACAGGTCTACATGTTTCAACCATCTTGCGATTGTGGGTTTTCGTCAGGACCAGTGAAAAAAAGACCTGGGTGGTACGCACACGCTAAGGCGCGCCCTGCCCTAGATCAATAAAGGATGGAAACACAAACTTGTGTCCCTTTGCAAAATGTTGTCTTCTCCCCAATCTGGAAGAAAAACCTGTGAAGAAAGATTCCAGGAAAAAGGGTGGTTGGGATCACAATACAAAAGACAAACAATTGTTGTACATATAACATATAGAAAGAGAGTGCCCCTCATTGTAGTTGGCAGACATACTAAGTCACCCCACCCATACATTCCAACTTTATAACATTACACATCAATGCAACAAAATATATCACCCCCCAAATACCAACCTTCAGTTAAACAACTTCCCCTGCCTCTTCATCACTGTCAAACCCCCAAACCTGCGCAAACTAGATATAACATAACTTGCCTACCCATTCCCTGACCATAATTCAACTCCAACAATAACTAAAACTTCTTTTAACCCTGTCAAAATTCCATCATCCCCACCACCCAGAAAGAAGGGGGGGAGACCACTACGCTCCCTTTCTGCCCCCCCAACTAGAACGGCTGCTTCCCCTTCAACCAGAACGCGCCTGCACCTGCAAACACTGAGCCAACGCTTTCCTAATCTCCAACAGATAGAGGTCCATACCAAGTCAGGACAATGCACTCCGTCGCCTTATGAAAAATTCGACTGCCTCAAAACGAAGCTCCTTGTGTGACACCTTACCAAACCCGAGGTGACGACAGAATCTAGATATTTCTGAGTTAGCCTTTCTCCAGGCCCTGTCGATGGCCCTTGGGTTCAAAGCACCCCTCCACACCCTGCGCGGCACCAGCTCTGTCCACAAAACGTGACACCCAGCCCATTGCTCCTTCAAGCGAGTCCTTCTTCATGGCCCTCATCAATACCACACCCTTAACACCCACCAGATTGTTCTCTCAAAGGTAGATCAGCAACACATCCGGGTACTGGCCCCCAACCAACCAACTATTAAGACACTGGATCAGCTCTTTCCACAACATCCCACCCTTGCCCTTCCAAACAATGTGATACATATGGTCATTAAACCCCAACATTTCACCAAAATAACGACGGCATGCTTGAAACTGTGCCCACTTTACAAAAGAATGCCCCACAATCTAAATGGTCAGTTCCGGTGAGTGAGGCCCAGCCACAGAACCTGCAACAAGAAAGAGGAATTGAGATTCAAACAAAAGAGGATGACTCATGCGCCTCCTCCGCAGACTGCCGTATGTAGCAGTGATAACAATCAGACGACCAGCGCCCTAACCTCATGATATCTCCCGGTGACCAGCCCCTGTTATGGGCCTCTGTGGCAGCCCCAATCCTGAATAAATGAGTCCCATACCACGCCCCATCCAACCCCACACTGCACAAAGCCTTCCTCAACACCAATTACAGCTGGTAGGTCATCACCCTTTTCCCGTTCGCATGCCGGAAAACCGCCTCCTGTCCCCCATCCTTCGAAATAGCAAACCAACGTGCGCCCATCTGAGGGGGCACGTTGTGGCTGGCACCACCTCCACCAGCCTCACCCCTTTGCCCGACTAAGCATGGGCGTAAAATCCGCTCCGCTCGCGGATTTTTCGGATTTTCGGCAAATCCGCAATCCGCGAACGCTCGCGAATTTGTCGAAAATCCGTGAATCCGCTCGCGGCGGATTTTTTGCTTGGTTGCGGCGCGCGGCGTGGTGCACGGCGTTCACTTTCCGTCATTTTAGCGTTTGCCGAGTTGTTTTTCTTTGCGAGTGACGCGCCATTTTAGATCTTGCTGCGTGTTCCCGCGGGAGTTTGTCGCCCGCGAATACGTACTCGCGGCTTGCCACCTTGCACAGCACACCTCGCGAGAGTTCGCAATTGCGAACACGTAGTTGCGGCGGAAAGGAACAATCTCGCACTTGCGAAATAGAGATTTTGCAATTTCGCACAAGAAAATCACCAGCAAACAGGATAAACCTTCAGAAAATTATGATTTTTATCAGAATCACTCCTCAGGTTGACATTTGCATGGCTTTTTTTTTTTGCAAGGAGTCCATTTTGGGGGGGGGGGAGGAAGGAAGTGCCCCACAGTCTCCAACTTCCTGTTCCTGTCCAGCAGGCTCCTCCCAGTGCTTTGTCCATCTCCTGGTCACTTTCATTTGGATCTGGAGCTGGAAGGATTACTTTTTGTGGGTGCTGCTGGATATTTGGATTTGAGGCCTTTTTGACTGTCTTTGGATCACTTTTGGATTAGAAATCAACTTTCACAAGTAAGTTTGTTTGGGGCATTACAGTTGCTGCAAGTAAAATTTTGGAACTTTTTCAGAACATTAAATAAATTATATTGTGGGTAGCCACAGTATCCAGTAGGACCAGGGTTGGTTAGGGGTGCATGATACAACTGTTTTGTTGAATTTAAACACCATTGAGGCCATGGATGGGCTGGGATTGTGCTGATTTTTGTCTTTTTTTTGGGACTGCTGGTGGGGCCCTTTGCCCAGGGGTGGTGAGTGTTGCATGGGCCTAGTCTTTCTGTGGGGTGTCTTCTTAAATTTAAACATAATTGAGGCCATGGATGGGCTGGGATTGTGCTTATTTTATTGTTTTTTGTCGTTTTTGGGGGGCTGCTGGTGTGGCCTTTTGCCCAGGGGTGGTGGGTGGTGCATGGACTGAGTGTGCCTGTGGTGTGGTCTCACTCTCTTTAATGTAAACATCATGGATGGCATTGGATTGTGGTGATTTCTGGCTGTTTTTCTGTTTTTTGGGGGTGTACTGTTGATGTGGACTGGTCATGTGGGTGGTGGTGGTGGCCATCTTGAGTGCTGGCTGGTACAGGCAACATGTGCCTGGGGTGTAAGGGGCCATTTTGAGGAGAGGCAGTGTCTGAGGCCTGCACTTATTTTGCCTACTTTTCATCCATTATGCCCAGGGGTAGTGAGTGTTGCATGGGCCTAGTGTTTCTGAGGGGTGTCTTCTTGAATTTAAACACCATTGAGGCCATGGATGGGCTGGGATTGTGCTGATTTTATTGTTTTTTGTCGTTTTTTTGGGCCTGCTGGTGGGGCCCTTTGCCCAGGGGTGGTGAGTGTTGCATGGGCCTAGTCTTTCTGTGGGGTGTCTTCTTGAATTTAAACATAATAGAGGCCATGGATGGGCTGGGATTGTGCTTATTTTATTGTTTTTTGTCGTTTTTGGGGGGCTGCTGGTGTGGCCTTTTGCCCAGGGGTGGTGGGTGGTGCATGGACTGAGTGTGCCTGTGGTGTGGTCTCACTCTCTTTAATGTAAACATCATGGATGGCGTTGGATTGTGGTGATTTCTGGCTGTTTTTCTGTTTTTTGGGGGTGTACTGTTGATGTGGACTGGTCATGTGGGTGGTGGTGGTGGCCATCTTGAGTGCTGGCTGGTACAGGCAACATGTGCCTGGGGTGTAAGGGGCCATTTTGAGGAGAGGCAGTGTCTGAGGCCTGCACTTATTTTGCCTACTTTTCATCCATTATGCCCAGGGGTAGTGAGTGTTGCATACTTGCATGTCCGTAGTCTTTCTGTGGGGTGTCTTCAATGTAAACATCATGGATGGCATGGGATTGTGCTCATTTTTCTGTGTTTTGTCGATTTTTTGGGGTGTATAACTGAACTGATGTTCCTCTGTCTTCCATTGCTTTTAGGTGCACAAGAAGACTCAAGAGAACCACCAGTGCCAGGAAGAAGTCCTGCAGCGGTGTGTGTGTGCAGCATAACGTCACGCGACGTCACGTCTGGACACAGAACCCTCTGCAACTCGTGCAACTGCTGCCTGCTGACCTGCTCTGAAGAAGATGGCCCCAAAAAAAGTAACCCGTAGCTCCTCTAGCAAGAAAGGTGCCAGTAAGGAGCAGAAGAAGCAAGTTACCAAGGACACTGGTGTGCCGCCCGCCCCTTTTTTTGGGAGTAAAAAAAAAAGTATGCCTGCAGCAGCAGCGGGATCTGCTGGGGACCAAGCTGGCAGCAGCACCCCCGCTCCATTGGGCTCAGTGCCACCACCACCACCACGCCAACTTAAGTCCAAGCCCTTGAGTGCTGCAGAGGCAGCCAGTATAGTTCTTCAATCACCATCGACCAGTGATGTTGGCTCATCGCAAGAAAGCAGCAGCAATGTCCCTCAATCAACACAGGTTGTTGTAGCTCATCTGACGAGTGTTGAACAACCACAGCCGCAACAACAATCACATGTGCAAGTACAAGCCCAAGTACATGTGGAAGGAGAGGCAGCGCAAGGAGATGCGCAAGCAGAGGTGCATGGAGGGTCACAAGTGCCCACAATAGTTGTTCCTCCCGAAGTAGGGGCACATCAGGAAATCGACAATCAAGGCGAGGTATCATTTGAGGAAGCCACTCCTCCTGATGATCCTTCATTGTCTTCCACACCCCTAGCAAGGAAGAGATCAAGGGTGGTGTCTACATCTTCTTCAAGCACACCTCCTTCTGATGATACGGATCAAACTTGGGAACCAGCACCACAGCCGTCTGAGAGTGAGGCACACCATGATCCAACAAAGGTACTTAAGCGTAAAAGGAAGCTCGTCCAAAGTCTCAGACTTATGGAGTGTGATGAGGCTCAACAAGAAGTGGCGGATACTGCTGCTGATGAAGACTCTGCCAACGACGACCCAGTCATCATAAAGGTCACTGCAGCCCCAGCGGGCATGCAGCAAACAGACATTTTGACCCTAGCCCGAAGAGCTGCTGCGCGTGATGATGATGATGATGATGTTGTCGATGAGGAGGCAGTGGAAACACCACAATCATTGGAGTTAAGTAGTACACCAACTCGTCCCGCTTCCATATTTCTTTCTGGCAAGAAGAGACCTGCGTCAACCTCGACCTTAATTAGTGGCGGTGAAAGTGGAAAATGTACAAAAGTTGGCCAATCCAGATCCTCCACTTCATCTGGCATTAGCTTCATGACCACCACCACCAGTATCGCCGCCTCCTCCAGGTCCCACAGACACTTCAAGTCCCCAGTTTGGGACTTCTTTACTGTTTGTCCCAAAAATCCAAAGTTTGCCATTTGTACCCTTTGTAAGCTTGCAGTTAGTCGTGGTAAGCCAGGTAGCAACTATGGTACCGGCGGCCAGAGTGGTCATCTTGAGAGAAAGCACGCTGTCAAATGGTTTGCGCACCTAGCTGCGATCAAGAAAGGCCAAAATCAAGGAAACGTTGATGTTTCATCTGATGTTGACGAGCAGGAAGAAGACGTGTCAAACACTTCCCTTACACCCAGTACCCCTCTCAGCAGCACACCCAATGTGAGGCACACTAAGAGTGTTGGAGCGAGTGAGACACCAACGCACAAAAGTTCACCAGCGAGCAAAATTGGGTCAACGAAGTCATTATCAGCCCGTAAATGCTTGGTCCAGGGCAACATTAGAACAATGCTTACTTCAGAGGTGCCATATGAACGCAACCACCCACTGACGCGTCTGTATAACACTAAGCTGGCTAAAATGCTAGCTGTGGACCTTTTACCTTTTTCTTTTGTAGAAGCGGTAGGTTTTCTTGAATTAGTTGCAACGCTCTGCCCTAAATGGAAGGTTCCGAGCCGGTTCTATTTTGCCAGAGTTGCGGTTCCAGCACTACATGAAGATGTGCTGCAGGCGATTGGGGCAGCTTTGCAGAAGAGTGCTGTTCACACAATACATCTGACAACAGACATGTGGACCAGTGGCCCAGGCGATGATTACATGTGCATCACTGCACACTGGGTCTCTTTTTCAGGTGTTATAGCAAAGCTAAACGCAGGTGTTGACCCGGACCAAGTTTTCAAAGCTGCTCGGAAACATGCAACACTAGCCATGTTTGGCTTGGAGAAAAGTCACACAGCAGAAAACCTTTTGCAAGAGTTTAACAAAAAGGTCTTGACAATGCTATCCCCCCTAAAACGCAAGATTGGTTATGTTTCCACGGATAATGGCGCCAATGTAGTTAAGGCCATGTCGGAGGGTGGCTATGTTAGAGTGCCGTGTTTGGCGCACTGTATCAACCTGGTAGTTCAAAAATTCTTGAGTGATAAAGAGAGTCCAGCGTTCGAGGTAATGGCCACCTGCCGCAAAATGTGCAACCATTTCAGCCATTCTTTTAAGGCCCGGAAGCATCTGCGGAGACTGCTACTTCAACGTGGAATGCCAGTGAAAGCACTCATCCAGGAGGTGGCAACACGTTGGAACTCAACCTTCTACATGCTTGAGCGTCTGCATGAGCAGTATACGGTACTCGATCACTATTTCTTGACAGAGGCTACATCTCAGAAGGAGGACCTGCGGATGAGTAAGGCGCAATGGGCCATAGTTAAAAGCCTGACAGACATGCTTCGTCCTTTTGAGTTCTTCACGCGTGCAGTCAGCCAGGAGGACTGTAATTTGGGAAAAGCTATCCCATTGTTGTGCATACTGGAGCACCAACTGATGGCGGTTTCTTCTGAGTTTGAAAAAGATGAAAAAAAAAAAAACATTTCATTTTGTCTGAGAAATTATTACATCGCCTACGTGGTGATGAACGTCTTAAAAACATCAACTCAGATCAGCATTACATTTGTGCTACTATTCTGGATCCACGCTACAAAAAGGCGCTGGCAGACAACGCATTCTTTCCTTTCGCTGATGCAGATGTTCAAAAGTACAAACATTGGTTAGCCTGGTCAGCCAAGAGGTTTGAAAAAGAACGGCAGGTTATTGAAGGAGAAGCCAGTACATCAGCATCAGCAGGCCATCCGCAGTCACAAGAATCCACTTCTGCACCTGTGGCTGGGGCACAAGTGACCTCTCAGCCGTTAAAGACACCGGCAACTGGATCATCTGCACCACACACAATGACAACACTAACAGTGGCTGGGGAGGAGGATTGGCTAAGTTTGATGGGGTATGGTTCTCGAAAAAATGTCACAGGCACAGCAAAAAGTAAGCAAAGTGGAGGAACAGTTGATGACCTTGAGTCGATGGTGCAGGACTATCTGAATGACTCAACAGTGGTCTTTCTTAATGAGGAGCCATTGCAGTATTGGCATGGCAAAAAACAATTGTGGCCACAGCTCTACAACCTGGCTATAAACTATTTGTCTTGCCCACTCGCAAGTGTGTCTTCTGAACGTGTTTTCAGTGCTGCTGGTGGCATTGTAACTCCCAAACGGAGCCGCCTATCGCCCAAAAATGTGGAGCGGCTGACAATGATCAAGATGAATCAGCACCTCATACCACCAGATTACAAAGTGCGAGAAAGCACGCCACATGAAGACGAGGAGGACAGCAACGTAGATGAGGGGATTTTTTCTCTGTTCGGTGCCACTGACCTCATCCAGCCTGAATTCGCAGAGTATGATGACGAAATCTTGTTCTTATTCCCTGACACCGAGCCCTGAAAATGAGACAATCAATCAAGAACTTTCTTTTTCGTCCTTATTCACTTTTATTCCTGTGTGCTTTGTGTCTCTCTTTCTTTGTTTTGCACAGTTAATTTAATTCAAACTTTAATCACCTAATCCCAAAAACAAGACCATCATCAGAACTGTCTTCACTTGTTTGCTTATTGATTTGAAGGTGCCGCAGTCTACATTCCTCAGGTTCACAAGTTCTGAAGAACATGCTCCTCTATCCTCCTCCTCCAGACTGCGATTTACCTCCAAGCAGAGTGCTGGATTACGCACAATGAAGAAAGACTCAGCACTTGTGGGGGTGTTGTACTTCTTTGCGGGTGAGTTGACGGTTTTGGGCCCATTGCTGTGAAGCTCTAATAATGGACAAAAGTGTTTTGGACCAAATATGAGGTGGAAATTTCTTGCCGTTTTTGCTGACTTGCTTGCCTTTGAGGTGCTCTTTGGCGGGGTTCCGGGGGTTTGTGTGTAATTTTTGGTGTCTGTCGAAGCACTGCTGCGACAGTCTAATCTTGATTGCATTTGCTTTTCAGGAAATTCGTGGTGGAAAACAGGAGTTATGATGATTGATGATGATGACCTAGCTGAACAGCGCGGCATTTGGAACGAAGGCCGAGAGATATTGTAACTTGTAAGTATGAGATTTAGCTTTTTCGCTGTTTGGGGGTGTTGTCGGGTGTTTTTTTGCGGGTGGGTTGGCGCCGGCGGGTCTTGCCTGGGGCATTCCTGGGAAGGTCTAATACCGGATACAAGTGTTTTGGACAAAATCCATAAGGAACAGCCTTTTTTTTGCCATTTCTTCAGACATCTTGCTCAATGTAGCGTTTTGGGGGGCTTCCTGCTGTTCGTGGGTGGGTTGCGGCTGGGGTCTCTGTCGAAGCACTGCTGCGACAGTCTAATCTTGATTGCATTTGCTTTTCAGGAAATCCGTGGTGGAAAACAGGAGTTATGATGATTGATGATGATGACGACCTAGCTGCACAGCGCCGCGTTTGGACCGAAGGCCGAGAGACATTGTAAGTATGAGATTTAGCTTTTTCGCTGTTTGGTGGTGTTGTGTCGGGTGTTTTTTTCCGGGTGGGTTGGCGCCGGCGGGTCTTGCCTGGGGCATTCCTGGGAAGGTCTAATACCGGATACAAGTGTTTTGGACAAAATCCATAAGGAACAGCCTTTTTTTTGCCATTTCTTCAGACATCTTGCTCAATGTAGCGTTTTGGGGGGCTTCCTGCTGTTCGTGGGTGGGTTGCGGCCGGGGTCTCTGTCGAAGCACTGCTGCGACAGTCTAATCTTGATTGCATTTGCTTTTCAGGAAATCCGTGGTGGAAAACAGGAGTTATGATGATTGATGATGATGACGACCTAGCTGCACAGCGCCGCGTTTGGACCGAAGGCCGAGAGATATTGTAAGTATGAGATTTAGCTTTTTCGCTGTTTGGGGGTGTTGTCGGGTGGTTTTTTGCGGGTGGGTTGGCGGGTCTTGCCTGGGGCATTCCTGGGAAGGTCTAATACCGGATAGAAGTGTTTTGGACAAAATCCATAAGGAACAGCCTTTTTTTTGCCATTTCTTCAGACATCTTGCTCAATGTAGCGTTTTGGGGGGCTTCCTGCTGTTCGTGGGTGGGTTGCGGCCGGGGTCTCTGTCGAAGCACTGCTGCGACAGTCTAATCTTGATTGCATTTGCTTTTCAGGAAATCCGTGGTGGAAAACAGGAGTTATGATGATTGATGATGATGACGACCTAGCTGCACAGCGCCGCGTTTGGACCGAAGGCCGAGAGACATTGTAAGTATGAGATTTAGCTTTTTCGCTGTTTGGTGGTGTTGTGTCGGGTGTTTTTTTGCGGGTGGGTTGGCGGGTCTTGCCTGGGGCATTCCTGGGAAGGTCTAATACCGGCTAGAAGTTAGTTGGACAAAATCCATAAGGAAACACCAGTTTTGGCACTTTTTGTAAGTTAGGGTTCGTTAGGGTTAGCCCTAGCAGCAGGATTGCATGTGTTTAGGGGGGTTCGATTGCAACGCGGTTCTGTTGTTGTAGAGCACTGTTGGAGCGATGCTGGCTATGGATACTTTTGCTTGCAGGCAAGTGGTTTGAATACAATCCACGGTCTGTATTTGGGTCTACTGTTACTTTCAAAGTACGTTTTGTAACCATTTTTCTGCTAGGCATCGTTTTTGGAGATATGATTGGGTTCTTCTACATTTTTGCGACTGGCTTTAGTAAGGGTCTTGGTGGGAGCATTGCTGGGAAGGTCAAATTTTGTTCTAAAACACAGTAGTACACCCACCTTGAGGGGAAAGATCCGCTATAATATTTTGGCCATACTTATTGATCCTTAAAAAGGTGACTCAGACAGAGCACGCAATTTCAAAAATATTGTACTGTCTATTAGGGAAATCAAAGTGTCACTTTTTGAACCACACAGCGTACATACCTTTTATTTATTTATCAGTGGTATTGTAATAGCACTTCCTGTTTTCCGTTCAATAATTACAGGCCGGGTTTCAGTCAACATCCGCCAGGCAGGCAGTGGACAGGGTGTCTCTTCTGTCAGTGGTCACCACCACATTGATGGACGAAGCGTCAGCTGGAATGGAGGAGTGCCGCCAATAAGAGGAATTGTTTGCTGCATGCAACTTACTTACCAATTTCAACAGGACAACTCCAACAACATACGCAATACAGATACAGTATCCATTGTTGTCTTTTATTCTATGAGTGTGACTGCATGTGCTTACCTTTAGTTTGTAACCAAAGATTGTCTGTAAACTCTGTATCTTCAATTATTGTTTGTCCATGCTCTGCTTTTTTTTTCTTCTCTCAACAAAACCTACCCAAAAAGAAACCCCCATTCCCATCCATTTTACAAACCCTAACCCTCTTCCCCCGGGCTGTGTTGTTTTGCTTGATGTCTGACTCAAATGACATCAATAATTCCACACACTTGCTGGGGAGGATAAGGTGATAGCAGCAACAGGCTGGTGAAGGAATACGAGGATATCTTCTAGACTTACTCAGCTTCAGTACTATATCTTCTAGTAGTAGTAGCCAATGTCAAATAAATTCAACGCAAGTACTAGTTTTACTTGCAATACTTTACCATTTGTTAGGCTACATTATGGCACTGTTCTAGTGTACTGTCACCTGCTATTTTCTCGATCGTACCGTAACCGTTGTAATGCTACAGTAAGGAGTACAAACAAGGTTTCGTTTTCTTTTTTTCCATAGGCATGCAACTGCCACTGTGTCACACCACTAGTAACACCGCAATGAGGAAATGTCACCCGCCCAGGAATGACAACGTTAATCCCCATTTCACCTGGAGCCAGCCCTGGGCCTAGCCCTAATTTCTAACACAAATTACAGGTAAGATAAGCGTTTGGTGGGAGGTAGTATAATGGAGTATTATTTCGGAGTAGACAAGAGATTGACGGTTGTACTACTAAAGTCCTACGACTGTTCAGGAAAACAAAGTTACTGTTACACCCCCGCCCCCCACCCACCAGACTGAAAAGCAGTAAAAAACAGGTATGGTCAGATAAAGTTGAAAAATATATTTATTTATCCCTAACAAAATAATCTCCCTCACCCACCCTAACCCCAACGATTGTCTCTGAAACGTCCCAAAACGATCCCAACTCCCAAATCCCACCCCCCAAAAGTCTATAAAAAAAGGGCAAGGGACACTCCACTACTGGAGGGTGCTGGTGCTGGTGCATGATGCGGCATGGGCATCATACTCCTTGCGGAGGGTGGCAAGCTCGGAGCGGAGGCCCTTAACCAAGGTCTTATACCTCAGGACCTCCTGCTCCAGGTTGGACATGCGGACTCGTAGGCGGCGTTGGCGTTCCTTGCAGCTCCTGTGGGGGGCAGCTGGTATTTCGGGTGCTTGGCGGTGGCGGTCGGCTTTCTTAGCCCGGCTCGGTGCCGCTGGTTTAGTCACGGAGGAGGATGCAGTGGTCACAGTCGAAGATGTTGCCCCGCTCGACTGCGTGTCCTCCTCCTCCTCCAGGGCCACCAGCCGCCGATACTCGGCGACTGTGGCCTCCAGCCTCCGTTGCCGGGCCAATCTAGCCTGCTCCCTCCTTGTTGTTGATTTGGAAGGAGCAACTATATGAAGAAAGAAAAACATAGTCTGTAACCAATGCTCCTTATTAATAACACAAAGTGATTGAGCCGAAAGTTGGATCACAGAGTACAAGTAGCAAATTGAAAGCACAGTACATAACTATTGAGGACAGTATCTATGTAACCTCCCACTTCTGCATCCTTGCTCTAACAGTAGTGGTAGTTTAATGAACTAATTCTACGACCACTATGGACTTCCATTACAGTCGACTATGACAGTACACCAGTCTTATTCTTCTTCTTCTCTCTTGTTTAGGGAAATGGGTACGTTATCTTATGCAAGCCGGCAGAATGACATGGACACAGCACAGTGAAGTTGCACCCGAGAAAAAAAGTTGCACACCATGATGATGGAGACAGACTTGCGTTACTGTACCGGTCCAGTACATGCAGGTGGTGAAGCTATTACTTTTCTATTACGGGTGGCACTGAGAATACTCTGTTACAAGGGCTACTGCTTAATTAATTTACCTTTCACCCTACAGTGCAAATGAGTACTAGAAAAGGAAACTGAAGAAGCTAACTAATTTGATTATCTATCACTTCACATGGGACGTATTTAATGACAGATGAGATGACTTTAGGTGCTTTGCTTAATATTGAGTGAACACAGTGATACACCCACACATGAATGACGTACTACAAGTAAACTAAAGTTATTAAGAGAGGTACGGAGTGTCCACCGTAATAACCAGATATATGCTGTGAATGCAAACGCAATACAAAGTACTGCTACTATTCATGGTAGTATTGGACACATTTACAATTTCTTTTCCTTGCCTTCCCTGCACTGGGACGGACGTGCGGGTGCGGTGGTACATGCTCTTCAAGGTAACACTTACTTCACCTGGCGACCATCTACTCTCTCTAGATACACATTTGCTATGTAAGAGTCAGAGAATACCATGCTCCAGGCATCCATTCATTCAAAGTATACGCACACATACAGTTTCTGTTTCACCCACCCAGGCTGCTGTCCTTCCACCCATCCTTGCTTCATCATTGACCCAGCCATGCACCATACCATATTCTTTCCTTCCCAGCCACCTCTGGGTCCAAGCAAACACATATCGTTCTTCTTTGCCAGCCATCATACAAGTTCGCGTCCCACTTACTTACACCCTTCTTTCGCTTTTCGTTCATCCCATCCATCACGTTCATCTAAGAACTTATTGGGATTCTTCTCACCAAAAACTTCACGGCTAAGTCGAAGTACATTTCGAGGAGGCTACTACCTGGTTGATTTGTAATTGTAATACACCCGTGCAGAAAGCACACTATGCAGTCTTCAATCTCAATAAGTAAGGAATATATAGCTTACCTGTTTCCGCCACCACCGTTTGATCCCCCACAGGAACGGCCACCAGCTCTTCTAACGCCGCCTCCTCCCCAGAGGCCTCCGAGTCCAAGTCCAACACAGCCACCTCCGCGCTGGCCCCGTCACCAGATGTTACACCTACAAAGTACATTTAAGAAAGTTAGAATACACCACTCACTACTATATAATATTTGGTCTAGGAGAAATGTTAAAAAAACAGAATACAATGTAATAATTTGTGACTGTCTACTCCATAGTAAAAATGTCCCATTTTCCAGGGAAGGCTGTTGTCTTGCTGCACTTTTATGCACAACTGATGAATGCTTGCTTTTGATTTTTAACACGCACCACTTTTTCTCCTAACAGACAGAAGCTTGACTCCTGAGTCCTAAGAACACGACCAGGATCAAGTTCAAACTAGGTGAGAGTTCGGCTCGACCACAAGAAATGTGTCCAATTAATCGTCAGCACTAACCACTTTTCCGTTTACAGTTAAATAGTTTTATGACAAAGTAGATTTTAATAAATGTGTTTACTTTTAATAAAGCTTTTACACTTAAATAGACTCTGTGGTTTTTGTTCCTCTAGACTAGAGTGGATGAGCTGAAGGTTTTGGAATTTTTGCAAGCATGAGTGCCTCTGACACTTCTTGACTGTGCTGTGACTCCGTACTACTCTCTTGTCCTGCGTACGATAATCTAGAGATCATTGGGGATCTATAATCGGTGACTTCGGGAGCTGAATGACTCTGCCACACTATCTAGTCAGTAAGGAGACAGTGCATAGAGGTATTGCTGAATATAATGGGAGTCCAATGGAATTGCCAAATGTCCAATCTTAGTTAGCTACACAGACAGACTAATAAGAATAGTCTAGTAATACCACAGGGAGTCATATTCGAGGCAGGATAAGAATTTATATCCAGTCTACAAGAAGATCAAAGACGATTTAGAAAAAATCGAATGAGGAACGCTAGGAAAAAATAGGTACTGTTTAGTAAAATGTAAACTTACTGGGGTCAGCAAAGGAGCCCTCGCCTGCCCGATCCTGGCCTGCATCCTCAGCACCCTCCTCCTGTGTCCTCTTGCCCTTGGGGGGAGCTGATGTACAACATGAAAGAAAGAAAAACCATAAAACATGGATGAGATTTTTCAACCAAATCAAACATTTCAAAAGAACAATAACAACATATTTTGGAAAAATAGCAAATAGATAGACAACTATTCCACGGGATCTATCTCATGTGGTATACTACGTTATTCGTATTGCCTGATTTGCGGAACGTTGACTTAGAAAGTTCCTATGTAACTCAATAAACAGACTACTAAAGAGGTTTGCCTAGGCCTGGCACTGCAGGCAGTAGTGCGCAACACGTGACAGACAAAGTCCATCCTGCTTGCAGATCAGTGAATACTCAAACTATCAATCCACCCGCCACCACCGCCACTATTTCTTCTGATAGCCACGTGACTGTCTAAAGGAAGGACACTGGACTTCAGTCTGTTGGGGCTGATTTATAAGTCCCTTGCGGAAGTTGCGGCTGATTTTCCTCCATTGTTGCGTGCCTTTTCTGACGCAGCGGCAGAACAAAAGACTCGCCATGGTGTTGGTGCGGCGTATATATTAAAAAAAAAAACACATATGGGCATATGGGCGATGCATCACGTTGTAAAGCCCTGCGCCATCAGGGGGCGTTCCGGCGCAAGGGAGGGCGTACCTGCGCAGGAACGAATCCTAAAAGTGGCTGAGGGAAATCTACAAGATGTCAATCAGTCATTTTTAGGACAATGATGCATGACTCAAACCCTGCGCGCTTGAAGCCGACGTACGGCTTGATGCAGCATTGGGGAGATAGGGTACCCCAGAGCATTGCTGGAGCTGCGCCATCGTTGGCACGCAACTCCAGCAATGCGCTGCCTTTACGGCACAGATGCGTAAGGCTTCTGTGACGTTTTGGGCCAATGGGTGGTGGTGGCATGGCACACAATTACTGCCGCATCCCTGCTACTTTGCAGGGATGCGCCGGTAATTGAAAATATGACCCTTACTGTCTAGCATTACGCAGTTCTTTTCTTTACAGTACACTCATACATAATTTCTCAGGCCAATGAAATGCTTCTGAACACAACATACAAAACAAAGAAGCATAGTAGCAAGCAAGGCTACTGAGAAGGAGAGCAGTGCACCTGAAAATGAAATGCATAGAAGATTTTGAAATATAATTTACCTCAATGTAATCGGCAGCATTATTGCTCTTGGTAAAGAACAAAGATTTGCAAATAACAGAGCAGGATAAAACAGAGTAGTAAATGTACTACTACTACTACTCACCAAGCCCGGGGACCTCTACGCCGAGCGCGTCCAGCAAGTCCCGCTCCCGGTCCATGACATCGGTCCAGCGGTGGGTGGCCTGGTTATATGTGCGCCGGACCCCAGAGATCTTGTACATGGCCCGGCACACCTTCTCCCACCGCTGGCGGCGCTCCCGGATGCCATAGCCGGTCGCGATCTTGCCGCCTCCCAGGATCGTCTTGGGGAGGCGGCGCTGGACATGGAAGATCAGTGCCGCCACTTCCTCCGCGCTGAAGATCTCCCTCGGGACCACTTGCTCCCCCCTTAAACGCCCGCACGGGAGCCGGGCACGGGGTGCGGGACCCTTCCCCTTCTCAGGGTGCTTCCCGGCTCCCTTTACCATGGTCTGGGCAGAAATAAACTTAAATGATAAAGAAGAAATAGAATAGTGAAGAAGAAAAGAAAAGAGTTTAAAAAAGTAGTTTAAAAGTAAATAAAAGCTGCAGAAAACACAAAAATATAGAGCTAGAAAAATAGAGGGTTAGATAATAAGTAAAATTAGATCAAAAAAACTTCAAACAAGCAAAGGATGGCAGAGATTGAGAGAGGATACAGAAAGCATGCCCAGAACCATAGCAATGAATGAGAAACAAGATGGCCGCGCCCGTTCACGACCGCGTGGGTAAGTTCGCGCGAGATTTTCCTTGCGAGTACGCGCGAAATTGTACTAGCGAGCAGCACACTTTGCGAGATTACACATAGCGGGCGGAAACGGAATTACGTCACGCCAACAAGATGGCCGCGCCCGTGTACGACCGATAGGGTAACTTGGCAAACGAATAGCTAGAAGCGCCTCGCGAACACGCGCAAGATCACGCGAACATACACGTCGCAACAAAAACAATTTTGTATTCGCACGTATTCGCGGCTTCCGAAATCGATCTCGCACGGATTCGCGCCCCAAATAACGCGCGAAATTGCAAAAAAAACGATTTTAGCTAAAATGAAAGCAATGAGCAGGTGCAAAAGTTCAAACTTAACATTAGTAACATTCAAGGTAGTGCTTCCTGATGGGCCCCTCCAGAGTTTGCAACAATTCTATGACCCTGCTATGACCCAAACAGCAGGCTCATAGAATAGCACCATAAAGGTCCTGTAAAAAAAAAAATTCACTGCAACAAAAAGCAAATTACAGATAAGGAAGGAAGCAGGTGCCAGCCAGACTGGAACTTTCAAAATTACTGACACATTAATGAAACACAAATTAATTGATGGCAGTTGAAGAAGGGCAGGTGTGCTAGCTTTTTTCAACCACCATAATCTACAGTAATAAATAAACCTAATAGGTGCCTGTGAGGATGTACTAGAGGGTGGCATGGGTGTCCCAGAGGGTGGCAGTGGTGAAACAGAGGGTGCTGTGAACCTGTGATGATAAACCAGACGTAGAAACAACATAGTCGCGGCCGTTGCAAGCCGAAAAGTAAGTTCGCAATTGCGAACTTGTCCCAAAATCGGCGCGAACACGCGCCAACACAAAAAACGGAAAAATCCGCAAATCCGCTAGAGTTCGCGGATCTTTGCGGATTGCGAATCCGTAAATACGCAAGTTCGCGGATTGCCAATCCGCAAAATCCGCCCATGCTTATGCCCGACCCCCTCTGGTCCGTTTTCAAACTAGCCAACCATATATGTATCTCTTCTTCCTCCATGGCCACATCTGCCCACCGCACCCTCATCTTTCGCTTGGTGCCCAGGAGCTCTGACACCCTGAACACCCCTAAAAACATCCACACCATAAGGGTGGATAAAAAAACAGGTCTCAAATTCATCCCTGCAGACTGCCGGCAACTCTGCCAGAATACGTGATAGTTTTTGCCAGGTGAGGGGGGTCATCGGCGCACTCTCCCCCCCTTTCCCTGGACCACCCTTCTAACAACCTCCTTCCCACTTCCCCTGCCGACAGAGTGTAACCCCAGAGGAGCTTCCCCTTGAATGCGATACCTGCCAACTTCCCTGCAATGGTAACCTTCGTAAGGCCCCTGTCAATCAGCCCCAGAATGAACTGAATCACATCCTACGACTGGCGCCAAACCTCTGTTCACTTACGTGCCCCCGATGCTAAGAAGTCCCTCCAAGCCAGATTGTAAACTGCCCATGTCGAGGCCGATAGGGAGCCTACCACCATTTGTAGCACCCTACGTTGCCTACATACCAAAGATGCTCCGGCATTGGGGTCGGAGTCCTGTCCGCCTCCTTAGCAAGCCCACGGAATCTCCCCCACTGAAACGAGACAAAGCATCAGCTATGTCATTGTCCACTCCTGGTATATGCAACGCCTTGAAAGCAATATCATGTTGTAGGCAGCCAAGCACAAAAAACCCATAACAATTTTAGAATTTGTTTATCTCTTGCAGACTGTCTGTTAATGACCTCCACCACCGCCATGTTATCCACCCGAAACAAGATTTTCTTATGTGCCAACTCAGCGCCCCACAGTGACAATGCCACCAGTAACAGAAAAAGCTCCAGGGAAGCAATGCTCCTCCCACCATCCTTCCACTGCTGTGGCCACTGGTCGGCGCACCACCTGCCCTGCCAGTAAATGCCAAAACCTTCACCACCTGCCACGTCTGAAAAAATTTGGACGTCCCACTGGACGTCCTCCTTCCTGGCCAATGGCACACCATTGAAAGACTGCAGAAAAACTGACCACATACACAAGTCCTCCATCATCCCTGCTGATAAACAAACATGGTGATGCGGCAAATGCTGAACTGCTAGTGCCCTTCACAACCGCCTGCAAAACGTCTTTCCTGCTCTGACCACCCTGCATTCAAAGTTAAGATGCCCGGGGAGTACCTGCACGTGCTTCACTGTCACCTTCCATTTGGATAGCATACCGTCCAACAATTGCAACATTTTAACTTTCTTGTCATCTGGTAAGTGAGCCCGCATTGCTACAGAGTCAATCTCAATTCGTAAGAAGAACATGGCCGTGCACAGACCCATTGTCTTCTCGGGTGCCAACGGCACCCCCATGTCGCCAATGAGCTCATGGAAGGTGTCCAGGGCTGCCTGGCACTCCGTGGAGCCCGGCGAAGCGACAAAGAAGAAGTCGTCCAAATAGTGCGTCACCAACGTGTGCCCTGTGTGACACGTGAAGTTCCACTGCAAAAAGGTGCTAAAACATTCGAATAAAGCACATGACATAGAGCAAACCACCAGTAGAGCCTTGTCCACTTACCATTTCCCCTCAAATTGGATCCCCAGAAGATCCAAGTCATCAGTGTGGTTCGGAAGCAACCGGAAAGCCGACTTTATGTCACACTTTGCCATCTCTGCAGTCGTGCCCGTGGTCACCACTAGTGACATGGCCACGTCAACTGAGGAATAAGAAACTGAGGCCGCCTCCTCATCAATGAAGTCATTAACCGATGACCCCTCAGGCCATGACAGGTGTTGAATCAGTCTGTACTGTCCCACCTCCTTTTTGGGCACAACCTCGATTGGCGATATAATCAGGTTTTCTGTCGGCCAATCCTCAAAGGGGCCTGCCATTCTCCCCTCGCGCACCTCCTTGTCCAATTTCTCACGCATCACCACCTTGTGTTCCGCCACGGATTTCAAGTTGTCCGCTCACCTCCTCTGTCGTGGACCCCGATATCCCAAATGGGATCGCCACTGAAACCCTTCAATCAAAACCTTTGCTGCCCCCTGGTCCCCATACCCCCTCAGCCCCTCCACTAGCTTCTCCAGTCTAACCGGCGTAGGAGCTCTTGGGCCCAGCGCCTTGCGTTCCCTTGCCCCCCTAGTGCTCTGGAACTGCTGGGCCAGGGGTGCTGCTACCTACCTGCTTCCACTGCTGGTTTCCCTGTGGTTTGACGCCCCAAACTTAACAAGGGGGTGGTACTTCCCACACTTTGAGCACTTGTGCCGAAATTTGCAATATTCCCTGGTGCATAGGCCTTTATTAAAGTAACAGCACGCTCCTGTCCCTGATTGTGATGTCCCTGCACCTCTCACCCCTCCCTGGGTGGGCTTTCCCTGAAAGAGCCGGTACACCAACGGCAGTCCGCTCTTACCACCCGTGGTCGACCCCATGGTATGCTGCCACAAATCCGTGTCTAGTTCCCCCCATATGGCCTCCAGGTCCCATGCCATATGTGCTCGAAATTCCTCATCATACTGCACCCAAGCATATCCGCCCCCTGTAATCTGTGCCTTCCTGATGACATCCATATATTTGAATAATGCTACGTAGCGTTTGGGAAACTTCTCACAGTACACACTGCCGTAGATTAAAAATGCCGCCGTCCAGTTCTCAATCGTCACCAGCACCTTAGGCCTTTTAGCCAGCTCATATTCTTCCTCCTTAAAAGCCCTCTTCAGCCCTTACCTCCCTGTGCAAGAGCTTCAATAGTTCTATATACTCCCCTTTCCATATAAGCTCCTTGGTGGCCAATATTAGGTGTGCCCCTAAAGGTTTTGTCACCCCCATATGGCAGTTTTTTAATCTTCAACTCCTTGCTATGTAAGAGGTCCTTGCCCCCCCTGCTGCCCCGTGTTCGTCGCGCTCTCCACTTTAGCGCCCTGATCCGCCCCCCCGGCCTCCTGTCCCACGTCCTTAACGTACTTACCCTTGTACAGTCTCCCCTCAGGCACCCCCCACCCCCGTCACTTCACGACCCCACAGACACCATTTTTGGTTTGGCCCGTGGTCTCTCAACCTCACCTGGTTCCAAAGAGGGTGTCCAGACAGTCGTGGGCCTCTTCCACATAAGCCGCTGGCCGAGGAGACCTCACCACGGGCCTTGTTCTCTCGTAGACCTAGCCGCTGTCACCCTTCTGATCACCGGTGCCTGCAACACACTATGAGAAACATGAGAGGGCCCCCCCTGCTCTGCCTCCCTCAACTTCCCCACTTCAGGGGTATCTTCATCATAATCAACCTCAATGGTCCCTTCCTCCTGGAGCTCTCCTGTTGCAAACTCCACACACCGGGCCTTACTGGGCTCAACCCATCCCATACCGGCCCTAATCGCCCCTGCATGACACACCCAGTACCCCTAAGCGTTGACCTCCGTGCAACTCTTCATCTGTTGTTAAAATTGACCATCGCGTTCCACTGGATGTTGGGGCCAGCGAAGCTGTGGTGGGCCTTCTTGTGCTGACTGCGACAGGGTCCCAGGCCGGTACAGAATGCGCCATGCAGGGCTCTACCCTCCCTTCTCCTCGGTGTATGTGGGGCTACCGAGTCTGCCATGCTGCAATGCCCCCCAACCTGCAAAGAAAAGGTTTGGACTGACATGCTGGGCCCCTCACTCAACTCTGTCGCACCCTCTTCCAAATAGCCCCCAGGTCCCTCAACCCCTAGCCTGCTACCCACTAGCCCAGAACCCCCCTTGCGTCCCCCCTGAAGAGAATCCCCCCTCCTTATCCTCACTCCAATCCAACAGGGCCTGCACCAGCACCGAGGCCGGGCCCCAAAAGCGGCCCAAGCTCCCAACACGGCTTTGCCCCCCCCAGCCCCCTGACCACCCAGCAAATCTGAGGAAGCGCGCGCTCCTGCCCCGACATGAGAATGGGGCCTCCCTGCCGGACGCCCCCTCTCCTCGCTGGCTCTGACCCCTTCTGACCATGATGGCAAAATATCCCACCCTTCCCACCCTCTTCCCCTGCCTCTCCCCCATCACCCCCCGCTCCTGCCTGGCTCGGGCCCCTCCCCCCACCGCACTGCTGGAGCGAGTTGGGGTCCTGTCCAGTCCTTGGGACTTGCCACAGACCAACCTTTGACCGTCCTCCCACCCTCCTACCTGTGTCCATTCCCCTAGGCGCACCGACATCCTATCCCACCTACTGGCACCCGGAGTGAAGAAAAGAAGGGGGCAAAAGTGGTGTGGCTCACTGGTTAGAGGCGGCAGACCCGGAAGCAGAGGACGGCCCGGGACCAGGGTGCTATCCCCTACGCGGCAGGGTCGTGGACCAGGGTCAGCGGACTCGATAATTCTCGCCTCGGTGCCTACTCTAACCAGGGATCACACTCGGCAACTCTGGGCATTAGCTTGCCTCATCTCCACAACGGCCCCCCACATACGCCGGGGATGCCTGGTTTCACCTTGGAGATACCCAGTAGGGACCATCTCATAGGGAAAGCCAGGACGGGTTCCCCAGCGGTCTACAGCGCAGAGATACTCCTTCAGGAGTCGATTCTAGCGCTTTAGAAACCCACAGTTAATTAATTAATTAATTAAAACCCTCCCTCGAGTCCCCCTTCCTCAAAATAGGCCCCTGAACCTCTGGGTGCCCCGGGGGGGCCAGACCGGCCATATCCCCCGTGCCATCCTGGTGAAAGTTACCAGCCATGCCTCTCAAACCCTCCCCACCTTCGCCCGCCTCTGGCCAAACTTGCGCACCTCCCGGTGGGGGGCTGCTTCCCCTGCCATCACTCTGCCAACCCCGGCCCCTCCGTACACCCTGACACTCTCGCTCTGCCGCCCCGCCCTCTTCCCCCTCGGCCAAATCCTCCCCTACAAACAAAAGCGAGGGGAAGTCGCCGCTTGTTGGCTCGTGCTCCCCCCGCCGCTTTTGGGGCCCGGCCTCCGGGTGGAACCGGGCCTCCCCCGAATGCCGGAATTCGGGGGAGGTTCAACAAAGTGCCCGGCAACATTGACAGATGCAGGAGCGGCCTTCCCACCCCCGTGCCTAGACCCGCCCACTTCCCCCAATAATGCTTCATCCCCCACCTGTACTCCCACAGCAGGGGCCGCCTTCTTGACTCTCTGGCGGCCCCGCTCACGGACAGATGAGGTCCGGACTCACTTCGGGGACTGGCATGCAGCCACCACCGCCGCCACACCTGCAGAGGCCTGGCGCACGGGTTGCGACCGGCCCGCCACCTCGCCAACAACTAAGTCCATCCGGCCTGCTTCAGAGAGCAGCCGGAGGGCTTCAAGTACGCGGTAGTCCTCGTGTGCCATCGTCGCTTCAAAACGCTGCAAAAAAGGGCAGACTAGCACCCCACTAACCTCACTATCTGTCACAAAAAACAAAAACTACACCTAAGCTCCCAGCCACCAGGTCACCAACCCAAAATGGTGGCTGGGTGCAGGAGCCCAACCCCTTTATGGGCTATATTTGGGCTATAATTGTGTGAAGCCCAAAGACAAAAGGTTGGGTCTGTGCCCAGCTTCCCATCCTCCCCCCACCCCTCCCAATCTGCCCGGGGGGTCCTCCCTGCGGTCAGCCACTCCCCCAAAGCTCCCCTTAGGACGTACGGGTGGAAATAAACCATGTGAGCCCTTGACACTACGAGCTGCATTTACTGCTAAAATAGACTTGACAATAACAAAAGAAACACAGAACAAAAATGGAACAATAGGAAACATCTATACCTTATCAGTTTTGTCAGCACTTACATAAGATTACGAGTGACATAGGATTATAAGTGCAACTAAAAGTCTTGTGTGCTAATCAGGGATTTATAGTTACATACTGTTCACAGAAAGATTGGCCCAGCATAAGAGTTACAGAAGCTGTTAATAGAAGCTACTCAAGTTCTTGACTTCATGTTCTTGGCGGTCATGAAACGACAATGCCACTAATATTTAGCCAGCACAAACGGGCATGAATTTTCACACATAAACGATGGCAAGAAAATGTCACAGCGGTACTTCTATAACAGCCCCAAGAATGCCGGTCATGATTATGACAAAGCGTTCTCTTCATTTAGCTCCTATGCCATGCTTTCAGTTGCCTTTGGAGACATCAGGGTCCTTAAGTACTGGTGCTGTGCACATGGCCTGTTTCAGGGTATCAAATGCATTCTGGAAGGCCTCTATCCATATCACCTTCTTAGGCTGCTTCTTAGGATGTCAGCTCAGTCAAGGGGGCAATAATGGTGTAATAGTCCTTGACAAAGCTCCTGTAATATCTAGTGAGGCCTAGGAACAACCTTGCTTCAGTCTGAGTCTTGTGGGGTTCCCAGCCCAGAATAGTCTCAATCTTATCTTGGAGGGGCTGTACCTTGCCAATACCCACCAAGTCTCCCAGATACACCATAGATCCCTTCACTATCTGGCACTTGCTGGCCTTGATAGTCAGGGCAGCTTGTGGAAGGGCCTTAACAAACTTCTGGAGGTGGAACAGGTGGTCCTCCCGCCTGGAACTGAAGATCGCAATGTCATCCAGGTAGGCAGCACTAAAAGCATCTATCCCAGCCAGGGATAGAGATGGAAGGGACATTCTTTAAACCAAAGGGCATTACTTTAAACTGAAAGTGGCTCTCTGGGGTGGAGAATGCAGACCTCTCCTTATCCCCTCAGTTACAGCAATCTGCCTGTACCTTGATGATAAATTAAAACTACTTAGGAACTTGGCAGCTACCAACCTATGTAGTAACTCATCAGTTCCGGGAATAGGGTGAGCATGAGACTTGTTAACTGAGTTGAGCTCCCTATAGTCCACACAGAATGTGAGTTCTGAGGCAGCGCCTGGTTGGGCAGCTTTGGGCACCAGCACCACTGGCTGGACATGGGGCTATTGGAGTGCTCAATCACCCCAAAATCCAGCATCTTGGACACTTCCTCCTTGATGCTGACTCCCAACCTGTAAATCTGAATCTTTACATGCATGTTGTTCCCAGTGTCAATTTCATGGGTACACAGATGAGTGAGCATTAGTAAGAATAAAGAGGCATCCTATCCCAGCAAGTGATAGCAGTCCCTCTGTTTTTCTGTTCTCCTTCCACTGACCCATCCTGCTTCTTAGATAACAAGGGGTCAGGGAAAGGTTCAGTCATCTTCCACACCCTCATCTGTCACTAGGAGCATGGTGACTACCGACCTCTCATAGGAGGGTTTGAGGCAGTTAACATGAACCTTAAGGTATTCCTGTGGGGTCTATAGGGCCACCATATAGTTAACGTCCCCCTTTTACACTTTCATATCATAAGGCCCAGACCAGTGATCTTGTAGGGCCCTGGACTCTATTGGCTCCATCTGTTAAAAATACTTTGTGGCCAGGCTGAATCTCAACCTGAGTGCCCTTCTGGTCATGTCAGTGCTTCATCAACTCCTGGCTGGCTTCTAGTATCTCAGTGACCTTCTTCCTGAAGTGCTCCAGCTGAGTCCTGAGAGCTACAATGTAGCTGACTACATCCTGGTGGGGCTTCTTGGGAGCTTGCTCCCACCTCTCCTTTATAAGACTGAGATGTCTCATACCATGCTTGCCAGGCAGGAATTCAAAGGAACTGAACTCATCTCCTTTCTGTGTCACCTCTCTGTAGGCAAATAGAAGGTATGGCAAAAAGACGTCCCACATCTGCCTCATGGGCTCAGACAGGCCAATGATCAAGCCTTTAAGGGTCTTATTGAATCCCCATTGGTCTGGGGTAATAGAATGCAGAGAACGTGTATGTCACTTCACACTCATTTCACATTGACTTCATGTAGGCTGCCATGCAGTTTGTACCTCTGTCAGGTACAAACTGTTCTATAGGGAATCCCACCTGGGCAAAAACTCCCTATCTAGCACCTGGGAAGAGGTGTGGTGCAGTGACCAGGGTGGCTGACTTCACGACCCAGGGGATCAGGGTTCGATTCCCGGCGGCAGGTTAGCCCAGCACCTTGTGACTCTGGGCAATAGCTTGCTTAATCTTCTTGACGGCTCCCAGTGCCCGGATACCTCTCCGGAGGTAGCTGTGCACTTTACAAATGCTGGTATTTCAAAAATGCTGGTATTTCAATGCAGGTGCAGTCACAGTTCTCTGAAGTATGGCCTCTGGGTATCTAGCAGCATTGTTCACCACGACCAGGATTAAGCAGTTGCATAGGGCAGTCTTGAGGTCCAGAGGCCAAACAATATTCATGCCTATTTTTTCAAAGGGGGTGTATTGACAGGTAAGGGAACCAAGGGAGACTTTACCCTTTTCCCTGACTTCCAACTGGTCTGCTTTGAGTGCTTTAATGGCAACTTCTGGCTGTCCCTAAATGTCATGAGGTACTTCTCTGGGGCTGAGCCCAAACATAGTGAGAAGAAAGTTGGAAGCATATTGCACCTGTTCCCCACTGTAGGCATGTGTTTATCGGAGACTTGCCCCCAATCCTCCTGTGACCCTGTGCACCCTCAGGGCTACCTCATTGGCTAAAAACCATTGATCTATGTCAACCCCAAACACACAGCTAGGCACCAAATCTTCGAAATACAAACCTAAGTTCCACACTGACACTGTATTGCTACCACCATTGCTGCTGGGCTCTGAGTTTTGTCTTGCTTTTATGTCCTCCCCTTTAAGACTCAATTTATGAGCCCTTTTCCTTTCCTCGAGGGCCAGCCTTTTCTCCTTTAAGGCTCTCTGTACAGCAGACTCCTCCATTTTGAGCGTGGTCAGCTGCAGCTGGAACTCTCTCTCACCTCCTCAGGGGATAGGCTGTGGGAGACAGAATGCTCACTCCTGTGGGCAAGTGATCATCCGCCTCCTGCTGCTGCAACTCAGGGTTTGTGGCCATTCCACTTCCTCCTCCTCTTCTTTCTCCTGCTCCACCTCCTACCTCCTCCTGTTTATCTGCCTCAACAAGGTCCACCTCCTCATCCTCAGGACCATCCTCTTCCTGCTCCCCTTGGGTGGGCTGCATCCTTCTTGGTTCCTCAAAAGCTCACAGGGCTACCTGGAGGTCCAACTTGGCGGCCTTCTCTTCCACATTCTGACCCCTTTTCTTGCAAAGCCTCTGCAGCTCTGATTGCAGAAGTTATCAATTTTGATCAGCTCCATCTCCACTGCGGCAGAAAGGAGGTGAGGCAAGCCTAAATTTGGAAAAGAAAAAAAATAGCTGAGTCAAAGACTGAGAAGAATTGAGAAAAAGAATAGAGTCTGTCGAAATCACCCCACCCCCCTCCACCAGGCCCCGCCACTCTTACCTGCACATGCCGCAGCTGACCAGGTGTGTAATGCTATGGAGGAGCAGGGACTGGGTATAAAGATGAAAAGGTGGCATACGGAGCAGGAGTGAAATATAAAGACAGAAACAGTAAAGTGTGTCAAAATCTAACTGTGGTGCAGGGACTGGGCATATTAGATGATAGCCATTGGTATACATCAGAGAAGTATGAAAAAGCAAGGGAGGATTAACAGGCATGGAGAAAAGATGAAACAGATCATTTTTATGTTCAGGGCCACTAGAAATATGCCATTCTGCACCCGCTGAATTTTCTGCATAATTATGACTTAACTGAATTTACTACATAAATAATCCATCATCTTCTGCAATATCTACAGATTTTAACTAAAACAATTGTTTCTCACTCACCCGGATCAAAACCTACTACATAGGCAGCAATATGCGTTGTGCGCAAAAGAAAGCCCTCCCCACATATTGATTGGTCATTATTAAATTGTTTAAAGCTGTGTTTGGATGTGAAACTAGAACTAATGATTTGAAACCTTTGCCCAGGCAGTGTTAAGATGTGTACACACGAAAGAATAATTAAGTAATATTGTCAAAAAATGGGCCAGACTATGATGCATTATTTGAGTGTTGCTGTTGCACAATTTACTCATCCCTGCTGCATAATTTGGTCCTCCTCTTCCACTTAATTCCAGTGGCCTTGGTAATGCTGAATGCAAATTGAACGGAGGGGAACTGAAAGCAATTGAGGAGCAGAGACTGAACATAGGGAGGTACGGAAAGCATGGCTGGTGTTTCAAATTATGAAGGACCTGGCAGTGTAGGGAGAAGGGAGCAATACACAGTGCATGGGGAGCATTACAGGATTGAAAGGGAGGGAAAAGAAGGGCAGGATTTGGGAGAAAAGGGTAGAATGAAGATGTCTCTCGGAGGTGGCTTAAAAGAGTGTGGGCAAAAAAAGTAATGTAAGATTACGTATTGGTCATAGAAGATAAAACAGGTGTGACAGCACACTGGTACTTTCGCCACAATCTTTAGGTAAAGTTGTTAAAGATTTTTGCCCATTGGTCATATGGGCCTTTGCAGGTTGACTTGAAGCGATGTAAGAGAGAAGACATTAAGAATACATTTAAAGCTTGTGAAGCCATTGTGGCTCTACAATAAGGACCCATAATCTACAAATAACGTTAAATGTTTTTTTTAAATTATTAATCAATCTAATTCATAAACATACTAGTAATAAGTTCAAAAGATACAATAATACAGCTGGTAAGCTGAAATATCTCAGTAGATTGAGTTATAATAAAATGAGTAACAGAATAGAAAGAACCTCAATAATAAGGAAACAAATCAAAGTAAACAGGGTGTCATAAAGAAACTTCTCTTCTCTCTTCTAAACATACATCAATTACAGGATCATCCACTCGAAATTCTATTTAGGGAGCATAAAAGATGTTAGCTTAGTATATACTTCTGTAGAAGTCTTGGAAAAAGGGTATAATTGTTTAGCTTAAAGCTTCACACTTGTAAGAATAAGGCAAGCAGAGAGGTCTGCACCTCTCAGAGTCTAAAAAGAACCTTAATATACTAACAGTGGAAATGCCAATAAAACAAGAGGAGATTCAGAAAACACCCTTATCTCCTTTCATCCCACCAGGAACCAACCACCCTCGGGGGCATATCATCTAGAACACGTGATGAATATCGCATTTCCCACTTTCTGCGATTCTGTTTAACGCAGAGTATCGCTGGATTTAATCGCCAAGATATTGCGCTATTACCAAGGCATATCTCCACGGCGATTAAATCCTGCGATAGCGGCATGAAACAGAATCGCGGAAAGTGGGATGTGCAATATTTATCGCGTTTCCTAGGTTTATTTTTATATTTTTTTAAACAAATTTTTATTGATTTTGTGCAAACACCTTACAGTCACGCTTCACATGTATCTCCATCACCATGATGCTCATTAATGTAGCGTCCTAACATCCCCAACTAATGAGCCCTATCCGCCGTTTCCCACCTCCCCCACTACCCCCACCCCCCCCTTGTCAGTGTGCCCTCTACAGTCTCTCTTGCAGCATGTAATAAACCCTCACGATCTAGCGGGCGACTCCTCCTGAGCTTTACCAGTCTCGGCTCCCCAGCCAGGTGGGAGTCCAGGCGCTGCCCGAAACAGTGTATGGTACCCATTCCATCCTCCATCGTATTCGGCACATGCATTCAATCCTCGCCTGCTGCTGGCTATGCAGCCTAGCATATCCCATCCTCGACCAGTGCCCCCGTGCTCTCCACCCCTGTCATCCCCTCCTGGCTCGCCAGCACGTCGACCTCACCATCCCCAGCAACTTCTGACAGTGACTGTATGTCCGCCACCAGCGCGCTCCATGCCCTGGCCGCATCTAGCGCTTTATCATTAGCAGCGCATCTAGCTAATTGTAATCTAAGAGTCCCTTCACTAGTCGCCCATTGCTGGAAACACCCCCGCCACCTCAGGAAGCTGGGACCCCCCCTAGATTTCCAATGCAGTGTGAGCTCCCTCTTGGCCAGGATTAACCCCAGGTCGAAAAATTTACTGGTAATCTTCGTGGCTGGAGTATGTGGAAACCAGAGTAAGAGGCAGGCCCCCATGTCCGTGTCGATCTGGCGTCCCGTAACCTCATTCAAGCAAAACATAACTTCAGCCCAGTATGTGCCAAGCCCCGCGCATGACCAGAACATGTGCCCAAAATCAGCACCCTCCGTATCGCAGCGAGGACATACCGAATACGCGCCTCCAAAGACCCGTTGGATTTTGGCCGGTGTCCAATACGCCCTATGTAGAGTGAAGTATTGAAACAGTTGGAACCTAACATTGCGCGTGCCCTTCCAGGCCCTACGTACAAGCTGGGGCCAGGTCGTCTCCGGTATCTGCCGACCGATGTCTCCCTCCCAGCGCTCCCGCAACCTATCCAGGGGGGTGGTCCATCTAGTGCCAGGCTCTGGTATAGGCAGGTGATAGCCTTATAAGTGCCAGCTGCCATCACAACGTACTGGCAGCCCAACGACGTGGGAGGTTCTACCAGCCCCATCTTCCAGCGTTTCTGAATCCCAGTCACTAGAGCCGCATGGAGCAAAAAGTCACCCCTCGGCAGATCGAAGGCCTCTTGCAGGTCGTGAAACGACAGCAGGGCACCATCCCTATACAGGTCCCCTATCATGTGGACCCCGCGATCCTCCCAGGTGGCCAGTGCCGACCAGTCCCCACCATGTGGGAGGGCAGTACACATGCCCAAGGGGATCTCCGGCGCATAAGGAATATGACATCATGCCCGCTTTTGGCTATGAAGCCAGCATTGGCGAAGGGTGCGCTCCTCCAAAGTCAGCTGATCCAACCGAAGCCCCTGCTGGAGCACGATGAATGACAGGACATGTCGCTGTATAATCCGACCCTGCGGGCCATCCGGGCCTCTAAACTCCCGCGCCACAGCCTGCGTGAGCCACTGTAGCTGCGCCGCCAGGTAATACCACTCAAAATCCGGTACCGCCAGGCCGCCTTCCTCCCGGGACCTAAGTAAGGTGTTCAAAGCTACACGTCTCCTGCCGGAGCCCCAGATAAACCCTATCACCATCGACCGCAGCATCCGGAAAAAAGAGAACGGGATCCACACCGGCAGCGTGCGAAAAAAATAAAGCAGGCGCGGAAGGGCCACCATCTTCAGCAGCGCTATACGTCCGGCCACAGACAACGGGAGAGTGCGCCAAAAACCCACACTGCCTCTAATGCCCCTCAGGGCTCTGCCCACATTCCCTTCATATAGGAGCGAGTGGGTGTGATAAATGTAGACTCCAAGGTATGGCAGGCACTCTGATTCCCAGCGTAATCCCTCAAGCTCCGCAGGTTGGATACAACGGGGGGTCAAGGGGAATAGACAGGTCTTGGTCCAGTTAACACGTAGCCCCGACAATTCCCCGAACTCTCGGAGCAAGGCCCGTGCACCCCGCACCGAGGCGTCCACATCAGCCAAGTACATCAGGAGGTCGTCGGCATACAAGGAAATATAATGCGAAACGCCACGCAGTGACACCCCCTCATAATACCGAGCCTGTCGAGCCCGCGCAGCCAGAGGCTTAATCGCCAAAGCGAAGAGGAGCGGGGACAAAGAGCAACCCTGTCGGGTGCCTCTTTCCACTGAGCATGCCGCAGATATTGAGCGGCCCGTGCGGACCCTAGCAGTAGTGGACTCATACAACAACCGAGTCCAGCGGACGAAACCGTCCCCTAACCCGAACCGAAGAAGCACGCAGAACAGATACGGCCACTCCACACTATCGAACGCCTTTTCGATATCTACCGAGAGCACAGCCACGCCCGTGGGGCCCTCCCCCTCAACTTCCATGACCCGTATCAGGCGCCGTATACACGTCGAGGTGTTCCGCGTGGGGATGAAGCCCGACTGGTCCGGTGCACCAGCGAGCACATATGGTCAGATAACCGCGTGGCCAGGATCCTGCTCAGCACCTTATAGTCCACAGTGAGCATCGAGAGCAGGCGGTACGCCGTTCTAGCCACAGGAAGCCCGCCTTTCTTCAATAAGAGCACTATAATCGCCTCCCTCGTCGACACTGGCAACCTGCCCCGTTCCCACGCCTCACCATACACCTGATGTAGTTGAGGTGCTAGGAGGTCAATATATGCGGCGTAGAATTCCACCGGGAGTCCGTCACCCCCTGGTGTTTTCTTCCTGGCCATGTGTTTAACCGCCGCTCTGATCTCCCCCATGTGATAGCTGCACCCTGCACAGTTCCCTGCTCCGAGTTGAGCTGCAGCAACTGGGCCTCATCCAGGAAGGCATCCAATCCAGCCGGTAGCGCCGACAGTCTGCTCCGATAGAGTTCCGAGTAATAAGCCAGAAACTGGTCATTAATTTCCTGCCGTGAATGAACCAAGTCCCCGGCCGGTGTGGTCAGCGATAGTATTGGCGTACCCCTAGATTGAGGGTTGGCCAGCCACGCCAACAGCGAACCGACCCGGTCCCTCTCGGCGTGTGCTCGGACCATATACTCCCGGTAATCATGGCAGCGGCGCCTCTCCACTTGGACGGCGACTCGCTCCCGAGCTGCCAATACTTCCTCCTTATTGCCCCCCTCCACGTGGCCGTCCCTCTCCGCCTGCCGCAGTGAGGTCTCCTCCCGCTCTACATCGGCCAACAGTGTCCTACGTACCCCCGCCGAGGACGAGAGGCACGCGCCCCGTACCACCACCTTAAAGGCGTCCCACTCGATCGCTCTAGTGGTCGTGGTACCTCTGTTCTCATGAAAGTAACGCTCAATGCACTCCTGCACGTCAGCTTGGAATATCGGGTCTTCCAGTGCCAGTGGGTTCAGCCGCCATGTGGGGATCGGCTGCCGCTGTCTAGACCAGAGGACCGTAAGTAAGCAAGGGTTGTGATCCGAGATGGTCCTCGCCAGGTATTCGCTGCCGCGCGTGAGTTCCTGGGCCCCAGTCGTACAAAGAATAGTGTCAAGGCGCACGTGTAGATCATGTGGCGTCAAATAGAACAAATAGTCCCTATCGAAGGGGTGATGCGTCCGCCAGGCATCTAAAAGCCCCCACCGCTCTTGCCAGTTCCGCCGAGCCTTGGCCACCCTGCGCACCACCGACTGAGCCAGTGGAGGGTGGGAACGATCTATCTCCACATTCTCCACCGAGTTAAAGTCCCCCCCCAGGATCGCGTTTCCTAGTTGATATGCCCTGTTGCCTCAGCCGCACAATCCACCTGCCATAATAAGTATCGTTAAGCTAGTTACAAAGCAGGCGTAGGAAATCCGCGATAACCGCGGTTAGCACGGTTTATTTTATTTATCGTGGGTTTCCTCATGGCTTGATAATATTGCACTGCTGTGTCCGCACCGATTTCCTCGGAGAAATGTAAGGGAATGCCTACTTTGCATGTCATTAGCGATATTCATCGCTGACATGCAAAGTGGCATTTAAAGTGCTGCTTACTCAAGGAAACACGCGTTAGCGTGTCCTTGATGATTGAGGGTTAACAAAATCACCGCTTTTTGGCCGAAAAGGGCCGCTAAAGCGGCAGTATTCGGCTTGATGATATGCCCCCCAAATTGTTACTTAAGAGAAGCATTTGTAACCTCCCTTAAATTTCCCATAGAGTCGAAACTTGGATGATAAGCTGCGACCTTGAACATCTTGCTGCCCTGTGGTACATGATGAACCATTAATTCTCCACATTCAGTGCCAAGTCTCATACCAACCATAAACCTTTCTCTAGCTAACTAGAAATATGATAAGGTCCCTGCAGAGGAAAGAAAGAATACACTGGCAAAGCAATATACATTTCAATAGAGGCCTGTAGTCATGCTAAGTTACCACAGAAGTTAATGTGAACTTCAAATACATGATTATACATCTGCATGTATAGCTTTAAGAATAAATGTAAGACGTGAATAAGACAAGACATGATTATATGTTTACTGAACATTAATACACTCATATATAAATCTCTGATTCCTACTACGATTACATCTCATTAATAACATTAAATGCTTCACATACAATAAAAAAAGTTAAGGTATACAATAAGTATAATGTCAAATATAAGTATATATAACTGTCAAATTGTAACGTATAAGTTTGAAGCCTAATGTGTGCTCCTTTAGGTGAATAGGGAACAGGAGTACAAAAAAAATCTATGTTTATATTAAGTGGAAAAAAGCCATGAAGAAGCAGGGACTGGCGATAGAAGATGCATTCAAAGGTAACAGAGTGGAATTAAAACTAGCCGTGGATCAGGAATATATATGAAGGATGGGAATCGATGAAGGAAGTGGACAATGACGAAGGATCTGAAGAGTAGGGAGTACACAGGTGTGCACATATTTCAGGGTGGGAAATGAATACATAAACCTTTGATTTAAAAGTATTGAGAAAAGATTATTAAATAGGTGTGAAAAGTCAGCTAAGGTGAAAAAAACACAATCTAAGAGGACTGACCAGAGCAGGTGAAACAGAAGAAAAGAAAAAGTGAGTGTGATATGAAGAAATTATTGTGAAAGTCTTTAAAAAAAGTAAGGGAGCAGCATCAGGGGTTTGAGAGGAATTTTAAAGGTGGGGAGTATTGGGAAAGAGGTGAGAAGGAAGACAGTAACCGAAGTGGGGCTTAAAAGTGAGTGAGGAAAAAAATAAAGGAAGGGGCAGGGATGAGGCATACAACATGAAAGACATTGCTTTGTGGAGGACATTGGGTTACTGGTTGAGGGGGTGAAACCCTACTCAAGCAGTAACCACAATTCTTGTAACACAAGCAATCCCCAAATTAACCTGTGCTCAACCCCCTGGTAACTTGCAACAAAGTAGTGAGGTTTAACTTAGAGGCACTATGTAAAGCAAGTACGCAGCCTTCAAAATGTATTAAAGTGACAACAAGACACAAGAAACATCCCACACCAATCTCAAACAATTAAGTAGATTTGAATAAATTGGCACCAAAATGACCAAAATCCAATGCATAAAACCAGAGATATGCAACTTTAAAGATTTTGATAAAAAATTGTGGTTAAAACTATGGTTATCTGGTTACACCAGACCGGGACATAGTCACAAGTTCTGGCCAACTGTGATTGAGCATGGGCCAGATACAGGAATCCAAGTTAGGCTCGCTGAACAAAGTACCTTAATTCTGGATAACAAAGAGCTGTAAGATACAGTATTGAGGATGCACAGCGGTAGTTCGAAGGAGCTGCAGGGTGCAATGCGATGTCCTGCATCAAGGATGCACTGCATTGTCGCAGTTCCAAGAACCTACAGGGCAGCAATGCGAAGTCCTGTGTTGTGGATGCATCCAGGATTCATTGCGCAGCTGCGGTTCTGAGATGCAGCGGCCTTGCTTTGGGGATGCGTTGTACAGCGGCGAAGCTGCTTGGAGATGTGTTGCTCTGCCATCAGTTCTGCTCAAGTCTAGAGCTGGGCTGGCACCTTCAGGCCTACTTACAAGAGTCCAGGACAGGGGTGGTGCCACTTGAGGGGCAACACTACCAGCAGGCAGAGACCAGGTGCAGTGTTCACGGTGGTTGGAGCCTTTTCTGTCCCTAAAGCCAGCCACCTAATCCTTGGAGTAACTCTGGATGTTGTAGGTTTAAGATATAGATCCAGTCTTCCTCACTCAGGCAGCAAGGCAGCAGAGTAGCAGGGCAGCATAGTAGTAGCGTTCTTGCAGAAGAACAACACATGAGTCCTTCAGAGTCTTCCACAAGTCCGAAGGTGTACCGAACAGTTAATTCTGAGGGTCCAACATATATACTTTGAAGTAGGAGAACTTTCTAGATGGTTCTACCCTCAGAGGTGTTTGGAATTTCCTTCACCCCTGCCCTAGCCCCATCTTCTCTCAAAAGACTAGTGTGAAACCCTTTGTAAGTGTGCTGAGGCAGAGGCTTTGTGATGTGCAAGAGAGGTAGGTGACAGCTACAGAGACAGCCCAGCCTAATAACACCTATTCCCCATTATAGCGTACTGTCGGGGAGCAATACACAAAGATCAACTGTCAGCTATACTTAGTCATGTGACCAAGGATACAGGCTGCTGGCAACAAATAGGACAAAAAATTACAATTTTCTATAAGTGGCATTTTCAGAATTGTGAGTTAAAATCCAAATTTACCATTAAAGAGGGTTATAAATGACAATTCTTTTGACACCAAACTCAACATTCCTACCTGCTCCAAATTGAAAGCTATCACTTATGAAGTATAACAAGGCAATTCAATGTTAACTAATGGAAGAGGTAAGCCTTACAGTACTGAAAAACTAATTTACAAGTTTTTCACTACCAGAACATGTAAAAGTTAAAAGTACATGCCCATCTTTTTTATTATTTCCAAGGAACAAGAGCGACCCATATGTCCATGTGAACTGGGTATTGGCTATTAGCTAGGAAAAATTGTTCACATGGAACTCATTTTCAAGAGTAATCTTTTTTTCCGGAAGTTCTTACCTTCTGATGGTTTAGTCATAAACAATAAAGTTAAAAATAACAATAAGGCAGAATCTATCTACTGTAAATCAATTGCATTAATACATTACAGATATTTGTTAGGGAAAAGAAAAAATACACTGCATCTTGCACTATGGTCTGTTCACGACATACCTTGGGGTGATTTTTATCTATTTAAAAGGAAAGTTTGGGCCTGGCAAAGGGTTTAATTTGCCAGGTCAAAATAGTAGTTTAAAATGGGACAAACAGGCTGCAATGGCAACCCTGAGACATGTTTAGAGGCCCAATTAAGTGGTTGGCACAATAAGTGCTGCAGACCCTCTAGAAGCATTTAATTTACTGGCTTACTTGTAGACGTGCTATGTCTCGCTCTGTGGGCTCACGGTGCGGTTGATCTTCACGCCAGATTAACCCTAAAGTAGCGTGAAAAAGAATGTCCGCGACTGTCATTGGTTGTTTTTAATGACTGTTATCCCTTAATGGCAGCTCATGCCTCAATTGATTAACTTCTTAATTATTGCTAAAGAGGGGGAGGGGAGGGGGGGGTGGTTTGATTTAGGTTTTATAGCCAAAAGTGCTTAATGTAAGGGCGCAGGTTGCGAGTGGTATCTCCACTCCATGCCTATCATTAAAGCGTCCCACATCTTGGCACACCTCTGCACTCTTATCTTAATTGTGCTCTCTGATCTCCACAATGCTTAGTTTATAGAAATAGAGAAGCGAACGTCTCAAATCGAGAAACATTCATATATTCTCGGGTGTTGGGTCTATCAACTTAAAAGGATACTAGATATCTGCGAGTCAATAACCGTGTTACCCTGTTTAAAACTGTACGGGTGGATTGGGGAGTAGCACACCATTTGGGCACTGCGCCATTTACATATTTGCTGGCGGTGAATGGCGGCAAATCTTAAGCATCTGGCAACAACCCATAGTTATAAAGGCGATCCCTACTGCTCAGATTTGTGGGCGGTGCGTTGCGGCAGGTCTAGACAACTGGCCCCAACCTCTCGACGAGTCCACATAAAAGAATCAGTGCTGAAACAATGGCCATGTCGCCCCGTTTAAAGCTGTAAGGGTGGATTGGGGAGTGGCATGCCAAATGAAAACCGCGGTGTTTACATAATTGCAGGCGGTGCATGGCGGCAAGTCTTAAGCATCTGTCACCAACCCATAGTTATGAAGGCGATCCCCACTTACTTCGTATTTGGCTTGGGGAGTAGCACGCCAATTGAAAACTGCGGCGTTAACAAAATTGCTGGCGGTGCAAGGCAAGTCTTAAGCATCTGGCAACAACCCATAGTTATAAAGGCGATCCTAACTTACTTCGTATCTGGCGACAGCCCTCCTGTTGAACTATTTACAGTGCGCCCGTGGCTCGAATGTTTCCGGAAAGGCAAAAACGCGGAAGCTGAAGTACTTCCTTAGTGGTCACGTGCTCATGAAGTCATTCGGTGGGCTGGCTGTTGACGCTCGCTGAATTCGTTTAAAGGGCAATGTTCTAAAGAAGAAAAACTTTATTTACTGTGGCTACTATGGACACAATTAACAGACTGGCAATTTTGCGCCTAATGGAAGCAATGTGGGCAAATGTTCTGAAACCTCTGAATAAGGGAGAACTTTATTCGACGTGGCTACGTTGGACATAAATAACAGACTTTCGATATCTCACCTAGTGAATGCAAAGCGGGCATAAGTTAGATACCAGTCTCTTATTAGAGTGACAAGTATATAGAGGGTGATTCTTTGAGTGACATTGGGGTTTATGTTGTATATATACACACATCAGCCTGCAGCGAATTGAATGAACCGCCCACAACTATGCCCGCTAATAGTATAACTTGGGTGAATGTTCCTATTGCCTACACTTGGAACTGCGTTCAGGGTTTTTTTCTAAAGAAAATATTGTTAAGTTGAATGACCTGCTGATCTAACACACATGGAAACAAGGAGTAGGGCAGATATGGCAGTGGCCCCACGACAAAGCTGGCTCATTTCGTCTTTTGAGGTTTCAGTGCGATAGGTAACCCGATATCCATGAAATTTTAGGGGGGTTTTCTTACCGTCGCATTACGGTACCCCATGGGATATTGTCGTTTAACCCTGTTAGGTGTGTGGATAAATGATAAATCCACCATTGTTCCTTCTCGAACAGGAGATCTGATGTCCCTGAGTAGTTTTCGAGTTGTTCTATTATGGTCCATCGGACATCATCTGTGGTGTGATTGAATTGAAGGTAATGCGCAGTCAATTTGGTGGTGTTCTTATGACATCTTATGTTACTGCGATGCTCTCCAATGCGCTGTTTCACCGTTCTTGTGGTCATACCCACGTATCTTGACCCGCACGGGCAAGTAATCAGGTATACCACGTTTTGCGAGTTTCAATTCGTGTGTTTCCGTTAGACCCATTGTTTACCCTGCTCCAGGTCCAAAAACTTTGTTGTAGATGTGAGGTGGCATATGCTACAACCACCACACGGGTAACGGCCCGTGATCGGTGGGAGGCCCCACGCATTCAGGACAGTGTGTTCCTCTCCCTGTCCACGGTTGCTACGGCGTGTGTGGACCAGTGAGTCTTTAAGACTCCTCGCCCGCTTGTAAGAAAACAAAGGTTTAACCCAGTCATGGTTATTGCTGGTGAGGAATTTCCAATGTTTGTTGATGGAACGACTGACCGCATTGGAAATGGGGTTATATGTTGTGACACATGTCAAGGGTATGTTGCCTGCTGGTCCCTTGGGGTTGTCCTCCAGGAGAGCGTCCCTGTTTTGATTCCTCGCTTTTTTGCAGCTTTTTATGAGGATTCGTTCAGGATACTTTTTCCTACAGGTCCTGCAGAAGCTCTGGAGGAAAGGTTTAAAAAGGTTTCAAAACTTTCTCTGGTTCTCAAACAACCACATACGTACACTTCTAAGGCCCCAGGACCTCATGGGAGGCACCTGGAGAGTCCTGGGACTTCAGGAAGATGATAACAGCATGGTTGAATCCAGGTCCAGTTGCTACTGGGTACTTTAGAAAAAACTTCTTGCAGCTTGTTGTGCCCCTATAGCCTCACAGGAGGTCAACCAGTTGACACTTTGAGGCTACTACCTTGTCTGAGATACAAGTGGGTGCATGTCCTGCCCCTCAGGTCTACTCACAGGTCTGAAACAGCTGGTACATCCATAGGTTCAGAGATTGTTCTGAAGATGGTGTCTTCCCTAGCCAATGGGGTTGAAACTCCCAGGGGCAACCCTACTCTTTTTTACACCAATTCCTGTTTCCCCTACTGCAAATAACCCCTCAGTGAACCTTATTCCCAAATCTAAGATGGAAAAAACCTTCCTTCCCTTGTGCAATGCCTGTGTGCCCCTCAGATGTGTGGCAAGGGTAATGAGCAGTCCCCTGCTTTACAGCTGACAGGGCAGGTCGCTTTATTTCAGTTCCCAAGCCCACTCAAATGGTCTTCCAGCAGGTGAAAGAAAACACCTTAACACACCAAGGCCATTGTCCCGGCATTGTGAGCAGGTTTCAAACCTCATTAAAGCTAAACACTTGATTGACAAGTACAGATTTAAACTGAAGCAATAGTAAGCCTGAAACCATATTTTCCTTTTCACACTAGTCGTAGGCACAATAGGTGCTGCAGTCCACAGCTGAAATGTCAACTTTCTTTGCAATAGGTATATGTTCTGCACCATATAATACTACCTTAAGAGAAAGTTAAAATAAGCAAATCAGGGATTAGCCAATTTCTACACATTTTAGGGGTCAGGGTGCATACACTGGGCACTGGACAGCAGTGACCCAGCATGCAGAGTCAAAAATTCAGCAACAAAATTCAGCAAAACAATTCAGGTAACCACACAAAAGGTAGCATTTTGTTAGACCTGTTAGTCTGAAGGTGGTCTTCCCCAAACCTTTTGCCTTCACCACTCCTATTTTTGCTGATCTAATTTTTTTTGCCTTAGGACTCTGTGGACTATACCACTGCTAAAGTGCTTGTGCCTCTCCCCTAAACATGGCAAAATTAGCTTATACCCAATGACACATTTAAGTTACTTGTAAGTCCCTAGTATAGAGGTACCCCATGTACCCATAGCCTGTACAGTAAATGCTACTAGTGAGTCGGCAGCACTGTGCCACCCACTTAAGTAGCCCTGTAAAGTATTCCTCAAAAGTGCCATTGCAGCCGGTGAGTTCAGTTTTAAACTGCCTTTTTGACCTGGCAAAATAGACCTTTTTGATAGGCCTAACCCTCCTTTTCAATACATATGTTGCCCCTAGGGTAGGCCCTGAACAGCCCAGGGGTCAGTGTCCAGTATATGTAAAAAGATGGACATGTAGTTTTAAGTTTTACACATCCTGGTAGTTAAAAACTTTTACATTTGTTTTTCACTACTGCAAGTCCTACCTCTCTTGTCGGATAACATTATGTTTCCTTGTTACATTTGTTTTAAGTGATAACTTTCAATTGGAGGCAGGTAGGCAGGTCCCGTTTAGTGTGTAAAGAATGGTTATAAAACCCTTACTTTAATGGTTAAGTCTTATTTTACGTTACAGTTCCGAAAATGTGTCATTTAGAAAGTTGGCATTTTCTTGTCCTGACCATTCAGTACCTGTAGACTATCCCTGGGTCTTATGAATAGGTGTAGCTGTCAGATGGTTCTAGTCTATTGCTCCAAGACAGTGAGGCAAAGGGAAGGTACGTAGTTGCAGGATGGGCGACTCTGAATTAACGAGGGGGTTGAGCTCTCATCTACCACACAAATGCCCTGCTTGAGCTCATTCACAAACGGTTTGTCACTAGTCTTTTATGTCCCAAGATAAGCTGAGGCCAGGGCAGGGAGAAAGGGATGTCTGATCCCTCGGATGTAAATCTCCAGAACCTTCTCCTACTTCAAAGTGGGCACCAAGTATAAATAATAGACCGCCAGACCCAACTCCGAAGGACTTCTGTGATGCTTTCCTGCAAGAATGACTGTGATTCTGCTTCCCTGCTATGCTGCCCTGCTGCCATACTGCCCTCCTGCCTGTGTGAGAAGGACTGAATCTGGTTCTTGGACCCAGGAACACTAAAGTGGTTCAAAAGGCCAGTTGGCTGGCCTCCTGATCAGAGACTATGGGACAGAACATGTTCCAGCAACCTTGAACTCAGCACTTGAACTCTGCCAGCTGTGAGTCATGCCCTCTAAAGTGGTGCCACCCCAGTCCTGGGTCCTTGGAAATGGGCCCAGATGTGGTCCCAGCTGAACCAGTGCACACGATGCATCGCCTCGCATCAGAACAGCTGTGCAACGCAGTCATGATGTACAAAATTTGCATCACAGCCCGCAGCTCATCAGGACTGCTGCTGCGTGACGCATCCCCGTGGAAAGAACTTGCAACGTTCACCACAGCTCATCGCCACCATCGCTGTGTGATGCATCTTCACTAAAGGGTCTTGCATAATCTGCTGCAACCACTGCTGTGCGATGTATCTCCACAGAAGGACCTCGCATCATCCTTGCTTCATAACACATCCTCAACACTGGTCTCAACATGCAACCAGGATTTAAGGTAGTTTGCTCAGCAGGCCTAACTGGGTCCCTATAGTCAGCCCGCGCTCCATCACGGTTAGACTGAACTTGTGACTTTGTCCTGGTCTAGCGTAACCAGCTAACCTCAGTTACCACTTTGTGCTGCTTGGCTCTATTGTCACTTAAATGTTCAAAGGTCATTTCTCCAGGTCTACTGATTGGATTTTTCTCGCTTTGCTCATAAACTATCTATTAAATTTCACTCTATTTTTCTAAATTGGAGGGGAATTTTTCCTGTTGTGTGTTTCACTTTATTACTGTTTGAATTGCTTCATAAATACTTTAAATATTGCCTCTAAGTTAATGCCTGGCTGCTCGGTGCCAAGCAACCAGAGTGTTGAGCACAGGTAAAGTTTGGGTTTTCCTGTGACATCACCCTGACAAGGATTGTAGCTGTTGCTTGAGTAGGGTTTCACTCGCCCCACCCCCCCAACTCCCACCAGTAATACAATTTCTTACACATTTTATCCTACGCTCCATCAGAGCGTTGTTGAAAAATGCCAAGGTTCTTCTGATGTAGATGCAAATTGAGGACCTTTAACAAAATATTTGAGTTTACTTCCACTGATAGATGGGGAAGTTGCAACACATCAGCTGCTTTCTTCAGAACTGAGTGGAATGAAGCCAATTCTGCCAGGACCCGGCCTGGAGGAACATTAATCTGGAGATGTATACAGCCTGCTGGTATGTTGCAGTGCTAGATAATACACTGGCTGTGTAGAGATGTGTTCAGATCTACAAACATCACAAGAGAGAGGTTTTAAATGGAGATCTGTATTATACACGTCTAGACATTATGTTCAAATTCATCAAATATGACGTTCCATGAGAATGCTGGAAAGCGTTTCAAGGAGATCCTATCATTAGGATGCAAGAACCCTCACCACTTATGTACCATGTTTCATCTTCTGGTTTTGCTACACATTGGATATGCCATAAAATCTATCATCCAAACGGCAAATGGACCCTATTGAAAAAGAGCACTTAGTGGAGAGCTTTATATATTAAGTATTCCCAAAGTAGGTATGAACAGTGGAAGAAAAGTGGTGCCCTCTTATAAAACATAAAACTACTTATAGGTAAACAAACACCCTATCTATTAGTGTTCCCTACAATAAGGTTCAAAACAAAACTTTAGATAAGTAGCATTTCTGTGATCCTATCATGTGGTCAACATGTTTCTGCCATGAACAAGTGCCCAAAAGGGTCAGTGCCATTCATAAGACTGAAATAATGGGCCTTATTCTAAAAAAAAACCGACACTGACTGAACCTAAAATAGTGTATGGTTGTGGTTGTGCAAGGGATATATTAAAAAGGTTTATACTAAATGATAAGTTGCTATTCTGTAGGAGCTGAAAAGATGGTCCATAATATCATCATGAACAACTTCACAAGTATAATAGGTAAATTGACAATTCCATAAAACGCCTTGAAAAAGAAACACCCATGTGAAGTAAAATGCTACGATCCATGCTACTACACTGCACATGTGTGAATGGATGGTGAAGCATAGCCTAATATAGACACAAAACATGTAAAATGTAATCTGACCCTACATGGTCTAATTACTCAGCCTTACTGAAGAGGAGCTAGAATAACACTCTGTATCAAACCCTATTAATACAAGGCAAAACTGAAAATCTATCCAAAGCAAGTACATATAAGTAGAAGTATTCAGTAGCTTTAGGAAGGAGAGTAGATATGCAAACGTATTGGGCTTACATATCTGATGCATTACTGAATATTGTTTAAGGACAGACAAACATATTTGTTTTAAAAATGTAAGAGTTAAGAAGAATTAGTATTGGAGCAAACAAGTTATAAATAATGTGCTGGAGATCCTATACATATATATATATTCACTGAAAAAACCATAGGTTATAGACCATATATAGTTAGGAATTAGCATTTAAAAAACCTTATTTTACTCACACAAAACCATTGAAATTCCATATATAGTTAGTTGTACTAACTATATATCGCGCACCCGCAATCCACTGCTGATCATGTCACATATTACATCATTCATGACATGGTCAGTGACATCACTGATGACATCTCAAATGACATCACTGATGACATCACTGATGACATCTCAAATGACATCACTGATGACAACATCCAGTGACTGTATTTTTCTGTAAAGTTAAAATATGTCTTGAGTGGATGTATAAGTGTCTGGATGAAGGATTTAGTAGGAGCATGACTGACTGTATGAGTGAGTGATTAAATGTGTCTCACTGAGTGCATGGGTTAGTGACTAAACTGTCTTAATTTGTGCATCATTATGTCTGTTGTTCTGAAAACTGCTGCATGTGTTGTTCAGTAGCTATATGAGTAACTATATGGGTTATTGATTGGTTGCCCAAGTATTTGTATGGGAGACTGAGTGTGTGTGTGGGTGGCTGGGAGGTGTATGACTCTGTGCATAGATGTGTGAGCAGTTGATTCACTAGATGTATGGGTTCAAAAGTGCATGTGGAAACAGCTGTATGGGCGGTTGACTGTGTGCATCAGTGTATTGGTGAGTGAATGGATATCTCAGTGCTACATGTCAAAGTAAGTACATATGTAAAACACAGTACATGTGAGACTTGACATATATAAATAACTGTGCATAAGAGCCAGTGAATGTGTGAGTGGCTGTATGCATCATTGTGAACTTGTATCCAGGATTGTATAAGAGAGTAAATATGTTTTAGTATATGTTTGAATAAGTAAGGTGTGTATAACTGTATAGTTGGGAAAATGGAGGTGTGATTGATTGTTTGCATGACTGACTAGGTGTGTGTGTAACTTCATGGATGAATGACAATCTGTGAGTCTGTGTTTACACTGAGTGTATCTAAGGTTATATTAGAGTCTGAAGAGGTTCATTGTAGTATCACATGAATGATGTCATCAGTGATGTGATCAGTAATGTCAAATGAGATGTCATCAGTGATGTCATCAGTGATGTCATTTGAGATGTCATCAGTGATGTCATCAGTGATGTCATTTGAGATGTCATCAGTGATGTCATCAGTGATGTCATTTGAGATGTCATCAGTGATGTCATTTGAGATGTCATCAGTGATGTCATCAGTGATGTCACTGACCATGTCATGAATGATGTAATATGTGACATGATCAGCAGTGGATTGCGGGTGCGCGATATATAGTTAGTACAACTAACTATATATGGAATTTCAATGGTTTTGTGTGAGTAAAATAAGGTTTTTTAAATGCTAATTCCAAACTATATATAGTCTATAACCTATGGTTTTTTCAGTGAATTTTCAAGGTTTTGTAAATGCTAATTCCTAACTATATATGGTCTATAACCTATGGTTTTTTCAGTGAATTTCAATGGTTTTTTAATAGCAAATATCATAAGCTGTCGAATGTCAAGTACGTGGTAAGTAAAAACATTTTCGTGTTTATGCACACTGATCTGCTTTGAATGCTGCCCCCCCCCCTCATTTCTATTAGGAGTACTCTCTCTTTGCAGATAGTGAAGGGTAGTTAACGCAGGCCTTTGCCCCCGTTGTAATCCGTCGTGCCTGCTTCTCTCTCCATTTCATTGATTGTTCTCTTTGGTTCATTCTCTATTTACAAACAAGCACAGAGTCGCAATACTCTGTTTAGTCTTTGCAGATAGCGAAAAATCGTGTAAAAAAACAAAAGGAATCGAGCAAAATCAGTAGGCCACTAATGGGATCTCTTTTTAACCTGGCTAAAATAGAAACATTAGGAACAACCTGTTGAAAATAGCAATGTGTATGTACATAAGCGGCGTTCATTTGTGTTCACAGTACCCCTTGTTGATTGTTTGAATCGAGCATTGAATTGTTCGAAGTTGGTTCTCTTAAGGAGCTTCTCTGCCTGCAAACGAGGAAGAATAGGAATATTCTCTCTCCCTTTGCAGATAGTGAAAGGTAGGTAACGCAAACCTTTAACACGTCGTGCCTATTTCGTTCCTCATTGATTGATTGTTTGCCCGAACATTGACTGTTTGGGAATTGGTTCTTTTTGGAGGTATTCCCTGTTTGCAAATAAACGTAGGAAAATCTTTGCAAGTAGTGAAAGGGTAGGTAATGCGGACCTTTGTCCCCCGTTGTAATCTGTCATGCCTATCTACTCCCCACTGATTGATGCACCTGTTTCACCCGGATCATTTACTAGAGATAGGTCATCTGGCCCGACCAGAGAGCACCCCTAGTGAAAAGGACATATGCAATAATAACGAAGTGATCACTGTATCCTGTTAACAGAAACTTTAGCATGAAACAACCTGGAAAGAAAGGAATAGGAAAACGAAAATCAGTAGGCCACTGATGAACTTTTTATTAAATAACAAACAAAGAAACGATAACAATACGTAATGATAAAACCTATTATTGTCCTAGAAACAAGAAACGTTAGAAGTAAGCCCGTAATAAGAAACCTGAAAACAGTAAGAGAAACCAAGTGTGACATTGCAACGGCCACAAGGCAACGAGGCTTCATCGCCCCTCACTGCCCCAAAACGTGTCTGTCCCACCGCCTGCCACGCCCAAATAACGGCAAACTGGGAAAGATACAAGTCAGCAGACATCCGCCCCATTCTGGAAACTTTATCGGGATTGTACTTGATTGAGTGTGATGTCACAAACATTTGTGCGGATCTAGATTGTGTTAAGGAATACAATAGGTTAAGAAGAGAGTATGCGCCACATTTGCCTCAATATCCTTTGTTTGAGAAACAGGTTTGCAGCTACGCCCAGCCGGAAGCAAAAACATATAAGGCGGGTCCTGCTGCCAACCGTCGACCAGGAGATCATCACGTAGGGTGTAGCCGGAGGAGAGGCCGAGGCCAGCGGGACCCGGCCAGGGGGGATTGCTACGACCACCCTGGAGAGTTGCAGGGGGGGGAATGTCCGTGTCCTCGACCCTCCCCTCTCTCTCCCAGTCCAGCCACCATCAACCAGAGGCCGAGGCCGACGGGATCCGGCCGCGGTGGCGGTAACCCTGGAGAATTGCAGGTTAGACCCTCTCTCTCCCAGTCTGGGCCAGCATCCATGGAGGGCCTGGGAGTGGAGAGGCCACTGCACGAAAGGCCCAGGAGAGGCACCACACGCCAAGGCCTGCCCCACCGGATGAGCCAAGGAACCCGTTCATGGGGCCAGAGCAAAGGGCGTCCGGCCGCCATCCACCGGAGGTCAGGCCCAAAGACGGACGGGACATTTCTTCTTTCTTTTATAATGGCTGCGACAACACTGGGGGGGGATGTCTTGCACATGCCTCCGACCCCCCCCCTCGTGCTCATCGCCTGGTCCGGCCATAACAAATGTCAAGCGAGACGCCGTGGGGTGCACTGGGTGGGAGAGACGGTGCGAACAGGCCTCTCCCGCCTCCCCAGGTGGAGGCTTCCCAGCTGCACCCTCAGCGCTCCAGGCGCCCGGAAAAGGGTTCTTCCACTGTGGCGATGCTGCAACGTCTCGCCCGGCAGGGTGGAGCCCGTCCGCTCATTTGACCCCGCGATCGCCAGTAGCTACCGAACTCTCAAAATGGCGGTCGACCTGGCAAGAGCGGGCCCAGCATGAGGAAATGGCCCGGTCACTGGTTGACTCCACCACCGTAGTCCTCCACGACCTTGAAGATTCTAGAGGAGCCGCGGGAGTCCCCGACCCCCGCAGACACCCCCGATGGGGAATGACTGCCATGATCGCCCGTGGAGTGACGAAACTGTAGCCGCGAGACGTCGGCGCTCCCATGCTGGCGCCAGCCTCAGTTTGAATGACAAGAAACCTGCAGACCTCAGTTCCGGTGAAAGCACAGTGTGACCCGGTAGGAAAAATTGTTGCACCCCCTCCCCTTTTTGACTGATGGTTCAAACCACCGATCCTTTCCTTTGCCCTTTTAACGGAACTTTGGACTGCCTCCCCCCCCCCCCGCGGCGCCCCACGCCGTTATTTGCTGGGCGGCAACTTACCAGACATCACCTTCGGGCCATCCAGATTTCAGCGCGTTCTGTTGCCTTGGAACTATTCGCACAACAGACCGCTACTGACAACCCACCCCCCGGGACGCCCCACGCCGGATACCCAAATCAGTGCGGCACCCAGGCAACATCTTCTGAATTTTCATAATTTGAAAGAACTAGTAACATGTCCTCATCAGGAATTTCCTCTTCAATCATCTCATCAGGAATCTCCTCATGAAAAGTCTGCAATGATGATTCTTGTAACTCTATGGTCTCCAAACATTCGATAAATTCGCCATCAAGAGATTGATCAAAAAAAATCATTCAAGTCATCTCCTCCTTGTGAGAATATTTCATTATTGGTGCTGTCAATTTCATTAAATGTAGTGGATAATTCAAAAGAAATTGCCACGGTCTCTTCATTGTTTAAATGTTTTTACTGTTTTTGTTTTCTTGTATATATTTATAAGTTATTAAAGTTTTATATTCCTACTACTTTGTTGGAGTGCTATATATTTTTAATGTGACACATAATTGTAAAAACTTTGATGTACAAAGAGTCATCCCTGGAATCTTCCGCTTCAGGCTCGGTCCCCTCCCCAATCACAATACAGGATGGTTTTCAGATAGTAGGAACGCGTGTGGTTTGACGGATCTCATCGGGTGTGGGCCTTGATTTACTATAACTCCTTTGAAGAGGGGTGATTCTTTACAGCTGGGGCCATAAACTACATCTGCAGGGCTAGCTGATAGCCTGGACAATCGGACACAGAGGAAGAGGAGTGTCAGAGGGTGCGGTAGTGAATAGGGCGAAAGGGAGGTGTCGGGCGGGCACAGAGTGTGATTCTCAGGGAAGAGCAGCGCAGATGGGGGGAGGTTTATTGCCGATGCATAAGACAGAGAGCGGGGGTGACCAGTGCCTGGGGAAGATGCTTGCGAGGGTGGGGAGCCATGCTACGGATCAACAGCGTGCAGAGAGTGGGTCTGGTCAAGGCATCTAAAATGGCTGCCGTGCACGACAAAAGTGTGGCATTTCAAAAAGGCAAGATGGCGCAGACAATGTTTTTCAACACTTCCTCATTTCCTTCGAATCGAACGTTAACAGACGTTGGTGCATATTACCAAAGTTAAGCGATATTTATCGCTAACGATGCTTAGCAACGAATTTTTTACCGCTAAGCATCGTCAGAAATTATCGCAGATAAACCTTGCTATTATCAAGGTTTATCGCAAATGCGATAAAAAACGGCCGCAATGCATGAATATCGCTAAAAAGTCAGCGATATTCATGCATTACCGAGCTAATGCTCTTAGCCATGTTATCCACCTCCCATTGGATAACATGGCTAAGAACTGCTCAGGGCAGGTGTTAGTTTTTGGAGATATTCGCGCTTAGCGCGAATATCTCCAAAAGTTGGTAATAGGAGATAGATATCTTGCATGTTGTAATGCAAGTTATTGTGGTATATGGAACTCATACCATAATCTCTCAGGAAAACAGAAACTGATCCTTTTGGGACTGCCTGAGAAGGCCTAGGGGGTGAGGGGTACTCTACTTTGCCCCCTTTTCACATTCCGAACTATTTTATTTTACTCTCTTCTGTAATTACACAAAATGGCAGCGATAAGATGCATCAGACACAGACAGTGAGAGAAAGGAGGCCGGAGATGAAGAAGAGATGTCAAATACACATTGGAGATAATATAGTGGGAGAAGGAAAGTAAATATGAGTAAACTTACCATGTAACATAAAAATGTTGCACTCTATACTATAAGTCTCATTTTATACTACAATCACTTCGCTACAACCTCATAAATTAAAAATAAAAATGAATAATGTCTCAAACAATTTTTGATTTCTAAATATAAATTTATTCTTCTGAATTTTCAAAATTTGAAAGAACTAGTAACATGTCCTCATCAGGAATTTCCTCTTCAATCATCTCATCAGGAATCTCCTCATGAAAAGTCTGCAATGATGATTCTTGTAACTCTATGGTCTCCAAACATTCGATAAATTCGCCATCAAGAGATTGATCAAAAAAATCATTCAAGTCATCTCCTCCTTGTGAGAATATTTCATTATTGGTGCTGTCAATTTCAATAAATGTAGTGGATAATTCAAAAGAAATTGCCACGGTCTCTTCATTGTGAGCCATTTTATTTTGAAATTGCTTGCTGTAAATTGCAGAAAAAAATAATCACTTTCATTTATCGTTTTTAGTAATACATAATATAAAACTAACTTTATCAAGTATTTAGTATAACAGAAGGACTGTAAATAAATAACAGAAAACATTTTTCAAATTATCTTAAAGTGTACAACATAGTTCCCCTTACAAATTAACAACTCACCTTTTTAAAAGTAGGAGAAGTGTTAGTACTGTGTAAATCAAACACCAGAAATTGAGCACCAAAAATTCCTCACAAATATACCTCAGACAGTAGTATCACAAAAAGGCTGTGGTTTCCTCTCATTTTAGATATATACATAACCAATTAACTTTCATCACACACAAATACAAAACCAAAGTAACATTTTAATTGGTTCTAAATTTCAACACTTTCAAATGTGTTTTCCCCATGCAATTTTCCATAGGACATTTAGATACGTCTACAGCCTGAATGGCTGAACGGAATTACACCAAACTTGGCAAAATGGTACATCAAACCTAAGAGGTCAGGGAGGATCTACTATGCCCCCTTATGGTCATTTGGCCCTTCGCTTTGGCCTCCTCTTGTCTCTCGATCCTACCGAGAGACAAGATGGCGGCCGCTACGGACTGTTTGGAATGTTTACAGACGCCGGAGAACCAATCAGCTTCGCAAAGCTCCGTAACGCGAAAAGTACGCGAAGCGGAGCGCTGTTACAGATATATATTTTTTTTGAACGTTAATTTCTCAAAATCCACTGGAGCACATATATTGAGACCTAGCAAAGGCACATCGGGCTACCAGTCCCTAATATTTTGCCAAGTTTCGTGCAAATCCATTCAGCCGTTCGATTATTATTTTTTAATTTTTTTGCCCCGCGGGGCCCTTTTAAAACCTCCACATCAAACCTAGGGGGTCAGGGAGGATCTACTATGCCCCCTTATGGTCATTTGCCCCTTCGCTTTGGCCTCCTCTTGTCTCTCGATCCTACCGAGAGACAAGATGGCGGCCGCTACGGACTGTTTGGAATGTTTACAGACGCCAGAGAACCAATCAGCTTCGCTTCACAAAGCTCCGTAACGCGAAAAGTACGCGAACTGGAGCGCTGCCTGGTCCGCTGTTACAGATATATATCTTTTTTTGAATGTTAATTTCTCAAAATCCACTGCAGCACATATATTGAGACCTAGCAAAGGCACATCGGGCTACCAGTCCCTACAATTTTGCCAAGTTTCGTGCAAATCCATTCAGCCGTTCGGGCTAAAAGTGAGGCCAACTGCCCTATGGAAAACTCAATGTTAAAAACACGTTTTGGGACCCCCCTTTTTTCTCAGCCCCCCCTTGACAAACCCCCCCAAATTTTCAGTGGCTGCTCAGAAACAAAATGTTCCATTTTCCTGAAAATTTCAGCCAATTCCGTCCACAAACGCTAAAGTTATTAGACATAGAATTTTCAAAAATCCCATAGAGAAAAAATCCTAACTATATATACCTACTGGCGACCGCCAGTAGGTAATATATATATATATTAGTACAATGAATGGATTTGTAAGACTTTAAACTGCAGTATTAAGAATAAATATGATTCCACTTTGTAATATCCCCAATATAATTTGGCACCGGAAGCCCCTCAAGAAAAAGAGACTCACTTCTTCAAGAGTTTTTACCAGTCTACTTCCAGATGGTAGCTGGGAGAACGCTTCGATGAGTATTTAAAGGGTATTGAGCACTTGCTTTTCGTAGTACACATATGTCTGCACTAAAAACACCAACATGTCTCAAAGTGGCAATGTAAAACATCATCACAGCTGTATCAAGATAAAGTTGTGGGGCTAGCACTATCTGCATCATTATGGTTAAAGAAGGAGCTATGTAAAGAGAAAGCCAATGCAATAAGTTTTGAAGAGATAAGAACAATGGTAGCCAATTGCCTGCAGGTGAAAGTGAACCTGTTTGTGTCTAGTGACTCCCTTATTTGAGAGGGCAAATAAAAAAATCTATTTGGACAAACTGAAATGGTGTGTCGAGTCTAAATCTGAAATGCTAATGGGGTGATCTTCAACATTATTTACACTAGAATAATGTAGCTAAGGTTATAAGAATCTCAAGGTCGCAGTGTGAGACTTCTAAAAACAAATGGGAAGGGAAAATACTATGGTTCCAAATATAGGATAGGGGCATGGAGAGACGATTACTCAATGCTAACCCACACATAGAAGTAATAGCACAAACAAAGTTCATGACAGCAATTAACCGGAATTGTGATAAAACATGAATTTGTATTTTTCCTCGTGATCTTTCCGATACACCTTAAGCCAGAGTGGCAAATAATAATGTTGATTGTATTTTCACTGTAACATTAATATGGTTTCTTAATTGCCATTATTTGCTAAGCCCTAAATCAATTTTGTTTGCTGCTATTGTTAGAGGGCAAACACTTCAATGGTCACAAGAGAAATGTCTAATTACTTGAAGCATGCCTTAAATAGTAGTTTGATGGTCATCTGTAGGAATTTGAGTCCATATGGTGAAGCCCTGATACTTTCTGGGACATTTACGTTTGCCTGAAAGACCCTGTACCCTGTCCCCCACTGCTGCTAAGAACGCTCCGTATCGCAGGAGCCGATGCCTCACCTTGTAAGGCAAAGGGCACCGGACTACAGCCCCCAGCATTCCCGGACGCGGCGAGGACGCCGCCGACTAAACACCCACGCGCCTAGAGGCGCTTAAAGCAACGCTTGGTACCTTGTCCCGCGGGACACGCGTGGGAGAACCCCAGGACAAGGGCGGGGGCGTCTAAGGCCGTCATAGGTCGGTGGAGGATAGGCTGGGCCACCACCCCTGGCAGTTCGGGCTGGACTGTTCCCATAAGGCACAGGGTCAGACTGATTTGCATATAGCCATGTCTGAACTGGGGTGGCAGAGTGAACTAAAGAATGGTGATGGATCAAACCCAGATCTTTTGACTGGGTGTGAGTGTTTGATTGGTTCAGATGCTCCGTCCATCACCACCCCCTTTTGTACCGCTTTGGCTGCCATAAGTGTGGCAGGGTATGCTCAGACGCGAGTCCCTTGCTCACTTTACCACTGGATTCAAGCAAGCCGGGCTGAAGACGGCTGGAATGCCAGAAACCGGTCCTCGGAAGCTTGTTTCCGGTCCAGGGAAGGCATGGCTTGGCAGTTCGGGCTGGACTGTTCCCATGAGGCACAGGGTCAGACTGATTTGCATATAGCCATGTCTGAACTGGGGTGGCAGAGTGGGCTAAAGAACGGTGATGGATCAAACCCAGATCTTTTGACTGGGTGTGAGTGTTTGATTGGTTCAGATGCTCCGTCCATCACCACCCCCTTTTGTACCGCTTTGGCCGCCATAAGTGTGGCAGGGTATGCTCAGACGTGAGTCCCTTGCTCACTTTGCCACTGGATTCAAGCAAGCCGGATGAAGACGGCTGGAATGCCAGAAACTGGTCCTCGGAAGTTTGTTTCCGGTCCGAGGAAGGCATGGCTTGGCAGTTCGGGCTGGACTGTTCCCATGAGGCACAGGGTCAGACTGATTTGCATATAGCCATGTCTGAACTGGGGTGGCAGAGTGGGCTAAAGAACGGTGATGGATCAAACCCAGATCTTTTGACTGGGTGTGAGTGTTTGATTGGTTCAGATGCTCTGTCCATCACCACCCCCTGATGTACCGCTTTGGCCACCCCCCTAACATGTCACCATCAAAGTGAGACATTTGCTTTCTTCTTTATAAACTCTATAAACTTAAGTATGTATTATTGCCGGTCTGGATGAGACACTGTACTGTTGTATTGTTACTGTTAATTTTTTGGCACCCTTAAAAAGACATTTTATCCAAGCGTAAATAGAAATGGCGCTCCGCGTAGGAAAAGGGATGAAGGTTGTGTCAGGCACTATTGGGGGGACAGTTACCGGAACTTTGGACCATTACATAACTAGAGCTGCAGTTGTATTAGAACACGAAATAGCACTAACCGAAAAGAGATTATTTATCACTAGAGCCATTGTTTTCTAAGCGATCATCATTGGGCACTATTAGGGCAGCTGTAACACCAGAGTAGCTATCTATCCATCAACCCTAATGGTGATAATCGGTTGGGAACCAGCATAGAGTCGGCTGGATCTGATGGGTCTGTTGTTTGCACCTCAGTTAATTCTACTAAAGATAGTACATCAACTTTAGGAAATAGGCAGGTAGAAATGAGTACTTCTACCACCCCTAGCGCACCCACTGAGCTAAGATACAAAAAAGATAAAAATGCCCAAACGACGACTGGTAAGAGAAAGCATGGGGGAGGCACACAAAATTATTAAAACTACCAATACAGAGGAGGATATGACAACACCCTCCCAATTGTTATCTAATAATGCGCCCCCTCGACTGCCTATTAAAGACCAAAGTAATCGGATAACTCAGCTACTACAGCGTCCCTCGTTGGCAACTCAAATTCCTGAAGGCCTCCTGGAACAAATAGAGCAGTTAATGAAGTCACTGATGCTACCCCTACTTGAAAGGATAACATTAATTAATGAGAATCTGGGAAAGCTAGAAAGAGTTGTAATGGCTAACTCTCATACACTGGAAAAAGCTGTGGGTAGCATACAGGAATCTGGTCATTCACTACAAAAAAGAATAGCTCCAGAACCCAATAGCATCATAATAGACACCCCACAAGAAATAGTAAATAGATCGAATAGGCGACAAAACCCAACTTGTATTGAAGTAGTACAGAGACAAAAAAGATAAACCAATATAGCAGAGAGGGAGCAGAAGTGACTGGGAGGGATGGTAGAAAGGAGCTGGTAACATCTGAGCTGGGCGGAGAAATAACTAACAAAGGAAAAGAAATATTAGGTTCAGAGGATGGGAAAATGAAGCATCCTTGTATTGATCTACCCCCCGATTCTGCACCTTACACAGTGATATTGACAGGGGTCCCAGAGATCCACAATGACAAATTGGAAACCCATAGAGAACTGAAAAATAAAGTTATCTTTTGGCTCAACAACAATAGATCACTCCCAGGCTATACAAACGCTGAAATTCTACATGTTAGTAGGGTGAGTTGGTTAGGCCGCAGAACTAAGGATCTGGGGGGAGACTGTATAATTGTGAACTTCAGGGACCCCCGGGTGGTAAGGTTCATATGTGACGGGATAGGGCACAGAGGGTATGGTGGAATTCAAACTTTCGATTAGAGCTATTTTTATCCCCGCTCAGCTTTTGGTACGTCACTTTTTCTATTAAACAGGAGAGAATTGCAATTTAGACGACCAAATATTGCATATAGGCAAGAGTTTTGCCTCTCCTTGTGTAATCGTTTCGAGACACTTCACGGATTGGAGGGGGTGGATTGACTGGGGTGTAGCTATAATAGCGTGATTTTAGATCATCCCATGGTAAATGACAGTACAAAACAGGATAAGATCACCAATAGAGGTAGAAACAACAGGGTGGAATTAGGAATAGGCCCAGAGGTCTCTGACAAAGATTGTGTTGGAACTATGGTTAATAGCAATAATAACTTGAATACACCGGCAGCTGACAAAGCAGGTACTCCTGAACCCACCGTCACGGAGGAAGTTACAATTATAGGGGGATCTTGGTCAATTATGTTTTGGAACATTGCGGGCCTCAAAACAAAACTTTCAAATCCCAACTGGATGAATGCGATCAAAGACTATGATATTGTAAGCCTCCAAGAAACATGGGTGATAGAAGCCTTGCATTTGTGCGGCTTTAAGACTTTTCATTCACTGGCAATTGGCTCCCCTTATGGTAGGGCCAAAGGAGGACAGTGTACCTATGTGTCTAACCTGTTTAAGTGTTGTAAGATCGAGATGGTTGTTAATAATCGGTATTACCATATAATCAGAATTGTTATTGAACGAGATCTACACTTGATTGTCGTAAATTTTTATAACAATGTTTTGGTGGACGCCATGTAACAAACATTCATAAGTCTGGGTAAAGACATTAAATGTCTGATGGAAGGGAGAGTGAAAGCGGTTTGTGTTATCTGGGGTGGGGACTTTAATTGCTCCCTATGTAAACATGGGGAAAAGGGTACCTGTGGCCTAATGCTGGATAAGGCGACCAGCTTAAGCCATTTTGAACACACTGCCTGTGGGAATCATTTAAATGAGATTATTTTTACTTGCGATTTGGACTTCGCAAATAGAACTGGTAGTAGTGATGTCCCTTTCCGCCCAACGTTTAATGGCAGAAGTGCATATTCCACAGTAGACTTTGTATTGATATCAGCCAGATACGGCGGGGAGGTACAAGCATTTAAAACTCTTGATAACCCCTTAAGTGAACATTTCCCCTTAAGCCTGGAGATTGTACAACTAGGTAAAGATCTCCCCAAGATATGTGCACCAAGCAAGGAAGTTCGGGATATAGTCCTTAGTCGGCAGAACGGTTATACTCTGAAATGGAGCAAAGTAGTACCTGAAGATTTTCTGAATAAAGTGATTAAAAAATGTAATTTTAGCATTATATCATGCCTTAATGATAATGCGGATGATTCGGTTATTGTGACAAATTTTTGAATTATTGCTGAAAACATTAAAAATGCCCTTTGGGTGGAGACAAAAAATTCTAAGGCAAATCTTTTGAGCTGGTTTGACACAGCCTGTACTAAGAGCTGTACCAAACTTAAGCTCGCCTTAAACGCTCCTATCAGAGATACCAATCTCATAAGGGAGTTAAGGAAGGAGTACAAGAAAAATCTTGAGATAAGGAAAGATACTATTAAAAAGGAAGCATAGGATGCACTGTGTGATCCCAGAGTAAAGATTTGGCGGCCTTTTGGAAAGTAGTAAATGCTCCTCTTTTTATTGATAAAGCAAAGGCTAGGGCTGAGATAGAAATCTCCGATACCGAGTGGGTTAAACACTATGAAGAACTCTAAAATCGATCATGACCAAGCCCTTATTGATGACACCGAGAGGTCTGAGACAGCACAGAGCAGGGTCAAACTGGAACTGGGTATTGCACTGAGCGAAGTAAATGCGAGTATAAGAGATAGTGCTGGAGGCAAAGCCCCAGGCCCCGATGGCGTTCCAGTCGACTTTTACAAGAGCAACATGGATCTTTGGGGCCCGTTGCTTACCCAACTTTTCAATGCATCCTGTTCTTATGGTCTATTATCCTCATGGTGTTAGTCAATAATAGTTCCAATTTTTAAAAAGGGTGACAGATCGAGTTGCCAATGCTATCGCCCCATTTCTCTTTTGGACTCTACCATCAAAATCTTGGGCAGGGTAATTTTAAATAGATTGCAATCCTGGGCTGACGAATGGTCGGTAATAAGCGACCTTCAATACCATTGACCAATGTCTTAATTTGCATTTATTATTAGAGAAGTATACCAAAGCAAAGGGTGGTCGCATGTTCTTAACATTCGTTGACTTAACGTCAGCATTCGACTGTGTCACCCATTCCAAACTATGGCTGGTTCTCCGGAACCTAGGAGTAGAGGAAGATACAATTAATTGTCTTAGGGAACTCTACTTGGGGGCTACAGCGCGGGCTAGGTATGGAAAAATGGCGAATGTACTGACCCATTCCCCATATCGAGAGGAGTGCGGCAGGGCTGCGTCCTTGCCCCGTTTTTGTTCACAATATATATCAATGATCTTGAAAAAATATTGTTAGAGGAGTGTAGGACAAGCCACTTGCTGGGAAATGGTCTGACCCGGCGCTCCTATATGCTGACGATGCAGTTTTAATGGCCAGGACACCGCTGGCCATGCAAACAGTGGTTAACACCTTTACAGGGTTTATGACTAACTTAGACCTGAAAATTAACTGCACGAAGACTTTTAGTATTACATACGGCCCTGTACAACACGAATAGGGTAAAACAATATTTGTGGGTTCAAGATCACTTGAACAGACCCCTACTTTCCCATACCTTGGAGTACTGTTTGATCAAACAGGCCGATGGAACGATGCAACACAGTCTAGGAGATTACTGTTCTGTAAATCTATTACAGCCTTGAAAACCTTTAATAGAAGGATGGGCAAAAAACCAATTGGGGAGCTTTTAACTGTGTACAGAGCAACCTGTGTGGCAGTTGCTACATATGGTGCAGGGGTATGGGGGTATGTAAATACAAAACCACTACAGGTGGTGGAGAATAACTTTTTAAAATCCCTCTTAGCAGTACCATATAGTGTTTCAACTTATGTTAGTCACGCTGAGTTAGGGGTACCGTACATAGAAGATATTATCAAGGTTGCCCCGGTACTCCTGTGGCACAGGATTTGGTCAACTGAGGAATGCGCGTTCAATCGCTCTATTCTAATGGACGTTATGAGCCTAGAAAATGTTGGGAGGGTGGCATGGCTAACCTACGTAAGAACGTTCTTTATTAAAATAGGGCATAGGGAATACTACGATGACCCTGCAAGTATGTGTGACATATCTAGGAAATTCCTCAAAGATGTTTGCATGAGGTATCTGTGCAACCTTAGAACACACACAGAAATGGCAAAGAAAACTGTGGTCGCACATCAACTGATAATGACTTCTGATCACATGCAACCATATATTAAACTAAAAATGAGTGCTTTTGAAAGGTTTTTATTAACGCGTTTTAGACAAAATCTGTTACACCGATCCCTTAGCTTCTCCCGGCTATGAATATCTGGATTAAACAACTAATAAAATTCCAATGTGACGATCTGTCGGAGCAGTCAGACATACATATCCTCTTTTTCTGTAGATTTTAAACCATTCCCAGGAAAAGATGGATTGTGCCCCTGTTGAAGATTATGGAATGTACTCAGTGTCGCCCTGCATTTTTAGAACTTCAAAGATTGGATAATATTTCAACTATTGCATATTTGTCTGCATATTTTAAATCTGTTTTTAGATGTCGAAAGACAATATTTTAAATGAATTAAATTAAGATGGGCTTATTTTATCTCTGCCATAACCTAATTATGTTATGGACACTGTGTTATATGATGATTATTTATATCTGTACTTTTATGGTTGTTTTTATCTGATAACCGAATAAAGTTTAACTTGACTTGAGTCCATATGTACCACAACATACCTTGGGTTGCGCCCTTTTTCAGTGCTTTTTGGTCACTTTGTTTATGTTATTGGAAATGGGGAGTATGTGATTTTGAGAGCATACCCCTGGTTCTAACTGGGCCTTCCAGTTTCTGTTGAGTGCTCACTTTTGGGTTCTTCCAATGATCATGTTGGGATATTGACGGGGCTTCTATTTCAAGGCAAGCTCTCCTGCCTGTTTGTTGTAAGTGGGGGAGATTTCCATACACCTTCTACGAAGATGTAGAAATTGTCCTAAATAAATCTCTCTCTACATGCCTTGAAGTGAAAACTATCAAAGCTCAACAATCCGTGACAGGATAAACTTAAGTAATTAACTTGCCCCCTAGGAATATAGGGGCCAATTCACAGAACTAATCTGAGACAAAATCCTAAACTTACTACTTTTGGTATTCACAGAAGGCATTTAGTAGTAGTAATGTTAGGATTGTGTCTTAAGTTAGGGTTTTGTCTTAAGTTAGGATTTTGTCTGAAAACCAAAACTTAAGACAAACTTAAGCTTAACTTAAGTTTAATTTAAGTTTAATTTACGACAAAATCCTAACTTAAGACAAAACCCTAATTTAGGCAAAATCCTAACTTTACTACTACTAAATGTCTTCTGTGAATACGAATAGTAAGTTTAGGATTATGTCTCTGATTAGTTCTGTGAATCAGCCCGAATGTTCATAACTGAAGGCGCTGATTCTAGTCATTCTGGATACACTCCGATGGGTCTTTTAAGCAGCATGGAAGTATGTAGGAAAAAAATCATTAATGCATAGTCACTGTAGAAATACACTTCCTGATACATAATAACCAAAGGACGATGGAAGAAGGTTAATTAGGGTTATTACAAAGTCAAAATTAACTGAACATAAACACACCTCAACGCAAGGGTATAGAAATACAAAGGAAACAGCATGAAGCTGAATCTATGCACCCAATTCAGATGATGCAACATGAACAGAACTGTTAATTTAGGAAGGAGGAAACAAACAGTCAAGAAGCAAGAGTCCAAATTCCCATGCATCGAGGGCTAGTGAATGAAGAACATTTAAATCTATGCCTACCTCATCACTATAGTGACATACCTATGATAATGAGTAAGTATTTCACATCAAGAGAAAAAGGTGTTAGTCGTGGAGTCTTCCTAAGAATTTTCTCCACCGTTAAGATGAGTCAAGCAGCATAAAGCCACTATTACAAGAGGAAGAGCTCTTTCTGAGATGCTTCCTCTCCAAAGGCAAGGAAGATGTGGGCCCCGATCCCTAAATCCACCCACCGGTTATCCACAGGTTGAATTCCCATGATGCAATTCTCGCAAATACTCCACAATGGGTGCAGTAATTAGAGTACTTTTCCACAGTGTGCTCCATGTACATCTCATTGCAACAATTTATCCTGAGTTCCTGTGCCTTCTCCCATGTGAAACCGACCAGTTTATCTATTGCCTCCAAACCATGCAATTGTAACTTCTTCTCTCCTTGCTTTGCTGCTAGAACAAAGACATTATTTTTGCATAGAGAATGGTTCTCCACCTGTAATGCAAATGTGAGAAAGAATAGCTTCCACTGCGCACACGAAATTCAGAACATTAATCCTAAAGCGAGTGTTATCGGGGTTTGATACACCTGTAGCTAGCATCAGAACGTATCACGTAAACATTACTAGTGGCATAGTTAAATTTTGCATTTCTAGTAATATATTTACATAATTATGGAAAGCATTATTATTAAACACATCTAACAAATGAATAAAGTCAACTTGATAACACAGTTTCTTCACTTTAGCGTTTTCTGCTAGTTAAATTTTTTTCCTACGTTAACACGGTTCACAATTCTAACATTGACATTTACACAAGACAGGATTATATGTGGGTGCACTCTACACACGATTATGATGCACACCTACAAATGAGGAAAATGCAAATACAAAACTTCCACTCCATAAGTTCCCCCCTCTGATGATGTTGAGTCCTCATAATAATCTTCAAAACCCCCTGTGGAGTAGACCGACCTAATCTGATACAGTAGCCAGTCTTCCTTGCCTGAACTCCTCAATTCACTACAAATTCCCATAGGAAATGTCCTGCAGTCTCTCCATCCTTTTTTCTCTTCCCTTAAGGAGTTGTCCAACTGCCTCGCCTTATGCCATTACATGCCCTCATCATTTGAACTTAAACAATGAGAGAAAACTTTTAATAAACAGTATCGGTTTTAAGATGTGTCCAAAGATTCCACTTCCCAAATATGTAAACCATCTTCCAACTGCGTCAAATCCTTTTCCAATCTTATCCCAAATTCTTACGGCAGCCAAGTCTTGTATCTCATGATAAATATCTGTGATATTACTAATATATCGCTTCAGATCTTTACTTTTATCAGGGATATAAGTGCAACACTGTTGACCTCTCAGCATCTGACAGACTCTTTTGCGAGTAGAACATCTAACAAGTCTTTTTTGCATTACCATCATCCTTATGGAGACCATCTCTCCATTAATGAGTAGATAGGACTCAGCTGTGTTAACAGACAACTTATCCACTATGGTTGACATTCTTCTAATCTTGATATCATTAAGCACCACTCCCAAACTAGGAATTATTGCTCCAAAGAAGTCCCCCACAATCTCTTTAGCACTCAATCCACATTTTTCCCTACTTTACGATATTCCTTCAGGACTCTCCAAATCATCCACATGGTATATTTTCGAAAGCACAACGCCAAATAAAATGTACCATACCATTTGCTTGGCCAACGTAAATATGCATTCTTTCCACTCACAAAGAATGCTCCTGGTATCATGCAAACTCACTCCTGCAAAAACGTCTGCTAAGGGCCAATGATCAATAAAATTAGATTGCATATACTCTGTTCTACAAATAGGGAATTGTAACTATTCTTTTGTCGTATGCAAAGTCTTCCTCGCTGTTACAAGAAAGCCAGCTGGTTCACGGAGGACCTCCGGGCCTCCAAGCAAACCTGCTGAAAGCTGGAGAAGATCTGGCTCCGTGAACGAACACCGGACAGCCACGCAGCCCACAAGAACGCCACCCGCAGACACCATCACCTCATCAGATCCGCCAAAAGGGCCTCCTTCAAAAACCGCCTAGACAACAACGTGCACAACAGCAAAGAGCTCTTCAACATCGTGAAGGAACTCTCCAACCCCAGCTCAAACACCAACGACGTCCCACAACAAGTTTGCAGACATCCACAACAGCTTCAACGCCACGACCGCCCTGACAACCACTGAGACCTCCGCCCCCACGACCACCATCCGCACCAACTGCCTGCTCTCCTGGACCAACATCAATGACGATGACACCATCAAGATCAGGAACATCATCGCTAAATGGATGAGGAACAGCCGACTGAAGCTGAACTCGGACAAGACGGAAGTCCTCATCCTCGAATACACCCCTTCGGCCTGGGACAACTCCTGGTGGCCGACCGCACTGGGAACCGCTCCAACACCCACCGACCACGCACGCAACCTAGGGGTCATCCTCGACTCCACCCTCTCCATAACTAAACAGATCAACGCCGTCTCCTCCTCCTGCTTCAACATCCTCCGCATGCTCCGCAGGATCTACAAGTGGATCCCCACTGAAACGAAAAGAACGGTCACCCAGGCCCTCGTCAGCAGCTGGTTGGACTACGGAAACACCCTCTATGCCGGAACCTATGCTGAGACGGCTCCAATGTATCCAGAACACCTCTGCATGCCTGATCCTCAACATCCCTTGCCGCAGTCGCATCACACCCCACCTGAGAGACCTGCACTGGCTCCCGGTCAACAAGAGGATAACTTTCAAACTCCTCACCCACGCACACAAGGCACTCCACAACACCGGACTAATGTACCTCAACAGATGATGCTTCTACACCCCCACCCGCCAGCTCTGCTCAGCCGACCTCGCCCTAGTCCCCCGCTTCCGAAGAGGGACATCCGGTGGCAGATCGTTCTCCCACCTTGCTGCCAAGACCTGGAACACCCTCCCCATCCACCTACGGCAGACCCTAGACCTGCTGACCTTCAGAAAACTCCTCAAGACCTGCAGTAGCAGGATTCCCCACCCCAGCGTCTTGAGACCCTCACTGGTGAGTATTGCACTTTACACATGATATGATTAATTGATTGATTGTTACCAATTTAAAGCTATCAGACCAGAACTCCCTTTAACTTTATGAGCTAACTCCTCCTTGATTCAATCAGAATCCTTATCCATGCGATCAACATTAATAACTAATCCCCTACGTCTATCTTCCAAGTGGTCTATAAATGTATTTTCTATATCTGTTAGTAAGCAAGTTAAATTAGTAACTACTCTGGCTGAGAACAGCCCAGGGCTATACTTATACTCTTGTGGTAAATGACAAAATTGCATCTAAGACCCTAGCCCAGAGAATGCGGAAAATTTCTGCTTCCAGGCACTAGATTCTATCAGAAAAAAACATTTGAGGTGCCTAGTGTTGTTTTGTATTTCTTCTGCACAATGTTATTCATCAGTGAGGCACTCTGTGCATTCTGTACTGCAAATGTGCATGGGGAAGCATTTAAGTGTATGTAATCTAAGATTAAGAAATACGAATTGTCTGGTTTCATTACGGGAAACAATGAACTATTCATAGATGAGGTTCAATTCTCTATACCACCCTGGTACTCAAGTTGATCTAAGATCTCCCTGACTTGTTTATTTGCTTCATGATTAATTGGGTATTGTCTCTGTGGTTGAGGAATCGTTTTTAACAGGATCTCGTGATGAGGAGACTCATCATCCCACCCAACACGATTGCGGTATAGAGTAGGTCTTAAAGCTGATGCTTACTCCTGTGCGTACACTTTTTCAACTGATTCTGCTACGGGATCGGAGAAAGCAGGTAAAATCAATTCTTCCCCCATTCGGCAATCTATTACGAACCCAGGGGGCCAATCCTTTTTAGCCAAAAGAATGTCGTAACCATGTGTCAGGCCCTCCCAAAAGAGACCCTTTAACTGTCTTTGTATGTCCCCTTCTGTCTGGGTGTGGTGTATACAAAGCTAAGACCTACCAGGTCACTCCTTCCTTACTGAGCGGACCGAGTCTCACGTTTTCTACAGAAGCCTACTCACATTAAAAAGCATACATCTGTAGTGGGCATAGTGAATCCGTCTCGGCTGACTTACTTCAAAGTATTGATGAGAAGGCAGTATCCTGTGTAGATGATATTTGTCTGAGGGACGACGAATTAATGGACAATTGGCTAGAGTGAACAACATAATAGTTGGGTTTGCTTACCTGGGCTACAAATTCAATTTCCAAATATCTAAAATAGCCCACCTCAGAGTCCTGTTTTTGGGATGCGAGTTATGAAGTGAAGGCAGAATCCTGGCGACACATTTTTTTGAAAAATGTACACTGTGCCAACCACCAACAACTCTGAAAAGACTAGCCCATTTTAAGATTTAGTAGAACTTACATTTTGGATTACGCAGAAAGTGTAAAACCATTCTACGACTTAATTAGACTTGACTTTTCAGTGCAAAACTGGACACGGGAACACACATATCTTGCGTTCCGTACAAGCGGACAAGCTAACTTCCAGGCATGTACACACACGTGTTAACACAACTGACCTGGTAATCTACGTGGTCGCTGGACCAACCGGGTACACCTACCTCACTTTCAATGCAGGTGATACGGTACCTAGCCTACTAAACACGTGTACACAAATGCTGAAATGAGTTTTGCACCCACTGAGAAAATTCTTATAGCTGTATAGACTGCTGTAATGAGACAGATAGAGTCCTGGCTCAGAGAAAATGCATAATTGTTTTTACCTCTGTACCGACCGTTGAGGCGGATACTAAAGCAAGCATTCCGAATGCTAAGGCTCTACATCCAAGATGGATTCAATGGGCTAACTCTCTCACTGATTACAGATTTGATGCAACATTACAAACACAAAACAGGGATGTGCAACACAGTAGACCCCTGGAGGCTTGGGTAATATACAATGTCAGAAACGTGGAGTCTTTATTTTATATTAAAGCTTCCAACTGAACTTCCTGTACAGTAGCATAAGGAGATCGGCGGCTCCCCAGGAGTAAGCATGGGCGGATTTTGCGAATTGGCAATCCGCGAACTTGCGTAATCACGGATTCGCAATCCGCAAAATCCGCGAACTCTCGCCAATTTAGCGGATTTTTTTGGGGGGTTTCGCAAGTGTTTCTGCCGTTTCGCGAGGGTTTTTTACCAGTTCGCAAACGCGAACTTACTTGTCGGGTAGCAACGGTCGCAACCATGTTGTTTCTACGTCTGGTTCATCACAGCACCCTCTTTTTCACCACTGCCACCCCCTGTTTCACCACTGCCACCCTCTGGCTCACCCATGCCACCCTGTGTTTCATCACTGTAGATTATGGGGGGAAAAGCACACCGGCCCTGCCTCAACTGACATGAATGAATTAGGGGCTGATTGATTAATGTGTCACTGAATTTGAACTTCCAGTCTGGCACCTGCTTCCTTATCTGTAATTGCTTTCTGTTGCAGTCTAATTTTTTTTAGCAGGACCTTTGGCATACTTGTAGCTATTCTCTGAGCCTGCTGTGAGGGTCAGAGCAGGGTCATAGAATAGTTGCAAGTAGGCAACTGAACTCTGGAGAAGCCCCTCAGGAAGCACTAGAGGGAATGGTTACTAATGTTAAGATTGAACTTTTGCACCTGCTGAGTGCTTTCAGTTTTGCAAAAATCGTTTTTCTGCTATTTCGCGCGATTCGCGGGGCGCGAATTCGTGCGAGATCGATTTCGGAAGCCGCGAATACACGATTTGTTTTTTTGCAGCGTGTTTGTTCGCGTGATTTTTTGCGTGTTCGCAAGCCGCTTGTAGCGCAACGTTTGCAAAGTTACCCTAGCGGTCGTACATGGGCGCGGCCATCTTGTTTGCGTGACGTAATTCCGTTTCCGGGCGTTATGTGTAATCTCGCAAAGTGTGCGGCTCGCTAGTACATGTTCGCGTGTGATCGCGGGAAAAATCTTGCGCGAACTTACCCACGCAGTCGTCAACGGGCGCGGGAATCTTGTTTTTCATTCATTGCTATGGTTCTGGGCATGCTTTCTGTATCCTCTGTCAATCTCTGCCATCCTTTGCTTGTTTGAAGTTTTTTTTGTTCTATTTTACTTATCTATCCCTCTATTTTTCTAGCTCTATATTTTTGTGTTTTCTGCTACTTTGGGTTAATTTTAAACTACTTTTTTTAACTCTTATTTTCTTCTTCCCTATTCTATTTCTTCTTTATAATTTACCTTCCTTTCTGCCCAGACCATGGTAAAGGGAGCCGGGAAGCAGCCCGCGAAGGGGAAGGGTCCCGCACCCCGTGCCCGGCATTTGAGGGGGGAGCAAGTAATAGCTCGGGAGATTTTTAGTGCGGAGGAGGTGGCCGCACTAGTCTTTCATGTCCAGCGCCGCCTCCCCAAGACCATCATGGGAGGCGGCAAGATCGCTACCGGCTACGGGATCCGGGAGCGCCGGAAGCGGTGGGAGAAGGTGTGCCGGGCCATGTTTGAACACTCTGGGGTCCGGCGCACCTACAACCAGGCCACCCACCGCTGGACGGATCTCATGGACCGGGAACGCGACTTGCTGGACGTGCTCGGCATCGAGATCCCCGGGCTTGGTGAGTAGTAGTAGCTATTTCTAGCTATTTCATCACTACTCTGTTTTCTCCCGCTCTGTGTGTTATTATATTGCAAATTTTTGTTTTTTACCAAGAGCAATAATGCTGCCGATTACATTGTAGGTAAATTATATTTCAAAATCTTCTGTGCATTTCAGGTGCACTGCTCTCCTTCTCAGTAGCCTTGCTACTATGCTTATTTGTTTTCTATTTTGTGTTCATTTCATTGGCCTGAGAAATTATGTATGAGTGTAGTGTAAAGAATTGCGTAATGCTAGACACTAAGGGTCAGATTTTCAATTACCGGCGCATACCTGCAAAGTAGCAGCGATGCGCCAGTAATTGTGCGCCACGCCACCACCACCCATGGTGCGCCGTATTTACAATGCGGCGCACCATGGGCCCAAAACGTCACAGAAGCCTTACGCGTCTGTGCCGTAAAGGCGGCGCATTGCTGGAGTTGCGTGACAACGATGGCGCAGCTCCAGGAATGCTCTGGGGTGCCCTATCTCCCCAATGCTGCGTCAAGCCGTACGTCTGCTTCAAGCAGGCACAGGGTTTGAGTCACGCATCATTGTCCTAAAAGTGACTGATTGACATCTTGTAGATTTCCCTCAGCCACTTTTAAGATGCGTTCCTGCGCAGGAACGCCCTCCCTTGCGCCGGAACGCCCCCTGATGACGCAGGGCTTTACAACGTGATGCATCTCCCATATGAGTCACTTTGTTAATATACGCCGCACCATGGCGGCTCTTTTGTTATGCCTGTGCGTCACAAAAGTCACACAACAATGGAGCAAAAGAGCCGCAAGGGGCTTGTAAATCTGCCCCTATAGACTCCAGTCCAGTCCTTCCTTTGTACACCTGGCAATAAGAAGAAATAGTGGTGGTGGATTGATAGTTTGAGTATTTTAATGACTGGTTAATGTAGTAGGAAACTTTTTAGTGTTGTCGCTGATCTGCAATCACGATGGAGTTTGTCTGTCACTTCACGTGCTGCGGACTGCTGCCTGCCAGTCCTAGGCGAACCTTTTTAGTAGTTTGTTTAGTGAGTTGCATAACTTTCCAAGTCGAGGGTCCGCAAATCAAGCAATACTAATATCGTAGTAGACCACATGAGATAGGTCAATATATCCCGTTCAATAGTTGTCTATTTGCTATTTCGCTAAAATATTTTGTTATTGTTCTTTTGAAATGTTTGATTTGGTTGACAACAATCATCCATGTTTTTGGGTCTTTCTTTCTTTAATGTTGTACATCAGCTCCCCCCAGTGTGGTAAATAAAATATTACCCTGGCTGAATTTCTAGGCATTAACAATTAGCATGCATCAAGTGAGAAGCAGAGTCCGTGGTATCTGAGTTAAAAATGGGCTTTATTCCAATAACTCGAGTCAAAGGGAGAATATGTTCCATCACCACAGAGGTTCAGGAAGAGTCTTCTAATCATTTAATAACAAAACATCATATATATACTTTTTACTCCTTGTACATAGGAGCAGGCGCAAGACAGAAAATGAGATAAGAACATGTGGGTGTACACTTGATGAGTCATAGGTGTGTGATAGGTAGGTGTCATAGGTGGGTGGTACACAGAGGAGGAGTTTGCATGACCAGCTCGAACTGTGCCCTAATTGTGCAATTTTGAACATGACGTGCAATTGACGTGTGACTGGGTGGAGGCTGACTTACAACCTAGCAGAGAGATCTCTTATGTCAAGGCGACCAGCACATCTAGTACAACTGATATCTAGAGTCAGGGGATGTATTATCTGAAGAAAAGGTTGTTCGTCACTAAAAGACAGAGAGGGCATATTTATTCGTTCATTGCATGAGCTTTCTATGGGTGCAAGCACTGTGATTTACTTCAATGGAGACAGAATGGCTAGGCCTATCTCCCTCGGACGGGTTCTGTTTACTTTTCCTCACCGGGCAGGCAGATAACTGTTAAGCAAAATATACTGTCTTGGCAACCCTTACTGGGCTTCTTGCGGCTGAGCTAGAAGTATGCGAGGTCAGAGGGACGTAACCGCAGCTTCAGTGTGTCAGGAGTCATGTAAACATTAATTCAGAAGGTGGTTTCAGGCTCAACCAGTACGATATTTATTTAAAAGAGCACAATGCAAAATGCAAATACATGGGCCTTATGCTAACTTAACCTTTGGGAGACTTGATGACTTGACTTGCAGGACATGTTTGCAGAGGCCTAGTGATTCAGGCCACTACGGGAAATATGCATGGGTGACATGCACATGACATGTAACATAGGGTATATGTAGAGGACATATTTGGTCATATTTGGTCAGGCAAAATATCATTTTCCTCATTCCCTCCTTGTTCCCTACATAACCCTTTAGGATACATCTATATTCATGAGACCGTATAGTTGATCATACAGCATCATTTCTTCATCTTTTATCCTTTGTTTACGTGGATGTGGAATACAGGCAGTAGCACACAGCCCGCAAATCGCCGGGCCACACTGCAAACAGAGACAGCAACCAAATACCATAAGTAGGGCCATTCCTAGGAAGGACATAACTTTCCATCCCCATGCAGATATTACACCCCAGAACCAACTGGACCAAGTCCATGTGCCTGGATCTTGATGTATGGCATTAGCAATCTTGTGGAGTCTTGTTATTGCTTCGTACACAGATGGTGCATTATCTGGGATGAAAACGCAACAACTAGATCGGATGACTCTACAGGCTCCGCCCCTATCCACCAAGATGACGTCTAGAACGAGGCGGTTTTGAAGAACGACAAGTCTAATAGCAGACTGTTCCTGGGTTAAGTTCGCCAGGGCAGATGCAGTTATATTTACAACTGTTTCAAGAGTCCTTGTTAACCTGCGTATCAGTTTACTGTTTTGGACGGGACTTATGAAGAAAAAGAATCCTCTGTTGAAATCTGTATATTGCTCCCATGCTGTTTCAGTCTGATCGATACCTGCAGAATCTGTCTCTCTCTTTTGTCTAACATGTTCTAGTCGTGAATCTCTATGATAATTTGATGGGGCTAGAAAAACGGGTGGCAATAAGAATGCTATATAACAAGTCCCACCTCAGTCTAAGGGCAGATGTACATAGGCTGTCTGACCACAAATGAAATAGGTATGGCGTGATGTTTTGAAAGAAGAAAGTCCGTTATCATCAAACTCTACTACAGTGTTACACTTGCTGTGTCCCATATGTACTGAGCCTTTCTTACTAACACATAAATCACCTTTTGCTGGCAGGACTGATATAAACGGTGGACCTGTGTTTTGCTTGGGCTGAACATTTAACATTATAAAATTAACAGATGCATTTCCCTGTTCGTACTCTTCATTCTCTAAATCGGATCCCTTTCTTTGGGGGAATCCGTCTTTGTCTGGAAAGCATGCTTCATTCATTACTTTATTCAGGTTTCCATATATCCAGCCACCTGAATAAGCTATGTACCTTCTATCTATTGAGGTCATTAGAGCAAACCATGCTCCACACGAACCATTGTGTGAGAACGGTAAAGGGTAGAAGGGCAATACTCCCTTCGTCTCTTGATAAGGGGGCAGTTGGCCACATACCCAGCAATTAGTCGCATTGCTGTTCTGGTGAGAATGGTGTAACATTCGAATAAAGGTATTGTTACGTAGTGCAAGTCGATATGACAGTTCATGGGGAGGCAGGTCACTAAATGTGTGCTCTGCGGTGCTGTTACTGGAAGAGTGCATATGTGAGGAAATGGGAAAGAAAACATGTAGCAATAAACTGACACCAATTATAACAATGCACAGAATAAAAAGGACGATTAAGGTAACTATACATCTACTGCGTAATCTCTTGCAGTATTTTTCCTTCTTATCTCTCTTCTTGCTATTCTCATATGTGATCTTATGCATGTCAGAATCGAGTCTAACCGATTCACCACCGGGTGGGCTTAAACAATTAAACTACGTCTGACTTGCTATCTTGCTAATCTAGACCTATACTCTTGCTGAGGGGTATTTCCTAGCAAAGGTCAGTGTCCTTTTTTTTTAAAGTGTCTTTTGTAGTGATGAAGGTGAGGTCGGCCTTTACGTCCTTCCACCAACTTCGGCGTCTTCCAACGTGGCTCAAGGGGACTTGAACGATCAAAGATCCTGAGGAGTCCAAATTCTCCTGGTGCTATGGCATGTTCCTCGACCTGGGTGTCAGGTGTCAGGGAAGGCGGCAGCAACCTGTGAATGAAAAGAGAGTAGTGCAGAAATCAAGGAAGCCAGGTAATCTGTCAGCATGTTACTGTCAACATCAGTTATTTTCTTTCTAGGCATAGGCGTACCTCACATATACAGTTCATAAGGAGATAGGCCTGTTCTGTAACGAGCTACCATACGCATGTAAAAGAGGGCAACCGGCAAGGCAACCATCCAATCCACGCCTATTTCTGTACAGATCTCAGCAACTTTTGTCTTAATTGTCTGGTTTGTCTTTCTACAAGGCCTACTGCTTCTGGGTGTCTGACACAATGGAACTTCTTTCCTAACAGAAGTGACACTTGTTTCATTAATTCAGAGGAGAATGGCTGATCGTTATCTGAATAGATCACATGAGGTGATTCATAGCTGGGGAAGTACTGCGCACTAATTGTCTGGCTGTTGTAACAGCAGTATAATCTGGAACTGGATATGCTTCTGTCCATCTGGACAGGGCACATACAACTACTAAGACATATTTGAAACCTCTACATCTGTCCATTTGGATATAATCCATCTGGAGAACCTCAAAAGGGTGGTCAAGAGGATGAAATCCGCCTTGTTCCACCGGAATGCCTTTACCTGGATTGAACTGGCAAAAGATCGTACATGTTCGCACTTTCTGTTGCACATAGGTGCTTGTTAAACCAAATATACTGTAAACAGTCTAGCATTGCCTTCTCTCCTAAGTGTGCGGGACTATGTGTTGGGCATATGATTACTTGTACCATAGAACCTGAAAGAAACCATGTGCTTTTTCCCTTAGTCATCCAACCTTGGTTAGTCTGGACCCTCCTTGTAAAGTCCATTTCTTTATCTCATCTGTTGTGGCATGTGTCTGTATGTCGAGTACATCTTGTGTGGGATCCCTGACTGTCATGCTTTATGTCAGTAATGGTACCTCTGTCCTTGTCGTGTCTGGTGGTGTCTGTGCTGTCTGAGCTGTTCGGTCTGCCAGGTCATTACCCTGGGAAATGGTGTCTGTAACTTTGGTATGAGCTTTATATTTCAGGATAGACATGGCTGTAGGTAAATGTATGGCTTCTAACAGGGCCTGAATAAGCTGGCTATGCTGAATCTTGGCACCATGGGAGGTCAAGACTACGCCAAAGGCATATTGTGAATCCGTATAAATGTTTACTTTCAAGTGCTTTGCTCTTATGCAGGCTTGTGTCAGAGCAATGAGCTCTGCTGCTTGTGCAGACAGTGTGTCTATTTTCTGTGGTCACAGCATAGGCTGCTACTAAGTCTCCTGTACTTGTTCTCATGCATGATCCATCTACATAGTGTGTCAGGTCTGGGCCCAGAAGTGCAATATCTGTCATGTCTTGTCTTGGTTTATTCATTACTTCCACATAGTCATGTGGTGATGCATTTACTGTACTTGAGGGCAAAGGTGTTGCAGGATTCAGAATGTTACAACGTCTGATCTCTATGTGTGGTTGAAATAATGTCAGTTCATATCCTGTCAGACTCGCTACAGTCAAATGTAAAAATAAATAAAAATAAAAAAAGCATTAATAAGCATAAAATGTTTACTGTAACATGGAGTCGCTTAAAACTGGCGCTTGACATAATGCTCTTTTTAATTCCTCAAATGCCAAGGTGTGTTCTTGTGTCCAAGGGAGAACAGTCAAAATGGCTGCCTCCTGTGTAGTTAACTGTATGAGTGGTTGGCTAGATATGCATACTGGGGAATCCATTGCCTACAGTAAGAAGTGAGGCCAGTAAAGGCACGTACTTCCTTCTGTGTCCTGGGCTGTGAAAGGTTAGTAATGAGCTGTATGATTCTTGTGTTAGCTGTCTACCTGGTGACCCTCCTTGGAAAGCAAGTGTTGTACACCACTTGCTTTACACAGAAAGTGCAAGACTGTCAGAGATGCAATGTCACGGTCTGGTTCTGATCCTGCTGTATTAGAATGTCGTTTATGTGTTGGCAGGCATGTCTAGCTGTCTTTAGTGTCTGACTGTAAATGCTAGGGCTCACTGTCACCAATCTAGCAAAAATGAAATACATAAAAACAAATAAATAAATAAATAATTAAAATTAATTCTCAATTCAAAAGCACTATTTTATATTGGGGAACCTCTATCCAAAACCTCTGCAGTTTTACAATAAATCCTACTCTAGATCTTGGGAACAGTATGACCATACTACCTACAATATGTTCTCTAAATGTATCTGAATTAATCCACATTATTCGTGTTAGAAACAGAAGGCCTAGAAGCCTTGAAAAAAACTCACTCCTTTGAGAAGCAGCCCCTCCCTCTAGAATTATGTTCGCGCTCGGAGCTTTGAATCAATTCCAAGCCGGGCTACACTGAGATCTAAAATTGAATGACTGCCAGATGCTGAACTCATCGCAAGAGCAAGACTCTTGCCAATTATTCTGTTTACACTACTGAGGGAATAACTATCCATTTGCAAGCGTGACTTTATCTGAAGTCAATGAAGCTTTTAGTGTTGACTGCTTCAGAGGAGCAACTTGGCCCCCCCTTCACATAAACAAAGGGATCGCGGAAAGAATTGGGTTATGGCCAGCAAGACAGGCACTGCTCGCTCCAAGAGGGAGTAGCCCTCCCTTTTTATATAAACATTAATTACTGGGAACCAAGCCATCTCGGTCTCGGACGGACTGTCTCAAGGTTAAAAAAACACATTCCTTGTACGTCATAACATATCTCTTCCCAGGCCAGAGCTTTTCTAACTTTAACTGAAGCAAACTTTTAAAACGTGTTAAAAAGTAAATTAATAATGACATATATTTTTCTGTAACTGAGTGACATGCTAGCATTTTTAAAATAATTCTGTACTGCTACTAGCTGCAAGGGAAAAAATAAACAGAACAAAACAATCATGGCATGGAAACACACCATATTTTACTTTTTTGAAAATAACTTGTCGAACTTCTTAATTCTGCATTGCATAACCAATATTTTCATAAGTAAGTGTGCAACCTTTTCTATTCTACCTATTAAGAGGGCCAGAATCATACTTTTTCAAAAGGCCATGTTTTCTAATTTTAGTGGGGACTGTTCTCTGCACATATCAATTGAAGCAGTCTGTCAAAGTACATAGGTCAGTCTTGAAATTAAATGAATGCAAACTACATACTCTAAAGGGTACAGGTGGTGGCGTTCTCTACCTACTGGGTTTTTCTGAGGTGATCACTTGAGCTAGTTTTTCTGACAGAACGGGATAAATACCAGTTAACAACGGCATTTCTTGGCTTGTTTAGTTCTCTCTGCTTTATTGAATTCATTCTTTGTTCTCCTATGTCACTCTTTGCGCCATAACTCAATGGCATCTTTCTGAGAGGGTCTTGACTTTCTTTTTCAAATGGCCTTTAGCCCATGCTTATTATACATAAAATGACCAGGTGTGTCTCTAGGCCGGGTTTTAACTGTCTATTCTAGTAAACCTCTTCTGGTCCCTATCTGACATACAGTGGTATGTTGAAACCAACACAATGGAAACACAATACACAAGAATAGACTGAAACATTCAACAATCATTCATACAAGACACATTATAACACTAAAACAGACACAGTCTAACCTGATACATGGAATAAAACATGTACTTGAAAAACAGTTTTGTGCACTGAAAATACAGTACAACCATACCGGTCCCAAAAAATTGAGACACGTCTTTACCGGGCCCACCTTTTACCGTGGGCACGTCTTTACCGGGCCCACCTTTTACCGTGGGCACGTCTTTACCGGGTCCACCTTTTACCGTGGGCCCGTCTTGAAACTAGATGCAATCCCCATAGTGGTACTCACCGGGAAAGCAGAACTTGAAACTTGAAGGCCTCGGAAACTTGACTTGACTACGCTTGCGCCTTGGAACAGGTGGACCTCTGGAGACCTCGGACCTTGCTCTCTCACGGGCTGGGCCTCTGGTTGAGACGACCCGCTTTCCTCACCGCCTCACATGGATGCCTGGTCGCAGTCCGTCCTCCTCCGTGGGCCTGAGGGAGTGGCAGGAAGACCTGCTGGTGCGCTTTGAAGTCCGTCACGGCTGTAGAAGGGGGCAAAGACTAGACCCACAACTCCGGCGAGTGGGGAAAGGGATATGTCCCGGTAAGGGCGCCAAATTATGTGGTAAATAAAATATTACCCTGGCTGAATTTCTAGGCATTAACAATTAGCATGCATCAAGTGAGAAGCAGAGTCCGTGGTATCTGAGTTAAAAATGGGCTTTATTCCAATAACTCGAGTCAAAGGGAGAATATGTTCCATCACCACAGAGGTTCAGGAAGAGTCTTCTAATCATTTAATAACAAAACATCATATATATACTTTTTACTCCTTGTACATAGGAGCAGGCGCAAGACAGAAAATGAGATAAGAACATGTGGGTGTACACTTGATGAGTCATAGGTGTGTGATAGGTAGGTGTCATAGGTGGGTGGTACACAGAGGAGGAGTTTGCATGACCAGCTCGAACTGTGCCCTAATTGTGCAACTTTGAACATGACGTGCAATTGACATGTGACTGGGTGGAGGCTGACTTACAACCTAGCAGAGAGATCTCTTATGTCAAGGCGACCAGCACATCTAGTACAACTGATATCTAGAGTCAGGGGATGTATTATCTGAAGAAAAGGTTGTTCGTCACTAAAAGACAGAGAGGGCATATTTATTCGTTCATTGCATGAGCTTTCTATGGGTGCAAGCACTGTGATTTACTTCAATGGAGACAGAATGGCTAGGCCTATCTCCCTCGGACAGGTTCTGTTTACTTTTCCTCACCGGGCAGGCAGATAACTGTTAAGCAAAATATACTGTCTTGGCAACCCTTACTGGGCTTCTTGCGGCTGAGCTAGAAGTATGCGAGGTCAGAGGGACGTAACCGCAGCTTCAGTGTGTCAGGAGTCATGTAAACATTAATTCAGAAGGTGGTTTCAGGCTCAACCAGTACGATATTTATTTAAAAGAGCACAATGCAAAATGCAAATACATGGGCCTTATGCTAACTTAACCTTTGGGAGACTTGATGACTTGACTTGCAGGACATGTTTGCAGAGGCCTAGTGATTCAGGCCACTACGGGAAATATGCATGGGTGACATGCACATGACATGTAACATAGGGTATATGTAGAGGACATATTTGGTCATATTTGGTCAGGCAAAATATCATTTTCCTCACCAGGGGCAAGAGGACATTGGAGGAGGCTGCTGCTGCTGAACACGGCCAGGATCGGTCAGGCGAGTGCTCCTTTGCTGGCCCCGGTAAGTTTTAATTTTAATATAGAGTACCTATTTTTTCCTAGCATTCCTCATTCGATTTTTTCTAAATCGTCTTTGATCTTCTTGTAGACTGTATCTAAATTCTTATCCTGCCTCGACTATGACTCCCTGTGGTATTACTAGATTATTCTTATTTGTCTGTCTGTGTAGCTAACTAAGATTGAACATTTGGCAAAAGGTGTAAAACGAAACTCCCATTCTAGTCAGCAATAGCTCTATGCACTGAGTGCAGTCCTCTGGGATTGTCCATAATGTCTTTTCAAGTCTTCTAAATGTTTATGCTTTGACAATTACCAACAATAAAAAGGCGAATGACCACCAAGAAAGAATAAGATACTACTTTACTTTTGGTTTGGATAGGAGGACAATCCATACTACTACTGTTGCAGGGACAAATCTGTACAAACAGAACTATGGACACTAAAGTGCATTGTTTATCAATTATAATAGGTGCAGGTAGACTTTCCACATACCTCAGTGATATCAGACTTTGAAGAACCCCCAATCTCCTTACTGACTAGATAGTGTGGCAGAATCATTTAGCTCCTGAATTCATCGATGATTGATCCCCAATGATGATTATCCAACGCAGGACAAGCGTACGGAGTCAGAGTACAGAAGTACCAGAGGCACGGGCTCATGCATCGCAAATTGCAAAACCTTTTGCTCATTCACTCATGACCAAAAACCACAGAGTCTATTTAAGTTTTAAAGCTTTATTAAAAGTAAAAATATTTATTCAAATCAAGCTTGTCATAAAACAAACGGTTGATTAAAAATGAAAAAGTGCTTATAGTGATTTATTTCACACATTTATTGTGGGCGAGCCGAGCCCTCACCTGGTTTGAACTTTAATTTTTCTTTTTGGTGCTGAATCGTTAGTCCCTCCGTCCTAGTGATGATGATTTGTTCTTAGAAGTGAAGATTCTGTCTGTTATGAGACAAATGGTGCGTGTTAAAAAGCAAGCATTCATCAGTTGTGCCAAAAAGTGCAGCAAGACAACACCCTTCCCTGGAAAAAGGGACATTTTTACTTTAGAGTAGACAGTCACAAATTATTAGCTTGTTTTCGGTATTCACATTTCTTCATTCCTAGACAAAATACTAGTGATTGGTGTATGTCTATGACATCTAACATTCTTAAATGTACTTTGTAGGTGGAACATCTGGTGCTGGGCCCAGCGCGGATGTGGAGGAGGAAAGTTCTGGGGAGGAGGCGGTGCAAGTGCCGGACCAAACTGCTGTGCGGGTTGCCACGGTAGTGGCGGGCAGTGGTAAGCTCTTATATTCCTTACTTATTGAGATTGCAGACTGCATAGTGTGCTCCCCGTGAGAAAACATAAGGTTTGTCCAGATGAGAGACATGAAGAAGAATAATTGACATATAGTTTGAATGGATGGATGCCTGGATCATGGTACTATCTGACTCTTAGATAGCATATGTGTATCTCGAGAGAGTAGACGGTCACTGGATGAACTAAGTGTTACTTTGAAGAGCATGTAACACCGCACCCGCATGTCCATCCCGTGTAGGAAAGGCAAGGAAAAGAAGTTGTAATTTTGTCCGAATACTACCATGAATAGTAGCAGTAGTTTGTATTGCAAGCACAGCATATATCCGGCTATTACGATGGCCGCTCACTACCTCTGTTAATAAGTTTAGTAGAACTCGGTCATTCTTGTGTGGATGTATCACTGTTCACTCAATAAAAAGCAAAGCACCTAAAGTCATCCCATATGTAAGCAAATACATACCATGTGCAGTGATAGATAAGATTATTTATCTTCTTCATTTTCCTTTTCTAGTACCTATTCATTGGCACTGTAGGGTGAAAGTTACATTAATTAAGCAGTAGCCCTTGTAACAGAGTATTCTCACTGCCACCCGTAATAGAAAAGTAAGAGCATCCCCACCTGCATGTACTGGACCGGTACAGTAACGCAAGTCTGTCTCACTCATCATGGCGGGCGTCTGTTTTTCTCGGGTGCAAGTTGACTGCGCTGGCATTATGCCGGCTTGCAGAAGTTAACGTACCAATTTTGCTAAACAAGAGAGAAGAAGAATAAGACTGGTGTACTGTCATAGTCAACTATAATGGAGTGAGTCCATAGTGCTCGTAGAGTTGATTCCTTAAACTCCCACTAATGTTAGAGCAAGGATGAAGAAGTGGGAGGTTAGATAGATACTGGCCACAATAGTTATGTACTGCGCTTGCAAGTTGCTAGTTCTACTGTGACACAACTTTCTGCAGAATCATTTTGTGTTAATCTTAAAGAGCAATGGTTACAGACTATGTCTTTCTTTCTTCATATAGATGCTCCTTCCAAACCAACACGGAAGAAGCTGGCTAAAAGGGCCCGGCAACGGAGGCTGGAGGCGACTGTCGCTGAATATCGGCGGCTGGTGGCCCAGGAGGAGGGGTACACGCAGTCGACCACAACATCGACCGGGACAGCTGCATCCTCCTCTGCGCTCCCTGGGTCAGCCAGTCAGCGCAGCAGGTCTCCAGTGGTACGGAGCCAGGGTACCGCAGCCACCCGCCACCGCCGAGCAGCAAAAAAATCAGCTGCCCCCTACAGCAGTACCAAAAAAAGGTTGCACCGCCTTTCACTCAGGGTGTCCTACCTCGAGCAGGAGCTGTTGAACACCAAAACCCTGCTCGAGACCCTCCGCAAGGAGCATGCCGAACTGGCCCGAAAAGTGAACAGCAGCCAGCAGTAGGAGGAGACTGTCCCTTGCCCCCTTTTTAAAGATTTTTGGGGGGTGGGAATTGGGAGTTGGGTGTTCTACTTTTTTGGACTTCGTTTTCAGGGACATGCGTTGGGATTGGGGGGGTGGGTTGGGTCTTGCGGGAGATTAATGTTACTGGATATATAAATATACTTTAAACGTTATCTTAGCATACGTGTTTTTTACTGCTTTTGAGGCTAGTGGGTGGGGGTTTAACACTAGTCCTGAAACTTAAGTGGCATCTTGATTCAAGTTGTGTAAGTACTAATGGCCCAAATGTTTACAAAACTAAGTGCCTCTCACAGAGTAAGTGAATTCAATAGTCCTAGGACAAGTGTCAGTCTCTCGTCTCTCCTAATACTTCATTATACTACCTCCCCCCAAACGCTTATCTTACCTGTAATTTGTGTTTGGAAATAGGGCTAGGCACAGGGCTGGCTGCACGCGAAATGGCGATTAAGGTTGGCAATCCTGGGCGGATGAAATGTCATCATTGCGGTGGTACTTGTGGTGTTACACAGTGGCAGTTGCAGCATCTGAAAAAAAAGAAAATGAAACCTTGTTTGTCCTTACCGTAGCATTAGAACGGTACGATAGAGAATATAGCAGGTGACAGTACACTAGAACAGTGCCACAATGTAGCCTAACAAATGGTAAAGTATTTAAAGTATAACTACTACTTGCGTTGAATTTCTTTGACATTGGCTACTATTACAAGAAATAGTACTGAAGGTGAAGGACACAGCAGCGTAATAATTTCATTTGCCACGTCTAGGAGGAGGATGTTCTTGATGACCAATCAAGTTGATGGCGCACATGAAAATCTGCTTTCATTTGCCAATAGTGACTCGGTGTCAAGCTGAGTAAGAATATATCCTCGGATTCCTTCACCAGCCTGTTGCTATGACCTTATCCTCCCCAGCAAGTGTGTGGAATTATTGCTGTCATTTAGTCACACATCAATCAAAACCACACAGCCCGGGGGAAGAGGGTTAGGGTTTGGTAAATGGATGGGAATGGGGGTTTTTGGGAAAGTTTTGTTGAGAGAAGAAAAAAAAAAGCACAGCATGGACAAACAATAATTGAAGATAAACAAATCTTTGGGTACAAAGCTAACCATGAATCTTTTAAGTGATATAAAGGAAGTGCATGCACTACTGCATGCATGGTTACTGAAAAGTAAGTAGTACTTTCGACAACCGTGAATGAAAGAATGCGACAGTACAGGGCTGCAGTAATAATTATGCGTTTTCACTTGCCTATCTCTGCACTCAGAGAAACACTTCGTACATTAAATTAAGTTTGAAAAATAGCAGAAGTAAAACCTATCCAATGGCTGTAGGAATGAATTTAGAAGCAGAGATCAAAGAAATGCAGAGTCACACTCATAGAAGTTCACAGCAATAACATTACTTAAAAGATAATTAGAAAAGAACGGATACTGTATCTGTATGTTGTTGTAGTTGTCCTGTTGAATTTGGGAAGTTGTAAGATGCATCCAACCATTCCTCTTATTAGTGGGACTCCTCCATTCCATCTGACGCTCCGTCCATCAATGTTGGTGACCAGAAGACACCCTGTCCACTGCCTGCTGGATGCTGAATTGCGGCTCGCTAATGTGAAGCCTGACTTCATCCTTTTTTTCCCATTGCACAGGCTGAAACCCGGCCTGTAATTATTGATGGAAAAACAGGAAGTGATATTAGAACACCACTGACAAATAAATAAAAGGTATGTACGCTGTGTAGTGCAAAAAGTCACACTTTGAGTTTCCTAATAGACAGTACAATATTTCTGAAAGTGCCTAGTCTGTCTGAGTCTCCTTTTGAAGGATAAATAAGCATGGGCGAATTAATTTAGCGGATCCTTCCCCTCAAGCTAGGTGTACTGTAAACTGTGTTTTAGAACAAAATTAGACCTTCCCAGCAGTGCTCCCAGACCCTTACTAAACCCAGGCGCAAAAATGTAGAAGACCCCCAATCAGATCTCAAAAAACGAGGCCTAGTAGAAAATGGTGACAAAACGTACTTTGAAAGTAAAGTAGGCCCAAATCTCCCCTTACCCACTGTGGATTGTATTCAAACTACTTGCAAGCAAGCAAAAGTATCCATACCCAGCACCGCTCCAAGACTCGCAAACCCCCCCACAAACAGCCCCCCGCCCAAACACATGCAATACAATACTACTAACCCTAACGAGCCATAAGTTAAGAATAGTGGCAAACGCTTTCTTTAACTAGGCCAAATCCCCCCTTCCCCACCATGGATTTTCTTCAAACCACTTGCAACCAAAATTACACATTCCCACGAGTGCTCTAAGACCCCAGAACTCAGTTGCAAAAATCTAGAACACCCCGAAACACATGCAACCCTGCTGCTAGTGCTAACCCTAACGCCAGCACAACCTGAACATCATCTCCTACGCCGACGACACCCAGCTGATCCTCTCCCTCACTAACGACCCCCCCAACACCGCCAGAGCCAACCTGCACGAAGGGATGACAGACGTAGCCAACTGGATGTCGAACAGCCGCCTGAAACTGAACTCAGACAAGACGGAAGTCCTCATCCTGGGATCCTCACCCTCCGCCTGGGACGACTCCTGGTGGCCCCCCGCCCTGGGCAGCGCACCCAAACCAACTGACCACGCACGCAACCTGGGCTTCATCCTGGACTCCTCCCTCTCCATGACCAGACAAGTCAACGCCGTCTCCTCGTCGTGCTTCAACATCCTGCGCATGCTACGCAAGATCTTCCGATGGATCCCCACCGAGACCAGGAAGACGGTCACCCAGGCCCTCGTCACCAGCCGACTGGACTACGGCAACTCCCTCTACGCCGGAACCACCGCCAAACTCCAGAAAAGACTCCAGCGGATCCAGAACACCTCAGCACGACTCATCCTGGACATCCCCCGCCGCAGCCACATCTCCGGACACCTGAGAGACCTGCACTGGCTCCCGGTCAACAAGAGAATCACCTTCCGGCTCCTCACCCACGCACACAAAGCCCTACACAACCAAGGACCAGGATACCTCAACAGCCGCCTCAACTTCTACGCTCCCAAACGCCAGCTTCGATCGACCAGCCACGCCCTCGCCACCGTCCCCCGCATCCGAAGAGCCACCACTGGAGGAAGGTCCTTCTCCTACCTGGCCGCCAAGACTTGGAACTTCCTTCCGATCCACCTCCGCCTGACTCAGGACCACCTCGCCTTCAGGAAACAGCTCAAGACCTGGCTGTTAGAGCAGTAGCGGACCCCCTCCCCCCAGCGCCTTGAGACCCTCCGGGTGAGTAGTGCGCTATACAAATGCGGTGATTGATTGATTGAAGTTAATGTGCAAATACGCTTTGCCTCATGGATTTGGTCCAAACCAGTTTTATCCGGTATTAGAGCTTCCCAGCAATGGCCCCAGAGCCGTCAACACAGGCGAAAACAAGTAGAAGACCCCCAAACAGCCAAAAAGCAAAAGTACAAAAATGGGCACTTTGTCATTTTCTGGGCAATTTCCAAAATCACTATGCGCGCGCTCTGCAGCTAGGCCCTAACTCCCCTCTGCCACCATGGATTTTCTTCAAACCTCTTGCTATCAAAACGATCCATACCCAGAAGTGCTCCCAGACCCCGGAACCCACCCACAAACACCAGGAAGCCCCCCAAACAGGCCCCCGAAAATGCTAAATTGACCGAAATGTCAGAAAAAGCAAAAACTTTTTCCTCATGGATTTGGTCCAAACCAGTTTTATCCGGTATTAGAGCTTCCCAGCAATGTCCCAAGACCCGCCAACCCACCCGCAAAAAAGCACAACACCGCCAAACAGGCAAAAAGCAAAAATGGAAAATCTCATACTTAAAATATTTTTCGGCCTTCTGTCCAAACGCGCTGTGCAGCTAGGTCATAACTCCCATTTTCCACCATGGATTTCCTGAAAAACAAATGCAATCAAAATTAGACTGTGCCAGCAGTGCTTCCAGACCACAAAACCCACCCACAAACACCCGGAACCCCCCCAAACAGCACCTCAAAGACAAGCAAGTCAGCAAAAACGCAAAGAAAAATTTGCGTCCGATTTTGTCCAAACCACTTTTTTTCCGGTATTAGACCTTCCCAGCAATGGCCCCAGAGCCGTCAACTCACCCGCAAAGAAGTAGAACACCCCCACAAGTGCAGAGTCTTTCTTCATTGGGCATAACCCAGCCCACTGCTTTGAGGGAAATAGGAGTCTGGAGGAGGAGGATAGAGGAGCATGTTCTTGTGAACTTGTGAACCTGAGGAATGCAGACTGCGGCACCTTCAAATCAATAAGCAAATAAGTGAAGACAGTTCTGCTGATGGGCTTGTTTTTGTGATTGGGTGATTACATTTTTTATTTATATTGACTTTGCAAAACAAAGAAAGACATACACATAGGAATAAAAGTGAATAAGGACGAAAAAGAAAGTTATTGATTCATTGGCTCATTTTCAGGGCTCGGTGTCAGGGAAACAGAGTTCGTCCTCATACTCTGCGAATTCAGGCGGGAGTAGGTCACCTAACAGAGAAGAAATTCCCTCATCTAAGTTGGTGTCCTCCTCGTCTTCTTCCGGCGTGTATTCTCGTACTTTGTAATCTGGTGGTATGAGGTGCTGATTCATCTTTATCATTGTTAACCTCTCCACATTTTTTGGCGAGAGGCGGGTCCTTTTGCAAGTTACAATGCCACCAGCAGCACTGAAAACACGTTCAGAAGACACGCTTGCGAGTGGGCAAGACAAGTAATTTATAGCCAGGTTGGTGATCTCTGGCCACAATTCTCTTTTCCCATGCCAATACGCCAATGAGTCATCATGAATATAGACCTCTGTTGGGTCATTCAGATAGTCCTGCACCATCGAATCAAGGTTCTGCACGGTTCCTCCACTTTGCGTACTTTTTGCTGGGACCTTTTCAGAAGCAAACCCAAGCTCAGTTAGCCAATCGTCTTCTTCACACAATGTTGCAGTTGTGTCTGGTGCAGATGATCCGGTTGCTGGTGTCTTTAATGGCTGAGAGGTCACTCCTGCCACAGCCACAGGTGCAGAAGTGAATTCTTTGGACTCCGGATGGCCTGCTGATGCTGATGTACTGCCTTTTCCTTCAATTTCCTTCCGTTCTCTTTCAAACCTCATGGCTGACAGAGCTAGCCAACGTTTGTACTTTGAAACTTCTGCGTCACCAAAAGCAAACAATGCTCTGCCTGCCAGTGCTTTTTTGTAGCGTGGATACAGAATAGTAGCACAAATGTAATGCTGTTCTGTGTGGATCTTTTGAAGACGTTCATCGCAAAGTAGGCGCTGTAATAATTTCTCCGCCAAATCAAAAGCTTCTTGCTTTTCTTCATCTTTTTGAAACTTAGAAGACAACGCCTTCAGTTTGTGCTCTAGCATGCGCAACAATGGGATAGCTTTTCCCAAACTACAGTCCTCCCTGCTGACTGCACGCGTGAAGACCTCAAAAGGAGGAAGCATGTCTGTCAGGCTTTTAACTAGCTCCCATTGCTCCGCATGTAACCTCAGGTCCTTCACAGCTGTACCCAGTGTAAGGAAATACTGATCGAGTACCGTAAACTGCTCATACAGACGCTCAAGCATGTAGAAGGTTCAGTTCCAACGTGTTGCCACCTCCTGGATGAGTGCTTTCACTGGCAGTCGACGTTCATGTAGCAGGCCCCTCAGATGCTTCCGGGCCTTAAAAGAATGGCTGCAATGTGTGCACATTCTTCGGCAGGTGGTCAGTAACTCGCACGCTGAACTTTCTTCACTCAAGAATTTTTTTAACAACCAGGTTTATACAGTGCGCCAAACACGGCACTCTGAAATAGTTACCGCTTATCCATGGCCTTAACTACATTGGCGCCATTATCCGTGGAAACATAACCAATCATGCGTTTTTTGGGGGACAGCCATTGAAAGACCTTTGTGTTAAACGCCTGCAAAATGTTTCCTGCTGTATGACTTGACTCCATGCCAAACATGGCTAGTGTTGCATGTTTCCGAGCAGCTTTAAAAACGTTGTCCGTGTCAACACCTGCCCTTAGCTTTGCTGTAACTCCTGAAAAAGAGACCCAGTGGCCAGTGATGCACATGTAATCAGTGCCTGCGCCACTGGTCCACATGTCTGTTGTCAGATGTATAGTGTGAACAGCACTCTTCTTCAAAGCTGCCCCAATCGCCTCCAGCACATCTGCATGTAGTGCTGGAACCGCAACTCTGGCAAAATAGAACCGGCTAGGAACCTTCCATTTAGGGCATAGCGTTGCCACTAATTCAAGAAAATCAACCCCTTCCACAAAAGAAAAAGGGAGAAGGTCCAGCGCTAGCATTTTAGCCAGCTTAGTGTTAATACAGACGCACCATTGGGTGGTTGCGTTCAAATGGCGCATCTGAAAACAACATGCTTCTAATGGTGGGCTGGACCATTTTTTTACGGGAAGATGATGACTTCTTCGACCCCGTTACGCTCGGTGATGATGAAATTTTTCGCATTGGTGTCTCACTCTCTCCCACACTCTTAGTGTGGCGCACAGGGGGTGTGCTGCTGACAGGGGTACTGGGTGTAGGTGAAGAAATGTTTGACGCTTCTTCCTCATCGTCATCATCAGATGAAACATCAACGGATACAGTTTGACGACTTCCAATTCGGACTTCCTTGATCTCCTCTAGGTGCGCAAGCCATTGGACAGTGTGCTGTCTCTTAAGATGACCTCTCTGGCCCCCGGTACCATAGTTGGTACCAAGCTTACCACGACTAACTGCAAGCTTACAAATGCTACAAATGGCTATGTTTTCCCTTTTTGGGCAAACACTAAAGTCCGAAACTGCGGACTTCAGATGTCTGTGGGGGGCGGAGGAGGCGATACTGCTGGTCATGCTGCTAATGCCAGATGAAGTGGAGGATGTGTGTTGCCGAACTTTACTACGTTGAGCATTTGCATCACCACTAATTGAGGTGGAGGTGGATGGAGGTCCCTTCTGGTGAAAAAATATGGAAGCGGTAGGTGGTGGTGTACTAGTTACTGCATTTGTGGTGGTCCCGTTGTCACGTCGCCATCATCACGCTCAGCAGCATTTCGGGATAGGGTAAAAATGTCTGTTTGCTGCATGCCCGCTGAGGCTGGAGTGACGTCTATGATGACTGCGTCATCGTCGTGAGAGTCTTCATCAGCAGGAGTAGTATACGCCACTTCTTGTTCAGCGTCATCATCACACTCCATAACTCTGAGACTTTCGGGGACCTTCCTTTTACGCTTAGCTACCTTTTTGTCAGATCATGGTGAGCCTCACTCTCAGACGGCCGTGGTGGTTCCCAAGTTTCATCCATAACATCAGAAGGAAGGGGGCTTGAAGAAGAAGTTGACACCATCCTTGATCTTTTCCTTGCTGGGGATCTGGAAGACAATGAATCATCAGGAGGAGTGGCTTCCTCCTGTGATACCTCGGCTTGAATGTCGATTTCCTGATGTGCCCCTACTTCGGGAGGAACAACTATTGTGGGCACTTGTGCCGCTCCATGCACCTCTGCTTGCGCATCTGCTTGCGCTGCCTCTCCTTCCACATGTACTTGGGCTTGTACTACTTGCACAGGTGGTTGTTGTTGCGGCTGTGGTTGTTGAACACTCGTCAGATGAGTTACAACAACCTGTGTTGATTGAGGGATGCTGCTACTTTCTTGCGATGAGCCAACATCACTGGTCGATGGTGATTGAACAACTATACTGGCGGCCTCTAAAGCACTCAAGGGCTAGGACCTAAGTTGGCGTGGTGGTGGTGGCACTGAGCCCAATGGATTGGGGGTGCTGCTTCCGGCAGCTTGGTCCCCAGCAGACCCCGCTGCTGCTGCAGGCGTACTTATTTTTTTCCCAAAAAATGTGGCGGTCGTCACACCAGTCTCCTTGGTAAGTGGCGCCACTTGCTTCTTCTGCTCCTTACTGGCAACTTTCTTGCAAGAGGAGCTACGGGGAACTTTTTTTGGGGCCATCTTCTTCAGAGGTCAGAACAGCAGGCCGCAGTTGCACGAGTTGCAGAGTTGTCTTGTCTGTGGCCACGCGTGACGTTATGCTGCACACATACCGCTGCAGGACTTCTTCCTGGCACTGGTGGTTCTCTTGTGCACCTAAAAGCAATGGAAGACAGAGGAACATCAGTTATACACCCCAAAAAGTCGAGAAACACACAAAAATCAGCACAATCCCATGCCATCCATGATGTTTAAATTCAAGAAGACACCCCACAGAAAGACTAGGCCCATGCACCACTCACTACCCCTGGGCATAATGGATGGAAGCTAGGCAAAATGGGTGCAGGCCCGACAACACTGGCTGCATTCAAAATGGCCCCTTGCACCCCAAGCACATGGCCAGGGCCTGCCTGTACCAGCACTCAAAATGGCCCCCACCCACATGGCCAGTCCCCATCAACAGTACACCCCAAAAAAACGAAAAACACACAAAAATCAGCACAATCCCATGCCATCAATGATGTTTAAATTCAAGAAGACACCCCACAGAAAGACTAGGCCCATGCACCACTCACTACCCCTGGGAATAATGGATGGAAGCTAGGCAAAATGGGTGCAGGCCTGACAACACTGGCTACATTCAAAATGGCCCCTTGCACCCCAAGCACATGGCCAGGGCCTGCCTGTACCAGCACTCAAAACGGCCCCCACCCACATGGCCAGTCCCCATCAACAGTACACCCCAAAAAAACGAAAAACACACAAAAATCACCACAATCCAATGGCATCCATGCCCTCAATGATGCTTACATTAAAGACACCCCACAGACAGACTCAGTCCATGCACCACTCACTACTCCTGGGCAAAAGGCCTCAACAGCAGCCCCAAAAATCGAAAAAAACACAAAAATCAGCACAATCCCATGCCATCCATGCCCTCAATGATGTTTAAATTCAAGACACCCCACAGAAAGACTAGGCCCATGCACCACTCACTACCCCTGGGCAAAAGGCCCCAACAACAGCCAAAAAAATCGAAAAACACACAAAAATCAGCACAATCCCATACCATCCATGCCCTCAATGATGTTTAAATTCAACAAAACAGTTGTATCATGCACCCATAACTAACCCTGGTCCTACTGGATACTGTGGCTACCCGCAATATATTTTATTTAAGGTTCTGAAAAAGTTCCAAAATTGTAGTTGCAGTAACTGTAATGCCCCAAACAAACTTACTTTTGAAAGTTGATTTCTAATCCAAAAGTGATCCAAAGAAAGTCAAAAAGGCCTCAAATCCAAATATCCAGCAGCATCCACAAAAAGTAACCCTTCCAGGTCAAGATCCAAATGAAAGTGACCAGCACATGAAGAAAGCACTGGGAGGAGCCTGCTGGACAGGAACAGGAAGTTGGAGACTGTGGGGCACTTCCTTCCTCCCCCCCCGCCCAAATGGACTCCTTGCAAAAAAAAGTGCAGGCAAATGTCAACCTTAGGAGTTATTCTGATAAAAATCATCATTTTTAGAAGGTTTATGCTGCTTGCGATGAGCCAACATCACTGGTCGATGGTGATTGAACAACTATACTGGTGGCCTCTAATGCACTCAAGGGCTTGGACCTAAGTTGGCGTGGTGGTGGTGGCACTGAGCCCAACGGAGCGGGGGTGCTGCTCCCGGCAGCTTGGTCCCCAGCAGACCCCGCTGCTGCTGCAGGCATACTTATTTTGTTCCCAAAAAATGTGGCGGTCGTCACACCAGTCTCCTTGGTAAGTGGCGCCACTTGCTTCTTCTGCTCCTTACTGGCAACTTTCTTGCTAGAGGAGCTACGGGGAACTTTTTTTGGGGCCATCTTCTTCAGAGGTCAGAACAGCAGGCCGCAGTTGCACGAGTTGTCTTGTCTATGGCCACACGTGACGTCGCGTGACGTTATGCTGCACACACACCGCTGCAGGACTTCTTCCTGGCACTGGTGGTTCTCTTGTGCACCTAAAAGCAATGGAAGACAGAGGAACATCAGTTATACACCCCAAAAAGTTGAAAAAACACACAAAAATCAGCACAATCCCATGCCATCCATGCCCTCAATGATGTTTAAATTCAAGTAGACACCCCACAGAAAGACTAGGCCCATGCACCACTCACTACCCCTGGGCATAATGGATGGAAGCTAGGCAAAATGGGTGCAGGCCTGACAACACTGGCTGCATTCAAAATGGCACCTTGCACCCCAAGCACATGGCCAGGGCCTGCCTGTACCAGCACTCAAAATGGCCCCCACCCACATGGCCAGTCCCCATCAACAGTACACCCCAAAAAAACGAAAAACACACAAAAATCACCACAATCCAATGGAATCCATGCTCTCCATGATGCTTACATTAAAGAGACCCCACAGACAGACTCGGTCCATGCACCACTCACTACCCCTGGGCAAAAGGCCTCAACAGCAGCCCCAAAAATCGAAAAACACACAGAAATCAGCACAATCCCATGCTATCCATGCCCTCAATGATGTTTAAATTCAAGACACCCCACAGAAAGACTAGGCCCATGCACCACTCACTACCCCTGGGCACAAGGCCCCAACAGCCAAAAAAATCGAAAAAAACAAACAGAAATCAAAACAATCCCATGCCATCCATGCCCTCCATGATGTTTACATTAAAGAGACCACACAGAAACACTAGGCCCATGCACCACTGAGTACCCCTGGGCAAAAGGCCCCAACAACAGCCAAAAAAATCGAAAAACACACAAAAATCAGCACAATCCCATACCATCCATGCCCTCAATGATGTTTAAATTCAACAAAACAGTTGTATCATGCACCCATAACTAACCCTGGTCCTACTGGATACTGTGGCTACCCGCAATATATTTTATTTAAGGTTCTGAAAAAGTTCCAAAATTGTAGTTGCAGCAACTGTAATGCCCCAAACAAACTTACTTGTGAAAGTGGATTTCTAATCCAAAAGTGATCCAAAGAAAGTCAAAAAGGCCTCAAATCCAAATATCCAGCAGCATCCACAAAAAGTAATCCTTCCAGGTCAAGATCCAAATGAAAGTGACCAGCACATGAAGAAAGCACTGGGAGGAGCCTGCTGGACAGGAACAGGAAGTTGGAGACTGTGGGGCACTTCCTTCCTCCCAACCCCCCCCCCCCCCACCCCCCAAAATGGACTCCTTGCAAAAAAAAGTGCAGGCAAATGTCAACCTTAGGAGTTATTCTGATAAAAATCATCATTTTTAGAAGGTTTATGCTGCTTGCTGGTGGATTCTTGTGCAAAATTGCAAATTATGAAATTTCGCGAGTGCGACATGGTTACTGCTCGCCGCATCTACGTGTTCGCAATTGCGAACTCTCGCGATGCGTGCTGTGCAAGGTGGCAAGCCGCGATGAGGTAATCGCGGTCGCCAAACTCCCGCGGGATCCCGCAGCAAGATCCAAAATGGCGCAACACACGCAAAATATGGAAAAAAACAACTGCAAACGCTGAATGACGGTAAGTGAATGCCGCGCGCCGCTAAATTGTATCACCAAGCAAAAAAATCCACTGCGTGCGAATTTGCGGATTTTCGGCAAATTCGCGAGAGTTCGCGGATTGCGAATTTGCCGAAAATCCGCAAATTCCGCGAGCGGAACGGATTTTACGCCCACGCTTACCCAGGAGTCCATGATGCCTACTGTTGAAAATCGGCCACATAGACAAACATTTTGTCTCTGCGACCAGCAAGAGACTGAAGTAGTACAGTTCTGATACCTTCAATAGCCAGGACAGGTACAGGCGCTCTGTAGGATGGCCCAAATTCTTTTTTGTCTACTATGTTTTCTCTGATCAGGTCCCCAATCTTCAGGACCCAGGCATGTCTTACCGATACTGCTTTCACTTCTCCAGTGGTGGTACATTTCCCTCGGACGTTGCTCTGTAAAGCTCTGCATTCTTTTAAGTCCTGTAACATTCAAATGATCATTGATGTCAAATGGAGTTTCAGCCACCACTGTGCTGACACTTTCAAGGTCTGGTGCCCACATTCTCATCCCAAACAGGAGCTCATAGTGTGTACGACCCTGCAGGGATTTTCTTGGCATGTTATTGAGTGCCCTTAAGCCTAGTACCCTAGCTGTTAAGGATAGTTTTAAGTCCCGGTTCTTCCTCTCAATGACTGCATTTCTCTCTGGATGGTAGGGGGAGGAGCACTGCAAGACCACATCCAAACTTCACATGGCTTCTTTGTAAGCCCGAGAGCTAAACGCCATACCCTGGTCAGAATGTAGTGTGCCAATTGCGTATGTCCTAATGAAGACTTGCAAATCCTTTATAACAGTTCGGATGTCAGCCGACCGCTGGGGTCAAACCCATAGTAATCTAGCGCATGAATCCACTGCCACCAAGACATACTTGGAAGCCCCATCAGAGTGTAAGGGGCCACAGTGATCCACATAGACACCTGCAAGAAGTTTGTCTAAGATCAATAAAGGGGTTTGCAGTGGACGTGCTATGGTGGAGTCTTTCATCTGCTGGCAGATGTCTTATTTGAGGACAAAGTCCTTGGTCTGTTAAGGGAGATCTGGCCACCAGTATTGCTGCTTCAGTAGTGAAACTGTAGCAGCAATCCCTGCATGAGCTGAACCCAGACCCTCATGTGCAGCCAGTATCAATCCCAATCTGCGATCAGTGTTGGTTATTTCTCTATCCCTCACTCCTGGAATCTGAGCTTACGGAATGTTTTGTGCATCTAACTTATAAGAGTACTTGAGTAGAAAGCCCTTCGGCAATGCTGAGCTGTTGCGCATGGCATGGACAGCTATCATAGTTGTTCCATCTATCCTCGTACTAGAACGGGTGATAGCAGCAACTGCAGCAGTACGAACTGTTGCCTTGGTGGCTTCATCTGCCATTGAATACCCTTCAATGTGAACGCCAACACACGCTGATGACCGAATATATGAATCACATGAGCTTGTGGCAGGCCTTCTTTCAGCTTTGTGATTAATCAAAGAGGACTAGCTTAAGTTGACCAAAGTGTTGCAGTACTCTAATTAGTTCTGTCACGGGCACCTTGTTGGTGTATTCATGAAACCCTCACCCACCAACCTAGTTGGTGGCATGCTTCCATCGGGCCCACCCAGTGACACCTAGTATGTCCCGGGTGTGCTACGACGCCTGATTACAGCGGAGCTGGTATATTGCTGAGAGTGCAGTGAGTGAGGTTGAGTGAGTTGTGATTTAAAATGGCTTGGTGGTGGTCCCAGTACCCGAGGGTAAATTAAATTTTAATAACTGGGCCGTCACCAGCGGTTAAAAGTAAGGCTACAGGACGCGTAAGGGTGGCGAGTTACTGCCCCCTGCGTCCTTCAGATGGTCGACATGTTTCAGCCAGTGCCTTAGAGTATTCTGGCTTTCCTCAGGACCGTTTTTTAAAAGGTGTGGTGAAATAAAACAGACTTAGTGTTGTGGTACAGACTATGTGATACACTCACTAAGGCGTTTTTCTATATGTGAGAGGGGGATTCCCTTCTCATGCATACGCTTTGGGTTATTAGCCAAGGCTTCCTGGAGGGAAGCGGTAAGGGGATGACCAGTCTTTCTGGTCAGTGCCTGCCTTGTACCTGTTGTCCCGCCGTCGTCCACCGGAGGACGACGGCGGGACAACAGGTCCTCCAGGAAGCCTTGGCTAATAACCCAAAGCGTATGCATGAGAAGGGAATCCCCCTCTCATGCATACGCTTTACATTTTCGCCTATTATACTCGCGTCGTAGCATAAGTAATTTCCCTATTGCACAGTGCATCACATTCCAGCTGTCTTTTTAGTTGTTGTGATTTACAACTTCAGGCCCCGAGGCGAGCCGTCCTCTCAGACCGATTTAAAAATTCCAAGACTTGTGTTGCACAGGTGCGGGGTCATTTTCTCGTTTCTACTCCTTTTCACGATTTCCCCCAAATTTTGCTAGCTGCAAAAGAAACTAGAAATATTTCACTCCCTTGAGTGATACTTCAAGTCCCTAACTCCTTATGTTAGACATTCCTATTCTTTTATTTTTCATTGATGAGAAGCTTATTGCAGTCCCAGAGGGAGAGACTATCAATCGATCAATCAGAAAAGCGTTATTCGGTTCTTGTTAAAAAAAAAAGCCATAAAAGTTACACGGATACATAAAAAGAGTTGAGTAATAATACATAATTTAAAAAGATATCCTGTACAGCAAGATGAGTCAGCTAAATAAATATATATGCCTAAGTAAACAAACTTTACACATCCATAGTTCCTAGATTTCACAGAGGCTTCTAAAAACCCTATTATAAAAAGATACAGTCCTCTTTCAGTAGTTGAAGATACACAAGAGCCCAACGAACCAGTCTAGAATTTTGCAGCATTCGTGAGAACCAGAGAGTTGGAAGGAGCGAGCCGGTGCTCGGAGGAGCCCTCCGCCATCCGTTACACTACCTTTTCACCACCCTCGAGAGAGCGGCTGAAGAGCGGCGGGTCCTGCAGAGGCAGGAAACCCGTGGCGCAGGAGAGGGTGACTCGCAGGCGCAGGCTCAGCAGCAACCCAGCAAAGCACAGGAACCAGGAGCAGCGTTCTGACGCGGAGACGGCGTGAGGGTGACCCGCGAGGCACTGGCACAGGCAGAACAACTGTCCGGTAAGCTCTGGGAGCCGGGGGGCACAGGAGTGTTCTGCCGAGCTGAGCTATCGCTGTGCTAACTCGGCCACTAGGGATTACTCCACGAGACAAAGAGCAGTGAGTGGCAAGGGGGAGCCACACCCCGCCTACAATCGCACCGTGCCCTTGCCCAACTCCCTGCCCCCCAGTTCCACACTGCCCACTAGTGTGTCAAAGGACAACAACTTTTTTTTACAACCAGTGGTCGGAGGACAGCTAAATGTGTCCATGTGTAAAGTAGCTGGTGTTCATTGTGGACCAAAGCAATTGCAATACCAGGCCATACCAGAGAGCAGCAGAGAGCCGCAAAGCCGCAGCAGTGCTAGGAGAGCTACGGAGCTACCGGAGCTGCGTCCACAGCTGCCACAGCGTTTGTGCAGCGTTTTGGCCCCCGGAGCTACTGGAAAGTCGCCGGGTCCCTCAATAACTCAGAGGCAGCACCAGTAAGGGGGTCCAGCGGCCACTACTGAGTCCTGACAGAACATTTGAAAACTAACTCCAGACCCAGGGTGATACTTGATCTTACTAAATACCTGGTAAATCTACCCTTTAAAAGTGTCTTTTAAAGCAGCACTTACCAGAACTTGAACGATACACCTCGCTAGTCTCCGCAAAAAACGTAACAGCACCTCGCTATCCTCCCTGACGGCAGCTATTCCTATTAGAGGGGTAGATAGGCTTGGGAGGTGGGGGAGTGCAGGTGGAGTGGGATTGGAGGTACAGTGGTAGAGCTGGCACAACGGACACCAGGACACCAAGTCATCAAGGTATCAGTCTGCTAGGTTTTCTACCTAATAGATCTAAAGAATGAGATCTGGAAAACTGCGTCTCAATATAAGCGCAAGATCAAGAATAGACGAAGAAGACCAGAGCCAGGGCTCAAATAAGCCAATTAAAAAAAGGAAGAGGATGGCACAACAAAGAAAGAGACTAGTGTCAGCACCTGAGCTAACATCCCCTAGCTCAAAACAACGTAACATAGGGATTCAAAAATTCTTTTCTCCTAAGGACCCCATGACGACAATTCATGGGCAAACGCAGGATCAAGTCCTCCAATCAAACCCGATTACACCGGCACCATATATAAAGGAGGACGTGCAACGCCAATCAAATAGTACAAAGGAGAAAGACAAGGATTCACAGGACACTCACAGTGAGAGTTGTCCTATTAACAAATCATCTGACAAGAAACAAATCTCTCAGTCTCCAGACAAACAAAAAAGCAACATTGGTTGCGGCAATCGCATCATGGTAATAGCCCAAATAAATAAGAGCGCTTCCCAATCCCATGAAAGTGATAAGGAAAAAAAGTCCATGGTCCAGGGTAAAGTGGAAGAAGTAATACCAAGGATTAAATCGGTGGCGGGTCAAACTGTCACACAGGAAGACTCATGGCCGACTTCCTTCTCCCTACCTGACGACATAAGCTTGGACATACAAACAGGAACGGTAAACATTAACCAACCCCAGTTACAAGTTCATCTAAAACATAGCCAAGGTACTCATGACACCTTCAGATCTCAAGATCATGTGAAAAATGGACCAGGGTACAACGGAAGACTGGAATCTACACCTTTACACCCAAACGTCAACTCCCACGAATGGGACAAAGACCGAAATAAAAAAAATACAGGAAGGAGCAACAACATTCTAAACCAGGAATCTCCAATCACGATATCTTCAATGAGCAGGACAGACGAAGATTTAGATGTCCAGGAAACATGGCCCAAAGAAGAAGATAAGACCTCATGGAGTAAAACACTTCTAAACACCTTAGAGCAGGCAATCAAAGCTCTGAACTTCCAGTCGGATAAAATGGACGTTCAAATCGATTTAATAAATCTCATTGCGAGCCATATCTCTGGCATAAACATCAGGCTGGACCATATGGCAACCCTACTTCAAGGGAAGGCTGACAAGGGACTTTGTACAGAGATTATCCAGCCAAGTTGTGTTTGTGGCAAACTAGTGGATAATTTGTCAAATTTACCATTAATATTAAATGACATACTAAGGGCTGTCCAGTCATCAATGGATATAAAACATAACTCCAAAACTCCGAGTAACATTGAGTCAATAAAATCAGACGTGGGAATTGCAAGCCAACTCATAGTAAGAGATTCCACTCAAAATAGCTGTGTAGAGGAAGAAATAAGCAAGCAGTGTAAAGAAAAACCTGACAACGATCCAGGTCAAAAAGAGGAAGCACACCACGTAATGACCCAGTCTAAAAATAAGCTAACAAAAAGACAAAGGAAACGCGCAAGGAAAGGGAGGGTTCAACTTAAATTCCAACCTTCAACAGATATTCATACCTATCCCATTTTTCATCACACCGCTAATAGGAAACAGAAACCAGCACCTGAAGTAATTGCATCAAAACACATCAACACGCCCCTGGTCCAACCAAACCAGTCAAATGCTGTGAACTGGACCAGCCTGAGTATAGAATCTTCACCCCTCCAATCCTCCTCAAAACCAAACCATACACAATGGATCACACAACCGAAAAGTCAAATAAAGAAAAAAGAAAACTCCCCAAGAACTCAGGATAAAGATAAGACGAAAGAGGAGTCTGATGAAAGGGTCTTAACTAATGAAGTCAGTGTAAATCACACAGTAATGATCCACCAGACAGATGAAACGCACTCACTCCAGGTCAAATCAACAAACCAGGAATTAAGGCACCAAAATGGCCCAATCTTTGTGGATACCGAACAAAATATAACAGATAAATACAAACATAATCCCCCTATAAAAAGAGCAGATGAAAAGGAAAACAAAAGATCACCAATAAAAATAAACTTAAACGAAGATGGACGAACCTGCAGCACTTACCAAACAAATAAACAAACAAGGCGCATACATATATCACAAAACCCGATCATCGATAAAAACACGGACAGGATTAATGAACCAACCACCTATCTGAGAAGAACAGATGGTCCATTCGAAGATCTAACAATAAAAACACTAAGTCAAGGGAGAAGAATAATTACAAAAGGGGAAACAACAGTAAATTCAAACCCAGAAGAAGACACACAAGCTAAAACGAGCTCACAATTACAAGCAGAAACAAATAATAAACTGTCATTTATACCGGAATACCAGCCATCAGGTCCTCAAGATTTTCTGAATAGAGGTAACATAATGAGGCTATTAAGAGAAACTCCAGAATTGAACGACATAGAATCTCAAGATCTCTTGTCAGTAGAATTTAGGTGCACCAAAAATATGCCAGAGGTAGAAGAGTCCTTAACCTCCTGGTCAACTATAGAAATAGTTAATAGAATACTTGAAATGAGTTTGTCATTTGAAGCCTGGGGCATTACACTGAGGCGAGACGATCGGAAAAAATATCCATTTCCACTTTTAAAAACTTTAACCTTATGTAAAAAGACAAAGGCTGAGGGGATCAGCCAAAAATCATGCTTAAAAGGTGCGTGTGCGGTATCTCCGCAAAAAAATACACCGCAAAATGGACACGTAAATGCAGCGGCTCAAAGAGGCACCCGTGAACAGGCAACAGATTGGTCCTGGGTAGCTTCGGCTTTGAGCAAAAAATGCCCCTAACAAGACGAGTCATTTAGAAAAAGATACCATGTTACACCCACGGCCAACAGCTGACAATCAAGAGGAATCCATTGCTGTACATCCAAACATGATCAGCCTCTGTTCCTGGAACGTACATGGTTTCAACAGCTTGTGCCATGACCACGAAACTGCAAACTTCTTGGATCAACACGACTTAATACTGCTACAAGAAACCTGGAACCTGCGCCAAATCTCGATCCCGGGATACATCGAATTTCACGTCCTCGCCGAAAAATCCTCTAACTTTGGTCATCCTAGTGGAGGCTTATCAACGTATATCACCCAACAACACAGATGGCATACTGAAGAAGTAGACTCTATGGTTAACTGGGTACAAGTAATAAAACTCACGGAGAATTTGGATGCCGGTACAGGCTCTTGTAATCTACTACTGCTCAACGTTTATGTTCATCCGGAAAAGAGGGAAAAAAATGAAAAACTGATTACTCTATTCACCTTGATCAGGGCTTTGCAAATCACTCATGAGACGTATTCCATGATTATATCAGGTGACTTTAATAGCAACCTAACAAAAGATGATAAGATAACGCAAGTTCTTGAAGAACTGGGCCTTTTTATTCTAAATAAGAAAGTCAGTGGGAATAATGGTATACCTATAACCTTTCTAAGCGGTAACCGAAAGTCAACAATAGACTTCACAATATTGAGCAACAGCCTGTTACCAACGGTGAGTGCTTTTTCAGTGGAACAACGAGTGGAAAGTGACCATTTCCCTCTAATTACCAAAATGATATTGTTGGTTACCGAGACGGAAAAACAAAATACCATCGTCCAGTATACTGAAAAATTTAATTTACGTAAATTAAAATGGAGAGGAAAGGATATAAAACCAACAATGGATAAAATTACAAAAGAACTGCATAGTTTAACAACGGAAGAAAAAGGAAATCTGGTAAAAACATGGGAACACCTATGCGAAGCAGTAACAAGTAATCCCCCACGTACAAATCAAAACCCAATAAGATTCAATACTAGCAAAAAGCCTTGGTACACTACTACCCTGAGGGAAGAAAAAAGAAAAATTGCACGTGAAGTCCGCAAGCAGGCATTATTGATAAAAAGTGGAAAAAAATCAAATAAAACGGAATTGAAAGTTATGCGAAAAAAATATAAGATCATGCTAAGGAAAGCAAAAATACTGTACCAAGAGGAAATGTGGACTAACTTACTATTAGCCAGTAAACACAAGAATGCCAGTACATTTTGGGGTATTATCAATAAACTGACAAGGGGGAATACCCTAAAACAGGAGGCAGGTATTGGAGAAAATATATGGACCCAGCACATTGAAAACATGTTCAGCGACAGGACGGGAGGTGAAAAAAGGCACTGTAATCCGGAGTGCAAAGTATGCGCTAGAAACGGCGACCATGCAGAAAATTTGCTGGGAAAAGGAGTTAATGCTCCAGGAGACAAGCTGAAGCAATTGTTGGGTAATGGAAACGAGATCAACCCCGAAAACCCACAGTTTAGTAAATCAGGAAAAATATTGAATGCCGAGACCGACTCCCTAGTAACAACAGATCAGCTTAAAGACAAGATAAAACGTCTGAGAAAAGAGGGTGCAGCGGGTCCAAACGGGCTCCCAAATGCAATTTTTAAATATTCGCCTGAATTTTGGGCAGAATATTTAACTCCACTCTTTAATGCAATCTACAACCAGAACAAGCCACCAAGATCCTGGAAAGGGAGCATAATTCACCCCATTTTTAAACAAGGTGACCACAACGAGCCGGGGAACTACAGGCTGATATCGCTAACGGATGTTGAGGCAAAACTATATGGATCATGCCTATTATCCCTCCTTCAGGACTGGATGGAAGATACGAACATAATACCAATGTTCCAAACTGGTTTCCGGCCAAGGATGGGTACATTGACAAACTTGACAACCCTGGCGCTCTTGAAGGAAAAAGCCGCAAAAAGGGGGACGAGACTGTATGCTTGCTTTATAGACCTCCGAGCAGCCTTTGATAAAGTGAACAGATCCCGGTTATGGGAAAAACTAAGATCATGGGGTATCCCGAAGAAGCTATTAGAGGCAATTATAGTCATGCACAACAACACCTGGGCTCGAGTAAAACTGGGAGACGGTAGCAGCGTAACGGCCAAAATAAGAACACAACAGGGACTAAAACAAGGCTGTGTACTGGCCCCAAGTTTATTCAACCTGTACATGGCAGATATTGTCAATCACATGGAGATTGGGGAATGCCATCCACCCCACATGTCAAAAATCCCAATTCCCTTCCTGCAGTATGCAGACGATATTGTTGTTCTGAGCCAAACCCCAATAGGGTTGCAAAGATCGATCAATAACCTGACAACCTACTTGGAGCACGAATGCTTGGAACTAAATAAAGATAAAACTAAGGTTGTCCGCATTGTGGATCCTAAAAAGCAAATATTCAAATGGTATGCAAATAGCTCCCCAATAAAGGAGGAAACTTCATACAAATACTTGGGTTTGAAATTGGGGCGAGGGCCGACGAACAAAGAACATAAAACCGAGCTAAAAGCAAAAACACAGTCTCTAATCTACGCATACCGGCAATTACAAAATAAACTAAGTTGTCCAAATTATTCATACCTGCTGAAAGTGATCAAAGCTCAAACCCTACCATCCTTATCATACGCATTGGCCACCTGGTGTGGCAAAGAAGCAGGGCTGTTAAACAGCCTACAAACAAAAGTATACAAGGCAGTACTAAACCTTCCAAAATCATCAGCTCCAGCACAGGTTCGCCTAGAATTTGGCCTTCTAAATCAAAAATTTCGCAGTATGGGAAGCTTTGTGAAACTCTGCCATAAAATACGCACGTCGGAAGCCAACACATTGGACAATCTGTGCTGGAAAGAAATCGATACTCAACAGAAACAGCAAGTTCCAAACAGTTGGGGAAGCTATCTGTCTCAATCGCTAATCTGCATAGGAATTGAAGAATCCTGGGACATGCATCCAGACAGATCCACTTTTGATAAAATTGTAAATAATGCGGTCAAATGGGAATCCTATCTGGAAGACAAGATAGTTACCGCAAAAAGACGACACGGGTGGACCGTGATAAACTCATATACCGGGATAAAACCGCAGTCCTACCTAGAAAGCCACTTTAACAATTCGTTAAAACAAAGATATATAAAACATCGACTAGGTCTACAGTCCTCAAAGGACCTGCTACCAGCATGGAAAAACTGCCACACCGACCCCCATTGTCGCCTATGTGGATATCGAAATGAAACACTACCGCACTTACTGTGTGTGTGCCCGGCACTTAAGGCCTTGAGGAGACGGCTTTTAAAGAACATTTTTAACAAATTGAATATTCGGACTTGTAGGCAAGCCGTAATCCAATGGCTAGATGGATCATGTCCTATGCTGGCCTGCAGGGGGGTCAAATTTATGATGAAAGCCCAATCTCTCCTACAGCAAGCTGACCTTGGAATTATACCACCAACTTGAAATAACTGACTCTTACTTGCCACTTACAAACAGTTTTATTTGCCAATTTTTAAAATGTGTTTTATGTCCCAAGTTGATCTAGATGCATTTTGTAATGATTTTTAATAATTTTATACAATAAAAATTGACTTGACTTGACTTGACATTCTTTTTAAAATAGGAACCAGAAAGTGCTTACGGGGAATATCATATAGTCTACATAAAAACAGGAAGTGCAGCAAATCCTGCAGAGACTGACCGTCAAGAGAGATTATGTATTTTAACTTTTACTATAAACAGTCTCTGTGCTGCAGTTCTCCTGTGTTTACAAATATGCTGTATCTTGTTTGCTTCCTATGTTCTTTTTGGGTTCATTGTGACTTCGAGTGCTGCCTTCCTGCACCCATCGGGGGGGTGGTTAGGGGTTGTCCAGTTGAATCCCTTTCACTGTGAATGCAATGGTAACTCTTGGTTCCCTCCAGGTCTTTTCTGCCAGTTCTCCTAGTTGCACAAGTTTGTGCTTCAGAAGCTATATAGCTGCCTGTCGTCTGCTGCTAGTTTACAGACCTGCACTTAACGTTGCTCAAATGTTTTAGCAGTATCGGAGTGCTGCAGCTGTGTCTTCTTCTTAACGCACGCTCCGCCCGCAAACACGCCGTTGAACTCTGGGACCTACTCGACTCAACCTCCCCAGACGTCGCCTTCCTGACGGAGACCTGGCTGAACCCCGCCTTTGCACCCGACATAGCCATAGCCATCCCGGAAGGCTACAAGATCACCCGCAGGGACAGCACTAATGGAGCAGGAGGAGAAATCGCCATCGTCCACAGGAACACTCTGAGTCTCGACCAACACCAATGCCAAGCACAAAATGGGGGTAACCATGTCAAAATGGGGGCTTCAACTACAGAAGTCTCTTAGGTAGGACACTAAACTCGATGAGGAGCAATAAATATTCTGAGAGTCTGTTTACTAACTGATACATTGCAGGTTTCAAGAAAGTGATCACAAGTCATTCCTGAAAGCGAAAGACCTTCTTTGAAGAAAAACATCTTGTTATATTCTGAATCCAACAGTAGACAACAGGGGAGTGTAGAGTATGATCAACACATTATGCTTGCAAAATACAAATCTTATTTTAACATGCAACATTGAATGGACATTGATCTTGTACACAGTGCCTGCTACAGCTGAGTTTCTAACTCATATCACCTGTTAAGAGTAAAGCTTAACTCCTGGGCCTCATTACGTAGAGAGTCAGGGCACAAAAGGAGAAACTTGGTTATCCAACTAGAATGCAATGGAAAAATAACAGTATCTGCACAATAAAGCCCACAAACTGCTCTCGGAGCTCGAAGAAAATGATGCTTGCTAGCAGAGTTTTAAATGAAGTGAAGGGAGTCTGAGTTCGAATCAGGTAACTCAGGATAATATGTATTTCTGCGTACCTCAGTAATGTACAGGGTCATCCCAGAAATGATACCCGACCAGAAGGTGAGATGTGTACTTCAAAGAAGTTGTGTGCTTTCTCCTACCCAGTACTGCGGGACTTACGAAAAGTATCTGTGAGATGCCCAGCATGCTACCGTTATGCGCAACTAACTGCTGATATAGTCCATTGTTTTAGGTGCCTTTTACTATATAAGCAAGAAGAACCAATTTAACAAGCATCATGTTTTTATTAATTTATGGATTTTAATGTAATATCTGACATTTTGCAGTCTTCAATGAACCTTGCTGTATGTGGAACAAAAACTGCAAATGTGGATTATTGTTCAACTAAATAACCTACTTGTTGGACCCGGCCCTTTTGGCAGGTTCCCCCCGAGACTTTTTGCTTTTTCCTAGCCTGTTTCTGTGACCTGGTGTTGGTGATTTTAGGCCTCTGCGCACTTTTTCACTGTGGTACAGTGTAAAGTGTGTGAGCTCTCTGTGTCTGTGTGGTGAGTGACCTGCCCTCCCATAGGAATGAATGGGGAATATGTATGCCATGGTAGTTCCTGATGTGTGGGGTGCAGGGTCGAGTTTGGTATGTGCGAACTCGTGAGATTGAATGCTGCGTAATGGTATATGCGGCATGATTGTGTCTAGTGGGGAAGTGCCACTTCTAGAAGTTGGCATATTTGTGTAATTTGTGCCTGGCGTGTGATTGGCTGGTGAGCCTGGCCCAGGAGTGCCTGGGCCTGCTTGTGGATTGACTGTCTGGTTTGAGGATGACAGGGGCTGGGGAGCCCCCAGGAGGTTGTCTGAGTCAGCCCGTGGATGAAAGGCTGCATCTGCTGCCAGGGAAGTGGGAGGCGATAGCACCTGGGAGTGAATGAGGCTGTGCCTGCCTGCCACAATGCTGGCTCCACCTCCCCGCTGGGCGACTGTCACCTCTGTCCCTGATACTGAAAGAAAGAAGGAAGCCAGGAAGCCCAAGGGCTCCAGCAACACCCAAGAACTGGTTTAGACCGGGTTCAGGGCCCACTTGCACAAAGACTTCAAAGACTTTTTTCTCTGTATAAGAAGGGGCTGTGTCCCCTTCCAAAATGTTCTTGTTTCTAACTTGAATCTGCCAGGGGCGTGCTGCTGCTTGGGCCCAGGGGAATCCCTGGGCCCTGCCCAGCCCCTGGATGCCTGGAGGACTTCTGGGGGGCCCTGCTGCCTTTCATAGGAGGATGGGGGACTTTGCTTTGCCCCTTGGAATCTCTGGGACCTTTGGCAGCATGGAGAAGCTGCATTTCCCTTCAGAGAACTTTTTCTTGCTTTTGCCTGGGCTTATTCTAGCCTAAAGCGCCTGGAAGCGCTTTGTTTGCCTCTAGCGCTTTGGAGCGCTTTATTTTGACCTTTGCAGCCTGGAGCTGCTCTCTGACCTGCTCGTGGTTTTAGGCAGGAGCCCACCCTGCATTTAGCCCGCGTTTCGACATTTTTATTTCATGGGTGCCACCCCATTTATTTGATCCTCTAACGGGTGCTCACCCCGTTTCTACTTTTATTTCATGCACCGAGGGTGCCCACCCCTCGGTGCAGCCCCGCAAAGATAGCCGCCGCGGCAAAACCGGAAGTCCGGCCCGCGCCCGCCTGACTGTAGGCGGGGCCGGGAGGGACTTGGATCCACTTCCCCCTGCCTGGGGGAAGCCGTGGCGTAGTTGCCGGTCTCCCGTAAGGAGAGGGAGACCGGGGATGCTGGCAGCCCCCGCCGCGACGAGAGGGGAAGCAAGGACTGCTGCGGGGCTCCCGTGAGCTGAGAGAGCCCCGTGGTGATGAGGAGCCCCGGGTCCCGGGAGGGGGCCCGGGTGAAGCGCCGCCGAGAGAGAGGACAACGAGGCTCCCTGGAGTCAATGGGAGCCCCGCCGGAGACGTGCTGTCGCCTGCCCTGAGGAGCCCCGTCAGAGGAGAACGGCCGGTAAGTGAAGACCGGCTGGGGGCTCCAGGGGTGTGTTGCGGCGTGGGTGATGGAGGCATCTAGGGCGGCCCGGTTGGCAGTGGGTCGCCCCAACGGTATTAAGAGCCTCGAGGCTGGCTCCCACTCCACCACTTGGGCCAAGTGTTTCCTCACGCCCCGGTGGGCCCATACTTGTTGTTTAGGGGGCAGGGGGGGAGGTGTCGGGGCAAGTTGCCGGTGCCCGCCCCCCCCCCCCTCTTTGCGCCCATAACAGTCCGGGGCTAGAGGTATTGAAGAGCCCAGAGAGGCTCTGGGGGCATGATGACTTTAGGAGCGTGTGTGCTCCGCCACGGCAAGGGGATATTCAGGCCGCCCCCAGATGGCAGTGGGCCGCCCCAACGTTCTGTCAATGATCCCGGTGGCCCGTGTCCTCCCCCAGTTGTTTTGAGAGCCACGGAGGCTCTAGGCGGGCACATTTGTTTTTAGAGCCCTGAGAGGCTCCCTCGCCACATGATGGTTAGAGCCCCGTGAGGCTCTTGGTGGACATAAGTGTTTTAAGAGCCTGTGTGGCTCCAACGTTCTGCGCAGTGTGGTGTAAGAGCCTGTGTGGCTCCAACGATTGAGCGCAGTTCTGTCCTAGGGTCAGTGAGGACCCTGTCGCAGTTTTTGTTGATTCCCAGCTGCCCAGCAATTAGTGGGCTGCTGCACCGTTTAGGCGCTTGGGATTGTCTACAGCTGCCCAGCACTTTGTAGGCAGCTGCCACGTTTAGGCCCCTGACTTTTGGACTACAGGGCGTCCTAGCCCCAACAAGGCCAGTTGGCCTAGGGACTGCCACAGGTAGTGGCTTATGTAAGGTTTTGCGCAATTGTGTGATTTTTCCTTGCACCTTTGAATGTTTTAGGCATCATGTGTTTTTGCGCTATTGACTTGTGTTCTGGCACCTCTGAATGTTTTTATGCATTATGTGTCTTCCTTCCTTACATCTCTGAATGTTTTATGCATCATGTGTTTTCTTTCCTTACACCTCTGAATGTTTTATGCATCATGTGTTTTTCCTGTGTTGCACCTCTGAATGTTTTTATGCATAATGTGTAATGTGTTCTTGCTTCTACCCTCAAATGTATTTTATTCTTAGGTGGTTGTGTTATGCCTAGTATAGTTTATACTAGAGAGGTTATGTGTCCATGCGTGATCTAGGCCTATGGTTATTAGTATTGCGTAGTGTGTACCTAACTTTACCAGTAGTTACTGGTTGTGATTTATAACTGTTATTTTGTGCTACAGTGATTTTATATCCTTTATTCTAATTTCTGACAGTATTTCTATTTCTAAAAGTGTTGATTCTGACAGTGGCATATGTGGCCCTGTCTTGTAAATAATCCCTTATGAATATTGCCCGTGCCAGTTGGCACAATGTACATGTGTGATTTCTATCTGATGTGTTTTGACAATACAAAAGTTATTTTAATATAACCTTGTGTGGAGTTCCTTTTGTGGTGTGCCTAGGATGTTGTTGCTGTTGTGCGCTGGCGCAAATGCTTTACACATTGCCTCAGAGTTTAGCCTCACTGCTCGTGCCAAACTACCAAGGGGGTGAGCAGGGGTTATCTTGGCGTGTGACTCCCTCGCCCTGACTAGAATGGTGGTTTCTGCCTGGCTTTGGCGTCAGCCTTAGCCTACCAGAAATAGCCAGTTCTAACACTACTCTATAGCACAAGGCGCCTCAGAGTGTCATTACCTTACTTGGGAAACTTACTAATTAGGGTGCCCTCTGGCACAAACTGTAAAAAGTACTGAGGTTGTTGCTAGCTGGGATTTGTTGGAAAAAGAATCTACACTAATAAAACAAGCCAGGCTGTGGCAAAAGGAGAAAGAAAATTGCCTGTATAGACATCGCCAAATATTTTGAAATTATGTAAACAAAATAATCACTTTTCAGCTTGGATGAGACTACGCCACGCACGTTCAGCACTTTTAGAAATATAACAACTGTCGTAGCCAGTAAGTTTAGACAAACTGCTAAACAAAGGCTATATTTACTTGCTTTTTTGTAAGCTTCTGATTTCTTTTTTATTGTGTATGATACAGCAAGACATACTATTATCCTACTAACTTAAGAAACACAACAAATGTTAAATTAACGTTTATTGAAGGGTTCTAAGTGTTCGATACAAAATTTCTTATTTTACTAATACACTGTGAAACAAACTTTGTTTTGCCATATTAATGTGGCATGGCTCATGAAAGCTTCCTCAAAAAAGATGAGCTAGCAGAAAATTATATATATATATATACATATATATAGACACATATATATATACATATATATATATACACACACACACACACACACACACACACACACACACACACACAGAAACACCCCACGACAAGTATTGAAAAACAGAGTGTTAAAAGCAATCCTGGATTAGCAGGATTACATTTGGAAGGTGACATTCTTGGGGCTTGTTTTCAAAAACAAGCTAATATTTAATACTGATGACAGTGCGAGCCCATTCAACACATGCCTAATGAAATAGCACAAAGTGAAATTAATAATGTAATTTAGATAAAACTTCCTTATTAGTATATATGAAACATGAACCAATCTCGAAGCAATGAAAATTGTTATTTGAACTTGGGAACTACATTCACAAGACAAAAGGACACAATTTCAAGACAGTGTGCTTTATTACCCATTCCACCACCTTTATGTGCTTCTTTTATGAAATACTGAAGGAAAAAAATCAGGTTAACTACATCTGATCTTCCAAGATATGGTCCAGCGATTTAATAACCAACATATTATTTCTAGCTCTTTTTTTTAATGTTTTACACAAAGAGGTAACAATCAGTAACCAAATTTCCAGAACTGTGAAGCCAGTTTCATGGCTAAACTAGACAGGCACATATCAAGCATATTTTTACATTTTCTTTAGTATTCACTCTATTTAATTTTACAGACATGTATTTTTTTTTTTTTACTTGTTAACAAAAACAAAGGGTAAGACATTCGTCTATTTGGGCAAAGCACACATATGCGCCCTAAGCAATATATTGTGAAATATTTAAGCTTCAACAATACTATAAATATGGTGAAAGAAAATGTTACTACCAGAAAAAGATCCAAATATACACAAACGTCAATACAGTAGTAGCACAAAGCAAAGTCAGCAAACCATGATGACATCAAATTGAAGGAAATCAAGTTTATCATGCTCTATAAAAATAGCGTGTGTGCCAATACGTTCATATAATTTTATTCATTCTAGCAAATTCCCGCTGTCCTAGAAGGCATACAGTAATCTTAGTCCTAAATCGCATTTGGAAGTGGTATAAGCGAGAACGAAGTCAGAAATACTGCAAAAATTTGTGAGGAATGGTACATCAAAAAAATAACTAAGCAATGCCTGTACGGAAAAAAAAGAAAACCCACCAAAAAAGTAATATTTTAAAATAGAGATGCATTGAATCCATTTGTCCATGGCGATGTATTGGTAACACCATTAGCCTGATATACGAATAGCTGATGTTAAAGATTTCCCCCCCTGTAGGTGCTTATTTGCTTGAAATCCCAGCTTCAAACTATATAAACTTATTAATCAGGTAAATCAGACTCCAGCGAAAAATAAACGGAGGGTAATTTTTCATTTTTGGACTTTGTGCCACAGTAAGCAAAACCAGATGATAATTTACAACCACAAAAATCATCTTAATTGCCAAGGCGTTACTTGGAAGAAATTAAACACAACCTGACAAAAGTTTTAATGGTGAAAGATAGGAATCAACAGAGACTTAATAAGGCTTTCGATTATCATTGCACATTTTAATTTAGAAGCCAAGCATTAAGGACCTGTAATTCAATGCGTGACTTTGCAATTATTGATCCAGTGCCATTCACCCTTCGCAGATTCTTGTTTCAACCACATATGCACTTTCAAAATGTTTAATGGAGTTGCATCGTAGAGCTGATCGTTTCTGAAAACCTGAATATAGAAAAATTAGGAACGTTATCAAATTCTAGATGAAATGTACAATTTAGGTCAAAGGTGACTTATGTAAATAAGGCTACTGTTTCAAATATAGACTGTGCAGCGTACATATAAAACACAATCCTGCTGATTTGGGAGTAGAAACATAAGCTAACTTAAAGTTATGCGTACTATTAACACCAACAACAAACAACTTGTGAATACAGTTTCCCAGCACTGATGTCTTTCGAAGATTTACGTCGGATCTATTATTCTTTGTTTTTAGAGTGATGAGAACCCTCAGTAGTCAATGTTTACATTGTAGCCTACAAATACACTCAATACACCCACTTCATTACGTGACCCCAATAGCTAACCAAGGCGGAGCAACACAGATCTCACCTTCTCTTAGAGGCTGAACAGTCTGATATTCAGAGCTCACCAAGAGCAATTTCTGGAGCATTTAGAAAGTTGAGGGCGATGACATGCAAGTGAACCAACCAACATTGATTATCTGTAGCTTCTGCTAACTTTTCTCCTCCCAATTTGGATCTTTTATAGACTGCTATACTTGAAATAAGATTAACAAAGTAACACTACAGAAAAAGTGGAAGAGGCATACATTAAGTGAACCAATTTGTAGCGGTAAAATCTAACTTGGAAAAAAGTTAGAAAAACATTCGAAAGCGAGACCCATGGAAAGACACAAACTGGATACAGAAACAGTACTTGGGCAAAGCTTCAGAGAAGGACAAACGCATGCAGAGGAAGGGAAACCCACACGTGTAGACCAAATTAGCAAATGAGAGTGACAATGAAGCAAACCAATAGGACAAGTTACTTACCTTTGTTAACGCCTTATCTAGCACAGTATCTAACCACAGATTTCTTACCGTAGAATTATCCCCAGGGGTCAGATTGGATCAGGAACATTTGTGAGCAGTACCCCTACGTGCTGGTACGTGGAGTTGATCGTCTTTGTGTGGTGTCAACCGTGCCGGATGTGACGTGTGTGGCGACTCTATAGGCCAGGAGCGCGGAGCCATGAAGCCACAAAGAAGACTCACCAGTGGTGTGGAAAACTGGGGCCCTGAAAGGGGAGCTGCCTTGTCCCTAGAAGTCTGTTTGCAGAGCAGAGAGGATTGGTGGGTCGGTAAGGAATCTGTGCCTAGATAGGTATCTCTAACAGATCGAATGTAAGTAACTTGTCCATATGATAGAGACTTCTAGCCGCAGATTCCCTACCTTAGAATAGAAACCCAAGCAATACTCCCCCGGAGGCAAGTCTGTGAAACAATTTCATACCAGAAAGTCCTGCAGGAACAGAACAGGAAAAGTGCCCCTTCAACGGACCGGTCTGTCCAGGCAGTAGTGTTTTGTGAATTTGTGCAAGGAAGCCTGGCAGATGTCCAGGACCAGGACTGCGCATGCTAACGCAGTGATCAAAGCCTTGGATCTGGTGGAATGAGCATGCAAACCCTCAGTGGGCTGCTTCTTGGCCACTGCGAAGTGGATATTAATGCTGAGCATGACCTATTGGGAGATGGCCCGTTTCTGCACAGCTTTACCCTTCTTACCCCACAAAGACTTGACCGTCCATCCGGGAACAATTTTCTGTAGTGAAGATAGAATGACAATTTTTTCAAGTATAGTTGGTGAAGTCGCTCCTCTTCTTTAGAGGGATATGGTGGACCATAAAAAGTAGTCAGCGTGATGAACAGGCCTACATGAAAGAGTGACGACTTTCAAAAGAAAGGAAGCTCCAGTTCTCAGAACTATGTTGTCATGGAGGATGCTCAGGGAAAGATGCTTGGATGAGGCTCAAAGAGAGCGCACATCAGGAATGTCAGGTCGAGATTAAGGCCAAACTGAGGCATAATAAAGGGAGAAGGAGAAAACATATGTTGCAAACCGTTCAAGAACCTATGTACAATAGGGGATTTGAAGCCGAACAGGAGGTAGGCCAACCGCAGAATGGCAGAAATAGCAGAAAGATTCCCTTTAAGGTGCCCAGAGCAGAGCCCTAATGGGCACGGGAAAGAATAAAGAGAAGAACCTGGGAAAGGGGATAAGTAAGGGAGTTAACCTGCTTTTCTGTAAACAATGCCACAAACTTACCCCAACAGCAGGTGTGTTCTGTTTAACAGAGGGTCACCTGACTGCCAGAATAACGACACAAGCTTCTGGTGGAAGGTCTTAGGCTGTCAACCGTTTCCATTTAATCTCCACGCAGGAAGGCAGAGCCTTGACAAATTTAGGTGGAGAGCCCTCCCTTGCTGCTCCTTCAGAAAGGGGCAGTCTGATTGGAGAACCAGGCCATACTCAACAGCTCGGGATACCAAACTCTCCGAGCCAAGTCCGGAGCCACAAGACTAATTTGAACTGGGTGAGTGGTATGGGCAGAGAGGTGTACAGGAGGACCTGAGCTCCACTTGAGACGAAAAGCACCTCAGAGCGAGAGTCACTTTGGAAACTCATGCACGCAGAACTGCTTACATTGTGCATTCGTGGGGGTGGGGAATAGATCTAACCAGCACGCTCCCCACTGCTGAAAGAGACCTTGCTCCACCTCAAGAGTTGCTACGCGTGATCCACCAGGGATCTTCAGCTGAGTTCATCCACCATGGTGTTCAGAGGGCCCGCCAGATGTTAAACCACCAAAGGTAGGCCAAGCAGTTCCGGAGATGTCCAGAGACGCAGGACCTCTTGACAAACGGTTTAGGACCTCACCAGCCCAGTTTGTTGCAGTACCACATAGCGGTGGTGTTGTCCGTGAAAGCCTGCACTAGCCTTCCCTTGATGGGGTAGAGAGGCTTTTAATGTCAGTCAGATTGCCCGCAGCGCCAGAAGGTGGATTCTGCCGGAGACCAGAGGCCTTTGATCGCCACCTCCCAAGTGTCTTGCATCCGTCACTACTGTCAGATCTGGTTGGGGAAGGGCTAGAGGTCTGCCGCTGGGACATCCGTGGTGGCTGGACCGGTACAGATGCAGCTGGAAGCCCCTTCGTGGCCACAAAAGGAGGCTTTGGAAAGGTCTAAGGACCTGGCCATAAGCCTGCTGTTCTTAAAGCACTCTAGTGCTGAACATGCCTGTACTGAGAAGAGACCGGCACCATGAAAGACATGTCTATAAGCGATGCTAGAACATGCTCAGATAAGCCAGTCATCCTAAAACAGGTGTGGCGTAGTAAGACTACTGTGGACGAAACTGCTCTGCCCGATGAGTTGTTGGCGTCCAGCCCTGTGAGAACGTGTCTCTTCTGATATTTTTAGCCCCCACTTTTTGCATGATATTTGATGTGATTTGGATTGTAGTGCACAGGGTACCTCCTAACCAGGTCCCCAGTGCCTCGTTCCCAAATCTATTCCACAATTGGTCCTTCAGGCACCCTGTAAATTCCTAGTAAATGGTACCTGGGTACCGAGGGCATTGGGACTGAAGAGAGTCACCTAGGGACCCCATCACCTAGACCCTGCAGACTGCCACTGCAGCGTGTATGGCCTGGTGCAGACAAAACCGAGTCCAGATGGCACACTGCCTGTGTGCCATGCCAACTTGCACTGCTTAAGGTATAGGTAAGTCACCCCTCTAGCAGGCCTTCCAGCCCAAAGGCAGGGTGCGGGCATATCTGCAAGGGCCCCTACAATACTTAAGTCCATTCTTAGATATTGTAACTGCCAGGGTAGCCATAGAGAATGCATGGCCTGGAAACTCGACAACTAGAGTTCCCTAGCAACAGATGGCTTCTCTAAAACCAGGAGTGTTTGGTATCAAACTACTACTCTTAATAAATCCACGCGGATGCCAGGGTTGATTTTACTGACACATGCACTCAGAGGTGCAGCCTGAAAACCTACCAACCCTGGTGTGGTCACAGGCTGGCTGTAGGCAGCCTGCCATCACCAGACATGGTTCTGCACCCCTAGGTCAAAAAGCCTCTGCTCTCCAATAGCGGTCAGGTCCATAATTAAAATATCGTCTGCGTACATAAGGAGAAGTGGCCGGTCTACCTTATTGAAAGCAGTAGAAAAGTTGATAAATGCTACATAGACATTTGTCCTGCGCAAGACAGTACATTTCTCTATTATTAGTTTCAACAAACAGATGTAGTCTAAGGTGGAATGGTTTTTCCTAAACCCTGCTTGCTTAATGGGGAGGATTTTCTCCTTTACTACTCAATCAGTGAGATTCTCTCGAATACTGCGGGCAAAGGTTTTCCCAACTGCATCTAACAAGGCTATTTGTCGGTAGTTACCTGGAAGATGTCTTTTGCCCTTTTTATACAGCCGGATTAAGATTCTACCGGACAATGACGAGGGGGTCCGCCCATTCCGATAGCAATATTCAAACAGAGAGGTAAGATATGTTGCCCATAATATTGGCACTTTTTTTATAACTGACATGGGGATTTAATCTGGGCCCATTGCGCCTGAAGCGCTCATTTTTTTTAAATCAGACTAACAACTTCCTCCTTAGTAGGGGCATTACTGTAAACTGAAAATTTGGGGGAGTTCATTCGAAAGAAGTCGGACCAAAAGGAATTTGTATTCGCAGAATAAAGTTCTACTAAGTGGAATTTCCATACTTACTAATTTATTGAGGTGGGAAGAGATTTAATTCTAGTACCACAACTTTCCGTAATTATTTCCCAGTAACGTTTTGAATTTTTTTGGAATCGGCTTCTTTTATTTGAACCCATTCATAATCTTCCTTTTTTTGTTTTAAGGAGCGTTTTTTCCGTTGTCTTTTTCTCTTTAGTAAACCTATTAGTCTATTTCGTTCGGGGGAATAATTCAAAAATTGGACCCTTACCAATTTATTTAAATCCTTATTTATTTGAAGTAATGGATTAAAACAAGGTTTCTCTGTTTAATTATTGTGTGGAAAGATTTACAAGACGTAACCATACTGTTTATACTAAGACTATAAGATTCCAACAAATTATTTTGGGAATGTTCTAAAAATTCTGTTACTCTAAGCTGCTTATCGCCTATTAAAATGGTTAAAGACTCTTAATTTTTAGACGCCCAAAGAATTCTAATCAATTCTGCCATTTGCTTTGTTGAAAGCTACTGCTTTATCCTTAAAATTCCAGGAGCTCTCCCCAGCACAGGACAGGTACATTTTTAAACTAATCACCATACGGTCACTAAATTGATTTTCTAAAATGTCCATATTTGATCATCTATTTAAAAAAATCAGCAGAGGAGATTACATAATCAATAATGGAGCCACCTGTCGGACCCTTATGTAAGTTTCTTGCTGGGATATCTTTCTTTAGTCTTCCATTGACTACTAGTACCTCCAAATTTCTTGAGCCTCCTGGTAAAATTGTTCCTCTTATCGTTTCGACTATGATTTGGAAATTGAACAGGCGGTATATTTAATGCTTCATCCTTAGCAGAGTTAGCGAAAAGCCCCAAACTATGGGTGGAAACTTTAGCATTCAGGTCTCCATCCAACATTAGGTTTTACATTCTGAATTTTCTAGAACAGATGAGACAAAAGCAAGAAAATCTTTTAATAAATGTGTATTAGATAAGCCTGGTGGAATGTATGCATTCTTGATTAAAAGGGACTAGAAGGTAATAGAATCTTCCTTGGTCTCTAGCTTCATTGCCTAACATAGATTTGAGGTATGTGGAAATGTTTTTTAAGACCATTTAAGGCTTGATCTACGCAAAATGGCGATGCCTCTTTTCGCATGACCCCTGCTCACCGGAGATGCAGGGCGGCTCAGCACATAGTAGTCTTCCATGGACCAATTCGTAATATTCCAGGACTCTCGAATACTTATTATAGGGGCGTTCTGTTCTTTCAAGAACAGCAATTCGTTTTTACTTGTGCTTAATCCGGCTATGTTCCAGGAGACCAATTTAAGGCCCTTGCTAGGAAGAGTTCCCAAACCTTAGGCCTACTGAACTGTTTATATTCAGGGACCCTGCCGCCCAACTCCATTTCTTGTTTTCGTCTACAGATTCTACTTTGTCAATCTTTTTCTCTGGTTGGAGGGAGACTCTCCCTCCATCCTTACAGAGAGAGATCTGCAAAAGCCTTTCTCTTTCCAAATGGTGAGCATCAAGCGACGATAGATCTTCTATGGTGGGAAGCGGTGTATTTATGGGCTCTTTTTCAGGGGCTTTCTCCTCATCGGGGACCAAGACATCAATACCACAGCCCCATAGTTTATCATAATTTGAGATAATTAAATGGGACGTCACCTAGGACTCAAACGTCACTCTGGCACCCCCAAATTTGCCATATTTTACAACTTGTACCAAGGCCAAATCACTGCTCTGGACCATTTTTAAGTCATAAATTTCAGCAAAACAACTCAATAAATAAGATCTGTTCATATATAGTTCATGGTCAAAAATAAAGACAAAATCCAACGAAAGGGTTGCAGAAGGCTAGGTGCTAACATAATAATCTCCCTTAAACAGTTTTCTAGGATTATAAATCACATCACTGCCTATAGCGGATGAAAATGATACGGCATTAGGATTCAAACTACATTTTGCGCTTGCTGCAGTATTTAGATATGTGGAAATAGCTTCTTATGACACTAAGATTGCAGTACTGGAGTTCAGCTGAGGTGGGTTGGAGTCAACTGACAAGATTACCACTTGAACTTCTACCATCTTTTGATCTTTTACAGCAGGGATCGGAGGCAAGGATAGATTTATATCAGGGTCAAAACTGATTTGTTTGGCCCTTTCCTTCTTAACCCTCCGGATATTTCCTTGTTTTGTTTTCTTCTTTCTACTAGCGTATTTTCCTTTATTTTTTAAGGCCTTCTCTTGTGATGAAATATGATCAGATTTTAGTTCCTTCGTGGTGAAGTTATCACTTTTATTAATCCCCGTTTAAAAAAAAATTGGATAGACTTTATGTTCTACATTAAATTGTCCTTTCCTGAATTAACAGGGGGTGGCATAAAAGTCTCGGGCTCAAAAAATTGTTGTAGCAAAGAGAGCAGGGAATCATCAAACAAGTCCACATTTTCTTTATCTTTTTGTTTTGAGTAACCAAGGGACATGTCCACCTGAGTACCAAAGTCTCGATAGTTCGGGTAAGTAACAAAGTTCGTTTGAGTAGGTTTCATTAAGTTCAAATTAGATATCTGTGGATGTAGAGAAGTGGTCTTGGAAAAAGAATTTTACTTATTAGATAAAGGAAGGGAAGCCTTACTGATTGGCTGTATATGGTCTGAAAATATTGATTTAGTCAATGATAAAAGTGAGTCCAGGATATAGTCAGAATTGTTTACAGATCTTTCCATAAGAGCTAAGATAGAAGAGAAAACTCTTTCCAGACAAAACCAGGATTCCAACATCAATATTTTATCATCAGACTACTTAATTGGGGGGGGTCCGATTGCAAAAGCAAATCAGGAGTAATTGAAGCTCTTGAACTTATTGAGCCCGCTCCGCTAGGCGATGCTACTCAAAAGCCGCATTTTAATGGAAGAACCAGGAAGATGAACTTGAGAATTTGGAAGATGTGAGATATCAAAAGTACATGGCTAAGGTAATTGCGAAGCCCTCGAGGAGTGATTTAAATTAATATTTAAGTCAAGGAGTGTAAAATCCTCCAATATAAGGTCATCCACTCTAGACTCAGAACATAAATCAATAATAGACGGAGACACGCTATTTTCAGTAGAGTGAATAGTAAAGATTTCACGTGAAGGGCCTTCCACTCTGATTTCAGGACTCACCGCATATCTTACTCCAACCCTTCTATTTTCAGGAGAAGAAACAGTAGCTAGAAATGTAGATTCCACCGCTCATTCTACCTTTTGGGGTAGCGATTCAGACTTAGGCTCCATATTTGCCTCCTTATTTTGACATCTCTTTTTTTGAAAAATAGGTGGAAATGGCATTAAATCTTTAGAGTATTTATCTGAACTGGCTTATTCCTCAGAGGGTTGGCTTTGTTTTTTTTACAAGCTCTTATAAATACCAGTTTCCCTGAATGTAGTTTTTTGCGGTCATAGTTAAAAAAATAAAATAAAAAAGGGCTCAAATTCAATCTTAGGAAATGGATAAGGCTTTGACAAACTTCAGCTTCGGTTGTCTGGTGGACACTCTAGCAACGACTTGCAACACCTGTGGGATATAGGGCTGTATGGCGGTGAGACTTCTGCGACTGTGAGCTGTAGGGCTGTATAGCGATACAACTGCTACCCCATAGATTCAGCCAGGATTATACCTCTGAGAAAGGGAGAGCATGGCACACTAGCGAGCCGCGCCCAACTTAGTTGAGCCACTTCCGCGGGCTCGCCTGAGCACAACACTCAGCGGGCCCCACTAATGAGGTTGCGCTCTCAACCCCCACGCCTTCTTGAGGTTTCCTGGTAAGCTGCCAAACGGTGAACAGACTCTCACACCAAGGAGTTTCTCCTGCGCTCAGTTTTAGCAATGGAGATGTTCAACGCAGATCAGTAGGGCACACAGCGAGGCGCACAGGTGGAATACCGGCTTCCCCTCTGGTTTCTTTGAGCCACCTCCGCGTGTGCACGTTCTTGCTGCAATAGCTGTGGTGGCTGTTCTTGTGCTGGCTGCACCTGTTGCCGGGACACTCACCGCTTGCAACTGCCACTTACCGCAGACACGGAGGCTCAAAGAGGCACCTGCAGCACCGCAGGCGCTGGGGGAGCGGGGCTGCAGAGCGGCTACCACGGCTCGCAAATAAACGGAAGTCCACCGCTCTGTACCGCTTCACGCCGCTCTACACCACTGGACCGCAGTCTGCAATCCGCAGTTCGTGGCCCGCTGCCTCACGTCTGACCGTGGCTCGCAGCCTGTTGGTCCCCTGGCTTGATCGTTACCTGATCTACAGTTTGGAGAGATCAGCGGGGAGCTGGAGCAGGGCAGGGGGAGTAAACAACTTCGGCTTCAGCGTCTGACCGCGGGTCACGGCTCGCCCCCACTCCCTCGGCTTGATCGTCACCTGATCCCCAATGTGGGGAGATCAGCAGGGAGCTAGAGCCAGGGCAGAGGGAGTACGCTGTTTCGGCTTCCTCCTCCTGCTGCGGCAAAAACAAAGACGCGTCAACTGGAACACCACAATCAAATGGGGGTAGGCTATGTCGAAGGGACATGGCAAACATTTCGGCAGATGAGGAGTAAGTGGAGGAGTACTGTTCTTGGGAGTCCCCAGGACGTCTGGCATCACTGTGCTTTTGGGCCACCATAAAGTCTGGGATGGCCGCTATACATGCTGCAACACATAGCTGGGTCTATTCTGAGGTGGCATGGAAGGCAAAACAACGATCGGCTGGAAAGCTACTCCAAACAATTGCCCTTGGTTAGAATTATTGCAAGCATCCTCCCATCACCTTCTGTGTCTCTGATGCAACGGCTGCCTTTGGCAGTGAGCTAGGCCCTGGAATTATCATCTGAATGTTCTGTACTGTTGATGGAACTGATCAGCCGGTGAGAGTAAGCCCAAAGGAAATGTAGCGACCTTTAAAAAGTACTAAAGCAAAGTCTGCCTTTTCTACAAAAAGTCTGGAACCACCAAAAGACATTTCTCGTTAAAAGGCCTGGAATTCAACAGAAAAACCTGTGCACAATGACTAATCATTACACTGGTGTCCATAGCATGGTCCCTAGTGTCAATGTCACCCCTCAATCATATTTTGCAGCATCTTATACAGACTGAATTATTTGGGCAAGGGCGTTGATGCCCATATCCTAAAATATGCATTTGTCTTTGCCCTAGAGAGAAATAGAGTTCAGGTACTGAAAAGCAAAGCGGTCAGAGGATAACTTCCTCTGGCAAAGGTATGGATACATGTTGACTTCGTATCTGGCACTGCTGAAGGAAACACATTAGGTTTAACCTAGATTGGACACTAAGCTCTCACGGGTAGGCTGCGGAGTTAGAAAAGCTCTCAAGGGGCTAGCTATGCCACCAAACTCCCAAGTGACTAACCGGGGGAGCCAAACACAACTTCATCCATCATGCCATCAGTGTGTCTGTTGTGGCCTCATTTAATGGTAACAAAAAAGCTCTGATGTAGCAGATTTAGATTTGGGTTGGGGTAAAAAAGTGGCTTATTATTGGAGTTATACAAGTGTCCACTTCAAAGGACATGATCTGCTAGATATCACACAAATGAAATTAAATAAGTCTCTACTCAATCCCCGGTAATACAAAACAAAGCTGTCGAGCTTAAATCAAGGGAAATGCATAAAATATTTAAGCAATTTGTTTACAGTAGAAAAAGTCACAAAACAAAACTCCACAACAAACTTAACAAAAAGAGAAATCTTTTATGAGTGAAATAAGAACAAAACAACAAAGATCCAATAAGTTCAGCCTGTGATATGAATGTTTACATAGTTCAGATTGGTGCATATCACCAAAAAGCACAAAGTATAGCCCTTGGGAGCAGCAGACTGGGACCGAAGCGATTTCAGGCTAACCGCAATGGACCGCTAGTTGGATACAATAAGTGGATTGGTCTTGGTGAAAGTCTGGAGGTCAAAAATATTCAAGTCCTAATATAGAATGGGCTTAAGTCCTAATGTAGAACAGGACTTTGTCATTTTTTGAGAAGCAAAATTCGGGTCACAGCATAAATTGTAGCCACTGCAGTGGAAGCTTAGGGTGCATTCTTGAAGCAGGTCGGTCCTGCTGGAGCTGTGGAGATATACCACAGAAAAATGTCCAAGACCCTACACAGAATTGATCGTTTTTTTCTCCAAAGGTATTGCGAGCATTGACCAGGACAAAGCTGAAATTCAATCAGATGCCATGGAACTGCCAGTTTGATACTTTTTTCAAAGGTCCCCTGAAACTCAAGAGGAAAGGTTTTGTAAAGTTTCCAAATGTTTGTTTGGTGCTCATACAACCACTGGACCACACTTTAAGGGCTTCAGTACCTATGGGGATGGCACTAAGACTGGTCAGGTATCAAGCAGACCCCAACAACAAAGTCCAGTCCTGGTCCAATTGCCTTTAGTCAGCTGTGTACTTCCAGAAAAAGACCTATTGCACATTGTTGTGTCCTTGTAGCCACACAGGAGTTCTGTCAACTGACCACTGGTGTCCACGTCTTTGACACGAGTAGAAGAGGGAGCAGGTCCATTCCTTTAGGGCTGTTCTCAGGACACAGATCACAGATCCAGTGAGCCTCTGTTTTTTCAAAGGTCCAGAAGGTGTTCTGAGGAAGTACCATGACGGGGCAAATGTATGCCTTGCACAAGCTATTGGGCGGGCTGATTCCATTATGAATAAGGCAAACATATCTACTTTTTCAACAGTTTTGCTTTGTCCTACTACAACGATCCCACGGTGCCCTTTATTCTCAAAGTCCAAAATGGGGAATCCTTTTCCCCTTGGGCAAAGCATGTGTACCTATCCAGAGGTGTGGCATGCAAATGGTAAGGAATATGCTACTTACCAGTATGCATCTGTTCTTGGCATGTAGGGCTGCTGACATTCATATCTGTGCATAGATCGCTGCCTAGTGTTGGGTCCGGATGATTGCACATTGTTGTCCTGGAAGAGTCTTCGAAGTATCACAAGATAGGTGGCTCCTCCCTTGGACTACAAAGCGCATGGGCATCTCTCCATCCTCAGATTGTTTTTCGCCATTGTGGCAGAGATGGAGTATAGTACAGTAAGAGATGTCCATGCAAAGAGTGAATGCTACAGCTGCGACAGGCACCGGGGAGGCGGGTGGGCAATATGAATGTCAGCAGCCCTACATGCCAAGAACAGATGCATACTGGTAAGTAGCATATTCCGTTCGAGGCATGTGGGCTGCTGAATTCATATCTGTGCATAGAATGTATAGCAGTATCTCCCCTAGCGGTGGTTGCGCGTGCCAGCTGCAGCAGTCTGAAAAAGAGTTTTGAGAACAGCCTGACCTACAGCAGCTTGCTGTTTGGAATGTACATCTACATAATAGGGTTTGGTAAATGTATGTATGGTTGACCATGTGGCTGCTCTACAAATTTCGTGTAAAGGAATATTTTCTAGGAAAGCCATGAATGCCCCTAGTTTGCGTGTAGAATGCGCCCTAGGGGGAACTGTTAAGGTGCGTTTTGCTTTTAAATAACATATCTGAATGCACTTAACGATCCATCTGGCTATACCTGATTTTGAAATAGGGTTACCTTTGTGTTGCGGTGAGAAAGCAACAAACAACTGTTTTGTCTTTCGAAATGCTTTAGTTCTATCTATATAGTATAGCAGAGCTCTCTTGACATCTAGAGTATGCAAGGCCCTTTCAGCTACTGTCTGTGGATTTTGAAAGAACACCAGCAGTTCTATTGTTTGATTTATATGAAAATGGGATACCACTTTTGGCATGAATGTAGGGTTTGTTCTGAGAACTACTCTATTTGCATGTACTTGAATGAATGGCTCTTGAATAGTTAGGGCTTGCAGCTCACTAACTCTCCTAAGTGAAGTAATGGCAATAGGGAAAGCCACCTTCCAAGTAAGAAACTGTATTTCGCATGAGTGTAGTGGCTCAAAAGGTGGTCCCATAAGTCTGGTTAAAACGATGTTTAGATTCCAGACTGGTGAAGGTGGGTGTGTTCGAGGAATTACTCGTTTAAGTCCTTCCATAAATGCTTTAATTGCTGGCACTCTAAACAGTGAAAGGTGTTGCCTGTTTTGGAGATAAGCTGCTAGCGCAGCTAAATGTATCCTGATGGATGAGTAGGCTAAATTGCAACGTTGTAGGTGCAAGAGATAGCAAATGATGTTCTGTGTAGAAGCATCTAATGGGTTTATATCGTTGATACTGCAGTAAATGACGAAATGTTTCCACTTTGCTGCATAACATGCCCTGGTAGTGGGTTTTCTTGCCTCTTTGATAATATTCATGCAGTCTAGAGGCAAGTTCAGGTATCCAAACTCTAAGATTTCAGGAGCCAGATCGCCAGGTTCATCTGTTGCGGATCTGGGTGTTGTATTTCTCCATGGCTCTGAGTTAAAAGACTGGGTGTGAGTCGCAGTCTTTGATGAGGCACCACGTCAGTTCTAGGAACGTTGTGTACCATGGTTGCCTTGCCCATGTGGGAGCAACTAGCATTAGCGTCAGCGAATGTCGGCGCATTATGCGTGCCACTAGCGGTATTAATGGAGCTGGGAGAAAAGCGGACGCAAATCTGCCTGACCAGTTCATCCATATCGCATTGCCCCGCGACTGCGGATGTGGGAACCTGGCGGCAAAGTACTGGCATTTTGCGTTTTCGCTTGTGGCAAACAGATCTATCTCCGGTTGTCCCCACTGCCGGAAGAATGGTTGGAGCACATTGGGGTGAATCTCCCATTCGTGCATCTGTTGACTGCTGAGCAGGTCGGCTATTTGATTGTCCTTGCCTGGGAGGTGTTCCGCCATGAGGAACATGTTCCTTTGAATGGCCCATTTCCACACACTTTGAGCTAGATGAGATAGCTGTAGGGAATGTGTTCCTCCCTGTTTTTTAATATAATACATAGCTGTCATGTTGACCGTCCGGATCAACACAGTCTTGTTGCATAAGTGTTTTTTGAACGCTTTTAGTGCTAGAAAGACCGTCATCAACTCTAGTAGATTGATGTGCATCTTCTTTTGTTGTATTGTCCATAGACCCTGGACTGTGTAATGCAGGACATGGGCTCCCCAGCCTAGCAGGGATGCGTCCACCGTCATCACTATTTGTGGGACAGGCTCCTGGAACAGTCGTCCTTTGCAAAGGTTTTGTGGATTCCACCAATGCAGAGAGTTGTATGCCCGACTGGTCACCAACACTAGGTCTTTTAATTGTCCCTGAGCCTGGTTCCACTGCCGTGCTAGGCACTCCAGTAGCGGACGCATGTGTAGTCTGGCATGAGGGACTATGAATATGCACGAGGCCATAATGCCTATTAGTTGCATAAACACTCGAGCTGGCAATGAGTGTTGTGGTTTGAACCTTTGGATTAACGTTTGCATTCCGTTGATCCGTGCTGCGTTTGGATATGCCTTTGCTGCTAGTGTATCTACTGTCGCTCCCAGGTACTGTTGGACGTGTGAGGGTTGCAGGTGTGACTTTGGGTAGTTCAGCGAGAAGCCTAGACTGTGCAGGAGATGAATGGTCTTTGACGTGTGGCTGGCACATTGCTGGGCCGATGGCGCTTGTATTAGCCAATCGTCCAGATATGGGTACACATGAATCTGTTGTCTCCTGAGATGCGCCGCCACTGTCGCTAGGCATTTGGTGAACACCCGTGGAGCTGTTGTTACACCGAATGGTAGGACTTTGAACTGGTAGTGGTGTTGTCCTTGAATAGTAAACCTGAGATACTTTCTGTGAGCAGGGTGTATTGGTATAAGAAAGTATGCGTCTTAGAGGTCTAGAGTTGCTAGGAAGTCTCCCTAGCGCAGCAGTGGTAAGACGTGTTGCAGAGTGAGCATGTGAAAATGCTCTGATAAAATGTACTGGTTGAGGGGCCTGAGGTCCAATATTGGTCTGAGAGAACCGTCCTTTTTGGGAATGAGGAAGTATAGTGAGTATACTCCTGTTCCTTGATGTTTGAATGGGACTGGTTCTATGGCCCCCTTTTGCAGCATACTGATGACCTCTTGCTGCAATAATGTTATATGTTCCTTTGACATTGGACGGTGTACGGGTGGTATGTTGGGTGGTGTTGATGTGAGTTCTAGGCAATAGCCATGTTGGATAATTTGCCTGACCCACTTGTCTGTAGTGATGTTTAGCCAGACTGGCAGGAACTGTTGTAGTCTTCCCCCGAACTGTGTTATATGGTCTGGGGGTAGTGCCAAGAAGTCACTGTTTGGTGTTAGTGGAGGATCTATTGGCATTGCCTCCACGACCTCTGCCCTTATTATTTCCTCTGTATCCACCCCTGTTTGTGTTTTTATTGTATGTGGATTGCGTATTACTTTTGTATGTGGAGGATTGCTGCGATGTGTTACCTCGCGCTCCTCCTCTATAGTTGGAGCGACGAAAGGAGCCTCTGTGTTGTTGGGACTGAAGAGCTCCCATTGACTTTGCAGTCTCTGCGTCCTTTTTCATTTTGTCCAGAATTGAGTCAACTGCTGGACCAAACAAAAAATCTGGATTTATTGGCTGGTTAAGAATTGTGGCCTGGACTTCACCTTTAAATCCAGATATGCGAAGCCATGCGAGTCTCCCAAGCAGTACGCTTGTGTTGATAGATCTGGCAGCTGTATCTGCCGCGTCTAGAACACACTTAATGGAGGCATTGGTGATGAGCTTTCCCTCCTGTATAAGTTCATCCGCCTGCTCCTTGAAAGGCTCAGGTAACTGTTGGAGAAGGCCTTCTAAACTGTCATAGTGCGCTCTGTCATATCTAGCCAGCAAGGCTTGAGTATTGGCTATTCTGCATGAGTTTGCTGCTTGAGCAGCTACTCTCTTTCCTGATGCTTCTAATATCAGGAGGAGCCTCTCCAGTAGTTTGGGAATTAGCACGCTTTCGTGCGTTGGATACCACCAATGAGTCTAAAGGCAGTTGTCCCCTGATGTAAGTAGGGTCTACTGGTGCAGCCCTATACTTCTTCTCAATTCTAGGGTTGATGACATGTGCCCTAGCAGTGTCTTTGAATAAGTCATTTGTGTGCTTTAGGACCCCTTTTAACATTGGAAGTGTTTTGACACTTTTTTCTGATGTTGCAAGCTTATCAAACAGAAAATCTTCCTCTATAGCATCTGAATGCATTTCTACATTATGGTAGAGCGCTGCTCTATCTATTAATGAGTTGAAAGCCACTGTGTCTTCTGTAAGTGATGGCTTAGCTGGGTATACATTTGTGTCTGTAATGGGTTGAGCCCAATCAGTGTCTGGGTCATCCCCCCATGGCTGTGAGTTGGGTTCTACATATGGGTTTAGTGGATATCCAAAATCCATCTCTGCGTCATGATCTACATCTGGGTTGTAGTCAGAGAGTGTAGGTGAGTATGGTGCATATGGAGTAGTAGGCATAGCTGGAGAGATAGGTTGGAAAAGAATAGGAGAGGTTGCACAGTCTCTTTTCTTTTTGAGTGGAATTTTAGAAAAGTCTTCAGCAGGCACTGGTCTTTTCTTCCTTGTATAAACAGTCACTTTCCCAGTATTGGGGTCAATATATAGTTTGGACTGATCTTCTGTAGAGGGGTCTGGATGGATGATCTCGTCTTCCACAGTCTTTTGCCTTGGCGCCGTTGTTTTAGGTTTGACCTTCTTCGGTTCGATGCCTTTAATCGGGTCGACCGGTTTCGGTGCCTGGAGCTGCTTTTGAGGCTTTAGTGTCTGTCCGACAGGTTTTGTCGGTCCGACGTCTTTCACAGGTTGCACCACTTTTTTCGGACCGATCGGTTTTGTCGGTTCGATAACCTTTGTTGGGTGTCCTGACTTGTTCGGCTGTAGAGGTGTCCTCGGAGCCTGCGTCTTTGGCTCGATGCCCTTCTTCGGATCGATGGGCTTCGGATCGACCGCTCTCGGTTGGTCTACTTTCGGTTTCGCTTTCGGTTCGACGACCGCCTTGGGCGTAGCCCTTTTGCCTTCGTAGACAGCCTTTTGTCGCTTTTCGGCAGTCAAACTTGATTTGTTCGAGTCGACGGCCTTTGGCTTCGAAGGTTTATATGGAACGCTGGCCTTCGGCTCGGCGCCCTTTGTAATTATCACCTTCGGTTCGACGACGTTCGGTCCGAAGACTGTCGTGTCGATGACTTTCGGTTTCGATTGAACCGGCCTTGGATTACGTGTCTCAGAAGGCTCTTTTTGTATATTCTTAGCCGGGCGGTATTGCGGGGCTATAGAACCAGTATTTAGAGCTTGGCTAAGGCCTGTTGGCGATGCCTCGACCTGAGTCTCTGATATTGGTGTAGTGTCTGTGTGGGGCGGTGTACTCACGCTTCGCCCCCCGTTGTCATCGGAGTCGTCTTCGACAGCTACGATGTCTTGGTCGTATTCCTCGACATCGACGATTTGTTCTTTCTCGTCGATATAATATTCAGAGTCGTGCTCGGAGTATTGATCTTCCTCTTGATCCGAGTCTTCGGCGTCAACTAGTTCTTCCTCATCGTCGAAGATATTCTCGGGCTCCAGTGCCGACCTGTGCATTTCTTGCCTTGCCGCCCGCCGATTCCGGATCGTCTTTTTGGACCGGAACTGGGCACAAGCTAGGCAATTATCTTCATTATGATCTGGTGATAAACATTTGTTGCACACAGGATGCTTATCTGTATGCGGGAACTTTGAGTTGCACTGCGGGCAATATTTGAATGGACTTCGTTCCATCGACCGTCGGTCCACGTGGCGTCGGGAAGGCCTAACGGCCCGATTCGACGACCGGAGTGCAAGTAAATTGTGAAGACAGCTTTTCGGTACCGATCGAAAACAATACTGACGAATCCGAAGGCCTTTTGGCCTTTTTGAAAAGTTTATTTCGATTCCGAACTTGGAGTGCAGGAAAGTGCATCTGAACCCAATGGCGGAAAAAAACAATCTGAGGATGGAGAGGATGCCTATGCGCACTGTAGTCCAAGGGAGGAGCCACCTATCTCGTGATACTTCGAAGACTCTTCCAGGACAACAATGTGCAATCATCCGGACCCAACACTAGGCGGCGATATATGCACAGATATGAATTCAGCAGCCCACATGCCTCGCACCGTTTAGTTGCTTATGATTTCAAAGGATGCGTGCAGTGTTCAAGACTGAAAACTAAGCATGCATTCTCCAAAGGAAGACTGAATGGGTTAAATTGTTACTCTGCGTACTTTTGGTAAACTGCAAGAAGACGTATATGGAAGAGAAAACAAATACTTAATAAAATAACCTTACCAATAATGTGATCTCTGCGCTGAAGCCTGAAAGTCTTTTTCCCAGCACAGAGTTGGTAAATGAAGATTCCCAGTTCAGAGACATCATCAATCTCCTCTGTGACTATCATTTCTTCGTGGATTAGATAGGTCTGTGGCAGGTAGGAACCAGTCTGAAAAATAGGGGAACTATTACTCATGTTGCCATTATATTAGTACTTTTCTTAGAGCACAATTCAAAATACCTGAAGGGTTATTTTCTTGTACTTTAAGTCCTCTATCAAGGGCATGGTTTCTGGATTCATAACCAATAAAATATGTAGATGTATATCCAATTACACAGTATAAACAGATCATTTTGCGTTTAAAACATTCTTTAAGGAACACATGCTTACTGAGAGCAATCTTTATTTTCAGAGGCAATTAGCAAAATTAAAGTAGGTTTTAATTACACAGTGTCAAAACGCCATAAAATGGATAAAAATGCAGAGCAGAAAACTGCGCCACCAAGCATTATACGCATGGGCTATGCGTATACAGCCCATGATTTAGACAGTAACACTTTCCTAAAATAGAAAATATGATCAGTTTGGCAGTTATTTTTGGATAAAGTTGAGTAAGGATGCAGTAAGTAAAAACAAACTAAATACCCAGTTCAAGAGGAATCTGGCAGGAGATTCATTAAGTCAAAGAAAATGCCCGTGACCAAAAGGAATATGTTACTTACCCTGTAAATATTTTCTGTTCATAGATTCACATGCTCTGCATGCTCCTGCCATCTAGAGTTGGGCTCAGATGGTTCAAGTTGCTTTTGTTTGAAAAAGTGTCTTCCAATCACAAAGGTGATGCCTCCCATAGTAGGGAATGAGCTTGGGCACCACCTCCACTGTTAGACTGTTTTCCACAGAGTGCAAGTGTGTGGGGGGCCAGTATCAAGAATGTGCTAACCATTCAAATTACGTATAATAGGTCAATGTTTAATGTTACAGAGACTTCCAAATAAGGCACTTACTCTGAGGAGGGTAGACTAATGCATCTACAGCACTTAAAGCTGTAAACAGATGCTCGCAAGGAAGATATTCTGTTCATAGCATGCGTGGCTGTAGATAACCATTATCTGCATAAACTGAAAAGGAGTACTCCCCAAAGCTGAGGTTAGTAAGTGGATGATGCAGATGTCTAAAGCAAAGTTCTTAATATTGTTTGGCCAACTCTTGGCCAACTCTTGCGTCAGGTTCAGAGATTTGTGATGGAGCATCTGTCCTTTGTGTCTGGAGAGGAGCCTGGGGTGCATTTTCAAAGATAGTTTCAGAAGCTTGCTGTACCAGTAATGGTGTGGCCATGCTGCAGGCGTATGCAAAGACGCTGAATCATTTCATTGAAAAGACATTGCACCTGGTTTCTGGTTGACAAAATCTGCTGGTGTACCACCAGTATTTCTTGTTGCTTCGGGTGGCGAACAAGTTAAGCATGGGACAACACCACTTGGGGAAGACTTAGTCCACTTGATACTGGTGGAGCTCTCACTCATGGAAGTCTGATACTGTTCAGCTTGGCAGGTCCACCTGATCGTTTGGGTAGTTGTTCTATGGTATCCTGGTTTTTGAGGCAGACAACCCAGTATACCGATTGTAAAACTTTCCTCATGACTACAGCATATCGAAGACCTGGTGTTTTCGACTTCAGTCCTGACACTACCGCCACTTTTCTAGATACTCCATAATCCTGCAGTTTTCTTGACTATAATTCTGTTCTTATTGGTTTATCTCCTCTATTCTTGAACATTGTAAAGCTTACCTTTCCTTTTTGGATACTGCTTTATCCAGTATTTACTCCCAAATGTGATACTATTGTTATCATCGCTCTGCTCTCTGTATACTAGTACAGGGCTCTGATAGCCGCAAGAGTCATGTTTGTACTATATAAACCCATCAAATTAAATAAAATTAAAAACCTCGTTCTTTCCTGCTTGGCGAAGAAAAACACAATTGCTGTTCTGTCCATCCTGACAAGGATGCTTGACCTGCCACTTTCGAAGAAAGGTTTTTAAGGCCATGTAGGAAACTGGCACTCTATACAGTGTACCAAAACGAGAGCACACTGTGCAGAGAGTCGAGGCAATCCTAATTGGTTTACAGAGGAAAACAGAACACTAAACGTTCTATTTTTTGGTAAGTGGGTGAACAGTTTAGGCTTATCGGAGGCTAGTGTTAAGCACTCATTGCACAATCAGTCAGTGAGACACACTCAATAAGGATATCAAACACCAACTTATAAAAATAACAGATTTTTATATTAATTTAGACACCAAGATCATCATACTCAAGTACTTTTCAAGATAGTGATTATTTAAAACTTTAAAGATTCAATATAGAGCATTTTCAAAGCAGTAATGCTATCCGATGGGGGAAAATATATACTGCATTCTGTCACTTGGCAACGACTTACAAGACGGCTCCTCTGGACTGGAGTTAAGTATGGGGTAGGGTCCAAGGCAGCACCAACTGGTCACCTTGGTTGGCTCTGAGGTGTCAGGGTGCGGAGGTGCTTTGCAGTCAATGGGAGACAGTCCACTTGAAAAGCACAGGTTTTGGGCACACTGGTATACAGTCGATCCACTCGGGTTGGAGGGCTCCTGTGTAGTGCGACTTTGTCCAGTGGGGTTGCACTGTTTATGACACTTATGGTTCTCGGTCCCTACAGAAAGAGGCTGCAGGTGGGGACAGGGGGACCAATGTGGCCAAACCCAAGAGTGGACAGATGCTCATAAGGGTTTCAGAACCATGTTGGCACTGTCGCCTCCCTCGCACTCGTACTGAGGGGTGTGGGTGCAAGGAGTCCTTGAGGCGTCAGGTTGCGGTAGGTCAGAGACTCCTGTAGGAAAATGGCTCTTTATGTGGTATACCAGTTAGTGGTTATATCGTATAATGAGTCCAGAGATTCCCCCTGACGTGTACAGGGCTCAACATAAACCTAAAGGGCTATATTTGTGGTAGTGTGGTCAAGCAGAGTTAGGCCTAACAGAGGTGTGCAAGACATTTGTTATGCACACAGGGATTAAAAAATGACAGCACAAAAAGAAGATCCACACCAACTTTAGAAAAATAAGCTTCTTCCAAGGTTTATTTTAAGACAATGAAATACGTAAAAAGGTAAGCACATTTTTCAAGAAAAATACTTTTTACTTTAAAAGGTGCTAACTTACAGGCTTCTTTGGGTTTAGGTTGCCGGTTTGCTGTTTGGGAGTGGGGGGCCACCACTTCTGGTAGTGAGCACCCTACGTCCACTCTCTGTGAGGTGAGGAGCCACCAACTCAGGGTGAACAGCATGATTAGTCGGGTCTTTTTGTGGTTCAGGTAGGGCTTCACCAGTGCCAACTTTGGAATTCTCCCCTTTTGGTGTAGAATTTCCATGGCTCACTGGATCTGTGGCTAACAGTTGACACCTTTCCTAACGTTCTTCTTTGGCTCCTTCTTTTGGGGCTTACCTGCACTAACTGCAGGTTTAGACCCCTTTTCCAGATTCCTTGTGTGAGGCCTTCACTGGATAAGTACTTCACTTTGGCTCATACCAACCTCTGGGTGGTCATTCCCAAGGAGACAGTCAAAGAGGATGTCTTTATTAACTACCACCTTTCTCCAACTAAGGGACCCGGCTATTTCTAGGGGCACTACAGCCACAGGTCTAACAGTGGCCTCCCTTGGGATAGACCTTACTATTTTTGTCTCACCTGGGGCATACTGGTATGAGAGCATCAACCCGACATTCACCACAGAGTGACAAGCAGTTATTTCTCAGTGCAGTGGCTAGGATTCCATTCACCAGCATGTGGTAGAAGAGTCTACTCCCCCTGGAATCCCCAACTCACCTTTTGGGCCCACTTTCCACTTGAAGCCCTGGTCTGAGGAACCACCCTCAAAGGCTACACTGGCAACCCCTGAAGTTAAACTAAGGATTTGGCTTTTAGGACAGCAAGGGTACTTGGATAGGTGCCCTATGTTGTTGCATTTAAGGCACCAAGTCTTCCTGGTGTCCCAGTTCACACCCTGGTACCAATTTTATATTTTGTGAGGTGTCTTGGGGCACACCCTCCAAATCCAGTTTTTGGTGGCCTAAAAGGGACTCCTTACTTTAATCTGTTTCAGAGTGCCCTTCTGTATGGGGGAGGATCTTTTTGGCCTCATTCTTTTGGTCACCCCCACCATACCTAGATTTAGACACTCTGGTCCTTACCCAATGATCAGCCTTCTTCCCCAACTCTTGGGGAAGGACTGGCCCCAGGACTACTAGGTATTGATGCACATTTTCCTGCACACAATTACTTACCAGATGTTCTTTCACTATCAAATTATAATGTCCATCATGATCATGCACATTACCACCATCTAACCAACCTCCTAGTGATTTCACGGAGTAGTTAGTCTACAAAATCTACCCAAGTCTGGCTCTAGGCTTTTTGAGCTTTCCTGAATCTGATCCTATACTCCTCAGTGGCGAATCATAAGCCCTCAACTAGGTCATAGGATTAAGCCTCTTTCTCAGAGTATCAAGAGTCTAGCCCTGCGCTTGCCTTGGAACATGTCCCACAGGATAGCGCTTCACAGCTTTTTGTCACCCTGTCTGCTAAGACAGGACCTATCCTATCAAAAGCAATGAACCAGTTTGTGAGATCATCGCCTTCAAATAATTTTGGGAAAATCCCTTTGGGGATTTTAGGGTCAAAATAATCTACTCTCTCCCTATTTATTGTGCTGCCACCATAGATGGGTCATAGGCCCATCTCAGGTCTTTCTTTTTACATGGCCAGTAGTTTATTCTCTAATGCTATACTCTTGGCCAGTTTCCGAACATCTGCATCTTCAGTGTCTACTTCATCTAGGACACTACAGTGGTCACTTCCAGAGGTGTTGCTATCTGAGGAGGTAGTGGTGGATTCAGAGTCCCCCTCCTTCGACCACTTGGGATTCATCATACTCTTCCCTACTGGAGGAAGTTCTACCTGCCAGGGCCATGTATATCTCGGTCAGCAAATGCTGCAGATGGGCTTTTGTGGTTTCAGGACCCATGGCAAGTTTCCATGCCTTGCACAGCTCTTTGATTTGTGGAGCTCTCAGGTGTGCATAGGGGACCAGGCTGAGCTCTTGGGGAAGTCCCTGGGGACCCAGACAGGGTTTTTAAAGAAGTTGGGAACGTATTAGTAAATTTCCAAAATAATGTTAAGTATATGACTACTTTACAGACTTCAAATTTCTAATCAGCAGGGGTCTTAACTAAGGCCCTAACACTAGTTTAAATTAGAAAGAAACTGAAAATTTGAAAAATATTTTATCTAAAGACAATTTAGAATTTCCTTTTGTGAAATCAATCAAGTGCTACAACAAATGTTTTGTACCGGACAGCTGCACAACCAATGTAAGAAGCCGGCTCCTTATGTAATATACCAGTAAGTGGATATACTTTGTAGAGACAAGGGCTCAATGTAAACTGAAAGTGCTCTATTCGTGGTACTGTGGTCGAGCAGGCTTAGGCCTAACACAGAGGAGTGTAAGACATTTGTTATGCACATAATGATTAATGACACAACTCGAAAAGAAGATCCATACCAATTTTAGAAAAATAAGCTTCTTTCAAGAAATCGGTAAAAATACTTTTGACTTTAAAAACTGGACACTTGGAAAACAAGAATGCAGCTTTGCAGGTAAGTACACAACTTACAGTCTTGATTTTCAGGATGAAGAATCCGCACCAGACATGGTTTAGGTAAGTAGCAAATCTGCACCTCCAGCGGCACAGGGACGGCCAGGTACAGGGATCAAACTCGGGATCTGGTGCCAATTTTATCGAAAGGAGATGGGGGAAAAAAAAAATGGAAGACATGGTGCTCACAGGTGAATAAAGCGGTTTGGTATTGCAGTCTCCGGGGGTTAAAGTAAGAACAGGTGGGGCCACAAGGCAGCACTAATCTTACACCCTCAGCGGCACAGGGTCGTCTGGGTGTAGAGTGCCGACACAGCGGCGGACGCCCAATATAAGTCAATGGGGAGATCGGTTTTGCAGAAACGCCTTGAAAAACATGTCTTAGAACCCAGGTACCTCTCAGGAGGTCAGGCCAGGAGGCCAGATGTAGAAACCCCACAGCTGCCCAGGTAATTAGATGATAGAATACGCAAGTACACAGTTGGTTGCGCTCCCCAAGGTCCAGGGGCTTCTGTTGCAGGGGTGTCCTTAGGTGTTGGAAAAGATTTACTGGGCAGGTCAGGTGGAGTCTTCGAGTTGAGGCTACAGGCGTCGAGGTAGAGCCCGGCAGGGGTTAGCTCACAGTGGACTCTTGCTCAGAAGTGCTGGGGAACCTTCACAGGACTGGTGGGCTACTTCGACTCGGGATGTGGGTGTTAGGTGCAGGGGTGGGTCCGGTGTTGTTTTAGTCAGTTTCTTCTGGACAGGTCCGCTATTCACAGGAGAGCTTAATCTTTGACGAAGGCTTTGAAGATTGATGGGCTGCAGGAGGGGCAGTCATTTGGCTGCCAGATCATCAAGGGCTGCAGACAGGCCGGCAGGGCTGGTGCCAAGTCAGTTGGTGTCTGCAGTCTTCTCTGCTGGTGCAACGTTTTAGTGTCCAGTTCTTCATCAGTCATCAGGAGTATAGATTTAGAGGCGTTACAGGGGAGTGACCGGTAGGGACCATTTACTAGGGACCTAAAGGGGTGTCTGAAGTTGCTCATCGTGAAACAGTTTTAGTGAAAGAACACTGGTACGGGGAACCTGGAAAGCAGGGTCCCAGTAAACTTCAGTAAAAGTTGCATCAAAAACAATGCTAAACATGGGGGGGTTGGGGTGGGGAGGAAGTACGGCAACAGAAACTAACTTTGCAACACTCAGTGACCTTGTGAGGGGGAAACAAGGAAGCCAGGCCACACTTGGGATGGCAAATTCGGATGTCCCTCGATGGTGGGTCAAGCTTGGAGCTGTTGGAAGGTCGGATTGGACCACCAACAAGCCTTGGTTGCTGCAACTGCTCTGGTACACAGGCTATTAGTGCTGGGTAGCTCCTGAGGGTTCTGGCGTCTCCTAACTTGGCAATGATACGGATTTAACATCCTGAGCATGGAGGCCTTTGTCCTGTCATGCTGCTCATTTGGCGAGTCCGATGGCTAGCAACACGGTGGATCAGCAAATGCTTTGCGGATCTGCAGACGCAGGGGAGCACCTCCTCAACTCTAAGGGAGATCTTTCCCAGTTGTTGAGGTGCTGGGCAGTCCTCCAGGGGTTTGGGGAGAGTATTCAGCTCTTGGCAAAGTCGGATCCAGCAATAGTCGAAGGGAAAGCAGCCTGGTAGGGTTTGTGCCAATCTCAAGTGCATGTCTTCAGTACTCGCACTAATCAGTACCTCTTTCTTCAATTCCCAGTAGTCGAGTTACATTTCCTGGCGTCAGGGGGCCACCTAAATACTCAATTTAGGGGCATTATGGGGAGCGAAGGGTGGTAGCCAATGGGCTACTTACCCCTGGGGTCACTACACACCCTAGGGGGCCTTTTACGGTGGAAAGTGGACATCTCCCTGTGCCAGAGTTCCTAATTCCGCCACACACAAGATGGTAGAATTCGTTCTTTTGTGTTCACTTCAGGCTGCCCACATTAGGGGTTTAACTAGACTGAAAGTGCAACGCACCTCCCTGCATAGCTAATTTCCCACCCCAGTGCATAACTAATTTGCTGCCTGTTCTGTGGTGGGAAATTAGCTATGCCAGATGGGCCTCCGGAGAGCAGATGGCATCTCGCAGGTCTGGAGGAAGCCAGGCTGGCATATCAAAGGCGGTAGGCTCTTTGAAGCGCCCTACCTTGACATACTAAATTACTAGTCATCCTACTGGAGGAGATGCAAGCGCCTCCGGTAAGAGTTGGCACTTTTTATGACCTCAGGGCCAAGCTCTCACCTCCTAGGCAGTCAGAAACTGGTCTGTGGCGACAGACTGGAACAGACTAGTCAGCCAGCACACTAGATGACTAGCAGGATTCAAGGGGTGCCTCTAAGGTACCCCATGGGTGCATGTATTAATATATCCATCACTGGCATCAGTGTTGATTAATATGAGGTGCATATACCAAACACCATATGTTACATTGAAGCCATTATGTAGCTGGGAAACCCGTTTTGCTTTCAATACAGTGAAAATAATGTTCGATAACTTTGTATTCCTTTACTTTCCTTATTTATTTTTCTACTTGGTGTGATATACCCAGATATCGCACTGGGTCATTTCCTAGAGAAAAGGTAAGTAAGCAGTTTTTAGTTATTTGCAATTTTTCAAAGTTCAATACAAAACTAACTCGACACTTAAAACAATTTTTAGAAAAAACTGTCAATGTATTCCTATGGAGAAAAATTAATTTTTACGGTTTGCAGGTAAGTAGAAGTTTGTGGGAGTTAGTATTCTAGGGTTAGAACCTGGGTTCCCCCATGGTTGAGGATGTACTCTCAAACACCCTCATCGGCACTAGGGCAGCTGGGTGCAGAGTGCTGAGGCCCAATGTTATCCAATGGGGGGCTTCCGGTTGGTGGCTGCTCACGAGCAGGCCACAAGGTTGTGGGAGCAAAGCTCCTGGGCTTTAGCTCAGGGCAAAGGGGGATCCGTTTTAGCACCCAGAGTACACCTACAGCAGCGCTGGGCCGGCTGGGTGCTGGATTGGTATTGCATGCCCTGTTGATTTTAATGGGGATTCTCCAGTTCAACAAGGACTGCAGGTTCAGGGACGGAGATCTTCTGGAGGTGACCACCGATTGGAGAGGTAAGTTGGGATGCCGGGGGATGCTGGGACAACATCGGTTGGGCCACCCAAGGCTGTGGGACTTCGGGTGCTGTATGTCTTTAGGCGGCTGATTTTCTTACCAACTCCAGTCGCGGTTCGGATGGATCCTCCTGAAAGAGGCTGCCGGCTACCCTGGGAGATTCGAGGAATGTCAGATCACCAGATCTCGGGTCAGGATCGCCGCAGAGAACTCCACTCAAACTCGGGTTGTAGGCGTCAGGTGCTCAGTGGTGCAGACTCATGGTTTTGGCTGGGCCAGGGTATGTTGGTGAGCAAACCCGGTGCTCACAGGAGACAAAGTCTTTGGTTTGGAAGCCAAGGCAGGTCCTCATGTTCTCGAGGTTGCTGGCTGCAGGACACACCAGGTTATCGCTGGAGCAGGTTCGAGGTGGGGACAGGCTTGTAGTGCTGGGGCCAAGTCAGTGGGAGTCCTCTTCTTAGTTTCAGCAGATTCTTTGGTCCTCCGTGTCGATTCTTGTGTGAGGAGGCAATGTTCAGGGCTGCACCTAAATACTAGATTTAGGGGTGTTACAGTTAGGTAAAGGTTGGGAACAATTCTTAGAAATTGTAAGCGCAGTGCTACCATTAAGAGTATATGGTGCTGGGAGTTTGTCATTACGAACTCCACAGCAGCATAATGGCTACACCGACAACTGAGAAGTTTGGTATCAAACTTCTCAGCACATTAAATCCACACTGATGCCAGTGGGGGATTTATTGAAAAATGCACACAGAGGGCATCTCTAAGATGCCCCTGAAAAACAACCTGCCAATAGTATCCAGGCTGAGTGGTGGCTTTCAGCTGCCACCATCAGATATTTCTGGACCCCTAGGTCGAGAGCCTGCTGCTCTCAGAGGCCTGAAACAATGCACATCCTGGGACGAGGTGCCAAGCCTCCTCCCCCAGGATGGGCAGGGCCTACGAAGGGGAAGCTTCAAAGGCTTGCCGCCTTAGTGAGCTTCCCTAGACTACTTTCAGCAACTGGACCCCACTTGTTCTGACCCCCAACTTTGGACGGGAGAACGGGTGAGAAAAACAAGTGAGGAAGAGAGGTGTGCCCACCTCTGCCGACTCCACCCCTCAGGTGGGGGAGGAGAGGTTAAGCACAACTCTCCATCACCGCCATCTTGCAGAAGGGGGGGACCCAGCCAACCAAGGAAAGGCTTATGCCCCCCTCCCACTGGAGGGTGACATAATAGGGGGTGTACCCACCCCAGGGAATGGGGTGGGTACACCAGGCCACCCTAGTGCCGCTAAGGGTGCAACTTTGGTGCTACTTTGTTTCCCCATTTGCCCTGAGCTAAACAACCAAGTGGCCTGCTCGTCAGCAGCCACCAACAGGAGGTCCCCTATCCCCCATTGGATAACACTGGGCCTCAGCACTCAGCACCCAGCCGCCCTAGTGCCGCTGAGGATGTAACAAGAGTGCATTCCTGACCCGGGGGGAGCCTGAATTTTAACCCCAGAACCTCAACTCTCCCTACTGAATACTTACCCTAAAATCGATAACACTATTTTCCTCCAAAGGATAACATTGACTGTTTTTCTTGGAAAAGTTTTTAAGTGTGGAGTTTGAAAACCTAAAGAAATTCTTTAAAATTATACTAACTAACAAAAAGATTTTACTTACCTGTTTACAGGAAATGTCACAGTGTAGTATCCAAGTATACTACACTGTGTAAGAAAAGTGATCTCAAAAGTAACTTACCTGTAATCTTACTGAAAATCCTATACAAAGTATAGGTGCGGTCTCTACAAAGCATTGCATTTCTCCGAAACAATACTGTAAATCATAACAAAGTGCATTTACAATTGCAATTCAAACGGTGTTACAATCTGTATATTTATTGCAAAGTAGTTATCACTTATCTGTGCCTGGTTTTCTTGGTTCCAGGAAATAAAATAACAAAAAGAATATTTTTTTATACAAACACAATTGGTCTGAAGTTCAGTATTTAAATGTGTGAAATCATTTGCTGATTGAGTGTGTATAACAAATGCTTAACACTGTCCTCTGAAAAAGCCTTACTGCTCTACCACTTTACCACAAATAGAAAGTGAGGTGCTATCTAACTTTACCTCTGCAAACCTATACCTCACTTTGGTATAGTATATACAGAGACAGCTTCCTACAGTGTCTGTTAAGGTACAGGACCTAGAAGGGTGGCAAAATAAGAGCAGCAGCCCTTAGAGGCACTTTCTCACACTAGTGCTGATTAACCCAGAAAGTCGTGAAATACAGCCCTGACAAAGTGTCTCCCACTGTGTGAATGAACTGCGATGCAGTTATGTTTAGCAGAAGCAGGTAAAGATGGCCACCTGGCAGATGGCAAGCATCAGAACGCCTCTGGTGAGTAGTAAAAGCAGTTGTGGTGCTGTTGGGGTAGGCACAAATTCCACCTAGAGGTTGTTCCTTGGCCAAGGAAGAGAGATTTTAATACTAAGTGTAACCCATCACAAAACTGAACGCTAACCAAAAACTTGCCTTTCTTCATTCCAGTGAATCCAACAAAAATCTGATCAGCCATCATCTCCTGTTGTACGCAATAAGAAACCACTCAACCACGGCCCAATCTAGCCAAGTGTTCCTTATCTTTGGTGAGGTGATGAGGAGGGAAGTAGGATCATAGTGTGAGGGACTTGCTCATGTAAAAAGCAAACAATTTTGGGAGGAAAGATGAGCGAGTAAGAATAATCAGTTTATCTGGATAGACCAGCGTAATTGGTGGCTGGACCAAGAGGGCACGGAGACTCTACAGGCCGAAGGCAATGAGAGTTAGAAAATAGTTTTCGGAGTTAAAGGTTTAACCAGGCAACTGCACAACAGTTTGGTAAGAAGGCAGACAGAAAACCTTAATAACTTCTAAGCAGGCGCGGTGCGTCCATTGGGGCGTAGGGGCGAACCCCCACTAAGCCCCATGGACCCACCACGTCCTCACTAGAAGCCAAACACAATTATTTTTAAAAATCGCGCTATCTGCCGGCCGGGAACCGGGAGACACCCGACCTTCCCGGAGTGCGCAAGGGGGGGTGGGGGGGGGGGGAAGGATCGGGCTGCTGCAGCTGCGCAAGTGTATTTCTGGGCACAAACATGCCCGCGCATGCGCAGATCGTTTTCTTGTGAATTCCCCCTTAGAGAGAGGACCAGGGGGCGGGCCGCAGCCCCCGGGGTTACACAGGGCGACTGGGCGAGGAGTCATGGTGCCCCCCCAGCCAATCCTGGCGCAGGATTGGCTGGTCACTACATAGCCCGGTTACATAACCCCTGACGGATAGCACGGCCGACTTTGGTGCTGGGAAACCAGGTTCGAGCCTCTTATCGAACCATAAAAATGTATACATGACTTACTTTGGTGTTAAATTAATAGATATTTTAAAAAACAAATAAAAATGATGTTCCGACTAAGGTGTGAAATTGGTGTCGAATAAATACATGTTTTTAAAAACAATTAATATTAATCATGTATCATTGGTGCTGGAGTACAAGGTTCGAGACTGGTATTAAACACTGACAAGCTGTGTGCAAGTTATATGGTCATAACAATACATGAATGATGGATGCAGGATGGGTGGATGCATGAATGGATGCAGGATGGATGCAGGATGGGTAGATGAATGAATGATGGATGAATGATGGATGCAGGGTGGATGGATGGGTGCATGATGGATGGATGGGTGGGTGGATGCAGGATGGATGATGGATGCTGGATGGGTGGATGGGTGGATGGATGGGTGGATGAATGAATGATGGATGCAGGATGGATGGATGGGTGCATGAATGAATGATGGGTGCATGAATGAATGATGGATGCAGGATGGATGGGTGGACACATGAATGGATGCAGGATGAATGATGGGTGGATGAATGGATGGGTGGATGCATGAATGAATGATGGATGCAGGATGGGTGGATGAATGAATGATGGATGCAGGATGGATGCAGGATGGATGCAGGATGGATGCAGGATGGATGCAGGATGGATGCAGGATGGATGCAGGATGGATGGGTGGATGGGTGGATGAATGAATCATGGATGCAGGATGGATGGGTGGATGAATGAATGATGGGTGCATGAATGAATGATGGATGCAGGATGGATGGGTGGATGGGTGGACACATGAATGGATGCAGGATGAATGATGGGTGGGTGAATGGATGGGTGGATGCATGAATGAATGATGGATGCAGGATGGGTGGATGAATGATGGATGCAGGATGGATGCAGGGTGGATGGATGGGTGCATGAATGAATGATGGATGCAGGATGGATGGGTGGATGAATGGATGCAGGAATGGATGATGGATGGGTGGATGGGTGGATGGATGGATGGGTGGGTGGATGGATGCATGAATGAATGATGGATGGATGGATGGGTGGATGAATGAATGATGGATGCAGGATGGATGGGTGGATGAATGAATGATGGATGCAGGATGGATGGGTGGATGGATGGATGCATGAATGATGTATGGATGGATGCAAGGTGGTTCGGGCTCGCTCGCTGCGCTCGCTGCGGTGCAATATGCAAATTAGTTTACGCCTCACCCACCACTTTCAAATGTCACCAGCCGCCCCTGCTTCTAAGTAGCCACTGCTAGGCCTATACCTGGGCAAGAGCGAGTGCCTCAGAATGCAGAACTAAAAACAAGTCAGAGCATCCGATCACACCACAATACAAACTTGCTCCAGCAACATATATAAGAGGATCTTGTGGTGGGTTAAAGGACTTGACCACCCTGCTGCAATAGTAGGTCTACCCCGAGTGGGAGAAGAAGAAATTACGGAATGCAGAGTTCCAAAAGGGGTGTATGGTTAGGAATTAGGTTTAAAAGTATGCAATTAGGGGGTCTAGGGAATACTCAGAACGGTTTGGGGTTAAAAGGTATACGATAAGTGTTCTAGAATTACGGCGCTCAGTGTATAGAGGTTTGGGGTACAGAAAATAAGTGGTAGGGGAATATGTTTGAGTACTGGGTATAAAATCTCCTTAGGAGTTGGGGGTTAAAAGATTGGGTTTAGAGTTAAAGGCGGGGGTAAAGACTTGACGGTATGGTGTAATGTTATGTTAGTTGATGCAGATTTGTAGAGCGCACTATCACCATGGATGCTATCCTGGCACTGAGCAGGTGTGAGTCTAGCCACACATCGGGCCTAATGGGACTACTCACAAAGCCAAGTTTTTAGCAGAATTTGAGAAGAGATGTGGAGGCTCTTATGTGTAGTGGCAGGAGGTCTAGAAGGTTTGTGAAAGCAGATAAGATTGTTGAGGTATGCTGAGACACTTATGTAGTGCCTTGAAAGTGTGGGTGAGGAGTTTGAATAGTACTAGTTTATGAATTGGGAGCCATATGTGATCCTTTAGGTGTGGTGCAAGGTGATGAGTGTGGTGTGAGAGTTTCAGAGTGATTGTGACCTAGACGTGCACAACATTGTTACATGTGCTGATTTGGAGCTATTTGAAAATCTTCCTCAGCATCTTCAGGGTATGTCGAGTTTGCTATTGATGGCGATCCAGATGTTGGCATAGGTGGTGGTGGTACATGGTGATTTGCTCTTCCCAAAGATCACGATTTTAGCCTCATCTCTGTTTAGCTTTAGACAGTTGGCCTTTATCAAGTGAGGGGATTTCAGTCATGCAGACAGTGAACTTGATCCGGGTACTAGGCATCCTGACCATGAGCAAAGGAATGAGTTGCATCATTGGTGTAAGAGAGGAGGTTGATGTGATAGAGGAACATGCTGGCTAGAGGGATCATGTATGCATTGAAGAGGGTCGGGCTCAGGGAGGATCCTTCCAAAACTCCGCAGATGAGGTCACAGCGGTCCGAGGTGCACGGTGCCAGGCTGTCCAGCAGATCCATCACACTACATGCTCTTGAATTCCAAGGTCGTGTAGGTGTTGGATGAGGTGGGAGACCGTATCAAATGTGGCAAAGAGGTCCAGGAAGATGAGGGCCACAGTGTCTCGTCTGTCCGTAGTCATGCGAATGTCATTCATGGCAGTGATCAGGGCACTTTGCATGCTAAAGTTGGGTCTGAAACCAACAGTGTTGTGGAGTTGGTGGCCGTAGAGTTTTTTCAGTGAGGAGTTTGTTTAGAATTTTCTCTATAACCTTGAGCGGGAATGGTAGCAGTGTTAAGAATGCAGAGGTTATGTTACAGAGTTGAAGTTAAGGTTTAGGGTAAATTGTTATAGGCTTGGTCACATGGTTGTGGGGTGGAGATAAAAGGATTAACTCTCATGTTTAAATTTATTTAATGTGCTTATTTTAAAGTATGTTGATTGTTACTTTTAGTTCATCTGCTCAAAAGTTTAAAAAGATGTATTTGTTGCCTTTCACAGTAACGTTGCATGTAATTCATTTCAATAGAGAACACTATCACTACAATTTTGAAGTGGTGCAATTGTAAATGTTAATAAAACAAGCATTTGCAATGCAATAGGTCTCGTATTAGGAAAGTTTGAGCCAATCGGTCTTGTAAATTACAATTTTTTTATTTATGTGTTTGTTTTGAAAATAGCTAAATTAATAGCTTTGTCATTTACAATGCCAATAGTTATAACTTTCGCAAATGTGACACCTATACCATTTGTAATGCAACATGTGTTCTATTTACGTGACTTAGATGTATTGATATTACAAATAACAATGGCTTTTAATTTTTTTAAATAATTAATACTTAAATAAAAGTGATTGTAATTTATAATGGTAATAGCTTAAACTTTTGTAAATAACTTTAGTAAAGATTATGTTCAGTGTATTTTATTGTGACGAAAATGCAAGAACAGAAGTGAAATATTAACATCTTTTTGTAACATTTGTAATAAAGCTTGAAACATTGAGAGAACATATTTGAACCCGTTGTTGAATGGTTGCACAGATTGATGCTGTGATGGCGTGGAGTGATGTTGTGGTGGCGACGAGTGATGCTGTGGCAGCGCATAGTGATGTTGTGGTGCCCTTGAGTGACGCTGTGGAGGCCCTGGGTGACGCTGTGGAGGCCCTGGGTGACGCTGTGGAGGCCCTGGGTGACGCTGTGGAGGCCCTGGGTGACGCTGTGGAGGCCCTGGGTGACGCTGTGGAGGCCCTGGGTGACGCTGTGGAGGCCCTGGGTGACGCTGTGGAGGCCCTGGGTGACGCTGTGGAGGCCCTGGGTGACGCTGTGGAGGAGGCCCTGGGTGACGCTGTGGAGGCCCTGGGTGACGCTGTGGAGGCCCTGGGTGACGCTGTGGAGGCCCTGGGTGACGCTGTGGAGGCCCTGGGTGACGCTGTGGAGGCCCTGGGTGACGCTGTGGAGGCCCTGGGTGACGCTGTGGAGGCCCTGGGTGACGCTGTGGAGGCCCTGGGTGACGCTGTGGAGGCCCTGGGTGACGCTGTGGAGGCCCTGGGTGACGCTGTGGAGGCCCTGGGTGACGCTGTGGAGGCCCTGGGTGACGCTGTGGAGGCCCTGGGTGACGCTGTGGAGGCCCTGGGTGACGCTGTGGAGGCCCTGGGTGACGCTGTGGAGGCCCTGGGTGACGCTGTGGAGGCCCTGGGTGACGCTGTGGAGGCCCTGGGTGACGCTGTGGAGGCCCTGGGTGACGCTGTGGAGGCCCTGGGTGACGCTGTGGAGGCCCTGGGTGACGCTGTGGAGGCCCTGGGTGACGCTGTGGAGGCCCTGGGTGACGCTGTGGAGGCCCTGGGTGACGCTGTGGAGGCCCTGGGTGACGCTGTGGAGGCCCTGGGTGACGCTGTGGAGGCCCTGGGTGACGCTGTGGAGGCCCTGGGTGACGCTGTGGAGGCGCTGAGTGACGCTGTGGAGGCGCTGAGTGACGCTGTGGAGGCGCTGAGTGACGCTGTGGAGGCGCTGAGTGACGCTGTGGAGGCGCTGAGTGACGCTGTGGTGATGCTGTGGTGGTGCTGAGTGATGCTGTGGTGGTGCTGAGTGATGCTGAGTGATGCTGTGGTGGGGCTGAGTGATGCTGTGGTGGGGCTGAGTGATGCTGTGGTGGGGCTGAGTGATGCTGTGGTGGGGCTGAGTGATGCTGTGGTGGGGCTGAGTGATGCTGTGGTGGGGCTGAGTGGTGCTGTGGTGGGGCTGAGTGATGCTGTGGTGGGGCTGAGTGGTGCTGTGGTGGGGCGGAGTGGTGCTGTGGTGGGGCTGAGTGGTGCTGTGGTGGGGCTGAGTGGTGCTGTGGTGGGGCTGAGTGGTGCTGTGGTGGGGCTGAGTGATGCTGTGGTGGGGCTGAGTGATGCTGTGGTGGGGCTGAGTGATGCTGTGGTGGTGCTGAGTGATGCTGTGGTGGGGCTGAGTGATAATGTGGTGGGGCTGAGTGGTGCTGTGGTGGGGCTGAGTGGTGCTGTGGTGGTGCTGAGTGGTGCTGTGATGGTGCTGTGGTGGGGCTGTGGTGGGGCTGAGTGGTGCTGAGTGATGCTGTGGTGGTGCTGAGTGATGCTGTGGTGGTGCTGAGTGATGCTGTGGTGGTGCTGAGTGATGCTGTGGTGGTGCTGAGTGATGCTGTGGTGGTGCTGAGTGATGCTGTGGTGGTGCTGAGTGATGCTGTGGTGGTGCTGAGTGATGCTGTGGTGGTGCTGAGTGATGCTGTGGTGGTGCTGAGTGATGCTGTGGTGGTGCTGAGTGATGCTGTGGTGGTGCTGAGTGATGCTGTGGTGGTGCTGAGTGATGCTGTGGTGGTGCTGAGTGATGCTGTGGTGGTGCCGAGTGATGCTGTGGTGGTGCCGAGTGATGCTGTGGTGGTGCCGAGTGATGCTGTGGTGGTGCTGAGTGATGCTGTGGTGGTGGCGAGTGATGCTGTGGTGGTGGCGCCGAGTGATGCTGTGGTGGTGCCGAGTGATGCTGTGGTGGTGCCGAGTGATGCTGTGGTGGTGCCGAGTGATGCTGTGGTGGTGCTGAGTGATGCTGTGGTGGTGCTGAGTGATGCTGTGGTGGTGCTGAGTGGTGCTGTGGTGGTGCTGTGGTGGTGCTGAGTGATGCTGTGGCGGTGCTGAGTGATGCTGTGGCGGTGCTGAGTGATGCTGTGGTGGTGCTGAGTGATGCTGTGGTGGTGCTGAGTGATGCTGTGGTGGTGCTGAGTGATGCTGGGGTGGTGCTGAGTGATGCTGGGGTGGCGCTGAGTGATGCTGGGGTGGTGCTGAGAAATGCTGGGGTGGCGCTGAGTGATGCTGGGGTGGCGCTGAGTGATGCTGGTGTGGCGCTGAGTGGTGCTGCTGAGTGATAATGTGGTGGTGCATAATGTGGTGGTGCTGAGTGATAATGTGGTGGTACTGAGTGATAATGTGGTGGTGCTGAGTGATAATGTGGTGGTGCTGAGTGATAATGTGGTGGCGCTGAGTGATGCTGGGGTAGCGCTGAGTGATGCTGGGGTAGCGCTGAGTGATGCTGGGGTAGCGCTGAGTGATGCTGGGGTAGCGCTGAGTGATGCTGGGGTGGCGCTGAGTGATGCTGGGGTGGCGCTGAGTGATGCTGGGGTGGCGCTGAGTGATGCTGGGGTGGCGCTGAGTGATGCTGGGGTGGCGCTGAGTGATACTGGGGTGGCGCTGAGTGATGCTGGGGTGGCGCTGAGTGATGCTGGGGTGGCGCTGAGTGATGCTGGGGTGGCGCTGAGTGATGCTGGGGTGGCGCTGAGTGGTGCTGGGGTGCTGCTGAGTGGTGGTGCTGAGTGATAATGTGGTGGTGCTGAGTGATAATGTGGTGGTGCTGAGTGATAATGTGGTGGTGCTGAGTGATAATGTGGTGGTGCTGAGTGATGCTCGGGTGGCGCTGAGTGATGCTGGGGTAGCGCTGAGTGATGCTGGGGAGGCGCTGAGAGATGCTGTGGTAGTCGCATCATGTTCACATTTAGAAAAGTGTTTCAGAGGGTTGAAGTAAGATGAGCAACCTGCCAGAAACAAATGGGGAAGAAAGGAACGGATGGGGAAAAAGCTGCGGCAGCAATTTAGGGCATTACATCAAGAGTGAAAAAAGGATATCGTGCAACACTAAAATGACACCGATATTAGGAACTGTTCTAGAAATCCTGTGGTGAAGATGAATGCTGCAGAGAATGACACCCCATACCAGACTAGAACAAAGAATGATATCATTGAAAACAATATCATTTCATGTTACGGAAAGCTGTGGAAATGTTGGTCCCTACATAATTGATGATGTCAGCACAAAGTGTGAGTGGATCTTCTAAACTGTCAAAAAGTAACTTAATCTTCTAATTCTGTATGAGTATTTGTTAGATTCTACGACAGAGAGGGGCTGTGAAGGACGGAGAGGCGACAGGCAGAGGCCACGCGCGGCGGACATCAAAGGAAGGGTGGGAGGAAAAAAACTGATTAGCGAGCGAGAAAAGCCAGAAACACCAGGGGGGCGGGGAAGCAGATTGCCTTCAAGCAAGCCCCTTTTACAAAAGCTCTCGACGTGGCCAGCGAGTGGGAGGGAGGAAAGGGAGTGAGGGGAGGCAGAAGCCTTTGATGGTGGTTTGCGAGGCCAAGCACGCCTGGGGAAGCTTCATGCATGAGTGAACAACATGCATTTAACGAAATCTGCTTGGTTCAAGAGACTCTGGTTCCGTAGTAATAGGTCTTTGAGTTATAAATAACTCGACCTAAAAACTGACACTATTTCTCAGTTTCAAAAACACTGAGTTAAGGTAAAACCTAAGAAGACTGAAGGTTAGCCTAGATCGTGGCATGTCAATGCCTAAAATACATTTAGGTTTGCAATTTCAAAAGGCTGTGTGTAGCATAATACCAACTGCCTTATTAATTTGCTTTTAAGTTCTATTCCTCTTAGATGTCATGGGAAGTTCCCACAGGAGACAGAATTCCTCTCTTATTTACTTTATCATGTAAGTTCAGAATTTCCAAACCGTACTATAATAAGTCAAGAGTACTTCAACTTCTCTACTCCTGGTGAGCCAAGTGCCTAAATGGAGTAAGTTGGCTATCCAACTGTCATGAAATCTTACCGATGCCCCAGGGGCTGCAGTTGTACACAGTAGCCACACAGTTAACTTCCCATCAACTCCTTTGCTGCGTTTGTCGGCCAACGGCTGTCGTGAGCACTACTTCCGTAGTGCTGCGCACGCCCGTTTGCCGAAGCGGCCCCGCCCACTTCGCTAAGTCGCCGCACTGCGGCGCAATTGCCACAGCGGTTAAGCGGTTAACACCAACTGTCACAAGACCCTATGGAAATGCATCAGAACTGGAATAGGTGGGGTAATGTCCTGTTTCTATGAAGAAAGACAATTAGAGGCTACTGTTAGTGATAGAGACGCAGTCATCAAAAATATGCATTGTATTTCGTGGAAGTTTGCATTTTTTATTAAATAATGCTTCTATACCTACCGCAAGTTTGATAAACAGGTCCACAAGATTTCTTGGTGGCATGACAATGGAAGTGTTCAGTGCAATCACGTAACACTTGTGCAATTGCAGATCAAAGTATGCAGTCAGGAGCTAGTGCGAGAAGAAAAGAAAAGTAAATGAATAGTATAATTCACAACTGGGACAACAGACGAGAACAATTCTGCGACAAACAATTTCACCATAATAAATTCTGTGTTTATGAGACCATCCTATTCCCAAATTAGGAATACACTTATTTTTTTCAATAGCATTTGAATTGCAAATAATTTAAAAACGTTAAAGTTTTCACAACTTTTTCTGTTTTATACCATTTTAGTAGCCAGAAAGCCTAAATCCACCCAAATAGGACTGTAAAATACTGAAATATTAACAGCCTGCTATAAGAATAAGACGTTAGAGAAGACAGATAGAAATGGCGAAGAGAACATTAAAATTAGCAACAGCTTTACACAAACTTTCATGAACACTGCTACGTTCAAAATTCACCATTTGCACTGCACTACAGGATCTCATTTGAAAGTTGGTGCTTACCATTCAGACTCACATCCTTTCATACTCAGAACATGAGGCTATAAAGATCTGACACACTCGTTTTTTACGAGCCAAGATATAGTGAATTTAGACAATCTTCGGACTCGTAACAAATGTTTAAAGACAGCCCTTAGAGAAACAACACTGCAATTTTGGATCTTAGTAAAAATCTGCACCCTCGCTAAATTTTTATCTAAGATGTAAGAAGGGAATTAAAAAAAATTACAAGAGCATTAAGGATTTGAAGCGATAAACCACCTATCCTAAGAAAATGGAGAACCAGTTATTTCTGGGTGGGCACTGTGGCACTCTTCATCTCCTTTCAAGCTAAGAAATGCATCCTCCGTCCCTTCAATTTTCTCAGACCACTATTGTAGAACTGCATCGCCCTTGTCTTGTCACTTTCCTCCCATGTCAAAAAAGGTTGATGATCCTAGATCAGAAGTCATTTCACACATACCTATGACAATCCTCAAACTCCAGCACCCCAGTGCCTAGCATATCTCCGGGACAAACATCTTTCAACCAACAACAAACCACGGTCATGCTACATTGAGACAAGAAAGGGACCAAAAGCATTGGCGCTGATGAAGAGGAGTGCTAGCACCATGGGTGACTCAGCCTGGAAGGTGGTCGCTCAGCTAAGAGCTTTATTTTTGGATAGACTGTGCTATGTAATCAAAGTAAAGTATTGTAATTGGGTTACTGAGGGAGGAACGGAAATGTACCCATTAAATGCAGTACACCAAGTCAGTATTGTATAGTTTCTTACATGTCGGTGTAGTTTTGCAGCTTGAAGACTTTCTGGATTCACGATGCTGTGCATTATTCCGCCAACTAGTGGTTGGGTGCAGAATTGTAGTCTTTTTTTTCGTGGCCCAGGAGGGGGTTGACCAAGCACCATTTGGTGTCCTTCTGATGTCGACGTGCTTCCTCCGGAAGCTACCAACTTTGGTCACCATCTTCGGATTCTTTTTTCTCATCTTGTGTTATTCTTGTTTTTCCTCTTATTGTCTAAAGTATTTTCTAGTTTTAATCCCTTTCCTCCTGTCTCATCTTTCTGGCGGAGCAAGGTGGGTTCGCTAGAGAATCCAGAAAGTCTTCAAGCTGCAAAACTACACCGACAGGTAAACTATACGTTTTGTAGTGTGAATCTTTCTGGATTCACTATGCTGTGCATAGACTTTGTAGCGGTTTGTCCTTCTTGTGGCGGCTGGGTGGAAGATGAGCACTGGTTACTGAATATGTGTTGTAAGACCTTCTGTCCCACTTGCGCTCCTTTGTTCATTTGGATATCTACACAGTAGTGCTTAGTGAACGTGTGTACTGAAGACATGTTGCAGCTTGGCAAATGTCTTGTATTGGCTAGAAACGCAATTGTTGCTCCTTTCTTCCTTGTTGAGTGAGCATGAGCTGCTCCTTGTAACAGTTGTCCTGCTTGCTTGTGGCATAGTTGTGTGGTTTGTGCAATCCACTGTGCAATGGTATTTTTGGTAACTGGCCGTCCCAAAAAACTGATGGCGAAGGAAACAAAGAGCTGCCTTGTCTTTCTGCAATTCTTTGTCCTTTCTATATAGTGCATCACAGCCCTCCTGGTGTCCAGTGTGTGCAGCACCCTTTCTGTGCTTGGTATATGGAAAAAACTAGGCATCTGGATTGTTTTGTTGATGTGGAACCGAGACACCACCTTTGGCATGAAGTGTGGATCTGTTCACATTACAATTCTATCTCTGTGTATCTGCAGTTAGGGCTCTTGAAGTGTTAGCGCTTGCAATTCTCTTACTCTTCGTAGTGATGTGATAGCCACTAAGAAGGCCGTCTTTAGAGTGAGCATGAGCAGTTAGCCTTGTGAATTGACTCAAACGCTGCCTTCATCAATTGAGTTAGCACTACGTTCAGGTTCCATGCTGGTGCTGGCATTCTGTTTGGAGGTGCGATTCTCTTTGCTCCTTCTTGAAATTGTTTTACTACTTGGGAGGTGAAGAACTTTTCCCTGTTTCTCCTCCTGTGTAAGCCACTATCGCCGCTAAGTGCACCGTTAGGGATGTGTAGCTCAGTTTACTTTGTAGTAGATGTGTTAAGTATTTTAGTACTGTCGATTCCTTTTTGATTTTCCTTTGCAGTTTCTCCCTAATGCACCATTCGGAGAATCTTTTCCACTTTGCTACGTAGCATTTCCTTGTGGTAGGTCTTCTTGCCTCTGAGCACTGCCATTGTGCTTGCCGGTAGTTTGAGGTGTGCACACTCTAGGTCTTCAAGAGCCATGCCGCTAGGCTGAGGCTCTCTGGCTCTGGGTGTACCACCCTTCAGTTCTGCATTATTAACAGGTCCCTTCTTTTGGGGAATCTGTGTGCTGGTGCCTGCGCCATTTCTACTTTTTGTGAGAACCATGACTGTCTGGCCCACTGAGGTGCTATTAGTACATGTTGCTGATCCTGCATTTGCCGAGTACCCTGTGTATCAGTGGTATCGGGTAAAAGCGTATGCAAAGGTCTGTGACCAACTTATCCATAGCGCATTCCCTTGAGACCGATGGTCTGGTTGTCTGGATGCGAAGTGTTGGCATTTTGGTGTGTTGCAAATAGGTCTATTTGAGGTGTACCCCACTTCCGGAATACTTTCTGTATTTCCTGTTGGTTGATCTCCCATTCGTGGGATACTTACCTCTGCCTGCTGAGTCGGTCTGCTTCCACGTTGTCCTTCCCTGGGAGATGTATTGCTAGTAGGTCTATTTATCAGACACTCCAGGATTTCGCGATTTGCACAAAAAAAAAATTGCGAAATCAGCAGTTTTGTAAAAATGCAGCGATTTTTACAAAACTGCCCGCGAAATTCGGACGGTTGGTCAGCTCATGGAAGGAGGCCCCTTTTAGGTCTGTGTTGACAGTACAACTGTCAGCTCTGCTCTAGTGGCTGAGAAGTACATGCTTCTGTAGCAGATGTGTCTTTCTAAATTTTCAGGAGCTGGGGGGGGGGGGCTCTTTCTAGCAGAACTCGCCCAACCTGCTGGAATGTCGGCCCCCATGTGTCTACTCCTGCATGTCGCCCTCGTGGGGAACACGGGGTGGCTTCACTCTTAGGTGACTCTCTGGTAGATGCCGGAAAAGAGATTTCAGACAGCCTAAGCATCCTGTGGGGGAGCAGGTGAAGGAGGGGTGGCTGATGTGACAGACAACTGTGAGGGACGGAAAGATGTGCAGCATGGAGAGGGGGGGGCTGAAAAGTAAGTTTAAGGAGCTGCAAATGAGACGTGAGAACAAGGACTGGAGGGGGGAAGGGAGGGAGAGGGTGAAAGAATGAGAGGACGCAAACGGGGAGGACAGGAGGATGTAGAGGCTAGGGGAAGAGAGATTGGAGACGGGGGAAAGGTGAAGAGACAAGAAGGGGAGAAAAGGGTGAGATGTGAAGGAAGAGTGAAGAAGCTAGAAAGGGGAAGGTTGGAAAGAAATAGAAGGTGTGAGTTGGAGAGGGTGGGAAGGAAGATAGAGATGGCAATAGAGATGGGATAGAATAATTAGGTGTGCGAAAGGAGGCCAAGGCTAAAGAGGGGAGGGAAGGGAGAGGCCTTGAGGGGGGCAGAACGAGGTTGAGATGGGGAAAGAAGAGCAGAAGAGATATGAGAAGAAGGGAGAAAGAGTACAAGATGTAGAGAGTGGTGGAACAGGAGAATAGAGATGAGAGGAGAATGAGTAAAAGGTTCCTCGAGCGGAAATAGAGAGGGGGGAGGAGAGCTTGAGAGCTGAAGTGGAGGAGAAGGGCAAAGAGGAGGGAAGAGAAGAGGGGGAGAGGTGGTGAGATGGAATATATACGAGAGACAAAGATAGAAGAGATGGGAAGACAAAGGAGACGTGCGGGAAGTGAATGCGCAAGAGAGGCGGGAAGGAATAAGTGAAAGATAGGAGGGAGCAAAAGATGCAGAGGGAATGGGAGCCAGAAGGTAAACAGGAGAGGAGAAGAGAACTTAGAGGACTTGAGAAAGAGTGAACGGTGTATAGAAGGATGAAAGTGAGGGAGAGGAGGGACGCCTGGGAGGAGGAATAAAAGGGGTAGAGGGAAAGCTAGAGGGCGAGAGGTGGGGAGAAGAAGAGCAGTAACCCAAGGTTCAATGTTTTTCATTCATGAGAAACGCAGACTCTGTTAGACTTTTTTTTTAATAGTTTCAAACTTAGAATAAAATGGCTTAAAGAGGCCTGACAGGCTGGCTGAGTCTTTATTTCAATTATTTATCTACTCGATACTTGTTGGCAATTCTGATTTTGTGGGGGCAATAACATGTTAATTGTATTCCTTAATGCACAAAAATGTGCCTGTCCTGTACATACCATGTCTTTTCCTCTGGCTAAATTCCTGCAGAGTTGCTTTGTAATAATCGAACAAAGGGTAATTACCGAGTGTGATAGGCATCACAACACTTACAATCTCGGTCTCTGGGCAAACAGGTGTTTGAAGGGGGATCGCAATTTAATGGGCGTGTTATAATCAGACTGTATACTTTTATGTATTCACTATCCAAGATCCATAAAGAAACTTATGCCTGCAAGCAATGTTACTTAAATGTAAGTACTGAGCAATAGACTCTTCAGCAACATTAAAGAGTTAATTTTGATTGCTTGATTTTGCAACTAAGAAAGTGTCACTCGTAGTCGTTGAAATGTCACTCATAATTTCACTGGAATTATGAAAATATCACACATCACAATCTAAAACCTTGGCAGCTATGTGTGGGTCAGTTTGGGGAGGATGAGGCAGGGAGTAAGTGGTGGGCCTTCATGGAAAGGTAGTCATGGCGCCCCAAATCTGTGCCAAATCCAGGCTGATACGTGGTGCATACTTGTATTTCCACTTCGCGTGACCTTCCCAGTGGCCATGATTAAGCCGGGTCCTCGTGGTCACATGTTCAAATCCCGGTGGGTCCACTCAGCCTTTCATCTTTGAGGTCAATACAATTAAACCACAGAGTTGGGTAACAATAAACATCTGTTATTCAGCTTCAAGATGCCCTTGGGTGAATGTTTGCTTTACAAATACTTATGCTATGTTACTGGTGGAATCTCCTCAGCGTTGGATATTACTCAACAGAGGATCTGCACCCTCCCATGGGAGGAACCACTTTGGTGATAAAACATTGAGGCCGAAACCCACCAAAATATTTCTTCTCGTGGTGGATGCTGCAACTTTGTTGAACAACCCTCCTGTGCACTGCTGGTTAATCCTTCATAAGGTGAATTTTCAACAGCTGCCTTGTCAGAGGGAGTAAGTCTGCCAGCATGGGGGGGGTGGAAAATCTGCCAACCCGAGTCAAAAGGTGGTTGTTTGTTATTTAATTAAAAACAAGATACAGGGTTTTTTGTCATTTCAGTAATCCCATTTCGGCCACATCCAGTAAGGCGACCCTAAGCTTAGCTGCCCGTCTCTCCGTGTAGGACAGAATTAAACCTTTCTAATTCAGAAGTTGTTTTAATATATGAAAGTATGGGTCGTCTCAATGCATCAAGATATATTTTAAATACAGACACATTGGACATGGAAGGTGAGGAGGTAACATGGCCAACTAGAGCATGGGCGTCAATTCATTAAAATGCTAGGGGTAGTGGAAGGGACATCAGAGGAAATGACTTCACATCAGGGCCTATCACAAAGTGGAATAATCTGCTAAAACAGTTTGGATTGTTTTAATGCTGAAAATGAATGATTAGGAGTAAAATAAAGTGCAGCAAAAATGCTGCTAAATTTCCATATTTGTGCCGCTAAATTTCCATATTTGTGCCGCTAAATTTGCTAATCCATGCAGCTATATCCGGGGGGGGGGGGGGGGTTTGATTTCTAGTGGAATGGCCCATGTCCATATTTCCTGTGCTAGCCCAGACAGTGCTACTGATTGTGTTCCTCCTTGTTTGTGGATGTAGAACATGGTTGTCGTGTTGTCTGTTTGGATCAATACCCTGTTTCCGTACAGTTCCTTCTGAAAGGCGTTTAAGGCTAGAAACACAGTTTTTAGTTCTAGGTAGTTGATGTTTCTGACAGCATCTTGCTGCGACCATAGTCCCCTCACCTTGAGTTTGTTCATATGCGCGCCCCACCCCAGCTGGGAGGCGTCCGTCATGATGGTCACTGCTGAAGTTGGTTGTGTGAATGGTTTCCCCCGTGATATGTTTTCCTTGATGCACCACACTATTTCTGTTGCATGCATGTGTGAGAGCCACTAGATCTTCCCAACTCCCTCTTGCTGTGACCATTGCTGCTGTATCCATTCCTGGAATGGTCTCATGTGAAGTCGAATATTTGGGACCAAGTGAATGCATGACGCCATCATTCCCAACAGCTTGCTCACTGTCAGAACTTGCCCCTTGCTGTAAAAACGTGTTTCCTTCAGTATCGTCAATGTTCTCTTCCTGCTGGGGAACACTTTGGCCTGTATGGTGTCGATCTCCACCCCTAAGAATATCTTGATCTGCTCCGGTTCTCTGGATGATTTTTTCCAATGGATTGAGAAACCCAGTTGTGTCAGTGTTTGTACGACCTGCTGGATGTGTTATTTGCCGGGGCTGTACAAACTTGTCTTTATGAGCCAGTCGTCGAGATAGGGGTATACGTGTATTCCTGCGACAGCTGCTAGGCATTTTGTAAACACCCGTGGTGCAGATTTGAGCCCGAATGCCAATACTGTGAACTGGTATTGAGTTTGGTTGATCACAAACCTTAGTAGACGTTTGTGCTTGTGGTTGATGGGGATGTGTAAGGACGCGTCCTTTAAATCTATAGTTGCCATGTAATCCCCTTGTTGTATTTGTGGTATTACCTCTTGTAGGGAGGTCATCTTGAATCTTTGAGTCCTTCTGAATTTGTTCAAGAACCTTAGATCTAGAATAAGTCTTCGTGTTTCGTCCACTGTTGGAACGAGGAAGTGGAGTAAACCACCTTGTTCCTTTGGTTGTGCAGCACACCACCTTGTTCTTTTGGTTGTGCAGCACTATCTCGATCGCCTCCTTGCTGAGCAGGTCCTGTGCCACTAGTCGCAAGAGCGAAAGTTCTTTTGCTTAGTGTGCCATGTTTCTTGGTTTTCTGTTTGGAGGTTATTTTTCTAGCTCTATACAGTATCCGTATTGCATGATGTTTAGTATCCATTTGTCTGTTGTGACCTTCCTCCACGCCTGGATGAAGTCTCTTATTTCTTCCCCCTACTGGTGTTGCGTGTTCGAGGTACTGTTTGTTGTGGAACACCTGGTCTTGTTTTTCTGTATGTCCTTCCGCCCACCCGAGGTGTTGTTAGGGTGGGCGTTTGCTTTATTTTGAAGTCACTTGTGGGTAGGCTGCTGGCCCAGTCTGTTTGAGCGCCCTCGAAAGGACTGGCCCCGGGGCTGGTACTGCCAGTACTGCTGCTGTTGTGCCTGCTGTTGCTGGCCCTGGATGTGCCCTCTGTAGCTTTGCTGGAATGTTTGTTGTGATGTAGTAGGTACATTGCCACCCCTACCACCTGGTTTTCTAGTGGGTGTACCCCTTCTCATCCCTCTGAACTGCAGCGCTCCCATAGACCTTGCCGTCTCCTAGTCCTTTTTGAGCTGGGTTAACTTGTCGTCAACTGGTGTGCCAAACAGTTGTTCACCGTTAAAAGGTGAGTTCAGGATGTTGTTCTACACCTCTGACTTGAAGCCTGAAATTCTAAGCCACGCGTGCCTTCTCTCGGTCACTCCGATCATCATTTGTGTGCTTGACGTGTCCGCGGCATTCAAGGCCGATTTTAAACATGTATTTGCTATGTTCTTGCCTTCTTCTACCAGGTGAGCTGCCCTTTGTTGGTACTGGTATGTGTGCCTGTTGATCACGGAGTTGGAGTTTGCGATGCGCCACTGAATTGCCGCATTGCGTTCCACCTTCCTCCCTACGAGGTCCATCCTTCTACGCTCCTTGTCTGGAGGTGGTCCGGCATTTGTTGGTACATTGGCCCTTTTCCTAGCTGTTGCTGTGATAATGGAATTGGCTGGCACTGACCCCTGGATGTAAGCAGGGTCCTTTGCGGAATGCTTCTACTTATTCTCCGTTCTTGGAGTTACCGCTTTGCATACTGCTGGTCCTTTAAAGGCATCCCTTCCCTGGTCCAACACACTAGGGAGCATGGACAGGAACTGCCTCCTATTTTGTTAAGGCAGCAGAGATTCCAGGAGGAAACATGCCTTGGGCTTCTCTTCCTCCAGTTTCACCCTATATGTCTGTGCCCCCTTTTGGACGACCAAATTGTAGATTCCTATGTTGTCTGGCGGTGAAGGCCTCAAAGGGTAGGTGTCTACTCCTTCGTCCAGCAATTTGGCGTCGAGGTCATGCCACTTCAAGTCTTGTGCCTCCGAGGATGTCGAGTCCCGGTAGGTCTGCTGATCCTCGTCGTCTTCGCCCGCGAAATAACCTACTTCCTCCTCCTGTTCCTCGACCGGTTCAGGAGTTTTCTGCGGTTTGGCGTCCTCGTCGTCTTATTCGACTTCGAGCGTGGGCTTCGGCGGGATGGTGTACTGGCTCATCCTTTCATCAAAGTCCTTTTTTCGTTGCAGGATGCTAGCCATTTCTGCCTCAAGCCTCCTCTTCTCCCTTTCTATCTCTGCTGCCTGTTCGGCGTCGAGAGATTGCGCGCTTTGCTTCAAGGTAGTCCAACGTCGAATAAGTTGTTGGCCCTTCTTTCCTCGGAGCCGAGGTGTTTTTTTTAAGGGCATCCTTCGACGACCTTGATTTTTCGAGGGCCTTCGCCGTCTGGGAGTCCTTTTTGAAGGATCCGCTGGGCTGCTTGTCCTTGGGTGATGTTGCCTTCGCCAAGAGTTTTGGCGGCAATGTTCCCTTCGAGGACTTTGCTTCACTCCCACAAGTGTCGGTCTGGGACTTCGCTTCACCCTTTCGAGTGTCGCTCGAGTGTCTGGGGTCGACGACTCTTACCTCCTTCGACGTCTTCTTTGGGACTTCGACGACCGTGCAGTCCTCCGGTCCCTCTGCTATGTTGTCTTCCTCTGCACTGGAGAGGCCCAAGTCTCGGAGCAATGGAGGTGGCCCCTGCCCCTGCATGGTGTGGTTCGCCCTTCTCTGCCTCTCTATTACTCGGAGGGTCTTGGGTGTGAACGCTGAGCACGTCGTACCAGTTACCTGGCCTGTAGTCGGGTGTCTGAAAAGAATCTGAGACCAAAGGTGGGAGCTTCCGGAGGAAGCACGTAGACGTCACGAAGGATACCAAATGGTGGTATGTCGACACCCACCTGGGCCACGAAGAAAAAAAAAAGTTAAAAAAGACTACAATTCCGGACCCAACCACTAGATGGCGGAATAATGCACAGCATAGTGAACCCAGAAAGATTCACGCTGCAAGAACATACACCTCCATCACATCCAATACCCACAAAATATCACTACAGTACTGAATTTTCTGCCATCTAGTTGAAACAAAGCCGGACTATAATGCTTAAGTCAGGATCACAGTTTACTTTTTCTGGGGAGGTGAAGCCAGAGTGAAGCGGTTTCAGTTAATTTGGAGATATGTGGTCCTATACTGATATTATGGCCAATGATGCATCCAATGATTTGACAACAGGAAACAAGGTAGACAAGATGCCTTGGTTGGTGAAATTTATCGTCCATTTTTGGACTTGCGGTTGTGGATTTGACCGGATTTCGTTTTTAGAGAGAATGAGTTCACTCACTAAGATGTTTTTAGGAAAACATTTTGAGTAGCAATATCTGAAGAGTTTGATATTTTAAACTATACCTAGGCATTAGCCATGCTTCATATTCCTTTGCTTTAAGGCATGGGGCAGACTTACTATTAAAGGCTTAAAAAGAACTGGGGGAGCGGGCAGAGCTTTATGGCATGCCATAGTTATGAGGTAAATTATGTGATCAATAAGAGTCCATTTTGACAAACTGATCCTGAAACGGACAGAGTAGTATTTCAGACTCTAGCTCCCAATTCCCATTTTGGCAAGAGGGTGTTTAAGAGAGGAGTTAAGAAGTGTGCCATGGTCAATCATGTCAGCCAGGAGACGCAAGAGGGCGCACGGCAAGATGGTCGCTCTGTAGAGCAGCTCCGCTGGCCGAGCAATTAATCGGGCCACGATCCGCGTATTCCTGCCTGTAGCAGTTGCCAAAATAAGAGACAACACATTGGAAAACTACGGGCTACCTTGGGTGTGATAATATTAAGTAACACGCCTGGGCGGCTGAGTAAGGGATCGGCGAACATGTGGGCACGTGATAACATGGCGGCCCGCAACAGACTGAGGGTCGGATCGCGGCAGACAGTGAACTGCGCAGACCGCGACCAGTGTACGTCGGAAGGAGATCGCACCGCTGTGCCTGTGGCCTGTGTATGTCTGGAGGGTCAGTGAGCTAGCGGAAAATGACCCGGTGCAGGAGGTGACGATATCGGAGACGCCAGCCTGCTCTTATCCCGGCATGGACGAGACGCAGGAGGGTCCTGCCGGGAGTGGCGCAGCCCTGTCTACCAGCCCGGAGTGCTGTTTCGCCCCGTACTGCGGCTGATGTGTGCTGGAGCCGTGTGATGGATCTGCCTGCTGGGTGAGTGCCGCGGTGCAGCAAACAGCAACACGAGCGACCTGCATTGCTGACGCCCGCACTCAGGCCTATCCCCACTGCTACCACGAGGCCTGGGCATATATCCTGCTGTGCAGCCTGGAGCAGAAGCCCAAGAAGACAGTGCAACGCGTACAGCAGGCGCATTAGAACCTGCAGTGCTTTCCACCTGGAGGTGGGGAGCATTAGATATACGGTGCGCTTCTCTAACCACCTTATTAAAATCCTGAAGATTGGAACAGTACGCTCTGCAATCTTCCCCCGACATTTCCCTGTTTTTGTCACACAGCCCTGTGCGGCTTCTGGAACTAGCTCCCAGCGCTTCAATCCACAATGGGGCAAACAAGATAGGAGCGTCCGAGTCCTGCCGAGACTGGTGAGAGCCTGTGGTGTGTATCTCTATGATCCGCAGAGTAAGGCCCGAGCTGTGAAATCGTGTAGGTACGGCCGCACGCATTCCCGATACCGGAGGCCTCCTCTGGGCGTTGCTGCGATGCGCTGAGTGCTGCTGTTGGCTGCGAGGACTCCTGGCATTCGCATTGCTGGCAGTATTTTCGCACGGCAATGCCTTATATTATCTTGCTACATTCAGATTTCAGTGAGCGTTGTGACAGCTCGCTGTGACACGGCGTCATAACTGAGTCTGACGCAATATTGTCTAATCTGCTGACAAGTACAAATACTCTGTTTGTGTGCTGTGGTCCCCGAATCTGGACAGACGACGCGCCCCTGCTTGAGCGACGGTCTGATTCCCTTAGTGGTTCGCCTCAGTGGTAAAAAAAAATGGAAAAACAGAGCGTAGCCAGCCACGTCTCACGTTCGAACGCCACAAAGCGGCTAAAGCACAACAGCAGGTAACCTCTGACTCGCAGGTGGACACTCCAAGCGATAATTTAACGACCATTAAAAAGACACTTATTGCGGTGCAAGCCAGTTTACAGTCCATCGATTATAAAATTGACAACTTAAACTTACAAATGGACCATATGTCCACAAAGCTGGATAAACATGCGCTGCGCTTGGGGGAAGCGGAAAAGCACTTATCAGATGCGGAACATTGCTTGCAACAAATGTCCTCCAAGACACTATCCATGGAAACAGTGCTCACTGTCATACAAGCCAAAAACAAAGACCTGGAGGCCAGATCCAGGCGCAACAATGTACGAATCAAGGGCCTGCCGGAGTCCACTAACACTGGTCTCCTGGAGACCTATGTGGAATAACTTCCTCAAGCAATCTTTGGAGCGGAACACCGGTCATCGGTTTTGATTGTGGAACGAGCACCCCGCTCCTTAGCTGTTCTTTCCCCCCAGGTGCCCCCCCTGCGTCCGATAATAGCATGTTTATTAAATTACAGGGATCGGGACGCCATCTTCCATAAGGCCAGAGAAAAAGGCACCATCACCCGTGAAGGTAACACTCTCTCCTTCTACCCAGACTTTACCGCAGCCGTACAGAAGGCAAGGAAAGAATATCAAGCTGTCAAAAAGCTCCTCTTAGCTGAAAAGATAACCTATGCAATGCTACCCGGCGTGATTGCGTATTGAAGTTAACGACAAGCCAAAAATCTTTACCACTCCAAAGTCGGAGATTAACTACACTAAGATCCTCAAGCGACAAAGCCAGGACTCCTCCAGCACGGCAGATGTGGTGGCTCCTCAGCAACGGTAGCTGAACAATAGAACGTTTAGGCGAGCGAGAGTCTCAGACACTTGTATGTTTGCTTTTTCTTTGATGATCTGAACATAGTCGTCTGCACTGAAGGGTCGCAGGCATTTGGGGAGCGGACTATCAACATGGACCCTAACTATCCAGATAAGAATTACATAATTGTTTGAAGTCAGATTATTCACAGTTTCATGATATTACTTGTACCGTCATGGTGTTGCGGTGGGAAATGCTATTGTTCTTACTCGCCCGCCTCCCTTTGCATTGGGAGGGTATCTGTGCTCTAGTGCTCCCCTATGGGTGCTCCCCGTAGCTGTTTATACCACTGGTGCTGCACCTAGGATTTGATCTGGGAGGTTCGGATGGCTTTGGCAAGTTGGGATCTCTAAAGTGGGTGGGGGGTGGTGCTAGGAGGGTGGGGGTTTGGTTCATGTGGCCAATTGTGACTCGATATCAAAATGTATGCGGGGAGAGAACCTTGCACTAACTATACATGCTGTATAACACGTCAACATATCGTGAACTAATTACTTGTTTAACATGGAATGTACGGGGGCTCAACTCACCTAAAAAGATACGACCGATATTAGCGTACTTGGACCATCATGAAGTAAGCATCGCCCAAAACATACCGAGGCAAACGTTGGGAGCACAGTGGGCCGGTTACAGACTGGCAAACTCCTACTTGACTTATGCCCAGGGGTGATTACGCTGATTAAAAAATAATCTCCTCTTCACAATGATTAAAACCTGTCTTGATGACGTTGCACGATACGCCATAATTCATGGGAAATTAGCTGGCACATTGATGACCATTGTAAATGCCTATGCCCAAACATGGATGATCCTGGCCTGTTTGAGCGCATCATCTCCACTCTGCGGGCCAGGCCTGAAGCGGCAATACTATGGGGGTTGACCTCAACACACACTTAGATCCTAGTAGAGACAAGTCGAGCGGTACATTGGGGAATTCACCCAGGACGGCTCGGGTCATCAACGAGGGGATGGCCGAGCTGGGCTTGCTAGATTTAAGGCGCCTGCGAAACGCAGAGAAACTGGAGGGCACATACATTTCCACTGCACACAGTAGCTAGTGGCGACTGGACTATTGGATGCTGAGTGAAGACGCAGAGACCTGGGTATCCACAGTAGAGGGACTGCCACAAACACTGTCAGATCATAACCCTGTCAAACTCAGATTACACATTCCGCAAACTGTCCACCAGCAATTTACGTGGCGCTTCTGCTTGGAGGTGCTGCTAGACCCCGTTTGCGCCATAACAATCCATGAGGCCATAGTGCAATACTTTGAACAGAACAAAGGCTCAGTTGACAGTGCTGCGACCCTCTGGGAGGCTTTCAAAACCACAATTTGGGGTACTTGCATTAGCACATCAGCAGGCATATTAAAAGCCCTACGGGGACAGCTGTAAAAGGTGGAACTCAACTTGACACGTCTTGAGCGGGACTATGATTCACCCTGTGCACAGACATTGGAAAAAATTAAAGACTCCATATTAGAATATAACGAACTGGCAGCAGGGAAGATCAGGTATCTATTCAGACGACATGTGGCTCATGCCTACGTGGAGGGTGGTCGGACCGGGCACCATCTGGCCAATAAGATTAAAGCACGTGTAGACCATCACATCATCACCAAGATCACCGACGTGGCTGGCGACGACCATTATACAACTCGTGACATTGTTACACAGTTCAGGAGTACTTATGCAGAACTATATACTTCACAGGGTGAGCCCGAACCAAGGATCTAGACAAGTACTTATCGGACATTGCATGGCTCTCTGACAACAGAGGGAGTTCTTGAGCCAAGCGATCACTGCGGAAGGCATCCGTGCGGCGATCAAAGCTTTCCCAAGTAAGAAAGCCCAGGGGCCTGACTGCTTCATCTGCGAGTTTTATAAAGAATATGCAGAGGAGCTAACCCCTCACTTATTAGAACTGGATGCTGAAGCTTATGTGACGGGCAAATTGCTGCCAACCCTTTGGAAGGCTTTGATAATTACTTAACTGCAAAAAGATGAGCTGCCATACTTTTGCGATTCCTATCGGCCATTGTCGCTTATCAACTCAGATGCAAAAATACTAGAAAAAATTCTGCCCACCAGACTCCAGCCTGTAATGCATAACCTGGTCCTTCCCGATCAGTCTGGTTTTATCCCCGCTAGGTCCACAACACACAACCTATGTACGCTCTTTGCAATGTTTCACATACTCGATCCCGGGCTTCAGGGGGCTGCTCTGATGCTGAACGCGGCCAAAGCCTTCGACTCGATTGAGCAGGGCTATTTCTTCTATATATTGCAAAGAAAGGGGTTTCCTCCCAGCTTTATAAACTGGGTGTGTCTACTTTATACTGACCCTACAGCGTGGATCCGGGTGGAGAGTAACACCTCAGACCCCATACCAATCACTAGAGGGACCAGACAGGGGTGCCCCCTTTCACCTCTCCTTTTTGCACTGAGCAGATGGCCTGCATTGTTAGCAGCGCCATGGAGCTGTGGCCCTACGCTTTGCACACCGCCCAGTAAGCAGATCACTTTATTCGCATAATAAGTTGCTTTTGGTCAGGGAGCCAAGCACCTTCATGGCATCAGTCCTACGAGAATATATCCAGTTCGAATTGTTTTCTAGTCTAAACATTAATTGGACCAAATCTATGGTAGTTCTACTGACAGAGACCACCCTCCCTCATGATCTCGAATTCCCGCTTATGTGGTCGACGGCACCCGTAATATACCTAGGGGTGTGGGTCCACCCTGATCCCGAAAAAGTTATTCATGCAAACTATCGCGCTGCCTGTGCAGTAATGGAAAAGGAGGTGGACAGGTCGGTGAAACTTCCATTATCGCTGGCCGATCGTATAGCCCTTATTAAGATGGTTGTGCTGCCCACATTTTTATAACTATTAAGTAATATACAGATACCACTATCCAAACACTTTTTTAAAACAGTGTTGTCACTGCTTATCAGGTTGATTTGGGGAGGCAAACAGGCCCGTTTGAGCTGGGGGACACTTACACTACGCTACAAGAAGGTTTCAGTGTGCCCGACATATACCTATATTACTTATGCACGCACGCACAGTATTGGTACAGTCCCCATGGTTTTATCCCGCAGTGGAGGATGGTGACGAACACCCCATCCCTCTAAGTTCCATACTAACACACACTCACAGGAGTACGCCAAACACTGAAAACAACATGATTGACAAAATGGTGGCAGCCGCTAGGCCGTATGGCAGAGAAACTACCACTCTACTCCCCTCTGTTACCCATTGCCTTTCACGTGGGTGTGTCGGTGACACACTAAGCAGGCGATGTGCGCACCCTGGAACTAGCTGGGATTGTCAGAATGCTGGATTTTTACCCCCGGGGCACTTTCCTGATGGACGATGATCTCAGCTATGTGCAGAATAAGACGCCGTTGTTCAATTTCATTTTTTAATCGATTAAAAAAGGCGATGCAGGTGCACTACTATAGATTCCAGACGGAACCCTCAACGTTGCAGGCCCTTCACACCCTACTCGTTAGTCCAACAAGACAAACTAATTACCAAACTTTACCAAACTGCAAGGGATGACAAAGTCCCGCCACACAATAGGAGCCTGGAAAAATGGAATGCGCTTCTAGACCCACAAATCACGCAACAGGATTGGAAACATTGAGGTCAGTTACCCAGCGCACTCATGTCAAATGGCAACCTACGAATAATTCACTTTAAATACATCCACAAGGCAGATTAGACTCCGATGAAACTCCTAAAATATGGGCTTAGAGAGACCGATGCATGCAAGCGATGCAGTACATTGGGCGCGGACGTCTGGCCTGGGGATGCGGAAGGGTGGCGGTGTTCTGTGCTGATGTGATCCGCAAACTGTATAGTATGGTCAATATTGAACTGCAATGCTCACCTAAGGTGAGCCTGCTACCGTTTCTGAAAGGTAGCACAGGTACATTTGTGAGAATAGCTCTACTACTAGCCAACAGGCGGGTGGCGATGACATGGGAGAGCACAGCTAGGCCGTCCGTTGAGAAGTGGCTAAAAGATCTGATATACTGCAGGCAAAATTTGGCATTGTATGCAGAGGAGCTTCCTGCTTCCTCTGGGTTTAATGGCATCTGGGAGCCCTTGTTACAATACCTGCGTTCCATTGAACAGGATGAGTCCTGCGAAAATGTTGAGCCGTAGCATATTACTCAATTACGTGTACGACGTTTTCACTGTACTGGAAAGATCGGGCATCTTAGATGACTGTGTTAATGTAAAGAATAGCCACAGGTTGCTTATTTTGTCTTTAACCCGTTGGCTGCTGCTGTCGGCCAACGGTCGTCGTGTGCACTACCTTGGTAGTGCTGCGCACGTCCATTGGCCGACAGTGCCCCACCCGTTTTTCGAACGTTCAGCACTGGAGCTGAACGTTCGACGCAGCCAACGGGTTAAGTAAAATGTGCCTCTTGATGTGGTGTAAGTACTTGTATGAGAACCAATAAAAGTTTCAAAAAAATAAATCATGTCAGCCGCTGGCAAGTTTTATAACACTAAAAGGCAAGCACCTTATCAGAATTCAGGCAGGATTTTTTCAGTAAAGTTTTGACCAGTTTTCAACAACTCAATTCTTCAAAAAATTTATTTAACTTATAAATTCAATGTCTTCTATAATGCCTACATTTAATTTTGTATAGTCTCAACTAATCAAATAAAAAGACTGTTGGTATGATTTTTATATGAAATAGTTATTAAAAATAAAAATGTTACGCTTTAAGAAGTGTTCCAAAATCTAGACCATCAGTAGATCCTACGATGGAGAATGGCAACATTAACTATAATATATGAACAAATAGGCTGATCTAATTCTAAGTGGGAACTGGTTGCCATCAAGGCTCCTTTATGTAGTGCTTTATTGCCACAGCGGTCCAATCAACCAACCTGGAGTAATTCAGTCAAGCAAACTTTTGATTTACTTACCTTATCAAAGTCGTGCACAATTGCAGCTGGGTCACTGCTTGAAAAACTGGGAACTGGAACATCAAGGATTGCAACATTGTCATCAACGCGAATATCAGCATTTTCAGTGATGGGCAGGTAATACGGCTCCGAAGTATGCTCTACATTTTCAGACTCATAGTAACTCATTTCTCCATGGTATAATCTTTGCTAAAAAGAGGAAAACACTGAAATCAATTCTCAATTCATCAGTAAAACAGTTGGAAGTGGGAAAAATATTCAAAAGTTTGATCATATGAAGAACTATGTGGTGCTTTGTTGTAGCTTCTCTTCCCTCACATTATTTGAATTAACCAGTATTCCGCCAATTCACAGCTGCAGTTACATTTTTCAAATCATTTTTTTACATAGACACTAAGCGGCACAACTGAAAACCATATAAGCACATCAGTTACCATAAGTACAATGCTTCTGATAAAGTCCCTACATTAGCCTGCAATCTTTGGACTGCTCTACAACAGGAGGTGTGGTGTGGTGTGTGTGTGAGAGCAATAGAGGGGCAGGGTAGTTGGAAACAATAAGATTGGGGAAGCTTTTAATGAGAAACAGTAAACGGAAAGTGAATCAGTGCCCATAAGCAACAATGATTGACACTGGTGCAGACAGTGAGCTTAGGGCAGACAGGCAGTGGAATCTATTTTTACAACATGATTCCATAGAGGATCCATTACAGCAGACCGTGTCAAGGGTTTTCTACTTTGGAGCTGGACGACGTAGACCATTGTAGAGGTTTGCCATTCCTTCTATGGATCATGAAAAACTCCATTCAATAGCTCCTAGATCCATCTCTAGAGCGAATCCCCTCCCTCTTTCTTCAACCTACTCTCCTACCCCAACGATGGCTCAAGTCTTGTCAGAATCACCCTTCTGAAATTGCAGATAGTCCCTTTCAACTGCTATTCAGTTACATTAAGCATTGCTCACTTCTAACTGCAATTGTGACGCAGCCCCTGTTTCAGCCAGGTACCACATGGCCTTTTCATCCTCAGAATTCCTCCGCATTGGGTACCCCGAACATGCAAGCCGGTGATGAAGAAAAACAATAAGTATTGCAACCCCAGTAAAGCATAGACCCTCAGAAGACATACTACACATCTTCCTGTAAGCAGGTCTCAAAATATTTACCCTGCTCAGAAAGAAGTGGTCTTTAACAATCTGAAAAATAGCACTGCTTCATCAAAATTCTGGAGGGAAGGATCACTGTGCTTCAACAAGGATGGGTGCTCATCTCACCAAGTGAAGGAATATTGGGAATTGTGTATGCCTCCTAGATTAGGGCAAGATCTAGTGAGAACTAAAGTGTGCCTATGCAATCAAATTGAAGTGGTATTCTTCTGTGACGCCTGGGTGTAAAGCAAGTTGAGGGGCTGGACCTGTCGGATGAGAAATCTTGCTCTAATCCACCCAAGAGGTCAAGCAAGGAAATGCCAGGCCTCAACGGGGTTCAAGCACTGAAAGGGTAGCAGAATGTGCATGGGCATCAGGTACCTGTGAGATCTCACTGGACTTACAAGCAGCTGAGCGTGCCCGATACTCAATGTAGTAGGTGCTTTGCTGAGCAATTCAACTAAAGCTCAACTTTTCTGTGGCTTGAGCCACCTTGTAAATGCAGACTATGCACTTAGCTTAGAAAATCCTGATAAGGGTGCAATCTTTGACTCCGCATACTGAATGTGATAGTAAGCCATGATAACTAACTAGAACCATTGAGTAATATTAAACTTACTTCGCTTAAGATTGAAGGAGGGGTCCAAAGAAGGACATCCCTTTGGACAATACTGAAGAGGGGTGGCCTTAATCAAATATATTTGAACATATGGTGGCCTCACATCAGTCTTGTTGCATCTAATACCCAGCATATGAGCCATTCAGAAACAAAAAATATATGAAATCCTATTCATCCCGAGCTAGTTTATTTTACAGGCACAAACTGTGATGGATCCAGGTCAATCTTCAATAGCACTACCACTGTGAGAGTCGCTGTGCCCACAATTAGGAGGGGGCTGCCCTTCTTGGGTGGTATCTACTAGGGAAAGCTGGGTCAAATGGTATATAGATACACAGTTAATTTATTCCAATTTTCAACAAAGATATCTGGGCGCACACCTGAAACCGCATATAGAGAGCACCTGAATGCAGGCAGCTGAAATAGCTTAGCAAGAGACTTGTTTGCAGTCCTCCCTCTCCCACCGAATAAGAATAGTGTGTCTAGGAACCAGCACAAGGCGGAAACTGTCAACGCTAATGTTTAAAAGCGCAGTCACCTTTCGACAGCCATTACTGCTGCCTCCACAAAGCCATACCTTGCAAATCAGCAACACCCTGCACCTTTTTCCCATCCTCTGATTGTGGTACCTGCATGTTTACTTCTTTCTGCAGCACCTGTACAAACTCTTCCTACAGTAGCACTTGCTCACGTGCTGTGCTCCAGTGTTACTTGTTCATGCTCCTTCTTCCCACAGCATCCAGGGGTGGGGTAAGGAATGTCACCCTGTTCCCACCAGTGAATCATTTATGTTAGGCTTTGAATGGGGCAAGAATCTACTTGTCCTGGGGATTAATATTTTTGGGGGTTGGGCATAACGCTGCTTGGTTTCCTATTCTAAACACCAAGTCTGCTGTTGGCTGAAGGTCCCAGCAGGCTGGGTAATACTTTTAAAGGGATGGGTCTTTAGCTTAGGCATCAGCACAAGGGATGTGCCGACTACTATGGGAGCACTTCCAGGTTCAGCATTTTGGCTAGCTTAGGTCTGCATTCTTTAAACGTTGCCCTTACCAGGCAAACTGTGATGCGTTCACTTTTGCACCATTAACAATACCGTCACTGCCGATGGAGAAATGGTGCTCTATAGGAGACTATAGTGCCGCACTTTGGAGGAAAGGGTCATACTCTGGGGTGCTGCTCTCCACCTCAATGGACAGGAGTGCCCTCCTGCTTGACCCAGAGAACTTGGAATAAGTATTTGAGAAGGGCAGAGCCTCTCAGATCGGCTGCTTGAAACAAGAAGGGTCAATGCTGAAAAGTTTGGTTTTCACAAACCAGACCTTGCGCTCTGAATGACTGTGCCTGCTGCACAGTCTAGAACTACAGCCCTGTGGACCTAACTTGCTTCAAAATAACTTAAGAGTGGACTCACTGCAAGCTACAGGTTAACAGAGCTCACCTGGACCATCAGCACTAAGAATCCCCAGCCTGGGGGAGGAGCCTAGCCTGCAGCCGCGATGGCCGCCTGATCCCTCGTCTCCGCCGACCTTCTCGCTTCCCTCCCGCCCCGCGTCCTGTCGAGGCATGGATCCTGATTCTAAGTTCTGATTTCGGGTGCGGGAGGGGGCCCCGACTCCGATGGTGTGTTTCTTTCGCTGCTCCATGCGGTGACAGCGGTGGGACGCCCTCGCCTCCTCCTGGCGCTGCCCGGCGTGGACGGGTCTTTGTTCTCCGGGTGCGGCCGCCATTACACACACTACAGCGGCTGCTGTGGTCGGCACTGGACTGGCCCGGCCGGCGGAATGTCGCGGCTGCATCCCGTGTGTCTCCTTTCACCGCTCGGCTTCTCAATCCGCAGGGGATACACTGAAGGCGATTGCTACATTGTTTCACCGCCCGTCCTCCTGTATGTCTCTGAGTGCCTTTGATCTCGCTCCGCGACGCAGGGGGAGCCATCTTGAGGACGGAGTCATCGGAGCCCCTTTTTCATGATCCTTGGCTATAATCGCTGACATGGCTGCTCCGACGGCCGCACTTACGCCTGTCTGGTACGACTTGGGCGGTGTTCCCTTTGTGCCCCTGGACCGAAGGTGTTCTACGGTGTGCGGGCGAGGTACACAGCTTGGTGATGTTGAAATGGATGGCAGACCTTGTGGGCTGCGCCGAGCTTCTAAGCCCCGCGTCCGAAGCTCCAGTGTATCCCTCCCTCCTGTGGCGCCAGTGCGACTTCTGGATATTCTGATGGCCCTGGAGGATTTTCACACTGCCATGTGTACAACTGCCTGTGACCTAGAGCGCAGTTCGGATTCGATTCTCACTGTTATGTCCTTGCCTGCCCACGCACATTTGCGACCGTGTAGCGCGGAGTCTCATCCTGTGCCCGACTATGGTGGACTGCCTGCCCTGGTGTGCCCGGGGAGACTAGTGATCTGCGCTCTCGATGCCCCCCCAATGCTGTCCGCGACGGGGAGGCATCGGTCGGATGTATGGGTGCTTGCTCAGTGTGTGGGGTCTCGTCCACGGACGCCATCTTTGGATACTCCAGTTTTGCTGACTACAGGCGCTTTCTACGCTCTTCTGCGGCTGCTGCTGCCGCCTGGGCTGGGCAGGTTGTTCCTGGGTGATGTCTACATTTCTATCGCTGCTGCGCGCCTGACAGTGGATTGGACAGACTTTCTGAGACGATATCCTGATTTCCTGGGGTTACACGGTTTACTTGTTCCATTCAAGATGGCTACGGTGCTACTGGACCACGTCGACATTCTTGATCGCCGGGGACAAGGTTGATCTTTCCCTCTCAATCACCGTGATGCCGTATACTGTCGAGACTGGAGATGAAGGACGGTACTATGAAGCGGGACTTTGTCATTACACCGGGCGGGGGGGGGGGGGGGGGGGGGGGGGGTGTCTCCTCCTATGTTCTGACTGTTGTTACTCGTGCCGCTGGGTTGCTGATGGTTAGTCGGGGATGTTCGAAGTTTATCCTGTATCGATGATGGGGTCAGGGGTTGGGCGGCCTGAGTAGTGCTCTTCGAGAGCGGGTCTGTTTCTCTCCTCCTCCACTCTTTCTTTTATATACTTCTTCTATATTTCGGGTGATTCTGGGCGACAGGCACGCTGTTTAGTGGGGTAGGCCATAGCCATTACAGTGATGTAGGGTGGGGAGGGTATTTTGTTATTTTAGTTTGTTTTATTCTATGGTCCCTTTTTGCTTTCTTTCCAGGGGGTGGGCTATGTCCTTTTGTTTTTGTCTCCTTCATTTCGTAAGTGTCGGCACTTTCTCCTGTTTCGGGGCTGGAGGGCTGTCTATTTGGCGTCCCATTCAATTGTTTGCTATGATTTGTCTTTTATATTTGAACCCTTTTAGGGGCATAGTCTGTGTTTGGGTCTCGCAATACGGTGATTATCTGACTGCGTGGGGGGCTATATCCCTCCCGCCCCCCCCTCTTTTTCTGTATATGTTGCATGACGCCCTGGTAGATATGGCCGTTGCCTCCTCTATAAATTATAAAATGAAACCTTTCTTATCCTGGCGCTTCCTATGTAGCGATGTTATTCCACGTTTATCCTGTATTCTTTCTTTTACCGTACACATTGATGTTGCTCCTCTTTGACTCTCCTGATTTTGCGGCCGGCCCGTGTGGTTGTGGGCCTGCGCTTGTACTGATATTGTTTCTCAATAAAGGTTTAAAAAAAAAAAAAAAAAAAAGAATCCCCAGCCTGGAGAACTACCAGTGGATTTGTAAGGGTTTTGTCCAAGTGGATCATGGAAATTGAAGTCCCAAACTTTCAAGGACCATCTTTGAGCTTACAGACCCTTGAAGTAAGTTTTGGACACTTTAGGCCCCTCAAAGGAACTGCAGAAGGAAGTCTAGAGCAACTTTGGTAAAAAGCTCCATAAGTGGATAGACTCGACCTAGCCAGCCAAGCCAGGGACCCTCAAACACGAGCCAGCATGGGGTCCAGGTACGTCCCGCTGAAAAGCTCCGGAAAACAGACTACCAGAGTTTGACCAGGAGTTAAATGAAACCCAAGCCAGCGAACCCTCACCGAAGCCGGCCTGGTGAAGGGCAGCGAGGGATAACCGTCGAAAAAGCTCCATAAAGGTTTCGAAGTCTGAACGTAGGAGAGGTGACCGGGACCAACAGAGTCAAGCCGCCCACCTTCAACCATGTCAAGTATAATGGGGTGACCCAGTGCCCCTCAGAGACTGGGTGAACGAGAGTTACATAATGACGCTGCCCTATTGATGAGATTCATCACCATCTAGGACGCCTTCCATAGTCAGTGCGAGTTCAACCCATGGCGAACCATTCCCGGAAGACCATTTTTGCATAAATCCTGACTGTCCCTTTTATCACCTTGTCCTGAGGAAGACCCACCGTGCCTATCAGTAAATGACGCACCCCATCGGGTCGAAACGTCTACGTGCTCGTGATAATCCAGACCCTACTTTCCCCGCCCCTCGTGAAAAGGAAACTTAAAACTCCAAGCAGAGCAAAGGTTTGTGTACCAAGGGATGGATGTCTTTTGAATGACCAGTTTCATTACTGCATACAGCACTGTATGTATTTTGTTCACATTCAGCACTTTGCTTCGCACTTCTTTCACCATATCACTTGCGCCGTTGGAACAAATTACATGTTCATGAACCAGGTCAGCCTGTTAATGTCATTTCGACACCCCAAAATGTAAAGAACATATGGATTTATCCAGACCTTTGATTTAATTTTGGTGTGTTTTTGTTCTCGTTTCTTTGATTCATGGTATTTGCCTTTTCTTCCCTTTTCATTGATTATTACTGAAAGGTTCGAGTATTGTTATTCAGTTAACTTAGAATCAATTCTGTACCCGACAGAACCAACATTTTCCACATTCACCTTCAACGAAGAGCCAGCCTGGATCTCCGGTTGGTCACGCTGGAAAGCTCTGGAGGTCAGACTTCCACTTGTTCGGCCAGGACCTCGACGCAAATCAAACCGGCGAACCCTTACCGAATCCAGCTTAATGAGCTTAGAGGGGTCCCGGGAAGAAAAACTCCTGAAAAGTTTCTGAGTCAGATGATAAAAACTGAGAACTACCACGAGAACTACCAGCAGGGCTCCATAGCAGTTGGCCTGAAACTTTGACTTTGTCCCAGTCTAGCACGACCAGATGTCCTAATAGGCACTATACGTTTCAATGTGCCATATAGTACAAAATCTTTAAAAATCCTGTTCCATACTCGATTTTTTTGTTTTGGTGTCATCTTGAAGATAAAAATATTTCCTATTTTTATAAATTGTTGTTGGATTTTTGTGTGCTGTATCTCAATTTACTGAATTTGTGTTTTTAAATGCTTTACATACCGGTCTTTAAAGTTAAGCTATCGAGGGTTAAGCATGGGTAAAATTTCTAAGACCTATACTGTGCCCTATATTGTGTTAGTGGTATTATTGCCAGTGGTAAATGCATATTTACCACTACTAATAACCCACTTATCAACATTTGGTTTTCAGCTGTGTGGATGAGGACTTGTGTATAAAAAGTAAATCTTTCAATAAAGTGAATCAAGATTTTAAAGATCCTCTAAAGAGGGGGGTGAAGTTAGTGCCTCTTCCATAGTTCCCAGTGTTAACCATGTGATTCCAGAAGGTGGTTTGAGGGCAGGGTTCCCCTACTCAGGAACGATCACTATCCTTTGCAGAAAGGCAGTTTGAGGTCCAGTTAGCTTCCACTGCCTTGGAAAGGGCGAAGCTGGAGTAGGCTAAGAGGAGTTGGGAGAGTTAGGAGGAGAAATGAAATAGTGGCAGTGAAAATGATTTAGAGTTTGAGATGTCGAGGGGTGGTGGATTTGAGCACTAACTTTCCAAGGGAATAGTACACAGAGGGGGGGTGGCATTGATAAATGGCTAGCAGCCTCTGAGAGGGCCCTTAGAATTAATAGGGTCCACTCTAAGTATTGGGGTGCTCTCCTATGGGACTTGATTCCAGTAGCTGGGAGGGATAGGCTTATGACCTTGAGGGGGGAGGATGCAGAATCATACCAGCAGATAAAGGCATGCTTAGTTGAGAAATATAATTTAAGCCCAGAGAAGTACAGGGTGAAGTTCAGAGACACTCAGTAAGGGAGCACAAAGTCCTGGGAAGACTTTTTTTGGACAACTCACAGAAGGCACTGGAAGGCTGTATTGTTGGCAACACTGTTGACACATACAAGGTATTTTTTATAATTGTGAGAACACATTTTGACTCATTGTGCTTAAGAGAAGTTATGCCAGTACCTAGAGGACTCAAAGCGGTTTAGTTGTAGATGTAGGATCTGCTTACTATGGTTACCCCCACTTTTTGCTGTGTTTCACTGGTTTATCGACTTTAGTCTGGCTGTGGCCCTGCTAATCAGGAAAAACAGCCTAGCTGTTCTCTCTCTAAACTTATTGCATGTACATTAGGTACACACCAGATTGGTTACTGGGTTACCCTTGCGAGTCCCTAGTATATGGTACCTTAGGTACCAAGGGCATAGGTACCCAAGAGGCCTACCAGGGGCTGAAGCATGTATTATGCCACCCCTGGGAAGCCTTCCCAAATGGCAGCACAGGTCTGCACTTGCAGCCTGGGTAAGGTTGTGTAAGCATCCCTTACTTAGATATAGTATACCTATATGTACCATTTAAAACAGACACATATTAACCTACAAGTCACTGCTATGGCAGGCCTTAACAAACCTGAAGGCAGAGTGCTTGGTGATCTTTGAGAGGGTGCCCTAGCATGAGCTGAGCCCCTCTGCAGCTTTCGGAATCCCTTCCTTATAGCTGTTCTGTGATATGGCAATACCATGTACTCTTACGTGCATTATAATCCTCGCGGTTAATGCTAACTTTGGTTTGACTTTATCAAAACATGTCGTGTTTGGTGTCAAACACTTTGGAATGCTACTCCCCCCCCCCCCCGCCAGTTTTGGCGGCGGGGGTAGAATTCCACCCTTCTAGAGGGAAAAGACATGTACACACTTACTTTCCCGGTAATAGTTTAAAAGAGCCCCAGCATCACAAAATGGATGCTGCTGCCACAGACACAAGTCTGACCTCCTGCTGCTGGACGAAACTCCAGCAGGGGAGGCCTGGACAATAGGTTCCTGTCCAGGTAGGTGCCAGCACCTCCCGATTCAAGCTTTAGTGTATTGGGGCACGGTGGGTTGCATTCAGTGAATAATTTTCAGACACTGCCTGGGGCACACAATGTGTCCCATGCATTTCCCAGTTCAACCCGGTTGCCAGGGCACTCAGCCCCTGCTCTGGCGCAAAACTGGACAAAGGTCCTCTCATAGGTTGGACCCTAGAGTTAGTCCAACCCCTAAACTTAGTATAAGTGTAGGAACCCAGTCACTGAGAACAGAGTGTCGAGCAAGGCGCCGCCTCCGATGTTGACGCAGGGAGCCGCTCAGGGCTATCCAGAGACTGGCAGGGGGTGGGCTAGACTGGCGACTGGGAGGACAACTGAGCCGGGTCCCTTCGGCGTCGACTCAGCTCCGGAACTGGAGTCGATGCACACAGCCGGAGCAGAGGGCGAATCCGCCGGCGAAGACCCGACATGAGTACCTTCCACCTGTATGGGACCCGAAGGCGCACCAGGGAGAGAGGGGGACACAAAGTAAGAGTGGAGTGCTTCAGAATAAGCCTTTATTTGAGCTTGTGTAGCTCCAGCACCCGGAAAGGGGGGTACGGAGGAGACGACATTCGGGCGCTTGTTCCCGGCAGGGAGCGAGAAGAGCAGGCGCCCGCGTCACAGGTAAGAGAGGAAGACCTCCTGGACTTACTTTTATGTTTCCCCAATCCAAACGACGTCTGCGGGAACGACCTCGGGAGTGGACTTGATCCCAAGAGGGAGAGCAGCGACGCGAAAGTGAAGGACAGTTGTGCAGCCAGCAACTTAATCTGATGCGCCCGTAAGGACTTTGGTTTCATCCACTGACAATTGTCGCACTCTTTGGAGTCGTGGTGCACTCCGAGGCACCACATACGTGTGGGTCCGCTACCAACATCTGACGTATCATCGTGAAGCCGGCGCACTGCCACTGTGCACACCGCCTGCAGCTTACTCGGATCGCGAGTAAAGGACTATTAACTCCGTGCTAAGACTCTGAAATCAAAGTGTATACGCCTAAGCGGGTGGAATATACACTACACAGTTCCATGATTCTTGAATCCTCTCAAGCGGTATTCATCACAAGATAGGAACTTATGGCAGCAACCCCCCAAAAACCTACCAGAATAGGACACCGAGGTACCAGCCATCCATCCATCCCACTATTTCTTCTAAAACTCTCAGGAGGCTGATGTAGATCGCTCGGAAAGGTTTTTTTAAAAAAAGCACATACAGGCAATACATTGTTACAGTCCTGATGATGATCCCAGTTCACTAGGAGCCGGGGATCGAAACGCCGTCGACACTTACTCCGATTCTGTAACTTTCCCATTGTGTTTACACTGTTACATGAATTGGTTGTCTGAACTTGCCGTGCTAATATGCTATTGATGCAAGGGACAATTGGCTCCGCTGTTCTTTTTGCCTGATATTCTTTACCCTCCTTTTTTTGCTCTCTTCCTACCCTTGAATTCTTTTGAGTGTACTTTCGGATAGGTACAGGCTTGTACCCTATCAACTGTCACATTAGACCTTCTTGATGGTCTTTTAAATTTGTTTATATTTGAAATAAAATTTCAGACCCGGCTGGGTACTGAAAAACTTGTCAATATAGTACTAATTGGAGTCTATATTTGCATTTGTCTTTGTGAAAACTTAATCCTATGGACCACTGTTTTTCATAATAATTGATTGCCCAAGGTCCCTAGGCACTGATTGGGTCCCCCTTGTTGTTTGAAAATATTAAAGCCCGAAGGCAGCACACTGTTTTGGGACGCTGAAGGCGCCGAGAAGACCCAAAAAACATGTCAAGGAATTGCTGGTTTTCCAGGATCCGCGTTGGGACGCGGAAAAGGAGAAAGCTGACAGTACGCCGGGAGGGGCATATATGGCTCCGCTGACAACACGTCCGTGGACTACTACAGGGGGGAGCCGCCCCTGGTGCGCAGAGGTGCTGCTGCAGAAAGTTCTCCAGATCCAGTCTGATGCCTGGGGATATTCTAAGTCAAGGAATCTGCGGCTAGACATCTCTATCAGATATTCTGCGCGGGCTCAACCCTCTGCTGAGTTATTTGGACCCTTCCATTGACAGATGATTGTCCAAGCATCTGTGCTGTTGAGACTAGACCATGCCAGCTTGCTTTACCTGGGGGCCTACTAGACGGAAATTTCCTGACTGCAGAGTGTCCAAAATGTAGCCGCCAGAACTCTTCTTGGCATGCCTAGACGATGCTTCACCTCCAGTGCCATTCGTCAGCTACATTGGCTACCGGTGGCGAGACGGATGGAATTCAAGTCTCTACTTTGCGTTTAGGATCCTGAATTCTCCTGCCCCTGGCATCTTAGCGGGCCTGCTTTCCGCCTACACTCCCACTCATCTCCGCTCAGTAGGTCAACACCTGGTAGTTGTCTCCCGGGTCAGGAGGGCCTGCGCCGGTGGGTGCTCCTTTCGCACACTAGCAGCTAAGCTTTGGAATGGCCTTCCTGTACATATCCAGAGTATGGATAACTATCTGGCATTTTGGAAAGCACTGAAGAAATATATTTTCCCTTCTCTTTAGATTTTTTGTAGTCCACGTCCTTCCGTCTGCCTCTATATGGCCCACAGGTCTTTTTTCTTTTTCTCGTCAGGTTGGGTTTCTTGCCGTTAGCGGTTATTACTGCTATTAGCGCCGGGATGCCCCTTTGCTGAGGCAGCTGCGCGCTTTTTAAGATATCCTACCATAACATGGCCTGGGGTGAATTTGGAATGGGAAGGTGTGGCAGGCTCTAGGAAGGTAACTGTGCCTCCTGTGCTCCCAGTCCAGTGTTAAATGGGCAATTGCCTTGAGGCATCGGAGTGGTCAGAAGTAGAGAACTTCTATAATGTACTAGGGGCCTTATAGGGGAGGTCATGCCAATCATAGGGGTGCCATTACCCATAGTGTACCCAGGTGTATGTAGGTGTTTCAACTGTATTCTAAGTAGCTTCAGCATAGACATGGGCCTGGTTAAGCAGAACCAGGGGACAGTCAAAGTCAACTACCACCAGTAGCAGTCAGCAAAAAATGGGGAGGGGGGACGAGGGGGGGTGGAGGCTTTGTAACAATGAGACTTTAGACAGCAAAGAGCAACTATGTAGCTGTTAATGATATAGGAGTTGACGGGAATTTCATGAGCGATTTGGTCAATACGTTTTTGGTTGATGAAGATGCTCATGATAATAGCAGAGTAGTCACCAACACTGGATGAGTCATAGAGGAGTAAAAGAGCTGCAATTTTAGCGACAGTTTAACAGACTTGTGAGAGGCCAGTCTCTTAAAGTCCCTGAAAAGGAAGTACAGAGATTTTGGGATGGAAGCAGTGGGTCGTGCAGTGGACTTTCAACTCATGTGACACATTTTCATTTCTCCTAGTTCTGCAAAAGCGAAAGCACTACTGACGGTCTCACAAGCTCTCCTTTGGCCATTCACAAAGTTCTGAGTTCTGGCAGAAAAAGCCTGCCAAACATTAGCCTTGTGATTTATGGATAGGAGGAAGGAAGTTAGTGTATGCATCAGGAAAGTTATCAAATTATCTTTTTTTTCTAGCACAACCCATACAAGACTGGAACAGACATTTCAAAAGAAATATTACTCCAATTAAACAGCTGACCACACACCCTAGTGTTCCCAGAGCTAAAGATAGGGGTGGAGTCCAGGAAAACAAATTCAGCTGATTTCAAGCAAAAGTTAGTACTTACCTACGCAGTGTCTGCTGCTTGAAAAACAAAGTACCTTTTCAAGGTGGCTTCTCTTATTAGAATATTGGGAGCTCCATTGAAAACAACTGAGTGCTCTGGGCTTCTAATGGCCAGTAAAATCTCGGAGCTCCAGCATTTCAATATTGTCTTTCACAAATCACGGAGAACGAAGGGATTTCAATCCCCTCGGGCCACGTGAGCCCTTTGGTTCATTTGTTGGAACATTCTGCCCTCTAGTGGCAAAATTTTCTATTAGCCTATACCAGCCATTAAAGTCAGGCTCTGATGAGTTTCCCAAGTACAAGCGCTTAGAGACCAATCGGTGATAATGCGCGATATAAATGTAATAAATAAATAAATAAATAAATTATTAAAGGCCCTGACCTTTGGCTTAATGGACAGTATAGCCCGCAACCGTAGGCTATATGAAAACATTTTGAAAGTTGAAATAAAGTAGAGTTCTACATGGATTTCCCTCACACTATGTGTGACGGAAATTTGCGATACACTTCTGTCTAGTACAGAGGATGTATTTTATTGGCAGGAGAACCGGCCAATACAATGAGGGATGTGGGTTACTCACAGTACTGCAATGTATTGCATTAGGTTCGTAGATTTATAATGCATGGATGTATGTGTGTATATGAGTAAACAAGTGTATATAGCAGTTTTAAAGGGCTAGCCTACCCGTATATTTCTCATGTACTTATGAGTATTGTAAATTAGTATTAGTATAGTATTTCTATAGCACAAACCTAGCCAAAATGCAGGAGTGTTGCCTCATGCTGATACGGTTTTAATTGTACAGGGAAAATAAACATAAATTCTTGAAAATTGAGTGGTGGCGGGGATAGATAAATAGCAAAACACACAAGATGATGGACGGAATGTAGCACAATGGCAACATATTCACCCCCAGTCACAGATCGATAAATAGTCAAGATCCTATTTGGATGTACTAAGACACATTTCCAGGAGCTTTTTCTTTGCTCTCTGGCTCTGGACATTCATTCAATGCACTCAAACACTATTTTGCCCCTTGGCCATCTATGACCAAATGGTCTGATAAAAAATAAAAAGAACGCCCACAGAGAGTAATGTGTTATTTTTAGTTCTACAAATGGAAAAGAAATACCTTTGGTGTTATTTATTTGGTTTGCATTGAAAGTTTAGAATTCCAACAGTATTTCAGTTTGAATTCAAGCTCACTGCGTAAAGTTGTCATTTTCACAGTTGGACAAAATACTAATTTATGGGCGTGCATTTAGAAAGAGCACAATTTGAGAAATTGTGAGCTAGTAAAAAGTAAATAGTATAATTTTTTAGGAAATGGATGAAAACACTGCTTTAATATTAAATCATTAACGTGAAATGGATACCTATATGAAACTATACATAACTTAAATCTAACAAAAAAGAAAATGTATTACCTTAGGCATGAAATACTTGTAGATGCAGGCGCCACCAACTATCAGCCCAGCAAGGATGAAAGCAAGTCCAAGGAGTGTAAGTAAACACCTTCCAGTTGAGTTGTCTGTTCGATGAGTCACAATTTCAGGATCCTTCAACAAAAAGGTATTTTGTTATATATAGTCTCCTTATTAAAATCAGCCTTGGTATGACAATACACCAAAGATCATCATCACAAAGGAAAATCACTAAATATTTGGAGATGATGGAACCCCTCATAAGAAAAACAAAATATTTTGGAAAATCAAAGAATGCTTTTTTGCCTAACTTTATACCCAACTATGGGAGGGTCTGATGAAAGCCTCAAACAAATCAAAATTTACACAAGCAGCGACAACATGTTCACTGGAAAAATAGGCCAGGTCACCAAACAATGCATTAACCACATGCGCGCGGCGGGTTTTCCCGCTGCGCGCTGACGTTTTTAAAACCCCGCAGTTCATGACGAGCTCAGCTCGTCATAAGCACACGGCAGGTAAACCTCATGACGAGCTGAGCTCGTCATCGGCACAGAAGGGGTTAAAGAGTGAGTGGTTGCAGAGGATACCCCACAGGGTTATTATAACCCTGTGGTTATCATGTAAATCCAAATTGTATTCTACATAGGGAGAAGGATATTGAATAACTATTCCAGCGCTAAACCCATTTGTTATATCTAATGAGGTCTTGTATTTCTTGCATCTTTAATCCTATGGAATTTGCATTCTGCACTGCATATATCTCACAATAAAAATTTAAATTATGATAGTTTAATACAATTCCCAGACTTAACACGCTTTTGTATTGTTTAAACTGGGTAGCCATTACGGACAGACAGGGGGTGACTATTCCCGGACACTGATGGTGATCTTTTTGAGCCTCAGCTTTTTTTAGATTGTTTTTGAACTTATTGTGTGTCCATTAAAGGAATCACATTTGGAGATTTCCCAGTCTGCCTGGTTTTTATATAATGCTGGAACTAGTTGTAATGTGCATTTTTCAGTATACGGGTGCTTAAATGGCTGGAGCACTAGCAAAGAGAATGCTCCCATTATAAATCTCCCTACGCAAGTATTACATCATATGAATCAGGCAACCGAGTCCAGATAATCAAAATCTCATTAAATTTGAATCAGTACTTTACAAACTAAATCTAGTCCAGAGTATCTATTCATACATCATCAAGAGGACTTCCAGTGTTATGGTATTTATTTTATGAACATTTCCGTCTGTATTTATCCATATTTATTTTTTTGCCCTTTTATCCTTATTTATCCATATTTATTTTGTGTTTTGCACATAAATGAAGATGTCAAACTGTACATTCCCATAATTAACTGTTAGACACTCATTCATACTTTGATATCGGTCGTGTTTCAGCTATTTAAGGTGTCAAATATTACATAACAATACATCCACTGGTGAATACTAGCATGATACTATAAAAGTATGTTGACGTATGCCATTATATAAAGAAATGTTATCCTATTTTTTAATTACCTATGCTGTCCATCTGCTCAGCTGCTAGCCTATAAATTATGAGACAGCAAGGAAAGTCACCTAAAAGTAGCACAATTTTCTGCGTTTATCCACTTTTAAAAATAAATGCAGACAGAAAAATTGTTTTGTGTCTGTATTTATCTGTAAAAATCCATACAAATGGAGAACAGGGAGCTTTAGTCATCACTAGTCTCCAGTATGAGGTGGGACTTGAGTTTCACGTGAGCTATAGCTACTTCTACCACAATGTCTAGTATGGCTACCACCTATGCCTGTTCTTCAGCAGAACTCTTTCTATGAGGCATCCTAGTCCCTTGCCGAAGCTACTCTTTTCTTCTGAAAAGGACGCGGAGGTGGGCCCAATCCTCAACAAGTTCCTGTTCCTTGCTTCATGGGGAGTCTTCAATTAAGAGTAAGATGTTTTCTGCCACTTTCTTAGGTTCTGGTGGAGAACCCAGTGAAGATGGCCACCTGGAAGAATCCCAGCGCATTCAGTAACAGGAAATATGCCATCACCCAATTTGCTACCTCTAAAAAACAGCTGGTGAGTGTTTCCTGGGTTCAGGATGTCTCTTGCCGATGGAGATAATCAGATAGGTATCGTCAGCATATGAACAAACCTCAAAGCCCCAGTTGCTGACAGTATTTGCCAGGGAAGAGACATACAAAATAAAAAGTATGGTGCTCATTGAAGAGTCTTGAGGGACACCACATTTGGATACATGGGTGACAATCTGAGGGTATTTAGCTGAGCTGACAGTTTTTTTTGTTTTTTTGCTTAGGAAGGAACTGAACCGTTAAAGGGCTTTAGTGTAGTGTAATCTTGTGGAGTTCTGTTTTTTATCAAACGGTGAGAGACAGTATCAGATGCTAAGAGAGGTGAGGTAGGATCAAGACTGCAGCCTTGCCCTGATCTTCTTGGATATGATGTTATCTAAAACAGCAAGCAGGGTAGATTCTGTTAGACCTGGCACCATTGGCGTGGGTCTCCCTTCCATTTTTGCTGGTGTTAGATGCTTTGGGCACTGTGCCACTGCTATTCAGTGTCTCAGTGCAAGTGCTCCCTATTGTAAATTGATGTACTAATCAGTGGTTCCATGTTTGGCTATTTGGTTTACTTGTCAGACCCTAGTCCAGGGCGTGTAATCCAAATGCTGCTGGAGGGCCTGCAGCACTGGTTGTGCCACCCACAGAAGCTGCCTTGTAAAATGTGTCTAAGGTCTGCCATTGCAGAGCATGCGCGCAGTCTGGTACTGTCATGCTGACTGGGCAAGTGCACCCACTTCCCAGTCCCAAAACCTTCTCTTTTCTTCATATCAGTCACCCCTATGGTAGGCCCCAGGGCAGGGTGCATTGTAAGTATAAGGTAGGACAAGTCCCGATGTGTGTGGCATGTCCTAATAGTGAATTACAGCCATTTTTGTTTTTCACTATTGAAAGGCTACCTGTTCTCCATAGGCCAGAATGGGCTGTTAGAATGGTTAAATTTTTTTAATCCTAACTTTCTCAGAGAACATGGTAGAAATTAGAGTTTAGTGGGCCTGAATTCAGAATAATAAAATACATCTTTTAGTAAAGTTTATTTTAATATTCTGTGTTTGCAAATACCACTTTTAGAAAGTAGGTATTTGCTTGTCTAACCAGTCAAACCTGCCTCTGCTAGGTTGTGTATTCCTAGGTCTGGTTTTGTGAGTGACAGGGCTGGGGAATTCCAATAGACAGGCTGAGTCACCCAGTGGTGAATAGAGAGATCTACATCTAGATGGGAGGAAGGAGTCGCACCTGAACCTTGAATAGGGCTGTGCCTGCCTTCCACAATGCTGGCTCCACCCCTTGGGGAGGGGCTGATGTCTCTGCCCTGCACACTGAAAGAAGAGAAGGAGTCCTGTAAACAAAGTGCTCCAGGACTGTACTTGCCTTCCACAATGCTGGCTCCACCTCCTGTGGGGCATCTGATGTGCATGCCCTGCACTGTGAAAAGAAAGGAGAAGTCTGGTAAACAGAGTGCTTCAGAACTGGTTTGGACTGGGCAAAGGCCCCTCTCCTCAGAGAACAACACATTTTTGGGTATAAATATTGGGACCCTGATCCCATGAAATTAGAACACTTTGGACTACAAGAAGAAACCTTTACTGAGGAGAGGAACCTGAGGAGAGACTATTCCCAAGCTGAAGTGCTGCTTAGATGATTGGCCTGCAGTGGTTGCCCTGCTGCCAAAGGAAGGAGAAAGGAACTTTGTGTACTTTGCTTTCAACTTGTGAAGGATCTCCAAGGGCTTGGAAAAGAGCTTGCCTCCTGCTGAAGTCTCAGGGACAACAGACTTCATCCCCCAGCTCCCCAGAGTTCTTTTGGAAGGGCCTGCTGCTGTTTTGGGCCTTCTGAGGAGCTGCGTGTCGCAAGGAGCTGGAAGCGCGACTCAACGAGAAGAAGCGCGTCGCCGTGCCTGCCGTCGCAACTCTGAAGGAGGGTGTCGCTGCTGGATATGTCGCACTGCACCGCATCGGAGAGAAGCGTGCCGCAACGAAGAGGAAGCGTGTCGCCGTCGCTGCTGTCGCAACTCTGAAGGAGGGTGTCGCCGCTGTAGTTGTCGCACTGCACCGCATCAGGAGAAGAATCTCGCAACGAGGTAGGAGCTTGCCGCCTTCGCTGTGCCTGCCGTCGCAACTCCGAAGGAGGGTGTCGCCGCTGGAACTGTCGCATTGCACCGCATCGACCAAGAGCAGCTCACATCCCAGAGAAGCGCGCCGCCATTGGAGCTGCTCCCGTCCCATCTTGGATGTCGCTGCTGTAGTTGTCGCATCGAGCGGAAGCTTCACAGATCGTGGGAGAAGAGCGTCGCCGCTGGAGCTGTTGCCGTCGCATCGTAAGGGTGTCGCCGCTGCAATCCACCCATCGAACCGAGGACTTCTCGCATCCCCGAGAAGCGTGCCGCATCTGGAAGATCTTCACGTCTTTATTTCTTTGCACCTGACTTTGCTGCATTTCCCATCGCTGCGACATTGCTCGTCGTGGAAGCGCAACGCAACTCAAGGTACATTGCCGCAGAGTGTCGCATCTAAGAACTGAACTAAGCTTAAATCTACCATCTTAAAGTACTCATAGTGTGTATTTTGTCGTTTATGGTCTTGTGGTAACTCTATATAAAGTCTACTCTAGTGTTGTCACTGGGTTACTGTATGTGGTCACAACTGCTTAACTTAAAACGCCTCTGGAGTAAGCCTCGACTGCTCGCGCCACGCAACCTACAGGGTGAGCAGGGGTTATTTTAGGAGTGTAATCCCCTTGTCCTGTCTAGAGGAGAGGGTCCCTATTTGTCACACGTACCTACCTGTGCCGACAAGAGACCCCCAAATGTAAGAGATTCTGTGCGGTTATTTGTTCTAAAGCCAGTCTGTGATGTGTCTAGCAGGTTGCTGTGCTCCAGAAATGACGTTGGCTGGCTACTGACCAATCTTTCCAAAACCTCGGACATGTAAGCGAGCAGGGATACAGGGTGATGACTGTATAGGCTAGAAACTTCTATCCGTTTTCTTGGCAAAAGGAAGTGCTATGGATCTGCGTAGGTCAGGGAGAGATTAAAAATGTGGGTCAGATAAGGATTAAGTATAGGGGAGAATATTTTCTGGCTAATGAGGGGGATTAGTCAAAAAGCCCATAAACCTAATAGATATTCACTAGGAAGCACGGAGGTTTTTGGGGGTATGCTCAATTATGGACAGGAAATAGAGTGTGGCAGGATAGAATTATAGGTATCCCGGGTACAAGTTAAGGTGAAAACGAAAGGGTCAGAAATGAAACAAACTCCCTTAGTATCTTCACATTGCAAGGGGGGAGATGTATTAAGAAAAGAGGTGCAGTCTCCTCTAAAAGCCAACCCCTCTCCACGAAGGTTAAATCACAAAATACCCAATATCAAATAAAATAATAATCCAAGAATCACTCCGTCTCCGAGGTCATATTTTAAGATTGAGGAAAAGATCCCTGAAGGAACCCAAAGGCCAGGTGGTCCCCCCTTTAATACCCGCAGACTCTTTGATGTCTATTAGAGGGGCCTTATTGGTGGATCAAGACATTAGGGTTAGCATGACGTCTCCCAAAAAGGAGGTTGAGAAATCAGGTGTGGAGGCACCAGTTGTGCTTCGGATCCCCTTGACCCCTAACAGATGGTAGCTGGTTGTAGAGGGCTTCAGTGAAGAAAGTGAACAAGATCCTTGCGCAGCAATTGGGTGCCTGAAAAAGGCTTTGGTAGAGATAGAGACAGTAGGGGGAGGCCATCTGTCGGTCCCCATACCTTCAGTGAAAGACTTAGACCCACAGATAAGCTCCTTAGAGCATATAATGAAATCGATTGCAGACAAAGTGAAAAGTGGGTTTGCGATTTCTCAAGCCAATTAAAAGGAAATCCAAGGGGTTTGTGAATGGTTGGCTGAAAAATTGGAATCTCTATTTTAAAAAACACAAGCCTTGGAAGCGGTGTCGGATCTACGGGAGGAGACCACTAAGGACAGAAAAGAACTTAATATCCTGAAATATAAGCTTAAAGAAAGCCAAGATAAACTGAAAACCTTGGAAAACAACGAAAGGCACAACATTAGAATTTTAAATGTCCTGGAAGGCTTAGAGGGAGAAGATTTACAATATTTTATCTCCAATGTGTTAAAATCGAGCAAAGCTTGGGAGGGGTCGGTGGAGGGCCTCATGCAAGACATTCAGAAGATACATTGGGACCCATTTAGGAAGGACCCGGCGAAAACTACACCTTGCAGAATTATAGCTAACTTACTCACATATTAAATCAAAGATAAGCTGTTGAATATAGCTTTAAAGGCCTGGCCGCTGTCCGGAGAGGGTTTTTCCTTCAATATCAGATTAGATGTGTAGCATGCAACTTTAACCAAGCAATGGGAATTAGGACTAAGAATGGAAGACTTAAGGAAGCCAGGTGGAACTCAGCAGTTAAAATTCCCAGCCACGCTTCGAGTGACGATAGGAAATAAAATGTATAATTTAAGAGATCATGAGGAGGCAGATACCCTGCTGGAAAAGCTTAAAAAGTTATAAATGTAATAGTCCTCATGTATGTAGCAGGAGTTTTTGCCATATGATAGTGATAGCCAAGAGTTTATTACGTATTGGTCGGGTATTCTCGGCCCTCCTCATTACCTTTTCCGTTTTGCCTCCTCCTCCTCCTTTTCTTTCACTTCAAGGGGTTCACTCACCTCTCCTAATGACAGGCCCAAATGGCGAGGATAGCCAAGGAAAGGAGTGTATGGGTTCTCCAGGGTGGGTAGGGGGGCGGTGGGGGAGCACAGGGTTGGGAGCATAAGGGGAATTTTCTTTTTTTAAATGTCCGATTGCGTTAAAATGTATAAAATCTGTTAGTCTGTGTGTTATGTTTCATTTTAGGACCCTATTGTAAGTTTCCCGATTCATGTCCTTATATAGGTATAAATCACCATATCCTTATATAGGCATAGAAATCATAACCATATTTAGGCATAGCTCATGGAGTCCAAATACGGCAGGGCTACTTCCACTAGTTCCGAAAATCCACAACGATTTCTTGGAAAACTCAGCTTCAGCACCCGGGGACTTCCCCTTGCTTGAATATTGATTTGTCCAAGAATTCATGGAGTTTTCAAAGAACTGAGACTCTTTGATGCTGTTATTATGTCCAACTGTACGTCAAACTCGGCACCTTCAATGTATAAATATGCCCACACTCGCCCAAGCAAACACACGGTGGTTTGGAGCAGTTCGACTATCTACTTTTCCCACGCGCCCTGCTACAGCAAGTGCCGAAGGAAGCCGACCCCCCAGGAGACGCACTGAGAGAGAAGCTGTCTTTTCTCCTGCCGAGAAATCCAGCTCCAGTGTTTCCAAGCTACCCTTGCGGGTTGTTGGGAAATCGAGTCCCGAGACTGACCTTCTCCATTCTAAACTAAGGTACGGAGCTGATTAGACCCTTAGAGAAATCTTGGGCAGATTCTTGGCAAAAGAATACTACATTTATGCTACACCTCACTTACTTCTTCCCTCGTACTAAGCTTAGGTTAGGTACACCGGGGTAGGCGTATTTTAGAAGCACAAGTTGAGTACTTTTAGCCTCTGTTATTTATGTATGTATTTATATATGGTTTAAGAACCATACAATGCTGTTACAGTATTATTTTATTCTACTATTTATACTGTACGCATCATATTTTACAAACAGTTTTACTATTGTAGCAATTCATTTCTTATGCTTGAGAAAGAAGACTGTTCAATAAAACCTTTTATTGAAAACGCCCGTCTTTCTACTTTCTCTGCACCTCTAGTGAAACGAAGCATGCACGATTGACTGAGTAGAATATCTATCTATTCTTTCCACGACTCTGAAGATACGTTTTATCTTGGGGAAACAAAGTTGTCATGTTTATGCGTTTGTCAGAGACTAATCCCTTATTGTGAATTCGAGAAAGTTTCTAGTGACTTCTGAGCTAGCTGGCACACACAATTAAGTCTAGTATATTCGAAAGAGACCTAGTCGACCTCAGTCCTAAGTCTAATCTATAGGATATACTATTCCAATGCGCAGAGCCTATTGGGAATATAGGAACTACACTACATGTGCACCCATCTCCGTAAAATGTTATGACTAAACATACAGATTCTGTCCCGGAATATTAATGGGTTGAGAGTTGGAGGAAGAAGGAAATTATTTCAAAATGTAAAGGATGTTCCAGCTCAAATAATTATTCTCCAGGAGTCCCATCTATCTAGGTCTGACTGTGTGAATATTTGTAAAAAAACAAAAAAAAAAAAAAAACAAAAAAAAAAAAAAAAAACACAGGTGGATTGGGAATATGGTTACCAATGAGCAAAATTCCCACACAAAAGGGGTTCTTGTGCGGATAAAAACAGAGATTTATATTCTCAATTGGAAAGCGGATAAAAGGGGGAGAAGGTTCATCACTGCTATGAAAATACTGGGTAAACATTATACCCTGGTTGGGTACTATGGGCCAAATGTGGATGAGATGGAGCCTTTACAAACGCTGGATTCAGAGTGGTTTCAATTTCAATAACCAATCATCTGGTCCCGAGATTTTAACACTGGACTACCAGTTGGATAAGTCTAGTAATAGTCGAGCAAGATTTAATTCTAAGATGCAAGGATACATTAAATTCTTTATGAAACAATTTGATCTTTATGATATTTAGCGAGCTAAAAGCAGTTTACTTTTCATAATTTAAAATATAAACATCGCTCTAGGATCGACTTATTTTTAATAGACATCTCCTCAGACATAGTCAGGAAATTGAGCAACTTCCCGCTCACTTATCTGACCATGTAGCTGTAGTGTTAGAAATTATGGTGGAGAAGTTAAGATAGCAAAGAAGATGGACTTTGGATAGATTGTTATTAAATGACCTGGCTGTAATTGATCCATTAATGGAAAGGACAGTAGAACTTATTTTTTCAAAAAAAGATACGATCCCGAAAAATTTAGTGGGGGATGCATATAAGGTCTTCATTAGATGGTTCTGGATAATATTTCAGCGCAAAAGAGGAAAGTATACAGGAGTCAGATTGAAGAGCTGGAAAAGAAGATTATGACACTTGAGTCAAAAGGTAGAGAGTTACCACACTAGGGGATTTTAACTGGAAATAAGCAGGAGATTTCCAGATATAAATGCTCCCTTTCTGCCATACTAGATGCAAGGGTGCGAGAGCGATGGGAAGCTAGTTAACTAGCACATTTTGAATACAGCGAAAACACGAGGAAACTCTAGGCCTGGAAGGTCAAAGTAGAAGTCGTAAAGAATAATATAAGTGAGATAACATGTAGAGAAAAAGGAAATAGATTAAGGTCACAGTAAGAGATAGAGCAGGCTTTCTGAGCTTTTTATCGGAAAGTATACACTGAGGATTTGTGTGTGTTAGAAGCCCAACTTAACAGTTGGCTTGGGGGATCAGAAAGTGGAGAAACTTTCTAGTGAGGTAAAATAATTCTTAGAGGCCAAAATGAAGCAAGACGAGCTCTACGCAGCTATCAAAAAAGGAAAAGGGAACAAAACAGCGGGACCCAATGGTCTCCCCTATGAGTTGAACATAAAATTAAAAAGATTTACTGTGTCCAGTGTAAATAGAGCTATTTACCCAACCTAACATTCTTGCTGTTAGGTTGGGTAAAGCGAGGGGGAAGTTGGTATCTGAAGACCAGAAGAGGTTTAAGGTAGACAAATGCATAATTTGGGTCATGAACGTATTAGCTCACTAGACCAGGCGGTAAAACATAACATCCCATTAGGTATAATCAATCTAGATGCAACCAAAGCCTTCGACAGGGTGAATTGGCAATTTCTCTATTTTATGTTGACCCGTTATAATTTGGGAAATAGATTTTGTAGGGATAAAGAGGGTATATATAGGGCCCCTGCTGCAAGATTTTCGTGAATGGTAATTTGACCCCCAGCTGTAAGATTACAGGGGACACAAGACAGGGTTGTACCCTTACACCGCTTTTGTTCCATTTATATATTGAACCATTTGCAGGAAAAATTAGGACGGAGCAACAAATTATCTCCCTTGTGTGTCCTGTTTGGCGGGCAAAATTATCCCTTTATGCAGACAATATCATGGTTTATACACAAAACCTAACGTCAGCAGTAGTGAGCCTTGAACGGTTAATAACAGAATTTGCGGTGGTTGCAACGGAGGTAATGGTCTGGAATGCGGAAGAGAATCACACAGCGATAAAAGAGGAGATCAAATATTTGGCAATTAAAGTAACCCATTCATTAAACAGGTAGAATCAAATCTTCTAGTAACAATTTTCGGGAGAGCCAACTAAATTAAAATGCCGATAGTCCCCAAATTCATTTTTCTTTTTAACACAATACCGTAGCATTTTGAAAACATATGGTTTGAACAGCACCATGGGTAGGTAGACTCATTCATTTGGGTTGCAAAGGGGAGAGGAACTGCAAGAAAAAAGCTTTAAAAAAATATGACAAAGGGGGTATCACGCTCCCAGATTTCCAACTATACGCATGGGTTTTCAATAAAAAATGTTAGATTTCTTCTTCCATATAAAGGTGAAGATGGTAGTACGAAGTTATGGGAGGTCCTACTTGATGAGGTGGGAACAGGCCAGCAGGGTTTTATGTTCACATTTGGATACCAGATTTGTTTCAAGAAAATCGAATTAAAAAAGGTGTTGTTGGCAGCTGCTCAACTATGTGCACAGACTCTACATGCAACAAAGCTCCCTTATTATAGCAAGTCCACTGTGGGACTTTTCTGGGGTCACCCGAGTTCCTGAAGGACAGCTTGTCGGTAAGTCTCAGACATGTCAGAATCGAGCGAGGAGTGGGGTCCGTTTTTTTCCAGAAGGATGCTGTGCTTGTGGGTCCAGTTCCAACAATTGACAGTGTTTTCAGTGTCCAAGTTTAAGTTCATACAAATGCAGAGTTCGGCCCAGTCTGAGAAGGAAATTCAAGAGGGACCAATGAACTGGACGAACATTAAATATTAACAACCAACAAAAGAATTTGGTTGCTACCTGGTAACAAATGATTAAGGATATCCAAGATGAAGGTGACAACACATCAACAAGTCTTTAGGGTGGAGTAATTCAGGTGGCAAATATGGAACGTTTATGGCAAGTATCCTTTCAAACATTATATAAGGTGATTAAACCAGCGTAACATCGCTTGTTTTGTCTCTATAGAGCTTTTTGGATCCAAAGGAAGCTCTCCAGATTGAAGGGGTCTACAGGAGCAAGCTGAAAGAAGTATGGGCTTAATCAAGCTGATGATATGCACATGTTTCTCAGCTGCCCCACTAGTCTACGCTTCGGGAATAATGTTTGTATCGGAACTGTTGCACATGCCACTGGAGGGAAGCCCTGAACTTATTATTTTTGAATTGGCTCCTGGGAGGGGAGTTAAGTTGAATTTGGACAGAAAGTTACTATTCTTCTTAATAATACTAGGAAGGAGACTGATAAGTAAATACTGGGCTATCCCGACTGGCCCATCCAAAGCATGAATGCACTGTTCTAGTAATTCAGTATGCGGTTATAAGCCTGTCGGGCCTCTATACACTTTGAGTGCCGCCAAGTTTACTCAAGCAGTTTACATTTTCTTTTCTCTGTTGTGAGCTCCAGGAAGTACCATTTTATAGACTGCGAACAGCTGGATGGTTTGTTGTTCGCTTTCCAACTGCAGCTATTATCCAGGGAGTTGGAAACAGAGGAATGAAGTTGCCTAAATAACTGTCAAAAAACATATCCTTTTTGCTCCATGGTCTTTTAGGCAAAGGGGGCAGGTTGGGAGTTATTTTTCAATTGGTAATGTAACAGAAGTTAATTAAAAAAATTGTTATACCAGAATAGCGGAGGTCATGGATTTTGGTTGCTTAAATGTTTGAGAATATTAAGTCTAAAATGTGACCTGCTATGTGGGAAGTGTCAGTAATCCATCGTTTTAGGTGGAGGATTGGCATTTCACTCTCCAACCTTTTGCAAAGAGGGGTTCTTCATGTTTTCATAATGTAGATTAAAATACCCGATCACTAAAATTGTATCTCGAGACCCTCACGGGTGAGTAGCGTGCTCTATAAATGTTCCTGATTGATTGGTTTAAGGCTTAGTGGGGGACAGCCAGATGAGACTTGAAGCCAATTGGGATTTGCAACAGGGAGGCATGTAAAGTGCATCGCCTCTGAGCAGCACCTGTGCTTTATAAAACAGCTGGCAGGTGAAGATTTCCAAGTCTACTGCCGAGGAACTATGTTCGCGCAGAACCCACCACCGCCCTGAGCTTATCTCCCCCGCCCCGCGGCAGGTCCATCTCCCACCCTATTTCCCCCCCACTCTCACTCCCCACTCTCCCAACTAGACTCACAGAACACATCACAGAACACATCACCTCCCTTACCTTATCCCCTCCTCCTGTCTCCCCCCCATTCTCAGCCCCCACTACCTTCCTCGCACCCCTACCGTCTACAGCCTACATTCATCCCTCAACTCACCTGTGCCGCCTCCCACCAGCATCCTCACCTATCCCTCCAACCTCCCCCCCACCTCAGCCACACCCCCACCCACAAACTCTATCACGCATCAAATGCCACCCCTCTTACTATTACCTCAGAGCCCTGCACTACCGCTAGCATATCCCCCCCCTACCCAGTTCCCTTTCCAGCTCCCTACTCAACCACTCGCCCACAGCTCTCTTCCCCAACACCATCCCCAATCCACCTCTGGACATGATTATATCCACCCTCCTACAAGTCAAAGAAGTTCTCCATACCATCAAAGAACTTCTTCTCACACACCCCAGTCACCCCCTACCCACCCACACTTCCTCACCCAAAAAGTCCCCCATCCTTCCCACCGATCCTCTCAAGCAATTCTCCCCGCGTGGGCCTCTATCCCATCCCGCAATCACACCTACCGCCCCCGTCGCGCCCTCAACACCCTTTCGGACCACGACTCAGGCACCCTTCTTCGCTCATTTGGCCCAGGTCCCTTAAAACACACAACCACCACACACCTCCCCATACCCACAATTCTCACAAATCCCCTTAGGCCCCCCACTCTAAGCAACAGAAGTTCCGTCCCCAATAATCTCAGAAAAGTCCCCCTCTCTCAAGAACACTCGATCACCATTCTCACCCCCAGACTCAAATGCATCCTACTCAACTGCAGATCGGCCCCGAGACACTCCTCCGACATCGCGGATCTCATCATAACAATGGATCTTGACCTAGCCATTCTGACTGAAACATGGCTAACAAACTTCTACACCTATAATGGACATACTAGTCCCCCCCCCCCCCCCCAACTACCACATCATTAGACTCGACAGGACTGGCAAGACGGGCGCGGGAATCGCATGCATTTTTAGGAGCAACCTCTCTGTTACTAAAGTCACCTCCCCCCTCCCTCACGTCCTGTGAACTCTTCTGCCTCGATATCTCTAGCGAGGGCAAACCGGTTTGCTCCTTACATGTCATCTACCACCCGCCCGGGGACAACCTCACCTTCACCCAACAACTCATGGATACGATCTCATCCAACGCCGGTCGGCAGATCACTCAAATCTACCTGGGTGACTTCAATCTCCACTGGAACGATCAGAAAGACGCAGTGGTGAATAGTCTCAAAAATTTCCTTAATGCACTCGACCTCACCCAAATATGCAACAGCCCAACACACGACAAAGGCTCGATCCTCGACCTTATCATCGCCAAAGAGGACTCTACCCAACTGGGGGCGATCCAACCCTGTGACTGGTCAGACCACCACATTGTCACTTTCTTCATCAACGAAAAAGTTAAACCTAACCCGGCTCAACCCACCAAATCCAAGATGTGGAAAAGGGACATGAAGAATCTTAACCCTAACTCCTTGCCTTCCCACACCTGCAGTCTCCTCCTTCCCCCTTCGGGCGCCTCTGATGTTCAATCACTGACCGACCACTACCTCGATTCTATGAACTCAATAATCAACAAAGCTGCCCCCCTGCAACTGAAGAGAGTCTCCACCAAGAACTCGAATTCTTGGTATGATGGTAGACTCAATGAAGACAGGCGTGCTATGCGCATGGCAGAGCGCACCTGGAGATCTGACCCCTCAGCACTGCACCTTAAAACGCTTAAGAACAAGAGAAATGCCTACTTTAGGAAAATAAGCGCTCGAAATCTGAATTCTTTAGCCTCCAGCTGGACCAAGCAAAAAACCGACCAAGAAAACTGTTCGAACTAGTCAAAACACAAACCAAGATGCAACCCTTACAATCAAACAGCACAACAAGCGTTATTCCACACTGTGAAGACTTTTCTGATTTCTTTAAGCTAAAGACCGACAACATAGGAAGTGATCTCCTCATTGATGCAAGCCGATACTCAAACCCCATCAGCATGACTACCACAACCTAAAAACAACGCATCTTGAACATCCTTCGACACCTACTCTGAAGAAACAATTCAGAAACTGCTCGGCACCTTGAAACCCTCTAATAACTTCACAGACCTCCTACCTGCTAATGCTGTAAAAAAGACTTCTCCCCCCTGCTCCTTCCACTCTGGACTAAAATCATTAACAGCTCCCTTAAACAAGGACTCATCCCAGACCCCCTCAAGGTGGGGCAAGTCACGCCTATACTCAAGAAACCTACAGCTGACCCGACTGACCTAAACAATTACCACCCTATCACCAATATCCCCACCTTGGCCAAACTGCTGGAAAATGCGTTCAACTCCAACTGAAAACACATTGATCAGTTTGACCTCCTCAACCCTCATCAATCAGGCTTCCGAGCGAAACACAGCACGGAAACGGCTATGACGCACATAATTGATGACGCCCTCCAAATCCTTGATCGCAATGATTCCTGCCTCCTCATCCTTCTTGATCTCTCCTCAGCATTCGATACTGTCAAACATGAGAACCTACTGGAGCTGCTAAATACCAGAATGGGTTTATCCGGAACTGTTCTCAAATGGTTCTCCTCCTTCCTACATAACCGGTCTCAGAAGTTCAAGATCAACAACGTTTTTGCACTTACCCCAACACGTTTTTGTTCCCTGTACTATTTAAATTTCTCAACCCGTTAACACCTATCCAACACATTTTGGGAGAGTCCTTTACACTTAGGGCATATTCCGCTTTGCGATTCATGTAATATTGCTTCTGACGGTTTAGTCACGTCTTATTATTCTGTTTGTTCCATGGTTTCACTGCTACCCGTTCTAGGACTTTAAGTTGTTTCTCATTCAACCTGACACGTTATACTGGCTGAATTATGTATCACCATACAGCATGCTGGTTATCACTCATAACTTAGTCGACCTCCTATGTTTTTTGTGCAACTTGACAATTGAAAAGATCCAACATATATTTTTGTTTATATTATTTTCAGACTACCCCTGATGAAGGACTTTACCAGTCCGAAATGCATTGGGTGAATTCTCAATGATTCTTATGCATATTCCTTGGGAAAGTTGAAGGATATCTAACTAGCAATCTGCTTAATGATTTGAGCAATTTCCTGTGGATATAACATGGAATAAACTATGATGGAAATCATGATTTGTTGAAGCTTGATTACAATTCTTCAGAACGTCTTCACGTTCCAATTGGTTGTGCTCAGGGAGACGGCATTTATCTCAAATGTCGCAGACTGTTCTTGATTCCTTTTAAGTAAAGATCCGACTATCTCCACCGTTGATGCATAGTTAGGAATACATTTTGCATAAAACTCAATAAGGCATAGAAACGCTACCAACTGCTCCTTAGAGCTTGGGACCAGAGCCTTGATGAGGTTATCAATGTGGCTTTTCTTTGGTTGAATACCATTCCCACTTTTGTTGTGCCCTAAATATTCCAATTCCAGTTTCCTGAACTTACATTTTGCAAGTCGTAAAGTCAGACCTTTTGATGAAAAGGCTGAAAGGACCTTCTTCAAGTTATCATGACCTTCATTATCCCTTCTAAAAAACAGGATGTCACCTTGAAATGCCACTGCACCCGTTACACCCTCAAGGGTTTCTTTAATGAGCCTCTGGAATATAGACGCTGCACTGGCCTACCCAAAAGGCATGCAACACAATCTGAATAAACCTTCAGGTGTAATAATAATAATAATAATAATAATAATAATAATACTGGATTTTATACAGCGCGAACAGCTACCTCACGAGGAGGTGTCCCGGCGCTAGTAGAACACAGATAGCCTGGGGCAAAGATAGTAAGAACTAGCGTGGCTGGGTGAAGAGCCATGTCTTTAGCATCTTCCTAAAGCAGGATTCGGATGGGGCCTGCTGGATTGCTTGTGGTAAGGAGTTCCACAGAGCGGAGACGTTTGCTGAAAAGGTACGACCGCCAAGGCGGGCCTTTTTAGCTCGCGGGACGACCAATTGGACACGGTCATTAGACCGTAGTGCGCGTCTTTGGGAGTATCTTGGAAGGCGTTTTTTTAGGTAAGGTGGGCAGGAGCCATGCAAAGTTCTGAACGCAAGCGTCAGGGCTTTGAATTTTATACGGTTGGCCACTGGCAGCCAGTGCAGGGTTCGAAGATGCGGAGAGACTGACTGCTTGAAAGGGATTCGCAGTAACAGTCTCGCAGCCGCATTTTGAACTACCTGAAGTTTGTGGGTCAGGTATTTTGGGAGGCCCAGGTATAGACCATTGGCATAGTCCAGCCGTGAGGTGACAGTTGCATGGACGACCATTTTTCTGCAGCTCTCCGGTAGAAGTCTAAGAATTTTTCGGAGGTTTCTTAGCTTGCTCAAGCAGCATCCGGCCACTTGTTGGATATGGGAAGTAAAGGACATTTTATCATCCCATCTCACTCCAAGGTTTTTTGCCGAGTGACTGGGCGAAGGGGGGGGGGCCCATTTTCAAAGGCCACCAGAGATCTGGGGCGGGGGTGGGACCCTTGCCGAAGAAGATGACTTCGGTTTTATTGGCATTCAGTTTTAATTTATTAGTATTCATCCAGTGAGCAATGTCCTGGAGACAGCCTTTAAAGTTTGAGAAAGAGTCCTGCGTCACCTCAGAGTATGGAAATACCAACTGGGTGTCATCGGCATATGAGATTGCCTTGACACCCCAGTTGGCAATTAGCGTAAAGAGGGGGGCCAGGTAGATGTTGAACAAGAGAGGGCTAAGGGCCGAGCCCTGCGGGACTCCACAGCTGAGGGTTTTGGGTGTGGAAGAGATCGTCCCAAGTGCCACCTTCTGCGTTCTCTGAGATAGGTAGGAGTTTATCCACCCCAACGCTCTGTCTTGAATGCCTATCTCTGCCAGCCGGCTGAGTAATCTGGCGTGGTCCACCGTATCGAAGGCGGCCGACAGATCCAGGAGTACCAGCATTGCTGAATTTCCTGCATCCATCGACCACCTCACTGATTCGGCTACCTCTATGAGCGCTGTTTCTGTGCTAAAGCCGGGCCGAAAGCCAGATTGAGTTTCATGTAGAATGTTGCTGGTTTCCACGAATTTACACAGTTGGCGTTGTATAACTTTTTCCAGCATTTTTCCCGGGGCGGCTAGGAGGGATATTGGGCGGAGATTCGTGAGGTCATCTGGGTCCCCATTTGGTTTTTTCTTTAGGGGAAGGAGAGTAGCATGCTTCCAGACGTCTGGGAAAACTCCTGACGTGATGGAAGAGTTCCAAATACATTGGAGTGTGGGAGCTACCGAGTCCGCTATGGTGTAATGAAAACAGTTAAGTTCTTGGAATTATCATCAAGGACCACCTGGTGGTAAGCACGGTCAAGATCAATACAGGAAAACACTTTTGCCCTGCTATGGTAGAAACCATTTTGTGCAAAATGGGAAGGCGGTGAGCATCAACTCAAATAGTATTACTGAGACTGCACAAGACACATCTTCCAAAATCCAGGCTGAATTCAATAGAAAATCCAGTACATGTGAAAATACCCTATCCTTGAAGTGACACGCGTAGCTCCCGCTAGTCGCCAATGTTGAAAGTGATTTGAAGATAGACGGGCGTGGTTGAAAAGGAAGGCTACAGGTAATCCATGAAAGATTATGGTAACATTTATTCCACAGCGAAACAAGATGTGCTTACACAGAGGTCCAATCTAACGATGCAGCTAACCGGCTCGCCGTGTGTATATATATCCACAATGCATTTTCAAACCCTGCAGCGTCCCCACCCCCCTATCAAGTCTGTTCCCACCCGTTGATGCCTAATAAAAACAAGCACTGTACAAAACGGCATCATAGTAACCGCTAGCTACTGGCGAAAAGGATGACACGAGCGCGGTGTTCTCTTACCACCATCATGACCACGGATAACACAATCAGAAAATGTGTACACGCGCATGTAACACAATCACAAAACACGCACATGCAACACAAAATCACACAGGTTTTGGAAGACTCACTTTAAGATTGTTTTGAGATTGCACTCTCTCTTTCCTGAAGAGCGAGATTCGAGAAGTGAAAAGAAAAGTTTTGATTGCAAACTAATACCATCGGGGGCGTGGCTTGGACGGCAATGAGGACGGGCGCCTAGGTCCGTTACCTCCACAACCCGGAGGGAAACAACGGCGCAATAGCAGTGAAAACGAGCACCGTCCAGAGCTGAAAGAAGCCACAAACACATCGGAACTCCTGGGGCACACAATGGCGACAATGAACCCAAGTTTCAGAGAGTTTTTGCAAACATCCCAACACGAAGGGAGATACGAGCAGGGCTCAGCAAAACGGCGCCCACACAATAACAAAGGAACGGTACACGGAACGCTGATAACCCGAGAATCACCGGGAGTGGCCGCAGTAAGAAACTCAGTGGTAACCTCGAACCACCCCCTGCTGATAGCATCCATGTAAGTGCCAAACAGATTAACTGGGGAAGAGGCGGCTGCACGGGCCTGCGACACGCAAACGGGCTTCCTGAAACCGAAAGCCCGTTGATGAAGGCCGCCATTGCTGTGGGCGCCAAGTCTCACTGTGGCCGAACGAAAGTGGTCTGAAAGGCAATAGAGACCACCGGAAGCCTTTGGCGCTACAGAAAAGGGCAGGAAGGCGCGAAGAGAAGAAGGCCAGTGGCAAAACGGGGGAAGCTCACGGAGGGAAACGGAAAACGAAACTGAAGGTGCCCCAGTGGAAGCCGCCATTTTGGCCAGACACTAGACTGCTGCGGCGGTCTGATAATCAGCGGTACCTGCACAAACGCTTCCAAAATCCAACCTGCCTTTGCCCGCTAAAACAAATAACCCCGCACTCGCTAGGGAGGCGCCCTGCTCCCCCGCCGCCCACCGCAACCGACCAGCAACAAAAGAGGTGCAAGTCAAATGGGCCATGATCAGGCCACAACAGGCTTCCAACTTGCATAACAGCCAGACCAACGCTAACCGAGGCGCCAGTGCAGCAAAATCCCTACCCCAGGTGCGGCCACAAGCTAGCTGGGTGCGCACACAAGTGACGAGGTGGCCAAGGATCTGTGGGCAAGTGAGAGAAGCAACAATCCACAACTCGCAGGCAACGTGTGCGCTGGGCCTCACCCAAACACGACCACTAGCGGCTCGAGACCACTAGCGCCATGTAAATCAGCAAAAGAGGAAGAGCACAATCCGTGCACTGCAAGACCCCAGAAGGCAGTAACCAAGAAGGGCCAGCTTGACGAATAGAGAATAGCACCCAAAGAGAAAAGACCAGCAGTCCAATCCAACCAACACAAACAAACCTCTCAAAACAGCACTCTATCCCAGAGGATAAGGGGGGGCGTCACACCTGAGAGCGACGAAACAAGTGTGGAGCTGGCAGGAGCAAAGACCAGGACATGGTCCATACCGGAGCCAAGCAGATACAGGCTAGACCGACAAGACACAAAGAGGGAGAAGTCAGAGGCAAGAGGTGACCCAACCAAACCCGTCTCCTCACAGCAAAAAAGCTGCAGACTCGATAGCTACCTAGTAAGAAGAGGTTTCGCAACAATAGCAGGTCATGAGAGCAAACCATCCAGTGAAGCTAAGAAATACAGGAAAGTCTCACCAGAATCCCCGCAAAAGCAAAAGAATGAAATAACGCTGGACATGATCCTCAAAAAAAAAAATCAACGAAGGCAACGACCTGGCCAAATCTATGAAGCAGACAATAGACAACATGCAACTGGAGTTGGCAGCCATAAGGGCAGACCAGCACAAAGCGAACAACAGGATAGATGCAGCGGAGCAGCGCATCAGCGACATGGACGACGATAATGTGCAGGCAAACAAGTCTTTGCAGTCCATCACCAAAGCCTCGGACTACCTACAGAAATAGCTTGCAGACAAGGACGACCGGAGCAGAATAGAGAACATAAGACTGCTTGGAATTCCCGAGGGAGAAGAAGACAAACCTGGATCCTGCGCAGCTCTCATAGAAGAGCTGTTACCAATGATAACAGGTCTAAAGTTTGACAGGCAGTTTGAAGTGGACAAAGCATACAGAATACCAGCAGTCATACCGCCACAAGGATGTGGCCCGCGACCAATCATCTGCAAACCCCTACGTTCTAACCAGACAGAAGCGATCTTTGCAGTGGCACGGAAAAACCCAAACCTAAGATGGAACGGCAACAAAATAATAATCACGCAAGACTTCTCAAGGCAGCTTGGAATTCCAGAGGGAGAAGACAAACCTGGATCCTGCGCACCTCTCATAGAAGAGCTGTCACCAATGCTAACAGGTCTAAAGTTTGACAGGCAGTTTGAAGTGGACAAAGCATACAGAGTACCAGCAGTCATACCGCCACAAGGTCGTGGCCCGCGACCAATCATCTGCAAACCCCTACGTTCTAACCAGACAGAAGCGATCTTTGCAGTGGCACGGAAAAACCCGAACCTAAGATGGAACGGCAACAAAATAATAATCACGCAAGACTTCTCAAGGCAAACAGTCGAGACCAGAAAGGGATTCCCAGCGCTAAGGGAGAGAATGCGGAAAAACAACGTCACTTTCAGCTTTGCGGGGCCAGCAAGGCTTAGAATCACAGACACATGGCGTACGCTGGTTTTCGATGACCCCAACGAACTGAGAAGGTACCTACACGGTCCAGCACCAGAAGATATGGAAGCCCAAACCCCAGGAACGACGAAAAGGAGAGCCTCAACGGATAACACAGAGACAGGGGGGGCTAAGGACAACTAGAACGCCTGTCATTGAAGACAGGGGATTTTGACTTTGGGACCCATCAGAAACAAGGACGGCCAAATGAGCCCACGGTCCCGCACGGGAACCACCAATTCGGAATTTCGCTACATAACTAAACAGAAGCCAGAAGGCTCCCCAGCGCTGTGCATACCATACAGACTAAGCTAACCGATCTAACTCAAGATACGCCAAATGCCTCAGCCATAGTGAAACCGCTGACCGCGGGCAGAGCGATCTGCGACGCAACAGGAACAATTACATATGCTTTTGAATTTGAACTGTGCTCACCGGTGTTGAGGCCGGGTGGGGGCACGAGCGTCAAGGGGAAACGTTTTAACACCCATAACATGCTCTACTGATTGACACCTTGTGTGAAAGTCCGATCTTAACTCATCACAAGACCTCGGGGGAGGGGGAGGAGGGAACGTTGCTATCGCACGCTCATACTGCAATTTTTTTTGGGGGGAGGAGGAAGGAGAGGGGGGCCGGAGGGGGGGGGGTCTCCACGCACAATCTTCCTTGTTTTCCAGGCTTCTCTTCTTTCTCCTGCTCTATCTTCTCCTTCTCCTTTACGGACAGAGGCACGAGGCTACTAAGCCATCCTACACAAACAAGCAAGCATGACATGGAGGCACCGACAGAGGGCAACCTAGGTTCGCATGCAAGGCCGGTAGACACACTCAGGACCTTCTTACTAAAGAGTGATACGCACGTTAAGAAATGATACAAACCGCACATAACCATCTACTTTCCAGCATCAAAGTAGTCTCATTCAATGTTAAAGGGCTCAACCACCCGGTCAAGAGAAGGAAAGTGATAGAATACCTAAGCAAACTAAAGAGTGATGTGTGCGTGCTCCAAGAAACCAACATCAGCAGACGATGCTCAGCGACTCAGGGCGAACTGGATAGGGCAAGCGTTGTGCTCGCCAGCAGTGCACAAAAAAAAAAAGAGGGAGCAGTCACACTGATAAACAAGAGAGCCAGACCAGCAGTACATGAGAGCTACGCCGATGAGGAAGGGAGAATCCTAATAATGACTCAAACTGGGGAGGAGACGATCCACATTGCCAACATATATGGGCCCAACACAGAGGACAATGAGTTCTGGGGAGAAGTTGAGAACAGACAGAGCAAGCTTCCCCAAGAGGACCTCCTGATCGTAGCTGGGGACCTCAACCAGGTATTAGACCATGCCACAGTCAAACACCCGCAAAGAAGCAGTCACTGCACTCAGGGGCAGAATACCCTTAAGAACCTATGTGCCAAGTTCCATCTTAGAGACCCCTGGCGACTCCAACACCCAGACACCAGGGACTTCACCTTCTAATCGCATCCGCACAACTCATACAGCAGGATCGACTACATCCTCATTTCAGCCTCACATACACATCTCATAGATCTCACAGAAATCACTCCAAGAACAATATCAGGCCACTCACACATTAGTCTAACACACAGCGGGCGACCTAACGAACACGCAAGCCGCAGGTGGAGATTCAACAGCGACATCCTTAAAAACCCGGCCAATGTAACTGAAATAGAGGAAACCATAAAAGAGTATCTAGAGTTCAACGACAATCAAGACACAGATAGACACACCCTTTGGGACACCATGAAAGCCACAGTCAGGGGTAACATACTTAGCATCAAATCTAGAAAGAACAAAGAAAGAAACAAAAAAGTATTAGAGCTAGAACAGCAGATTAAAGACCTGGAAATAAGCCATATCTCCAACCTAACAGACAAGAATGCCCTCACAGACCTCACCAGGAAGAAATATGAGCTCAACAAGATGCTAAGTGAAAGGGCGGGCACGTGGATAAATAAATACAAAGCAATAAACCTATGCCCAACGAACAGAGCAGGGAAAGCACTAGCCGCATACCTTAAGAGTAAGCACACAATTGCAGCAATTACAGACACTAATAAGAAGTCGCAAACGTCAAACAAGGGAATCCTCAAGGTCTTTAAAGACTTCTATGAGTGCCTTTACAGGGAAGACAAAAACCTCAAAGCAGACGGAGGAGCCAGCCTCCTATGTAAACTAAACCTACCCAAGCTGTCGGATACACAAAGATCGTCCCTAGAACAAGACATAACGGGGCCAGAGTTAGAGAAAGGGGTATCAACACTCAAGGACAACAAAGCCCCTAGGCCAGACGGGTACACAGCAGCGTTCTATAAACACTTCCTCCGCATAATCAAACCCACAATGGAAGAGGTCTTCACACACGGCATCCAAAATGGTAAGATGACCAGCTCCATGGCAGAGGCCAACATAATAGTCATCCCAAAAGAGGGCAAGGACCCACAACACCCACAAAACTATCGTCCGATCTCACTAATTAACGTAGACTGCAAGATCTATGCAAAAATTCTTGCAGCAAGACTAAACGCGCAGCTCCCAAATCTAATCCACAACTCTCAGGTGGGATTCCTCAAGAACAGGATGTCCCAAGACAATACGAGACTCCTATGTCACTTAATTAACCACGCCTCTACCAACGACGTGCCAGCAGTAATGATCACACTCGATGCAGAGAAAGCATTTGACAGGGTATCTAGGCCCTTCCTTGAGCAATGCATGCAAAAGTTCGGGCTAGGAGAAAAGTATAGAAGAATGGTGATGGCGCTATATAACGAACCGAAAGCCTGCGTGGTAGTCAACGGGGGCACCTCTGAGCTGCTCACACTAGGCAGAGGGACTAGACAAGGCTGCCCACTTTCCCCAGCACTCTTCCTACTCTCCCTGGAACCACTTCTGTCCATGATCAGGGATAATAGTGAAATAAAAGGAATCCCTATTAAGGGGAAGACGATTAAGCTAGCTGCATACACAGATGACATACTCATTACAACTGAGAACCCCGGCCCCTCGATAGCAGCTCTAATGTCCACCATCGAGGAATACGCACAAGTGTCGGGCTATAAACTCAATAGGGACAAGTTGGAATGCAAACCTTTAAATGTCCATACAACTAGGGCAGTATTGGGTGTCTCTGGGCTGGCTTGGCAGAAAAACTTCCTGAAGTATCTTGGTCTTCACTTCGGTAGGGATCTCAAAACATCACTCGATTACAACGAAAAATCAATACTAAACAAACTGAAAGAGAAGTTAAAGGCATGGTCACCAAAATTTATCAGCTGGTGGGGAAGGGTGGAAACAATAAAAATGATGCTAACACACATGGTTAACTACCTGCTCAGCATGCTCCCACTATTAACCACAGAGGATTTCCACAAAAAACTAGATACCCTGACCAATAAATTCCTCTGGAGAGACAAGAAACCCAGGATTAGCCTGCAGAAACTAAGACTAAGCAAAACACTAGGAGGACTAAACATTACCAACTTCAAAACATTCCAGACAGCATGCCTAGCCAAACAAGGTATATACTGGCTCTCATCCGAGCAGGCGTACACACCGGTATGGCTGGAGCTAGAGAGAGCAACCCTAAAAGGTCTCGATCCCTTAGCCCTATTTACCGCTAACAAACATCCCGAGGCCAACACCATACTCAAAAACACTAAGAACGCCCTCCTCAAAGCCGACAAAAAGATGGAGAGGAGCATTAAAAACACAAGTTGGGAATCTATATGGTACAATACCAAAATAAAATACAATGACAAGAAACTAAACTTTAACGCATGGTACGAACGGCACATCTCCACGGCAACCAGTTACAAAAGCTCAATACCCCGCTCACTTTCGCCACCCTAAAACACTTGCACAACCTACCAGATATTGAATTCTATAACTTCCTAAAAATAAAGGCGGCAATTACAAGAGCAGACCTTAACAGGGAGGTCCCATCGATTCTGCTATAGACGGCGAACCTAAACAAAATTGGACCCCAAACGTCACACCTATACAAACTCCTCTGCCCGGTAACAAAAAGATTAAACGCCAAAACATTAGATTATTGGAAAACCCATCACACCAGACAATTCAGTGAGAGAGAAAAGCTCCGCCTCTGGACCTCAGCATCCAAAATAAGGTGACTCCAACCCTAGCCCAAACTAAATACTGGCTCCTCCATAAAGCATATTGGACCCCATCCCGACTGGCAGCGGTCGGGCTACGCGACAACGACCTATGCTGGAACTGCCATAAACAAAAAGGAGACCTAGCACACCATCTTTTACTACACCAAAGTTAAGACATTTTGGGGTAAAATAAGAGCATTCATAAACAGCATAACAGGGCACTCACTGCAGACAGATTTCCTAGGGCTAGTAGCCGCCTTCATGGCCCCAGAAATCCAGTCCAAAAATGATAGTGAACTAATCGACCACCTTCTCACAGCGGCAGTCAAAACTATCCTGGCGAACTGGAAAGACACAGGGAAGGCAACCTTTAAAAGCTGGCTAAACTGGATCACATTTCTAAGAGGGACAGACGACATAACATCAAAATACTCATCCCACCCCACCACAAAGGGCGAGATGTCGCACTCCTTGGACAACTACCTGAGCTCACACAAACCACCCTAGGTAGGACGCCCCCCAGCCTCCATGCAATATATACCCTGTAGCTTGGCAGACAACGACCGCGCTACCCACCCCGTCCTCTCTTTTCCCTCTTTCTCCTTTTCTTTTTTCCTTCTTACGGGGGCAACACAAGACCGCCAAAGTCGGCGCACGCCTAGAACACAATTGCCTAACTATTGGACATACGACCAATCATGTCAACAATATGCCTACTGTAACCCTAACGGAGTAGAACCACACCAGTATTGCCTTCACTATATATGTACTGTGTATATAAAATTTCTCTAATAAAATCTTTTGAAATCAAACTAATACCATCAGTTCTTTTTAGTTTTCCAGTGTGCAAAGTAAACTGTCTACAATTTTCTTCAAACGATGACAAAACCCCAAAACTTTATTTACATGGCCTTTCTCCAATGCACAGCTAGCTTTTATGTCACAGCAAACCTGAAGAGTGATAAAGAAGGCTATCCTGCAACGTTCATTTTTGTTCTGGATTTAAAATTCGACACTCGAACTGTAAATACATGATAAACTTTTGCTGTCGCAAAGAAACTTGGGCTGCTCATATACGGTACGGTTTGATGGTCGGTAAACAGAAGAATGTCTTCCCAGTTCGGAATCCCTCCAGTACGTGGACAATGCGCTTATCTACTTAGGAAATCCACTGTAACAGACTGCACAACCAAAAATGTTGGATCCTGGTCACTAAATAATCTAAACGTCACCACTGTTGTACATGCCGATGCCACTTCTCAATGCCACTAGTCTTTCCAGTGGAATACGTACGTTGGCCCGGCACTCAAAAAATTGACTTTTTTTCCTAAATAACTAAATTCCTGGTGTGTCGTCGCCTTCGTACATATTATACCAGTAAACGGATGAACATTTGGAACCTCTGGATGGACCACAGTTTTTCGCGACCGAGGAGACTTACTGACTCCAACAGGTTCAGAACTCTGACCAGTCTCTACCCCCGCCTTCTCACTGTCTCCATTACCTGCTCGGGAACCAAAGCCTCGGCATCTTTCTTAGACTCCTTGGTTCCAGAAAAGGGGGAGCTGAAGGCGATCTTCACCATATTTGCGAAAGAGGCGACGATGGCGCCGCACTGGACCTTGGTCGGTATACAGCAAACCTATACGTTCTGTCCTGCCTGTGACGCAGCTTCAGCAATGGCTCCTGCTCAACCCGGCCTCAAAACAACCACAGACAACTCCTCCTCCTTCTGTCCTACAGGATAGAGATTATGCTTGCGATCACCCAGCAGCAAAAATGGCGGCCATTTCCATGTGGCGTTAAATTCTATTGAAATATCCCAAAACCACAATTTAGACAAATAACGTCTGCAAACAAATTTAAATTATAGTTACTTTTCTACTATGAGTACTGATTGATTCTAATAACTTGATAAATTTAGTTTTGAACTATCGGAACGTTTCAGAAATAAATGGCAGAATCAGCTAAGAATGAAAAATGATAATCAATATATAAAAACAAAACTGTATCTCTTGTGTGTCTCTAGTATTAATTTCCCTTACTTCAATTTTGAATCACACAGTGAAAGATGGCGTCATCGTTTGATGTTTAGCACCACCGATATCGTGCCAACGTTTTCTTCCTCATTCTTTTGAGGGTTTGGGGTTGCGTCTCGACCCATGACAAGGGTACGCCCACAGCAAGTTTGATGAAAAGGGAGGTGACCTAGCAGAGCCTGTTTGACTTCTGGTGCGGTAACATTTGTGTTGTTTCCTGGGCGGTCGCTTTTGCCTATACCGAGACATCCCAGATCGTAATCCCTCTGTAGTGTCGCGGCGCCACAGTTGTAGGGTTGTTTGGTTTTTCTGTTCCTTACATTTTTTGCAAAATGTTAGTTTTCGAATATCGAACCTGATTTTCGTCTTAAAGACGTTTTTAAAATTGTTATAACACGAGACAAAGACTTAAATATAAGGGTACAGTGTAGTTTTCGAATATCGAACCTGGTTTTCGTCTTAAAGACGTTTTTAATATTGTTATAACACGAGACAAAGACTTAAATATAAGGGTACAGTGTTGTTCAGCTCGCTATTTGTAATTTTCTAATATTTTTTAACAGGTGGAGAAGTGTCATTTTGATCCCACCTGTTATGATTGTGTAAGACTGCATGACAGTCACACGTAGTCCGCACTCAAAAATATAGTGTGATTAATGCTACTGAGGAAAATGGCGTATTGCATATTTTTAAACTACTGTGTGTGAAGAATTGTGAATAGAATGTGACTAATAAGGGTATATGTGTCGCATTGTGAGGTTAATAAACTAGAAGGTGTGTGTATTAGCTAATCTTTGAACATTTAAACGTGTAACAAGAATTTTTTCATGCAAGTGCAATTGAAATGACATCTTCGTAATTCTTTACAATTTATTCATGTATTTAGATAGAAGTTGCATTTATTACATGTATAGAAATGTGCACTTATTCTGTTAGCCTGTGTACTGCTAAGTTGACAAGAGTGGGCCTCACTAAAACGTACAATTCAAGCTCATGTTAAAGTATAACATGTAATTCGTATTTATCTTTCAATTTATTTGCTTGTATTTTGTTTGCACTGCAGGCTTGGACCCAGCCTAATCACTTCGCATAGAAGTGTTTTGTTAGATAGCAAGGTATGGGAAGACAACGTTTGTCAAGGAGCGATGCAGTATAATAACAAGCAAGGAGGCAAGTTTCTAATGGAGGAAGAGAAAAATGACCAAGAACGAATGGAGCCGCTACTTTTCAATGTGGGAAAGGTGGTGCAAGTATCCAGTTTGTGCCTGAATCATGGAAAAGTACTAGTGAAAGACACGTGGGATTGGCTACCTTGAAGACAATTGATATTGTATGCTGTAACTTTTAGAGGAAGAGAAGAGACATCTTAAGACTTCACTGGGAGCAGATCTATGTGTCTGCTTGTATGGCTTTTTGCCCCGTGACCCATGGTAGAAGTGACTTCTACTGAAGACTCAGACCTCTGGCACCTTTCTGATTTCACCTTTACTAAATGATTTTTAGTCTAGGGTTGCTCCTTTAAGTCAGTGTAGGGAGAGATATCTTGCTCATGCTTACTTTGGAGAATTATTTGCTGCAGTTTAATACTAAATTATTTTTCCTGATCATTTGTATGGTCATCATGGAGTTAGTTGTCTGCTTTATACTGTATAGGGTAAATCTGTCTGGAGATTTTGACTCATTTTGTTTGTTCTGTACTTTTATATGATAATGTTCAGACTGGTTCTTAGACCTGATACAATTGGCGTGAGTCTCCCTTCCATTTTTGCTGTTGTCTCCTCTGCTTTTTAGGTCTCACCTGATCTAGCGCATGCGCTGGTCTGACCGAGACATTTAGTACTTTTAAAAGTGCTACCTTGCCGGCCACCAGCTTGCTAGAACGCGCACAAGAGCGCGCGCGCGCATGTGCGTAATAGCAAGCTGGTGGCCGGCAAGGTAGCAATTGCGGTGACGCGCGTGCGCACCACTAGCGTTTTTTTTTTTTGCGATCGTGCTAGGCGCATTTGCTGCGCGCACACACAACTCCCGCTTCTGCTGCCCGCATACAGACGGTGATACCTTTCACTAGTGAGCTCTTACACAAGCCCCGAAGCACTGCTGCTCACATACAGACGGTGACACCTTTCACTAGTGAGTCTTACACAAGCGCCGAAGCACTGCTGCCCGCATACAGACAGTGACACCTTTCACTAGTAGGCTCTTACACAAGCGCCAAAGCACTGCTGCTCCCATACAGACGGTGACACCTTTCACGAGTGAGTCTTACATAAGTGCCGAAGCACTGCTGCCCGCATACAGACGGTGACACCTTTCACTAGTGAGCTTTTACACAAGCGCCAAAGCACTGCTGCTCGCATACCTGCTGCTACCGAGGTGGAGCTGGCAGTGATTGTGAGTGAAGCTTCTATGGCAGCTTTGCACATTGAGCACATTCGGTGTGAGCCCCTTGTGGTGTTTCTGAACGTGTGCTGCCTGTCTTGTACTGTGCATTGTTATATACTGCAAGGAACCCTCGCACTGAATGTACCCGTGCTCTGCTTGTAAAGAGAGACTGCACCACTTTCTGGCCCGCTACAAATACGTTTGTAGGGGAACATGCAGCGCTCTGTATTATTGTTGGAGCTTGTTAGATCTGGGGGTCTCTAGTTGGCAGAGGTAGGTACCACTGTCCAAATAGGGACCCTTGCTTCTAGTCAGGGCAAGGAGATAACCCTCTGAGATAACCCCTGCTCACCCTCTAGGTAGCTTGGCACGAGCAGTCTAGGCTAACCAGAGGCAATGCGTAAAGTATTTGTACCAACACTCACAGTAACACAGTGAAAACACCACAAACTGACTCCACAACAGTTTAGAAAAATAAAGGTATTTAATCTAAACTGCACAAGACCAAAACGACAAAAATCCAACATACACAGTTCAAGAATATGGTTTCAAAAGAGTTCTTAAGGTTGCGTTAAAATTCTTTAGGTTGCGATAGAATTCTCTACGTTGCGTTAGCATTCTCTACTGCTGCGTGAAAAGTTCACAGTTGCGTCACGTTTACTCACAGTACCTTTTAGTTGCAACAAAGTTCCAAAAGAAGAAGCTGGTGCGGTGGAAAACAAGCGATGCGTTGCTCCTGAGACCCTGGGGAGGCGATGCGACAGCCCCGCTGCAGCAGCGGGCGTGTTGCAACGAATCCGGTCTGTATGGGGGGGAAGGCCACTTGTATGGATTCCGGTGCGTAGGTTCCGTAGGAAGTTTGTTCTCGCAAAGGCGCGGTCCAGCGGTGATCCTCTCTCTCGCAGCTCCTCGATGCGATGGTTCTGCGACGATGCTTGCAGCGACGTGATGCGGTCCGCAAGCAAGCGGTGCGGCGATTTCACCCAGCGACGACAGGCTCTGCGACGATACTCGCAGCGATGTTCGATTCTCCCGAACCGGTCTGGTGCGTCCCGCAAACGAAGGATGCGACGTCTCTGGCAGCGGCGTCAGGCGCTGCGACGATCTCGACCTCCGTAGCGGCAGGAAACTTCTCGCACTGTCGGGGATACGCTCCGCAAGCGAGCGATGCGACACTTTTCAGTTTCAAAAGTCTCTCAAGCTTAGTTTCAAGCTTCCCAGCACAGGTACAACTTCCAGACACCCCACAACTGGATCAAGCACTCTAGGAAGGACAGAACTCTGTCAGCAGAGTTCAGGGAAGCTGGGGTGAAGTCCTTTTGTTCCTGGGAATTCAAAACAGGGAGCCAGCTCTACTCAGGCCCTTGGAGATTCCTTTAAGACAGGGGACACAGCTCAGCAGCAAATTCCTTCCCGTCTCCTTGGCAGCAAAGCAACAGGTCAGTCCAGCAGAGCAACAGCAGGACAGTCTTCCTTCTTCAGTTTCAGCTTTCTCCTTGGCAAAGGTTCCTTCTTGATTCCAGGATGATCTAATTTTCTGTTGTCAGGGGTCCTGTACTTATACCCCTAAAGTCTTTGTTCTCTTGGTGCATGTGGGCCCTGAGCCCGGTCTGAACCAGTTCTGGTGGTTCCTGAGTACTTTGTTTTGCTGGCTGCATCTTTCCTTTCAGAGTGAGGGGCAGGGTCCTCAGCCGCCCAGCAGGAGCTGGAGCCAGCATTGTGGAAGGCAGGCACAGCCCTATTCAGGCCCAGGTGCTAACTCCTCCCACCACTCCAGTTGCAATTGCAGTCATTCAGCCTAGTGCTGACTCATCCAGCCTCCTGGGGAATCCCCCAGCCCCTGTCACTCTCAAATCAGACAGTCAATACACAAACAGGCCCAGGCACACAGAAGAGTCAGACAAGAGGACAGCAACTTTCTAATAGTGCTGTTCTCAAACACAGGATTTAAAAACAACCTTTCCTAAAAGATGTGTTATTAAATTCTGAGTTCAGGGATACTAGATACTTATGTCCTATCTTGTTCCTATGGGAAGAAATGCTGTTAACCACTGTAGCCAGCATCCCCCATGTTAACCTATGGAGCAAGATAGCCTTACAGTAGTGAACAACGAAAATGGCTGCCATTCACTACCAGAGCATGTCACCTGCACTAGTACATGCTCTACCTTTTACATACACTGCACCCTGCCCAGGGGGGTACCTTGGGCCTTCCATAGGGGTGACTGATGTGCACAAAAAGGGAAGGGTTAGGCCTGGTCAGTGGGGACACTGACCAGGAGGACATGGCAGTTCTAAACTGCACACAGGCACTGCAGTGTCAGGCCTGAGACATCATTTTAGGGCTACTCCTGTGGGTGGCAAAATCAGTGCTGCAGGCCCACTAGTAGCATTTGTCATCATCAGCCCTGGCACACCCAGTGCACTTTACTAGGGACTTCATGGTGATAAAATATGCCAAACATGGATATTCAATCAGAATAACAATTTACACAGGGATCACTTACACTCTGGCACTGATCAGCAGTGGCAGAGTGTCCAAAGCATCTAAACCAGCAAAAACGAAATCCAGCACAGCATCAAAAATACAGGAGGTAGAGGCAAAAAGATAGTGGAAACCACGCCAAAGATGCCAGGTCTAACACGTGTCCCCTCCAGCTGAAAGTGGGGAGAACTACCCACCCTCTTGGGAGTTCTCTTCACTAAGGCGGAAAAATCTGGACAGACCATCAGCATTGGCGTGTTCTGTGCCAGGGCGGTGTTCCACCGTAAAGTCCATTCCCTGTAGGGAGATAGAAGACCAACAGTTTTGGGTTCTCACCCCTCATCTACATTAACCATCTGAGGGGCCTGTGGTCGGTCTGAACACGGAAGTGAGTCCCAAACAGGTAGGGCCTCAACTTTTTCAGAGCCCAGACCACAGCAAATGCTTCTCTCTCAATCGCACTCCACTTCCGTTCCCTGGGGAGTAGCCTCCTACTAATGAAAGCTACTGGCTGGTCTCCATTCTCCTCAGTGACTTGTGAGAGTACTGCTTCCACACCATGCTCTGAAGCGTCTGTCTGTACTATGAACTCACTGGAAAAGTCAGGTGCCTTGAGCACCGGTGCTGTGCACATTGCAGTTTTCAGGGCATCAAAAGCAGTTTGGCAGGCGTCAGTCCAGTCAACTCTTTTGGGCAACTTCTTGGACGTGAGTTCTGTCAAGGGGGCGACAATGGTGCCATATCCCTTGACAAACCGTCTGTAATACCCGGTGAGTCCTAAAAAGGCTCTCACCTCTGTCAGGGTCTTGGGGGGCTCCCAAGCCAGAATGGTATCAATCTTGGCCTGTAGGGGCGCCACCTGGCCGCTCCCCACCTGGTGTCCCAAATACATCACAGATCCCTGCCCTATCTGGCACTTGCTGGCCTTGATAGTGAGGCCTGCCCTTTGCAGAGCCTTCAACACTTCACAGAGGTGTTGCAAATGTTCCTCCCTCGTGGAGCTGAACACAGCAATGTCATCCAGGTATGCGGCGCTGAATTCCTCCAGCCCGGACAGTACCTGGTTAACCAGTCTCTGGAATGTGGCAGGGGCATTCTTCAACCCAAAGGGCATGACTCGAAACTGGAAGTGCCCCTCTGGCGTTGAAAATGCTGACCTTTCTTTGGCCCCATCAGTTAAGGCAATCTGCCAGTACCCAGAAGTCAAATCAAATGTACTGAGGTACTGAGCAGCTCCCAACCGATCCACGAGCTCATCAGCTCTGGGGATGGGGTGTGCGTCAGTCTTCGTGACCGCATTGAGCCCACGGTAGTCCATGCAAAACCGGAGTTCTGGAGGGCCACCGGGCGTAGCAGCTTTCTTGGGCACCAAGACCACTAGGCTAGCCCAGGGGCTGCTGGAGGGCTCAATAACCCCTAGCGCCAACATCTTGGAAACCTCTTCCTTGATGCTGGCCCTGACCTTGTCAGCTACTCTGTAAAAAAAATTTGTTTCACAGGCAGACTGTCTCCAGTGTCCACATCATGGACGCACCAGTTGGTGACTCCTGGGGTCAGGAGAAGAACTGACCCAACACTTGGCGACAGTCACTCTGCTGTTCTGGGGTCAGGGTGGGCGAGAGGACCACACCATCCACTGACCCATCTTGCTCCTTAACTGCCAGGAGGTCAGGGAGAGGATCACTATCCTCTTCCATTCCTGCATCTATAGCCATGAGCATAGTAACTTCAGACCTCTCAAAGTGTGGCTTGAGGCGGTTCACATGCAAGACTCTCAGGGGCTGCCTGGGAGTCCTCAGGTTAACCAGGTAGGTTACCTCACTCTTCCTTTCCACCACCTCATATGGCCCAGTCCACTTGTCTTGGAGCGCCCAAGGCTCCACTGGCGCCATCACCCACACTTTCTGCCCAGGTTGAAACTCGACCAGAGTGGTATTCTGGTCGTACCATCTTTTCATTTCTTCCTGGCTTGCTTCCAGGTTCGCCTGAGCGAGCTTCCTGAAGCGTTGTGTCTGGTTGCGAATGGCCAGCACATAGCTGAACACATCCTGGGGGGTTTTCCCACGGGACTTTTCCCAACCCTCCTTCACCAGTGAGAGAGGTCCTCTAACAGGGTGGCCATACAGGAGTTCAAAGGGACCGAACCCTAAGGCCTTCTAAGGCACCTCCCTGTAGGCAAACAGGCATGGTAACAAGACGTCCCACTTCCGTCTCATGGGCTCCGCTAGGCCCATAATCATACCTTTCAGGGTCCGGTTGAACCTTTCAACCAACCCATTTTCCTGAGGATGGTAAGGAGTGGTGAACTTATAAGTTACCCCACACTCCTCCCACAGAGACTTCATGTACTTAGAGATGAAGTTGGTACCCCGGTCGGAGACCACCTCTCTGGGGAACCCCACACGGGAAAAGATCCCCATCAATGCAGGGCCCACCACGGGTGCTGTGATTGTCCTGAGAGGGACTGCTTCCGGGTACCGGGTGGCATGGTCCACCAAGACCAGGATGAACCTGTTGCCTAAGGCTGTCTTGGGGTCCAGAGGTCCTACTATGTCTATGCCCACCCGCTCGAAAGGGGTGCTCACTACTGGGAAGGGTTAAAGGGGTGTCTTCAGCTTCATTCCAGTCTTGCCACTGGCTTGACAGGTTTGGCAAGATCTGCAAAAGGAACCAACGTGCTTTCTCATCTAGGGCCAGTGAAAGTGGGTGACAAGCCGGTTCAGGGTCTTGTCTTGCCCCAGATGTCCTGCAAGAGGCACGTCATGAGCCAGACACATTAGGAAGTTTCTGAAGCGCTCGGGTACCACCAGCACACGGGCTGCACCGGGCTCCGCAAACTTAGGCTCGCTATATAGTAGGTCATCTTCTCAGTAGATAAAGTGATCTCTGGCTGCTCCACCTGCTGCCTGATCTACAGCCTGTTGCCGCAGACCAATGAGGGAAGGGCATTCTTTCTGCGCTTGGCAGAATTCCTCCCTGGAGGGACCACCTTCCTGCTGCCAATGGGTCAACTCAGGTAAGTCTCCCAGTTCGGCCACCTGTTCCCCTGTAGGTTCCAGGGCATCCCCCTCAGGTTCTGCTTCCTCCTGGACCGTGGGAACGCTGGGGCTGGTTTCCCGCGCCCTCTGCCTCTTCCTCTCCTGGCAGGTCTCTGGGCCACTGTTTCAGGCTCCAGTTCTGCTAAATCCCCCCTACTGGCTGTCATAGCACGTGTGGACACACAGATCCACGCAGGCAAACCCAACATCTCCAAGTGTGTTCTGTGTTCTACATCCTTCCATGGAGAACTCTCCAGGTCCTTACCTAACAGACAGTCTACAGGCAAGGCATCACTGACAACTACCTCTAAAAGATCAGAGACTCCGCCCCACCCCCCCATGCAAAGGGAATACGCGCCAGCTTGCAGAGGCGCACTGAGCTGTCAGCTGCCACTACAGGGCGGAGTACACCAGGGATGATTTGCTCTTCAGACACCCACTGACACCTCACGGATGTCACGCTGGCTCCTGTGTCTCTCAGAGGCTCAATCTCCCTCCCATTGCTGGTCACCTTCTGCCCATATTTCTTAGTGTTAGATCGCAGTAAGGTTTCCTGGACCATCTCTTGGTCTCCTAGAGAGACAAGGGACATAACTGCTAAGCCCACCTCCCCACTAGAAATCAAATCCCCGCCCAAAGCTACACTTGCTAACCCTGGGGCTAGAGCACCAGTGGGTGCGGGCTTCTTCTTGGGACATTTTGGAGCAATGTGGCCCACCTCATTGCAGTGATAGCAGGTAGGGGGACCTTGGTTATCCCTTCTGTCTCTATTGTCCCTCCTGCCCTTAGAGGGCCATAACTGTTTAGGTTTGGGGGGTTGGGACTCCTTTCCTTGGGAACTATTTTGGGGCCCTTCTGAGAACTCCTTTTGGTTACCCTTGTCCCCCCCCACTCTTCTGCTGGGGACCCTGCCCACCTTTGGCTGTGGTACCCACAATTCTTCTGTGGACCCTGGTACTGGTCCAGCGGTCCGCCTCCTTAGCAAGCTCAATGGGGTCTGTCAGCTTGCTGTCTAAAAGATGCTGGCGCAGCTCTGGAACACAAAGACTACTCAAGTGCTCCTAACTGATTAAATGCAACAACCCCTTAAAATCAGTTACTTTACTGCCCTTCATCCAACCTTCCAGTGCACGCGAGTACAAATTCACACACTCCATCCAAGTCTCAGACTCTCTCTTCTTGGAGTTCCTAAACTGCAGTCTATATTGCTCTGGAGTAAGGCCATACCTGAGACATAAGGCCTCCTTCATATTGGGGTAGGTCATGGCACCTGCCATCTCTAAGGGCTCTAGAGCACTCCTCCCAGAAGCCTCAAAATGTTTCCACAGGCCCGCCCCCCAATGCTGATCAGGCACACCATTCATCTTCAATGCAATTTCATACGAAGTGAACCAGGCATAAATATCCTCACTCCTATGGTAATTCTGTACCAGGTCTTTGGGAATATATACTTTACCCCCATGCACTGGCTGCGCGCTGCCACCATTAGAACTGGCATCCACCTCCTTGGCTTTAAGATCCAGTTCTCTCATGCTCAACTCAAGAGCCAAAAGCAATTTCTTCTCTTCTAAGGCACGGGCATTTTTGCTCTCCTCCGCCGCCTTTTCTGCTTCCAAGTGCTTCATTTTCATGACTTCCAACTCATACTCTCTTACTCTCTGATTTTCTTGTAACTCTTCTGGGGAGAGGCCCCTGCTTGAATGGTTGCTGCCAGATCCTGCACCTACTTTGGCCACTGGCAAATCTGTGACTTGAAAGCTATTTTCGAAATCCACATCATCCTCTTCCTCTTGTGCCTCCCAATGGGCCTTCAAGATTCTTTGCAGCTCCTCCTTTCTGTAGGCGCACTTTATGGGGCACTCAAACTCAATGCAGAATTTCCTCAGTTGCTCAACTTTGTATGAATACAAATCTCCAATGACAAACTCCAATTCTGCTTCTGCCTCCTTACTGGGTGCCTTCCCATGCGAAGACATGATGTATTAGAAGAGTTATTAAAAAATCGAAAAATCAAAACCAAAAACCAGTAGTATGCGGTGGCGTAGTGGTCTGCACTCACCAGTGATGTACACCAATTACTGTGGGTCAAGTACAAATACAAGTTCAAATCCCACCGCCTGACCACCAATGTTAGATCTGGGGGTCTCTAGTTGGCAGAGGTAGGTACCACTGTCCAAATAGGGATGCTTGCTTCTAGTCAGGGCAAGGAGATAACCCTCTGAGATAACCCCTGCTCACCCTCTAGGTAGCTTGGCACGAGCAGTCTAGGCTAACCAGAGGCAATGCGTAAAGTATTTGTACCAACACTCACAGTAACACAGTGAAAACACCACAAACTGACTCCACAACAGTTTAGAAAAATAAAGGTATTTAATCTAAACTACACAAGACCAAAACGACAAAAATCCAACATACACAGTTCAAGAATATGGTTTCAAAAGAGTTCTTACGGTTGCGTTAAAATTCTTTAGGTTGCGATACAATTATCTACGTTGCGTTAGAATTCTCTACTGCAGCGTGAAAAGTTCACAGTTGCGTCACGTTTACTCACAGTAGCTTTTAGTTGCAGCAAAGTTCCAAAAGCAGAAGCTGGTGCGGTGGAAAACAAGGGATGCGTTGCTCCTGAGACCCTGGGGAGGCGATGCGACAGCCCCGCTGCAGCAGTGGGCGTGTTGCAACGAATCCGGTCTGTATGTGGAGGAAGGCCACTTGTATGGATTCCGGTGCGTAGGTTCCGTAGGAAGTTTGTTCTCGCAAATGCACATTGCGACGATCTCGTAGGGGCTGCGACGATCTCCGGGGCGATCATGCGCGGTCCAGCGGTGATCCTCTCTCTCGCAGCTCCTCGATGCGATGGTTCTGCGACGATGCTCGCAGCGACGTGATGCGGTCCGCAAGCAAGCGTTGCGGCGATTTCACCCAGCGACGACAGGCTCTGCGACGATGTTCGATTCTTCCGCACCGGTCTGGTGCGTCCCGCAAACGAAGGATGCGACGTCTCTGGCAGCGGCGTCAGGCGCTGCGACGATCTCGACCTCCTTAGCAGCGGGAAACTTCTCGCACTGTCGGGGATGCGCTCCGCAAGCGAGCGATGTGACACTTTTCAGTTTCACAAGTCTCTCAAGCTTAGTTTCAAGCTTCCCAGCACAGGTACAACTTCCAGAGGCCCCACAACTGGATCAAGCACTCTAGGAAGGACAGAACTCTCTCAGCAGAGTTCAGGGAAGCTGGGGGTGAAGTCCTTTTGTTCCTGGGACTTCAAAACAGGGAGCCAGCTCTACTCAGGCCCTTGGAGATTCCTTTAGGACAGGGGACACAGCTCAGCAGCAAAGTGCTTCCCCTCTCCTTGGCAGCAAAGCAACAGGTCAGTCCAGCAGAGCAACAGAAGGACAGTCTTCCTTCTTCAGTTTCAGCTTTCTCCTTGGCAGAGGTTCCTTCTTGATTCCAGGATGATCTCATTTTCTTTTGTCAGGGGTCCTGTACTTATACCCCTAAAGTCTTTGTTCTCTTGGTGCACGTGGGCCCTGAGCCCGGTCTGAACCAGTTCTGGGTGGTTCCTGAGTACTTTGTTTTGCTGGCTGCATCTTTCCTTTCAGAGTGAGGGGCAGGGTCCTCAGCCGCCCAGCAGGAGGTGGAGCCAGCATTGTGGAAGGCAGGCACAGCCCTATTCAGGCCCAGGTGCTAACTCCTCCCACCACTCCAGTTGCAATTGCAGTCATTCAGCCTAGTGCTGACTCATGCAGCCTCCTGGGGAATCCCCCAGCCCCTGTCACTCTGAAATCAGACAGTCAATACACAAACAGGCCCAGGCACACAGAAGGGTCAGACAAGAGGACAGCAACTTTCTAAAAGTGCTGTTCTCAAACACAGGATTTAAAAACAACCTTTCCTAAAAGATGTGTTATTAAATTCTGAGTTCAGGGATACTAGATACTTATGTCCTATCTTGTTCCTATGGGAAGAAATGCTGTTAACCACTGTAGCCAGCATCCCCCATGTTAACCTATAGAGCAAGTTAGCCTTACAGTAGTGAAAAACGAAAATGGCTGCCATTCACTACCAGAGCATGTCACCTGCACTAGTACATGCTCTACCTTTTACATACACTGCACCCTGCCCAGGGGGGTACCTTGGGCCTTCCATAGGGGTGACTGATGTGCACAAAAAGGGAAGGGTTAGGCCTGGTCAGGTGGGACACTGACCAGGAGGACATGGCAGTTCTAAACTGCACACAGGCACTGCAGTGTCAGGCCTGAGACATCATTTTAGGGCTACTCCTGTGGGTGGCACAATCAGTGCTGCAGGCCCACTAGTAGCATTTGTCATCACCAGCCCTGGCACACCCAGTGCACTTTACTTGGGACTTCATGGTGATACAAATATGCCAAACATGGATATTCAATCAGAATAACAATTTACACAGGGAACATTTACACTCTGGCACTGATCAGCAGTGGCAGAGTGTCCAAAGCATCTAAACCAGCAAAAACGAAATCCAGCACAGCATCAAAAATTCAGGAGGTAGAGGCAAAAAGATAGGGGAAACCACGCCAAAGATGCCAGGTCTAACAGAGCTCATGAAAATATTTTCACCAGGCATATGCCAAGACAATTTACTTTGTCTGTGCTTTCTCTCTTTTTTGTTGGAGGGTGAGGTAAAGACGGTTGTGCCGCCTTAACATACATAGCTGTGAGCAACATCCATGTCATAAGGAGAACTGGCATCCAGTGTCCTTTCATCCAGTTGAGGTAAGCATCCTGGGATTTGCATGCCCAAATGTCTAGCAGCAGAGCACCAGTCCTAAACAAGCATTGGCATAGCCAATAGGTCTCACCTTTGGGACCTTACACACAAGGTCCCAAAGGCGAGACCTATTGGCTATGCCAATGCTTGTTTATGTTTTGCTGGTTTTATATGCTTTGGGCACTGTGCCACTGCTTTTCAGTGCCACAGTGCAAGTGCTCCCTATGTTAAATTGAAGTAACAGATTAGTGACTCCATGATTGGCTCAAATTCTGCTCGTGGGCTTGCAGCACTGATTGTGCCACCCACAGAAGCAGCTTGTAAAGTGTGTCTCAGGCCTTCCATAGCAGAGCCTGTGTGCAGTCTAGTACTGCCATGTCGACTTGGTAGGTGCACCCACTTACCAGTCCCTAAACCTCCCCTTTTCTACATGTTAGCCACCCCTAAGGTAGGCCCTAGGGCAGGGTGCATTGTATGTGAACGGTAGGACATTCTCTATTGTGTGTGGCATGTCCTGATAGTGAATTACAGCCAATTTCTTTTTTCACTATTGCATGGCTACCTGTCCCCAAAGGCCAGAATGGGCAGTTTGATTCTAACATCGTATAATCCTAACTGACCCAGGGAACATGGTGGAAAAACGATTTTAGCATGTCTGAACTCAGAATGAGAAAATACATCTTTTATTGAAGTTGGTTTTAACATTCTCTGTTTGAAAATACCACTTTTAGAAAGTATTTTCTTGCCTAACCATCCAGCCTGCCTCTGCTAGGTTGTGTATTGCATGTCTGGTTTGTGAATGACAGGGTCTGGGATGGCTCCAGGAGGCAGGGTGAGTCAGTAGAAGGCTAAATAGACCTATCTGCATTTGGAGTGCTAGGAGGAGTAGCACCTGGGCCTGAATAGGGCTGTGCCTGCCTTCCACAATGCTGACTCCACCTCCTGTGGTGCGTTTGATGACCCCGGCCAACACTGAGAAAGGGAGAAGTTGTGCACTGGCAGAACGCACCCAGAACTGGTTTGGGCTAGGTACAGACACTCTCTGCCTTCAGAGACAAAGGATTTTTGTGTATAAAAAGAGGGACCCAGACCCCAGAACTTTAGATCACTTCTGGACATCAAGACAAACCTTTTGCCAAGGAGAAGAACCAGAGAATCTGCAGGAGTTTTTGACTTCCCCTGTGCCATTGTGTTGCTTTCTGGGGTCGGCCTGCAGTGGTTTCTTTATTGCCAAGGAAAGGAGAAAGACTTTTATTTGCAACTTTCATCATCTTGAAGAAGAATCTCCAAGGGCTTGGACTGTGCTTGCCTCCTGCTGAAGTTTCAGGGATACAAGTCTTCACCACCAGCCTCCCCCCCTGAATTTCCTTGCTCGAAATTCTGTCTGCAGAAGCCTGTGTGTTGTTGGGACCTGGAAGCACAACTCAACTAGAAGAAGCGTGTTGCATCCGCATCCACAGCTGTTGCTGTCGCATCATCGGAGAAGCATGTCGCAACTGCAAGGGTCGCCATTGCATCACTGGAGAAGCGTGTCTCTGTCATAGCTGTGTGTTGTCGCATCGCCGGAGAAGCGTATCGCTACCGCAAGGGTCGCTGTTGCATCACCAGAGAAGCGTGTGTCACAGAGCCTGTCGCTGCTCCAAAGTTACAGAGTTGCCGTCTGGCGTGCACGCATCGTCATACAAAAGGGGATGATGGACGGAGCGTTTGAGCAAATCAAACACTCACCCCCAGTCAACTGATCTGGGTTTAATCCATCACCATTCTTTAGCTCACTCGGCCACCCCAGTTCAGACATGGCTATATGCAAATCAGTCTGACCCTGTGCCTCATGGGAACAGTCCAGCCCGAACTGCCAAGCCATGTCTTCCCTGGACCGGAAACAAGCATCCAGGGACCGGTTTCGGATTCAAAATCCTCATCAGCCAGGCACCGTCTTCATGTCGTCGCATCGCATCAAGGGCGCCGTCTTCTCGCATCGCTCCGGATCGTCGCTGCGCATCAAGGCGCCAGCTTGTTGCATCGCAACAGGGAGGCATCTCGAGATCGTCGCATCACCTCCTCTCCGGTAAGGAACAGACACATCGCCTACTTTGCGCAAGCACTGAGGAACAGACGCATTGCCTCTCCCGAAGCAAGGAACCGACGTATCGTTCTCCCTGCGAACCTTTTGTTTATCTTGCGTGACGCATCCAAAGGTACTTTGTGGGAAACGTGTTGCATTTACCATCTAAAGTGAACTGAGCTATTTCTACCGTCTTAAAGTGATTTTCTTAATACCGTATTGTGGATTTTTTGTCGTTTGGGTCTTGTGTTAAGTTTATATAAAGAATACTTATTTTTCTACAACCTGTGTTGTGTCCATCTGTAGTGTTTTCACTGTATTAAAGTATGTGTTCACAATTGCTTTACACACTGCCTCTGAGATCAGCCTTCCTGCTTGTGCCAAGCTACCTCAGGGTTGAGCAGGGGTTATTTAGGAGTGTAGCCCCCTCACTCTGACTAGAAGCAAGGGTCCCTATCTGGGCAAAGGTGCAAGCCTTTGCCAACTAGAGACCCCCAGTTCTAACACTGGTCTATATCGATTTGTTTCTAAATTTATAATTAAATCCTACTAAAGTCAGATTTAGTTGTCAAGTGGATTATTATCTGACATAATTGGCTACACTGTATTGAAAATCTAAATGTGATTGTTTTGTTATTACCTCTCAAGCTCCTATCAAGACCATCAGATTGGAGATCAATGTTAAGTGGGCCCAAGCTCTTACAGCTAGTAGTAGTGTTGGATGGTTAGCTCTTGAAGTAGAGGGAGATAGGATCTAACCCAGAACAGTCTAAACCCCATGCACCAGTGGCCTTTGTCAAAAAAACAAGATCGAGATGTGGAGAATACACTAAGTTTCATTGGTGTGTTTTGAAACAGTGGCTGCGGAGTGAATAATAGTAGGGTTGTGGTGTGAGGATTATGCTTTCCTTGCTATTGATTGTGTGATGTCTAATGGTTATGTTGTGAGAGTAGTGTGAATGTGATGTTAAGTTGTTGAAGATGAAGTTGTTATCAGGTGCAATGTGACGTAAGATCCCTGTATATATAAGAAAGCGCTTACTGCTTGTTGTTGCCACTTGCTGGGGGACTCAATCAACCAGGATTCTTTGCTTTCCCATGAGGGAAGAGCAAGCTTGCAATCTCGTGCTTTAAGCGCTCACGACACTGGCAGCGCAGGATGCGCGTACTGCTTGCTGTTGCCACTTGCTGGGGGACTCCATCATCCAGGATCCTTTGCTCTCACAGGAGTGAGGAGCAAGCCTGCAATCTCGCACTTTAAAAGCGCTCACGACCCCCGCAGCGTGGGACGCGCTTACTGTTTGCTGCTGCCACTTGCTGGGGGACTCCATCATCCAGGATCCTTTGCTCTCCCAGAAGGGAGGAGCAAGCCTGCAATCTCACGCTTTACAAGTGCTCACGACCCCCGCAGTACGGGACACACTTTCTGCTTGCTGTTGCCACTTGCTGGTGGACTCCATTAACCAAGATCCTTTACTCTCCCCGGATGGAGGAGCAAGCCTGCAATCTCGTGCTTTAAAAGCGCTCACGACCCCCTTAGTGCGGGAGGCACACGGGCCAAGGGCAGGCCCGTCATTACCGGGAAGAGGCAGGGCAGAGCCACCCCTCTTTCATTTGAGTCCTGGGTTGTGTTGCTGACTGTCATCAGCTCACTAAGGTACTGTGCGAACTACTTGCACATATGTGGAGGCCCTGTGTAGAGCAAAGACGCTTAAAAACTGTATGGACTAGAATTTCTTGTCTGGGCGTGTGACTTACTAACCTATTATTGTAATCAGGAATGTGGATTTAACAGTTGACTGTCCACTGGGGATTAGATATTCTATGGGCTACTGCTAACGATTAGTTACAAACACCCTACACAGGACAAAACATGGGCAAAAGGAAAACTATGGAGGGAATAGGGGCAGGAAATGGTGCTAATGGTGGGGTAGACAAGGGGAAAAAGACAAGGAAATCACATAAACATGCAGGCAGCAACTGCGTGTTGGATAGAATAGATACCCTTATTAGCGAATGTGAAGGCATCTTAGAAGCGGAACCAACAGTGCCCCATATCAATGGCCAATCCCTCCTAAAGTTACCAGCCCTCCCTGTCCAACCACCATTCCAACAATGTTCCACAAGCCCTCCCGAAAGGGAATGCCCATACTTAGCAAAGACATACCATTAAAGCCAACGGCAGTACAGGTGAAGGACTCCCATTCTTCAAACCCCCCCACTTGCATTGATGAGTGTTGTTAGGATTTACTCTAATTTCCTGTGCCCTAGTCCTGTCTCTGTGTCTATGCGTGGGCGGGTTCATTTGATCGTGGCTTGCCCTTTAAATAGAAACCGGTAGCACTGGTCAGGTGCTTGGTTTCTTTCCTAGTCTGGTATCACCAACCTGCTTTGTTTTGCACTCTTGGACCTTTTTGGGATTTCATTATTGCGTCGCGTGTTGGGTGCTGTTTCGCTCCGCCCCTTGTGGCTTCCTGATAAGTGTGAAGAGTCTGGTAGCAGCCGCGGGGGCCTTCGCGCTGATTTTGGACCAAGGAGAAGGATATTGGTTGGACGCGCGGCTGCGTGTACAACCTAGGGGCACTTCCGGGATTGTGTAGCTGCTCTGCATCGTTGTGCGGAGATTTGGAGCGAATCACGGAACGGACTGTTGGATGACAGCGTTCTTGGGTTTTTGTTTGGGTTCGAGTTTTGTGGGAGAACGGCCATCGTTTTCCTATTTGGGTTTTTCGTTTGGGGCCAAGTAAGAGATTTTTGGGCTCAGAAACAATCGAAGTGAGGGTTTTTTATGCTTGAGGCTTTTTCCCTCGTTTTATAACGTTCAAGACAAATTGAGAGGGAGGCATTGTATTCCGGTGAAGAAATGGACGCCTAGGTGCTGGGAGACTCCTGCTCCATAAACGGGTGCAGGGTGAGGTCCATTCCTTACCAAAAGGTCCCCGGGGAACTAAGACGGGGTGCGGTGTTTTCCCTTCCCTCTTTTTCTCTCCCACCCTCTCCTGGTGCTCATGTGGCAAGTCCATTGTTTACATACTGCGGTGGTTGCTACAGGGGTATTGGAGGAGGATTGGGGTTATCGTCGTTTCTGCAGTGTTGGGCAGAGCTACTGTTGATTCTGACAGAAAACCAAGCCCACGTTTTTTATATACATTGCCTGAGCGACGATGGATGAAACAGGGAATGGAGGAGTTGGGGAGGGTGGTCCGACTTTACAGGACTTAATGGGTGCCATTACAACTTTTCAGACTCAAATGCAGGATCTAAGACAGGAGAATGTGGGACTTCGTCAGGAGTTGGGGGCAATGAGGACTAGAGAACAAAATAGGGGTCCAGGCCAGGGTCCCATTTTACAACCTGCTACCTTTCAGTTCGATAGAGGAGGGTCAGGGCAGGGGGAGGTACACCTATTGCCATTAATATAACGACTCCTGTGTTCGTCCCCCTGGCTGTACCGGAACGATTTACAGGTGACTGCAATAAGTTTAGTACTTTTATGAACCAATGCCACTTGCATTTCATGCGTCGTCCAACGGCGTTCCCAGACGATTCTGCCAAGGTGGCCTTCATTATTTCATACTTAGCCGGGACAGCAGCTTTATGGGCAGTCCCCTTGGTAGATAACGATGACCCAGTATTGTATAGTTACCAGGCGTTTAAGGAGCAGATGCGCTGCTTATTTGCAAAGCACGCCTTTATGCAGGCGAGTAATGCCGAGTTGCTTAAGTTGAGACAGGGAAAGCAGGATCTTATGACGTACGTTTCTTCATTCAATCGGTTGGTGTCAGAAACGCAGTGGCATGTAGCTAAAAGAACATCTTTGTTTTATCAAGGATTGTGTGAAGAGTTGAAGGATGTGGTGTCCCAAGTAGTGGATCCTCCGGGTGATTGTGTGGCCTTTATAGACCTTGTGGTGAAACTCAACCACCGGTTGTTAGAGAGACGGGGAGAGCGGAATCGTTTCCAGGCTTCTCGGGTATCTGTGTCAGTGAGACATGAGGTTAAGCCTCCTGAGCTGAAACGGGGACCCGAACCTATGGAAATTGGGGGGGGGGGGTCAGAGGACCTCTTACGAGTGAGGAGAAAGAGAGGAGGCGAAGTCGGAACTTTTGTCTTTACTGTGGGAAGGGTGGACATTTTGCCCGGGAATGTCCTGTCAAACCGTCTAAATTTACTCCGCGAAACACTGTGGCTTTGTTGGATAAGCCAGGAGGCTTCATGGATGTGATGGATCATACCTCTGCGTATGAGGTGACCGGGGTAGTACAGAGGGCCCCAAGACATTTTTTTATAACAGCATGTCTAGTGATTACCAATAGCCAAAAAACTACCCTGTCAGTGTTACTGGATTCAGGGGCAATGGGGAACTTTATAGACATTCAATTGGCGGAAAGATTGATGGTTCCTTGTGCGAGAAAAGAGCAACTGGAACCAGTGCATGCTATAGAGGGGTCTGAGTTATCATCGGGTTTGATCACACGTCAAACAGAGCCACTGTGTTTATTGTGTGACAATGGACATTCGGAATATGTAAGTTTTGACTTAATCGATGCCTCCTCTTTTGGTGTGGTGCTTGGGGTTCCGTGGCTGCAGAAACATAATCCCCGGATTGATTGGGTGAGACGTACGGTGACCCTAGACTCGGTGCATCTACAAAGTTGTTACCAGGTTGCGACTGACTGGGTTACCCCATTGACTTGTGCTGGGAGTGATAAAGGAGACGTGCTTGACGTTCCTGCGCCTTATGCCATATTTAGTGATGTGTTTGATAAGGAACAGGCAAAGAGACTACCGCCTCATCGTTCTTTCGATTGTAGAATTGACTTGGTGCCTGGTGCTACTCTGCCGTGTAGCCGTATATATGCTCTTTCTGAGCCAGAGGAAAGGCATTTAAAGGATTATTTGGATGAGATGTTGGCTAACGGATTCATTCGTCCCTCTTCTTCCCCGTATCTTCTGCTGTCTTTATTCCGAAAAAGGAGGGGAGTTTGCGCGCCTGTGTTGACTACAGAATGCTCAATAAGGTTACCATCAAAAATAAGTATCCTCTCCCTTTGATCCCTGTCTTATTGGATCAGCTGAAGCAGGCCACCGTCTTCACCAAGCTGGACCTGAGGGGAGCATACCACCTCATTCGGGTTCGCGCGGGCGATGAGTGGAAGACCGCTTTTAAGACTAAGTTTGATTTGTTTGAGTATTGTGTGATGCCTTTTGATTTGTGCAATGCTCCGGCGGCTTTTCAGTTTTTTATCAATGAGGTTTTGAGGGAGTTTTTGGATTTGAACGTTATTGTTTACATTGATGATATTTTGGTTTTCTCGGATACTATGGAAGAACACGAATTGCATGTGGTACGGGTTTTGCAGAAGTTGAAAGAACACCATTTGTATGTTAAATTGGGAAAATTCCAGTTTCATGTGCCAAGTGTAGAATTTTTGGGTTTTGTGATTTCGGCTGACGGTATCAAGATGGATTTGCGGAAAATCGAAGCTATCATTACATAGCCCATCCCTGCTTGTGTGAAAGACATTCAGGTCCTGCTGGGGTTTGCTAACTTCTACCAGCGTTTTATCACACATTTTTCAGATGTAGTAGCCCCCATGACCGCATTGTCGAAAAAAGGAGTTTCTTTTGCTTGGAGCTCAGTCTGCTTTTGAGCAGTTAATCGATAGATTCACTTCTGCCCCTGTTTTGGCACATCCTGATCCTACGTTACCTTTTTTTGTAGAGACTGATGCCTCTTTGTGAGCAGTGGGGGGAGTTCTTTCACAGAGAAATTTGGAAACAGGGTTTTTGCAACCTATTGCGTTCTTCTCCAAGACCTTATTGCCAGCTGAGAGGAACTTCACAGTAGCTGAGAGGGAGTTGCTGGCCATTAAGCTGTCCTTTGAGGAATGGCGTCATTATTTATGGGGGGCCCGTCATACGGTGACTATTTATACGGACCATAAGAATTTAGAGTTTTTCCGTTCAGCTAGGACCTTAACACCTAGGCAGATGCGTTGGGTGTTGTTTTTGAATTAATATGATTTTGTCATAACTTACAGGCCAGCTGCTCAACAGGTGAAATCAGATGCCTTGTCACGAATACACTTTGATCCTATTGCCATGGAGTCCGAGAAGGAGACAAGGTCTGTTATAGCGGAGGACAGGATTGTGGGTAGCGGCTCTATTGGGGATTTCTTGGCTATGGTTGAGGACAAGTTGAGGAATATGGATCTTACCCCTTGGTTGAATAATCCTCTCTTTGTAGTTCAGAACGGGTTGCTGCATCGTGAGGAGAGGTTGTTTATTCCTCCTGAGTTGAGGGACACTGTCCTTACATGGTGTCATTCATCTGCTTTGGTTGCCCATCCAGGCATTGCTAAAACCAAGGAGATGTGTTTGCGCTGGTTTTGGTGGGAGACATTGGCTCATGATGTACAAGTACTTGTTGCCTCCTGTCCGGTATGTGCTATAAATAAACCTTCACATACCTGTCCTTCTGGCCTTTTGCTCCCATTGCCTGTTCCACCTGCCCCGTGGCATACCATAAGCATGGATTTTGTGACAGATCTACCTGAGAAGTCAGGGTATACTGCTGTTCTGGTAGTGGTGGATCTGTTTACTAAAATGGCACATTTTATTCCACTTCAAAAGATCCCCACAGCAAGAGAGCTGGCTTCAGTGTTTATGAGTAATGTGGTTAAACTACATGGCCTGCCTACAGCTGTAGTAACAGATAGGGGGGCTCAATTTGTGTCCCATTTTTGGACCGAACTTTGTTCTTCATTGCAAATGGAGGTTCGACTGTCGTCTGCGTATCATCCGCAGTCGGACGGGCAAACTGAACGTACCAATCAAACGATGGAGCAGTATCTGCGATGTCTATTGACGTCTTTGACGTCTGCTTTAGGGATGACACCCTTTTTTTGTTCCATGGGTTATCACCCTAAGGCTATTCCTATTCAGCCTTCAGACCTTGTGCCAGCTGTAGAGACTCTCACTAAGTCATTGGTGCACATCTGGAATATGGCTAGAGATCACTTACAGAAAGCCAAGGATGATATGAAGAGGCAGGCAGACCGGCATAGACGTCCTGCTCCAGTTTACGTGGTGGGGGATCAAGTCTGGTTGGCTTCTAAGAATTTGAGGATAAGTGGGTCCCGCAAATTGCAGCCCTGATATGTGGGACCCTTTTCCATCAGTCAAGTGGTGAATCATGTAGCCATGAAGTTAGAGTTACCTGAAGAGTATGGAGTTCACCCAGTGTTCCACACGTCCCTCTTGAAGTCTTATATTAGGACTACTCAGACTTTGCCCCCCCCTTGACTGTAGATGGGCATGAGGAATTTGAGGTACGTGCCGTTTTGGATTCCAGGAGGAGGAGGGGGAGGTTGTACTACCTTGTGGACTGGAAGGGGTAATCTGTTGATGATCGTACTTGGGAGCCGGCGGGTGCGGTTTATGCACCCCGTTTGGTGCGTTCCTTTCATTTGAGACATCCCTCTGAGCCAAGTCCTGTGGGGAGGACCTTTGGGGGAGGGTACTGTTAGGATTTACTCTAATTTCCTGTGCCCTAGTGCTGTCTCTGTGTCTCTGGAGTGGTGTGGCTCACTGGTTAGAGGCGGCAGACCCGGAAGCAGAGAATGGCCCGGGACCAGGGTTCGATTCCCGACGCGGCATGGTCGTGGACCAGGGTCAGCAGACTTGATAATTCTCGCCTCGGTGCCTACTCTAACCAGGGATCACACTCGCAAACTATGGGCATTAGCTTGCCTCATCTCCACAACGGCCCCCCACATACGCCGGGGATGCCTGGTTTCACCTTGGAGATACCCAGTAGGGACCATCTCACAGGGAAAGCCAGGACGGGTTCCCCAGCGGTCTACAGCGCAGAGATACTCCTTCGGGAGTCGATTCTAGCGCTTTAGAAACCCGCAATTAAATTAAATTATGCGTGGGCGGGTTCATTTGATCGTGGCTTGCCCTTTAAATAGAAACCGGTAGCACTGGTCAGGTGCTTGGTTTCTTTCCTAGTCTGGTATCACCAACCTGCTTTGTTTTGCACTATTGGACCTTTTTGGGATTTCATTATTGCGTCGCGTGTTGGGTGCTGTTTCGCTCCGCCCCTTGTGGCTTCCTGATAACAGCGTGAAGAGTCTGGTAGCGGCCGCGGGGACCCTCGCAGTGATTTTGGACCAAGGAGAAGGATATTGGTTGGACGTGCGGCTGCGTGTACAACCTAGGGGCACTTCCGGGATTGTGTAGCTGCTCTGCATCGTTGTGCGGAGATTTGGAGCGAATCACAGAATGTACTGTTGGATGACAGCGTTCTTGGGTTTGTGTTTGGGTTCGAGTTTTGTGGGAGAACGGCCATCGTTTTCCTATTTGGGTTTTTCCTTTGGGGCCAGGTAAGAGATTTTTGGGCTCAGAAACAATCGAAGTGAGGGTTTTTTATGCTTGATGCCTTTTCCGTCATTTTATAACGTTCAAGACAAACTGAGAGGGAGGCATTGTATTCCGGTGAAGAAATGGACGCCTAGGTGCTGGGAGACTCCTGCTCCATAAACTGGTGCAGTGTGAGGTCCATTCCTTACCAAAAGGTCCCCGGGGAACTAAGACGGGGTGCGGTGTTTTCCCTTCCCTCTTTTTCTCTCCCTCCATCTCCTGGTGCTCATGTGGCAAGTCCATTGTTTACATACTGTGGTGGTTGCTACAGGGGTATTGGAGGAGGATTGGGGTTATCGTCATTTCTGCAGTGTTGGGCAGAGCTACTGGTGATTCTGACAAGTGTCAACCTAGCCCTTCTATCTCCTGCGTAAATAGGTTCTCACCATTGGCGGAAATGCCTGATATCTTTAGGGACCCCTTAACGAAGAGCAAATTCCATTATCACAGGACACTTTTCAGCTCGTCAGTACCCTCAGGTCTGAGATAGGAACCATGCGGCACATGATTGAAGAACTCACTGCCCTGGTCAAATCCCTATCTCGTCAGTAGCATGCAAACCCCGTGTCTGAACGATGCCTGTGATCCCATTCAGCACGTATGCCGACTACCAAAGAAAAGGGGAACATCAGGCTGCGGGTCTCCTTCACCCCTCTTATCAACCCTTAAGCATACCCCACCAATTCCTAAGCCTAACTACTTAGACAACTCCAAACCCAACATATTTAAAGATCATTACCACTTGGCTGCCTCGCAGGTCCTCACAAACCATGCCAGACCTTTCAACCTACCATCGGCAACACACCCCGTGAACGCCCAACAATAGAGGAACCATCCAGTTACCCCCCTCCAAGCCACATGCGTTAAATATCATTATGCTTAATGTCCCCAGGCTTGGTGGAAAGAGTGGCCCTGAAAACGAAGACTCTCTTACCAATAAAGCCATTCACTGGATCCGTCATGTCAGGGGCTGCCGCTCAATAATACAAGACAACATCACCAGGGCCCAGAGATGTACATCCCTCCCCAACCACTGGTCTGTGTCAAGCTTACTATGACTAGGGCTGAATTGGCTGAAAACCTCCTTGCATTGGAGTATCGCATCTGCCCCCGGACCTTTCATCTATACAGTGCAGGCGATTTCCAACAGCCATAGGGGGTAGGCCACTTGCCATGCAATCACCCACCATTTCATGAGGAGGGACCTCTTTGGAAGCCATTGATTGACAGTGTGAACTCCAACTGCACCAGTAACTAAACTTTAACCCTCTAAACACTAAATATTGCTCCCATAACATCTCACCCCATCGCACCGATCTTGAGCCATTGGCAGACAACCCGGGGACAAAGGGTCTAAGTAGCCCCCCTATTGACACTCAGTGGGCCCAGGAGGTGGAACCCCCTACACCCATAGACCCCCTGATTTTGCCTTCTGCCCCAGAGCCGTATAGCCGACACACCCTCAGTAGAAATATCACCTTTGCCTCAGCCTCATACCATCAACTGAAGATTATATCTTGGAACGTGGCAAGGTTAAGGAGCAGATTGTCTATCCCCCACTGGAATGGAGTTTGATATCTGCATTTTTCAGAAAACTTGGAGTTTGGTTCCATTAGATAAATCAGGCTATACTTGTTTCTGTTCACCAGCTACCACCAGGGGGAGAGGGCGGCCTTCAGGGGGACTGATCATCTGGGTGAACATTTCCGTGGGCTGCCGAACTATTTTGCAAGCAAGTTCAAGTCTGAACATCTTGAGGCTCACAATCAAGGGACCTAGGGGGAAAGGCACTCTTGAATTGTTTAATGTCTATGTAGGGGTGACCAAGGGGGCAAACCATCGCCTGTTCTCACGACACTGGAAGAAACTCTAGCCGCTGCTCACCCTATGCTAGAGTCGTAGTTGCAGGAGATTTCAACTGCACTGTTGTGCCCCTGAGTTCAGACGATATGCTGGGTGTCGAGAATAACGATAGAAAATGGTCTGCCCCCTCAATGTATTCCCCACCAAAACATGGACTCAGCAATCCAACTCAATGCACTTACCATGGAGTTTGGCCTGAGGGCTGCCAATGGCAGAACTCTTTCAGATACCCAGGGGGCAAACACCTACAACAGAGTTAGCAGCCCGTCACGCATTGAGTACATTTTATTAGACCTAAGGCTCTTGGGAAACATGATAGATATGTGTTAGTTTAGGGGGTCTCTAGTCGGCATAAGTAGGTACCTGTGACAAATAGGGACCCTTGCGTCTAGTCAGGGTACACTCCTAAAATAACCCCTGCTCACCCCCTTGGTAGCTTGGCACGAGCAGACAGGCTTATCTCAGAGGCACTGTGTAAAGCATTTGTGAACACATACAGTAACCAAGTGACAACGCTACAGATGGACACCACACAAGTTGTATATTCAAAATAAGTATCTTATATATAGTTTTAACACAAGACCACAAACAACAAAAATCCACAATCCTGTGCTTAAAATGGTAGAATTAGCGTAGTTCTCTTTAGATCTTAAAATGCGACACTTTGAGTCAATGTACCTGAAAATGCGTAACGCAGTACAACGAAAGGGGTTGCAGGGAAGGTGAGGCGTCGGTTCCTTACACGCAAGAACAGTGATGCGTCAGTTCACTACTGCTGCGTAGGGGACGGTGATGCATCGGTTCTTCTCTGCGAGGGGGGTAATGCGTCGGTTTCTAACTGCGCTTCCGTGGTGATGCGGCGAGCAATGCCGTGATGTGATGAAGTTTTGGTGCAAAGAAATAAAGATGTTGTCTTCTCCATGATGCGGACCACAACAGGCCCTGCGACAAGCTTCCCGGTGATGCAGTGGCGTCTACTGCGACGTCGATCCTCTTCTCCGGCAATGCGCTGTGCTTTGACAACAATGCGAGCTGCGACAGACCCTGCGACACGCTTCCCGGTGGTGCGGCGGCATCTGCTGCGACGTCGATCCTCTTTTCTGGTGATGCGAGGCGCTTCGGGACACCTGTGATGACTCAGAGGTACTTGGGGGCCGCAACAGGCCCCGCGACATGCTTCCCGGTGATGCGGCGGCATCTGCTGCGACGTCGATCCTCTTCTCTGCCGAAACGAGGCGCTCACGTGTTGTGAAGCGGCAGTTCAGGGTCCCGCTTCTTGCTTGTGAGTCGGGCTTCCAGCTCCTTGCGATACGCAGTTCCTCTAAAAGTCCAGCACAACTGCAGGCACTTCCAAAGAACTCTTGGGGAGCTAGTGGGTGAAGTCTGTTGTCCCTGAGACTTCAGCAGGAGGCAAGCTCTTTTCTCAAGCCGTTGGAGATGCTTACAAGTTGATGAAAGTACACACAAAGTTCCTCTCTCCTTTCTTTGGCACTCAAGCAACCACTGCAGGCCAATCCCCCCAAGCAGCACTTCAGCTTGGGGATAGTCTCTCTTCAGTCTCTCTGGGTCCACTCCTCGTCAAAGGTTTCTTCTTGTTTCCCAAAAGTTATTTAAAGTTCTGGGGTTTGGGTTCCCTCTTTTATACACAGTCTCTCTTTGTTCTCTGAAGGCAGAGAGGACTTTGCCTAGTCCAAACCAGTTCTGGTCAGTCCTGGAGCACTCTGTTTACATGACTCCTTCTTTCCTTTCACAGCGCAGGGCAGAGACATTAGATGCACCACAGGAGGTGGAGCCAGCATTGTGGATGGAAGGCACAGCCCTATTCAGGTCCCAGGTGCAACTCCTCCCACCCATCTAGATGCAGATCTCTCTATTCAGCAATGTGCTGACTCACCTCCTGGAATCCCCCAGCCCCTGTCACTCAAACTCCAGACAAGGAATACACAACCTAGCAGAGGCAGGCTTGGATGGTTAGACAAGAAAATACCTACTTTCTAAAAGTGGTATTTTCAAGCACAGAATGTTAAAACCAACTTCACTAAAAGATGTATTTTATCATTCTGAGTTCAGGCATACTAAACTCGAATTTCTACCTAGTTCCCTGAGTCATTTTGGATTATGATATGTCATAATCAAACTGCCCATTCTGGCCTATGGGGAACAGGTATCCTTGCAATAGTGAAAATCTAGACAGAAACAGCACTTGGCTTACACGGGGGAAAACATGGCGGCCGCTAGCTAGCGGGTCGCGGATGTCCGGTGTAGCAGCGGTGCCGTCGGGGTAATTGCCAGCAACCGACCGCATTACGAGGAACCAAGGAGGTCTTTACCTGTCCGAGGAACGGGCTTCGCCCGTAGGAATCTGCCACGAGTTTCCGGGCAATTTTGGAGGCCATTTGCCGGCCGACTGCTGGCGTTTCACGGCGCATGGCGGAGATCCCAGTTCAGCAGCAAACGGAGAGTAAGGAGGCGGAGTCGCGTCCTTCTGCGGGCCCACGGACTGGGAGCTGGGGAAGGGCGGTTCAGGAAATCCGCAGAGGACGCCGAACAGTTGCCAGGATCGGAACGCTAACTAGCGGAGGTCGGGGGAGAGGAGAAGAGAATCTGACAAAGTCTGCCTCTGTTCCTTCAGAGGTGAGAGGAGCTGAGGGTTCATTGGAGGCCACGCAGGCAGCAAATTCAGTGAAGATTGATTCGGAGCAAGTAAGGAGTGGGGTGGACGCTAAGAAACTGTCATTGGGGCACCCCAGATACTTATTAAGGAGTACCAAACTCGATAATAACGAATTTGCTCTGGGGAAGCCAAAAATATTACAAAAAAACATCAAAAAGTGCTCTGTAAAAGAGCACAAGACCATTAAACCAGGAGAGTGTTCTTTAAGAAAAGATAAAAAAAAAGGGAAGCAAAAGGGGGCTGAACATAAGCTAGCAGCGACCCCATCGTTAAACTCATATTTTAAACCAGTCCCTAAAATATTGGTCTTGAAACCACACCCTGTACTACTAGTTCAAGACATTACTATCGCCTCGGCTAAGGGTGGTGAGTTAGCGCAGCCTCTGCCCGAACTTATAGAAGAGCAAGATTGGTCTGTACATTTAACTCTGAACCCTTTTCAGGCACTAGCAACTGAGATGGAAGCAGAGGAGGGACAACGCACATTAAAGACCACAGAAATGACTAACGAGGAGGGGTCTCAGCAGCTGAACACATTACTAGCCACTGACGGAGTAGCAGGAGCAATAGGAGGAGAAAGTGAAGAAAGGGAAGAAGAGACGGAGGAAGAGGCAAACAGCATAAGTATTGAGAGAGCGTTGACATCTCAGGAAGGATTAGAGAAGGTGCAGGCAGTCCTTCAGCAAAATAACTCTGACACACTAGATATGTCGGTTTTGGAGCTGCTAAGGAAACTAGAAAAAGATATCCATATGGGTTTTGAAGCCTCTAAAAGAAATCAGGAGCGTATAAGTGCTACATGTACTTTACTAGAGGACAAACTTGACAAATTAAGCACTAGCACGGAAGCTATCGAGACAGAGGTGAAAGTTATGCAGGGAAGAATCTTGGATAACCGTAAGGAAATTGAGAATATAAAATTTAAGAATAGAGAGTCTGATGAGAGAGTCGAGAGGTTGGAGAACATGCAAAGGCGAAATAATTTGAAGATCTTAAAATTACCAGAAGGAAAGGAGGGGTCAGATATAAAAAGCTACGTAGTTCAATTGTTGAAAAAGGAACTACAGTTAGTAGAGACAGAAGAAATGTTGCTACGCGACATCCAGAGAGTACATCGAGACCCCTTCCGCCTTAATCCAAATCGTTCTAAACCAAGGAAAATATTGATTAACTTTTTAACGTATAATCTAAAAGAGAAGATTCTGACAGCAGCCCGCAAAAAAAATATATAATGGTGGATGGAATCGCAGTGGATATTAGGTCAGATTTATCGCCAGCTACAGCAAGCAGACAGTGGGAATTAGGAAAGCGATTGGCACCACTTAGGGCAATGGGGGCAACTGCTCAGTTGAAATTCCCTGCTTTTTTAAAAGTAATGTGGCAAAATAAAATGTACACGTTTCGTACAGTTGAAGAGGCAGATGCCTTTTTGGATCATCCCCAAGAAGAATAGTATTAAGGGGTTGGATTGCTGACTAAACCCTTAAAAGAAATGAATAAATCACATAGAAAAATAGAGGCACCGCTACTACGACATCCACTGGCCTAGGCCATGGGAGTTTTGGTTGGGTTTTCCAGGGTGGGAAGAGGGGGGGGGGGGTGATGGTGCAGGGTGGTTTGGGGGTAGGGATGAGGTTGGGGTACGGAGGGGGCGGGGAGGGAAGTGGGAGAAAAAAAAGAAAAAAAAATCCTCAGGAGCTTTTTCGCCATCAATTGAAAAAATCTGAGTTATGGGCTAGCTTTTCTGAGTGGGGCTAAGACTAGGGAACTAAGGTTCCTTACATGGAATGTTAATGGTCTTCGGGTTAAAGCTAGGAGACTTTTGATATTGAAATATTTAGAAGATTCCCTTGCTCATGTGATTATCTTACAGGAGACCCACTTAACTGAGAAAGAAAGTAAGGAGATTTTCTGCACTCAAAAATGGATTGCTAATGCTTTCTTTACACCTCAAGAGATAGTAACGAAAGGGGTGGCAATTCTGATTAGGAGAGGGGCTGATATTGTAATTGAAGAGAAGTCAGCAGATAAAAGAGGTAGATGGGTGATTGTTAAGTTAAGAATGGCAGGGGAAGTCTTTGTAATTGTGGGGTATTATGGACCGAATGTCGATGATCCAACAACATTAGACAATATAGAGATAGAATTAATGGAATTTTCAGGAAAAATAATCATGGCCGGAGACTTTAACACAGTATTAGATTGCAAGTTAGATAGGACTGGAAACAGTAGGGCTTTAGTAAACGGAAAAATGGCGGCTAGGTTAAGGTTGATCATGGCACAGCAAGGGTTATGTGACATTTGGAGGTTGAAAGTAGGCCAGCAGTTAGGATTCACCTTTCACAACAAAAAATATAATCACAGTTCACGAATAGATTTCTTTTTAGTAGATATCAGGCTGAAAGATTGGGTAACGAAAGTCATACACTTAGGAGCGCATCTGTCAGACCATTCAGCCGTGGGTTTAAATCTAGAATTAGGAACTGACGAATTGAGTTCTATCTGGAGGCTGGACCGCACCATTCTAGCTGATGAAGACTATTTAGAATTCTTAAAGGATGAGTTGCAAGTTTTCCTGGATGTAAATGAAGGATCAGCCAAAGAAGATATAGTTTGGGAGACATGTAAGGCATTCTTGAGAGGGAGATTGGGAGCACAGGGCGCAAAAAAGAAGAGGCTATATTATAATAAGATTTCAAATTTGGAGAAAGAAATACGAGTCTGGGAAATTAATCGAACCAGACAAGGGGGAAATCCATCTGAAGAGGAAGTTAAAAATAAGCTCCTGGATCTAAAAATGGAACTCACAGCAGTACTCTCACAAAGAGTTAAAGAAAGATGGGAAGCCAGTCAGTTAGCTCATTTCTCATATGGAGAAGGGTGTGGCAAACTACTAGCGTGGAAAGCAAGGAAAGATCTTGTACGTAATCAAATAAAAGAAATTAAAAAGGTTGATTCCGGAGAAGTTATTACAGAAAGTAAAAGAATTGCAGAAGCTTTTCACGATTACTTTGTAAATGTCTATACAGAAGACCTCTCTCCAAAGGTAACTGAAATGGAAAGCTGGCTACATCTGTTGAAACCACTCTCTGCTGACTGGGTGGGGGACCTAAACAGGGAAATTACGCAAGACCAAGTGGTCAAAGTGATCAAGGAAAGTAAAAGAGGGAAAGCACCTGGCCCGGACGTCTCCCGGCTGAGGTATATAAAGTCCTAGTGGACACAATTGCTCCCACAATATGTCAACTGTTCAATACAATTTTTAGAGGGGCGGTAACAATACCTAGTTCTTGGAACGAGGCAATAATCACTCTAATACTCAAACCAGGAAAATCTTCTAGTAGTTTAGATGCATACAGACCTATATCACTTTTGAACTGTGATTACAAATTATTTTCAAAAATTTTAGCCGACAGACTTCGCAAAGTTATTCATAAATTGATTCATGAAGACCAAAAAGGTTTTATTAAGGGGAGATACCTAAAAGAATTAACATATACCTTGATCGGCATAATAGATATGGCTTCCAGATATGAGTACCCCTTGGCGGTGATCGCTTTAGACGCCGCCAAGGCTTTTGATCGAGTTAACTTCATATATTTGAAAACATTATTGCAATATCTTAATTTAGGAGAGAACTTTACGCAATCTCTTTTTTTTGTTGTATTGTTCACCAATATCGCGTGTTCTAGTTAATGGAATTCTTACTCATCCTATTAAAGTAATGCGTGGCACTAGACAAGGGTGTCCTTTATCACCCTTGCTTTTTAACTTATATATTGAGCCATTAGCCTGCAGAATTAGAGCCTCAGAAGAGATACCCCCTTTTATAGTTGATGACTGGTCAAAAAAACTAGGTCTGTATGCAGATGACAATAGTATCTATTCTTCTAATCTGCTGCATTCCTTGGAGAACCTGGTTAAAATAACGAAGGAATTTGGAAAGGTTTCAGGTTATCAGATAAATCAGGATAAGAATGAGATAATGGCCTGGAATCTAAATACGGAGGGGGTAAATAGTAAATCAGAAATGAGATATTTGGGAGTTAGGATAACTCAAAATATTGAAGATCTTGCTAAAACTAACTTTGATAGGATTAAAAAAGAAGTGGTGGCCACTTTAAAAGGATGGATGAATCTCCCCCTTTCATTATATGGTCGGACTAATCTAGTGAAAATGGTGATTGTGCCAAAAATTAAGTTTTTGTTCGAGACTATCCCACTTGGATTTAGAAAAGAATGGCTGGTTAAACTACAGAGCGAGATAATATCATTTATTTGGGCATCAAAGGGTTCACGGATATCGTGGAAAAAGTTAAGGAGGAGAATTAATAAAGGTGGTCTGGCTGCTCCAGATTTACAAATTTATGCATGGGCTTTTTGTTTAAAAAACTGCAGGATGCTGCTGGGTACCCTATTTAAATCTACGATCGGAGAAATATTTGGTGTGCTGCTGAAAAGATCTGGATATGATGATTTTGGTTTTTTATATAAGTTTGCAGACCCTAAATTTTTTTAAAAGGTGAGACTTAAGATCCTACGGGATTTGGCGGAGGTATGGTACAAAATAAGAAGACTACTAAAATTGCCTTATTTTAGTTTTATGGCCCCAATATGGGACTCTCCTGGTGCTCCACTCTGGACAAAAGATGCGTTGGCTCAGCATTTGAAAAAAGAAGATGCTCTGCAGAGATGGAAAGATTTGTTTCAGGATGGTAAACTTTTGTCTTGGGGCTCTTGTCAACAACTGTGGGGTCAGGTCTTTTCGATATATAAGTACTTACAGATTCAGAGTTGGGCAAATGATTCGGAAAATGTAATTGGAACTCAGAATGATTTTGAGTTGAAGCTTGGAATAGGGATTTTCAAGAAGGAAGTGGCTACATGGTATTGGACGATACTGGAAATGGAAGATGGACCATTTGTGCTACCGGAGGCCCTGTGGATGGAAAGCTTGCCAAAGATTGCGACAGAGAATCAATGGCAAGTAACAATGTCTATGCTTTACAGTATTGTTAAACCTGCAAATTTAAGGCGAAATCTTCTGTTTACTATCCACAGGGCATATTGGTCCCCTCGTAGACTATCCAAATTTAAAGCTGGCGGAGTTGTGGGGTGTCCGAAATGCAAGGCCCCAAATGTGGATGATCTTCATATGTTCGTTTCTTGTCCAAACATAAGGCAATTCTGGCTGGATGTAAGTAATTGTCTATCCAAATCTTTGAATCTGCGCATTGAGGTAAGCCCTGAATTAATTATTACAGGAAGATATGATTTAGAAAACAAAAGCATGAATAATAATGTTAGGCTTACCTTCTATGCTATGTTGCTAGCTCGTAGAGAGATATGCAAGTTATGGGTCTCACCACTTAACCCTAATTTATTGGATTGGATTTTAGCCATGAGGTATATGGCTAAGCTCGATATTTCAGATCATACTAAAAGAAATCGAGGTTTTTGGGTACCCTTCCTTATATGTTTTGGTTGAATAACACTGACTATGATTTCCGATGATTAAGCCCGTGTCTATCTCGCTGGTATTTATTATATGGGATTCAAGGACGAAAAACAGAGTAAGAGAAAGACACACCTGATGAGTCAGATGGTCAAGAAGGATCGCTTAAAGAATGGCCAGACTCAAAATAGGTGGAGTTTATGCCTCAATACTCTAACCAGCTTATGAGATAAAAAAGCCCAGTGGTGGATTAAGATAGAAGATATGGGTGGCGAGTCGGCGAATGAAAAAAGAAAAAGAAAAAAGAAAAAAACCAAATAAAAAAATAGTGAAAATCTAAAATTGCTGTAATTCACTATTAGGACTTGCCACACACATCAGGGCTTGTCCTACCTTATACTTACTATGCACGACCTTGGGCCTACCATAGGGTGCCTGTCATGAAGAAAAGGGAAGGTTTAGGGACTGGCAAGTGGGTGCACTTGCCCAGTCAGCATGGCAGTACCAAACTGCACACAGGCTCTGCAATGGCAGACCTGAGACACATGTTTACAGGCTGCTTCTGTGGTTGGCACAACGAGTGCCGCAAGCCCACCAGCAGCATTTGGTTTACAAGCCCTGGGCACACTCAGTGTATTGTACTAGGGTCTGACAAGTAAACCAAACCAGCCAATCATGGACTCACTAATCCATACATCAATTTACTATAGGGAGAGCATATGCACTTTAGCACATTCAGCAGTGCCCAGAGTCCTAAAACAGCCAATAACAGGTCATAAAAAATAGAGGAGGAAGGCAAAAAGTTCATGGATGACCCTGCAAAAAGGGCCAAGTCCAACAATATGTTTGTTGGCACTACCACTGATAGTGATCACAATCCCCTCTGTGCGAATATGAAGACCCCGTGGGTTGTCCCCCGCCATTTTCAGAGCACTCGAACATTAACCTCTACTAAAGAGGTTGTGCTTTCAAACTGCAACTTCTTAAAATGGCACAAGGTCTCTTTACAAAAATAAAAAATAGCTGGTTTCCGGCATGTCTTGACCATGATTACATTAGAGCTTCAGACCGCTGCCAAAGATTTAGGTGGACTGGCAGATGTCCCCACTATCCACTCACGCACAATGGAACAGCTGAGAGCATACTTCCAGGTACCTAGTAAGATTAGCAAACCAGGTGTTCCTTCTAAAAGTCTGCACTCATGCTATATGAAAGATTGTAGGCACAAAAGGCATGTCCTAGCTTTAGCAATCAGAAATAAGAATTGTCCTTTGATTAAGACAGCCAGAAAGGACTACAGAGCAGCTTTGCATCAAGCAAAGATATAGTGGGACGAAATGCACTGGCAGGATTTGAAGGATGCTAGTCTAGCTAAGGATGCCAATTGATTCTGGACTCTTATTAGCCGGGGCAATGAGAAGGATTCAGGCCTACTTCCTAACCACATCCCAAGCCAGGACTGGCACAATCGCTTTGGGAAGTTCTACTCTGCTCCAGAGGTTATACCTCTGGAGGGGCCATGCGACTCCTTAGACTCCTTTTGTGCTGGCAATGTTAGCGAGCCCTTTTCTTTGGCCGAAACAAAAGCTGCGATAAGGAAGATAGTCCCTGCTAAAGCCCCTGTACCCGAGGGTCTGCCTGGTGACTTATTTCTCGCAGACATGACAAATTGGGCATGATATATATGGTTATTCATTAACGCCATTGCCAGTGGTTGCCCAGTACCAGAATCTTGCAAAGGGCGCAGAGGACCCCTCAAATTACAGACCAATTAGTCTGATTTATGCAATGCAGAAGAAATTTGGCAGAGTCCTGCTACAGAGGATTTAATCATGGGCAGAGGATGAAGATGTCCTTTCCCAATATCAGGCAGGCTTTAGGGCCAGCACTGGTACGGCCGACCAGGTATTTAGGCTGATCCTTATATATTGGAATGTTGTGGTGATTGGAAAATGCAGCCTTTATCTCGCATTTATCGATTTAAAGACTGCCTTTGACCTGGTACCCAGGAATAAGATGTGGCAGATACTTGGAGACATGGGCATCCCTCCCCTACTCCTTAATTTAGAGCTTAAATGAGTATACTGGGACTGGATAGATAGCCAGGAACTGAGCAAGCCAAATGTGGGAACACGTACGGAGAATTCTATCACCACAAACAGAGCAGAAGCCTTGAGCCATATCTGGATATAATCCAGGTACCACGAGATAGGGCGCTACATACTCATTTTAGGCTTGGCATGGTTCCTGTCCGCGCATTAACCACAAGATGGCGTCCTCCCAAACAGACAACAGAAGAGTGTCCTTGCTGCAGAGCCCCGCTGGAGTGTATTGTCCATGTTATATTTGCTTGCCCAGCTTATAAAGCAGCGAGGTCTAAATGGCTAAAACCAATCTGCAGACAACTGGGCACCCTCGATCACTGGGTTGCTATGCACATCCTGAAGTCTGACGCAAGAGCCCTCTTTGTTTGTGGGGTGGCCAAGGTCCTAAGTCACGCCAGTATAGTTAGTTAGGCAAAAAGCATTGTGGGGTGGTCTAACTTCATATTTTAGGTGTCGTAGAGAAATCACTTCAGCCCAAGATGAGTGCCTATCCATTGTGAAAACAAAAACATTTTATGCACTGCCACTTTATACAAGCCCCATTGGGTTGGACTGTTATGATTGTACTTTTAACTGTTTTTACTCAAAGTATTCATGACCTCATCAATGACCTTTTAGAAATTTTTATTGTACAGTTTTTTTAACATGCTTATATGTCCTGGCTGAGCTCATTCCTCGGATTATCTTTGTATTGCTTATTAATTTGCATTCTCTTAATTCATTTTTAAAATGTTGCTTGATGCTTTTATGATACCAGTTATCAAAATATAGCAAATGATATAATAAAGGTGCAGAAGGCGCCATGTTGTAGTTGTATGCTATGGTTTTGTGGGGTTTGTTGTGAGGCGGCGGCACAAATGAGATAGGGAATTTCCGTATGCAAGATAGAGTTATTAATAGTGTGGTGAACCTTTTTGCGCAGAAGGGAAACTATGCTGATTTAAGTGAGATGTCATTCGGTCCTGCCAAGTACCACGCATCACATGTTAGTCTGATGCATTTCATTGTGGTGATCCACATCACCGCACTGAAAGGCATTGCCTCGCATTATAGCGCCTCCTCAGCTGCTACCCGTAGTGCTGCTCTAATGCACATGATGAACTAAGCTGCAGCGCCTATCAGTGTGGTGCACACTGCTCCTAGCAGGCAGAGGCTAATGGGGCTGGCTAGACCTGCTTACAGCTCTTCAAGTACTGCTACAATGTTTCAAGTTGTAGAGACACACCCGGGCCAACACATGTGGTGCAGAACTTAAACTATATCAACAACAAGAGAGAGAGGGAAGAGACACTCTCAGTCCCCCAAGTTCTATTTATAAACAACAGAAGAGTGTCTGCACAGGGAAAAATCCAGCACAGGATTCGAGAAGGGGAAGAAATCGACCTAAGAAGGAGTCACTTAGGGATTTTTTAGAAGCCCGCACTCACCACCCTGGGTGGTGACATGCTTCATCATCGGGCCCACCAGGAGAAGCCGAATGCTTCCCTGGTGTGCTGCAACGCCAGATTACTGCGCAGCTGGTTTTGTGACAGTAATGTGCAAACAAATTGTGAATTTAAAAATGCCAACAGACTATACCAAGCAAAAAACTTTATTCCGTGGTTAGCTGGGCATAGGTAAAATATATGTGTCGGGAAATTTACCAACTATTGTGTTGGGTGTTTTCCCCTTTAAAGTGGGGTCAACATGTTTCTGCCCTTATGTGTAATGATTTTACGGGGCTTTCGTCAGGACCATGTAACCGTGTACCTCGGTGGTATGGACGCGCTAAGGCCCACCCTTACCGGAGGACGTGAAAGTTAAAAGTAAACTGTAAAAAGGTGTGCAAAAAAACAAACCAGAAAAAGTGGTGGTTCACACAAAATATGCGAAACCTGTGGTTTGTTAGTTAAAAGATCCACACTTCATGGGTCTCGGGAGGGGGGTGGTGGCGACAATGGCACACCGCCCGCAACGCCAAACACCTGCTCGGCACCTAGCGGTCTCCTCTGATGGACCCCGTGGATCTCTTTACAGTTTACTTTTAACTTTCACATGCAGAACTTAAACTGACATCACTTCAGTCAATGCCCACTGGTGAAGTTGATTGACTTCCTGCCGCCCACGCTTTTTGAAGTTCCGCGCATCTCCTGCTCCTCTTGACTTCGCCGCTCTCACCGCAGCAGGGCAGCAGGATGAGGTGATGGCTTTCTGACATAATACCTAATGCAGACTGACTTTCGAGAAGCTCAAAGTGATTACTGTGGGCTGGCTTTTCTGACCTCTCTATACCAGGTGTACCTGGATCAGAGAGGCAAACTTGTCTGGTAAACTTGATTCAGATGATTTTTTAGAGTGATTTAACGTATCCGTTGTGACAAACTTCTTGCAATGCTGCTGTCCTGTTTACAGCACTACACAGGAGTAAAAATACTGCTTTAGGCAGTGCAGGGCTGCAGACCAGGCTAAAAGCTGCTGATACCGCCATCTGCGGTAAAGATGTAATATCTCATGCAACCAGGTCTCAGCGCCACCAACTGAGCTCAGCTGCCCAGTGATGATCATGATGAGTAATCAGTAAGTGCCTGGGAGAGCAGCAGATAATGTATTAACTGTAGTGATAAATTACATCTTTTGAAAAACACTTCTCCGTAGCTGCAAATATAAATTGCTGTTACAGTACTGAGCTATGTGACTAGGTCATTGTAGCATACTAGTGCGCTAACACTTGCAGTGCTTTCCGATGTTAATTTCCTCTTTCAGCCTCTGCCCCAGCTCGGGCTCGCTCCTGGTAACTATAGTTGTCTCCTGACAACATTCGAACTCCTCATAAGCACTGCTGAGTCCGAGAGAGGCTGAGCAGGTGGTATTTAGGGCAGGCACACCTCTCATACACCCCGAGCAGGGAACTTCTACTCTAATGAAAGCAATTTTTAACATAAACCATGCAGGTTTGAAGCATCTTTAACTCAGAGAAAAAATTCCCATTAATGCACAAAATACAAATATGTATTCCAGTGACCAATTGTGCACCCAAAAGTCCTCACCAGCGTTGTGAAAGGGAACAGACTGGCTTTGCTACTGTACAGCAGCTGAGTGTGTGTATGCAGCCGACTGAGCCAGTAAAGGTAACAGACACAGAGACACTTCTCAAGGACATGGCAGCTCTATTATTTTTCCCCACCTAGGTGCAACACTTTCCTTTGGGTGGGTCCCTAGATTCTTCGTGGGACATGATCTAATTCAGACACCACTTCAACTTCGACCGTTTGGGCACTCTGGACTTCTCTCTGGGCATCAAGGTTGCAACCGGTAAGTCTCCAGCTGCTCCTGATCTCTTCGACCCTGCTCGTTTGCTGCAACGCCCATGACTGTGCTCCATACAGGATACCTTCCAAGACGTGTGGGCATCCAAGACACCTGAAGGACTCTCCTTTGAAGTGAAGGATTCACTCCTCTGCATCTGCAGGCCCCTCAACTAAGCTGACAAATCTGCTGATCCTAGGCTCTGAAAGGCTCAGCAACACAGGTGGTGGTTCTTCACATCCCTCAACGCCTGCCCTGCCCTCTCAACAGGTTTGAGGCCAGCATCCCTCATTGGAGCTGCAGGAACCAAACCCCTGTGCACTGTACAAAGACTTGGTGGCTTCCTTCCATCAAGATTTTCAGGCTCCAAGTAGCCTCAACCTCAAGCATCTTCAGTGACCAGAATCTTTAACCACACCGCATTGCTTGCACCATGGGCCTGCTTCTTTGGTAGCTGCTCGAGGTCCTCTTGTGACTCCAGCACCTCTGGCCTGTGGGTCCTGTTGAGGGTCATATTTTGAATTCTTTGGACTCCCCTGATTGCCTGGGGCCCACCCTGACACCCTTGCTTGTAGTGAGTTTCCTGGACTTTGCTGGTCCCGACATTACACCTTTTTCTACTCCTTCGTTGGTTGCACTTGCCAAGGCTTGTTGGTGCCCCCGCCAGACATCGACCCCTCAACTCTCGACATCTGATGTGGTACAGCTCTTGCGAGGCTCCTGGTCTTCCACAGCGTTGCATGGTCCACACATCTTCAGTTTCAAAGTCACCGTCAGCTCTCTTGTAACACCCAACATCGGTGGACATTAGTCTTCCACGCCTCCTGGTCACTCCTGAGTGTCATAGGCTCTGTGAACTCTGTTTGCAGGTTCTTCACATCTTGAATCCCCCTGTGGGTTCCACCGGACACTTTCACCTTCTCCAGCAGCGGTATCGTTCTAAAGTCTCCCATTGAGTTCGAGGATGGTCCCGACACCACTTCACACCAATGCACCCGGCTTCCCTGGTGCAGGTATCCTAATTCCTAAGGTATCCACGGGTGAAGTTGGTCTCAAACCTCTTTTCTTCCACTGGGTTTCTTCAGGCTCCACTGGAAAGGGTCCTCCTTTTTTAAAATTGCAACTGCTACTTACTCATTGACTTGCAATGATCCCGCTGTTGTGCTCCCACTCTGCACTCGTCCTCTGTGGGACTCTGTGGAGTTTTATTTAGCGCGAACATGACCACCAGGGTTATCAGAGCGCTGTACAATATATGAGGCAAGAGGGTACATGTAAACAATCAAGAGTAACTACAGAAAGGAGACATATACATGAAATGAAATATCATAGCAGGAGAAAATAAACAAAGTAAAAAATTACACAGTCACAGGTGTCCAAACCTCCTTCAGAACCTTTAGTGTTCAACATGGTAAGCACAGCTAAAATTTCACAGTCAAAAGTGATCACACATTCTCCTGAGTTATAAAATGTCAAGGTCGTAATATACAGGGCGAAAATTCACAGACATGAAAAAGGCCTAGCATTCAAATGGTCCAAGCCGCCGAGCCACGGATTGACAGTTAGGCCACGGAATCAAGTGGCGAGGCCAGATTGAGGTAAGAGTTACTTCATTAGGAGCCTTTTGGCTTCTTTCTTGAAGAGGAACGTGGAAGGATTCGTCCTGAGTTCGGGGGAAAGGGAGTTCCAGATCCTTGGAGCCATACCGAGAAGGCACGGTTGTAGGTCTTTTTTTTTTTTTATTTATGGGGTTTGAGTAATGGGGTGCTGGCACTTCTGGAGGCTCTCGAACCACATAAGGGCACCAATTTCAGCACGAGGTATTGCGGAGTCTGGTGGTGGATGGCTTTGTGTGCCATGCATGCGATATTTAAGTGTACCAGTCTTCATAAGGAATCCAATTAAGGGCTAACAAGTCTGGAGAGATATGGTTGATTTTTTTTGTGCCAGTTATGAGCCTAGCAGCAGAACTAAGGGAAGCCCTAAGAGGACCCATCTTCACTCTGGGCAAGCCACACAGCGTAGGATTACCATAGTCCAGTTTTGAGATCACTAGGGCTTACACTACAACCTTAAGGTCAGGAGCAGGAAGGTAGGGTTTGAGTTTCCTGACGATGATGAGTTGGTGGTTCGCTCCTTTGGTGCGGGAACTGATGTGTTTCTGCATGTTTAGGCTTTTGTCTAAAATGATCCCCAGAGATGATGCCGAATCCACTAGGTGAGGTCTACAATTCAAGGCAGTAATCTGGGACAGCCATTGGTCCATGTCCAGGGATATTTTCTGAGGAGAGATTAGGAGGAACTCAGTTATTAAAGCATTAAGCTTCAGGTGATTGCGTGTCAGCCAGCATTGTGTTTCCAGCAGGATTAAGTTGAGGGATTGAATATCCTCAGCGGAAGCGATCTTCAGGTAGAGTTGAGTATTGTCCGCGTACATGTGATAATGAATGCTGGATGATTTCAAGATTTCTGTCAGAGGCTCCATGAACAAGTTAAAGAGCGTGGGAGATAATGCTGACCCTCGTGGAACTCCAAGAGTAACCAGGGCCGGGTAAGATAGTGATTGGTTCACCTTGATGCATTGTGATCTATTGTGAAGGAAAGAGGAGAACCAGTTAAGTACAGACCCAGACAACCCAATCCTATGTTCCAGGAGGACAGTTAGGTTATCGTGTTTGACCGTATCAAAGGCTGAGGACAGGTCTAGAAGGATCAAAAGGCAGGCCTCATTATGGTCCAACATTCTAAGTGCATCATCTACGATGTAAGTCAACGCTGACTCTGTACTATGACTCCACACGGCAACCAGATTGACAACGGTCCAAGAGTTGGAAATGATCGCTATTGTTACAGAGTTGGGCGAGCATACATTTCTCCAGTAGCTTTGCCAAGATCGGGATGTTGGAAATTGGGCGAAAGATATGAAGATCTGTGGGATCCACAGGTGATTTCTTTAGAATCGGGGTAACTTGGCCCGCTTTAAGGCTTTCAGGAATATCACCTTGACTTAAAAAAGCATTTACGATCCTGGTCCAGAGTGTTAGTAGGGAGAATCTGACTTCCGGGTACAGGTTCGAAGGTAAAGGGTCGGTGTAACGATTGGAAGGTTTCAAGGAAATCAGCATTTTGCGAATAGTGAATTCATCCACCGTTTGGAATGAACTACAGGAAGCATTGTTTTTGGGGAGGTAGGGGAGCATATAGAGTGTATCTGTACTCGGGTGATGTAGGGAGGTCTGTGAGCAGCTCGACAGTTGCTCAAGGGCAGCGCGTAAATCAGATTCCATGTTCAAGGACTTCTCCAAGAAGAAGTCAGCAAACTGTTCACAACTCTGCAGCGCACCTTGAGCCAGTGGTGAGTTTGAGCCTTGATGATTTCGAACATTTTTTTTGGGCCGGTTTTTTGCTTGGTCAAGTTGTGTTCTGAGGAAGGTAGCGTTTGAGTACCTGATGTGTTTATTGTAGAGGCATCTCCGGGATCTCAATTGGTGTAGGTGTTCGAGGGAGGGATGGGAACGCCATCGCCTTTCTGCCAGTCTTAAGTTTCTTCTTTCGGAATTAAGACTCTCATTGAACCAAGGTTTGGAGGCTTTGGTGGACTGTCTTATAAGCTTTACCGGTGCAACAAGTCAAGTATATTAAGCATAGCCTTGTTATAGTGGTCCGTAAGGTCATGGACGTCCGACATGTTTGATGGCGGGGGCAGGATGTTATCGCAAAGGTCTGTCAAATCTTGTGAGTTGATGTTCCGTAGACATCTTTTTATCTGTTTTGGGTTCTTAGTCTGGGCTCCAATTGCACTTTCCGAAGTCAGGGCGAGGAAGGTGATGCAGAAGTGATCTGTCCAATCACAAGGGAGGATAGACTCCAGAAGGCTGGCGTTGGGTTTAACAATGATAAGATCTAAGGTTGCTCCTTTTATGTGAGTCAGACTGTCACTGAGTTGAATTAAGTTGAGGTCAGAAAGGAAGGATTTGAGGCCATTGACCCCCAGATCATTTCCATCATTCCAATGAAGATTAAAATCTCCCAGGAAGATCTGAGTGCCATGGAAATCCTCATTGTCCGCAATGATGTCCATGAGGTGTTCAATGAAGGGTTGTCTCAAGGTGGTTGGTAAAAAGTGTGCAATTTGCATGAGTGCTTATTTTGACTGGATACTTCGATACACAGGTATTCACACGAAGGCAGTGGGTTAGCATGTAGTACCTTTACTGATTGCTACGATTTAAACATGCAGTGCCTTCCCCTTGGCCAGTAGCTCTGTCCAACCTGATGATATCAAAATTGGGAGGCAATAGGAGGTTATGGATGGGAGCAGCCGAGTCATGTCGCCAGGTTTCCGTAAGCATAACAGGGTCAGGATTCTGGTCAAGGAGGAGGTCGCAATGTCCGCTGCATATTTAATAGCCAACCTACAGTCAAGGAGCACACACTTGAGATTTATGTTGGTGTAGGTAGGGAGGTGGTGATTCTCGTGAGTTGTTCTCGTTTAAAGATCTGGAGTTAGACCTTATTTCCCTAAAGGGGTCTGAAAGGATGGGCTCAATTTGTTGCCCGCTTGATGATGAGGAGGGGTGACCCATGCCGTAAGAGGGCAGGAGAGACTGAATATCCATATCAGACAATGAAGCTCTACATCTGTATGGGCAAGAGGGGTCATTAGGGTGCGGGGCAGAAGCCCAGTTGTGTGTGTGGGTGAGGTGGGATGGAGACTGCCGTGAATAGTCGGGAGAAGGTAGCAGGGTGGACCCCTTAGTTGTGGGCGGGCAGCGTTGTTGCTTGTATGGAATGGGGTGACTGAATGTAGCATTAGCTGACAGCTCCTTAGTGATAAGCAGAATGCTGCGTACCTCAGCTTTAAGTTGTTGGAGGCAGAGTGTGATCTCATTCATACGAGCTTCCAGCGAGGTGAGAGAAAGAGGATGGGAGGGTATGTTCGGTGTGCCCTGCAGCGGAACAGAGTTAGTGGGGTCGGGGTAAAGACTAGTTGGTGTGAAGAGAATGAGTCTAGATGAAAGGGGTTCAGGGGAATGGAGCTGCGGGCAGGTAGGGCTGGTAACGATGAGGGAGGAGGGGTCCGTAGGATGAGGACCCATAGAGGCTGAGGGGAGGTGGTTAGACTTGCGGTTAGGACTGGGGGAAGGGATCTTGGGGCTAGGTAGGGCGGTGTTGTGAGCAGAGGAACATTTGTGAGTTAGAAATATCTAACTGTGAGGTGGGGGGCAGGAGGTCTGGAGTAAGGACTGTACTGTTGCAACTCTGTCAGGGCAGGTATGGATGTGGAATGAATATTTTGCTTTAAGATAGCTGGCGGTGGTCCCTTCGGAGAGGAGCTAGGTTCAGAGAGAGGAGGGGGAGGGGTAGGAAAAATAATTTGCGCCTCATTCAAAACGGGCATGGGGGGAGTGATTAATAAGCGTTGAGCTAGCCGCAGGTGGTCCCTTCATAAAAGAGCTATGTTCAGCAAAAAGAGGAGGGGGGGCAGGTGATAGACTGAGCAAAAATGGGGGGCTGTTTGGGAGCCCGCCCCACCGAGAAGGTCGGGAATGGAGTTAGCTACTGCATTCTTCATGGTAGGAAAAACATTATCAAAAACTACTAGATTGCGATCAGGTTACTTAATTTGGGTGGTTCCTTGGGTCCCCGGCTCTTCTACGTCTTCTGTGTATAGTCTTGACTCAATCACGGTTCGCATACCACTATTTTAATATATGGTTTGGTCTCCCCCAGGTGACCACTGTGTATTCTGTACTACTTACCTGTTTCTATCGTAAAGTATTGTGTGCATTGTGTATGTCTCCGGCTAGGAGATATTTGTATGTGTTAGTGAGTGTCGTATAATAAATACATATTTTTATAAATACACTGTGTGGGTCTTTTTAACTTAATCAAGACCTATAAGATTATGTTCTGGTAAAACAAGATGTTTTACACTCCTTCTGGATAAGCCTGAAGGCTGCTCTCCACAGTTATCACTTAGAGAGCTTTCTAAGGTTGTTCAAGACCACTGAAATCACTATAAGTGTTGTCTGGGTCAGTGCAAGGTGTCCGTGTACATAAGTGTACATCATATACTGAGCCAGCCTCTCACAGGTGTAATTATAAACATCATGTGGGATACTTGCTTTATGCAGAGAGTGGTGACCATAATGTTGGTAATAGAACATGTCACCATAATTAGATTTACCATCATACAATTAATCAGAAGAAGACACAGTTGACTGTTCTAGATCTCTCGAATATTATGTACTGTATCAATGTCTCAATCATCACAAATAGTACTAGAGGTGATGATATTGGTTAAAGAAATTTTAAACAAGTATGACATTTGCACAAATTCAGTGTGGCCATACACAGCATATGAAACCCTGTCTCCTACTAGTCCTTCTGGAACTGAAACTGCTGTAATGCTCACCAGGGACAGGTCCCTTTGTTTAGGATGTGATGATGCATGTATTAGAGAGCATGCACTTGTAGCTTGAAAGGGAGAGGCAGCGGCAATGGTTTCTCAGTTTCAGTTGAATCTGATAAGAAATCGTCAGAGTCCACGAAGTAAGCAGATGCCGTGCGATCTATTTTTAGCAGGTCATTAGGTTTTGTAGAACCAGGAGTTAACTCAAACTTTGGTATATTGATGTAGATCTTGTTTTCTTCGAGTTTTCGACTTGAGATCTGTGTCTCTGTACTAGTCGATTGTACAGTTGTGGTTGTCTCAACAGGAATTTTTTGTTTACTGTTTCCTGCTGCAGAGGGATATCTTCATTAGTTATTAAGGCTTCCATCTGAATTTCCTGTATGGTAGCAAGTGTAGAGCGGTGGCTACCCAGAATACCACAAGGCCTACTGTTGAGAATTAGCCACATTATTTGTGGTTTGATCAGATCAACTGGCAAGGGGGGGGGGAGTACAGTCTGGAAACTTTGACAGGTACAGGTGCTCTGTATGAAGGCACAAATTCTATCTTGTTAACAATTTTTCCCCTGAACAGATCCCCAATCTTCGGGACCAAGCTGTGTCTTGCTGGAACAACATTCACTTCACCAGTGGTGGTGCCTTTTACTTGCTTTGTCCGTCTCAGAAATCATATAGATCCTGTAAAACAGCGAAACATTCATTGATGTCAAATGGTGTGTCTGCCACCAATGTGCCAACATTATCGTGGTCTGGAACCCACATTTTCATCCCAAACAGGACTTCATATGGAATACGACCACCCAGGGATGTTCTTGGCATGTTGTTAAGTGCCCTCTTGACCCCATATAGGTGATATACCCTACTGCGACCTGAGCCTAGCACCCTTACTGTTACAGGCTACTATAAGTCACAGTTTTTCCTCTCGACTACCAAATTTGCCTCAGGAATATAGGGGGAGGAGTTACACAAGGTCACACCTAAACTTCCCATGGCTTCTTTGTAAACCCGAGAGCTAAGTGCCGGACCCTCATCAGAATGTAATGTGCCAATTGCGTATTTCCCGATGAAGACTCACAAGTCTTTGATAACAGCTCGGGCACCAACCGACCACTATGGCCACACCCTCATGAATCTGGTCTGGAGCACGAATTTACTGTCGCCTAGATGTTCTTGTAAGACCCGTCTGATTGTAATGGACCACAGTGATCCAAATAAACGCAAGACGGAGGCTTGTTTGAAATTAATAGATGTGTCTGTGGTGGTCATGCTATGGTGGATCCCTTCATCTACTGGCAGATGTCACATTTGACGGTGAAGTCCTTGGTGTATTTAGTAAGACCAGGACACCAATAATGCTGTTTCAGTAATGAAACTGTAGTACTAATCCCTGCATGTGTGGAACCTAGACCCTCATGAGCAACTAGTATTCCTCCCAATCTGCGATCAGTGTTCGGTATCTCCCACTCCTGGAATATGAGCATACCGTATGTTTTGTGAATTTAATTTGTAGGGGTACTTGAGTAGAAAACCTTTCGGCAGCTGTATGTCATTGCACGCAGCATTGACACCCACCATGATGTCTCTGTCTATTCTCATACCAGAACGAATGACAGCAGCAGTACAAACTGTTGCCTTAGCAGCTTCATCAGCCATGGAATTCCCTGCAACGTGAACGCCAACTCGTTGATGGCTCTATGTGTGTATTACACTAGCCCATGGTAAGCAATCTTTCAACTTTGCCTCCTATTTCCAAAGCATCTTATGCTTTATTATGCAACCCTTGGAATCTCAAAATCCATCATGGCCCCAGTAGGAGGTATTCATTATATGACTGTATACAATAATATGAATCACACACTATAAATGCGGGGAATCCATGCAGTGCCAGTATCAGGAACTTGGGTTCAACAAAACGTGCTGTACAATCCCTTAGGGACTTTATATGTGTTATTTCTGGATGGAACTTGCCATCATGCATGTGCCCCTTTATGATTGCGCACTCTGCAGCATATTGGTGCTTACACCCTATGGCAGGCTGTGCAGACCCATCAGAGTAGATGATATAATCATATCAATTTAGAGGCATTATTTCATTTGGCGGAGGATATTTCTGTTCATACAGCAAAAACTCTAGTATTTGTACTGTAAAGGCGTATCTGTAATCTACATCTGTTGCAGTGAGAAAGTTAGCCCATTGTATCCATTGTGGATACAATGGGCTAACTTGGCATTTGGAACCCTTGCTCTGGTGACGGCCTCTTAGGTTGGTGCCGGGGCTACAAAAATTATGCGTTTTCCTTGAGTTAATGCTCTGTCTCTCACTGTAGCAGTCTGTACTAGGGCTGGGCGCCGTTTGCGAAGTAGCGCTTCGCAAAGCTGCACGAAGTGCTCTTCGCACTACGCGTAGCACTACGTGAACTGCGTAGTAGCATGTTTGCACTGTGCAAGATGCCGTTTTCAATGATTGCACAGTGCGGACAAGCATCCGGCACTGTGCAATCATTGAAAACGGCATCTTGCACAGTGCGAGCTGTAGTTTTCTGCCGCTCAAGGAGATTTTTCCTCGAGCGGTAGCTTTCTCAACGCGGACTGGTAGTTTCTCATCGCGTGAGGTCGCGAGCATACGCGACCACTCGCAATGAGAAAATAGACCTCCCCGTGTTGAGAATCTCGCAGGGAGGTTTATTTTCCACGCTCGCGATCGGCAACTTGATGTTGCTGATCGCGTATGAGTAAAAAGTCTCGCCAGGATGTCATTTGGCTTGCTCGCGGTCGCCAACTTGATGTTGAGGACCGCGAGCAAGCAAAAAAATGACCGCTGCACTACGCTACGCGTGGTCGCACTGTGCTACGTGCAGCTCGCGTAGTGCGAAGTTGCGCAAACTTCGCAAACTACGCGAGTGTAGCGTAGTGCTCCGCCCAGGCCTAGTCTATACCTCTGTGAGTATTTTCTCAGTAGGTGAAAAATGCATTTCAGTGTTTGTGTACAAGTGTGAGTTGTACGTTATAGGTACCGTTCCACCTTTGTTGAATGTGATGTAGGTGTACCCGAATGATCCAGCGACTATGGGGATCACCAGGTTGGTGGTGTTTACAGGTGTGTTTAAATGTTTATAATCAATCATGTCAGCTCGTACAGAACGTTAAATGTTTGTATGTTCCTATGTCCAATGTGTTATTAAAAACTCAGGTCTAATAAAATTGTAGAATGGTTATACCCGTTCTGCATAATCCCAAAAATATGTTCTGCCAAAATGCCAAAATGGATTGTAGTCTTTTCAGGGTCCTCAGAGGCTGTAGCAACGCACATTTTTCTAAAAAAAAAATGGATTACCAGGCTATTGCCTTGGCTTTACAACTCATATCCTATAAATAGGACATTTAGGTGGGAAATTTTTGATTTTTTGAAAGTAAATTTGTAGCCCAGGTGAGCAAATACCAGAATTATGTTCCATTAATTCATTGTCTGTTAGATAAATTTCATCTACGTAGGACAATGCCTCCTCATCAAAATTCTGAAGTAACTCTGTTACTCTGGCTGAAACACCCTAAGGCTATTCTTATACCCCTGGAACAAATGACTGAATTGCATCTATGAGCCTAGCCCTGAAAATGCTGTCAGATATCTGCTTCCAGGCGCTATATTTTGGCAGAAAAATCAATTTGAGATATCTTATGTTGTTTTGTATTTTTTTCACGCAATGTTATTTATTAGTCCTGCACTGTATGCATTTTGTACCGTAAATGTGCAAGCAGATGTGTTCAAATGTCTGTTGTCTAATACTAGACGATATAAATTGTCCAGTTTCATTACGGGTGTTAGAATTGGGGGTCTCTAGTTGGCACAGGTAGGTACTTGTGACAAAAAGGGACTCTATCCCCTAGTCAAAGTAAGGGGGGTTACACTCCTAAAATAACCCCTGCTCACCCCCTTGGTAGCTTGGCACGAGCAGCAAGACTTTATTTCAGAGGCGTTGTAAGTTAAGCATTTGTGACCTCGTACAGTAACCCAGTGACAACACTACAAATGGACACCACACAAGGTTTTATATAAAAAAAAATATATATTTTATATAGAGTTACCACAAGACCAATAAACGACAAAAAGAATCCACAGTACTATTAAGTTTCAAGAGTTCTTGTTAAAAAGGCTTAAATCGAGGTTCTGTGCGAGTCGGTAGCCCGGACAGGCTGCAGCATTGTTGGAAATAACAGAGTCTAGCAAATCCACCGGTCCGTATGGGCCCACTCAAATGTCGACAGACTAAGTCACAGACAGACTCAGGCACAGTACCTTTTACTTGGGGCGGCCGGCACGGATGTGCGAGCTGGTTCCGGTAATCGTCGTGGTGCAGATAGGAAGCGTTGCCGGACGGGTTGTCCCTCGATGAGGTGCAGGCAGCGGCCCGTTGACAGAGTCGGTGGATCCAAGGCTGCGTTGCAGGGCGAGACGGTGCTTCGATGCGGTGCTTGCAGCTTGCGGTGCAGCGAACGAGCCGGAGTTCGGGAGCTGGCGTCGATCAGTCCGGGCAGCAGTGCGAGTCAGGCGGTGTGTCACGAAGTGTGCAAGGCGGTGCCCAACTCCGGTGCGGTCACAGGACTCGAAGTCGGTGAGCGCAGAGCTTGCGTTATTTGAGGCGGACGTTGCTTGATGCGGTGCCTACAGGACACAGGGCCGGTCGTGAGAGTCGGTCACAGCTCCGTGCCTCTGTAGCCACTGAAACAGTGTTTCCAGCAGCAGTTCACAAAGGCTGGTGAAGTCCACTGGTCCTGGGACTTCGGTCAGGGGGCAAGCTCTCTTCCAAGTCCTTGGAGATCTTTGCACAAGTCCACAAAGTTCTTTCTCCTCTCTTTGGCAGTCAGGCAACCACTGCAGGCCAATCCCCCAAGCAGCACTTCAGCTTGGGAATAGTCTCTCCTCAGTTTCTTCAGGTTCCTTCTCCTCAGCAGATAGATATGGACATCCGAGTGGGGGGTTAGCAACTTTTATTTCCAGCAGCATACAAGCTGAACATGAGCAACTAGTATCACATAGTAAAAACATTCTTATAGTCAGACTGAAATATAAAAATGCAGATCAAAAAGATAGGTCATTAATTATGATCAATGTATATATCCACCCAACAAAAACAAGTAGAACATCTATATGTGCAACCCTTAACACCATACTATTGGAACAAATGCTAGAAAACCCATTAGTGGACTATGTGATGACTGGGGACTTTAACCTTAATTTATTAACACCGTTCCTAAGGGATGATGTAGCACAATCACAAGACCTTCAATGGTCAATTCCACACCAGGATCACCAAGGCGTCATGATAAAACAGGCACAAAACCAAATTGGTATAAGATTCATTAAGGATATAGAAGCGTTGGGATTGCGAGTCCTTAATGGCCGATTTAAAGAGGATACACCCCCTGCATTCACGTATATTGCACACAATGCGAGTACTAGGATAGATTATACAATGGTTTCACTGAATATATTTCAAAACATAAATTCCTACAGGGTAGTTAAAGTTGGAGATAGTGACCACTGCCAGCAGTTAATAACTACCAACATTAGAAACAATATTAACCAACCATATCATACTGTGCCAGGGTACATTGGAACAATAAATTATAAAAAACTAATTTGGACTAATCTGAATAAGAATAGTATGAATGAAAAAGTTGAGAACATTATAAAGAGCTGCTTTACTGAAAATACGACGGAAATAGCAGTTGAGCAGTGGGAGGAATTTACTAACAAAATAGTGAAATCCCAAATCCAGGTTAACCCCAATAAAAGAATTGTAAAACGGAAAGAAGAGGGAGAGGACTCATATCTGAATCTTCCATATACAATAACCAAGTTAAAAAGAGCTCGAAACAGAATAAGGAGACAAATAAACACCACAGCACCTAATGAGGAAATGTTGAACAATCTAAAAGCATTAAATCAATACCTGAAGAACCTAATATGGAATGAGAAATACCAAGCTAAACAAGAAATGTGGTCTAAATTGTTTCACGCAAGCAAACAAGCAAACGCAAGAGAATTTTGGAAAATTATAAACAAATTAGTACGGCCGAACAAATTGGTAGTTTCATCAACTCTAACTGAGCAAGAATGGGTTACTTATCTTGAAAAGCATCTAAACAGTAATGGAGCTATTAAAATCATTGCAAACATACAGCATAGCTCAATAATCAGTGATGAAATGCAAGAACAAATTGTAATCTCAAAAGAACAACTAGTAAAACTAATAAAGAAGCAGAGAGATGGGGCACCATGCCCCAATGGGATATAGTTTGCCCTTTTTAAAGAAAACCCTGACTTTTGGTCGAGCTACTTGGAAACGGTATTCAAAGAAGTTATAGAGACAGGTAACATCCCCGAGTCCTGGCGAGGATCTCTAATCTCCCCCATATTCAAGAAAGGTAATTGGGCCCTTGCGGAGAACTACAGACTCATCACCCTACAAGACACGGATGCTAAGCTGTTTGCTGGAGTATTACTGATTAAATTAAATGAATGGGCATCAGAAAATAAGATCTTGCCATTCAATCAAACAGGTTTTATTAAGGGGCTTGGAACAATGACAAACATCATGGCGTTATCACTAATAATTGAAAAATCACTCAGAGCAAAACAGCCTTTGTATCTATGCTTTGTAGATTTTAAATCTGCTTTTGACTGTGTGCAAAGGAATTTATTGTGGAAAAAACTTTTTGAAAAAAACATTCCAATTGAACTATTGAAATTGATTCAATTACTACACAGTAAAACCTGGGTAAGAGTAAGTATGGGGGACGGCAGATCACTAACAAAGGAGATTCCAGCAATGGACGGGCTAAAGCAGGGATGTGTGTTGGCCCCCCTCCTCTTTAATTTATTCCTTGGAGATCTATCAGGGAACCTGGATGAACTCAACGCACATCCTCCGAAGTTAGGGGACAAACAGATATCCAACTTAATGTATGCAGATGACGCCATCCTTTTAAGCCATACTAAAATCGGTCTTCAACGCCTAAATAACAGAATAGTTTTGTATTCTCAGGAAAATGGAATGATAATAAATAAAAACAAAAAGAAAAATCATGGTGGTCACTAGGAGCATAAAACTGAGACAAAAAAACAAATGGTATATGGAAAACACCCAATTGGAACAAATAGAAGTGTACAAGTATTTGGGTGTACTATTTGACCAAAAAGGAAATTATCAATCACAAAAACTGGATATGCAAAGAAAAGCTAATTCACTTACTGCATCATTCAAGATAGCACAGAAATCGCTCGGAAATCTGACCCATCGACCGCTCTTGAAAATTATAGGGGCTAAACTGCTCCCAACAATAACATACGGTAGCGAAGCACTAATGGGGATGGATGCGGAAATGATAAACAAGGTCCTTTCTAAAACGTATAAAACTCTTTTCTATCTCCCAAATAATGCTTCACCGGCACAAATCAGACTGGAGTTCGGGTTAAACAATCAAGAATTTGCAAGAAAAGGCCAATTTATTCAAACTTGGTATAGGATTAAAAATGACTATGACAATCATATATCTCAGTTACTTTGGCAAGAAATAAATAAGAATACGAAATCAGTTGCATGGAAATATCTCAATGAGGCGGTAGAAGAATTTGCACTAATGCCAATCTGGATTAATATGATAAGCAATGGATCATTTAAAAAAATAGTAAATCGAATAACAAATCACCTATCACTTGTAAAGGACAAAGATACGTTGGCAAAAAGAAAGCATTCGTGGTCAGTAATAAATGGATACGAAAGAAAGAAAGTGCAAGAATATCTGGAGATACCCTGGTCTGAAAAAAGCAAACAATGTCATGAGAGCACGATTTGGAATACTACCAGGCCTCAGTCACGTCCCGCCGTGGAAAAAGACCAACAGCAACACATTGTGTAGACTATGTAACGGTGGAGAGGAGAATATTGTCCACCTCTTATGTATCTGCCCTGGACTGCGTAATGAAAGATGCGCATTACTGAAACCTCACTTTAATATGCGTGGAACAAGGACATGTAGGCAGGCATTGAAAATCTGTCTTCATTCAGATGATATAATCATGAACGCTGCCTTGGTAAAGTTCCTAAAGATAGCATCTACAAAACTGGGAGAATAAATTAGAAAACATGCTTTTAAAATAATTTTTACAGAAATGTTTTGGGATATACTGGCAGATGCATCAACGAAAATACCTCCCGGTAAAACACCGAATCGGTAAAACAGGCCGATACCGAACGCAAAACCAGAAAATGCTATGCATCAAACAATAAATCGGAAAAAAAAAAAGAATCGTTAAAACCCCACGCGGTAAATTACCGAATCACTAAACAGACAATCGGAATTACCGAACCCCAAATCAAACCTCAGAAATACCGAATCGCTATTAACGAACCGCAATGGTATGCATTAAAAGTCGCTAATACCGAAAATCCCAAAAATCGCTATTTAGCATGAGCAAAATAAGGGGAATCACAATCAGGAGGTAAAGTTAACTGAAGGACAGAAAAAAAATTCCAACCCCATCAGCAGGTGCTGACAATCAGTAACCCTTCATAAATGCCCTTAGAAACCCCACATGTCAACCAAAATGGCTGCCCTGTACGTGCTTGCTAGGAGGAGGAGGATCAACGCCCAGGCCCAGCGCAGGAGGATGATACAGGACAGGATCTTCAGGGTGCGCATAACTTTGCTGGGGCAGACCGAGGAACAGGTGTACGACAAGTATAGACTCAACCGTGCCATGATAATGCGCCTAATAGCAGACCTGGAACCATTACTGCAGCACGAGACCCGTAGGACCAACGCCATACCAGCCCATGTGCAGGTCCTATGCTGCCTGCACCTGCTTGCGTCTGGAAGCTTCCAGGGGGTAATAGCTGAGACTGGAGGCGTGTCGCAAAGTGCTTTATCACGATTCTTCCACCGGTTCCTAGAGGCCATGCTGACATTAATAAATCGCCACATTACCTTCCCCACAACACCCCAGCAGCTGACCCGCACCAAACGGGAATTCTACCAGGTGGCACAATTCCCCCATGTCATCGGGTGTGTTGACTGCACGCATGTCGCCATCTGTCCTCCATCAGCCACCGAATACATATTCCGTAACCGGAAGTCATACCATTCTATCAATGTGCAGGTGGTGTGCAATGCCAAGTACATAATTACGGACCTTGTAGCCCAATTCCCCGGGAGCACACACGACGCCTATATATTCCGTCACTGTGGCCTCCACAGGCGCCTGATCAACGGTGAATTCGGAGAGGGACACCTACTAGGTACATATAGATGCATCATCGTGCTCTCCAACCACTCCATCCCCACATGTATATTTTCATTCATTCTGATTACCATTCTCTCCCCATCCTGCAGGTGACAGCGCATATGCATTGCGTGAATATCTCCTCACTCCCTATCTCAACCCAGTTACACTGCAAGAGCAGCGCTACAACAGAGCACACATTAGCACCAGGAATGTGGTTGAGCGGACATTTGGCATCCTCAAGAGCCGCTTCCGAATACTGCACAAGACTGGAGGTGCCTTGCAGTACGACCCAGTGACCTGCTGCCAGATCATTGCTGTGTGTGCCATCCTGCACAACATCGCCACACGCAGGGGGATACCCATAGAGGTGGACGGAGAGGATGAACTACGTGCACAGCAACCCCCCCCCCCCCCAACACCAACAGGCGCATGTGCCCAACACAGCTGAAGGGCAAAGGAGGCGGACATACATCACACGGAATCATTTCTGAGACAGGTAAGAGAGTGACTTGACAACAGGAGCAGGTTTGCAAGGGTTTAATGGGCATGGACATCTGACTGGTGCAGAAATACGTAACACAAACATGCTGCTGCTGCAGTTAAAGTCTAACTAAAATTGTCCCTTCTCAGAACGGGTGATGCGTGCGGCATCTCAGTCTGACCCTGGTTACGTCACCAAGGACAGTGTGACTTTGCCACATGTTCACTTCCGTTTGCCGCGTACCCCCAGTCTCTTGTCCTGTGACTCCTCGGCTTCTACACGATGGAAGTCAGTGGCAGTTGCATTGCGGCCACTGCGCCTCCTCCCGCTGGACTCCGACAGGGAGACGCTGCTAACACTGGAGGCTGCCTCACTCCCCTCTTCCGCTCCCAGACTGCTGACACTGGCTGACCCAGGCTGCAGTTGCTCCACTGCAGTGGTCACCCTCTCAAGGGCCTTTGCCACATCCCCACAATAATGACCTAGCTCCACTTGCAGGGACACGGACCTGCGGGACAGCACAGCCGTGCTGTTGCACAGCTTATTAATGGCCTTGTTTGTTGTATTCACTGCCAGCATGATCTGCCTGTGGCGCAGGCGCTCACTCCGTTGGCCTGCGACCACGGCATGTGTCAGTTCTTGCAGGCACAGCTTGATTTCATTGTTGCCGGCAGCTACGGCAGTGGTGTGCTCACGCACAGCGTCAGTCATGTTGCCTAGTTTGTTGCAAAGTTTGGTCATGGAGAGTTTCATGGCACCCATGTGTCTCCCCTGCAGGCGCTGGACACGCAGCATCCGGGTCTCCACAACTCCGTACCCTTCGGACAGATCGACTGGTCTTGCAGCAGCCCTAACCGGGGGCACAGCCCTCTGCCTGATGCGCTGTCGTGCTGCAGTTTGGCTGGTTGGAGTGACGACAGCCTGGCGTGGAACATTTGGGTGTGCTGAACTGTGATCCGACTCCATCACGGGCAGGGAGGGAACATCTGCTCTGCGGAGTGGCCCGCACTGGTGGTGGTGGTGGTGGTGGTGGTGTCTTGGACCGTGAGGGTGGTGGTGGTGGTGGTGGTGTTGGCTTGGACCGCAGGGATGGTGGAGGTGTTGTCCGCCGTGGTGGTGAAGGGGATGACATGGCTTCAGCTCCCTGTGAGCACTCTGCATCTGACATCACTGGCATCTCTGAGATGACGAGGCGGGCACTGTCGTCAGAATCGATGGGGGATGCATCTGTGTGTGAAACAGTGCATAGTTATTAGCATGGTATAGTATGTCACAATAGCTGTGGCATCTCACAATAAATTACTTTTTCTGACTGACATTTGGCCCTTTGCTGCTATATTCATCTCTGGGCTCTGGCATGCACCCATTCATGTATTGACTACAACTCCCATGGTGCAACACAGTGGTGAGGGTATGTGTTTTAGGGCAACGCTACATGTGCACTGGGGGATTGGGCAGGGACTTAGTACGCGCTGCATTGTTACGCTGCCATGCTTCTTACCTTGTCCTCCTTCCGCAGCACCTGAGGTGTCCAGACGTGTGACCCCCACAACAGCTTCCCGTTCTATGGTGGACTCCACTAGATCCTCCAGGGCTGTGTTCGGCGTCACATTGGATGTGCCCCCTCCTGTGCCAGCAGCATCCTTGACCCTCTGCGCTATCCTCTCCTTGTCCCTCTTACGCAGGTCGTACCAGCGTTTTTTCAGGTCGTCGATGCTGCGGTGGGTGACTCCGCAGGCATTTACCTTGTCCTTGATGCGCAGCCACATCTTTCGTTTTTCTGCCTCTGGCACCTTCAGCGACAACTTCCCAAACAGTCGGTCATTGTTGCTGGTCACACACTCTATTAGGATTTCCAGCTCCTTATCTGAAAACTTGCGTTTTCACTTTCGGGGTGTGTCCTTTCCCTGCTGGGGGGCCTCCTTCTCCATCTTGTCCTGCTTGCCTTGTCCTGGTTGCTACTGGTTCTGTCAGGGTCCTCAAATCCTGTGCTCTGCCTCCTCCTCTGTGCTACTCCGAACACTGAATGCAGCGTGGCTGTCCTACTTCCTGGTTGTGATGTCATCGGCCTGCTTCCGAGGCGTCGCGTAAATTTACCGTTTTCGCTATTACCGATTTCGCTAATACCGGATTCACTGATACCGATTCGGTATTAGCTAACTCGGTATTTGCTACTCTCGCTGTCGTACTTTCGGTATTTAATAGCGATTTTTACCGATTCGGTAATTTTTAACGATTATTTTGATGCATCGCGGTTTGCATGTCCTTAATAGCGATTCGTTATTTTTCGCTATTACCGACATGTATTACCGATTGTTGATGCATATGCCTGATAATTGTTTTTAATATACTGTATTTTTAAAAATATGTTTTTGTATTGGAAATATTGTAAGATTTTAAATAATCAAACAATAAAGTATGTACTTACTTACTTACTCCTCAGCAGAGGTTTCGTCTTGTAAATCCAGAAGTGATCTAATTTCATGGGATCAGGGTCCCAATACTTATACCCCAAAATCCTTTGTTCTCTGAGGGGAGAGGGGCCTGTGCCCAGTTCAAGCCAGTTCTGAAGCACTCTGTTTACCAGACTTTTCCTTTCTTTTCACAGCGCAGGGCAGGCACATCAGACGCCCCACAGGAGGTGGAGCCAGCATTGTGGAAGGCAAGTACAGTCCTGGAGCACTTCACTAAAAGATGTATTTTATTATTCTGTGTCCAGGCATACTAAACTCGAATTTCTACCATGTTCTCTGAGTCTGCTAGGATTATAAACATGTAACAATCCAGCAGCCCATTCTGGCCTATGGAGAACAGGTAGCCTTGCAATAGTGAAAAACGAAAATGGCTGTAATTCACTATTAGGACATGCCACACACATCAGGGCTTGTCCTACCTTATACTTACAATGCTCCCTGCCCTTGGGCCTACCATAGAGGTGACTCATATGAAGAAAAGAGAAGGTTTAGGGACTGGCAAGTGGGTGCACTTGCCTAGTCAGCATGACAGTACCAGACTGCACTCAGGCTCTGCAATGGCAGACCTTAGACACATTTTACAAGCTCGCTTCTGTGGGTGGCACAATCAGTGCTGCAAGCCCACTAGCAGCATTTGGATTTATACGCCCTGGGCACACTCAGTACACTGTACTAGGGTCTGATAAGTAAACCAAATATCCAATTGGGGAACCACTAATCAATACATCAATTTACAGTAGGGATCACTCGCACTGTGGCACTGGAAAGCAGTGGCACAGTGCCCAAAGAATCTAACACCAGCAAAAACACATGAGGCAACAGCAAAAAGGGAAGGGAGACCCACGCCAATGGTGCCTGGTCTAACAACGGGAAACAAGTGATTACTCATAGATGAGGTGCAATTTTCTACTACACCTTGGTATTCAAGTTGTTCGATAGCTCATTCTTTAGCTTCATGTTTTATTGGGTATTATCTCTGGGGGTGAGGACTTTATTTCAACAGGATCTTGTGATGATGTGACTCATCACCCCACCCAACATGATTTCGGTATAATGCAGGAGCTCGTGCTAATGCCCACTCCTTCGTGTAAGAATGTTTGACTGATTCTGGAATGAGGTTCGAAAAAACAGGTAAGATTACTATTTCTCCACTTGGGCATTCCATTAGGAACTCAGGTGGCCAGTCTTTTTCAGGCAAAAGAATGTCGTAATCACATGTCAGGTTCTCCCGAACGAGATGTCCCTGGGTATGTCCCCTACCAATTGGAGTGTTATTTTGTATAAACAATAGGGAACACTGACCCTGATATCAGGTGTCTCCACTGTGAAATACTCACTCAGCGCTACTGCCACCAGATGATCCATCAGGTTCCAGCGAGGTATTGTGACTTCTGCCACACTGTCCAGCATCATTACTGCCCATTCTCTGTTCAGAAGCAGAGTCCTCAGTATTCTGGATATGCCTGATTTTAATCCCGGCTACTTTTTTCGTTTTGAATTGAGTTTTATTATTCTTGTTTTTTTTATTTTTTATTAATGCTGTAGTCAAACGAGCGTTTTGATTTCTTCTTCGGCTTCACATGCTCTTCCGATCTGCGTTCTTACCATCCACCTCTCTCCGAACGTGTATTGGATGACTCCTGAAAGGAACAAGAGGAACGTGTATCAGTGTTTTGACAGCTGTCAGGCTTTCTAATGTTATCATGGTTTCAAAGATTTTATCTTTTTTCAGTGGCTTCCTGCTAAGTAGAGCACCCAGTGATCATGTCTTGTCTTTATTTTTATGTTTATTATCACTCTTCTTCTTCGTCGAAGAATCATGTACTTGCTTAGAGTTATCCTTTTCAGAATTACTCTTAAATTGAGCTTTCCCAGGTCTGGCTTACAAATTATCTCTACCTAAGGTAGCATAGGTTTCTTCTATAAACATAGGTAATTCCTGCTTTTGCTTTGCAGGAATGAGATCCCTCAGGCGTTGGCGTATAGCCAATGCAGCTGCCTCCCCTTTTATGCTACTTAACATAATGGTGGATACTGCGGCAAAATTGCCCATAAGTTTCATCCCTAATTCCAGGGCAGGTGCTGGCCCGTACTCGTTCTGTAGCTGCTTCAGCACATCTGTTAAAACAGTCAGGGATGGGGTACCATGTGTTCAGGTATAAACGGCAGTGAAGACTGTACACAAAGTTGCACAGTCTTCCACTGGGGGAGCCATTCCCATTGGAAAGCAAACAGGTAGTATTCTGTATTTTTACAGCGTGCCTGTAAGGGGAAAAACTGCTTCAAGCTGGCTTGTTGTTTGTGCTAGCCGGAACAGAATTTGCTTCCAACTGGTGGGAATCGTTCCCATAACAGCATTCAGTGTTTGTGGGCTAATACACGTGCTAGCCAATTGTGGTTGTGTAGCGTGAGCAGTCCGCACAAGGTTAACTCTGAGTGTTCGCATTATGAACTGTGTGAGATTTCTGTACATTTATACTAAATCTCTGTATAGTGTATGCATTTCTGCTACAGTTAAATTAGCGGTACGAGAATGTGGTGTGTATGCATTAAGACCGGCCATGTCACTCCTTCTTTGCTGAGCTTACCAAGTCTCACTTTTTGTGTAATGTGTGGGAGTGCACATTTAAACCAATTAATATGATCTTGGTAAGAGAGAAGAATTTCTATGTCTTCATATGGAGTGTATTCCTTTGGTGTTTCAACCTCAATGTAAGTGTGAAACAATTGTGTACGATCATTTGCAGCTAGGAATTTAGCCCAGGAATAGAATACCTCTGTTTTCAATACTTTATGGACCTCAACCACAAAAGTAACATCTCCACTCGTAGCTGGGAGACCAAAGTTTAACAATTTGAGAGTAACTTCTCTGTATTCAACTTTGTTTAAAATGGTTGGAAGAAAAAAGGAAATTAGTAAATGAATTATGGAGATAGGTTAACACAATGTGGGAAGTTTATCCTTCAAGCTAGAACAACCTACAGCCGATATATTCAGATGTACTTACTCAGCTGAGGTGGATTTCCTTACCACCATGGACATCTCTGGTTTAGAATTGAGTAGGAATCTTTGAGAAGGCATGCTTGAACTACTTAGGTAGACCGTAAAATAAGAATCTAACCAACATTTTACGCCATGTCGTATAGTTCCCACTTATCCATAGGATCTGTTTTCCTGTGGACAACATAAACTTTGGGTGAGGTGCTTAGCCTGATTCCATACGCCCCCTATTATATTTTTACCTGGAGACCTGCTATCTCCCCAGGACCAATCTTGGTCATGAACTGGACCCCTTCACTGAGATGTTAGACAGTTGCTTAGCGAAGCCCCAGCATTCTGGACCTTTTAATGTCTGCGGAAGTGTCTCCTCTGCTAACCCCCAGAAATGATTCTTTATATATAACAAAAAGCAACTGTTAGACCTGTCAGCCCTTTGGGTGGTCCCTCCTGTCAGTTATTTATTTTGTCCCCTTTTTGCCCCTCACAACCTTTCATTTTTGATGTCCACTAGATTTTTCAGGTGTTGACCAGGGGGGTTAGGTGGTCCTTGACCCCATGGTTCCTCTCAGACCCAGAAATCCCTCCTTTTTCTGAGGTAAAGCCTAGATGCCTAAAATGGTGGACAGTAACTGCCATAACGGACCCTTTAGGGGACAGGCCCATGGGACAATATAGGAATGCTCTAGTACCTTCCAGCTGGTTCTGGAGACTTGAGGGTAAGCCTATAAAAGGGTCAGAACTAGAGCGGCCATTTTGTAGAGAGTGAGAGAAGGTTTGGAGCGGGAGTGCAGTTAGGAGCTTAGACTATTGTGAAGGGAGGCTAGTGCAGGGTAGGAGGGTTTGACTTCCCCTTGGGGCTGCTACCCCCACGTTTGATATTACCCCCTGACAGTGGATCTGGCCCTGCTGACCTCCATCGGGAGATAACGCTTCTTCTACCCGTTATTGGCACTGTGGGAAGATCTGGACTGGTGTCAGGAAGTTAAGGTGCGAAGGGGAAGAGGACTTTATCCCTATCAGTATCCCCGTGACCTTGGGCGAATTGCCTCGGAAATCCAGCCCCCTTTCATCCCGATAACCCTTCCCGGAGCTTGCCTGCCAACGCGGGGTTTTCATTCCCCAACTGGCGTACCTGGTGGTGTTACCGCGGCCAACTCTCAGCCCCTGTGGTGAAGTGGTGCTGCAGGGTGCCGGACCTGCCGGAGACTGGTTTCCAGGTCGGGCAAGTGTGGGAAAGGCGCCTACCGCTGGAGTGCTCGTTCCGTGGTGGAGGAGCGGACAGAGGGGAAGTTGCCTTGCTTTCCGGGAGAAGGGCGTAAGCGTAAGCGAGTGAGATCCCGCCTAGCGCTAACGAGGAAGAGCGCCTGTAGGCGGGACAAACCCGAAGGAGGACGACTGAGGGGAGGTTCTTCGCCTCACAGCGAGCGGAAGGGAGGAGACTCCAGGAGTCAGCTTGTACGCCGGAGACCGAGGCAATCCCCTTCCGTGTGCCAGCCGCAAAGGGCCGCCCAGCTGAGGAGAACGTCGGAAAGGCCGCCCAGCTGAGAAGAACGTCGGAAGGGCCGCCCAGCTGAGGAGAACGTCGGAAGGATCTTCGAAGTCACCGCCTGCCTGCCTGAGTTCACCGGACCTTCGGTTGCTGCCTCTGGTACCAAGTAAGGTGGGGGATTGGGCTTGCGAAAGGCTAGACAGTGCTCGTGTGTCTTCAATTGAGCCAAGTGGTAATTAGCCTTTGCTCCCCTTCCTCGCCAGCTGAAATCTGAAGACTTGAGGAAAACCAGAGAGGGGAATCGAACTAAACTGGAGGTACTAGAACCATACCCGGGAGTTCTAGGCTAAATTGAGACTAGAATCTATGCTGTGAGGTACGAGAAGTCACTACTCATCAAGGAGACCAGCTCCTCTTCCGGGTGACTGATTGAATACGAGGTTGCCCCATTAAGAGAGGGGAGGGAGAATCCCTTCTGGGAAGTTCAAAAGCTTAATTCTAGGGGAAATTGATTCGCGACCTCAGATGAACATGTAGAGATTGTTCAGACTTAAATCTACAATTAGCGTACTAGACAAACAGTTGATAAAATTCTTTCTTTTCAGAGAATTACTGCCTTGAAATAATATCGGAGTCTAACTTCTCTTTGTCTAGGAAATGTACTGTTGCAATGAATATACTTAATCCACAATAGCATAACCTGAACATAAGGGTAGAATTGGTTTTTTTTTGCATCTTGTACCCTAGACTTCTTATGTGAACCCAAAAATAAGTGTAATGGGAAAGTAGTCTAATGCTGATTCATTAGAATAAGTGCTGCAGCGGAACTAACTTAAGGAAAGATAAAGCTTTTCTACTTTTATAAAAATTAAGGTGTAGTGTCATTTTTGGATGGATGGGCATTGAGTTACTGAGTGGGTGAGACGCAAACTTAACACATGTACCCTGGAGTTAGGCCTCCTTGCTTAGTGTCAAGCTACCCTATGTGACTTGGAGATCCCAGGTCCAACATAATTGGTGTCTAGCGGTGGGATGAGAACTGTGTTTGCGTCCACTCTATAGTAACCTAGTGTACTCCATAGGCCTACACCTGGAGTTTTCTCCTGGCGGACTTCCTAATTAGTTCTTTTGGTTTTTCTAAATTCACTCCTGGTGGTGGGTGGAGGTAGCTTTGAATTACCCCTTCTAACCAATTTTTCCCGAGTGGTTGTCCTTATATCTCTCATTAGCAAAATGGAGTTTGCTCTGGAGGAACTGGAAACCTATTCTGTAGCCCAGGTTAGAGATTTTTGCCAGAAGATGGGAGTGTTTTTTAAGCGTGGTGCCAAGAAGGGGGAACTCCAGACCAGTTTGAGGGCTTGGGTGGCAGCACATGGAGAGGGAAAGGAGGAGGAAGAGGGGACGGACCGGGACACAGTCATAGGGGTAGAGGGATTGTTCCATCCGGAGATGGAAAACCTACTCCCAGGACCTAGGACCTTCTTAAGGGAGAGCAGCAGTGTCTCCGGAAGAAGCTTAACCGAAGCTGAACTAGTGGACAGGAGGGAAAAAAGACAGCTAAAGTGGGAATTAGCCAAGATGGAAAAGGAGAAAGAGGAACAGAGGATGGCTCACGAGTTGAAACTTAGGGAGCTAGAACTCAAGGCCCTACAGATAGGACCCTCCAATTCTCCAAATGGTGGCAGCGAAACAAAAGAACTGACCAGGGAATCCAGACCCTACCTACCTAAGGATATAGTTGCCAGCTACAGCCCAGGGGATGACATTGCCAAGTGGCTGGCTGCCTATGAGGTCTCCTTAAAAGCCCATGGGATCCAGGAAAAACACTGGGGGGGGGGGGGTGGTTTGTACAAATACATGCCTCCTGCAGGACGGGATACCCTATTGGCCCTAGAGCAGGATGAGCAGACCCACTACCCCACCATGAAAGTGGAGCTACTTCAGAAATTTGGACTGACCCCAGAGAAGTACCGGCAAAGGTTCAGGGGAAGTCACAAATTAGGCACCCAGAATTGGGTGGATTTCCTGGACTACGCAAGGAAGGAACTAGAGGGTTGGATACAAGGCAGCGAGGTGAGGGACTATGAGGGGTTGTACGACCTTATTCTCAAAGAGCACCTACTCGAGAAATGTTTTCCCGAGCTGCGTCAACACCTGGTGGACAGCAAGCTGACCAACCCCCGGAAGCTTGCAGAGGAGGCGGACGTCTGGGCAAGTACCCGGGTATCCTCAAAGGGGACTGGAGGGGATTCCCAAAGGTCAGGACAGGGCGCCCCCCAGAAGAAGGAGGGGGAGATAAAAAGAGGGAGTTCTCAAAAGGTCCCCAAAACAGTTTCCAGGGAAAGGGAATAGGATTCACCCCTAAGGCTAACCCGCCCCGAAACCCTCATCCTGGCCAAAGCCAGCAGCCAAGGGTTGTCCACTGCTTTGAGTGTGGTGGTGTTGGACATTATAAGGGAGATGTCAAGTGCCCAAAGAGACCACCCCCTCCCACTGAAGGAAAAGCCCCAGGAGTAGCTAGTGTAGTGCTCGGGGAGGAGTTGCCCTTAGATAAGGGGGATGAGTGGGCGGGTGTCACCTTAGTGTCCTTGGGGGATCGGGAGATGGTTCCTAAGATCCAGGTGCCCTCAAATACTGTAAAGTATGGGCAATGGGTCACCATCAATGGCCAAAGAGGGGAGGCTCTGAGAGACACAGGAGCCAGTATGACTATGGTAAGGAGTCAGCTGGTGTCTCCAGAGCAGGTGATTCCACATGTACTCCACCCCGCCGCGATGGCTGACGGCAGATTGGGCCACTACCCTGTGGCCGAGGTTCCCTTAGAGTGGGAAGGGGTTGCAGGTTCACTTTGAGTTGCCGTAAGCCCTGCCGTGCCAGTCGATTGTCTGTTGGGGAATGACATGGAGCACAATGCTTGGAAGGAGGTGGAATACCGGACTCATACGGAGATGCTGGGTACACCTGACTGGGCCTGTGCAAGCACAAGGTCTGCGACTACCCGGAGAGGGAGTTCGCCTGGGCTGGAGCCTGGAACAATGGCCCAGCCCGCTGCCAAAAAGGGAAAGACCCGAAGACAGAAGAAGCCTGCTTCGGCTTTCACGCCCCATGAGACAGATCGGCCACCTGCGGTGGTGGGCCAGGAGTCCGTGGAGGGGGAAGTAGTCTCCCTGGAGGACTTACCTATCCTTGCTGAGTGGCATGTGGAAGGAGGGCCTACCAGGGAGGAGTTTTGTAAGGGCCAGAAGGAGTGCCCTACCCTTGAGGGACTGAGGCGACAGGCCGAAGCCCAGGCAGCAGGGAACGTTGCAGGGCACTACCATATTTACTGGGAGGACGGACTCCTCTACAATGAACCCAAGGTACCTTTGCCCGGTTCATCACGGGGCTTGGTAGTCCCTCAACGCTACCAAGCCTTTCTTCTAGAATTGGCTCATGAGATTCCCTTGGCAGGACACTTAGGTCAGGACAAGACCATTGCCCGGCTTGTCCCCCACTTTTACTGGCCTCAGATGAAAGTGGCATCTGACACCTACTGTCGGACGTGTGTATCCTGTCAAGCCAGTGGGAAGACAGGGGTGAAGCTGAAAGCTCCCCTGGAACCACTTCCTGTCATTAGCACCCCCTTTGAAAGGGTGGGCATCAACATTGTGGGGCCATTGGATCCACCAACTACAGCTGGTCACAGGTTTATCCTGGTTCTGGTGGATCACGCCACGCGGTACCCAGAGGCAATTCCTCTGAGGACTGTTACTGCACCTGTAGTGGCTAGGGCCCTGATGGGGATCTTTACCCGAGTGGGTTTCCCCAAGGAGGTTGTGTCCGACAGGGGGACCAACTTCATGTCAGCGTATATGCGGGCTATGTGGAAGGAGTGTGGGGTTATCTACCGGTTCACCACTCCTTATAACCCCCAGACCAATGGTCTGGTGGAAAGGTTCAACAAGACCTTGAAAGGCATGATAAGAAGTTTGCCTGAGAGCCTGCGGAGGAAATGGGACGTCCTCCTACCCTGTTTGCTGTTTTGCTACAGGGAAGTGCCACAGAAAGGAGTGGGCTTCAGCCACTTCGAGCTTCTGTATGGGCACCCTGTGCGTGGACCTCTCAGCCTGGTGAAGGACGGATGGGAAAAGTCTCCCAGAAAGCCTCCCCGGGATGTGGTGAGTTATATGCTGGCCTTCCGGAGCCAAATGGCAAAGTTCTGGAAGCAAGCTTCTGACAACTTGGAAGTCAGCCAAGCAGTGATGAAAGAGTGGTATGACCACAACGCTCACCCTGTGGAGTTGGAGCCTGGCCAGAAAGTGTGGGTGATGGAACCTGGAGAGCTAAGTGCTTTTCAGGATCGCTGGACAGGCCCCTTTGAGGTGTTGGAGAAGAAGGGTAAGGCCACCTACCTGGTGGATCTTAAGACCCCTCGACAGCCCCTACGGGTGCTGCATGCTCATCGCCTCAAACCCCACCATGAGAGGCCCGAGGTCATCTTGATGATGGTGACTGATGGAGGAGAGGAAGCGGAAAGCGAGCCTCTCCCTGACCTTTTTCGTCTCAGGAAAAGGATGGGTCGGTGGAGGGAGTGATTCTCTCCCCATCCCTAACTCCTGAACAGCGGGAGAACTGCCGCCAGATATTGGAGCAGTACTCTTCGTTGTTCTCCCTTGTCCCGGGAAGGACCCACCTGTGTACCCATGATGTGGACACAGGAGACAGCCCACCCATGAAGTCAAAGACCTACCGGCTGTCAGACAAGGTGAAGGCCGGCGCCACGGTGAAGTTACCAAGGTGCTTGAGTTAGGAGTCATTGAACCTTCCAGTAGCCCCTGGTCCAGTCCGGTGGTTTTAGTACCAAAAGCTGCCCCACCGGGCACCACTCCAGAACTGAGGTTCTGTGTGGATTACCGGGGACTGAACTCAGTGACCAAGACTGATGCTCATCCGATCCCTAGGGTGGATGAATTGATTGACCGGCTGGGAGCTGCCCAATACCTGAGTACCTTTGACCTTACTTCAGGGTACTGGCAGATCTCCCTTACAGATGGAGCAAAGGAAAGGTCAGCTTTCTCCACGCCTGAGGGACACTACCAGTTCTGTGTGATGCCCTTTGGGCTCAAGAACGCCCCTGCCACTTTTCAGCGGCTGGTGAACCAGGTCCTCTCTGGAATGGAGGCTTTCTCCGCTGCTTACCTGGATGACATTGCTGTCTTCAGCAGCAGTTGGGAGGACCATTTGCGTCACTTGCAAGCTGTTCTCCAGGCCCTGAAACAGGCTGGCTTGACAATCAAGGCCAGTAAATGTCAGATTGGGCAGGGATCGGTTGTGTACCTAGGTCACTTGGTGGGTAGGGGAACAGTGCAGCCCCTCCAGGCAAAGATTGAGGCAATCATGGCCTGTGAACCCCCCAAGACCCAGACTGAGGTCCGAGCTTTCCTGGGTCTCACAGGTTACTACCGTTGCTTTGTGAAGGGGTATGGCACTATTGTAGCTCCCCTCACAGAGCTCACATCCAAGAAACAACCTCAACGGGTAATCTGGACAGAGGCTTGTCAGCAAGCCTTTGTGAAACTGAAACAGGCAATGTGTGCAGCACCGGTCCTGAGGGCCCCAGACTACTCCAAGGAGTTCATTGTCCAGACAGACGCATCAGAGCATGGCATTGGGGCAGTGTTATCGCAGCTCAATGAAGAGGGTCTGGATCAGCCTGTAGTCTTCCTGTCCAGGAGACTACTTCCCCGGGAACAGAAGTGGAGTGCAATTGAGCGATAAAGCTTTGCAGTGGTATGGGCTCTGAAGACGTTGCGGCCATACCTGTTTGGTTCGCACTTCCTGGTTCAGACCGACCACCGACCCCTTCGTTGGCTGATGCAAATGAAGGGGGAAAATCCCAAGTTGTTGAGATGGTCCATCTCCCTACAGGGAATGGACTTCTGGGTGGAACATCGGCCTGGAGTGGACCACGCCAATGCAGACGGTCTCTCCAGGTATTTCCGCCTTAGTGATGAGGACTCCCAAGGGGTTGGGTAGCTCTCCCCACTTTCAGCTGGGGGGGACGCGTGTTAGACCTGTCAGCCCTTTGGGTGGTCCCTCCTGTCAGTTATTTATTTTGTCCCCTTTTTGCCCCTCACAACCTTTCATTTTTGATGTCCACTAGATTTTTCAGGTGTTGACTAGGGGGGTTAGGTGGTCCTCGACCCCATGGTTCCTCTCAGACCCAGAAATCCCTCCTTTTTCTGAGGTAAAGCCTAGATGCCTAAAATGGTGGACAGTAACTGCCATAACGGACCCTTTAGGGGACAGGCCCATAGGACAATATAGGAATGCTCTAGTACCTTCCAGCTGGTTCTGGAGGCTTGAGGGTAAGCCTATAAAAGGGTCAGAACTAGGGCGGCCATTTTGTAGAGAGTGAGAGAAGGTTTGGAGCGGGAGTGCAGTGAGGAGCTTAGACTATTGTGAAGGGAGGCTAGTGCAGGGTAGGAGGATTTGACTTCCCCTTGGGGCTGCTACCCCCACGTTTGACATTACCTCCTGACAGTGGATCTGGCCCGGCTGACCTCCATCGGGAGATAACGCTTCTTCTACCCGTTAATGCCACTGTGGGAAGATCTGGACTGGTGTCAGGAAGTTAAGGTGCGAAGGGGAAGAGGACTTTATCCCTATCAGTATCCCCGTGACCTTGGGCGAATTGCCTCGGAAATCCAGCCCCCTTTCATCCCGATAACCCTCCCCAGAGCTTGCCTGCCAACGCGGGGTTTTCATTCCCCAACTGGCGTACCTGGTGGTGTTACCGCGGCCGACTCTCAGCCCCTGTGGTGAAGTGGTGCCGCCGGGTGCCGGACCTGCCGGAGACTGGTTTCCAGGTCGGGCAAGTGTGGGAAAGGCGCCTACCGCTGGAGTGCTCGTTCCGTGGTGGAGGAGCGGACAGAGGGGAAGTTGCCTTGCTTTCCGGGAGAAGGGCGGAAGCGTAAGCGAGTGAGATCCCGCCTAGCGCTAACGAGGAAGAGCGCCTGTAGGCGGGACAAACCCGAAGGAGGACGACTGAGGGGAGGTTCTTCGCCTCACAGCGAGCGGAAGGGAGGAGACTCCAGGAGTCAGCTTGTACGTCGGAGACCGAGGTAATCCCCTTCCGTGTGCCAGCCGCAAAGGGCCGCCCAGCTGAGGAGAACGTCGGAAAGGCCGCCCAGCTGAGAAGAACGTCGGAAGGGCCGCCCAGCTGAGGAGAACGTCGGAAGGATCTTCGAAGTCACCGCCTGCCTGAGTTCACCGGACCTTCGGTTGCTGCCTCTGGTACCAAGTAAGGTGGGGGATTGGGCTTGCGAAAGGCTAGACAGTGCTCGTGTGTCTTCAATTGAGCCAAGTGGTAATTAGCCTTTTGCTCCCCTTCCTCGCCGGCTGAAATCGGAAGACTTGAGGAAAACCAGAGAGGGGAATCGAACTAAACTGGAGGTACTAGAACCATACCCGGGAGTTCTAGGCTAAATTGAGACTAGAGTCTATGCTGTGAGGTACGAGAAGTCACTACTCATCAAGGACTAGTGACTCTGCACTCAACCCATTCCTGACCTACACCCCTCCTTCAACATCTCCCCCCAACCCCCTGCACTCCCGCCACTCCTAGCCTTCACTCTTCCCTCAACCGTTCCCCCCCCACCCTTAGCACTCCCGCCACTCCTGGTCCCCACTCCTCCCTCAACATCTCCCCCCTCACTCTCACGCCCCATTACTACACTTGCACCCCCGCAACGACCAGTCTCAACACATCTCGCAATTGCCTCACCCCCCTGTCACTGATTACCCTTCCAATAACTCTAACCCCATACCCAACGGCACGCTGGATACAATCATGACCACCCTCTTCCAAGTGAAAGAACAACTCCACACGCTCAAAGAGTTACTCCTCACGCACACCGAGCACCCCCCCTCACCACCACTTCTCAACGAATCAACAACTCCCCCTCACATCCTAGTCGCCCCTTACATTGGACCTCTATCCCCTCTCGCAATACCGCCAACCACCCCAAGCGCGCTATCAAGACTCTCTCAGACCGCGACATACACACCCTACTCAGCACATATGTCCCGGCAACCCAAAACAGCTTAGCCACCACACACATGTCCATTCCTACGATTCTCTCCAACCCTATCAGGCACCCCACGCTTAGCAACAGAGGCTCTGTTCCCAACAACCTCACCAAAGTCCCTCTCACTATAGACCCCTCCACCTCCCCTTGCACCCCCAGACTCAAATGCACACTTCTCAACTGTAGATCGGCCCAAAAACACTTGTCTGAGGTCGCTGACCTCATCTTGTCTAATGACCTTGACCTGGCCATACTAACGGAAACATGGTTAACTGAATCCTCCAATCCTATCATGGATATCCTAGTCCCCCCAACTACTGCATCACTAGACTTGACAGGTCCAACAAGACAGGTGGCGGAATCGCCTGCATTTACAAGAGCAACCTCTCTATTAATAAGGTCACCGCCCCTTCTCTTACCTCCTGTGAATACTTCTGCCTTGATGTCATCAGTGAGAACAAACCTGTATGTTCACTACACATCATGTACCACCCCCCGGGGGACAACCTCGTCTTCTCCCAACAACTCATGGACACTATGTCAATCAACGCAGGACGGCAAAACACACAAATTTACCTTGGTGACTACAATCTCCATTGTAATGACTGCAGTGACGCAGTAGTTAATAGCCTCAAAAATTTCCTTAACGCTTCTGACCTCACTCAAATTTGCAACACCCTGACACATGACAAAGGCTCTATCCTCGACCTTGTCATCTCCAAAGAAGGCACCATTCAACTTGACTCAATCCAACCCTGTGACTGGTCAGACCACCATATTATCACATTCCTTATCAAGGAAAAAGTAAAACGCATCCCAGTGCAATACTCCATGCCCAAAGTCTGGAAAAGAGACATGAGGAAACTCAATCCAAACTCTCTTCCCCCTAACAGCTGCAATCTCCTACTCCCCCCTACCGAGTTTACTGACGTTAAGTACCTAACTGACCACTATCTCAACTCCATGGCCTCAATAATCAATGAGGCCGCTCCAATGCAACTGAAAAGAGTATCCACTAAGATATCCAACCCTTGGTACAACGGGAGTCTCAATGAAGAGAGACGGGCTATGCGAACGGCAGAGCGCACCTGGAGATCAGCTCCCTCGACATTGCATCTTAAAACTCTGAGGAAAAAGAGAAATGCATACTTCAGGAAAATTAAACGCTCAAAGTCAGAGTTCTTCAGACTCCAGCTAGACCAAGCAAAAAACCGTCCAAGTAAATTGTTCGAGCTAATCCGATCTCAATCTAAGGAACAACCCCCAGCTGTCGACATTATGAGCACTACTCCTTCCTGCGAAGATTTCTCGGCTTTCTTTAACAAAAAAACTGACCATATAAGGAGCAACCTCCTCAATGACGCAAGACTTTACTCAATACCCAACTGCATAACACCCAATAAACTAAAAAACAATGCGACATGGTCATCCTTTGACACCTACTCTGAAGAAGAAATTGACAGAATACTCAGCACCCTAAAACCATCCAATCACCTCACTGACCCTCTTCCTGCTAACGCCGTAAAAGACTTCATCCCTTTGCTCCTCCCACTCTGGACTAAAATCATCAATAGCTCACTACAACAAGGAACTATCCCTGACTCCCTCAAAGTTGGACAAGTTACACCTTTACTGAAGAAACCAACAGCCGACCCCACTGATCTAAGCAATTACCGTCCGATTACCAACATTCCCACTCTCGCCAAACTTTTAGAAAAATGCATCCAACTACAAATGGCAAAGCACATAGAACAGTTTGATCTCCTCAACCCACATCAATCAGGCTTCAGCACTGAAACAGCTATGACTCACATAATTGACAACGGCATCCAAATCTTAGATCAAAATAATACCTGCCTCCTCATCCTTCTTGATCTCTCTTCAGCATTCGACACAGTGAAACATGAGAACTTACTCGAACTCCTAAAGACAAGAATGGGCCTCTCTGGGACTGTGCTTCGTTGGTTCACCTCCTTTCTACACAACCGGTCTCAAAAATTCAAGAGCAAAACTTGTTGTCTTCCCCAGTACCGGTATCGTTAGGTGTCCCTCAAGGATCCTGCCTATCCCCTACTTTGTTCAACCTTGTTATGGAACCTCTCACCACCCTGCTACAAGCATCCAATGTTCACTTTCACATGTACGCCGATGACACTCAATTATATCTCAAGTTACAATCCCCCAAAGACATCCTGAGTCTGAATTCAACGATCAGAAGCACCCAATCTTGGCTGGCCGATAACCACCTCAAACTCAATGCTATGAAGACTGAGTTCCTCCTAATCTCACCTCCCACGAATGTATCTTCCGCACAAACATGGCTTAAGCACCTAACAGCACTCAATGTCCAACCGACCATCGTGGACTCAGCAAAATCCTTAGGCATAACACTTGACACCAACCTCAACATGCCACAGCATATCAGCAAGGCAACTAAGGGGGCGAACTTCCAAATAAATACCTTGAGGAAACTTAAACCCTTCCTCCCAGCAAAAGACTTCCAAACCGCAGTACAAGCACTAGTCATCCCTCGCATAGACTACGGCAGCGTGGCCCTCTGCGGCCTCCCCCTAACTACAACTGCACCCCTCAGAGCGTCACTAAACGCGGCAGCAAGACTCATCACTGGATCAAAAAAACATTCGCATATCTCCCCTGACTTTAAATCCTTGAACTGGCTGCCTCTTGAAGCCAGAATTCAGCTGAAAATTGCCTGCATGACGCACAAGGCTATACACCTGAAATCACCCAGCTACCTCACTCATAAGTTGACAATTTCCGGCGGGTCCAGAACTACCAGAAGTACAAACAATCTTCTGCTGAAACCGAGAAGATTCCGGAAGGAAAAAACTTACAAACGCTCCTTCTCAGGAATGGCGCCTAGGATCTGGAACGCACTTCCTCCTGAAACCAGGCTAATCACCTCCTCCCTTCTTTTTAAGAAAAAAGTCAAAAATATCCTTATGGCTAAATACACTTGAACAATTACGTTTGATTTACAATGCGTCGATCAGTATTGCCAGTATTATATTATTATATAGCCTATATATTCCTATGCACGTGTGTTTTGACTTGTATTAGACTAAAGTGCTTAGATTCTTGCTCCCTCATATCTGTATTTTTCTCTATTTCTGTATTATTTACATTGTTTTGATGACCTAAGTTCCAACTAGGCCATGCTACCTCATACCTGTACTATATGTAATATTGTTGCTATGTACATGAACTTGATGATCTACCTCCTTACTATGCCCCCTGTTCCCCTACCCTTCCACCTGCCTTTGTAAAGCGCTCTGTTATCTGCAAAGATCTTGTTCGCGCTATATAAAACTTTCAAAATAAATAAATAAAATAAGGAGACCAGCTCCTCTTCCCGGTGACTGATTAAATACGAGGTTGCCCCTTTAAGAGAGGGGAGGGAGAATCCCTTCTGGGAAGTTCAAAAGCTTAATTCTAGGGGAAATTGATTCGCGACCTCAGATGAACATGTAGAGATTGTTCAGACTTAAATCTACAATTAGCGTACTAGACAAACAGTTGATAAAATTCTTTCTTTTCAGAGAATTACTGCCTTGAAATAATATCGGAGTCTAACTTCTCTTTGTCTAGGAAATGTACTGTTGCAATGAATATACTTAATCCACAATAGCATAACCCGAACATAAGGGTAGAATTGTTTTTTTTTTGCATCTTGTACCCTAGACTTCTTATGTGAACCCAAAAATAAGTGTAATGGGAAAGTAGTCTAATGCTGATTCATTAGAATAAGTGCAGCAGCGGAACTAACTTAAGGAAAGATAAAGCTTTTCTACTTTTATAAAAATTAAGGTGTAGTGTCATTTTTGGATGGATGGGCATTGAGTTACTGAGTGGGTGAGACGCAAACTTAACACATGTACCTTGGAGTTAGGCCTCCTTGCTTAGTGTCAAGCTACCCTATGTGACTTGGAGATCCCAGGTCCAACAGCAACCTTCTGATGTATACACATATTAGCATTGTTGCGGATATGCAGATTGCCCTGTTGGCCTGTGGATAAACATAGAATGTGATTTGTACTTCATGCATAAAAGGCCTTGAGGTGTTTGAGGCATCATGATACTGTTTCACAAAGCCAGATATGTAAGCAAAGCAGTTTCAGGGAAACTAATCCAACATTGTTACGCACATGATTATGTGCAAAAGGTGACAGGAAATAATGATATTGTGCAGAAAAGAGGACAATGTAAGAAAATAGGCAGCGTTGCTACATGGGCCTAACTCAGGAACATAACAGACCGCCATGAAGATTCTGTTGCTGCTATTTCTTTATCAGCTTGGTCTGAGCCTAAATAGTATGGAAACAATATAATACTAGTTGTAGACGTAGGTACATAGTAGGCACAATATAAATAATTGTAGTGTTAGACTTGTCAGCGTTAATTGTAGAATGAAGTTTGAGTTCAATAAATGTCAAAGAAGAGAAACATACATCTGAACAGAAACCATCACACAAAGTAGATGGAGGGTGTTAAATCTGGGGGTCTCTAGTTGGCAATGGTATTCACCTTTGTCCAAATAGGGATCCTTACTTCTAAGTCAGGATAAGGGGATTACACTCCTTAATAACTCTGCTCACCCCCTTGGTAGCTTGGCACGAGCAGACAGGCTTATCTCAGAGGCAGTGTTCAAGCATTTGTGAATATACACAGTAATACAGTGAAAACACTACAGATGGACACCACATGGGTTTTATAAAAATAAGTATTCTTTATATAGACTTAAACACAAGACCACAAACGACAAAAATCCACAATACTACACTTAAGATTGCTTTAAAGATGATAAAAGTTACTTAGTTCAAGTTGATGATAAATGCGACAAAGTTCTCAACAAAGTACCTGGATGCATAACACATAGTAAACAAAAGGCTCGCAAAAGGGGAGATGCGTTGGTTCTGTGATCCGGGGGAGATGATGCGTCGTGCCTTAATGCTTGCGCAGAGTAGAGGATGCGTTGTTATCCTTACCGGTGCGGAGGTGATGCATAGATTCTCGACCTACGGGCCCGTTGCGGTACGCAAAATGGCGCCTTGATGCGATGCGCTGATCCAAACCGATGCAAGAAGATGGCGCCCTTGATGCGACGATGCGATGACGATGCGTAGACACCCTGGCAGCCTTGCGACAACTCTGTGATGTGACGGCGACTCTCATGATGGCGTTACGCTTCTCCGGTGATGCTACAGCATGCAGCTTCGATGAACACACGCTTCCAGGGAGATGCAGCGAAGGCTCGCTTCTCCGGCGATGTGACGATTTCAGCTGCGGCGGTGACACGCTTCCTCTCGATGCGTCGTTCTTCCAGCTCCCAGCGGCACGCAAATGTCTGGAGCTGAGAATTCCCAGTAGGAAATTCAGAGGGGAGCTGGAGATGAAGTCTTTTGTCCCTGAGACTTCAGCAGGAGGCAAGCACAGTTCAAGCCCTTGGAGAATATTCTGAAGATGATGAAAGTCATTAAAAAGTTCCTTCTCCTTTCCTTGGCAATGAAGCAACCACTGCAGGCCAACCCAGCAAACAGCACACTGGCAGAAGGGCAGTAAAACTCCTGCAGTTTCCTTGGTTCTTCTCCTTGGCAAAATGTTTCTTGTTCCAGAAGTGATCTAATTTCTTGGGATCAGGGTCCCAATATTTATACCCCAAAATCCTTTGTTCTCTGATGGCAAAGAGGCCTCTGCCTAGTCCAAACCAGTTCCTGAGCACTTTGTTTACATGACTCTCTTCTTCCTTTCACTGAGCAGGGCAGAGACATCAGCCACCCCACAGGAGGTGGAGCCAGCACAAGGGAGGGAAGATACAGCTCTGGAGCACTTTGTTGACAAGATTCCTTCTCTTCTTTCACAGTGCAGGACAGAGATATCAGACAAGCCACAGGAGGTGGAGCCAGCATTGTAGAGGGAAGCCCCAGCCCTATTCAGGTCCCAGGTGCAACTCCTCCCTCCCATCTAGATGCAGATCCCTCTATTCACCACTGGGCTGCCCCAGCCTGTCTCCTGAAATCCCCCAGCCCTGTCACTCACAAACCCAGACAAGGAATACACAACCTAGCAGAGGCAGGCCTGAACAGAAGGCTAGAAAATACCTATTTTCTTAAAATGGTATTTTCAAACACAAAATACGGAAACCAACTTTACTAAAATATGTATTTTATTATTCTGTGTTACTGTTCTGTGCATACTAAATTCGAATTTCTATCATGTTCCCTGAGTCAGTTAGGATTATAAGAATGTAATAATCTAACTGCCCATTCTGGCCTATGGAGACCAGGTAGCTTTCAATAGTGAAAAACGAAAATGGCTGTAGTTCACTATTAGGACATGCTACACACACCAGAGCATGTCCTACCTTATACTTATAATGCACCCTGCCCTTAGGCCTACCAAAGGGGTGTCTAATATGAAACAAAGGGAAGGTTTAGGGACTGGCAAGTAGGTGCACTTGCCAAGTCGACATGGCAGTACTAGACTGCACACAGGCCTTGCAATAGCAGGCCTGTGACACACTTTACAAGCTGCTTCTGTGGGTGGCACAATCTGTGCTGCAAGCCCACCAGCAGCATTTAATTTACAAGCCCTGGGCACGCATGGTGCACTGTACTAGGGGATGACAGGTAAATCAAATAACCCAATCATGGAATAACCAATTAGTACATCAAAGTAACATAGGGAGCACTTGCACTGTGGCACTGAATAGCAGTGGCACAGAACCCAAAGCATATAACCAGCAAAAACATAACAAAACAGAGGAGACAATCCGTCAAAATGGAAGGGAGGCTCATGCCAATGATGCCAGGTCTAACACATGTCCCCTCCAGCTGAAATGTGGGGAGAACTACCCTTCCCCTTGGGAGTTCTCTTCACTAAGGCGGAAAAATCTGGACAGACCATCAGCGTTGGCGTGTTCTCTACCAGGGCAGTGTTCCACCGCAAATTCCATACCCTGTAGGGAATCGGACCACCTCAACAATTTTGGGTTCGCACCCCTCATCTGCATCAGCCACCTGAGGGGCCTGTGGTCGGTCTGAACCAGGAAGTGAGTCCCAAACAAGTATGGTCTCAATTCTTCAGTGCCCAGACCACAGCAAATGCCTCATGCTCAATTGCAATCCACCTCTGTTCCCGTGTAAGTACCCTCCTAATGATGAAGGCTACAGGTTGGTCTAGGCCCTCTTCATTAATCTGTGATAGAACAGCCCCCACACCATGCTCTGAAGCGTCTGTCTAAACAATGAATTCTTTTGAGAAGTTGGGCGCCTGAAGCAGGGGTGCTGGGCACATGACCGTCTTCAGGGCGTCAAAAACCTTCTGACAGGTGTCAGTCCAGTTCACTTTCTTGGGCTGCGTCCTGGAAGTCAGCTCAGTCAAGGGTGCAACAATGTTGCCATACCCCTTGACAAACCTCCTGTAGTACCCCTTGAGTCCTAAAAAGGCTCTCACCTGTGTCTGAGTCTTTGGGTGTTCCCATGCCAGGATGATATCAATCTTGGGTTGCAGGGGCACCACCTGGCCGCTCCCTACCTAGTGACCCAAGTACACCACGGAACCCTGCCCGATCTGGCACTTACTCGCCTTGATCATGAGGCCTGCCATGCGCAGTGCCATCAACACTTCCCAGAGGTGGTGCAGATGTTCTTCCCAACTGGCGCTGAACACTGCAATATCATCCAGGTAGGCGGCACTGAAATCTTCCAGTCCAGCCAACACCTGGTTGACCGACCTCTGAAAGGTGGCAGGGGCATTCTTCATCCCACAGGGAATAACATGGAATTGGTAATGCTCATTGACCTCTCCTTAGCCCCATCAGTCAAGACGATCTGCCAGTACCCAGACATCAAATCAAACATGCTGAGGTACCGTGCAGCCCCTAACCGATCAATGAGCACATCAGCTGTGGAGATGGGGTGTGCGTCAGTCCTGGTGACTGAATTGAGCCCTCTGTAGTCCACACAGAACCAGAGTTCAGGTGTGGCACCCGGCATGGCAGCTTTTGGGACCAAAACCACTGGGCTGGTCTAAGGACTGTTTGAGAACTCAATGACCCCTAAAGAAAACATTTTGGAGATTTTCTCCTTAATGTAAGCCCTAACCTTGTCAGTCACTCTGTAAGCTGTGTGCTTCATATGAGGACTGTCTCCAGTGTCCACATCATTGGACGCACCACTCTGTGACACCATGAACCAAGGAAAATAGATCAGAGAATTGCCCCAACAGTTTGTGACAATCTTGAAGCTGATCAGTGGTCAGCGTGGCAGAGAGGCTGACACCATCCACCGACCCATCTTACTCTGTTGCAGACAGGAGATCAGGAAGAGGCTTGTTCTCCTCCTTCATTTCATCATGCGTCGCTAGGAGCCTGCCCACTTCGGACCTTTCTAAGTGGGGCTTCAGGCGGTTGACATGCAGGACCTTCAAGGGGTTCCTGGGAGACTGCAAGTTCACCAGATAAGTGACATCACTCTTACGCTCCACCACCTCATATGGAGCGGTGCACCTGTCCTGGAGCGCACAAGGTTCAACAGGGGCCATGACCCAAACGTTCTGTCCAGGCTGAAGCTCAATCAGAGTGGCATTCTGATCGTACCACCGCTTCATTTCCTCCAGGATGGCTTCCAGATTCGCCTGAGCGATATCTCTGAATCGCAGAGTCTGTTTCCTGAAGGCCAGCATGTAACTATATACATCCTGGGGAGGTTTCCTGGGAAATTGCTCCCAGCCTTCCTTGACCAAACTCAAAGGTCCTCTTACCGGGTGACCATACAAAAGCTCAAAGGGGCTGAACCCTAGAGACTTTTGTGGCACCTCACGGTAGGCAAACAGAAGGCATGGCAAGAGGACGTCCCACTTATGCCTCATTGGTTCCTCAAGACCCATGATCATGCCTTTGAGGGTCCGGTTGAATCTTTTAACCAGCCCATTACCTTGTGGGTGGTAAGGAGTGGTGAACTTGTAGGTAACACCACACTCCTTCCACAGAGACTTCATATAATTAGAAATTAAGTTTGTACCTCGGTCAGACACCACCACTCTGGGGAACCCCACACGGGAAATATCCCCATCAGTGCATGTCCCACCACCGGGGCCGTCACTGTCCTGAGCGGAATGGCTTCCGGGTACCGGGTAGCATGGTCCACCAAGACCAGGAAAAACCTGTTGCCCGTGGCTGTCTTGGGGTCCGTTGGCCCCACAATGTCAATGCCCACCCGTTCAAAGGGGGTACTGATTACAGGGAAAGGTTGGAAAGGGGCCTTGTGCCTCCTCCCACTTTTTCCACTTCCCTCGCAAGTTTGACCGGTCCTGCAATGAGTATCTGAACTCTTCCGCATCTGGGGCCAATAAAAGTGGGAGACAAGCCTTTCAAAGGTCTTGTTCTGGCCCAGATGACCAGCTAAAGGAACATCATGAGCTGAACCCAGTAGGAAGGCTCTGAAGCGCTGGGTTACCACCAGAACACGGGCTGACCCAGGCTGAGCAACCTTAGGCTCGCTATACAGTAGACCGTTCTCCCAGTAGATCCAATGTGATCCAGAATGATCACCTGCTGCCTGGTTTGTGGCCTGTTGCCTCAAACCCACAAGAGAAGGGCACTTCTGCTGCTCTCCACAAAATTCTGCCCTGGAGGGACCCACTTCGTGCTGCCAATGGGTCAGCTCAGGTAGGTTCCCCAGTTCAGAAACTTGCTCCCCTGTAGGTTCAAATGCATCCCCCTCAAGGTCTGCCTCCTACTGAACAGTGCGAACAATGGGGGCTGGTTTCCTGCGCCCCGTACCTCTTCTCCTTAAGGCAGATCCCTGGGCCATGCTTTCAGGCTCCAGAGTCTCTTGAACACCCTTAGCTGCCATAGACCGAGTGGTCACACACGCCCACTCAGGCAGACCCAACATCTCTAAATGCGCCTTCTTTTCCACCTTAACCCAAGGGTAGCTTTCCAAATCATTCCCTAACAGACAATCAACAGGCATGGCTGGCCTCACAGTTACTTGAAGAGTACCAGAGACCCCCCCACTCAAAGGGAACTTGAGCCACTTTGCAATGGCTCTCTGTGTTGTCAGCGGCAAGAACTGGGAAGAATTCATTGGGGATTACCTGCTCTTCAGACACTAAGTGACACTTGACAGCTGTCACACTGGCTCCAGTGTCTCTCAGAGCCTCCACTCTATGGCCATTGATGGTCACCCGCTGCCTGTATTTCTTAGTGTTATCAGGCAGCTGAGTTCTAGGGACCATCTCAAAGTCTCCTAATCAGACCCCCCAGGATATAGCGGCATGGATTAGTACATTTAGCGGCACAAAAATGTAAATTTAGCGGCACAAATATGGAAATTTAGCTGCAATTTTGGTGCATTTTATTTGGCTGTTTTTCCTACAACAAACACATATATCTTAGTTTTTTAGTTATTTAACAACACGAGGCAATGTATATTTGGTTTATTTACAATGTAGACACTTGGTTTGGCTGTCCCTTGGAGTGTATTAGGAGGTTTGCATTATTTATGCAAAGAATAATTTTTGTATGAGCTTAGAAAAGCCTCACATGACATTGCCTCGTCCCTCCCCTTCTCTCTCTCCAAACATCACTCCCCACCTCCTTCATTTTCGCGGGCACTTATGTAAAAATCGCTGCATTTTTACAAAAGTGCCAATTTTGCTGGAAATCGCGAAATCCTGGAGTGTCTGCTTAGAGAGCTTTCCATTGTTGTCTAAGACCTCTGTAATCACCAGAAGGGTTGTCTGGACTGGTGCAGGGTGTCCACTTGCATAAGTGTACATCATATACCAGGCAAGCTTCTCACAAGGGCGAGCAAAAACTCATCATGGACATCACCGTTCAACTGGGCTTCGATTGGTCATACATGATATCTGTGAGGGAACAGTCCGAGTAGAGTCAACAGTTGTTTCAGTCTCTTGTAGCTCTGGGCTCTTCACCAGCACCACTGATTTCTGGTGCAAAAGATGCTATTTGCAAATGATGAGTACCAAAGGACACAATTACAAACCAATCTTAATAGAGAACAAACCTACTTACTGCTTATCTGTAGTGTTACTGCTGATCATACTTGGAAGTTACAAAAACCAGCTGGTTTTGGGGGGGAGTGGGAGCATTATCGATACTGGACACTTAATTTCATTTAAGGAGTCATCCACGTATTGTAGAAGGAAGTCCATCACTTGGAAGGAATGATAAGAATTTGACTAAAATGTGTATATATAGGCAGCTTCTCAAAATGTAGTTGGGAAGGTCAGCAGTAAATCCTGGGCGTGCCCACGAGACGCTTACACGCAGTTTGTATAGCAGTGGCCAGTGGTGGTATACATACATGGTGGCTTGTTGGAGAGCCCAACAAGTCCAAAAAACAAGTGAATTAACAAAGGCACCTCTTGGTGCATCACATCTGTGGTAACTGTGTGACTGGTAACCAACGTAAGGGTCAAATAGTTGCCCAACTAGAATGCAATACCCTCCAAAATAGGTTGAATAAAGTGAATTAGTTCTGCATGTCGACAGGTGGTGGAACACGCCCAGCATTGCCGTGGGACTCACACTTGCTTCTCATGGCATGGAAATCAAAGGGTGGGCGCTGCACATGGAGAAAAAATAAATTGCGATTCTCCTGAAGAATCTAATAAAACTGAAAGTAAAAAAAGAGATTTTTTTTTTTACTTTGGGGATGGGTGTTGAAGCCTCATGTTTGTTTCGTACTTTCTGTTCAGGGGTATAGCTATCAATAGTGCAGCAGGTGGAGTGGCACTGCGGCCTGGTGGGCCCACTGGACCCCTCTTGTAGTTGTATTTCCTTGCTTTAATTTGGGACCATGACATCTTTGCTTCGCTATTGTTCCTGCTTTCATTTGTGACACTCTAGAAGGGTTGTTAAATGTTTTGCTTTCTACGTGATGCAGCAGGTTTTTAATCTGAGGAGGACATGGAGATACAACCAGTGGCTCGAGGGTGTTTGCTGTGTGATCGGATTTCACATACCAAGTTGGGGTTTTACGCTTTGAAGCTGGTTTGGCACGCAGGAGCATCTCATGGGCATTGGGCTTGAGTGGTAAGTGCCGATTTGGCAGGCACTTTTGTAAAAATCGCGGCATTTTTACAAAAGTGCCGATTTCACGGGCACTTTTGTAAAAATCGCGGCATTTTTACAAAAGTGCCGATTTCGCGGCAAATCGCAAAATCCTGGAGGGTCTGCCTAATGAGACAAGGGACATTTCTGCGGGACCCCGCCCACCTTGGGCACCCATTTCCTCCCCACCAAGGGCTACACTGGCCATCTGACGGGGTGGTGTACGGGATGGCACATACTGACCCTTTAAGGGACACTGGGGATCATACCAACGGTGTCCCACCTGCTTACAATGAAAGCAGGTAACAGGCCCCCTATGAACAGGTTTACCTGCCTGAGGTCCTGACTTCTTCTCAAGGGGAGGCTGGGAACCCTTACCTTGGTTCCCTTGAGAATTACTTTGGGGCCCTTTTTGGAACTCCCTCTGTTTACCCTTGTCCCCCCCACTCTTCTGCTGGGGACCCTTCCCACCCTTGGCGGAGTCTCCCACAAGACCCTTGTGGACCCTGGTACTGACCCAGCAGTCCGCCTCAGTAAGCTTTCTAGGGCCAGTCAACTTGCTATCAATAAGGTGCTGGCGTAGCTCTGAAAAACAATTAGCTGACAAGTTCTCCCTGGGAATCAAATCATAGAGCGCTTGAAAATTATCCACATTGCTACCTCTCACCCAACCATCCATAGCTCTGCAAAAGAAAGACACATATTCTACCCAAGTGGTTCCCTCCAACTTCTTACAATTCCTGAACCTCTGTCTATAGAGTTCTGGAGTTAACCCATACCTTGTCATCAGTAAGTATGGGCGAAAATTGTGAATTTGCGGTGCGCGAAATCTGAGAATTTGCGAATTTTTTTATTTTGCGTGTTCGCGGGGCTTTTTGCGTGTTTGCGGGATTTTTTCAGCGCGGCTACCGCGAGGTTACCCATGATACCATGGGCTAGTTGCATGCTCGCGTTGTGCAATTGCGTGTTCGCGTTTGTTTTTGCGTGCTCGCGGACAAAAAGTCTAGCGACCAAGCAAAAAAATCCGCAAGCTTGCGAATTGTGAATTTTTTGACTAATTTGCGCGATTCGTGGAACGCGAATTTGTCAAAAATTCACAAATTCCATGAGCGGAACGGATTTTACGCCCATGCTTAGTCATCAGTGCTTCTATGTGGGTATAAGACATCATATAATCACTGGGCAAGTCTAACAAAGTATCCCTACCTTCAGTTAAAAAGCGGCCCCACAAATCCGCTCCCCAATCCTTCTCAGGGTCCCGGTGGGCCAACATTGCTATCTCATAGGCTGCAAACCACTGCCCAATATCTTAATTTTTGTGGAAATCTTTGATGACATCCTTGGGAATATGTACTCTGCCTTCTGATGGCACAGATGGTGCGTTACCCCCAGAGGTATTGTTTTCTAAGTCCTTGGCCTTGATTTCTAACTCCCTCAACTTCCTCTCTTGTTCCATTCTCATTCTCTCTCTCTCTCTCCAAAGACAACCTGTTATTCTCTGTTTCCCTCTGACTCTCCATCTTAAGCTTAGCCAACTCCAGCTTGAGTGCCCTACTTCTCTCCTTGTCTTCCAACTCTCTGGGGGACAGGTCTTTGGTAGAGATACTGCTGCCAGGTGGAGAGAGTCCCCTCCCCTAGCTTAAAAAACTGGCCTCTCGATGGGCCCATCTGCATCCACAACTGGCTCCACCACAAGATCAGGGACATTTCTTGCTTCTACCCAGGCACTCGGCGCCTTTTGGTAGTCATCCTTTTTAGAAATGCCTGGTGTAGCAACTTTCAATTTCCTGCACAGATACTTGATCTGTTTCACAGTGTAAGTTTCCAACCTCTCTTCCTCAAATTCAAGATCCATAGATGCAACAGATGCTGATTTACTCATGGTAGTAGGAATAGTGAGTATTTAGGAAAAACTAACAGTCCAAGGAAAAAGATTCTAAATAAATTATGTGGTCGCGTTTGGTCTGCACTCGCTTGTAGTGTACACCAATCACTGTATATTAAACACAAATGCAAAGTCCAAATCCTCACAGCTGACCACCAATGCTAGATCTGGGGGTCTCCAGTTGACAATGGTATTCACCTTGTCCAAATAGGGACCCTTACTTCTAAGTCAGGATAAGGGGATTACACTCCTTAATAACCCCTGCTCACCCCCTTGTTAGATTGGCACGAGCAGACAGGCTTATCTCAGAGGCAGTGTGTCAAGCATTTGTGAATATACACAGTAATACAGTGAAAACACTACAGATGGACACCACACGGGTTTTATAAAAATAGGTATTCTTTATATATACTTAAACACAAGACCACAAACGACAAAAATCCACATTACTACATTTAACATTGCTTTAAAGATGATAAAAGTTACTTAGTTCAAGTTGATGATAAATGCGACAAAGTTCTCAACAAAATACCTGGATGTGTAACGCATAGTAAACAAAAGGCTGACAAAAGGGGAGATGCGTCAGTTCCATGATCCGGGAAGATGATGCGATGCGCCTCAATACTTGCGCAGAGTAGGGGATGCGTCGTTATCCTTACCGGTGCGGAGGTGATGCGTAGATTCTCGGCCTGTGGGCCCGTTGGCAGTGCGCAAGATGGCGCCTTGATGCGATGCGATGATCCGGGTGCGATGCGAGAAGATGTCGCCCTTGGTGCTGCGATGCGATGACGATGCGTAGACGCCCTGGCAGCCTTGCGAAGGCTCTGTACTTTGGAGCCGCGACAGGCCCTGCGACATGCTTCTCCGGGGATGAGATGGCGACTCTCACAATGGCTTCACGCTTCTCCGGTGATGCGACAGCAGGCAGCTTTGATGAACGCACGCTTCCAGGGAGATGCGGCGGCGGCTCGCTTCTCCGGCGATTCGGCGATTTCAGCTGCGGCGGCGACACGCTTCCTCTTGATGCGGCACGCTTCCAGCTCCCAGCGACACGCAAATGTCTGGAGTTGAGCATTCCCAGCAAGGAAATTCAGAGGGGAGCTGGAGATGAAGTCTTTTGTCCTGGGCTCAGCAAGACTGTTAAGTTGACCTTGGTCTGGCCTGCCCCCTGGATATAAAATCCTCCATAAGCCAAGATTAGGGGAGAGAGGGGGTGGGGTTGGGTTGATTTATAGAGAGTGCTTGAACATGGCCACTATCGATATTGATGGGGTTGCAGGGGTTTAACTTCTTGGGTTTGTGATTATGAGTGCTTTGGGCCAGTCCCTCACAGGGATTATTCGTTATCGTCCCCCAGGGTCCTTTAGTGTGCAACAGCAGCAACTCTTACTGGAGATCTTCACCAATATGGCCGCTACACACCGGAGACTGCTGATCTTGGTCGATTTTATTCTCTGGCTGAATGGGTCCCTTGACTCAGGCCTGGCCAACATCAATCAGTCTTGTGAGGGTCTAGGCCTTCGTCAACAAGTATCCAAGGCCACTCATATGGGAGGACATATGTTAGATCTTATTTTTGCGGAGTATGTGTATCAAGTGTATATTGGGGAAGTTTTTCCCATGGACTGGACTGATCATTTTCTGATCAAATTCTACATGAACATGGCCAACTTGGATAAGCAGGGAGGGAACCGGGTGAGCGAGTTTGTAGGCAGGGATTGGAAGGCTCTTATGCGTAAGAGAGGTCATGATGTGGTGTTCCCGGTGGAAGACTGTTTCTCCCCGGAGGCTCAAGTGGAGGAGAATTACTCTGCCCTCTGCAGGAAATTTACCTTGACTCTCGACTCTCTTGCTCCTCAAAAGAACTTTCGGAGCAGGGGTAGACCCTCTGCCCCTTGGTTTAACGAGGAGCTGAAAAATCTGAAACTTGATTGTAAACGGGCTGAGAGGAGATGGAGGCATGGCTACCTGGATGAGGATAAGAGGTCCTGGAGAATAAAAATTGTAGAATACAGGAAGGTGATTAATAGGTCTAAAGCTGAATATTTTGCTACCCAGATACTTAATGCCCCTAATAGCTCTAGAAGTATTTTTAATATTCTTAACAGCTTGCCCAACCCAGATTGCTCCAAAAATGAGATTCCCCCTTCTCAAGTTCTTTGTGATGATCTTGCCAGCTTTTTTCATAACAAAGTTAATGACATTATTAAGGATCTGGGGATGGTCTCTTATACTCCTGTGGGGCGAAAGTTCTACCGTTTGCCACGGAAGATATTAGCACTGTGGCAGTAGGTGTCAACTTGGAGGGGGTTACCACTGGCTCACTCTCAGAGTTCCTGCCTCTGGAGCTTGAGGATTTCTGTAGATTAGCTCATGGCATTGCATCGGGATCTCCTCTGGATCCATTGCCTTGTAGGATCTGGAAGGAATTTGGGTCAGAGCTGTTCCCCTCGCTTCGTCTGATTTGTAATCAATCCCTCACTGATGGAGTGGTGCTGTCTCAGTGGAAGCAGGCATTGGTGACACCCCTGCTTAAAAAGCCCTCCCTCGATCCAGAGTGTCCCAAAAATGTTAGACCTATTTCCTTCCTACCTTTTCCTGCTAAAATAGAAGAACGGTGGTGAGTGGCATGCTGTTCAAATATATAGAACAAGCTAAGCTTCTGGAGGAGGAGCAGTTTGGGTTTCGGCCGGCACATGGCACCGAGACGGCCTTGGTGACCGTGACGGATGAACTTCGGTGTACGGGCAGACAGGGGTCAGGCAGCTGTACTTATTCTGCTTGACCTGTCTGCCACCTTCGACACGGTTAACCACAAAATCCTACTGAGACGCTTGAAAGAGGGGTGAGTGACGGGCTGTGTCCTCAGGTGGTTCCATTCTTTTCTGTCAGGTAGACAGCAGGCAGTGTCCCTCTCTCCCTGCCAATCTGTTTTTACTAGTGTCTCGCATGGCGTGCCACAGGGCTCGGCCATTAGCCCTATTCTTTTTAATATTTACATGAGACCCCTGATGGCGGTCATCATGCGTTATAACATTAAGATCGTTAAATACGCGGATGATACGCAATTAATTCTCTCCATGGAGGGAGCACAGTCAACTTCTTTAGAGGGGTTTCACAGTTGCCTGCGAGATACAACACTGTGGCTTAGGGATAACTCGCTACAATTTAATGTTTCTAAAATGGAGGTGCTTTACTGTGCCATGGGAAGGATCCCCTCCGTGTTGCCTAGTAACTTTTGGCCCTCAGATTCCCCTAATTTTGTCCAGCCTGTCATGCTGACTGGGCAAGTGCACCCACTTGCCAGTCCCTAAACCTTCCCTTGTCTTCATATTAGTCACCCCTATGAAAGACCCAATGGCAGGGTGCATTGCAAGTATAAGGTAGGACAAGCCCTGATGCGTGTGGCATGTCCTAATAGTGAATTACAGCCATTTTCGTTTTTCACTATTGCAAGGCTACCTGTTCTCCTTAGGCCAGAATGGGCTGTTAGAATTATTACACTTCATAATCCTAGAAGACTCAGAGAACATGGTAGAAATTCGAGTTTAGTATGCCTGGACTCAGACTAATAAAACACATCTTTTAGGAAAATTTATTTTAATATTCTGTGTTTGCAAATACCACTTTTAGAAAGTAGGTATTTGCTTGCCTAACCATTTGAGCCTGCCTCTGCTAGGTTGTGTATTCCTTGTCTGGGTTTGTGTGTGACAGGACTGGGGAATTCCAGGAGACAGGCTGGGGCAGCCCGGTGGTGAATAGGGAGATCTGCAACCAGATGGGAGGGAGGAGTTGCACCTGGGACCTGAAAAGGGCTGTGCCCGCCCCCCACAGTGCTGGCTCCACCCCCTGTGGTGCGTCTGATGTCTCTGCCCTGCACACTGAAAGAGAAGGAAGACTGTCAACAAAGTGCTCCAGGGCTGTACTTGCCTTCCACAATGCGGGCTCCACCTCCTGTGGGGCGTCTGATGTGCCTGGCCTGCGCTGTGAAAGGAAAGGAGAAGTCTGGTAAACAGAGTGCTTCAGAACTGGTTTGGACGAGGCACAGGCCCCTCTCCCCTCAGAGAACAAATGATTTTGGGGTATAAATATTGGGACCCTGATCCCATGAAATTAGATCACTCCTGGAACTGACAAGAAGAAACCTCTGCTGAGAAGAAGGAACCTGAAGAAACTGAGGAGAGACTATACCCAAGCTGAAGTGCTGCTTGTGGGATTGGCCTGCAGTGGGTGCCTGGCTGCCTAGAGAGGTGAAAGGAGTTTGTGGATTTTACCTATGCTTTTCAACTTGTGCTAAAAAGATCTCCAAGGGCTTGGAAGAGAGCTTGCCCCCTGGCCGAAGTCCCAGGACCAGAGGATTTCACCAGCCTTTGTGAATTGCTGTTGGAAACAAGTGGCTACAGAGACAGGGAGCTGTGACCGACTCCCACGGCCGGCCTGATGTCCTGTTGGCACCGCACTGAGCAACGTCCGCCTCGAACAACGCAAGCTCTGCGCTCACCGACTCCGTCTCGATGCCGTTAACGAGCCGTAGCCTGCACTACGACTGGATAGACACCGCAACGTGCAACGTCTCGCTACACCGTCTCGAAGTGGTCTGACCGATGCGTCACTGCTGCTGACCACACCGGAGTTGGGCACCGCCTCGCACACTTCGCGACGCACCGCCCGACTCACACCGCTGTCCGGACTGATCGACGCCAGCTCCTGAACTCCGGCTCAAACGCTGCACCGTAAAGCTGGAAGCACCGCAATGAGCAACGTCCTGCCCGAACAACGCAAGCTCTGAGCTCACCGACGCCGTCAACGAGCCGAAGTTTGCACAGCAACGGAAGGGACACCGTGACCTGCAACGCTTTCTTTTTCTACACCGCGACGAACACCGGAACCGGCTCGCACATCCGTGCTGGCCGCCTCAAGGAAAAGGTACTGTGTTTGAGTCTGTCGACATTTGAGTGAGCCCGGACCGCCGCGGTCCGCTGGATTTGTTAGACTCTGTTCTTTCAGCACGCCGTAGCCGGACAAGGCTACCGACTCGCGCAGAACTTTGATTTACACCTTTTTAACCAGAACTCTTGAAATTTAATAGTACTGTGAATTCTTTTTGTCGTTTATTGGTCTTGTGATAATTCTATATAAAGTATACTTACTTTTGATATAAAACCTTGTGTGGTGTCCATTTGTAGTGTTGTCACTCGGTTACTGTATGTGGTCACAAATGCTTAACTTACATCGCCTCTGAACTAGCCTTGACTGCTCACGCCACGCCGCCTAGAGGGTGAGCAGGGGTTATTTTAAGGGGAGAGGGTCCCTACTTGTCACAAGTACCTACCTGTGCCAACCAGAGACCCCCAATTCTAACAGCTTTCAATACAAAAGAGGTAGGCAGTAATATGTGGATCACATAGGTGATCGTAGAGTTAAAGTCTTAGGGTGTGAATTTGTTCATTAGAAGCATTTTTGCTTCTTTTTTGAAGGAGGTAAAGGAAGAGATTCCACGTATCATTGGAGGTAGGGCGTTCCAAATCTTTGGTGCAATCCCTGAGAATGCTCTGCAGCCCGTTCTCTTTTAATGGAACGATTGTGGTTTCAATAGTAGTGAATTCGCACTTCGCAATTGTCAGCATCCTCCCGATCGCTCTAACTTTAGAGCTAAGTAACTGGGGGTTTTGCTATACATTGCTTTATGGGTCATGCAAGCGATCTTTAGGTTTATTCTTGCCTCGTAGGGCTGCCGGTTCAGAGCTTTCAAGGTCGGAGAAATATGGTTATTTCTTTTAATTCCTGATACCTGTCTGGCTGCAGCGTTAAGCGATGCCCTCAACGGGGCCAGCTTGTATTTAGGGAGACCGCATAGAGTGGTGCATCCATAGTCTAGGCTTGGAAGCACAAGGGCTTGTACTGCCATTTTAAAGTCGGTCTGAGGGAGGAAGGGATTAAGTTTCCTTAGTATACTCGACTGGTAGTTAGCTCCCTTGGTGGCATTAGTAATTTGCGCCTGCATGTTCAGGTGTTTGTCTATGGTAGTCGACAAAAGGGATTTTGCAGAGTCAATGATGTGGGGTGCACAGCCAAAGGAAGTTAGATGTTCCAGCCATAAGTCTATCTTGGGTGTGTAATTGGGAGGGGAGAAGAGAAGGAATTCTGTTTTTTTAGTGTTGAGCATGAGGTGGTTGCCAGTGAGCCAACTTTGAGTATTCTGTAGGATAGCGTTGAGGGAGATAAAGTCTTCTGGTGAGGAGATTTTCATATACAGTTTGGTGTTGTCCCCATATTTCATGAGTACGTTAACAGAATGGAAGCAAGGGACTGTTATGTTTGCATGCAGTTACCTTCTTCAATAGCCAAGGGCGTTACATACCATTGATATGTGGCATTACAATGTGCTAATTGTTGTGTATTTTCGTTGGACAGGGTCATTTTCAGTATTACTATTCTAATTACGATTTGGTCTCTTCAGAAGTCTGCTATTAAACCATTTAAATTGAAATTTATATGCTCAGGTTGTTGAAACTGTTAGTAGATTTTTTGCTCCTATTAAAACGTTAGATAATGTTTATGCACATATGTACAATTTGACCTGTGTCCTTACTGACAACAAAATATATTCTTAGAGCAAGTAGAAGATAGATATAGAGCAGTAAAGACTAATTCAGCTAAAGGAGTTTGTGTTACGAACTGGTCACAAGAAGAGGTAGATCAAGCAGCAGGGAACCCTGGAACATTAACATTAGATTGACAACACCAAGGAAAACTGTGGATACACAATGATATCAATAAATAGGATACTATTCCTGTAGGGGAAAGTGAATGTGTCATACCTTTGAGGTTCGAGGATCTTGGAAATTGTTCCTGGATGGAACTGACCCTTTGATTCCTAGAGTTTATTGTATTTGTGCCAACAGTGCTTATTTGAAGCTCCCGAATAAATGGTATAGAACATATTATGTAGGAGTAGTGTTTCCAAAGATTTATCATGTGGAGAATTTTCATCAACCTGTTTAGGAGGAGAAATCTAGGTACAAATAAAGTGCCAGTGATGTAGAGATTGTGGTGATATTTTTGGCACAATAGTTCCAAATGTAGTGGTGATATTGAATGACATTAAGATTCAAAAACGTTCCACTGTAGTTGATAAGTTGCCTACTAATACAGCTGAAGCTTTGTTGATTGTAAATACTTGGATGGTTGCTATTAGGACTATGGTTTTCAGAACCATGTTGCATTAGACATTCTACTCGCAAAGGAGGGTGGAGCCTGCTGGATGATGAAGGTTCAACAGTGTTGAACTTATATCTCAGACAAAGGTAAAGAGTTGCAGAAGTTAATAAAAAATATTACGGACATACATAATGAGTTGAGTGGATTGGCTACAGAAGGTATTTGGGATTCGGTTGGACTTGGATTTAGTGCTATATATAGGTGGTTTGAGGATTTGGGAAGTAGTATAGTTGCTTTCACTGGTGTGAATGTGAAGGTGTACAGGGAATACAAGTCAAAGAAATTAGTCTTTTGACAAAGGGAAGACTTAAAGTTAGAAAGAATGCAGAATGGATATTTCAATGAGATTAAGCGTTTGGAGGAGTTCAAGCATCCAATTGGCACAACAAGGGTTTAACTTGGTTAATCCGATAAGATCAAGAGATAAGATCAGAGATTGTGTGATGGCTTGATATGCCATCAGAACGGGGATTGGAGAAATGTAATTTTGATCCCATCTGGGATTGCATAGAAGTGCATCATAATCATGCATAGTCAGTACTCGACTATATACTGTGTAATTAATGTTACTTAATGTTACTAAGTATTGCATATTTAAATTACTCCACATAATGAATTATGTGTATAGAACCCAACTAATAAAGGTCTCTGTAACATTTACATATTAATGTGACCAATCAATCAATCAATCAATCAATCAAGACATTTGTATAGCGCACTACTCACCCGTAGGGTCTCAAGGCGCTAGGAGGGGGGGTGCCGCTACTGCTCGAACAGCCAGGTCTTGAGCTTCTTCCTGAAGGCGAGGTGGTCTTGGGTCAGGCGCAGGTCGGTCGGGAGGGAATTCCAGGTCTTGGCGGCCAGGTAGGAGAAGGACCTTCCTCCTGTTGTCGCTCTTCGGATGCGTGGGACATCGGCGAGGGCGTGGCTGGTTGATCTGAGGTGGCGCTTGGGAGCGTAGAAGTTGATTCGGTTGTTGAGGTAGCTCGGGCCTTGGTCGTGTAGGGCTTTGTGTGCGTGGGTGAGGAGACGGAAGGTGATTCTTTTCTTGACGGGGAGCCAGTGCAGGTCTCTCAGATGTCCAGAGATGTGGCTGTTTCGTGGGAGGTCGAGGATGAGTCTGGCTGAGGCGTTCTGTATCCGCTGGAGTCTCTTCTGGAGCTTGGCGGTGGTTCCGGCGTAGAGGGCGTTGCCGTAGTCCAGTCGGCTGGTGACGAGGGCCTGGGTGACGATCTTCCTGGTCTCGGTGGGGATCCACCAGAAGATCTTCCGTAGCATGCGTAGGATGTTGAAGCATGATGAGGAGACGGCGTTGACTTGTCTGGTCATGGAGAGGGAGGAGTCCAGGATGAAGCCCAGGTTGCGTGCGTGGTCCGTTGGTTTGGGTGCGGTGCCCAGGGCGGGGGGCCACCAGGAGTCGTCCCAGGCGGAGGGCGAGGAGCCCAGGATGAGGACCTCCGTCTTGTCTGAGTTCAGTTTCAGGCGGCTGGTAGTCATCCACTCGGCTACATCTCTCATCCCTTCGTGCAGGTTGGTTCTGGCGGCGGCGGGGTCGTTGGTCAGGGAGAGGATCAGCTGGGTGTCGTCGGCGTAGGAGATTATGTTGAGGTTGTGTTTGCGTGCGATGGCCGCGAGGGGGCTCATGTAGACGTTGAAGAGGGTGGGGCTCAGCGAGGATCCTTGGGGGACGCCGCAGATGACTTCGGTGGCCTCTGACTTGTACGGTGGTAGGCGGACTCTCTGTGTTCTTCCGTCGAGGAAGGAGGTGATCCATTCCAGTGCCTTCTCCTGGATTCCGATGTTGCCGAGGCGCTGTACTAGGGTGCGGTGGCAGACAGTGTCGAACGCCGTGGAGAGGTCAAGGAGGATGAGGGCCGCTGTTTCTCCGTTGTCCATCAGGGTTCGGATGTCATCGGTGGCAGCGATGAGGGCGGTCTCGGTGCTGTGGTTGGCTCGGAAGCCAGATTGTGAGGGGTCGAGGGATCCATTCGTCTCGAGGAAGGCGGCCAGCTGTTTGTTGACGGTCTTTTCGATGACTTTGGCCGGGAACGGGAGGAGCGAGATGGGACGGTAATTCTTGAGTTCGGTGGGGTCCGCTGTAGGTTTCTTGAGTAGAGCGCTGAGTTCCGCGTGCTTCCAGCTCTCCGGGAAGGTGGCGGTGTCGAAGGAGGTGTTGATGATGTCCCGCAGGTGGGGTGCGATGACCACGTCGGCCTTGTTGAAGACGTGATGAGGGCAGGGGTCGGTTGGAGATCCGGAGTGGATGGAGTTCATAGTGCGGATGGTGTCTTCGGTGCTGATCGGAGTCCAGGCGCGGAGGGTGGTGGTGGGTGGCGTTGCTGTGGTCGTGGCGTGCGTCGGTTGGATGCTGAAACTGTTGTGTATGTCCGCGATCTTGTTGTGGAAGAATGAGGCGAGGGAGTTGCAGAGGTCTTGCGACGGGGTGATGTCGTTGTTTCCGGCGTTGGGGTTGGAGAGCTCTTTTACGATGTTGAAGAGTTCCTTGCAGTTGTGTGCGTTGTTGTCTAGCCGGTCCTTGTAGGCATTTTTCTTGGTGGCGCGGATCAGTTGGTGGTGTTTCCGTGTGGCGAGCTTGAGGTTGGTCATGTTGTCCATTGTTGGTTCCCTTCTCCACACTTTCTCGAGGGCTCGGCAGTTCTTCTTGGAGCTCTTGAGTTCGTCGGTGAACCATGGGGCTTTTCTGCTGCCAGGTCTGCTGGGCGGGGTCCTCAGAGGGGCGAGTTCGTCCGCGCAGTTGCTGATCCACTTAGTGAGGTTGTCGGCGGCCTGGCTGGGGTTCGCTGAGCCGGCGGGGGGGTGCTGGCTCAGGGAGGCGGTGAGCTGGTCGGCTGTGATCTTGTTCCAGCTTCTTCGGGCAACCTGTTGCTGGTGGTGGTGGATCGTCGTTCTTTTGAAGGTGAAGTGGACGCAGCTGTGGTCCGTCCAGTGGAGTCCTGTGGCGTGGCTGAAGGCGATGACTTTGCTGGATGAGAAGACGGCGTCGAGTGTGTGTCCGGCGAGGTGGGTGGGGGTGGTCACCAGCTGCTTGAGTCCGAGGTTGGCGAGGTTGTCGAGCAGGGTGATGGTGTTGCGGTCGCTGTTGTTCTCCAGGTGGAAGTTGAGGTCCCCCAGGAGGATGTAGTCGGCGGAGGGTAGGGCATGCGGGCTGATGAAGTCGGCGATGTCCTCGCTGAATCGCGTGCGTGGTCCTGGGGGTCGGTAGATCAGGGTGCCTCTGAGGGTTGTTCTGGGGTCCGTGTGGATCTGGAAGTGCAGGTGTTCAGCGGTGGTTAGGGTGTCGTCGGTGTTGGTCGTGATGCGGATGGTGTCTCTGTGGATGATGGCGATGCCTCCTCCCGTCTGGTTGGCGGTGCGGTCCCTCCGTGTGATCTTGTAGCCCTCTGGGATGGCGATGGCGATGTCGGGCGCTGAGGAGGCGTTCATCCAGGTCTCAGTGAGGAAGGCGACGTCAGGGGCTGTGGTGTCGAGGAGGTTCCAGAGTTCGATGGCGTGTCTGCGTACGGAGCGGGTGTTGAGCAGGATGCACTTGAGGTGGTTGCTGCTGGCGTTCGGCTTGGCGGGTGCTGGTGCAGGGTCGGTCCGGATGCAGGTGAACTTGCAGGCCTGGCAGCTGAAGGGTCCGTGGGTGTGCTTCGGGGTGGCTCGGTGACATCCCGGGATGCCGCCGGTGTTGAGTGCGAGGAGGTCGGCGGCGTTGTAGGTTCGTCGGGTCGGCTTCCGTCGGTGGGGGCCAGGGGTCCTGGCACTGGGTGCGGTCCAGGCGCGGACGGGCGCAGACGGGCTTACCTTTGGCGCACAATCGGCGCGCCCGCTGCGCGTCAACGCTGCGCGTTCGCACGGTCGCCATATATGGCCAAGTGCGCGGGGGGGCGGAGCAGCTGGGAGGCGGGAGCGGGGAGGGTACAGAATGCAAAAGGGGCGGGGCAATCGGTGGTGGCGGGAAGCGGGGAGGGGGGACGAAGGGCAGAAGCAACACCAGGAGGCAATTACAAAAACGGGGGAAAAAGATACAGGCAATACAGATTGGCAAAACAAACTTACAAAACAAAGAGCAGAATGCAGAAAGGCAAATACAACCGGGGCCGGTCAGGCGAGCACGGACCACGCCGCGCGAAGGCAGGGGGGCATGGTCACGCGGAGCAGCGAGGCAGCAGCGAGGCAGTCAGGCAGGGTGGGCGCACACAGCAGCTGGTGGCCGTGCGGCGCGGGGGTGTCCCAGAACTAGGACACACTCACCTGCGTCGCACGGTCGCCATATATGGCCAAGTGCGCGGGGGGGGCGGAGCAGCTGGGAGGCGGGAGCGGGGAGGGTACAGAATGCAAAAGGGGCGGGGCAATCGGCGGTGGCGGGAAGCAGGGAGGGGGGACGAAGGGCAGAAGCAACACCAGGAGGCAATTACAAAAACGGGGGAAAAAGATACAGGCAATACAGATTGGCAAAACAAACTTACAAAACAAAGAGCAGAATGCAGAAAGGCAAATACAACCGGGGCCGGTCAGGCGAGCACGGACCACGCCGCGCGAAGGCAGGGGGGGGTGGTCACGCGGAGCAGCGAGGCAGCAGCGAGGCAGTCAGGCAGGGTGGGCGCACACAGCAGCTGGTGGCCGTGCGGCGCGGGGGTGTCCCAGAACTAGGACCAGAGAAGTTAACGTCACTTGTGCCCCATTGTGAGGTTAATAAAATAGAATGTGTATGTGTAAGCTAAAGGCAATGCACGAAAGTCTGATTTTGTTGTGATGAAGCAGCCTTTATTCTTTTCATATTCTATTCATGCAATTTGCTTGCAGCCAATGCGTTTTGTTTAATATGAACTTCTTTAGGACATACATGCCAACGTTTTAGAAGAGGAAAGCGGAAGATAAAAAAAAATAATAGGGGAAAATGTATTTCTCCCAATGAATTCCATTGAGGCCTGAATCGGGTCCATTGGAATGTATGGGAATTGAAAGTGTGCTGCCGCAGGATCTGCTATCAAAAATGCAATCCTATGTTTTTCCCTCAGCTGTTTGGAGATCAGAGAGAGCGCTATGGCAGGCAGAGAGAGTGTGACAAAAAAAACAGATGTGTACTGGCCCACAGGAGCAAGTTACTGGCAGCACAGACTCCGAATCATACAAGACCAGCGGTGTTCGAACAATGCTCAAAGTGGGGGTGCTGCCATTAATGTTAGTAAGGGTAAGTATCACACAAAAAAAAGTGTAGCAAATGTACCACTCCTATTCAGCAGGAGGGTGGTAAGTGTGTTGTATGCAGCCAGTGGGGCATTTTGGAGCACTGGTGAGGTAGCACACTGTTATTTACAGACAGCACATTTTCAATTTATATGGCTTTGCATAGACACACAGTTTTACTGGTAAAACTATATAGCACACAACCAACAATGTGTGATAACCGGGTTTCATCAATTATTTATCATTTGAGCATCACCAAATAAGGTGATTTGATTGTTTTTGATCCTATAAAAATATTTGTTTCTGTCATTCTTCAGAATTACAAACAATTTGCTGCATTTTTGCTTTCCTAATTGCTGATATATTTTGGGATATGTGTATTATTAATTTATCGGTATTTAAATGTATATTTGAAAAAAAAACTGACATCCTACAGCCTTTCCTTTCACTTCCTATACCCCAGCAAGATTGCCATCTAGATTACTTTTACAAAAGCCTCTCACTTTGTGGGCAAAGACATAAAAGTATACACCTGTTTCCAAATAAGCAGCAATTTGTCAGAAGTAATAGCTTGATATTTGACCTTTGTCTTTTGAATGCTATGCAAATGTTACAGGATCAACACAATATTAAAAAGCATCTTCATTGCTGGTTTACCTTCTGAACTCCAGCATGATTATTTTTTGGGATGCTGCAACACACCCGAACCTCTACATCCAGCGCCTATGCACAAGATCAGTTCCTGTCGCCTGAAGTCTGCAGAGGAATCAGTTTTGTGCATGCAGGAATTGGGAGATGGGAGACTAGCCTTGAAATCGGTAGTCTCAGGCCTGAATCAGGAGGGGTGGCATGCATGTTAGGGCTACAAATCATATCAATATCAAAAACGATTTTACATAAGAACATATTCACAATAAAAACAACTTTTTTGGTTCACCAGCTCCTTAGCCCATATTTGAAAGGCTGTGGCACTTGGAAAGATAACCTCTGTGGGCACATGTGTGCACACCAATCATTGACGAGAATTACTCTAAAGCCCTCACTCCCCCATGCATATATAAACAGCACTGGGGGCCAGTTGTACGTTCTTTTTAGCATGCGCAAAAGGGTCTTAGACCCATATGTAAAAACTGTATTTTGCGACTCGCAAATAAATTGCGACTCGCAAAATACTGTTTTGAGACTTGCTATTAGGAAGGGGCGTTCCCTTCCTATTAGCGACCGCAAAGCTATGTACCAATGTTTTGCAACTGCAATTGCGGACGCAAAACACTTGCAAATTACCATGCATTCGCATCTGCCTGCCCTTAAAAAATGAAACAAAAACGTTTCATTAAAAAAAAAGAATGCATCCCGTTTTCCTTTAAAGAAAATGGGCTGCATTTTTAAAAAAAAGCTGCTCTATTTAAAAGCATTCCCAGACATGGTGATCTTCTGAGCCCACAGACCACCATCCCTGGGAGGGCCTGTCATTCCCAATGGGGTCCCAAATTGCAAGAGGCTCATTAATATTCATGAGCCTTGCAATTTGCGACCCCATTGGGAATCGCAAACAGTGTTAAACACACTGTTGTACATGACAAATAGCTGCTCGCAAATTGCGAGTCGCAAATGCGACACAATTTGCGAGGCGCTATTTGGCATATCGTGCATCTGGCCCTAGATAATTGCTGTTGATTCTTGTCTGTCCCCAAATATGAATGCCATTCAACCTGTTGGGTAAGACCTCACACAAACGTAGGTCATATTTATTCATGCTCTGAGTCTTTCATGGTGTCATTTCTTGTTTTGACCTGCTGTCAAGAGAGCCAGTCTATGTGAAAACAGCATCCTATTGGGGGTAACTTTGACTGCAAAGTGCTGAATCTCTCTCAGGGTTGCCTTCTGCTGGACAAACATTACTGCTACTGACTACTTAAGGACCAGGAGCATGTCCAGGGGGAGTCCGCAAACTCCAGCCACCAGGTCAATTTCAATGCCAAAGAAGGAGAGGCAGGTGACTCGTCTTAGTGTCTTGCAATTCAGCTACACATGGATCATACTTAATGCTTGAGGTTTAACTCTGGAAAGCCTCAAGTAGTCAAAATATATATATATATATATATTCACTGAAAAAACCATAGGTTATAGACCATATATAGTTAGGAATTAGCATTTACAAAACCTTGAAAATTCACTGAAAAAACCATAGGTTATAGACCATATATAGTTAGGAATTAGCATTTAGAAAACCTTATTTTACTCACACAAAACTATTGAAATTCCATATATAGTTAGTTGCACTAACTATATATCGCGCACCCGCAATCCACTGCTGATGATGTCACATATTACATCATTCATGACATGGTCAGTGACATCACTGATGACATCACTGATGACATCATCTAGTGTCTGTGTGTTTTTGTAAAGTTTAAATACGTTTTACATATTGAAGAATGACTGGATGGATGGAAGACTGAGTGTGTGTGTGGCTGGCTGGGAGGTGTGTGACGCTGTGCATATCAATGTGTACTTGTATCAGTGATTGTATAAGAGAGTAAGTATGTGTTAGTATATGTGTGAAAAGTATGGTGTTCTGTGTTTAACTATAGATGAGGAAATCGAAGTGTGATTGATTCTTCACAGGACTGACTAGGTGTATGAGTGCATATGATAGTGTTCTAATAATAACTGGCTGTATGTATGAGTAATTGTATGGGTGAATGAGTGAATGTGTGTGTAGACGTACGAATCAGTGAGTGCGTATGTAGTAACTGGTATTGGTGTGTCATGATGTCATCAGTGATGTCATTTGAGATGTCATCAGTGATGTCATTTCAGATGTCATTAGTGATGTCATCAGTGATGTCACTGAAGTATGGTGTTCTGTGTTTAACTGTATAGATGAAGAAATGGAAGTGTGATTGATTCTTTACAGGACTGACTTGGTGTGTGAGTAACTCCATGGATGAGTGGCAGTGTGTGACTGTCTGCATAGGTGTATGAGTGCATATGATAGTGTTGTAATAATGAGTGACTGTATGTATGAGTGATTGTATGGGTGAATGAGTGAATGTGTGTGTAGACGTAGGAATCAGTGAGTGCGTATGTAGTAACTGGTATTGGTGTGTCATGATGTCATCAGTGATGTCATTTGAGATGTCATCAGTGATGTCATCAGTGATGTCATTTGAGATGTCATCAGTGATGTCACTGACCATGTCATGAATGATGTAATATGTGACATCATCAGCAGTGGATTGCGGGTGCGCGATATATAGTTAGTGCAACTAACTATATATGGAATTTCAATGGTTTTGTGTGAGTAAAATAAGGTTTTCTAAATGCTAATTCCTAACTATATATGGTCTATAACCTATGGTTTTTTCAGTGAATTTTCAAGGTTTTGTAAATGCTAATTCCTAACTATATATGGTCTATAACCTATGGTTTTTTCAGTGAATTTCATTGGTTTTTTAACAGCTAATATCTGTAGCTGTAAAATTTATTCTTCTTTAAATCCAAAAATATATTTTATATGTTTATTAATAATTTTTTTTTTTAATATTTTTTTTTCTTCGTTCCCGCTTCGCGAATCGGGAAGCTTCCCGTTAGCTGACCTTGATGCCGCGAAATAGACCGCGAGCCGGTAAACGTTTCTTTACCGCAACTGCCGCGTTAGAAAACAACATCGTGACGCCTCCCGTCCGCATGACGTTTCGCGTTGTCGCGTGATACGTCATATGACGTGCTACGTTAGCGAACTGGTACGCTTACCGAGTCGCAAAGCACAGGTTTCTGGAAGCAAACCTGGAGGCCCTGCAAAGCGCTTAACGTAAACACAGCAGGTCATGTGACTTGGTAATAACACTTTTCATTGGTTCATTTCGCTTTTGGTTTCCTAATGATGTAAGACTAGGTCATATAATCTAAAATGAACACTTTTCATTGGTTGAGAACTATTGTTTTTCCCAAATGATGAAAACCCCTCCTTCTTTCCTCACTCTGACTTTCATCTTTGTGAGAGAAAGACCCTTTGTTACCAGTGAGCAATGGCTTCTTTAGTAGCTTCAGCTGGTGCTTCCCCACCACCTCCACCACATCCAAGGAAGAGTGGACCACCTGCTCAAGTTATAATTCAGCAAGAAGAGGAAGAAGAAGAACAGGACGACGAGCACGAAGAGAGGCACTTTTTGCCTGAGGAGCCCAGGACGTCTCACCGGAAAGAAAACTTCATTTGGCAATTTTTTTAAATTCCCAAAGGTCAGAAAAAAGTAAATGCAAGATACGTAACTTGCCTTATATGTCAAGATAGACTGTCCAGAGGGACCGACAAAAAATACAGTTTCGGAAACTACACAATGCATCGCCATATGACTAGGTGGCATCCTAACAACTACAGTGCTGCACAGTTTCGTAACGACCTAGATAATCTCCCTATTATGGCCAGAAGATCTGTTGTACCGGAAGTAACGGGACCAGAGGGCAGGGAGATGGTGCCAAATATTCAAACGAGATTTCATGAAGTAAAACACGTCTGCGTACATTGCAATGGATTCATTTGCTACGGAGAAAGAAGCATCACTCTGATCAACAGAGCTATTGACTATCATATGCAAGTTTGTACGAAACGCCCCAAATAATAAATACTTTTTTTTTGTTTTGTTGCTCCTGTTGAGCCCTTTACAATGAATCGTTTTCATTGCCCCCTGCAAGAAAAACCCCCAAAAATATAAAACTGTTCAGAAAAATTCAAAAAAAGTAAAAAAATGTTCAGAAAAATAATAAAAAAAATATAAAACAACAAAAACAATTTAAAAAAAAGTTCTTTTCAGAACTACCTCCCCGTTATTAAAAAATTGGTACAATATTTGGAACTGTGCCAACCTCTATTTCTCGTAGTTCGCTTCCCAGTTCGCTCGCCGGTACGCGAACCGGAAGTGAACCAAAAAATTAAAAAAAAAAACAAAACAGTAAGTATAAGGGAAGGAAACAGACACTTATGTTAAAAGAAAGACAGCTATAGGGGAGTAAACTAGAGATACTATTACCCGTAATCCACTGCTGATGATGTCACATATTACATCATTCATGACATGCTCAGTGACATCATCAGCAGAGGATTGCGGGTTTTTTGGCAACGTGCCTTATCCACGGTTTAATAACGCTGCCTTTTGCTTTATATAAGTTTTCAAATTGTATGAAATATATACCAATAGGTCGTTATGAACCTTTAGGTAGTGCTTTTCTTCATGAGGTCTGGTCGCTTCCATACACATACAGATGTTTCAAAGATGATCAAGAAGTTTATCTGAATGGAGAGGAATGCACTGAGACGCCAGATCATTCACTAATGTGTAGGCACATACAGTTACACGGTTCATGCAACAAACACCGACCAAATATGGCTTGCGTGTTGCAAGGCACGCCAGTTCCTGCTATCATCCCCACGTTCAAGTTGTTGGAAAATGGTAGTTATTTGATGCTCAATAATGAAGATTGTTCTGGGTTAATTAAAAGTATTCCTTTTATCGTAACAGTAAGTGAACGGGTTATTTGCTGCAGAAATGTTCTATTTCCTCCCACACATGAACATAGGGAGTTTTCAATCTGGCCACAAATACCAACCTTGGGAGCACATTTCAACGGCATGGCAAGAATAAGAGCTCTTTTGTCTCAGAGAGAGGTGGCCTTGAGTTCGGCCCGTGAAACTTTCGTGCTTCACATAGCGAACACCCGTACAGAGGTGCAGACCCTTTTAAATACTGATTCGCCTTTGCATTTCAGCGACATGGTTCGGACTATCTTTGACGCGTCCTCCACAAAGGCCCTGGCGCACTTTTTTAAAGTTGTTACCAGTGGTCTCTTGACTTCATTTGAGAAAATCTTTGGAGTCATCCCTGCTTTCTTTCATTCTATTTTTTCCACTCTGCTTCGTGGATTCCCATTTTTACTTGCATTACCAGCGGACGCTCTTGTGCTTTTTGACATTTTTAAATATGGATGTCCCTCCTGTGCAAGCTCCCGCCCTGCAGCTGCTGACACTGTTCCGCAATCGCATGCTAGAATATTATGGCACAATGCCGTTGGCGATATTAAGCACGGCATATGGATTATCTTTTCGATTCTCCTACTTCACCTGTGTCCAGCCTGTATTTCACTGCCTGACCTGTGATTTCGATTGGGCCATTGATTTGTGTCTCTGCGGACCGGTTTCTCCTGACGTCGACTTTAATCAGCTGATGACTCCTATCATTACTCACGAGTTGGTTTGTCCTGGCGAAAGGATTATGGCTGTGTCATTGATGCATGGACTAATTGGTCCCTGGAATTTACTGGCGGCAACACAGTCTTTCTTGGAACAGAGCTTTCTTGAAAACCCACCGAGCTGTCCTCTGATGGTGATAGAGGATCCGGTGCTGGGAGAGCACGTATGTTCTTTTCCGCTTTTAAATTAGATGGCTGAACTCTTTTCGGATGAAGACGGTGACTTCCTATTGGAGGCTGTTGCAGCTTATTTTGCATACACAGTTATGTCATAGACCTTTTTCATGTTTGATATGCTGAGTACTAGCATTTCATTGACAATTCATTGACTTATTTGTCAAGTTTTTATTATTTAGCTTGCCTATTGGCTTAAGACTCGATAAAGTACTTGGCTGTTTTATTTTTCTTTAGCATTAAATTTTCCTAGTTTTTAATGTTTTACCTTGCGGACCGTCCACATATAAAGTTGCAATCTGCTCTCATGAGATGGCACTTCTATTATCTTATTCAGTTCGTTTCCGGATCATGGGGAGGTGTCATCTAGGTCCTGGATATCTTTACACCGTGTTAAGTTAGCATGGGCTCATTACCGGTTTAAACGCCATTTTTCCTTTTTTGCAACTTCTGCACACGACACTTAGTTGTTGCTTTAGCTTTCAACCTAGTAGTTCATCGTGGTTTACATGAGAATAATATGTTATTGCTCTACTATCTGCTTTGCTTGTTAAACTATATCTGTACAGCGAGTGCTGAAGTTTCAAGAACAACACGATACAGAATTGTTATGAGGTCTGATCTCCACGACTTCATACTCATAACATAAGTGCAGCTTCTGCCAATTCTGGGCATGAGGCGGGTTTTATATTGCTTTGCCGAACACACATACACAACAGTTGATGCGGTTCACATGAAGAGAGAGCTGGTGTATGCTGATGTGATTCCTTCAAATCTAAGACACTAAAGTATGGGCACGCCCTAAACCAACACAAACAGACCTTCTTAGCAAATAATATAATATGTGTATTAGGGAGGGTGAGATATAAGCAGCCGCGGGCCGTGGAGGGAGTTACGGTGGGGCAGGGAGGCGGGGAGGGGGAGGGGCAGGGTGGAGCCCTCTCCACCCTGCCCCTCCCCCTCCCCGCCTCCCTGCCCCACCGTAACTCCCTCCACGGCCCGTGGCTGCTTATAAGTGTTGCTAACTCTTATTCATTTACAGCATGTTAACATACTGTCACCATTCGCTTTTTATGTACTAGTAACTATGCTGGTAATTTTGCTACTGATAATATGTGTACTTGTATTATCTAAGATACTACGCCTGAGAAGACGGCATTAGTAAATAAACATTTCAAATACACATGTGTTCTTCTTAACTCCATGTTCTGGTTTCTAAGAAATATATAACGACCGACTGTTCATGAGTTCCACGTATCCTGAGGTACTATAAGTTCATATTCTGGATTGTCTAAACATTGAGAGTTTGTTATATCCAATGTGACACTGTACCTAGCTTGCTAAGGGGTTTTTGATTACTAAGGTGAGTTTTGGGACACCCTAATTCGCCGAGGTTCCAATCCTCTGTCCACAGTTCTGTGTGAGAACAGAAACCCTGCGACAGGGGCACCCCCGACCCTTGCTGGAGCTTCATCACACTTGCGATACAACTCCAGCAATGCGCCACCTTTACGGCACAGATACATCACGCATCTGTGCTGTTTTTGCCCCATGATGCGCCGCATTGTAAATGCAGCACACCATAGGTGACGGAACAGCGGCACAGAATGACTAACACATCCCTGGTGATGCGCCAGTCATCATAAATCTATCCCTATGCTTCTTATCTTGTTAGAGATGAACCGCCATATGTATCATCAAAGTTTTTTGCATTTCCTAAATAGCGAACTTTAAGGAATAAATAGCGATTCTTTACCATTCCTAGTTTGCGATGAGCTATTTGCTAATTACAAATTACCCATTCATTTCCTTCATTTCCATAGGGCGGTTGGACTCACTTTTAGCTCGAACGGCTGAATGGATTTCCACGAAACTTGGCAAAATTGTAGGGACTGGTAGCCCGATGTGCCTTTGCTATGTCTCAAGATATATGCTCCAGTGGTTTTTACGAAAATTAACTTTGAAAAATATATATTGGGCTACATTGGCCTATATATATGTTGGAGCCCAAATGTAGCCCAATGTAGCCCAATGAAGCCCAATGAAGCCCAATGTAGCCCAATGTAGCCCAAAGATGGCCGCCAGAGACAAAAAAAACAAATGTAGCCCAAATATCAGCCAGATGTAGCCCAACTATAGCCCAGTGACAGAATGACCAATCAGCTTCGCAAACCTCCGTTACGCGAAGCGGAGCGCTGTTACAGATATATATCTTTTTTTGAACGTTAATTTCTCAAAATCCACTGGAGCACATATATTGAGACCTAGCAAAGGCACATCGGGCTACCAGTCCCTAATATTTTACCAAGTTTTGTGCAAATCCATTCAGCCGTTTGATTATTATTATAATTTTTTTTTTTTGCCCCGCGGGGCCCTTTTAAAACCTCCACATCAAACCTAGGGGGTCAGCGAGGATCTACTATGCCCCCTTATGGTCATTTGCCCCTTCGCTTTGGCCTCCTCTTGTCTCTCGATCCTACCGAGAGACAAGATGGCGGCCGCTACGGACTGTTTGGAATGTTTACAGACGCCGGAGAACCAATCAGCTTCGCTTCACAAAGCTCCGTTGCGCGAAAAGTACGCGTACTGGAGCGCTGCCCGGTCCGCTGTTACAGATATATATATTTTTTTAAACGTTAATTTCTCAAAATCCACTGTAGCACATATATTGAGACCTACAAAAGGCACATCGGGCTACCAGTCCCTACAATTTTGCCAAGTTTCGTGCAAATCCATTCAGCCGTTCGGGCTAAAAGTGAGGCCAACCGCCCTATGGAAAACTCAATGTTAAAAACACGTTTTGGGACCCCCCTTTTTTCTCGACCCCCCCTGGACGAACCCCCCCCCAATTTTCATGGGCTGCTCAGAAACAAAATGTGCCATTTTCCTGAAAATTTCAGCCAATTCCGTCCACAAACGCCAAAGTTATTAGACATAGAATTTTCAAAAATCCCATAGAGAAAAAATCCTAACTATATATACCTACTGGCGACCGCCAGTAGGTAATATATATATATATATATATATATATATATATATATATATATATATATAAAATGGTTAGGAACACCTCACCGACTGAATTTGCATTATCCTTGCCAACTCAAGCTGGGGGAAGTCTGTCAGCAGCCCAGGAAGGAGTTCAATCAGGACTCAAGTTCCATCACCTCCACAGCAATACGTCTGTTCTGTGGTGAACTTTCACCTGGCCCTCGAAGGTTCCCAGCTTAAATACTATTACTAAACGCAAGATGAAGCTTCGGGGAAACCTCACCCTCTTCTCATGAGAAAGAACCGAGCTGGCTGTACCAGTCTGTGTCAAGGCCAAGTCGGAGGCTGGCGGAGCTCCCGTATTATGACTACGAGGCAGAGTTGCACATTCTACAGATAATATACAGTTCACTCTGGTCAGTGAAGAACGAAAAACAAGTTAGGAGCAGAAACATGCCCTCCCCACTTTGCAGCTACATGCGAGCAGCAAGGAAGAGATAGAAAACAAGATGACATGAGGCCATGTCAAAGCCAATAGTAAGAACTCATAATTAACCCAAACAACTTGCAAGCACTGCTGTGCACGCAGAAGGAGGGCAAAGTCAGAAAACAAGATGACATGAGGCCATGTCAAATCCAATAGTAAAAACTCATAATTAACCTAAACAACTTGCAAGCACTGCTGTGCAAGCAGAAGCAGGGCAAAGTCAGAAAACAAGATGACATGAGGTCATGTCAAAGAAAATAGTACTGTTTTACTTTGTAAAAGCTACCACTAAAAGACAGCAAGGTTACAAGACAGAAGAGAAGCAGGCATATGCAGGACCATCCTACATTAAGGCTAGGGTAAAATAACCCACTAAAGTCAATTACAATGGTGGTAGTCGAAGGTCATCATATGGTGCCAAACCACAAGAGTGCCTCTTTCACCCCATAACCTTTGACTATCACAATTTACATATATCAAAACTGAACTAAAAGCACAAGCATAATACTGTGAAATCATAAAAGCATGTAATAATCCTTTCAAAGCATGTCTTAACTGAAAAACACAACTATGATTGAAGCACCGCATTTCTTAACTGAAAAGCACAACTGTGGTTAAAGAACTGCATTTCTTAACGGAAAGCACAAATATAAAACTATGAAATCATAAAAGCATGTAATAATCATTTCAAATCATGTAGAAATACCTCATGCATATCTGGATACGCAGCAAGAATAAATGTTTGATTGATGGATGCACAAAATAAATAATGCCAATAGTATCAAGCATATGAGCTCATTAATGCTCCTAATGTCTCTAATGGATAATACTGGAACTTCTACTATTGAAGCAGCCAAAATTATATATTTTGTGCCGAAAAATAACAGCAACTTGTTAACTCAAATTTTTTTTTCTCCAAATGCAGAACATTGTTGTTGTTCTTTTTCTTTTAAACAAACATTCCTTCTGTGTGAAAGACACACAGCCTTCTCACATTTTGTTTTAACTTCATGTTTATAGAATCAGTTCATCGGTCTTGTGTTGGTACAACTGGCTCGTTCAGCCACAGGATGTCAGCTTGCACTGTCCGGTGATCACTCCAGGCTTGGGGGGAGGGGAATATAGAGACCTGCACAAACTGTTCATGCAAAACTGCAGTCTCTGTCTCTGTACACCATTTTATTAAGTTGGCTTTCTCCCACTGATAAATCATATTGTGTCTAACTACCATCTGCCTAGTGTCTTTCAGTGCGCAAAAGCACAAAAGCATCTTTATTTTTCCAGCATTTGAATTGAAAAATATCCTCTTCTTTCCCTGTTCTTCACAGTAACTAAAAACATCACACTGCTCCTCAACTGGCACACATGATACACTATCACATCTCTGAATTGACTACATGTTTGAAACATGCTGCACAGTCTGTTGTGCAGATTGAAAAACACATTTCTGCATTTCCATTTTAAAAATAGTGTCTTTCCATGTAAAACAAGATTCATCATTTACTGACATGTTTGATTTATACCTGCAACCAGCGATCGTTGAGTCTAAAAAACTGGTCTGTCTATTTTCCTGCACATCCACATTTTCTTGGTTCATTTCTGGCTGAGCAACATCCTCAAAACAATGAATTAAGACCGTCTGTGAAGCCTGCAGATTAACTGACACGTTCTCAAATTTCACTTTTTTCACATATGACTCAACATAGCTGGTCAATACAAACGGCTTCATGGTACATGTGTAATTCTGTCTTCAAAAACGTGTTTTCAAACTGAAGATCAGCCAACTCCTGTCTCAGCTCACTGCATTCTTTTTCTAAATGTTCAAATGTTTGATACATACTAAACAATACATTCAAGATGACACCACTGTTACTGTCTGAAATACTAAATTGTTTTCCTTCATTGAGAGAGACCAGCTCCCCCTGAAATGACAATTGACATCTGGGACTCTGAAAACATAGACATTTTAGAAAGCATTTTCCCCTTTAATTTTTGAATCCTGTGAAAGTTAAGCCAAGATGTAAGGAATGTGACTTCTCAACAATAAGCCACACCCAAACCCTGAACTTCCACTTTGGAGGCAAATGTACCACCGCACCTTTAAATAATACACTTTGAGCAGCACTCCCTTTACGTGAGCCCTTTTTCCAATGCACCTTTAAATAATACATGTTTGAGCAACACTCCCAAAAGACGAGGCCAAGACCCAGCACTCCATTAAAGTGAGGTAAGAAAACAAATCCCGGTGCATGTAAAATAACACACAAGTGTATTAATGCAATATTTTAAAAAAGACAGGCCAAATATATCAGTAATTGCAGACTCCCAAATATCAAGTGAACAATTAAATGAACAATTGAATAAAAATGCAGTATATACAAGTAGCAAAGAGTTGAAAATATGTATATAAAATGGTTAGGAACACCTCACCGATTGAATTTACATCATCCTTGCCAACTCAAGCTGGGGGAAGCCCGTCAACAGCCCAGGAAAGAGTTCAATCAGGACTCAAGTTCCGTCACCTCCACAGCAATATGTGTATTCTGTGTTGAACTTCCACCTGGCCCTCGATGGTTCCCAACTTAAATACTATTACTAACCGTAAGACGAAGCTTCTAGAAAATCTCGCCCCCTTCTCATGAGAAAGAACCAAGCTGGCTGTACCAGTCTGCGTCAAGGCCAAGATGGAGGCTGGTCAAGCTCCCTTATTTTGACTTCGAGGCAGAGTTGCACATTCTACAGATAATATCCAGTTCACTCTGGTCAGTGAAGAACGAAAAACAAGTGAGGAGCAGAAACATGCCCTCCCCACTTTGCAGCTACATGTGAGCAGAAAGGCAAAGCCAGAAAGCAAGATGACATCAGGCCATGTTTAAGTCAATAGTAAGAACTTATAATTAACCTTAACAACTTGCAAGCACTACTGTGCACGCAGAAGCCAGGCAAAGTCAGAAAACAAGATGACACAAGGCCATGTCAAAGCCAATAGTAAAAACTCATAATTAACCCAAACAATTTGCAAGCACTGCTTTGCACGCAGAAGCAGGGCAAAGTCAGAAAACAATATGACATGAGGCCATCTCAAAGCCAATAGTAAGAACTCATTATTAACTCAAACAACTTGCAAGCACTGCTGTGCACGCACAACCAGGGCAAAGTCTGAATACAACATGACATGAGGTTATGTCAAAGCCAATAGTACTGTTGTACTCCGTGACAGCTTCCACTAAAAGACAGCAAGATTGCAAGACAGAAAAGAAGCAGGCATATGCAGGACCATCCTACATTAAAGCTAGGGTAAAATAACACACTAAAGTCAATTAAAATGGTGGTAGTCATAGGTCATCATAGGTTGCCAAAGCACAAGAGTGCCTCTTTCACTACATTCCACCCTATGACCGTTGACTATCACTATTTACATATATCAAAACTGAACTGAAAGCACAAGCATAATACTGTATAATAATAAAAGCATGTAATATTCATTTTAAAGTGAATCTTAACTGAAAAACACAACTATGATTAAAGCACCGCATTTCTTAACTGAAAACACAACTATGTTTGAAGAACTGCATTTCTTAACGGAATGAATAAATATAAAACTATGACATTATAAAAGCATGTAATAATTATTTAGAAGCATGTAGAAATAGCTAATGCATATCTGGATACTCAGCAAGAATAAATATTTGATGGATACACAAAATAAATGATGTCAATAGAATCAATTTTGTGAACTAAGTAATGCTCCTAATGTCTCAAATGGATACTACTGGAACTTCTACTATTGAAGCAGCAAAACTTATATATTTTGTGCCAAAAAAAAGAAAGCAACTCTTTAACTCAAAAAAAGAATTTCTCCAAATGCAGAACATTTTTGTCGTTATTTTTCTTTTAAACAAACAGTCCTTCTGTGTGAAAGAGACTCAGCCTTCTCGTATTTTGTTTTAACTTCATGTTTATAGAATCAGTTCATCGGTCTTGGGTTGGTACATGTTCAGCCACAGGATGTCAGCTTGCACTCTCCGGTGATCACTCCTGGGTTGGGAAGGGGGAGGGGAATCACACCCATACGGTGCTTACATGTACTGACATCAGGCACACCAACACGTTGCAGTATGATGACATGGAAAAGAAACAAGCAACACTCTTCTTGCAAAAAGTATTTTTTTTTAAACACAAGTTTTCCTGTCCCTGTTTTAAGTATAAAGGCACAATATTATCATTCCTGTCTGCACGGTTCACTGCTGGCTCTGGGGAATTGTCTGAAAATTTTACCCACACTTTAGCCTCTGAATTCGTGGAATTGGAGTGAAACTCTCTTTTTCCCTGCTCAGTAAGAAGGGCCGGGGCAGTCTCCTTCCTGACTATTTCTCCACTCACTGCTGGATACCTGCTCCCTTTGTCAACTGGCAGAAGCCCAAGCAATCCATCTGCTCTGTCTGCTCTAGTAATTTTCCTTTCTTCAACTTGACCCTCACCTTCTGTGAGACTGATTTGGCTTGTGCGTTCTGACACATAAGAATCACAGTTCTGAGTAAATCAAGGGTAATATACATCCCTACATTTTCTGCCCACCTGTTTGTTTGGTCTTCATATCCTAGGTGCTCGAATTTAATCATGTACACCAAATCTGAATCATGTGTCACCACCTCTGTCTCCAAGATTTTAGCCTTTTCCTCTGCAAAGGAATTAAATGTTCTGTCATACACAGTAGCTGCGCTTTGTAGTACAATCTGCCATTCTACTGGGGAATCCCATGTCTCAAACTTCACCCCTGGAGTTTCTATTGAGACCTGCACAAACTGTTCATGCAAAACTGCAGTCTCTGTCTGTATTCACCATTTTATTACGTTGGCTTTCTCCCACTGATAAATCATATTGTGTCTAACTATCATCTGCTTAGTGTCTTTCAATGTGCAAAAGCACAAAAGTTTCTGTATTTGTCCAGCATCTGAATTTAAAAATATCCTCTTCTTTCCCTGTTTTTCACAGTAACTAAAAACATCACACTGCTCCTCAACTAGCACACATGATACACTATCACATTTCTGAATTGACTACATGTTTGAAACATTCTGCACAGTCTGTTGTGCAGATTCCAAAACGCATTGCTGCATTTACTTTTTAAAATGGCGTCTTTCCATGTAAAGCAAGATTCATCATTCACTTACATGTTTGATTTATACCTGCAACCAGCGATCGTTAAGTCTGAAAAAGCTGGTCTGTTTATTTACCTGCACATCCACATTTTCTTGGTTGATTGCTGGCTGAGCAACACCCTCAATAGAATTAATTAAGACCGTCTGTGAAGCCTGCAGATTAACTGGCACATTCTCTAAGTTCACATTTTTCACGTATGACTCATCATAGCTGGTCAAAACAAATGGCTTCAGAGCCTGGTACATGTTTAATTCTGTTTTCAAAAACAAAACTTGTTTTCAAACTGAACATCAGCCAGCTCCTGTCTCAGCTCACTACATTCTTTTTCTAAATGTTCACATTTTTGATACATGCTAAACAATACATTCAAGATGATACCACTGTTACTGACTGAAATACCAAATTGTTTTCCTTTATTGAGAGAGAGCAGCTCTCCCTGAAATGACATCTGGGACTCTGAAAACAAAGGGATTTTAGAAAGCATTTTCTCCTTTCATTTTCGAATCCTGTGAAAGTGACGTCAAGATGTCATGAATGTGACTTCTCACCAATAAGCCACACCCAAACCCTGCACGCCCACTTTGGAGGCAAATAACCCACTGCACCTTTAAATAATACATGTTTGAGCAACACTCCCAAAAGACGAGGTAAAGACCCAGCACTCCCTTAAGGCGAGGTAAGAAAACAAATCCAGGTACATGTAAAATAACACACAAATTTATGAATGTAATATTTTCAATAGGCAAGCCAAATATATCAGTAATTGCTAACTCCCAAATAGCAAGTGAACAATTAAATGAACAATTGAAATAAAAATACAGTATATACAAGTAGCAAAGAGTAGAAAATATATATATATATATATATATATATATATATATATATATATATATATATATATATATATATATATATATATATATATATATATATAAAATGGTTAGGAACACCTCACTGATTGAATTTGCATCATTCTTGCCAACTCAAGCTAGGGGAAGCCCGTCACCATCTCAGGAAGGAGTTCAATCAGGACTCAAGTTCCGTCACCTCCACAGCAATACGTCTATTCTGTTGTGAACTTCCACCTGGCCCTCAAAGGTTCCCAGCTTAAATACCATTACTAAACGTAAGACGAAGCTTCTAGAAAACCTCACCCCCTTCTCATGAGAAAGAACCGAGCTGACTGTACCAGTCTCCGTCAAGGCCGACGGAGGATGGCCAAGCTCCCGTATTTTGAATCCGAGGCAGAGTTTCACATTCTACAGATAATATTCAGTTCACTCTGGTCAGTGAAGAACGAAAAACAAGTGAGGAGCAGAAACATGCCCTCCCCACTTTGCAGCTACATGCGAGCAGCAAGGAAGAGATATAAAACAAGATGACATGAGGCCATGTCAAAGCCAATAGTAAGAACTCATAATTAACCCAAGCAACTTGCAAGCACTGCTTTGTATGCAGACACAAGGCAAAGTTAGAAAACAAGATGACATGAGGCCATGTCAAATCCAATAATGAGAACTCCTAATTATCTCAAACAACTTGAAGCAAGGCAAAATCAGAAAACAATGTGAAATGAGGCCATGTCAAAGCCAATAGTAAGAACTCATAATTAACTCAAACAACTTGCAAGCACTGCTGTGCAAGCAGAAACAAGGCGAAATCAGAAAGCAAGTTGACATCAGGCCCTGTCAAAGCCAACAGTAAGAACTCATAATTAACCCAACAACTTGCAAGCACTGCTGTGCACGCAGAAGGAGGGCAAAGTCAGAAAATAAGATGACATGATGCCATATCAAAGCCAATAGTACTGTTCTACTCCGTGACAGCTCCCACTAAACGACAGCATGATTACAAGACAGAAGAGAAGTAGGCATATGCAGGACTGTCCTACTTTAAGGCTAGGGTAAAATAACACACTAAAGTCAATTAAAATGGTGGTAGTCGAAGGTCAACATAGGGTGCCAAACCACAAGAGTGCCTCTTCCACTACAGTGTGCCAAACGTCTTGCCAGTGCATGCAGTACCAAAGAATATGATAAATATCATATTTCGGCTCCAGACATCTCCAACACTTACTGTGAGAAATTGGGTGGTTGGTTGAGGGGGTTTAAACCATACTCAGGCAGCAGCCACAATCCTGGTCAGGGTGAACCTCAAAATGCGCTAAATTAACCTGTGCTTAATCCTCTGGGACCTTGGTATAAAAGCAGTTAGGCTTAACTTAGAGGCACTGTGTTAAGAGTTCATGGAGCACATAAACAGTAAGATGGTGAAAATACAACACGAGAGATCCCACACCAATTTCAAAAAATAGAGTAAAAGGTATTAAACTATTTGATTGAATATATCAATGATTTAAGATAAGTATAGAGCCTAAAGGCACAATCACCATTCAAAATTATCTGTTTGTGCAATAAAGAGTTGAAAGTCACAAGTTCAGGCGGAATGCAATGGAGCACGGACCCGATACAGGGACCGGTTGGTCCTGCTGAAAAATTACTTTCTCAATGTCCGGTTCGCGGTGGAAGCGGCCACGAGGAGCAGAGAGAGCATCATGGATAGTCATTGTGTAGCGCGACGAGTAGGCAGGGCATTGTAGAGTGCAAAGATCCTGTGATGCATCATGTATGTTTGATGCTAGAGCTTCACATTGGTGGTCACCGTGGGCTGTTGACGCTGGAGCATGAAGTTCAGATTTGCGTTGTCCATTGGCGCTGGCTGTCAATGTACTGCGAAGAGTCAGATTCACCAGAGCATGGCATTGGTGGACGGGGCTATCGGAAAGATCTTAATGCAAATGGGTCTATTCGTGGTTGTAAAGTGCTCAAAACTTCACAATTTCTCTTTTTCTTCTAAGAGAAGCTTAAATGATGTCACACCAAGGGTTCAGGTCCCGAGAGCCACCTCTTGAGGATCAGGAACTCACTACAGCAAAGGCCAACAGGGCTGAGGCAAGTCCAGTTGCAGTCTAGGCAGGTCCAGTGTAACAGGTCAAATAGGCCTCTGGAGCTTGTTGTGTGCCTGGGGTTCAGAACAGGAGGCTAGTAAACTAACCCGTGGAGTCACTCAGTTCACCCAGTCTTCCTTCTCAGACAGCACTCAGGACCCAGGCAGCAGGGCAGTCCTCTAGCAGCAGGGCAGCCTTCTGTAGTATCCATGGGTCAAGCAGTGTACTGTTTGAGAGCCCTATATTTATACTTGGAGCCCTCTTTGAAGTGGAAGAAACTTCTGGAGTTTTTCCCCCACAGAATTCTCTCGAATTTCCTGCATCCCTGCCCTGGCCTCAGCCTTTCTGCAGACACAATAGGCTAGTGTGAAATAATGTGTGTGTAATCTGAGTCAGTGTCTTTGAGGTGCAGATAGGGCTGTAGATGGCTCCACTCTGCCATGCTACCTTGCATGGCCCAATGTGCCAACACCCAGTCTCTCTATTGTGTGGCTGTATGAAGGGGAATATAGAATGGTCAACTGCTACCCCTAGTAATGTAACCCAGGACGCAGGTTGCAGACACCAAATGGTCCAGAACTTTCTAAAAGCTTCATTTTCAGAACTGTGACTTAAAATCTGACTTTACCATTAAAGAGGGACAAGTCCAACTTTTATCATCCGATGTGGGTTGTGCTTTGCGTAGCTTATAGGGATACCTGCACCAATCGTTAAGTATAATGCACACTTCAATCTTGCCTCCCTCAGGGCTTGATTATGTCGGACTATGAGTGTGCACCAGTCCTCATCATTCTATTCAATAGCTAGTTGTGTCTGCCAATAGGATTTGTTATCTCACACAGTACCAATTGAATATTGCGTGTCAAGGAGGATCTGATAGATGTTTCATACCGTGCTCCTTGACAGTTTCCATGTTAGCAATTACTTCTAGATTGGAAAGTTGAATAATGTTAAAAGCTGTTGCTATTACTAGCAATCCATGGCATCCAGTGAAGCATCTGACTGTCAATCAGAAGACCTTCATTAGACCAAATAAGGGCGTTTCAGTGCATCAGACCTTTCATGCCTAGCAATCGGTAATCCACATTGTCCATATCACCCAAATTGTAGGTGAGTATGTTTTTTTTTTTTTTTTTTTTTACAGACCTTTATTGTACACTTTCAGCATGACACAGCGTAAGGCCTACAACCCGTTCGGGCCGGCCGCAGCAGAACCAGAGCTCAGGCATTATAAATCGGATAACACAGCCGCGTGGCCGACAACCCAAGGGTCCGGCGGCGAATAGAAACTATGTGTACCATATATCAAGTATTTCAGGCATACGACATGGCTTAGGTCTATGATTTTACAATAACCAAACAACTAAACTTTTCCGTGAACTGTAGAGGCACGCGTAGCACAAGCAATCCTACGAAGGTGAGAGATCAGACATTCATACATTGCAGTATATTGTTGACCAGCAGTGCGGCCATCAGCCCATCCCCCACATCCCAACATCTGTTCACAAAGGGCGGAAAACAGCACACCAGGCGACACAACCATCAGCATGGAAAGACCAGGCTCAACCCTCAATCTGAAAGGTCCTCATCCGGGTCAACTCGCGGTGGCTCACATATATCCCCCCTAAATTTATTCCATGCCCCCCAGATTTGCCCCCATTTTGCCGGGCAACCTCGATGAACAAACACCGCCTTTTCGGCCACCATGGCGTCGTCCATATCTTTGCACCAGTCTCTCAGCGTGGGCAGGACGTCAGATCCCCACAGTCTGGCTATATTGCACTTCGCCACCATCATACCTAGCACAGCCCAGTCCTGCTGACGACGGGTTAGATCTTCCGCCTCCCAAATGTTTATCAGATAGCGACGTGGGTTGGGCAGCAGGGAAACGTTTGTGGTTTGGGAAATGGTTCGCATAACCGCTGCCCAGTACGTGGCCACACATCTACAGTCCCAGATCGTGTGGTAAAAAGTCCCCCTCTCCCCGCATCCACGGAGGCAAAATTCGTGAGAGGTCCTTCCTATTTTGTGAAGAACCGTTCTGGTGTAGTATGTGCGGTGAACAATTTTCAACTGAACCAGTTTAAGTCTGGACGGAATCGCCGATTCCTTTGTCGAGGAGAGCGCCTCCTGCCATTCTGAGTCATCAAGATCACCGACATCTCCCGCCCAACAAAGGCGTAACTTGGATAGCATGTCAGGGAGGTTGTTGACCAGTTTCCGATATGTGAGGGATGTCGCTTTGTGGGGCATATGTTCTGTAAGCAGTCTATCTTCTAGAGGGGTGGAGTCCTGTAATGTAGTTCCGGCCGGGATGGTTGAGAGAAGTGCGTGTCTTATTTGCATATATCTGTAATATTCTGATTGGGCCATATCGTGTTTGGTTTGTAGAAAAGCGAAGTCAACTATGGTACGTTTTCTCCAGAGGTCACCCACCACGGAGATACCTATGGAGTCCCATGCCTTGAACCCTTTGCTATTACCCATGAACCCCAATTTGTGTGAGTCCCACAGGGGTGTCATTAGTGTAATAACGTGTGCGCATTGAAGGTGTCTATGTGCCTTGTACCAGATCTGGATTGTGTGACGGGTCGGGCCTATCAGATCAGATGGGACTCTACGATTATACAGGTTTCTTAGCAGTCCCCTGGGTTCAATACCTTGCCTATCCGCCAAAAAGGCTGGTTCCGCTTGCGCGGCATGGAGCCAGTAATTAATTTGCTTAAGGTGGGCCGCCCAGTAGTACAGTTCAATATTGGGAAGCGCTATACCCCCATCATACCAGTCCTTTACCAGCTTGCATTGCGCAATCCGGGCCGGTTTCCCGTCCCATAGTAAAGTAGATACAGCTGCCGCGATATTCTTAAAGTAGGAGGGGGAGACCGGGAATGGTGTGTTCTCAAGGAGGTACAGAAAACGGGGCAGCGTCATCATTTTGAACAATGCAGCTTTGCCCAGGAGAGTGAGAGGGAGGGAGCGCCACACCTTCACGTCCCTTTTGAACCGCTCCAAAGGGGGTCCCAGATTGAGAGCGTGAAATTCGTCCGGGTCGGAAGAAACTTGGATTCCCAGATACTTGAAGGGGCCGTCAGTATAGCGTAACGGACAGTCCGCCGGGAGCGGGGGTGGGGTTCCAGCAAGAACGTATAAGACTGATTTAGTCCAATTAATTCTATATCCCGAAACCCTCCCAAATTTCTCGCAGACGTTCAGTAGTTCTAGAATAGATTTTTTAGGGGAGGTGAGATACAAAAGGATATCGTCCACGTAGAGAGATATCCGATCTTCCCATGTCGGCGACCATCTGATGCCTTTGATGGATGGCTCCCACCTGACCCAGATCGCCAGCGGCTCAAGTACTAGCGTAAACAGTAAGGGGGACAAAGGGCAACCCTGCCTTGTCGCACGACCAAGCGGGAAATCTCTGGAGATGTGACCCTTCGCCGCTATCTGGGCCAGTGGCTTAGTGTAGAGCAAGCGGACCCACCCGCAGAACTTGGGGCCGAAGCCCATGTGACACAGCACAGCAAACAGATAGGGCCACTCTACCGTATCAAACGCCATAGTGGCGTCAAGCGAGAGAAGTACCGCCGGCTCCTGTATATACTCCCGGCGGGCCATTACCGTCTGAAGACGTCGTAGATTATGCGAGGTATTACGATTCGGCATAAATCCGGACTGATCCGGGTGAACCAGGGTGTGCAGGTGCGGCGCCAAACGCTGTGCCAGTAACTTGGCAAGGATCTTCGGTTCCGCGTTTAGTAAGGAGATGGGGCGGTAGGAAGAGCATGATTCCGGTGCTTTACCAGGTTTATGGATCGGGATTACTGTGGCAAGGCGTTGATCTCTAGGGAGTTCCCCCACGTCTAGACTGTCCGCAAACATTCGGAGAAGATGGGGGGCCGTTATCTGGGCAGTGTGCTTAAACAGTTCTATTGGGAGTCCGTTGGGACCCAGAGCCTTGCCAGATGCCAGTGCGCTGGTCGCTTCTCGTATCTCCTCCACAGTGACGTCCGCTTCAAGCTCCAATGCTGCCTCAGGTGAGAGGCTGGGGATCGTCAGATCCTTGATATATTCATAGGCTTTGTCAGCCGAGTATGGTGCCTGGGGGGCGTAGATTGCCTCAAAGTGATCAGCCAGCAGTTCGACTATGGCTCCGGGGTCCGAAATCGAGTGTCCCCCTGGTGGCGTCAGGTGTGCAATCACCCTGCCCGCTTTTTCTTTTCTGTCGAGCCAGGCCAGCATCTTCCCTGCCTTATCGCCCAACTCATAGACCCTATGACGGGAGGCTTGAATCGTGGTCTGTACCAACTCCCTTTGGTATGTCACCCACTCAACGTTCCGCAGTCGAACTGCCTGCGCAGTCGCCGGAGAAGGGTGGGACTCCTGGTCAGAGATCGCACACTGAAGCGCGTCTTCAAGGGCACCAAGATCTTGACGTTGAGCACGTTTCTGGGCAGCAATGAATGTAATTGCCTGCCCCCGTACGACCATTTTATACGCTTCCCACAGGGTGCTATGGGAGCTCACGGAGTCAGTATTCTCCTGAAAGTAGTGGGTAGCGGTGTTGGAAAGGGTTTTCCTCAAAGGGGCGCTCTGCAGATAGCTCGCATGAATGGGAAAGACGCGGGTTCTATGGGGACGGTGATTCGTGTAAGTGAGCCGCAGCGGCGAGTGATCCGAGATTCCTCGCGGACGTATGTCCGCCTCTGCAATGCCGTGGAGCCCATCACCGGACATTAGAATGTAATCTAGTCGTGAGAGACAGTGATGTGTCGCTGAGTAGTAAGTGTATTGCTACAACATCGTTAAAGTCGCCCCCTATTACTAACGTCGCCGTCGGTAATGACAGTAGAAAGGCCGCAAGGGCCGTGTGTGTCGTGGCATGTAGGCCCGGTGGGACATACACGGATACAAAATTGAAAAGTTGGCCCTCCCACTGTATCGTCGCAGCTGCAAAGCGGCCCTGGGAATCAATTTTGGTCTGTTGACACTTCATCGGAAAGTTCTTCCGAATAAGTATTCCCGTCCCTCTAGAACCGGAGGAGAAGTCCGCATGTGCTATGAATTTATACCCCCATCTGTCCATCGCTCTCGAGGCCAGGCCCACAAGGTGAGTCTCTTGCATCATGACTATCGCCGGGTTGCTACGCTTCAGGTATTGCAGTACTAGGCCCCGCTTCACCTTGTCGCCTAGACCCCTGACATTCCATGTGAGGACCGTGAACGTTGACGTGTCAGAGGGATGTGGCGCGCACTGTTCAGGTGTAACCATCACGTGTACTGCCATTGAGGTGCGTGCGTGATTTCGTACTGGGCAATAGGGGACGGGTCCTGCATCCCACCTCTGGAAGGAAAGTGTCTCTAGCTAAACGCGTCGCGTGCGCCATAGATCGTCTCATAATGCAAAAACCAAAACTAAAACAATCAAACATTCCCCCTCCTCCCCCCTCCCTGCCTCCCTGCTGCACGGGCCCAAAACCGCCCGCCTCCCCAACTTAGCAGAGTGCTTAGTCCCAACCCAACCCTAAGTACTTGCTTGCAAGGGGTAAGTAGCTCTGTGACCTCACGAGCGGCTCCAAGCGAGCACCTCTGTCCAGCTCGGAGTGCTCGCCAAGGGTTACATCGGCAATGTTCCAAAGAAGTGTCTCTCAAGGGCTATGATTGCAGGGGCCTATTCTTCTGTGCGTTCTCCGTCCTCCAGGCCTGATTCTGCAAATAGATCCTGGCTATGACCTTGAGTTGTCTGGTGATCTGGTTGATTATCCGGCCGGTGGCCACGCTGACCCCCGCCACTTCGTCGCGGAGCTTCCACTCGTCTCCAACCGTCCAGCCAGTCTCTCGCCGCCTCCGGGGTGTCGAAGAACCACGCCTTATGATTATCCACGATTCTTAGCCGTGCCGGGAAAAGCATGGAATAGGGTATCTCCTTAGCCCGCAGAGCTTTTTTGATGTCAGTGAAAGTCTTCCATCGCCGGGCCACCTCAGCCGTGTAGTCTGGGAAGAAGGCAAGAGTGGAGTTCAGTATCTTAACAGGAGCAGAGACCCTGGCTGTTTGCAGTATGGCGTCCCTATCACGGAAGTTAAAAAGTCTAGCCAGCACTGGTCGCGGTTTCGCCCATTGTTTGGGCTTTCCTCCGGGGACCCTGTGCGCTCGTTCAACAGAAAAGAAATGGGAGAGGCCCTTTGGCTGCAGCTTCGACCTGATTAAATCCTCCACATACAGATCCATGGATTGCCTGCCCTCCGACTCTGGAATACCTAAAATCCGGACGTTGTTTCTCCTGGAGCGCCCTTCCTGATCGTCCAGTCGTTCCTGTAGTTTTCTGGTGACCGCCTCCATGCGCTCAGCAGCAAGTTGTAGTTCCGAAGTGTCGTCCACCAATGATTTGGTGACTACTTCCACCTGCGCCACACGTTCCGTCATCTTGTGGAGGTCTGCCCTGAGCAGGCCAACGTCCGTTGAGATAGACCCCACCGTCGTCTGTACACTGGAGAGCATCTGCATCAGATCTTCTAATGTAACTTTTTTGGAGCTATCTCCCTCCGCACTCTTGTCCGTGGATGTGCGACCCTCCGGGTGTCTCGCAGCGTTCTTTTCAAAGGCGTATTTTTCCAGCTTGGATTGCGCCGCAGAGTGCCTGGTTCCTCTTCCCGCCATAGCGTTTATGTTATGGCTTGTGATCGTGACGGCGCTTCTGTGGCGCAGTGTGGCCGTAGGCAATCCGGCAGTAAAATGGCGTCGTCGGGCAGGGTCACCGGTCCGCCGTAAGGGAGATCAGCGTCAGGCACTGCCCACCTCCACGCACTCGCCAACACTCCTTATCCGCCTCCCAGGCTGTAGTGACTCACAGTTGCACTGCCCTTCTTAAGCCCTAGAGGAGTCTCGGGCTCTGCGAGGATTATTTGGCCTCCCCAATATCGCACCAGTTCCGGCAGCGCTGACCCCAGGGGCCGTCACTCAGGTCGTCCCGTGTTCCAGTGATCGGCTCCCACTTTCAAGATGCGAGTCCGGGAAGAGGCGGGGTCGGGCGCCGCAGCCGCGCACCGCCCGCACAGCAGTGCTTCGGACCTCCTGGCACCGGGGCTCTCAAACGCCGGGGCCGCCACTCCCTACACCCCGGGGCAGCAACGTTGTCGGGCGAATGGCGTCCCCAGGCCGACCCACCTCCGGTCCCGTTCAGGACAGCCGGCGCCACAGACCGCACTGTACCAGCGGTTACTTCCGGCAGGGCTCCGCCGACCACAGGGCACTTCCGGTCGGCTTGCTGAGCCGCGTCAGGTCGGCGTCCGGCGGGTGTCTCAGGGCCCGTCTCCGCACCACGGTCTATCTTTGTCCGGCGGCACTCGATCCGGCCCGGAATAGGATCGGATCACACCCTGCAGTGTCGGCACTCCGGTCCGGCTACCCGAGGCACCATGTGACGGCTGGATAAACGGATTAGTGTACTGGGAGCCGCTTCAGTCACAGAGCTCCCGCACTACGCCGCCATTTCGTTTGGCTCGTAGCCACGCCCCCCAGGTGAGTATGTTTTAGTGGTTGAAGATATATCACTATAAAGTATGCTTAATTTCTGTGATGCCTGTTTTGCGGGTCTCTCCATAGCTACCCAAGAAGGTGTATCGACTTAGCCAGCAAGGAAGTACACCAATTGTGATAGGTGGTGTGCTAGATGGTACGGTTATAAATCTGGGAGTTGTAAACTTCCCGTCTGTGTGTCTGCATGTAATTTAGGTTTTCTCCCTGCCCACACAAATGTCTTGATGCATTTATTAACTGTGCAAAGCAAGCTTTTAGGAATGGGAATTGGCAACCTGCAGAAAATATAACTGCACCTAGGTGCAAACACCATTTTTATCAACTGTTCCCTGCCCCATAATGAGATTTGGAGAGAGCGCCATCTACAAAAGGCATTATCAGTCGTTGTCAATAGTGGCTTTAAGTTATCATGGATCATATTCTACATTCCCCTATTGACCAAAATTCAAAGGTATTTGATCTTGGACTTTTTCCAAGTAAAACCAAGAGCTGCATGTGTACAGGTGGCTGAATATTTAGGGATCAGTAGAACTTAACTTTTGTGTCAGTTAATTCTGTATCCGCGAAACACAAAAAAGTGAATTTACTGATTGACAGGTTACAGGTGGGGTGGCACGTAGCTGAAAGGCAAACGTGCGAACAGGAAACTAGGGTAAATTCCCCAGATAAACGCAGCAACACCACAGTTGTCCAAGGGAAATGGGCCCTAGTAAAGCATACATGGCCAAAGGGGTGTGTATGCCTTCCCAAAAACAGATGCCACATGAAGATAGGAAAACACTGCCAATCAGGATACATCACGGAACAGATTCTTATGGCCCACTGAGCAATGTAGAATAGGGAACGGGGCAGCCACACAGCATTAAATTGGTCTATTGGAATATAAATGGCCTCGGAACACAGCTAAAGCAGGAATTCTTAAAAAAGCTAGCGGAAAACAACGAGATCATTTGTATACAAGAGACCTGGCTTTGTGAAGAGCCCCCTGTAGTTGAAGGGTTTCGACAAATCCATCGTTCAGCGATAAAATCTAGCTCTGGTCGCGCAGCAGGTGGCTCATTGATTTTATTATCTACAAACCTAGTGATTAGGGTGTCCCAGTTATTGGTGACATGTAAGTGGCTTTTGGCCTGTAGGATACTGACAACGTCTGCTGATAAAAAATATGAAAATATGTTGATCCTAAATGTCTATATGCAATGGGGCTCGCAAGAAGAATATGGGGTCGAACTGGGACATTTTAAGAATAATTTGGATTCATTTTCTGATAAGTATGAGACTGATTTAATTTTGTTGGTGGGATATTTTAACCATAAATTAAACTCAAAATTGTTAGACCTTTTGTCTACTGAAATTTTGGACTTATATGACATAAAAAAAGCTTTCTCTGAAAGTATAATATCGACCGATGCCGCTAAGCTTGGAAGTTATCTAGCATCAAAAAGTCTTTTCTGCTTAAATGGCAGGCTAGCTCAAGATTGTCCGGTAGAGAAAACCTTCAAATATGGGACTCAAAGTTGCCCTATTGATTATGTTTTCATGCTGGCATGGAACTTTGAACTAGTAATAGATTTTAGGATTAGCCCTTCAGAATGTAGTGACCATAATATACTGAAGTTAGAGCTGGTAATATCCCCACAGGCTGATTGCGACAAAGTTATCTTACAAGAGATAGAGTACCCGAGGAGGATAACTACCTGGGTCTCGGATGTATTTATAGAAAGGCTTACTAGACAGCAACAAAATGTTAAGTTAGGATGGGTGAGCGGCCAAAATCTATCATGGTTTGTTGACAAAATAGACCAAGTTGTCAAATGCATAAGTATACACTTAAGAACAGATGCAAGGGCACCAAAGGATAAAGAAAGGATGCAGGCCAAACAAGGAAATTGGTTTATTCTAGATTGCCTAAATAAGAAAAGAGAATTAAGGAGAGAAGAGCGTCATCTACGCAAAAATTGTGACCAGGCTAGGATGGAAAATCTCGCCAAAATAAAGAGAGAATATACCTCACTAATCTGCAGTGCTAAAAGGGCCTATAAAGAAATATGTTGGGGAAAATTATTGGAGACGATAGAATCTAAAAATATTCGCCAGTTCTGGATGCTAATAAAATCGGCTACAGAATCTTCTGCTGCCCCAATGAACTGTGTAGTGGAAGAGGGGGCTTAGGAAGATTATTTACAGGAACTATATTCCCCGGGGAGGGAAATTGGAGAGGATAGATTGAGGGATTGGAGCGGCCTAGTAGAGAATTTAAAATCAGATTGCTCAATAGTAAATGTACTTAGTACAATAAGGTAATTGAATTTAACGAGAGCAGCTGACCCAGACAACCTACCAGCCTGATAATAAATTCAAACCAGACCTGGTGGGCAAAATTTTACTCTAAGATGTTTTTAGTAATCTTAGATTTAGGTAAGATTCCCAAAAATTGGAAGGGTGCAATAATTAGGCCGATTCACAAGAAAGGGGATGTATATGCCCCTAAGAACTACAGACTTATTAACCTGTTAGATATAGGAGAGAAGATTTTTGCGAAAATAACATTAAGTAAACTAAAAGATTGGGTCGAACAGGGATCTATTGTGCCAGTTGAACAAGGAGGATTTAAAGAAGGCCACTCCACTATAGATCACTGCTTTGCATTGTGGGCGCTGGCCAGGAAATCGATAGAGCAAAATGGCAAACTGTTTTGTTGCTTTGCCGACTTCCGGGCGTTTTTCGACTCTGTGGACCGTAATAGCCTCTGGGAAGTCCTGGGAAATTATGGTTTACCGGTGGGCATTTTGAATATTGTAAAAGAGTTACACAGTGACAACTGGGCCTAGGTCATCAGAGACACAAAGGGGTCACTAACTCATAAAATACTTGTTAAGAATGGGCTTAGACAGGGGTGCGTTTTAGCACCCCTGCTATTTTACATTTTTCTAGCAGATCTCCCCGTAGTGCTGGAAATAGAAAAAAATGCGAGTCCGAGTATGAATAGAAATCAAGTGCCCTGTCTCTTATACGCGGATGACCTTGTGATCCTTGACCAAACTGAAATGGGACGCCAAAGGAAATTAAATGTGTTAACAAATTATTGTGACAAAAAGCTTTTAACTGTTAATATGGAAAAAACAAAGGTCTTACGATTTGGGAAGAGAGTTAAAGATAAAAATTTTAATTGGTTTTTAGGACAAGATAAACTAGAAATTGTAAGTGAACATAAATACCTAAGTCTTTGGTTTGATAGTGCTTTGACGTGGGGTACCCACCTGGAGGCACAAGCGGCAAAGGCCTTCTCGTCAGTTTGCGGCCTGAAAAAATTTAACAAAGAATTTAGTGACATGTCACATAGACCCCTGTTAAATGCATTTGAAGCTATGATCCCCCAGCAAGTTCTGTATGGTGCAGAAGTACTCTATTTGAGTGGTAAAAGGGGTGGGATCGTGAAGAAGGAAACATTTTTAAAATGCTGCTGTCATTACCAAATAGTTCCATGATTCAAGCAATCAGAATGGAGGTAGGGCTAATAGCCTGGAATGTAAAGTCCCAAATGTCCCTATTAGTATTCTGGAAACACCAGGAATCAGGTGGCGCACAAAAGGTCTCAATATGGTGCAGAGAGGAAATCCAAACCAGTAACCTTACTTGGGCACGGGAGGTAGGGAAAACCCTCCAGACAGTAGCGGCGCACCTACATTTGAGCCTTTCTCAGCCATCCCTGGACATAGTCTTTACAAAGAGAATGCTTAGGGATCAAGGGCTTCAACTCTCCAGATCACAAGACCTTGATTATCTGAAGGCGAAAAAATCGGTTAACTGGCTAAGGAGCGCATGGGAAAGGGAGTTCCGGTTTCCTTATCTAGATTTTTTGCCCAATAAATGGCTAAGACACGAAATCCTACGGGTTGGTGCGGGCATTAACCCGTGGAAGTCAGAAGGGAAAATAAAAGCAGCATTGATCCAAACGGACGGCATTTGTAAATGTGGCCTAGGAGTAAGAAATTATATTTTGCACATATTGCTTGATTGCACATTGATTTTACCAATACGGAAGGTATTTTTATATCCAATATTTTTAAAATATACGGTGAATTTCACGTGCTCAAGCTGCTTTTTATGGATATGTCATCTCTAGATATTACAGTTGCTTTGGGGAAGTTTTTGAAAGTGACACAGGGCTTTCTGAAGGAGAAATTAAAAGCGGGATGCTGTTTTTAGAATGTTCTCCCAAAACTGAGAATTTTATGGTTTTAATCTTTTGTAAATGGTGTTAAAATTAAATGTGTTTTAACTACGTTATTATTATGAGGATCCAAAGTTTGTATATGGTTTTAAAGACTATGGTCTAAATAAACATTGTTTACTCTCTCTCTCTCAATCAGGATACAACACACACAGTACTTGCAGTAATCATGCACCCCTCATGCCAGCATCTGGACACATTACCCAATTACCACCATTGGTGTCCTAGCAAGTTTGAGGCCCACCAGTATTTGTTATCAGGGGCCTTATTTATAACTGCACAAACAAGGCCTGCATTCTTCTACCATAAAGGATCGACAGAAGTACTTTATGATACCCAAAGAAGTGTATAAAACCCTGTTCAGATTGATTGTACTTTGAGACAGTCCTCAGACCCATTTCTATAACTGTGCTCCCGGCGAAATGTTTAATTAAACCAACTGTTCCTGTTTTGCCAAATGCCTCTTGCATTTTGTTTGTCAAGGTAAATTCAAATTTGGCCAAAAATAGTAAGGGGACACCGCTGTTGCGGTCCTCTGTGTATCGAATGTGTGTGAGAAATATCCCGCACTGTTTGTTTGTAACAAAGGCGCCATGTACAACCATTTCATATTTACCAGGATATTTGGAGAGATTTCTGCTTCATCCAGCATACAAAAGAGATACCCCCATTCGACTTGATCTAATGTCTTCTCATCATCATGGGACAGTAATATCTTATCATCCTTGTCCTCCCACACCTGCCATAATATTGGTTATAATTGGTTAATAAACACACGTGGTTCCTGGAGGATCGGCCTGGCACAAAATTCACCTGGAAGTCTTGTATGAGACACAACAAATGTTTGGCAATTTGCCTCAAGCTACTTCAACTTCTGGCCAAGTTGGGGATTGGAATGAATACTCAGAATCTATTGATAGGCTGAGGCTCAAATTTGTAGAAGAACCTACTGTGCTACTAGAAATATTTAATTTCTTTTAAAGGAAGCAAACATCTGATGAAAGTTTTGAAGAATGTATTTTGGCCTTAAGGATGTTGGCAGCAACATGCAATTTTGGAGCATCTTTTGACACACATATAAAGGATCAATTAATGTATATCTGTTTTTCTAAGAAATTCAGGAAAGACTACTCAGTTGCAAAGATCTTTCATTGGGCAAGGCTATTGATCTTGCCAAAAGAATTAAACACTCAATAGTTTTAAGTCTTATGATGTGTCAGGAGAACCGTCATAGATCAGCAACATTTGGGCAGCTTTAGAGAGTCCCAATCATGTTGATGCTATTCTCTTGAAGGATAAGAACTCTAAAACACTGGCAAGAAGTGGAATGCTCTCCCTCTGAGCCTCAGAACAGAACCCAACCTCCTTCGGTTCAGAAAAGCACTCAAAACCCTACTCTTTCCCTAATCTGGCATTCCCCTGACTACACCCCTTAGTGAGTAACAAGGTTCAGCGCTGGGATACCCATTGGGTGACTACGCGCTCTACAAAACTATAAATAAATAAATAAATAAAAGTGTACAACATGTTAATTACCCTTTTTTCAGGTGCGGGTCTAAATTGCATTTGAGTAACCCTGTACATTGCCAAGTGATGAGAAACTGCACGAAGTGCAAGAAGACGGGCCATTTTCACAGTGTATACACATCTGAGAAACCCTAGTAATGGTTCACAGCATTGAGATAGATGATGTTGAAGGCTTGCTGAGGAGATTTTCAAGAAATGTCCCGATTTTTTTAGTGGCAAGGTTGGTCACATCAAATAATATGTTCACACAATCAAACTGAAAAAAGAATTCATCCCAGGTTCACACAAGGTTAGACCCATTCAGTTGAGTGAAAATGTTGAACTAAAGTTCCTTTTTAGAAAAGTTATTTAAGGATGGTATTATCAAAAACACTGACTTCTTCAAATATGTGAGTCTCCTTATAATTGCCCCCGAGAAAGATGGGGAGATTCACTCATGCGCTGAGCATCACAATCTTAATATGAATATTGGGAGCGATTTTCACCCTCTTCCCAAAGTCCAGGACTTGTTGGCTAATATTGGTGACTCAAAATGTTTCTCTTTATTAGACCTCAAACCAGCGTACCACCAAATTCCATTAGATGAGAGCTCCTAAGATTTAACCACAGTTGTCATCCCATTTGGCGTGTATAAGTTTTGCAGGCTTCCGTTTGGCCTAGCATCAGCTGCTAGGGTCTTTCAACATCCTATGGACACCATCTTGGAAGGGGTGAGTGGGGAACAAGCGTTCCAAGATGATGTTCCATACAGTCATATTCTTCAAACTGTGTTTAACAAATTCAACGATTATGACATCACCCTTAAATCATTTCTTGGGCTTAGTGAAACATATTCATGGTTCGTGCAGGGCTATGCATTTATTGTGCAACCATTTAGGCTTAAAAAGGAGGTGAAGTATATCTGGTCAGACTAAGTGCAAGAAGCTTTTCAGAAAGTAAAGAGTCTCATCATTTCTGCCCCAGCGCTGTCTCCATTTGTTGCTGGCACAAAGTTTGCCATCACTGTGATGCAAATCAAATTGGATTAGGGGTTGTGTTTTCGCAAATATCACTGGTCAAAAACACAGCTTTGCTTTTGCTTCTCGCTCAGTGATGTGGAAACACATTACAGTACCATTCAGCAGGAGGCATTGGCCTCCTGTTGGATGGTGGAAATATTAAGATGTTCATATGGGGCTCACACTGATCTTTACACTGACCATAAACTAATGCTATATCTAGTTAACGGAAATGGATCTGGAAAAGCATCATCACGATTAGTCAGATTGATGTCCAAACTACAGGAGTACACTGTGAAGTACATACCTGGTGGAAAGATTGTAAGAGCTGATTGCCTATCTTGATTACCTATTGCAGTTGAGTGTACTAACACTGTTCAAGAAAGTGAGTGCATGATTGCTCTGGTTGAGGACATTCTGGGAGATAAAGGTACAATCATTCATAGGCAATAGCTGGAGGTTTCCAAACAAGATTCCTCTCTGCAATCTGTTGGTAAATTCATCAAAGAAATGTAGCCCAAAGAGAGAAATGCTGAGGTTTCGTTGAGACCTTAAGTTCTGGTTGCAGAGCACCTGGCTGTTGTGGATGGAGTTTTATTACTGAGCGGTGTTTGTGTGCCTCGGGTGTGTGTCAGAAGCCCTGAATAAGGAGGCTCCCAGGTGTCACTATGTGCCAGTAACACCAGTAAAAATCTTAAACGGTTTTATTGGTGGAACTCAATGGAAGCTCCAGTGGCCAAGTTTATAGATGACTGAACCGCCTGCTTAGTTTCTGACAAGCATTGGAAGTTGCATAAATCACCCATCCTCATGGTTCCATTGCCGATTTAAGCTTGGCAAAAAGTAGCTGTTGACTTATCTTGTCCGTTTGATCTGTAATCAATTAACAAAAGATACATAATGGTGTTGGTGGATTATTTTTCCAAATGTGTATATTTTGAGTTTACTTCAGTTCCCAGCACTGATTCTATAGTCAAATTTTTTTAACAAAAGATTTGGTACAGAAGTAGCAACCAGAGAAATTGTCACCGACAACGGTACTCACTTTTAATTAAGCACACATTAAGGATTTCATCAATGATTTTCATAGTACACTTCTCAAAGTAGCTCTCTACTCTCCTTCCTCAAATGGTCTAGCAGAGCGCATGAATACATTTCTGAAGGGAGGTGTGCAGACAGCTTTGACCAAGGGGTATGAGGTTGAAACATTTCTCGGAGAAAAAGTCTGGCCATATCTAGTAACACCACATAGTACTACAGGTGTTTGTCCATTATTGTTGTTATGCAAAAGAATTACGGTACTATCTCCCAGAACTACGGTTTATCCTGATTGGGTCAGACAAGTAAGTACAAGAAGAGAGCCTGTCACTAAAAGTTTGTCCACAGTAGCATCCAAAGTGAAATGTATGCAAAGTAAGGTTAAAGAATTTTTTTATAGAAATATTGTCAAAGAAATTACTTTGAATGTGGGTGGTTGGGGGCTAACCAAGTTTTCCACGAGAGTCAGATAAGGGGAATCAAAGCTATCAAAACCTGTTCGTGTTGAGAAAGTGTCAAAAGTGATCTGTTCTTGTAGCTGGCATAGGGTGGTGGAGCAAGAGAGATGTGGTGAAGATTACACCAATACAAGTGTCAAAAATATATGCTTTAAGGGGCTGTGATGATCACAATGCCTCAATTTATAGCTCTTGGTTGGCAAATTCGAAGATACATTCACACAACAGAGGTGAAGCGAGCAATCTGGTGTCCAGTGATTCATGCCACTATAATGACACTGTGACGGTTGATGAGTTGATAAATGCAGAAAGGCAATCCAATGATGAGAGGCAGGGACATGATGCTGACTCTCATGCAGTTCCATCCAGTGTTTGCATTAATTCAGGTTGTGGCACCATTTCAAGAAATGTTGCCACACCTTCCAAATTTAAGGAGTAGTGTTGGCTGCCTCCTCCAGAACTCCATACCACGTACGCCACGGGCCCAGTTTCAAAGCAGCCAAGCTCCGCCCCTTGCTACACAATTTACAGTTGGCCTTTTCATATTTTCAGCATACTGCTGAACTCGTTCATTGTGGAGCTTTCCCTCTCTGAGCTGAGAAACTTTGATTTGCCCTCTGGCTTTTCCTCCGTTATATCTGCTGTCCTGACCATTGTAGCTTTTTTTTAATTTCAAAATATTTTATTGGGAGTTTCAGTATCAAATAATAATACAAATAGTACATTACAATAGTGAAAAAGAGTAGATTAGTATAAAATAATACAAAATAATTCAGAAAGATACATATGTGAAGCAAACACAGGATCAGGCCTGAAGTTGTAAGGGATTAACTCACAACTACATTCATATAGCATCTATGAAGGTGCATGTATCTAACTTCAACATTCGATAGTGAATTAACTCACCACAAAAGTGAATAGCACACAGTATACAGAAGTATCAATAATGTCATGAGAGTGGAGCCCAGGTTCACGATTACACAAAGCTAGTGAAATAACGTCGATCACACGATACCCAGCAGTGTCAGTGTGGCCTAATTGTGTAGGGGGATAGAGAGAGCTAAGGCGGTTTATGGGTGGTGAAATAGCTATCAAGTGCAGACCACATACGTCTACTAGGAGAGCGCCATGGCGATTGTTGGAGAGCTATGTTATAAGCTCCTCGAAGGTTAATTACCCAATTGAGCCAGCAGGCAAAGTTTGCTTTGCTAGTGTCCTTCCAGTTGTTTAGGACTACCTTGACCGCGGCCATGAGCAAAAGATCCAGTAGCGCCCTGTCATCAGCATTAAGGGAGGGAGCTTGTAAAAAGCCGAAGACCAGATAGGGCAGTTCTCTGGACGGGGAGATGGCGAAGACTTTACTAATGAACTCGAAGATCTTGTCCCAAAAGGGGACCACACAGTCGCAATGGATAATGAGGTGTGCTAAGTCACCTTCGGCCCGTTTACAGTTCCAGCAAAAGGCGTCTGGGCTTATGTTGTGAGCAAAGAGACGCGCCGGTGTCCAAAAGGCTTTATGAAGGAGCCAAAATTTGGTCTGGGATAAGGTAGGGCTAATTTTGTGACGCATACAGGATTCCCAGGTTTTGGCCCATTCCGCCTCTGAAATCAGTAAAGAGGAGAGTGAGGACCAGAACTGTGTGAGCGGTGAGGTTAGGCTGGAATATTGGGGGCGTAAGAGTTTGTATAGAGAGGATACCTGGTGGCCCATGTTGTTTAATCTAGAGAGGTACAACGTGAGAGATGGTAGTGTTAGTGAAAACTTTGCTCTAGTGATTGCCGCCTTTATGTTTAAAAAGGTATAGAACTCTATTGGTTCGAGATTGTAAATGGATTGAAGATCTTTGAACGTGATAGAGTATGACCCTTTGAATAGTTGGTGTGGGAAGAAGATGCCTTTTTTTATCCAGTGTGGATTGTACAGTGGCTTACCCTTGTGAAGTACAGAACCATTATGCCATAAGGACTCCCATCCTGAGCGACGAATGCTATGTTCGAGAAATGTATTGATTTTAAGGAGGACTGCTTTCGTATTTCGGAAAATTGGTTTAGAGCAGATTAATATGTTCAAATTGGTAGAGAGGGCAGCAGCAGGGGCGATGCCTCCTAGAATAGCTTGTTCAACCTCCAGCCAGACAGGAGTGTAGTCCGCCGTGGGGACTAACTAGTGGGAGCCCTGCTTTGCCATGAAAGCGGTTTCATATTGTTTAAAGTCCAGGAGGTTAACCCCCCCTAATGATTTGTCTAGGCGTAGTTTTTTAATGCTGATCCGCACCTTCTTCCCTTTCCATAGGAAGGTGGTGAGTGCATTGTCTAGCTTTTGATAGAGTTAGGGGCAGCATGGTAATAAGGTAGTTCACCAGTGGTGAGATCATCATCTTGATGGTCTCAATCCTCCCCACCAAGTGATGAAGCGAGGGTACCATCCTTCTAACTGATTTTTGATTTTAGTCAAGGTTGTATTCTCGTTTTGCTTAAGAGTTTCCACAAGGGAGTCTCCAAACTCTATTCCCAGGTATTTGATAAACCCTGACTGCCAACAGAGGCCAGAGTTGCTTAACATATCTTTGGTGGCTAGAATATTTAAAGGTTTGACTTCAGATTTTTCCCGGTTAAGTTTATACCCCGAGTGGGCAGAGTACGTTTCGATGGTGGACATCAAGGCTACGATGGAAGGCTCTGGGTTTTCAGTGACTACTAGGATGTCATCCGCATAGGCGGCTAGTTTAACACAGGTGTCTCCAAAATGAACTCCCTTAATATTATCATTCTTTTTAATATCGGTGAGGAGGGGTTCCATCGCCAGGAGGAAGAGCGCTAGGGAGAGAGGGCAGCCCTGCCTGGTTCCCTGCTCAAGTTTAAATGGTTCAGAAGGAGAGCCATTAATGGCAATACGGGCGGACGGTGATAGGTATAGAGCCATTACCATGTCTATGAAGGTGTTCCCTAAGTTGAAGGCGATCATGCAATGCTTAAGGAAGAGCCATGAGACCCTAATGAACGCTTTCTCTGCGTCCAATGTAATGGCAACGGAGGGAGCGGCAGTCAACTTGGCTTTTTCTATAACATGACATAACAACCTCTTGTTATCATTAGACATGCGGTGTTTTAGGAAACCCACCTGTGAGCTACTGATCATCTTAGGGAGGAGCGAGTCCAGTCTGGTCGCGAGCGTTTTAGAGGAGATCTTACAGTCCAGATTTATTAAAGATATTGGTCGATAATTCTTTGTCAGTAGTGGATCTTTCCCTTCTTTAGGGATGATGATGATGATGGTAGCTTCACTCATTGAGTTTGTTACCCCTTTATTTGAAGCGAATGATTGTAATAGCTTTAGCGAATTATTTATAAAAGCCGGCTGAGAAGTCTTCATGGCCTGGTGCATTATTGCTTTTGAGGTTCTTAATGGAGGCAGAGATTTCCTGTATTGTGAAGGGGGAATTTAGCTTTGAGTTATCTACTTCATTGAGTTTTGGGAGACCTAAGGAGTTCAGGTAGTTAGTGCATGCCTGGGGGTCAAAGTCTAATTTATTTTTGTAGAGGTCCTCGTAGAATGATTTAAAGGCTTGTAGAATGTGGTGTTGCTTGGTTTGGAAAGCGTTGCTCTGTTCTTTAATTGAGGCAATGTTAAATTGCTTTTTCTTGTGCTTGAGGTAGGATGCCAGTAGTTTCCCGGCTTTGTTGCCCTCGCATAGTTTCAGAGCTTTAAATGTATTAATCCAAACCCCAGCCCTTCTGCTAAGTATCACGTTGTAATCATATTTCTTTTTAGTGAGGTTGTTCAGAATTGGTTTGTTTTTTAGATCAGCTGCATGAGCTAATTCCAGGGCTTTAATGTCCCTCTCCAGGTTTACAAGTTCAAGGTTTAATTTCTTATTTGTTTGTACGCGGATGCCAATAATCACCCCTCTTATGGTGGCCTTAAGTGCATCCCAGACAATTGATATATCCGAGCCTGGAGTATCGTTTAAAGTAAGGTATTCATGTATGGCGGCCTCAATCTTTTTTTTGTTTTCAGGTTCGGTTAAGATGTCTTCATTAAAGCGCCACCGTTTTGGGGGAAGAATGGATCGTGAGCCGGCTAGTTTGGTTTATATGCTGGAGTGGTTGGAGACCAATTTGGGTGCTATGTTGGTTTCTTCTATGAGGTGTGTGAAGGGGCTGTTGATTAGAATGTGACACTACTACGCTACTCTCTTACTACCGACCAATATATGATACACGTTGGTTTACTGATTCACTCTCCCGATGCCCCCACTCAGTGTTCTCTCTATACTAAAACATTGGTATAAGCCATCCACACACCCAAGGTGTTCCTGAACCTCTCTGTAGTGGGATCAATGACTTGTGCCGTCTGATATTACTTGTTTACCTGATTGTATACTGATATGTTTTATGTATGTTATTATTATCCTACCATGTTAGTGACTATTATACTGCTCCCATTTTCTCTGTTCATTCCTACTGCCCCTACCCTGTCTTTGTGAAGCGCTCTGATATCTGTAAGGATCTTGTTCGCGCTATACAAAACTTTGAATAAATAAATAAATAAATAAATGTAGTCGATTCTTGAATAAGAATTGTGGGGTGCCGAATAAAATGTGTAGTCCCTTCCGTCCGGGTGCTGTAAGCACCATGAATCTTGTAGGTCGTATTTGGAGCAGAGACGTTTTAAGCTATCGTGGGAGCGTGTAGGGTGATAAGCACAGTTAGACTGGCGATCGACTGTTGGATCTAAAGGGAGGTTAAAGTCCCCTCCAACAATTATTAATTCATCCTGTGGTATGTTCTCTAGTGTAGGTGAGATTGACTCCCAAAGGTCCGGGTCATCCCCATTTGAGCCGTAGATATTCAAGACATGAATGGGGTCGTCATCCCTCAATAGGTGTGCCATAATTAGTCTAGCATTGTTGTCCTGAATGTATGATACCAGGGAGATGTTGGATTTTCTCGCAATGAGGGTGAGTACCCCCCTTTTTTTGTGTACTGCCGGAGAACATAGAGTGTGTGAAATCCAATGTTGTTTGATGAAATCAGCATCTTCGCTTGACAGTTTGGTCTCTTGGAGGAGGAAGATGTCACCCTTGGATTTAGCTAAGTATTCCAGGATTTTCCTACGTTTAACTGGGTGGTTAAGCCCTTTGACGTTTAGGGATTCTATGTTGAGGCCGTCTGACAGAGATTTGGTTTGGGTCATGGGGCTGCTATGTGTCGCTTCTGACGTGGCCAACCTACTATAGTGAAGTTTGTGAAGGTTGTGACCCTGGGAGATGGTATAACAGGGCTATAAGGCTCGTGAACTTTAAAAAAGGGCTGTGAGTATACGTGTCGAGCAACCACTGAGAGGCAAGCCGGGCTTATTGAGAGCGGTACTACTGTTAGGAATAAGGCATCAAATAAGGAAAGAAAATAGAACAGAAAACAAACTGAAACGACCCAAAGGGGATATTTTCTCCCTCCCCTCCAAACCACACATCTCCCCCCTCCCTATCCCCCCCCCACCTCCCCCAGGAGTAGAACTTTGGAGCAGCGACGGCAGTTCCGTCCAAGCTCAACGTAGGATGAATTGTTGGGCGTTGATATAACAGGAGATATTAAACATTGCTAGCTAGTGTGTCATAACTGTGCATAACATAGTGAAACTGCACATCAAATAGTGAGCATGATATGCCGGATTAACATTCTATGGGACCATTGATAACACATCAGAGCGATTTTTCAACATATTAACTATATTGGTCACTCCCTTCTAGAGCGAAAGTAACAACAGTGTTAACATGCGTCATCTCCGCATTGGTACTTAATAAGCATTGAGACTTAATAGGTATATAAGCTACATATGGAACTTAGAGTGCTGGTATGAGTCAGGCATAAGCGGTTCCAAACCTCACAGTGGTTCTGAGGAGTGATCATCGTTACGGTTTAACATTGATCGTGATTGAGGAGAAAAGATATTCATAACTGGTGCTGATGCTCTGACTCGGTCTGTGACAAAAAGAATAACAGAACAGGAACAGAAATGAAACTTATTGGTTAGGTGGTCTTGTTAGACAGGCGACCTACTCTAAAGTGAGGGCAAGTGAGAGCTCGCCATTGACCGGCTGACGGTACAACCAAGCCCAAGGACAGCGAGCAGGTGAAAGACAATGACTACCCGCAGTTGCGATAACGACCAGCTGAACCCTGTCCCGTGCTGGGGTTAGAAGTTTCTTGAGCGTATGTCTTCCGTTTGTTCGAGGAGCTACTCGAGGAGTCCATTGATTGTGGAGGAGAGTCTTCCAGGTAATGGGCGAGATCGCGTGGGTCAGAGAAGATACGAGGATTGCTGTGGACTATGATCTTGAATTTCGCTGGACCTGCGAATGAGAATTGTATTCCCTTCGATTTCAACCTTTCTCTTTGAGATAGAAAGCCTTTCCGGATCTCAACAGTGTCTTTGGAGTAGTCCTGAGTAAAGGTAATTCGATGGCCCTCCCAGGTGACATAGTGGTTGTTTCTGGCGTATTGCAAGATAGCTTCGGTGTGCTGGAAGCGCAGTGGCTTGCAGATCAAGTGACAAGGGCCCTTTTTCCCATGGAGGACGAAGGTCGGTATCCTGTGAGCCCGGTTGAGCTCTAGCCCATGATTAAAAGTGATACCTGTGACTGCCGGGATCCACGCTTCCAGAAAAGCAACGCAAGATTCAGCGTCCTTCTCCGCATTTTCAGGCACCCCAAAAATGCGTACATTTCCCCTCCTGTTCCTATCCTCCAATTCCGCGTTCTGACGATTGAGGGTGTCGGTCGTCTTTTGAAGTTGTAGTATAGTCTTGGATGAAAGGTTTGTTTTGTCCTCAACATCACTTATTCTCTGTTCTGCCTCACCGATGCTTTTGTGTACTAAGTTCATGTCCACCCTTATCGCAGTGAGTTCAAGCTGCATGGTGTCGGTATTACCTTTTGTAGATTTTGATAGGTCATGGACCTCTGCCAGCTTTTTTGAGGATCATGTCTAATATGCTGTTGAGTTCCGCTCTTGCTTTTATGGGCGATTCCGACAGGGAAGGTTCAGCCCGCACTTTCTTGTTGTTCGTTTTATCTTCCCTTTCTGCCATTTTACCAGGATTACGGGCAAGACTGGCGTTAGAGCGAAATACTCCCGGTTTGACAGTGGGAACAGGCCCGGAGAGAGAGGCTAGTCTGTGGGAGTAACCGGTTTTGGTCAGTGCGCAGGGTGTAGGTTTAAATGAGTACGCAGGATGAGTGCAGGGTGTATCTTGCGGCCAAATATTGCTTCAGGGGTCAGGTTACTTACAGGATTCTTTCTCCACTGCCTCACTGCCTCACCAACCCATTGACTGTGACAGTGACAGTGGCACTGCCCCTTTATAGAGGTTGGCGACTCTCCGCTGTCTCCGCTGTCTCACTGCACTATTCTTCGGACTTCCTGCATCAAAATCATCATATTGCAGGGTTGACCTTTACTCCTTTACATGTCAAGTCAAATATGGACACAGAGTTTAGTACCAGTGACAGTGGTAGTGGCAGTATTCAGAGATTCAGTGTACAGTATTACAGTGCACAGTGTACAGTATTCCAGCTATTCAGTATCAGTATCAGTATTCAGTATCAGCGAACAGTGTTTATTTCCAGTGGTTTAAATAATGACAGTGAGTAATTTAATACCAGCTCCAGTGGCATAAATTAGACCCAATGACTGCAGACAGGCTTACTGCACTGGTGTTGTTGTGTACTCCAGCTTCGCGCTATTATAATGTCTAAATCACCGCCATTTTGAAGTCAGGCGAGTCGGTGAGCAGTCACGAGTGTTGTGGGGGCCAGGGTTGAAAGCAGGCAGACTTGACCCTGATAGCGTGAGATGGGCAGGTTTACTTTAAAGTGCTGCGATGTGGGGGCTGCCACCTGGAGCGTCGCTTGAAGCACCGGAATCAGCCGTCAGCATGCAGACATTCTCCATTGCTGGGACAGGCATGGTGGTGCGGAGGCACGAGACCGGTCAAAATTACAGAGAAAATCGCCGGAACAACCCGTGGTTGGCTGCGTGGAGGACGGCTCACCTTGGCAGTGTCAGCAAAGTGAAGCAGGTACTATTAGCAGGTGGGGGGTAGGTCACAGCAGACACATCTCTGGATCCCCGTGTCCAGCGCCATGTTAGGACAACATGAGGTGGCTGCACCCACGCTTCAGCTCGGGGCCTGAAAAAAGCATTTACCCTTCACTACATGCTCCGGTTTTTTGCTCCGGGTGCTCCCTGTTGGGTCGGGAGGAAGAATCAGCCACCGGCAGGTCTGGGCACTTTGTGGTGATCTCCTGGGGAGAAAGAAGTCACTCTGCTACGCGGCAGGGAACAGATCAGGCGGCCATTTCCACTGCCGTCCAAGCCACGCCCCGACCATTGTAGCTTTTGGTTTCAAAACGTCCTGCTTGGCAAAAACACACATCTGCACATTCCTCCTGAAATCCTAATCATACTGCAGCCATGCAACGCAGTGTACATTTGCTGGCTTCATTCATTTTATTCTTGAACAAGAGAACCTTTCCGCGAAACTTTGCACCATGACTGTTGCAAGTGTCCTAAATGTAGCAAACTGGTTATTAATAGTCCTTTCTACCCTTGCTATTTTTTTCTCATCTTTTTCTTTTTGCTTTCCTGATTTATGTCAAGTTCCTTTCTTCCATCTCCAATAATGAAACAATATCGATATCTTTTTTTCTCCCATTTTCTCTCCTTCATTCTGAAGGGGATGTAGAAAGCTTAGCCTGGCACTTCAGTCACCATAGATGCCTGGCCTGGCGGAGAAGTTAAATGTATTGCTTCTGTTGTGTCGTGGCCAGTGATAAAGCAGTATCCTCACACATAGAGGTACAAACAGTGCTTTAAATGGGGAAAAAATAAGTGCAGGTACTCATTAAAATGAGCTACAGGTGTAGTGAGGGGGCGGGGCTAGGGGCGGGGCTAAGGGAAAGACATGATGATACTTAACAACTTCTATATTAGTTGGAGCACATACCAAAACACATGATAAATGTGTTTATATGAACAAAGCAGATTAACTCATTACACAAAATAATAGAGAAAAGGGATAATATGTTAACATTTACTTTTTTTGCAATAGTTGCACCTTCTTAATGTCATACTGTTAATTGCTGTTTGGAACAATACTATATATTTTTGATCACGCGAGTAGTAAGAAACTGAAAATACCCTCATGTCGAACCAAAGCTCTTGTGGCACTAAGCAAATGAAGCAACTCATCATGACCCTCCCAAGAAGATACCTCTTGTCTCTTTCATCGATCTATCCATTCATCCTTTCATCCTACCATTTACCTGCTGATGTCCACCATTTAACCTTTACATTCTATCATCTATTCAGTCTTTTATCAATCATTCAGTTTTTCACCATTCCGTCTATTCACCCTTCATATCCAAACCTATGCATCCATTTCCAAACCTATCCATTCATCCTTTCACTCATCCATCTCTTTATCCACCCTTTCCCTCATCCATCAATCATTTCCCTCATCCATCCATCAACCCTTTCACTCCTTTATTCCATCCACCCTTTCACTCGATCCCTCCTTTCACTCATCCGTCATCCACCCTTTCATCCATCCCTCCTACCTTTCATTCATGCATCTAATCTTTCACTTAACCACACATCATCTGCCCTTTATCTAATCACCCACCCTCTTTCATCCATGCATGCTTTCACTCATCCATCCATCTATTCATCCATCTAGCTATCCATCTACCCTTGCCACATAAAAGACTTAAGGTAGATGAAAACCATCTTTTCTCTTCACCTAACATGGCTTTTTTAATTGCCACCAGGGCCGGACTGGCCGTAGCCTGATTGCCACTGCCAAAGCACTGAAATGATTCCTGTGCTTGCGGGAATGCACAGGATAGTTTGAATGTGATTGACAGCATAGGGCCGGAATGGACCCTGCCCTGTCAAGCACAGCGTGATGGTGAGCACTCGGACATTATTCAAATGAGCCCTGCTGAAAGCTCAGCTGGGGCTCAGATCGGGGGCTGCAGAAGCGGCGGCTTGGCTGCCAGAGACACGCCCCCTCCTGCTCACCAGCACAGGCAATGAGCCTACCTCTCATGAGTACTGGTACTCTCCACGGCAGTAGAGAAGTGCCGGTACTCAGAGTTATAAATCTAAGAAGTGTCGGTACTCAGTACGGGTGAGTACCGACCTATTTAAAGCACTGGGTACAGAGTATTCTGAGGCCCACACAAGAATGATGCATAGACTGGTAGTACATTGCTTGGTGCCCAGCTCCAGCGGGTGTTGTTCTAAAAACCACACACAACCGACTCCCTACATTTTATTACTTCGCCCCACGTGGTCTTGAGGTCAGACCACGTTATTGTATACAGAACCCCTGTTGGCTACTTAACAGTCCTTCACTTCAGTTACGTCACTGGAGAGACACTACATTTCTCCCCAAAAAGAACAAGTTGAAAACCAACCACAGTACTGAACATCAATAACATTTTTATGTCCTGAAAACCAAACTGGGAGGGGCTTAAAGACTTTTACAGCATTGCTACAGCAGATGTGTCTGGCCCTACAAAACAGATAATAGACTTAACACAGGCAATTACATTAATGACTAGAGTTTCTGTTACCTGTTTAAGCATGCCTATTTATTACATTAGGTGATCTTTCAGCTTCCTGGAAGGCGAGGGGTTCCCCTCAGTGCATATCTCATGCAAGTGCTGTTCAGGTGACTTAGCTTCACCACTCAGCTCACTGCCTAGGACAGTGGAAGCCAGTTCAGGAATACTGTCCCCTGACGCCAGTGGAGAGGGACCCAGGCTTCCTGACTCTGACACCTGTCATGCTCATCTGAGTTTCACTGCCAACCATGTTGCTAGAAGACACATCACTTTGGTGAGACTTCTGGAATGCTGACACATTCTGAGTGACTCCTTCGGTCCCAATGCGAACTGTAAGTTTATTACTATGCATGTTGATGATGGTCCTTGAGAACCTCTTGAAAGTTAGTCGAAATTCTTAAAGAGGATTAAGTCTCCAACGGCAATAGAGGATAATTTTGCATGCCGGCATTGGCTATCTCTATCATTGGCTTTCTGTATTTTCTCATGCACTCGGCGATCATCGATAGAGGCAGGTGTCCATTCACGGTGGTGTGGGATGTGTCGATGATTACTCTACCCATTGAAAGGTGTTCAGGAGCCCGCCGTGTGGTGGAGTCTGCCCTTAATCCCGTAGGAATGAGTAGATGGCCAGTTCAAGAGCCTGTTGGCTGGCAGATGCGATCCAAATTACTGTGTTTAATGTCCTCATGAATCTCTCTACCTCGCTGTTTGCTTGAGACCAACGGGTTGTGATTCATTTGTGAGATATGTTCAATGATTTTAGATAGGCTGCCACCTCTTCACCTTGTAACAGTGGATCATTGTCAGTCTTTAGCACTTTTATCAAACCAAGTGTTGCCATGATCTTCTCAATCTTGGGTGTGACTTCTGGATATTTTGAATAGTCATCAATCATGACCATGGTTTGTCTTCCATTTGGCGGGAGACTCTCAAAATCAAGGCTAGCACTCACCCAAGGTTGTTGGGGTCCTATTTCCTTCATCGCCGGAGCCAGTGAATTGGTTTTGCCTGATTCTTGACAGGTGCCTGGCCTTACTTCCGCTTCGACTTGTTCGTCCATCAAGGGAAAACACACCTTGGCTCATAACCAACATTTGGTCTTGGCAAATATCCTGATGTCTAGCATGGCTGAGCTAAACAACCTGGTCAGTGACACTGGTGGAAATGACTATTCAGTGCCCTCACAGGAGGCAGCCATACTGGATCAGTGCTCAGCTCCTGGTGAACATGATAGAGACTTTCCCGATGCGTCTGGCATCGGGGTGAGCTGAGCATAATTTTTTTAATGCACCCCACTGGTCGGTTTTTACAGCATTCAGTGCTTTTTGGCGGCATTCATCACAATTTGTAGCTTGATGGATGACTCCCATGAAGAGCGGAAGAGGGCGAGACTGATCAGCCATGCAGCTCATGTATTCTGCTGTTTCGTCTGCCTCTTCTTCTTTTTGGAGTTTGGCAGCACGAGGATGCCGCAACAGGTAGTCAACGTGGTTGTGGCGGCATCCGGGACAATAGTCTACCTTACAGTTGTATTATTGAAGTTGGAGCATCCACCTTTTGATCCGTGGAGGTGGCTTTTAGGCGGTTCCTTTAAATAGGGATATGAGGGTTTGAATGTCAGTTGTGACTGTAAACAGATTGCTTATACATATAGATGAAAATGGTGACATCCCCAAAGTATGGTGATCCCGTCTTCCCAATCTGAGAATACCTTTGCTCCTTCTTGGTGAGGAATCAGCTTGCAAACACCACTCAGGTCCAATCTTCTTCTTCTTCTTGTTCCATCAGCACAACACCTAGCGCATTTGGACCTGCACCTACTGCTATTGTCGTCTCCTTTTGAGGCTTGAAGTAGAACAGTGTTGTATCAGCTGAAAAAGCTTCTTTAGTAGCTTGAAAAGCCTGTTCTTGTTCAGAACCTCATGACCATCAGATTGAGGATTTGAGGAGGTGTCTGAGTGATTGCATGAGTGTCGTAAAGTCCTTGATAAAATGGCTGCAGTAAATGACTATACTTTAAAAATTGCGAAGTTCAGTCACTGAAGTTGGCGGGTAAGCTTTTTTGATATTTGCACCTTGTCAGGGTCAAGAGCTATTCCTTCTGACGGGAACACATTCCCAAAGAAGTGTCGTTTTTACAGGAATTTGCACTTACTGCAGTGTAGGATGAGGCCAGAGTCTGGAATCCTTTGACATGCTTTCTTCAAGCTTTATGTTGAGTTCTGGAATGCTCATGGCATGTATTAAGAAAACGTTGTTGACGCTGTCAATTCCTGGGAGGCCAAGTAGGAGTTCATGTTTGACATTTAGAATATTTCTGCGGCACTCTAGATCTCAAAGTTCAGCCACTTGTAGCATTGCAGACCTACATAAGTAGAAGAGGTTGTGATGTAATGGGATTCCTCTACTAGGACAAGCTGGTGATAGCCAGAACGCAAATTCAGTTTGGAGAACCAGCAGGCCTCGCTAAGTTCCCCAATCAGGTAATCTGTTGTTGGCGTTAGATGTCGCTCCTACTTAATAGCGACATTGGGTAGGTGCATGTCTACACATATCCGGACAAAGAGTGAGAATGGAGGGTGCACAGCAAGGCTTAATGAAGTATACGTGAAAAGTTAAACAGTAGGGTGCACTCTTTGGAGGCGTTTCCATCCAAACGCCTATGAAATTATAGAAAGAGTCGTGTGCGCATGAATATGCGTGTACATCCCAAAGGGGCACACCAAAACGGATCAAATGATTGATTCCAATGTCTTAAACATAAACATTTATTTTCGTTATGGTGGAGAGTTTTTTCATGATATTGTCATCATATCAACAAAATTTACGGCAAAATCCAAAAATGGTCACTAAATGAAGACTCCGATGCATTTCGGGCGGGCTGCCCTTTGTCAAGGAGCGCTGAAAGAAGAAGAGACGAGCCTGAGTTGAAGGGAGGCGAGGAGAAAAAAAGTGAAGCATGCACTATTCGGGAGTGGGTGTGAGCTGTGGTTGGAAGGTGATGTGGGGTTCGGAAGTGAATAATGGGTTGAAGTGACTAGGTTAACTAAGGTAGCCCCGAATAGTCACAAGTGCATCGATCTCTTTGAGAATTTGGTTCGTCAGGATCTGTCGAAAATAAACTTTAAAAAAAACCTCTAAACATAAAAACATTACACAAAAGGATCTGGATACCTTAAAAAATTTGGCAAATAACCTGCATATAAAATGCGTTAAAGCAGATAAGGGCGGCGCCCTTGTGATTCTGAACACCAGCATGTACACTCAGCGCCTACATGAACACATTCAGGATGCAAATACTTACATGCAACTGGACTACAACCCTACCAGGGAGTTTCAAACCATCCTACAAAGCATAGTATTTAAAGCACATGAAGCTGGTACCATTGAAGACCGCACCAAAAGCTATTTGTTGCGAGACTATCCAAGAAGTCCTGTTATACACATGTCGCCCAAGATTCACAAGAATCTACACGACTCACCTTTCAGACCGATCGTCTCAACCAAAGGATCAATACATGAGCCCGTCGGCAAATTTATTGACAGATACCTTCAACCCTTAGTCATCAAAATGACAAGCCATATTAAGGACACCACCGAATTCCTACTCAAATTGGCACAAATCAACATGAACGAATCACTCATACTATGTACAGCTGACGTCAGTTCTTTGTACACTTCCATACCCCACCAAGGGGGCATTGAAGCCATTGAACAAGCCCTACTACAGAGTGACATTGACACGCCTATGCAAACATTTTTAATGGAACTCATGGTATATACGTTATACCATAGTTATTTTCAACAAGACGACAAGTGGTACCTTCAGCTATCTGGAATGGCGATGGGGAACTGTGCGGCTCCAACCTACGCCAATATTTATATGCAAAACTTTGAAAATCTACACATATATGGCAATACTAACATCTACGACAAAATCAAGATGTACGTCAGGTACATCGATGACCTCTTTTTTATGTGGACAGACACCAAAGATTCCCTCACTAATGCTCTTAGTGAATTGAACACAAAGGATGAGCGTATCAAATTGACCTGGCAAATGAGTGATATAGAAATCTCCTTCCTTGACGTCATCGACAAGATCACTGATAAAGGGATAACTACCGACTTACACCGAAAAGCTACAGATCGTAACAATACGTTACATTACACGAGCTTCCATCAAGGATCCCTCAAGAGGCACCTACCGTATTCGCAAATGTTACGTGTGAAACGCATCGTCTCTGACGAAAACACACTTAACATTAGGATTAAAGAAATGCATGATCGATTCTCTGACAGAGGCTACCCTCAAACCATTCTTAATGAAGCCCACACTCGAGTTGCAGCCATCAGTAGAAAAGAAAGCCTCACCAAAAAAACTAGGTCAACTGATCAACGTATGGTATTAGTGTCTAAATACTCCACGACAAGTGCAACCTTTAAGAAAATTATTCTCAACCACTGGCCCATCCTACAGATGGAACCCGACTTCAGGGACAGTTTTCAGACTCCACCACTGTTCGCCTACACCCGCAGCAGTAACATGAAGGAAATTCTCACCAAGAAAACGTCCACTCACAAAGACTACAAAGGAACCTTGCCGTGCATGAATTGCAATAATTGCAATTGTATAATTAAAGGAAACACCATAAGACACCCAATGAAAGGTCATCCTATCAAATTACATGTCAACGCCACCTGCGATTCTATGAATCTGATCTATGCCATTAAATGCCCTTGTGGCCAACTATACGTAGGCAAAACTGAGAGAAAAGTTAAAACACGTATGAACGAACACAGGTCTAATATTCGTACCAAAAATGAGAAATCCCATGTTGCCGCTCACTTTAATGCATCTCATCACACCATTGCTCAACTTCAGTTCATCGTTCTAGAAATGATCACAAAGAGTGAAGGAACAGACAATCGCAAACTTCTCCTCAAAAGAGAACTAGAATGGATTCATCGTTTGCAAACTCTGAAGCCACATGGACTCAACGACCGCGTCGAATTCAGCTGCCATCTATAATGCTGATTACGTCCCATTTACTGTATTGGTTGATATCTCTCATTGCTCTTTATTTAACTTCCTTCATGTATTCTTTTCGCTATTTTCACCATTTTTCCATTTTATTTTTCCTTTCCAATATGGCCGTCATGTTTCCGTCTCACACATCACGTTAGTCCTCTCTCTACCTCCACGCCTTACGTTACCCTGCCGGACTCCACCGGTTCCCTCATTCACAACCCGACTACCCACCGACTGAACCCACGCCTGTCGGCGTCTTCATTATGACGTAAGCTCTTCTTTTAGACACTTAACTCTAGCATCGCTTATACCTTCACTTTTAATATCCACTCGCTCATTCAAGCCCGTCACGTTTTTTCACTAACCTCGACCTCCCTATCATATCTCTACACTCCTTCAACGACCGGTAATTAATCTAGCCACCCCGACCCGCTATTCACTTATAAAATCACTTGCTTATTAAGCCCGTTACGTTTTTTCTACTTACCTGGACCCACACTATTTCACTACCTTAGTTAACCTAGTCACTTCAACCCATTATTCACTTCCGAACCCCACATCACCTTCCAACCACAGCTCACACCCACTCCCGAATAGTGCATGCTTCACTTTTTTTCTCCTCGCCTCCCTTCAACTCAGGCTCGTCTCTTCTTCTTTCAGCGCTCCTTGACAAAGGGCAGCCCGCCCGAAATGCATTGGAGTCTTCATTTAATGACCATTTGTGGATTTTGCCATAAATTTTGTTGATATGATGACAATATCATGAAAAAACTCTCCACCATAACGAAAATAAATGTTTATGTTTAAGACATTGGAATCAATCATTTGATCCGTTTTGGTGTGCCCCTTTGGGATGTACACGCATATTCATGCGCACACAACTCTTTCTACACATATGCAGACCTCACTGGGTTGTTTAGGCTTCCTGACCACTATGATTGGAGACACCCACGAGGTGGGCCCTGCCACTCCCTCTCAATTATGCCGGTGGGTACGAGTTTGTCTAGTTCTTTTTCCACTTGAGGCCTCAGATGAAAAGCAATACGAAGATGATGAAGGGCTATTGGCTGCTCTGATGCATCTATGTGTAATCATATCTCCTTGCCTGGCAGGCATCCGATGCCTTCGAACACTATAGGGAATTAATTGTAGATGTTAGTGATGACTTCTTAGTATACTCTAAATGCAAACCTTATGATTCAAAGGGCTTTTGCTGCTCTGCGTCCTCTTAACATGCTGTGGCTTTCTTCAGCAACATATATTTGCATATCTATGGCTCTAGATCCATATGAAAGCGTCCTTCCGAATTTCCGTTTTGCACCTTGTGGCTTGTTTTTTGCCATAGGCGAATACTCTGACATTGCTTGGTGTAAACGTGGATGTGGTTGCATGGCATGGTATGCTTATGACAACATTATGTTGCTGGATGCCCCTGTGTCTACTGCTGCTTTTGATGGATGATTTCTGATGAATGTTTGGTACTGAGAAGCTGGTGTGTGCCTTGGGATGCTGTGCCTACAATGAAAATAGAGTGCATGATGTGCTCTTCATTGTCTTCGAAAAAATTGGGAGTTGGGCCCGCTGGGGAAGAGGGTAGGTCGGGCCACTGTCAAATGGACACAAATGGGGTTTTACCTATGCCTCTATGAAAAGTATTTCACCATGAATGATAGTATTGGGTAAACCAAAATTTATTAGTTTATCCTGACAATTATGTCTTTTCTTTTCAATCAATTTAGATTTTTAGTTATTTTAGTGCAGGCAGATTAAAAAAGCATTATCAACTTCATGTGCTGCCATAAAGTACCGCATCACACTATCAGTACAAACTAATCATATATACAATAAACACATTACTATACAAACAGTACATAAATAAACAATTGAAAATGTCAAAGTGCTCAAAATTTTGTTGAAACATGGAACTATTACTCAATAGTACAGTCACAGTCCAAGATGGCAAATCATCTCTTGAACAAAAAGCAATATGGTAAATTATTTCAGACCAATGCTAAGTTGACCCACTTATGGGCTAATCATAAGTTCAAGCATAAATCGCAGGCATTAAATGTATACCAATAACAATGTCAAGAAATATCTTAAATATAACCCAATAACAATGTCAAAAAAATGCCGACGCGTTTCGAGTCTCATGGATAAATCAGAGGACTCTCATCAGGGCTGTATTATTCAGGTCCATGGAAGCTATTTACAAAAAGAAGAAAAACACAAATTATACCTATCTGGTCCTCAACCCATTGCATCTTTACAAACAACTATTTACAAAGATTAAAGTGCAGCATACCTGATATTTTCAGATTCCAATGCTGCACTTGTATTGAACTGTGGTCTAGGTCGTGGCCGCCCACTGCAACAGATCGATGTATTTAGAACATTGTCTAAGGATTGTTGGGGCAAAAATAGGGCAGAAGCGGGGATTTATTTTTACCTGTCACGTTTTAAACAGACGAGGATTCTGACTTGCTGCCTCCAAAAATTGTCTTCATGCGGATCCCGTTCTCTAAAAAGTTTGGACAATTATTGTAAAACCTGCGCTTTACATGTTTGTGTTGTACATTAACTAAAAACGCTATGGTGCACTGACTTACTTGCCACGCTGCCCGCGGCGGGCCTCACTGCCGCTGCATCATGTCCGGTGTTTGTAAACTCTGCGGAAAAGATGAATGCAGTCAAGAGTATGTGAGCCTGACCCAGCTACTCGTGTCGGCGAAATTGTCACCACTTTGTTTAGACATTAGCACGAAGACTACCTTCGTTTTAGTTTTTAGAAGCGTGTCCTGAATTTGAACCGATTCTGGGTAGACCGCCACCAAGAGCGGGCTTCACTACCGCTGTATTTTGTATGATGGAATCAATTGCTGTGAAAACATAAAAAGCGGGAAAGGGCGTGTGAGCCTGACACCGAGGTTTGTGCCGGTAGCAGTATTGTCTTATTCTTTGCGCATTTGACGGAGCCTACCTTCAAGAAAGTTTTCAAAGCGTGTATTCCGTATGCATCACCGCGGGCTCAATCTCCTCACAGGATAGACCTTCGAGTTTGAAAACCTAGTCATATGATGCTCATGTGACCTGTGGGAGTGGAAACCTGGGATGCTAGCTGATGTTTCCTGGGAGTTGTAGTTCCCCTTCGGTTCTGTGCACAAATCATGCTCTGTTTATTTCGCTGAGACAATTTAAACCATTGTTCACACTATCAAATTTCATTATGAGGTAGGCTTCTTTTTGAAGTAAAGCCGTCTCTACATTAGAGAAATGTTTTGGATCAATCCAGAACAGTATTGTCCACTTGAAATCATTTTCAGTGTGGTTACTGTTCACGAAATGTTCCACCATGGGCGCAGTCAGCACTTTTTTCTTAATCCGTGAACGGTGTTGGGTGATCCTTACATTTGCTGCCTGAGTGGTCTTCCCTATATACATTCTGTTGCAGGCGCATACCACAGCGTAGACCACGTTCTTAGTTTTGCAATTCGTAAAAACATCGTGTTTCCATGACACACCATTATGTGAAAAAACATTACCTTCTAGTGTCCCCGCACATGAAACACAATTACCACACTTGCGGTGCCCACAGATTGGTTTTAAGTTCCACTGCGATATTAAATCACTTTTTTGCTTCGGAATTGAACTGTCAGCCTTAATCAGATGTTGCCCTACGCTTTTGTTTTTACACATGGCGAAAATAGGTTTTTGGAGGGGGGGTTGCAATGTTTCCAATAAGTGCCAATTTTTGAGAATGATGCGCTTGAATTGGTTCGTGTGCTGACCGAAGGTCGACACGCAGACCAATTTGTCAAGCTCCTCCTTCTTCTTCACTTTTAGCAGGGTGTCCCTTGGAATGAATCTTGCTCTTTTTTTAGAGTGTGAAAGCAATTTTTTGGGGTAACCCCTGTTCGCCATTTCTTCGCAGAATACAGCTGCATGTTTTTCAAAGTCAGACATGGACGTGCAATTACGCCTTATCCTTAGTAGCTGCCCATAAGGCAAGTTCTCTCTTAGGCATTGTGGGTGTGAACTTTTATAATGCAGAATGGTATTTCTGTCTGTAGGTTTTTTATGCAACGTCGTGAAGAGCGTTCCATTACTGCTGCCTACGGTGACGTCCAGAAAAGTCATCTTTTGATGGTCAGAATTCATTGTAAATTTTATATCATTATGGCGAGAGTTTAGCCAGGCATGAAACTGGTCTAACTGGGTCTGGCTCCCCTGCCACAGGAGCCAGACATCGTCAATATAGCGTAACCACTGAAGTATGTTTGCCAAAAATGGATTATTGTTGTATATGAATCGTTGTTCATATTGATCCATATAGAGCACTGCCAGCTCCGGCGCATAGGGACAACCCATGGCTGTCCCCTTGATTTGAATGTAAAACTCATTCTCAAATTTGAAATAATTGTTTTTTAGTGTAATTTCAGCCAAAGACACAATGAATGATGTTGGTACCCTATGGGGTCTCTCTCGTTGGTCCAGATTTATTTCTATCACCTCTAACGCCTCATCCTGAGGGATTTGGGTGTATAGAGAGGCTACGTCAAGTGTTACCATCAATTGGATTTTGTCATCAAATGGCTCCCCTTCGATTTTGGTGATAAAATCGGTCGTGTCGCGCAGATGTGACTTTACCTGCACTATGCACGGTTTTAAGAAAAAATCGATGTATTTCGATACTGGCTCTAAAGCAGAGTCACAGCCCGAAACGATGGGTCTGCCTGGGGGTACCTGTGCATTTTTGTGTAATTTAGGCAAAAAATACACCACCGGTGTTCTTGGTGATTTCTTGTTCAAATATTCGAACTCTTTAGGTCCCAGGAAGCCCTCATCCAACCCTGTCTTTGAAATTCTGAGAATTTTGTCTTGGATTGCATGTATAGGGTCTTCCTTGGACGGCCTATACCAATCACGGTTATTGACATGTGACTGACCTTCTGTGAGGTACATGGAGCGTGGCCACAACACCACCGCCCCACCCTTGTCAGCCTGCTTGATTATAATTGATGTGTCAGATTTCAGATCACTAATTGCTCTAGTCATCCCCTTACTGATGTTATTTTTCATAAACTTTTTGGTTTTTTCAAGTTTGGTGAGTGATGATAGGACCGTTTGTTCGAATGCAATTATTTGCTTTGGAATGTTTATAGTCGGAGTGAATTTTGACTTAACTCTCAACCCAGTGGTTTCATTACTGGACGTCACTTCAGCAGAAGAAAAGAATGCCTTCAGTCGTATTTTACGACAGAAATTTAGTGCTTCCAATTTAAGTTTGGTAAAATCTGTTTTTTTGTTTGGGACAAACTTGAGGCCAAGGCCTAAGAGCATCTCCTCATCTTTCGTAAGTTGTTTGTCCGAAAGGTTGACTATAGTGGACACATTTAGTTGTTGTTGTAAGTCTTGTTGCGGGTTCGCATGTCCCATGGCTGCTTGAAGCGGACACGCGACTGCCCACCCCTGGCTAAAAAAGAAGATGACGAGGAGGCGGATGAGGCACCCCGTCTTTTCGAATTATTCTGCCTCGAGTCGTTAGAGGAATCAGATGAAGTTGTGTCGGAAAAAGTGAGAAATCTATTTCTGGATCTACCCTGATACGAGGTAAGGGCCCCCCGTGATTCTCCTGACGTGTAGAAGTCTTCTTTAAGGAAGGGATACACTTGTTCAAGTTTGAAAGATTTGGAATCCCTATCGAATTGAGATGATTTGATGGTAAGGGTATTATCCTTGAAAACCGCAATTTCCTTCTCAATTTTATCCAGAAGCGCTTTTGCTTCTGTGACAGTTTGGGTGTCGTTAATAGTTTTAATGAGTTCCTCTATGTCTGCCTCTTCTTGGCTGCAAATCCGTTGGGCTGTCTCAATGGTATGCACCATTAGATCTCTGCTGCACTTAGTATTTATTTGACTAAATCCCTTCTTGTATTCTGTGTCTTCAGTGAAGATGACCGGGATATTCTTGACCTGGAGGCCCCACGGAATTGTCCCTGCTTTAAGATGTTTTAGCAAAAAGTGGCCATGTAATTCTGTGCGGATGTGTTTTTTTTGAAGACGTATTAACTTATCAGCCTCATTTTGTTGTTTCGCTGAGGTACTGAGGGTGATTGAGGAAAATGGGGAGGACGCAATGAGGTTCTGTATATGGCTTTCCGTGAAGGACAACGTATCTTTATCTGCCATGCTATGCAGGAGAAGAGTCCCCTGCGTTAGAATTAATCTTTGTGGTTGTGTGTAGGAAGGACACGTGTGTGTCAATCCCCACCCACTCGGGTAAATACCCGCTCAATGGATAAGAAAAAATTGGGAGTTGGGCCCGCTGGGGAAGAGGGTAGGTCGGGCCACTGTCAAATGGACACAAATGGGGTTTTACCTATGCCTCTATGAAAAGTATTTCACCATGAATGATAGTATTGGGTAAACCAAAATTTATTAGTTTATCCTGACAATTATGTCTTTTCTTTTCAATCAATTTAGATTTTTAGTTATTTTAGTGCAGGCAGATTAAAAAAGCATTATCAACTTCATGTGCTGCCATAAAGTACCGCATCACACTATCAGTACAAACTAATCATATATACAATAAACACATTACTATACAAACAGTACATAAATAAACAATTGAAAATGTCAAAGTGCTCAAAATTTTGTTGAAACATGGAACTATTACTCAATAGTACAGTCACAGTCCAAGATGGCAAATCATCTCTTGAACAAAAAGCAATATGGTAAATTATTTCAGACCAATGCTAAGTTGACCCACTTATGGGCTAATCATAAGTTCAAGCATAAATCGCAGGCATTAAATGTATACCAATAACAATGTCAAGAAATATCTTAAATATAACCCAATAACAATGTCAAAAAAATGCCGACGCGTTTCGAGTCTCATGGATAAATCAGAGGACTCTCATCAGGGCTGTATTATTCAGGTCCATGGAAGCTATTTACAAAAAGAAGAAAAACACAAATTATACCTATCTGGTCCTCAACCCATTGCATCTTTACAAACAACTATTTACAAAGATTAAAGTGCAGCATACCTGATATTTTCAGATTCCAATGCTGCACTTGTATTGAACTGTGGTCTAGGTCGTGGCCGCCCACTGCAACAGATCGATGTATTTAGAACATTGTCTAAGGATTGTTGGGGCAAAAATAGGGCAGAAGCGGGGATTTATTTTTACCTGTCACGTTTTAAACAGACGAGGATTCTGACTTGCTGCCTCCAAAAATTGTCTTCATGCGGATCCCGTTCTCTAAAAAGTTTGGACAATTATTGTAAAACCTGCGCTTTACATGTTTGTGTTGTACATTAACTAAAAACGCTATGGTGCACTGACTTACTTGCCACGCTGCCCGCGGCGGGCCTCACTGCCGCTGCATCATGTCCGGTGTTTGTAAACTCTGCGGAAAAGATGAATGCAGTCAAGAGTATGTGAGCCTGACCCAGCTACTCGTGTCGGCGAAATTGTCACCACTTTGTTTAGACATTAGCACGAAGACTACCTTCGTTTTAGTTTTTAGAAGCGTGTCCTGAATTTGAACCGATTCTGGGTAGACCGCCACCAAGAGCGGGCTTCACTACCGCTGTATTTTGTATGATGGAATCAATTGCTGTGAAAACATAAAAAGCGGGAAAGGGCGTGTGAGCCTGACACCGAGGTTTGTGCCGGTAGCAGTATTGTCTTATTCTTTGCGCATTTGACGGAGCCTACCTTCAAGAAAGTTTTCAAAGCGTGTATTCCGTATGCATCACCGCGGGCTCAATCTCCTCACAGGATAGACCTTCGAGTTTGAAAACCTAGTCATATGATGCTCATGTGACCTGTGGGAGTGGAAACCTGGGATGCTAGCTGATGTTTCCTGGGAGTTGTAGTTCCCCTTCGGTTCTGTGCACAAATCATGCTCTGTTTATTTCGCTGAGACAATTTAAACCATTGTTCACACTATCAAATTTCATTATGAGGTAGGCTTCTTTTTGAAGTAAAGCCGTCTCTACATTAGAGAAATGTTTTGGATCAATCCAGAACAGTATTGTCCACTTGAAATCATTTTCAGTGTGGTTACTGTTCACGAAATGTTCCACCATGGGCGCAGTCAGCACTTTTTTCTTAATCCGTGAACGGTGTTGGGTGATCCTTACATTTGCTGCCTGAGTGGTCTTCCCTATATACATTCTGTTGCAGGCGCAACATTCCAAAGCAAATAATTGCATTCGAACAAACGGTCCTATCATCACTCACCAAACTTGAAAAAACCAAAAAGTTTATGAAAAATAACATCAGTAAGGGGATGACTAGAGCAATTAGTGATCTGAAATCTGACACATCAATTATAATCAAGCAGGCTGACAAGGGTGGGGCGGTGGTGTTGTGGCCACGCTCCATGTACCTCACAGAAGGTCAGTCACATGTCAATAACCGTGATTGGTATAGGCCGTCCAAGGAAGACCCTATACATGCAATCCAAGACAAAATTCTCAGAATTTCAAAGACAGGGTTGGATGAGGGCTTCCTGGGACCTAAAGAGTTCGAATATTTGAACAAGAAATCACCAAGAACACCGGTGGTGTATTTTTTGCCTAAATTACACAAAAATGCACAGGTACCCCCAGGCAGACCCATCGTTTCGGGCTGTGACTCTGCTTTAGAGCCAGTATCGAAATACATCGATTTTTTCTTAAAACCGTGCATAGTGCAGGTAAAGTCACATCTGCGCGACACGACCGATTTTATCACCAAAATCGAAGGGGAGCCATTTGATGACAAAATCCAATTGATGGTAACACTTGACGTAGCCTCTCTATACACCCAAATCCCTCAGGATGAGGCGTTAGAGGTGATAGAAATAAATCTGGACCAACGAGAGAGACCCCATAGGGTACCAACATCATTCATTGTGTCTTTGGCTGAAATTACACTAAAAAACAATTATTTCAAATTTGAGAATGAGTTTTACATTCAAATCAAGGGGACAGCCATGGGTTGTCCCTATGCGCCGGAGCTGGCAGTGCTCTATATGGATCAATATGAACAACGATTCATATACAACAATAATCCATTTTTGGCAAACATACTTCAGTGGTTACGCTATATTGACGATGTCTGGCTCCTGTGGCAGGGGAGCCAGACCCAGTTAGACCAGTTTCATGCCTGGCTAAACTCTCGCCATAATGATATAAAATTTACAATGAATTCTGACCATCAAAAGATGACTTTTCTGGACGTCACCGTAGGCAGCAGTAATGGAACGCTCTTCACGACGTTGCATAAAAAACCTACAGACAGAAATACCATTCTGCATTATAAAAGTTCACACCCACAATGCCTAAGAGAGAACTTGCCTTATGGGCAGCTACTAAGGATAAGGCGTAATTGCACGTCCATGTCTGACTTTGAAAAACATGCAGCTGTATTCTGCGAAGAAATGGCGAACAGGGGTTACCCCAAAAAATTGCTTTCACACTCTAAAAAAAGAGCAAGATTCATTCCAAGGGACACCCTGCTAAAAGTGAAGAAGAAGGAGGAGCTTGACAAATTGGTCTGCGTGTCGACCTTCGGTCAGCACACGAACCAATTCAAGCGCATCATTCTCAAAAATTGGCACTTATTGGAAACATTGCAACCCCCCCTCCAAAAACCTATTTTCGCCATGTGTAAAAACAAAAGCGTAGGGCAACATCTGATTAAGGCTGACAGTTCAATTCCGAAGCAAAAAAGTGATTTAATATCGCAGTGGAACTTAAAACCAATCTGTGGGCACCGCAAGTGTGGTAATTGTGTTTCATGTGCGGGGACACTAGAAGGTAATGTTTTTTCACATAATGGTGTGTCATGGAAACACGATGTTTTTACGAATTGCAAAACTAAGAACGTGGTCTACGCTGTGGTATGCGCCTGCAACAGAATGTATATAGGGAAGACCACTCAGGCAGCAAATGTAAGGATCACCCAACACCGTTCACGGATTAAGAAAAAAGTGCTGACTGCGCCCATGGTGGAACATTTCGTGAACAGTAACCACACTGAAAATGATTTCAAGTGGACAATACTGTTCTGGATTGATCCAAAACATTTCTCTAATGTAGAGACGGCTTTACTTCAAAAAGAAGCCTACCTCATAATGAAATTTGATAGTGTGAACAATGGTTTAAATTGTCTCAGCGAAATAAACAGAGCATGATTTGTGCACAGAACCGAAGGGGAACTACAACTCCCAGGAAACATCAGCTAGCATCCCAGGTTTCCACTCCCACAGGTCACATGAGCATCATATGACTAGGTTTTCAAACTCGAAGGTCTATCCTGTGAGGAGATTGAGCCCGCGGTGATGCATACGGAATACACGCTTTGAAAACTTTCTTGAAGGTAGGCTCCGTCAAATGCGCAAAGAATAAGACAATACTGCTACCGGCACAAACCTCGGTGTCAGGCTCACACGCCCTTTCCCGCTTTTTATGTTTTCACAGCAATTGATTCCATCATACAAAATACAGCGGTAGTGAAGCCCGCTCTTGGTGGCGGTCTACCCAGAATCGGTTCAAATTCAGGACACGCTTCTAAAAACTAAAACGAAGGTAGTCTTCGTGCTAATGTCTAAACAAAGTGGTGACAATTTCGCCGACACGAGTAGCTGGGTCAGGCTCACATACTCTTGACTGCATTCATCTTTTCCGCAGAGTTTACAAACACCGGACATGATGCAGCGGCAGTGAGGCCCGCCGCGGGCAGCGTGGCAAGTAAGTCAGTGCACCATAGCGTTTTTAGTTAATGTACAACACAAACATGTAAAGCGCAGGTTTTACAATAATTGTCCAAACTTTTTAGAGAACGGGATCCGCATGAAGACAATTTTTGGAGGCAGCAAGTCAGAATCCTCGTCTGTTTAAAACGTGACAGGTAAAAATAAATCCCCGCTTCTGCCCTATTTTTGCCCCAACAATCCTTAGACAATGTTCTAAATACATCGATCTGTTGCAGTGGGCGGCCACGACCTAGACCACAGTTCAATACAAGTGCAGCATTGGAATCTGAAAATATCAGGTATGCTGCACTTTAATCTTTGTAAATAGTTGTTTGTAAAGATGCAATGGGTTGAGGACCAGATAGGTATAATTTGTGTTTTTCTTCTTTTTGTAAATAGCTTCCATGGACCTGAATAATACAGCCCTGATGAGAGTCCTCTGATTTATCCATGAGACTCGAAACGCGTCGGCATTTTTTTGACATTGTTATTGGGTTATATTTAAGATATTTCTTGACATTGTTATTGGTATACATTTAATGCCTGCGATTTATGCTTGAACTTATGATTAGCCCATAAGTGGGTCAACTTAGCATTGGTCTGAAATAATTTACCATATTGCTTTTTGTTCAAGAGATGATTTGCCATCTTGGACTGTGACTGTACTATTGAGTAATAGTTCCATGTTTCAACAAAATTTTGAGCACTTTGACATTTTCAATTGTTTATTTATGTACTGTTTGTATAGTAATGTGTTTATTGTATATATGATTAGTTTGTACTGATAGTGTGATGCGGTACTTTATGGCAGCACATGAAGTTGATAATGCTTTTTTAATCTGCCTGCACTAAAATAACTAAAAATCTAAATTGATTGAAAAGAAAAGACATAATTGTCAGGATAAACTAATAAATTTTGGTTTACCCAATACTATCATTCATGGTGAAATACTTTTCATAGAGGCATAGGTAAAACCCCATTTGTGTCCATTTGACAGTGGCCCGACCTACCCTCTTCCCCAGCGGGCCCAACTCCCAATTTTTTCTTATCCATTGAGCGGGTATTTACCCGAGTGGGTGGGGATTGACACACACGTGTCCTTCCTACACACAACCACAAAGATTAATTCTAACGCAGGGGACTCTTCTCCTGCATAGCATGGCAGATAAAGATACGTTGTCCTTCACGGAAAGCCATATACAGAACCTCATTGCGTCCTCCCCATTTTCCTCAATCACCCTCAGTACCTCAGCGAAACAACAAAATGAGGCTGATAAGTTAATACGTCTTCAAAAAAAACACATCCGCACAGAATTACATGGCCACTTTTTGCTAAAACATCTTAAAGCAGGGACAATTCCGTGGGGCCTCCAGGTCAAGAATATCCCGGTCATCTTCACTGAAGACACAGAATACAAGAAGGGATTTAGTCAAATAAATACTAAGTGCAGCAGAGATCTAATGGTGCATACCATTGAGACAGCCCAACGGATTTGCAGCCAAGAAGAGGCAGACATAGAGGAACTCATTAAAACTATTAACGACACCCAAACTGTCACAGAAGCAAAAGCGCTTCTGGATAAAATTGAGAAGGAAATTGCGGTTTTCAAGGATAATACCCTTACCATCAAATCATCTCAATTCGATAGGGATTCCAAATCTTTCAAACTTGAACAAGTGTATCCCTTCCTTAAAGAAGACTTCTACACGTCAGGAGAATCACGGGGGGCCCTTACCTCGTATCAGGGTAGATCCAGAAATAGATTTCTCACTTTTTCCGACACAACTTCATCTGATTCCTCTAACGACTCGAGGCAGAATAATTCGAAAAGACGGGGTGCCTCATCCGCCTCCTCGTCATCTTCTTTTTTAGCCAGGGGTGGGCAGTCGCGTGTCCGCTTCAAGCAGCCATGGGACATGCGAACCCGCAACAAGACTTACAACAACAACTAAATGTGTCCACTATAGTCAACCTTTCGGACAAACAACTTACGAAAGATGAGGAGATGCTCTTAGGCCTTGGCCTCAAGTTTGTCCCAAACAAAAAAACAGATTTTACCAAACTTAAATTGGAAGCACTAAATTTCTGTCGTAAAATACGACTGAAGGCATTCTTTTCTTCTGCTGAAGTGACGTCCAGTAATGAAACCACTGGGTTGAGAGTTAAGTCAAAATTCACTCCGACTATAAACATTCCAAAGCAAATAATTGCATTCGAACAAACGGTCCTATCATCACTCACCAAACTTGAAAAAACCAAAAAGTTTATGAAAAATAACATCAGTAAGGGGATGACTAGAGCAATTAGTGATCTGAAATCTGACACATCAATTATAATCAAGCAGGCTGACAAGGGTGGGGCGGTGGTGTTGTGGCCACGCTCCATGTACCTCACAGAAGGTCAGTCACATGTCAATAACCGTGATTGGTATAGGCCGTCCAAGGAAGACCCTATACATGCAATCCAAGACAAAATTCTCAGAATTTCAAAGACAGGGTTGGATGAGGGCTTCCTGGGACCTAAAGAGTTCGAATATTTGAACAAGAAATCACCAAGAACACCAGTGGTGTATTTTTTGCCTAAATTACACAAAAATGCACAGGTACCCCCAGGCAGACCCATCGTTTCGGGCTGTGACTCTGCTTTAGAGCCAGTATCGAAATACATCGATTTTTTCTTAAAACCGTGCATAGTGCAGGTAAAGTCACATCTGCGCGACACGACCGATTTTATCACCAAAATCGAAGGGGAGCCATTTGATGACAAAATCCAATTGATGGTAACACTTGACGTAGCCTCTCTATACACCCAAATCCCTCAGGATGAGGCGTTAGAGGTGATAGAAATAAATCTGGACCAACGAGAGAGACCCCATAGGGTACCAACATCATTCATTGTGTCTTTGGCTGAAATTACACTAAAAAACAATTATTTCAAATTTGAGAATGAGTTTTACATTCAAATCAAGGGGACAGCCATGGGTTGTCCCTATGCGCCGGAGCTGGCAGTGCTCTATATGGATCAATATGAACAACGATTCATATACAACAATAATCCATTTTTGGCAAACATACTTCAGTGGTTACGCTATATTGACGATGTCTGGCTCCTGTGGCAGGGGAGCCAGACCCAGTTAGACCAGTTTCATGCCTGGCTAAACTCTCGCCATAATGATATAAAATTTACAATGAATTCTGACCATCAAAAGATGACTTTTCTGGACGTCACCGTAGGCAGCAGTAATGGAACGCTCTTCACGACGTTGCATAAAAAACCTACAGACAGAAATACCATTCTGCATTATAAAAGTTCACACCCACAATGCCTAAGAGAGAACTTGCCTTATGGGCAGCTACTAAGGATAAGGCGTAATTGCACGTCCATGTCTGACTTTGAAAAACATGCAGCTGTATTCTGCGAAGAAATGGCGAACAGGGGTTACCCCAAAAAATTGCTTTCACACTCTAAAAAAAGAGCAAGATTCATTCCAAGGGACACCCTGCTAAAAGTGAAGAAGAAGGAGGAGCTTGACAAATTGGTCTGCGTGTCGACCTTCGGTCAGCACACGAACCAATTCAAGCGCATCATTCTCAAAAATTGGCACTTATTGGAAACATTGCAACCCCCCCTCCAAAAACCTATTTTCGCCATGTGTAAAAACAAAAGCGTAGGGCAACATCTGATTAAGGCTGACAGTTCAATTCCGAAGCAAAAAAGTGATTTAATATCGCAGTGGAACTTAAAACCAATCTGTGGGCACCGCAAGTGTGGTAATTGTGTTTCATGTGCGGGGACACTAGAAGGTAATGTTTTTTCACATAATGGTGTGTCATGGAAACACGATGTTTTTACGAATTGCAAAACTAAGAACGTGGTCTACGCTGTGGTATGCGCCTGCAACAGAATGTATATAGGGAAGACCACTCAGGCAGCAAATGTAAGGATCACCCAACACCGTTCACGGATTAAGAAAAAAGTGCTGACTGCGCCCATGGTGGAACATTTCGTGAACAGTAACCACACTGAAAATGATTTCAAGTGGACAATACTGTTCTGGATTGATCCAAAACATTTCTCTAATGTAGAGACGGCTTTACTTCAAAAAGAAGCCTACCTCATAATGAAATTTGATAGTGTGAACAATGGTTTAAATTGTCTCAGCGAAATAAACAGAGCATGATTTGTGCACAGAACCGAAGGGGAACTACAACTCCCAGGAAACATCAGCTAGCATCCCAGGTTTCCACTCCCACAGGTCACATGAGCATCATATGACTAGGTTTTCAAACTCGAAGGTCTATCCTGTGAGGAGATTGAGCCCGCGGTGATGCATACGGAATACACGCTTTGAAAACTTTCTTGAAGGTAGGCTCCGTCAAATGCGCAAAGAATAAGACAATACTGCTACCGGCACAAACCTCGGTGTCAGGCTCACACGCCCTTTCCCGCTTTTTATGTTTTCACAGCAATTGATTCCATCATACAAAATACAGCGGTAGTGAAGCCCGCTCTTGGTGGCGGTCTACCCAGAATCGGTTCAAATTCAGGACACGCTTCTAAAAACTAAAACGAAGGTAGTCTTCGTGCTAATGTCTAAACAAAGTGGTGACAATTTCGCCGACACGAGTAGCTGGGTCAGGCTCACATACTCTTGACTGCATTCATCTTTTCCGCAGAGTTTACAAACACCGGACATGATGCAGCGGCAGTGAGGCCCGCCGCGGGCAGCGTGGCAAGTAAGTCAGTGCACCATAGCGTTTTTAGTTAATGTACAACACAAACATGTAAAGCGCAGGTTTTACAATAATTGTCCAAACTTTTTAGAGAACGGGATCCGCATGAAGACAATTTTTGGAGGCAGCAAGTCAGAATCCTCGTCTGTTTAAAACGTGACAGGTAAAAATAAATCCCCGCTTCTGCCCTATTTTTGCCCCAACAATCCTTAGACAATGTTCTAAATACATCGATCTGTTGCAGTGGGCGGCCACGACCTAGACCACAGTTCAATACAAGTGCAGCATTGGAATCTGAAAATATCAGGTATGCTGCACTTTAATCTTTGTAAATAGTTGTTTGTAAAGATGCAATGGGTTGAGGACCAGATAGGTATAATTTGTGTTTTTCTTCTTTTTGTAAATAGCTTCCATGGACCTGAATAATACAGCCCTGATGAGAGTCCTCTGATTTATCCATGAGACTCGAAACGCGTCGGCATTTTTTTGACATTGTTATTGGGTTATATTTAAGATATTTCTTGACATTGTTATTGGTATACATTTAATGCCTGCGATTTATGCTTGAACTTATGATTAGCCCATAAGTGGGTCAACTTAGCATTGGTCTGAAATAATTTACCATATTGCTTTTTGTTCAAGAGATGATTTGCCATCTTGGACTGTGACTGTACTATTGAGTAATAGTTCCATGTTTCAACAAAATTTTGAGCACTTTGACATTTTCAATTGTTTATTTATGTACTGTTTGTATAGTAATGTGTTTATTGTATATATGATTAGTTTGTACTGATAGTGTGATGCGGTACTTTATGGCAGCACATGAAGTTGATAATGCTTTTTTAATCTGCCTGCACTAAAATAACTAAAAATCTAAATTGATTGAAAAGAAAAGACATAATTGTCAGGATAAACTAATAAATTTTGGTTTACCCAATACTATCATTCATGGTGAAATACTTTTCATAGAGGCATAGGTAAAACCCCATTTGTGTCCTTCATTGTCTTCGACATCTATATCACTGCTTCTTCTTGTACTTCTGGTACAGCATTCACCATAGTGCGCGGTGCGCTCCCTTTTTTCCAGAGCGACACACTTTCACAAAGTGGTTGAGTTTGTCACACCATGTGCCTTTCTTTACTCAAGCTGGGCACTTTGACGGTCGGTGAGCTGGTCCTCTGCAGTAGCCCCATGTACTGGGGGTCATAGGTCTTTCGACCCATCATTAAGATGTCTGCTAACAATACTCCAGACTCCTCTAAGATGCACTCCTGAAGCTTCACTGATGCAAATTCTTGAATTATTTGACCACATGTTTTCACTTTTTCATGAGCAAACCCGTATGTGCCGGCCATTTCCTTTAATCGCGTGTGGAAGTGGCAATAGATACTTGTGCCTGTTGTCTGCCTGTTGTCTGGCTTGTCAAAATATAACCTTTCATAATCATTGTTGGCCATATTTGTTAAAATGCAGAGCCAGTATTTTTATGTAGATGCCATACGTACAGCTACATGATACATGCCAACATTTTAGAAGAGGAAAGTGGGAGTTTTATGATAAATAATAGGGAAATTGTATTTCTCCCATTCACTTCTATTGAAGGGGAGGTATTTTCAGGTGGGAGACAGACAAAATACATCTATTTTTTCCTTTACAAATAGGGAGTCTCATGCCTGAATCAGGCCTACTGGCATGTATGCTCACATATAATACAAACACAGGTGTGTTGATTTGCATAATGAAAGCAAGGCCTAGATAGTACAGCAGAGTACAGAAAGGAAACGGATCATGGTGAAACACACAGTCTCTACTCGCGAAGTACACAAAAAGAAAGAAATGAGTGCAAAGTCTGGCATTGTGGGATAGGCCCAACTTCTGTTTTCAAACACAAGTTATCAGGCCAACCATCAATTTTGTGGTGAACCATGATGACATCCGTACCAACGGCAGCTCCATTTTAAATAGCTAGGCTCTCTTATATTTGAAGGAGTGTCAAAAGAAAATAACCAGACCACAGTGTATGCCACAATAAGATCTGGTTCGAATATGGATAGGCAGATGCAAAACTTATATTGCTTTTATTTATTATTAAGAAAAGAAACAGAAGATGAAGAATATTGTTTGTCCAAGCTGGTCAAAGATTGAGGCACTGCTGATATGACTTATGCTAAGCATCTCATGCTTTGTAGGGTTTATCCAAGTCTTCTTCAGTAAGGTCCTATTCAGGTGAATGTTCAAATTTGTTTCTCCTGTCTTGTACACTGGCTTCTGAAAGCCCCTCGCAGCTTACCTTGTGGGAACTATGAGGATCACATTGGTTTCTGGCTAGAACATCGGGGACGATTGATAACATTAACTAAGCCCAGTAGGGGTGGACACAGTGGGAGGCCTTTTTGGAGACGACACACTGTTAGACCATGACTCTTTTTGCAACTTACTGGGGCACCCCCGCGACTATATGTTCTACATGCCACAGTATCACACTACGCACGACACACATGGGCCCCACAATGGATTAAACCCACACAGCACAAATTAGTACATCTACTCTATTACATGGGAACCGGAGGACACTTAGTGCGAAGGCTCTACACTGGGATCAGGGAACATGCTGTCATATCTCTTAACGCACTCAGAGACACCTGGACACTGGACACGGGAGAGGCTCTGACAGACGGTGCCTAGAAGATTATCCTCGAATACCCCAGGAAGGTGACCCGGAATGTTAAGTTCAGATTTATACAGGCCATGGTACTACATAGGGCGTATCTCACCCCTCAAAGGCTACATAGAATGTTCCCAGACTCTCCCCATTGCTGTCCCCGTTGCAAGACAGACGAGGCCTTCACATGATGTGGGCATGCCCGCAATTACGTAGATACTGGGGGGATGTTTGTCATGTACTACGTGCAGTCACAGCCCTGCAGGTATCGGAGGAGGCGTTATATTGCTTGATAGGGCACCGGAAACGCCCCAAACACCATAAAGCCCAGTTGAAGCTCCTCGATTTATCCTTACTACTAGCAATCAGAGCTTTAACCATGAGGTGGAAGTCCGCTAGGCCTCCAGACCTAGAGGTATGGCGATCCGATCTGTTGCGATGGGGCAGAGCGGAGGGAGCTGCTATGCGTAGGGAGGAAGAGAAAGGGCAACGGAAATACCCAATTGCGCAGGATTGGGAGAGGATGCTGCTTGACCTGGAGGAAATAGAGCTGATGCCATCACAGGCAGACAACCCATAGCTGCGAACATGTGGAGGAGGGTTGGGGGGATGTCCTGCAGGGAATAGGCCCAGAGAGCGTACAAGTTAGTCAGCCGAGTGCGAGCACACTATCCCAGGTGAGATTGTTTTCCGTGCCAGAAAAGGTTCCCCTGTAGACGGAGAGACCAGGAGACGTACGAGATGGGGTGGGGGAGTTGGGAGGGACGGGAAAATGTTAAGACTTAAGTTCTTCAAGATCAATGCTACACAACTTGGGTGTAATGTACGGCAGTACATGGAATGTTCACCTCACAGATAATTATTCTACCTCTTTTATACTGATTATGGCTAAGTGATACCCAGTACGTCTCAGGAGTGGTATGATGAAGTCGATATCATTTAAGTCTGTTGAAATTTGCTGTGGGGGTAAAGAGAAAAGACTGTATAATGTTGGAACTGCCTACTTGTATAATGTGATATGTCATACAGTTGCAAATAAAGAGTTTTAAAAAAAAACAAAAAAAACTAAGCCCAGTAGAATTGATAAATGAAAAATGAAACCTAGATATGGGAAACATTCAAAAAGAAGAGAAAAGGAAACAACTGTTTTTATAGAATTAGTCAATGATTAGATGTTTGGTCAATAATAGGGCATCTGCAGTCACACCGCAAAATTAATGGTATTTTATAGCGTTAATGCAAATACACACAAATACCCTTGTGTTGAGGTACAACGCCAATCACACGCCTGAAATGTATTTTCATTTGATACATTTATTTTTGAAGTGAGATATACAGCTAGAAGTGTTATAAAGAATATTGTGGGTTATTTAGGAGAAAAGATATTCGTTAAGGAGGACCCAGAGAGAATGCCTTAGTAATGAATTTGATCTCCAAGGGTTATCCTGTGCCAGACTCGTGGAAGGGAGCAGAGGTGGTAACAGTATACAAAAAGGGCCCCAGAGATGACCCTGCCAATTACAGACTGATCAGTCTGATTCACGTGATCCAGAAGGTGGTTGGCACGGTCATCATTTCTAGGGTGGGTGTCTGGATGGAAGAGGAGCACGTTCTCTCCCACTTCCAAGCAGGGTTTCGCCAGAAGGTGGGCACAATGGACCAGGTCTTCCGTTTTTTTGCGATCTATTGCAAGGCCGTGACCATTAACAACGGTAGTCTTTATTTGGCATTCATAGATCTCAAAACGGCGTTCGACCTGGTCCCCCGAGCAAGGCTCTGGGATATCCTGGAGAAGATGGGTCTCCCAAAGCCTCTTCTGGGTTTTATTGTAAAGCTACATGAGGGGAATTATGCGAGGATCAGATGGGGCACCCAGGGGCAATTGACAGAGAGGGTGCCCGTGAGGAGCGGAGTCCGCCAGGGATGTGTTATGGCACCGACCCTGTTCTCCCTCTTTGTGAATGGTGTGGTGGATCATCTGAGGGAGGAAGCGGCAGATGCGCCATCCCTGGCGGGGGAAAAAACACCTACTCTACTCTTCGCGGATGATACCATCTTGATCTCTAAATCCCCCATAGGTCTACAAAAACTCCTGGACCGATTTAGTGAGTTTTGTATTGACAGAGGCCTTACCATCAACACCTCTAAAACAAAGCTTATGGCAATTTCCCCCTCCAAGAGATTCAGGAACAACTTTTTACTTAATGGCGTTCCCTTGGAGTTGGTCGACTCCTTTGATTACCTGGGTGTCAGGGTAAATAGCCGGATGAAATTGAAAGATCACCTGGCCAAAATGTTATTAAACCACAAAAGAGTCGCAGGGGTGGTACTAAGGGAACAGCGGGAGTCGATAAGTAAACCTGTGGCACCGACTCTCGCAATATATGATGGCAAAGTATTACCGGCAGCCCTATACGGATCTGAGCTATGGGGGTTTGAGAACATAAAGGAGTTAGCCACATCGGAAAATAAGTTTATGCGAGATCTAGTGGCCCTCCCAGTCTCCACCCCGTTGATCCCTCTACGGCTAGATCTGGGTAGGCGCACCCTTAAAGACATAGTACGTTTGCGCCCATTACTTTTTTGGGTGCGACTAAGAAGGACCCAGGAGCTACATAACTACGCTGCAGCCCTAGATGAACTTATCTTGCTCAACACAGCTAACAAAATCAAGTGGTTGTGCAACCTCAGAAAGCTGGTCGTGCAACTGGGCCTAAGCGAATCATGGCTGAGCCAAATTCCGCCTCCTAAGGCAGTGATTAAGAAGCTCTATTGGGACTGGGTACAGGAGACGGCCATACGCAGGAGTGAAAGGGGGCTCCTCTCCCAGCGATTCCTGTAGATCAAATGGACAAGAAAATTGGAACCCTTTCTTGACTTTATAGAGAAACCCCTGGACAGAGCACTTTACCTGAAATTCAGGCATGGGACCTTGCCGGTAAATGACTTTTCCTCTGGGTGGAAAAGTAAAGCTGTTCTTACTAAATCCTGCCCTGGCTGTGCTGCCCCTAAGGAGTCAGTAGCGCACTTTATCTTTGCTTGCCCGGCTTATAGGGTCGCTAGGAAAATATGGCTAAAACCACTATGCATGGGGTTGGGCCTTAGATGTCACAAAATGCCCTAGGGGTTCTCCGCACTGACACATCTTCTACTGCTATGGTGTGTGGGGTAGCCAAATTTCTGGGTAGTGCATGACAGACCCGTACAAGGAGGGCCAAGCCTACCCCCCAGTCAGCCTAACCGCCGGACAGCCCTATGGCAGGAAGTGTCTTTATGATTTTTATGTACAAGTTTTGACTTGATTTTAGATAATTTAAATTGGGTAGTATATGAGGATGGTTGATATATACATGAGTGTTGAGCCCCTACTCTTTTATTTTTTTAAATGTACTGTATAAACTGTATACTTTTATGATGAATTTTCTATCGAATAAAGTAAATACAACAACTTGAATGCAAAGTGAAGGCAGAAACTACTGGGAGGGAAGGAGCATTTCAGTGATAAGGGCCAAGAAGAGAGAACGTTCTGGACAGACATCAACTCTGGGGTTGGAGAACAATGAGTTAAAGTCATGAAGTTGAGCAGGTTGTTGGAGGGTGCGTTAACGGAAATAACAAAAATAAAACGGGTCAGATCAAGATAAATTATGTTCTTAAACCAATGAAGAAGAATGACACAGAACACCGGGGAGGAAGGGGAGCCTGTAAAGGAAGGCATGAAAGAACGAGGTGTGAGAATTAGGTGGTAGAAGGGCTCGTGTTAAAAGCATGGAGAGCTCTGGGCAATCTCTTCTCAGTTACTGTCAGGATAGAATAGCAGACAGTACCAATGTTCCCTCTAATTTTTTCCCAGTATGTGCGGCAATAAAAGTGCTCTATGCACTGCAGCTAAGGCTGCAAGCACTGAAGACAAGTAATAACTTAATATGCAAGCATGTGCAATGTACAAGCTACCAAGGTCAGTGGCATAGTAAGGGTGCCGTGAGCCGTAATGCAAATCCAAAAAAAATGCCCCCTCAACTCTTGGTTGGTATTAAAAGACACCCACTTGCATTAACTTGCAGTAAGAACACGAATCGTCTGAATAATATTGACAAGTACCTGTCTAGAAATTATATCCCTGATTTACTAATACTTTGCACTAAGTTTGCTTCACAAAAATGGCGCAACCCCAGCACACAGTGTTGTGGTGGGACTTAGTTCCAAAGCAAATAATGATTTGTGTTGGAAAGTTGCCCTTAGTAATGCAAAGTAGAAGTATGCCCTATCGTGCGCTACTTTGCATCAAGAGGGTGTACCATGGGTGGTACATTAGTGTTTCCTTGCAAACACCCATGGGTTTTGAGGCATATCCCTCTCTACTAACATTTATGGACAGTGATTTGAGCCAAGTAATTTTGTCTCCTTGAGGCAGCCGTAACAATGAAGCAACTTTGAAAAGTCTCCATATTTTTCAAACTTTGCATGTGTGTTGCACTGTACAGTTCACATACAGTGGGGAAAAGCCTCAATAGATATTGTTTGTATTGGAAGGATCCCCTTCCAGTAAAAAAAACTATGCTTGACAGAACACACACCCTTGGACTAAGGTAGGGGCCACTGGAATGATGCAATTTTTGGGCCAATGATTTTTCTACCTAACAATGGATTTGCCACATGAGTTTCATAATCCAGGTACTGCTGTATATTCTGCAAATTTCAACCCCCCAAAAGTGTTTGTAGTGCAAATGGATCAAAAGTTGCCAAAACCGTGACCACCCTTATTGCTGTGAAGTGAAAGACCCTTCACAAAGGTTGACTGGTCACATACAGGTTGCTATTTGGTGTATTTGGGTGTTAAATTGGTAGTAATGATGTTAGGCATTTGCCTAAACATTGTTAGCATGTGTGAAAATGGCAAAATAGTCAATTAATACTTCACAAAATGTGCCACATTATGCCTCATAATTTGCCTTTTCTTGTTGCATAATACAACCCTGACACATAATGCGATCCTCTCATGCAGCATGAATTTCAGTGGCCCTGACTATGGTGCAAGGTAGAGGTGAGCGAACCAACAAATTAACAGGGATAGCAGAGCCAAGGGTTGGCTCTGGCTCTTAAGAGCCCATGCACAAGACGAGCCTTGTAAATATGTGGTATGTCAGTCATACAGCACAGATTATGTTAGACTATGGTAAGGTGTCTTCAAAATTCAAAAACTGAAAATGTGGAAGCATTTCACCATAGTCCGGGCCACTGGAATTATGCGATTCTGCAGCCACAGCTTTTTTTGCATAATTATGGATTTGCCACATTTGTCACATAATCTATCATTTGCTGCTTAATCTACAGATTTTAACAAAAAAATTGTTTCTAGCTCAAACTGATCAAAATTTACTAAAACTGTGTTAATGTGTTCACACACAATGGAAGGCCCTTAGCAAAGGTTAGCTGGTCATCTTTCAGTCTCTTATTTCTGCATTTGGTTGTTATACTAGTAGTAACTAAGTGAAATCTCTGCACAGACAGCATTACCATGTGTCAAAATGACAAAACAATTGATACTATAAAAAAAGTGACACATTTCGCCAAATAATTTGCTGTTTCTTATGTTATGTGCCTGGTTTAGGCCCATGTAATAAAGCTACTTATTTCTTATATTGTCCTTTTTTTCACAAATACATTTTTGCTGTGACCGTGTGCAAATATTCGCGTGTGTGACAATGTCGGATTAGTTTTTCTGAAACTACTTCTGTTTACACATCTGGCTTTGCATAACATTGTCACAATGCCTCAAACATTAAGTACAAGGTCTTTATGCATGAATGCATCTTCATCCACTGGGCAACGGGGCTATCTACATATCCATAACATTGCTAATCTAAATGTACATTGCAAGGATGCTTTTTATTATAAATAATCAGCATCTCATAGGATTAGCCGAGGAGACTCTTCAGCTGACCGCCGGGGTCCCTGCATGCTGAGATTTCACCATGCAGGGTTATGACATCTCCGTGAGTGGTGTCCAATTGGTGACCAGGACGAGGTCGTACATTCTCCCCCTCCAAGTAATGGGGTTGGATCGTCCCTTGGGGGGATTCTTGGCTTCACACCTACACACACTCTAGGCACAGAGTAGGGTTTGCATAGTAGGCGTATACATGATTATTACCTGGTTTTAGATGACTGCATATATACAGTGTTTGTCCCATGGTAGAATTGTGTCTACAATTCACTCTTTTGGTGCTTGTGATCGCTTTCATCTGTTTTTGTCTACTGATTATCGCAGCACAAGTATTCTATAGAAGAACAATGTTGATTCAATAAATATATTGAAAACGTCCCATTGTTTATTCTCTGTATATTTCTCTGAGAGCAAGAAGCACAAGCATATCAGCATATCCAGTGGGGGTGCTTGGAATCAGTCTAGGCACCTCACCCAATGTTTATGTTGTCCACAATGCGCAGGTTCTCTGGATTAGTGGGAACTACATGACATGACACCGCCAACTTTGTTTGGTTTCATCTTTAACAATCTACCTAAATAGTTCAGCTGTGCTTTCTCAGAGTCCTACTCTCCTCCAAAACAGATTTGTCTGTGGTGGTAGGGAAATCCACCTCAGCTGAGTAGGTATACCCTATGTATTGGCTGTAAGTTATTCAAGCTTCTAGGACAAAAACGTCCCATATTGTGTAAAACCTATCTCCATAAATTCATTTACTTAATTTCCTTTTTCTTCAAAACAATTTCTGTTAACGGAGAAGCTGTTGAAGAGGAAGAAGAAGCTTTAAACATTACAGAAAACTGCAGACATGCTGTTACTTTAAAATTATTTCAACTGGTGGAAACATTACCTTCTTGGTTGAGGCACACAAGGCATTCAGAACAGAGTTATTTAATTCCTGGATTAAATTCCTGTCTGAAAATGCAGATACAGAATTGTTTCACACTTACATTTAAGATGAAACACCAGAGGAATACATTCCATATGTGCACATAGAAATTCTATTATTTGACCAAGAACATATAAACTGGTTTAAAGGCGCGCTCCGCCACTCTACAGAAATTGTGAGACTCGGTCCGCTCAGCAGACACGGGGCGACATGGCCGGTGTTACCTGCTTATACACTGCATCCTAATACTGCTAACTTACCTGCAGCGGAATTTCATACACAATTTAGAGATTTAGTAAAAATGTACAGAAATCTTACACAGTTCATATTGCGAACACTCATAGTATACCCTGCGCAGACTGCCCAAGCCGCACAACCACAATTGGCTACCACTGGTATCAGCCCCAAACACTGAATGCCATCATGGAAAAGATTCCCTCCAGTCAGGAGCAAATTCCATTCTGGATAGCACAAAAAACAAACCAGCTTAAAGCAGGATTTCCCCATACGGTCCCACATGAAAAACACAGAATATGAACAATTTGCTTGCCAATTGCGATGGCTGCCCTGATGGAAGATTGTGCCACTTGGCGTTGTTGCAGGGATTCTGCTCAGACAGCGAAATGTGGACAGAGACCCAGGACCTCAGTGAATTGTGGTGGACCAAAAAACTCGCCTCAGTACCTAGAACCCCTAACCGACTAGCATCAGTGTCATATTAGCTCTTCGTCCTAAAACAAAGGAACCAATGATTAGACAACCCAGAACATGTGACTTAGGTTATACTCAGGAATGGTGGGAATCAAGAACACTCTTTCGTTTGTTATTCTCATACCAGTCCACAACAGGAGTAAAAGAGACATGGGAAAGGTTAAAATGTTTATTTTAATAACGTGCTCTATGATGCAATATCTTTGGTAACACAAGCAGACATATGATTAGAAATAATATGACCCGCATTGTTACAATTCCATATAACACAAAAGGAGAACTCATATTACAATGATGGTGAAAACAGGTCTTATAGCACCTAGTATATCACCCTCCCTAGCTAGGAACGATGTTTTATAAAATCTAGAAGGTCTCTTAGGCTTGTGTGGGGGACCCCATACCTAAAAGATCAGCAGGAGTGAATCACATCAGGATCTTCAAAAGCTTTCCATCTCTCTGGAAACGGAATTCTTCCAAGTGCCTGCAAATCATGCCTACAATGCAATATTAAAGGCGCCAGAATCTCAGTTTACTGCAGCTGCATGTATGTTATGTCTAAAACGTGAGCCAATCAGCCCGAACAATAGCTACCTTGTTATGAAAACCTTGGAGGCTTTAGCACTCACTGTGCAGACTAGGGTCGCGATATAAGTCTAGGGATACCGAAAACAAGCCATTCTCATGTGAAGTAATTCACGCAGCCTAACTTACAACAACAGCTATATGCAGTGTCGGTTGCAAAAAGCAGCAAAAGGTAAAATGGCGTTTTACCTTCTAATAAGCTTATGCTAACATAGCAATGCGCGCAAACAAGGCCCAGCCCTCACTACAGGGTACAGACTTCGCTGCCGCTAAAACCAGAAAACATGATACCCCTTCACTGGCTGTCTTGCCTAAGCTACTGAAACAGGTCAAGAATGAGCACGGGGCAGCACCTGCACTGGACTTGGGAAGGAAAACGATTGGCAATTTTACCACAGTATCATCCATTATGATGAGTAACATAGAGGGGGAGGCAGCAGCATTAGCTATACATCAACGCCTGAGGGAGTTCACTCCTGCAGAGCAGGATCGGGAATTGCCTACAATTATGAAGAAACCTATGCTACAATAGGTAGAGATAATTTGGGAGACATAAATGGGAAACCACAACTTAAGAGTAATTCTGAAAAAGCTAACTCTAAGCAAGCATCCCGATTCTTCCAAGAAGAAATGGGACAATATTCAAACAAGACACAATAACCGAGTGGGTCTCCTCAACAGGAAACCACTGAAAAGAAAGCCATTTTTAGGGACCGTTATAACATTAGAAAGCCTGACAGGTATCAGGATACTGATACACATTCCTCTTGTTCCTTTCAGGAGTCACCTGATACTCGTTTGGAGGGAGGTGGATGGTCAGAGTGCAGAGCAGAAGAGCATCTGAAACCGAAGACAGAATCACAACGCTCATCAGACTACATTATTAAAAGTGAAGACAAACCAAAGAACACTAAAACTCGCCCCAGAATCATTCATATGCCTAGGAGTGGGTGCTAGCAGTAGCTCCTACATTATACTGCGTGGTCGTAGGGATGAGGAGTCACCTCATCACGAAATCCCATTGAAAACAACTCCTCAACACCAGAGACAGTGCCCAATAAAACCTGAAGCTAAAAGCAAATCAGGGACATCCTAGAACAACTTCAATACCAAAGTGTAATAGAATATTGCACCTCCACAAGGAATATTGCTTTGTTTCCAGTAATTTAACTGGACAATTCATACCATCAAGTTTTAGACTAGAGACATTTAAACGCATCTTCTTGCAAATTTACAGTACAAAATGCACACAGTGTTGAACTAATGAATAACAATGTGTGGAAAAAATACAATACAACACTAGATATCTCAAGTGGATTTTCTGCCAAAATATAGCACCTGAAAGCAAGAATTTGACAGTATTGTCAGTGATAGTTTCACAAAGCAATTATGCAGTTGACCTCAAGGGTATAAGAATAGCCCTGGGCTGTTTTCAGCCAGAGTGACAGAGTTACTTCAACATTTTGATGAGGAGGTGTTGTCCAATGTAGATGATATTTATCTGACGGATAATGAATTAATGCAACACTTTGACTGAGCAGACCGCATAATTCTGGGGTTTGCTCACCAGGGCTACAAATTTAATTTACAAAAAATCTAAAATTGCCCATTTCAATGTCTTGTTTCTGGGATACGAGCTGTCAAATGAAGGCAAAAGCCTGGCATCACACTTTTTAGAGAAATTTGCATTGCTCTAACCTCTAACAATTCTAAAAATACTGCAATCCATATTCGGATTCTGACATTTTGGCAGACCTTACATTTTGGATTACGTAGAACGAGTAAAACTGTTCTACTATTTAATCAGACCTGATTTTCTAATCAACCAATGGACACAGGAACATACAAACATTTTACGCTCTGTACAAGCTGATATGATAGCTTCTAAACATTTAAACACAAGTGTAAACACAACCACCGTGGTGATCCACTTAGTCACTGGATCAACTGGGTACACCTACATCACATTCAATGAAGGTGATATAGAGTACCAATTATATACAAATCACATTTGTACATGTTAGAAATTGGGGTCTCTAGTTGGCCGAGGTAGGTACCTTTGTCCAAATAGGGACCCTTACTTCAAGTCAGAGTAAGGGGTATACAAATCCTAGATAACGCCTGCTCACCCCCTTGGTAGCTTGGCATGAGCAGACAGGCTTATTCCACAGGCAATGTGCAAATTATTTGTACCAACACTCGCAGTAACTCAGTAAAAATACTACAAAAGGATACCACACCAATTTAGAAAAACTAAACTAAACAAGACCAAAATGACAAAAATCCAACATACACAGTTAAAAATATGACTTTCAAAGGTTTTCACGAACTTGTACCATAGAAACCAATGGATGTGTGACTTTTCACCAAAGTACCTGTAGATTTGTCAAAGTTCCAAAAGCCAAACAGCCGCAGAGTCGGAAAACAAAGAGATGCGCCACTCCTGAGACCTTGGGGAGGGGATGCAACAGTTCTGTAGCATGCAGAGGACATGCTGCATCAAATCTGGTCTGTATGGGGAGTGATGCGTCGATTCTCTGTAACGGTTACGGTTCGTAGGGGATGTGTCGGGAAAACTTGCCGCACAGGTACGATGCATGGAAATCCAGGATGTGTCGCAATCGGTGCAGATGCATAGAGCGGAGCTGCATCGGTCCTCTTCAGCCATGATCCCTTGATGCATCGATTCTTGTAGCGGCGATTGGTGCTGGGTCGGTTTTTGCAGTGGCATGGCAATACCGGGAAATTCATCTTGTGCCGTGAAGATACAGTGGACAAACAGCTGCAAGAAGAGTGATGTGTCAATTTCTATATTTCTTTGAGTTTCTTCATTCTTGCAGCTCCCAAACAGCAGCAACAACCTTCAGAGGCCCAAAACCGGCACACAGGCATCCCTTGGTAGGTCAGAACTCACAGCAGCAGAGTTCAGGGGAGCTGGGGGTGAAGTATGTGTGTCCCTGAGAGTTCATAACAGGAGGCTAGCACACACAGGCCCTTGGAGATCTCCTTCAAGCAGGGGACACAGCACACAGCAAAGTCCTTCTCCTTTCCTTGGCCGAAAAAACAACTGCAGCCCAACCAAACACAGCACACAGCAAAGGGACAGTACTTCTCCTCAGTCTCTCCAGCTCTTCTCCTTGGCAAAGATTCCTCTTGAATTCCAGGAATGATCTAAACGTATAGGGTTTTGGGTCTGATACTTATACCCCAAAATGTCTTTGTTCTCTTTGTGCAAGGGGCTCTGAGCCCAGTTCAAACTAGTTCTGCCTTCACTGGTGCAGCATGACTGCAGGAGGTGGAGACAGCATTGTGCAGGCTCCATTCAGGTGCAAGGTAAATCTCCTACTCCCACTCCATATGCAGCCAGGGTCTATTCAGCTCAGGGTTGAGCCATCTAGGAAGGGCCAGGCACATCTCACCCCCGCCCCCCAGAGGCTGTCTACAGGGAATGCACATCCTCTGTCTCTGTCACACTGAAACCAGACAGTCAATCCACAACAGGCAGAGGCACACAGGATGGTTGAACAAACAAATAGTTAAACAAAAAATGGTTCTGTCGGGTAAGATAGATTACTTGAACAATGCTCATAAATGTAGACAAACGAAAGACAGCTCTCTGATACACAATGTACGTTTTGAGGAATAAATGCTCAAAAAACAAAGTCATAAGGTCAATGTGTTATATTGTATAAATTATAACAAATTTCTTCCAAACATATACGAATTACTGCATTCAAGGATACATTTTTCAATACAAGATAGGACCGTCATAAAAACATGCAAATTTTGTGACTTTTTGTGAAGTGGTGCTCAATGGGTGTGGTAACATATACAGTGCGAAGGAATTAATACATATACAGATATACAAGATTGATTTCAATGGCCAGATGCTGATTATTGACCAAGGATTCCTAAGATTGTTGTGAGGATCCTGGTGAGTCTGGGCCTATAAATGCGTCGACGTTTCGACCCTCATGCGCCCCTGTGGGTAGTCGCGGGGGGTCTTTCTCAAGACAAGGAAGGATGACAGTTCAGATTAAATAGACGGGGAACCCTCAGTCTGAATCTTTATGGCAAAATGGCCCGTGGTATCTAAAGTGTAGGTGACGGGGCGCGATCGGCTGCTCTCCGTGTCTGCACAGATCCGCGTCCTGACGTGTCATGGCATTGACCTTATGACTTTGTTTTTTGAGCATGAATTCCTCAAAACATACATTGTGTATCAGAGAGCTGTCTTTCGTTTGTCTACATTTATGAGCATTGTTCAAGTAATCTGTCTCACCCGACAGAACCATTTTTTGTTTAACTATTGAATACCCAGGTTCTGAGGGACACAGGGTCACCCCTTTTTTGTTAATCTGAACAAACAAATAGCCACTTTCTAAAAGTGGTATTTTCGAACACACAATTTAAAAACCATCTTTAATAAAATATGCATTAATAAATCCTGAGTTTAGGGATACCAAACTTCATTTTTCCATCTTATCCCTATGGGAAGATATGTTTGTTAAATGTTAAAAAGTATTCCCTATTCGGTCCTATGCGGCTAGATAGACGTTCAATAGTGAAAAACGAAATTGGCAGTATTTTTACTATCAGGACATGTTACACACATCAGCACATGTCTGAATTTTTCACATACACATCACCCTGCCCAAGGGGGTACCTTGGGCCTACCATAGGGTGTCTTAAATGTAAGAAAAGTGAAGGTTAGGGCCTAGCAAGTGGGTGTACTTGCCAAGTCGACATGGCAGTTGACAAACTGTGCACAGGCACCATGGTAGCAGGCCTGAAGCATCTTTTCAGTGCTACTCATGTGGGTGGCACAATCAGTGCTGCAGGCCCACTTGTAGCATTTGATTTGCCAGCCCTTGCACCCTGAGTGCACTTTACTACTTTACTACCTACTGGTAAATCAAATATGCCAATCAGGGAGAACCAATCACAATACCAATTTACACAGGGAGCACTTGCACTTTGACACTGATCAGCAGTGGCAAAGTGCCCAAAGCATTTAAGCTGACAAAGATTAAATCCAACACAGCATCAAATTCACAGGAGTTAGAGGCAAAAAGTCAGGGAAAACCACACCAAGGATGCCAGGTCTAACATGTGTCTCCCCTCCAGCTGAAAAGTGGGTAGAACTACTCGCCCTCTTGGGAGTTCTCATCACTAAGGCAGAAGAATCTGGACAGACCATCAGCATTTGCATGTTCTGTACCAGGGCAATGTTCCACCATAAAGCCCATTCTCTGTTGGGAGATGGACCACCTCAACAGTTTTAGATTCTCACCCCTCATCTGCATCAACCATCTAAGGGGCCTGTGGTCTGTCTGAACCCAGAAGTGAGTCGCAAACACGAAGGGTCTTAGCTTCTTCAGCGCCAGACCACAGCAGAGGCTTCCCTTTCTATTCCATTCCACCTTTATTCCCTGGGAGGTAGCCTCCTACTGATAAAAGCTACAGGTTGGTCAAAGCTCTCGTCCTTTAATTGTGAGAGTACTGCTTCCACACCATGCTATGTAGCATCTGTCCGCACAACAACTTCTTTGGAGAAGTTAGGTGTCTTAAGCATGGGCGCCGTGCACATGGCATATTTCAGGGCATCAAAAGCAGTCTGGCAGGCATCAGTCCAGATCACCTTCCTGGGCTGCTTCCTTGAAGTGAGCTCTGTCAAGGGGGCAACAATGGTGCCATACCCCTTGACAAACCGTCTGTTGTACCCAGTGAGACCTAAAAAGGCTCTCACCTCTGTCTGGGTCTTGGGGGGCTCCCAAGCCAGAATGGTGTCAATCTTTGCCTATAGGGGCGCCACCTGGCCGCTTCTTACCTAGTGTCCCCAGTACACCACAGATCCCTGCCCTATCTGGCACTTACTAGCCTTGATAGTGAGGCCTGCACCTTGCAGAGCCTTCAACACTTCATAGAGGTGTTGCAAATGTTCCTCCCAACTGGAGCTGAACACACCAATGTCATGCAGGTGGTCGGCGCTGAATTCCTCTATACCCAGACAGTACCCGGTTGAACAGTCTCTGGAAGGTGGCAGGGGCGCTCTTCAACCCAAAGTGCATACCTTGGAACTCTGGTGTTGAAAACGCAGATATCTCCTTGGCCCCTTTGGTTAAGGCAATCTGCCAGTACCCAGGCGTCAAACCGAATGTACTGAGGTACCGGGCAGCTCCCAGCCAATCAGCAAGTTTTGTGTCTCGATTTAGATACCGTATTTAGGTTTCCATATTTATGCCCTTATATAGGCACAATTCCCTTTGCCCTTATTTAGCCATAGAAATACTACCCTTATTTAGGTATTATCCATGCTAACCAAATACAGGCATGGTCACCTACATATGCCCAACCACGTCACAACAAGTTCTTGGAAAACCAGACTCTTAAGCTTTTAGGACTTGCTTGGGTTATTGATTTCTCCAAGAACTCATTTTTTATGCATGAACATCTATTCCTTAGGGGTTCATGATGTTCCTCTGCCCGACTTTTACGTCAATACTGGCATTCCTAAACACCTTCAAGGTATAAATATACCTTCACTTGCCATGGCAAACCACGGTACGGTCCGGCTGCATACTTGCACTTCACGTCTCGCCAAGTTGAGAAGGAAGTCAAGTTCCCACCTGCCGCACTGACCAAACGCTGTCATCCTCCTCGCAGAGAATCCAGCTCCAGTGTTTCTGACCCCCCTTGTGGGGTGTTAAAGATCGAGACCCAGAAAGAGATTCCAACCTCTCTCATTCTAAGGTATGGAGCGAACTAGAACCTATAGGGACTTTTGGAAAATCTTAGCAACACCAAACTAAACTGTAGCTAAACTAGACTATAGAAAAACAGCACCTACTTAATACCTCGTAATCCAGTTAGGTTAGGTACACTGGAGTAGAACTAGCTTGAAGCACCAGATGAGTATTTACATTTTAGCATGTGTTATTTATGTATGTATTTTTACGAATATATGTCATATCTACAAACCATGCTATTGCAGTATTATTTTATCTTACTGCTAACGCTGTATGTATTATACTTCGCATTCTGTCTTACGATTGTAGCAGTTCATATTTCTTGCATGAGAAATAAGACTGTTCAATAAACCCTTTTTATTGAAATGCCTGTCTATCTATTTCTGTGTAAACTCTGTAGAAACGAAGCATGCATGATTGACAGAGTGAATCTGTTATCGATTGTTTCCACGATTACGAGACTGTTCCAATTTTAAGGGAAACAAAGTTGTCATGTTTATGCGGTTGTCAGAAACTAATCCCTTCCTGTTCATTCGAGAAGTTTCTAGTGACCTCTGAGTTAGCTGGCACACACAAGAAATTAAGTTTAATATACTCGAAAGAGACATACTGACCTCAGTCATATGTCAAAACTATAGTGTATATTATTCCAATGCGCAGAGCCTATCAGGGATATAGGAACTACACTACACAAGCTCACAGCTCTGGGGATGGGGTGTGCGTCAGTCTTGGTGACTGCATTGAGTCCACGGTTGTCCACACAGAACCAGATTTCTGGAGTGGCACCGGGCATAGCAGTTTTTGGCACTAAGACCACTGGCCTAGCCCAGTGGCTCCTGGAGGGCTCTAACACCCCTAACTCCCATGCGCTTGCTCCGCAGCGTTGGCCCACATGTAAGAGTTGGGGGGGTGCTGGCAATTCCCGCGACAGATGCAGGTAAGAGCAGGTGATGCTTCGGCGGATTCCTGTGCATCTGCCGACCTGTGATGGCGCAGATACGAGCGGGGGGAGGCTGCCGCCTCCAAGACTCGGGGCGCCCAGGGTGGAACACCCCCCCATGGCATGCCATGTGTCCAGTTTGAAAGCAGCCAAGCTCCGCCCCTCGCTACACAATTTACAGTCACCCTTTTTATATTGTCAGCATATTGTTGAACTCGTTCATTTTGGAGCTTTCCTTCACTGAGCTGAGAAACTTTGATTTGCCCTCTGGCTTTCCTCCGTTATGTCTGCTGCCCTGACCATTGTAGCCTTTGGTTTCAAAACATCCTGCTTGACAAAAAAACACACCTGCACATTCCTCCTGAAATCCTAATCATACTGCAGCCATGCAACACAGTGTACATTTGCTGGGTTCATTAATTTTATTCTCGTACAAGAGAACCTTTCCGAGAAACTTTGCACCATGACTGCTGCAAGTGTCCTAAATGTAGCAAACTGGTTATTAACAGTCCTCTCTACCCTTGGTCTTTTTCTTTGTTTTTTTTTCTTTTCTTTTTGCTTTCCTGATTGATGTCAAAGTTCCTTTCTTCCATCTCCAATAATGAAATAATATCAACACATTTGTCCTCCCATTTTCTCTCCTTCATTTTGAGGGGGATGTAGAAAGCTTAGCCTGGCACTTTAGTCACCATAGAGCCTGACCTAGCCAAGGAGTGAAATGTGTTGCTTCTGTTGTGTCCGGGCCGGTGATGAAGCAGTATCCTCACACATAGAGGTACAGAGTATTCTGAGGCCCACACAAGGATGACACGAAGACGGGTGGTACATTGCTTGGTGTCCGGCTCCAGCGGGTGTTGTTCTTAAAACCACACACAACCGATTCCCCACATTTTATTACTTCGCCCCACGTGGTCTTGAGGTCAGACCATGTTATCGCATACAGAAAGGGGTGTACACACAAAAAACCCTGCTGCCTAATTAACAGTCCTTCACTCCATTTATGTCACTGGAGTGATACTATATTATTCCCCAAAAAGAACAAGTTGAAAAACAACTACAGTACTAAACATCAATAACATTTTGTATGTACTGAAAACGAAACTGGGAGGGACTTAAAGAATTTTACAGCACTGCTACAGCAGATGTGTCTGGCCCAACAAAACAGATAATAGACTGAACACAGGCAATCACACTAAGTGCTGTTCAGGTGGGCTAGATTCACCACTCAGCTCATTGCCTAGTACAGTGGAAGCCTGTTCAGGACTACTGTCTCCTGATGCCGGTGGAGTGGGACCCAGGCTTCCTGACTCTGACACCGTGTCATGCTCATTTGAGATCACTGCCAACCATGTTGCTAGAAGACACATCACTTTGCTGAAACTTCTGGAATGCTGACACATTCTGAGTGACTCCTTCAGTCCCACGGCGAGCAGTACGTTTATTACCATGCATGTTGATGATGGTCCATGGGAACCTCTCAAGGTTGAAAGTTACTTCTGGGGAAGCGATTCTTAATAAGGACTAAGGCTCCAACCGCAAGAGAGGATGATTTTGCATGCCAGCGTTGGCTAACTCTATCATTGGCTTTCTGTATTTTCTCATGCCCTCAACGGTCATCGATAAAGGCAGGTGTCCATTCACGGTGATGAGGGATATATCTATGATTACTTTACCCATTGAGAGGTGTTCAGGAACCCGCCCTTTGGTGGAGTGTGGAGTCTGGCCTTAACACCGTAGGAGTGAGTACAAGGCTAGTTCAAGAGCCTGGTGGCTGGCAGGTGCCAACCAAATTACCTTGTTTAATGTCCTCATGAATCTCTCTACCACCAAGTTGGCTTGAGACCAACGGGGTGTGATTCGTTTGTGAGATATGGTCAATGAGTTTAGATAGGCTGCCACCTCTTTGCCTTAGAACAGTGGACCATTGTCAGTCTTTACCATTTTTATCAAACCAAGTATTGCCATGATCTTCTCAAACTTGGGTATGACTTTTGGATATTTTGAATAGTCATCAATCATGACCATGGTGGAACCAGTGGATTGGCTTTGCCTGATTCTTGACAGGTGCCTGACTTTATTTCCGCTTCGACTTGTTGGTCCATCAAGAGGAAACACACCTAGGGTCATACCCAACACTTGGTCTCGACCATATCTTGATGTCTAACATGACCAGGCTAAACAACCTGGTCAGTGAGACTGGTGGGAATGACCAATCAATGCCCTTTCAGGAGGTAGCCATACAGGATCAGTGCTCAGCTCATGGTGAACAGGATAGAGACTTTCCATATTGCGTCTGGCTTCGGGGTGACCTGAGCATGATGGTTATGTAATGCACCCCACTGGATGGTCTTTACGGCTTTTTGGAAGCATTCATCACCGTTTGTAGCTTGATGAGCATGGAGAGCAGAAGAGGGCGATCAGCCACACACCTCATGTATTCTGCTGTTTCGTCTGCCTCTTTTTCTTGGAATATGGCAGCACGAGCATGCCACAACAGGTAGTCAACGGGGTTGTGGCATCCGGGAAAATATTCTACCTTAAAGTTGTAATACTGACGTTGGAGCATCCACTTTTAGATCCATGGAGGTGGCATTGAGGTTGTTCCATTGAATAGTGGTATTAGGGTGTTTGTGGTCAGTTGTGACTGTAAAGAGATTGCCATATGCATATAGATGAAAATAGCGACATCCCTAATGTATGGCATTCACCTCCTTCTCAATCTGAGAATACCTTTGCTCCTTCATGGTGAGGGATCGGCTTGCAAATGCCACTTGGGTCCAATCTTCCCCTTCTTGTTGTTGTATCAGCACAGCACCTAGACCGTTTGGACCTGCGTCTACTGCTATTGTCGTCTCCTTCTGAGGGTCGAAATAGATCAGTGTTGTATCAGCTGACAAAGCTTCTTTAGTAGCTAGAAAAGCCTGTTCTTGTTCAGAACCTCATGACCATGGGATTGAGGATTTGGAGAGGTCTCTGAGTGATTGCATGAGCGGCATAAGGTCCTTGATAAAATGGCTGCAGTAATTGACCATACTTATAAAATTGTGTAGTTCAGTCACTGATGTTGGCGAGCAACCTTTTTTGATAATTTGCCCTTTGTCAGGGTCAAAAGCCATTCCTTCTGACGAGAACACATACCAAAGAAGTGTACTTTTTATTTCAGGAATTTGCATTTAGTGCAGTGTAAGGTGAGGCCAGAGTTTTAAATCATTTGAAGTACTTTCTTTAACTTTATGTTGTGTTCTCAACTGGTCATGGCATGTATTAAGATAACATTGCTGACACTGACAATTCCTGGGAGGCCGCATAGGAATTCAAGTATGACATTTTGGATATTTCAGTGGCACTCGAGATCTCAAAGTTCAACCACTTGTAGCGTTGCAGACCTACAAAAGTTGAAGCGGTTGTAATGTAATAGGATTCCTCTGCTAGGACAAGCTGGTGATAGCCAGAACTCAAATTCAGTTTGGAGAACCAGCAGGCGTCACTGAGTTTCCCAATCATGTTATCTGGTGTTGGTGTTAGATGGCGCTCCTTCTTGAAAGCAACATTGGGTAGGCACAAGTCTACACATATCCAGACCCAACTGGGTTGTTTAGGCTTCCTGGCCCCTGTGATTGGAAACACCCATGGGCTGGGCCCTGCCACTCTCTCTCAATTATGCTGGGGGGTACAAATTTGTCTAGTTCTTTTCCACTTAAGGCCTTAGATGAAAAGCAATACAAAGGTGATGGAGGGCTCTTGGCTACTCTAATGTATCTATGTGTAATTTTATCTCCTTGCCTGGCAGGCATCCAAAGCCTCCGAGCACTAAAGGGAATTAATCGAAGATGTTAGTGATGACTTCTTGGTATTCTCTGAATGCAAAGCTTACGATTCCAAGGGATTATGCTCCTCTGCATCCTAGTCGCAACATACATTTGCATATCTATGGATCTAGATCCATATGCAATCGTCCTTGCGAATTTCCCTTTTGTGCCTAGTGGCTTGTTTTTGCCATAGGCGAATACTCTGACATTGCTTGGTGTAAACTTGGGGGTGTTGCATGGCATGGCATGCTTCGGACAACATTATGTTGATGGATGCCCCTGTGTATAGTACTGCTGTTGTTGGATGATTTCCTATGAATATTTGGTACTGGGAAGCTGGTGTATTCCTTGGGATGCTGTGCCTACAATGAAGATAGAGTGCATGGTATGCTCTTCATTGTCTTCATCATACATTTCACTGCTTCTTCCTAGTACTTCTGGTACAGCATTCACAGTAGTTTGCCACACCCTGTGAGTTTCTTTCCTCCAGCTGGGCACACTGACGGTCAGTGATCTGGTCCTCTGCAGTAGTGCACCATTCTGGGTGTCACACTACTTTTTCTGGGTCTACAGGTGCCGGTCGTCGAAGTGACGGCGTTGACTGGTTCCAGTTTCAGTGGTTTGCTCAGGACAGCTTCCATATGAGAAGCGCAGGCTTTCAATAGCTCCTTTGTTCAGCCCATAATTAAGATGTCTGCTAGCAATCTTCTAGACTCTTCTAAGATGCACTCCTGGAGCTTCACTGATGCAAATCCTTGAATTATTTGACCACGTATTTCCACGTTTTTATCAGCGAACCCTCATGTGCTGGCCAATTCCTTTAATCGCGTGTAGAAGTGTCAATAGATTCTTCTGCCTGTTGTCTGGCTTGTCATAATCATTGTTGGCCATATTTGTTAAATTGTAGAGCCAGTATTTTTAGGTAGATGCCATGTGTACAGCTACATCTTACATGCTAACATTTTAGAAAAGGGGAGTGGGAGTTTTAGGATTAATAATTGGGAGAATGTATTTCTCCCATTCACTTCTAATGAAGAGGAGCTATTTTCAGGCAGGAGCCAGCCAAAATAAAGCAATGTTTTGCTTTACAAATAGGGAGTCTTTTGCCTGAATCACGCCTATTGGCATGTATGCTACAAATATAACACAAACACAGCTGGGTTGATTTGCATAATGAAAGCAAGGCCTAGATAGTACAGCAGATTACAGAAAGGAAATGGGTCATGGTGAAACACACGGTCTCTACTCATGAAGTATACAAAAGAAAGAAATGAGTGCAACACCTGGCATTGTGGGATAGGCCCAACTTCTATTTTCAAACACGAGTTATCAGGCCAAACATCAATTTTGTGGTGAACCATGATGACATCCGTACCAACGGCAGCTCCCTTTTAAATAGCTAGGCTCTCTTATATTTGAAGGAGTGTCAAAAGAAAATAACCAGACCACAGTGCATGCCACAATGAGATCTGGTTCGAATATGGATAGGCATATGCAAAACTTATATTGCTTTTATTTATTACTAGCTTACCCGTCGTGCGTTGCTGCGATCTCATAAGAAAGGAAATTCAAGGAAACTTGTTATTATAACATTCAATTTACATTGTGTCATTTTTATTGAAACTTATTCATTTTAATATGGAGAAAGTTTCAAAATGTTGTTTTAATTCTATTTATTTGTTCGAGTGCTTGTGGATACATGATATTTTTTATTTTTCCGTCTGGTGCGTACATGAATAAATCAGAAGGTTTTCCTTTGCGTAAGCTGGCCACATACAGTTGTCCATGTGAGAAGCACGGATTCTCCAAATCTAGTCCACACACTTGCAGCGATTGTCCTTGTGCTTTGTTGATGGTCATTGCAAAAGCGAGTCGCAGCGGAAACTGTAAACGTTTGAATTCAAAAGGCATATCTGTTGGGATCATTGGAATACGTGGCAACAGTACATCTTCCCCCTTGAATTTCCCATTCAAAATCGTAGCTTCGATGACAAAATTCATCATCTTTTTCAACGAAAGTCTTGTACCGTTGCAAAGTGGTGGTGGATTGATGTTTCGGAGAAGAATGATCAGCACGCCAATTTTCAATGTTAAAGTGTGCGGTGGCATACTTGGCAAATCCAGTGAATTCAAGAATTCCGTTGGGTAATTGACAACTTCGTCTTGATTCATCACAGTTGGAATACGTGGCAACAGTACATCTTCCAAAAATAACAGTTGATGGACAGAATGCAGAACAATGTCATACATTCACCCCAGTACAGAGATCTGGGCCTAAATCTATCTTTTTTTGCACTCCACACCACCCCAGTTCAGACATGGCCATATGCAAATCAGCCTTGACCCTGTGCCTCATGGGAACAGTCCAGTCCGAACTTCCAAGCCATATCTTTCCTGGACCGGAATCAATCATCCAAGGACCGGTTTCTGGCTATCAGCTATCTTCAGCCAGGATAGCTTGACTCCAGTGGTGTGGAGAGCATGGGACTCATGTCTGAGCATACACATCCCACTCGGGGTGACAAATGCAAAAATAACAGTTGATGGACAGAATGCAGAACAATGTCATACATTCACCCCAGTACAGAGATCTGTGCCTAAATCCATTGTTTTTTGCACTCCTCACCACCCCAGTTCAGACATGGCCATATGCAAATCATCCTTGACCCTGTACCTCATGGGAACAGCCCAGCCCGAACTGCCAAGCCATGTCTTTCCTGGACCGGAATCAATCATCCTAGGTCCGGTTTCTGGCTATCAGCCATCTTCAGCCCGGATAGCTTGACTCCAGTGGTGTGGAGAGCATGGGACTCACGTCTGAGCATACCCATCCCACTCGGGGTGACAAATGCAAAAATAACAGTTGATGGACAGAATGCAGAACAATGTCATACATTCACCCCAGTACAGAGATCTGGGCCTAAATCCATCGTTTTTTTGCACTCCACACCACCGCAGTTCAGACATGGCCATATGCAAATCAGTGTTGACCCTATGCCTCATGGGAACAGTCCAGCCCGAACTGCCAAGCCATGTCTTTCCTGGACCGGAATCAATCATCCTAGGACCGGTTTCTGGCTATCAGCCATCTTCAGCCAGGATAGCTTGACTCCAGTGGTGTGGAGAGCATGTGACTCATGTCTGAGCATACCCATCCCACTCGGGGTGACAAATGCAAAAATACCAGTTGATGGACAGAATGCAGAACAAAGTCATACATTCACCCCAGTACAGAGATCTGGGCCTAAATCCATCGTTTTTTTGCACTCCTCACCACTCCAGTTCAGACATGGCCATATGCAAATCAGCCTTGACCCTGTACCTCATGGGAACAGTCCAGCCCGAACTGCCAAGTAGTGTCTTTCCTGGACCGGAATCAATCATCCTAGGACCGGTTTCTGGCTATCATCCGTCTTCAGCCAGGATAGCTTGACTCCAATGGTGTGGAGAGCATGGGACTCACGTCTGAGCATACCCATCCCATTCGGGGTGACAAATGCAAAAATAACAGTTGATGGACAGAATGCAGAACAATGTCATACATTCACCCCAGTACAGAGATCTGGGCCTAAATCCACACCACTGGAGTCAAGCTATCCTGGCTGAAGACGGCTGATAGCCAGAAATTGGTCCGAGGATGCTTGATTCCGGTCCAGGAAAGACATGGCTTGGCAGTTCGGGCTGGACTGTTCCCATGAGGCACAGGGTCAAGGCTGATTTGCATATGGCCATGTCTGAACTGGGGTGGTGTGGAGTGCAACAAAACGATGGATTTAGGCCCAGGTCTCTGTACTGAGGTGAATGTATGACATTGTTCTGCATTCTGTCCATCAACTGTTGTTTTTGCATTTGTCACCCCGAGTGGGATGGGTATGCTCAGACGTGAGTCCCATGCTCTCCACACCACTGGAGTCAAGCTATCCTGGCTGAAGACGGTTGATAGCCAGAAACCGGTCCTAGGATGCTTGATTCCGGTCCAGGAAAGACATGGCTTGGCAGTTCGGGCTGGACTGTTCCCACGAGGCACAGGGTCAAGGCTGATTTGCATATGGCCATGTCTGAACTGGGGTGGTGTGGAGTGCAAAAAAACAATGGATTTAGGCCCAGATCTCTGCACTGGGGTGAATGTATGACACTGTTCTGCATTCTGTCCATCAACTGTTGTTTTTGCATTTGTCACCCCGAGTGGGATGGGTATGCTCAGACGTGAGTCCCATGCTCTTCACACCACTGGAGTCAAGCTATCCTGGCTGAAGACGGCTGATAGCCAGAAACCGGTCCTAGGATGCTTGATTCCGGTCCAGTAAAGACATGGCTTGGCAGTTCGGGCTGGACTGTTCCCATGAGGCACAGGGTCAAGGCTGATTTGCATATGGCCATGTCTGAACTGGGGTGGTGTGGAGTGCAACAAAACGATGGATTTAGGCCCAGGTCTCTGTACTGAGGTGAATGTATGACATTGTTCTGCATTCTGTCCATCAACTGTTGTTTTTGCATTTGTCACCCCGAGTGGGATGGGTATGCTCAGACGTGAGTCCCATGCTCTCCACACCACTGGAGTCAAGCTATCCTGGCTGAAGACGGTTGATAGCCAGAAACCGGTCCTAGGATGCTTGATTCCGGTCCAGGAAAGACATGGCTTGGCAGTTCGGGCTGGACTGTTCCCACGAGGCACAGGGTCAAGGCTGATTTGCATATGGCCATGTCTGAACTGGGGTGGTGTGGAGTGCAAAAAAACAATGGATTTAGGCCCAGATCTCTGCACTGGGGTGAATGTATGACACTGTTCTGCATTCTGTCCATCAACTGTTGTTTTTGCATTTGTCACCCCGAGTGGGATGGGTATGCTCAGACGTGAGTCCCATGCTCTCCACACCACTGGAGTCAAGCTATCCTGGCTGAAGACGGCTGATAGCCAGAAACCGGTCCTAGGATGCTTGATTCCGGTCCAGTAAAGACATGGCTTGGAAGTTCGGGTTGGACTGTTCCCATGAGGCACAGGATCAAGGCTGATTTGCATATGGCCATGTCTGAACTGGGGTGGTGTGGAGTGCAAAAAAAACGATGGATTTAGGCCCTGATCTCTGTACTGGGGTGAATGTATGACATTGTTCTGCATTCTGTCCATCAAGTGTTGTTTTTGCATTTGTCACCCCGAGTGGGATGGGTATGCTCAGATGTGAGTCCCATGCTCTCCACACCACTGGAGTCAAGCTATCCTGCTGAAGACGGCTGATAGCCAGAAACCGGTCCTAGGATACTTGATTCCGGTCCAGGAAAGACATGGCTTGGCAGTTCGGGCTGGACTGTTCCCATGAGGCACAGGGTCAAGGCTGATTTGCATATGGCCATGTCTGAACTGGGGTGGTGTGGAGTGCAAAAAAACGATGGATTTAGGCCCAGATCTCTGTACTGGGGTGAATGTATGACATTGTTCTGCATTCTGTCCATCAACTGTTGTTTCTGCAACAGTACATCTTCCCCCTTGAATTTCCCATTCAAAATTGTAGCTTCGATGACATTGTTCATCATCTTTTTCACCGAAAGTCTTGTACCGTTGCAAAGTCGTAGTGGATTGATGTTTCGGAGAAGAATGATCGGCACACCAATTTTCAATGTTATAATGTGCTGTGGCATACCTGGCAAATCCAGTGCTTTCAAGAATTCCGTTGGGTAATTGACAACTTCGTCTTGATTCATCACAGTATCGATGGACTTAAACGTTGTCGCTTCGCCTGGTATTCCGTAAATGGAAAATTTCAGTATTCAAAAGATTATGAGGGCCCTGGGGGGCCGGTATTTCAAAAAACTTTATGCCAGAAACCTTTGCGGGAGTGTACTCAACAACTTCGCAAAGTTTCATGGCGATCAGATGAATGGTGTAGTAATGCATATGCCAGAAACCTTCGTGGGAGTGTACTCAACAATTTCCCAAAGTTTCATGGCGATCGGATGAATGGTGTAGTAATGCATGAAGGACAAACAGACAGACAGACAGACAGACAGACATACATTTGTTTTTTTATATATAAAGATTAAGAAAAGAAACAGAAGATGAGGAATATTGTTTGTGCAAGCCTGGTCAAAGATTGAGGCACTGCTGATATGATTTATGCTAAGCATCTCATGCTTTGTAGGGTTTTTTCAAGTCTTCTTCAGTAAGGTTCTATTCAGGTGAATGTTCAAATTTGTTTCTCCTGTCTAGAACATTAGCTTCTGAAAGCCCCTCGCAGCTTACCTTGTGGGAACTATGAGGATCACAATGGTTTCTGGTTAGAACATCTGGGACGATTGATAACATTAACTCAGCCCAGTAGAATTGCTAAATGAAAAATGAAACCTAGATATGGGAAACATTCAAAACGAAGAGAAAAGGAAACAACTGTTTTTATAGAATTAGTCAATGATTAGATGTTTGGTGAATAATAGGGAATCTGCAGTCACACAGCAAAAGTAATGGTATTTTGTAGCGTTAATGCAAATACACACAAATTCCCTGGTGTTGAGGAACAACCCATATCACACTTCTGAAATTTATTTTCATTTGATACATTTATTTTTGAAGTTAAAGTGTGAGATATACAGCTAGAAGTATTATAAAGAATAATGTGGGTTATTTAGGAGAAAAGATATTCGTTAAGGAGGACCTAGAGAGAATGCAAAGTGAAGGCAGAAACTAGTGGGGTGGCCTCTTCCTTTGATCTTATGTGGGATCTGAATATTAATATAAGCTGCCAGATTGAGGAAAGTCAGGAAAATGGTCAGGCGATTTAGTCGATGTTTCTTAAGGTTGCCTGGCGTTTAAACGCCTCTAATACCATACGAAGTTTATCAAATAAAGAGGCAGGCGCTGGAGACAGGAAGACAGGAAACAAGTTTTATTCCGACGGAGCAGAACACATCAGATCGGACAACAAGGTATCGTCTCGAGGTGCTCTCTAGCAGCCTCTCTGAGGCCTGGCCTTTTATACACTGGTTTACGACATGTGACCGCTCTTTATTACAATAAAGGCATTGTGAAGTAATGAAAAATGACATCCCCGGTACCCCCCCAGTTCCGGCTCATTCCAACACGTGGCTACAGTAGAGGTCCTCACCCCCCATACAATAGGAGGGGGCTATCACGCAGCTGAGTGTTCCGCCGATTCCTTTGGAATGTGTGCGCCTGATCGAATCTCAGGGGGTGGGGAGGTCATGATCAATAGTAGCTCCTTTGAAGAGGGGCGAGTGCATACAGAAGTGGGCAATAAACTGTATCCTCAGGCCAAGGGATGACCAGCGGTCCATGCAGACAATCGGGCTCAGAGGAAGGGGTCATCAAAGGAGAGATATTCATGAAAGAAAGGATCGGTGTGGACAATCGAGCATAGAGGAAGGGTTTATCAAAAGAGGGGTATTCATGGAAGGAAAGGAGGTGTTGGTCAGGCGCGGGGTGTAATTCCCAGAGACAGAGTCATGCGGAAGAGGGGGGGGTTCATGACTTGTGCATGTGAGCGCGGGGGCAGCCAGGGTGCATGGGGGATGCTTGCAGGGTCAGGGAAGTGCGCTGGAGACTAGATCTCCGTGAAGGATGGGCGTGCCGTGGGACGTCAGGAATCCCCTTTCCCTCCACAAGAGCCCAAAATGATGAACCACCCCGAAGGCATACTGGCTGTCCGTGTAAATGTTCGCCGTGGTTCCTGCTGCTATGATACATGCTCGTGTGAGGGCAATTAGCTCTGCCGCCTGTGCGGATCGTTGCGTGATGCGGGCTGTTTCAACTACTGTTCGGGCTGTCGTCACCGCATAGGCAGCTGAAGTGGTGCCGTCTGGGAGTTTGATACAAGAGCCGTCTACCCATAGCTCTCCATCAGGGTCTGTAAAAGCAATGTCTCGGAGGTCAATTCTACTCCTGGTCTGTTCTTCCGTGAGGGTCACACAGTCGTGTATAGGGGGCGCATCGGGGTCATTGGCAACAGTGTGGCAGGATTCAAAGTTGTGCATCTCTTCAGAGTGATGTGGGGTGCAAGTAGAGTCAATTCGTACCCCGTCAGTCGTGCACTAGTCAGGTGTTGGGTCTTGGTCTGGTTCAAAAGGGTGTCAACTGCATGGGGTACCAACACCGTGAGAGAGTTCGAAAGTACAATTCCCTCACTCTGTCGGATAGAGACAGCAGCGGCGGCTACTGCTCGAAGGCAGGCAGGTAAAGCTCTGGCGACTGGGTCAAGAGTGGCAGAGAAGTAGGCACAAGGGCGTTGTTTGGAGCCGATGGGCTGAGTTAGAACAGACAATGCGCATCCCTCCCTTTCGTGAGTGAAGAGGGAGAAGGGCTTGGAGTAATCTGGTGTTCCTAGGACGGGTGCCGAGCAAAGGGCATCCCGCAACTCCGTAAAGGACGCTTGGCATTCGGGGGTCCAAGGGAGTGGGAAGGGAACATCTTTGGCCAACAGGGAAAGTAGGGGCTTTATAATGAGACTGAAATTTGGTAACCATTGTCGGCAAAAAGAGGTAAGGCCCACCAATGAACGGACTTGCTTCTGTGTTTTGGGGAAGGGGGTGTCTAGGATGGTTTGGATTCGGTCGGGTGTAAGTTTCCTCCCTTCTTTGGACAGGAGATGGCCTAGGTATGTCACTTGAGGCTGGCAGAACTGCAGTTTCTTTCTGGAGACTTTGTGGCCATTCTCCGCAAGAAAGTGCAAGAGTTGAATAGTGGCCGTGATTGCAAGTGGAGTGGTGACGGCCGCCAAAAGGATATCATCGACATATTGGATCAACACCACTCCATCTGGTAGCTGGACGGCGTCCAGCTGTCTTTTGAGGGCCTGGCTGTAAATGCTGGGACTTTCAGTGTAGCCCTGGGGAGCTCTACAAAATCGGTACAAATGTTTTTTTTAAGGTGAAGCCGAAGAGATAACGGCTGTCTGGATGGATGGGGATAGAGAAAAATGCATTCTTGAGATCAATAACGGTGAAGGTGGTGGCAGTGGACGGGATGAGGGTCAGAATGGTGGTGATGTCTGAGACTACGGGGTACTGTGGCACCACCACTTTGTTGACTTCTCGCAGGTCGATGATGAAGCGGTACGCTTTCTCATCTCCCTCACCTTGCTTCTTAACAATGGGTAGGATAGGGCTGTTGCAGACATTACTAACCACTTCCTCTACCACTCCTGCATCTACCAGGGACTGAATAATCGCTACCAATGCCTTCTCGCCTTTGGGCGATATCCGGTACTGTGGGAGTTTCGGGAGTATTGCGTCTGGTCGAACAGTTATGTGCACAGGGTCGATCATCATTCGTCCTACATCCGAGTCGTTTCTGGCCCATAGATACAGGGGTAGGGTGTCGAGCAAGGTTAGGTCAGCATCAGTTAGAGAGTACATATGTCGTGCGGGCGGGATCTGGACATGCTCGGGTTGTCGTACAGGATGACTCGGACTCCATCTGGGGAACACCTAATAGTAGCTCGGAAATGTTTTAGTAAATCAATACCCATAATGGCGTCAGGAGAGTTGGAGGAGAGCAGAAATGTTGTGTCAGTGGGGTTGTTTCCTAGGTCAAAGGAGATAGGTACAGACAGGGGATTAGTGGAGGGCGTTCCATCGAAACCTATCGATGTAATGTGTGAGCCAGACAAGGGTGCCCTTGGAATCAGTCGCTTTGATAATACACTACGTGTCACTCCAGTGTCTACCAAGAATGGAGACTTTGTACCCAGGACCTTAGCGGTGACGTAAGGACCTTGCTGGTCAACACAGAGCTCGACTGGATCCCTCCCTTGCCCCTGGCAGTCCTATGCGAAATCGGGAGTGTTCTCACTGTCAGATAGTTGGTACTGGTTCTGTCGGGGACGGTCAAATGTGTTTGATCTTCCTGGTCTATCGCAGTTGGTGTCATTTGTGTACCCCCGCCCCTGCCCTCTAGTCCTGGGGCCATTCGTCATGTCCCTCGTTTCTTTATTTTTAATTAGTTCCAGAAGAGCCGGACATTGAGACTTCCAATGCCCGAATCCTCTGCAAAATGCACACAGATTATCTTCTATGTCCCTACGTCCAGAGTAGGGAGTGGGTGTGCGGTCCTTTGGGGGTGGATTTCTAGGGGCGATTGATTGGTAGTTCCCCCTGTGTAGTTCTTTCCCGACTGCCACCCCTTGTATCTGGGCTATCATCACCCTTTCTTTCAAATCTTTCTTCTTTCTCTCGGTTGCCCTATCATTCTCATTCTTTTGGTGTTCATAGTACTGAGCCATTTGGAGGATAGCGGCGGGTTTGGAGGCCCCCCAACTACTCTCGCTCGTTTGTAACTTTTCGGAAACCTCTCGTGACAGACCCTTTACATAGTTTTGCACAAATAGGTGTTGTCCGGTTGCGGTGGTCATGTCTTGGCCACTGTAGTCGGAGAACACCGTTTCAAATCGGGAGAAGTATTCTGATACGTCTTCCTGGGGTTTCTGACGGCAAACCGTGACTATTGACCAATCTACCTTTTTCTCTGGGATCAAGGTTTTTAGCTTCTGAACTATTTTGTCCGGAAGTTCCAGTATGTCTTTTATCGGTTTCCTTCCGGGCTCTCGTCGTCTATCTAGCTCACTGAGTTGATTCCAGGTATGTCCGAACAGATCTGTGTGTTCGGCTTTCCGGATTTGCTTCCACACGTCAGCCGGCAGACATAACCCGAAAAACAAATCAATGTCAGCTAGAGTCATTATTGTTGAGCCCAAGGCTGTGCCTAATTCGGTGTAAAATGCTGTCGGGTTCTTCCTTAAATCAGGCAGGGTTTGCCTAAAGGTTAAAATATCTTGTCGATCCCATGGTTGGTAAACCCAATTGTACACAACCCTTCCTTTTGCATCTGCGTGGTTGATATCGTCGTTTGTTCCCTGACCTCTTGGGGGAACCCAGTAGGGGGCGGCTTCTCTGATAGGCATCATAGTGTTGGTTACTTCTAATGGGGACTCAGCCGTTTCAGGGACTGTGATCTTAACCTCTGGTTTATGTTCCGTAAGGTGGCGGAAGACTTCAAGCGTTTGCGTGAAGAGGTCCGTCACATCACGCTCAGTCCCATCTCCAACATCGACCTTTCTATATAGAGCCGTCAGCTTAGCAGGACCCTTATTTTGATACCTATCCTCATATGCGTTCAGGGTGTGGTAACTGAACCGCAAAATGAAATGCCGTCTGTGGCTACCGGCATGTGAATTGTGCATATCCATCGTATATTCTTCGCTCTCTTTCCGTTCTACCAGTGTCTTTGCTATCTTGTCAATCCCATCCCGCTCGTCTTTGCTCAACCTATTTGGTCTGGTCGTTAGCTGCTTGCTAGTCTCGAGTTCATCTGATGTTGTTACCAATGTGGCTGGTGCGAAGGCCGTAAGAGCCGGGGCACTAGCGCTAGAGTCACCCTCGCCCGCACTCAGAACTGGTAGGTGCTGTGCCAGAGGCTGGCAGGGGGCATAAGGAGGGGGCATGTAGATAATCGGAGGACCTAGCAGTAACTCGTCGTTTGCCCGTTGTTTGGAGGGCATCTCCGGGTAGAGCGTAGAGGGGGTCCTAACAGGGCATTGGCCTGTCGACCCTGATTCTTGCGTTTGTCTAACTTCCTCTCTCCTTCTTATTTCTTCATCTAGTTCCTTCGCTGCCAGGTGGGCTGCCTTTCGTAACTCTTTCCCTATTCTTGCTTCTTCTCTTTTCCTTCGTTGTTCTGCTTCTTTGCGCCACATGCCGATACTATCGAGCATGGTGGGTGTTGCCTTATTCATTCTAACAGCTGCTTCTAGCGCTTTTATTTTATGTTCATCAAAGGAACCTATCAGTGGCCACTGACTTTCGGGATCCTTTTTTGTATATTTATGCCATAACTTACTATAAGCTATAGCGACTAGTCCTTGTTTAGTGAACATGTCCTTATTAGGGGTGCCTTCCAATGGAGCTGGATGGTTCATCTCTAATAAGCGGTCCGGGTTGTTCCAACTACCAATCAGTGGGGAGAAGACAGGCATGACAGATTACAACGGGGGACAAAGGTCCGCACTACCTATCTCTCACTGTTTGCAAACACTAGACAGAATATGGCTATTCTACGTTATTTGCAAGCAGAGAACCTCAAAAGAACTATACTCTAGACAATCTATGTTCGGACAATCAATCAATGGGGAGAAAAATAGGTACGACAGATTACAATGGGGGACAAAAGTCCGCGTTACCTACCCTTCACTATCCGCAAAGGGGGATAGAATATTCCTATTCCTCCCCGTTTGCAGGCAGCGAATATCTCAAAGAGCGACAATGCAAATACTAGTATTTCAATCAATCAAACAATCAATTAATTCGCAATTCGTCGTGTGTCACGACCTTACCCGGACCGCATGGACAGTTTCTTGTCTTCCGCTTCCAGCGCCCGATCGTCCTCTACTCTCTGCTGCTACCGTGGCACTCCTGATGGTTCCCAGTCAGGACCGTAGATCACTCGGGAGAGGTCTGCTTGGAACCAGTGAAGTTCGGATGATCGGCTGTCAGACGAGGGTCTATCGGACAGGAGCTCTCCCGATCGTTGCAGTCGTTCACTCTGTCGTCGGGACCTCTCCCACTAGATCCACGTGTCGCTGATGGGCCCCACACTTGGGACGCCAATTGAGGAAAGTCAGGAAAATGGTCAGGCGATTTAGTCGATGTTTCTTAAGGTTGCCCGGCGTTTAAACGCCTCTAATACCATACGAAGTTTATCAAATTAAGAGGCAGGCGCTGGAGACAGGAAGACAGGAAACAAGTTTTATTCTGACGGAGCAGAACACATCAGATCGGACAACAAGGTATCGTCTCGAGGTGCTCTCTAGCAGCCTCTCTGAGGCCTGGCCTTTTATACACTGGTTTACGACATGTGACCGCTCTTTATTACAATAAAGGCATTGTGAAGTAATGAAAAATGACATCCCCGGTACCCCCCCAGTTCCGGCTCATTCCAACACGTGGCTACAGTAGAGGTCCTCACCCCCCATACAATAGGAGGGGGCTATCACGCAGCTGAGTGTTCCGCCGATTCCTTTGGAATGTGTGCGCCTGATCGAATCTCAGGGGGTGGGGAGGTCATGATCAATAGTAGCTCCTTTGAAGAGGGGCAAGTGCATACAGAAGTGGGCAATAAACTGTATCCTCAGGCCAAGGGATGACCAGCGGTCCGTGCAGACAATCGGGCTCAGAGGAAGGGGTCATCAAAGGAGAGATATTCATGAAAGAAAGGATCGGTGTGGACAATCGAGCATAGAGGAAGGGTTTATCAAAAGAGGGGTATTCATGGAAGGAAAGGAGGTGTTGGTCAGGCGCGGGGTGTGATTCCCAGAGACAGAGTCATGCGGAAGAGGGGGGGGTTCATGACTTGTGCATGTGAGCGCGGGGGCAGCCAGGGTGCATGGGGGATGCTTGCAGGGTCAGGGAAGTGCGCTGATGATCGATCGTGAGCAGGGAGACCATGGTACCTAAAATGGCTGTCGTGCATGTTCATATGTGAGTCTGAGGAATGGGCAAGATGGCGCAGATGATGTTCAGTTCACAAACTAAAATTCCACAAGGTCACTACCCGCAGGGAAATGTATCACAGTCGTACACCCAGAGTTTTTAAATCATTGGTGCAACTTAAATCGTTGCATGGGCTAGTAGATGTTTGGGCGGTGTATAAGGAACTAGAACCTGGGTTTATGTACTTTTCTGCACCTCACCAAACACACGCATGGTTGGAATACTTTCTAGTGTCCCATGAACTTTTAAGTGGCTATGCAATAAGCAAATTCCCTAAAGTTATGTCAGACCATAACCCCCTGGTGTTAGAATTTAATATCGGCACCCAACCCTTACAGACACATTGGTCTTTTAACAGGGCTCTTTTAACTGAAGAGGGGTATATTCGAGAATTGGGGGAATGGATCCCTAGGTTTATTAAAGAAAATCTAGGAAGCACTAACATAGTTTGGGACACACTAAAGGCAGGGGTCAGAGGAGAAACATCACAGTATGACTGGCGTGTCCAAAAAAAGGATTACATCCACCTACAGACTTTGTATGAGGTCCTAGCCAAGGCAGAAGATGAGCTAATCGAGATCCTGATGGTAGGGGGTGATCCTGTGGTGTCTCAATCAAAGATTATTACTGCTAGATTTGCCATTACGGAGATTTCTTTTAATAAATCGGCTGGGAAATATTTGGCCTGGAGGAGCAGGGTCTATGAGAAAAGTGAGAGAGTGGGTCATATGTTGGCTGTACATACCAGGAAAAAGAGGGTCCAAACCCAGGTTAGGGAAGTTAGAGATCCTGTTGCTGGTTTGGTTAATGAACCAGGAGCTATCCTTGGTGCATTTCAACATTTTTATCAAAGATTATATACGGAGGATACTCAGGCCAGGAAGAGGAAATTGAGGATTATCCTAAGGATTTAAGCCTGGCTCAATTATCCAAGGAGGAGAGCGACAGTTTGGATGAGCCAATAACATTAGATGAGGTAACTGAATCTATAGATTCAATTCCATCAGGCAAAAGCCGCGGGCACTGATTTAATTCCTGGAGAATTTTATAAAAAGTTTAAGCCTCAAATTTCGGCATTAATGCTGGAGGTGTTTCGCAGAGCACAATTACATATGGTTTCCCCCAATTCTTGGAATAACGACAATATTATAGTATTTCTTAAAAAAGGAAAACCAGCTATAGAATTGGGATCTTATTGTCCAATTACGTTAGTAAATAGTGACGTTAAGATCTTAGCAACAAGATTAGCCACAGTTATTACAAAGTTAGTTTCCCCTTTCCAACATGGGTTTGTACCAGGGAGGGGCACGACGGAGCATATCCGTCGTATAATTACGCTCTTTGACTACACAAAAGTGTCAGGAGACCCAATGGCCGCAATTTTTCTCGATGCGGAAAAAGCTTTCGACAGGGTCTCCTGGCCCTTTCTATGGTCTATCATGGAAAGGATAGGTCTGGGAAAAGGTTTTATCGGAGCTATTAGGTGTATCTACCAGACTCGTGTGGCCAGGATAGCCTTGATGTCGGCCACATCTGATGTAATAAAGATCGCTCGAGGCACAGGGCAAGGGTGCCCCTGCTCACCATTATTATTTGCATTATATATTGACCATTTAATTTGTAAAATTATCAAGAACAAAAGAATACAGGCCATTCAATGTATTGGTGGGGATACAAGCTGTTATCTTACGCTGATGACCTTGCCATAACGACAGCTAATCCATCGGAAACTATTAAGGAGGTAGAAAAGGAAGCTCTCGACTTCAGTAAAATATCAGGTTATTTTCTTAACAGGAACAAGACACTGATTGTGAAGAACTCTAGAGTAGATCTGAATGATACTCGTTTAGTGGGAAATGCTAGATATCTTGGGGTGGAGATCTCCGCTAACGTGGATGAAATTGTTCAAATCAATCTGGAGCCTCTGCTCCATAAGACAAAAGCTGATTTTGATAGAATTAACTGTCTCTATCTCACACTCCTGGGAAGATGTAATGTTTTAAAGATGTTGTTTTTACCTAAAATTCTATACTTTTTTAGATCTATCCCTGTGGAAATTAGTAAGGGCTGGTTCTCTGCGTTTAATCATATAATTTCAAAATTCCTGTGGGCAGGAAAACGGCCATGTAGAGCATTAAAATTTATGACACTATCTAAAGACAGGGGTGGGTGGTCCGTAGCTCTACAGCATATGACAGAATTGGTGAACAACCTTTACAACTAAACTTTTACAACGCACTACCTTTACAACGCAACTTTTACAACGCAAACTATTACAACGCATTGTGCTGGGTGGCGCTCTGGGATAGGGAATAGGTTAATTTACTATCCAATAACCTTCCCTAGTGTCCACAGGGACTGGAGTTGGAATAGTAAATTAAACTATTCACTATCCAGCACCCCAAAGCACTATGCGTTGTAATGGACTGCGTTGTAATACTTACGTTGTAAAGGCATGCGATGTAAATGCATGTGTTGTAATGTCATACATCCGACAGAATTACTGGGAAAAGAGAGTGTAGCAACAGCAGAAACATGCTACAGTTCAATATATAGGTTAGTCTTAGGGGACAAAGTCCAGGGGTGTTTTATACGACACATTGACTTTGCGTATTTTAAAAGAGTGAGATTTAAGGTTCTGCTGGGCAGCATTCAAAATTTGGACTGCAGTAAGGAAAAAATTGAAAATGAATAGGATACATAGATGTACCCATTTAGGTGATAACGATTAACTACCAGAAATTTTCCAATACGGGTATATGAAAATATGGATAGATAAGGGCATCAGATATATTAATGACCTTATGGTAGATGACACAATATATACGTTTGATTGAATTAAGAAGAAATTTGGGGTTGGAAATAATCATTTTTTTAAGTTTTTACAAGTCAGAGACTTTCTATCTAGAAAAACAATCGGGGTACATAAAGGGAGGCGGCTCTTGGGGCTCCTGCATCAATCTCTAAATTGTATGAATTACTTAGCAATTTAACGGAGGATGATCTCATGAAACATACTGTCCGCTGGCAGGAACAGCTACAAGCAGGGGTAGGGAAATGTGAGGATTTCCTGTTTTAAGTCAGACTGCATTCTTCTCGGCTAGCTTACAAGTGCAATGTTTTAAAACCTGGATGAATCCTTACATTACCCCTGCACGGATCATTAAATGGGGAGGCTCTACTGGGATTCACAGTTCACGCTGTAGCTGCCATGCTGCAGATAGCGTCCATATGTTTGCAACTTGTCCCAAATTGGCAAGTTTGGTCGGAGAAGTGGGAAACTATCTGAAACATATGTTGGGATTCGAGGTGGACCTTATGCCGCAAGTTATTGTGCTGGGAGTAAGCAAGCAAGTTATGACAGTCCCAAATCGAGCTATGCTCTTCGCGGCGATGGCGGTGCTGAGGTTATGTCTGGCTACTGTCTGGCTAGATAAAGAACCCCCTTCAGTATATTGCTGGCTTGGGAAATTGCTATGCATCTATCTTTGGGAGGAAGCGATATATGCACGATCCGGCTTTAAATCCAAGAAAAGATGGTTTGAAATTCGGGCTCCAATAACTAACTGGGTCACCAAGCCCACAGTTTGATTTTATCAATGCATGGCAGTTAGCTTATAGCGGAAACACTAAAGTAAAGAGTTCAATTGCTTAGTTCTTATCATGATTTGACTTTGATTGTAATTTAAAATCTTTGATCATAACAAATCCAGGTGTAACCTAAATTAGCTCTGTTCGGTTTCACTGAGGGGGTTGGGGGATGGTTAGGCTAGGTTGGGAGGGGGGGGTGTTGTAAGAAGGGGGGCTAAAAGACAAATTACAGGCATCCTGCTCATATGTATTGAAATGTCTATTGTATAAATGTATTTTCACTTTAAGTTTAATGTATCTGTGGGATGTCAAATAAAGACTATTTAAAAAAAGAAAAAAAAGAAAGCAAGGCCTAGATAGTAAAGCAGAGTGCAGAATGGAAATGGATCATGGTGAAACACACAGTCTCTATTTGCGAAGTATACATAAGACATAAATTAGTGCAACACCTGGCATTGTGAGATAGGCCCAACATCTATTTTCAAACACGAGTTATCAGGCCAACCATCAATTTCGTGGTGAACCATGATCACATCCGTACCAACGGAAACTCTCTTTTAAATAGATATGCTCTCTTATACTTGAAGGAGTGCCAAAAGAAAATAACCAGACCACAGTGTATGCCACAATGAGATCTGGTTCGGATATGGATAGACATTTACAAAAAGGCCTTCAGTATGTTGAATTAGCCAGCCTCTATTGTGCGCATATGCAAAACTTACAGGGCCTCATTTATGAGGCCTTGCATGAGTTTTGCGCTTCCGATGCGTTACTTTTTGTGACGCATCGGCGGCGTAAAACATGCCTCCTGATGCGCACTATTTACAAAGTGACGCATCTAAGCAGATGCTTCACTTTGTAAACCCCTACGCTACATTATACCTGCGTCAGGTATAATGTATGCAGAGGGGGCGTTCACCCGCAAAAAGCCTCGTAATAGTGACGCAGTGAAATCTATGAGATTTCACTGCGTCACTTTTAGGACGCTGTTGCGTCAAAATCTTGCGCCTGCCTCACAGCAGGCGTAAGACTGACGCAAGCCCTATCCCATGGGGCTTTCCCCATGTGAAAGGAAGCATTGCTGGAGTTCCGTCACTTTTGTGACACACTCCAGCAATGCGTCACTTTGGCGCCTACAGATACGTCAGAAATACTGACGTATCTGTAACTCCTTGCGACATGATGCGTCATATTATAAATATGACGCATCAATCATGTCGCAGGGAGAGCGCAGTGAAAAGTGACGCATCGCTGTTTTCACGTAGCGATGCGTCACTTTTCATAAATGAGGCCCACAGTGCTTTTATTTAGTATTAAGAAAAGAAACAGAAGATGAGGAATATTATTTGTGCATGCCTGGTCTAAAAATGAGGCACTGCTGATATGAATTATGCTAAGCATCTCATGCCTTGTAGGGTTTTTACATTCTTCTTCAGTCAGGTTATATTCAGGTGAATGTTCAGATTTGTCTCTCCTATCTAGAACATTAGCTTCTGAAAGCCCCTCGCACCTTACCTTGTGGGAACTATGAGGACCACAAGGTTTCTGGTTAGGAACATCGGGGACGATTGATAACATTAACTCAGCCCAGTAGAATTGCTAAATGAAAAATGAAATCTAGATCTGGGAACGTTCAAAAAGAAGAGAAAAGGATACAACTGTTTTTATAGACTTGTCAAGGACTAGATGTTTGGTGAATAATAGGGCATCTGCAGTCACACAACAAAATTAATGGTACTTCATAGCATTAATGCAAATACACAAAAAGTCCCTTACTTATCCTGAAACACGAGCCATGTCTCGTGTCTAGAGATTCTGAAAATATCAAGTACTTACTTGCACCAACTTTGGTGAAACACTCACAAACTTTTTCCCACATTCTTTAAGTTACACGCACTGCATATACCAGAATGCAGAGGGGCGATCCAGAGGAGAGGCTAGCGGCGTGCTTCCATCGTTGTTTCCTGTTGAGGGGGCTCCCGTGGGCCCCCTAAGCTGATGAGCTTTTGGAGATGCACCTGCGCGCCTAAGAGGCAACTAGGCCTGTGACGGTTGTTTGGCGGCCTTCTCAACCGCCCCAGAACTTTTCTCTACTGATGAGGGATACTATCCTGAAACACAAGCCATATCTCGTGTCTAGAGATTCTGGAAATATCAAGTCTTTACTTGCACCAACGTTGGTGAAACACTCACAAACTTTTTCCCAAATTCTTTAAGTTACACGCACTGCATATACCAGAATGCAGAGGGGCGATGCGGAGGAGAGGCTAGGGGAGTGCTCCCATCGTTGTTTCACAAAAAGTCCCTTGTGTTGAGGAACAACGCCAATCACACGCCTTAAATTTATTTTTATTTAATACATTTATTTTTAAAGATAAAGGGGGATATTATTAACAAGGGGCGATATTTATCGCTAACCTCGTTTAGCGCAAGTTTTTTTATCGCCAGTATCTATTGCCGCTGTAGCGACGTTTTATCAATACGTCGCTAGCCGGCGATATTTTCCATTCCAGGCAATAATAGGAGGCGATAGATTTAGCGTGACGTCGCTAACGTGACGGACGCTAGCGTGAAAAAAAAGACGTTGGCCCAATTAGCATAAAATATCGCAAGCCAACATGCCCCAGCCTTTCATTTTACTCGTTAGCGACTGGAAAAACGCCTGCTAAGCCAAAAAAATTACCTAGCACAATGCAGAACCCTGAAGATGATGGTGAGCAACCTGGGACAAGTGCAGAGGGCATAAACAACACCCAGGAAGGCCAGGAAGAGACCCAAGGAAAGGCCAAAGGAAGAGGAATCCCAAGTTCAGTCCAATGGAGAACCAGGTACTGGTTGAAGAGTTGACGCAACACCAGCAAGAACTCTTCGTGAGTTCCACCGTCACCTTGGCAAGGAAAAAGGAGATATGGCAGGACATCATGACCAAAGTCAATGCCATGGGGGAGAGAAGGAGGACAGTGGATGAGTGCAAGAAGCGGTGGCACGATACAAAGAGCAAGACAAAGAAGAAACTGGGAGCCAACCTTAAGGCAGCGAGGGAGACCGGACGCGGCGGACCAGCTCCACAGGAGGAGCTGGATGATCTGGAGGAGCAGGTGTCCAGCGTCATCAGCGAGGAGACTGTCGTTGGAGTCGCAGGCCAGGATAGTGTTAAGTTGAATGCCCACAACAACACCAGGGTGAGCATCAACCAGGGACGGGGGGAAGGGGGGTCGATGGGCACCATGGCACCCATGTACTATGAAAGTAATTGTATTGCATACCTTCATGTAATGTCCAACAAGTCCAGGATACCCCTGTGCATGCTGGCATAGGGACATATCACCATACACAAACAGCAACTGACACAACACACAGGGCCATAGTGACAGGAATTACGCCAGTGTAATCGATGCGGTAGCGTAAGGAAACAGCTCACAAAGCACTGATGAGGGGCATGCCAATATGATTAATTGAATGTAAATAGTATGCCAGGTGCACACAATACGTTTTTTTCTCCATTTGAATCCAATAGTGCATATCAGCAAGCACCGTTGTGTCGCTGAAGCAGCATCACCCTCCTTAAAAATGTACTACAATGTTGGTTACACATGCCCATTGTGGCAGCCAGACTGAACATTAAATGTGCACCGAAAAGCTAGGCAAACATAGTCCAATCACAATGCCAGAGCACCCCACATGTGCATCTGCAAAACAGACAGTGGCACAACAGCGTGACATGTGGAAAATGACCAAATGGCCCCCTGGCCACATCAGCATGCACATGCAAATTGACTCCACAACTACACATGTCACTCGGATGCCACATTGTGGATGTGCAGGAAATGTCAATGCCCCTGCGCACAATCAGGCATGCCTCCCCCAACGTCTGCACACCTGCAGCATTGCCCACATGTGTCTGAGTAGTGTCCAAACTCGTGCAAGCATTGCCAGCCTGACACATACACACTTGCCTGCAGACTACTCAAGCACATGTGCCCAATGTCACCTGTGTGCCTATATCCGAGGTGGCATGCCTAATTGTGCACATGAACATCAACATGCACAGTGCATCCACAATGTGCTGTCAGAGTTGCATGTGTCTGTGTGCATACAAATCAAATGTGTGTGGTGACTCTCAAAATCACAAATTAAGATTACACCTGCAATCTCATGTAATGTGCCTCCTGGCCGATCCATAAGATGTGGGGCCACATTACCCAGATAGGTGACAAAATCATCACTGCCTTGCAGTAGAAAAATGCACGTAAAGTGGTGGCAAGAGGCGTGATGAAATTCCCTATAGAATTGCATCCAAAATCCAGTGTCTGGTGTGACCTTGGGGTCTTTTGGGGGCCTATCTACAACAAATTGCAGACAGTGACGTACAAAGGCCTGTCTTACCTTAGTATTTTGTTTAAAGTCATTCCACTGACCTCCTTATTCCACTGTCTTGCAACGTCCACAAACACTCACCTGGGACACATGCATTAACTTGCAAAAAATCTACTTTTCATTGACAATGGCACAGCAAACTCCGCCACTTCCCTTGGCTCTGAAACTCAGAATGGACTATTTCTGCCACTCCAACACCCATCAAATCATGTGTTATATGGGCCAGCACTGGTGCATTCTCAACCTTGTATTGTAAATGTGTTCACATAATACACCTAGATGGGTGTTTACCTGACCAAGAAAGAATTCAACTGAGGCAATAAGTAAGGGAATGTGAATCCACAAGAAGGTCCACCAAGTGAAATAGAACTAATATATATGTGTCATCTGACACGGATAGGCAGTGAGATGACTGCGTAGGAGTCAATTATATATCTCAAGTTATCAAGCCTCACATCCATAAAGCACACCACTCAGCTGTCTCAATGCGCTGGGGGGGATGCTGCTACTGCATGAAAAGCCTCGTCTTGCAGAGTCACCTGAAGGTTTGCATTTCCTGGCTGTGCTGCAGGAGGATGGGGAGAGTGCCCCAGGTCTGGGTGATGAGAAGTGAGAATTTTCAGCCCTGGAGGTCGCTCACTGGATGCGGGGAAGTGTTACAAGGGTGTGCATGGCATAGCAGAGATGGCATGTATGTGAGGTAGAAGCTGAGTAGTTGTTAGATCTATGCTGGGCCCATGTCGTGGAGGGCCTTGTGTGTGTGTTAGGAGCTTGATTGTGACCCTCTTGTTGACAGTGAGCCAATGCTGGCCTCACAGGTGGGGTGTGATGTGGCTGCTGCGCAGAATGTTGGTGTTCATGCATGCAGAGGCCTTTCAAATGTGTAGGAGTTGGTTCAGGAATTTGGTTGAGGGGACTGCAGAGAGGGCCTTATCTATTGCCAACCTGCTGCTGCTGCGGGACCTGGGAGACCTTAATCCTTGTTACGGTGGGGATCCAACTGTACATCCTGTGGAGCATGTGGAGGTTGTTGAAGCTGGAGGAACAGATGGCCTTGTACATGCATTGTCATGGAGACAGTAGATTAGATAAATGAGTACAGGAAATGTGCGTGGATGGGTGTTGTTGGAGCTGTTACCAGTGCAGTGGTTCACCAGGCGTTGTCACTAGCTGAGGATGTGGAGCGCAGGAAGATGACTCACGTCTTGTCAAAGTTCTTCTCCATGTTCTAGAACTACATCCACTCAGTGACGCTTACCATTCCTACATGGACGTTTGCTGTGGCGGTGAGGGGGTCCTTGGTGAGGGAGAGGATCAGCTGTCTGTCGTTGTTGTAGGAGATGATGTAAAGGTTGTGTTGTCAGGCAACGTGGCCAAGCAGTGACAGGTATATGTTGAACTATGTTGTAATGAGGGATAAGCCATGTGTACGCCACACATGATTGTGGTGGATCCAGAGCTGAAAGGGGGATGCGGAAGCACTGGGTCATGCCAGAGTGGAAGGAGGTATTGTGCTCCAGAGTTCTGGTTAGCAACTTTGCGTTGTGGAGGCTTGTGCGTTATGTCTGGTGGCAGACAGTGTTCAAGCCAGATGACAGGTCCAGGAGGATCAGTGATGTGTTGTCTATGTTGACCTGCAGGGCCCTGATCTCATTGTTGTTGGCAATGATGGCACATTTATCGTTGTAGTTGCCTAGGTGTTCCTCTAATGAGGGCCTCATGAGTATCACATGAGGTGATGGTGTCTGCCGGTGTTGTTCTTGGGTGCTGCGTAGATGTTCATTGTCTGTACACGGTGACATTCCTCATCTGGCAATTGGCACGTTTGTCCTGGAGTTCCTCATGGAACATGATGGCTCACTTGCTGGTGTGTCTGTGTGAAGCTAATGTGTTTGTGGACAGTTGGTTGGCACAGTCATTGAGCCATTGTCTGAGTTCATGTGCGGTGGGGTGTGGTTTGGTGTGGTAGCTGTTTGGGCCACGGGCAAGTGTGGTGGTTAGCGGGACTATGTTGACTGTGCCCCAGCACTGGTGGGGGATCTGGTGGTGTGTGGTGGGGTGCCTGTTGGTGAAGTGGATGCATGCATGGGCAGTCCATTGGAGTTGGGTGGTGTGTCTGAAGGAGACGTGTGACGAAGCAGATAAGATGTGTTCAAGCATTTAGCAGACAGAGTGTGTGGGTGTTGTGAGTGGTATCCTGAGTCTGACTTTTGTGAGGCTGTCAATCTGGGCTGCGGAGGTGGCGGTGGTGTCCTTACCGAGGTGGAACTCCAGGTCCCAGAGGAGGATGTAGTCTGTGCAGGCAAGGGCATGTGTACTGATGAAGTTGGCAATGTAGTAGCTGAACTGTAATCGGGGTTGGGGGGGTCTGTACACGATTGTCACTCTGAGGGGTGTGTTGTGATAGGTGTGGATCAGGAAGTACAGGAGTACTTCCTTGCTGATGAGGTCGTTGCTGATCTTTGAGACTCTGAGACTGCTCATGTGGATGATGGCATTTTGTACTCCTACTCCGTTGTCGTGGTCCCTGCAGATGCACTTGTAGCTGTCTAGGATGTCAATGACGATGATGTTTGCTGTGGAGGGGTGCAGGCAGCTCTCCGGCAGGAAGGCAAAGTCTGGTGATGTAGTGAAAACTTGGTCCCAGAGAACAAGGGCGTGTTTGTGGGCAGAGTGTGTTTTCAGAAGAATGCGTCCGAGGAAGGTGTGTTCACTAGGGGTGGGTGTAGTTTGTGAAGTAGCGCTACGCGTAGCTACGCAAAGTGCACTTCACCTTTTGCGAGTTATGCGTAGCACTACGCCAACTGCATAGTAGCATGTCTGCACTGTGCAAGATGTCATTTCAATGATTGCACAGTGAGGACAAGCATCTGGCACTGTGCAATCTTTGAAAACGGCATCTTACAGTGTGCGAGCTGTACCTTTCTGCCGCTCAAGTACATTTTTACCCGAGCTGCAGCTTTCTCAATGCGGACTGGTAGTCTCTCATCGTGAGCAGTTGCGAGTATGTGCGACCACTCGCAATGAGAAACCTGACCTCCCCATGTTGAGAATCTCATCGGTAGTTTTATTTTCCATGCACGCAAACAGAAAATTGATGTTGCTGATTGCAACCACGGAAAAATTCTCGCAAGGATGTCAATTTGCTTGCTCGTGTTCGCCAACTTGACGTTGAGGACCGCGAACAAGCAAATAATGACCACTGCACTATGCTATGCTATGCTACGCATGTTCACACTGTGCTATGTGCTGTTCGTGTAGTGCAAAGTTGTTCTAACTTTGCAAACTACACGAACGTAGTGTAGTGCTTTGCCCATGCGTAGTTCACATCATGGTTGGTGGATCAGTGGATCGCAAGCTGAATGAGCTGCAGATCAAATGTGAGGAGGGTCCTTGTGTGGTTTCTGGGGACGCTCGGAAGCAGGTGTGTGATTTCCCATGTTGAGTGCGTGGAGGCTGCTGCCATCGTTGTGGCATTGTATCATGTGGAACCTGTGTTGGCAGGTGTGCTTGTGCTGTGCGCGGTCCAAGTGTAGATGGGCACATACGGGCCCGCATCATGAGTGCCATTGGTGTCCCTGCAATGTCGATACACAGTGTCTGCCATTGGAAGGGGGCGTTGGAGGGAGGACCATCTGTGAAGGGCTAGCGGATCAATTTGCCTTGCGTGGAGGTGTGGACGCAGGGGATGTTGCAGGGGCAGTGAGGGTGGAGATGAGCAGAAGAAAGGTATAAACAACACATGGCCAAATATAAAACACGAGGTACACTACCATTTCAAGGTGACTGGGGCACAGTGCAGTGCTCAAAATGATTATACAACTGTAAAAATGATAAAAAATAACTCCTGCAGGCAGATAGTGGATAAGGTGCACAGGGGTGAAAACAACAGTACACTGGCTAAGAGGCTGTGGCCACATTTATCTAATATAATAAGCTAGCTAGGTACCAAGTCTGACCCACGCACATTGTTGATCAATGCATGTTTGACAGCATGTACAAGTCAGTCGCAGCACACAAGTAGTGTCTCACTGAAGGATTGGAAACCATATTCGACTAATAAATCTCCTTACACTGGACGTGGCAGACAAAGCTATTTGTGACGTTGTGCATTGCATATCACATCTCTAGATGTTGCAGAGCAGATTCACATTGGTGAGGCGAGCTAAGGTCACATGTGCAACATACATAGATTGTACTAGGAAGTCTGCAGCACTACATTTGACTCCACAACAGTGACTGTAGCACATTTGCTAACTGTCATACTGTCTATACCTGTGCACACACAGTGCCCAAAAAATACTGAGCCCTCTCATGCTGTGCACAATGACTGCATATTGGCCAATGTGACAATGGATGTCTGTAGTACTGCATTTAACATCTAGTGTGTATCTTTTGCAATAAATCCAGTCTGTCATCACTGTGAGGAAATGGCAAAAAATAGACTGGATGAGTGGCAATGACACTGTTGGTACAGGGAGCAATGCAACATGTTACCACCTTGGTGATGTAAATGTAAATGTAGTAGTACTTGTATAGCGCACGAATTGACCCATGAGGGTATCTCGACGCTTCTACGCATACCGCTGTGGAACTCTTCCTGGCTTTTCCCTGTGAAGTGCCCACTCCTGGGCACCCCCAAGGTGAAGCCAGGCACCCTAGCATTGTTGGGGCCATTGTGGAGATTAAGCAAGCTATTGCCCAGAGTTGCAGAGTGGGATCCATGATAAGAATAGGCACTGAGGTGAGAATTATCAGGTCCGAGGAAATTGAGCCCAAGACCCGCCGAGGCGGGAATTGAACCCTGGTCCCGGGCTAGACCTCTACATCAGGGTCTGCCGCTCTAACCATTGAGCCACACTTCTCTACCTAACAGAACAGTGTGCCTGCAAGGAAACATCATCAATGACTAAGGCATCACTTAACTGATTAAGGGGTCACAAAAGGACGATTATACAAGTTTCGTCAGTCTACCTACCAGTGCTAACCAAAAATGGCATCTGTGAATGACCCCAATTCAAAAAGTATTAGTCACTACCACATTACTCATGTGATACACAAACACTGTTGTGACCTGTGACGTGAACAATAAACACACATCTGACCCCCATCAAGCATGTAGACGAGATTGGTCATCCATGCACAGGAACATGGGAGGCTGACCAAGCTGATGCACTGGCCCCATGCATCAAGTGTGCCAAGTCTGTGCAATAGAAATGGACTCTGAGCCTGGAGCATCAGATGTGCAGTTCTCCCAAACCATATGTGTAATTTGGGGAATACATACCTCTCCATTATGGATAACTGTAGCAACTCTGACAGACTCACAATGCCATGTTCCTATGTTGAATTTCAAACGTGCAACATTGTGCTGTGCAACTCTGTGCATCACACTTCATACGGTGTGCTTCACTAATTAGATGTCACTAGACTAGGCCGTGCCCAATCCTATGTAATCTGTCAGCCATGCTAGTTAACTGTGCCCACAGCTAAGGGTAACTGGACACTATACATGCTGCAGAGTAACAGGTCTCATGCAGAGTGACGCATACAGGGAATATTCCACAGATGGCATGAGTACCCTACAATGTAGCAAAATCAACACTCTGCATTCTCCCTGACATCAGTGCAACTAGTAATAAATCCAATAGTATTTATTCTATAAAATGAAACTTAAAACAACCTACACTAATACTATTCACTACTGCTATCATTATATCTAAAATAAGCTAAACATATATTAAACTAAACTACACATGTAACACTAACTAATCACTACTACACAGAATAAAAAAGGACATCAACCCCCAACCCAAATAGAAAAGAAACTTAGCCCCAACACTATCTTAACCTATCCTATATATATATCACACTAAAAAACTGACTATACCTATTCTAAAACTACTCTACCTAAATACTAACCATACTAAATACACATCTAAAAACATAATAACATTGTGGTAAGGGAAACGAGGGGAGTGGGGGATAACATCGGACTTTCACGGAAGTTCAAGCTTCTGGTGGATTTCATGAATCTGCCTGTTCAAGTAAAGCATCTCGCTTCGCACCTCCCACACCAAGTTATTGTTCCTCTGCATCTCCTTCCACATCAATGTGAGTGCCCCTGTCATCTGAGTCAGAGTCTTGGGGGGGACAAGCTCCTCGCTTGTTGTGGGGGGAAGTGTCCAATTGCCGCTTGGGGGTTGACCTGTTCCCTGGCTGCTCGTAGTTGGCACTGGCACCTGGCTGCTCGTGGATGGAACCGGCACCTGGCTGCTTGGGGTGGGAACTGTCCCCTGGCTGGAAGCGGGGGGAACTGGTACCTGGCTGTTGGGGGGGAACTGTCCCCTGGCTGGCTGGGGGGGAACTGACATGTTGACGGGTGTTGCCAGTGCCTAAGCAAAAGTGATCTGTCCTGTACTGGCATCAGCGGTGGAGGTTTTGCACTTGGCATCGAGCACCACCTTCCTGCCTTGTTCTCGGACAGGTGCTTCCTTGACATGTCCCGGTACCCCTTCTTCACCCGTAGGACATGGTGCCACCTTTCTTTTGCCACCTTGAAGGCATTCGCCTGTTCTGGAGTCATGTTGTCTGTAAAATATGTTAAATGTCAATTTCCAGCCAATCACACTATGTCACAGTCCGAAATGACAATAAATTCAAAAATCCTATACAACATGTTAGGCAACAGACACGTCTAACTACAAAGTGACCTGTCCACATAAATGTCAAGGCATGATTCGGTCACTACAGGTTATGGATAGTGACATGACAGTGAATGGCAGGGGACATATACAGACAATTCAAAATGCTAATTACACGGTCATAACATGTCACCAGTGTGCATCCTGAGTGTGTTCAACATGTACAATTCACTTGAGTATGGAGGCATTACCCCTCCGTGGCCAGCACCTCCCACTTCTGATCCTGTGACACACTGCTGCTACTTCTGTACAATGCACATGAGCAGCCATGTGTGTCTACCAGCAACAGTGTACAGTTCATGTAGTCAGTGCCAAGACTGGCACTCTTTTACATGAGAGCTAGTGTGGCTGTGTACAGGTGTGAATGTCAACCGATTGTAAGCTCTGCCTACATGCACAGGAACAAGACTGGGACACCCCTAATAACAAAAAGATTTTGGCTGCATCAACCTTCACACATGAAACAAGGTTGTGCTATGAATGCAGACTTTACCACTAACTGCATTAACTTACTCAACCATCACTATACAGTGTCTGACTTTTTGACCCTGCGAGTGGCAGATATCTTGTAACCCTTCATCCCACTCATGGGTGTCATGTAACCCCTATTCACACTGTTTAGTAGATGACAACACACTTGCGTTCACAACGCAAATAGTAAAAATGGATTACACATAGCAATGACACCCTGGGGTCATGAGGTCATGTTATTGCCAATGCCAAAGTCCGACTCACAGAGTGTTTGAGAGCCACGCATAGCCAAATCAATGTGAGATCAGATGATGCATAGTGAAAGCATGCTCACTAAATGCTTGTTGTTGTCTGATGTCACCCATTGTGACAGAGGAATCTGTACACATGATCCAGAGACAAGCATGGTATGTCACCACAGACACAACCTGAGTACACCACTGCAGTGCACAAATATGCAACTGCAATTGACATGCACATCCATTTAATGTGTGGGTAACATTACTTTTCACTATGAGCTACACACTGCCACTACTGTGAAGCAGCAATGCAGCATATCTTCTGATTTCACTGCGCCAACATGTCTACGCTTACATGGTGTTAACCGCACTGCATCCTGGTGCACAACGCAACAGCCAATGCACGCACATTGGACAATACACACAGCAGGGAAGTGTGCCTCATTGACTATACATTGCTACTCACCATGTGCTAAAATCAAGGAGTGTATTGCCGGCATCATGTTTTGAAAAATGACTAGTTAGCTTGAATCAGTGCTATATTTCAAGCACAGGAATTGAAAGCTGTATCACTGTCTCTTGATGTGCAAAGTCACAACTGAGAATGATATGTGTTGCCCCACATCCAACTAACAATTCGCAGACAAATCGGATTCCCAATGTACATCTGCACATTGTGGCAGAGTGACATACGGTACACACCCATAATGCCAATCAACCACGTGTACCATTCGGTACTGACATTCATGACACCACAACATGGCAATTTCAAATGCCAATACTCACCCGTGGCATGTGGGTCCCATTCCACGTCACCCCGTGTGATGGGTTGACGGCCAACTGTGAGTGAACAAATGTAAATATGTGTCATTACCAGGCATCAAGAAACGTGACATAAACACAAGGAAAAACATTACAGTCACAGTAAAAACAACATCACTGTGGAGGTGAATGACATGTTGTCCGCATGACCCTGTTCACTTTGACTGCCGTACACACATGGCCTGTGAATGCAGTGGTGGGCCACACAAAACATCAGTGCTTTGAGACATGCACATAAGAGTTGTGTCACACAATTTCAAGGCACCATTTCCACACAGGCATCATGTCTAAATTGTACTGCGTATGATGTGATCTCTGCAGTTTGTAAGAGGCTGTTACGCAGTGCTTTGAGATGTATGACACTCTGGAGATGTCAATCTACCGGAGTGTCTATTGACCTGACACGGACATTACTGCACATGAACCATGTACTGGGGCAGTGTAGGCACAGTTCTGCTTCTCATGGAGCTCTGCGTTTGTCACACTGTGTTCTGACCTGCACATAGGTCACACACACACTGGCTCTGCTTCTATATGTACACTTACCCTAACTGGACACATACACGGCATCATGCACACTGTCTTTGCCCAACTGTACGAAGTTTGGCCCAACAGTGCCAAGTCTGGATCCTGCACAGCGGATCACGCATAAGAGCCCCAAATGCTTGCAAAAATGATGCAGCATTGTGTGTCTGATGTAACCACATCATGCCTAGACACATTGCACCTCACACCTCATTTTGCTATTTTTTAATGATTGTAACACTACTCAATGACGTCCGCTGTGGGGAGAAAGGAGCAGGACCTACGACTATTTCTCTTTGGAATTGCTCTAGCCACTTACAGATCCAACCTTGCATGTGGCCTCACACAACCACCTGAACTATTTAATGTGATTTTATGATGGCTTCCTCCATCGACCAGTTCACCTGTGTCTCAGCCATGGTCTACAAATGGACCTCTGTCACCTGCTTAACGCTCAATATTGCAATCATTGTAACCTTTTACCATCCAAACTTTTCACCCTCATCCATTTACTGATGCTCTTTCTTTCCTGCTCATCTGCTACTCACTCTATATGTCCTTTTGGCCTTCTTTTCAACCATCCACGCACGTTTCATGGCCACCGATGCTGCCCCGCGTGCCTCTTGCCATCTACATCAACAACATCTTCTCCCTGCATTCCATTGCAACCATCAACTACACCCCATTTGTGAACCACAAATCCCACGTTGCTAAACAACTGTAGCCCAGCACAAATGTAATCCAGCATAATATATATAACATTGTACTCTGACAGATTGTGACTGAGCACAGGCACTCATCGTGACCCACAGGTGCACCACACTTCACAACAGGAGAATCAATGAGCTCATGCCACATCCCCATAATGGAACTGAATTACTGTTGATGTGTCCACTCCACCTTCAAGCCTGTCACCATCCACAGAAACATGCTCCTACTCCCACAAACAGACAGCATCTGAATCGGTGCTCAACATCCACACACATCACTCAGGTACTCCATCACAAACATTGAGGAGGACTACACCAACGCCATCACATCACAAGACATGCACAGATGCATCTCAAACAGCTACACAACCACCAACCACAAACCAGCAATCAACAACTGGACACCCATCACCAACGCTGACACACTGTAGTGTATGAAGTCAAGCCCCACCGTGTGCCGCATGGAACCCTGCCACACAAACATCTTCTACGCAAGATTAATTTCAGACAAACTCTGCCATGACATCAAATGTTCCCAGGCAAATGCATTGTTGACCAACTACATGGAACACGGTGAGTACAAGTCACTCCTGATTCGACACAAGGCCGAGCCCACAAACATCAAGCACTCCATGGACAACTCCCTGCTAGCTACACCAGCCAATCTCATTGAGAGATCCATTGACAGCCTACTTGCAACTTTCATCAGACAGAACAACATCATCCACACATCCCAATACTGCATGAAGTCATACCACAGTCTATGTACCCCCATCATCAACACAAGGGAGGACAACTGCACAGAATTGGACAAAGCTAACAGTGCTGCCCCATCATACTTTACCTCCCTGTGGTGTTCAACACTGTCTCTCAACACACACCAATGTGCAAAATCCATGAGGCATGGATCCAAGAGAAGGCCCACCATGATCTGCTCCTTTATCTACATAAAAACGCTGTGGGACAGAGTCCCCACTTTCCTCTCAGAACCCACTACAGCAACCTGTGGAGTCCACCAGGGGACCAACCTCAGCCTGAGTTGTGGCAACATCTACATGGCTCTGCATGCAAGTATCTTCCAAAGCTATGGAATCTCCATTATACCATACAACAACAAGAAATAAACAGCCTCTTCACATCCAAATAGCACATGTCCACCATACCCAACTTTTGCTAGGGTATGTAAGGCCTTGCCATATGGATGACAGACAGCAGCCTAAAACTGAACGACAATAAAACGTAATTTCCCATCACGCTCAAAGGCAGAGATGCATGGGTGTACACATGATGATCCCGTGCACTTGAAATCACCCCCCGGGACAAACCAATCAACCTGTGAATATAGATGAACTGTAACATATATATATGTAGCCCAAAATCTAGCCCTTCTCCTGCTCCTGCTACCATACCCTCTGCCCCCTATGTTAGGCCCTCACATGATTATCACTCAAACACACATGGACAGTCACTCATGCCCGTGGCAACAGCTCACCCAAATACAGCCCCACTATCACAGCTGGAATGAAGACAAAGCACATCTGAAAATTACAGGGCATCCCAAATGCCACCGTAGTACTGATCCTCACACTGCCAGGACACTGACACATCTCCCACCATCTGCGCAGAGAATCCACTGTCTCAACATTGGAGGCCGAGTCCTCCACCAATATGTTCATCAATGCTCACACAGCCCTCTTTAAGCTTGGGCCAGCTTACCTCACCGTACAACTTACTTTACACACATGAAAAGACCCTATGATCAGCCATCTGTCCTACAAAGTGTCTATTGGCACAAGAGTGACGAGATTGTGAGTCTGCTACTTTTCCCACCTTGCAGACATAGCCTGCATTGAGATTCATCCCCACCTCCGACAGTCAAAAGTGCTCACCATCAAGGATGATAAAAGCTGGAAACATCTCTTCGATTGACTCCACCCTTGATGGACTTCTAAATGCAAATACCCCCTCGCCTTCCAATCCTTACTGCTGAGTGGCCACTCACTATGACATTGTTATTTTTTGGCAAGTGTCACACGGGAGATCTCTGTACCATATGTGGTCTTCCCAGCGCAAATATGTTTTCACACATCAATTGCAATGTGAATACTCACCACAACTGGCACTTGATGGTGCTATACAGTAAGGGATTTTTGGATTGACTACTCACACACCTACTCCACTGTTGTACACACTGTGTTTGGAAGAGGTAGTCCTTCCGATCCTAAGTTACCTGAATCATGCATAGGTCTTTTCTGGCTAATAACATTGTCAGGACCACGTTGTCACAGTATAACAGTTATGAGACAGCATGTACATGTCATACACACTTGTCACACACGTCACTCACTTTAATACTTAAGTTTTGGGATGTTAAAAAATGGGCTTAGTACTTACCACCCTGTAGGCCAGGCATCACTCCTGTGTAGTCAAGCAGGTCCGCCTCACGCACCAACATGTCTTGCCAGCGGTGCTTCCTCTGGCGTACGTTCCGGCTTACTCCAAAGTAGCGCTCCATCTGCACCCTAACACGCTCCCAGCACACCTTCCTCACCGACACCCTGTACCCCTGAAGGATACGCCCTCCAGCCTCCAACATCAAAGGTAGGTAATACTTAACCAACCACAAGAAGCCCCCCAATGCCCCCTCACTCATCCTCCCCGACCTCCCTACAGCCGGCATCCCCCTGCACCTTGTTACCCACTTAAAATCTAATAAATAATGACCCACTAATCAAACTGTAACAAACTAACTAAGTAACTAACCCCACACAAATACAACAAGACTGATGACAGTAGACACACAAACAATGTAAAACAATTAAAACAGACCAAAGAGACATTTTTGATAGGACACAGCACACAACACCACTCTCAAAATCACACTGCAACAGCACAATTCAACATACACCTCATCCTCTCAGCACATTCACAAGCAATGTGCTGAAAAGTGAAAATGGAAGTCAATACCACACCCCTGTGACAGGAAGCAGTAATACATCACTTCCTGTGTGTTAGCATAAAAAATGTAGCTATAGCGACGAAAATATGGTCGCAAATAGGCCGCAAAGGTTTACATTGTAAAACTGATATGTGAATGCGGCCCGTTTTTGGAAATGCGATAAAAAATTACGCGCTAATAGGCCGCATAGGGCCGAATGGTGATACAGAATGATACAGTGGTGTATTTTTATGGTGATGATGATTAGAACTTTGCCTGGACTTTATTTGAATCACTTTAAAACCATTTTATTTTTTATTAATGTTTATATGTTTAATTTTTCATTTACATTTCATACATTGCGTATTATGTGATACAGCAGCATGCAGTTGTTCCAAGGCAACATCCATTAAGGAAGAATTAAACTCCAACGACCATACTTCATGGTGCTGAATTACACGCCCCTTGCGCCTCTTTCATGCCGCCATTGCGTCCCTTCTTGTGATGCAGCGGTGGTGCAAAAGATGCACCATTCAGCGGGGTATCCACAGCGTCACGCAGCTGTGAGATATGTCAAATTCAAAAGCCCAGTGTCAGAAGGAGGCATGCATGGGCAGGGGGTGGCGTTCCAGCGCAGTAACGCCTCATACAAGTGCTTGGGTGAAATGTACAAGATTTCGCTCACTCACTTTTGGGGCCATGCTGCTTCAGGTCCCTGCGCTTGCTTGTTGCTGGGGTAATGATGGATGCAGCATTGTAAAAATTTGGGCCCCCCAAATCATCTCAGGGGCTGTGTTGACTAGCAAACCCACTCCAGCAATGCTATGCATTTACCGCAGATATGCGTCAGACATCCGTTCCGTTTGTGGCCCATGTTGCGCCGCATTGTATATGCAGCACATCCTTGCTGGCTGAGGCGTTGTGCACAACAACTGGGGGATCCCTGCTGACATGCAGGGATGTGTCAGTTATTGTGTTTCTGCCCCTTAATGCTAACACTGTGGGCCTCAGAAGAGGTGTAGGACGCCATGACCTAATGCAAGCAACCATATCAGAGGCACAGCGGCTAGCTGGACGCAAATAAACTCCTATAGTGGCATCCTGGAGTCACAATGGTTAATAGGCTGGCAGTAAGGCCCTATGACACCAGGAGACGTATCAGCGTTCAATGTATCTGTCCCTATAAAGGCTGTGGGTGGTGCATTGATATGGCAGTCTGTAATCCAATAGCTATACAGCCTGGATCAAAACAGTAACAAAGACAATCCAACCACTAAGGGGGAGGGGAGGCTAGGAACAGGATAGTGGGGAAGGATGAGCATATGCGACGATGGGTCACAAACTGACGCCCTATTGCCAGTGTCAATTAACATCACAGGGCATATCATCAAGCACAGCGTTAACATCATCTCCGCTCCAGTGGCAGTTTCAAAGCGCGAAAGCAGAGCCATTTAGCTAGTTCTTATTACCGATATGGCACTGTGACACCATCATGTACCACTACAACTTCACATATGCAACCTCATAAAATTCATAGCCATTTGACAAAAAATTGTCCGCCCCCCAAATCAGTAGGATCTGACATTGTCCTGCTGTCTCTAAGTGAAATAAACAACTGCATGATTGTTGCTGACAAAAACTGCTATAATTTGTCACCAATATCACATTTCAGAGGGCGAGAGAGCACCTCCTGAACAGCAGCCTGGCCTAGCACCCGCTGATGACGTGGATGAGTATGTGGACATCGACGTCGTCTCCCTGCAACTCCTGATCGATAGCATCAACTCGTCTGCCTCCAGAGCAGGGCAACCCAGCAGCCTTTCGCCAACCCCACCCCCTGCTCAGACCAACAAGCAGCAGGCACCTCCCGCCCCAGCTAGCTCCCAAGAGCCAGATCCCACCACCCATGCCTTCCAAAGGCAGGTCATCGAGCTCCAGGAGCAGTTGGGGGAAAAGGTGCAGGTGGGGTTTCAGCAACTGGCCGACCAAATTGCGGGCCTACGTAGGTGTCTCAGTCCCATTAGGGACTGCATGCAAACACTCACAGACACCCACAGCCCATTCAATGCTCTCCAGCAGTTCATGGCTGACATTGCTGGAGTCATGATCCGGAGACAACAGTCACTATCTGCTCAGGGTGGCTCCAGCAGTGTCATCCAGGATCTGGCCAACATCCGCCAGATAATGGAGAGCATGGAGCGGATGCAGGCCCAAAACTTGGTTGCCAGGGCTGCCCACATGCACCAGTTTGCTGGGATCTATAATGCCCTGCTCCTGCTTGTTACCTCCTTGCTGCTACAAAGTTTGGTGCAGATGGATGCTGCTGCTGCCTCAACATCCTCAGCTCCACCACCTGGTGTGTCAGTGCCTCACAGTGCTGCACCCACAACACCAACTGAAACCTGTGAGGCACATGACACACCAGATGATGTAGATGAGGATGATGGCGCTATTGTGCTGAGGAGGAAGCGGTAGCATCCTTTTATGCCAAAGCCCCAGTTTCTTCTGTTGTGCTGTGCTCAGTATCGTGCCACACATACACTTCTTGCACTTTCTTCCACTGTCCCCTGGAACCTCCTCGGACCCCATGGACTGCCATATCACCCCATTCCTTGCCACTTCAACCAGCCTGTGGACTGAACGTTGCCTCTTCCCTTGGCCCAGTTACCATCAATTGTCTCTGTCTGGCCTCCAACAGGCGCCCTCTGCACTTGTCCTATATCCTCACCACATTTGTAAGTATTGTAAATAAATAATAATAAATTCACACATATGATATTTTCTCAAATGATTTCAAGGTACAAATTTGGCAAATAGTGTCTAGAGACTGATCCATCCAGAAGGTACACCAATGTAAAGAATAGCATTGTACATGTCTAAACAGATCCGGCTATTTTGCTAAATCGGTTGATATGTGTAAACAGGTGGTACCACCATTGAACCAATGGAACGGTATGCGAATGTCACAATCTCAATAGCCCATCAGGCAAGGTAATATATCCGTACATGCCATTGAGCTAGTATTAGCAACATGTGATAGAAGGAAGCCCCCTGTTCCATGTTTGCATACAGCGAGGCAAGTACTACAGGCCTGATATCTATAATGCCATGCACAGCTACATAGCTGTCTTTGATCTCTATTGTGACGTTCATGGATGGAAAGGTGACCCCCAGTCTGACCATATTTGTTCCACTCGTGCATACACTGAGTATCCCATGGCATCCAACTGTCACAGCCAACGTTGATGTAGAGGTGGCATTTCGCTTTTAGACAAATGAATTTCCTGTAGCTGCGCTGGCTGTATATGGTGTTGTTTGAGATAGTATTAAAATTACAAACCACATGACGGAGTGTGTATGCCCCGCACATTCCATGTGCCCATTTTGAGGGAGATCATAGTAGGTGTAGAGTGTAATCAATTAGAGCACATCTGCAAGTAGGAGTTAGAAATATTTAGTGTGGTTGCAGTTTTGGCTACCCTGGCACTAAATGTTTGGAAGTTGACCTTCTACAGATGTTAGATGGCAATGCAAACAGTTCCAAGAGCATAAGTTAGTACAATAGGGAGAATTGGCTAACGCCAATCATCAAAACCTTGTACCAAGGCAACATTCAAACAATGACAGTGGTGTGTGTGCTACGTACCGCATGATGGACCAAGGATATGCAAGTGTCTTGATTGGTTCTTGTGAGGTTCCCAGCTGCCAGACAGTTGCAAGTGGGCATGCGCCACACGGTGCAACATCCCAGCCCGAAGATACATACCGACATAGGTGAAAGGTGTGTGGTGCACAGTTTGTGAATGAGAGGGCCTTCTGGGTCCTCATGGAGTCAGTGATCGTGACAGAGCCAAAATGCAAGTATGTGGGAGTTCACAGGGGTTGTGACACAAGACAGTTCAGGATAGGCACACCATGACTGCTGGTCCCTGTAGTTACCAAGGGTGTGTCACCCAAGTGGCACACAAGTGCAGCTTGTTAGGCGATGTAGCTGGACATTTGTGGAGTGACATTGGGCAGTTCGTGAGAGGTTTGAGATGCCTGTGGCTCTTTGGAGGAGTGATTGTGGCTGATCTGGTCCTGTTGACTCATGGTAGAGCCAGGTGGTCCAGTTGAAATCCTGTGATGTCCGCTGTGGCCTTGAGTACCTTGCAACATTCAATCTGCACCTGACTCAATGCCGGTCCTGCTGATTGTGAAGGGTAAGATTGCCTCCACCTTTTAGCTGCATTGGTGCGGCGGGAGGATGCATTGTGCGACTGATGTTACGGATAAGTGGGCACAGTCTCAGTGTTTTCAGAGGCGTAAGAGTCCATCCATTGTCCAGCCTGTTCTTGATTTGGAACAAATTGAGTATTTCCCTTTGCTACTACACGTAGATATGCTGGGAACAGGATAGAGTCCAGAAGTTTGTATTGCCTAAGACGTTCCTTGACTGTCATGAATGTGTATCTGTGTTTAGTGACCTGTGACGTGTAGTCCTGGGTGGAAATTTAGTATGATTGACAACCGGAATGTCTTGTTGTATTAATTTTTTTGCATTATGGCATCCCTGTCCCTGTAGTTGAGGATGCAGATCTAGAAAGTAGGCGGCTTCAAACCTGTTGCCAATGCTCTTGTAGGCACCCTGTTTCTCCGTTCAAGTATGACACAAGATGAGAGAGTGCCTTCAGGTAGCATCTAGTAGGCCCAAGTCACAGTGTACACATCCAGATCTTTAGCCTCCTGCCCTTCCGGCAGGCCCACCATGCGTACGTTGCTGCGTTATGTCCATCTTTCGGCATCCTCAACTCTGTCTTCCATCAACTCTACATGTTTGAGTAAGTGTACTATATGTAGGTCTGCAGCTGCAACATGCAGGGCAATTTGAGCAATGTCAGCTTCTGCGGGAATGGTGTGATCTACCAGTTAGTGAGGATCTGCACGTAGATGTGTGAGGTCTATTGCCACGTTCACAATTTTGTTCATTGAGGGAGAGCATACTTGCTGTAGTGACTCTTTTCAACTGCTACTAACAGTGCAATCTGCTTGCCAGAGCCATAATCCATTGTGGTTTGCTATTTCATCTAACTTGATTTGCCCATGAAGGATGGAGGGAAGGTCAGTGCGCCTCCGTCAGCCACCCTGGCACGAGTGCCGTGTGACATGTGGCTGGGGTCTCAGCCACATGTTGCCTCCTGGCATGGATTAGGTGGGGCTTTGGAATGTCCACCCGTCGCAGGTGAAGCTGCCACACCAGGGTTACACCATTCAGCATGGAGCACAGGCTGAAGTGTAGGGCACCTGGAGATCTACATTCCATGCGTGACAACAGGTTAGCGGCTTGGTGGACAGTGTCCAGCTGGAGAGTGAGGTGTTGTTTGCTAAAGCACAGCTCTGCGTTGTTCATGTGTGTGATTTATCCGAGCTGCTTGGCTCTGTATCACTAGGGTAGAGGCCTTGCCTGCACTACGATGTCAGGATGAACATGCCACAGTTCCCGTCTGTGGGTGCAACACTTTGATCCGCATCTGCAATGCGAGTAGGGTTGGCTGGCAGAGTGTCCCTTACAAGTCACTTGTTGTGTAGTTGCAGTATGGCACGCGTACTGAGCGTCTGTTGCCGCACCTATTAGTGTTTCTCAGGCACCGAGTCCTCCCCGTCACACTTGTGCGCCCACGCCAAAGGCACAGCAGTTGGTGAGTGCTGGGACATGGCCGCATTCATAGCTAGTCCACACAGCACAGAGGAGCAGAGTGGGTGGAAGTGGGGCTATGCAGAAACTGTGTTTAGCGGCTGGGCCAGCAGAGGCACCACCGCACCACCTTCAGTTGTCTCCCTGCACTGACCACCAGATCCACAGTGCCCAGGATCAGACAGTCAGAGGTCAGGATAGGTCAGGGGTGGGTGGGGTGTGGGGAAGGCCCTCAGGGATGTCCAGATGCACTCATCATGACTCGCCACCAGTTTGTCCTAAGTGTATGTCCCCACTTTCACCAAGCACCCGTTTGCCAGCAGGACTCTTGGAGGACACTGTAGTCCATCTAGGGCTCTATTTCACAAATCTGGGAGCACAGTGGTCCATCACAGGATGTAGAGTGTGACCCTCCTGGTCATCCTCCCGGGATCAGGTGTCAGTGCACAGGACCACGCAGGGACACCGTGGGTTGGCGTCAGGATCCAAGTTGCTACAATGGTCCAGTCCAGTGGATCAGTTGTCCAGGGCACAGTTTGCACTCCCCTGTGCATTGTGGGCCTAGTCCTCCTCCCAGTGGCACCATAATGGTAACTGCACCACTTCCACAGCCTGGGGGGGGAAAGCTCTTCTGTGGGCTCACATAGCGAGCGACTCATATATGTTATGTGCGCACTCTGTGGTTCAGGATTCCCTGGCTCAGCGGTGCGATGAGCAGGCCCTCATTTCCCTTTAGATTAGCCTCAGAGCTGCAGCAGGTGTGTAGTGGTGCTGCCATTCACCAAGATGTGCAGCAGATCAGCAAACAACGAATGAATGTGGCCGTACAAATGAAGCTCCCGGCTGAGCTGTAACCAAGCACATCTGCACTATTTGCTGGCTTCACCACCACACCTGTCACGCCATATTGGCATTGCTCACAAGTGGGCCATCAGTAATGAGTATTTATTATACATGTGCTACTCACCCATGGGGGACACATGACATAGGGCCATCACTTTCTGTACACTTCCAGGGATGTGTGTACCTGCATGTGTTTTGACAGATGTTGATGTTACATAGTGGTTCATATGCAATGGGGGATGTGTCTCACTGGTAGCTATGAATGAGCCAGGTGTCAGTGTGTATCCTCATATAGTTGTCTGTCCAGCTGTGGGAGGTGTCTTCACCCATGCATGTACCCTTTTGGAGATGTTGGTGTTTTCCGTGTGTCGGTGGTGGTGGTTGTCCATCAGTTTTGGCAAGTATCTTGTCAACATAGTAATGGTAGACCGTGTTGATCTGTATGTGGTACTAGCTTACAGGCTAATGTCTTATGACAGACAGATAAATCTTGTTACCCCATTATACGCCACATTTCACATTGTTGTCAAATGTTATGTTAATGTTAATGTTAATGTTAATGTTAATGTCAAATGGGGTGCTTCTGTAGCGCACGGCTACTCCGAGGAGTGTCCCGGCGCTGTCAGAGCCTCACAGGTCTAAATGGGAATACAAAACAGGTGGAACAGGCATCATGAGGGGAGGACACGGTGAAAGGACTTATTGCTGAAACAGCCAGGTCTTCAAATCCTTCCTGAATGCCAAAAGATTGGAACAGGATATGAGCGCGAGAGGAAGATCGTTCCACAGCAGAGGCGCAAGATGTTTAAAGGAGCGTCCGCCGCGGCGAGCCCGATGTATCCTAGGGGTGACTGCCCTAGCTTGTGACGAAGAACGAAGGGATCTCGAAGGAAGGTAGAAAGTGATCCACTTCTGAAGATAGCAGGCACCTAAACCATGCAGGGCTTTAAAGGCGACGGTCAGGGCCTTAAAAGTGATCCGCTTTTTTATGGGCAGCCAATGAAGAGTTCTGAGGAGCTCCGTGGCCCTGGCTCTTCTGGTAAGGCCAAAGATGGCCCGGGCTGCCGAGTTCTGTACTATTTGGAGGCGCGATATGAGGTATTCTGGCAGACCAAGGTACAGAACGTTGGCGTAGTCCAGGCGAGAGCCAATCAGGGCCTGCACCGTGATCTTTCTGTGCTCGATGGATAGTAAGGGCAGGAACTTCCTCAGCATCCTCAAGATCGCAAAACATTGCCAGCCAGGCCCGACACCTGACCACTGAAAGAGAGGCAGTTGTCGACCTGAATACCTAGGTTCTTTGCAGACCCAGAATCACTGTCAGGAGGGAACATGGCGGCAGGCCACCATCCTTCCACCTGGGATCAGCGGGGCAGCCAAAGAAGAGAACTTCTGACTTTTCGGAGTTGCACTTGAGGCAGTGTCGGTTGAACCAGTCAAACACCGCCCCAAGGCAGCCCCGAATAGAAGTCCCGTCAAAGTCGTGGCCCTTGTGAATCTATGACATAATATCGAAACACACATTATCGTAGTACAAAATTATCGCCACAAAAATATCGACATCAAATATATCATCATCCTATACTTATTTAATCACATACACAAATATCGAAATTAAAATATTGCAATACATAAACATCGATATCAATTATATCGACCCCATATATATCGCAATATTTAAATATCGATAATTAAAATTTATAAACAGTACGTTAAAAATATCGAGAGTAAAAATATCGACTACAATAATATCATTATTTAAGCAATATCGAACAATTTTATTATTATTCTATAACACTTGTAAACATTAAAAAAATACCATTAGCACTACAATTCACATTTTACAACAATTTAAAAATACATAAATTTTCACATTTAAAAATAAATGATTTACACATGTATAAATTATTTATTTAACATATTATATAAAGGTATGTATGCTCAACATTAATTAGCGTTTACCATATATGGTAATTAATTACACCAACAGTTTTTCAAAATTACAAACCAACCAATCAAAACAGTACAAACATAAACTCACCAATAGCTAACTAATTACTAAGTCCAAAACACTATATAAACAATTACATCCCACAAACAAATTACCTGAGAAAAGTAGAAGACAGAAAAGAATACTGTGGATACATTTGACGACGCCTACAAGAAAACTAAGATTCAACCTACCATTAAGAGGATTGAAAGTAAGTAACAAAATGTAACTTAATTAAAGGAACTGCTAAAATTACACATGTAGTAAAAAGGACAAATTACTCATACATATGTATTGTATATTATCTCCTACCACTACAGAAAACTTCACTACTAAAGAACAGAAAAAACTAAGAAGAAAACTACGAAACTACTAACAAAGTAATTTTTTTTTTTTTTTTCTCGAACAACATTAAATTATTTAAGCTTTAACCTTAAAACAGCAAACAGACCTGCTTCCAAAAATATGTTAATAAATATGGATTTTAATGATTATTTTTTTTTTTTACAGATAAAGACATCAAAGAAAATACAGGCCACAACTGAAAATTGAACAGATTACCTTACACCTACAACAGCATTAAAACTCTGCATAACAAGCAACTAATACAAAGTAAGTAAATTAAATGATGTGACAAACAGTAACTCCTAAAGAATAAAAAATTGCTAACATATAGTAATAATTTATGCATATATCCTTCTTTTTTTCTAGCACCACTACAACATCCACTAACAACAAATATCAAAGAACAGAATTCAACAAACAAAGATACAACTACCAAAGTAAGTATATCCAAACACTTTTCTAAAAGATAAAATAAGTAAAAGCTTTAACTTATAGCAAAACATGTAAAAGCTACCCAAAAAAATATAACTAAACAATTAACACAAATAAAAAAAATTATCAAACAAAAAACAAATGACTATTCCCCAGAAAAAATTATACTGGATTTTGAACAAGCAATGCTCTCAGCTATTTTAAAAATACACCCCCATACCTGTATCCAAGGCTGCTATTATCATTTTAATCAGTGTCTTTGGAGGCATTTACAAAAAACTACTCTAAGCATAGAATATGCTACAAGCTCATCTTTTGCATATCAAATAAAAAAACTGATAGCACTAGCTTACGTCCCTGAAACAGATGTGGCTGAACACTACAACCTTTTAATAGACAGCCAATTTTACAAACAAAATGAAGCAAAGTTAACTCCTCTCTTAGACTACTTTGAGGACACTTGGATAGGTAGACTCCATAGATCTGGCAACAGGAGAAATCCTAAATTCTTAATACCCTGGTGGAATGTTTACAGAAGCACCTTAAATGGAGAATCTAAAACAAACAACGCAGTTGAAGGTTGGCACAATGCCTTCCTCCAATCAACAGGCCGAACTAAACCAACATTAGAAAAATTCCTTACATGCCTCCAAAAAGAGCAAAGTTATCAGGAATTCAGAATGGAGCAATCCATTACTGAACTAACTCCAAAAACATCCAAACAAACAAAACAAATGCACAAATACCTAGAGCAACAAGTAAAGCTGTACCCTAGCACAACAGGCATGGAATACCTCAATATAATAGCCAAAACACTACTGTAAACTACTCTAAGCCACAAACAATCTCAATAGAAAAATGTTCTAATACAATAATATTACATTCATATAATTTATCTCGAAAAAAATTAATGTATGTAATATATATTATATAATTAAATATATATACACACATTAATTATGTTTGAAATAAATAAAACTAAACAATATTCATTAAAACATTACCCACCCACAATTAATAGAATGTAAAAAAACTTACCAAAGATATTCCAAATGATGTAGAATCCATTTCCACCAAAATAATCCAGTTTCGAATACCAGTTACCCAAAACAAAATGAAAAAATACAACTGTCCCAAAATAGATAAATCCATTCCACGAAGCTCTTTCGAAATACCATAAAAAACCCGAAAAATGTAAAAATGTAGAAAAAACGCTCCAGGAAAGCCGAAAAATTTGAAGAAGTGTCTACAAACTATTAGTTAATAAAACTAACCAACACTTCTCCCCAAAAAAAAACGCTTCCTTCGGACATCAGGAACTCCTGCAAGTGAAAGACATAAAAGAAATATTCCCACCCACATAAAATAACACATACACTCCTACTAAAAGTAATAGCAACATAATATTTCGAATAATAAACTTAAACATCGAAACACTAACTCTACACACAAGGCAATACAACACTAAAAAGTACGTTAAATGTACATCCGCAAACACAACACATCATAATCGCCAATACAACACATTTACTTCTAACAACACTAAATACGACCAAACTACTCTCAAAATTAATTCAAAACACAGTTAAAACATATTAAATAAACCTTACCTTCAGAGACGTGAAGTGTTTCCCAACCGCTAACTGAACTTCCTCAAAATGACACAAAACGACCTAAAGCGGTTACAAAATAAAGGACCCAAAACTAAAGACAATGATAGACATTACACACTTATTATTTAATGCAAGCAAAGTATTTGTTAATTTAATAAACCAATGAATACTATGAAAAAATAGTAATTTTTTATTTGTATTAAATTACTTAGAAAAATGTACACAATTTGTAAAATTATAAAAATAAATATTATAAAATACATAATATTTATTATTATAATTGTAAAAATGTTGAAATGGTGTAAAAAAATTAACAAAATGTTTAACAAAATGTATAAAAATAAATATATTCTACAATATTTTTTCCAATAAAAATGTTTGTTACAAAATGTAATATTAATATATTTATATTAATATAAATACAAAACTATTGTTTACTAACAACATGTTTTTGAATATATACATTGTATATGTATTTTTCAAACAGTATATTTTATTTTGATGTATGACGTTACAACTCATACGTTTAGAACGCATACAATTACAAAGAAAATTTTACAACGCAAAAACTATTACAACGCATGTATTTACAACCCATGTTTTTACAACACAGATACCTTAACAACGCATACCATTACAACGTACATATTGGTAAGTATATAATAATTTTGTTAATTAAAATTAAGAGAAAATAATATGATTTAATTAAATGTAATATAATTTAATGTAATTTAATATCATTTAATAAATTTTAATTAAATTTTTAATAATTAAAAATAATAATATTTAATTTAATTTAATGTAATTTAATTTAATTTAATTTAATTAATTTAAAATTAAATATATTTTAACCCTGTACCCCTGTACCCCAAAAACCCAAAACTGACCCTGAATCCTAAAAATACCCTTTTACCCAAAAACCCAAAACTGACCCTGAACCCTAAAAATACCCTTTACCCAAAAACCCAAAACTGACCCAGAACCCTAAAAATACCCCTTTACCCAAAAACCCAAAACTGACCCTGAACCCAAAAAATACCCCTTTACCCAAAAACTGAAAACTGACCCTGCACCCAAAAAATACCCCTTTACCCAAAAACTGAAAACTGACCCTGAACCCTAAAAATACCCCTTTACCCAAAAACCCAAAACTGACCCTGAACCCTAAAAATACCCCTTTACCCAAAAACCCAAAACTGACCCTGAACCCTAAAAATACCCCTTTACCCAAAAACAGAAAACTGACCCTGAACCCTAAAAATACCCCTTTACCCAAAAACTGAAAACTGACCCTGAACCCTAAAAATACCCCTTTACCCAAAAACCCAAAACTGACCCTGAAACCGAAAAATACCCTTTAACCCAAAAACTGAAAACTGACCCTGAACCCTAAATACACCCCTTTACCCAAAAACTGAAAACTGAGCATGAACCCTAAAAATACCCCTTTACCCAAAAACTGAAAACTGACCCTGAACCCTAAAAATACCCCTTTACCCAAAAACTGAAAACTGACCCTGAACCCTAAATATATCCGTTTACCCAAAAACTGAAAACTGACCCTGAACCCTAAATATACCCCTTTACCCAAAAACTGAAAACAGACCCTGAACCCTAAATATCCCCCTTTAGCCAAATACTGAAAACTGACCCTCAACCCTAAAAATACCCATTTACCCAAAAACTGAAAACTGACCCTGAACCCTAAAAATACCCCTTTACCCAAAAAATTACTACTGACCCTGAACCCTAAAAATACCCCTTTACCCCAAAACTGAAAACTGACCCTGGACCCTTAAAAATATCCCTTAAAAACAAACCAAACATATAAAATTTTAAATATAATTATATACTTACCAATACTTACATTGTAATGGTATGCGTTGTAAAGGTACCTGCGTTGTAAAAAAATGCGTTGTAAATACATGCGTTGTAATAGTTTTAGCGTTGGAAACATTTCTTTGTAATGGTAGTGCGTTGTAAAAGTTGCGTTGTAATTGTTGTTTCCCATTTAATTTACTTATAACAATACTTATGTTTATTAAATATGTACTCTTTCAATTAAGTAATATTACCAATATTGTTTGAAATGTTTAATAAAATTTACACAAATTCCACTAATATTTTAATAAATATAAATGTAAAAAATAGATGTTATACAAATGTTTATTGTTGTTCTTTCTCATGTTAATAAAAAATTTAATTTGTTCAAAAAAACACTACAGTATTTTATATTTTAATTCAATAAAATATTTATTTAATGACATTTCAATCTACATAACTTTACTATTCCCACTCCAGTCTATATTAATTTGGTGTAGGTGCTGGACACTAAGGGGCCGATTCCGATCCGGTAAAAAGCGCTCCGAATTGCAGTTCGGAGCGTTTTTCCCCGTACGAATCGCACCCGTAGGCGTCCCCGTACGATTCAGCAAGTACGATCACAAATTAATGCGTGACTCCGTACGACTCGTAAAAAACACCGTACAAATCGAAAATCCATACGAATTGCAGTCGGCTGACGCACCACGCAGCGTCCGTACGTAAATAGACCGCGCCTTCCGACCCAGGAAGTACGATCCGTGTCGAACACACACCGTCCGGCTCTTTTGCTACGAGAGCTCTAAACTACCGTAAACCCACACTCCGGCAAACCCGGCACCCGGTACACGACAAGCAAGACATGAACGCCATCGTCCGTGTCATCCCTATCCTGTACGCCCACCACCTCGTATATAGAAACCGACGACGGCGCAGAAGGTGAGTACAACGAACTCCAACATACCTGTACGTGTTGCCACACGGGCACATCTCCATTGCACGACTGTCATGTCTGGGTACGTTGCACCACACACTCCCGCACATCACTAGTGTAATACGGATAGAGGCCGCACCAACATCATTGACCACGGGGTACGTTACGTCACCGCACATCACTAGTGTAATACGGAGACGTACCGCACCTACGTCATCGACCACGGGGTACGGAACGTCACCGCACATCACTAGTGTAATACGGAGACGTACCGCACCTACGTCATCGACTTCGGGGTACGGTACGTCACCGCACTCCACCAGTGTTATACGTGCCGCATGTACGTCATCCAGCTCGGGGTACGGTACGTCACCGCACAACACCAGTGTAATACGGAGACGTACCGCACCTACGCCATCGACTTCGGGGTACGGTACGTCACCGCATTCCACCAGTGTTATACGTGCCGCATGTACGTCATCCAGCCCGGGGTACGGTACGTCACCGCACAACACCAGTGTAATACGGAGACGTACCGCACCTACGTCATCGACTTCGGGGTACGGTACGTCACCGCACTCCACCAGTGTTATACGTGCCGCATGTACGTCATCCAGCCCGGTGTACGGTACGTCACCGCACAACACCAGTGTAATACGGAGACGTACCGCACCTACGTCATCGACTTCGGGGTACGGTACGTCACTGCACTCCACCAGTGTTATACGTGCCGCATGTACGTCATCCAGCCCGGGGTACGGTACGTCACCGCACAACACCAGTGTAATACGGAGACGTACCGCACCTACGTCATCGACTTCGGGGTACGGTACGTCACTGCACTCCACCAGTGTTATACGTGCCGCATGTACGTCATCCAGCCCGGGGTACGGTACGTCACCGCACAACACCAGTGTAATACGGAGACGTACCGCACCTACGTCATCGACTTCGGGGTACGGTACGTCACCGCACTCCACCAGTGTCATACGTGCCGCATGTACGTCATCCAGCTCGATGTATGTCATCCAGCTCACCGCACAACACCAGTGCAATAGACGTGTGGGACATACGTCTGCTAAGTAATTGTATGTGTAAGTATGAGAGTGTGTGTCTGAGACCCCCCCCCCCTGGCCACCTGTGCCCAGCATCAGAGTGTGTGTATGGCTAAACCCCCCCCCACTGCCCACCACTGCCCAGCATCAGAGTCCCCACCACTGCCCTGCATCAGAGTGCCCAGCATCAGAGTGCCCACCACTGCCCAGCATCAGAGTGCCCACCACTGCCCAGCATCAGAGTGCCCAGCATCAGAGTGCCCACCACTGCCCAGCATCAGAGTGCCCACCACTGCCCAGCATCAGAGTGCCCACCACTGCCCACCACTGCCCAGCATCAGAGTGCCCAGCATCAGAGTGCCCCCCACTGCCCATCACTGCCCAGCATCAGAGTGCCCACCACTGCCCAGCATCAGAGTGCCCACCACTGCCCACCACTGCCCAGCATCAGAGTGCCCAGCATCAGAGTGCCCACCACTGCCCAGCATCAGAGTGCCCACCACTGCCCACCACTGCCCAGCATCAGAGTGCCCAGCATCAGAGTGCCCCCCACTGCCCATCACTGCCCAGCATCAGAGTGCCCACCACTGCCCAGCATCAGAGTGCCCACCACTGCCCACCACTGCCCAGCATCAGAGTGCCCAGCATCAGAGTGCCCCCCACTGCCCATCACTGCCCAGCATCAGAGTGCCCACCACTGCCCAGCATCAGAGTGCCCAGCATCAGAGTGCCCACCACTGCCCAGCATCAGAATGCCCAGCATCAGAGTGCCCACCACTGCCCAGCATCAGAGTGCCCACCACTGCCCACCACTGCCCAGCATCAGAGTGCCCACCACTGCCCAGCATCAGAGTGCCCAGCATCAGAGTGCCCACCACTGCCCAGCATCAGAGTGCCCACCACTGCCCAGCATCAGAGTGCCCACCACTGCCCAGCATCAGAGTGCCCAGCATCAGAGTGCCCACCACTGCCCAGCATCAGAGTGCCCACCACTGCCCACCACTGCCCAGCATCAGAGTGCCCACCACTGCCCAGCATCAGAGTGCCCACCACTGCCCAGCATCAGAGTGCCCAGCATCAGAGTGCCCACCACTGCCCAGCATCAGAGTGCCCACCACTGCCCAGCATCAGAGTGCCCACCACTGCCCACCACTGCCCAGCATCAGAGTGCCCAGCATCAGAGTGCCCCCCACTGCCCATCACTGCCCAGCATCAGAGTGCCCACCACTGCCCAGCATCAGAGTGCCCAGCATCAGAGTGCCCACCACTGCCCAGCATCAGAGTGCCCAGCATCAGAGTGCCCACCACTGCCCAGCATCAGAGTGCCCACCACTGCCCACCACTGCCCAGCATCAGAGTGCCCAGCATCAGAGTGCCCACCACTGCCCAGCATCAGAGTGCCCACCACTGCCCAGCATCAGGGTGCCCACCACTGCCCAGCATCAGAGTGCCCAGCATCAGAGTGCCCACCACTGCCCAGCATCAGAGTGCCCAGCATCAGAGTGCCCACCACTGCCCAGCATCAGAGTGCCCACCACTGCCCACCACTGCCCAGCATCAGAGTGCCCAGCATCAGAGTGCCCACCACTGCCCAGCATCAGAGTGCCCACCACTGCCCAGCATCAGAGTGCCCACCACTGCCCAGCATCAGAGTGCCCACCACTGCCCACCACTGTCCAGCATCAGAGTGCCCACCACTGCCCAGCTCGTACATCATAAACATACCATTGTCAACCTCATTACCCTCAGGAGATAGACACATTTTAGTATACCTAAATGGGAACATCACACCAGCTCCCAGGCACCCAGCAGTCACAGACATCATCACACAAACTACAAATCTGAAAAGCAAAAATTAGCTTTATTCAGCGGAATCACAAAATAAAAGCAAATGAGAGTCCTCGCTCATTAAAGGCCAATGGCCAGTCCAATAGAGTCTCAGCAATAGTTTGTGCCTCCATGGGTGTCATCTCACCCAAACCTGCCTGCACATGGCGTTTAATCAGCTGTGCTGACTACGGGGGCACCATCTGTGGAATCCTCCGGCACCGCATGGACAGGAGAGGGAAGGACAGGTGGAGTGGGTGCAGGTGTAGTGGATTCATCCACACTGGTTGGGGCATCGCAGAAAGTAGATTCAAAAACCTGGCTGCACACCTCAGCCAGGGCGGAAAAAGTACCACCTGAACCCGGGGACACATTGGGGGTGGAGGTACAGGGCTGTGAGTCAGTCCTACTGGGTGTGTGGATGCGTGTGTGAGGTGTCTCCCCTCTCCCTGTGGGTGTGCCTACTTGCCCTTGAGACTGTGTGCGTGGAGCTTTGAGCTTCTTATGCTGTGTGTTTGCGCTGGGTGTGTCTGACCTGTGGCGTGTGCGTGTATGCTGTGTAGGTATGTGAGAGGCAGAGGTGGATGGCTCTGAAGGATGGGGGGGGGACAGATGCTGCTGGGTGTACATAGCTGCCGTCAGTGTTGATTCAATGGCAGCCACACTCCTACGCAGATCAGACATGGCTGATGACATGCCCTCCATGAACGACACCACCTGTGTAATCAGTTGTGTATGTCCATGGAGGACAGACAGCATGGATGCCTGACCTACTGCAATCTGCCGGAGTAGGTCCACTGTCTCAGCACTGAGGGCAGCAGGGGACACAGGGGCAGGGGCTGGGGTGCCGGGAACAAAGGAGACACGGGGGCTAGCACGGACCCTAGGCACACCAAGGAGTGGGAGGTTGGAGATGGGACTGGAGGAGGGGAGGGCAGCCAAAGATGTATGAGTGACCATTGCTGCATATTCACCCCCCTCCTGAGAGTCTGTCTCGGATTCGTCGGCATGGTACGATGTGTCAGTCACATGTCGTGCGGCCTGTAGACTCTCCTCCCACTCTGTGCCACTGCCTCCCTCTGACACCTCCCAGCAGGTGGCACTGTCGGTGTGTCCCTCCGCCTGGTCCGCGCCTCTGTCTCCTCCAGATTCAGATGATGATGCTGTGAGCAAGGAGAAGAATGAAAACATATCAGTCACCTGTACACATCAGACATATCAGCTGCAAATCATATGGCCTCTTTCGTCAACATGGCATGCATCATGAGTCACATGACACATAACTCTTCATAATGACAATTCTACTTGTGGAGAAATGTCAGAGACACAAAGCTCAATGTAAGGTAGGAGACAAGGTATAGGCAAGGAAAATACTTGTATGAGAGACACAATCATGATCCACTGCCTGACAACAGGATAGCTGATGATGCATAACAGTTCATTAGCCAACCCTGCCACCCAAATGAAGACCTGTCCATGTTTGATTCGCTTTGACTCTGTGCCACATTAGAAAAGTCCTGGGCAAACTGCCATGTGATGCCATCCTGGGACCTGAAACAAGTCTTCCATCACCTCACACTGCCATCACCGCTTTGTACATCCAAAGTCACATTGTGTGGCAAACCATCAATACTATGTACAAAGAACATGCCACAGATGTTGAGAATATGCACACACGCACTGCCCAGTGTGAGTATGCAGAAGTCCAAAATATAGCACATGTACATTGTGCACCTGCAGCTAACACAAGATAATTAGAAAGTGTACCATGGACAAAGGCCACTGAGGCTGACTTGTGCACAAAACACTTGTTGAGACTCAAGAACAGTGCCACAATATGAAGAAGGGCAGACATAGTGCACATGTGGTGCTACATCTAAGGTACGGACAGGTGTCACATACCCCCCTACAACATGAAGATGTGCAAAGGAAGATGCAACTTGAGACACTGCACCATAGGAGTACATGTCAAAAACAAGCATTAGCCAAAGCAAACCTCTACTGTGGAGTAGGGCAAGGCATGTAAAGAAGCAGCTGCTGACAGAGGGACAATCGAATTCCAATGCATGAACTGCCTGTCTGACCACACCACTCAAACTATGGGAGTGTGACCATGCCTTAGAGCTCTTCAGGTACCATTTCTCACACACATGACTACAAACAGACATGTACCTACCCCCTTCGTGCTGCTGTCCCTCCTGCAACTGCCTATGGAGGTCTGGGAACACCACTTCCAGGACCCGGAGCATGTTGGGGGTGAGTTGGCGGCTGCCGCCATGCCGGCGTGGAGCTTCCAGCTTCAGCTGGACTCGGGCGATGCGGCGGCTCCAGCACCCGATGTCCTGCCACCTCTTCTTTATGTTTCGAAGCCTCCTGCGAGGCCCCCCCTCTCTCCGGACAGCCCTGGCGATGTCCACCCAGATTTCACCCTTCTCATAGGCAGATACCTGTCACAAATGTAAAGTTACAGAACATCAGTATACCTGGTGCATGTTCCCAAGACACCCATATGTCCACAAAATACATGATGACAATTGGGCAACGTATGGCACACACATTAGCATCATTGTCCAGGAGTATGTGGCCTGTGTGCTAACACAACTGCTTAGCATGACATTGAAAATCTACAGATTACATGAGGGCTGTAAAACACTTTTTGAGCATGACACTCACTGAACAAGATATGCTATGTCTGGGTGCAATGCAGCACGTGACATGCTGTCACACACCACACTACAACAAATAACTCTCTTCTAACAACACTGTGCACCCTGGCACTCACTCACAACAACATTGCATCTATCCACTATTACTACACAGTGGCTATGATGTCACACACACAACAGGTGCACACTCCAAGGTATTGCACACATCACTCACCTGATCCTCTGGTCTCCCATACAGCTTGCTGAAGTTTGGCAGGAGGGCATCCAGAAGGGCCTTGTTCTCACCATCAGTGAATGCAGGTGCCCTCTCCATGTTCAGCTAATCAGGGCCAGAGGATTCAGAGACAGCAGCTGTGGTTAGCACACCAATGTTGTGCAGGCAAGTGCCCTCCCACAGCCACATGCTGCCTTATATCTGTGCTGCAGAGGGTCTGTGAGTCCAAGGAGTAGTGTGTGATAGGCCACCATAATTTGCATCCTATGTTCCATCCAATCACATCACACCTAAGCCCATGACACACATATGCATGGTTTGAAAATAGAGCCAGAGCTGAACAACAACTTTCGCAACATTGTATACTTTTTCCTAACTGATTCTTCCAGGACACCTGTAGGAGTGTAAAAAAACTCCGTATCCATGACAACCTGGTTGCATTTTGAACAGTACACTGTTCCCCTAGTTGGTCCCTATGCATATTTTAAAATCCACACACAAGTACGATGACATTGCCATTGCCAATGCTACACATTGAATGGTGTAACGATGCGTACACAGGCACGTACCATTGGGGTACGCTCAGCTCGCGCAGAGCCTAAAGGCGATAGGGAAACGATGCGTACACACGCCCGTACCATTGGGGTACGCTCAGCTCGCGCAGAGCCTAAAGGCGATTGTGAAACGATGCGTACACACGCCCGTACCATTGGGGTACGCTCAGCTCGCGCAGAGCCTAAAGGCGATAGGGAAACGATGCGTACACAGGCACGTACCATTGGGGTACGCTCAGCTCGCGCAGAGCCTAAAGGCGATAGGGAAACGATGCGTACACACGCCCGTACCATTGGGGTACGCTCAGCTTGCGCAGAGCCTAAAGGCGATAGGGAAACGATGCGTACACAGGCACGTACCATTGGGGTACGCTCAGCTCGCGCAGAGCCTAAAGGCGATAGGGAAACGATGCGTACACACGCCCGTACCATTGGGGTACGCTCAGCTCGCGCAGAGCCTAAAGGCGATAGGGAAACGATGCGTACACACGCCCGTACCATTGGGGTACGCTCAGCTCGCGCAGAGCCTAAAGGCGATAGGGAAACGATGCGTACACAGGCACGTACCATTGGGGTACGCTCAGCTCGCGCAGAGCCTAAAGGCGATAGGGAAACGATGCGTACACAGGCACGTACCATTGGGGTACGCTCAGCTCGCGCAGAGCCTAAAGGCGATAGGGAAACGATGCGTACACAGGCACGTACCATTGGGGTACATTGTGTCAGACATGGTCAAGTGAACGATTGTGTAGGCTGCGTCCCTGTCCACCTTCATGTCACCATTGGCAGAGTCACACTAGGAAATCACACAGCAGGGATGTAGTCTACACTCATGTCGACCATGTGGATGCATACATCAGCATGGCACACATACATCAGTATGTGCCAGGTTTGGCAGACATTGAAGAAGTCTGAAAGAAATGTGTGCCTGCAAAGGCAACAGTGTGCTGCTACTGGTGAACAAGTGAAACAAGGGGTACCAGACATACAAACTATAGGTGGCAGGGGGCTGAAAGAATTCCCATCAGACCACCCATGTGGTGGAGATTGCGTCATGTGGGAATTAAAAATCATGCCATCCCAAAACCGACCAAATAGTGCCGGTACAGAAATAGATATCAAAGTAATTTCTGGGATCGTTAAGCGCATCCTAAAGTGATGTAAACTAAAAAAGTGCAGTGCTCAATAATTAAAATTGGCTACCTAGACTCTAAAAATTGTTCCAACTAGAGGTCTGGGTGTCAAAGGTTAAAAACACGCTAGGTAGTTAGACTACTTTATGGCGCTAGGCAGTGTGGTCGACATGTTTCAGCCTTAAAGGGCATCTAACCCGGCTTTCTTCAGGACCTATAACAACAAGTATAACTACTGCAACTACAAAATGGAACATCATAGTGAAAAAGATTTTTTACAACACCATGTACTTAAAAAGTCACATGTATATCAAGGAATTAGAATACTTAAATGTCCACTGAAGGGGAAGTAATAAATCTTCTTCCCAGCTTTGTGTGGGTGACGGCCTCACCTCACCCGGCAACCGCTCGGGAGTATGAGGCCCCGCTCTATCCGTCGGTGCCTCAGAGCTGTAGGCGAGAGGAAGTGGAGCCTCCACTTCCGCTCGCCTACAGCTCTGAGGCACCGACGGATAGAGCGGGGCCTCATACTCCCGAGCGGTTGCCGGGTGAGGTGAGGTCGTCACCCACACAAAGCTGGGAAGAAGATTTATTACTTCCCCTTCAGTGGACATTTAAGTATTCTAATTCCTTGATATACATGTGACTTTTTAAGTACATGGTGTTGTAAAAAATCTTTTTCACTATGATGTTCCATTTTGTAGTTGCAGTAGTTATACTTGTTGTTATAGGTCCTGAAGAAAGCCGGGTTAGATGCCCTTTAAGGCTGAAACATGTCGACCACACTGCCTAGCGCCATAAAGTAGTCTAACTACCTAGCGTGTTTTTAACCTTTGACACCCAGACCTCTAGTTGGAACAATTTTTAGAGTCTAGGTAGCCAATTTTAATTATTGAGCACTGCACTTTTTTAGTTTACATCACTTTAGGATGCGCTTAACGATCCCAGAAATTACTTTGATATCTATTTCTGTACCGGCACTATTTGGTCGGTTTTGGGATGGCATGATTTTTAATTCCCACATGACGCAATCTCCACCACATGGGTGGTCTGATGGGAATTCTTTCAGCCCCCTGCCACCTATAGTTTGTATGTCTGGTACCCCTTGTTTCACTTGTTCACCAGTAGCAGCACACTGTTGCCTTTGCAGGCACACATTTCTTTCAGACTTGATCTGCTCTTTTTTGTGTTTTATAGTTGAAGATAGGGGAGCGAGCAGACAGGTCAATAAACAGTCCCCCTGACCCTCCACACACCCTTCTTGTTACTTAGACATTGAAGAAGCACAGGGATTGTGACCCTGTGCCTCAGTTGATGTGTGAATAGCTTGCACAACATGTCATCATTCATGATGCACATGTGCATCACATGCATTCAACAATTTCAACACGATTAACGTCTGCAACATGTAGCGAGGCACATGAACACTCGAATGGGCCACAATTCAGTACAGGGAACTGGCACATGATGACAGGAACATGCCCACTGTCACAGAGGTGTCATAGCCGCACAGCATGACCCTGTGTGACCACGTCATGTGTGTGCCATGTGCTACATTGTGCATGCTGTTAGCATATGCCATGAACAGGTCAGTAAAGTATTACTCACCTCAGAATATCCCCACATGTCATCCTGGACATGGCAATTTCCGTAATACCGTACACTTGTGTGTTGGTGTGTAAATCCTCTGGCTCTGCAAGTATCCTTGGCGTTGTGTCTGCCCTGATGACGTTATCTGAGTAGTCATATGTCACCTCTGCGTCCACACGTCAGGTCCTCTGTTTGTTTCTCAACACCAACGCAGGTCCGGTCTAAGTTAAAGCTTACACATTTTGTACCCTAAATCATTGTACTAACACTTCAGAACATTTATCTTTTATTGTCATACTCAAGACCATGCCAATAGGGATGTCACTTACAAAGCCTGTGAGGAATGAAAAGGCCTCATGTTGGTGAGTGACCCTCACCGTCTGTGTCTCCACGGTTTTCACGTCAGGCACAACAACAAGAGCTGCTCCAATTGCGGGGACCTGACATATGAATCCAGGTGTGATATGTCCCACAAGCCACTTAGACTCCAGCAGTTGGCACAGCACCACAATAGCTCATGGTTGGGATGTAGGACAGTGCATGTGTGTGGGTGTGGAGACATGTGAGCCCCTCATTAGTACATCATTCCCCAGGGCAAACTCGTCAGGTAAACAACAAAAGTCAGAGATGTGTAATTGCATTGACAAATAACCACGATGCAAGTGCTATGCTGCATGGGATTAGGGTGACGGCGACCACACGGCTCCATCAGAATAGCAGCCATCGTAGCCAGCACCACGACCTACGGTCCCAGCCCTGCATGTGACACAGGAGGAGTAAGTGCACTTCCTCATGTCCATGATGTCCCTCAACCGCCCACTGACTCCGCATCAGCTTCTGGCCCACCGTACCCGTCAGGGGGCAGTTGCGCCTCTGTTGATATGCCCCTGACGCCATCATTCGCTGAGTGACGGACGCAGGCGGTGCATACGTCCCAGAACCGCTGTGACAGACATGATCGGAATGTTCATCCTGGTCCCCGCTGGTTCAACTCACAACCTCACTGCCAGATCTCCCCCAGGTGTCAGCCGTGGCGCCATTCTGGGGTGGTGCTGGCCCCGATACCACACACTGTACGGCTCCGCCGTGGTAACTGTGTGGCAGAACACCGCTCTTAATGCTGCATGGGAATGTAAACATCAATGAGCTGGCCACACCTCATTACAATAGGCGCTAATGAGTATTGGGAGGGTCAAGAAGACCCACTGGCACGTGAGTGTCAGTCCCAACACCACAGGACAGGTGGACTGGGGGATGCAAGTGTTGTGGACACCTAGCCAGACACAGGTGATGTCTCAACTCAAAAGATGTATTTGGATGATTGGCCAACGTTCAGTGTAGTGTTTATGTGGGCGGTTGGAACCATGGCCCTTCATCTCCCTGTTGCTGCGGTGAGGACCAACTTGTCACTCAGGTCCTTCAACTACACTAACGCTACGCTGAGCCTCTGCAGGCCTATCTTGATGAGAGTACTGTATGTATATTTGCAAGCATGTACAGCCACGCAGCATGTTTGTCTGTACATAGGCACGTTGTCAGACCCCCACTGCCCTACCCGGACTGACCATGTTCCCTGTCCTACCACCCCATCCCAGGAAGCATCTGCATGCAGCCCTCAAAACCACAGAACACATTCCCGTTACCTACGCTGTAGAGGGTATCCAAGAGGTACAGGCACTACGCAAAGATGTCATCATCCTCCCTGACTCTGGGAGTGATGTTTAGCTACTTGACATGCATCTTTGCCTGCTACCCACACTCTCTGTGGGATATGTTTGTGTAACAGCTGCCAGTGTATGCGTTGTAGGTAACGTGGCCACGCCCTTGTCGGATGCCAATCAACAACACTAGTTTTGTTCCAGTGTGGCCTGGATAGCCACCACTCACTGGTCAGATCGATGACACCCAGGGAGGCTAATTAGTCCAAAGCTATGTATGTATTGAAACGTGACACTTTGCTACTGCCTACTGTTCCTTACAGATATTGGTTTACAAAAGGTAAGTAACTAGTCCTTGAAAGTACTGTGCATCTGCTGTAGGAGCATCTATGTTGTGTCCTTGCTGTGATGGCAGGGTGACTAATGTACACACACCATGCCACGTGTGTTAATGACCCGTTCACATGTGTGATGGCATCACAGACCGTCAGTGACAAATGTAATTATCATGCTGTATGATGATGGTCATGTAATTGTCACTGAAAGTACACACCGCGACATGACTAAGGCTGAACAGTGCAAATGATTGCACATGTGGTGTGTGTGTGTATTGCAGTCTGCCCTCTGGGTGTGCAGACAACCTCCTACTGACATTGACATGACGTGTCTCACTGACATGATACATTGTCATGGTCACTAAGACCTTTACATCTGAAGGCTTGTATGCATGTCACATCCATTCCACACACTACAGGTATTTTCCTTCGCCACGGAGGAGTGTGTGGGAGCTGGCATCTGTGTGTATCCCACACCACACTCCAAATTGTCTACATTATTTGAAGAAGTGTTGCTTGTGCCATGTACATTGTTATAGTCTTAGTCAGACAGTTGTAGACATATCCTTAAAATTGTGTCTTGCAGGGCACCCCCTCTGGAAAGGCCGTTGCCTGACTTGGAAGCCATGAGGGAGCGCAACTGCATCCGTCGATATCGCTTCGGCCGACAGTTGATCAAGGACCTGACGGGCAGGCTTGAGACTCACCTACAACCACGCCACAGGTATCCAAGTGCACTGACACCCAAGGTAAAGGTGATGGCAGCCCTCCATTTCTTTGCCACAGGTACCTTCCAATTTACCATAGCTGATGTGGGAGGGATGTCTCAGACCATGTTTAGCCGGGTATTGGGTGATGTTTTGGGAGCAATGTTGCTCCACCTTGATGAATTCATTACATTCCCTACTCCAGAAGAGTTGACAGATGTCAAGGGGGAATTCTATGCCCTGGGCCATATGCCACATGTAATTGGTGCAATTGATGGTACACATGTTACTCTTGTCCCACCACAGGCTCAGGAGCAAGCGTATCGCAACAGGAAACACTACCACTCGATAAATGCCCTGGTGGTGTGTCTTGCCAACATGATTATCTCACATGTTTGTGCACGTTATCCAGGATCGTGCCACGATGCTTTCATCATGAGGCGTAGCAGGGTACCACAGATGATGCTGCAGCTGCACAACCACCGGGCATGTCTAGTTGGTGAGTATACACTGTGAGCTCTGTATGTCAGTATGTCACAACTTCATGATCTGCATCATATGATTCACTCTTGTACATGATGTCAAATTGCAGGAGACGCTGGATATCCAAACATGCCGTGGCTAATGACTCCGCTACGCAACCCCAGGACAGCTGCAGACCAGCGTTACAACAATGCACATGTGAAGACCAGGCAGGTGATCGAACGGACCTTTGGACTCCTGAAGAGCCGCTTCAAGTGCCTGGACAAGACAGGCGGAGCCCTCCAATACAGCCCACGCAAGGTGTGTGACATCTTCACCGTGTGCTGCATGCTACACAACATGGCAGTGGAGAAGGCTGTGCCACTCTACCTGGATCCTGATGAGCTGGAACATCCGCCCGTTGAGGATGAAGGCCTTGGCCAGGATGCCAGTGATGAGGAGGGTGAAGATGATATCCGCGGTCACCTCATCCACAACTTCTTTTCATGATGGTGAGTCCTTTCATCTTTTAAGTAAAAGATGGACTATAGAGTAGCATGGGTAGCATGCTGTGTATGCAACAGACTGTAAGCAAGATCACTTGGATGTGTGTTGTGCTGTGTCACATGTTCAGTTGTAATGCTACACACATACGTGCTATGAGTGCACTCGGAATGTACAGGTGTCATACTACATCTGGCTATTCAACAGACATTGACAAAATGACATTATACCGAACGTGACCCCTTGTGTGCCACTCTCATCCACAGCTCGCCCTGCCTGTTGTCCATTGGGGTACATCGTGGTCATCCTGCTACTGCTCATTATGATTGCAACGTCAGCCACATCAACGGAGCATGCTTGAACATGTGGAGAAGTCAATTTGGGTAAGGACTCATATGAGGCTGTTTAGCGTTGGTATGTGTAGAAATGTGTGGTACATGTTCATGTGCATGTGGTGTCATCTTGCATACATGCTACTCCATTATGTACCTCATGACATGTATGGCCACTCCCATGACAGGATAGTCACCCCTTCTGTCATCTGTTGTACTTTGATACTCTGGTGAATGCATCAATGTGTGTAGACATTGCCACAGCAACATTGCACATACCATGGCATGACATTGTGTCAGAGGTCACAACCACGGACTCTGTGGGGGATTGCAGCCTCACTGTGTGCACTAGAATGTGACTGGATCCTCACCTCCAGCTTGTGGGCCAGTCCAGTGTGATTACCATGAAACCATGTGGTGTTGGTGTTGCCCAGTGTATGTTCCACATCTTAAGACAACTGTCCTGTGAATCAGTTAACATGGATGCATTGCCCCTTGCAGCAGTATATCATGTCACTGTCATGTCGTTACCTCAGTGCAGGTTGAGAATGCTGCTACGCCAGCCTTCACAGTGAGTAGCCGTGATGTTTAGATGCACATGATGCCATGTGTGTTTAGCATGACAAAGTAAAAAGTGTGAAAGATGCATATGTGAATTTCTGTGTAGCACCAGTGGAGTGCGGTCATTCACATGAATCTCTGGTCGCCGGCACCATGACTGTGCTATGGTAGGGTCTGATTATGTAGCTTGGATGGACATCACTTGCACGTAATATTTTTTGTACATGCATATCATGTTTAGCATTGTGATGCATACTTGACACGCCAGAAGACTGGCTACAGAGTGCCTTCATTGCATGTCGATCATTAGCTTCCTCATCATATGTGATACTTACAGCTGTAGTGGATTTGCTCAAGTTAGCCTACAGGGCCCTTATGGCTAACCAATATCACATACAGACTTTAGAGTTAGCGGTAGTTGGATTTCCATATGTTTCCATTTGTTACTGAGGTTTACCTCATCTGTGCCTGGGAATGTGTTTATACTACATAGATCTTTTTGCATGGGTGCTCACTTGTGAGCGTTACACATGACTCTAATGGATGACAGACTGTCCCAGTTTTTATGTGTCTGTGTCACAGCATCGAATCTGATGTGATGGCATGATTACTCATCATTATTTGTCACCAGACAGTACACTTCACAGGTGTGACTGGTACAGTGTAGCTAATGAGGTTTTTGAAGTGTCTGTGACATGAGAATGTTGTCCTAATGCTTAATTGCGTCTGTTTCAGGTCTCCCTCCCAGCAGTTCCCATCCTCTCCTTCCCTCGCCTGATCACCCTTTTGTGTCTGTTGTTTGTACTCAGACCAATGGGCTATTTGGAGGTGGAACCCTTAGAGCATCACACCAGTCTGATGAAGAAAGGTACGGCCAGTCGTTGACAGCCTTGTAGGTATTCGTAAAGCGGCATTACAGGTGACATTATGATTAGTGTAAATTGGACTTATTGACAATGCACATGTATGATTGTGAAAGCTCCATGGGCTCACAATGTAGATTATCATGTTGTGCATGACGTCTGACTCCTACAGAATATAGTGCCTGCTTGTGGCTCTACACACATGTCCGTCTAACGTGCACATATACTATTTTGAACGTAGTTACCTCATGCTTGTTAGGTGTGTAACTGTATATTGACCACACGCATGGGGTGGGTGAAGGCTAGAATACTATGTTGTGTGTGAGGTACATGTCTTTGTTGGTGCAGTTTTCCTTTGAACATACTAGCTCTTGTATACACCTGCAGACGCTGTGTGTCTTGTGCCCCACTTGACCGTAAGGGCCCTGATCCACTGACTGTGATGTGTGGTGATTACTGTGCCATTTAGTTGTCAGTGATCCTGAGTGAGGCAGACACTCCTGCCTTCACATCCACATGTCACTTTGTGCATTGCGGCTGCCCTTGTGTTATGTGTTTGTTTAGCAATTAGTCACACCCCTCCTGCCGTCATGTATTCACTCATTGCTGCAGCTGCATACACAGCCAACATGCAGCGCACACTATCCAGGAACACAGACACCTACAGGATGACCCTCCTTCCATCCATTAATAGAGCATGCTCCGGCCACCCTACACACAGACAACACCAGACATTCACCCTCGTGCTATAAAAATGCTGTGTACTCAGCCATAGCTGCTGCTATGCGTGTGTGTGCAACACATACTGGCACAACTATGCAGATTCACATGACATTGGGTCTACGTACCACCAGGTCATGTGGCGTGTCCAACACACACACACCTTACATAGGCACAATATTGTACAGTGTTAGCTTGTCAACACCACTAGATCCGAAAACTGTTAGCTTACAGTCACGTGCCAGAACACAACATGCTCACACCACTTCAACATTGCTGTCACAGTCAGTCAAGTTGGCACATGGGACACACACCATGACCCTGTCTCTTGGGTGTGGTGTGATTTGGCCGTTCCGGGGTTGGTATTTGTCTGATGTGTGTCGTTTTTCTGTATGCGTTGCTCCCAATACAGTAGTATAGTACTTGTAGCTCCATAGGGGTAGGTCACCTAATCAGGTGTGCTTGTGTAGAGTGCTCCAGCCCATTGCCCACAGTCTGTCCTGCCACCGTAATCCTGTGCGGCATTAATCACATACACAGTAATGCATCATGCTGATGGTAGCTCACATACCTGAGGACACAGTTGTAGGTACTCCCTACATGGACTACTACTTTTGTGACACTGACATGTACTCCTCAAAGTGACTCTCCTGGGCCTGCCTGTGCTAGCAGTATTGGGATTCAATCCCCCCTCCAGCATTGACTGTCCCACACAGGTGTGTCTTACCATCCATGTATGTAGTTTGTGGAAATTTCTGACCAATGTGTGTCCTCACTCAGATTCTGATCCAAGTGTGTGGATGACTGCTGTTTCTTGTATACCTTGCATTTATGACATTTGCTGACACATATACATGTATGCTGTTTCAAAGATTACTCACCAAATGCGTATGATGTTTATATTATTTATTGGGTGCTCTAGTGCATGAAACGTGAATAGGTGCTGTACAGAAAGGGGGGGAATCCAAAATTCACTGCTGGAGATGAGATGCCTTACTGTTTCAGTCAACAGAGTCCAGCCCACAGTGCCTGACATCATTGGGCAGACTGGGACCAGCAAGTCCATGTGGGAGAGTCTCATAGGGGATGCTGTTGCACCCAGGGGCTATATGCCAGGTCCAGTGTCCTGGGAGAAGTCCATGGGCCACAGGCCCTCAACGTCTTCGGCGTGGACGACCCACCTTCCTTGGGGGACCCTCATGTGCAGGCATGGACGATGCATGGGACGCTACGTCAGAGGGTTCATCCTCCTCCCTCTCCTCCCTCCCTGTGGCTGGTGTTGCACTTTGCCGTGATGTTGCTGGCCTTGTGACACAGGGAGGGGGCTGCATGTTGGCAGCCATCTGACGTAGCACATGGACAATGTCCCTATGCACCATCAAGAGCTGAGCCTGGTGTGCCTCCACCCGTCCATAATGCAGGTCTTGCCTGGCTATTTGCTCTGCCTGCTGTTCTTTGAGCTGGTTGAGGGTCTCCGCAAGCTGGCTTACCTCACTGGTGTCCCGCCGGTATGCCTCAAGGATGTTACCGAGTTCAGCCATACCGGTCCCTGCAGCTGACTGCCCAGATTCTCGCCTCCGCCTTGCGCCACTCCCACCACCCTGACCCACATGAGCACGGCCTGCGCTTGTGGGCACATCCGATCGACGGGCCCCCCGAGTGCTTGGAGGGTGGAGGTTGTCACCAACCTCAGGGGCGCCCGACAAAGGGTGTCCCTCATTTTCAGACTGGCTCGATTGTGAATCATGGGCAGGGCTCTGACCTGTCTGCTGGGATGTGGTGGGAATAGGTCCGGTGGTTGGCAGAGATGTAGCTGGTATAGTTGCTGCAGGGGTTTGGGATCCAGAGGAGCCAGGTTGGCTGGGGTCATCCACAGTGCGTTGAGGGACGGCGCTGGCGGTGGGGTCTGGGTCCTGCTGAGCCTGGGACTGGGATCCTTGGCCCCCCTGGCTGGGGGGGAGATCCGCACGTTGCCCTGTGTGTGGGAGAGAGAGAGACACTGTTAGGGCTATATCAAGTGACATGTGGTTTGGTTATCCATTATCAGCATCACTGTTCCACAAGCTATACATAGTTGACATTGTACAGTTGTGTATTTAGTGGTAGAAAAAACAATAGTACGATGGGGTATATACATTCTTCCAATCTCTTGACAATGACTGACACAGCCATTGCTGTGTCTTGTGTTGCCGGCACCACACGTGTAAAGCATTTGTAAGTTTCACGCAACATCCTGGATGTGGTGAAAATTCTTATGTGTGCGTCAAGCATGCACAGAGTTTAAATGCAGCATGTTGATGTAAGAGACAGAGCATCATTATTTAGCATGTCAGCGACTACTTTGGATGTCTTTTGCTGTTCCATGCTGGCCAAACAATGCCAACACCGCTGGACCTGTACACCCACTTGGAGATCATGGCTTTAGAACTTGGCACTTCTCTGAGACGCATCACCTTGTCAATACCCATGTCCATGTTGGTACTTATGTACATCCACAAAGGTAATGAGATGGGGCACTAGCTTTTTTAGAGGGGCACAATGGACTGGAGCTTCTGTTATGTGCATGTAAGAGTTGTATGCATATTCATATGAGTACGTGTTTTGTTGTGGTACATGGCAATTGGGACAGTGTTGCAATACAACGCCTGTCCCCCGGGGATGAGTTTCTGTAAGGGGTGTGTACAACAGGCCATGCTATTACTTTGTTTGTGAATTGCAAGCGTCCATTGTTCATGTTTTGGCTGTCCCCTCATGTGGTATGCTGCCATTATGTTGGATTTGTGTTGGTGCACAGGATGTGTGACCTTGTCCTGATGTTTGTGTTGGCAATGAGCACAGGAGGGACTTGTGCTGCCTACACCTGTGCCCATTGTGTACTATAGAGCTTTCTGAGATGTGTGTCCTGACACAGTACAGTGTTGACAGCAAATGGTGGGTGACTTACAGGCACATAGCAGATGCTTGCTGGTACTTGTGAGACATCCCTTAACATTCAGCTCTATGGAGTTTGTGAGGCCTGTGCAGTGCTTGTGTGCAACTGTGTGTGTGCCCCAGGGATGTGCGTTGAGGTGACCGAGGGACAAACACTGACTGATGGAGACAGAGGGAGAGGGAGACAGAGGGAGACAGAGGGAGAGGGAGACAGAGGGAGAGGGAGACAGAGGGAGACAGAGGGAGAGGGAGACAGAGGGAGAGGGAGACAGAGGGAGAGGGAGACAGAGGGAGAGGGCGACAGAGGGAGAGGGCGACAGAGGGAGAGGCCGACAGAGGGAGAGGGCGACAGAGGGAGAGGGAGACAGAGGGAGGGAGAGGGAGACAGAGGGAGAGGGAGACAGAGGGAGAGGGAGACAGAGGGAGAGGGAGAGGGCGACAGAGGGAGAGGGCGACAGAGGGAGAGGGCGACAGAGGGAGAGGGCGACAGAGGGAGACAGAGGGAGACAGAGGGAGAGGGAGACAGAGGGAGGGAGAGGGAGACAGAGGGAGAGGGAGACAGAGGGAGAGGGAGACAGAGGGAGAGGGAGACAGAGGGAGAGGGAGACAGAGGGAGAGGGAGACAGAGGGAGAGGGAGAGGGCGACAGAGGGAGAGGGCGACAGAGGGAGAGGGCGACAGAGGGAGAGGGCGACAGAGGGAGACAGAGGGAGACAGAGGGAGAGGGAGACAGAGGGAGAGGGAGAGGGAGACAGAGGGAGAGGGAGAGGGCGACAGAGGGCGACAGAGACAGAGGGCGAGACAGGGATGGAGACAGGTAGATTGTGCTTGCTCTCTTGCTACACTGCCTTACTTTGTCACAAAATGATGCATCTCTGAAAGGTGTGTCAGCAAAATGTTAATATTTAGCAGCTGTGGTCTAGTATCTTGTGTGATCTTTACCTATCCCTGTGCATTGGGCATTATGCTTGTGTGTGTCCCTGGGACATATGGCATGAGAGCAGCCTCTTACCCTACACATTGCACCCTATGTGCCTCCCCTTTGCAACTACCACCATTTGGTTGTGTACTGCTTGGAGTCATGGCCACCCACCCCATGCTGCTGGGCACTGTTGTTAGTCTACCCATGTAAGTTGTGTTTTTTGTACACTCACCAGACTCAATGGCTCCTTCTATTCCATGTACTCCCACCGCTGGCAGTAGGACCATGACCTTCTCCTCCCAGGGCTGGTATACAGGAGGTCTGCGGGGACCACCGCCTCCGGTGTGGTGTGCATTGGCGTAATCCTGTGCCATCTTTTTCTTCACCATCCTCCGCAGATCGTACCACCTGGACTGGCAATCATCCCTGGTGCGTCTGATGGGTGCAACAGCATTGACCCGGTCTACAATCCTCTCCCACAGGCGTGTTCTTTCTGCCAGGCTGGTCTGTCTGACCAATGCGCCAAACAGCTGCGGCTCAACTCTGATGACTTCATCAGTAAGTATCTCCATCTCCGGGTTAGTGAATTTTGGATTCTTGTGTGCGGTCATGGTGTGTAGTGTATGTGATTGAGGGGTTGATGGTGTGTATGAATGAGGGTGTTTGGGTCAGAATGTGAAGGGGGTGGTGTGGGTGTAGATGAGATAGGGTGTATGTGTGAAGGTATGTGTCTGCAATAGTTTGTGTGCTCTCAGTTTCCTCGCAAGAATGGGTATGTTGCAAAGGATGATGGGTTGTATGTGTGGTCCCTTTTATTGGTCAAATGGTGGGTGTGGCTTAATTTGAATTGTAGGTGTGGGTGTTATATGGGTTGGGTGTTGGTGTTGTCCTCTGTTTGGCTGCTTGGCTGTGACCAGGACATTGATTGTCAAAGGTGTGTACACAGGAGACATGTTCAGTGTGGTAGCGCGACTCGTTTGCAAGGTCCTTGTGGTTGTTTTGGTGTTGGCGTTATGTGTGCTTGCGGTACTTGTGCGTGCGAGTGAGCGGTACGGCCCTTGGTGGGTGGGGGTGTTCGCGTAGGCTTGTTGGGGGGGTGTGCTTTCGTACTTGTGCGTGCGAGTGAGTAGTACGGACCGTTGGCGGGTGGGGGTGTTCGCGTAGGCTTGGCCGAGGGGTGTGCGTGTCGTACTTGTGCGTGCGAGTGAGTAGTATGGACCGTTGGCGGGTGGGGGTGTTCGCGTAGGCTTGGCCGAGGGGTGTGCGTGTCGTACTTGTGCGTGCGAGTGAGTAGTACGAACCGTTGGCGGGTGGGGGTGTTCGCGTAGGCTTGTTGGGGGGGTGTGCGTGTCGTACTTGTGCGTGCGAGTGAGTAGTACGGACCGTTGGCGGGTGGGGGTGTTCGCGTAGGCTTGGCCGAGGGGTGTGCGTGTCGTACTTGTGCGTGCGAGTGAGTAGTACGGACCGTTGGCGGGTGGGGGTGTTCGCGTAGGCTTGTTGGGGGTGTGTGCGTGTCGTACTTGTGCGTGCGAGTGAGTAGTACGGACCGTTGGCGGGTGGTGGTGTTCGCGTAGGCTTGGCCAAGGGGTGTGCGTGTCGTACTTGTGCGTGCGAGTGAGTAGTACGGACCGTTGGCGGGTGGGGGTGTTCGCGTAGGCTTGGCCGAGGGGTGTGCGTGTCGTACTTGTGCGTGCGAGTGAGTAGTACGGACCGTTGGCGGGTGGGGGTGTTCGCGTAGGCTTGGCCGAGGGGTGTGCGTGTCGTACTTGTGCGTGCGAGTGAGTAGTACGGACCGTTGGCGGGTGGGGGTGTTCGCGTAGGCTTGTTGGGGGGGTGTGCGTGTTGTACTTGTGCGTGCGAGTGAGTAGTACGGACCGTTGGCGGGTGGGGGTGTTCGCGTAGGCTTGGCCGAGGGGTGTGCGTGTCGTACTTGTGCGTGCGAGTGACTAGTACGGACCGTTGGCGGGTGGGGGTGTTCGCGTAGGCTTGTTGGGGGGGTGTGCGTGTCGTACTTGTGCGTGCGAGTGAGTAGTACGGACCGTTGGCGGGTGGGGGTGTTCGCGTAGGCTTGGCCGAGGGGTGTGCGTGTCGTACTTGTGCGTGCGAGTGAGTAGTACGGACCGTTGGCGGGTGGGGGTGTTCGCGTAGGCTTGGCCGAGGGGTGTGCGTGTCGTACTTGTGCGTGCGAGTGAGTAGTACGGACCGTTGGCGGGTGGGGGTGTTCGCGTAGGCTTGGCCGAGGGGTGTGCGTGTCGTACTTGTGCGTGCGAGTGAGTAGTACGGACCGTTGGCGGTTGGGGGTGTTCGCGTAGGCTTGGCCGAGGGGTGTGCGTGTCGTACTTGTGCGTGCGAGTGAGTAGTACGGACCGTTGGCGGGTGGGGGTGTTCGCGTAGGCTTGTTGGGGGGGGGTGCATGTCGTACTTGTGCGTGCAAGTGAGTAGTACGGACCGTTGGCGGGTGGGGGTGTTCGCGTAGGCTTGGCCGAGGGGTGTGCGTGTTGTACTTGTGCATGCGAGTGAGTAGTACGGACCGTTGGCGGGTGGGGGTGTTCGCGTAGGCTTGGCCGAGGGGTGTGCGTGTCGTACTTGTGCGTGCGAGTGAGTAGTACGGACCGTTGCGGGTGGGGGTGTTCGCGTAGGCTTGGCCGAGGGGTGTGCGTGTCGTACTTGTGCGTGCGAGTGAGTAGTACGGACCGTTGGCGGGTGGAGTAGTACGGACCTTGGCGGGTGGGGGTGTTCGCGTAGGCTTGGCCGAGGGGTGTGCGTGTCGTACTTGTGCGTGCGAGTGAGTAGTACAGACCGTTGGCGGGTGGGGGTGTTCGCGTAGGCTTGGCCGAGGGGTGTGCGTGTCGTACTTGTGTGTGCGAGTGAGTAGTACGGACCGTTGGCGGGTGGGGGTGTTCGCGTAGGCTTGTTGGGGGGTGTGCGTGTCATACTTGTACGTGTGAGTGAGTAGTACGGACCGTTGGCGGGTGGGGGTGTTCGCGTAGGCTTGGCCGAGGGGTGTGCGTGTAGTATGTATTGGTGGAGCTTGCAGTGAGGCGAATGTCCCATACGAATCAATGTTGAAGCGTGAATACTTTGGCCCGTACGTATCTCGCTCAGGCATTTCGTTCCGAATCGGAATAGTGAGTTTGTACGGACTGATTACGAATCGTACGGTGGTCTGCCCGAGGCTTATTCGTACGGGTATACGAATGTCAATCGTACGGATCGTAGCAAATCGTACGGAAATCAACGGTAACGGATCGGAATTCGCTGGTCGGACGGTAGTTTCCCATTCGTACGGAATCGGCTACGAATACGAATCGTACGCCGGATTTTTTTACCGGATCGGAATCGACACCTAATTAAATATAATTTACTATTCCCACTCCAGTCACCATTAATTTGGGGTAGGTGCTGGACACGAATTAAATATAATTTAATTTTCTCACTCCAGTCTACATTAATTAGAGATAGATGGTGGAGACTAATTATATATAATTTACTATTCCTACTCCATTCTACATTAATTAGGAATACTTTAGCACACTATTTACATATACTTTTAAATTGCCACTCCAAGGAACATAAAATGCATGTATATATATGTTTATTTTAATAAAAATCCATACCTTAAACACTATATACAATAATGAAGTTTAAAAAATAATCATTTCTAATTAATAATTTTTATTTTCACAATTCAAATGTAGTATAATATACAAAACTGTACAGCAATATAAATAGTTAACCATTTTACTCACTCCATACACTCAACAAACAAATATACTTATTCCGAATGTGTAAATATCAAAAAAAATGTAAAAAAATAAATCATATTATTTATATAAAAAAATGTGTTAAACATATTTTAAAATAGAACAATCTAGTAAAATGTAATTTTAAAAATTTCGCAATTTATTAGAAAATTTTTGCGAAATTCGAAATTTTAATTTTGTATTTAATGTACATATTGGTTTTATAAATGTTTTGACATTTTTTTACCAAAAATTTAATTTTTTTTAATTTAAATTATAAACATTTTTTATTTTTTATTTTTAAATTTTCCAAATAAATGTTAAATTTAAAAGACTTTTTTAATGTATAATTATTGAACATTTTTAATATTTTTCTCTTTAAATATATTTATTTAAAAACATTTTGTATAATATATTATTTTTAAATAATTATTATAAAATAAAATCTATTTCAAATATCAAATTTCTAAAAATATATATTTGAAAACATAATTTTAACATTTTGAAATATTTAAAAAAAATTAAAAATTTTAATTTTTAAATGTTTTTTTAAATTTAATATATTTTTTAATTTAAATCAAAAAAATCTTTATATATATTTTTAAAACACTCCCCACCCTTATCCCCTATAAACCCAACATCCCGCTCCTAAATTTATATATCAATTGATTAATTTTTATATAAAAGTTAGATTTTAATTTTTTTAATTTATATATTCTCTAATTAAAATAAAATATCTGCTATTTAATATTTATAATATATACATTTTTAATACACTCCCCACCCTTATCCCCTATTAACCCAACATCCCGCTCCTAAATTTATATGTTTTATTTTTTTTTTAATTATATTTTATAGGTACACATTACTATTAAATAATAGTAAATATTACTAATTATTACACAACAATAACACATATTACTACATAATTATTACTATATATTTTATTTCGATATTTTTACTATTTATCTATATTTCTTTACAACGATATTTTTACTTAGATATTTTTGTTATCGATATTTCAGCACACATACTTATTACGATATTTTTGACATCGATATTTGTGATTCCGATATTTTTCATCATCGATATTTTAACTTCGATATTATGTCACTTCGATATTAAAAGTTCGATATTATGTCTCAGTACCGGCCCTTGTCGCAGGTGAACAGGAGTTGTGTGTCGTCAGCGTACGATACGATCTGGGCCCCAAAGCCCTCCGCAAGTGCCGCCAACGGGGTCATGTAAATGTTAAAAAGCGAAGGGCTCAGAATAGAGCCCTGCGGCACTCCAACCTCCAGAGGTGGCATTGCGGCGGAAAAAGGTGGAGCCCAGACAGTTTGCTGTTGGTTAGAGAGGAAGGAGCCGAACCAGCTGAACACCGTCCCCCTTAGACCCACCTCCCAGAGTCTTGCTAGGAGGCGGTCATAGGGGACGGTGTCGAAAGCCGCAGAGAGGTCGAGCATCACCATCATGACTTTTCCTCCCTTGTCCAAGGTTGCCTTGATCACTTCGGTGACCTCGAGTAGAGCGGTTTCGGTGCTCAGGTTGGAGCGAAAGCCAGACTGGGATCTATGTAGCATGCCATTCGTCTCTAGAAAATGGGACAAAGAGATGTGGACGTGTTTCTCCACCACTTTCGCAAGGGCAGGCAAGAGGGAGATGGGTCGATAATTGGCATGAGAGTCAGGGTTCAGATTGGGTTTCTTGAGTAATGGCAGGATGAGTGCCTGTTTCCAAGGCTGCGGAACTTCACCTGTGCTAAGTGAGAGGTTAAGGATCGGGTTTATGAGATGATTGAGAGTGGGGGCCAGTTGGGCAAGGGTTTTAGCAGGGCAAGGGTCAAGGGGAGAGCCAGATTTGAGTTTAGTGAGGAGGTCCAGTGACGCCTGAAGAGACATGGGAGGAAAGTTGCAAAGGGAAGGCTCTGGCGCCGCAGATGAGGGATCTGGAGACCAAAGGATAGAAGTGTAGCTCATCTTGGAGGCACCAAAGGATAGCTGGATATTTTTAATTTTGTCAGCGAAAAAGACAGCCAAATCGGAGATCCAGGACTCGGAATGCATGATTTTGGGATTGGTCCAGGGGGGGGGATAAAATCAGTGACAATCCTGAAAATTTTCTTGCAGGAGTTTGTGGCCTCCTCAATACGGCTAGCCAGGTAGGACTTTTTATTGGCGATGATATCGCGATGATAGTCTCTGATCAGAGACCTATATGATTCCCAGCAGCTGGCGTCGTAGTGTTTACGCCACTTCCTTTCGGCTATTTTACACTGCCGACGTTTGTCTGCCAGGGCCGAAGAGAACCATGGAGCAGAGGATTTCACCTATGGTGTTTTTGCGAGTATGGGGGGGGCGAGGTCTGTGAAGCGTTGGGTCAACCAACCCTGTAAGAGGTCAAGGTCCGTTTCCAAGGAGCCCGAAAGCATGCAAGGATGGCTCTCTAGTTCCTTTAAGAGCATGGTTGGAGAGACTCGGTGAAAGGCTCTTGAAGGCAGCACTTTGTCCCTTTGTCCACACTCAGGGCTCTTTGTAGAAGAAGGGATTTCGAATTCTGCCAGGAAATGGTCGGACCATAGGACCGGCGCAAGGGCAGTGAGAACTACTGGAACGGTAGAAAACAGTTGGTCTAATATGTGACCTTTACAATGGGTAGGGGACCGAAGGTGTGGCACCAGACCTAAGGGAGAGGTGATGTCATTGAGCTTAATACTGTGGGGGTCATCTGATTTGTCCAAGTGAATGTTGAAATCGCCAAGGAGCAAGCAGTGGTTAGATCTCAGGCATAGTGAGGAAATCACCGAGTGGAGATCATCAAAGAAAGTGCCGATAGGTCCAGGGGGCCTATAGACCAACAGTCCTATGCAGGACTGCTGAGGGGATAGTGAGAGGGAAAAGGCCAGTGTTTCACTCCCCGGGATGTTCTCCGAGGGAAGGATAGTGCAGGCGATACTTTTGTTGATGATTAGCGCCACACCACCCCCCTTCCCGCTAACTCTGTCTTTCCTATAAATCACATGGCTCGGGGGGATAGCAGTGGCGATATCCGGGCCAGCGCCCTCTCCCAGCCAGGTTTCTGTCAAAAACAGACAGTCGGCTCTGGAATCTATAATGAGGTTGTAAATATCGAGCGCGTGCTTGGCTTGGGACCTTGTGTTCAACAGAAGACAACTAGTGCTTTCAGCAGGAGGAGTGAGGGAAGCAATACGGCCTAGGCCAGGTAACCAGCCACAACCCGGGCATCTATTGTTAGACCGCAAGGGTTTAGGAAACACCTTGGTGCAGTTATTGGTGGGGGTGCAAAGGGAAAGAAGGACATCCTTAGAATAGGTTATCATCATAAAAGGCAAAATGCCCAGCCTGGCGCGCGCCCGGCCGCCTCCGGGACGCTGACGGGCGCAGACGGGCTTTGGCGCCTCCACAGCGCGCGTCCGCTGCGCGGAGGGGAGTGTACTTAGTTTTAAGGCGGAGCTGGCCGTCCGGCGCAAGACTGCACCACTAGACTGCCGCCCGACTAGCTGCCTACCCCCAATATGGCCGCCACCAAAACGCGCGTCTGCGGGTCCCAAGGAAACCCCTAGCAGCAAGCTAAGCCGTCAGGAGGCTGGAGAGACTGCAGGCAGGGCAGCGCGGCGCCAACAGAGGAGGAAACAGAGGTAGGAGGAAACCGAGCAGTTTTAAAATAACTCAGGTCACCCGGCTTTCCGCCTCAGGTGCCTGTCAGGAAAGTGCAAAGTGCGAAGGGATAGAAGAAGACACAGAAGCTAGTAGTCAGCCATGTGTAGTCAGCATTGTAAATTAGAATACAAGTCACAACAAGATAAAATACTTAAAACAGGTTTAAAATCGCTAGTGTTCAGCGCTATGTGTTACACTCGCCTGCACCCGGCTTCCGCCTCAGGTGACTGGACTAGTGAGGATCTAACCTGGGCTCAGCCTTCTCCCAGTTTTAAGGCGGAGCTGGCCGTCCGGCGCAAGACTGCACCACTAGACTGCCGCCCGACTAGCTGCCTACCCCCAATATGGCCGCCACCAAAACGTGCGTCTGCGGGTCCCAAGGAAACCCCTAGCAGCAAGCTAAGCCGTCAGGAGGCTGGAGAGACTGCAGGCAGGGCAGCGCGGCGCCAACAGAGGAGGAAACAGAGGTAGGAGGAAACCGAGCAGTTTTAAAATAACTCAGGTCACCCGGCTTTCCGCCTCAGGTGCCTGTCAGGAAAGTGCAAAGTGCGAAGGGATAGAAGAAGACACAGAAGCTAGTAGTCAGCCATGTGTAGTCAGCATTGTAAATTAGAATACAAGTCACAACAAGATAAAATACTTAAAACAGGTTTAAAATCGCTAGTGTTCAGCGCTATGTGTTTCACTCGCCTGCACCCGGCTTCCGCCTCAGGTGACTGGACTAGTGAGGATCTAACCTGGGCTCAGCCTTCTCCCAGTTTTAAGGCGGAGCTGGCCGTCCGGCGCAAGACTGCACCAGACTGCCGCCCGACTAGCTGCCTACCCCCAATATGGCCGCCACCAAAACGCGCGTCTGCGGGTCCCAAGGAAACCCCTAGCAGCAAGCTAAGCCGTCAGGAGGTTGGAGAGTCTGCAGGCAGGGCAGCGCGGCGCCAACAGAGGAGGAAACAGAGGTAGGAGGAAACCGAGCAGTTTTAAAATAACTCAGGTCACCCGGCTTTCCGCCTCAGGTGCCTGTCAGGAAAGTGCAAAGTGCGAAGGGATAGAAGAAGACACAGAAGCTAGTGGTCAGACATGTGTAGTCAAATATGTCCCATATATTTCATACTGCCCAACATTCCACGACCCATTTCCAGTTTTGACCCCCAACTTAACACCCAATTTTCATATTGTGCCACATTTCACGCCCCATTTCCGTATTTGACCCCCAACTTGACACCCAAATTTCAAAATTGTGCCACATATTGTGCCACATTTCACGCCACATTTCCGTATTTGACCCCCAACTTGACACCCAAATTTAAAAATTGTGCCACATTTCATGCCCCATTTCTGTATTTGACGCCCAACTTGACACCCAAATTTCATATTGTGCCACATTTCACGCCCCATTTCCGTATTTGACCCCCAACTTGACACCCAAATTTCAAAATTGTGCCACATTTCACGCCCCATATCCGTATTTGACCCCCACCTTAACATTCAAATTTCAAAATTGTGCCATATTTCACGCCCTATTTCAGTATTTGACCCCCAACTTGACACCCAAATATCATATTGTGACACATTTCACGCCCCATTTCCGTATTTGACCCCCAACTTGACACCCAAATTTAAAAATTGTGGCACATTTCACTCCCCATTTCCGTATTTGACCCCCAACTTGACGCCCAAATTTCATATTGTGCCACATTTTAAGCCCCATTTCCATTTTTGAGCCCCAACTTGACATCCAAATTTCATATTGTGCCACAATTCACGTCCCATTTTTCAAGTTTTCCAGGAATAACATGCCCTCTTTGCAGCTCTTACCCAATTCCACCCATACATCATCGGGGCATATGTACGAGAACCTCATTAACATCATGGCCATCTGTTCAGCTGTTAATTGCCAATGATATTATTAAGGAAACAAGGGAACCCACTCGGTAAGCAAGGACCAAGGGTATCAGTATTAGTAAGCAACAACGGTCCTTACAAGGGGGAAATGAATTGTTAAATAATTATAGGCCACAATCTGCGCTATAATAGAAAAGAGGTTCAGCCGAACCTCAAATTTAATCAATAAGGTGATGAGAATTATAACAAGCACACATATACAGTGGGACACAGTCCTGTATCCGACAAGGCTAGACAAAACAATTTACAATATACAAGGTCAGTCCGGTGCAATTCGGCCCTGCAGACGTACGCGGTAGTTCCATTTGGAACGCACAGGTGCCTATACCCAGGATCATACTGTCATCTCTACAATTCCTCGACTAATTCTGCTGGGAATCTCCAATTATTGGTTTCCCGGCTCGGACCTTCAAATCACCACGGTGGGTCCGCTGCAGATCCTGCCCTCATTAATGGGGTACTTTAGCTCATATTAACATCGGTCATCCTTTGAACCTCTTGCAGTCTTCAGAGGTCAACGCATGGTTGCTTCTCCCACTGCCAGCCTAGGCCTTTTCACTCGGGCAATACACTGGTTGTCCTGATGATGATCCTTGAATTAGACAGGATCGAAAGGCCGTCGACAGTAAATGTAGTCTAAACATTAGTTCACTATTATGTGCCAGAATCGTGTTTTTTCTACATGAGTGAAGCTTAAGTAACTCCATCTAATTTCTAGATGCTCACGTTTTGAAAATTGCCTGAGAAACTCCCTTGTATATTGTATATTGTTTTGTCTCGCCTTGTCGGATACAGGACTGTGTCCCACTGTATATGTGTGCTTGTTATAATTCTCATCACCTTATTGATTAAATTTGAGGTTCGGCTGAACCTCTTTTCTATTATAGCGCAGATTGTGGCCTATAATTATTTAACAATTAATTTCCCCCTTGTAAGGACCGTTGTTGCTTACTAATGTTAATTGCCAATGATACAGCTACAATGGGATTGCTAATATGCAGGATATATTTCAAATACAAGCCCAGGTTAGATATCCTGCACATCTAACACAGGCCTCTATTTGAATTGTAACACGCAGATTAGCAAGCCCATTGTTGCTTTTTTAGGGACAGTTTCTGGCCGCTGAGACTGACATATTTTTAACAAAGATCTGGATGATATGCCCCATTGTATATTGGAAGGTTGTATGCACTATTAGCATCCTTTACACCATTTCACACACTCCTTAATTTGAAATTTCACACTGAGTACACCCTCCAATATACCTTGATTTGGCCAATGTCAACCGATTCTGATTCTTATCCTCCTCACAAACAACACAGTAGTTTGCTTGTATTAAACTCAGGGGACACAACCTTTTTACATTGGCTGGCCTACGTAGCACCATGTAGACTATAGTGTCATACATTTGACACACTGCAAAGCACATCTGTACTGTGGACACATTCCCAATATCAATGGAGTAGTGTTTTATTTTACAACATGTTGAGCCACATAAATGTTTCATGAGTACAGTGCCCAGGGCAGACAGAGACACGTAGACATGGTATGCGTTTCTGACATTTTATTTGACACACAATGTGTGTGGTCATTTTGCTCTGACATGCATCAGAGGGGGACCGTCACAATGTGACTGACTCAGTCAAAGAAATTGTTTATGATTCGGTTCCTTCGTGCAAGTCCGGCTGCATTTGCTGTGGGGTGTACAGCACCAGCCTCTTCTTCGTCCTCATCTTCATCTGGTGGTTCTGGCACTTGGATCAATGGTGCTTTTGAACGCACACATATGTTGTGCAACACACAACATGCCAGGATGATTTTGTTCACCATTTCAGGGCTGTGCAGCAGGCTGCCACCTGTGATGTCCAAGCATCGAAAACATGATTTTAAAACACCAAATGTGCGCTCAACAATGGACCTTGTGCGTCTGTCTGTGTGCCACATTATACTGCCTCTGACCATTGGTGGAGGGGTTTCGTAGGGGTGTCATCATCCATGGCCCGAGTGCATATCCTTAGTCCCCTGTGACATATAAGGGAAAGAGGAAGTAGTAATTGGTTGTGCTGGATGTGTGGTTGATGTTGATGGATTTGTGTGTTGGCATTTATGACATGTTGTTTCTCAGGTTAACCATGTCTTGCAGCAGAATGCTTTGGTGCATGTTTGCAAATAATATTGGCTCTCTGATGTTACTCCCTCCACTACCCAACATCTTTTTTGTGTGCAGCTCAGTTACATGAGTGGCTCTTCTCCCATCTGCCACTGACAGTGATCCACCAAATGCCCTGTCATTTGCTAGGTAGGATGCAGGAGAACACACAACACACATTTGACATTCTGTGCTGCTGCAGCTGGCCAGCCTGCAGCAGCGCATGACACATGATGTTTCCTGTGATGAGCAGACCCAAAACAACAGTTAGCTACCCTTTACATGCATGGACCATTGCGGGCTTGTTTGCTTCACCAACACCATCGACTTCACCAGATGCAACACCATCCACTCCCTGTACTACGTGCTCCTTCCTGGCTTGGACTCCATCTCCCATGCCATGACTGCTCCACATACATTGTCCATGTTGACATATGACATGTTGTCTGACATTAGGTTGAGCAGGGTTCTCACCCCACTGATCCACCATGCAGGGCACACCTTAGACTTCTAATCATTCACACCTAGGGGCAGCACGTTGGCACCTGTCCGCAACCAGCCAGGACCAGGCCCCTGATTCCTGCAAGTCATACACCCCATCAAAGCATTGAGTACACAGACAATTAACTGCAGAGCAGGACTCCAAAGTTTGCAAATGTATGTCAGCAATTTATCCTGGCTGAGGAGGAGACTTAAAATTTTGGACACTACAACAATGAGATCTCACACTTGATTACGGTCACACAACTGGGTAGAGACCTGTTCTTCCTCCAGCTGAATAGTCGGTCCATTACCTAACATGAATCTGTAGACCACACCATACTCAAGGGAGATAAACCCAAAATAGATGGTCATTGCCAAGACGTTGCTTGTAAATAATTCCCTCCCTGACATCCTTGATGCTGTACCTGGAGGCTATGGGATTACAAGTAAGGATCAGGTGAGACAAGAAAGGGGTGGTCTGCAATAGGTTACAAATTAACTTTCATATGCCGAATGGGAGAGGCAGACATGTGCAAATGCGAAGGATATGTATCCACACTCACCATTAGTGACCATTACAACATAGCATGCTTCCTGATTTCCAGCACCACTGGGCCAGGATCTAAATTTTGTTCAGTAGCCGTGTGTATTCAGAGATACATTGGTCAATCCGACACAAATTTGTCATCAGCTTAGGGTATCTCAACATACAGTTTGATGATGTTGGGAAATCAGAGGTAGCAATAGTCAGTGATGGGTTCATAGTGCTGCAGCTGACACAAATGAGACATTGCTCCCACACACCAAGCAGGACAGTTCCTGGATGCAATCTTCAATGGCATGACAACCATGGAATTGTGAATGCTCATGGCCATTTCCATGGTACTACCACCATAGTATCCCTTTTCACATCCCAAGTCAAGTAGTCACAACATGCAAAGCCAATGACACAGTGACCCACAGGCAGTGGGATAATTTATGACAGAGACATTTGCACTGGCTTTACAAGAAAATGAACCCATATTGGTTAAGGACATTGACATAGCCAACAGACAAGTAGTATCCTGTTTCACAGAGGCACTCAATGAGTTAGCACCATGGTCCACTGACAATGCCAGGCGAGCTATGACCTCTGCACCCACATTCAACATGAATGTACGATAGGCAAGAGCAATGATGAAAACATCTGACACACCGTTGGCCGAAGTACTATTGTTTCATAGTTAAGGGGGCATACAAGCAAGTACAATCACAATCTTAAATACTGATCAGGGCATTCAACGCAAGTTGTATGACACGCAAATTGATATGTCTGAATACTCATCTGCAAATTTGTTTAGCTTACTGAAAGTCTTACAATGAGATGTGAGATTGACTCAGCCCCCTCATACATCTGAGGGGTCCTGTAATGGATTATTCAATTTATTGTCAGTTGAGGTGTAAGAAGTTTCTGTCACCTTTTCTATGGAGGCTCACCAGGGCATGGACAGCTTAACCACTATGGATATAGCAGTCATAGGAATAACCTTAGACGAGTTTGGAGTGCTAGCAAAAGATGTGATTATGAAGATAGCAACTGTTGTCATTCCAGGCTCACTGCACAAAGCTGCACACACATACACTCATATGCAGATAGGTCACTGCATCATGCCATCATTGTCATTACTGTTCTACCACTCATTCAATTCATGTACAGTGCCCTTTGAATGTAAAGTAGACATGTTCCGTCCATGGAAATGTACCCCCACATAGACCATGAAGTGCTTTTTTGTTTGTGGCCCATTTCTACACTACCTTTCCTGGGGAAGAGTTGCTGTTAAATAAATTGATCTACAGCTCACCAACAATTGCACTGAGAATGCCCTGCTACACATGTCGCTATCTTTTTTCCAAGCTGCACACTCCAATGAGACTGCATTGCACTTGTCTAGTGGAAACCTGGGACCCTGTAGGTTTTCAGTGCTGCATTTGACACCGTCTCTCATGGGCTAATTCTCCTGTGACTGGAATCATGTGGAGTCAAGACCTTAGCCATTAGATGGATGAGTTATTTCATTACGGGGCGTTCATGCGGTACAAGCAAGATTCTCATCAGAACGTACTTCCCTCCTACATGGAGACCCTCATGGATCAATTGAACACCAAACAGTTTGATCTATACTTGTAACCGCTTTCCAGCATGGTCTTGGTGCACGGGGTCTCAATAGTAGCATACGTTGATGATACTCTGCTTATCGTCACACTGTTCCAAAAGCCAGACCTCAATGCCTGACAATTTTCCCCCTGTATGGAGGCTGTTGCTGCATGGATTGATAATCACTGCCCGTATCTTAATGGTTGTTCAACAGAGGTGATGCTCATAGGAGGAGCGTAATTCATATGGACATCTGCTTGGTGGACTCATACGCTTACTCAACTCCCAAAACACAACACAGACGGGAATAACTTTATTATATGGCAACACTCCACATTCTGTATGTGAACAAAATGAGTAAAGTAGCAGGGACATGTTTAGGAACACTGCAAGTCCTGAGTCAGGTCCAGGACCTACTTCCCATCCTGGTCAGCAAACCATAGTATATGCAGTGCTCACATCTCATTTTGATTTTACAACAGCAAGGAACTCTTCAACATCGTGAAAGAGCTCTCCAACCCCAGCGCAGGAAACAACGACATCACCCCATCGCAAGACCTCTGCAACTCCCTCGCCTCATACTTCCACAACAAGATCGCGGACATACACAACAGCTTCAACAACCAACCAACGCACACCATGACCGAACAACCACCCCCCACTTCCACCCTCCACGCCTGGACCCCGATCAGCACCGAAGACACCATCCGCACGATGAACTCCATCCACTCCGGATCTCCGACCGACCCCTGCCCTCACCACGTCTTCAACAAGGCCGACGCTGTCATCGCACCCCACCTGCGAGACATCATCAACACATCCTTCGACACCACCATCTTCCCTGAGAGCTGGAAACACGCCGAACTCAGCGCTCTACTCAAGAAACCAACAGCGGACCCCACCGACCTCAAGAACTACCGCCCCATCTCGCTCCTCTCGTTTCCAGCCAAAGTCATCGAGAAGACCGTCAACAAGCAGATGGCCGCCTTCCTCGAGACGAACGGATCCCTCGACCCCTCACAGTCCGGCTTCCGAGCCAACCACAGCACCGAGACCGCCCTCATCGCCGCCACCGATGACATCCGAGCCCTGATGGACAACGGAGAAACAGCGGCCCTCATCCTCCTAGACCTCTCCGCGGCATTCGACACGGTCTGCCACCGCACCCTAGTACGGCGCCTCAGCAACATCGGAATCCAGGACAAGGCGCTGGAATGGATCATCTCCTTCCTCGACGGAAGAACACAGAGAGTCCGCCTACCACCGTACAAGTCAGAGGCCTCCGAAGTCATCTGCGGCGTCCCTCAAGGATCATCTCTGAGCCCCACCCTCTTCAACGTCTACATGAGCCCCCTCGTGGCCATCGTACGCAAACACAACCTCAGCATAATCTCCTACGCCGACGACACCCAGCTGATCCTCTCCCTGACCAACGACCCCGCCGCCGCCAGAGCCAACCTGCACGAAGGGATGAAGGAGGTAGCCGAGTGGATGACGACCAGCCGCCTAAAACTGAACTCGGACAAGACGGAGGTCCTCATCCTGGGACCCTCACCCTCCGCCTGGGACGACTCCTGGTGGCCTCCCGCCCTGGGCACCGCACCCAAACCAACAGACCATGCACGCAACCTGGGCTTCATCCTGGACTCCTCCCTCTCCATGACCAGGCAAGTCAACAACGTCTCCTCGGCGTGCTTCAACACCCTACGCATGCTACGGAAGATCTTCTGGTGGATCCCCACCGAGACCAGGAGGACCGTCACCCACGCCCTCGTCACCAGCCGACTGGACTACGGCAACGCCCTCTACGCCGGTACCACCGCCAAGCTCCAGAAGAGACTCCAGCGGATCCAGAACGCCTCAGCCAGACTCATCCTCGACATCCCACGAACCAGTCACATCTCCGGACATCTCAGAGACCTTCACTGGCTCCCCGTCAGCAAAAGAATCACCTTCCGCCTCCTCACCCACGCACACAAAGCCCTACACGACCAAGGCCCGAGCTACCTCAACAGCCGAGTCAACTTCTACGCTCCCAAACGCCACCTCCGATCAGCCAACCACGCCCTCTCCGCCGTCCCCCGCATCCGAAGAGCGACTACAGGAGGAAGGTCCTTCTCCTACCTGGCTGCCAAGACCTGGAACTCCCTCCCGACCGACCTGCGCCTGACCCAAGACCACCTCTCCTTCAGGAGGAAGCTGAAGACCTGGCTGTTCGAGCAGTAGCGGCACCCCCCCCCCCCCCAGCGCCTTGAGACCCTACGGGTATGTAGCGCGCTTTACAAGTGTCATTGATTGATTGATTGATTGATTTTGGGATACCCTTGTACCTTGGTGTATGAAGGATTTGACCCGAGAAACACTAATAGCTATAGAATATGCAGCAGCTTGCATTGTCAATATCCTACCAGATATTGTGGCATATTATGATGTTTGGCATTATATTCATTGCTGGGCATTGCCAATGAAGCAGATAATATTTTGACACTGGTCTTGATGATACGCCCATCAGACTTTTGGGTGGCAGACATTGGGTCTCCTTACCAGTGGTGCTGAGCACTGTGCCATGGGAAGCTACCTTCTGTAAAAGGCTAATCACAGGGCTCTTGGCAAAAGGCTTTGAGAACTGGCAGACATGCAGGCTGTTTCTTCAACCTTGGTCCACCATCTGGGTATCTGCTATTGTCACAGGGACACAACTGCTGGGTGTACATGGACTTGACAAAGGGTGAATGTGAGAGTAATTTTATTGCATGTGTAGACTACATCTAGGTCATCAGGCACACTGAACGCGCATGTGTTGTTCACTAATCCACACACAACCTTGTTGTTGTACCCCAAGCCAAGATTGAGTACATGTAGGCCACCACTGAGTAGGTGATGCACAGTCACCCTGTGGTATGGTACACACCACCTTCAACAGCAATGGACACAACACTGCTGTTGTCAGCAATGGCACAAGACTACATGTTTGTATACATGTATGTACAACTGCCCATGCACCCATGTACCATTGTGCAACTGCTACATATGGCATGCACTGGAGGACAAGTCAGTCAGCACCAACATCTGACTTGGTTGATGCATCTGTGTAAACATGTGGTGGAGCTGGTGCAGGCTTTGGGATCTGATGGGACAGAACCACCAACATTGACATGAGGCTCCTATTCACCATCAACAACACACACACAAATCCACTTTCATGTGGGTTTTCAGTGATTTGCAACATTGCCGGTCTGCAGCTGGTACATCAACTACACATGGGATTTTATGGGCCATCCTCCTGGTGACATAACCTTCAGCATGTGTAATCACCTGGTTGGCCATTGCCTTCAAATGTACATAACACTAAACTAGGTACATGGGCACCATATTTGAGACCTTCATTTCCATTTACCTACAGGTGTACTCAGTGGCCTTAATCTGCCTCGCCTGCTTCTGCATCCTCCATGCAGTCTTCACCAGGTTTCCCACGTTGTTGTGTGCAAGTGGGTCACAGACAGTAAGTGACGTCAAACTGGGCTACCTTTGCACACTATATGGCAACATGTCCACTTCTGCTGTGGGATTCATCCTGCCTGTCCAGCACGAGACATGCACAGTGGGACTTGTGTTTCAACTTTCTTTGTGAGTAATTTTTCTCCATCACACATGCCTGTTTCCCACCTCTCACCACATTTGCGGGGGGGGGCAAGGGTCAACGCCTTGGAGTGAGGTTGATCAACGCATGTAGCTGCAGTTCCCACACTTCATGGTGTTAGTGTGTCTGGTGTGATGTTGTTTGACCTGTTGTATGGGAGATTGTGACACGGACATTTTCACATTTATGTTTTGCATGTGTGTAATGTTGATGCAAGTGGTATGTTGGATTGGTACTTACCAACTAGGACTGCATTTCCATATTTCCCATCCGGGAAGCGCTGATTTATGACGGACTGTTGGAAGATGTACGAATCATGCACACTCCCTGGGAACTTGGCTATGACATTTGTGAAGAGTCCACGGTGGTCCACTATCGCATGCACATTCATTAAGTGAGTGTGCTTTCTGTTGCGATATATGTGTGTACTGTCCGCAGGGGGCACAAATCAGACATGTGTGCAGTCTATTGCGCCCAGGACTTGTGGGAATCCTGCTATGGCATGGAATCCTTGCTTGACCAGGAGCTGTTCCCGCACAGTGTTGGGGAAGTAGAGTGGCTGGGGTATCAGGCTGATTATGCCATCCAAATCTTTTGGGAGGAATTTTGAAAAGGATGCCTGTGAGACACCTCCAAGTCTGGATGTTGTAGGTTGGAAAGTCCCTGAGGCCAAGAAATGCAGCACGGCCAGCAGCTTTGTTTGTGGGGGATATGTATCCACACTCACCATTAGTAACCATTACAACATAGCATGCTTCCTGATTTCCAGCACCACTGGGCCAGGATCTAACTTTTGTTCAGTAGCCATGTGTATTCAGAGATACATTGGTCAATCCGACACAAATTTGTCATCAGCTTAGGGTATCTCAACATACAGTTTGATGATGTTGGGAAATCAGAGGTAGCAATAGTCAGTGATGGGCTCATAGTGCTGCAGCTGACACAAATGAGACATTGCTCCCACACACCAAGCAGGACAGTTCCTGGATGCAATCTTCAATGGCATGACAACCATGGAATTGTGAATGCTCGTGGCCATTTCCATGGTACTATCACCATAGTATCCCTTTTCACATCCCAAGTCAAGTAGTCACAACATGCAAAGCCAATGACACAGTGACCCACAGGCAGTGGGATAATTTATGACAGAGACATTTGCACTGGCTTTACAAGAAAATGAACCCATATTGGTTAAGGACATTGACATAGCCAACAGACAAGTAGTATCCTGCTTCACAGAGGCACTCAATGAGTTAGCACCATGGTCCACTGACAATGCCAGGCAAGCTATCACCTCTGCACCCACATTCAACATGAATGTACGATAGGCAAGAGCAATGATGAAAACAGCTGACACACCGTTGGCCGAAGTACTATTGTTTCATAGTTAAGGGGGCTTACAAGCAAGTACAATCACAATCTTAAATACTGATCAGGGCATTCAACGCAAGTTGTATGACACGCAAATTGATATGTCTGAATACTCGTCTGCAAATTTGTTTAGCTGACTGAAAGTCTTACAATGAGATGTGAGATTGACTCAGCCCCCTCATCCATCTGAGGGGTCCTGTAATGGATTATTCAATTTATTGTCAGTTGAGGTGTAAGATGTTTCTGTCACCTTTTCTATGGAGGCTCACCAGGGCATGGACAGCATAACCACTATGGATGTAGCAGTCATAGGAATAACCTTAGACGAGTTTGGAGTGCTAGCAACAGATGTGATTATGAAGATAGCAACTGTTGTCATTCCAGGCTCACTGCACAAAGCTGCACACACATACACTCATATGCAGATAGGTCACTTCATCATTCCATCATTGTCATTACTGTTCTACCACTCATTTAATTCATCTACAGTCCCCTTTGAATGTAAAGTAGACATGTTCCGTCCATGGAAATGTACCCCCACATAGACCATGAAGTGCTTTTTTGTTTGTGGCCCATTTCTACACTACTTTTCCTGTGGAAGAGTTTCTGTTAAATAAATTGATCTACAGCTCACCAACAATTGCACTGAGAATGCCCTGCTACACATGTCGCTATCTTTTTTCCAAGCTGCACACTCCAATGAGACTGCATTGCACTTGCCTAGTGGAACCCTGGGACCCTGTAGGTTTTCAGTGCTGCATATGACACCGTCTCTCATGGGCTAATTCTCCTGTGACTGGAGTCTTGTGGAGTCAAGACCTTAGCCCTTAGATGGATGAGTTATTTCATTACGTCAAGGGGCGTTCATGCGGTACAAGCAAGATTCTCATCAGAACGTACTTCCCTCCTACATGGAGACCCTCAGGGATCAATGATGAACACCAAACAGTTTGATCTATAGTTGTAACCACTTTCCAGCATGGTCTTGGTGCACGGGGTCTCAATAGTATCATACGTTGATGATACTCTGCTTATCTTTACACTGTTCCAAAAGCCAGACCTCAATGCCTGACAATTTTCCCCCTGTATGGAGGCTGTTGCTGCATGGATTGCTAATCACTGCCCGTATCTTAATGGTGGTTCAACAGAGGTGATGCTCATAGGAGGAGCGTCATTCATATGGACATCTGCTTGGTGGACTCATACGCTTACTCAACTCCCAAAACACAACACAGACGGGAATAACTTTATTATATGGCAACACTCCACATTCTGTATGTGAGCAAAATGAGTAAAGTAGCAGGGACATATTTAGGAACACTGCAAGTCCTGAGTCAGGTCCAGGACCTACTTCCCATCCTGGTCAGCAAACCATAGTATATGCAGTGCTCACATCTCATTTTGATTTTTTGATTTTGGGATACCCTTGTACCTTGGTGTATGAAGGATTTGACCAGAGAAACACTAATAGCTATAGAATATGCAGCAGCTTGCATTGTCAATATCCTACCAGATATTGTGGCATATTATGATGTTTGGCATTATATTCATTACTGGGCATTGCCAATGAAACAGATAATATTTTGACACTGGTCTTGATGATACGCCCATCAGACTTTTGGGTGGCAGACATTGGGGCTCCTTACCAGTTGTGCTGAGCACTGCGCCATGGGAAGCTACCTTCTGTAAAAGGCTAATCACAGGGCTCTTGGCAAAAGGCTTTGTGAACTGGCAGACATGCAGGCTGTTTCTTCAACCTTGGTCCACCATCTGGGTATCTGCTATTGTCACAGGGACACAACTGCTGGGTGTACATGGACTTGACAAAGGGTGAATATGAGAGTAATTTTATTGCATGTGTGGACTACATATAGGTCATCAGGCACACTGAACGCGCATGTGTTGTTCACTAATCCACACACAACCTTGTTGTTGTACCCCAAGCCAAGATTGAGTACATGTAGGCCACCACTGAGTAGGTGATGCACAGTCACCCTGTGGTATGGTACACACCACCTTCAACAGCAATGGACACAACACAGCTGTTGTCAGCAATGGCACAAGACTACATGTTTGTATACATGTATGTACAACTGCCCATGCACCCATGTACCATTGTGCAACTGCTACATATGGCATGCACTGGAGGACAAGTCAGTCAGCACCAACATCTGACTTGGTTGATGCATCTGTATAAACATGTGGTGGAGCTGGTGCAGGCTTTGGGATCTGATGGGACAGAACCACCAACATTGACATGAGGCTCCTATTCACCATCAACAACACACACACAAATCCACTTTCATGTGGGTTTTCTGTGATTTGCAACATTGCCGGTCTGCAGCTGGTACATCAACTACACATGGGATTTTATGGGCCATCCTCCTGGTGACATAACCGTCAGCATGTGTGATCACCTGGTTGGCCATTGCTTTCAAATGTACATAACACTAAACTAGGTACATGGGCACCATATTTGAGACCTTCATTTCCATATACCTACAGGTGTACTCAGTGGCCTTAATCTGCCTCGCCTGCTTCTGCATCCTCCATGCAGCCTTCACAAGGTTTCCCACGTTGTTGTGTGCAAGTGGGTCACAGACAGTAAGTGACGTCAAACTGGGCTACATTTGCACACTATATGGCAACATGTCCACTTCTGCTGTGGAATTCATCCTGCCTGTCCAGCACGAGACATGCACAGTGGGACTTGTGTTTCAACTTTCTTTGTGAGTAATTTTTCTCCATCACACATGCATGTTTCCCACCTCTCACCACATTTGCGGGGGGGGGGGGCAAGGGTCAACGCCTTAGAGTGAGGTTGATCAACGCATGTAGCTGCAGTTCCCACAGCTGAAGTGTTAGTGTGTCTGGTGTGATGTTGTTTGACCTGTTGTAGGGGAGATTGTGACAGGGACATTTGCACATTTATGTTTTGCATGTGTGTAATGTTGATGCAAGTGGTATGTTGGATTGGTACTTACCAACTAGGACTGCATTTCCATATTTCCCATCCTGGAAGCGCTGATTTATGACGGACTGTTGGAAGATGTACGAATCATGCACACTCCCTGGGAACTTGGCTATGACGTTTGTGAAGAGTCCACGGTGGTCCACTATCGCATGCACATTCATTGAGTGAGTGTGCTTTCTGTTGCGATATATGCGTGTACTGTCCGCAGGGGGCACAAATCAGACATGTGTGCAGTCTATTGCGCCCAGGACTTGTGGGAATCCTGCTATGGCATGGAATCCTTGCTTGACCAGGAGCTTTTCCCGCACAGTGTTGGGGAAGTAGAGTTGCTGGGGTATGAGGCTGATTATGCCATCCAAAACTTTTGGGAGGAATTTTGAAAAGGATGCATGTGAGACACCTCCAAGTCTGGATGTTGTAGGTTGCTGTCAGCCAGTGGGCGATCTGATTCAGGATGTAGTCAATGGATGTCTGTTTGTGCCTGTAGTGGGCTATGACATGCTCTGATTGTAGGTCAACAAGGACAAGACGTGTGTGCATTGGCCGCTGTCGTCTTCGGCGCTGCCTTGTTGGTGGTCCTGGTAGTGGTGGCGGAGGCAGTGGTGGTTGTTATCTTTGTGGTACTCCGAGCTGAATGATTAGTGCCTCCATGGCGTCTGCAAGTCCTCAGCTTTGTGTCTGGGCTGGGCTGGTCTCCCTTTATAGTCTCTTTTTATCTCCAGTTTTTCAATTTTAGAACTGGTTTTAGAAGTTCTTATCTATCTCCAGCTAAGGGGCCTTAGCGCAAATTTCTTTTGTCGCTAAGCTGGTCCAGGCGATCGTTGGAAATAGTGAGATAGTATGTTAGCGACTTTTTTCGTGACATTTAGCGAGGGTACACCTATTTTGCATATCATTAGTGATATTTATCGCTTCCATGCAGGGCGATAGTTTGGATGGCTAGCGCGGGAAAACTGTTGCTAACTGCTTATAGCGACAGCTTGTTGATAGGGCGATAAAATTATCACCGCTTTATCGGGAAAAAGTCCCGCTAAAGCGGCGATAGGCCCTTAATAATATGCCCCAAAGTGTAAGATATACAGCTAAAAGTATTATAAAGAATAAAGTAGGTTATTGAGGAGAAAAGATATTCCTTACAGAGGACTCAGAGAGAATGCAAAATGAAGGCTGAAACTACTGGGTGAGTAGAACCATTTCAGTGTTAAGGGCTAAGAAGAGAGAGCGTTCAGAACAGGAATCAAATAGGAGAATAATGAGTTAAATGTATGAAGTGAGCAGGTTGTTGGAGGGTGTATTAACAGAAAAAACTAAAATAAAAAGGGTCAGAGCAAGATCAAGCATGTGCTTAAACCAATGAACAAGAATGATACATAACACCGGAGAGAAAGGGGAGCCAAAGAAGGAAGGCAAGAAAGAACGGGATGTGAGAAGTAGGTGGTAGAAGGGATAGTGTGTTAGCAGCATGGAGAGAGGCCTGGGAATCTCTTCCATGCATATGTGAGTTGGAGTGTGATGGAAGAGACTCAGGCCTCAGTTACTGTCAGTATAGAATAGCAGACAGTACCAATGTTCCCTCTAATTGTTTTCCACTATGTGCAGCAATTAAAGTGCTGTATGCACTGCAGCTAAGGCTGCATGCACTGAAGAAAAGTAATAACTTTGTTAGAATTAGGGGTCTCTCTTGTTGGCACATGTGACAAATAGGGTCCCTCTCCTCTAGTTAGGGTAAGGCGGTACACTTCTAAAATAACCCCTGCTCACCCCCTTGGTAGCTTGGCACGAGCAGACAGGCTTATCTCAGAGGCAGTGTGTAAAGCATTTGTGAACACCTACAGTAATCAAGTGACAACACTACAAATGGACACCACACAAGTTGTATATTTATAAAAATAAGTATATTTTATATAGATTTACCACAAGACCAAAAACAAAAAGAATAATCCAAAGTACTATTAAAAATCAAGAGTTCTTGTTAAAAATGCTTAAATCAGAGTTCTGTGCGAGTCGGTAGCCCTGTCCGGCTACAGCGTTGATAAAAATAACACAGAGTCTAACCATTCCAGTGGACCGCGTCGATACGGGCCCACTCAAGGGTAGACAGACTCGGTCACAGTACCTTTACTTGATGCGGCCGGTACGGGCATGCGAGCCGGGTTCGGCGTTCGTCGGGTTGCAGAAAAGAAAGCGTTGCAGGACGGGTTGTCCCTCAATGCTGTGCAGGCAGCGGCCCGTTGACAGACTCGGTGGCTCCAAGGCGTACGTTGCAGGGCAAGACGGTGCTTCGTTGCGGTGCTTGTAGCTTGCGGTGCGGCGACAGAGCCGGAGTTCGGAAGCTTGCGTCGATCAGTCCGGACAGCGGTATGAGTCGGTCGGTGCATCACGAAGCGTGCGAGGCGGTGCCCAACTCTGAAGCGTTCACAGGACTCGAAGTCAGCAACAGTGACCGTGTTGGTCTGTCAGTGTAGCGAGGCGTTGCATGGCGCGGTATCCATAGGTTACGGTGCTGGCAACGGCTCGGTGATGGCATCAGGACGGAGTCGTGGAGCTCAGAGCTTATGTTGCAAGATGCGGACGTTGTTTGGTGCGGTGCCTACAGGACACCCGGCCGGTCGTGAGAGCCGGTCACAGCTCCCTGCCTCGGTAGCCACTGAAACAGCGTTTCCAGCAGCAATCCACAAAGGCTGGTGAAGTCTACTGGTTCTGAGACTTCGGTCAGGGGAAAAGCTCTCTTCCAAGCCCTTGGAGATACTTCACAAGTTGAAAATAAAGTAAACAAAGTTCTTTCTCCTTTCTTTGGTAGTCAGGCAACTATTGCAGGCTAATCCCTCAAGCAGCACTTCAGCTTAGGTATAGTCTCTCCTCAGTGTCTTCAGGTTCCTCTCCTCAGCAAAGGTTTCTTCTTGTAGCCCAAAAGTGATCTAATTTCTGGGGATCAGGGTCTTAATCTTTATACCCCAACATCCTTTGTCCTCTGAGGGCAGAGGGGCATTTGCCCAGTCCAAACCAGTTCTGGAGCACTCTGTTTACATGACGCCTTCTTTCCTTTCACAGTGCAGGACAGAAACATCAGACACCCCACAGGAGGTGGAGACAGCATTGTGGAGGTAAAGCACAGCCCTGGAGCACTTTGTTGACATGATTCCTTCTCTTCTTTCACAGTGAAGGGCAGAGACATCAGACACACCACAGGGGGTGGAGCCGGCATTGTGGAAGTCAGGCACAGCCTGAATTTTGTAGCGCGCCCTGCATCGCAAAATGCGATGCATGGCGCGCTACGAAATTCGTTTTATTAATTACATTGTTTACTTACCTCCAATTATCCATACTCCGGTTTTTAGCATCCCCCACCTTGCCCCTCCCCCGCCTTTCGCCCCACCGCAACTCCCTCCACGGGCGGTGGCTGGGTCTGACAAGTAAACCAAACCAACCAATCATGGAAACACACATTAATAAATTAATTTACAATAGGGATCACTTGCACTGTGGCACTGGACAGCAGTGGCACAGTGCCCAAAGCATCTAACACCAGCAAAAATACATGAGGCAAAAGCAAAAATGGAAGGAAGACCCACGCCAATGGTGCCAGGTCTAACAAACTTAATATGCAAGCATGTGGGATGTGCAAGCTACCAAAGTCAGTGGCATAGTAAGGGTGTCGTGATCCCTAATGCAAATCAGAAAAAACTGCCCCCTCAACTCTTGGTTGGTGTTAAAAGACACCCACTTGCATTAACTTGCAGTAAGAACAATAAATTGTCCAAATAATATTGAAAAGTACCTGTTTAGAAATTCTGGTCCTGATTTACTAACACTTTGCACTGAGTTTACTTCACAAGAATGGCACAAACCCAGCACACAGTGTTGTGGTGGGACTTAGTTCCAAAGCAAATAATGATTTGTGCGAATAAATTGCCCTTAGTAATGCAAAGTAAAAGTGTGCCCTAACTTGTGCTACTTTGATCAAGTGGGCATACCATGGGTGGCACATGGGTGTTTCCATGCAAAGACCCATGGGGTTTGAGCCGTATTCCTACCTACTAACATTTATGGACAGTGATTGGAGCAAAATATTTATGTCTCCTTGAGGCAGCAGTACACATACAGTGGGAAAAGTCTTAAAATATATTTTTTTGTACTGGAAGGATCCCCTTCTGCATAACTATGGATTTGCCACAAGTGTTACATAATCTAGCATCTGCTCTATAATCTGCAGATTTCAAACCCAAAAAATTGTTTCTAGTGCAAATAGATCAAAACTTACCAAACTGTGACCACCCTTATTGCTGTGAATTGGAAGACCCTTCGCAAAGGTTGACTGGACACCTACAGGTTGCTAATTGGTGTATTTGGGTGTTAAATTGGTACTAATAAGGTTAGGCATTTGCCTAGACATTGTTAGCATGTGTGAAAACGTCAAAATGTGCCGCATTATGCCTCACAATTTGCCTTCTCTTGCTGCATAATTTAACCCGGACACATAATTCGGTCCTCACCTGCAGCAGACTATGGTGCAAGGTAGAGGTGGACGAGCCAACAAATTAACAGGGTCAGCTGAGCCTAGGGTTGGCTCTGACTCTTTAGAGCCCATACACAAGACAAGCCTTGAATATATGTGGTATGTCAATCATGCAGCACAGATCATGTTAGACTAAGGTAAGGTGTCTTCAAAATTCAAAAAATGATAATGTGGAAGTATTTCACCATAGTTCGGGCCATGGGAATTATGAGATTCTGCAGCCGCAGGTTTTTTTGCATAATTATGGATTTGTCACATTTGTCACATTTTCCATCATCTGCTGCATAATCTACATATTTTAACAAAGAAATTACTTCTAGCTCAAACTGATCAAAATGTACTAAAACTGTGTTAATGTGTTCACACGCAATGAAAGGCCCTTAGCAAAGGTTAGCTGGTCATCTTTCAGTCACTTATTTCTGCATTTGGTTGTTATACTAGTAGTAATTAAGTGAAAACTCTGCACAGACAGCATTACCATTTATAAAAATTAAAAAACAATTAATAGTATCAAAAAATGTGACACATTTCGCTGAATAATTTGCCTTTTCTTATGTTATGTGCCCGGGTTAGGCCCATGTAACAAAGGTGATCATTTCTTACATTGTCCTCTTTTTCACAAAAACATTTCTGCTGTGACCTTTTGCAAATATGCGTGTGTGTGACAATGCCGGATTGGTTTCTCTGATTTACACAACAGGCTTCGCATAACATTGTTCCAATGCCTCCACCAAGTACAAGGCCTTTACACATGAATGTATCCTCATCCACGCGGCAACAGGGCTATCTACAGATCTATAGCATTGCTAATCTACATGTACATCGCAAGGATGCTTTTTATTATAAATAATCAGTATCTCATTATATTAGCAGGGGAGACTCTTCAGCTGACACCGAGCAGCCTGCATGCTGGGATTTCACCACGCAGGGGTATGACATTTCTGTGAGGGGTGTCCAGTTTGTGACCAGGATGGATTTGTACATTCTCTCCCTCCAGGTAATGGGGTTGGATCGTCCCTTGGGGAGATTCTTGGCTTCATGCCTAAACACACTCTAGGCACAGATAGAGTAGGGCTTGCTTAGTAGGAGTATACATGATTACTACCTGGTTTTAAATGCTTGCATATATACACTGTTTTAGCACCATGGTAGAACTGTATCTACTTTTCATTCTTTTGGTGCTAGTGATCATTTTCATCTGCTACTGTCTACTGATTAATGCAGCATAAGTATTCTATAGAAGAACAATGTTGGTTCAAAAATACATTGGAAACATTCCATTGTGTATTCTCTGTATATTTCTCTGAGAGCAAGAAGCACGAGTGACTGAGTGAAAGGTTCTGGTCTGTTACCATGATCCCTGAGGGTTCTGGGTTGTCATGTTCAGTGGTTGCCAGAAATCATTCTGTCCCCGGTGAGGTTAGGGGGGATTATGGTGGCACTGTGAGCCAGCTGGTCTCTAGGCCAGCATATCCTGTTGGGGTGATTGGAATCAGTCTAGGCACCTCACCCAATTGTTATGTTGTCTACAAATGAGCAGGTCCTATGGTTTAGTGGGAACTACACGACAGAGCATCGCCAACATTGGTTGGGTTCTTATTTAACAATCTACCTGAGTAGTTTAGCTGTGCTTTCTCAGAGACTCCTACTCACCTCCAAAACAGAGTTGTCCGTTGTAGTAGGAAAATCTACCCCAGCTGAGTAGGTATACCCTATGCCTTGGCTGTAGGTTATTCAAGCTTGTAGGCAAAAACTTCCCACATTGTGTAAAATCTATCCATAAATTAATTTACTTAATTTCCTTTTTCTTCAAAACAATTTCCATTAACCAAGAAGCTGTTGAAGAGAAAGAAGAAGCTTTAAACATTACAGAAAACTGCAGACATGCTGTTACTTTGATATTATTACAATATGGTCTCCTGGCAATGGTTGGATACATTACCTACAAGACTGAGACACACAAGGCATTCTGAACAGAGGTATTCTATTCCTGGGCTAAATTCCTGGCTGCATATGCAGATACACAATTGTTTCACACTTGCATTGAAGCTGAAATACCAGAGGAATACATATCATATGTGGACATAGAAATTCCATTATCTTACCAAAAATATATATGCTGGTTTAAAAGCGCCCTCCGGCCACACTACAGAAATTGTGAGGCTCTGTCTGCTCAGGAGAGATGGGGTGACATGGCCTGTCTAAGCTGCTTATACACCACATCCTAACACTGCTAACTTAACTGCAGCACAATTGCATACACTATTTAGAGATTTAGTAAAAAATGTACAGAAATCTTACACAGTTCATAATGCAAACACTCACAGTTAACCCTGCACAGTCTGCTCAAGCTGCACAACCACAATTGCATATCACTGGTATCAGCCCCCAAACATTGAATGCCATTATGGGAAAGTTTCCCTCTACCCAGGAGCAAATTCCATTCACGATAGCACAAAAAACAAGGCAAATTGAAGCAGTATTTCCCCATACCAGCCCACAGGAAAAACACAGAATGTGAACACTTTGCTTGCCAATTGCAATGCCCGCCCTGGTGGAAGATTGTGCTACTTGGGGTACTGTCTTCGCTGCTGCTAACACCAGATCCCATGATACCCCTTCACTTGCTGTCTTGCCTAAGGTACTGAAACAGGTGAAGAATAAGTAAGAATCTGATGGACAAGTTTGCCACAGTATCAGCCATTATGATGAGTAACATAGAGGGGGAGGCAGCAGCATTAGCTACACATCAACGCCAGAGTGAGTTCACTCCTGCAGGGCAGGAGCAGGAGCGGGAATTGCCTACAATTATTGAAGAAACCTATGCTACACTAATAGAGGTTATTTAGGAGCCATACATGGGAAACCACAATTTAAGAGCAATTCTGAAAAAGTTAACCCTAAGCAAGTACCCGATTCTTCCAAGAAGAATTGGGACAATATTCAAAACAAAACACAATCACTGAGTGGGTCCCCTCAACAGGAAACCACTGAAAGAAAGACATTTTTAGGAACCGTGATAAAGCCTGACAGGTATCAGGATACTGATACAGATTCCCCTCGTTCCTTTTCAGGAGTCACCTGATACACGTTCGGAGAGAGGTGGACGGTCCGAGCACAGATCAGAAGAGCATGTCAAACCGTAGAATGAATCACAATGCTCATCAGACTACATCATAAAAATGAAGACAAACCAAAGAACGCTAAAACTCAATTCAAAAAGAAGAAGGTAGCTTGTTTAAAAAAACATACATGCCCAGGCTACTGAGGACTCTGCTTATGAACGGTGAATGGGCAGTGACAATGCTGGGCATTGCAGCAGAAGTCACAGTAGCTCGCTGAAACTTGATGGATTATCTGGTGGCAGTAGCGCTGAGTGAACAGATCATGGTGGAAATACCTAATACCAGGGTCAGTGTTCCCCTTCGTTTATACAAAGTAACACTCCAATTGGAAGAGGACTTACTCTGGAACATCAAGGCTCTCTTTAGGGAGAACCTGACATATGCTTACAATATATTTTTGGCTGGAAAAGACTGGCCACCTGAGTTCCTAATGGAATGCCCAAGTGGAGAAATGATGATATTACCTACTTTTTCCAACCTCATCCCAGAATCAGTTAAACATTTATATGCCAAGGGGTGGTTGTTAGCAGTCCTGCATTATAATGCAGTCATCGTCAGTGGGAAGAGGCGACACCTCATCTCGAAATCCTATTAAAAACAACTTCTCAACACCAGAGACAGTATCCAATAAAATATGAAGCTAAAAGCAAATTAGGGACATCCTAGAACAGCTGGAATACCAAAGGGTAATAGAAAATCACACCTCCTCAATGACTAATCATTGTTTCCAGTAATGAAACGGGACAATTCGAACCATCTTATTATAGATTACAGACATTTAAACACAACTACTTGCAAATTCGCAGTTCAAAATGCACACAGTGATGCACTAATGAATAACAATGTGCTGAAAAAATACAAAACAACACTAGATATCGCAAATGGTTTTTCTGCCAAAATATAGCACCTGAAAGTAGGAATTTTACATCATTTTCAGTGATAGGTTCACAAAGGCAATTATGCCATTGACCTCAAGGGGATAAGAATAGCCTGGGCTATTTTCAGCCAGAGTGACAGAGTTACTTTAACATTTTGATGAGGAGGTGTTTTCCTATCTAGATGATATTTATCTGACGGATGAAGAATTAATGGAACACTTGGACCGAGTAGATCGCATAATTCTGGGGTTTGCTCAGCTGGGCTACAAATGTAATTAAAAAAATCAAAAAATGCCAATCTTAATGTCCTGTTTTCTGGGATACGAGCTGTCAAATGAAGGCAAAAGCCTGGCATCACATTTTTTATAGAAATTCGCATTGCACCAACCTCCAACAACTCTAAAAATACTGCAATCCATATTTGGATTCTTACATTTTGGTAGACCCTACATTTTGGATTACGCAGAACGAGTAAAACTATTGTACTGTTTAATCAGACCTGATTTTTCAATCAACCATTGGACACAGGAACATATGAACCTTTTACACTCTGTACAATCTGATATGATATCTTCCAAAGATTTACACACTTGTGTAAACACAACCACCCTGCTGATCCGCTTAATTGCTGGACCAACTGGGTTCACCTACACCATGTTCAATTAAGGTGATAGAATATTAATTACATACAAAGAGGGAGAGGTGTGGCGCTGCGACAAGAGCAACTGAAGCTGGAATCTGGGGATCACGGTTCGATCCCCGGCTCCGGTGGCAGGTTAGCCCAGCACCATATGACTCTGGGCAATAGCTTGCTTAATCTTCCCGACGGCCCCCAGCGCCTAGAGACCCTTACGGGTGATTGTTCGCGCTTTATAAAATGTGGATTAAAATGTGGATTATTATTACAAATCACATTTGTACATGTTAGAAAACGGGGTCTCTAGTTGGCAGAGAGAGGTCCCATTGTCCAAATAGGGACCCTTGCTTCTAGTGAGGGTAAAGGGGATGCACATTCTAGATAACCCCTGCTCACTCCCTTGGTAGCTTGGCACGAGCAGACAGGCTTATTCCAAAGGCAATGTGTAAAGTATTTGTACCAACACTCACAGTAACACAGTGAAAACACCACACCAGTTTAGAAAAGTAAAATATCTTTATCTATTCTAAACAAGACCAAAACAACAAAAATCCAACATACACAGTTAATAATATGACTTTCAAAGGGTTTCAAGAACTTGTACCATAGAAATCTATGGATTTGTGACCTGTGGAGCAAGACCACTGACTCATTGTCAGTGAAACTGCTCTCCCACCCTTGCAGCTCCACCATTAAGTGAGGCTCTCGTGAGCCCCTGAACTCCCGTAGTGTTGATGTTCGAGGCCCTCCTCCACCCGCAGGTTATACCTGCGCCTCATCCCTGGTGGTCCAGTGGACCTCTGACTCCTTCTCTCGCTCCACTTTCTGTTCCCTTCATCCTCTCCTTTCTGCTCTGTTTCACCCTTTACCTTTTTCTTCCTTTTACTCTTTCTAGTACTTTTCTTCTGCTTTCTGCTCTGTTTCACCCTTTATCTTTTTCACCCTTTTACTCTTTTATCACTTTTCTTCTGCTTTCTGCTCCATTTCACCCTTATCTTGTACACCCTTTACTCTTTCTATCACTATTCTTCTTCATTTTTGCTTCCTTTTCCCGCCGCTGCTGCCACACAGCCCCTCACCCCGAGCGCCACCAGCCCGATCCAGTTCCCTTCCCTGCTCCCACCTCCCAGCTGTCCAGCCCTCCCCAACCCCTACTTAATGGCAGCCGCTGTGCAGCCATGTGCAGTGGGCACACCACTGGCATGCAGAAGGTGCACTGGCACACCTGCAGCCCCACCAGGACCACAAATCCAGCACAACCCGCCCGCAAGAACACAACAGAACCAAAGACCCTGCAATGAACCCTCCTCAACGTCCGATCCCTCCACAAACACGCCACCGAAATCTGGAACCTCCTCGACAGCACCACCCCAGACATGGCATTCTTCACCGAAACCTGGACCAACACCACCTCAGGACTCGACATCGCTATCACCATTTCCCAAGGATACAAGATCTCCCCGAAGTACCACCCCATCTCCCTGGAGGAGGAATTGCCATTGTCCACAAATCCACCATCCAGCTGAGCACACTCCCCGACAAGCCCACAGACCTGATGGAACACTCACACTTCAAGATACAGGCCAGACCTACCACTGCCCTCCTAGGAACTCTCATTTACCGACCCCACAGATCCTGCGGACCATTCACTACTCCATCTTGGACATCATCTCCCCGCGTCCACCAACTACACCTTGCTGGGAGACCTCAACTTCCGCCTTGACAACCAACTAGACCCCAGTACCACATCCCTCTTGGACAACCTCCACAACATTGGACTCTGCCAGATCGTGTCCGAACGCATGCACTCAGCAGGACACACCCTCAATCGCCTTTTCACAACTGGAAACTCCATCACTTTCAGCCATTGCCAAATTCCTGTGGACCGACCATTGATGCATCCACTTCACCTTCAGAACACCCACCATCCACAGACACCAGCACCTGCTCCCACAAAGAAACTGGACCAAAATCGCCAACGACCAGCTTACCTCTACACTGGACAACTCCGCCCCAACCACCGCGGAAGACAACGATCCCAGCACCACAGCCCTAACTCTGCACAGATGGATCTCCGACAGCGCCAACACCACAGCCCCCCTCAAGAAGAACAACAACACACACGGCAAGAAAGCCAGATGGTTCACCACCGAACTTCGAGAGTCCAGATGTACATGCCGCTGGCTCGAAAAGGCCTGGAGGAACTCCAAATCTGCAGAAGCCCACAACAACTTCACCAACGCTCACCGCCAGCTCATCAGAAATATGAGAAAAACAGCAATCAAAGACAGACTCTCCAACCATGCGCACAACAGCAAAGAGCTCTTCAGCATCATCAAGGAGTTCGCCCAACCCACCAGCGAATCTACTGACATCCCTCCCTCACAAGACCTCTGCAACAAATTCAGCACCTTCTTCCACCACAAAATCAAGAACATTTACGACAACTTCAATGAAAACAACCAACACACTGAACCCTCACCAGCCATCTGACACCCTGAAGCCAACGATTGACAACTCAACAGCCCTCCCCACTGAAGACTCACTGAAGACAATGAGTTCAATCCACTCCGGGGCCCCCACGGACCCCTGCCCCCACCACATCTTCAACAGAGCCGCCAACATCCTCGCATCCATGCTCCACCACACCGCCAACCACTCCCTAGTGTACGTCTCCTTCCCTGATGACTGGAAACATGCAGAGATCAACCCCCTCCTGAAGAAGCCCTCGGCGGACCCCACTGACCTCAACAACTACAGACTCATCTTTCTGCTCCGATTCCCAGCTAAATTAATTGAGAAAGCCATCAACAGCCAACTCGCCACCTTCATCGAAGAGCACAACATCCTCGACTCCTCTCAATCCGGCTTCAGAAAAAAACACAGTACAGAAACCACCATCCTTGCCGCAACAGACAACACCCGCTCCCTCCTGGACAGAGGATCAACAGTAGCCCTCATCCTCCTCGACCTCTCTGCAGCCTTCAACACAGTCTCTCACGGCACCCTAACACGCAAACTTCACGACGCATGGATCCAGGACTAGGTCCTCCACTGGATCCACTCTTTGCTCGCCGGCAGAACGCAGCGGGTCAGACTCTCTCCTTTCCTCTTGAACCCTACACCAACCACCTGCGGAGTCCCCCAGGGATCCTTCCTCAGCCCCATGCTCAGTAATGTCTACATGGCTCCACTCGCCCCCATCGTCAGAACGAACAGACTCAATATTGTTTCATACACAGACAACACACAACTTATCCCCTCCCTATCCAACGAACCCAACGCATCCAAACACAACTTTCAAGAAGGCATGTAAGCTGTCGCCAAATGGATGAAAAGCAGCCGCCTACAACTCAACACTGACAAAACAGAAGCACTCATCATGTGCCCACACTCCAACACCTGGAACAACATCTGGTGGCCCCCACGCTCGGAATCCCACTTACTCCCACGGACCACGCACACAACCTCTGAATCATCCTGGACTCTGAGCTCAAAATGGACCACCAGATCAACTCAGTCACATCCTCGTGCTTCCACACACTCCACCTCCTACGTAAGACCTTCAAATCCCTATCCCCTTGAGCACAGAAAGAACGTCTCTCAAGCCCTTGTCATCAGCAGACTTGACTACGGCAACACACTACGCTGGAATAAACAAAAACCTCACCTGCCAGCTACAAAACATCCCGAACGCTGCTGCAAGACTGATCCTCAACCTGCCACGACACTTCCATATCTCCCAGCACCTGCGCACACTCCACTGGCTCCCCATCGAGGCTAGAATCACCTTCAAGATTCTCACACAAAGCCCTCCACAACACCGGACCAGCATACCTGAACAGCCGACTCAAATTCCATGCACCCCAAAGGACCTTATGATCAGCCCAACTCTCCTATGCCTTGGTCCCCCGCGCCAGAAAGACCAGATCGGGAGGCCGCTCCTTCTCCTTCCACGCGACCAGAGCCTGGAACGCCCTACCGCTCCACCTCAGACAGAAAACATCCCTCCTCATCTTCATGTGAAACCTAAAAACTTGGCTCTTCAATAGACCTCCACCTTAATGGAATGAAACCTGCACCTCCCCTCCTCCCCAGCTCCTTGAGACCCTTACGGGTTAGTAGTCGCGCTTAACAAGTACATGATTGATTGATCGACCTGTAGATGCATCAAAGTTCCAGAAGCCAAACAGCCTCTGAGTTGGAAAACAAAAGAGATGCGACATTCCTGAGACATTGGGGAGGTGATGCAACAGTTCTGCGGCATGCAAAGGACGAGTTGTGGTAATCCGTTCTGCATGGGAAGTGATGCGTTGATTCTTTGTGACGGTTCTGGTTCGCAGATGATGCATCGGGAAGTTTTGCCGCACAGGTACGATGCGTGGAAATCAGGGATTCGGCGGCGGTCGATGTGGTGGTGTTGAGTGGAGCTGCGTTTGTCCTCTTCAGCCGTGATCCCTCGATTCTTGCCGCGGCGACAGGTGCTGTGTCAGTTTTTGCAGCCGGCAGTGATACGTAGAAATTCTTCTTGCACCTTGAAGATGCATCAGAAAAACAGTCGCAAGAAGAGTGATGCCTCGATTTCCATAGTTCTTTGAGTTTCTTCTTTCTTCCAGCTCCCAAACAGCAGCAACAACATCCAGAGGCCCAAAACTGGCACATGCACCTCTTGACATGTCAGAACTCACAGCAGCAGAGTTTAGGGGAGCTGGGGGGTGAAGTTTGTGTGTCCCTGAGACTTCAGAACAGGAGACCAGCACACACAGGCCCTTGGAGATCACCTTCAAGCAGGGGACACAGCACACATCAAAGTCCTTCTCGTTTCCTTGGCAGAAACAGCAGCTGCAGGCAAACCCCACACAGCAAACAGCAAAGGGACAGCACTTCTCCTCAGTCTCTCCAGCTCTTCTCCTTGCAAAGGTTCCTTTTGAATTCCAGGAATGATTGAAAAGTCTGGGGTTTTGGGTCTGTTACTTACACCCTAAAATGTCTTTGTTCTCTTTGTGCAAGGGGCTCTGAGCCCAATTCAAACCAGATCTGCCTTCACTGGTGCAGCATGACCACAGGTGGTATAGAGAGCATTGTGCAAGGGAGACAAGCTCCATTCAGGTGCAAGGTAAATCTCCTCTGACCACTCTATATGCAGCGAGGGTCTATTCAGCTCAGGGCTGAGTCATCCATAAAGGACTAGGTACATCTCAAATCCCGCAGAGGCTGTCTACAGGGAATGCACATCCTCTGTCTCTGTCACACTGAAACCAGACAGTCAATCCACAAACAGGCAGAGGCACACAGGATGGTTGAACAAGAAAATAACCACTTTCTAAAAGTGGTATTTTCAAACACACAGTTTAAAAACCATGTTTACTGAATGATGTGTTATTAAATCCTGAGTTCAGGGATATCAAACTCAATTTTTCTATCTTATCCCTATGGAAAGATATGCTTGTGAAATGTTACAAAGCATTTCTCATTCTGTCCTATATAGCAAGATAGCCTTTCAATAGTGAAAAACGAAATTGGCAGTATTTTCACTATCAGGACATGTTGCACACACCAGCACATGTCCTAACATGTTGCACACATCAGCACATGTCCTACCTTTCACATACACTGCACCCTGCCCAGGGGGGTACCTTAGGCCTAATCCCTAACCATATCACAGGTCTGCAATGGCACAAACACTTCTCCAATCTCTATTCGGGAGAAGAACGTCTTGCATCCCCAAATGTTGAGACCTCCCCAACCATCACTGGTGCCCTCCAATCATTGGACAGCTTTGAGCTTCAAGAGGTGGAGCTAGCAATAAATAGCATCACTCCTGGAAAGGCAGCGGGTCCCGACGGTCTCCCCGGGGACCTGCTTTTGCATGATCCTAAGCCTTGGGCCCATTTTATTTTACTTGTAATGAATTTAATAGTAAGGGGATCTCCCATCCCGGATTCTTGGAAAGGCGCGGCGGTCGTCCCAATATTTAAGAAGGTAAATAGGGAGGACCCTGCCAACTACAGACCGATTAGTTTAATCGATGTAATACAGACGGTGGTTGGCAGGGTGCTCCTTATGAGGATCAGAACATGGATAGAGGATGGAAACATCCTGTCTCACTATCAAGCGGGGTTTAGGCAAAAGGTGGGAACAATGGGCCAGATGTTCAGATTCTTCATGATCTATTGGAAAATAGTGACCATAGGGAAAGGCAGCCTGTATCTGGCCTTCATAGATCTGAAGACTGCATTTGACCTGGTGCCCCGGGAAAAGCTTTGGCAGGTCCTACAACAACTGGGCATTTCCTCCCAGATCCTTGACTTCATAAAAAGTCTGCATAATGACAACTATGCTAAAATTAGGTGGGGATCACAGGGGCAATTGACAGAGAGGATTGTGGTGAACAGGGGGGTGCGCCAGGGATGCGTGCTGGTCCCCACCCTGCTTTCGCTATTCATCAATGGGGTGGTGGATCATCTCAAAGAGGAACCAACTGACGCTCCCACTTTGGCGGAGGAGAAGGCACCAACCCTCCTGTTCGCCGACAATACCCTCTTGATATCCAAGTCACCGGGTGGCCTCCAAAAACTTATAAATAGATTTAGCCTTTTTTGCAATTCTGGGGGGTTGACAATCAATACAAACAAACTAAATTAAAGACCATCATCCAATCAAAACGTTTTAGAAATGGCATTGTCCTGAACGATACCCCTATAGACACGGTCGAGTCTTTTGACTACCTGGGAGTTCGGGTTTCTAAAAATATGAAATGGAGTTCCCATCTCGCCAAAATGATCCTAAGCCACAAGCGGATGTCTGGGGCTATCGTCAGAAAACAACATCTGTCTGCGAATAGGCTAGTTGCCCCGGCGCTTGTGGTCTACGGCGGCAAAGCATTACCTTCGGCCCTATACGGGAACGAACTCTGGGGCTTCGAGAATACTAGCGAGCTTGCTAAATCAGAAAATAAGTTCCTAAGAGACCTTATCTCCCTTCCTATTTCCACCCCTTTGAAGCTCCTATTTTACGATATGGGAAGACGCTCCATTCAGGATATTGCACGCCTTCGTCCCCTGCTCTTTTGTGCGCGCATAAGAAGGACCGTTGAGTTGTCCAACTATGCTGCTGCCCTCGATGAATTGGAAGCAGCTTACACAGGGAGCAGGATCAAATGGATACTAGACCTTAGGCAGCTTCTAACCGATATTGGATTTAGAGAGGCTTGGGCAAGACAGACCCCACCATCTAAACAGGACCTAAATTGTGCCTATTGGGATTGGGTGCAGATGCAAGAGCTATCTAATCCTAAAACAGGGAAACTTACTGAGGTGTTCTTCAAGCATAAATCCATCTGCAAATTAGAACCCTACCTTGATTGTATACAGGTTCCCAGGGACAGGGTCCTATATATGAAGATGAGATTAGGGACCCTCCCGCTTAATAATGTGACAGCATCTTGGAAGGGGCCCAATTCAACACCAGCGCCTTGCCTAGGCTGTGCCCACCCCAATGAGTCTATCACCCATTTCTTCTTTGCATGCCCGGCCTTCAGGATGGCTAGAGCCAAATGGCTCAAACCGGTCTGTAAAATGGTAGGCCTGATTGTGCTGCATTATGTAGGCCATTGTGCTGCATTATGTATTCTAAAGACTGATGCTTCTTCTCTGACATTGATTTGTGGAGTATCCAAATATTTGGGATGCGCATGGTTGATAAGAACAAAGATCCAGGCGAAAAACATGATATGTTCAAACACCTGAGATGCGCATGGTTGACAGATAAGATAAGAGCGAAGCTCTAAGAGAATAATGTTTAGTGCAATATCCTCTACGGTTGTCCGATATTATTGGCCTTGTGATAATGGATTTCCCCTCTTTTTATCTTTCACTTATTTTTTTTAACTCTATGGTTTTTAACTGTATGGAATTTATTGTATAGTATGATGCATTTCTAATGGTTACATGCTTTTAGTACTTGAATTGTTATATGTACATGCTTTTATGATACATTTTATCGAATAAAGCTTATACTACCGAGAGGAGAAAAGTCAGGGAAAACCACGCCAAGGGTGCCAGGTTCATTTCAGTACACAAACACTGAAATGCGTTTTGCACCCACTGAGAAAATTATCACAGCGGTACAGACTGCTGTAGTGAGACAGAGAGCACTAGCTCAGGGAAAATGCATAAATGTGTTTACTTCGGTACTGACCTTAGAGGCCGTCACCTAAGCGAGCGTTGAAAATGGCAAAGCATTACATCCACGTTGGATAAAATGGGCTAAGTCTCTCACTTCAACAGGTGTAGATTACAGATTTGACTCTACATTACAAGCGCAAGCATTTTTGCAGTATGAACAAGAATCTCCTCTGCCAAATGAAATAATGGCTCTAGATCAATATGACTATAACATCTATACTGATGGATCTGCTCAGCCTGCAATAGGGACAAGACCCCAATATTCCTTAGCGTGGGCAATCATGTGAGGGCGCATGCATAACAGAAAGTTCTGTCCTGAAAAAACCACACACACAGTCCGTAGGGGACTGTACAGCGCAGCTGGAGAACTGAAAGCCCTGATACTGGCACTACAAAATACAGATCATAGATTCCCCACACTTATTGTGTGTGATTCGTATTACTGTGTCCAGTGCTATAATGAATGCCAAGTACTAATTAGTGGGGTGCTGGGCATCTCAAACAATTTAATGGACTGTCCACACACACCGCCAGCTGTCATGTTTCATCATTGGCAGTACTCACCTTCTAGAAACCACGTTTGTTAGAGAGCAGGCCTTCAACTGGAGATAGGGAGGTGCTTCTAAGATCTAAATGGGGGCCGCTGAGAGAGCTGATTCTTAAAAACCAATGTTAATACAAAAATACTTTTATTCACTGGGTATTTACTTAGTATTAAAAGCTAAAGTGTGGGGATTGGGGGAACTGTTACCCCATCACAACCATGATCGTCAACTTGTTTCTGCCACAATGGCCCAAAGGGTCTGTGGCGTTCACCAGGAAGAAAAAACTAGGGCTCCTATGTTACTAAATCTGGTCAGATGTTACCACTTTGTAGGGTTCCCATGAGGTACAGGGTCAGAGCTTATTTGCATATAGCCAGTATCTAACCCAGGGTGGTGTGGAGTGCAAAAAAACGATGGATTTAGGCCCAGATCCTTGTACTGGGGTGAATGTATAACATTGTTCTACATTCTGTCCATCAACTGTGGTTTTTGCAATTTTCACCCCGAGTGGGCTGGGTATGCTCAGACGTGAGTCCCAGGCTCTCCACACCACTGGAGTCAAACTATCCAGGCTGAATGAAGGCTGATAGCCAGAAACCGGTCCTTGGATGCTTGATTCTGGTCTGGGAAAGACATGGCTTGGTAGTTCGGACTGGACTGTTCCCATGAGGCACAGGATCAGAGCTGATTTGCATATAGCCAGTGTCTAACCCAAGGTGTTGTGGAGTGCAACAAAACGTTGGATTTAGGCCCATATCCTTGTACTGGGGTGAATGTATGACATTGTTCTACATTCTGTCCATCAACTGTGTTTTTTGCAATTTTCACCCCGAGTGGGCTGGGTATGCTCAGACGTGAGTCCCAGGCTCTCCACACCACTGGAGTCAAGCTATCTAGGCTGAATGAAGGCTGATAGCCAGAAACCGGTCCTTGGATGTTTGATTCCGGTCTGGGAAAGACATGGCTTGGTAGTTCGGACTGGACTGTTCCCATGAGGCACAGGGTCAGAGCTGATTTGCATATAGCCAGTGTCTAACCCAGGGTGGTGTGGAGTGCAAAAAAACGATGGATTTAGGCCCAGATCCTTGTTCTTGGGTGAATGTATGACATTGTTCTACATTCTGTCCATCAACTGTGTTTTTTGCCCCTTTCAATCATAGCAGCAATTATTGTTATCTCTTTTAAAACTCATGGCTCCCCCCTGTTTTTAATAACCACAATGTTGTTTTTACATCCACAAATTTGTCGTTTACATGCAACCTTACAATTCAGATTGTTTAGATATTCCTTAATGAATTTTCCAAATAAAGACCAATTGTTTTTATGCAAATCTTTTTTACCTGGCACAATCACCCTCCATTGTATTATGTTCTGTGGACTATTGGTCCATTCTCACCATTATTTTTATGAATATTTCACTAGATGTAATCACTAGTCTAATGGCTGCCAACTAAACACCCAGTTATTTATCCTCGCACCAGTTGCAATCGCTGGGGACACATGCGTCAGGCTGGAATAAAATCATTTCTGCCTGCGAGGGAAGCTTCACTACACAGCCCCCAATATTATGTCTACCACTACCAACCAAAATTTTATAAAAATCTATTAACATGGAACTCACTATCTATCTAGATTGCAACAATCTCACAGACTCCACCCAACATGGCTTTAGATCTCGCCATTCCACCGAGTCTGCCCTGATCATGGCCACAGAGGAGATCCGTAAACAGATGGATGGGGGGGGGAGCTGTCCTCATCCTGCTTGACCTATCAGCAGCATTTGATACCATTAATCATGCTGTACTGTTGTGGCAGCTGAAGGCAATAGGTATTAGAGAGACGGCTCTAACCCTACTAACATCCTTCTTGGCATCCAGGGAGCAGTTGATCCACTGGGATAGTCTTAAATCAGGAAACCTCTGCCTTCCCTGTGGAGTTCCACAGGGGTCAGCCCTGTCACCAACATTATTCAATATATATGTCACCCCCTGGCTGGATTAATCAAAGCTCATGGCCTTACATTAATCTCATAAGCAGACGATACCCAGATAGTGGCGTCGGTCATGCAAGGGTGGCCTCAACAGCTGTCAGCTGACATTTGTAATTGTCTTAGCTCAGTTATAGCATGGATGGACTCAAACTGTCTCAAGCTTAATACTGAAAAGACTGAGGTCATTGAGTTTGGGTTGGGTTCATATGCATGGAGCCAATTATGGTGGCCTTCCAGGGAGGGGGACTGTCCTGTTCCTGTGATTAAGGCTAGAATCCTCGGATTCATATTTGATAATGAACTAAAGTTTGCAAAACAAACTAACTAGTTAACCTCCTTCTCTTTGTTTACATCGAACATTTTACGTAAAATGTTGCCGTTTATTCCACTGACCCTCAGGAAAATGGTAATAGGAGCTCTTGTCCTTCCAGAAATCGACTATGGTAATGCTTTATACCTGGGTATTGACAAAAGCCAGATCGCTAAACTGCAGTCTTTGCAGAATGCGGCAGCACACGTGTTGCTTGATATTCCTAAATGCCATCCTGCATCCGCCAGTATTAGATATCTTCACTGGCTTCCAGTTCTACAGTGAGTAGGATTCACAGCTCTGTCTTGTGAATAAGGTATTAAATGGAGGGGGAGCCATGGACATGGACATTCAAAAACTATTCTCCTAGTACTCACTGCGACGGAATCTTAGGTCAACTAACACAGGGCTGGTACTGGTTCGTAAGATAATAAAAGCCAGATTGGGAGGCAAGAGCCTTTCTCACCTATCCGACAAATTTGTTAACTGCCCACTCAAATCATGGAATGTCTCCTCAAAATATGTACAGAAATCAGAAACTGACTCATCCGCCTTTTGCTTACAGGATGCTAACATAGTCCAATCTATCTTTTTGGGAGGTATAAGTGTTTTCAACTTAATTATGATAGCCTTTGGGAGGTCTAATATCTCTTGTTGCGGTCTCTGCACGGGTGCATCTTTTCTCTCTATTTCTGCCCAAATATCTCCAAAAGTTGTATGTTCATCTACTTTCCGAATAAATCTCCACATATCAGGTTGTAATATAAGCCCAAAAACATGTCAATATCAGGCAAAATCATAGTGCAAGAACTATTAGCTCCTTCAACTTCTTCATAAAAAGCAGCGGGATTTTTCCGCGGGTCATGGCTCTTAAAGCAGCTTTAAGAGCCATGACATCCGCTCTACTCCAAGGAGTATAGACCCTATTATAAACAAAACATCCCTTCGTATAAGTTGAATCTTTATTGTCACTTGTTCCAGTACCCCTAGGAGGGACATAAAAAGGCGCGGCTTCATGCATTGGTTTCCCATGAACTACATTATCCTTATCTGTCCCTGGAACTTCCTCCTGCAGCACGGGGTCTGAGCTGTTTGTTCAGCTGCAGCAGCTGCCTTTTTCTTCTCTCACAAACGGAATGCATCAGTTCATAGTTTAACCACACATCTAATTAAATCGGCCACCTGGGAAAGGAGAAAAAGACTGTCACTCAATTGTTTATGATCAGTTTTTATATCAACAGGCTCTAAGTCTTTGGAATGTTTCCTGAAATTTGCAATTACTTTTCCAGTGAACGACTGCAGTATATAACTGCTCTGACTCCGGCCATTGCTGAACATTTGCTATAATGTCTGGAGCAGAGGTGTCACCACGAGCTGCTTTACGAGCAGCAGATATGAGAGAAGCCGCCTGGTCAGCGGTCAAAAAGGAGCGAGTCTGTCGTTTAACGTCTAATTCTGTCCCTTTCTGACCTGAGGGAGATTGATCGTCAGCAGAATCATCGTCCAGGGCAGAGGGAAAAGTATATGGAGACGGAGATCAATCTAATAGAATTGACTCATCCTGGGATTGATTAAGCAGAGGATAAAGGGAGCGCCTGACAGGGTATTGGCCATTTACTGGTAGAAGACGCTCCCTATCATCTTTCTCTTTTATTTCCTTCATTTCTTTATTTTTCATTTCCTGCGCTTTCAAGTAGATATTTTTTGCTGTTATTTTTCTACTAAAGCTTGCTCTTTCCTCACTCTCTCATGTGCTACTTTCTCCCACATTCGTACACAGTCATACATATCTTGTCTACTTTCACGCTTAAACACACATTGTTCCACATACTGAATTTTTCTAAGATCAAATGACCCATTTATTGGCCATCGCAAATCAGGATCCCTGTTGGTGTATTTATTCCATAGTGCAATATACATTATGGAAGAAATACCGTTTTTAATGTACATATACCTATTTGGTGTGCCCTCAGGGGGAGCCGCTTAACTTCGTTCTAAATCCATGTTGGTACCTCCAAGAAAGTAACACATCATCCGAACCGTGCTTGAAACAGGCATGTCAAAAATATTATAATAAATATAATATTATAACAAAAATAGTACTTATCGCAAACACAGTCCCGTTCAGGAATTCACAATTTAGAGAAAAATCTCCACATTGCCTGCCTATATAAATTGCAATTTAATATGTTAACCCAAACTAAACTAGAATCTTGGCCAAGTAAACCCAAAACAAAAAGTGTCGCTTTTAGCGACCTTACCAAGCAAAAGTTTCCAGCCTCCAACTGCCAAGCTCTGAATCGACCTATTGGTCACTGTAAGACGAACGCCAAAGGGATCTCAGTCAGAGACAGGCACCACCTTGAGGGTCAAATTGGGAAAATCGGAAAAGCACTTCGGTCTGCTAAGACAAGGGTCTTCTCATGCAGTGTACATCCTTAGCGAGATTCCAAACCTCAGTCGAGAGCACTCCGTCGGGTATCCGAGTCGCCGATGAGTCCCACGTGACGGGCGCCTATATGTGGGTGAGAGCATTTTCAGAGGCTCACCGGTGCAGGGGTTTGCCCTTCTTTGCGCACTGGTACTTTGGACTGACAAAATAGAGATTGGCACGGAAGCTGTAATATTAAAGAGATATTTTATTAACACTCATGAGTGGAACTGCATCGATACATAACCCTCAGGCAATGTATTAGGCAGTACATGGAGTTTAGAAACCATGGTGCTTATATACTGTGATAGTTGAAGTGTAAGCATGGAGGTTCAAAAAGAGGCAGTACAAGTGTACACATAAATAGCTAGTCACATATAAGGATACATGTGAATCACTTAGTCAACAGAGTGGGAGGAGTTACAGAGCTGCTGACATCAGTTAAAATAGCCTGACAGTTAAGTCTGTAACTGGTGCATTCTAGCAGCTATAGGCCTTTCTGAGCATGTGCAGTGCTCAGGCTCAGTGCTGAAGGAGTTCACTATAGATGATGACTCAGGTGAAATAGAGAAGCAGGCAACAGCGAAGACAGGGAAGCACATGGCAAACACATGGCTAGCCAAAATGGATGCCACAAACAAAATGGCTTCAGCTCATGCTAACAGTGATCTCTGCCCGGTAGCGCCCCTACAGCCCAAAATTGACACCATTCTTGGAACCTCCAAGACCTAGACGGAGGTGAGAGCCTTTTTAGGTCTCACTGGTTATGAAAGGTGGTTTGTTAAGGGCTATGCCACCATTGTTGCCCCCTTAACAGAGCTGACTTCCAGGAAGCAGCCCAAGAAGGTGATCTGGACTGATTTCTGCCAGAAGGCTTTTGATGCCCTTAAGACCGCCATGTACACAGCGCCTGTGCTCAAGGCCCCCGACTTCTCCAAGGAATTTGTTGTACGGACTGACGTTTCAGAGCATGGTGTGAGAGCGGTGCTCTCACAACTGTATTAAGCAGGCCTAGACCAGCCTGTAGTCTTCCTTAGCAGGAGACTACTATCCCAGGGAACAGAGGTAGAGTGCCATAGATAGAGAAGCTTTTGCTGTGGTCTGGGCACTGAAGAAGCTGAGACCCTACCTGTTTGGGACTTACTTCCGGGTTCAGACAGACCACAGGCTCCTCAGATTGTTGCTGGAAATGATGGGTGAGAATCCGAAACTGTTGAGGTGGTCCATCTCCCTACAGGGAACGGACTTTACGGTGGAACACCGCCCTGGCACAGAAAATGCCAACGCACATGGTCTGTCTAAGTTCTTCCACCTTAGTGAAGAGAACTCCCAGCCAGGAGGTTGGGTAGTTCTCCCTACTTTCAGCTGGGGGAACATGTGTTAGACTTGGAATCTTTTAGCATGTTTCCCCTGAGTTTCTGACCTCCAGGTTTTGACTCTGTTTTTGCTGGCTTAGTGTCTCTGCGCACTTTTTCACTGCTGATCAGTGTCAAAGTGCAAGTGCTCTTGTAAACTGTGTCATGGATTGGTGTTTCCATGATTGGGATATTTGATTTACCTGTCAGTCCCTAGTAAAGTGCACTGAGTGTGCCAAAGCCTGTAAATCAAATGCTGTTAGTGGGCTTCAGCACTGGATTATGCCACCCACGAAAACAGCCTGTAAATGTAACTCAGGCCTGCAATTGCAGAGCCTGTGTGCAATCTGGTACTTCCATGTCGACTTGGCAAGTGTACCCACTTGCAGGCCCTAACCTTTTCCTTTTCTTATATGTGCGTCACCCCTAAGGTATGCCGAAGGTAACCCTGTGGGCAGGGTGCAGTGTATGGGAAAGGTAGGACATGGCCTGGTGTGTGTGGCATGTCCTGATAGTGAATTACTGCCAAGTTTGTTTTTCACTATAGCAAGGCTACCTCTGACAGAATGGGGAGTTTGTTTATAACATCTTATAAACATAACTGGCCGTGGGAGCTAGGTAGAGAAATGAAGTTTAGTATGCCTAAACTCAAAATCTAAAGATACATCTTTTAGTGAAGGTGATTTTTACATTCTATGTTTGAAAATACCACTTTTAGAAAGTAGGTATTTTCTTGCTCAGCCATCTAGTAGGGTTCTGCTGGGTTTGTGGATTGACTGTCTGGGTTTTTGATAACAGTGGCTGGGGAGGACCAGTAGCTCCAAATAGTCTATGTGGGTCAGGAAAGGGCTGAATAGACCTTGCTGGGCTGCATTTAGAGTAGGGGAGGAGATTTCCTTTCACCTGAATGGGGCTGGTCTGCCTCTAACAATGCTGTCTCCACCTCCTGCCAGAAAGCAACGCCAGAGAGGACAAAACTGGTTCTGGCTGGGCATAGACACTCTCTGCCTGAAAGGACAAAGGAGTTTGGGCTATAAAAAAGGGGGCCAAAACCCCTGAATTTTAGAACTCGCTTAAATCAAGGAACCTGCCAAGAAGAAGAGCTAGAAGAGCTGCCAGGAGGAGTACTTCCCCTTTGCTGTGTTTTTGCTTTGTTTTGTTGGCCTGCAGTTGCTGCTTCTGTCTTGGGTAGTGAAAGGACGGGACTGAACTTTCTTTAATTGTGCTGAGTATCTCCAAGGGCCTGCGATTGAGCTGGCCTCTTGTTCTGAAGTCTCAGAAAGACTGCAAATACTTCACCAACCTCTGGGTACCTCTTCAGGAACCTCTGTTTCAGTTGCCACACAGAAAGGAACCACAACTGACTTCGTCACCAACTCCGTCGCTGGCTCTGTGTCCTGACGGCACCACAGACGGCACCGTAAGCATTTCGCACCACAGCCCTGATCTCACCAACGACGACAACCGCTTCCGCCACCAAGCTGCTGCTTGCACCGTGACCTTTGAGCAACACAGCTATCACCGCCTCACTTCACTTCGCCATCCTGGTCTCACCAACGCTGTCGCTGCTGCTGACTTGACACCCATGAACGCATTGTGGTTGGGGGGCGCGTAAAGTTTCACAATGCACCACCTTGTCCCACAGAGTCACCTGGGCCGACCGATGCCAGTTTCCGCAAACCTGCTCTGTTGCCGTCTAGACGATCATCACGAGCCGCTGCCTGCACCGCATCGAGAGGACAAGCACCCTGCACCGCTTCCATTTTGCAACACAACTACGATTGTTGCCACGACCAGCTGGCACCCCGTGTAAGCCGCAACGAGAAAGTAACTGTTACCAAGTCTGTTCACGCTTTTGCTGGCCCATATCGATGCGGTCGGCTGGAACTGTTTTCAGCATCGTGGTAGCCCCGGATGGAGCTACCGACTCATGCAAACTGTGTTTTTGAGGTATTTCTGCAGTTTAGAAGACATCTTGCAAAGTATCTATTTTTCAAATACTGTATTGTGGATTCTTTATCGTTTTTGGTCTTGACTTGAGTATATAAAAATATTGGATATTTTTCTAAACTGGTGTGGTGTCCTTTTGTAGTGCTTACACTGTATTGCTGTTAGTTATGTGCAAATGCTTTACACACTGCCTCTAAGGTAAGCCTGACTGCTTGTGCTAAGCTACCAAGGGTGTGAGCAGGGGTTATTTTAGGAGTGTAACTCCCTTATCCTGACTAGAAGGAAGGGTACCTACCTGGACAAGGTGCAAACCATTGCCAACTAGAGACCCCCCATTTCTAACACATGCAAAGTGGGAAAACGGTTAAAGTGAGTCTGTGCATAGTATTTTGTCCTGCAAGGGTTCCTTCCAGTACAAAACCTATGCTAGACTCACGGAGACACTGTTGCACCATGATGCAAAGGTGTCTCCGTGGGGCACAGCAGCTGATTTCAGCACCTGTGCTAGTAAGAGGGGAGGAGAGTGCCTTTTTTTAGTAAAAAGAGCGCTCTCCTCCTCTTCTCTCCTTTTCACGTAGTGCAGTGCAGCATTTGCAGCTGCTGCAGTGCGCTATGTGGAAAAATAGTAAATCTGCACCGAGAACTCATTTTAGGTCAGGTACTCTACTGTGAAGATTGCATACCCTTGTTTGTTGAGAAGCCTTTCTTTTTCTTGCTCATGCTCAAACAGTAAAACAAGAGTGTGGCTAATGTCCATGGCCATGGTGAATCCCACAATGTTGTGTATGTATGTATTATTATTATAGTATAATCAGTTAATAGTAGTAAAGTATAAGCAGTTAATGTCTATGCAGCATGGCTAGAAATATGAGGAGGACAGCCCCATTGCATTTGACAACTAAGACCCTATGTCCTTCATTATTGACCATCTTTTGCATCCCTTCATTGTGCTTCAATACCTCAGATTCATCATAGCTTTGTCCCTCCATTGCAAAAAATACTTGGTTGACTTGACATCGTGGCTTTTAAAACATAGCCAACCAACAAAATGCTCAACGTGATGGTTAGAATTTTTGATAGAAGATTAAGATACTGTAACAAAACGGTGGTGATGTTTTTTGGTTGTCTTTTGCTTAAAAAAAATTAGATGTAGGTGAATCTGGCATCTAAAATGCGTAATGTTTTTTCTAGCTTCAAAAACCACAGGTGCCAAGGTGGGCTCTGAGAGCATCAGCGGAAGGGACGCAGCAGCAGTCATTGAGGGGGGGAGTCCCAGCAGCAGCAGGGGCGGGCAGTGGTAAGTCACTTTGCTTCCTTATTAAAAAATAGTAACATACTCGCTGCAAAGGCGTTGACTCGTGAACAACCAGCTTCATCAGATGCAGTGGGAGTTGAGTAATTATATCCTCTTCTATCTGCAACTCAGCCGACAAAGGTTCATAAATGAACTTTAACAATGACGGGTTGATGGGAAAGGAAAAACAGGATAGAAGGACAAAGGGTGGGTAAAATGTATGTAATTTATGAGTGAAAGGAAGCAAGGGTGAAAGGATGCAGCTGTATAAGTGGGTGATGATGAAGATAGGAACCTGCATGTTTTATTGAGGGATGGATGAAAGGGCATATCTGTATGTGGGTGAAAGGATGCCTGCCTGGGTGGGTGAAAGGAATGCTTGGGTGGGCTGAAGGCAAAGCAGGATGTGGGTAAATGCTTGGGTGAAAGGGTACATGGGTGGATAAATAGATGTTGGTGAAAGGTTTGTTAGGACCTTTTTTGGATGGATGGGTTGATTAGATATACATATGGATGGAATATTTTTTTATGATTAAAGAGTTGATGAGAGAATGTAAAGCTGAAATGGATCATATTAAATCCAAGGATAAAGATTAAAAATACTAGAAGAACAATGCAATGATGAATGGATAATTACTTGACTCTTGTGGTTGGGATAGTCTGTGATGTGCCAACGCTATATCCCGTTCCTTAATCCTTTCCCTGTACTGCAGTACATCACTTTTCTCACCGTCTACTTGCAGCAGATAGGCTGTCCGCATTATTGATTTATTTTATACATGACGTGTATCATTCATATTATTCATCTGCCTTGTAGTCAGGGTAAAATTGAAAGGCATTTTGGAGAAGAGCATGTTCACTGGTATAAGATAATTGTCTATTACAGATGCCCCAGATGCAGACTGCAGAGACTACGAGTACAAGGGTGCCAGATGAGGCACACCAAAATTAATTAATTTAGCACTACATGAGAGAGATTAGTGCATAATCCATTTTTCATTAATGGGAGGCATTTTACTTTTATTTTTTTTAAACAAAGTGTCTGTTGTTTAGTTACTTTTTAGTTGGTAAGCAAGTACACATTACATGTGCCTCAGGGCACTCTGTTGTAGCCAACATAGGAAAATAATAATGCATAGACATAGCAATTCAACATCCTGAATTGCATTTTATCAAAATGATGTAGGTCACAGTAGGTGAAGGAGTCAAAAGTTAAATAGGCCTGAGGTGATTAGAAAAGTAATAGCAACAGAAGGATTCTTATTTGGCAATCTCTGTTTTTTGACAGCTTCTATGACCTGTTATTTAAAAGAAACCCAAAAGACCTTGACCCAAGGCCAACAGGCTTCCCAAACCTTGCAGAGACAAAGGTCTGATCACTTTTAACAGCTTAGTTGACTGATCTCCTATTAAAATACAAATGCCAGGTCATACTACTCTAGAGATGTTAGAAGAAGATTCAAGTTGTCTGACCAACAGCATACAAGAACCATCATTTTAGCTAAAACTAAACCATTCTTTTAGCAAATAGGCCTAATTCATGTAGCCCCAAACCATCTATGCACTTTACTAGGAAATCCTTCGAAAGAAAAAAAACAGCAGTTATTTTTAAACTGGTGTGCTGATCTGTTTATTCTGCCTCAATTCCTTTCAGACAGTGCATTTGCCATTTGCCTTTAGTTTTATTAGAGGCAAACACGGGTAATGACTTTGACCCTAATCAAATAAAATTGAAAATGGCCCTACAGTACCATCAGTGTACTGCTACTTTGCCACCCACTACATAATTTTAAACAGGTTTTTTGCACAGAGCATTGTTTACAACTTGTCTTTTTTTCTAGCTTGTCCTGGTCATCAACATCGTCCATCTCACCAGGATGTAGGGGCCTGCCTGCAGCTGCCAAAGCTGGAGGCAATTAGGGCAGAGTACCAGAGTACCAGCGGTTGGTGGCCCTGGAGGAGAAGGAGAAGGAGGAGGCAGCGGCCCTGGGCCCCAGCCAGGCCACAGCACCAGCGGCACCTCCAGCTTCGTTTCAACATCGTAACCGCAGTCTGCTGGCAGCGTCAACCACCAGTCATTCACTGCTGCCCACCATTCCGACCGTTTACTATGCTGCGTCCTTTCAAGACTCATGTGGATGGAAGCCTGACAAAGCCAAATGGAGAGGTACCTTAACGAGCTGCTGAGCCTGCCAGTAGTGCCTAGTAGTGCCCTCCTCCCCTTTTTTAACTTTTGTTTTGGTGGGTCAGACATACTTGTTAGTGTGAGTTGAGAGGGTGGGGATGCGTAAGTCGGGATTGGGCTATTATATAGTTTGGACTACTTTAGTTTTTTTTTCCAGACAATGGACATTTTGATTTTGGTTAGAAAATGATTGGGGAGATTGTATTTGTTTGGGGAGACGGATGGGCCAGTTGTGGTGAGTGGAAGGGGGTGTTTTTTTTTATTATTAGGGTTAAATATTAAATATTTATAGTACATTATTTATGCCTCAAATCTAGGTTTTTGTTTGTGTTTTTCTTTTTACTGCTGCCTTTTAGCGCAATCTATTAAAAAAGTTTGCTGATAGTGCATAACAACAATTAGGTATGTGCTACACCTATGTGGTACCCATTGTACTACTCCTACCACTCTCCTAGCCTCTGCAGTCTGCAACTAATGTTGACCACTAATGGGGGGAGGAGGGATTGCCATTGCCTTGCCTACAACAACTTAATAGAACAATAAACTATAGTACTCTTACCGAATAGAAGAAGCGAGGCCGGCAGGGTTTCCCAAGGTTGTGATAATCAAGTAGAAAAGGACACTTGTATCTACAGAAACCATTGGTTCACTTTGACAACCCTCATAGACGCTAAAGATTTTGATGATGCGGTATATTTGTTTTTCCGCCCCTCATCTAGCGACATGGCATAGTCATTGGGTGGTCAAAGGTAAAGTATGCCTGCCTCACCCGAGGCACCTCTGGAAAGTGTAGAAGTGTCCAGAGATCAAAAAGGAGAAGGTTCAATGGCCAACCTGCGAGGGAGTTTTGTAAAAAACAGTATACTCACCATGAACAAATTTATTAAAGAAGGTGAATACTGTAGGCTAAAATCAAATGGATATATTCGATAATCGTGTGACTAGATTATCATATGTAAAGTTTTTTTAAAAGTCGACATGTTTCAGCTCCTAGTGGCCCAGGAGGGTCGGTAGAGCTTTCGTCAGGACATAAACAAAGAAGTTCTACTTACACCACTTGTGCAGTATTCAAATGCTTAATGGCAATCATGGAAATGTTATCCTGTATTTTAGGAAACAAAAAAACAACAACATCATACTGTTCACATGTGAATCTGAGGCATATCGAACTGTTCAACTAACACAGTCTCTGTAACACTATACACATTGGAAAGTGCTATTTTAGGGTGCACAATGATAAGTGCACTCAAACTCTTAGAATGGTGAAGAAGATAAAAACGGTGATGGAACACGGGCATAGGTCTCAGTGGAGGACAGTGGAAAGCAGGCTCTGGCTGTAAGCATATTATTAAAGCCCAAGAGCCCGTAATTGCTAGCGCGATAGGCGCTGTCAGGCTGTCAGGAAACGGCGAAATTCCTAAAGAAAGAATCTCACACTATAGTGTCTAACGGTTTCAGGAATACGTGCAATTTAGCAATGGTGTCAATAAAAATTCTGAACAACAAGCCAAACAAAATTGCATTCCAAGCGCATTAGGATAGTTATCGAGTACTTAGCGGTATAGTACCTGAATGCCTGGGAAATGTTTCCTCTTCAGGGTGCTAAGGGCCGCTGTGTTGTGGTCTCAGCTGTAAATAATAGATACGGCTTTACAATTATATGGTACACCTCCAGAGCGAATGGTGTCCTCGGAGACTTCACACTTACCCACGTGTGTTGCTAAAGTTGTCTGTGCTGGCTCTGCCCCTGGAAGCGCCGGGCGCGATCAGGACAACGCCTTATGACGCTGTTCAATGGAAATAGACGTTGTCTACCAGTTGGAAAACAGACTAGCGTCCAGGCTGTTGGCAAATTTAGAACCAACGTCCATCTCGATCTATATGTTAGCGGAATATCGAGTGGGGACATTAATATTTTAATAATGCTCAACCTCATCAGGGTCGATGAGCAGGCATTTCACTAGCAAATTTTATTTAGATATTCGATTAATTAGTGCTTGTATATCTTGATCAGGTAGGGAATGCCATGGAGTTATAAAACTCAAATACTGAAATTATAAACAAAAATGAAAATAAAAATAATAATAAGGCCCAATCTTATTCAGAGATTAATTTAATCTCTGTGCACTATGTGAATTGCCAATTGCTCAGGGGGATCAGACATGTAGCAAATTTAGATAGAGAGGGTAAGGTGAAAGTGTGCCATGAGCTAGTCTGCCCAGATCGCTCAATAGAAATGATGCCAGGGAATATTATCGTTCATCCCTGACACATGGGTGTTAAGACGATTCACCCATCTTTGCTCCTTTTCGAAGAGAATTTGTTCAGCATTAGTGTCTCTGTCTTGAAGCATCTCAAGGACCGTCCATCTCAATTCATCGTATGTATGGCCAACTGCAACATAATGGGCACATAACTTCGTTGTGTTCTTCTTGAGTCTCACATTGCTTCTATGTTCTCCAATGCGGACTTTCACTTTCCTGCAGGTCATGCCTACATATTGTTTCTGGCAGGGACAGGTGATCAGGTATATCACGTGAGTTGAGTTGCAGTTCGTATGTTGACGTTGGGTCCATAGCAATTGGTCAGTTAGTTGTAATGTTTTTGTGTGCCTTGTGAATTTGCAAACTCCACACATCCCACAGGGATAATGTCCTGTGACTGGAGCCATGTTGAGATCTCTGACGTTCAACACCGGTCGTCTTGTGCGAAGGCGTGTGTGAACGAGTACATCTCTGATGTTTTGTGTTCTCCTGTTGGCAAATCTGGGCTTGGGCCAGTTGTAAGCACCAGAATTAATGATTGGCCAATGTTTCTTTATCAGTTTTTGGACCTCGTACGTTGCTGGACAGAAGGTAGTGACGCAGGTCACTAGGTCTTTTACTGGTTCTTTTTCATAGATCTGTAACAAACAGTCACGTGGTTGGTTGTTTGCCCTTTTCCTGCATTTGGAGATAACTCGAGTGGTGTAGTCTCTGGCTTGAAGTTTTTCACTCAAGATTCGTGCCTGATGTTTATAGTCACTTGTTTTGCTGCAATTGCGTTTATGTCGTAAAAACTGGCTATATGGGAGATTATCCCTCAAAGGTTGAGGGTGATAGCTCAGGTACGACAGAAGGCTATTCTTGGCAGTGGGCTTTGTGTACGTCTTCGTTTCCAGTTTTTTATTTTCACAAAAAAGCGTCAAGTCCAGGAAATCAATGCTTTTATTGCTTGCAGTAAACGTGAAATTTAGCCAACGGTCTTGCCCATTTAGCCAATCAATGAACCTCTGTAGATCTTGTTTGATGTCCCAAATCAGCAAGACGTCATCGATGTAACGTTTCCAGTATAATATACTGGAAACGAAAGGATTTTTGTTGTTCAGAACACAGTTCTTCTCAAACTGACTAACATACAATCCCGCCACCGAAGGGGCAAAGGCACTGCCCATAAAAGTCCCATGGCATTGTAGGAATAGTTGTTGGTTGTATTCAAAATAGTTCTCTTTTAGAGCCATGTGACAGCATTCCAAAATGAAATGGCGAGGGGTGTGGTAAGTCCATTCTTCTTGGAAGAGTAAGTCTTCAAGCATTTGCAGTGTTTCATCCTGAGGTAAACTTGTGTATAAGGATTCGACATCTAACCCCACTAGGAGCATAGTATCTGGATCGAAATCCTTATTCACAATTTGTATCAAAAGGTCACGAGTATCCTTTAAATATGTAGGTGTCCGTTGTACAACAGGTTTGAGGAACTGATCCGCAAACTTAGACAGAGGTTCGAGGAGAGAACCAATGCCCGATACTATTGGGCGACCAGGTGGGGGTGATTGGTTTTTGTGGGTCTTTGGTAAGGAATAAAAGAAAGGGACTTTTGTTGATCTTGGTGTCAAATAGTCGGCTTCCTTCTTCGAAAGGTTTATTATTTTTTTTCACCTTATATAGTTGCAGTAGTGTAATTCCAACGGGTCCTGACGAAAGCCTTATGTGGCTGAAACATGTTGACCATTCTACTTTCACAACTGATAGTGATATTTGTTTAACACACTATCTTCACTCTGCTTTTAATCTTGCCAGTATGATGACCTCCCCTTAATAAAGTTGTTTCTTGGCATCACACTAGGCAATCTTAACACACATACCCTTTCACTACTTCACAAAACTTCTTTTTAGCACTGCAACAATACTCTATTCTCAACCCACCTATACTTTTTGCAGGCTCTCCATCACAGGTCGCTAGTATTCCTCTATATACAATCAAGGAGGTACTTAGCAGATACAAGTTCCTAACAAAATCCAGATGATGAGACTCCGCCAGTGGGTGGGCTGATGGGTATTATCTCACTCTCTTTCTGCTCTCCTTACACAAACTACTTATGAATTTGCTGGCTCATTGTAGCTTTCTCTTTAGACCCTTAGCATCCCTGTTGTGTTCATCACCATGGAGTCCCAGGAAGGCCAGAAGGATGGAGGTGACGGAAAAAGGAAGCTAAAATTCAGCAAGGCTGAGCTCCAGGTGCTGGTGGAGGAGGTAGTGCAGCATTACAGCCAGCTTCTTGAGAGACAGTCCCTGCAAGTAGCAGAGTCTGTCTGGCGATCCAGAGCAAAGTAAATGCCCTAGGGGTCACACATCGGGAAATTGAAGATATCTAAAAAAGGTGGTATGATCTGAGGATCAACACCAAAAAGAAGATTGCAACCCAGAGGAAAGAATCCGCAGCCACAGGTGGAGGGAAGAGCCGTGCACCAAGCCTCACTGAACTGGAGCAGCTGGTGGAATCCACCATGGAGCCGGAATGCATACACGGGATTGGGGATGCTGACAGCTCAATCAGAGCTGCAAGAAAGAAAGGTAAGATGCATGGACAGGAATCCCCACCCATTCCCTGGCCCCTTCCCCAATGTGGGTGACTGAATCACAATCCAGAACACATGTCAGTACTCACCAGCAATGCATCATGGTAGTCGTAGTCATAGGAACATACATCAAAGCAGCCAACACAGAATACAGCATGCCATGCCACACTCCCCATACACAAGCAGTTGAGGCTTAGGAAATTGTGTGATAGGAATGTGTTTAATGAAGACACACAGGTGATCATTGTCCATGTCTGCCCACAGGAGAGTCATCGCGCAGTGCAGCGCAGGGAGGGGAGGCGAGTGCACCAGCAACGGCTGCGAGGGAGAAGCCTTCAGACACATCAGGACCCAGCACTGTCCCTGAGGACACTTCCACAGCGCAGGCACCCACAGCATTGGAGGAAGACACCACAGCACAGCCACTGTCACCCCTGCTGTTTGGGACACAGCCTCCAGAAGCACCTGCAGGTGGCTCAACACCAACCTCAGGGTCCTTTGTGCATGTGATGCCAAGGAGGCAGGATGTTCCACCACTCAGGATCCTAGAAAGCTCTGATGAAGAAGAGGTGGAGGTTCACACACCTAGCACTCCACCACTGGCTGGCAACGCAGGGCAACAGGGGTCATCAGGATCTGTGCGTGCAAGTGTCCGTGGTCGTAGGGCACGTGAGCGGGACGAGGGGCAGGATATGCAGGGTGTCTTTGCTGGTTTGGAAACCACTATGGTGAAGATCCAGCGCATGCAGGCCAAAGGGATCATGGCAGTGCACAGACAGGTGCACATCCTGAACAGCAGGATGTCAAACATTGATCTGGGGATATGCTCCATGGCCCTAGGAATGGAGTCCATGGCAAAAGGAATAGAGTCCATGGCAGAGGGGGTGAGGGCAATGGGTGTGCGCATGGGTTCCCTCTGTGACATGCTAAAGAGTGACCAGACAGAAAGGCGCAGGAATAGGCACGTACTTAAGCAGCAGAATAAGAATATCATCAATCGGCTGGCAACTGCAACCACCCTGCTATGCCGCCGGTCAGTGAACATGCAGACTGACATTGTGCACTGCTGCAGTGACTTGTCCAGGGGGATGGGGAGAGTGACCTCTGCTATGGAGGTACTGCTGACACAGCAGCCAGCCACTGCTGGTAACATGTGTGTCGGGGACACAGAGGAGTTCACAAGCAGGAGTGGATACAGCACGCCTGTACAGGACGTTCGTCGGAGCAGCAGGCTCCATGCAGAAGACCTTGGCACCACTGCGCAAGTTGACCCCCTGCCCCGTAGCTTCCACACCATATTGCGTAAGCGCAGGCATTAACAAATAATACTGAACACAGGACAGGTCACAGTGATGTGAACTTTGGCCACCCAGTGTGAAATGCGGATGTTGTTTGATTCATGTGGCCTGGTATATGTGAAGTGCAGTAGTGCATATTAAACTGAGTGCTTCAGGAACTAAACATGCCTGGGTCTCCTCACTCTATTAGAAATATCTGGTTGTGATTTCTGCGCGTCTCGGTCTCCCATCTGTTGCTGCCGCTGCTCCTACTGCATTGTGATCGGCTGGTTCTGTCCCATCATCTATGTCCTCATGATATGTGATTTCTACCTCTGTGCCCTCCTTGGTGGCAAGATTGTGCAGCATGGCGCAGGTCGCAATAATTTTGCAACAGATCAGTGGCGTGTACTGCCGTGCACCTCCACTCTTGTGGAGGCAGCAAAATCTGCTTTTAAACAGTCCAAAAGTGCGTTCCACCACGCAACGTGTTCTTCTGTGTGCCACGTTGTAACGCCTTTCACTCCTGGTGGATGGATTCAGGTAGGGGGTGAGGACAAATTAACGCAGGGCATATGCCCTGTCACCTGGGTGGAAAATGAAATAATGATTAGTCACATACTCATGATTGATCCTTCTGCATTGACTATCAGGGTGTCTCACAGTTATTTACCTAGCAGGTATCCATCCCCAAAATAATCCAGCAACAAGGCGTCTGTATATCCCACTATTCTGGAAGATGTAGGAGTCGTGGGTACTCCTTGGAAATTTGGCAACAATATCGGTAGTGATGTTGGCAGCGTTGCAGATCACCTGCACATTGATTGAATGCGTAGACTTCCGGTTTCTATAAATGTGTTCTGTTGCTGCAGGTGGGCATAGTGGGATGTGCGTGCCATCGATACAGCCTATGATGTGTGGGAAGTGTGCAAGTTGGTAGAAATCGGTTTTGGTCTTTGCTAGTTCAGCAGGTGTGTCAGGGAACTCAATGTAGTGTCCCATCCTCTACATCATGGCGTCAAGGAATTTCCTGAAGAAACGTGACAGGCAGCTCTGGGACACCCCATCTGCCACAGCAATCACATTCTGGTAGCTCCCAGAAGCAAGAAGGTGTAGGCAGCACAGCACCTGCACATGGGGTGGGATGGCGTGTGCTCTTGGGGTTGGGTCTTCCAGATATGGGTGGAGGTCCCTGATCAAGTCCAGGATGGTTCTGGGGTGTAGTCTGTACCTTTGCAGGATCTCTGGTTCAGTCAGTTGGAAGAGGGTGATCCTCTGACTATACACCTGCTCCTCCCCATGTTGCATTTTGGGGCCTTCTTTTATATCCTGCACCTGGTTTCCACCTGCTTTCAATCCGTGGTAAATACCGACTCTTAAATACCGATTTTCATGGTATTCGGTATTTTTTGGGTTTCCTACATCTTGATATGCCATTTTTACCATTTCTTATTTACCGATTTGGTATATAAGAATTCGGTATATTCCGATTCGGAAAATACCCATTTCTTATTTATCGACTCGGTAAATAGGAATTCTGTATATTCCGATTCGTGAAAAACCGAATCTGTATTTTACCGACTGGTTTTTACCGATTCGGACACTTTTTTTCCACATACATCTCGAAACTCTTATTCCGGTCGGTAAGGGCCGAAATTACCGAATTTCGGTCGTTACCGACCGGTATTTGGCTACCTACATCGGGCCTCTAGTGTTTTGAATAAAACAAAAGTGACACTAAAATCGTGATTCGTGATGAGGACTTAAAGTCTGGAGGGGACATGGTTCTTGGCTAAGCGTTTTACGTAACACAACACACAATGCCTGAATATGATGATGCTGGCGAAATATATTTGTTTATGTCTAAAATATCAATTACTTTTACACCTGGGTGGGTAAATGGGGCCAGTGTGGACTATTGTTTTGGTAACAGAAGCAGAACTGAAGATCCTGCACTGAGTTGGTGTTGCTTTCACCACATATGCCCCACCAGGTGTATGATCAATTAGTGGTGAAAATTATTGAATCCCACCTCCATACATCACAGAGCCAGGGAGAAGAGGCTTGGGGGTTTGATGAATGGATGAGAAAGGCTATTGAGTGAAAGGTATAAAAAAGAGAAACACTGCATAAAGACAATATTCCTCTGTGCACTGAGTAGCCAACCATCTCAATCTTTTGTCAGAGGAAAAAGAAACAAATGAATGACTATGATACAGTTAACTTAAATGCAATACATTACAAACCAAACAGTCCATCAGCCTCAGAGAGACCCAAGTTACATTATTATCTATCCAAATGTTCTGTCAGTCACCTAGGTTTGCAAAATTGTAAATACAGAATAGTAAAAGAAAAATGATACTGTATTGCCAGATTGGGAGGTGCATCTGCATTCTTCTTGGATTGTCCGCCAATCTTGGGTGCCTGCCTGAGGCAGTCTGGTAAGGTAAGCATGAGTGTTATGGTGTTTTTGCCTTTTTAGTGTAGGACAAGAGAAGGCCTGCAGATAATAAAACAAAAATGAGATTGTAGAATCAAGGAGAAGGACAGAAGGTAAACTTCATAAGGACTGCACCCCAAAGACTCAGAGGCAGTGCAAGATAGAAACATAGCCCATTGTAATCATTCATTTTATGACTGATATGCGATCAATTAGATGAAAGCGATTACAACAACCAACAATCACAGACAAGTGGCTGCATGTATCAGGCTGATTAAACTCGCAACTGTCATGATCATCATTATAATATGTAGCCTAGTGCATGCACAATGTGATGACCACCAAATGCATGTGTCCAATTACCTATAAAATCAGGCCCTTCTCCAAACCACCACATAGTTTCAAATGTGAGCAAGCTGGCAGTGGAACACACACTCACCAACATTCCATTTCCCAAATCAAGTAAAATCAACGCACCACTCACCACCATTCCACAAAGTTGAGTAGGCCTCTTAGTCATCACCATGTTAGTTTCTGTGAAGTTGATAACTTCCTTCTTCTGTCAGTTGTTGACGTAGTCACGCCCTGAGTCCTTACATCATCCCCCTGACTCAGAGTAATGTACTCAACTCCTTACAGACTGAGTCCCAACTCAAATGTGATAGATCGAACTATAGGACAATGCTGTTGATGAACAACAAGAGAAACATTGACATTTTTTGTGTAGACTAGATTAATTTGTGTTTGTTAGCTAACAGGACTGGCTGGGTATTTGATGAGTATGAACTGTGAAGCAAAAAACGAAGCAGTGGACCTGGAAAACAAATCTTGCTACGTGTTAAAGGGGAAGGAAATAAATGACCTTCAGGAAAAAATGATCACCTGTCGTCGTTATACCACTAACATTGTAAATCATCACAAACACAATCAAGCTTAATAGTTATAGTTAAACTCCCAGTCTCAGTGCCTGCCACCACATGAATCATCTCAACCATCTCAATCATCTCAACACACTCACAAACAACAATCATTCATATCAACCTTTGGTGCTTGCATGCCACCATTTACCTGTTCTAATTCAAGCACGGTGACCGTGGTACATTGCTCATCCTCTTTGTTTCATGCAACACACATTGCCCAATCTTGTAGATCAAATAATGTGGGGAAGTCCGGTTAGGGGAATAAACAAAGGATAGGCAGGCACAGGATGAAGGCAGTCACATTTTGTCCCCAGGGGTATGGGGCGTAGTCTTCTTCACTACATACTGAAGAAAATAGAAACCTTCTCAGGGGTCTCACTGATACACTGAAGAGATTGGCACAGAAGCTGTAATATCAAAAGACATATTTATTAACCTCACATGAGGGAGACTACATCACACAGTATACCCAGGTAACTGTAGGAGGCATTCTAAGGAGTACAGAAAACAGGGGCCTTATATATGCTTAGGGTTACATAGTCGGATTAAAACCAAGGGGAGGTCCTGGCATGTACCAGCATGCAAAATGACTAATATGGGTATACAAGATTTGCTTGCTCAACAAAGTAGGAGGAGAGTCATTTCTCCCTACATCTGCAAGAATAGCCTGACAGTTATAACTTAAGAGCAGGTGCATTCTACAAGCTAGGCCTATCTGAGCACGTGTAATGCTCTGGAAGAGGGAAATAGCACATGGCGAGCACATGGCTAACTAAAATGGCTGCCAAGTACAAAATGGCTTTCAGCTCATACTAACAGATCCCTGCAATCTTTAACAGACAGTCCTTTTAGCATGAGCTAAAGACATTCCTATCATCTAGTAGGAACATAGAAAATATTTGCACATTTATTTTCGTAAATTTATCAATATCGTAATTCATTGCTATGTGGGCATTATTCACTCTAAACATTTCATTAAGCGGGTATATATGAGGTATAAGCAGGAGTACAAAAGAAACAATGCATTGGGTCATAATTAACATAGAGAGGAAAGAGTAATGACTATACTCACAAACAGAATTATCAAATTTCTAGCCCCAAGCAAAAAGCAAATCCTAGAACCATCTAGTAAAAACATTTTCAGGGCTCCTATGCATTTCAGTGACCATTCATTTCAATTTCAGAATAGCCAACAGCACATATCTAATAAAAACATCTTCAATAGACTTTTCCAGTGTTCCCTTTATGAGGGCTAGAATATCAATCATATTTTTAGGAAGAGGGCAAAGTAACATTGGTTAACTGCTCAGGAAAACGTTTTTCGTGTAGAATAAATATTATAAGAAATACAAATATTAAGGAAGTCATACAGATTATTACAAAAACAATCCTGGCTCCCAGGGACCAGGAGGACCACACAGGGTCATGGGAATTAGGACTAGAACATGCGAAGGGCTGCACCTCCTCAAAAACAGGACGTCCAAAAGGGTACATTATTAACAAAAAAAGAAGTCCTTGGGAAATTGAAGCCGCTGTACAACCAGCCAGAGGGGAGTCTTCTCCCTGTGTCTGTTTGAGCCTCACAAGCAGGCTCTTGTTGTTTCCATGGTGGAGCTGCACAACTCGCATTTCAAGAATCACGGCCCAGTTTCAACGGAAGAGTTTCTTCTTTCAGGATAGGGCAATCACTCCCCAGGCCAAATGCTCTCAGCAATCCTGTCCAGTGTCTCGGCAAGGGCACCAGTTTTCTTCACTTCAATATAACAGGCACCAGAGACACAGCACCTGTACCCTAAACTCAAGTCCTTCCCTAACTCCTATATTACTCTATTGGCGCACTACTCTTTGTTAGGGCCACATATTGCATCCAGTGTGCCAGGTATCTCTTGACCAACAAACAAAAGTGCAAACTTGCATTCACTTTGGGACCAGGATTCAGAGGCCTGATGCTAGGATCTCTGAAGCAACCCTTGTTTCAAAAGGGGTCACCTCAAGCAAAGCTTTCTCGCCATTCTGGTCGGTCTGTGATTCTCAGCTGGGCATCAAAGACTTGAGCCACGATTTCTCCTTTCTGATTTGTGACGCCGTCTTTCGCCCAAGACAGTGGCAGGGGTACACAATTCACATCCCAGGGCTTCCGCCTTCACTGAGGTCCTAGTTGCCAGAAACGCCTGCGCTGGTTACCTTCACTTAGGCTTCAAGCTGGACTGGTGCTGACTCCCCAAGCTGATGTCTGGGCCCCTCTGGCAATGGTTGTAAGGCAGAAAATATCTATTGGTGGACAGAACAAAAGGTCTTTAGAAAAGGCACAGAAATAAGCTATCAACAGAGAGGATAGTCTCAGAATACTTCTAAGTCTTGGGACGCCCCATATATTAGCAAGGCATCCAAGAACCACTTTCATCTATGTGAGAGTAAAAAAAACAACAGCCTGGACCTATTGGCAAATACAAAAGGAACTCTTTGATGAACTGACAAGAGTAATACGTCACCCAATCCCAAGCAGCCAAGGAAGTCTGTATTCATCCACTAAATTCTGAGGAAAAGAAAAAAACAATACAGACATACCCTAAATCCTTACATTGATGTATTCCTATATCATTAATCTGAAGACACTCAAGAAAAAGGAAATGTTCTGCACTTTTACTCATAGACTGTACATTACTTGTACGGGACTGCAGACACTTCTAAAATGATTTCTCTTAATAAAAGCACCTACATTGTACACTTAGGACCATGCTCTCATGTTATAGGAGCAGCAGTAAAATCTAAAACTGCTAATTTAACAGGGATTCTCATTACATAAAGAACGAAAAACTTCAACATAGTTGGTACATTTTCTCCAGCAGAACATGTTGTGACAAACAAACTCCTATAAAAAAATATTTTCTTAAAAAATGTTTGCTAAGGATCACATGGGTGGCTTCCCTGCATTCTACTTTTCACAATCCAACCTAAGCAACATCAGCTCTAATAAGGACTGTCAGCTTATTTACACAGACTAGCTAATCAAAACTAGCAATGCCCTTGCAAAACTATGTAGCATGAGAATAACATACAATAATGGTATTATCACCTAAGAATTGTAGAACAAAAACTACCCACATCTAATTCCCCTTAAAGGTCAAATAAGGGAACAGCAATCTAGCCTACTCATCCTTTCATAATTTCATCAGACAGGATGGGCAATAACATAGCATATTTATTTATTCATTTTACTAATGTTAACAATGTTTAAAACAGCTTTACTGAATAGCCAATTAAATGTCTCATGGCTATTTCATAGACAGTTTAGACAGGCTCAAAAGAGATTGATAGAAAACATAAATTTGCATACCCTTAATTTGTAGGGGAGCTAGCCTCCTTCCCCCATTTTGAAAGTTGAAAACTGAAACAGGTTTCACTTCTGTCAACATTATCAACCACTATTTGTAGCAACTGGGCATAAACATATTCGGAGGAGGTAAAGAGCACATTGAGCTAGCTAAAAACATGTATAACCAACCACCAATTCCTTTAGCAAGTATACTAGTTATTACATTAGGGCACATGAATTCAAACTAAATCTCATTGCCTCAGCCCTTGCACAGTAATCTTCAAATTAAAAGCATTAGTGCTGTATACATGGCAGAGCTATCTGTTAATCAGAGCTCACATATACCATTATATTGCCTTGTTCATATGAGTGCATCAAAATCTGCTTTTGCCAAAAAAAAGTAAGCAAAACTTCTCCTTCTCTCCCTGCGCTGCCATGTGTCTTTCAAAAATTGGCAGAGGTCAAAATGTCAAAGGCAAACCTCGCTCTGAGCCCTGCTAGGCTTCTAAATATAGAACTCGACCTTTAACCCTTTACCAGCTGTCCTATTTTGTGTGCAAGACTTTCCATGCGGTTCCCCCCGATTCAAAGTGACCCTGGAGACTTCTCGCTGAAAAGCAGACATATTCCCCTCCTGTGTGCCAGCAATTTAGAGGTAAGAGAATAACTTCTGCTGGTTTTCATATTTATTGTCAATTGTAAGCAGTGTGCAGTATACTTTTCTAGCAGTATAGAGGCCAGCTATTCATTCTATACTTACATGTGTGCATTTACTGAAGCCTAAGAGCAGTTTGAAAGCTGCTCTGAGTTGCAGAACTGCATTCAAATAGTGAATTTTGCCCAATTTCGACTTTGGTGTTTGAGGCAGTTAAAAATTAATATCCTACAATGTTGTGGCATATTAGTCATCCCCAGAATGTTCCCTATACATTCCAGAGATGGGGCATCAGAAATGTATAAAGTATATCCTTACAAAAATAAGTTTTGTATGCCTGGGTAAAGTGACATTTCACATTTAAGTTTCCTCCTATTGCGGTACAGCACTGCTTAAATTGAACTTTGATGCTAGGAGTTCACAGCATGATTATTAGGCTTCATAAAGATTAAAAAACAATTGTAATGCACTTATTTTTTATAGCTAATTTTTTCATATAATCAAAAAACGTTTTTTTTATAAAAACAATCATTTTGATGGTTATACATATGAAAAGCAGGCTTCATTCCTTTTTGCATTCAACAAATATTCATTTATAACCCTAAGCACAGAAGCCTTACTTGAAATATGAAAATTCTGCACCACTTTTTAATGGACAGTCATTATTTAACATCAGAACCACGGATGTGTTATGTAAAAAGGCATTAAGAAAGGAAAATCCCTACTGTCAATCTGTTCTCTGTTATCCAAAATAATGAAACTGTATTTCTAACTTTTAAAACAGCAATGTGAAAGGCAGGGTTTTATACCGTGCTTGCACTGTCTTAAGATTTAGTTGACTTCAGCATTCTTTTCTGTGGCCATGCGAACAGGAATAGCCACGTGCTATTTATGCAGCTGTTGGTTGAGCAGCAGGCGTCGAATTATCACGCCTTTCTCAGGAGAGAAAATCCTTTTTCTGTATTTCTAATGTCTTGACAAAGTGTAATCTCTTTTGGTTGTGTGAGACAGCTGCTTCTCAGTGAGACAGTTAAACACAGCTGTTGGAAAGCTTTTTTTTCTCTGGTGCTGAAAGAAGGCACGTCACAGTCTATTTAAAAAATACTGAGGCATTTCAATGGTGTCAAATCTATCTTTCTATAATGTGTGTTTAGTTCAGCAGCAACCAAATTCACTCAGGTGAATGAATGCCTTTTAATATCTAATAGAATGTATCTAAGGAAAATGCTGTATCATTTTGTATGTTAGTCATAATTATTACAAAGTACACAATTTCGTTTTTGAGGCCTAATTTATTCCTATTGTATGTGAATTCTAATTTTATCTTTAGCATTCTGGCAATTTGCACATATGTATAGTTTCTTACTTTGTCAATTTAATAGTAATATGTAGCTTTTTCTTACTTTGTCAATTTAATAGTAATATGTAGCTATGTGGCATATGTTATATAATTGATTTCTGGATTTTTATTAATTAATAGGGATTACATTACATTTTGCATAACAGAATGATGACAACATAAGATAAACAAACACATTGAGCTCATTCCAGACATTTACAGAAGGGGGTCATACACTCAGAACACACAATACAGCACCCTTAAGGGTAGCCATTCTTACACAAAAAGCACAATCGCTATTTACTCATACAAGTACCACCGATGTCAAACCACAAACCACATAGACATTTAAACACACCTTTATCCCACAAATCAACACTTAGGACAGAAACAAAAGACATCCCACAGACTGTACTTAAACCAAACCATTTGTAAATACTAGTTGTAAGTCATATTTACAAGAAGAGCTTCTCAATAGTAGCCCAAAAGACTGCACAAAAACAGCCCAAAAACTGTTCCATTTTGAAGAAGCCAAAATAGACCAAATCCACTAGATTTGGCTGGCAGACCACCAAAAAACACTCTGCATATCACCACTTATTAAAGTGCGCAGAATAGGATCCTTTTTATGTACATATTTTAATTCCATGGGGTACGTAGTCACCAAGGAAGAAATGCGTTTTTTATACCTAGACCTATTTAGGTATCCCCTCTAGGGGGGCCGGCTGATTCTATTTAAATCTCATTATGGTACCTTCAAAAAGCAACACATTCTTTGATGTGCATTTGAAACAGGCATGCCAAAAATATTGCAGTATATACAATATTATACGCAAAGTAGCACTTAAGTAATGTGCCGTTCAAATTTTATAAAAAGTAGAGAAAAGTCTCCTCATTACCTGCCTACACAAATTGCAATTCATATATGTCCATATCCCATAATCTTTGGCCTAAACCAAAACAAATCACATGTCGTTGACCTTTCCAAAGCTATAATCTCAAAAATCTCCAAAGCACAAATCTCCAACCTCTCAATGCCAAGTTCTGAATGACCTAACAGTCGTTTTTAGAATACTCACGCCAAAAAGGTTCTCAATCAGGAGCGGTAAACATTTGGAGGATCAAACCAGGAAGACCAGAAATATACTGGGCTGCAGACACATAGAATCTCCAGAATCTCCGTGCACAGAGTACCTCCTTAGTAGAGTCCTGTCCTGTCCTCCTCAGTAGGTTCCTGTCTCCTGTCAAGACCACTCCCTTGGATAGCCACTTCTCTGATGAGGTCCGCGTTGAGCGCCATTTGAAGAAAATAGAAACCTTCTCAGGGGTCTGACTAATACACCTGGTCCTTTTAAACCAACAAAGAAAAGATTGGCACAGAAGTTGTAATATCAAAAGACATATTTATTAACCTCAGATGAGGGAGACTACGTCACACAGTACCCTCAGGTATCTGTAGGAGGCATTCTAAGGAGTTCAGAAAACAGGGGCCTTATATATGCTAAGGGTTACATAGTCAGCATAAAACCAAGGGAAGGGCCTGGCATGTACCAGCATGCAAAATGACAAATATGGGTATACAAGATTTGCTAGCTCAACAAAGTGGGAGGAGAGTCATTTCTACCTACATCAGCAAGAATAGCCTGACAGTTATAACATAGGAGCAGGAGCATTCTACTAGCTAGGCGTATCTGAGCATGAACAATGCTCTGGAAGAGGGAAATAGCACATGGCTAAATAAAATGGCGGCCAAGTACAAAATGCCTTTCAGCTCATGCTAACAGATCCCTGCAATCTTTTACAATACTGGTCTAACTCCAATCTGGCAATACAATATAGAGTGTCTAAAATGGTGGGGCTGCATTAGTCAGTCAGACATAAACAAACAACATAATATAATGTCCCCTTAATATTTTTTTTGTCCTCAAAGCAGTTTGGCAATAGAAATAGAAGGTTCTATGGTGTGTGCCCCAGGCCTAGTAGTTAGAGAATTAAAGTTCGTCCTCAAACTCAAGGGTTCACCTGAAGGTTGGTCAGCTAACATATACCACCATGACTGGAGTCTGACCAGTCACCCTAATCCTCCTCCTATAGTACTTCAGGTATAGTGCAATTTAGTGGTATAACGTGCTGTTTCATTTTGATCATGGTTAATATCTCCACATTTTGGGGCAAGTGACTGTATAGTGTAGTTTCTATATTCCCAATAGGCTCTGCGCATTGGAATAATATAAACAGCAGTGTAGACGTAGGACTGAGGTCGACTAGGTCTCTACTTATTATATTAGACTTAAGGTTTGCCAGCTAGCTCAGAGGTCACTAGAAACTTTCTCGAATAAACAAGGAGGAGTTTAACTTTCCTGGATAGACAAGAAGGGATTAGCTTCTGACAACCATATAACATGACAACTTTGCTCCCTCAGAATAAGAGTGTATCTCTAGAGTTGTGTGAAAACAATAGACAGCTATTTCACTCAGTCAAGTGTGCATACTTAGTTTCACCAGAGTGCAGAGAAAAGAGAGACAGGCGTTTTCAATAAAAGGTGTTATTTATTGAGCAGTCTTCTTTCTCATGCAAGAGAAATGAATTGCCACAATTGCAATACTTAGAGTAAAGTAAAGTGCTTACAGTAAAAGGAGTACTATGAAATAATACTGTAAAAGCATTGATATTCAATACAATTAAAAAATTTACTTTATTTGGTTTATCACAACCTTAAAAGTGTACATGTAGTAAAATAAATATCAGTATAAAACATGGTAAAAATATGTTCCTTAAAATTTACAAGTAAAAAAAGAAGAACGCCCAGGTTTTAATCTGTTTCGCTTTTCAAGAGTAAAGTCTCTACTAGAGTCATGAATTTTACTCCGCGGCATATAAGGATGTTCGATGATGCGCCCAGCCAGTTAGTGACTGCCTGCCTGCAGGTGCGGATTCTTAAAACGTTTAAGATTGATTTCAACAAATGTCTTATTTTGTTTTTTACTGTCTCGCACTTGCACATTAAATGGTACAAACTTTCTGTATGATACCCACACAGGCGTCATGTCTTTTCTTGCTGATTACTTTTCCAAGTTGGTATTAGATCTTTGGAGCAATGATCACCCATTCTATATGCCATGAATTTTATTTTCAACGATAGCCGAAAATGAGCATCAAGGTAAAGTTGTGGTTTTAATCTTTTATATGAATTGATTACAGACCAAGCATGGCGGCGTTTGGCTAAAATCCTTTTGTCTTCTAGCAAGGATAGTGACTTTGCATTTAGCTTGCAAACTTTGTTGAAAGTTGTTCGTTCCAAATGGCTGTTACAAACCTCCTTGAGTTTTAGTGACTCCAGGGCAATTCCCAGATAAGAGCCCCAAGTGTTTGGTTCTTTTTCTTCAAATTGTTTCTTAATTTCCAGCCAGCAAAGGTTGTTTAGTGTTCCTGTTTCTGATGCTCTGAGTTTCCAGCACCATTTTGCAAAGATTGCTTTCCTCTGGAAGACTTGATTTTGTAATCCGAATTTCAGGCGTATTTGTGCTGGAGACGATCCATTAAAAAGATTAAATACGGATTTATATACTCTAATCTGTTATTTATTTAGAATGTCGATTTCTTTCCCATGCCATATTTCTACCCCATAAGACAAAGTGGGTAACAGTTGAGCTGCCATGACCTTTAGAAGATGGCCGTATGAGGGGCATTAAAGTTTTTTTTGGAGTAATTTATAGGCGAAGGTCAACGATTGTGCTTTTGCTGAGATATCTCTTTTTTGTTCTACCATTGACATGTTTCTGCATAATTTAATACCCAAATATTTATATGTGGCTGTTTCCTCAATTTGGATATTCTTTGCATACCATCTGAAGGAGCCTTTACTCGGGCCCGCCAGTCTCACGACCTTTGTTTTTTTGTTGTTAAGTTCAAAACCTACTATGCCGAGGTACTCTGTTAATTTGTCTATGACCCTTTGTAACCCTATAGGTGTGTGGCTTAGAACCACAATGTCATCTGCGTATTGCAGAAACTGAATTGCTTCGTTTGCCAGTTTCGGTGGGTGCCCATTAGCCTGTAGCAGATAACTATTTAAATCTGCTAGATACACATTAAATAGGCTTGGCGAGAGCACACAGCCCTGTTTAGGTCCATTTCTTATGTTTGTTTGTTTTGATAACCGTCTCCCATCACCAAGTTTTATTTTGGCCCATGTTTCACTGTATAAGGTGATTAATATGTCTATTAATTTCTGCGGGAGGCCCCAGGATTCTAGCTTTTTCCATAACCGGTCTCTTGGCACTCTGTCGAACGCAGATTTTAGATCAAATGTAGCAAGCCAGCAGTCCAACCTTCTTTTTTTCTGCTCTTTCTATTAATAACGACAGAACGGTAAGGTTTGTCGTACATCCCATGCCTTCTCTAAAACCCGTTTGGAACTTCGGGACTATATTGTTGTTATTTATCCATTCCTGAAGATGGCTTAATATACATGATGAAAAAAGTTTTGCCTCTATGTCGATGAGGGCTATCAGCCTATAGTTCCCTGGTTCCAATCTGCTCCCGTTTTTGAAAATGGGGTGGAAGATGTTGCCATACCAGGACCTTGGTATCTTTTTATCAGTGAAGAGTTGGTTGAAAAGTGGGGTAAGGTAGTTTGCCCAGAAGTCAGGTTCTTGTTTAAATATGGCGTTTGGTATCCCATTGGGGCCTGCTGCGCCCTCGGTTTTCAATTTTTTTTATCAACAGAGTCGTTTTTTCACTGTTGTCAACTGGGAATTCTCCGTAGGTGCCCCACTTGGTGTTTCTTTTTCCCTTTTGTATGTTCCGTGCGTTATTACTTCATTTCCCACATCCATTCCCTTGTTTGTTTCCTTCCTCGGTTCTATGCACGGGGATTGCCACATATGATAGTTGTATAGGATGTCTATGTGATTCAGCCATGCGGTTTCACTTATTCCTATATTTAGCTGCCCTTCAGTTCCTTTTGATAAAATATTGATTAGGCCCCAGAATTCGCTGCTATTTGGGAGTTTACTTGTCCTTAACAGGTCTACCCATATTTTCCCAGTGTGTAACCTTTTTGCCTTTCCACAATCTTTTTTGTATTCTTTTCGCATTTTCTGTAACTCGCTATTGTCTATAACCACTCCCTGTCTGTTTAAAGCAGCCAATTGTCTTAAATTTTTGGCAATTTCCTTTTTTTTACTCTTAGCTTTGTGGCGGTTTATGGGCGTCATATGCATGTTTCAATGTTGGCTTTGCCGGAAATTTTTCTAGCAGGAGTGTATATAGATTTTACCAATTTTTTGCAAGCGAGTGAGGTTCTGATGTCTGTATATTTTCTACTTGCGTATACGCTGTTTCCATTATCTCATTTGTTATAACACCTCTCCATTTGAGTTTCCTTAAATTGTTAACTTCCGGGATTGAGGCTAGCGACGCGATACCTGCTTTTTGTTGTGAATTTAAATTCAGTATAGTTTCCTGCGGGAAATGGTCACTTTCGGGTCGAATTATAATACCAAAATAATTAACCAACTGTATGAACTCTTTACTAATCAATGTGTGGTCTATTATGGATTTTTTATTTCCACACATGTAAGTGATTTTTGCGGGTTGATCGCCCTTTGTGTTTCCATTAAGCGTCATTAGTCCCAGCGATTCCAGGTCATTCCATGTTGCTTGGATTTTGCATTTGTTACTCTTTACTCTTATCAAGTTAATGTTGAAGTAACCTGTGATCAGCATCCCGTAGTATTGGGGAGTTATTTGTAATGTTTTTATTAAATTTATCAGTTCTATCAGTTTACTGATTTTTGTGGTCTTCTCAGGGTGAATGTAAACATTTAAAATCAGTAACTTCCACCCAACTTCTATATTGATTTGTTGTTTTCTAGCTTTATAATTTGTATCCAATTTACCCCAGAGTCCATTATCTCTGACTTCCAACTGAACTTATTAGTTATAAATGTGGACAGACCCCCCCTAGGGTGGCCGTATTTTGCTATTTTTTCCGCCATCACATGGTGTTCCTCGTATCCTATGATTTGTCTGGGGGTAACGTTCCATGTTTCTTGCAACAGAATTATGTCAAAAGAACCCAAGAAGGCAATTGTCTCACGATCTTGTTCCATTTCTTTGAAACCGTGAACATTCCATGAGCAAATTCTTATTTTCCTTTCCACTTTCATTTGGTCCTCGATGTATCTTTCTTGTCTTGTTCTTTCCGAACTGTTTCCATCAGGATCGATGCAAATTGAATACCTGTGCGATCCAAGATCTACATCTGGTCGGAGGTTTTGTGGGCCCGGTTTTTTGCTGGAAGACACGGCTTCCCTTCTTATTTGTTGGGTAATTGACTAATTTTTTGCTCCTCTTAAAACGGAAGATGTTAATACTTTAATATTTGTTACTGGGGGGGCCATGCTGTTTAATAATGGGTATGGATACTTTATTGGGGTGGGATATTCAAGCGTTATGCCCCAAGCCTCAAAGTCAGATCTTGTGGAGAAAATAAGGTCCGTTGTCTCCTTTGATACCCATGTGGTGCAACTCATTTCACATTCGGGATCCTTATTTGTTTGGACAAACTCTACTGCTATAAGGTCCTTGAATAGCCTTAGTATATTCCCCCGGTTCAACGTGTCCATTTTACCTTTTGTTGGATATTCTGGCCTGAATAGTAGTTTACGGCCTGTCTCTAAGGTAACCGTTTGGGTTGTCTGGAGTCTGGCTATGTTCACATCTTTCCTCTGTTTGGTCTCGGTAAGTGTCTTGCCTTGGGAGCTTAGCACTGGCTATTTCTACTGAATTGGATCTTAATGATGACATCGATTCTCTTTGGAACCATGATGCTGGTTCGGCTGGCCTATGCGTTGTAATCCGCCTCTCAAAATTCCTTTGCGTTTCCTTCTGAGGGACATTATGTGTTCCTTCGTAGTTTCCTACCGTGATTGTTAGTTTGGTGTTCATACTCATTGATTGCTCTAATTGCTCTCTTTGGATTTTGTGGTAAATTACTTTGCCAAATTAGTTTGATTTGCTTCCATCGCATTCCCCATTAGTCAACTTTGAATTATCTTGCGCTTTAGGTTCTTGTGGATTGTCTTTTATTTGCACTATAACCTGTGGTTTTTGTTGTTTGTTTCCTGATCCTCCTTGTGGTTTTGCTGTAACGTCCACTATTCTTTTTATTTTATTTGGAGGATTTATTTTTGTGATTCTATCATCTTTAGGAGTTCGTTGGAAGGTAAGCGTTGTCTTTGCTTGCTTTGTGTTTTTTAACGGATCAGTGTTTTCTTCTGTGTCTACCTCTTGATTTATAGCTTCTATTATGTCTGATTCTTCTCCCTGATCTATTGAACTCGTAATCCTTCTTTGTGCGAATATGGGGTAATTTTGACTTTCTTTTTTGGTTTTGGAAACATTCTTCCTGGCTTTCCGTGCTCGTTTACGTTGTCTTTTGGATTGGATTTCAGTTTTAACCGCTGACAAAAGTGTATTAGATTCTTCTTGACCTTTTTCGTTTAGTACCCTTTCTTCAGATAACATTTCTTTCTCAGGGGATAAACATTTGCTTTCTGTTTTTTTGTCTTAGAAGTTTCGGTCTTTGTTTCTTGGTATGACATTTCTCCATGAGACCTTGTTGTGCGTGTCACCCGTAAGATTTCTGACAGGATTGCTGGTAAGGTAGCCAGTTTGCCTATTATTTTCCCGCAGTCGCAGTTTGGTGCCGTTGATTTACCCTGTGTTAGTGTTTCCTTTATTGTTTGTCTTGCATTGTGATCTGAGATTGTTTCCAATTTAGTGTTTATTCCTGCTATATGCATTATGATTATATTCATTAGATCCACCTGAACGTCCAGTTTGTCAGATTGGAGATTTAAGACATTGATTGCTTGCTGTAAACTTTTTAGTAATAGATCGCTCCAGGGGGCCGTCTGTGTTATTGTTGGACGCGTCGGGCCCCTGCCATGGACTCGAAGCCACTGGCAGAGGAAATAGTTATCGCTGAGTGTTTTTTTGCATTTCCAAGTTGAAGACCACTTTTTTCAGGTTTACAATCCTTCCTACTGATTGAACTGGATATTGATTTTTTGGGTGTTGAGGTAATTTCCCGTTTTTCTGCCTTTTCTATTATTATTGACCGCTCTGTTTCATTGTTTTCCACTTGCCTTTTCCCCCCTGATTCCTCAGTTTTTTGTACGTTTACCTCCAGCATCTTCAGCAGTTCTTCTTCCTCGAAAATGGAGAATGATCTTGTCCAGTTTATCTTATGTGTATTCCCTTCGGCGTTCACTTGACATCCAATTTGGCTTTGATCATTATTTAAAGTTAGGCTATTTCCATTTTCTTCAATGTTTGTCTTGTCCGGTGTGGACATAAGTTGGCAGTTCGGTACATGGATCTGGGCTGTTGTTTTTAACAACCAGTTTTTAATCGTTAGTTTTTCTCGGGCAGAGTGCCCTTGCTACCTTCCAATTCATTACTTGGTTTAAGTATTGGCTGATTTTCTCGTTGTATCTGAGCATTTCCTTCCCATTTACTTGATGTATTTGAGTTTATTGGTTTTAATGGGCTTTGTAGGCTTTTTTCTTCTTCTGTTCTTGCGTAAATAGCCGCCATTTGATCTTTTAGAAAATGAAATTTGTGCCCTGGGTTTTTCTCCCCAAACTTGAAAAGTTCTGGAGTGGGGACTGGGATCAGGCTCTTTAATTCCTTCCCAGCGGTCTCCTGTGTTTTATTTTTGTTTACTTGCTTGCTTTGGTCTTTTGTTTGTATGTTGGTGCCTGTCGAATTTTTCCTGACCTCATGGTCTTTTTACAATTACTCAAAAGTGTTTTCCTACTAATCGGCTGGGATCGAAACTTATACGTATTATGGGATTTCCTTCCTATATAATCAATATTTTAGCTGGCTTTAACGTTTAGATGGTCTGGGAGTCTATCTAGGAAATGCCGATTTTCTTAAGTAGCTCTGAAGATGACTTTCTGTTACCTCCTGATGTTTAGGTGATTTACAAACGTTGTTGTTTGCTTGCTCTGACCCGCCGGCGGTATGGGGAATCACACAGCCCCTGATCCCCCTTCCGCTCCACTCCTTATGCCCATGCTGCTGTGGCTCTTTTGCCTCTCACAGAAACCTATTACAGAAACCTTTTTCCCTTGTCTCTTATCCCTTCGCCCTGCTCCCTATATTCTATTCGGGGAGACCTTTTCCCCCTTATTCCCCCAAGCCAACACACCCACCAATCAACACACCACGGCTTATGCCACGCCTTACCTCCAGGCCTGTCTGCTCTTCAGGACACCTGTCCACCGACTGTCGCAGGAAAGCTGTTCATATGTGACCAAGTGCGTGGCAGTGTGACTGTGACCTAATTCGGGCAGCTACCGTCAGGAAGTTAGCCGTTTTGGTGAATGGTGGAGGAGGTGGCTGGGGTGGTGACTGAGGTAATGGCGAAGGGACGGGTTTGGTGGGCGGGCAATTTGGTAGATAGAGATGGCGCGGGCTACGTTGTGCGCCTCTTTGATAATTAGGTGGACCTTCCAATGGTGCTGCTCCTTGTATTTGTTTTAGTTTGTTATGGCACGTAGTTCTGCCAAAACTTAAGCTCCCAAACTCATGTCACCCAAAGGTTTCTCTGTCCTCTTTAATGGTTCGTTACCTCCTCTTGGAGCCCTTCCGCCTCTCAGCAGGAGAAATCAGGAGGGGCCAAACACATCTGTAGAAGGGATGGCTCAGCTGACTGCTCCAAGCTGCTCAGAGCCAATTCCGCGGTTCCGTGGACTCTGTATCTGCTCTGCACTGTTTCCTCAGGTACACTGCCTCGGGGATCACCGGCGTTTAAACTAGCTGCCTTCCAGCCCTCTTTCCGCTGCAAACGGCTACTCACCGCAAATCATCCCGGGCAAGCACCAGATGGGCACCAGGCGCGGGAAGCTTCCACAGCTTCCGTGGACTACTGCGGGCTTCCCATCAAAGGCAGGCAGGCAGGCAGGCAGACAGGCGCGGCTTTGACTGGCTGTGAGCCCACGCCCACACAGCCAGCCCATTTCCTGGGTTTTTTCGGCGGCCGAGGGCAGACAAAGGCAACACGGCCACAGCTCACGGGTCAGTAAGCCGGTAGCGCCGGTGGCGCGTTTCTGCGTTTCGGCGATCGATCGTTCTCTGCTGCTGCTCGAACCGCGGTGCTCGCTGCTCCCTGCTCCCTGCTCACTGCTCGGCGTTCGGCGTTCGGCGTTCGGTGTACTGGCGGTCTGGCAACTGCGACCCTACGTCTGTTGCAGCAAGAGAATAAACCCATTGTATCCATCTTGGATGTAGTGCTTTAGCATTTGGAATGCTTGCTTTTGTTACTGCTTCTAGGGCAGGTACTGGTGTAACGATTATTATTCGTTTACCTTGTGCTAGGGCTCTTTCTTTTGCTACAGCAGTTTGAACCACAGTTAGATTTTTTTCAGTTGAACTGAATTTCATTTCAGCTTGTGTGTACAAGTGTGATTTGTATGCTATTGGTACCGTTTCTCCCTCATTTGAGGTTAGGTACGTCTATCCGCATCTTCCTGGGATGACTCGGATTACAAGGTTGCGTATGTTTTCGCAAGTTTGTAATTTTGTTTTAGCTAACATGTCTGTTTGCAATGATCTTAAAATTTCTGTGTGTTTCTGAGTCCAATTGATTGGTTTGAAATCAGGTTTTATTAATTCATAGAGAGGTTTAACCCTCTCTGCATAATTTAGAATGTATGTTCTTCCGAAATTCAGGAAACCTAGTATCGATTGTAAGTTCTTCAGCGTTTTAGGTGCTTGGAGTACAGCGCACTTCTCTAAGAAGTTGTCTGCTAGGCTTTTGCCTTCACTTGATAATTCATATACTAAAAACAGGACAGTTAGATGGGCAATTCGTGACTTTTTAAAGTTGAATTTATGACCCTCAGCTGCGAACCCAAGTATTATGGTGTTCACTCTTTTCAAGTGAGTATCCAGGTCATCATCTGTTAGGTAGATGTCATTGACATAAGATAATGCTTCATCATCATATATTTGTAGTAACTCTGTTACTCTTGCTGAGAATAATCCTGGGCTATTCTTGAATCCCTGTGGGAGTCGACAGAAATTTACTGTGACCCCATTATTGGGAAAGCGGTCAAATACCTGCTTTCAGGTGCAATGTTTTGACAAAAGAATCCATTAGAGATGTCTAATGTCGTTTTGTATTTTTTGCGCACAATGTTATTCATTAGTGCTGCACTGTGTGAGTTTTGTACTGCAAATGTTTTGCAACATGAGTTAAGGTGTCTGTAGTCCAAAACTAGACGATATGAATCGTCTGGCTTGGAGACAGGAAACAAAGGATTGTTCATTTGTGAGGTGCATGTTTCAATCACCCCCTGGTATTCAAGTTGATCTAGGATCTCCCTGACTTGCTTTTTAGCTTTTTGCTTAATTGGGTACTGCCTTTGTGCAGTCGGTTGACATTTTAACTGGATTTTATGAGGAGGTGAGTCCTCATCCCATCCTACATGATTTTTGTATAATGCAGGAGCTTGGGCTACTGCCCATTTTCTTGCATATGTATATTTTCTATGAATTGGAATATGATTTGAGAAGGCAGGCATAATCATTTCTTCGCCATGAGGGCACTCCCTGACAAACTCTGGTGGCCAGTCTTTCTCAGCTAAAAGGATGTCATAGCCTTTCGAAAGATTATCCCAAAAGAGACCTCTTACTTTCCTGGTCTTATCTCCCTCTATACGTAAAGTTTTATGAGGTTCGCTAACCCTGGTATCCGCAGTTTCCACCTGAATGTATTCATTCGTGTCCACTGTCTCCAGAAGATTCATCAAGATCTTCCGAGCTATGGTCACTTCTGCTGCGCTGTCTAGCATTGTCTGGGCCCACTCTCTGTTTTTCAGTTGTGTCCTCAGTATCCTCGGCATGTTTAATTATTTTAATACTGGCTACCTTCTTTCTTGGAAATTGTAATATTTTACTTTGATGAGCAGGTTCCTTGTCTTTGGACTTGACGTGCTCTTCCCTGTGTTCTGACCGTCCTCTTCTTTCCGATTTCTGCGAGGAAGCCTGAAAAGATCGAGAGGGACGTGTATCAATATCTTGATATCTATCAGGTTTTTTCAAATTATCCCTATTTCTAAGGTTGTATCTTTTCTCAGAGGGCTCCCTCTGGGGAGACTTGTTTCCTCGGTCAGGAGATCTTTCTCTTCGTTGAGGAGACCTTCCTCTGGACTGGAATCTTTTTCTTTGGGAGTGGATTGTTTATTTCCATCCCAACTCTTTTTTGGAGTATTTAGATTATTTTTAATAAAGATTATTTCAGGATTTTCAGTTAGTTGGGGTTTTACTGGTTTCCCACCCAAACTATCTCTACCTAGTTCTTCTTAGGACTTTTCTATGATTCTGGCAAGTTCAAAAGGCTGTTATGCTATATCTGTTTCTTTCAATTTCTGGCGGATCGCCACAGATGCTGCTTCTCCTTTTATGTTGGCTAATAATATAGCCGAGACCTGCTTGAAGTCTTTCAGTAATTTCATACCCAGAGTTAAAGCAGGTTCTGGACCGTATTCATTTTGAATCTGTCTTAGCACATCTGGTATTACCGCCATGGACGGAACACCATGTGTTTTTGTGTAAATGGAAGCAAAGACTCTGCCCCAAGTGTCACAGTCCTCCACATGTGGTGCGATCCCCATTGGAAGACAGATAGTCAGAATTCTGTGTTTCTCAGTAGGTGTAATATCAGGAAATACTGCCTCTATTTGAGTGATTTTTTGTGCTAACTAGAATGGAATTTGTTCCCGTTTTGCGGGTGTTTTACCAAGACAGGATTGTATGTTCTGTGGTGTTATTTTGTTTGTGTTCCCCTGATGAGGGGTCAGCTGTGGAATGTTAATTGCTGGTTGGACTGTTGACGTCCGCATTACATATTGGACTAATTGTCTATGTATTTTAATTAGCTGTTTTAGCTGAGCTAAAAGTTTCCGGTCTGTCATTGTATCAATGTCGGGGTGTGGTGTGTAGCTGGCTATAACCGGCCACGTTGCTCCTGGTCTACCTAGTGGACCGAGCCTGGTGATGTGATTGTGATGTTTTAGGGCGCCTTTAAACCAGAGCAGGTGCTCTTGGTAATTTAATGGGATTTCAACATCCTCGAAAGGAGTGTATACATCCGGAGGTTCCTCTATTTTGTAATAGTGGAATTCGTGTGTTACAGCGTTTGCTGCTGGAAAGTTTATACATGAATAGAATACCTCTGTCAGACGATATTCATGGGCCTCTACCACGAATATGACTGTACCACCTCTTGATGTCAGTCCATTTTCTATAAGTTTGATAGTTATAGTTTTTCTTACATTTACCGGAATGATTATAACATTCGGGTCGTTTTCTCGGAGACTTGTGTCATCCGCTAGGAGTTGAGCTGCTATTCTAGCTGTCTCCCTTTTGTTTTTACTTTCCGTCATTTTTACTAACAGAAAGGTTTTTGTTGCAGATCAAGTTTCAAGGTAACAAAGATTAGGTGCACAATATTTTGGAACACTGTATCCTTCAACGTTGACTAAACCAAAAACTATACACAGGAATCTCTTCCTACTAAGTTCCGGCGGATTTTAACCTTTTACCCACTCCAGACGTCTTTTGGAGTATATACGGGAAAAAGGGTCTGTGTGAAAAAGCACGACTGAGTCACTCTAACGTCTTGCGTTAGATTTATCGCCTTACCAAACGTTGGGCGCCATGTAGTGTAGTTCCTATATTCCCAATAGGCTCTGCGCATTGGAATAATATAAACAGCAGTGTAGATGTAGGACTGAGGTCGACTAGGTCTCTACTGATTATATTAGACTTAAGGTTTGCCAGCTAGCTCAGAGGTCACTAGAAACTTTCTCGAATAAACAAGGAGGAGTTTAACTTCCCTGCATAGACAAGAAGGGATTAGCTTCTGACAACCATATAACATGACAACTTTGCTCCCTCAGAGTAAGAGTGTATTTCTAGAGTCGTGTGAAAACAATAGACAGCTATTTCACTCAGTCAAGTGTGCATACTTAGTTTCACCAGAGTGCAGAGAAAAGAGAGACAGGCATTTTCAATAAAAGGTGTTATTTATTGAGCAGTCTTCTTTCTCATGCAAGAGAAATGAATTGCCACAATTGCAATACTTAGAGTAAAGTAAAGTGCGTACAGTAAAAGGAGTACTATGAAATAATACTGTAAAAGCATTGATATGGTTTCTTAGCCATATGTTAATTTAAAATAGATAAAATATATACATACATATATACATTGACTAACGTACTCAACTGGTGCTACTAAATACGCCTACCCCGGTGTACCTGACCTAAGCCTAATACGTGGGAAGGAGTAAGTAAGTAGCAGTTTAAGTTAAGTTGGTTTTGCCAAGGAATCTGAATCAAGAATTCTCTTTAAGGGTTTAGTCAGCTCCGTACCTGGGTATTAGAAAGCAGGAGGTCTGGTATCTCTCTCTCAGGACTCGATATCCCAGTAACCCGCGAGGGTATCTGGAAACACCGGAGCTGGATTTCTCGGCAGGAGAAAAGACAGCGTCTCTCTCAGTGCGTCAAAGGGGAGGGGCGGCGTCCGTGGGCTCTCACATCAGCTCGGCTCTCGGGCAAGTAGATAGCCGCTCTGCTCCAAAACCACGGTGTGTTTGCTTAAGGCAACGTTGGTATATTTATACCTGAAAGGTGCCGGGTTTGCCTTAAGGTTGGACATAAGACGTCAATAAAGATGTCACTAAGAACTGGCCGTTCTTACAGTGCTCACAGGAGTTCTAGGACGAAATCAAAACAAAAGCAATGGGGAATTCCCAGGTTGCTGGAGGTTTGGTTTGGTTACAGAACTCGTTGTACTTTCTAGGAGCCTGGGGAAGTAGCCTTGCTTAATTTGGACAGCATGGGCTATGACTAAATATGGATATGATTCTTATGCCTTTATAAGGATATTATTTATTATAACCACATAAGGGCATAAATCAGGAATACTGAATTAGGGTCCTAGATAGAATTACAACAACTGGTCCTTCTCACTGTGACAAATGCACCCTCTGCACTGAGCGCACGCTCAGCGGACACACTGGCTCCGGGGCAAGCCACATACTTAATTGCCAGCCTGCTGAGCACTGGCCATTTGCTCCTCTTTCCAAACCAATTCACCAATGGGTTTTGATCAAAATGAAACTGTTGGGTCATCCAGATAGGCCTGGACCATCCTCTCACAAGTCATTGGTGCTCCACCTTGTTCATCCTCCTCTGCCATCACCTCTGCACTGGACTTACGCCCAGCCTATAGAAACAAATGAAATGCAGATTTTGGGGCTGACTCTCTTGTTCCTGTTGTTGCTGGTGTTCTTGTTGTTGGTTTGGCTGTTGTGAGCCATCAGCAGCACTGCCCTGAGGCTCTAAAGTTGAAGGTTGCTCCAAAGAACTTGTGCCTTGGAGGAGTGAGCCTCTAATTCCCAGCCGTTCTTGTTCTAGGTCACTGGCTTGCTCAGCAATCCATATCTTGTAGTTTGAAACATCCCATCTGAAAAAGGAATGAAAGTGGCCAGAAAATGTTTATACCATGGATCAAGAATTGTGGCACACATGTAATGTTTGGACACAATGTCTCTTTGCATCCTTGCATTAACAGATAAGTGAAGGGGAAAACTCTCCACCAACTCATGCGCATCTTTTTTTCCGTCCACACTTGTGTACATTTCAAACACTTCCTGCAACTGTTTCTGCACTATATGCAACAACAAGATAGCTTGCCCCATGGTAGTGACCGCCTTGCTGACTTACCGCGTGAAAACCTCAAAAGGAAGCAGCATCTCTGTCAGGCATGTGACTAGGTACCTTTCACAGTTGCATCCACTCTTTGCATGACATTATGATTGATCGGTCTGTACTGCTCAAACAGATGTTACAACATGTAATAAGTCGAATTCCAACATGTTGGCCCCTCCTGTATGAGTGCTTTAACTGGCATTCTATGATCACGCTGAATGTCCCTCAGCTACTTACAGGCTTTTAAAGAATGGCTGAAATGAGTGCAGATTATTCTGCAGGTGGACAGTAAGTTGCTGACATCTGCCATGGCCTTAACTATATTACTGTCATCGTACGTGGCAACAAATCCAATGTTAAGCCCTCTTGGTGCCAGCCTTTCAAAGACCTTGTTGTTGAAGTCTTCCAAAATGCTTACAGCAGTATGGGGTTTCTTCATGACGAACATGTCTATTGTTGCCTGCTTCTGAGCACCATTACAAATCTCAGCAACCCAACACCTACAGATGTAATTTCTCTAACCCCCACAAAAAAGATCCAGTGTGCAGAGATGCACATGTAGTCAGTGGCAACTGGTCCACATATCTGTCATCAGGTGAATAGTGTGAACAGCACTCTACTACAAAGCTTGTCAAACCAATTCCACCACATTGTGAAGTAGTGCTGGAACAGCAACTCTGGCAAAATAGGACTGGCTGGAAACCTTCAATTATGGGCAGATGATTGCCACAAATTCTAGAAAACCCACCCCTTCCTCAAAACAAAAAGAGAGGAGGTCCAGCGCCAACATTTTAGCCAGCTTCGTGTTGTACAAACATGCTGTTGGGTGGTTGCGTTTGTATTGTTCCCCTGCCTAAACATGCCAGGAATAGTAACCTGGATTATTTTCTTTCCTGGTGCGACTGATGTAGGCGACTTCTTGAGAACAGAAGGTGGTGGGCTAAATGTGCGTCTCAGAGGGGCAGTCTCCGTATGCTCTTGCTTTGGTGTCTCAACCTGAGTCTTGTACCATTGAGATGTTGCTGATGTGGGCGATACTAGTGCACTGTTGGGGACAGGGCTGATTTGCCTATTGCAAATATATTTCTCTTCTTCACCTTCCACTGTTATCAGATCGGATTTCCTACTCAGCCTTCACCAACACCACTTGCAATTTTTTGACCCTAAAGTGCTCTTCGCACTGGATTGTGTGGTGTTTTCTCAAATAGGTTGTTTGGCCTCCGGTACCATAGTTTGTACCAAGCTTACCCCAAATAACACTTGCTTGGCAAATGGAGCATACAGCAATATTTGGCTCCTTCATGCTAAACGTAAAGAAGTCCCAAACTGGGAGGCCCACTTTTTGATGCTGGTGCTAATGTCAGATGAACTGACAGTAGGTTGGTGTTCTGATGTTTGCCTCTCTGCAGTGCATACTTCTTCTGTGATGGTTGTGGATGTAGGTCAATGCCGGGTCCTTACAAATATGGCAGCTGCCACTGGTGGTGGTGGTAGCTGTGCTACATGCCTCAGAGCTGGTTGAGATTGGGTAACGTCGGTTTCCACTGGGGCTGTACTAACATCCATGATGACAGGCTTGTCGTTATCCTCCTCTTCCATATCCATAACTCTAAGGCTTTCAGGAACCTTCCCTTTCCCTAGCCTCTCCTGGCGTGTCTCACTCTCAGACTGAGGTGGGATCCAAGTGGATTCTTGATCAGTAGGGGGGCTTGGAGAAGCAGATGGTGGAGTAACCCCTCTTTTTCTTGCTAGAGTTCTGGAAGTCAATGGATTTTCTGAAAAGTAGCTTCTTCTACTGCCTCCATAAAAAATGGTGGACCAAATGCTGAATAAATTAAACATTTGCCCCCAGTCAAGAGATCTGGGTTACATCCATCCATTCACCATGCCACCCAGTGTAGACACACCCATATTCAAATCAGTCTTAACCCTGCTCCTCCTGGGCACAGTCCAGCCTTAACTACCAAACCAGGTCCTCCATTGAATGAAAACAAGCATCCTGGGACCGGTTTTGGGGCATCACTACTCATCAGCCAGACTAGCTTGAATCAAGTGGCACAGTGAGCAAGGGACCCACATCTGGACATACCCATCCCACTTAGAGAAAAAAGGGCTAGCAAACAAATGATGGACGGAATGCTGAATAAATCAAATATTTACCCCCAGTCAAGAGATCTGGGTTAAATCCTTTGTTCTTTTGCTCACCATGCCACCCTAGTTTAGACCCAACCATACGCAAATCAGTCTTGACCCTGCTCCTCGTGGAACAGTCCAGCTCAAACTGCCAGGACAATTCCTCCCTGGACAGGAGACAAGCATCCTGGGACCGTTTTCGGGGCATCATTTGTGAGTTTTTTGTTTTCTTACCCTAAGTAAACCAGGTAAGCCCAGACAGGGGTCCCCGGCTCACTGTGCCACTGGATTCAAGCTAGCCTGGCTGATGAGGGGTGAAACCCCGAAGCTGGTCCCAGGATGCTGGTATCTGGTCTGGAAGGCCCTGGCTTTGCAGTTCGGGCTGGGCAATTCCCATGAGAAACAAGGTCAAGACTGATTTTCCAATGGCTGTTTCTAAACTGCGGTGGCATGGTGTGCAAAAGAATGATGGATTTAACCCAAATCTCTTGACTGGGGTTGAATGATTTCATTTGTTCTGCATTCTGTCAATTGTTTGTGTCTTTTTCTTCTACTTCCTCAGCATGAAGTTTAATTTCCTGAACTGCTCTTACTTTGGGAGAAACTACTATTGCTCACTGCGGCTGTCCACTTATCATATTTTCCTACAATTATTACGCAGTACTTTGCAAAAGAGATATGTCCATTTCAATGTCACTGCTCATCGGTGTTACTGTGGTTAGACTGGCTGTCTCTGTGCCAGACATAGGCTTGGCCTAGGTTGGGGTGGGTCCGCTAATGTCGGGGTGCTACTCCCAGCTTCCTCCCTGCAGTCCTGTGCAGCAGGCACACTTTGCCGAAAAAGAGCCTGGCTGGCTTGCCACTGGTGGAAATTAGCTTCTTCTCCGCCCCACTGGCCACTTTCCTGGCACCACCTTTCTTTGGGGCCATCTTGAAGCTGTCAGTTGGCAGTGGCACTTTGTTTCACAAGCTGAAGAAATGTCTACGTTGCGTGGCACATGTCTATTAATGCATAGTCCACCTGTCTGGCAGTCCTGTGGGTGAGGTTGTCTCATGCACATAAAAGCAAACAAGCAAGACGTACATCAGTGAAACATGGCATTGTTGCAGTTGAATTAGTAGTATCATTTAGTGTGGTTACTTAAGTTATAAATAATTAACAATACACTGTATCCATTCATAAAACCACACCAACATAAACTTTTATATTCACTTAGGAAGGATAAGAAAGAGCAACAACAACACACAGATGTAACTGTTTGCTTTTTGTGCATCAAGTTGGGAATGGGATGTGGCACTCATGGAGGTGCTTGTGACAAAAGAAAACTGACAATGGAATTATCCTTAGAAAATGAATGCTGTTTTGCTCCTGTGCGCCGCCAATAGCACATGGTGTTGATGCCAGATGTTAGGAAAATGGGTACTTTAACATTTAAATAAAATAAAATAAAAATAAAGTTTTTTTAAAATGGTGAAAAAAAATAAAAAATGTAAAAGTATTTTTTCAAAATGTCAAAAATTGACCCTCGGCTGTGCCCTGAATACAAGACGCCTTTAAAATGGAGTATGACGGCCAACTGACGTGAGACACAAATAATGGACAGTCTGTGAAATGTATGGATGGGTGGTCACCCTCGTTGGATATATCAGACCAAGAGCTATACGTTCTGATCATGAGTTTGTGGCATTGGGTGTGGGACTTGAGTAGTTAATTCTGGGATTCGATATGTTGTATGCCGAACTCTGTGTTTTTAACTAGTAGTTTTATACTTTTTGCTGTGGCACTGGGCTGTAGTACAGGAACATGCAGGAAGCTCTCTGTGGTTGTTCATTGTATGAGCAGTTTGGCTGGAGGCTGGTCTTGTCTTGAGGGATGGTGAGCACTTTGAATGGGTTGAGTGGTGTGGCAACCGGTTGAACTAAGCTGTTTTGCAGGAAAGTGGGGGTTGAGCAATATAGATTGGATGGTACAGTGGTCTGGGCGAACATGATCCGAAGCATACATGCGTGTGTTTTGGTTTCGGATGGCAGAGAGAGTGATGACCTGGGATTTGCTAGTATTCACCTTTGACTGTAGAAGGATTGGAACAAGGCTGAAGCCCGGCCTGTATCTTGTACCACATTAGGGCTGTAAAAAAGCATAACAGTAGCAACCAGGCTCTTTCTTTTTTGCCTTTTTGCATGCATGCCTATTTAGTCAATGGTTAGCTCTGCGTAGTCGGTGGGGCACAGCACTGGGTGTCATCGGAACACGTTCAGGTCGGACGAATGGTGTGTTTTGGGCAACATACCTGCACCTATAACGCAGACAGCGGTAGTCTGCTTTCCCTCCCCTGTCCTAATGGGAGAAGGGCATATATTTTATATTAGGCCAGTGCCAGAGATGAATGCTAGTTTAATTTAGTGCATACATAATTTAGCAATGCCTTACAGTAACAATGTTTTGGTTACCCTCAATGTGGGTTACCCACTACCTGTCGTTGCCTTGGCAGGATGACTAGTTGGATGGGGTAGAGTTTGTAGGAGAGACCTCTCATACTCAAAGCAGTGAGCAGATTCGTTTAAAGTCTGGGTGCCCATACACAAAAACAGATATGGGAATCGGTGGTACAGAAGGCCCTCGGTGGTACAGATGGGAAGGTCAATAGGGGGCCGGGTTATGAGAGGGTCCAGAGCAAACTTTCTGTAGGCCACCAGACTTAGGGGTGGGTATACATGTTTAGCGCCTAATGTATTGCACTAAGCTCAGGATCGCTGAGTGGCGTGGGTAAAGAACGGGAGAGAACTTCACTCGAAATAATTACTGATCCATTCATGTCGCAGCATTCATAGCACCATCATGGCAACACTCCCCACCCCCAAGCACATAGCATGCATGCCAATAAATACACACCACACAGTTATTTGTTTTTTATTTTGTTATTTTGTTATTGGGAAAAATTGCTGCAGGTTTATTACATACAACGTTATATAATATGGTGGGTTATCTTACGGGCGTTCCAAGAGCAGGCCGCATTCTCGCCACCTGCCCACCTGATGAGCCAAGCAGCACTGGGGCAAACCCCATCTGTGCTGCCCCTTCTGGTGATCCTCCTCCCGGATCACCTGACACCTGGTCCCTTATTCCTCATGCCCCTTTCAGGGCGGAGCGTAGCAAGGCAAGCCCCCGGTTGTTCAGGCCCACAACCGCCCGAAGGACAAACGGGGTGCTGACACGATTTCCAGGTACCCCCTATGAGGCTCCTGGGCTCTGGCACCCCTATGTGCCGTGCAGAGTTACCCTTCTGTACCCATTTGCTTCCAGATCGCCCTGTAACTCCGCCACAGCTCTGGCGGCGGCCACCGTCACCGACAGAGCCCCCCAATAAAACAGCTCCATTCTCACCTGCAACTTCTCATATACAAGCCCCCTGCCAGCATGGGAAGGAGACCCCATCTATATCCCAATGACCCTTGACGTTAGACCGCCAGAGTCTCATGACGAAGGCCTTTCTGGCAAGTGAACTTGTGCCAAGAACTAATTCTCCCATGGGAAAGTTCCATTGCTTCACATGACTGTGCCCCGTGTCGCTCGGGCGGGGTGGATTCAGGCACTATGGTTCACATGGCCCCCTGAATTTGCTGATTGCACCTGGCTGCCGTCCAACTAGCACCGTGTGTCTAGCACACCTGTGCCCCACATCTAAAGGCCAGCAGCCCACTTGTTAGCTTACCGCTCCCACACCCGCCTGCCTACTTAGGCTGTTAGGGTAAAAAGGATTATACTTTAGCATATGCACAGTCATTCTGCTTTTTAAATTCTGCCTTCACCTGGTTGTCCATAACTATAAGTATGTGACAAAGAGCAAGGGATCGCCAACTCAGCTCCCTCTGTGGCGAATCCCCCTGGGCCTACTGAATTTATACCGTGCCCACTGCCGGTCATATGGTGCCTACCTTTAAGGACTGACTACGTCCTGCTTACCCCCTCCCTGGCATATTCACGAATAGGGTGTCGGGGGGCTTCACCTGTCCACACTGAGCAGCCGCAGGGGTGGAATATAACCTGCCCTGCTGAATTTAAATTTGTGTAGCACGCTGGATGTGCCACATGCTCTATTACATAGTCTTTCGTGCTTGGCACCTTGTTTCCCCATTTCTTTGGACGTCAGCACAGGATGACCTTGGACAGTCCGCTTGCTGTGCCACGATAAACCATAGTGGCCATGAGGACCTTGAAAAGCACCCAATTCCCACCTGGGCATACCTCAAACTTGAGGATGGCTTCACACAGCTGTGAGGCCAAAGAGCTACATCTTACCTATTTACTGGTTGTTGCCACTTGGCACTTTTCCGGTTGCAGCACTATGTTTTAGTGAAGCCCGCGTGCGCCCGGGGCCCTCTGTCGCAGAATGGACGGTATATGTTACTCATTTGCTGCATCACCATACAACACCGCCTGCCTTAATGTGCTACGTTGTAAGCGATTAGGTGCCTAACTTATCTCTACCCTTTGAAAAGATATAGACCTCAAGGCCAAAGGCACCCTTGAATTAACCTATTTACTGGTTCTTGCCACATGGCACCCTTCTGGATGGTGATGCGAAACTTCCTACCCAGTCTAGCGTTGCCGACACCCCACCTGTGTCCCCTGAATCACCCTCCATCCTCCTGTGCAATAGTCATGCTGCTAAGGGGGGCAATCACTTCCACATCCCTCCTATCCTGCCATACTGTTGCCTGTCCAGTTCAATCTGTGGTGACCGCACCCAGGCAGCTTGCTGACAAGGGAGCTGTTGCTGGCATTGAGGAGATCTAACGCTTGCGGCTCATGCCTACCGCGAATTTTAAATTAACATGATACTGGGTATCTGAAATGACTATGCACAGGTAATAGAAACTTCCACTTGTGAGGTTGTTGTGAACAACAAGGTGCATGAACAGGATGTGTTGGGGGGCTCCCCCTACCAGTCTTTGCTGTAGTTTGAGGTGAAGGCTGAAATGTTCCTATGGAGCCTCAAGCATAGAGCTTGAAGAGCAATGGTGCTTTGCGGGAATCCAGAAGGTCCGGCAAATAGAGGACACCTAGTGCCTGAACTATGCCCCTACCGGACCAGTATGTGTGTACTATCAGGTACCTAAAGCTTTGTTCTATCTCAAACAAGAAATGGCCACCCGCAGCGCTCAATCGCTCTGGATTAGCATTGTCTTCTTGGCAAGTTCAGCAAGGTTAAATTATTACTTGATGTTGAGTATGGGTCCTGCCCAACACTTGATAGACATGCTTGCTTCCTTGGTGTAGGTGGCGCAGCCGGCATATACTACGCTAAGGGATCTTGTTCTGTGGACCTGTGGTTGCTTACCTGGCCTTCCTTTATGCCCAGGGATAACTCAGGCAATGCTTTAATTCCAAATAGATGGGACTGTGCAGGAACTGACTTGAATCTTCACCTGCACATGGGACCCAACAGGCAGGTTGGCCCTGACTAATCTTGTGTTCTGGTGCCAGATTTGGGAAACTGTTTCCAATGATCTATCAACTACTGTGCTGTTGGAATGCTAAATGTAAGAGGGGATGCTAACCTGCCCCAAACTCTGCGGCCACAACAGCCTGCGGAAGCTTGCGAAACATCGAGAAGCTTGACAAACAATCAAACCGCCCGCAAAACCCTGGGGCCATGCCGCCATTCTTTGGCCTGCAACTATGCACAGATAATGGAAAACTCCTACACCTTCAGTAAATGTGATATATTTGGACCTGTCCCTCAACTTTAGGCCAAGCACCCCTGGGTGAGGTCTGGGTCTCCCAAACTTCTGCTAATGTGTACCAGGGAGCAGACAAGTCAGTGGGAACGAAGGAGGGGGAACAGTATGACCGCTACCTGCCCATTCTAGGATACTGGGAATGCCTGGTGTTCCTTACTACACCGTTGCCCCTTGTGCTCTAAACCTGTGTTTCCCCCAACCTCTTCAGTACAGCGCACTTTTAATGGTGACAACTCCCACACTCGCCATGCTACCGAGGCTAAAGGGCAGATGCTTCTAGCTTAACTGAACATGCCCATGCTGGATGTATGACATTACAACGCATGCTTTTACCACGCATGCTTTTACAACGCAAGTTTTACAACGCATGCCTTTACAATGCATAGCGCTTTGGGGTGCTGGATAGTGAATAGTTTAATTTACTATTCCAACTCCAGTCCCCTTGGACACTAGGGAAGGTGTTGAATAGTAAATTAAATCTATTCCCTATCCTAGAGGGCCCCCCAGCGCAATGCGTTGTAATGGTTTGCATTGTAATAGTTGCGTCGTAAAGGCACTGCGTGGTAAAAGTTGCGTTGTAAAGGATGTTCCCCGCCCAGGCTTAGCGGCCTCAACCAGACATTTTGGAGCTAAATTACAGCAGCATTTGAATGGTGTCAGTCTGGTTTGCACATGTATGTATGTATCCCCTGAATCACTTGCCATGGCTATTTTTTCCCTTTAGCACATGTCCTTATTGTTTGTCTCGACCGAACATGTAGCTATGTAGTTGTGCTCTAATACTGTATCCTTTGTAACGATATAACCTGCAACTATGGTCTGCTACTCATGTAAAGCACTCTGATGCATCCGGTTCTAGCCATCGCTATATAAAACCATTCAAGTATAAAACCTTTCAAATATAAAACCTTTCCAATAAATATGTCTACTGTGCATCCGACACAGGGGGCCCTGCTGTTTCGGCTGGGTATAACCTGTTGCCTGCCCACCCTTACGGCCTATGGAAATTGTGCAAAACACTCGCTTCCTACACTGCTGAGTGAGCCTACAGCACTTCACAACATTCCTATAAAATGTCCATACCCGACTGATTGTGGATATGTTCACCAAATGGTATCTTGGCGCTGAACAAAATGGTTATTGTTGCCCAATTCAATGGTACAGCATCATTGACCCCTGAAGGATTCAGTGCTGAGTCCCTGCAGTGCCCCAGGACCTCACAGATTTCACACGTTAAGTGCTTGAATGGGGAACCATGCCAGGCAGACATCAGTTCATATCGCACCTCTTATTGCTCCTGCCATGCTGCCAATCATACATCACAACTACTAACCTTGACACTTGTGCAGCTATCTGCCCGGGATCCCGTCAGGCGGCCACTTTGTTTTAAAACACCCATTGCTCCTGCCATGCTGCCAATCATAAGATCACAACTACTAACCCTAACCCTTGTGCAACTATCTGCCAGGGATCCCGACATGCGGCCACTTAGTTTTACACCATACTTTGCTCCTACGTGGTGAGGGGGACATATATACCACTCACCCGCCTCGCGCACCGGATATGACGCAGCCTGCCCGTGCCCAGGAGGGGACCCCCGAGAGTCCCTGCCCCCTTAGGAGGAAAGGGGGTGTGGGGTGCCCGATGGCACTAGAGGGCCACCCTCTTGAGTGGCCTCCTGCGGTGGCCTCAGGCAGCCGCATATAGCGCCTAAAGTGAGAGCATTTGATTGCACACTTGAGTGCCAGTCATTAAAAGAGTAGAGGAAGCCCTTCTATAGCGCTGACATCAACCGTAATGAATTGCCGATGTTGGCATTGGGCAAATTCCGGGACACCCAGGCACTACATCCTCGAAAGAGAGATTGGTGTGGCATGTGCGGGAGGGAATTTGAACTCAGCTGTGGCTTTGGGTGATGCTTGGTGAAGAAGAGGGAACTTCCACGCTCACACAGACCAAAGGCAACATGGGATGCTTATAAAATGCACATAGCACATCTATTAACTAATATGTTTGTTGTGGTGCACGCTGCTTGCTTAGATCAATTAAAACAGATACGAGATGTGTTAACTTTATGCAGTACCCGCTGCTTCTTCTGCCAATAAATTGGTAACTTTTCAAGAAAGAGTGTAAGGGTGTATTATGTGAACGCTTTTATTTTTCCTAGATTTATGATTTTTTATAGCGTGCTTTCGTTGTCTTCGCCCCCTAACGCGTATTTTAAAAAGAGATCCGTAATAATTATATTAAGAAGGCATTTAGGCAATGATTATAAATTTAAATTACATTTTTATTGTCGACGCAATTGACACAGGAAGAGCAGGTAACAGGTCCCACATCTTCTGGGGGTTGGCTCCAAGGTGCAGCACCCACAACATGCCCACAATCAAGTGTGAAATATCATCACCTGTCTGTGTCACCCTTTATTAGCCACCAATCAAGGACAAAGGAAAGACCTGACCCTGAAACGTCTTCACCATGAAACACAGAAATTGCAGTTCCACTCTCGCCCCTCATCCCCCAGCCCTGCCATCTAACAATTGGCAAGACTCAGAAAGACTAAACTAAAAGGCTATTGAGCTTGGAATGGAAGTGTTTTTTATAAAGCGCGGTAGCTACCCTGAGGCGTCCAAGCGCTGTGGACTGGCGTGTGTGATTGAAAGGTGGGACTGACTTTATTTATTGAATAGTAGGGTTTTTAGCATTTTACGAAAAGATAGCAGGTTGGGCTCTGATCGGAGGTGAAGGGGAAGGGAATTCTACAGTCCTGCTGAGTTAAAGGCGAATGTTCGGCCCCCGCACCTGGCTCTCCGAATCTTGGGTACTGTGACATGGAGGGCGTGAGCGGATCTAAGCTGCCTGCTTGGGTGGTAGGGGGAAATCAGAGAGTGATTAATGATGGCCCCCTTTCTTCAGAAGGCACGGTGTGCAATACACATGCTCTTAAATTCGATTCTTTTCCTAATTGGGAGCCAGTGGAGGTCTCTTAGTTCTGATTTTACGGGGAGGCGACGGGGAATCTGGAGGAGGGTTCGTGCAGCACAGTTCTGGATGACTTGGAGCTTGTTTAGGGTTGCTTGGGGGGCCCACAGGTACAGGGCATTTCCAAAGTCCAAACGGGAGAGGATAAGGCCCTGAATCATGATCTGTCTTGCCTTAAACCGAAGGAGGGGAAGGATTTTACGAATGAACCTGAGTATACCGAAGCAGGTGGCTGAGAGTTTGACTGCTTGGAAGTTGAAGGTGAGTGCCTTATCCAGCCAGATTCCCAGGCTCTTAATTGTATCCTTGGCTGTGGGGGCAGGTCAGAGAGAAGTTGGCCACGTAGAGTCAATAGAGTGGTGTGGGGAGTTGCCTAGCACCATCAGCTCGGTCTTGTCTCCATTTAGTTTGAGACAAGACGAGGTCACCCAGGAGAAAACTGCTTCTAAACAGCTCCTCATGTCACTGGGCCTGGATTGGGGGTGGTTCAGAGCCACCACTAGCTGAGTATCGTCCGCGTAAGAGATGATTTCTACTCCAAATGGGCGGACGATCTCAGCCAAAGGGCTCATATACACATTGAAAAGTGTAGGGCTCAGGGAGGAGCCCTGTGGCACACCGCAGTTGAGTGGTTTGCTGGGGGAGGTGACTTCGCCCTCGAGTACTTGAAAGGAGCGGTCCGACAAAAAGGACTCGAACCATGGAAAGCTTTTGTTGATATTCCTAGATTGGTGAGCCTGTGCAACAGGATGTTATGTTTTACGGTATCGAAGGCGGCACTGAGGTCCAGGAGTATGATGGCCGCAGTGCCTTCTTGATCTGTAATCATCCTGGCTTCCTCTGTCACGGTGAGGAGAGCAGTCTCCGTCCCATGCATGGGGCGAAACTCTGCCTGGGAGGGGTCTAACAGGTGATTTGTTTCGAGAAACTCTGTCAGGGTATTATTTTGCGAATTGGTATATTTCTTTAGGCCTTGAGGCTGCTGCACTTATTTTATTTTCAAAGAAGATGGCTTGTGCGCTTCTAATCTCATTTTTGTACGATTTTATGTCAGTTCGATATGCGGTTTTTCCTGAGGATGAGAAGTCTAAACGCCATTTCCTTTCCAGTTTTTTACATTGGCGTTTCATGTCTCGTAGATCCTGGGTGTACCAGGGCGCTGTCCTGGGGCTGCGTTTGGATTCAATGCAGTTAATTGGTAGTATTGAATCTAAGGATTGTGTTATCCATCTATTATAATTCTCGTTACTTGAAATGGGGTTGGAGTTGCACGGAGGTATGGAGGATTCCAGGGTTGCTGCCCACGGTGTGTTGCTAAGTTTTGGCCAGTTGCGGTGTCTCCGGGGTACTGTGGGTGGAGAGGGGTGCGGGTGGGGGTTACCCAGGAGATGGGGATCAAGAAATGGTCTGTCCATGGAAGGGGGGAGAGTGTGCCAACTAGGAGGTCTGCACAGTTACTGAAGATGGGATCTAGAAGGTGACCCTTAGAGTGGGTCGGTTTCAATACTGTTTGTAGAAGTTGTAATGCCTCGAGACTGGTTGTTAATTCTATGGCCGCGTGGTCCATGGGGTCATCAAGATGGATATTGAGATCCCATAGAAGGGTGTAGTTGGGTAGGCTGCAGGCTCTGTTAGCTATAGAGGGGGGCAGACAGTCGAGGAATTGGCCCATAGTCCCAGGTGGGCGGTATATGAGAGTACCTGAGAATGTGCTGGTGGGGAAGAAATCTAGGGAGAAGGAGAGGCTTTCGCAATTGGGTATTGGGTTGGGGGAGCTGCGGCAGTCGTAGCATTCTTTATAGATGATTGCTAAGCCTCCACCTCTACCAGTTGAGCGGTCTTCTCGAAGGATTTCATATCCTCTAGGTAGGGCTTGAATGATGTCTGGGTCAGACTCTGAATGGAGCCAAGTTTCTATGAGGAACAGCACCTCAGGTTCAAGCTCATCTAAGATTAACGAGATCTCTAAGGAATGTTTGGGGAGTGATTTACAGTTTACAAGAAACATGTAGCGCTGTGTGGAAGGGATTAGGGGGCCAGGGTGGGGCTGGTAACCACAGTGTGGACAAGTAAAGCTTTTTTCCGCCGGGTTCCATCACGTAACAAAGGCCCCCGCAGCCCATGCATTGGGGGGGGGGGGCCTGAGCTCGAAGGGCCCGGTCGGCACACAGTAGTCACTGCATTGGTTTCTTTGACTGTACCAGCCCTGCCAAGTGTCACACATCCAGTGTGACACTAACGCATTTTAAGTTTCATTACCGCATTCCCGCATGTGAAATGATTGTCACGCAAATCAGGGTACTTAAAAGCTGAGCGTATTACCGGTATTTGTGGTTTGTAGAGTCTGATATTAGTTAGGTTACACAAACACAAAGCAGACTGGGCACAGCAGCCTATGCGAAGTCTGCTATGTTTTAATGGTTCATCCTGATTGGACAGTGTTTTGATGTATTACCTAGTAGGTGGGCTGACCTGCCAACCTCCCCCGGCAATTGGTCGTTATAGGACGCACGTGCGTGCGTGCAGCCGTACAATGTATATTCCCCACTCAGCGCGGGATTCCTGATAGATCAGATGACGTTGATGAGATCGGCCTCACTCTCGTGCGAGTGGTTGTGGGGGGAAGGCTGCACAGCACTGGTAATGGCAGTGCGCATCTCAGAGGTCAATCATTTAATTGAAATAAAGGCAAATCCCCGCCACCGCGACCGGCAGAACCCCATAGAACCTTCATCTACTGCTCAGACTGAGAGTCGGTCTGAATCATGCCCGGGCGGCTGGCTTTGGATGCGGGAGTCGTTGCGGCCACGAGGCGGCCGAAATCGAATTGATGCTCCACTCGCAAAAAAAAGTGAGTGAGTCAGTGTGCTTAATCCATGGACAGAGTGCAATGTGATAAAATGAGGGGAAGGGCGGCCTTCAGATGGACGCCAAGGAGCGGGGATCGCAGAGAGGGGCACTTGACGTCCACTCTGTATATTCATATGGAGGGACGGGCACTGGCATACAGATGGGGCATCAGTCGTCACGCGACCAGGACCCAGCCCACTCGGCCGCGGCGCCACCAGCCGGGATCAGCTGTCCAGTAACATGATGATCAGTGCCTGAGAAAAGCAGGTAATGTATTAACTAAAAATCATCAATTACATATAAGTTGCTTTTCCACTCCTGAGCTATGTGCACTTTCATTTCTGGTGCTTTCCGATGTTTCTTTCCTCCCTCAGCCTGTGCCCAGCCCGGGCCCCCAATAATTGTTGCAGTGGCCTGGCAATGCTAAAACTCTCCTTCAACACGTCCTCCGTGTCCGAGAGAGGCTGAGCAGGTGATGTTTAGGTCAGGCCCGCCTCACAAACACGGCTAAGAAGGGACTGCGAATCTGGCAATTTTTAACACAATCCATACATGTTTGAAGTTCGCTAATTCACAAAAAGGTTCTAATAATTACACAAAATACAAATATGCATGCCACTGACCAGTTTTGCATTCAGAGGTCTTCAAAAGCGTTGCGACTAGGGAGAGACTGACTTTTATACTGTACAGCAGCTGAGAGTGCATGCTGCCGGCTGAGCCAATGAGTGTAACACACAGAGAGACAAACTTCTCTTTTTCCCTTACCTAGGTTGTGCAGTGTAGTGTTATGACATTACTAGAGAAAATGTAAGTCGTTATTAAATGAATGCTACCATAGGGATTTATAACAGCAGAGATGTCCTATAACCCTGTTAAAAGACTTGAATGTACCAATGATACATTGCATATTTCCCAAATTACGATCAGTTTACGATCTGTGATTTGTAGCAGTTTTAAGATTTTCTTAGTTTCTTCTTGCTCAAATGAGTGTCATTTCTGAAATGTACATGTTTCCCTCATCTTTACTGCCTGCTTTTGCTCGTGAGAAAGTGTCACTCATAGTAGTTAAAATGTCACTCATAATTACACAGAAATTATAAAAATGTCACACATAGCAATCTGAAACCTTGGCAGCTATGCTGTACTGAAATAGCATTTATTAAATAAAACGATTTTTTTTAAACTAAAGCTCGAAATCATGCAGTAGATTATACCACTAGTAGTCAGAGCAGAGACGTAGACGTAATTTAAATGTTACGCCACTGCACGCAGGCTCCAGTCCAAGAACGCCCACCCGAACTCCCGGAGTACGCCAAGAGGCCCCTGCAGGTAAAGACTTCGCGCAAGAAATCACTGTCCACACTTCTTCAAGGAGCAAGAAAGGCCACTTTATTTTAAGACAGGTGCATAATACATTTCTTGAACACATTCATTATTTAATTATATCATAAAATTCCAATCTACACATTATGCCTAAACTCCCTACCTAACAGAACCCGAAACTAACTCTTGACTAATACCCCCAGGATTACCCAACGAGCTACCCTTCAGGATGGCCAACCCGCTCCAGGCTGCCCACCCCACTAGCAAAAACCGCCTCCTAAAAGAACAAAGACACCTGTCCTAAAAGTGGCAAGGCCCGAAGACCAGAGCAGCGCCTAGAGCACCGCCAAGGAAAACCTAACTAAGGAATAAAGGGAGGGTGGGTGGGGCAAAAAGAACCTCCCTTCCCTTGCCTCCCGCTAACGCCGTGCCCAACCGCCAGCCTGACTTCCCTTTATTACCTCCCCCCAATCAACCCCACCTGCTTACCTGATTCTCGCGCGAACGCACCCAGGGAAAGACCAGCTCGCGCCTGGCTCTCCCTGGGTCCCCCCTAACGCTCACACTCCTCTTTTGCGTGCTGCTGGCTGAGGCCCCTCACAATGTATGTTCCACTTACTGCGCACTTTAAAGCAGCCTCTGACATAAAATCACAGTGCCCTTAACTTTGATGAGCTACACAGACGAGCAAGAAACTCGAGCTCAACAGGCAAGGCAGGAGAAGCGACAAGCGAGCTCGCGGTGAGAGGAAGCAAGTGCGGCCCAGCTGTTGTGCCCCGGCCAGTGTCGAGCGGAGATATTAGAGCCAGTTTGTTACGATAGGCCGGAAAATAAATCCCTCTGTTTATATTAATGGACTCGGTTGTTGACGTTATTTCTTCCAAACGTCAATAGACGTGAGTGGGTGTTTGAGATTTATCCGGGCACACGATCCCCACTCCATCCATTACTAAACCCATGACTGCAAACCTCGTTCTCCTCCCCTCTTCCAGACATCACAAATGTAATGCCCGGAAGAGCACCAGAATTTAAGAACCACGCTCCAGCGAATGCGAGGTAGGCAGATGCTTGCTTTTGTGTGTGTTTGTTTTTGCATAAAACAAGTTTGTCCCATATTGACTGATTTAAAAAAAAGCCCACCCTTGCCTGTAACCTCAGTATTTACGACGGCGTGTTGAGTGTCCATTTGCTAAGCACCATTAAGTCAAAGGACGCCTCGAGGCACTTCTTTTTCCCTCTCTGGGACTGCCCATCTGCTGTGTGAGTAGAAACATGGAGACGCGGGGCAATGACAGGAGCACAAACATAAAACATGTAGGCACAAAGCGAACTACTTCAGAGGTACACTGCCAAACTGTCTTTGAACTGGGTAGTGGAGTTGCAAATGCGAGGTGAGGTGAGGCGAGGAGGGGGTAAAGAGGTCAAAACCGCAAACAACATGTACAAATCTTTGCAATTCAGAGTCATGACAGCTTCTTTTTAAGCTGCCCTTGACTCCAGCTAACATATAGCTATGAAAAAAAAACTCATGATAACGAATTTGTCTTTTACGTGCATACATCATAAACTACATTTACCTCCTTGGGCTTAGGTAATTCAGACAGCGGTCACATGAAGTCTGACAATATTAGAAAACTGACTGATTTCATGATTTGTATACCCATTGAATGAAAGCTACATTTTGATTCAACTAAAGACAGACTGAAAAGAGAAATGAAGCGATATAGTGTAAGCAGACGCTGCCATGTATTGCAGGTCAGTGCCAAGGTCTGAGAAGTAGATGCAGTCCCCATGGCCTCACATACATGCTAAATTCTGCTTTGGCCTTGTCTCTTATTGCAGTAACATAACTTTAAAATATGAAAGCATATTTTGATCTCACTCTAAAAATTCCCGATATTAAACATAGCTCCTTCGATTAGTCATTAGGCACTTTTTGTTACTTTAAACCCTGTGGAATCAGGGCTTTCCAATGTATATGCCATGCTGAAGGGGTATGTCATTTGTAATTAAATTAGCAGACATATATTACATGTTGCGTGCTGCACTGTTTCTCTGCTTAACGAATGGTAGCAGTTCTCAGAGCTGAGCACCGTGCATTGTACTTGCTAAGTAGAGCAGTCAAAGAGTTAAAGAAATTATTGCAGAGTCAGTCACTGGTAATCTCTGCCTGAGTTGTAGGTCTCTGGTCAAAGTTGTAGCAAGAACACTTGATTCTTGGTTTGGGCAACATCACCTGTTCTCTTTCTCTGCTTCATGTTATGATAGATGGCAGTTTTTACCAGAGACCGCCCTGGCTATGTCTGGATTTTGTCTTTTGTAATGAGCTGTCAAAGTTGTTATGGCTGTTCACTTATTGTGCCAGTGAATGTTTTGATTAATTCAGCATTCCGTCCATCATCTGTTCTTTTTGCATTTGTCGCCCTAAGAGGGAGCTGTGCACCCCGTGCCCCTTAAGCCACCCGATTCAAGCTAGCCTGGCTGGTGAGGGGTGATACCCCGAAACCATTCTCAGGATGCTTGTTTCTGGTCCAGGGAATATCTGGCCTGGCAGTTTGGGTTGGGCTGTTGGGTCAAGACTGATTAGCATATAGCTTGGTTTAACCCTTTGCATGCGTCGGACGGCCCCCGGCCATCCAAGGTCACGGTGGACGTGTGCGGAGGATGGCCGGGGGCCATCCTGACCACGGCCAGTCATAAATCACCCGCGGCGGAATATTCGCCGCGGTGAACGGGTTAAACTGGAATAGCGTGTTGTGCATAAAAACAATGGATTTAATATTGACTGATTCCCAAAAAAAAACACCCCTTGCCAACGATCAGACTATATTGTGGAATTTATTTTCTCTTTAAATGTTTATGTCATTGCTTATTCTGTTTCGTTGCTGGCATGGTTCATCAAATGTATGGTTTCCATGTAGATACACTTCAGTTATCAGTGAACAGATCATGTCAAGTGTCAGCCGACTTTAGTAGACGCAGTGGTAGCATGGACACCTGTTTACTGTGTTGTGAAAGCCGGTCATGTTAGATATATGTGTTTCATCACATTGCTCAGAGCTCAAATCGTGCAGCTATTGTTAATTGAAGGATGCTAAAGAAAGGCACCAGTTACATTTTTAAAATAGTCTATTTAAGTATATTGTGTATACTTTGGTTACTATAGCAGAGAGCCTTCCAAACTGTTGTGCAAAATGCGCGTTGGAACTAAACATGGTATAACATATAGTGGTTTTAAATGGCTGCAGGTAGAACTCATGCAATAATGTTCACAGTTGTGTATGCTTGATGTGGCGACGAGGTTCGTGATTGCAAGTTCCCAAACGACTCAATGTTATCAAGAACGCTGAATTTCAGTTGAGTGGCCTAATGCCTTCTTGGTGCTGTGGCCCTGGTGCTTTTCAGTTCATCCAGTTTTATTAACACACCTGAAAATAATGATTTGTAAAATAAAATAAAAAAATGAATCAATTTGTTGACGTGGTGTCACACTTTGCAATGATATGCCAAGGGACAGATATAAGCAATAAAGGTGCATATTGTTTCCCTTCAATTAACACCATGCTGTATAAAGACAGACTCTGGGAGACATAAACAGACACTGGGAGACATAAACAGACACTGGGAGACACCTGCCCTAGGATTCATGGATTGACACAAACTTGGGAAAACACTGGGAGACACAAACACTGGGAGACTGGTAGACACAGACACTGGGAGACTCGAAGAGACACTGGGAGACACAAAGACTAGGAGATACAGAAAAGGGAAGACACTGGAAGACATAGACACTGGGAGACATAAACAGACACTGGGAGACACCTGCTCTAGGATTCATGGATTGACACAAACCTGGGAAAACGCTGGGAATACAGACAAGGGAAGAACCTGGATCACCTTGATGCAGGAAGAAAGGGGAGATTGTTTTACAAAACATGCTTGATTTTTTTGTATATTGTTGGACTGTGATTGCTTTATTATGCACTTTGAAAGTATATGCACTTTTCCCTTTGCTTTACCAACTACAGTTTGTATAGATTCTGTAATTACGTGTTTTCTGATATAGTTTGTTTTTATTCTACATTCTGTGCTAATTATGGTGTTGATTGCACTTACTTGTAATACGTAGGCCTTCAATCTTGTAATTAGCATTGCTTACAATAGAAATAATGACTTCAAACTGAAAAACACCTACATCAATGTTCTAAAACATCTTGCTTGCATGCTTTTGTCCTGCTTACTCATAAAGACATGATGGTAGGAAATGAAATTGCCTCAGTTGACTTTATTATCATGCACAACGCTTGACAGTCACAAGTGTGTGGCATGCAGATAATTTGTGTTTATTTCTCTTGGAGTTGGCAGGATACTGTTTTATAGCTTGTGTACTCATGTATATTGTCAGTCGAGTCTGTGTAATTGCAGGTTTAGGTTAGACTTTCAAAGTTTCAAGATTTGACCCTTCATGGTTGTTCTTTAGCAATAGGCAGTTCCTGAGACAATAGGATCGCCCCTTGGCATTGCTCTGATTGCTGCCTCAGTTAAATAGTCTACTCTTGGCAATGTTACAAATGGGGTATCTTACATGTTGAGTGTTTTCCACTTTCTTATTAGAACTTTGATCAAGACAATATAGAAGCATTTCATTAAATGTTGGAGGTTTCAAATCAAAATACATCAGATTTTTGGGCTGTGGTGCGAAGCGGTAGGTGGTGGGCCGGGCCGCCAGGGGCCCCCCTCTATGTACTTCGCAGGGGGGCCCCCTCAAGTTTTGTTACGCCACTGGGTTCTATGAGGAGAGGAAGGGGTGGGCATCTTTCCTCTGAGTTTGAGTAGGGAGCTGGGGCTGTAGTTTTTGGCTCGGGAGGAAGGACGACCAGGGGTCATGGCCCCTGGTCCCAGCCGGGCGCGGACGGGCGCAGACGGGCTTGCCTTTGGCGTGCGCCGCCGGCGCATCCGCTGCGCGTAGCGTGTGACATTGGGCTTTTATGGGATGCAGTAGGTGGATCAGTAGGCTCCGCCCTCCTCTCCTCTAGCCCGGAAGTGTTGACTGTGCCGCGCCTCCCTCCACAACTATCAGGAATAATTCCCGTGGTGGACCGGGGAGAATGCGGGAGATTACCAGGTGTCAAAGGGTGCAGGAGTGCGGGGTAAGTCTTACTGGCGATGACTTTGTGCTTTCTTCAATTTACAGTGATTTTAAAAAGAATGCGGCAAATTTTTAAAAAGCAGAAGTGGTGATTAGCGGCAGTACCGTGATCAGTTCTGTTTTCAAAGACAGCACGTGTCCGCTGCGCGAGGCGAATGGCAGCGGGCTTTTATGGGATGCAGTAGGTGGCTCAGTAAGCTCCACCCTTCTCCCCTCTAGCCCGGAAGTGTTGACTGTGCTTCTAAAGGTGGCCTGGTTCTCTTCCTCTTCACTTTAGTGTCTGTCTGGGTTATCCTCCCTCCAGCATCAGGAATGCAGGCAATACACTTCGCTGTATGCGAAGATACCCTCACCCTCCATCCTGTATCATACTACCCCAAGGACATTCAAATAGATGCCACTTTGCTCTAATAATTAATACTTGAGACAAAGACTAGGCATTAGAAAAAACTCACTCCAGCATTTTTTCAGAATCTCCTGTTCGGTGTCTATATTTGAGTTTTGCTGTATGTACCCCTTATATTCTCTGCTGTTACTTTGATCATGAGATTACTCTTCAGTGACACGCACACTAAAGCTCTTGATATTTCCTTATATACGCTCCTGGTCACCCTTTTATGCTTTCAACCCCTGAGCTGATGAGCTGTCCATGCTGAAGCAGTGTTTTTTCAAAAGACTATTAATAGGCAGGCTGTTCCTCTGATTCTCGGGCCTATCACACCTACCTAATATTATAGCACTATTCCACTTGCAAATAATGATGCTTCTCTCTACAGTTTTTCATCCTTAGGTTGCCTGCTCAAAAATGTACTCTGTTCCTAAAAAATTGCACGAAACTTTAACGTTGACTTAAAACACTCGGTTGACGCCTCTTCTTTTTTGTTTGAACGACCCTCTCCTTACCTCCCATACCCTCTACCCGCCTCTTTTCTCTGAATACAACCTATTCAAAGTCATGTGCATGCTTGGTTATCTATACGTTTGTATTTCTGCCTTTCGCCTAATCCTCATTCCTCATCACAAAGATCACAACCTTTCCTTCTTTGAAAGTCATATCCTGCAACCTGGCAATACCTAATCCCCTCTAGGTCATCTACCAATCCCATTCCCACCTACCATCTGCCTGGTCTTATAGCTCCTCTGCATCCATTAACAGTCACCCATAGCTTGTACTAATTTAATTAATTGCAAAGATGCTGAGGTAAATGCACGGAGTTGTATCCTTGAGAGCACAAGACTAATCCCCATACCCACAGAACTAACCACTAAACGTGGGATCCGGAGTGGCTTGCTACCTGGCCTAAAGCGCTTAAGTGCCTCGTCAGGGGTAGTAAGCGCTATCTATGTAAATACAATTGCATACATTGTCAGTGCAGCAGTAAAGTCCATGCGTGGGCAACTTATTATATATATTCCTAAATCAGAAATGTTCATGTATTAGGTAAAGTTGGCAATTTAGTAAAATGCGTGACCATACATTATGCAGGTCATAACGTACACGTATTTCTGTGGTTTGATCCTGAAATTATTTTTGGGAAAAAAAAAGAGGTTAATGTACTAACGGTTGAAATTAGGTGTCATATAAGAGGTTAGTAACTAACCTCTTATATGACACCTAATTTCAACGAAGTCATTTTAAATGACTCGTATCCTACTCAGCCCAATTAGGACACACTTTGGTTAGCAAAAATGTGATTTAGAAGTGGAGTCGAGAAAATAGAAAACTGACCTGGAAAGATAATGTCAAATCGTTTCCTAAAGAAAAAATATGCCGTTGGCATGACCAGAGACGTTATCAGAAATATTGATAATACATTCTGAGGAAGTGTATTCCGAGAGACATTAATCACTAACTAGTCCCAATTTACAAGCTGACAGGAAGAAATTGTTTTCGAGTCAGCCGGTTAGGCCTGTGGGGAGACTGATAGTAGCTCTCAGGGCTGCGCTGACCGTCAGTCGGAAGGAAGCAGCGAGCAGTGGCAACTTCCTCATAATACTCATATCGCGCTGAGGCCTGCTTAGCAAAGCCAACCCTTTTTTCCTAAGAGACAGCAGTGCAGCAAGTGTTTTTCTGGTGTTATCACATTAATAGAAGCGCTGACTCAGCAGCTTGCTCTGACATACAAGTGAAATAGCTCCGTCATTGATTGGTGAGTGTGTGCTTTTAGGTGTATCGATGGATGAGCGGTTGAATGTGAGAATGAGCCATTGGGATAATGGATGAATGAGGTATTGAGTGCTTGTATGGGTGAGTAAATGGCTGATGAATGGGTAAGTGCATGGATAGTTAAACAGGTGAGTGCATAGATTGATGAGTGGACATGTACATGAATGGATGAATTGCTTGGTTGATGAGTAAATACATTGACGTTTGTATGAACATGACCTATTAGAATTCTTTTTACACAGCTGAGCGTTGTGGCTTTTCATCAAAAGAGTCAGTTGCAACGGACATCTATTCCTCATCCTATCAAATATGGTTTCAAGCTGCTACTATGGCTGTACTTCATGAGAATGACTACCCACAATCCTCTTAGAATTGCCACCTTTATATCAGTGCCAGTGTTACAGCCCCTATGATATTGCAGCACCAAAATTGAAATTTTAGCGCATCATATTTTAAGGCACCGAAATGTAAATTGTATGGCAGACATTTGCATTATTTTTGCATAATGTTAGTTCATTTGTATTAATTACTTTTTGCAGTATTCTGTCTTGGATATACATTTAGCAATGGTAAACAGTTAAAAATCTTCCATTGTTTGTTTCTCGGCTGTGCTGCAAAATGATATGATATATGAATAAATTATTGTCATAAATGATTCCCTTCAGTATCAACATATAGGCATTGCATCATGATACTGTTGGCATTCGTAGTGGGCAGGGAGTTATGGACACCTCTTACCCTGGATACTTTTCTTTTCTTCACAAACTATACCAACATTCAAAGAAGAGATATAATGAACCAGTAGTTTATTGCATGGCAACTCGATTTTGTTTTATTTTCGACCACTACAGTCACGATTGTTCTCCTCCTCTCCTCTTCTAAGATGGTGCTGTGGGTAATGGACATTTTAAAGTTTTGGAGTGTGTGTTTCTAAAAAGAGTTTTTTAAATGCTGTAGATGGTCATCAGTATTTTAGGTGCAAGTGTGGTTTAAGCTCCTCTTGCAAGAAAAAAACAAGGGTCGTGATTCACAAAGAAAGTCGGAAAATAAAGGCATAGATCTCCGCCTCTGTCTGAATGTAATTTTTCCACTTTTGTGTCAAGCAAAGCTGCCCAGGCATACTTTTGTGAAGGTCAGAATACTTTCCTATTGGGAAACTATTCTCATCATGTGTAGTACGCCATTAAGGAGCATTCCACAGGGAAGGAAGTAAATCCCCTGTGCAAACACACACATTTCGTTTCTCGTGAGTAAAATATGTTTCCCTATGGAGTAAGCCTTCCCCTCTCCCACCTTACCCTGGGGTGATCCATTTGCCTACCCACTCTGGGAAGGAATTTACTCCTGCCACTACGGGAGTCAACATTCTATGATTTCCAGGGTGGAAATGGGAATCATAGACATTTATGAATGCCCACCAATGCACAGGTTTGGGGGCGTTTCCAAATTTCCAATATTTGCCAAGTCCTGGAACGCCCATTTCAGCACTCTTTGAGGGTGAACTTCAGGTGCAGAGATCTCCACACTCGTTGTGAGGATTTTCACATACAAATATAGATTTGCGCCTGCCAGGAGTTGCTTTGTGAGTTGCTGGTAGCAGAAGCGGACGACTCAAACAAGAAGTGGTGGGGCGGGTGAAGGAGGCACAGGAGAGCACAGGAGGGGGAACGAACAGGGACTTGCTAATAAAAAAAAAGACCCAAAGCAGCCGGTTGCCTTGCACCTCGGGGTTCCTCTTCTTCCGGTCCCAGCACACACTGGGCAGCATCAAAGATTCCCTGTGCAATCCCTGCGCTGCTTTCATGCTATGAGAATAGAGCGAGAGTTTGGCCTGAGCAGGCTTGTTTAATGCTTGCTCAGGCACATGGAGTCTGTGCTGTTTCCCCAATCCTGCTGTTCAAAATAGCTGTGTTGCAGAAACCTAACTGTGCTTGTCTGCTTGGTTGGCCTAAGACATGCACACTTAGAAGTGAACTCAACTCATCTCTCCCATGCCCTTCCCTACACATGCCAGCTAAGCCAGCAGGCGAAAAATAAAGCAATATTAAAATATCGTTTTATTTTTCAGCAGCTGGCTATGAGACAGTGGGGCGAAGCTCCTTCACCACTGCGGAGGAGCCGCCGCTGGCTGGCCGGCATAGAGCAGGTAAGTTTGGTTGCAAAGCTTCAATTTACGACCAAATTTACCTTTGCGCATAGGGTTTTGGATAATTATTCTAGATACATATCCAGTTGTAAATATTTGTGTAACAAGGCTATTAGCCCCACACAGCCAGCAAGCAAAATGCCACCACTGCTTCTAATGAGTTACTAGAATACAGCCATAATTTGGGTGAACAGGGTCCTTCAAACCCTTTAACTTCCCGTACCATTCCTCTTGTACATTATTGATAGCTGTGTTCCTGAATGCATATGCTGTTTTGTATTGGAGATAAATCTGTGTTTGAAACTTTTGTATCTGGTTTTATTTGTAAACACTGTGTTCACAACTCAAATAGCTAATGTAGTGTGAAATGGCCCATATTTTCACACGCAGCTCAATGCACTAAAGAGAGCCCTCCAGAGAACTAGGACTTACCTTAGTGAAGTTTAGAACCCAAGAAAGGAACGAATACTCCCCATATTATGAGCATAAAACAAAGTGCTTTTGTGGCGCAATAAGATGATACACAACAAGGAGACTGCTCTTCTTCTCACAGAAGGGATGGGGGAAGGTAGTGGAAATAACCTGCAATGTAGATTCATGGCCCTCATTGGACTGCACTATTCGGGGACGGCTTAATTGATGATGCACGGTTTGAAAAACAATGAGAGGGCTCACCCCTGCAAGAAAAAAGAACCTTAAATAGTCACGTTTTTTGTGTCCGGTTAAGTTCAAATTGTGGGCACAACAGGCTTTTGCTAATTTTACACCTACTCAGGGATTCGCCAAACTGCTAATAGCTTGAGAGCATGATTATGCCACATGCCCCTACCATTATTCCTTGGAGGTTAGGGCAGCATTGTTCCAGAGGCGTTCTCCTTCATGCCATGGGTGCCTTCAGTATATTATGAATTACAACCATTACGCAACGCATTACCCTTTAGTGAGTATTAGATATCCACATATTCATTTTGTGAGACAGTACCTCTTTTTGCATGATCACCCACTTGTTTTGTAGACTGATGCCACTGCTCAGACCCTAGTTTAAGTGCTCTGACCCATAAAACATGACAGAATTGGTTAACTCCTAATTGTATATGAGACAGCAGACTGCAGCACATGTTGCACCATGCACTAGGATGACGAAGAAAACATGGTTTCAGGCCTACCTGAGTAGACAGTCAGTGCGACAGCTAATTGACTGAAACAGATTTTTCTCCCCTTCCCTTCCTGGTCAGGAGCTTAGTGAAGCACTGTCTCTCTCTTTAAATTCAAGCATTGAAACCAATTCTCCTCTCCCTTACATCTTTACGTACAGCACGTGATTCCGGCTGCCAGTACTGCATCGCAGACTGCAAACGAAGAAGCGGTCTGCAGAATGGGTTGCTTCCTTTTGTATATTTACACAGAAGGGGCCCAAGGACATTTGGAAGACCAGCGACGGCAAACACCCAGATCAAGTAACTCAATAAACACAGAGCCCTCAGGTCTTATGAGAAGAGAGAACGCAAACAGGGGCTGACTCAAAGAGAGGCGTCCCTTTTAAGGACGGTTTCCCTCACCCTACAATGGTGGTGTGCTTCATCAAAGGGAATACAAAATTTTCTAGCTTTCGCAACAAGAATTTTAGATTCTATTAAGGACACGGAGGCGAGGATTATGCTTTCTCATTTCTTTACTGCACAAACAGCAGCCAATGAAAAATGAAAACTACAATGTAAAAACAACATTGCCCATGAGGCTTTGAACCACGCCTCTCATACAACAACCAATCACAGTGGCCATAAACATATATAGTATCGAGACACTAATCTGGCCTCCTCTTTCTTTGCGCGAACAGTCTCGTCATAGTGAACAAAAGTCTTAACTCTCAACGGAGAGAACAGATCCTTAGGAAATCCCAACTTAGAAAATCCAGAACCACCAGGAATCATCCTCCACCAGGAAGGAACATCAGCGCCATCCACAGGAGGCCGTTAACTCTTGTTGGAATCGTTTCCTGAAACAGAAAAAGAAGTCTGAGAAAAGAAGCCCACAAATCCTATTTCTCAGAGGGTTAGTACAAAGTTGTTAAACAACATCATTTCGAGACAACTTTACAGATACATAACTGTCCCAACGGGTGGGATAATCCTCGCCTCCGTGTCCTTAATAGAATCTAAAATTCTTGTCGCGAAAGCTAGAAAATTTTGTATTCTATGGCAGGACCGGAGGCTTCTGATTATGCTGGTTCAAAGCTCATCAACAAGCTCATCAAGCACAGCATCAGAAACATGAGGAATAGGCTTATAATAAAACACCTTAAACGTTGAATCCGAAGACCAATCAGCTGCTTTGAGGATATCCTCCAAGCGGGACCCTAATAAATAGGCTTTGGAAGCCATCGCACCTCTAGCTGAATGAGCAACATAAGCAGATGCATCAATGCCAGCCTCCGACATGACCCATCTAACCTATCTGGCTAAAGTAGCCGCAGCGACTGGTTTGAAGGGCTTTTAAATAGATATGAGCAATTGGCCCAAAGGATCAACGCTGTGTACAATAGTACGCTCCTCATAACACTTGAGACACTGCAACACACATAGCTTGCTGTTATGAGGAAAGGCTGGATATTCCACCGAGCGTGACATGGTCTTAGTCCGTCGTGTGATAACAAAGGAGACACCCTGAGGAGAAAACATCCTACCAGCCAAATCTAGAGCTCTAACATCCGAAACTCTGCGACATGAAATGAGGCACAAAAGCATAGTGAGCTTAGCAGAGAGCTGTTTCAAAGACAAATCCCCATTATCGGGCCAGGTTTCCAACAAATTAAGCACCTTTGTAACATCCCACATTGTGGAATACCGGGGCCGAGGAGGGTTGGCCACACGCACACCTTTAAGCAACTTACAAACCAGGGATGCATCCCCACCGGCTTACCGTCAATGTGGTCGTGACCAGCAGAAATTGCAGACCTGAAATTATTAACTGACCTGTAAGCTAGGCCTGAAGCTGCACGTTCCGACAGAAAATTCAATACATCAGTCACATGTGATCCCACGGGATCCACCTGCTTTGAAAGGCACCAACCCACCCACTTCTTACAAGATGCAGAGTATCGTTTCGGGGTGGAAGGAGCCCACGCCTGTTGCATAAAGCCGGAAGCCTCTCGTGAAAGGCCTGCAAGGCATTCATGTCTCCGGAGAGCGTCCACACCATTAAGGTCAACTGGTTCTGCATGATCAAGGGATGGCAAGCTCCCACTGGGTCCTGCAGAAGTGTCGGGAAGACCGGGAGCCGGAAGGGGAGATCCACAGATAGCTCCAACAGTGTGGGAAACCACGACTGAGTCGACCAGAACGGAGTCACCAACACTATTGTTGCCCTCTGACGGCGTACCAACGCCGCCACTCTCGGAATCCGGGCAAACGGAGGAAAAGCATAATTCCTCCGCTGCCCCCAATGGTGAAGGAACGCGTCCGTCCCCATCGCCATTGGATCCGGTCTCCAACTGTAAAACAGGGGAAGATGGGCATTGAGGCGAGAGGCAAAAAGATCTATCTGACAGGGGCCTCGCATAGTCATGATCTGAGAGAACAGCGATGGGTGAAGTCTCCAATCGCTGAAGTCTCGGAGAAACCGGGAATTCCAATCCGCCACTTGATTGAATTTCCCCGGAAGGTATTCTGCCACCACCGAGATCTTGCGATCCAGGCAGAAGTGCCAAAATTCCTTCGCAATGTGGACCAGCAATCGGGACTTCGTCCCCCCTAATCGGTTGATGTACCTCACCGCTGAGACATTGTCCATTCGGAGGAGAATACAACAATTGCTCTTCAGCGGCGAGACAGATCTGATGGCAAAGGACCCTGCCAACAACTCCAGACTGTTTATGTGAAGTGAGAGTTCGTCCGCTGACCACCGTCCTCCTGTGGTATACTCTCCACAGCGAGCGCCCCAGCCCCACTGACTGGCGTCCGATTCGACTACCACATCTGGGGCTGCGCCGAAGATGGCTCGGCCATTCCAGGCTGACATGTGGTCCAGCCACGACTGAAGTTCCTCCCGGGCCTCGGGGGAAAGGGGGATTAGATGATCGTAGTGAAATTTCCTCTGTAAGTAAAAGATTTTCAGTCTCTGCAGGGCCCTGTAATTTAAAGGGCTGGGAAAGATGGCTTGGATCGACGAGGCCAGAAGGCCCACAATCCGCGCCAGCCCACACAAGGAAATCTTCTCCTTGGCCAAGGTGGATCGTATTTCCCTCTTGATGGACCTGATCTTGTGAAGGGGAAGGAGCAGTTGAGCTGAAACAGAGTCTATCAGGAAACCCAGGAATTCCATCTGCTGATTCGGAATCATCACCGATTTCTTGGAATTGATCACGAACCCCAGATTCTGCAGCAAGGACGTCGTCCATTCCAAGTGAGTGAGAAGAAGGGACCGGTCTTGGGCCAGGAGGAGCATGTCGTCTAGGTAAACAATGAGACGCACTCCCATCTCCCGAAGGCGAGAGATCACAGGTTTGAGAAGCTTGGTGAACACCCAAGGGGCTGAAGACAGACCGAAGGGAAGCACCTTGTAACGATACCAACGCCCTTTCCAAGGGAACTGTAAATATTTTTGATGAGATGGGCAGATGGGGACTGTCAGATAGGCATCTTTTAAGTCTAATCGGACCATCCAGTCGTTCTCCAACAGAAGGTCTCGCAAAAGATGGATTCCCTCCATCTTGAAGTGGCGATAAGTTACAAAAGGATTGAAGTCTCTCAAATTCAAGACAAGGCGTTGACCGCCACCTTTCTTTTGAACTAGAAAGACGTTGCTGCAGAAACCTTCTGGGATGAAGGGTCCTACCGCAATAGCCTTTTTTGTCAAAAGCTCTTCCAGCTCTGAGTCGATAAAACTCTGTTCGGAACGGGAAAAAAGGAGAGGCTGAGGGGGGAAGGGCTGCAGGGGACATTCCACCATCTCTATTTCGTAGCCTTGGACGGTCTGTAGGACCCAAGCATCTGCCGTGAGACTCGTCCAATTCAGTACAAAATGGCGCAACCTGCCCCCTAGATGGAACAAAGGACACATTTGACTTACCAGAGGACTGATTGTCGAAGTTTTTGTAACATCTGTTGACCCCTCGATTATAGCGGCCCCTGAAGCCGCGGGATCTGGACGGGTAGAAGCCAGCTTGGTCAGGTTCCTGTGTGTAACCTCTGCCCCGCCTGGGGGCGTAACCTCGTTGAGGACTAGTATTCGAGTAGCGGCCAGTTGGGCGTCCTCTGCCACGGCCGGCCCTATGAGAGACCTGATGCAACACCCTCTTCAAGGAGGCCTGAGACTTATCCAAGGATGCAAAGGTATTGACAAATTTAGCAATGTCTTTTACAAAGTTGTCTCCAAACAACTGGCCTTTCCTCCAAAGGGCCCGGCTCCGATGAAGCCAACTCAACCAATTGGGGGTCAATCCGGAGTAAAACTGACTTCCTCCTCTCGGAAGCTAGAGCGCAGTTGGCGTTGCCCAACATGCAAATGGCGCGCTGCGCCAAACCCGCCAGCACTTCAGGGTGGATGGCAGCCCCTGTCTCCTGAGCCTGGAGGGCCAGCTCCAGTATCTTGGCCAAAGGCCCTGAAAGGTCAAGGACCTTATCCTGGCATGCTCTGAGAGCGTGATCAATTCCTTTTTTGGGGTCTTTCTTGTATTTCTTGAGGAAAGTAGTAATCGAAGGGTCGATGTCTGGGGTAACGGCCACCTTGCGGGCCGAGGGCACCCGGACTTAAGGCGAGCCCTCACTTCCTTATAAAAACCTTTACGGAGGTGGGACTCCAGATATTCCGCCACAGCTGGGGGGGGGACCCAATCAGAGGACCTGGGGTGGACGATGTCCGCAGGGTCAAAGGAGAAGGGGGAGGGAGTGACAGGAGGGGAGGCGTGCTTGCGCTTCTTAGAGCGCTTGCGGGGTGCAGCATCTGAGGAATCTGTGTCCGTATCTGTGTCGGTGGTGGTGTCTTTAGGAGGGGGAGAGGGGGGGGGCGGGACGGCAAGGACTTGCCGCCAGCGGAAGACTCATTGGATTTGTAAATTTTATCATAGGACTGGGCGTGGGGCAAGGAAGGGTCAAGAGCCACCTTCTTATGGGGTGGGGGACGTGAGGGATCCAGGTTAGGAAGAGGGAGCTTCTTACCAGGGACCAGCTGTTCCAATTTCTTGGCTAATGGAAGCAGGGCAGAGGAGAGGGCCTTATCAAGCTTAGCGTCCAGCTTCTTGTCAATTATATCCTCCATAGACTCTTCCTCGTAATATTATTTATTGCCCTGGTAATCGCACGCAGCACCCTCCTCATCGCAGTACTCAGTATCTGCCAACACTACAAGGGACAGAATATCCCCACTCTAAATCCCCAGAGGGAAGCAGAATAGCCAGCCCAAGCGAGGGCGTCACTCAGGGGAAGTGCCAGGCGCAGGAGCCGGAAATACCAACAGTCAATGTATTATAAAGTCCAGTTCTAGGACTAATGGAGGGAAAGAGCCCAAATCAGTAATGAAAAGGGCTTCCAAAAATTACCCTGCGCCCTCTGACACATGGGAGTTAGGGGTTAATTGATCAGACCTCCGGTTGCCAAACGGGTTGAAAACGCCGCCCTTTTAGGTCCAAAAAGCGGCCCTCGGCTCCTGGCCAAACTGCGTGTTGTCCCCTTTCAGCCGGGGCTAGAGCGTCTTCATAGGCACGATAGAGGCTGCGCGCGCACACTGCGTGCGCGAGTCTCTGAAGACGCACGCCGGGCCTCGGCCGGGCTCCCCCGTGCGTCTCCTTCCCCGAGGGGGGGCCAAGTCCCTCCAATCGCGGTTGCGATTGACAGCGGCAGCGCCGCGGGCAGCGAACAGGGGCAAGGTAAGCCTACGAGCGCTACACGCGCTCAGTCGAGGATGTACTGGGACACGGAGCGGGCCAAGCAGCAGCGCTCCGAAATCGGGCGGGGGGCGGGGGGAGGGAGGGACGGAGGAACGGGGAAAAGTACCGGTCGAAACCCGTGATCAATGCAACAATCAGGGCGCCACAGCGCGTCAGACACAAGCAGGCAATAGAAGCGTAAAACAAATGAATATCGCACAAATACTGCATAAACAATCACGATGTGAGTCTAGAGCATACGCCAGAGGCGAAACATGTAAAGTCAAGTCAAAGAAGCATATTAGAGTAAGGAGCACTTATCTGGGCTGCAGAGCAGCAAAGAAAGAGGAGGCCAGATTAGTGTCTCGATACTATATATGTTTATGGCCACTGTGATTGGAGGCGTGGTTCAAAGCCTCATGGGAAATGTTGTTTTTACATTGTAGTTTTCATTTTTCATTGGCTGCTGTTTGTGCAGTAAAGAAATGAGAAAGCATAATCAGAAGCCTCCGGTCCTGCCATAGAATCCTCCTCGCACCATGAAACCTAGTCATGGTGCAGGCTACAACCCCCTCACTGCGAGGGAGGAGCTTAGAGATATTTTTCTGTATTAGAGAGGTCAATGCTAAAACCCAATGTGAGCTGGCGGGGTGTTGTGAGGGGTGCAGTGCAAGTGAGTAGGTGAATTAAACCAGGAACAGGGTTAACCTCATATCCTTTATTCTGGCTACCTTGTGCTAGGATTAAAAACAGAAGGTACGACGGAAACCCTTAGATCCAGTCGTACGAGATAGTGATCAACTGTTTCAGCCAATGACCTACTCAGTGTTGTGGCTTTCTTCAAGAGCTCTAATTAGCTACTGCTGTGAAAGGTAAATAAACTGTGAAAAAGTAACCAAACTGAACATTGCATCAGGGTATTTAGTTTGAATACAAAACCAGTGATCCAAGAAAATTGAGATGATGGATTCATTGGTAGTACCTATGGGGGAACAAAAACAACATACCAAGCAGTTTATGAATTTGTAACGTTGTAGGATGCGAAGCTCTTTTGGCTGGTGCAAAATCAGGAGGCAGTGCCAAGATACAAGGTTGTTTTGCATCAAGACAGCCCTGGTAAGGCACAGAGGACAAGGGTAGAGTTGAGCAATGGATCACTTTAACTACTTACCTGGCTGTTTGAATAATCCCTGGATTGTGTTTTTTCATTTTTGGATCCTGATTAAAACTGTTACAATTTGTTTTCGACATTTCTATAGGTATTTGTTTACACTGGCAACTCTTGAATGCATCCTGTATGCAGGAAATTGTGGCTAAGAGTGTACAGTCTGTGACATACTTGATATATCTGTCAGCCATCGATGCAGGGTTTGACAGTGCTTGCTTTGTTAGGAAAATTCTGATGTTTTGGGCGCAGGATCTGCTTGGTCAAGGTTCTGTCCGTCATTATGAAACATATTGGTGTTTTACATAGCATTTCTTGGTTTTAATCCACACACCTAAGTGGTTAACTCTTGTCTTTTTTTTTTAGGCATTCTCGCTCTCAGTGTCAAATTAGCCATCTCGTCTTTATGGATTCATCAAGAGCTCTGGGTTCTAAAGAAGGTCTGTCATCCCGGGAGGAGATAGGTTCCTCTCATTGCAATCCTATCAGTATTGCCAATATCAAAACATCTCATAGGCTTTCCTTGATTAGACCATCTGAGGATAACAAGTCCCTGTTCTGTAAATCAAGCTAGAAATGTTTCAGGATTGTTGTCAACTTGTTCTGTTAAAATCGATCCCATCGAGATACACCAATTTAGAAGCAAGCATCAAATGTAATAATTTGGGAACTACAAATAAAAATGTGTTCATGGTTGTAGCACAGATAAACCCTATTCCCCTACTGTTTCTCTGTCTGGTACTACCCCTGAAATTCCCTAAAATAGTATTGAGAAGTCTGATTTCATATGTGACAGAGAAGAAATTCCAGTTATAATTGCAGCTTCGACTTCTACAATGCAAGATTAATTTGATGATTTAGGGGCATATTTCCAAGGGCCAGCGATACAATTATCGCCGCTTTAACATCCGTTTTCGGGCGCAAAGTGGCGATAATTATATTGCATTATTTACAAGGACACACTAGCATGTGTTTCCTTGACTTAGCTCCCGTTTTTCACACGCCTCGCATCGATAATGAGATGCAAAGTATGAGTGGCTGTGAAAACAACATGGGAAAATATCGCAAAGGCAGCTTCGCAATATTATCAACGAGGCGTAGCGATAATTTAAATCGCGCTAACTCTGCCTTAACTCAGGAATGTAACGTCTGTTAAATTTCTGACTAAGGCATACCTAACATGGGAGGTGGATGGTGGGGCTAAGGCCGTAGGGTCTGTCATCAAGCGTATCGCCGTTTTCCATGGAACATCGCTGCTGTGTTCTATGGAAAACACCGCTATCGCTGTAATAGTTATCGCCATAGCGCTAAGCGTTGATAATGCAGCGCTAGCTTGGCGATATATTCCAGCGATAGCCGGCAATAATTAAAAGCGTGCGCTCAGCGCTAATTATCACTGGAGCTTGATAATATGTCCCTTAGTTTTTACAGGGAAGTTGGACTTTATCGTTCAAAAATCGATTGATAACATAAAGGAAAGTGTTGGTTTAAATACAGAAGTATAGTCTTCATCCAGCTCTCAAGGCGTCTTTTTGAATGATCAACATCTCCTGGATACCACTCCTGTTTATCCTGTTTTACCTGCCATGGGTGCAATTAGTACCTTAACTAAGATATTTGATGCCTTATGCACTCAATCAGTATCATCACATATTCAAGTTGTATACTAAACAATATTTCCAAACAGGTCTAAATAATGCACAATGATTATAAATCAATCAATCAATCAATGACACTTATAGAGCGCGCTACATACCCGTAGGGTCTCAAGGCGCTTAGGGGAGGGGGGGTTGCCGCTACTGCTCGAACAGCCAGGTCTTCAGCTTCTTCCTGAAGGAGAGGTGGTCTTGGGTCAGGCGCAGGTCGGTCGGGAGGGAGTTCCAGGTCTTGGCGGCCAGATAGGAGAAGGACCTTCCTCCTGTAGTTGCTCTTCGGATGCGGGGGACAGCGGCGAGGGCGTGGTTGGCTGAACGGAGGTGGCGTTTGGGAGCGTAGAAGTTGATCCGGCTGTTGAGGTAGCTCGGGCCTTGGTCGTGTAGGGCTTTGTGTGCGTGGGTGAGGAGGCGGAAGGTGATTCTCTTGTTGACGGGGAGCCAGTGAAGGTCTCTCAGATGTCCGGAGATGTGGCTGTGTCGTGGGATGTCGAGGATGAGTCTGGCTGAGGCGTTCTGGATCCGCTGGAGTCTCTTCTGGAGCTTGGCGGTGGTACCGGCGTAGAGGGCGTAAAGAACTCACAACTTCGCCTAATTGTTCATCTCCCTGATAAGAAGTTTCAGAATTATCTCCAAGTAGAGGATTTTATTGACCTTTTCCAATTGTTACCACAAAAAAATCCCAACTTGTTTTAGGCAGTTCACAGAATCTAAAGGAGTCCCTACAGTAAGTTAATTACGTGGCTGTACTATCCTCTGTTCCGGTTTTGGAGAACAACAACAGCGGATTTGTGGCCACTGATTAATCTTCTGATGAAAGCGTCAGCTCTGAGCAGTTTATTCATTTTACAAACTATGAATTAATTCCGATCATTTATTCACCAGTTGTATTTTGAGAATAACTAACATCTGCTGATCAATCTGAAGGCTTTAAGCCTTATATGAGTAAATGAAGACTAATAAACTGAGGAAGCTACATAAAAAAGTGAAGTCTAACAACAGCATCAGAGCTGTTAAAGGGGCGGCAACACGAAAACTATTTCCTATTTTTGAAGAAAACAGTGGCTTTAAGTTTCCTGCCTGCTCTTCATCTCAACTGGCTAAAGAAGTCAATTCTCAATTAAATTTGCACTCTTATTTGAGGGACATTATAATTCCGATCTCTTTCGCTAATACGAATAGTCAGTAAATAGTCAATTTGCAGTTCCAGTTACTACTACAACAGATTCAATGATAATTAAAAAAAACAGCGTAATCCTCTGGGTTCTTTAAAGAATGACTCGGAAAACTCACCACTAATGTGTATGCCGCCTATAAAATCTATCAATTCAGTCTCTTCAAATCCTATTTTTGGGAACAGGAACCTGTTAAATCAACCACTCTTGGACCCAAATGAGAACTTGTAATTGGTGACTTTGAATACCATCCCAGACAGCATTTCAGTTATTAGAAATACTCTCACAGCATTAGCAGAAAAACTGAAAAAATATCAAACTCGAGTGGATTAGATAAATCATAATGTAGTGTATCAAGAGATTAAGACTCTAAACTCAGCTCCTACCTTGAATTCTTAGTTTTCAGCAGTCCCCACACTCAACACCCAGGTTTCTAACCAACCCTCACAGGTTTCTTTCCTCTTTTACTGCAGCATTACATCCTAATTGTTTGTCTTCTATGTCACAACAGTGATCTGACTTCAGTGCATACTGATCTCTGGCCACAATATCACTCTCAAGGGTAGCATGAGAATTTAAATAGGCAAAACATTTTAACCTTATTGAGAGAATTTGACCGTTTTTAATTATTTGAAATCTGAGAATCTGCTGTTGGTAAAGTTTGTTTTTGATCCAGGGACTGGGAAAGAGCTTACATGCACAAGTTGGTATTCGGCATTATGGATAAATCTTGTTTGGGACATAGGTGATTCACTTTCACAGTGGGGCACTACCATCCATAAAGTGCAAGATGAAAACTCCCCCCACAATATTATGGAAACTGAAAAATAGATATCAAATCCTAGGTGACAAATGATCTGTTTTTAAGAACAACTGCAAAGGGCCAGAAAAGTCTATTATGAATGAATTAAATAATATTAGAATTCGTCTTTCTAATACATCATTGGTCATCAGACAGATCACATTACAGGACAATGATCATTCTACCCTTAGAAGAATTACACAGATATGCAGGTTCAGGGGTCTTGTATTATGCATCAAGGAGTATAGAGGCAGCATCCCTAACATAGTTTTAAAAATGTCTATATATTTTATTAGTATTTGTTGTTGGAATATTGTGGCCCTCATTCGTCATTTTAAAACAAGTGGTACTGACCTTTAAAATTTCCTTACAGCCAATCATATTGTCTGTCATCAGGAATCATGAAAAACGATTCTTAATTTACCTCAAACTTTGAGGTGTTTGAAGGGAATGAGGTCAAGAATAAAATGGGCAGGCCTAGTGGAGGATTACTTACCTTAATCACCTCAATTTAAAGTTCATATATTTAGTTGTGTTACTCTAATTTTCTTTCATACTTTCTGGGCTTATTAAGTTTTTAGATAATTTGAAGCTTTTGATTTTTAATGTATACCTTCCACCTTTCTAGTCTCTCCTCTTGTCTATTTTTCTTAGAAGATCAAATAGATATTTGTAAAACATGCAACACTTTTTTATTACTGGTGATTTAATGTGATCCTTTTGCATGAAAACATGTTAACATCAGAAGAGGATCCTGAAGGCAGTTATTTGGGTATTTTGTTATTAAAATAGCCTCCTGTTAAGCAGAAAGCTATAGTTAAATATATTGACCATTTTTGATGTTCTGGGATTCCATACATTAAACATGAGGTTTTCTACTGATGAACCAGCAAATTACACATATCATTCAGCCAGCCATAAATCCACGTTAGATCAAATCTAAATGCATGTTACAGACTTTGATAAATGCCAACATTTTAAGATTGGATATAGTAAGGAAAGGGACCACCACCCTCAATTAATTGCGCTTCAATGGTTGCATGAGGAGTTTTGTACCGATAAACAGGCTGATTTTCTAAATATTGAAGAGATTACCTTAAAATCAATTAAATAGATTTTTTTCATTAGCTTACAAATTAGAAGAGATGTTGGAATTACATCCAATTAAATCAATTCTATTTAAAATCACTGAGGGCTGTCATAATCCGAATGCATTGGAATGGGAAAATGTAGTTTCAGAAGTTTTTAATTTTCTTTCAACAAGAACACCTATTTCGAACAAACTTGTAGACAGAAAATTAGAAGGGCTTTGAAAGTTAAAGAAATCAGCATTATAAATAACAATATACATCAGTTAATAAAAGACTTACCGTCAGAATTGCATGAATTAATGTTTAGACAACAAGAGCACTTATGGACGGAATTGGTCACTAAAGGGATCTGGTCAGGATAAGAAGTAAAAATCTGGTGGCTATCAAAATAATTACAATAAATCGAATATTTACCTTACTGCATTTTGTAGCTGTAGTGGTCAATCTGCAGGAAAGGTGGACATTATGTCCATTAGTGCTAAAAGTGAAAAGTCTATTGAGGAGATTAGTATGGCTATTTCAAAACTAAAAACATCTCGTGCCCCAGGTCCCAATGAGATCTTGAATGCCATATTAAAAAAAATGTAGCAAAGTGGTCTACACTATTAATATCTACTTTCATTTCTGTTTTTAGCTCTGGTACCATTCCTTCATTGTGGAATGCTCTATTGTACAACGCTTGTATAAACGTGGCTCCAAATCAGAACCCAGTAGTTATCATATGATTGCTTTAATTGATGGTGATGGCAACATTTTTGATAAATTGTTAGTAACGAAAATGTTGGATTGGGCAGAACACTTTTCAATAAATCCCCCACCAAACTGGTTTTAAATCATGGTGCTCATCAATTGATAATATTGTCGCTTTAGACTGTTTGATCAAAAATACCTCTTCTACTGAAAGCAATACATTATTTGCCTGTTTTATAGACTACTCAAATGCATTTGATAAGGTTAATCGAAACACATTGTGGTAAAAACTGGCAGACTGAGGAATGGATAATATTCTTTTAAACTTAATTATTGAGCTATATTCGGTTACATAGGATTCAGGTTAAATTAAGCAAAAAAGAGGCTTGATGCCACAGATTAAAAGCACAGATGGTTTAAAAAATAGGATGCATGTTAGCCCCTCTGCTATTTTCTTTATATCTTGCTGAGCTCTTTATAATGTTGGATAACAAGTAGGGGGCTGTCCAAAATTGGGGCAGTGTAGTAAAGAATATTTAGCCTATGCAGATGATCTTTTGTTGTTATCTAAATCTCAAATATTTCTTAAATTGTATTTAATAAAACTACAAGAGTATAATCAAGTAAATAATCTAAAACTAATAATGAGAAGACCAAAAGTATGTGTTCTGGGAAATTTAAGGTCCATTTTAATTGGGTGATAGCTCTATGTTGCTTATGGATATGGAGGGGGCGCTATTACTCAACCAGTATGGGTATTACATCAAAAATACTTTCCCCACTGATGCATGATTTTATTATAATGAACTCTGTTCCTCTAAAGAAATTAGACATTATTTTGTACAATTGTGTGAGGAAGTCACTTAATCTTAGGCAGTCTATGCCCCATGCTAGGCTAAGATTATAATTTGGATTACCATCTATTTTGTCCCAGAATATTATCAACCGGCTTAATTACATATGTGACTGTGTGTCTGCTACAGAGAATTCTATAAAACATTTGATTAGAACTGAATTGTCCTCCAACAGTAGATCAAACAATTTGTTTACAAACTACAATGCATCTGTTCTTGTTGACAAATTTTAATTTTCCTTCGATAACTGTTCTTGCTGATATGAAGAGGTTACAGTGTAAAACGTTATAAAGAAAGTGATTTTTTTAAAATCTCAATCTAAACTGATATGGAGAATGTTCAAGACAAACAACTGTTGCTATGCTTTAGATTCCATAAACATACCAGCCCAGTGGGAGGAAGAAGTGGTCTTAGACCCATGTGGTGTTATTGAGTAGGAGGGGGCTATTTATTTGCTTTGTATATGTATGTATGTATGTATGTATGTTTGGATTTATATAGCGCTTATAACCCAGGGGTCTCTAAGCGCTTTGCCTTGGGAACCAGTCCTGGCTTTTCCCTGTGAGATAGCCCCTACAGGGCATCCCCAAGGTGAAAGCCAGGCATCCCGCCGCGGGATGCAAGCTTAATGCCCAGAGTTGCAGAGTGTTAACCCATGATTAGGTCAGGCACCGAAGCGAGAATTATCGAGTCCGTGGACATTTGAGCTCGAGCCCTGCCGCGTCGGGAATTGAACCCTGGTCCCGGGTCTGACCTCTGCTTCAGGGTCTGCCTGCTCTAACCAGTGAGCCACACTTCTCCACATATATGCCCCTGACTAGGACACTAAAAAACTTCACGGGCACAAGAAGGCTATTATAATGTATTTTACTCAGAATATAGTGCATTGTGGGATAGTTTGCAGTGAAGAAGCTGGATTTTCTGCAAAAGTGATCAGACTTGCCCATTAGAACAGTTCTCTCATTCTTTAGGGAGTCTTCAGAAGTTACCCCCACACACTGGCTAGTGAATCCTATAAAAGTGGTACCTCACCCATAGCTCATAAGAACACATCTGAATCTGAGGAAGAACAGAAGAGTTACCCATTATTAGAAATGGGGTTTTCGGTTGGCTAAGATATGCACCCAAGCCAGGCAGATCCCACCACTCCAGTCAGGGTAAACTAGATACACCACTTAGATAACCTGTGCTCACCCTCTGGTAGCATGGAACAGAGCAGGCAGGCTTATCTAGAAAGGCAAAACGTAAAGTATTTGTGAAACACACACACATACACGCACACAGTAACACAATGAATTCCCCACAAAAGGACTGTTCATGGGTTGTAGAACAATATCTTAATATATTTTGAACACTTTTAGATCAAAACGCCAAAAATCGCTCCTCTTCTGATGTTTATGGTCCTGATAGAGACTAGGAAATTATCCAGGCAGTGAATCAATAATCAAGTAGTGTCTTAAGACTTTATGTTGGACAAGCTTGCAGGCAGCCACTTGAGACTGGTAGTCCCAAGAAAGCCCAGCAATCCATAATTCACAGTACCTGTTGTGCAACCGAAGGCACACTGCCGCATGCTACTCCTTTCAGAATTGTAAGGGAGGTGGGATGAGCTACGTTGGGCAGCCTGTGAGCAGGGCATCTGTGGTGAAGTCAGTAGCCACAGTCATCTCTTTCAGGCAAGACAGACCTGGTGTGCTCCGTTGGTACGAAGTGCAGATGTGTGAGGTAGTAGAATTCAGCAGCACTCACGGCAATCCTTGTGGAGACATGGCGATTGTAGTTGTCACACAGCACAGACGGGTGCGCATGTAAAATACAGCTGCAAACACAGCAGTCTTCTTTGGAAGCGCAGACACAGCAGGCCAGCCAGAGCAATAGTAGTTTTTTATGTACCTGAAATTTCTAGGAACACGGGGCTAGCCACCAAGCACTTGGAGAACACTCTTCATTACATGCAGTGCAAAAGTTGCGGGCAGCAGGCCAGCACAACAAGGAAGGTCGCAAAGTGGCAGTCCCTCCTGCAGCTCAACAACAGCAGGCCAACACAGCAGAGTAGTTAGCAGAGTGACAGTTCTTCTTGGCAGCACAGTAATTCCTTCTGACAATGGCCAGATGTAGAACCAGCATGTCTGGTTACAATTCAAAAAAGTATCTGATTAGATGGGGTCAGAGACTCAGTACTTATACCCAACACTGCTTTTGATGTGCAGGTGACTTCAACAGAACTCTCTGAAGTGCACAGGTCCCCTTCCAACCCAGTCCTGTCTGCCAGCCTAACTATGGTAATCAAATCAGCCCTTTGTGTGGAGACAGGACTCTACCTACTCGAAAAAGGTTTCACCTCCTCTTCTCCCTCTTGCCCAGGATGACCCATCGGTATGAAGATAAATGCAGATGCAGTTGAGTGTACTGTGTTGTGGCTGTCTAGAGGAAATGTACAAATGTAGCTGTCAACTAGCCCAGGCGTGTATTGGAGACAGACTGTCAGGCACCCAGAGCAGTAAGTGCAGTGAAATGCCCACTTTCTAAAATTGTGTAATAACTCCACGAATGCCAATACTGATACTTACTCAACTAATTAAGTTAACCAATCACACGTGACCCTCATAGTGACTTTTTTCAGTCACTATGAGTGTCACGTGTGATTGGTTAAAATAATTAGCTGAGTAACTATCAGTATTGGCATTTGTGGTGTTTTTACAGTATTAAATTGGCCTAGCCTGCTGATTATGGGCCGGAACCCTCTATTGTTCATAACACTTTCTAAAAGTGGCATTTGAAAATAGTAAAGTTAAATCCAACCTCACCAGGTAGTAGGATTTATCAACACCGTTCCAAAAAAACAAAACATCAAGAAGCTACTCCTCTCTGATCAGGAGTTACAGCTTAAAGGATTTTTAAGGAATTCCCAATGCTACCCTATAAGAAGGGTAGGCCTCACAGTAGTGAAAATGAAATAGGCTGTTTGTCACTACCAGGATATGCAAAACATAAAGGTGCATGTCCTACCTACTTTACTTTAATCTGCCCTTAGGGCTACCTAGGGCCTACCTTAGGTGTGATTTATATGTAATAAAAAGGGAGTTTAGAGCTTGGCAAATAGGTTTTAAATACTGAGTCGAAGTGGTATTAAACTTCGCACTCAGGTCCTTCAATGGCAGAACTGAGACAGATTTGAAAGGCTATTTCTGTGCGTGACACAATCTGTGATGCAGGTCCACTGTAGCATTTAATTTACAGGCCATGGGTACATGGGATACCACTTTAAAAGGGACTTACAAGTAAATTAAATAGGTCAATAAGGTATATACCAATGGCACATGTTTAGGGAAGAGATTGTTGGAATGTTGGGTTATAAGTAGTAGCAAGTAGGCACCCGCCACTGGCAATAATGCCACTAACCCAGTCTAGGGTCCCGTATAGATCTTAATAAAGTATTCCTATGCTCAATCCTTGATAGCTTGGCTGCGAACAGGTAGGCTCAACTTAGGAGACAGGTATGTAAAGCATTTATAAACACCAATTCAGTAAATAAGTAAGACACCACACAGAATAAAAACCCCAAACCAATTTATAAAAATAGGAAATACCTTTAAAATTGCACCAAAATGACAAAAATCGAATGTAGGGAACCAGAGATATGAATTTTTAAAGAATAAACACTTTCTCGCACTTAGAAACCTACAGTGCCACTCTGGGATATCTGGTCGCGCTTGACCGGGACAAAGTAAAACTTTTAGACTGACTGTGGTGGAGCCCTGCACATATACACTGAGCGGGAGGCCACAGTAAAATTTTTACCTTCGGACTACAAAAGGTTTCTGGAGCTTTTTCTGCCTGGGTCCCTCGAAACTCCAGATCGAGTGAGGGTTCACCAGCTTGACTTTCAGGGAGCTTCCAGCCAAACTCTGGAAGTCAGACTTCCAGAGCTCTTCAGTGGGACAAACCTGGAATCCGGGATGGGAAGCTGTTAAAGGTGGCCGGTTTGTTCATTGGGGTTGAGTTGATCACCTGGTTTTCCCTAAGTTGCTCCAAACTTCTGGAACTTTTTCAAAGGGTCAAACACACAATCCAAGAGGGGGCATGGCCTGCAGCATGGTGGAGTAGACGCTTCTGCCGGAACTCCGGCAGCCTGTACCGAATCCTAGTAGAGATCCTGCCTTCCTGAGAGCCATCTGACTGTAGGAAATGGCAACCATGACTAGAGCCCACAGGAAAAATAAGAAAAGCTGCAGCAAAACGACCCTGCCACTGAGCGCCTAAACAACCCTGACGAAGTGAGGCGGGGCGTTGCAAGATGGAAGAGAGCTGACCTGGGATGGCCGACAAGACACCGGAGCCCGGGAAATATAAGTCCAAGAGGCAGCACCAAGTAAAGATGACAGCCAGAAGGGAACGGAGAACTGGGGATAGACAGGAGCTAGTGAGTGGCTGTACAAACGGAAGCCCTCCCCTCTGTGATGAGCACAAAGGCAACACATTGGAGCCTACCGCAGAGGTTGCAGAGACGATCTGCTGGTGAAGGGAAGGTAGAGAGGGTTCTCCCCCGGTCCCGATCAGCGCGAGATGCAGGGTGAAGGGCGCTAGCTGCGTGTACAGCAGAAGACATAGGGACGGCTAGGCGTACCCTTGCAGCAGTTCACCCCGGGCATACAATACAGACCTACTGCTGGGGACGCCTAGAGGCAGATGCTGAAGACCCTGCGGCCAACTGCCCAGCCTGCAAACAGGTACAGATGAGGGGAGAAGAGCTGGCGAGAGACAACTGTTCGGTCCCTTTCCACTGAGGCGATAAGGAACTAGGAGACACCGCTCAGAGGCTGCGCTCAAAGTAGTGACTCTGATTTAAATTCCTGCAGGATGAGGGTGGACCCTGGGTGAGGAATTGCAGGCACTGCTGGGAGTAACAAGACAGAAGCACAGAGGAGTGGTGAGTCATTATTCCCCCAATTAACCCATAGAGCAGCCCACCAAACACCACGAAATAGGCACAGGCTCGCTGCAGGAACTTCCCCTAGACTTGCTTTGAGATTGGTGAGGGGACTGCACAGACAGGAAGTATGAAGGCCGATTTCGGGGGAAAACAAGGCTCAAAGAGATACTCCATGCAGATCTGCCTAACAGGCCTGTAAATGGGACAGGGCGGCCAGAAATACATCAGACGGGAACATCATGGGGAATTACTGGCAGTAACAACCAGAATACAAACATCCCCAGTGAGCGCCATAGAGAGCCTACGCCCCCCAGAAAAAGAAGAGGCATATCAGCCGGGCCCAAGCCAGGAGCTCAGTGCCTAGGGGCGCAAGATTTAACCTGAGACGGATGGACCTATCCAGGAGTGAGAGAGGCACCAGAAGTCATGCTCCCTCCTTTTAGTGAGGCAGAAGGAGGCTGAGGTGAAAACACCCAGAGAGCTGTGTGCCAGCAGGAGCGAAGGAGCGGGCGGGACCACACCGCTAAACGGCAAGTTACTCTGGGTTGTGTCCTGGATCAGAGGCCTGATAGTGATGGAGCTCGCTTCAGAACTCATTTGAGTGCAGGGCTGGGTGGTGGGGGCAAAGACAGCCCACGGGAAGTGCCACTGGCTGGGGATAAATTGAGTGGATAGTGACTACGCTGAGGGCCGAGAGGCCGAAGCTCGTTTTGGGGCAGGATCATGGGCCACAGCCTGACTGCGGTAATAAACCTTCCAGGAGAGGGAAATACTGGCCCAGTGGGGGTCTGAAAGATATCCATGGACCTGCTGACTCATTGAAGCTGATCCTGCCTGAGAGTTTGAAACTTCCCACACCAGGTGAGAGAACACAATCGTTAACAGCAGGAATACGCCGGTGGCCAGACATATGCATTATATCCGGTACAGGAGGACCACACATTAGAGGAAGACCTACGGGGAGTCGTCCTGCAACCACCACTGGGGAGCTTGCCATTGGGGACCAGTCTGTTTGCCTTCCTCCCAGAAGACTTTGCTACATTATGCGAAGGCTATGACATTTTCACATAAAGAATGCAAGGGAATGCGAACGACTACAAGTAGCCCCAATGCCCAGCTGCTGGAGGGAGCCTTTGTGGAGTTGGAGTGCGATGACTGCTGTCGTGACATGTCAATGATCCTGTAGTGTAGTCCCCAATAGGCTCTGCACATTGAAATAATACTAACAGCAGTGTAGACGTAGGACTGAGGTCATCTAGGTCTCTACTGACTATATGAGACTTAATTAGTTTTGCCAGCTAGCTCAGAGGTCACTAAAAACTTTCTCGAATGTTCAGGAAAGAGTTAACTCTCCTGATTTAGACAAGAAGGGATTAGTTTCTGACAACCGCATAAACATGACAACTTTGCTCCCTCAGAATAAAGAGTATCTCTCTAGAGTCGTGTGAAAACAATAGACAGCCATTTCACTCAGTCAATCGTGCGTACTTGGTTTCACCAGAGTGCAGAGAAATAGAGAGACGGCGTTTTCAATAAAAAGGTGTTATTTATTGAGCAGTCTTCTTTCTCATGCAAGAGAAGTGAGTTGCAACAATTGCAATACTTATCATGAAGTAAAGTGCGTACAGTAAAAGGAGTATCATGAAATCATACTGTAAAAGCATTGATATGGTTTCTTAGCCATATGATACTTTAAAATGGATAAAATATATACATACATAAAAACATTGACTAACGTACTCATCTGGTGCTTCTAATATACGCCTACCCCGGTGTACCTGACCTAAGCCTAATACGTGTGAAGGAGTAAGTAAGTTGCAGTTTAAGTTAAATTGGTTTTTGCCAAGGAATCTGAATCAAGAATTCTCTTAAGGGTTTAGTCAGCTCCGTACCTTGGTTCTAAAATGAAGGAGGTCTTGTATCTCTTTCTCAGGACTCGATCTCCCAGCAACCCGCAAGGGTGACTGGAAACAATGGAGCTGGATTTTCTCAGCTGGAGAAAAAGACAGCGTCTCTCTCAGTGCGTCAATGGGAGGGTCAGCTTCCTTCGGCTCTCGCATCAGCTGGGAGTCGGGCAAGTAGATAGCCGCTCTGCTCCAAACCACCGTGTGTTTGCTTAAGGCAAATTTGGTATATTTATACCTGAAAGGTGCCGGGTTTGACGTAAGGTTGGACATAAGACGTCACTAAGAACTAACAGTTCTTTCTGGACTCCAGGAGTTCTTGTGCAAATCAAAACAAAAGCAGGGGGATTTCCCGGGCTGCTGGAGGCTTGGTTTGTTTAAAGAACGCGTTGTACTTTCTAGGAGTCTATGGGAGTAGCCTTGCCGTATTTGGACTGCATTGGCTATTACTAAATATGGATATGATTCTTATGCCTTTATAAGGATATTATTTGTTATAACCACATAAGGGCATAAATCAGGAATATCGAATTAGGGTCCTAGATAGAATCACAACACCCACTCCACGTATTAATGTCCATCATTACTAAATACTAAGCAATACTAAACATATAACGATGCATGTGTTTTCCAACCCACCCTAAAATACATAAATTGCATTTGAAATGGTGTATGGTATATACACGAAAATGAGTATTGGTACTGTACGTTTTTTAAGCAGTGGTATCATTCAGTTAAATGCATATATATCTCAGCTGAATGAATTGCGAAAATTACACATGAAATGGCTCAAATACAGAAAAGAAGGTCGAGACCATTTCATCACATATTTATACAATACTGTACATGTGCTAGAGGCTGAGGTAAAATATTGTCTCTAGTATCTCTAAAAATAGAAGCTCTGTTCTCATCACATATTTATACAATACTGTACATGTGCTAGAGGCTGAGGTAAAATATTGTCTCTAGTATCTCTAAAAATAGAAGCTCTGTTCTCAAAGAATAGTTCTACTTTAAGTAGAGTACCATGTGCCAAAAAAAAAGGTAAATATTTTGGAAATAGAAAACATATTTTCGATTTCAGGGAAAATAGTTCCAAATGTTTTCAGTAGTTTTGTTTATCAAAATTGAAGGCCAAATTCAGAGTTCAGGGAACGCTGTGTGCTCGTTGTTTTTAAAAGTTATTCTTTTTGTTCAGGGGAGAACATCATATCAGACAGGCTTGCGAAAAATTGGTCTACAACATCAGGTGAAAGTTCGACCAAGTTCGAAAATGCTGAAATTGTGCATGTGTGATAATGATTGCTATCATCGATGTCGGGATCAGCAATGCTCACAGAAGGTTGTACCTGTTTGGTGCTGCTTTCCTCTCGTACTTCAACGCCACCTACTCGTAATGGTGAAGTCACAACGAATGCCGTCATCAGAATAGGTAGCCGCTCGGGACAACATGTTGCATGAGCCGTTACCGAACCAAGCAAAGTATCGATATCCATAGGTACTGCTGATGGTAGTGTAAGACAGACGTCCAACACGTATTCTTCTCCGCATAGCAGACATCGAAGCACAGGTAAGATGCAATCTTGCCAGATTGGTCTGAGTGAAAGAAACCAGGTTGCACTCAGATCTCTTAGCCGGGCAAAACCGAGGACTCTAGTGATTCGGTCTCGGTAGCGTATTGCTAAGATCGTTTCTTCCATTGTAGCTGGAGTTTTGTCTGTGGCTTGCTATATCGGAGCAGACGGATCAAAAATAAAATTCCTGCTACGAGTCCCAAAAGAAGAGGCAGGCCGCCGAAAAAGGAATGTACAAAATTCGGGAAAATGCCCAGAACTGTTGCAAAGGGTGCTAACAGTTCCGAAAAAATTGTCTTAAATACATGTGCGATGCCACTGGTATCAGACATGTTTAAGATTTGACCTAACATTTCTACGAAATGCACGGGCAATTTGTCGATAATAGGGAATGTATCTCTGCTGCTGTCCTTGCAACTTGCAGATCATACGTCTCTTTGGACGAGGTTAAAGGCACAGTTGTCTGTAAAAGAATAGACTTCATTCTGCTTAAAGTATCAATTCAAATAGAAGAGATATTCAAAGAAGGCCATATTGCCGCCTCCACGCCTGGATTGCTGTTTGGATACAATACTTGCATACAGCAAGTGACCATGGAAGTAAGGCTCACGAGATAGGCTTTTCCTGGCACCATGCCACAACAACTGTGGTCACTTATTAGAACATAACTGCCGTTGGAAAGTTGTCTGGAAAATGGCTCTATCTGTGTTGCAGGAGTGCCATGTAGGTGACATGAAAGGTTATTTGATGAACCTTCGCAGGCTCCATGCAAATTAATACCTTGACACAGGAGTGTACCACTTAGTGATTTTTTACAATTGTTACCACTAAGGAATACCTCTTTTTTTCCTTCACTATAACATTTGTGTGTATAAGGTAAATTCCATGTTGACTTGATGTATCCTTTACCCAACCTTTCATACAGGCCTGCTGGTATATATTTTTGGCAATACTTAAACTGGAAAGTTGTTATCGGAATTGTAATTGTTCTGTGTATTATCCATTCAATGACAGGTCTCTCTGACATTGTCAATGGTAATCTCTCAAGTTTTTCAATGCTCAGAATCATATAGTCTGCTCCTTTTTGTGCCAAACTGATTTGTTTATCAGTAAGGTTAAAGATAGAAAATAATGACGTTATGTTGATTAGACTCCATGGCACGTAGCCTGAATGCAGATTTTGCAACGTCCAGCCAAGTTGTACAATAGAACGCAATTGGGACTGTCCATGTTGTAACATTAGCAAGTCCTGCTCTATTATATCAATAGCAGATGATACAATGCTGTCTAGTGATTATATTCTGGAGGACAGAGTCGTTAACCCATTGTCCACTACAGAAAGTGATTTTTCCAAATTTATACGATCAATTTCTCGTATTTTTTCAGCTGTTTCAATTTGTGTTACTTTCCAAGCTTCGTTGTAAGCAGCGTATATACCAGCGTACATGAAACGTTTTTGACGCTGTTTGCGTGGTCCCAGTATGAAATCACGCAAGTCAGCACCGTCTTTAAGTAAAGTCCAGTGTTGCTTAATTTCAGCCAGTGTGGATTTCTGTAGCCACTCAAGGCATAATTTCCCTACACTGTATGTTGTAACTATCCCTGGATGTTGTATCTGGGAGTATCTAGGGTCTGGCCTGGTTTGTTTAAACCCCGGTGTTTTGTTCAGGAATCTATATTGACAGTTATTTGTGTCTGTGAGCCAGATCAACCATTTTTTCCAATCAGGATTTTTTCTGTTTTGGTGTAAAATATGGGATACGTCTCTCTCCACATCTGTAGTGCTATTGCTATCAGGTATGGGCTTCGGAATAGACGGTTTGTTTAAGTCTTGCATCTTGGCTAGGCCAAGACAGGTTGTTTGTTGAATTGTGTAATTCAAGAATATTATTTGTTCTGGGATCATGCAGGCTCTAAATAATGCTTCTAGACCTTGTACCTGCCAGTCTTTTGAACCCTAGATGGTTTTTGTTTCAATGTTGTTTTTCCAAAATCCAAAACCAAATGCAGACATTTTTTCATAAAATGTTTCAGAATAAATCAATTTAGTATTTGTCAACATTGTTTTCATTCCTGTCTTATTTAACATTTTAAAATAAAACGTTTCTGGATTACTGTTGTTAAACCCTGAAAAGTATGGGAATTTCTCATAAAATGATTTTGAGCTGCCTTTTGGCGGTGTAGGACAATGTTCCCATTGATTATAATTAAAAACATTTCTAGGTTGAGCAGATTTATACAAATAGTGAGGACCATAGTGGTTAAAACAGTACATTTCTTCATAGTTCGATGAACCCTGTAAATAATCATGTTCTGTGAATTTTAGCTGACATTACTAAATCTGACATCATATTATTAATATTTTCAAAGTCCCAATCATCAGAGAAAGTACTTGGTGTCACAAAGTCACTTAATGAAACCTTGAACTGGTGTGGATATTTCAAGAGCTCAATCGGGCCATAGATTTCATAATCCGTTTTGTCCCATGCTACCCCACCGGGTATTGGATTTGCTGTGATGTTCACTGTTGACAGTTCTCTTTTCTCGAAGTGAGAGGATCTGTGAGGCTTTAGGACCAAGTTGATGTTCTGACTTGCTGTGTCCATTGTACTGTATTTTCCATCAATACATCTACCCAAACATAAAACCATGATGAGCCAAAGCAGGAGGAAAAGTACACCTAACACAATCCAAAATTCAATCCATGGTGAAATCAGATATGTTTCTTTGATTTGATGAAAAAGTTCAGTCATTTTTTCTTTGAAAGATTTTGTTGCTGGCGTTTCTTCATGTTCACTTGGATCATCAGAAAAGTCATCGAAATTGATGAAGTAGCCAGATGCAGTTCTTTCAATTGTTGGAATAGCTTCCAAATTTTCATTTGCTTTTGGAATTTTCTTTGTTTCATTAGTATAGTCTGAGGCTACATCGTTGTAGACTGGTGTTTCTTGACAAACTGTTGCAATTTGGGTTTCAAGAGGCACAAGTTTCATGGCTTTGTTGCATAGTCCTTTTTTATTCACTGCAGATTTATCAAATGTGATTAGTCTCTCAGTTTGAACCTCTTGTATTGTAGCAAGTTTTGGTACTCTGCTATTTTTGGGGAGTCCACTTGGCCTACTACATATTATTGGCCACATGATTGTGGTTTTACCAGGTCGATGGATACAACTCGGTTCTCCTTTTTACCAGCAAGGGGCGGTAGTACTACTGATCTTGTTCCGTTGACAGCTAAGACAGGTACTGCTTTTCTGTAAGAAGGCCCAAATTCATTCTTCACCGCGATCTTCTCTCTGACTAGATACCTAATATTTGGAATCCAGACAGGTCTTGCTGGGACAGGTGGTTTTTCTTTAGTGGTCGTTGGCTTTAACTTTATGTTGCTAAGATTTCTTCTTTTTTCATTTAAGTCCTGTAAAACAGCCAAACGGTCTTTGATATCAAAGGCTTTTTCTTTCACCACTGAAGTGTGACAATCTAAGTCCTAAATGTGCATTCTAGTGCCAAACAATAGTTCGTAAGGAGTGATACCTTTTAGAGAATTTCTTGGCAGATTGTTAAGACTATGTTGGACACTTGTTAAATGTTTGACCCACCCATCACCCGAACCTAATTCCCTCGCCGTTATAGATTGCTTTATGTCACGGTTTTTTCTTTCCACTACCGCATTTCCCTCAGGATGGAAGGGAGAAGAGTACCGCAATGCAATGCCCATGCTGGCCATGGCCTCCTTGTAAGCCTGAGAGCTAAACGCAGGACCCTGGTCAGAATGTAGCATGCCAATTGCATATGTGCCGATAAAGACTCGCAAATCTTTTATAACAGTTCTGGCGTCAGCCGAGCGCTGGGGCCTACATCTTAAGTGAATCTAGTCTCAATAATTATGGGAACGCATTTCTCCGGCTGGATTTCTGCGTATAGATAGCCTTATGCTTTCTAATAGAGGTGTCTGGGCTGGTATCTGGTCCGATTCACAACTGCGATCTCTGTTGCAGTCTGGACAATCCTTTGCAAATTTGTAATTTTGCAAGCTCATCCCCGGCCACCAGTATTCTGATTGTAATTCTTTTAGAGATTTCACGATCTCTTGGTGCCTTAGACCCTGTCCCATGTGTGCTTCTTGAATCAAGTAAGTCCTCCGGTTCATGTTTGGAATTACTCTATCCCCCACACCAGGGATTTGAGCAAAAGGAATGGAGTTTGCATCAAATTATGTATGTATTTTTGAGTGGATAGTCGAGAGGTAATGCTGCACAGTCGCCTTTTAATGAGGCTTTTACCGCCAGCATGGTTTCTCCGTCTATGTGTTTTTTAGAATGCTTTTTGTAGCCAATGAATTCCCTACAACGTGAACGCCATCACGTTGATGACTCAGTGTATGTATCACATGAGTCTTTTGTAGTTCTTTCTGTAAAAGAACTACTTGTTCCCAGAGCTTTTTATGCTTGATTGTGCCACCTTTTGCATCTTTGAAGCCGTTTTGAACCCAGTTCTGCAAGTATTCATTATAAGACTGAACGCAGTAATACGAATCGCACACTATTAGTGTGGGGAATTCGCGATCGGTATTTTCAAGCGCCATCTTTAAAGATCTTATTTCAGCTCGCTGAGCTGTACAGTTTCTGAGTGATTCAGTTTTTGTAATTAACGGTCTGAATTTACCTAACCGCCAGCGACCTTTAACAATCGCGCACGCAGCACTGTATGCTTGTTTACCCACAACGTAGTGTTGTGCAAATCTGTCTGTGTAGATTACGTAGCTATATTGTTCGAGAGGCAGAATTTCGATTGGCAGAGGATATTCATGTTCGTATTCTAGATCTTCTAGTCTTTTCATTTTCGGATCAAAAGCGTGTTCACATCTTCTGCAGCAAGAGAATTTTCCCATTGTATCCATTTTGGATCTAATGCCACAGCATTTGGAATGCGTGGTCTTGTCACTGCCTCGAGGGCTGATTCTGCTGTTAAAGCAGATATGTTTCTCCCTTGGACTAGGGCTCTTTCTTTTGCTACAGCAGTTTGAACCGCAGTTAGAATTTTTTCAGTTGAACTGAATTTCATTTCAGCTTTCGTGTACAAGTGTGATTTGTAAGCTATTGGTACCGTTTCTCCCTCATTAGAGGTCAGGTACATGAATCCGCATCTTCCTGGAATGACTTGGATTACAAGGTTGCGTATGTTTTCGCGTGTTTGTAATTTTGTTTTAGCTAACATGTCTGTTTGTAATGATCTTAACATTTCTGTGTGTTTCTGAATCCAATCAATTGGTCTGAAATCATGTTTAATTAATTCATAGAGAGGTTTAACCCTCTCTGCATAATTTAGAATGTATGTTCTTCTGAAATTCAGGAAACCTAGTATTGATTGTAAGTTCTTCAGCGTTTTTGGTGCTTGGAGTACAGCACACTTCTCTAAGAAGTTGTCTGCTTGGCTTTTGCCTTCACTTGATAATTCATATCCTAAAAACAGGACAGTTAGATGGGCAATTCTTGACTTTTTAAAGTTGAATTTATAACCCTCAGACGCGAACCCAAGTATTATGGTGTTCACTCTTTTCAAGTGTGTCTCCAGGTCATTATCTGTGAGATAGATGTCATCGACATAAGATAATGCCTCATCATCATATATTTGTAGTAACTCTGTTACCCTTGCTGAGAATAATCCTAGGCTATTCTTGAATCCCTGTGGGAGTCGACAGAATTGTTTTTACGACCCCATTGTTGAGAAAGCGGTCACATTTCTGCTTTCAGGTGCAATGTTTTGACAAAAGAATCCATTAGAGATATCTAATGTTGTTTTATATTTTTTGCGCACGATGTTATTCATTAGTGCTGCACTGTGTGAGTTTTGTACTGCAAATGTTTTGCAACAGGAGTTTAAGTGTCTGTAGTCCAAAACTAGACGATATGAATCGTCTGGGTTAGAGACAGGAAACAAAGGATTGTTCATTTGTGAGGTGCATGTTTCAATCACCCCCTGATATTCAAGTTGGTCTAAGATCTCCCTGACTTGCTTTTTAGCTTCTTGCTTAACAGGATACTGCCTTTGTGCAGTAGGTTTATTTATTAACTGTATCTTATGGTGAGGAGAATCCTCATTCCATCCTACATGATTTTTATATAATGCAGGAGCTTGGGCACTGCCCATTTTCTAGCAAATGTGTATTTTTTATGAATTGGAATTTGATTTGAGAAGGCAGGCATAATCATTTCTTCGCCATGAGGGCACTCCCTGACAAACTCTGGTGGCCAGTCTTTTTCAGCTAACAGGATGTCATAGCCTTTCGATAAGTTGTCCCAAAAGAGACCCCTTACTTTCCTAGTTTTGTCCCCCTCTATACGCAATGTTATTTCGTATAATTTATGGGGTTTGCTAACTCTGGTGTCTGCAGTTTCCACTTGAATGTACTCATTCGTGTCCACTGTCTCCAGAAGATTCATCAGGATCTTGCGAGCTATGGTTACTTCTGCTGGGCTGTCTAGCATTGTCTGGGCCCACTCTCCTTTTTTCAGTTGTGTCTTCAGTATCCTCGGCATGTTTTATTCTAATACTTGCTACCTTCTTTTTTGGAAATTGTAATTTTTTACTTTGATGAGCAGGTTCCTTGTCTTTGGACTTGACGTGCTCTTCTTTGTGTTCTGACCGTCCTCTTCTTTCCGATTTCTGTGAGGAAGTCTGAAAAGATCGAGAGGGACGTGTATCATTATCTTGATATCTGTACGGTTTTCTTAATTTATCCCTATCTCTAAGGTTGTATCTTTTCTCAGAGGGCTCCCTCTGGGGAGACTTGCCTCCTTGTTCTGGAGATCTATTTCTCCATTGAGGAGACCTTCCTCTGGACTGAAATCGTTTTTCTCTGGGAGTGGATTGTTTATTTCCATCCCAACTCTTTTTTGGAGTGTTTAGAATATTTTTAATAAATGTTTTTTCAGGATTTTCAGTTAGTTGGGGCTTTATTGTTTTCCCACCCAAACTATCTCTACCTAGTTCTTCATAGGATTTTTCTATGATTCTGGCAAGTTCAAAAGGTTGTTCTGCAAAATCTGTTTCTTTCAATTTCTGCAGGCATGTTATATCGTCCATTGCCAATTGAACTAATTCTCTATATGCCTTTTGTTAATTCTTTTAATTTAACTAAAAGTTCTTCACTTGACATTTTATCAATGTTGGGATGTGGTATGTAGCTGGCTAGAACCGGCCACGTGGCTCCTGGTCTACCTAGTGGACCTAGCCTGGTGATGTGATTTTGATGTTTTAGGGCGCCATTAAACCAGAGCAGGTGCTCTTGGTAAGTTAGTGGGATTTCAACGTCCTCGAAAGGAGCGTATTCATCTGGAGGTTCTTCTATTTTGTAATAGTGGAATTCGTGTGTCACAGCGTGTGCTGCTGGAAAATGTATCCATGAATAGAATACCTCTGTCTGCCGATATTCATGTGCCTCTACCACGAATATGACTGTACCACCTCGTGATGATACTCAATTTTCTATAAGTTTTTTAGTTATAGTTTTTCTTACATTTACCGGAATGATTATGGCATTCGGGTCATTTTCTTGGAGACTTGTGTCATCCGTTAGGAGTTGAGCTGCTAATTTAGCTTCCTCCCTTTCGTCTTCACTTTCCGTCATTTTTACTAACAGAAAGCTTTTGTTGCAGATCAAGTTTCAAGGAAACAAAGATTAGGTGCACAATATTTTGGAACACTGTATCCTTCAACGTTGACTAAACCAAAAACTAATACATAGGAATCTCTTCCTACTAAGTTCCGGCGGATATTAACCTTTTACCCACTCCAAACGTCTTTTGGAGTATTTACGGGAAAAAGGGTCTGTGTGAAAAAGCACGACTGAGTTACTCAAATGTCTTGCGTTAGATTATAGCCTTACCAAACGTTGGGCGCCATGTAGTGTACTTCCTATATTCCCAATAGGCTCTGCGCATTGGAATAATATAAACAGCAGTGTAGACGTAGGACTGAGGTCATCTAGGTCTCTACTGACTATATTAGACTAAGCATGAGCGGATTTTGCGTATTGGCAATCCGCGGATCTGCGGATTTGCGGATTTGCGGATTTGCGTATTGGCGTATTTTGAAAATACGCAAAATCAGCGGATCCTAGCCTATTTTTTTTGTTTTTGTGTTCGCACGGGTTTCTGCAAGTTCGCGAGGGTTTTATTGCACAAAACGCTCGCGAACGTGCAGCAACCCGTGCGAACACAATGTGCCTGGGTATTGCGCTCGTGAAAGTCAAGGATGCAAAGTCTATCCAGCATCACAGCTGATTTTCGACGGTAGATTTGGGAAGAAGGCACATCTGCCCAGCCTTGACAACGCTTACGATTGTTTTTGGGCTGATGAATGAGTCACTGAATTTAAGCTTCAACTAGGGCACATGCTTTATTGATATCTTTATTGATATCTGTAAGTGCTTCCTGTTGAGGTTTTATTTTTGTGCCAGGACCATCGTGCCAGAATGAACCCTGCCCTTCATATTTATTCAAGAAGACGCCACCGTTTTGTGCCATACCTCTACTCAACTGGAGCTGCTGTTGTAATTTACAATGGCGCCAGCTAGCTGCCAGCGCCGTTGTAAAATAGTTACAAAGTTAGCTTGCACAGGAAGCACTTAGATAAAATAAAGCAGCACCTGCTTCGTTTTATCTAGTGGTTCCTGTGCAAGCTAACTTTGTAACTATTTTACAACGGCGCTGGCAGCTTGCTGGTGCCATTGTAAATTAGTTACATGAGTGGGGGTTCAACTTTTGTACCCGTTACATCCGCGCGGATTTTTTTTTCGGATTTTGTGGGAAATCCGTAAAATACGCGTATTGCGGATTTCCCAAAAATCCGAAAAATCCGTGGGCGTAACGGATTTACCGCTCACGCTTATATTAGACTTAATTAGTTTTGCCAGCTAGCTCAGAGGACACTAGAAACTTTCTCGAATGTTCAGGAAAGAGTTAACTCTCCTGATTTAGACAAGAAGGGATTAGTTTCTGACAACCGCATAAACATGACAACTTTGCTCCCTCAGAATAAAGAGTATATCTCTAGAGTCGTGTGAAAACAATAGACAGCTATTTCACTCAGTCAATCGTGCGTACTTAGTTTCACCAGAGTGCAGAGAAATAGAGAGACGGGCGTTTTCAATAAAAAGGTGTTATTTATTGAGCAGTCTTCTTTCTCATGCAAGAGAAGTGAGTTGCCACAACTGCAATACTTATCATGAAGTAAAGTGCGTACAGTAAAAGGAGTATCATGAAATAATACTGTAAAAGCATTGATATGGTTTCTTAGCCATATGATACTTTAAAATGGATAAAATATATACATACATAAAAACATTGACTAACGTACTCAACTGGTGCTTCTAATATACGCCTACCCCGGTGTACCTGACCTAAGCCTAATACGTGGGAAGGAGTAAGTAAGTTGCAGTTTAAGTTAAGTTGGTTTTTGCCAAGGAATCGGAATCAAGAATCAAGAGTTCTCCTAAGGGTTTAGTCTGCTCCGTACCTTGGTTCTAGAATGAAGGAGATCTTGTATCTCTTTCTCAGGACTCGATCGCCCAGCAACCCGTAAGGGTGACTGAAAACACCAGAGCTGGATTTTCTCGGCTGGAGAAAAAGACAGCGTTTCTCTCAGTGCGTCAATGGGAGGGTTGGCTTCCTTCGGCTCTCGCATCAGCTGGGCGTCGGGCAAGTAGATAGCCACTCTGCTCCAAACCACTGTGTGTTTGCTTAAGGCAACGTTGGTATATTAATACCTGAAAGGTGCCGGGTTTGACGTAAGGTTGGACATAAGACGTCACTAAGAACTGACAGTTCTTTCTGGACTCCAGGAGTTCTTGTGCAAATCAAAACAAAAGCAGGGGGATTTCCCGGGCTGCTGGAGGCTTGATTTGTTTAAATAACACGTTGTACTTTCTAGGAGTCTATGGGAGTAGCCTTGCCGTATTTGGACTGCATTGCCTATTACTAAATATGGATATGATTCTTATGCCTTTATAAGGATATTATTTGTTATAACCACGTAAGGGCATAAATCGGGAATATCGAATTAGGGTCCTAGATAGAATCACAACAATCCCTGATAGAGAGAGAGCCTGACTGGTGTTGTGGATCTGGGTGGGGTGATTGTCAGCTCTAGGATTCTGACTGGGACGGTCCCTGGGACCATCTACGAAACATTTCCATCCTGGGTTGAGGTAGTTCATGGTGGGTAAGCGTCGTCCCTGTTCTGCAACCACCCTATGACTCAATGCCCGTATGTGGTCCAGGGAGGCTACATACCTCACTGCTGGCTTGATGTGCAAGCCAATCGCTGTAAATCAAAGTCCACAGACATAGTGAAGGAACCTGCCAGCTACGGCTGGCCTGAGCATGCAGAGGACCACACATCCCTGGCAACACACACTGAGACCATCTTGGAGGCCGTCAGAGATAAAAAGATATCCCTGAAACTGCAGATTGACAGGGTGGTGAGAGAGGTGGGTCTACTGAGGAACGGTCATAAAAAAATGGCCGGCCGTGTTAGAGAGAGAGAAGACCAACTAGGAGCTACCGTGCCACACGTGAAAGACCTCACTAGGAAATGCACTGCCATGGAGAAAGAGGTGCAACTTCTGGCAAATAGACTGGAAGACACAGAGAGTCGATCATGCCGCTACAATGTTTCACTAATTGGGGTACCGGAACAATGAGAGAAGCTAGAACACAGAACTCTTTGTGGAAGAGTGGTTGGCACAGAATGTCTTGCAAGGCAATATTTCCCGATTCTTCTCAATGAAACACATAGAATTCCAAGGTACTCATCGCTGCGAGATGCGGGCCCTACCAGATCATTACACGCTGATAAACTTCAGAGACAAAGATGTCATCTTACAGGTGGCAAGGAAACATGAGCCCTGAGTAACAGATCAACAGGAAGGGAATCTGTACCCGGATTACACTAACCTAGTCAAAAGACAAAGGGGGGCTTATGTGCCAGTAAAGATGGTGTTGCACCAGCTGGATCTAAAAAATGCACTCCTCTTCCCGGCAAAGTTAATAACTCACATCCTAGCATCGGCACTGGAGGTCAGGACATGGCTGGAGAACCGGGTCTTTTATCGGGAGCATCGCCTGGGGTGTGGAAGGATAATGGCTGGCAACAGGCACCGTGTGGTGCAGAAAGAACATCAAGAACAACAAGAAAGTAGATGCCTCTCTAACAAAAGCAGAGATGAAGGAGGCGCTGGATAAAATGGTCCTAAATTGCAAGCATCCAGTTGACTTCGTCAGCAACAATAGATAGTGGCCTTTTATCTCAGAGGGAGAGGAATGCAGATCGGAACAAACTAAGACAGAGCAGGAAACAGTGGAAAAACAACTGCCGCATGTTACACCCATGACAACTGAAAATTTGGGGTAGGAGAGGCTCAAGGGTTTTTGAGCTCTGGTTTTTGGGATTTTCCAAAACATAGGCAGTGTTGTTGTAGGATGGGCAGAAACAGACCAAAACATGGGCAGCCTAACCTTGCTAGTGATGACCCCCTATGACGGTGGAGCATCTGGACTGAGGGGGAAACTCAGCCTCACTACGCGTTGGATATATAAAAGAGCTATTTTAACATAACATAACATAACATAACCTCACATATTACATAATTCATGACATAGTCAGTGACATTACTGTTGACATCAATGATGACATCATGCATATCATCTCTACCGCACCCATTCACACCCATATCAAATCTTTAATACCCCCACTGCCACTACCACACAACCATTCACAAACCCATTGACAAAGAAATACCTGTACTTACGTAGCCACTCACTAATTCATAGATCTAAACACATGTCCACTTGCTCACCCATATAGCCACTCATATACCCTCTTGGTCACCAATACAGCCATTGACATATCCACTCACATGCCCATGCAGACACTCACACAGAGTGTGTGTGTCACCTATCCACACACTCACCCATACAGTCAATCATACAGGTATGTATTAACGCAAACATTTACACACACATCCACTTACTTGCTCATACAAATAGTAACACAAACTAATTCACCTATACAGTTACTGACAGAAGCATGTACTCATTCATATAGCCACTCTCACATTCACTCACTTACTCATACAGTCACTCATATACCCAGTCACTCACCAATTCTGCCTTTTACGTACACAGTTACTCACCAATTCTGACTCCTTGTTCTCATGTAGGTTTTCCTCTGTCCTTGATTCTAACAATGAAAATTGCCCCTTCCCTGACCTCTGGTATTTTGCATGAAAGTCCCCGATAATTGATCTATCATCCAGAATATTTACAAAAGATGAGAAATTAGTCTCAGGGAAAGGATTAGGATTTGCTGTCTCTGCCCCAGTTAATAAATTAAATATCAAAAAAGATATCAGAGATTTCTTTAGAAAGATGAGACTAAATACATTTTTTCTCGGGGAAAGAAAGATTACCATCAGCCATTAAATCTGGGCTGAAACCTGTGTCCATGTGGACTCCTTCCAGACAAATGTTAGGAAACATGGTTAGTGAATCTAATAACAAAAAAACTTGGATCAAGAATAATTTGCCAGACAAATAATGAATGGCGTTACACAATCTTGAACACGAATAATATCACAATAAAACCAGGAGATAAAGGAGGTAGCACAATAATCTTAGATATGGAAGGTTATAATACTAGGATGCAACAACTTCTTGATAATGAGTCACACAATAGAAGATCCAGTAGGGATGAGACAGGTTTGAGCAAAGTTTTAAATATTGAAATGTGGATTTTCTATATAAATTGTGATAACTTGATGTGATGGCCAAGGTTATAATCAATTAATATCGACAATATAAATATGTATATGTTATAATTCATTTATGTTTATGATTTAAACAATTTTTATGCATTTCCTACGTATTTTTCTGAGCTGTGATACTGTTACCAATAGAATTAACATATTGAGACTTTAATGAATATCTTTTTTTACTGAGAAAAAAACAATTAAAATATAAATATATAAGTATATAATTGTGTTTAATGTTAAAAGTTCTTCTTGATTTACATTGCTGCATGTTTATGTTCACTTGTTTTTGGACACATAACAGATTGGTTCCTGTTTTTTCTGCCCCTTTAAAAAAAATGTGTATACATATAATATATTTCTAGGAGGAAAAAGGGAATTTCTGTTGTGTTTGATTTGACTGTAGAATGTCATTCCTGTTTGTCTAGCAATTTTATTACATGTTCAGAGGCCCACAGCTGGCAAAGCACATTAACATGAGTTTTTCTGTGTTGGTCTACCTCGCCGTAGTGGCGCGCAACAGCATCATTGGATTCAGTAAGTGTCTCCTGGAGTGTCACCATGAAAGAAGGGGATTTGGATGCACAAAATTCAAACTCTAGTGCCCGGAGTTGGGTACCCAGTGTTGCCAGACATGTTCAAATTGCTTTGAAGATGCCAGCATGCTGCGTAATACATACCCCTCAAATTGTTGTTTTAAAGGCTTCCCATAGCACTAGTGATGAGGAAAGGGCCGGCTTTAGCAGTGGTGGCGCCCGGCGCGACAATGAGTTTTGGTGCCCCCGCGCCCCATGATTGCCTCTGCGAATTCTCTACCTGACCATGGGCAAACAAACCTCTCATCTCTCAAATCATAAGTTATTGCTAAACACATCACCATCCTGAGGTCAGCGCCCTCTTCACAGGTCAGCGCCCAGTGTGGCCGCACTAGTCGCACTGCCCTAAAGCCGGCCCTGGGTGAGGAGACAGAGCCCACAGTTAGTTCAAAGATATTACTTATAGCTGTGCACACCCCGACTCGGAAAACCGAGTTGCAAAGAGCATCAGATGGAAACCTCCATGAAAATGTATGTGGGATTCTTGGCAGAAAGTCAAGCTCAAGGAACACCAGAGCGTGATCTGACAAGGTCCTGGGTAGTTGAGAGACTTCAATCGTCCATGTGAGCGCATCGCAGGAAATAAGCCAGTCGTCTATTTGTGACCATGTGTTGATATAATGCATGTACCCTCCATATTCTGCTCAAGTTTGTGTCGCTGTGTGTTCACGAGGAAGTTATCAGTTATAAATGTGTGCAACTATGCAGTAGCATTGGAATGAGGGCAGTGAGATGCACTTAACAATATAAAGCCGGATACAATATTACATTAAAGGTGCCTCCCCATATGATCCCACCAAGTCCCAGATTGGCAAAATGGTGCCACACAGTCGCGAAAACATCTGGGTAGTCATAGTGAGGACTGTAAATTGAGGCAAGTATGACAGGGTGTTGGTGCAGTAATCCAGCCAGTGTAACAAAGTGGCCCTCTGTATCACTGATAGTATGAGCAAGTTGCCATGGAATGCCCTTACATGTCAATATAGCAGTCCCACATGCATAATTAGAGAAGTGTGTGACATGATCTTCTGTGCACCAGCCTGCTTTAAGGCTGGATGCTGTTGATGGTGCAAGATGTAATTCTTGGAGAAAGCATATATCAATCCAATTTCGCAACAGGTGTGCATGGACCAGTCTAAGCCTACGTTAATTGTTGATTCCCCTGACGTTCCTAGTGATGCACCTAATATTAGCAGTCATGTTATTTGGGGAGCGGGGTTAGAGATAGAGGGTGTGATGCATTGGAATTCTGGACTGCCACAGTAGCCAGGTAGAGAGCATATGTCTGTTGAGGTGAGAAAAAACTATTGAGGTGTGACAGATGCATGCAAGATGATTTACCTAGGAGATGTTGCATTACTAGATGTTATAGGGGAAGGTTGTTTCAGGAAAGAACAAAGTAAATAAACAAGAACATTAACAGTACTACCCACCCCCACCCACTTCTACCCCGAAGATGGTGGATTTCATAGCCTGCCCCATGCCATAACCATTCTGCATACAGAACACCGCTATTAGGAGTCATCTTCGGAGCGGGGTATAGTCCAGTGAATTGCCTGGTCTGGAATAGACTATGTGGCCGAAGGGCAAACATGCCTGTGTGAGGTTTCAATAGTGCATAGTTAGTTGAAGAAAGCAATCAGTATGTCCTTCATGGTTTGGGGGGGGGGGGTGGCGCAGTGGAAGACAGTGCAATAAAAGTTAGTCAAATGTGCCACGGACCACTAGCCAGGCAGGCTGTGACACATGGTGATCATCCTAGAGCATTACATATTTACTGGACTCCGTTTATATCCTCCTTTTCCTGTCTGCGTGGTGATGCTCTGGTTGAAATAGTCTCCTTTGCTATGATTCAGTTGAATTCGAGAGTCGTCTTCAGGTCAGTAAAATTATGCATTTTGCCACCATGTGAGATGCGCAGTTTGGCAGGGTAAAGAAAGACGTAAGTAATGTGCAATTTAAGTAGCATTCTTTTATCAAGGAGGAACTCTCTGCGTGCCACCTGTACCATGGGGGTGAAGTGTAAATAATTTTTTTTAAAGGAGAGTGCATTTCCTTGGTAGTGTATGCCTCTTTGTTCTCGGGCCTGGCAAAGTATCACATTCCGATCTTTGTAGCTAAACAAATGGGCTACTATGGGCCTGGGTGTCGAGCCAGGGGGCGGTCTAGGCGCCAGAGTGCAATGGGCTCTTTCAATGATGAATACAGTGGATAAAGAGTTCCCAAAGAGTTCCTGAAGCATGGTTTTACCGCAGTCGTTTATTCTGTCAATGTTGGTGGAGTCTGCAGCGCCAGTAATTTCAAGGTTATTGTGCCTCGAGCATGCCTCCAGATCTTCGTTCTTCGCCTAATGAGCTCCAGGACTTTATCCGTGTGCAGGAGGTGTACTCTGGCAAATGCTTGTTGTCCATCATCTACCTCCGACACTCCAGACTCTAGATGGTACATTTTATAATCATGTTGTCGACCCTTTTCTTCATGCGGTCTAGGTTGCTCGCCATGAGCTCCAGTTTGGCTTCAATGGCTCGTAGGCTGTATTTTACATCAACAAGAATTTCTTTCAGATTGTCATCACGTCCGTCTGCTTTGCCCATGTTATCGGTTAATTCCTCCTGTGCAGGGTCTTGGTTAACTTGTCTGGTGTGTTTTTTGCCCTCAAAGGTACATTTGGACAGGCATGTGTCCTACTTGCCCATTATGCAAGTATATGAAGATCTTGTGCATTGATAGCAATCAGGGTGTGGATGCTGAAACTATCCAATAACACAGTGTTGCATCTGATGGTGATAGCAGAAGTGGTGAGGTCTAGTATGCAGTCTTCTCCAGTGATTGGCGGTGATCCCTGGCAGGGGGGTACCTCTCCCGAGGTCACCAATAGCAAGTGACCAAGGGCAGGTGAGCCATCAAAAAGCAATCCCCTGACACTAGCTGGTAGGCAAAGTTCCAAACTGATGTGAGACGCAAACTAAAGAGCGCTACGTGGAGGTAGTCAGTAGTACGACCCGCCACACCCCAGTAGAGAAATCAAAATGGGGGGCACTAAATTACTTCCCACCATTTCCACCATATCCACCTATAAACAGCACAACACACACATAAAAATAATTACACAATTTATATAATGAATTACCAGTTAATTTATTTCAGTTTAATTAACGACTAAGGGGTCAATTAGGATGCCACCCTAGCTGTGCTGGGACCAGCCGCTAGTCGTGCGGCAGTCCCGCACTACCAATTAGGATGCGACCGCCACCATGGCGGTCGCATCCTGTATATTTAACATTGTGGTGGGCGGTGCTGCATTCAGCACCAGCCACCATGTTAAAGGGCATGTTGTGCATTTGCATGCACAACGTGACAGACATGCGTGGTGCCTGCCACCTTGTGCATGCAAATGTTGGGGATCCCCCAAGTGCTGCCCCCCCACCCCCCTAAGACCCTGGGGGGCCGCAACGGGCCCCCAAAGGCATTCTCTGCATGCCTTTCTATGGTGGAGTCTCCACCATGGAAAGGCATGAGACCGCCATCATCGTAATATGGATGGTGTTGCCTGGAAGGCACTGCCACCATATTGCAGGGCTTTTCCGCCCGGTAGGTAATCGGGTGGACTGCTTACCAGCCGAAAACTGGCAGACGGTCTTTCCGTTCGCCTGGGTCCTTACCCCCATCGTAATATGGCTGGGAGAAACGTTCTGAGGGCGGACGGAAATGGGGGGGCGGATCGCCTCCACCAAACGGGCAGTGGCGATCCTCCCGCCATCCTAACAGACCCCTAAGTATTAAAACATCAATTAAAAACTAAATTACTCCCCACCATTTTCACCTATAAACAGAACAACACACAAATAAAAATAATTGCACAATTAACATTATGAATTGCCAATTAATTAATTAAAATTAATTATTGCATAATTGATAAAAAATTAATTCACACATTTAACACTATAACATCTCAATTCAACAAATATTAATAAATGAAAATTATTCTATATATTTTATATGATTAAATAACTTCCCACCCTATTCTGCTATAAACCCACATCCCGCTACGGTACTAAAAACACAACATTCAAATAAAAAAAATAACCACTCAAAACATTCAATACATTTTATTTCAATAAATTACTTCCCATCCTATTCCCCTATAAATCCACAACCCGCTACGGAAGTAAAAACGCAAAATTCAAAAAAAATTTTTTAAATAACTTCTACAATTTTTAAACATATAATAAAAATACAAACAAATCTTATACAAAAAATACAGGCATCACACACATATAAAATATATACTGACATACATAACATTAATACAAAATCGATATTTTTTGAACATCTATATTTTTGCAAATGATATTAAACACTTCGATATTTTAAACATCTATATTCTTGCAAACGATCTTAAACACTTCGATATTTTTTTACATCAATATAACTTACCCAAAGTCGATATTCTGCACCACGATATTTTCTCTGTCGATATTCTTGAGCAACAAAATTTTTGCAATGATATTCAGGTAAGCCGATATTTGTGATTCGATATTTATTCTCTGCACCCCTGGTGTGATCTGTTCTTCCTGTGTTGAAATGCCCCGATAGATAGTGCACCCAAATGGATTCCAAAATGTTCAAGTTTGCTACTCTGGGAGAAGAGCTATTAATATTGTTTACCGTCTGCCAGAAAATAGTCTAGTTCCTCCTCTTGATGCCGCACAGCAATTTCACTCATATGGATTCATTTAGATTTCTTGCCAATTCCCACTTGTGTTTTCTTAAGCCTTTCTTGGCTTTTCTAAGTTCGAAATGTATTGCAGGGTTAATTTGGGCTCTACTATGTGACCTCCAGAGTTATTTATTTGCATTTTTAATTTCTTAATAGAAAGATTTCCCTCCCAGGCTTGTTGGTGTGTGCTATTGCTACCGATCTTTTGCCTTCGATGTTTTATTGACTTGGCATGTCGTCCAGTTGTTCTGGGGGTTCGCCCCTCCTTCTTCGATACCTGTGTTGTTCTCTTGGCACTATAAGAGTGGTCTTGCCGGGAGTTTGGTGTGTATTTGATTCGCTTGTGGTCAATTGTAGAAATTGAGATTGTTTTAGCAGCAGAAACTTTGTGCTAGGGGAGATGGTTGCTGTCCACCCTAATGCATAGTCTGAATGAGAGTATGTGCTGCATTATATGAAGACTCAGCAAGGTCTAATTGATCAGCGACACTCTTGTTGTGGTAAATAAATAATTAATTACCGGTACTATTTTTGAATACATTAATAAAACAGATAGCTCAATAAATAAGAGGCAAGATCCGATGTATCTGAGTCGAACGGGCTTTATTCAGGCATAAGGGAAGGGACAGGATCGGGACAGCCTGAAATAAAATAGAGAGGCAGCTGCAACGTTTCATCAACAGTACAAGGTATATATAGTAAAACATCACAATTACATTACATACAGTAGGCGTAACTAGTGACAAGCGTACGATAAGAACACATGGGCGTGAAAAGAAGGCGTGCACATAGACATGTGATGAGAACGTCACAGAAGTGTCATAAATGGGTGGATACATAGAGGGGGCTACCTGAGCAGCTGGAACCTTTAACCTAGTGGTGCAAGCAAACGGGCCATGACGTGTTACCGGGGAGAACTGGGGGCTATGACTTCTGCACTAGAAGAGGAGACGAAAATCTGCGATGTCAGGACGACATGTACCTATAGCATATCTGGTATCTGGTGTTTTGGAGTACATGTTGATAGAATCTAAAAGTTATCAGGGCAAAGGCTACTTGACACTAAGACTGGTGCATGCATATATTCTTCGTGTATTGCGTATGCTATGAATCTTCCATGGATATAAATACAGTAATTCTCTTGCATGGAGACAGAAAGACTAGACTATAGCTGAAGCTGTTTATGCGGTTCGTTAGCTTAGGAATGTGAAGACGGAGAGCTGAACTGATAACTAGAGACATAACATATTCTTGGCAGACAGGCAGGCAGAGCCAGGCCGGGCACCGCGCTGCGCGGCAGGAAGTAAGTGAAGGGTCAGGGATGCAGGTGGGGGCTGCATCGCTCCTCGGAGTGGGTTCAGGAGACTGGAGCTTGGATCTGGTGTCCGGGCCCTTTTGAGGCCTAGAAACGGGGACAATTCAATGAATTAACGTGCATAATGTAAAACGTGGGCAACATAAGCCTAATACTCGTTGCTTTCACGAGAGCTGGAAACTGGCATACTAACGTTGGACACAACTATAATTGCGTCTTTAATCGATCATAGGGGGATATATGCATATCGATCATGTATATATATCATAGGATGGGGAACACGTAGGCACATATGACAAGGCAAAATTCAATTTTCCTCATTCCCTCCTTGTGCCCTACGTTTCCATCAGGAAACATCAATATTCATGATACCATCTATCTGTTCATAGAGCATCATTTGCTCGTCTCGAATTGTCTTGGAACGGGACTTAGGACTAGGAATACAAGAGGTAGCGCACAAGCCGCAAATCGCAGGGCCACATTGTAAACAGAGGCAGCAACTGAACATGATCATTACTGCTATACCCAGGAATGACAATACTTTCCATCCCCAGGCAGATATTATACTCCAGAGCCAACCGGACCATGTCCAGGTGCCTGGATTCTGGTGTAACTGATGGGCAATTTTATGAAGTCTGGTTATAGCTGAATAAACAGACGGTGCGTTATTAGGAATGAAAATGCAGCAACTAGATCCGATGACTCTACAAGCTCCCCCCCTATCGGCCAGTATGACGTCAAGGACGAGACGATTTTGGAGCACGACAAATCTCATAGCAGATTGCTCTTCAGTTAAGTTACCTAGAGCAGAAGTAGTCTCATTCACTACTGCTTCAAGGGTTCTGGTTAGCCTACGTATTAACTTACTATTCTGAACAGGACCTATGAAGAAAAAGAAACCTTTATTGAAGTCTTGATACTGTTCTAAGGCAGTTTCAGTCTGATCGACAATTGGGGACTCAGTCTCCCTTCTATGTCTAACGTATACTAGATGTGTGTTTCTGTGATAATCGGATGGGGCTAGAAAAACGGGTGGCAGTAGGAAGGCAATGTAACATGTTCCATCCCAATCTAGGGGCAGACGAACATATGCGGTCTGGCCACATACAAAATAGGAATGACGTGAGGCTTTGAAAATAGATTTCCCACTGTCACTATACTCGACCACAGTAGTACAATCACTATGACCTACATGTGCGGAACCATTCTTTCTGACACATAATTCACCTTTAACGGGTAGAACTGAAATAGCAGGCAAATCTGGAGTAGTTTCGGACTGAACATTCAGGACCATGAAATTCGAGGAATAATTTCCTAGATCATATACTTCATTTTCTAGATCTAACCCTGTTCTATGGGAAAGACCTTCCTTGTCTGGGAAACATGTCTGATTCAGGAGAAACATATCATTTGAGGATGACGTTAACGTGGACCATGCTCCACACGAACCATTATGTGAAAATGGATAGGGAAAGAGTGGCAGAACTCCCTTCGGTGTCTGGAAAGGGGGGAGTCGACCACACACCCAACAATTACTGGCATTGCTGGTCTGGTGTGAATAGTGTAACATTCGGATAAACGTATTATTTCGCATGGCAAGACGATAGGATAACTCGTGAGGAGGCAGGTCACTAAAAGTGTGCTCTACTGTAACATTAGAAACATAGTGAAATAGGAAAACATAAATGTAAATGTAAGGCATAACTTATGCAGGTAACCATAAGACTCAGAAATAGCATTAATGATAGAGTAATAATACATCGACTTCGAAGATTTTTTTGATAACGTATTCTCTTAGAGTTTTGACTAACTCTCTCACTGTGTGGGTCTATCTCATACATGTCAGGAACCTGTCTAACCGTTTCACCCGAGAGGGACTTAGACAATTAAACTGGCTGACTTACTAGACCGAAGCTTATCTTTATACTCCTGCTGCGGAGTTTTCTCTAACAGGGGAAGTTTAGATTCAGTGTCTGGGCAGTCCTTGAGAACGGGGCAGTCCTTGAAAACAGTCTTTGGTTTGAATCCATGGAATCTCTTTACATGACTGGAGTGCAACCACCCCTTCCTGCCTTCCAGCTTCACGGCGGTCCTTGTTGTCAGTAACACAAGTTGGGGCTCCTTCCAGCGGGGCTCCAGCGGACTTGAACGATCAAAATTACGAATCAAAACGAGGTCGCCTGGTATGACCTCATGCGGTTTCACTTCGGTGTTGTCTGGAAAAGCAGCGGCAACCTGTGAACGACAAGAGTGTAGTGCAGACATCAAGGAGGCCAGGTAATCTGTCAGCATATTACTGTCAACATCAGTTATTGTACGTGGTCTAGGTGTACCCCACATGTTTGGGGGACGACCAAACACTACCTCGAAAGGGGACAGACCTGAACGGGAGTGAGCGACCATTCTCATATAGAAAAGGGCGACTGGCAGTGCTACTATCCAATCTACGCCTTTCTCTGCGCATACTTTAGCAATGCGGATTTTCAGAGTCTGATTATGTCTCTCTACAAGACCAGCTGCTTCAGGATGTCGTACACAATGGAACTTCCATTGGTACCCTAACAGAAGGGATACTTGTTTCATGAGTTCGGATGAGAATGGCTGACCGTTATCTGAATACACGACCCTAGGCAATCCATAGCGGGGGAAAAACTCACGAACCAACTGCCTGGCAGTGGTCGCAGCTGTGTAATCTGGAACTGGATATGCTTCTGTCCATCTGGACAAAGCGCATACAACTACGAGGACATACTTGAAACCTCGACATCGCTCCATCTGAATATAATCCATCTGGAGGACTTCAAAAGGGTGGTCAGGAGGATGGAATCCACCTTGTTCCACCGGGACACCTTTACCTGGATTGAACTGACAACAGATCATGCAGGTACGCACTTTCTGTTTGGCTGCGGCTCGTAAATGCTTGTTAAACCAAAGGTTCTGAATACTGTCTAACATGGCCTTTTCTCCTAAGTGTGCTGGACTATGTGCGGTGTTAATAATGACTTGAACCATAGAGTCGGGGAGAAACCATGTGGCTTTTCCCTTCGTCAACCATCCTTGATCTGTCTGGACCCCTCCTTGTTCAGACCATTTCTTGATTTCATCGGGGGTAGCATGTAACTGTATATCTAGTACATCTTGTGTAGGGTCCTTAACTGTCATACAAGTAGTCTGATCGGGAATGTCTGTCTGTGTCATGTTAACTGGAATGTCTGAAGTCTGAGCTGTAAGCTTGGCTGTTCGATCTGCCAGGTCGTTACCCTGGGAAAAGATGTCAGTGACTTTAGTATGTGCCTTGCACTTCATGATAGCGATAGCTGTCGGTAAATGTATTGCTTCTAACAGAGCTTGAATGAGGGGGCCATGCTGAATCTTGGTTCCATGAGAAGTCATAAAACCTCTTTCTTGCCAGAGCACTCCAAAGTCGTGTACGACTCCGAATGCATACCGTGAATCTGTGTATATGTTTACTTTCAGGTTCTTCGCTGGTATGCAGGCTTGGGTCAGAGCGACGAGCTCTGCTGCTTGAGCAGACAGGGTGTCAATACGATGTGTTTCTATAACTTCAGTTTCAGTAGTCACTGCATACGCGGCTACTAGTTCTCCTGTACTTGTTCTCATACATGAACCATCCACATAAAGTGTCAGGTCGGGATTAGGTAATGCAATGTCTGTCAAGTCTTGTCTTGGCTTTGTCATGGTGTTAACAACTTCCACACAGTCATGTGTGGCAGGATTTGGGGTAACTGACGGTAACAGTGTAGCTGGATTTAAAATGTTGCAGCGTCTGATTTCTATATGTGGCTGAAACAGTGTCAGTTCATAACCTGTTAAGCGTGCAATTGTCAAGTGCTGAGTCTGTGTTTGGTTTAAAAGAACTTCCACGGAGTGTGGAACTTGTACTGTCAGGGAATGTCCTAACACTATGGAATCACTTTGTCTGATAGCTAGAGCTGTGGCTGCAACTGACTTGAGGCACGCAGGCAGCGCCTGGGCCACTGGATCTAATGTGCTAGAGAAATAAGCACAGGGCTTGTATTGTCCTGCTTGATCTTGTGTGAGAACAGATAATGCAGTACCATCACGTTCAGTGACAAAAAGTGTAAAAAGCTTATTGTAATTCGGTGTTGCTAGAACAGGTGCTTGGCATAAGGCTTTCTTTAACTCATTGAAAACAAGTGTGTGTTCCTGGGTCCAAGGGAGGACAGTCGATACGGCTGCCTCATGTGTCGTTAACTGTATCAGTGGCTTAGCTAGAAATGCATACTGAGGAATCCATTGTCTGCAATAAGAAGTGAGGCCGATAAAAGCTCGTACCTCCTTCTGAGTCTTGGGCTGTGGAAGATGTGCTATTAACTGGATACGGTCAGGTGTCCACTGCCTACCCCTCTTGGACAGTAAGTGTCCTAGGTAGACCACTTGCTGGACACAGAATTGCAATTTAGAAGGGGACACCTTGTGCCCCATCTCGGCCAGGAAATACAAGACTGTAAGTGACGCACGTTCGCAGTCACGTTCAGAACGGGCTGTGATCAATAGATCATCGACATACTGGAGCAGAGCAGTGTCAGTTGGCATGTGAATATTGTCTAGTTGTCTTTTAAGCGCTTGACTGTAAATACTAGGACTTTCTGTGAAACCATGAGGAGCTCGTGTAAATTTATAGCTCCTTCCATTTAAACAGAATCCGAAAAGAAACTGGCTGTCTGGATGAATGGGGACACTAAAGAATGCGTTCTTGAGATCGATAACAGTGAAGAACGTAGCTTCTGAATCAATAGCAGTTAATAGGGAAGAAATATATGGGACTACTGGGTACTGGGGTATGATACATTTATTAAGTTCTCGAAGGTCAATCACTAATCGATAAACTGGAGGTGCATTTGGATCAGTACGTTTCAGAGTCGGAATGATAGGAGAATTACATACATTGGAGTCAGTTTCTACAACTACTCCTTGAGCAATAAGCTCGTCAATAATTTTGGATAAGGCTGCTACAGCCTCAGGTGGCAATTTGTACTGTCGGATTCGTGGTAATACAACACCTTTCTTCAGGGTAACACGATGGGGTGTAATGTGCATACAGCCTACATCAGTTGGACCTTGCGCCCATAAATGCTGTGGTACATTCAATAATCGTGGATCAAAATCACGTAATACATAATGACCTTTAAAATCTCTCAAAAACAGTCGTACTCCTTCTGGGGAGCAGCATATAACTGCTCCTAATTCTTTCAGAGTCTTTATACCAAGTAAGTTCTCTGGACAAGATTTCGTTAGTAACAAGTCTGTAGTTCGGGACAATGGACCAACTTCTAGAGTAACTGGTTTCGATATTTCATTAACAATAGGCTTTCCTGAAAATCCAAGGGAAACATTTCTAGAGCCTGAGAGCGGAGCCCCTGGAACCTCGTCATGACTGATGGTAGTCCTACTTGCCCCTGTATCAATCAGAAACTTTCTGTCTTTCCCTAAAACTTGACTATGTACATAGGGACCCTCTTGATCTACAGGAATCTCGATGAGAGGCAAGCCAACCTCCCTCTCTAGGCTGTTTCATGAATACGGCTGATAATCTGGATACTCTGACTGTGCGTACTGGTACATCTGCTGTGTAACGTGTTGTGTCGCAGCTATAGGCTGCGGTACTGTAACTGTCTGTTGTGCGTTCTGCGGTGGCTGGGAAGTCTGTGAAACTTGTTCTTGTCTAGGAGGACGTGGTCTCTCTTTTGTCTTACAAGTAGCTATGTTGTGTTTCAGAACTGCACATTCGTTTATATAATGACCTGGCTGTTTACAGTAATTGCATGTCCCATTAACGGGAGCTGCCGGATGACTAACTTGATTCGTACCCCTCTTCTGACTGTCTTGCGGAACAGACTGTGCAACTAGTACTTTCATTTTCGTGTCTTTCATACGTCTTCTTTCATGTTCCTGCTCTTCCCTAATTCTGTTCTGGTGATACTGTAACATCTGGAGCATTTGTGACGGAGTATTAGCTTGCCAGGTACTTTCGACTTTCAGTACTCGATTTTTAACTTGTGGACTTGAATTCTCGACTAGCTTGGTAACAAAAAGATGTGGATAAGATTCACTACTTGTTTTCAGACCACTATTAATAATGAAACATTTCTCAAATCTAGAATAAAAATCACTAGTATCTTCGTCTTGTTTCTGTTTACAGGCTGAGATGGCATCCCAGTCTTCCTTTTTCGTGGCTAGTAATCTTGGCAAGACTTGTATCAGTAACTCGGGCAATGCTTTAGCTTTATCCCCAAGACCGGTACCTGGAACTCATGTGTTATCTTCAGTCTCTAATGCAGTCCAATCTATCTTTTTCTCTCCCACCTCCCATTCTTTTTCTTTAAGTTTTTCATATATGCCCGCAGGCAACAGGACCTTTAACATTTTAATGATATCAGGATACGTGTATTCTCCCATACGGAGCATGTCCTTTAATTCACGGTGGAACCCTGCTGGATCTTTATCGTGACAAGGTATTAACTTTTTCATTTCCAGAAGTTCTATTTTCGTGATAAGGGTGTAAACAAATACTCGTTCTAGATCACCCCCCTCTCCCTTAACTGGATGTACTTCTCGCAACGGATTCTGTCTATCTATGTAGAATGATTTCCTTACTGGGGGTGGAACAGGAACAAAATGTGGATTCAAGAACGTTCTGTATTTGTGGCGCTGTTCTAGTATGACACTAATTAAATCGGTACCTAGACCTTTCCATCTGTATTGGAGTAACTCGTTCAGCACATCATGTAAAGGACCTGGATCAGAATGCTGATCCTCATACAATGTAATGAGGTGCTGGATCATATACATACCCACCAGACGCTGCTCGGCTGGGGGCAGTTTCAGAAACATTTGGGCCACTATTTCATCTGGAAACGTGGTAGAATCACTAGTCCATCGTACTGCTGATCGGGCTAGTTCTTGTTCATGCATGGTACTAGGCTCGCTATAACCTATTCGTGATTTCAGAATTTGGTCGGTGGCCTGGAATATTTGTTCAAGAGAACACTGTTCTGGTACTGGAGGAGGAAAAACTTTCTTGTAATCTAGACATGAATGTCGGTCGGAAAGTCTAGTTCTACCTACATACGCTATTCTGGAGGGATTCTCGCTGTCTACCTCTTCACTGGAAGAGTCATTCTCTTTCTCGGTTGCTCTTTTTGCTTCCTCCTTCTGGTGTATACTTATAATTTCCTTACGAATTTTCTTGTACATACTTTCTATACTACCTAGTGTCTTGTGTTTTCCCTCGGCTATATTGTCACTCCACTTAGTCAGACCTTTCATCTCGTCTTTGTCTTTATCAGGATAATCTTGTTCTCTTATTAAACAGTTAATCAAGAACTGTAAAATCATATGTTGAATCTCGGCTTTTCTGTGTGCCATAGCTTCGTGAATACTTCCTGGATTCTCTCCTGTACGGACAAAACGATATATTCTGTCTAGATGATCCTTCATGTCGGGCAGGGTGACCAAAAAGTTGGCAACCCGTCTTAAACGTACTGAATATAATACCATGTGATCTTCGCCTGGGACTGGATCATATATACAGTCGGTAAGAAGTCTCTTGAGGTCTGCGTATGTAGCCACCTTTAGCGTACGCTGTAACGCTGCGTCTCGCGGCGTCAGTCGTCTTACTTGAGGCGGGGTGATAGGAGCACCTCCCCCCGCACCTCCTGAACTGGAATCGTCAGTTAATACTGTACGTGCTGGTAGAGTGACTGGCAAAACGGGTACACCTAATGTGGGCTGGTCCGGGGGCACTGGCACATTAACTTGACCCCCGGGACCAGTGGCTGGAGGAACAGGAATTACATTATTTACAGGATGCTGAGCGTGAGCCGGCGGAATACGATTTGCATATTCTGGGACTGTGTTGTCCAAATAGGACGAGAGAAAAATTTCAGCTGCGGTCGGTTTATGACGTAGCTTAATCGGGACCAATGGTGGCGGTAGATTACAGGGTGCTTCCGGGGTTGCCTTCGGCAAACCCTCGGCAAGAAGAGGATACATACCTTTAATAAGGGCATTTCTCTGTCTGTCTGACTGTTCTGCTCTAACTCGTTCACCTTCTTCAATTAATTCCCTTTCTTGGGCTTTTTCTGAGGATTCCCTACTTAATTCTGCTTTTCTGAATTCTTTTTCGGTTCTTCTATGCGATTCTTTGCGCCATAACTCGATGGCATCTTTCTGGGACTGTCTGGCTTTCTTTTTCCATAATACTTCTTCTACTCGTATGATGCACTCGGCATCCCATGTACCTGATACAGGCCATCTATATTTCTCTTCAAGATGTTTGGTGTAATCCACCCATAAGACTAGATATAATATGGCATTTAAGCCATGCTTGTGATACATAAAATGTCCAGGACTGTCCCTAGGAGGGACAGGAACTGATTCTTCGAGTAACCCTTTTCTGGTTTTGATCTGACGTAATTTCGAAAACAGAGGCATGATCGGATCGTACTAGTACTAAACACAATACACAATAATCACAGTAATGAAATGGCAAACAAATCACTCATACCACGACATAAAAAAATACATTAATAACAGTTCGAACAGAATACCACCTGATACACTGAAAACATAATACTTGAATTTCTCGAGAACGGACTTACTAGAATTACTGGATGCACTGCTAAAACAGTACAGAACATACCGGTCTCATAAAGAGACACGTCATACCGTATCCACCTAGGTGAATACTTCGGACTGGATCTGTGTACCCAAACCCATCGGACCAGGAACAAACTAATGATCCTGTCTAGATACTTCCCCCGCAACGGTACTCACCGGGAAGCAGAAACTGGAAGGCCTCGGACTGGACTGGACTGCTACGACGTCGGACTACGAACTTCGGACTTCAGGAACAGGTGGGCCTCCGGATACCTCGGACCTTGCTCTCTCGGCTTGGGCTCTGGTCGGGACGAACCGCATTCCACACCGCCTCGTCTGGATGCCGGACCGCAGTTTCCATCTCCTCCGTGGGCCTGAGGGAGACTTGAAGCAGAAATATCTGCACGTGCAAGGTAGAGTTCCGTCACGGCTGTAGAAGGGTCAGGGGGCCTGCGTTACATCGCCGGCGCGTGGGGAAAGGGCACGTACCTATTCGGGCGCCATTATGTGGTAAATAAATAATTAATTACCGGTACTATTTTTGAATACATTAATAAAACAGATAGCTCAATAAATAAGAGGCAAGATCCGATGTATCTGAGTCGAATGGGCTTTATTCAGGCATAAGGGAAGGGACAGGATCGGGACAGCCTGAAATAAAATAGAGAGGCAGCTGCAACGTTTCATCAACAGTACAAGGTATATATAGTAAAACATCACAATTACATTACATACAGTAGGCGTAACTAGTGACAAGCGTACGATAAGAACACATGGGCGTGAAAAGAAGGCGTGCACATAGACATGTGATGAGAACGTCACAGAAGTGTCATAAATGGGTGGATACATAGAGGGGGCTACCTGAGCAGCTGGAAACTTTAACCTAGTGGTGCACGCAAACAGGCCATGACGTGTTACCGGGGAGAACTGGGGGCTATGACTTCTGCACTAGAAGAGGAGACGAAAATCTGCGATGTCAGGACGACATGTACCTATAGCATATCTGGTATCTGGTGTTTTGGAGTACATGTTGATAGAATCTAAAAGTTATCAGGGCAAAGGCTACTTGACACTAAGACTGGTGCATGCATATATTCTTCGTGTATTGCGTATGCTATGGATCTTCCATGGATATAAATTCAGTAATTCTCTTGCATGGAGACAGAAAGACTAGACTATAGCTGAAGCTGTTTATGCGGTTCGTTAGCTTAGGAATGTGAAGACGGAGAGCTGAACTGATAACTAGAGACATAACATATTCTTGGCAGACAGGCAGGCAGAGCCAGGCCGGGCACCGCGCTGCGCGGCAGGAAGTAAGTGAAGGGTCAGGGATGCAGGTGGGGGCTGCATCGCTCCTCGGAGTGGGTTCAGGAGACTGGAGCTTGGATCTGGTGTCCGGGCCCTTTTGAGGCCTAGAAACGGGGACAATTCAATGAATTAACGTGCATAATGTAAAACGTGGGCAACATAAGCCTAATACTCGTTGCTTTTACGAGAGCTGGAAACTGGCATACTAACATTGGACACAACTATAATTGCGTCTTTAATCGATCATAGGGGGATATATGCATATCGATCATGTATATATATCATAGGATGGGGAACACGTAGGCACATATTACAAGGCAAAATTCAATTTTCCTCATTGTCTTGAATGATATGAGAATCTAGGTGGTTTGTTTGGGGCCATTTAATACAAGGAAACCCATATGCTCTAGGTTTCCAAGCAATGACTGGCCCTTTTGTCTCTTTTCTACGGATGCATTCTTTTCTGCTGAGTTATATTCCAAAGTTGTTCTTGTGCCACCAGTATGTCAGTTGGATCTGATGAGTCCATAAGTTACACATAGAAGGCGTCTTAGTCTATAAATTCGAACCCAGCTAGCCCGTTTTGTATTCTAATGATTCTTTCCACCAGGCTTTCTCACAACTCGGTCCTTTTTATTTTGCTGAATGTAGACATTCACGATGGTGAAAATGGAGGGACCTTCTAATGACTCCAAAACCAATTTCACAGTTTTAAAATCTTTGTTGGCACTCCCAACCTCTTTACTTTAAGTTTATGTTTGTCGGTTTTAGCGCTAAATGAGAGATGCTGGCATACCATTGCCACAGGTTAAGAATCATCATGGGAACGACCATGCCTTGAGTTTTTCACTGACGCTGGGTTCTTCTTCCAGCAATCTCAGTTCCCTGGCCATGGAATTCCACAACTTCCGGACCAGGAATGAGAATGATCTGCCGCCCCATCTTGATCTCTTGATCGTCAGAGTCTCTATAAGGCAGTCTTGAGATGACCTGAGGTGCCTCTTTGGTATAAATGGTGAGATGAGAGTTTGTTAGTATAGCTGGGCCCCTGCCATTCATTGCTTTGTGGGCCAGGTAGAAAGATTTTAATTTAATCTTAGCTTCGATTGGAAGCCAGTGAAGCTGTTTCAGGGAGGTCTTTAATGATCCTGTCTTGGAATTTTGTTAAGTATCCCAGCTGCCGCATTCTGCACCACCTGCAGACTGTTTGTGACATATTTTGGTGGGCCCAGATACAGGGAGTTGGGATAGTCCAGACATGAAACCACAAGGGCCTGGATCACTGTTCTCAGTGCCTGTTATGAGATAAGCCCTATAATCTTCTGGATCATTGGGAGTAGGCCAAAGCAGGTGCTGCTAATTTTTTAGCTTGGATTTCCATCAATAGTGTATTATCTAGACACATGCCCAAATTAATTGCGAGTTTTGGGATGGGGGAATTTCCCCAATCATCTGGCCAGCTAATCATAGTCCTGGGACAATGATTATTTCCCTGGATCATCAGATCTGTTTTGTCACCATTTAATTTTAGGAAAGAGTTTTCCATTCAATCCGCCACGTTTTCCAAACAGTATACTAATTGATGCTGATTTGAGGTTGGCCCCTCCACCACTGATACCACCAGCTGCATGTCGTCCGCATAGTGCATGATAGACATCCCAAACTCCTCAACGATTTTTGCCAGAGGGCCCATATATATGTTAAACAGTGTGGGTCTGAGAGACAAGCCCTGTTGGACTCCGCATGAGACTGGCATTTTATCGGAAGGACAGGTGAGGTCCATGATCTGAAATGTTCTTTTGCTCAGGAAAGAAGTGAGACATTTGAGGGCTTTGCCCTGGATGCCAACTTATATCCGCCTTGTACCGGGATTAAGTGGTCTACGGGGTCAAAAGTATGATTGCAGCTGAGTCCCCCCATATCCAATACACATCTGAGATCCTCAGTGACCACCAGAAGAGCTGATTCTGCATTATGTAGTGTTTGGAAACCCATCCGAGTCTTGTGCAAATAGTTATTCTCTTCCAAAAACCGAGATAGGGTATGGTTAACATGTTTATCCTGTAATTTTCCTAGGACGGGTAGTAGCGAGATAGGATGAAAATTCCCTTATATCGCTGGATCTAGTTGGAGCTTCTTCAACAAAGGCCTCACAATTGCATGCTTCCACTTCTTTGGGACCCTCCCAGTTTCAAGGGAAAGTGTGAGAAGCTCTGCTGTGGTGAAGCGAACCGAGTCACCAACCTTTAGTAAAATATGGGGAGAGGTTGCTGGATCTTGGGGGGATCCTGATTTGGTTTTAATCAGGAGAAGCATATTACTTTCCTTATTCAAAGCTGAGATGTGGTCTAATAAAAGGGAGGTGGAGCTGCGATCACTGTACATTCAGCTATTAAATACTGATCTGGACCAGGTTCATTACCACACCATGGCTCGTAAATACCAGGGTTATTCCCTGAAGTGATTCATAGATGTCATCTACTTTATTTTTTTTTTTTAAATGCAGCCAACTAGTTGCATCTCTTCTTAGAGGATTGGAGAGAAGCATAACCCTGTCAACCATTGTCAGGGATTTTACTACCTTAAACAGTTCCCTCAGGGAATTAGCCGCCTTGTTGATCTTCTCCTCGCTGTGCTTAGCCTGGGCTTGTTTAATTTCATTGTGATAGTGTTTGATGGCACTCTTGTAGTGAGGTTTTAGGGCCTGGACGTAGGATTTCCTCCATGTCCTTTCAAGTTTCTTACAGCCTTTTTTCAGTGAGGCTAGGTGACTTTTAAACCAGGGGGCTCTTTTGATGTTAGATGAAACCTTGGCCTGGATCCCTGAATACAATGGTCTAACAATTGGTAAATACAGCTTTCCATAGTGTGTGGACCTTGTCTGGATTGTTTGTTAAGATTGGAGTAGAGGCCTCTAAGGCCTTGTCCTACACTACAGGTGTGAGCTTGGACCAGCTTCTGCCCAGTTTTGAAGTAGACGGTGATGATTCACATGTAGATGTTTTTGTAAATGAGGAAGGATAAAAAGATGATCTGACCGTGGTACAGGGATGGGTGTATTCACCTGAATTTTTTGGTCATTGGAGAAAATGGGATTGAGAATATGCCCTTTCTCATGGGTAGAGGCCTCAACTAGTTGGATCAGTTGCAAAGCATCTAGCTCCTGTACATGTTTCTTGGTAGAGGTTATTGGGTTCATCTATATGTATGTTAATATTGCCAAGCGTGGTGATGAATCCTTTTCCCACAAACAGGCTGGCTAAAGAGTCTGGGAAGGCCTCTATGAACATGCTGCAATGTCCTGGTGGCCTGTAGATAAGGATGCCTGAGAAAGAGCATGTGGGGAAAGTTAATTTTAAATTGCACACTGCTGCAATTTGTCATTGTGAGATGTGTGGTGATGCATCTAAACTCTTCTCTTTGTTTACTGGGATGCTGCCTCCTATGTTGCCCACCCGGTCATGTTTGCAAATTCGATATCGAGGGGAAAGGGCCATTATGATATCGGGGGTGGAGGGCTCTTTGAGCTAGGTTTAGGTGATGAACAGTGCACCTACTTGTTCCTCCTCTACCAAGAGCCCAATCTCTATTTTATGCCCTGCTATTAATTAGCCCCATTCTCCATTGTTCTTTCTTCCTTTGGGTTCACTAGGTAAATATGTTATTATTTGTGTACTTTTTTAGGGAGAAGTTGCAGTGGATAAAAACCTCTTTGTTTCCTTTTAGTCTGTCTGGGCACCTGGGCCGCCATAAATGTATGTGCCTGTCTGACACCTAGAGCGCCAACCTTCTGTGTCTATGGTGCCTGGGGGGTAGAAGTTCTCTCCATGATCCTGCAAATCCCTCACCGCACCGATCAGAAACAAGTTCTCCTGCCCCTAGCATTAGTACTTCAACTCCTCTATACAAAGGTATTTAAAAGCATTTCAGATATCAAATTCAGATAGCAGCGTTTTTTTTAAAAACATCGAAACATCAGAATCAGTTAGCAGCGTGATCTTAAAACAGTCCCTCCCTACAGAGTTGTAAAATTTTTACCTCTGAGCAACGCTCTCATCTGCATGCCTTCACCCCTTTCGCCATAAATGTATGTACCTGTCCGACACCTAGAGTGCCAAACTTCCGTGTCTCAATGGTACCTGGGGGCAGGGTTGGATTGGGATTAAAAATCGGTCGGGAACGCAAAAAAAGTGGCTCTCATTTGCATATTGCCTTTTCGCAAAACACTGCTTCAGTGAAGTTTTATAAAAGGAAGGGTGGGGGGTGTCTCTGACAGAGGCATGCTTTCTTAACTTTACTTAGATAAAAAAATGCACAGATTAGTTCACACTGGTGAAACACACCTGAAAACAAGTGAGGCCGCTTTTGCTCAGGCCCCATGCCCCGCTCAATATGCATACATTAATGGGCCGGCCCAGTGAGAGAAAGGTAGTGACTTCTCTGCCGGTTGATAAAAGGGAGGTAATGGACACCCATCAGCCTCCAAAAAGGCCACTCAGGCATCCACTGGGCCTCTGAACAACACAGACATCGCCCAAATCGGCCCTGGGCTGCCCAAAAAGCAGCCCAAAACTGCAACTCGGATACCGGCCCCTCGGTAATTGCCCGAGTGCCTGCCTTACCGATCTGACCCTGCCTGGGGGGAAGAGGCCCTCTCTATGATCCTGTAAATCCCTCACCGCACCAATCAGAAACAAGTTCCTCCCCCAGCAGCAGTAGTGTACTCTGCTATACGATGGTATTTAAACGTATTTCAGGCATACAACTGAGATAGCAGCGTTTATTTAAACATCAAAATGATGCAATGCAAAGGAGCCTATATTTAGATTGCGAGGCACCCCTAACAGTGCCCTTGTTTGAGGGCCTTAGTCATGGGGACAAAGTAGTTTATAAAGCCCTTCAACTGTCTTGCCTTGCAGCTTTTGTTACTGCTTCCTGCCTCCGGTTTCCGAGAAAGCCATCAGTCACTTCACAATCTCTCCCAGTTCTGCTTACTCCACCAGAGAGTCGACACAAGTGGAGCATGAAACTAAAGCAATCCGTCCATCTCTTTCTATAAGAACACCTCTCTCAGAATTTAGCTTTCTCCACACTCTTTTCCAGTCTATTCAAGGAATGTCATAACATAGTCTACTTTTTTATAGGAGTTGTTATTTCTTGGTGGTCAACCTTCAGCCCAGCCTCAATGAGGTGTGCATTTAGGCCATGAGTTTCTTTTTCACCCTAGCAAAGCCCTCTTCCTCTAAAGAGTCAAATTAGGAAATAGCATACGGTGCTCATTGTATTTGGTGCTTTGCCTCTTAAATGCCTCCCTTCAAGATGTTCTCTCACTGCAAAGAAACACCATTACCACCTAAAGAAAAGCTCCTCATGCTGAGTGGGAGCAATGCTATTTCTCTTTTTTTTTTTAAATGTATTACTCCACAGTACCAAAACAATATAATACATCTGATTATTTCATACATTCATGTGCTCGTAAAATGCCCCCTAAATAGAAATACCAGTCTTTCGTTTCCTTGAGCCCTTTGCCGAATACAAACTGAATTCTAAATTAAATATATTATACATTCTAGCTCGCCATCGTTCAAAAGCAGGGGCCTTAGGCTGAAGCCACTCAGCAGCAATACAAAGTCGAGCACCAACCATGGCTATAAAGATTAAATAACGATGCTTAAACATAGGTTCCCCACTTTCTAGATCCTGTCCAATACCTAATAGCATTATGGCTGCAATAATTTTAATAGATATTCCAGTAATCTCAGACAGAAACTTCTCATTATCTAGAATATACCTAGACAATTTGCTGCAGGTATAAAACACATTCAAACTATACGCATTGTCCCACCCACAGCGAAAACATTTGCCATCCTGCTCCCCTCCCCCCATTTCATCTTTGCCGGAGTATAATATAAATTAAAAGCAGTTTTAAAAAATTGAGCCTTTAAATGTACTGATGAAAGGGTTTCCCTAGACATTGTAATGGCTTTCTCTAAAGATATATCATGTTGTCCCAGCGCATTAGCCCATTAAATATTATGTTTCTCCAAATCGTCTGCCCTAGAAGATAGAAGAATCTTATACAGCACCCCTATTTTCTCCTGGCGCCTTATACTTCCAATAGGTTTATGCGGTGCTAATACTAAGTTCTTCCTACCAAGGAAGTCCTGAATTTAAAGAATTTTAAAAAACTGCATCTTGGGCAAATTATATTGCCTTGCCAAATCCAAATAATTAGGGAAAAGCCCCCCAGCCTCATAGAAGTCTCCAATCTGCAAGATACCTTTATTTGTCCAACTTAACGCCACCTGATCCCAGAAGATGGGTGGGAGAATCTTTGAGGCATTTGTGGGTGTATAATACGTTAACCCTTCCAAAGAAAAAGTTTTCCGTATACCTTTCCACACCTTAAAGACAGCGTCAATAAATGTGTCCTTTTAAAGTAACTGCCATCGACTTCTTTAAACAAACAGTTCTTTACCTCTGACCTAAGCGGCAATTGAAAAATAGACGGAGCCTCAGCTGCATTACTGACCTCTTCCCCGGTCAACAATACTCTTATTTTCAACAGAAAACATACGTAGTAATAAAATGTAAAGTCTGGTATCGACCAGCCCGCCCCTCTCTCTTGGAAGAGTCATAAACCTTGTAGCTTGTCCAGGTTTGCCCGCGACCCAGAGGAATTTAGCATGCAAGGATTGCAATTGTTGAAGTTGTTCCCACGTCACTTCTAGGGGGATAGATCTAAAAAGTTATAAAACCCTAGGGAAAATTCTCATTTTTAAGATGTTACCTCTGCTCACCAATGTAAGGTGTAGCCGCTCCCATCTTTCTAGGGATTCTTTAATCCTAGTCATTATATCCAACCAGTTAGCTTCTACCAATTCTTTCATAGATACTTGAATTTTAATCCCTAAATATGTTACTTCTTTCACCATTCTTATATCATTTGACACAATATTATCTGTACATAATATTTGCGTTTTGGTTATATTAAGCTGATAGCCTGATACCTGCACAAATTCTTGTGCTAAACGCTCCCCCTCTATAATAGCGGTGATCGGATCTACAGTGGTAATGGCTATATCATCCGCATAGGTGAAAACAGAATGTGAAATCTCCCGGACTATTAAGGGTTTAACCAGGGAACTTTTTCCCAGCATGTCTACAAAAGTATTGATATACAGAGCGAACAGCAAGGGGGAGCAGGGGCATCCTTGCAGAGTTCCTCTATTTATTTTCACTGGCTCTGAAACCATACCCATTGCAGCAATTCTAGCAATCAGTGTCTGTAAGGCCTGCATACACCCATGCCCAAATCCTGCCCGATACATAATATTCCATAAATAATCCCAGGCCACGCGGTCAAACAGTATTAGCCTCAAATCCCGCCCTTCAACCTGAGCTACATCAAATAGCGTCACCACCTTGTTGACATGAGCAACCGTCTCTCGGCCCGGGATAAACCCATACTGATTCAGAGATACTAGCGGGAGAATAACCTTTGCCAAGCGATTAGCCACTATTTTAGCATAGATTTTTCCGTCGCAATTAACCAAAGAGATCGGTCTGTAAGATCCTGGAATTTCAGACGGTTTCCCCTTCTTTTTAAAAAACACTATTGCGGCCTCATCCCGTGATTTAGGTGCCTGCCCATTCCGTGGAGCTCTAATAGCAGCTAACATCTCATTCTTGATCTCATGAAAAAAGACCCTGTAAACCTCCCCTGGGAGTTTGTCCGGTCCAGCAGCTTTCCGAATCTCCAGGTTATTTACAGCAATCTCTAATTCCTCCATTGTTATTGGGCTATCTAATAGCTCTGCCTCCTCGGGGTCTACCTGAGGTATATCCCCCACTGTAAATATGTTATTTACTGCATCCCGTGGTTTCTGCTGTGTGTATAAATCTGTGTAAAACTGATGAAAAATTGCAAGTATCCCTTGAGGATCGTGGTTCATTACACCCGAGCTATCTCTAAGACCCACAATTCGCTGGGAAGCTTCCTTCATCCATAGTCGTAGTGCTAACCGGAGACCTACCGCCTCACCGTACTCATGACATTGTTTTTTGTAGATCAAATATTTCCTAACATTTTCCCTGTTCCAAACAATATTGATATTTGCGCAACATCTTGCAGCATTAGTTTCAAAATCCGCTATATCTTTTCATTGTGAAATTCCTTGTGTCAACTTTTCCTCAGCTAATCTCAGTTTAGAATAAAGTTCTTGTAACTCTAATTTGGCTTTCTTTTGGTGGTGTATATCAAAACTCAATACTTCGACTTTAAAACATGCCTTAAAAGTGTCCCATACAATTGCTACATGAGCTGATTGTCTATTACGTTAAAAAAGTCCTTAATCCATCTACGCATATATTCTTCAAAGCTATCATCAAAACATAATTTCCTATCAAACGAAAAAGCTCTTGGTATGTAGCTAACAGTAAATGCCGATATTTCTAAGACAATGGGAGCATGATCACAAATAATCCTAGGAAATATATGAACCAATGCCCCCGTAAGATATGCGGTACACATAAAAAAATAATCAAGACGTACCAAATTTCTGGTGAGGAGAAGAATAAAACGCATAACCGGGGTCGGTTGGATGACGATTATCCTATGCATCAACTAATCCATGATAATTTATCAAACTATATAAAGCTTTAAAAACTCTAGGTTTCCGCCCCATGTATCCTTGTAGCCCGATTTGTAATTCCTTCTTTACCAGATTAATATTGAGGTTTCCACACGCCACTGAAGGAATTGGCTAAGATGCAAATTCTATGTTTAAATCTTCCAGAACTACCGATTCTTAAAAGTTGGACCCATAAATAGTGCAAAGTGTAAATTTACTACTTCCCAAAACACATTCCACAATACCCCCCCGCCCCAGTTTATCTGCTAAAGAACGGCCAGTTGTCTGCATAGCCGATTTAGCTAGTATTGCAACCCCACCTGTCATTGATGTTTGATGTGAGGCAACTAAAGTGAAAGCCCTAAATCTGTCCCCATATTACGTTTCCCCCAGGGAATGTGTGTCTCTTAAATACATAATAAATCTGGTTGGATTATACGAAGTTCTGCAGCAACTCTTTTTCTCTTGTTATAAATATTGAGGCCTCATACATTTAAGGAACATATTTTAACCCCCCTGCAAGCCATTAAAGAACAACAAAAAGACAAAGCATAATCGAAACATTACTGCAATTTTACAGAAAATACTATATCATCAAGACTGAAACATATTTTTTCCCTTATTTTTACTGTGGAATTTTTTACTTTTACCCCACCTAAGTGCCCATTGACCCTCCCACCCGTCACCAGTGCCTACCCGACCCCCCAAACACCCCCAACCCTTCCCTGAAGCCCCACCCCCCTTTAACAAGGCTTTAGGAGCCATGGTCCTGTGATGAAAAGCTTCGAGTCACCCAATGCCAATGTTTGCAAACCCCGTCCCAGTCATATAAGGAAGGAAAATTCTTCCCTCCCCTGGCTGGGTGGAGAACAAATAATCATCAGCATCATAAGAAAGAAAGAAAGAAGAAAAAGGATGAATAAGAAAAGAGACCACAAGAGCAACCTAGCATAGAGGGCGGGATGAGCAAGTTCAACGATAAAAAATACTTTTTATACAGTTAAGCATTATCCCTTCCTGCCGGATATGCCATACCACAAACAAGATCCTACATGGTAGTAAAGAATCGAGTACGATCCTGAAAAATCACTTTGAGTTTAGCCGGGTTCATCAAAAATACTTGTGCCCCTTTAGCTTGAAACAACGAAATAAGCTGGCGTAGCTGCCAGTGATTCTCTATGGTACAGTGGCAAAAATCAGGCCTTACGAAAAACTCAAAGTCCTTCCCCGCTCTTTTCTTGTCTGGCCGAGCTAACTGAAAAACATCCTCCCTAGCTAAAAAGCCATTGAAAGAGATTAAAAAAGGAAGGAGGCACCAATGTCCCTTGTTCCTAGAGGCAAGACGACGTCCGCAAGCTCGGACCTGTAAGCTGATCGCTCCCAATGCCGGAGCTCGCAAAATGTTACTTTTGGGGAAAGAGGAGCTAAACATGCTACAGAATTAACACCCTGGAGAACTTGTGGAGGTTTCGCTTTTCGAGGAGTGTAGCTGACATCGATTTGGTGCAACGCCGGAAAATTACTAACCGGTTCCCACTTGCGGTATCGGATGCTGATTGTTTCTGCAGTGCTCGTGGCAGGGCTGGGCAGACTCTGCCGGAGCCGCTGGGAGTGTACTTTGCATGGACTTCGCTGTTGGGCGATTGACCTCTCCTGGAGGCGGCTTGGTGATTCAGGAGGAAAATTCAGGCAGTCTATGGTAATGCCTCCGAAAGGAATGCGCGGGAGACCGCGGGCGCAGGAAGATTTACTGGTTGAAGGAAATACCGGTGTGGCCAACAAGACGCCAGGTAACCCTGCTAAAGTGAAGGATACAAACGCTGTGGGGGCTAACGTGGATATTGTAATAACCTAAACTATTCCGGCACTTTTTTCAGTTGGTAAAGACAAAAAAAAGAGTAAAAAGGTGGACCATATACAAACGGAGGGAATGGATGGAACGGGGGAACAAAATATGAAACCTAATGAGGATTCAAGGATTGGGGAAAATACTACGCCTGCTGTTAGTCCCACATTAATCCCCCCTCTTAGTGATGATATACTTGAAGAACAGAAAGACAAGGAACAGAACTCTATAAGGATGCCAGCCCTTGCAGTAACAGGAAGCTAGTGGGGCTGCGGAGGCCTTAGGGCTCCCCATGCAGCCCCTTACAAAAAAAGAAAGATCTGGGTGTCCAGGATGGGCACTGTGACACCCACAATATAAAATAAATAAATGAGTGGCAGGAGCCTCTCATTTAATATTCATTTCTCTTTGCAAGGAGCGCCCATAATGCCCTGCTAGGGCTTTTGAAACACATTATTTTAGGCCTGGTGGTGTCCCTAGAAGGAGCAGGGGCACCACTTAGCATTTTGTATAACGTTGTAGGGGCTGCAGGGAGTGCAGCAGTCCTCCGACAACATAAAGGAGAATTAAACATGAGGTTTTCTACTGATGAACCAGCAAATTACACATATCATTCAGCCAGCCATAAATCCACGTTAGATCAAATCTAAATGCATGTTACAGACTTTGATAAATGCCAACATTTTAAGATTGGATATAGTAAGGAAAGGGACCACCACCCTCAATTAATTGCGCTTCAATGGTTGCATGAGGAGTTTTGTACCGATAAACAGGCTGATTTTCTAAATATTGAAGAGATTACCTTAAAATCAATTAAATAGATTTTTTTCATTAGCTTACAAATTAGAAGAGATGTTGGAATTACATCCAATTAAATCAATTCTATTTAAAATCACTGAGGGCTGTCATAATCCGAATGCATTGGAATGGGAAAATGTAGTTTCAGAAGTTTTTAATTTTCTTTCAACAAGAACACCTATTTCGAACAAACTTGTAGACAGAAAATTAGAAGGGCTTTGAAAGTTAAAGAAATCAGCATTATAAATAACAATATACATCAGTTAATAAAAGACTTACCGTCAGAATTGCATGAATTAATGTTTAGACAACAAGAGCACTTATGGACGGAATTGGTCACTAAAGGGATCTGGTCAGGATAAGAAGTAAAAATCTGGTGGCTATCAAAATAATTACAATAAATCAAATATTTACCTTACTGCATTTTGTAGCTGTAGTGGTCAATCTGCAGGAAAGGTGGACATTATGTCCATTAGTGCTAAAAGTGAAAAGTCTATTGAGGAGATTAGTATGGCTATTTCAAAACTAAAAACATCTCGTGCCCCAGGTCCCAATGAGATCTTGAATGCCATATTAAAAAAAATGTAGCAAAGTGGTCTACACTATTAATATCTACTTTCATTTCTGTTTTTAGCTCTGGTACCATTCCTTCATTGTGGAATGCTCTATTGTACAACGCTTGTATAAACGTGGCTCCAAATCAGAACCCAGTAGTTATCATATGATTGCTTTAATTGATGGTGATGGCAACATTTTTGATAAATTGTTAGTAACGAAAATGTTGGATTGGGCAGAACACTTTTCAATAAATCCCCCACCAAACTGGTTTTAAATCATGGTGCTCATCAATTGATAATATTGTCGCTTTAGACTGTTTGATCAAAAATACCTCTTCTACTGAAAGCAATACATTATTTGCCTGTTTTATAGACTACTCAAATGCATTTGATAAGGTTAATCGAAACACATTGTGGTAAAAACTGGCAGACTGAGGAATGGATAATATTCTTTTAAACTTAATTATTGAGCTATATTTGGTTACATAGGATTCAGGTTAAATTAAGCAAAAAAGAGGCTTGATGCCACAGATTAAAAGCACAGATGGTTTAAAAAATAGGATGCATGTTAGCCCCTCTGCTATTTTCTTTATATCTTGCTGAGCTCTTTATAATGTTGGATAACAAGTAGGGGGCTGTCCAAAATTGGGGCAGTGTAGTAAAGAATATTTAGCCTATGCAGATGATCTTTTGTTGTTATCTAAATCTCAAATATTTCTTAAATTGTATTTAATAAAACTACAAGAGTATAATCAAGTAAATAATCTAAAACTAATAATGAGAAGACCAAAAGTATGTGTTCTGGGAAATTTAAGGTCCATTTTAATTGGGTGATAGCTCTATGTTGCTTATGGATATGGAGGGGGCGCTATTACTCAACCAGTATGGGTATTACATCAAAAATACTTTCCCCACTGATGCATGATTTTATTATAATGAACTCTGTTCCTCTAAAGAAATTAGACATTATTTTGTACAATTGTGTGAGGAAGTCACTTAATCTTAGGCAGTCTATGCCCCATGCTAGGCTAAGATTATAATTTGGATTACCATCTATTTTGTCCCAGAATATTATCAACCGGCTTAATTACATATGTGACTGTGTGTCTGCTACAGAGAATTCTATAAAACATTTGATTAGAACTGAATTGTCCTCCAACAGTAGATCAAACAATTTGTTTACAAACTACAATGCATCTGTTCTTGTTGACAAATTTTAATTTTCCTTCGATAACTGTTCTTGCTGATATGAAGAGGTTACAGTGTAAAACGTTATAAAGAAAGTGATTTTTTTAAAATCTCAATCTAAACTGATATGGAGAATGTTCAAGACAAACAACTGTTGCTATGCTTTAGATTCCATAAACATACCAGCCCAGTGGGAGGAAGAAGTGGTCTTAGACCCATGTGGTGTTATTGAGTAGGAGGGGGCTATTTATTTGCTTTGTATATGTATGTATGTATGTATGTATGTTTGGATTTATATAGCGCTTATAACCCAGGGGTCTCTAAGCGCTTTGCCTTGGGAACCAGTCCTGGCTTTTCCCTGTGAGATAGCCCCTACAGGGCATCCCCAAGGTGAAAGCCAGGCATCCCGCCGCGGGGGGGCCCGTTGTGGAGATTAAGCAAGCTTAATGCCCAGAGTTGCAGAGTGTTAACCCATGATTAGGTCAGGCACCGAAGCGAGAATTATCGAGTCCGTGGACATTTGAGCTCGAGCCCTGCCGCGTCGGGAATTGAACCCTGGTCCCGGGTCTGACCTCTGCTTCAGGGTCTGCCTGCTCTAACCAGTGAGCCACACTTCTCCACATATATGCCCCTGACTAGGACACTAAAAAACTTCACAGGCACAAGAAGGCTATTATAATGTATTTTACTCAGAATATAGTGCATTGTGGGATAGTTTGCAGTGAAGAAGCTGGATTTTCTGCAAAAGTGATCAGACTTGCCCATTAGAACAGTTCTCTCATTCTTTAGGGAGTCTTCAGAAGTTACCCCCACACACTGGCTAGTGAATCCTATAAAAGTGGTACCTCACCCATAGCTCATAAGAACACATCTGAATCTGAGGAAGAACAGAAGAGTTACCCATTATTAGAAATGGGGTTTTCGGTTGGCTAAGATATGCACCCAAGCCAGGCAGATCCCACCACTCCAGTCAGGGTAAACTAGATACACCACTTAGATAACCTGTGCTCACCCTCTGGTAGCATGGAACAGAGCAGGCAGGCTTATCTAGAAAGGCAAAACGTAAAGTATTTGTGAAACACACACACATACACGCACACAGTAACACAATGAATTCACCACAAAAGGACTGTTCACGGGTTGTAGAACAATATCTTAATATATTTTGAACACTTTTAGATCAAAACGACAAAAATCGCTCCTCTTCTGATGTTTATGGTCCTGATAGAGACTAGGAAATTATCCAGGCAGTGAATCAATAATCAAGTAGTGTCTTAAGACTTTATGTTGGACAAGCTTGCAGGCAGCCACTTGAGACTGGTAGTCCCAAGAAAGCCCAGCAATCCATAATTCACAGTACCTGTTGTGCAACCGAAGGCACACTGCCGCATGCTACTCCTTTCAGAATTGTAAGGGAGGTGGGATGAGCTACGTTGGGCAGCCTGTGAGCAGGGCATCTGTGGTGAAGTCAGTAGCCACAGTCATCTCTTTCAGGCAAGACAGACCTGGTGTGCTCCGTTGGTACGAAGTGCAGATGTGTGAGGTAGTAGAATTCAGCAGCACTCACGGCAATCCTTGTGGAGACATGGCGATTGTAGTTGTCACACAGCACAGACGGGTGCGCATGTAAAATACAGCTGCAAACACAGCAGTCTTCTTTGGAAGCGCAGACACAGCAGGCCAGCCAGAGCAATAGTAGTTTTTTATGTACCTGAAATTTCTAGGAACACGGGGCTAGCCACCAAGCACTTGGAGAACACTCTTCATTACATGCAGTGCAAAAGTTGCAGGCAGCAGGCCAGCACAACAAGAAAGGTCGCAAAGTGGCAGTCCCTCCTGCAGGTCAACAACAGCAGGCCAACACAGCAGAGTAGTTAGCAGAGTGACAGTTCTTCTTGGCAGCACAGTAATTCCTTCTGACAATGGCCAGATGTAGAACCAGCATGTCTGGTTACAATTCAAAAAAGTATCTGATTAGATGGGGTCAGAGACTCAGTACTTATACCCAACACTGCTTTTGATGTGCAGGTGACTTCAACAGAACTCTCTGAAGTGCACAGGTCCCCTTCCAACCCAGTCCTGTCTGCCAGCCTAACTATGGTAATCAAATCAGCCCTTTGTGTGGAGACAGGACTCTACCTACTCGAAAAAGGTTTCACCTCCTCTTCTCCCTCTTGCCCAGGATGACCCATCGGTATGAAGATAAATGCAGATGCAGTTGAGTGTACTGTGTTGTGGCTGTCTAGAGGAAATGTACAAATGTAGCTGTCAACTAGCCCAGGCGTGTATTGGAGACAGACTGTCAGGCACCCAGAGCAGTAAGTGCAGAGAAATGCCCACTTTCTAAAATTGTGTAATAACTCCACGAATGCCAATACTGATACTTACTCAACTAATTAAGTTAACCAATCACACGTGACCCTCATAGTGACTTTTTTCAGTCACTATGAGTGTCACGTGTGATTGGTTAAAATAATTAGCTGAGTAACTATCAGTATTGGCATTTGTGGTGTTTTTACAGTATTAAATTGGCCTAGCCTGCTGATTATGGGCCGGAACCCTCTATTGTTCATAACATTTTCTAAAAGTGGCATTTGAAAATAGTAAAGTTAAATCCAACCTCACCAGGTAGTAGGATTTATCAACACCGTTCCAAAAAAACAAAACATCAAGAAGCTACTCCTCTCTGATCAGGAGTTACAGCTTAAAGGATTTTTAAGGAATTCCCAATGCTACCCTATAAGAAGGGTAGGCCTCACAGTAGTGAAAATGAAATAGGCTGTTTGTCACTACCAGGATATGCAAAACATAAAGGTGCATGTCCTACCTACTTTACTTTAATCTGCCCTTAGGGCTACCTAGGGCCTACCTTAGGTGTGATTTATATGTAATAAAAAGGGAGTTTAGAGCTTGGCAAATAGGTTTTAAATACTGAGTCGAAGTGGTATTAAACTTCGCACTCAGGTCCTTCAGTGGCAGAACTGAGACAGATTTGAAAGGCTATTTCTGTGCGTGACACAATCTGTGATGCAGGTCCACTGTAGCATTTAATTTACAGGCCATGGGTACATGGGATACCACTTTAAAAGGGACTTACAAGTAAATTAAATAGGTCAATAAGGTATATACCAATGGCACATGTTTAGGGAAGAGATTGTTGGAATGTTGGGTTATAAGTAGTAGCAAGTAGGCACCCGCCACTGGCAATAATGCCACTAACCCAGTCTAGGGTCCCGTATAGATCTTAATAAAGTATTCCTATGCTCAATCCTTGATAGCTTGGCTGCGAACAGGTAGGCTCAACTTAGGAGACAGGTATGTAAAGCATTTATAAACACCAATTCAGTAAATAAGTAAGACACCACACAGAATAAAAACCCCAAACCAATTTATAAAAATAGGAAATACCTTTAAAATTGCACCAAAATGACAAAAATCGAATGTAGGGAACCAGAGATATGAATTTTTAAAGAATAAACACTTTCTCGCACTTAGAAACCTACAGTGCCACTCTGGGATATCTGGTCGCGCTTGACCGGGACAAAGTCAAACTTTTAGACTGACTGTGGTGGAGCCCTGCACATATACACTGAGCGGGAGGCCACAGTAAAATTTTTACCTTCGGACTACAAAAGGTTTCTGGAGCTTTTTCTGCCTGGGTCCCTCGAAACTCCAGATCGAGTGAGGGTTCACCAGCTTGACTTTCAGGGAGCTTCCAGCCAAACTCTGGAAGTCAGACTTCCAGAGCTCTTCAGTGGGACAAACCTGGAATCCGGGATGGGAAGCTGTTAAAGGTGGCCGGTTTGTTCATTGGGGTTGAGTTGATCACCTGGTTTTCCCTAAGTTGCTCCAAACTTCTGGAACTTTTTCAAAGGGTCAAACACACAATCCAAGAGGGGGCATGGCCTGCAGCATGGTGGAGTAGACGCTTCTGCCGGAACTCCGGCAGCCTGTACCGAATCCTAGTAGAGATCCTGCCTTCCTGAGAGCCATCTGACTGTAGGAAATGGCAACCATGACTAGAGCCCACAGGAAAAATAAGAGAAGCTGCAGCAAAACGACCCTGCCACTGAGCGCCTAAACAACCCTGACGAAGTGAGGCGGGGCGTTGCAAGATGGAAGAGAGCTGACCTGGGATGGCCGACAAGACACCGGAGCCCGGGAAATATAAGTCCAAGAGGCAGCACCAAGTAAAGATGACAGCCAGAAGGGAACGGAGAACTGGGGATAGACAGGAGCTAGTGAGTGGCTGTACAAACGGGAGCCCTCCCCTCTGTGATGAGCACAAAGGCAACACATTGGAGCCTACCGCAGAGGTTGCAGAGACGATCTGCTGGTGAAGGGAAGGTAGAGAGGGTTCTCCCCCGGTCCCGATCAGCGCGAGATGCAGGGTGAAGGGCGCTAGCTGCGTGTACAGCAGAAGACATAGGGACGGCTAGGCGTACCCTTGTAGCAGTTCACCCCGGGCATACAATACAGACCTACTGCTGGGGACGCCTAGAGGCAGATGCTGAAGACCCTGCGGCCAACTGCCCAGCCTGCAAACAGGTACAGATGAGGGGAGAAGAGCTGGCGAGAGACAACTGTTCGGTCCCTTTCCACTGAGGCGATAAGGAACTAGGAGACACCGCTCAGAGGCTGCGCTCAAAGTAGTGACTCTGATTTAAATTCCTGCAGGATGAGGGTGGACCCTGGGTGAGGAATTGCAGGCACTGCTGGGAGTAACAAGACAGAAGCACAGAGGAGTGGTGAGTCATTATTCCCCCAATTAACCCATAGAGCAGCCCACCAAACACCACGAAATAGGCACAGGCTCGCTGCAGGAACTTCCCTTAGACTTGCTTTGAGATTGGTGAGGGGACTGCACAGACAGGAAGTATGAAGGCCGATTTCGGGGGAAAACAAGGCTCAAAGAGATACTCCATGCAGATCTGCCTAACAGGCCTGTAAATGGGACAGGGCGGCCAGAAATACATCAGACGGGAACATCATGGGGAATTACTGGCAGTAACAACCAGAATACAAACATCCCCAGTGAGCGCCATAGAGAGCCTACGCCCCCCAGAAAAAGAAGAGGCATATCAGCCGGGCCCAAGCCAGGAGCTCAGTGCCTAGGGGCGCAAGATTTAACCTGAGACGGATGGACCTATCCAGGAGTGAGAGAGGCACCAGAAGTCATGCTCCCTCCTTTTAGTGAGGCAGAAGGAGGCTGAGGTGAAAACACCCAGAGAGCTGTGTGCCAGCAGGAGCGAAGGAGCGGGCGGGACCACACCGCTAAACGGCAAGTTACTCTGGGTTGTGTCCTGGATCAGAGGCCCGATAGTGATGGAGCTCGCTTCAGAACTCATTTGAGTGCAGGGCTGGGTGGTGGGGGCAAAGACAGCCCACGGGAAGTGCCACTGGCTGGGGATAAATTGAGTGGATAGTGACTACGCTGAGGGCCGAGAGGCCGAAGCTCGTTTTGGGGCAGGATCATGGGCCACAGCCTGACTGCGGTAATAAACCTTCCAGGAGAGGGAAATACTGGCCCAGTGGGGGTCTGAAAGATATCCATGGACCTGCTGACTCATTGAAGCTGATCCTGCCTGAGAGTTTGAAACTTCCCACACCAGGTGAGAGAACACAATCGTTAACAGCAGGAATACGCCGGTGGCCAGACATATGCATTATATCCGGTACAGGAGGACCACACATTAGAGGAAGACCTACGGGGAGTCGTCCTGCAACCACCACTGGGGAGCTTGCCATTGGGGACCAGTCTGTTTGCCTTCCTCCCAGAAGACTTTGCTACATTATGCGAAGGCTATGACATTTTCACATAAAGAATGCAAGGGAATGCGAACGACTACAAGTAGCCCCAATGCCCAGCTGCTGGAGGGAGCCTTTGTGGAGTTGGAGTGCGATGACTGCTGTCGTGACATGTCAATGATCCTGTAGTGTAGTTCCCAATAGGCTCTGCACATTGAAATAATACTAACAGCAGTGTAGACGTAGGACTGAGGTCATCTAGGTCTCTACTGACTATATGAGACTTAATTAGTTTTGCCAGCTAGCTCAGAGGTCACTAAAAACTTTCTCGAATGTTCAGGAAAGAGTTAACTCTCCTGATTTAGACAAGAAGGGATTCGTTTCTGACAACCGCATAAACATGACAACTTTGCTCCCTCAGAATAAAGAGTATCTCTCTAGAGTCGTGTGAAAACAATAGACAGCCATTTCACTCAGTCAATCGTGCGTACTTAGTTTCACCAGAGTGCAGAGAAATAGAGAGACGGCGTTTTCAATAAAAAGGTGTTATTTATTGAGCAGTCTTCTTTCTCATGCAAGAGAAGTGAGTTGCAACAATTGCAATACTTATCATGAAGTAAAGTGCGTACAGTAAAAGGAGTATCATGAAATCATACTGTAAAAGCATTGATATGGTTTCTTAGCCATATGATACTTTAAAATGGATAAAATATATACATACATAAAAACATTGACTAACGTACTCATCTGGTGCTTCTAATATACGCCTACCCCGGTGTACCTGACCTAAGCCTAATACGTGTGAAGGAGTAAGTAATTTGCAGTTTAAGTTAAATTGGTTTTTGCCAAGGAATCTGAATCAAGAATTCTCTTAAGGGTTTAGTCAGCTCCGTACCTTGGTTCTAAAATGAAGGAGGTCTTGTATCTCTTTCTCAGGACTCGATCTCCCAGCAACCCGCAAGGGTGACTGGAAACAATGGAGCTGGATTTTCTCAGCTGGAGAAAAAGACAGCGTCTCTCTCAGTGCGTCAATGGGAGGGTCAGCTTCCTTCGGCTCTCGCATCAGCTGGGAGTCGGGCAAGTAGATAGCCGCTCTGCTCCAAACCACCGTGTGTTTGCTTAAGGCAACGTTGGTATATTTATACCTGAAAGGTGCCGGGTTTGACGTAAGGTTGGACATAAGACGTCACTAAGAACTAACAGTTCTTTCTGGACTCCAGGAGTTCTTGTGCAAATCAAAACAAAAGCAGGGGGATTTCCCGGGCTGCTGGAGGCTTGGTTTGTTTAAAGAACGCGTTGTACTTTCTAGGAGTCTATGGGAGTAGCCTTGCCGTATTTGGACTGCATTGGCTATTACTAAATATGGATATGATTCTTATGCCTTTATAAGGATATTATTTGTTATAACCACATAAGGGCATAAATCAGGAATATCGAATTAGGGTCCTAGATAGAATCACAACACCCACTCCACGTATTAATGTCCATCATTACTAAATACTAAGCAATACTAAACATATAACGATGCATGTGTTTTCCAACCCACCCTAAAATACATAAATTGCATTTGAAATGGTGTATGGTATATACACGAAAATGAGTATTGGTACTGTACGTTTTTTAAGCAGTGGTATCATTCAGTTAAATGCATATATATCTCAGCTGAATGAATTGCGAAAATTACACATGAAATGGCTCAAATACAGAAAAGAAGGTCGAGACCATTTCATCACATATTTATACAATACTGTACATGTGCTAGAGGCTGAGGTAAAATATTGTCTCTAGTATCTCTAAAAATAGAAGCTCTGTTCTCATCACATATTTATACAATACTGTACATGTGCTAGAGGCTGAGGTAAAATATTGTCTCTAGTATCTCTAAAAATAGAAGCTCTGTTCTCAAAGAATAGTTCTACTTTAAGTAGAGTACCATGTGCCAAAAAAAAAGGTAAATATTTTGGAAATAGAAAACATATTTTCGATTTCAGGGAAAATAGTTCCAAATGTTTTCAGTAGTTTTGTTTATCAAAATTGAAGGCCAAATTCAGAGTTCAGGGAACGCTGTGTGCTCGTTGTTTTTAAAAGTTATTCTTTTTGTTCAGGGGAGAACATCATATCAGACAGGCTTGCGAAAAATTGGTCTACAACATCAGGTGAAAGTTCGACCAAGTTCGAAAATGCTGAAATTGTGCATGTGTGATAATGATTGCTATCATCGATGTCGGGATCAGCAATGCTCACAGAAGGTTGTACCTGTTTGGTGCTGCTTTCCTCTCGTACTTCACCGCCACCTACTCGTAATGGTGAAGTCACAACGAATGCCGTCATCAGAATAGGTAGCCGCTCGGGACAACATGTTGCATGAGCCGTTACCGAACCAAGCAAAGTATCGATATCCATAGGTACTGCTGATGGTAGTGTAAGACAGACGTCCAACACGTATTCTTCTCCGCATAGCAGACATCGAAGCACAGGTAAGATGCAATCTTGCCAGATTGGTCTGAGTGAAAGAAACCAGGTTGCACTCAGATCTCTTAGCCGGGCAAAACCGAGGACTCTAGTGATTCGGTCTCGGTAGCGTATTGCTAAGATCGTTTCTTCCATTGTAGCTGGAGTTTTGTCTGTGGCTTGCTATATCGGAGCAGACGGATCAAAAATAAAATTCCTGCTACGAGTCCCAAAAGAAGAGGCAGGCCGCCGAAAAAGGAATGTACAAAATTCGGGAAAATGCCCAGAACTGTTGCAAAGGGTGCTAACAGTTCCGAAAAAATTGTCTTAAATACATGTGCGATGCCACTGGTATCAGACATGTTTAAGATTTGACCTAACATTTCTACGAAATGCACGGGCAATTTGTCGATAATAGGGAATGTATCTCTGCTGCTGTCCTTGCAACTTGCAGATCATACGTCTCTTTGGACGAGGTTAAAGGCACAGTTGTCTGTAAAAGAATAGACTTCATTCTGCTTAAAGTATCAATTCAAATAGAAGAGATATTCAAAGAAGGCCATATTGCCGCCTCCACGCCTGGATTGCTGTTTGGATACAATACTTGCATACAGCAAGTGACCATGGAAGTAAGGCTCACGAGATAGGCTTTTCCTGGCACCATGCCACAACAACTGTGGTCACTTATTAGAACATAACTGCCGTTGGAAAGTTGTCTGGAAAATGGCTCTATCTGTGTTGCAGGAGTGCCATGTAGGTGACATGAAAGGTTATTTGATGAACCTTCGCAGGCTCCATGCAAATTAATACCTTGACACAGGAGTGTACCACTTAGTGATTTTTTACAATTGTTACCACTAAGGAATACCTCTTTTTTTCCTTCACTATAACATTTGTGTGTATAAGGTAAATTCCATGTTGACTTGATGTATCCTTTACCCAACCTTTCATACAGGCCTGCTGGTATATATTTTTGGCAATACTTAAACTGGAAAGTTGTTATCGGAATTGTAATTGTTCTGTGTATTATCCATTCAATGACAGGTCTCTCTGACATTGTCAATGGTAATCTCTCAAGTTTTTCAATGCTCAGAATCATATAGTCTGCTCCTTTTTGTGCCAAACTGATTTGTTTATCAGTAAGGTTAAAGATAGAAAATAATGACGTTATGTTGATTAGACTCCATGGCACGTAGCCTGAACGCAGATTTTGCAACGTCCAGCCAAGTTGTACAATAGAACGCAATTGGGACTGTCCATGTTGTAACATTAGCAAGTCCTGCTCTATTATATCAATGTAAACAAAAACAAGTTCCCAACAGGTATTATTGAGAGACAATTTCAATTATGTATGCTGAAAGACATTACTGAGAACAGAAACAAGGAGTCAAAATGGATTTTGAAGAAAGGTGGTATTATTCACCAAGGACAAGGGGTATTAGATGTACATTTACAGTTAGGAACAGCACTGTAAAGATTAGATCTTATGACAACCCAGTGGCACTTGGTGCAAGGTGCTATATACAGTTTAAAGTGAAATAAAAGAGTGCAAGTGCTTAAAAAACAGCATTTGGTGGCGCATAGAGTATATAGTATACATCAATTACAGCTTCAATCACAATACAAGTTACAATCACTTGGAAAGGGTTAGTTTCTTGTAAGAGCTGAATGTGTCATATGCGTCTTTTAATTCAAGCTGTGTGGTCGACGGCGTTTCGATCCCCTTTGGTCGGGATCGTCATCAGGACGGGGTTGTCGATAAATACAGTGCTGTGGAAGGATGAAGGGTAGAGTGAATAGGGTTCGCCTGGGGGGCGGGAAGTGAGGGTGCAGCAGCACTGAAGGGGACTAACTCGTAAAGGTATACTGTGTTTAGGGAATGGGGGTGGTGGTGGCCAGACAGGGAAGAAGAGTGATATTGGGGGTGCCTATTGTGCAGGTTGGGAAAAATATCTAGGTGGGAAAGTGTTCCACAATAATAAATGATTGGATGAACACTTACAGGAAGCCAGGCAGGGATGCGTGGCTTGTGGCATTCGGGGGAACTTTGCGCCGATAGCTAGAGGAAAAAAGGAAGGTATAAATATAGGCACGATTGTGTGAGAATAACCAAGGCCGCCGGGGGAGTTACTACCTGGTCGCGGTGAGGTCCTGGGTCTGCTCACGTAGTTGGGCAGCGTCTGTGTGAAGGGAGACAGATAGCGTGTGGTCAATCGGGAGAAATGCCACCGTTTGTGAAACAGGCGTGCAATTGAGCAGCGCGAGCTAAGGGCGTAGTCTCTGTTCAGGAGAGAAGCGCTTACCTGAAGATTTGAGGGCACAGAAGGCGGAGGCTCATCTGGCGAGGGTAGTCAGCAATGAATGCGATAACAGACCGCATCTGCACCGTGTACTTGGCGATATGAAGCCGCGCGGGGGAGGCGGGGAAGTGGGCGTGTGCCGGGGGCGGGATCTGCAACTGAATGCAGATGTGTCGCGAGGTGATTGGAGTGATGCTGGGAGGCGGGCGGGGTCAGGGCGGGGAGGCGAGCGGTTCCTAAGGAAACCGGAGAAACAGGAAGTGTCAAAGCAAGGGCGGACACATTGGTGGGGGGGCGAGACACATGATTGCACAAAAATGCCTTAGTTACAAATCAAAGTGAAAGCAAAAAACAACCTCACACAGTAGCTGTAGCACACATTGAAAAATCAGTTAGCGCTAGGAGGCAAGGTTCTGAGTTACGTTTGTGATGTCAACAACATAGATTCGCAATATTACTGGTTAATTAAAACGGAGTTTAACATAAAGAAGGTCAAGGTATAAAACCGGGTGGTTAATTACAGAGTCACAATATGGGTGGGACAGAGCCTCTCATACAAGGAGGGGACTAGATTTCAGCAATGGTCAATCACCAGGTTACAGTACAGGGATAATATTTATCTAAGACCATTGGTGTTGACCCAGGGCGTGTACGCAAGGGGGCAAGGGGTTAGATGGAAATAGTGCTGGTCCATTCGTCAAGGGTATTGAGCCCATGATTCACCGAGTCCACCCTCGCGATCCATTTACATTCGGCTCTGTTGAGCAGGGCAGTCATGTTACCTCCTCTGAGGGGTAAGGTGGGTTTCTCAATGACTTGCCATCTGAGATCCGAGTCCATGTGGGAGTGCTCAATGAAATGTGAGACCAGGGGTGCTGTGAGTACCTTGCAGTTGATTCTGCTCTTGTGTTGTATGATCCGTAGTTTCACCATTTGGGTTGTCTGACCGATGTAGATCAGGTCACATGGGCATCGGATAGCGTAAATAACGTTTTGGGTCTTGCAGTTGGACTGATGGGTGAGATGGTGTGTTTGGTCTTTATATTTGAATTCCTTGGTGTTAGATGTCAACTCGCACACGCTGCATGATTGGCATTTGAAATGCCCGATGACCGGGGGCAGGCCCCATGCCGCTGTGATGGTGTTTTTTTCGGTGCCGGAAGTCGGCCAAGTAATGGCACGAACGAGGTGGTTGGCAATGTTGTTACCTCTCTTGTATGAGAACAATGGTGGTTCATTAAATTGTTCCTCTGATCGTAGAACAGTCCAGTTCTTTTTGATTATTTTTGCTACTTTATTGCTGTCTGGGCTGAAGACTGAGACAAAGGGAATCCTCTTCAGAGTAGGTTTGTTAAGATTTGGCTTCAGTAGGTCCTCCCGGTGGTTGTACCATGCCCTTTTCTTGGCCTGCTTAACCAGTCGTCTGGGGTATCCCCTGTTGATCAATTTGGAGCCTAAGATGTCCGCTTCTCTAAAGTAATCCTTTCTCCATTTGCAATTTCTCCGAATGCGGAGGAATTGGCCAAATGGGAGACCATCACGTAGGCCTCTGGGGTGGTTACTTGAGTAGTGCAACAAGGTGTTGCGTTCAGTTGGTTTGCGGTACAGTACTGTTCCAATTTTGCCTTCTTCCGCATGTATAGTTACATCAAGGAAGTGTAGATCGTTGGTTTTGGTTTCGTGGGTGAATTTAAGGTGTTCCTGAGAAGAATTTAGCCAGTCAATGCAAGGTTGTAGAGAGTTGGCTGAGCCATTCCAAAATAATAAAATATCGTCGATGTATCGACGCCACAGGTGGATCTGGGGTCGATGTGGATTGATTTGGTTGAGGAATAGTGATTTCTCAAGGGCATGTACATAAAGGATGGCAAAATTAGGAGCAAAGCAAGCCCCCATCGCTACTCCCTTGATTTGTAGGTAGTAGGTATTCTTGTACATAAAGTAGTTGTTTTGCAGTGCCACTCTAAGAAGGTCCATTATGAAATCAGTTGGAGTTTTGGATGGTTGTGGTCTGGAGTTCAGAAGATTTTTGATACCCTCGAGTCCTTCACAGTGGGGAATGTTCGTATAGAGGGACTCGATGTCCAGACTGGCCATGATTTGATTGTCCATATCGAACGGTTGGTCTTCGATCGTGTTAATTAGATCCATCGTGTCCCGGATGTAGGTGTCTGTGATGGGTACAAACTCTTTAATCATAGAGTCCACATATTTGCCAAGGGGTTCCAAGATGGAGCCGCACCCTGATACAATCGGGCGGCCAGGAGGGTTTCTGGCATCTTTGTGTATTTTTGGAAGTACGTAAAGGATCGGGGTCCTAGGGTGTTGGTTGTTCAGGAACTCAAATTCTTTTTTGGTGATGATGTTGTTGTCCCTTGCCGAGGTAGTTATGGAGAGAATCTTTTGTCTAATGTCTGTTAATGGATCTTTAGTCAGAGCACGGTAATGGTCGTGGTTCGTGAGTTGACGTTCCACCTCTCGATCATACTCGGTATTGTTGAGGACAACGATACCTCCTCCCTTGTCCGCGGGTTTGATGACTATCCCCGGATTATTTTGGAGAGTGGTAAGTGCTTCTTTTTCTTCTCGTGGCAAGTTGTAGGGGATATTATATCAATAGCAGATGATACAATGCTGTCTAGTGATTATATTCTGGAGGACAGAGTCGTTAACCCATTGTCCACTACAGAAAGTGATTTTTCCAAATTTATACGATCAATTTCTCGTATTTTTTCAGCTGTTTCAATTTGTGTTACTTTCCAAGCTTCGTTGTAAGCAGCGTATATACCAGCGTACATGAAACGTTTTTGACGCTGTTTGCGTGGTCCCAGTATGAAATCACGCAAGTCAGCACCGTCTTTAAGTAAAGTCCAGTGTTGCTTAATTTCAGCCAGTGTGGATTTCTGTAGCCACTCAAGGCATAATTTCCCTACACTGTATGTTGTAACTATCCCTGGATGTTGTATCTGGGAGTATCTAGGGTCTGGCCTGGTTTGTTTAAACCCCGGTGTTTTGTTCAGGAATCTATATTGACAGTTATTTGTGTCTGTGAGCCAGATCAACCATTTTTTCCAATCAGGATTTTTTCTGTTTTGGTGTAAAATATGGGATACGTCTCTCTCCGCATCTGTAGTGCTATTGCTATCAGGTATGGGCTTCGGAATAGACGGTTTGTTTAAGTCTTGCATCTTGGCTAGGCCAAGACAGGTTGTTTGTTGAATTGTGTAATTCAAGAATATTATTTGTTCTGGGATCATGCAGGCTCTAAATAATGCTTCTAGACCTTGTACCTGCCAGTCTTTTGAACCCTAGATGGTTTTTGTTTCAATGTTGTTTTTCCAAAATCCAAAACCAAATGCAGACATTTTTTCATAAAATGTTTCAGAATAAATCAATTTAGTATTTGTCAACATTGTTTTCATTCCTGTCTTATTTAACATTTTAAAATAAAACGTTTCTGGATTACTGTTGTTAAACCCTGAAAAGTATGGGAATTTCTCATAAAATGATTTCGAGCTGCCTTTTGGCGGTGTAGGACAATGTTCCCATTGATTATAATTAAAAACATTTCTAGGTTGAGCAGATTTATACAAATAGTGAGGACCATAGTGGTTAAAACAGTACATTTCTTCATAGTTCGATGAACCCTGTAAATAATCATGTTCTGTGAATTTTAGCTGACATTACTAAATCTGACATCATATTATTAATATTTTCAAAGTCCCAATCATCAGAGAAAGTACTTGGTGTCACAAAGTCACTTAATGAAACCTTGAACTGGTGTGGATATTTCAAGAGCTCAATCGGGCCATAGATTTCATAATCCGTTTTGTCCCATGCTACCCCACCGGGTATTGGATTTGCTGTGATGTTCACTGTTGACAGTTCTCTTTTCTCGAAGTGAGAGGATCTGTGAGGCTTTAGGACCAAGTTGATGTTCTGACTTGCTGTGTCCATTGTACTGTATTTTCCATCAATACATCTACCCAAACATAAAACCATGATGAGCCAAAGCAGGAGGAAAAGTACACCTAACACAATCCAAAATTCAATCCATGGTGAAATCAGATATGTTTCTTTGATTTGATGAAAAAGTTCAGTCATTTTTTCTTTGAAAGATTTTGTTGCTGGCGTTTCTTCATGTTCACTTGGATCATCAGAAAAGTCATCGAAATTGATGAAGTAGCCAGATGCAGTTCTTTCAATTGTTGGAATAGCTTCCGAATTTTCATTTGCTTTTGGAATTTTCTTTGTTTCATTAGTATAGTCTGAGGCTACATCGTTGTAGACTGGTGTTTCTTGACAAACTGTTGCAATTTGGGTTTCAAGAGGCACAAGTTTCATGGCTTTGTTGCATAGTCCTTTTTTATTCACTGCAGATTTATCAAATGTGATTAGTCTCTCAGTTTGAACCTCTTGTATTGTAGCAAGTTTTGGTACTCTGCTATTTTTGGGGAGTCCACTTGGCCTACTACATATTATTGGCCACATGATTGTGGTTTTACCAGGTCGATGGATACAACTCGGTTCTCCTTTTTACCAGCAAGGGGCGGTAGTACTACTGATCTTGTTCCGTTGACAGCTAAGACAGGTACTGCTTTTCTGTAAGAAGGCCCAAATTCATTCTTCACCGCGATCTTCTCTCTGACTAGATACCTAATATTTGGAATCCAGACAGGTCTTGCTGGGACAGGTGGTTTTTCTTTAGTGGTCGTTGGCTTTAACTTTATGTTGCTAAGATTTCTTCTTTTTTCATTTAAGTCCTGTAAAACAGCCAAACGGTCTTTGATATCAAAGGCTTTTTCTTTCACCACTGAAGTGTGACAATCTAAGTCCTAAATGTGCATTCTAGTGCCGAACAATAGTTCGTAAGGAGTGATACCTTTTAGAGAATTTCTTGGCAGATTGTTAAGACTATGTTGGACACTTGTTAAATGTTTGACCCACCCATCACCCGAACCTAATTCCCTCGCCGTTATAGATTGCTTTATGTCACGGTTTTTTCTTTCCACTACCGCATTTCCCTCAGGATGGAAGGGAGAAGAGTACCGCAATGCAATGCCCATGCTGGCCATGGCCTCCTTGTAAGCCTGAGAGCTAAACGCAGGACCCTGGTCAGAATGTAGCATGCCAATTGCATATGTGCCGATAAAGACTCGCAAATCTTTTATAACAGTTCTGGCGTCAGCCGAGCGCTGGGGCCTACATCTTAAGTGAATCTAGTCTCAATAATTATGGGAACGCATTTCTCCGGCTGGATTTCTGCGTATAGATAGCCTTATGCTTTCTAATAGAGGTGTCTGGGCTGGTATCTGGTCCGATTCACAACTGCGATCTCTGTTGCAGTCTGGACAATCCTTTGCAAATTTGTAATTTTGAAAGCTCATCCCCGGCCACCAGTATTCTGATTGTAATTCTTTTAGAGATTTCACGATCTCTTGGTGCCTTAGACCCTGTCCCATGTGTGCTTCTTGAATCAAGTAAGTCCTCCGGTTCGTGTTTGGAATTACTCTATCCCCCACACCAGGGATTTGAGCAAAAGGAACGGAGTTTGCATCAAATTATGTATGTATTTTTGAGTGGATAGTCGAGAGGTAATGCTGCACAGTCGCCTTTTAATGAGGCTTTTACCGCCAGCATGGTTTCTCCGTCTATATGTTTTTTAGAATGCTTTTTGTAGCCAATGAATTCCCTACAACGTGAACGCCATCACGTTGATGACTCAGTGTATGTATCACATGAGTCTTTTGTAGTTCTTTCTGTAAAAGAACTACTTGTTCCCAGAGCTTTTTATGCTTGATTGTGCCACCTTTTGCATCTTTGAAGCCGTTTTGAACCCAGTTCTGCAAGTATTCATTATAAGACTGAACGCAGTAATACGAATCGCACACTATTAGTGTGGGGAATTCGCGATCGGTATTTTCAAGCGCCATCTTTAAAGATCTTATTTCAGCTCGCTGAGCTGTACAGTTTCTGAGTGATTCAGTTTTTGTAATTAACGGTCTGAATTTACCTAACCGCCAGCGACCTTTAACAATCGCGCACGCAGCACTGTATGCTTGTTTACCCACAACGTAGTGTTGTGCAAATCTGTCTGTGTAGATTACGTAGCTATATTGTTCGAGAGGCAGAATTTCGATTGGCAGAGGATATTCATGTTCGTATTCTAGATCTTCTAGTCTTTTCATTTTCGGATCAAAAGCGTGTTCACATCTTCTGCAGCAAGAGAATTTTCCCATTGTATCCATTTTGGATCTAATGCCACAGCATTTGGAATGCGTGGTCTTGTCACTGCCTCGAGGGCTGATTCTGCTGTTAAAGCAGATATGTTTCTCCCTTGGACTAGGGCTCTTTCTTTTGCTACAGCAGTTTGAACCGCAGTTAGAATTTTTTCAGTTGAACTGAATTTCATTTCAGCTTTCGTGTACAAGTGTGATTTGTAAGCTATTGGTACCGTTTCTCCCTCATTAGAGGTCAGGTACATGAATCCGCATCTTCCTGGAATGACTTGGATTACAAGGTTGCGTACGTTTTCGCGTGTTTGTAATTTTGTTTTAGCTAACATGTCTGTTTGTAATGATCTTAAAATTTCTGTGTGTTTCTGAATCCAATCAATTGGTCTGAAATCATGTTTAATTAATTCATAGAGAGGTTTAACCCTCTCTGCATAATTTAGAATGTATGTTCTTCTGAAATTCAGGAAACCTAGTATTGATTGTAAGTTCTTCAGCGTTTTTGGTGCTTGGAGTACAGCACACTTCTCTAAGAAGTTGTCTGCTTGGCTTTTGCCTTCACTTGATAATTCATATCCTAAAAACAGGACAGTTAGATGGGCAATTCTTGACTTTTTAAAGTTGAATTTATAACCCTCAGACGCGAACCCAAGTATTATGGTGTTCACTCTTTTCAAGTGTGTCTCCAGGTCATTATCTGTGAGATAGATGTCATCGACATAAGATAATGCCTCATCATCATATATTTGTAGTAACTCTGTTACCCTTGCTGAGAATAATCCTAGGCTATTCTTGAATCCCTGTGGGAGTCGACAGAATTGTTTTTACGACCCCATTGTTGAGAAAGCGGTCACATTTCTGCTTTCAGGTGCAATGTTTTGACAAAAGAATCCATTAGAGATATCTAATGTTGTTTTATATTTTTTGCGCACGATGTTATTCATTAGTGCTGCACTGTGTGAGTTTTGTACTGCAAATGTTTTGCAACAGGAGTTTAAGTGTCTGTAGTCCAAAACTAGACGATATGAATCGTCTGGGTTAGAGACAGGAAACAAAGGATTGTTCATTTGTGAGGTGCATGTTTCAATCACCCCCTGATATTCAAGTTGGTCTAAGATCTCCCTGACTTGCTTTTTAGCTTCTTGCTTAACAGGATACTGCCTTTGTGCAGTAGGTTTATTTATTAACTGTATCTTATGGTGAGGAGAATCCTCATTCCATCCTACATGATTTTTATATAATGCAGGAGCTTGGGCACTGCCCATTTTCTAGCAAATGTGTATTTTTTATGAATTGGAATTTGATTTGAGAAGGCAGGCATAATCATTTCTTCGCCATGAGGGCACTCCCTGACAAACTCTGGTGGCCAGTCTTTTTCAGCTAACAGGATGTCATAGCCTTTCGATAAGTTGTCCCAAAAGAGACCCCTTACTTTCCTAGTTTTGTCCCCCTCTATACGCAATGTTATTTCGTATAATTTATGGGGTTTGCTAACTCTGGTGTCTGCAGTTTCCACTTGAATGTACTCATTCGTGTCCACTGTCTCCAGAAGATTCATCAGGATCTTGCGAGCTATGGTTACTTCTGCTGGGCTGTCTAGCATTGTCTGGGCCCACTCTCCTTTTTTCAGTTGTGTCTTCAGTATCCTCGGCATGTTTTATTCTAATACTTGCTACCTTCTTTTTTGGAAATTGTAATTTTTTACTTTCATGAGCAGGTTCCTTGTCTTTGGACTTGACGTGCTCTTCTTTGTGTTCTGACCGTCCTCTTCTTTCCGATTTCTGTGAGGAAGTCTGAAAAGATCGAGAGGGACGTGTATCATTATCTTGATATCTGTACGGTTTTCTTAATTTATCCCTATCTCTAAGGTTGTATCTTTTCTCAGAGGGCTCCCTCTGGGGAGACTTGCCTCCTTGTTCTGGAGATCTATTTCTCCATTGAGGAGACCTTCCTCTGGACTGAAATCGTTTTTCTCTGGGAGTGGATTGTTTATTTCCATCCCAACTCTTTTTTGGAGTGTTTAGAATATTTTTAATAAATGTTTTTTCAGGATTTTCAGTTAGTTGGGGCTTTATTGTTTTCCCACCCAAACTATCTCTACCTAGTTCTTCATAGGATTTTTCTATGATTCTGGCAAGTTCAAAAGGTTGTTCTGCAATATCTGTTTCTTTCAATTTCTGCAGGCATGGTATATCGTCCATTGCCAATTGAACTAATTCTCTATATGCCTTTGTTAATTCTTTTAATTTAACTAAAAGTTCTTCACTTGACATTTTATCAATGTTGGGATGTGGTATGTAGCTGGCTAGAACCGGCCACGTGGCTCCTGGTCTACCTAGTGGACCTAGCCTGGTGATGTGATTTTGATGTTTTAGGGCGCCATTAAACCAGAGCAGGTGCTCTTGGTAAGTTAGTGGGATTTCAACGTCCTCGAAAGGAGCGTATTCATCTGGAGGTTCTTCTATTTTGTAACAGTGGAATTCGTGTGTCACAGCGTGTGCTGCTGGAAAATGTATCCATGAATAGAATACCTCTGTCTGCCGATATTCATGTGCCTCTACCACGAATATGACTGTACCACCTCGTGATGATACTCAATTTTCTATACGTTTTTTAGTTATAGTTTTTCTTACATTTACCGGAATGATTATGGCATTCGGGTCATTTTCTTGGAGACTTGTGTCATCCGTTAGGAGTTGAGCTGCTAATTTAGCTTCCTCCCTTTCGTCTTCACTTTCCGTCATTTTTACTAACAGAAAGCTTTTGTTGCAGATCAAGTTTCAAGGAAACAAAGATTAGGTGCACAATATTTTGGAACACTGTATCCTTCAACGTTGACTAAACCAAAAACTAATACATAGGAATCTCTTCCTACTAAGTTCCGGCGGATATTAACCTTTTACCCACTCCAAACGTCTTTTGGAGTATTTACGGGAAAAAGGGTCTGTGTGAAAAAGCACGACTGAGTTACTCAAATGTCTTGCGTTAGATTATAGCCTTACCAAACGTTGGGCGCCATGTAGTGTACTTCCTATATTCCCAATAGGCTCTGCGCATTGGAATAATATAAACAGCAGTGTAGACGTAGGACTGAGGTCATCTAGGTCTCTACTGACTATATTAGACTAAGCATGAGCGGATTTTGCGTATTGGCAATCCGCGGATCTGCGGATTTGCGGATTTGCGGATTTGCGTATTGGCGTATTTCGAAAATACGCAAAATCAGCGGATCCTAGCGTATTTTTTTTGTTTTTGTGTTCGCACGGGTTTCTGCAAGTTCGCGAGGGTTTTATTGTACAAAACGCTCGCGAACGTGCAGCAACCCGTGCGAACACAATGTGCCTGGGTATTGCGCTCGTGAAAGTCAAGGATGCAAAGTCTATCCAGCATCACAGCTGATTTTCGACGGTAGATTTGGGAAGAAGGCACATCTGCCCAGCCTTGACAACGCTTACGATTGTTTTTGGGCTGATGAATGAGTCACTGAATTTAAGCTTCAACTAGGGCACATGCTTTATTGATATCTTTATTGATATCTGTAAGTGCTTCCTGTTGAGGTTTTATTTTTGTGCCAGGACCATCGTGCCAGAATGAACCCTGCCCTTCATATTTATTCAAGAAGACGCCACCGTTTTGTGCCATACCTCTACTCAACTGGAGCTGCTGTTGTAATTTACAATGGCGCCAGCTAGCTGCCAGCGCCGTTGTAAAATAGTTACAAAGTTAGCTTGCACAGGAAGCACTTAGATAAAATAAAGCAGCACCTGCTTCGTTTTATCTAGTGGTTCCTGTGCAAGCTAACTTTGTAACTATTTTACAACGGCGCTGGCAGCTTGCTGGTGCCATTGTAAATTAGTTACATGAGTGGGGGTTCAACTTTTGTACCCGTTACATCCGCGCGGATTTTTTTTTCGGATTTTGTGGGAAATCCGTAAAATACGCGTATTGCGGATTTCCCAAAAATCCGAAAAATCCGTGGGCGTAACGGATTTACCGCTCACGCTTATATTAGACTTAATTAGTTTTGCCAGCTAGCTCAGAGGACACTAGAAACTTTCTCGAATGTTCAGGAAAGAGTTAACTCTCCTGATTTAGACAAGAAGGGATTAGTTTCTGACAACCGCATAAACATGACAACTTTGCTCCCTCAGAATAAAGAGTATATCTCTAGAGTCGTGTGAAAACAATAGCTATTTCACTCAGTCAATCGTGCGTACTTAGTTTCACCAGAGTGCAGAGAAATAGAGAGACGGGCGTTTTCAATAAAAAGGTGTTATTTATTGAGCAGTCTTCTTTCTCATGCAAGAGAAGTGAGTTGCCACAACTGCAATACTTATCATGAAGTAAAGTGCGTACAGTAAAAGGAGTATCATGAAATAATACTGTAAAAGCATTGATATGGTTTCTTAGCCATATGATACTTTAAAATGGATAAAATATATACATACATAAAAACATTGACTAACGTACTCAACTGGTGCTTCTAATATACGCCTACCCCGGTGTACCTGACCTAAGCCTAATACGTGGGAAGGAGTAAGTAAGTTGCAGTTTAAGTTAAGTTGGTTTTTGCCAAGGAATCGGAATCAAGAATCAAGAGTTCTCCTAAGGGTTTAGTCTGCTCCGTACCTTGGTTCTAGAATGAAGGAGATCTTGTATCTCTTTCTCAGGACTCGATCGCCCAGCAACCCGTAAGGGTGACTGAAAACACCAGAGCTGGATTTTCTCGGCTGGAGAAAAAGACAGCGTTTCTCTCAGTGCGTCAATGGGAGGGTTGGCTTCCTTCGGCTCTCGCATCAGCTGGGCGTCGGGCAAGTAGATAGCCACTCTGCTCCAAACCACTGTGTGTTTGCTTAAGGCAACGTTGGTATATTAATACCTGAAAGGTGCCGGGTTTGACGTAAGGTTGGACATAAGACGTCACTAAGAACTGACAGTTCTTTCTGGACTCCAGGAGTTCTTGTGCAAATCAAAACAAAAGCAGGGGGATTTCCCGGGCTGCTGGAGGCTTGATTTGTTTAAATAACACGTTGTACTTTCTAGGAGTCTATGGGAGTAGCCTTGCCGTATTTGGACTGCATTGCCTATTACTAAATATGGATATGATTCTTATGCCTTTATAAGGATATTATTTGTTATAACCACGTAAGGGCATAAATCGGGAATATCGAATTAGGGTCCTAGATAGAATCACAACAATCCCTGATAGAGAGAGAGCCTGACTGGTGTTGTGGATCTGGGTGGGGTGATTGTCAGCTCTAGGATTCTGACTGGGACGGTCCCTGGGACCATCTACGTAACATTTCCATCCTGGGTTGAGGTAGTTCATGGTGGGTAAGCGTCGTCCCTGTTCTGCAACCACCCTATGACTCAATGCCCGTATGTGGTCCAGGGAGGCTACATACCTCACTGCTGGCTTGATGTGCAAGCCAATCGCTGTAAATCAAAGTCCACAGACATAGTGAAGGAACCTGCCAGCTACGGCTGGCCTGAGCATGCAGAGGACCACACATCCCTGGCAACACACACTGAGACCATCTTGGAGGCCGTCAGAGATAAAAAGATATCCCTGAAACTGCAGATTGACAGGGTGGTGAGAGAGGTGGGTCTACTGAGGAACGGTCATAAAAAAATGGCCGGCCGTGTTAGAGAGAGAGAAGACCAACTAGGAGCTACCGTGCCACACGTGAAAGACCTCACTAGGAAATGCACTGCCATGGAGAAAGAGGTGCAACTTCTGGCAAATAGACTGGAAGACACAGAGAGTCGATCATGCCGCTACAATGTTTCACTAATTGGGGTACCGGAACAATGAGAGAAGCTAGAACACAGAACTCTTTGTGGAAGAGTGGTTGGCACAGAATGTCTTGCAAGGCAATATTTCCCGATTCTTCTCAATGAAACACATAGAATTCCAAGGTACTCATCGCTGCGAGATGCGGGCCCTACCAGATCATTACACGCTGATAAACTTCAGAGACAAAGATGTCATCTTACAGGTGGCAAGGAAACATGAGCCCTGAGTAACAGATCAACAGGAAGGGAATCTGTACCCGGATTACACTAACCTAGTCAAAAGACAAAGGGGGGCTTATGTGCCAGTAAAGATGGTGTTGCACCAGCTGGATCTAAAAAATGCACTCCTCTTCCCGGCAAAGTTAATAACTCACATCCTAGCATCGGCACTGGAGGTCAGGACATGGCTGGAGAACCGGGTCTTTTATCGGGAGCATCGTCTGGGGTGTGGAAGGATAATGGCTGGCAACAGGCACCGTGTGGTGCAGAAAGAACATCAAGAACAACAAGAAAGTAGATGCCTCTCTAACAAAAGCAGAGATGAAGGAGGCGCTGGATAAAATGGTCCTAAATTGCAAGCATCCAGTTGACTTCGTCAGCAACAATAGATAGTGGCCTTTTATCTCAGAGGGAGAGGAATGCAGATCGGAACAAACTAAGACAGAGCAGGAAACAGTGGAAAAACAACTGCCGCATGTTACACCCATGACAACTGAAAATTTGGGGTAGGAGAGGCTCAAGGGTTTTTGAGCTCTGGTTTTTGGGATTTTCCAAAACATAGGCAGTGTTGTTGTAGGATGGGCAGAAACAGACCAAAACATGGGCAGCCTAACCTTGCTAGTGATGACCCCCTATGACGGTGGAGCATCTGGACTGAGGGGGAAACTCAGCCTCACTACGCGTTGGATATATAAAAGAGCTATTTTAACATAACATAACATAACATAACCTCACATATTACATAATTCATGACATAGTCAGTGACATTACTGTTGACATCAATGATGACATCATGCATATCATCTCTACCGCACCCATTCACACCCATATCAAATCTTTAATACCCCCACTGCCACTACCACACAACCATTCACAAACCCATTGACAAAGAAATACCTGTACTTACGTAGCCACTCACTAATTCATAGATCTAAACACATGTCCACTTGCTCACCCATATAGCCACTCATATACCCTCTTGGTCACCAATACAGCCATTGACATATCCACTCACATGCCCATGCAGACACTCACACAGAGTGTGTGTGTCACCTATCCACACACTCACCCATACAGTCAATCATACAGGTATGTATTAACGCAAACATTTACACACACATCCACTTACTTGCTCATACAAATAGTAACACAAACTAATTCACCTATACAGTTACTGACAGAAGCATGTACTCATTCATATAGCCACTCTCACATTCACTCACTTACTCATACAGTCACTCATATACCCAGTCACTCACCAATTCTGCCTTTTACGTACACAGTTACTCACCAATTCTGACTCCTTGTTCTCATGTAGGTTTTCCTCTGTCCTTGATTCTAACAATGAAAATTGCCCCTTCCCTGACCTCTGGTATTTTGCATGAAAGTCCCCGATAATTGATCTATCATCCAGAATATTTACAAAAGATGAGAAATTAGTTTCAGGGAAAGGATTAGGATTTGCTGTCTCTGCCCCAGTTAATAAATTAAATATCAAAAAAGATATCAGAGATTTCTTTAGAAAAATGAGACTAAATAAATTTTTTCTCGGGGAAAGAAAGATTACCATCAGCCATTAAATCTGGGCTGAAACCTGTGTCCATGTGGACTCCTTCCAGACAAATGTTAGGAAACATGGTTAGTGAATCTAATAACAAAAAAACTTGGATCAAGAATAATTTGCCAGACAAATAATGAATGGCGTTACACGATCTTGAACACGAATAATATCACAATAAAACCAGGAGATAAAGGAGGTAGCACAATAATCTTAGATATGGAAGGTTATAATACTAGGATGCAACAACTTCTTGATAATGAGTCACACAATAGAAGATCCAGTAGGGATGAGACAGGTTTGAGCAAAGTTTTAAATATTGAAATGTGGATTTTCTATATAAATTGTGATAACTTGATGTGATGGCCAAGGTTATAATCAATTAATATCGACAATATAAATATGTATATGTTATAATTCATTTATGTTTATGATTTAAACAATTTTTATGCATTTCCTACGTATTTTTCTGAGCTGTGATACTGTTACCAATAGAATTAACATATTGAGACTTTAATGAATATCTTTTTTTACTGAGAAAAAAACAATTAAAATATAAATATATAAGTATATAATTGTGTTTAATGTTAAAAGTTCTTCTTGATTTACATTGCTGCATGTTTATGTTCACTTGTTTTTGAACACATAACAGATTGGTTCCTGTTTTTTCTGCCCCTTTAAAAAAAATGTGTATACATATAATATATTTCTAGGAGGAAAAAGGGAATTTCTGTTGTGTTTGATTTGACTGTAGAATGTCATTCCTGTTTGTCTAGCAATTTTATTACATGTTCAGAGGCCCACAGCTGGCAAAGCACATTAACATGAGTTTTTCTGTGTTGGTCTACCTCGCCGTAGTGGCGCGCAACAGCATCATTGGATTCAGTAAGTGTCTCCTGGAGTGTCACCATGAAAGAAGGGGATTTGGATGCACAAAATTCAAACTCTAGTGCCCGGAGTTGGGTACCCAGTGTTGCCAGACATGTTCAAATTGCTTTGAAGATGCCAGCATGCTGCGTAATACATACCCCTCAAATTGTTGTTTTAAAGGCTTCCCATAGCACTAGTGATGAGGAAAGGGCCGGCTTTAGCAGTGGTGGCGCCCGGCGCGACAATGAGTTTTGGTGCCCCCGCGCCCCATGATTGCCTCTGCGAATTCTCTACCTGACCATGGGCAAACAAACCTCTCATCTCTCAAATCATAAGTTATTGCTAAACACATCACCATCCTGAGGTCAGCGCCCTCTTCACAGGTCAGCGCCCAGTGTGGCCGCACTAGTCGCACTGCCCTAAAGCCGGCCCTGGGTGAGGAGACAGAGCCCACAGTTAGTTCAAAGATATTACTTATAGCTGTGCACACCCCGACTCGGAAAACCGAGTTGCAAAGAGCATCAGATGGAAACCTCCATGAAAATGTATGTGGGATTCTTGGCAGAAAGTCAAGCTCAAGGAACACCAGAGCGTGATCTGACAAGGTCCTGGGTAGTTGAGAGACTTCAATCGTCCATGTGAGCGCATCGCAGGAAATAAGCCAGTCGTCTATTTGTGACCATGTGTTGATATAATGCATGTACCCTCCATATTCTGCTCAAGTTTGTGTCGCTGTGTGTTCACGAGGAAGTTATCAGTTATAAATGTGTGCAACTATGCAGTAGCATTGGAATGAGGGCAGTGAGATGCACTTAACAATATAAAGCCGGATACAATATTACATTAAAGGTGCCTCCCCATATGATCCCACCAAGTCCCAGATTGGCAAAATGGTGCCACACAGTCGCGAAAACATCTGGGTAGTCATAGTGAGGACTGTAAATTGAGGCAAGTATGACAGGGTGTTGGTGCAGTAATCCAGCCAGTGTAACAAAGTGGCCCTCTGTATCACTGATAGTATGAGCAAGTTGCCATGGAATGCCCTTACATGTCAATATAGCAGTCCCACATGCATAATTAGAGAAGTGTGTGACATGATCTTCTGTGCACCAGCCTGCTTTAAGGCTGGATGCTGTTGATGGTGCAAGATGTAATTCTTGGAGAAAGCATATATCAATCCAATTTCGCAACAGGTGTGCATGGACCAGTCTAAGCCTACGTTAATTGTTGATTCCCCTGACGTTCCTAGTGATGCACCTAATATTAGCAGTCATGTTATTTGGGGAGCGGGGTTAGAGATAGAGGGTGTGATGCATTGGAATTCTGGACTGCCACAGTAGCCAGGTAGAGAGCATATGTCTCTTGAGGTGAGAAAAAACTATTGAGGTGTGACAGATGCATGCAAGATGATTTACCTAGGAGATGTTGCATTACTAGATGTTATAGGGGAAGGTTGTTTCAGGAAAGAACAAAGTAAATAAACAAGAACATTAACAGTACTACCCACCCCCACCCACTTCTACCCCGAAGATGGTGGATTTCATAGCCTGCCCCATGCCATAACCATTCTGCATACAGAACACCGCTATTAGGAGTCATCTTCGGAGCGGGGTATAGTCCAGTGAATTGCCTGGTCTGGAATAGACTATGTGGCCGAAGGGCAAACATGCCTGTGTGAGGTTTCAATAGTGCATAGTTAGTTGAAGAAAGCAATCAGTATGTCCTTCATGGTTTGGGGGGGGGGGGGGGGGGTGGCGCAGTGGAAGACAGTGCAATAAAAGTTAGTCAAATGTGCCACGGACCACTAGCCAGGCAGGCTGTGACACATGGTGATCATCCTAGAGCATTACATATTTACTGGACTCCGTTTATATCCTCCTTTTCCTGTCTGCGTGGTGATGCTCTGGTTGAAATAGTCTCCTTTGCTATGATTCAGTTGAATTCGAGAGTCGTCTTCAGGTCAGTAAAATTATGCATTTTGCCACCATGTGAGATGCGCAGTTTGGCAGGGTAAAGAAAGACGTAAGTAATGTGCAATTTAAGTAGCATTCTTTTATCAAGGAGGAACTCTCTGCGTGCCACCTGTACCACGGGGGTGAAGTGTAAATAATTTTTTTTAAAGGAGAGTGCATTTCCTTGGTAGTGTATGCCTCTTTGTTCTCGGGCCTGGCAAAGTATCACATTCCGATCTTTGTAGCTAAACAAATGGGCTACTATGGGCCTGGGTGTCGAGCCAGGGGGCGGTCTAGGCGCCAGAGTGCAATGGGCTCTTTCAATGATGAATACAGTGGATAAAGAGTTCCCAAAGAGTTCCTGAAGCATGGTTTTACCGCAGTCGTTTATTCTGTCAATGTTGGTGGAGTCTGCAGCGCCAGTAATTTCAAGGTTATTGTGCCTCGAGCATGCCTCCAGATCTTCGTTCTTCGCCTAATGAGCTCCAGGACTTTATCCGTGTGCAGGAGGTGTACTCTGGCAAATGCTTGTTGTCCATCATCTACCTCCGACACTCCAGACTCTAGATGGTACATTTTATAATCATGTTGTCGACCCTTTTCTTCATGCGGTCTAGGTTGCTCGCCATGAGCTCCAGTTTGGCTTCAATGACTCGTAGGCTGTATTTTACATCAACAAGAATTTCTTTCAGATTGTCATCACGTCCGTCTGCTTTGCCCATGTTATCGGTTAATTCCTCCTGTGCAGGGTCTTGGTTAACTTGTCTGGTGTGTTTTTTGCCCTCAAAGGTACATTTGGACAGGCATGTGTCCTACTTGCCCATTATGCAAGTATATGAAGATCTTGTGCATTGATAGCAATCAGGGTGTGGATGCTGAAACTATCCAATAACACAGTGTTGCATCTGATGGTGATAGCAGAAGTGGTGAGGTCTAGTATGCAGTCTTCTCCAGTGATTGGCGGTGATCCCTGGCAGGGGGGTACCTCTCCCGAGGTCACCAATAGCAAGTGACCAAGGGCATGTGAGCCATCAAAAAGCAATCCCCTGACACTAGCTGGTAGGCAAAGTTCCAAACTGATGTGAGACGCAAACTAAAGAGCGCTACGTGGAGGTAGTCAGTAGTACGACCCGCCACACCCCAGTAGAGAAATCAAAATGGGGGGCACTAAATTACTTCCCACCATTTCCACCATATCCACCTATAAACAGCACAACACACACATAAAAATAATTACACAATTTATATAATGAATTACCAGTTAATTTATTTCAGTTTAATTAACAACTAAGGGGTCAATTAGGATGCCACCCTAGCTGTGCTGGGACCAGCCGCTAGTCGTGCGGCAGTCCCGCACTACCAATTAGGATGCGACCGCCACCATGGCGGTCGCATCCTGTATATTTAACATTGTGGTGGGCGGTGCTGCATTCAGCACCAGCCACCATGTTAAAGGGCATGTTGTGCATTTGCATGCACAACGTGACAGACACGCGTGGTGCCTGCCACCTTGTGCATGCAAATGTTGGGGATCCCCCAAGTGCTGCCCCCCCACCCCCTAAGACCCTGGGGGGCCGCAACGGGCCCCCAAAGGCATTCTCTGCATGCCTTTCTATGGTGGAGTCTCCACCATGGAAAGGCATGAGACCGCCATCATCGTAATATGGATGGTGTTGCCTGGAAGGCACTGCCACCATATTGCAGGGCTTTTCCGCCCGGTAGGTAATCGGGTGGACTGCTTACCAGCCGAAAACTGGCAGACGGTCTTTCCGTTCGCCTGGGTCCTTACCCCCATCGTAATATGGCTGGGGGAAACGTTCTGAGGGCGGACGGAAATGGGGGGGCGGATCGCCTCCACCAAACGGGCAGTGGCGATCCTCCCGCCATCCTAACAGACCCCTAAGTATTAAAACATCAATTAAAAACTAAATTACTCCCCACCATTTTCACCTATAAACAGAACAACACACAAATAAAAATAATTGCACAATTAACATTATGAATTGCCAATTAATTAATTAAAATTAATTATTGCATAATTGATAAAAAATTAATTCACACATTTAACACTATAACATCTCAATTCAACAAATATTAATAAATGAAAATTATTCTATATATTTTATATGATTAAATAACTTCCCACCCTATTCTGCTATAAACCCACATCCCGCTACGGTACTAAAAACACAACATTCAAATAAAAAAAATAACCACTCAAAACATTCAATACATTTTATTTCAATAAATTACTTCCCATCCTATTCCCCTATAAATCCACAACCCGCTACGGAAGTAAAAACGCAAAATTTAAAAAAAAAATTTAAAATAACTTCTACAATTTTTAAACATATAATAAAAATACAAACAAATCTTATACAAAAAATACAGGCATCACACACATATAAAATATATACTGACATACATAACATTAATACAAAATCGATATTTTTTAACATCTATATTTTTGCAAATGATATTAAACACTTCGATATTTTAAACATCTATATTCTTGCAAACGATCTTAAACACTTCGATATTTTTTTACATCAATATAACTTACCCAAAGTCGATATTCTGCACCACGATATTTTCTCTGTCGATATTCTTGAGCCACAAAATTTTTGCAATGATATTCAGGTAAGCCGATATTTGTGATTCGATATTTATTCTCTGCACCCCTGGTGTGATCTGTTCTTCCTGTGTTGAAATGCCCCGATAGATAGTGCACCCAAATGGATTCCAAAATGTTCAAGTTTGCTACTCTGGGAGAAGAGCTATTAATATTGTTTACCGTCTGCCAGAAAATAGTCTAGTTCCTCCTCTTGATGCCGCACAGCAATTTCACTCATATGGATTCATTTAGATTTCTTGCCAATTCCCACTTGTGTTTTCTTAAGCCTTTCTTGGCTTTTCTAAGTTCGAAATGTATTGCAGGGTTAATTTGGGCTCTACTATGTGACCTCCAGAGTTATTTATTTGCATTTTTAATTTCTTAATTGAAAGATTTCCCTCCCAGGCTTGTTGGTGTGTGCTATTGCTACCGATCTTTTGCCTTCGATGTTTTATTGACTTGGCATGTCGTCCAGTTGTTCTGGGGGTTCGCCCCTCCTTCTTCGATACCTGTGTTGTTCTCTTGGCACTATAAGAGTGGTCTTGCCGGGAGTTTGGTGTGTATTTGATTCGCTTGTGGTCAATTGTAGAAATTGAGATTGTTTTAGCAGCAGAAACTTTGTGCTAGGGGAGATGGTTGCTGTCCACCCTAATGCATAGTCTGAATGAGAGTATGTGCTGCATTATATGAAGACTCAGCAAGGTCTAATTGATCAGCGACACTCTTGTTGTGGTAAATAAATAATTAATTACCGGTACTATTTTTGAATACATTAATAAAACAGATAGCTCAATAAATAAGAGGCAAGATCCGATGTATCTGAGTCGAACGGGCTTTATTCAGGCATAAGGGAAGGGACAGGATCGGGACAGCCTGAAATAAAATAGAGAGGCAGCTGCAACGTTTCATCAACAGTACAAGGTATATATAGTAAAACATCACAATTACATTACATACAGTAGGCGTAACTAGTGACAAGCGTACGATAAGAACACATGGGCGTGAAAAGAAGGCGTGCACATAGACATGTGATGAGAACGTCACAGAAGTGTGATAAATGGGTGGATACATAGAGGGGGCTACCTGAGCAGCTGGAACCTTTAACCTAGTGGTGCACGCAAACGGGCCATGACGTGTTACCGGGGAGAACTGGGGGCTATGACTTCTGCACTAGAAGAGGAGACGAAAATCTGCGATGTCAGGACGACATGTACCTATAGCATATCTGGTATCTGGTGTTTTGGAGTACATGTTGCTAGAATCTAAAAGTTATCAGGGCAAAGGCTACTTGACACTAAGACTGGTGCATGCATATATTCTTCGTGTATTGCGTATGCTATGAATGTTCCATGGATATAAATACAGTAATTCTCTTGCATGGAGACAGAAAGACTAGACTATAGCTGAAGCTGTTTATGCGGTTCGTTAGCTTAGGAATGTGAAGACGGAGAGCTGAACTGATAACTAGAGACATAACATATTCTTGGCAGACAGGCAGGCAGAGCCAGGCCGGGCACCGCGCTGCGCGGCAGGAAGTAAGTGAAGGGTCAGGGATGCAGGTGGGGGCTGCATCGCTCCTCGGAGTGGGTTCAGGAGACTGGAGCTTGGATCTGGTGTCCGGGCCCTTTTGAGGCCTAGAAACGGGGACAATTCAATGAATTAACGTGCATAATGTAAAACGTGGGCAACATAAGCCTAATACTCGTTGCTTTCACGAGAGCTGGAAACTGGCATACTAACGTTGGACACAACTATAATTGCGTCTTTAATCGATCATAGGGGGATATATGCATATCGATCATGTATATATATCATAGGATGGGGAACACGTAGGCACATATGACAAGGCAAAATTCAATTTTCCTCATTCCCTCCTTGTGCCCTACGTTTCCATCAGGAAACATCAATATTCATGATACCATCTATCTGTTCATAGAGCATCATTTGCTCGTCTCGAATTGTCTTGGAACGGGACTTAGGACTAGGAATACAAGAGGTAGCGCACAAGCCGCAAATCGCAGGGCCACATTGTAAACAGAGGCAGCAACTGAACATGATCATTACTGCTATACCCAGGAATGACAATACTTTCCATCCCCAGGCAGATATTATACTCCAGAGCCAACCGGACCATGTCCAGGTGCCTGGATTCTGGTGTAACTGATGGGCAATTTTATGAAGTCTGGTTATAGCTGAATAAACAGACGGTGCGTTATTAGGAATGAAAATGCAGCAACTAGATCCGATGACTCTACAAGCTCCTCCCCTATCGGCCAGTATGACGTCAAGGACGAGACGAGTTTGGAGCACGACAAATCTCATAGCAGATTGCTCTTCAGTTAAGTTACCTAGAGCGGAAGTAGTCTCATTCACTACTGCTTCAAGGGTTCTGGTTAGCCTACGTATTAACTTACTATTCTGAACAGGACCTATGAAGAAAAAGAAACCTTTATTGAAGTCTTGATACTGTTCTAAGGCAGTTTCAGTCTGATCGACAATTGGGGACTCAGTCTCCCTTCTATGTCTAACGTATACTAGATGTGTGTTTCTGTGATAATCGGATGGGGCTAGAAAAACGGGTGGCAGTAGGAAGGCAATGTAACATGTTCCATCCCAATCTAGGGGCAGACGAACATATGCGGTCTGGCCACATACAAAATAGGAATGACGTGAGGCTTTGAAAATAGATTTCCCACTGTCACTATACTCGACCACAGTAGTACAATCACTATGACCTACATGTGCGGAACCATTCTTTCTGACACATAATTCACCTTTAACGGGTAGAACTGAAATAGCAGGCAAATCTGGAGTAGTTTCGGACTGAACATTCAGGACCATGAAATTCGAGGAATAATTTCCTAGATCATATACTTCATTTTCTAGATCTAACCCTGTTCTATGGGAAAGACCTTCCTTGTCTGGGAAACATGTCTGATTCAGGAGAAACATATCATTTGAGGATGACGTTAACGTGGACCATGCTCCACACGAACCATTATGTGAAAATGGATAGGGAAAGAGTGGCAGAACTCCCTTCGGTGTCTGGAAAGGGGGGAGTCGACCACACACCCAACAATTACTGGCATTGCTGGTCTGGTGTGAATAGTGTAACATTCGGATAAACGTATTATTTCGCATGGCAAGACGATAGGATAACTCGTGAGGAGGCAGGTCACTAAAAGTGTGCTCTACTGTAACATTAGAAACATAGTGAAATAGGAAAACATAAATGTAAATGTAAGGCATAACTTATGCAGGTAACCATAAGACTCAGAAATAGCATTAATGATAGAGTAATAATACATCGACTTCGAAGATTCTTTTGATAACGTATTCTCTTAGAGTTTTGACTAACTCTCTCACTGTGTGGGTCTATCTCATACATGTCAGGAACCTGTCTAACCGTTTCACCCGAGAGGGACTTAGACAATTAAACTGGCTGACTTACTAGACCGAAGCTTATCTTTATACTCCTGCTGCGGAGTTTTCTCTAACAGGGGAAGTTTAGATTCAGTGTCTGGGCAGTCCTTGAGAACGGGGCAGTCCTTGAAAACAGTCTTTGGTTTGAATCCATGGAATCTCTTTACATGACTGGAGTGCAACCACCCCTTCCTGCCTTCCAGCTTCACGGCGGTCCTTGTTGTCAGTAACACAAGTTGGGGCTCCTTCCAGCGGGGCTCCAGCGGACTTGAACGATCAAAATTACGAATCAAAACGAGGTCGCCTGGTATGACCTCATGCGGTTTCACTTCGGTGTTGTCTGGAAAAGCAGCGGCAACCTGTGAACGACAAGAGTGTAGTGCAGACATCAAGGAGGCCAGGTAATCTGTCAGCATATTACTGTCAACATCAGTTATTGTACGTGGTCTAGGTGTACCCCACATGTTTGGGGGACGACCAAACACTACCTCGAAAGGGGACAGACCTGAACGGGAGTGAGCGACCATTCTCATATAGAAAAGGGCGACTGGCAGTGCTACTATCCAATCTACGCCTTTCTCTGCGCATACTTTAGCAATGCGGATTTTCAGAGTCTGATTATGTCTCTCTACAAGACCAGCTGCTTCAGGATGTCGTACACAATGGAACTTCCATTGGTACCCTAACAGAAGGGATACTTGTTTCATGAGTTCGGATGAGAATGGCTGACCGTTATCTGAATACACGACCCTAGGCAATCCATAGCGGGGGAAAAACTCACGAACCAACTGCCTGGCAGTGGTCGCAGCTGTGTAATCTGGAACTGGATATGCTTCTGTCCATCTGGACAAAGCGCATACAACTACGAGGACATACTTGAAACCTCGACATCGCTCCATCTGAATATAATCCATCTGGAGGACTTCAAAAGGGTGGTCAGGAGGATGGAATCCACCTTGTTCCACCGGGACACCTTTACCTGGATTGAACTGACAACAGATCATGCAGGTACGCACTTTCTGTTTGGCTGCGGCTCGTAAATGCTTGTTAAACCAAAGGTTCTGAATACTGTCTAACATGGCCTTTTCTCCTAAGTGTGCTGGACTATGTGCGGTGTTAATAATGACTTGAACCATAGAGTCAGGGAGAAACCATGTGGCTTTTCCCTTCGTCAACCATCCTTGATCTGTCTGGACCCCTCCTTGTTCAGACCATTTCTTGATTTCATCGGGGGTAGCATGTAACTGTATATCTAGTACATCTTGTGTAGGGTCCTTAACTGTCATACAAGTAGTCTGATCGGGAATGTCTGTCTGTGTCATGTTAACTGGAATGTCTGAAGTCTGAGCTGTAAGCTTGGCTGTTCGATCTGCCAGGTCGTTACCCTGGGAAATGATGTCAGTGACTTTAGTATGTGCCTTGCACTTCATGATAGCGATAGCTGTCGGTAAATGTATTGCTTCTAACAGAGCTTGAATGAGGGGGCCATGCTGAATCTTGGTTCCATGAGAAGTCATAAAACCTCTTTCTTGCCAGAGCACTCCAAAGTCGTGTACGACTCCGAATGCATACCGTGAATCTGTGTATATGTTTACTTTCAGGTTCTTCGCTGGTATGCAGGCTTGGGTCAGAGCGACGAGCTCTGCTGCTTGAGCAGACAGGGTGTCAATACGATGTGTTTCTATAACTTCAGTTTCAGTAGTCACTGCATACGCGGCTACTAGTTCTCCTGTACTTGTTCTCATACATGAACCATCCACATAAAGTGTCAGGTCGGGATTAGGTAATGCAATGTCTGTCAAGTCTTGTCTTGGCTTTGTCATGGTGTTAACAACTTCCACACAGTCATGTGTGGCAGGATTTGGGGTAACTGACGGTAACAGTGTAGCTGGATTTAAAATGTTGCAGCGTCTGATTTCTATATGTGGCTGAAACAGTGTCAGTTCATAACCTGTTAAGCGTGCAATTGTCAAGTGCTGAGTCTGTGTTTGGTTTAAAAGAACTTCCACGGAGTGTGGAACTTGTACTGTCAGGGAATGTCCTAACACTATGGAATCACTTTGTCTGATAGCTAGAGCTGTGGCTGCAACTGACTTGAGGCACGCAGGCAGCGCCTGGGCCACTGGATCTAATGTGCTAGAGAAATAAGCACAGGGCTTGTATTGTCCTGCTTGATCTTGTGTGAGAACAGATAATGCAGTACCATCACGTTCAGTGACAAAAAGTGTAAAAAGCTTATTGTAATTCGGTGTTGCTAGAACAGGTGCTTGGCATAAGGCTTTCTTTAACTCATTGAAAACAAGTGTGTGTTCCTGGGTCCAAGGGAGGACAGTCGATACGGCTGCCTCATGTGTCGTTAACTGTATCAGTGGCTTAGCTAGAAATGCATACTGAGGAATCCATTGTCTGCAATAATAAGTGAGGCCGATAAAAGCTCGTACCTCCTTCTGAGTCTTGGGCTGTGGAAGATGTGCTATTAACTGGATACGGTCAGGTGTCAACTGCCTACCCCTCTTGGACAGTAAGTGTCCTAGGTAGACCACTTGCTGGACACAGAATTGCAATTTAGAAGGGGACACCTTGTGCCCCATCTCGGCCAGGAAATACAAGACTGTAAGTGACGCACGTTCGCAGTCACGTTCAGAACGGGCTGTGATCAATAGATCATCGACATACTGGAGCAGAGCAGTGTCAGTTGGCATGTGAATATTGTCTAGTTGTCTTTTAAGCGCTTGACTGTAAATACTAGGACTTTCTGTGAAACCATGAGGAGCTCGTGTAAATTTATAGCTCCTTCCATTTAAACAGAATCCGAAAAGAAACTGGCTGTCTGGATGAATGGGGACACTAAAGAATGCGTTCTTGAGATCGATAACAGTGAAGAACGTAGCTTCTGAATCAATAGCAGTTAATAGGGAAGAAATATATGGGACTACTGGGTACTGGGGTATGATACATTTATTAAGTTCACGAAGGTCAATCACTAATCGATAAACTGGAGGTGCATTTGGATCAGTACGTTTCAGAGTTGGAATGATAGGAGAATTACATACATTGGAGTCAGTTTCTACAACTACTCCTTGAGCAATAAGCTCGTCAATAATTTTGGATAAGGCTGCTACAGCCTCAGGTGGCAATTTGTACTGTCGGATTCGTGGTAATACAACACCTTTCTTCAGGGTAACACGATGGGGTGTAATGTGCATACAGCCTACATCAGTTGGACCTTGCGCCCATAAATGCTGTGGTACATTCAATAATCGTGGATCAAAATCACGTAATACATAATGACCTTTAAAATCTCTCAAAAACAGTCGTACTCCTTCTGGGGAGCAGCATATAACTGCTCCTAATTCTTTCAGAGTCTTTATACCAAGTAAGTTCTCTGGACAAGATTTCGTTAGTAACAAGTCTGTAGTTCGGGACAATGGACCAACTTCTAGAGTAACTGGTTTAGATATTTCATTAACAATAGGCTTTCCTGAAAATCCAAGGGAAACATTTCTAGAGCCTGAGAGCGGAGCCCCTGGAACCTCGTCATGACTGATGGTAGTCCTACTTGCCCCTGTATCAATCAGAAACTTTCTGTCTTTCCCTAAAACTTGACTATGTACATAGGGACCCTCTTGATCTACAGGAATCTCGATGAGAGGCAAGCCAACCTCCCTCTCTAGGCTGTTTCATGAATACGGCTGATAATCTGGATACTCTGACTGTGCGTACTGGTACATCTGCTGTGTAACGTGTTGTGTCGCAGCTATAGGCTGCGGTACTGTAACTGTCTGTTGTGCGTTCTGCGGTGGCTTGGAAGTCTGTGAAACTTGTTCTTGTCTAGGAGGACGTGGTCTCTCTTTTGTCTTACCAGTAGCTATGTTGTGTTTCAGAACTGCACATTCGTTTATATAATGACCTGGCTGTTTACAGTAATTGCATGTACCATTAACGGGAGCTGCCGGATGACTAACTTGATTCGTACCCCTCTTCTGACTGTCTTGCGGAACAGACTGTGCAACTAGTACTTTCATTTTCGTGTCTTTCATACGTCTTCTTTCATGTTCCTGCTCTTCCCTAATTCTGTTCTGGTGATACTGTAACATCTGGAGCATTTGTGACGGAGTATTAGCTTGCCAGGTACTTTCGACTTTCAGTACTCGATTTTTAACTTGTGGACTTGAATTCTCGACTAGCTTGGTAACAAAAAGATGTGGATAAGATTCACTACTTGTTTTCAGACCACTATTAATAATGAAACATTTCTCAAATCTAGAATAAAAATCACTAGTATCTTCGTCTTGTTTCTGTTTACAGGCTGAGATGGCATCCCAGTCTTCCTTTTTCGTGGCTAGTAATCTTGGCAAGACTTGTATCAGTAACTCGGGCAATGCTTTAGCTTTATCCCCAAGACCGGTACCTGGAACTCGTGTGTTATCTTCAGTCTCTAATGCGGTCCAATCTATCTTTTTCTCTCCCACCTCCCATTCTTTTTCTTTAAGTTTTTCATATATGCCCGCAGGCAACAGGACCTTTAACATTTTAATGATATCAGGATACGTGTATTCTCCCATACGGAGCATGTCCTTTAATTCACGGTGGAACCCTGCTGGATCTTTATCGTGACAAGGTATTAACTTTTTCATTTCCAGAAGTTCTATTTTCGTGATAGGGGTGTAAACAAATACTCGTTCTAGATCACCCCCCTCTCCCTTAACTGGATGTACTTCTCGCAACGGATTCTGTCTATCTATGTAGAATGATTTCCTTACTGGGGGTGGAACAGGAACAAAATGTGGATTCAAGAACGTTCTGTATTTGTGGCGCTGTTCTAGTATGACACTAATTAAATCGGTACCTAGACCTTTCCATCTGTATTGGAGTAACTCGTTCAGCACATCATGTAAAGGACCTGGATCAGAATGCTGATCCTCATACAATGTAATGAGGTGCTGGATCATATACATACCCACCAGACGCTGCTCGGCTGGGGGCAGTTTCAGAAACATTTGGGCCACTATTTCATCTGGAAACGTGGTAGAATCACTAGTCCATCGTACTGCTGATCGGGCTAGTTCTTGTTCATGCATGGTACTAGGCTCGCTATAACCTATTCGTGATTTCAGAATTTGGTCGGTGGCCTGGAATATTTGTTCAAGAGAACACTGTTCTGGTACTGGAGGAGGAAAAACTTTCTTGTAATCTAGACATGAATGTCGGTCGGAAAGTCTAGTTCTACCTACATACGCTATTCTGGAGGGATTCTCGCTGTCTACCTCTTCACTGGAAGAGTCATTCTCTTTCTCGGTTGCTCTTTTTGCTTCCTCCTTCTGGTGTATACTTATAATTTCCTTACGAATTTTCTTGTACATACTTTCTATACTACCTAGTGTCTTGTGTTTTCCCTCGGCTATATTGTCACTCCACTTAGTCAGACCTTTCATCTCGTCTTTGTCTTTATCAGGATAATCTTGTTCTCTTATTAAACAGTTAATCAAGAACTGTAAAATCATATGTTGAATCTCGGCTTTTCTGTGTGCCATAGCTTCGTGAATACTTCCTGGATTCTCTCCTGTACGGACAAAACGATATATTCTGTCTAGATGATCCTTCATGTCGGGCAGGGTGACCAAAAAGTTGGCAACCCGTCTTAAACGCACTGAATATAATACCATGTGATCTTCGCCTGGGACTGGATCATATATACAGTGGGTAAGAAGTCTCTTGAGGTCTGCGTATGTAGCCACCTTTGGCGTACGCTGTAACGCTGCGTCTCGCGGCGTCAGTCGTCTTACTTGAGGCGGGGTGATAGGAGCACCTCCCCCCGCACCTCCTGAACTGGAATCGTCAGTTAATACTGTACGTGCTGGTAGAGTGACTGGCAAAACGGGTACACCTAATGTGGGCTGGTCCGGGGGCACTGGCACATTAACTTGACCCCCGGGACCAGTGGCTGGAGGAACAGGAATTACATTATTTACAGGATGCTGAGCGTGAGCCGGCGGAATACGATTTGCATATTCTGGGACTGTGTTGTCCAAATAGGACGAAAGAAAAATTTCAGCTGCGGTCGGTTTATGACGTAGCTTAATCGGGACCAATGGTGGCGGTAGATTACAGGGTGCTTCCGGGGTTGCCTTCGGCAAGCCCTCGGCAAGAAGAGGATACATACCTTTAATAAGGGCATTTCTCTGTCTGTCTGACTGTTCTGCTCTAACTCGTTCACCTTCTTCAATTAATTCCCTTTCTTGGGCTTTTTCTGAGGATTCCCTACTTAATTCTGCTTTTCTGAATTCTTTTTCGGTTCTTCTATGAGATTCTTTGCGCCATAACTCGATGGCATCTTTCTGGGACTGTCTGGCTTTCTTTTTCCATAATACTTCTTCTACTCGTATGATGCACTCGGCATCCCATGTACCTGATACAGGCCATCTATATTTCTCTTCAAGATGTTTGGTGTAATCCACCCATAAGACTAGATATAATATGGCATTTAAGCCATGCTTGTGATACATAAAATGTCCAGGACTGTCCCTAGGAGGGACAGGAACTGATTCTTCGAGTAACCCTTTTCTGGTTTTGATCTGACGTAATTTCGAAAACAGAGGCATGATCGGATCGTACTAGTACTAAACACAATACACAATAATCACAGTAATGAAATGGCAAACAAATCACTCATACCACAACATAAAAAAATACATTAATAACAGTTCGAACAGAATACCACCTGATACACTGAAAACATAATACTTGAATTTCTCGAGAACGGACTTACTAGAATTACTGGATGCACTGCTAAAACAGTACAGAACATACCGGTCTCATAAAGAGACACGTCATACCGTATCCACCTAGGTGAATACTTCGGACTGGATCTGTGTACCCAAACCCATCGGACCAGGAACAAACTAATGATCCTGTCTAGATACTTCCCCCGCAACGGTACTCACCGGGAAGCAGAAACTGGAAGGCCTCGGACTGGACTGGACTGCTACGACGTCGGACTACGAACTTCGGACTTCAGGAACAGGTGGGCCTCCGGATACCTCGGACCTTGCTCTCTCGGCTTGGGCTCTGGTCGGGACGAACCGCATTCCACACCGCCTCGTCTGGATGCCGGACCGCAGTTTCCATCTCCTCCGTGGGCCTGAGGGAGACTTGAAGCAGAAATATCTGCACGTGCAAGGTAGAGTTCCGTCACGGCTGTAGAAGGGTCAGGGGGCCTGCGTTACATCGACGGCGCGTGGGGAAAGGGCACGTACCTATTCGGGCGCCATTATGTGGTAAATAAATAATTAATTACCGGTACTATTTTTGAATACATTAATAAAACAGATAGCTCAATAAATAAGAGGCAAGATCCGATGTATCTGAGTCGAACGGGCTTTATTCAGGCATAAGGGAAGGGACAGGATCGGGACAGCCTGAAATAAAATAGAGAGGCAGCTGCAACGTTTCATCAACAGTACAAGGTATATATAGTAAAATATCACAATTACATTACATACAGTAGGCGTAACTAGTGACAAGCGTACGATAAGAACACATGGGCGTGAAAAGAAGGCGTGCACATAGACATGTGATGAGAACGTCACAGAAGTGTCATAAATGGGTGGATACATAGAGGGGGCTACCTGAGCAGCTGGAACCTTTAACCTAGTGGTGCACGCAAACGGGCCATGACGTGTTACCGGGGAGAACTGGGGGCTATGACTTCTGCACTAGAAGAGGAGACGAAAATCTGCGATGTCAGGACGACATGTACCTATAGCATATCTGGTATCTGGTGTTTTGGAGTACATGTTGATAGAATCTAAAAGTTATCAGGGCAAAGGCTACTTGACACTAAGACTGGTGCATGCATATATTCTTCGTGTATTGCGTATGCTATGAATCTTCCATGGATATAAATACAGTAATTCTCTTGCATGGAGACAGAAAGACTAGACTATAGCTGAAGCTGTTTATGCGGTTCGTTAGCTTAGGAATGTGAAGACGGAGAGCTGAACTGATAACTAGAGACATAACATATTCTTGGCAGACAGGCAGGCAGAGCCAGGCCGGGCACCGCGCTGCGCGGCAGGAAGTAAGTGAAGGGTCAGGGATGCAGGTGGGGGCTGCATCGCTCCTCGGAGTGGGTTCAGGAGACTGGAGCTTGGATCTGGTGTCCGGGCCCTTTTGAGGCCTCGAAACGGGGACAATTCAATGAATTAACGTGCATAATGTAAAACGTGGGCAACATAAGCCTAATACTCGTTGCTTTCACGAGAGCTGGAAACTGGCATACTAACATTGGACACAACTATAATTGCGTCTTTAATCGATCATAGGGGGATATATGCATATCGATCATGTATATATATCATAGGATGGGGAACACGTAGGCACATATTACAAGGCAAAATTCAATTTTCCTCATTGTCTTGAATGATATGAGAATCTAGGTGGTTTGTTTGGGGCCATTTAATACAAGGAAACCCATATGCTCTAGGTTTCCAAGCAATGACTGGCCCTTTTGTCTCTTTTCTACGGATGCATTCTTTTCTGCTGAGTTATATTCCAAAGTTGTTCTTGTGCCACCAGTATGTCAGTTGGATCTGATGAGTCCATAAGTTACACATAGAAGGCGTCTTAGTCTATAAATTCGAACCCAGCTAGCCCGTTTTGTATTCTAATGATTCTTTCCACCAGGCTTTCTCACAACTCGGTCCTTTTTATTTTGCTGAATGTAGACATTCACGATGGTGAAAATGGAGGGACCTTCTAATGACTCCAAAACCAATTTCACAGTTTTAAAATCTTTGTTGGCACTCCCAACCTCTTTACTTTAAGTTTATGTTTGTCGGTTTTAGCGCTAAATGAGAGATGCTGGCATACCATTGCCACAGGTTAAGAATCATCATGGGAACGACCATGCCTTGAGTTTTTCACTGACGCTGGGTTCTTCTTCCAGCAATCTCAGTTCCCTGGCCATGGAATTCCACAACTTCCGGACCAGGAATGAGAATGATCTGCCGCCCCATCTTGATCTCTTGATCGTCAGAGTCTCTATAAGGCAGTCTTGAGATGACCTGAGGTGCCTCTTTGGTATAAATGGTGAGATGAGAGTTTGTTAGTATAGCTGGGCCCCTGCCATTCATTGCTTTGTGGGCCAGGTAGAAAGATTTTAATTTAATCTTAGCTTCGATTGGAAGCCAGTGAAGCTGTTTCAGGGAGGTCTTTAATGATCCTGTCTTGGAATTTTGTTAAGTATCCCAGCTGCCGCATTCTGCACCACCTGCAGACTGTTTGTGACATATTTTGGTGGGCCCAGATACAGGGAGTTGGGATAGTCCAGACATGAAACCACAAGGGCCTGGATCACTGTTCTCAGTGCCTGTTATGAGATAAGCCCTATAATCTTCTGGATCATTGGGAGTAGGCCAAAGCAGGTGCTGCTAATTTTTTAGCTTGGATTTCCATCAATAGTGTATTATCTAGACACATGCCCAAATTAATTGCGAGTTTTGGGATGGGGGAATTTCCCCAATCATCTGGCCAGCTAATCATAGTCCTGGGACAATGATTATTTCCCTGGATCATCAGATCTGTTTTGTCACCATTTAATTTTAGGAAAGAGTTTTCCATCCAATCCGCCACGTTTTCCAAACAGTATACTAATTGATGCTGATTTGAGGTTGGCCCCTCCACCACTGATACCACCAGCTGCATGTCGTCCGCATAGTGCATGATAGACATCCCAAACTCCTCAACGATTTTTGCCAGAGGGCCCATATATATGTTAAACAGTGTGGGTCTGAGAGACAAGCCCTGTTGGACTCCGCATGAGACTGGCATTTTATCGGAAGGACAGGTGAGGTCCATGATCTGAAATGTTCTTTTGCTCAGGAAAGAAGTGAGACATTTGAGGGCTTTGCCCTGGATGCCAACTTATATCCGCCTTGTACCGGGATTAAGTGGTCTACGGGGTCAAAAGTATGATTGCAGCTGAGTCCCCCCATATCCAATACACATCTGAGATCCTCAGTGACCACCAGAAGAGCTGATTCTGCATTATGTAGTGTTTGGAAACCCATCCGAGTCTTGTGCAAATAGTTATTCTCTTCCAAAAACCGAGATAGGGTATGGTTAACATGTTTATCCTGTAATTTTCCTAGGACGGGTAGTAGCGAGATAGGATGAAAATTCCCTTATATCGCTGGATCTAGTTGGAGCTTCTTCAACAAAGGCCTCACAATTGCATGCTTCCACTTCTTTGGGACCCTCCCAGTTTCAAGGGAAAGTGTGAGAAGCTCTGCTGTGGTGAAGCGAACCGAGTCACCAACCTTTAGTAAAATATGGGGAGAGGTTGCTGGATCTTGGGGGGATCCTGATTTGGTTTTAATCAGGAGAAGCATATTACTTTCCTTATTCAAAGCTGAGATGTGGTCTAATAAAAGGGAGGTGGAGCTGCGATCACTGTACATTCAGCTATTAAATACTGATCTGGACCAGGTTCATTACCACACCATGGCTCGTAAATACCAGGGTTATTCCCTGAAGTGATTCATAGATGTCATCTACTTAATTTTTTTTTTAAATGCAGCCAACTAGTTGCATCTCTTCTTAGAGGATTGGAGAGAAGCATAACCCTGTCAACCATTGTCAGGGATTTTACTACCTTAAACAGTTCCCTCAGGGAATTAGCCGCCTTGTTGATCTTCTCCTCGCTGTGCTTAGCCTGGGCTTGTTTAATTTCATTGTGATAGTGTTTGATGGCACTCTTGTAGTGAGGTTTTAGGGCCTGGACGTAGGATTTCCTCCATGTCCTTTCAAGTTTCTTACAGCCTTTTTTCAGTGAGGCTAGGTGACTTTTAAACCAGGGGGCTCTTTTGATGTTAGATGAAACCTTGGCCTGGATCCCTGAATACAATGGTCTAACAATTGGTAAATACAGCTTTCCATAGTGTGTGGACCTTGTCTGGATTGTTTGTTAAGATTGGAGTAGAGGCCTCTAAGGCCTTGTCCTACACTACAGGTGTGAGCTTGGACCAGCTTCTGCCCAGTTTTGAAGTAGACGGTGATGATTCACATGTAGATGTTTTTGTAAATGAGGAAGGATAAAAAGATGATCTGACCGTGGTACAGGGATGGGTGTATTCACCTGAATTTTTGGGTCATTGGAGAAAATGGGATTGAGAATATGCCCTTTCTCATGGGTAGAGGCCTCAACTAGTTGGATCAGTTGCAAAGCATCTAGCTCCTGTACATGTTTCTTGGTAGAGGTTATTGGGTTCATCTATATGTATGTTAATATTGCCAAGCGTGGTGATGAATCCTTTTCCCACAAACAGGCTGGCTAAAGAGTCTGGGAAGGCCTCTATGAACATGCTGCAATGTCCTGGTGGCCTGTAGATAAGGATGCCTGAGAAAGAGCATGTGGGGAAAGTTAATTTTAAATTGCACACTGCTGCAATTTGTCATTGTGAGATGTGTGGTGATGCATCTAAACTCTTCTCTTTGTTTACTGGGATGCTGCCTCCTATGTTGCCCACCCGGTCATGTTTGCAAATTCGATATCGAGGGGAAAGGGCCATTATGATATCGGGGGTGGAGGGCTCTTTGAGCTAGGTTTAGGTGATGAACAGTGCACCTACTTGTTCCTCCTCTACCAAGAGCCCAATCTCTATTTTATGCCCTGCTATTAATTAGCCCCATTCTCCATTGTTCTTTCTTCCTTTGGGTTCACTAGGTAAATATGTTATTATTTGTGTACTTTTTTAGGGAGAAGTTGCAGTGGATAAAAACCTCTTTGTTTCCTTTTAGTCTGTCTGGGCACCTGGGCCGCCATAAATGTATGTGCCTGTCTGACACCTAGAGCGCCAACCTTCTGTGTCTATGGTGCCTGGGGGGTAGAAGTTCTCTCCATGATCCTGCAAATCCCTCACCGCACCGATCAGAAACAAGTTCTCCTGCCCCTAGCATTAGTACTTCAACTCCTCTATACAAAGGTATTTAAAAGCATTTCAGATATCAAATTCAGATAGCAGCGTTTTTTTTAAAAACATCGAAACATCAGAATCAGTTAGCAGCGTGATCTTAAAACAGTCCCTCCCTACAGAGTTGTAAAATTTTTACCTCTGAGCAACGCTCTCATCTGCATGCCTTCACCCCTTTCGCCATAAATGTATGTACCTGTCCAACACCTAGAGTGCCAAACTTCCGTGTCTCAATGGTACCTGGGGGCAGGGTTGGATTGGGATTAAAAATCGGTCGGGAACGCAAAAAAAGTGGCTCTCATTTGCATATTGCCTTTTCGCAAAACACTGCTTCAGTGAAGTTTTATAAAAGGAAGGGTGGGGGGTGTCTCTGACAGAGGCATGCTTTCTTAACTTTACTTAGATAAAAAAAATGCACAGATTAGTTCACACTGGTGAAACACACCTGAAAACAAGTGAGGCCGCTTTTGCTCAGGCCCCATGCCCCGCTCAATATGCATACATTAATGGGCCGGCCCAGTGAGAGAAAGGTAGTGACTTCTCTGCCGGTTGATAAAAGGGAGGTAATGGACACCCATCAGCCTCCAAAAAGGCCACTCAGGCATCCACTGGGCCTCTGAACAACACAGACATCGCCCAAATCGGCCCTGGGCTGCCCAAAAAGCAGCCCAAAACTGCAACTCGGATACCGGCCCCTCGGTAATTGCCCGAGTGCCTGCCTTACCGATCTGACCCTGCCTGGGGGGAAGAGGCCCTCTCTATGATCCTGTAAATCCCTCACCGCACCAATCAGAAACAAGTTCCTCCCCCAGCAGCAGTAGTGTACTCTGCTATACGATGGTATTTAAACGTATTTCAGGCATACAACTGAGATAGCAGCGTTTATTTAAACATCAAAATGATGCAATGCAAAGGAGCCTATATTTAGATTGCGAGGCACCCCTAACAGTGCCCTTGTTTGAGGGCCTTAGTCATGGGGACAAAGTAGTTTATAAAGCCCTTCAACTGTCTTGCCTTGCAGCTTTTGTTACTGCTTCCTGCCTCCGGTTTCCGAGAAAGCCATCAGTCACTTCACAATCTCTCCCAGTTCTGCTTACTCCACCAGAGAGTCGACACAAGTGGAGCATGAAACTAAAGCAATCCGTCCATCTCTTTCTATAAGAACACCTCTCTCAGAATTTAGCTTTCTCCACACTCTTTTCCAGTCTATTCAAGGAATGTCATAACATAGTCTACTTTTTTATAGGAGTTGTTATTTCTTGGTGGTCAACCTTCAGCCCAGCCTCAATGAGGTGTGCATTTAGGCCATGAGTTTCTTTTTCACCCTAGCAAAGCCCTCTTACTCTAAAGAGTCAAATTAGGAAATAGCATACGGTGCTCATTGTATTTGGTGCTTTGCCTCTTAAATGCCTCCCTTCAAGATGTTCTCTCACTGCAAAGAAACACCATTACCACCTAAAGAAAAGCTCCTCATGCTGAGTGGGAGCAATGCTATTTCTCTTTTTTTTTTAAATGTATTACTCCACAGTACCAAAACAATATAATACATCTGATTATTTCATACATTCATGTGCTCGTAAAATGCCCCCTAAATAGAAATACCAGTCTTTCGTTTCCTTGAGCCCTTTGCCGAATACAAACTGAATTCTAAATTAAATATATTATGCATTCTAGCTCGCCATCGTTCAAAAGCAGGGGCCTCAGGCTGAAGCCACTCAGCAGCAATACAAAGTCGAGCACCAACCATGGCTATAAAGATTAAATAACGATGCTTAAACATAGGTTCCCCACTTTCTAGATCCTGTCCAATACCTAATAGCATTATGGCTGCAATAATTTTAATAGATATTCCAGTAATCTCAGACAGAAACTTCTCATTATCTAGAATATACCTAGACAATTTGCTGCAGGTATAAAACACATGCAAACTATACGCATTGTCCCACCCACAGCGAAAACATTTGCCATCCTGCTCCCCTCCCCCCATTTCATCTTTGCCGGAGTATAATATAAATTAAAAGCAGTTTTAAAAAATTGAGCCTTTAAATGTACTGATGAAAGGGTTTCCCTAGACATTGTAATGGCTTTCTCTAAAGATATATCATGTTGTCCCAGCGCATTAGCCCATTAAATATTATGTTTCTCCAAATCGTCTGCCCTAGAAGATAGAAGAATCTTATACAGCACCCCTATTTTCTCCTGGCGCCTTATACTTCCAATAGGTTTATGCGGTGCTAATACTAAGTTCTTCCTACCAAGGAAGTCCTGAATTTAAAGAATTTTAAAAAACTGCGTCTTGGGCAAATTATATTGCCTTGCCAAATCCAAATAATTAGGGAAAAGCCCCCCAGCCTCATAGAAGTCTCCAATCTGCAAGATACCTTTATTTGTCCAACTTAACGCCACCTGATCCCAGAAGATGGGTGGGAGAATCTTTGAGGCATTTGTGGGTGTATAATACGTTAACCCTTCCAAAGAAAAAGTTTTCCGTATACCTTTCCACACCTTAAAGACAGCGTCAATAAATGTGTCCTTTTAAAGTAACTGCCATCGACTTCTTTAAACAAACAGTTCTTTACCTCTGACCTAAGCGGCAATTGAAAAATAGACGGAGCCTCAGCTGCATTACTGACCTCTTCCCCGGTCAACAATACTCTTATTTTCAACAGAAAACATACGTAGTAATAAAATGTAAAGTCTGGTATCGACCAGCCCGCCCCTCTCTCTTGGAAGAGTCATAAACCTTGTAGCTTGTCCAGGTTTGCCCGAGACCCAGAGGAATTTAGCATGCAAGGATTGCAATTGTTGAAGTTGTTCCCACGTCACTTCTAGGGGGATAGATCTAAAAAGTTATAAAACCCTAGGGAAAATTCGCATTTTTAAGATGCTACCTCTGCTCACCAATGTAAGGTGTAGCCGCTCCCATCTTTCTAGGGATTCTTTAATCCTAGTCATTATATCCAACCAGTTAGCTTCTACCAATTCTTTCATAGATACTTGAATTTTAATCCCTAAATATGTTACTTCTTTCACCATTCTTATATCATTTGACACAATATTATCTGTACATAATATTTGCGTTTTGGTTATATTAAGCTGATAGCCTGATACCTGCACAAATTCTTGTGCTAAACGCTCCCCCTCTATAATAGCGGTGATCGGATCTACAGTGGTAATGGCTATATCATCCGCATAGGTGAAAACAGAATGTGAAATCTCCCGGACTATTAAGGGTTTAACCAGGGAACTTTTTCCCAGCATGTCTACAAAAGTATTGATATACAGAGCGAACAGCAAGGGGGAGCAGGGGCATCCTTGCAGAGTTCCTCTATTTATTTTCACTGGCTCTGAAACCATACCCATTGCAGCAATTCTAGCAATCAGTGTCTGTAAGGCCTGCATACACCCATGCCCAAATCCTGCCCGATACATAATATTCCATAAATAATCCCAGGCCACGCGGTCAAACAGTATTAGCCTCAAATCCCGCCCTTCAACCTGAGCTACATCAAATAGCGTCACCACCTTGTTGACATGAGCAACCGTCTCTCGGCCCGGGATAAACCCATACTGATTCAGAGATACTAGCGGGAGAATAACCTTTGCCAAGCGATTAGCCACTATTTTAGCATAGATTTTTCCGTCGCAATTAACCAAAGAGATCGGTCTGTAAGATCCTGGAATTTCAGACGGTTTCCTCTTCTTTTTAAAAAACACTATTGCGGCTTCATCCCGTGATTTAGGTGCCTGCCCATTCCGTGGAGCTCTAATAGCAGCTAACATCTCATTCTTGATCTCATGAAAAAAGACCCTGTAAACCTCCCCTGGGAGTTTGTCCGGTCCAGCAGCTTTCCGAATCTCCAGGTTATTTACAGCAATCTCTAATTCCTCCATTGTTATTGGGCTATCTAATAGCTCTGCCTCCTCGGGGTCTACCTGAGGTATATCCCCCACTGTAAATATGTTATTTACTGCATCCCGTGGTTTCTGCTGTGTGTATAAATCTGTGTAAAACTGATGAAAAATTGCAAGTATCCCTTGAGGATCGTGGTTCATTACACCCGAGCTATCTCTAAGACCCACAATTCGCTGGGAAGCTTCCTTCATCCATAGTCGTAGTGCTAACCGGAGACCTACCGCCTCACCGTACTCATGACATTGTTTTTTGTAGATCAAATATTTCCTAACATTTTCCCTGTTCCAAACAATATCGATATTTGCGCAACATCTTGCAGCATTAGTTTCAAAATCCGCTATATCTTTTCATTGTGAAATTCCTTGTGTCAACTTTTCCTCAGCTAATCTCAGTTTAGAATAAAGTTCTTGTAACTCTAATTTGGCTTTCTTTTGGTGGTGTATATCAAAACTCAATACTTCGACTTTAAAACATGCCTTAAAAGTGTCCCATACAATTGCTACATGAGCTGATTGTCTATTACGTTAAAAAAGTCCTTAATCCATCTACGCATATATTCTTCAAAGCTATCATCAAAACATAATTTCCTATCAAACGAAAAAGCTCTTGGTATGTAGCTAACAGTAAATGCCGATATTTCTAAGACAATGGGAGCATGATCACAAATAATCCTAGGAAATATATGAACCAATGCCCCCGTAAGATATGCGGTACACATAAAAAAATAATCAAGACGTACCAAATTTCTGGTGAGGAGAAGAATAAAACGCATAACCGGGGTCGGTTGGATGACGATTATCCTATGCATCAACTAATCCATGATAATTTATCAAACTATATAAAGCTTTAAAAACTCTAGGTTTCCGCCCCATGTATCCTTGTAGCCCGATTTGTAATTCCTTCTTTACCAGATTAATATTGAGGTTTCCACACGCCACTGAAGGAATCGGCTAAGATGCAAATTCTATGTTTAAATCTTCCAGAACTACAGATTCTTAAAAGTTGGACCCATAAATAGTGCAAAGTGTAAATTTACTACTTCCCAAAACACATTCCACAATACCCCCCCGCCCCAGTTTATCTGCTAAAGAACGGCCAGTTGTCTGCATAGCCGATTTAGCTAGTATTGCAACCCCACCTGTCATTGATGTTTGATGTGAGGCAACTAAAGTGAAAGCCCTAAATCTGTCCCCATATTACGTTTCCCCCAGGGAATGTGTGTCTCTTAAATACATAATAAATCTGGTTGGATTATACGAAGTTCTGCAGCAACTCTTTTTCTCTTGTTATAATTATTGAGGCCTCATACATTTAAGGAACATATTTTAACCCCCCTGCAAGCCATTAAAGAACAACAAAAAGACAAAGCATAATCGAAACATTACTGCAATTTTACAGAAAATACTATATCATCAAGACTGAAACATATTTTTTCCCTTATTGGTACTGTGGAATTTTTTACTTTTACCCCACCTAAGTGCCCATTGACCCTCCCACCCGTCACCAGTGCCTACCCGACCCCCCAAACACCCCCAACCCTTCCCTGAAGCCCCACCCCCCTTTAACAAGGCTTTAGGAGCCATGGTCCTGTGATGAAAAGCTTCGAGTCACCCAATGCCAATGTTTGCAAACCCCGTCCCAGTCATATAAGGAAGGAAAATTCTTCCCTCCCCTGGCTGGGTGGAGAACAAATAATCATCAGCATCATAAGAAAGAAAGAAAGAAGAAAAAGGATGAATAAGAAAAGAGACCACAAGAGCAACCTAGCATAGAGGGCGGGATGAGCAAGTTCAACGATAAAAAATACTTTTTATACAGTTAAGCATTATCCCTTCCTGCCGGATATGCCATACCACAAACAAGATCCTACATGGTAGTAAAGAATCGAGTACGATCCTGAAAAATCACTTTGAGTTTAGCCGGGTTCATCAAAAATACTTGTGCCCCTTTAGCTTGAAACAACGAAATAAGCTGGCGTAGCTGCCAGTGATTCTCTATGGTACAGTGGCAAAAATCAGGCCTTACGAAAAACTCAAAGTCCTTCCCCGCTCTTTTCTTGTCTGGCCGAGCTAACTGAAAAACATCCTCCCTAGCTAAAAAGCCATTGAAAGAGATTAAAAAAGGAAGGAGGCACCAATGTCCCTTGTTCCTAGAGGCAAGACGACGTCCGCAAGCTCGGACCTGTAAGCTGATCGCTCCCAATGCCGGAGCTCGCAAAATGTTACTTTTGGGGAAAGAGGAGCTAAACATGCTACAGAATTAACACCCTGGAGAACTTGTGGAGGTTTCGCTTTTCGAGGAGTGTAGCTGACATCGATTTGGTGCAACGCCGGAAAATTACTAACCGGTTCCCACTTGCGGTATCGGATGCTGATTGTTTCTGCAGTGCTCGTGGCAGGGCTGGGCAGACTCTGCCGGAGCCGCTGGGAGTGTACTTTGCATGGACTTCGCTGTTGGGCGATTGACCTCTCCTGGAGGCGGCTTGGTGATTCAGGAGGAAAATTCAGGCAGTCTATGGTAATGCCTCCGAAAGGAATGCGCGGGAGACCGCGGGCGCAGGAAGATTTACTGGTTGAAGGAAATACCGGTGTGGCCAACAAGACGCCAGGTAACCCTGCTAAAGTGAAGGATACAAACGCTGTGGGGGCTAACGTGGATATTGTAATAACCTAAACTATTCCGGCACTTTTTTCAGTTGGTAAAGACAAAAAAAAGAGTAAAAAGGTGGACCATATACAAACGGAGGGAATGGATGGAACGGGGGAACAAAATATGAAACCTAATGAGGATTCAAGGATTGGGGAAAATACTACGCCTGCTGTTAGTCCCACATTAATCCCCCCTCTTAGTGATGATATACTTGAAGAACAGAAAGACAAGGAACAGAACTCTATAAGGATGCCAGCCCTTGCAGTAACAGGAAGCTAGTGGGGCTGCGGAGGCCTTAGGGCTTCCTATGCAGCCCCTTACAAAAAAAGAAAGATCTGGGTGTCCAGGATGGGCACTGTGACACCCACAATATAAAATAAATAAATGAGTGGCAGGAGCCTCTCATTTAATATTCATTGCTCTTTGCAAGGAGCGCCCATAATGCCCTGCTAGGGCTTTTGAAACACATTATTTTAGGCCTGGTGGTGTCCCTAGAAGGAGCAGGGGCACCACTTAGCATTTTGTATAACGTTGTAGGGGCTGCAGGGAGTGCAGCAGTCCTCCGACAACATAATAAAAAACATGACTTCTGTGTTAATAAATCCCAGACCCCAAGCAAGATTACCATATTTTTAAAGCACTCCTAACTGGAGCACTAGGCTCTTCAGCTGAGTGCATGGAGGAGTACTAAACCTCTTTGATCTGTTTATCGTGACAATGATTTTACAGTTTTTTCTCACATATAGAGTGTGGCAACAGAGTTTGCCAAGCGACGCGCTTCACGAGGCGCGCCCTTAGGGCACGTCCCCTCCGGCCCCCGCCCCCAGTGGTAGCAGGGGGGGCGGCCAATGACCGTCGGCCGCCTCCCCCTATCGCATGGTTGGATCCCTTCCGGGTCGCGGGTGACGCACATCCGGTTTGGGCGGGGGGCGGAGACCCCGGGCCTATGTAAGGTCAAGATCCCTTGACCGGGGTCTCTTCTCCCTTTGCCCCTGCTGGACTGTGTGGACCCGCTGCTGACTCGTGGACTCCAGGCTTGGTCTTCTCTTAACTTTTTAGCCCGCGTCTCCCGTTGGATTGTCGAGGGAGAGCGGCAACGAGAGAGGAGCTTGGTCGGAGGACTTCGGCTATCGAGGGAGCGCAGCGGTCGTTGGATCCGGCGTCAGGCGCGGAGCAGAGAGAGAGGGGTGCCGTGCACGTGGCCAGGTAAGGAGTCGGGTGCCTCTGGGGACCTCGCGGGCAGCCGTGGTTCACGGGCGGGGGGGTGTGGAGGGTCGCTTACTTGGTTATACAGCTCCGCTCTCGGGGTTGCGGCTGCACGTGGGGTTCCACACGGGTGCGGGCTCCTGCCGGGCGGTGTGGACGGCTATCCGGGGGGCACAGGAAGCGCAGGCGTTGGGGCTTCAAGTGCGCAGGTCGCTCAGCGGCAGAAGTTAGGAAGGGTGAGAGTCAGGGAGCGACTGCATAGACGACGCGGCCAGGTTAATAAAGCGAAATGGCCCCCAAGAAAGGAGGGCATAAAAGGAAGGGCACCGATCCGGAGCTGGCCCAGATCATGAAATTGTTGTTGCGCAAACTGAACAAAGACACCCCGGATAGCGGGTCAGGAAGCGATGACGAGCAGCCTGAGCCTGTGGTTGAGAGGCCACGCAGGGAAGGGGTAGCGCCGAGAGCGGCATTCCCCCCGCTGCGGAAAAAGGGGGGAGCACCTAAAAGTGCCGGGGCAGAGAAGGCCAGGAAGCGGGGAAAGACCCGAGTGGTGGAGGAGCAGGACGAGGGATCAGCAGGTCCCGTCCTCTGCCCCACCCCTTTGAGCCCTGAAGTAGTCGTGGTCCCCACCTCAGTAACAGGGGCACCACAGTCCATTGTCCCCCCAGATCCGGTGGGGGCGCTGTTAACTGAAATCAGGTCAACGTTGCAGACACTAGCCCCGGGTGGGAGCGCGCCGGTTCCGCCCCCGCCGCAGCCTATGGCCGCAGGGGCAGGAATCCAAGACCCCGTTGAAAGTCTTCTAGCATCAGTGGCTTCCCTGGTAGGGCAATTGTCGTCCGCTAGTAAAGGGGTAGATCCAGCGAATGCAGGGGCGACAGCGCCATGGGCCCCGCAACAGGCAATAGATCAGGGGGCGCTGCAGACCATTCAGAAGCAGCTGGCGCAGGTAGCAGAATTGCGCAAGGCGACTCCAAGTGGAGCGAGTGGCCCCTTACCACAGGCAGCCAATCAGACGGCTGGATCGGTAGGAGGTAAGCTAGTTAACGGGGTTGGGGGGGCCAGCGAGGTTGGGGGGTCCCAGGGAGGAATACAAGGGAACGTACTGTCCCAATCGGGAATGCTGGCCACTCATGTTTCCCCAGAAATGCGGGAGAAAATCTGGAAGGGCGCCTACATCGATATCTTCTCCCTGATCAGACCAAATAGGAGGGATATTGACCTCAGGGAGAGGGAAGGCAAGGAGGGGTCCTTTAAGGAGAGGAGGCCCCGGGTGGAAGAGACACTGACCAACTGGCTTTATGGGTTCCATGTTTTCGTTTCAGTTTTGTTGGAAAAAAGACAGGAGTTAGCTATCCCACTGGTATTCTATATGAATAAGATTGTTAAAGCGCATGCTACTCAAGGTAACTTGGTTTGGTTGAACTATGACAGGGATTTCCGCTGGGCCAAGGAGCAAAACCCAAGTATTGGATGGGACCAGGTAGAGGTGAATGCCTGGTTGGAAAGTACTAGCTGCAGGGAGCAGCCTGCCAGGCAGCCCTTTCGGACATCCCAGGGGGGCCCAGGGGAGAAAAGGGGAGTTTGTTGGACCTTTAATAGTAAAGCGTGCACCTACCCCCCCGGACAATGCAAGTTTAAACATGCCTGCTCCTTCTGCGGCCATCCCTCCCATCCTGAGTTCAAGTGCAACAAAAAGGCGAGAGAGCGGGGAGGCGGGGCAGCGACAAGGGATGTTAAACCCCCTCAGGCCTAAGTTGCCTTCCCCCGTAGACATTGTACGTTTGACTTATTGGCTCGACCGGTACCCCGATAGGGGGGCGGCCTTGGTTCTGTTTCAGGGGTTTTCAGTTGGTTTCCGGATTCCTGCGGTGGATGTCCCCCCCGTTAGTCGGTGCAACAATCTGTTGTCAGCCAGGATTCTCCCGTCGGTAGTGATCACTAAGGTAGAGAAAGAGTGTGCACTGGGCCGGGTAGCTGGACCTTTCCCTTCCCCCCCCCTTGAAAATTATGTGTGTTCACCTCTGGGAGTAGTGCCAAAAAAGGAGCCTGGGCAGTTCAGGATGATTCACAACTTGTCAGCGCCTAGGGGCTCCTCAGTGAACGACTCTATTGACCCGGCACTGTGTACAGTGACATACTCCTCATTTGATTCCGCCATTCAGAAGGTCAGGGAGTTAGGGCGAGGTGCCTTGTTGGCTAAAACAGACATAGAATCGGCCTTCCGCCTGCTGCCGGTGCACCCGGACGATTACCACTTGCTAGGCTTTCAGGTTCAACACCAGTTTTACTATGACAAATGCATGCCTATGGGATGCGCGGTATCTTGTAAATATTTCGAGACCTTCAGCTCCATGCTGCAGTGGGTTTTTTCTTACAGGTCAGGGTGCACTACTTGGATGATTTCATGGTGATGGGCCCAGCTGGGTCTGGTAAGTGCGCGCGGGCGCTAGAGGAATTGGTGAGCATGTTCCAGGAATTCGGGGTCCCCTTGGCCCCCAGCAAGACGGTGGGCCCGGAGACTTGTATGTCCTTCTTGGGAATAGAAATTGATACGGTAGCTGGGGAGTGCAGGCTACCCCAGGACAAGGTGGTGTCATTTTCCCGGGCAATTGAAGCAGCTTTAGCGGGCCCAAAGGTGTCACTACACCAACTCCAAGTCCTGGTAGGGCAGTTGAATTTTGCACTTCGTATCATCCCTATGGGACGCCCCTTCTCCAGGTCCATCGCCCGCGCCATGGTGGGTCTTACCCAGAAGCACCACAGGGTGCGGTTACGGGCTAGTGTAAGGGAGGACCTGAGAGTTGGCGTGGTTTCCTGGAAGATTTCAATGGCCGGGTGGTGTGGCCCGCCCCGCCGGTGACCAGCGCGGAGCTGGGCCTTTTCACAGACTCGGCAGGTAGCATTGGCTTTGGCGCCATCTTGGGTGCCGCCTGGTGCGGGGCGGTCTGGCCTCCCGCCTGGCACAAAAATGGCCTGACAAGGAACATAGCCTTCCTGGAGCTCTTCCCCATTTGGGTGGCGGTAACTATCTGGGCTGATCACTTCAGGGATAGGGTGGTGACCTTCTGGTCAGACAACATGGCTGTAGTAGAAGTCATCAATAGGCAAGGAGCTACCTGCCCCCATGTGCTACGCTTGTTGAAATTGTTGGTCCTGGCGTGTTTAAAATTAAACTTAACCTTCAAGGCGGCACATATACCAGGTGTTGATAACCATGCAGCTGATGCTTTGTCTCGTTCCAAGTTGCAGGATTTCCGGAGGTTCCACCCACAGGCAGAGGAGCGAATGACGGCATTCCCTACGTCACTGTGGACAATTGGAGCCCCGCTTTAGCGGGGCTGGTAGGTGCCTCCCTGAGTGATCGCACAAAACAGTCGTACCAACAGCAATTTAATGTATAAAGAAAAAAGTTCCACAGCGGATAGAATCCGTCATGGGGACACTGCTCTGATAAGGGGCTCTTCAGCAACTTTGGTAGCAGCTTATTATGGTCTGCGCGTTCACTTGTCTTTGGATACCAGAAAGTTTACACTAATTGTTGGAACTTCTTGGACGAATTGTGTCTTTTAAATATATACCCTTGACGTGGCTAAAATATTATCCGGCTATCGAAAGTTTGTCATAGGCTTCTGTACTGTTTGGATCGGACGACTCCATTGACGTTATTTCTCGTCGCTTCCAGTTCTGACCAACACACTTGCCCTGACGAAGCTCCCACTGTTGGGGAGCGAAACGCGTTGGCTGTCCGATAAATGAGAAAATAAAAGAATTTATTTATTGATACTACATGGTCCTGGCTACTTTATCCTTGGTGCTGCCTCTGTTCTGTTTCGTAAGCAATTTAATGTATACTTGGGTTTCGCCAAACAGGCAGGCTTTCCAAATGTGTTTTCTACAGAAGCAGTACATGGTTTCCTTCAAAGGCTAAGGGATCAGGGGAGGGCGGTGGCCTACGCAAGGGCACATTTGTCGGCCATCGCCTTCTTTGCCAAGGTAGCAGGGGTGCGGGACCCTGGGTCTTCCTTCCTCATCAGAAAAGCTTTGACCGGGTGGGCCAGACTGGAGGGACCAAGGCGGGACTGTCGTAGGCCTCTGGATCTCCCTACCTTGTCGGAAATATTAAGGGTCCTACCTGCCGTGTGCGATTCTCCGTTCGAGGAGGTTTTACTGGGAGCAGCCTTCTGCTTAGCCTTCTATGGTGCTTTCCGCCTCAGCGAATTGGTAGGGTCCTCTAGATCGGACCATGGGGGGGGCTTGCAGTTCCGTGACCTGACCCTTTCCCCGGGGGGGTTAGTAGTGCTTCTCAGGCGTTCGAAGACGGACCAAGGGGGGAAGGGTGCCCCCATTCATCTCCGGCCCGCCCCAGGGGTGGCAGCATGCCCGGTAGCCCGGATGCTGGCTTACTTACCTCTGCGTCCCCAGGGTGGGGGCTCGGCCCTGTTCATGCATGAGAATGGCCACTGTTTATCACAGTTCCAATTTAAAGCGGTTTTCAGGCTTGCCCTGGGGGTACTGGGTCTGGGATCGGCGGGGTTCTCCTCTCATTCTTTCAGGATAGGCGCCGCTACCTTAGCGGCAGGGGCGGGCCTTCCCCCCAGCGCTGTCCAGGGGGTTGGGCGCTGGGCTTCGGGATGCTACAAAAGATACGTGAGGCCGGAATTGTTATGACCAGCTTTAGTCATTCCTTGTTCATTGATGTCTAACGGTGTCCTCTTTCTCCTTCTGATTAGTATGCCCGAGTCGGTGGTCTGGGTCTTGGGGCACTCGTTCGTGCGCCGGGCGGCAGTACGGGTGCAGCAACGACGGGTGGTGAAGCCGGCAAGCTTGGGCGAGGTCGAATTCATTTGGCATGGCATCGGGGGGATGCGGATCCGACACTTAAGGCGGACGGTGGATGAACTCAGAGCACAGAGGGGGAACAAGCCCCCATCTTGGATTGTGATACATGTAGGGGGCAACGACATGGTGGACAGGGGACGCTTGGCGGTCAAGGAGGCCCTCCTGGCCGAATTTGCCTGGCTTGGACACGTGTTCCCGGCAGCCACAATTGTGTGGTCGGGCATGCTCTCACGCAGGACATGGGGACCAGGAGTCCGCGTCAGGTCTTTGAATGTTTCAGTAAGAAAGCTGAATGGCGAACTTGCGAGGTTGTGCTCAGCCAAGGGCCGCTTGCGCTACATTCAGCACCGGTTGATCTCAGGAGAAGCAATGTACCACCAGGATGGGGTACACCTGTCGGACTTAGGCACGGACACATTCATAAGCGAACTTTGGGCATTTATTGCGAACGCAGGTGGGGAGGGTGTCAGACCTGAGGGCCTTGGCCACCCTTGTGGCGGAGTACAGACCTGCGAGCAATAAACAGTGATTCAGGGGAGGCCGCCTGGCGGACTCCATAGGCCAGCTCTGAGGGGGGATATGGGGAGCTCTCCGCGGGGAGGAAGTCACCACCGGCTGGGGAGGCTAGGGCGACAGATTTCGAGCCTCCCGGGCGTCCCAGGGCAGCCGGGTGGTAGAGAGGTGGGCCCTGGTAAGGACGGACAAGGAACGGCGGGCCTACCACTCCAAGGGGCAGGTGCACGGCACCTGGCGTAGGATACCCCAGCGCGAGATGCGAACCAGATGGGGCTCCTCCCTTAGGGCTGGGGGGGAACAGAAAAAGTTCAGGTGTTGGAAAACGATTTATGAATATCAATATGCATTGTGTATGCTTGTCATGTTTATTCAAATGTGGAGAATTAAACATGGCCTTTTTACCCCACTCCAATCTCTTGGTTATTAAAGTAAAGATGTGGGGTTCTGCATGTTGGTTCTGGTTGCGGGTGGCGGGGGCAGAGCTGGAGGGTACGGGTCCTATGTCCCCCGTGCACCCTAGAGGGTAACAATTCACCTCTCAAAGGGGGATTGTGAATTACTCCACTTAGAAACATAATACTTTTTGTCTACCTTATCAGGACCTCATGGGTTTTATGTTTGCGCTGGCAACACCATTTTAATTGACTAGAGTGTGCTTCACTGGTATGATGTGTTTGTCTCTAAAAATGAGACTAATTAGTTCATTATCTATCATTTTTACCCTGTAATACAGGCAATCTTCCTGGCCACCTAAATTAAGGAACACATCAGTAGCTGGCGGTGGTGGAAGTAGCTGCCGGCGGTGATGTGTGGAGGGGGAGGGGCAGGGTGGGGTTAGTAATCTATGGATTTTGGAGGATTACAAGTAAGTAAACATATGAATAAATAAAAAGAATTTAGTTGCGGGCACTGCATCCCCAAATGCGATGGATGCACGCAACAAAATTTGTTTTATTTATTTATATGTTTACTTAACTGTAATCCTCTGTAATCCATAGATTACTATCCCCCACCCTGCCCCTCCCCCTCCCCACGTCACCGCCTGGCAGCTACTCCCACCACCGACCGCTACTGGAACACATGTATGTATGGATGATTGCATGCATGTTGGTTTGTAATCTTCACACATAATGAATCATGAATGGATTCTGCATGTGAGCATAGAGACTTCTTGGGTCCTGACGAAGGCCAACTGAGCTTTTGGGCAACTTGATGATCATAACATGTAGACCAGATTAGCCATGCCGTAGCACTAATCAACTCTTAGCATCCCCAATGGACAACAAGGTGCCTTTTAAAAAAAAATCTTAGCAGGGTAACAGCTGAATACAGTAACTCTTTGGTATACCCTAGGTAATTATATCTACTTTACCAGATCCCTAGCAGCAATCAAGAGCTTCATCAAGCAGGTTGAGCCCATCCAGATGTGCCATTATTATTGATGAGGGACTCAATGATGAAAATGCCATGAATAAACCATGAGCGAGAGCCCTAATAAAGCCCTTAATTGTTTCACCCTGCAGGGTACCTGGATTGCATAGGGTCACTGCCCTCGTCCCTTCAAAAAGTAGTGGACTGTATCTTTTTGATGTGCTTTGATTCTCACTTGGAACTCCATTTCCACTTTTGTTTAGGTGTGCAACAATGATAAACTCATTTATCCTAAACCCCGCCAAGTTTGGGGATGTTCTATATACGTTCACAACCAGAAGTCTCAATCTACCCCTCAGACCGATTTCATAATAGCTCTTACCTCAAAATGTATGTTAATGCAAACTCGCAAGTATTCACCACTTTTGCAGGGGCGATCCGCCATGGAATGCCCATGAACCCTCACCTGTGAGATTTTTTCACACTGGTAAAATTATGTGTGTAAATAAATCCAGTTATGAGTGCCAATTCATGTTTTGTTAATAGAAAACCAAGCCTAAACGTCACCGAGGTGCTCAAAAAGCGTTGTGAGTCTGGTCGTTAGTGATTCGAAAAATGAGTTCTCAACCTCTAATATGGTAGCCTGTTTGGAATGTCAGTTTCTATCAAAGTGTCAGCTTTTCTACACATGCAAACCACAAAAGTTTAGAGGCACAGGAAGCTAGCTTCTTTATCAAGAACTGTTATCTTTTTTTAGTCCACAGATGTTTTATGCCTTTTGTAACATGAACTGTTAAAGTAGCACACGATTAACTGTGACATATTTTGTACTAATGGAAAGGGTAAAGATTCAAGCTTGATTTCAGGCGAAAATGCCACATTAGAAGAATGTTGCAATGGTGAAATCCAACCAGTGCGCCCACGCCACACAGATGGCTTGCGAGAAGGAGGTAAGAGGCAATACTGTAGCAAGAAAAAGGGAGCATGTTTTGCATTTTGGCTGAGTCGAAGTTATTTTTGGTTAATCATATTTGCTTAGTAACACGAACATTTTGCATTTACTACGACAACACTGCAATGCACAGAACTATCTTTTCTTGGAGTGGGTAAGACTAGGCCTCAATTAGGCCTCGACTCCATCTTGTTTCATAGAATAGACATGTTTATACCATGTCTTCATTTGTTATCGACAATGCACACTGCAAAATGTGCACTAATGCTTTGTGATGACATGTTTTACTCAAAGAACTACAGAGGAAGACTATTGTTACATTAGTCTCTTCCTGCTTACTCACTGTAGACCTATTCATTTATGAGACTGCCATTGTTTAGGTAACCAGATGTGTACTATCATTTCCAATGACATTAGGGCATTAGAGTGGACTGCTTTATATTTGTTTAGGAGATTGTAGAAGGGTGGTGGCATTATCCGGCATATTGTGTATTTGGTTTGACAACATGTGATACCTTTGATCACATTTCACTCACTGTACAATTTGCATTGGTTTCTATTGAAAAACCTCTATATGAGGACAATATTTTGGGGGTCTGCCAGGGTGTCTTCCTTGTGCCTCTAGGGATGCTGCCTGATTTCTTATTGATTTGCTGCATATTTTTTACTTAGACTATGTTGGACCTACCCCTCTCTACAGGGTCACCCCCAAACATTTAGATTTCACCCCTTCTACTGTTTTTCTGAACCAGTTTTTGGTGACTTTAGGACTCTGTATACTCTACCGCTGCTAGCCAGTGCTTGTGCTCTCTCCATTAAACATGGTAAATTTGGCTTACACCTAATTAGCACATTTAATGTACTTATAAGTCCCTAGTAGAATGGTACTTAGTGTACCCAGGGCCTGTTAATAAAATGCTACTTGTGGGCCTGCAGCACTTATTATGCCAGCCATTTTAGGAGCCCTTAAAACCTGTCCCAGGCCTTCCATTGCAGGCTGTGTGCCGTTTTAAGCTGTCATTTCCACCTGGCAAAATAAACCTTTTGCCTGGTCTAAACCTTCCTTTTTGATGCATATATAAGTCACCCTCAGTGCAGGCCCTAAACAGCCCAAGGGGTAGGGTGTTTCCCTTGATGGTCGCCAAGCCCAGGGCCAAAAACTCATGGGACCCCCTTGCACAACCAGATTGGTTTGTGATAGGCCAAAAACGTCACTCGCATGGGTGGTTCAAGTAACTGCGACAGGTAAGGGCCCAAAACGTATTGAGGAGACATCAAAATGACCTATCACAAAACAACCTGGTTTTGCAAGGTGAGTCACCTAGGTTTTTGGCCCCGGGCTCGGCAAACATCTTAGGAAACCTACCAAACCCACATATTTCTGAAAACTAGATACTCGGGGGAGTCCAGTATGGCTTGCACGGGTACCCCCAGAATCCCCTGAAAACATCAAATTTAGCTGAAAGAAAATCGCTTTTTTCTCAAATTTCTGTGTGGGAAAGTACTGGAATCTACGTGAATCCACAAATTTTCTACCACTCAGTGTTCCCCCAGGTCTCCCAATAAAAATGGTACCTCACTCGCGTGGGTGGGTCAAGTACCCGCGACAGGCAAGGGCCCAAAACGTATTGAGGAGACATCAAAATGACCTATCACAAAACAGCCTGGTTTTGCAAGGGGAGTCACCTGGGTTTTTGGCCCCGGGCTCGGCGGTCATCTTTGGAAACCTACCAAACCCACACATTTCTGAAAACTACACACTCCGGGGAGTCCATCCAGTTATGGCTTGCGTGGGTCCCCCAACATTTCCTACCCAGAATCCCCTGCAAACCTCAAATTTAGCTGAAAAAATCCCTAATTTCTCAAATTTCTGCGTGGGAAAGTTCTGGAATCTACGTGGATCCACAAATTTCCTACCACCTAGTATTTGCCCCGGTCTCAAGATAAAAAATGTTACCTAACTCGCATGGGTGTTTCATGTACCCGTGACAGGCAAGGGCCCAAAACGTATTGAGGAGACATCAAAATTACCTATCACAAAACAACCTAGATTTGCAAACCCACACATTTTTGTAAAGTAGACAACCTGCGAGGTTCCAGAAATGTTTGGGTTTGGTAGTTTCCCGAGATGGCCGCCGAAACGGGGAACAAAAACCCAGGTGACCCCCCCTTGCAAAACCAGGTTGTTTTGTGATAGGTCATTTTGATGTCGCTTCAATAGGTTTTGGGCCCTTGCCTGTCACGGGTACTTGACCCACCCACACAAGTGAGGTATAATTTTTATCGGGAGACCTGGGGGAACACTGTGTGGGAGGAAATTTGTGGATCCACGTAGATTCCAGGACTTTCCCACACAGACATTTCAGGAAAAAAAGTGATATTTTCAGCTAAATTTGAGGTTTTCAGGGGATTGTGTGTAGGAAACGTTAGGGGACCCACGCAAGCCATACCTCGCTGGACACCCCAAGGTGTCTAGTTTCTAGAAATGTGTGGGTTTGGTAGGTTTCCCTTGATGGTCGCCAAGCCCAGGGCAAAAAACTCATTGAACCACCCTTGCAAAACCAGATTGGTTTGTTATAGGTAATCTTGATGTCGCCTCAATAGGTTTTGGGCCGTTGCCTGTCACGGGCCCTTGACCCACCCACGCAAGTGAGGTACCATTTTTCTTGGATGACTTGTGGGAATGCGGGCTGAGTTGAAATTTGTGGATCCATGCAGATTCCAGAACTTTTCACAACAGAAATGTGAGGAAAATGTGTTTTTTAAAAAATTTTTTAGGTTTGCGAGGGATTCTGAGTAACAGAACCTGGCGAGAGGCAATCAAGTCACCCCATACTGGATTCCCCTGGGTGTATAGTGTTCAAAAATATATTGTTTTGCTAGGTTTCCCTAGGTGCTGGCAGAGCTAGGGTTAAAAAACTACAGCTAGGCATTTTGCCAAAAAAGGGTAATTTTTCACTGTGAAATTGTGGTGTGTGCACGTTGCGTTTTGCTCCCTTTTCTGTCTCAGGCACTGGGGTCTACCCACACAAGTGAGGTACCGTTTTTCTTGGAAGACTTTGGGGAACGAGGGGTGGGTGGAAGTTTATGGATCCACGCAGATTGCAAAACTTTCCACCACAGAAATGTGAGGAAAATGAGTTTTTGGGGATAATGTTTTAGGTTTGCAAAGGGATTCTGGTTAACAGAACCTGGTGAGAGGCAGTCAAGTCACCCCATCCTGGATTTCTCTGGGTGTCTAGTTTTCAAAAATGTTTAGGTTTGCTAGGTTTCCCTAGGTGCCGGCAGAGCTAGCATTCAAAAACTACAGCTAGGCACTTTGCCAAAAGATGGTGATTTTCCAGTGTGAAATTGTGTGTGTCCACGTTGCGTTTTGCCCCGTTTTCTGTCACAGGCACTAAAGTTACCCACACAAGTGAGGTACCGTTTTTCTTGGAAGACTTTGGGGAACGCGGAGTGGGTGGAAATTTGTGGATCCACGCAGATTCCAGAACTTTCCACCACAGAAATGTGTTTTTTTGACAATTTGTTAGGTGTGCAAGGGATTCTGGGTAACAGAACCTGGTGAGAGGCAGTCAAGTCACTCCATCCTGGATTCCCCTGGGTGTCTAGTTTTAAAAAATGTATAGGTTTGCTAGGTTTCCCTAGGTGCCGGCAGAGCTAGGGTTCAAGAACTACAGCTAGGCACTTTGCCAAAAAAGGGTAATTTTTCTCTGTGAAATTGTGGTTTGTCCACGTTGCGTTTTGCGCCGTTTTCTGTCACAGGCACTAGACCTACCCACACAAATGAGGTACTGTTTTTCTTGGAAGACTTTGGGGAACGCGGAGTGGGTAGAGATTTGTGGATCCATGCAGATTCCAGAACTTTCCACCACAGAAATGTGAGGAAAATGTGTTTTTTTTAAAAAATGTGTTAGGTTTGCAAGGCATTCTGGGTAACAGAACCTGGAGAGAGGCAGTCAAGTCACCCCATCCTGCATTCCCCTGGGTGTCTAGGTTTCAAAACGGTATAGGTGTGCTAGGTTTCCCTAGGTGCCGGCAGAGCTAGGGTTCAAAAACTACAGCTAGGCACTTTGCCAAAAAAGGGTAATTTTTCCTTGTGAAAATGTGGTGTGTTCACATCGCAGTGTGAGCCGTTTCCTGCCGTGAGCACTATGCCTAACCACACAAGTGAGGTACCATTTTTATCGGGAGACCTAGGGTAATTCAGATTTGTAAAGTAACTATTATTACCTATTGACTTTTGGTGCATTTCTGCCTTCCAAATGAAAGACAATGCATAAAAAAAGAAGTCATTTTGAAAAATGATCGATAATTCTCATGCTAGTAGGAGTATTCCCAATTTCGGAAATGTGCAACTATCTACTGTTTTTAAACCCTATATTTTGTTCCCATTTCAGAAATACATAGGTGTCTTTCATACCGATTTTTCCATGTGTACCTTTTCCCAGAATAATTGCTATATATCAGGTACATAATAAAAAAGTTGCTGCTCAGTTTTTGGCTCTGGGTTCGTCGGGTTCTTGGTGAACCTACAAGTCCTATATATTCCCCCAACCAGTGAGGTCCAGCGGATGTAATGGTATATTGCTTTCAAAGAGCTTTCATAATTAGAAGAAGTTACAGGTGAAAACCTTGACACAAAAGGCTGTTTTTTCAACTAATTTAAACATTTTCCTATATTTAACTGTTAGTTTCTATAAAGAAACCTTGAAGGATCTACACAAATGACCCCTGGCTGAATTCTGAATTGTGTCTACTTTTCCAAAATGTATAGCTTTCCAGGACCCATTATTGCTTTCATACCCATTTCTACCATTAACTGGAAAAGCACAAAAAATAGCAAAAATAGGCAATGTCCCAGAAAAATGCCAAAACTGTGTAAAAATATTTGGTTTTCTGACAAAAGTCTGCTTGTCTCTGAAAGCTGGGAAGATGGTGATTTCAGCACCAGAACCCCTTTTTGATACCATATCCAGTGAAAAAAACAGACGCGTTCATCTGTAGCTCTTTTTTTGTATTTTTCCCCCCAAAAACAAAATTTTGCTGTATTTTGGCTAATTTCGGTGTCCCCTCCAAGGGAATCCACAAACCCTGGGTACCTTTAGAATCCCCATGATGTTGGAAAAAAAGTACGCAAATTTGGCGTGGATACCTTATGTGGTCAAAAAGTTACAGGGGCCTAAGCGCAAACTACCCCAAATAGCCAAAAAAAGGCTTAGCAGAGGGGGGGTGGGAGGTTAATGCCCTGCAGCAAAGGGGTTACATGGGAGGAATTTAAAGTGAAGAAAAAACTTAATCAAAGATTTAGACTTAATTGGCTTAATTGAAAGTGGGAAAAAACATTAAAATTGAATGTTTCATAGAACTATTTTTCTTTCCTTTAAATTTTTCCCATTTAAAAATGAGGACTGTATTTTTTAGTTATAATTATGGCACAGTGCTGGCTACTGAGAGCAAGAGGCATGCTGAACTTTAAAATGAAGAGTCAACCAACTGATTAAAGTAACTTTTCATTTTCATTTTCTACCCTGGGTCATAAATCTGACTCTAGCACAGCTCATTATCAGGCCTAAGTGCCCCTGTTCAAAAATCTGACTCCAGCACTGCTCATTATGAGGCCTTTCTAATAGCAGCCTGAAGAAAATAATGTAAAATAAACACAGCCTTTCCTCAACTTCAAAAGAAGAATGTGACTCTGTGCTTTAATTTTGTTTTTTAACTTACGACTGAGCTATTGCAATTGACTGGTTGGAGAGACCTGCCTTAGATAGAGAAATGCAGGAATCTTTCTGCATGTTTCTACATGTTCTGATCTACTGCAACTTTTTTTTTAACTAGTTTATATTCAACTGTTTCTAATATCTGTTTGTAATAAATATCTATTAGGTTTTTGATGTGTTTAATTTTGAAATGGAAGTTTTTTTTTCTTTGTGTTTGCAAACATGCTCACTGTTTTATATGAAAGCGCTTGCACACATTTTAAGTGGTTTGTGGGAAAGGCAATGGTGTGACCATGTATTATAAAGGATAAAGTACTCCTTGGTATACATGATAAGGATATTGTGAGTCAACTTGGAGTTCCACAACCTTATAAAGAAACTTGTCTTTGGGCCCTTTCCTCTACATAGTTTTGGAACTCTTTGGTGACTTGCAATATCCTTATAATGCATGGCAGGGTATACTTTATCCCTTATGTAATCAGAGCCCCAGAAATAAATGTAACCAAGCAGAATTTAATGTGGCATGACCCATGAAAATACACACAGTGATGTTAAATTTGAATAACAAACTAAGTGGATGCAGTTTAGAGCCAATGGGGGCTCCACAACTGCAGAACAAACAGACAGTGTGCAGCACTGCGGGCACACCAGTGTTTCCCACAGTTACAATTGATGCTGCCCATGTTTTCAGAAATTTATGTTGAGATCTATGGAGATATGTTCAAAATTCCATGGAAAAAGACGGAAACTGTGTGAGAGAAAATAGAAATCCGCCAAAGATCAGAGGAAATGTATATTAATATTTTTTCATGTAATGCCGAAATCATAAAAATAAACAATCTCCTTAATCGCTGTCTTTACTTATATTCAACCTTCTTGAATATAGTTTTGTAAAGCAAATAGTAATAACAAATGTAAGAGTGACTGACCAGCACACTATCAATTGTACAAAAGAATGTGTTTCAGATTTGTTTGGGAAAAGAGCAGTTTCATCACTTGTCTGAACCTGGCCTTCTTGTCTGTAGCCTCTGTTTTTGATGACATTGGTACATAGAGAAGCCCTAATAAGTATTTGTTGCCTAATCCAAATGCAAGAGAACAAACAATACTCTTCCCATAGCTTGGATACCAACAAAAGCTACAATCTCTGCTCACACTCTTAATGTCTAAGCTTGACTATGCCAACTGCCTATACATTGGCACCACCAATTTCATTATATGCAAAGTACAACTAATGCAACAAAATGATTTTGCAAGACTCGTTCTAGACTTTTGATCAAAGGAACACATGACCCTAATCCTGCAGTCACACTACTGGCTACTCGTAGCAAGAAGAGCAATGTTCATGGTGTCCTACCTTGTCCACGGAGCCTTCCAAGGAAAAGGACCTCTAGACCTACAACTTAAACTCAAGCAATAGAAACAAAATAAGACACTGCTCCAGGCTTACACCAATTTTTATGACACCTTACTATAAGAAACCCAGAGGAGGTATCACTTTTTTAGTACTAGCCACCAAACTTTGGAACTCATAACCAGGCAACATTTTAAACATTCTGTAGCATATAGACTTCCAGACGAGAGTTGAAAGCACTCCTTTTTCCAAGTTAACAACATCACCCCCCAAATCTGACATAGAACCCAGAATAAGAATCACGACTTCAAGTAAAGTCTACAGTCTAAACTCCACAGATTTGGAACGGCCTAACCAGCACCTATTTCTATGTCCAAGTAAGTTATGAAGGACTGCCCTGAGACAAGCCTGGGTATTATATACTAATGTAAATTCATGTATAACCATCCTGGCGCACACTATTACTAATACTATAAAACTCAGCAGTTGGGCGGACGATTGTAGTTCATAGAGAATCTGCTACAGTTCTTGTCTGTCATCCAGTACTGATCCAGTTCACAGCAATAAACCACACTTCACCAACTTAATTGGCGTGGAATAACTGAGGAGATCTGTCACCAACTGCTGACCAATGGAAGACATTAATTTTGTCCACCACTTTGAGTCCCAACTAGCTACATACTATGGCGGCTTCTTGACATCCCACAATGACCCTCAAAAACGGGATGATAGCAACAAAGTCTATTCCAGCAAAGCTCCTCTCCAGTTCTCCCTTCATCTTATGCCCGCTTAAGATCATAAACATAAAACAAAATATATCATTATCATCAACACTTTATTTCACATTTAAAATCAAATGGATAAAAATTACAAACACAGGCAGACGCACATTTCAATAAATGAACATAGAAAAAGCATGTATCTTAAAAACTTTTCCATAAAATTCTAAAATCATAAAAATAGCATACATCATCTAGATAATTCATTTATATTATTGAACATTAAAATGTACTTTTCTAGGCTTGTTACACATGCATTGAAATTTAATCACATGTTTGCTAAACAACAGGTTTTTAAGGCGAAATTCGTATTCCTAAAATAATCAAGGACTGTCTTCCTACGCAATTCTGTCCCCAAAACATGTTCCCCAGAACCATCACATCCAGCCTTAGAAACCTCTTCAGAACTCTGGAGAGTGGACGCTGAAAAAAGGGTCTCCAAGTTTGGCGTGCTTTCCAAATCAAGAAATGGACTATCTGTGATTTCCAGAATCTGGGCAAACTCCTGATATGCCTCCTCTGAATCAGAGAGGCTTAATAAGGCGTCACTCCTTCCCCCTCCAGGAAAGCGATCCAGAGAGGAAGGACGACGCTTAGACCCTGTGGGAAAAGAGGGATCCGATACTTGTTTAGAGGTACGTGATTTTCTCCTATTTAAAGTCTCAGTAGAACACCCATGATCCATTTCTTTGTCCTAACTCTTGTCCACAGCAGGAGGGCCTACTTTCAAAACTGGGGATTTTGCTGCTTTTTTCACTGCCTTTACCAATCGCTGCTGTTTAGGAGCTGGCTGCACTGTTTGGGAAATAACCAAAAAGATTGTCTCAGGCAAAACCGTAAGTGAATCCTCAGAAGTGGAGCGTGCCTGGTCAGTACCCTGAGAGGGGGCTGGACCTGACTCAGTTGGTGATAGACCAGCACGCCGCACCTTTCTATCCAACTCCTCCTGTTTAAGGCGCAGAGTTTCAGCACGTTCTGTCTGTGTTTCCTCTGCCTGTTGGGACTGTAAATCGGGGTCTATTTCTGGCAAGGGATCCTCATCATTCTCCTCATCATTCTCCTGAGACACCCCGCATCTCCGCATCTCTATGCCATCTATATCCCCAAAATCTCAGAGTCAGTAACATCCTGGCCTGCATCAGAGATGGCCGGTGCAGCGTGTGGGGAGGATGGGGGGGAGGGTGGAGGACCCTGCGCACTGGCAGCTGAAGCATAGGAAAACTTCCCTTTAGGGCAGGTCTTAAACAGATGTTCTGTTCTGCCACATAGGTTACATTCTTTGGGGACCACACAGTCTTGCACTTTATGATCTGCGCCCCCACAATTCCTGCAAATCATGCCAGAGCACTGTTCTTTAGTATGGCAAAACTGCTGGCAAAGTCTGCAGAATAGGGGCTGCCCTAAATACACCAAGAAACCCTTATTTACCCACAGGGAGAAAGTCTGTGGGGGGTGCACCAAGCCCTGTATACCAGTTGGGTCTTCCTTAAACGTGACTGCATATTTCCTTTTCCCATTCCATATTCCACAAATAATTGTTTTTTTTTGCCCACCCCTGATGGTACTGCAGTAACGTTCCAAAAACACCTGAATCAACCTTGGATCAGTATATGGGTTGTACATGTGTACCTCAAGAATAACTTCCTTTGGGGCAGACATGAAAGTAACAGTAAGGCCACTGAAAGACCTGCTGTCCTTACGATCTGTCAAATGCTGCAAAAAACTCTAATAAATAGAGTCACTCGAGAAAGTCACATCATAAATGCCTCTGGTAGAAAATTACTGTATACACTCCACAGCACATTCTGCAATGCTGCATTCCTTATTAATAATCTCATCCACTAGAAATGAAACATTTTTCTCCTTGCGGTGCACTTCACTTACTTCAATTTGCACAGTGTTTGGCACAAAATCAAAGGTACGGGTATTACCCGCCATGAGGGAATATGAGGCCATAATGGAGACTTCTAGCAGTCACACCATGCGCCACGTAAGTGGCAGTATTAAAGACAGAAAGGGCAGCGGTGGGATTAAATCAAAGAAGGCTGCCACCTCACTCTGCCTAAACCTCTGTCGCCAAAAGGGAGGGGGGGAGGAGGGAGCAGGGAGCAGAGGACAGAGGTGTGCTGCAGCTCACAGCTGTGAAGAAGCAGGTGAAAGTCTGTGCGAGGAGGAGGGCAGAGCCCCCACCTCCGAGTCCTCTCTGCAGCTCCTGTCTCAGCACGAGAAACGAAAACAATGCCTCAGTTGTACCTCTCCGCAGTGCTTTAAATGGGCCGGTACTCACCGGTACTGAGTACCGGCACTTCCTAAATTTATCACTTTGAGTACCGGCACTTCTCTACTGCCCGAGGAGAGTACCGGTACTCATGAAAAGGTCTGCTCGTGGCTGTGCTTGTGGGCCGGAGTGGGACATGTCACTGGCAGCCGAGTCGCTGCTTCTGCAGCCCCCTCCCGCCCATCAGAGCCCCAGCTGAGCTATTCAGCAGGGCTCTTTTAAATAATGTCCGATGCTCGCCGTCATGCTGTGCTTGACAGAGATGGGTGGAGATTCATTTTACCTGCTAGTGTGCGCGCGTGTGCTTTTCAAAGCGCAGCACTTCAGGTAGTGAAAGAAAGTCAGAGCAGGGTAAACGGCGGCGGAATTTCACACGTCCTTTCTCTTGATGTGAGTGTTAATGCCCTGTCTGGGCATTAACCCTACAGTTAGATTGACGCTCCAGGGGCCTCTTCGATCGCATTGTCTATGCGATCGAAGAGGCCCCTGGAGCGCTAATCTAACTGTTTTCTGCACTGAGGCGCCCACCTTCCTAACGCCAAATGCCTCAAGGTCTGTTTCTTATATGCCCAGGCTGTGGCAGGATGTTGCCTTTCCTGCCAGCCAGCCAGTGCACCAATGAAATTCCCCTGATGCATGGAGTTGGAATTTAATGTGCAAAATAAAGGCTACGCCCTGGTTAAAACACCACAAGTGCTTTTTTCCTGAGAGCCCGCTGGTGCCTGTTGTGGTGGTGGATGGCGACTTGCACGTTGTGCTCCTCGCACTATATTTATACTGTGTGAGGAAGAGCTGGCAGCGAAAGACTGCCTCCTTCCTAAAGAAATGTAAATGTGGTGAATAAGTTAATTAGCAAAGCTAAAGGTCTCCTGGAGGACACTGTATGGCTTTGGTTTGGAATGGAAACGGTTACAAAAGGCTTACACTAGTTTCCAACCATGTTTGGTAATGTGTTTGTGTTCTGGATTTTACACGACACAGAGCATTTACCATATCAGCAGAAGAGTACTCTAACACTAGGATACTTGCAACCTGCAGTGGGTCCGGGTTCAGCACCTGCACACCTCCTCCTGACCTCTGCCCCAGACTCATCACGCCATTGTGAGTCTCATGGTGGGAGCAGAGGGCACAGGCAGAGACACTGCACCAGGGCTCGCTGTCTGACTCCCTGAGGAAGAGACAGGCCAGAGATCCCCGCGGTGCCAGCCAGCAGCTCCTTGGTGGATCGTTCTGACAGCTGTAAAGAGATAATTTAATATTCTCCTGCTGCTGACATTTAAAATGTTTGTTACGAAAATTATTATGGGGCTCCAGCACGGCAGGGGGCCTTGCAAATGGGCACACTAGAGTCTGGGCTTAATATGCACTACGTTTTGTCTAAACTAGCAGTTTTGGCAATCCCCTGGCAGTGGCAATTAAAAAAGCCATATTGAAGAGTATAACATGGCTTTTAACATACCGAAATCTTTTGTGTGTCTGCTTATGTTTGTCTGTTTGCCTGCATTTGTAAGCCTGTTTTTTTAAAGCAAAAAAAGTGAGAGAGAAAGAATTAAGAAACTCTCAGGAGTTATTTTAAAGAAAATGGGTGGCCCTTTGTGTGTACATGTCTGCTCGGCGACAAAGGTTCATAAATAACAGTAGGGAGGGTTGGTGAGTGAGTGAGTGGATGGGTGGATGAGTGAGCCAGGGTGGATGTGCAGATGAATGGATGGATGGATGAGTGAATGGATGGGTGAAAGAGGGTGGATGATTGGATATAAGGGCCGATGATGGGTGGGTAAGTTAAATATTGGATGGATGAATGAAAGGTAGAGAGGATGGATGAAAGGGGGGATAATGGATGAGTGAAAGGAGGGATTGGTTGAAAGGGTGGATGGAATGAAAGGGCGGATGGTATTAAGGAGTGAAAGGGTTGATGGATAGATGAGCGAAAGGATTGATGGATGAGTGAAAAGGTGGATAAAGAGATGGATGAGTGAAAAGATTAATGGATAGGTTTAGGGAAGGATGGATAGGTTTGGATATGAAAGGTGGACAGACGGAATGGTGAAAATCAACTGAATGATGGATGAAAAACTGAATAGACAACAGAATGTAAATGGTGAACATCAGCAGGTAAATGGTTGGATGAAAGGATGAATGGATAGATGGATGGAAGAGACAAGAGATATGTTCTGGGGAGGGTCATGATGATTTGCTTGGTGCCATAAGAGCTTTGGTTCGAAGTGGGGATATTTTCAGTTTCTTCCTACTCACTTGCTCAAAAATATATAGTATTGTGCTAAACAACAGCAATTGACAGTATGGCATTAAGAAGGTGTAACTATTGCAAAACAAAGGAAATGTTAACATATTATTGCATTTCTCTTTCATTTTGTGTAATGAGTTAACCTGCTTTGTTTATATAAATACATTTATCATGTGTTTTGCTGTGTGATGCAACTATTATAGAAGTCGTTAAGTATCATCATGTCCTGCCCTTAGCCCCGCCCCTAGCCCCGCCCACTCACTACACCTCTTGCGCATTTTAATGAGTACCTGCACTTATTTTTTCCCATTTAAAGCACTGACTCTCCGACAAAAGGTGTAACAGTTCTGTGCCGAAGGGCACCACGGCCCCCCAGCGGAGGTTCTCTGTACGAACGCCTCTACTTCAACAATGAAGTCGTAGCACCTCCTCATGAATGGAATAGAGAATGAGGGAAGCCTGGGCCCGGCCAGGCCAGCTGGTCTCCTGCTGTATCTGCTACAATGTTGCAACACGCCTTCGTAGTCTGGGATCCACGTTCAGCGGCTGCAGGCTTCTACTCAGAGAAAGCTCCACAGGTCTCCCACCAGCTTGAGGCTTCAGCCAGGTCCTGGGCAAGCCAGGAGTTGCAGGCCCGTCCTTGCCGCCTTAGGGATTCCCTAGTGACCATTCCCCATTGATGGCCTGTCCACCTCACGCAGGAGTGTCAGCCTTGCTCCAGACAAGCCAGGGTATGAAGGCCCAAACCCTCAGGATTAGTGAGACAGGAAGTCTCAATATCCAGCTCACCTTCACCCCTAGTGACGCAGCCTGGCTCCAGTCAAGCCAGAGTGACACAGGCCCAGTCCTTCAGGGATCAGGAGTCACTTCTAGCAGTTCAGCACCAACCAAACAGTACTTGGTCTTTACATACTAAAATGCATATAGTCATTTCACAAAAGCGAAAATGGAAATTTAGCAAGCAGTGAGATTTTGGGATCCTCCCTAACCCAGGGAGAGAAACAAGCAAATGCATAAAACAAAGAGCACATCTTGCTGAATGATTCGTTGGTGGTCCCAACCTCTTAGGACCAACCCAAGCAAAGTTATGGGCAAAAATACAATCCCAACCAAAGGCCTTACAAGGCCCTACAAAGTATTATGGGAAGAGATTATCAGTGGCCAGTGCATGATATAGTATCCAATATCAAAATAATTCTACAAAGAGCTGCAGTTCAACTAGTCGTTACTAGGTGTCCCTTACAAGTCAAATGCAAAAGCATTGAAATTATTACATCAAGCTGGGGGCAGGAAAACAAAGGTTTATTCCCACTACGCAGGATCATTTCTAAAGCTCTCACCTGGTGGGAGCAGAGCAGACAGGCCTTCCACGCCTGCGCTCTTGCGAGCAGGAATAGCATGTCTGCTCCTACCTGCTGGGAACATTGAAAATGCTTCCGCAGGGTAGGAGCAGGCATTTGTTGAAACTACTATGTCCAGGGGATGGGGTCCCTGTGACATAGTAATTGAGCAGGCCTCAGAAATGGGGTCCCAAAGGCCTTTACAGACTTGTGTATATATGTATGTAGGTGATTTATAAAGCGCCGCTGTTACTCCGAGGAGTGTCCTGGCGCTATAGAGGTGGTGCTGACTACAGGCAGAAAAGGGGGGAGAGCCTAAATTGAGGAGAAAACCCAAGTCTTCCTTTTTTTCCGAAAGATCAGTGTTTTCTTTATAGCCCTAAGGGTCAGTGGCACCTCAGAGTAGGGCCTAGAAATTAGAATGCTCTGCAGCCCGCTCTCGTCTTCTTAGTCCGAGGGACAAAGGCCAGGCAGAGATTTCTGAAGTAAAGGTGTCTCTGGGGACGATAGTGCTTGATTGTGTCTTGAAGATACCTCGGGTCTGTCCCGTAAAGTGCTTTTTGGTTTTTAAGCAATATTTAAAAAGTAATCCTCATCATAACTGGAAGCCAGTGTAGGCTGTGCAGGAGGCTGGAGACATGAGAGTGATGTGGGAGTCCAAAGATGGTACGTGCTGCTGCTTTCTGAATTAACTGCAACCTGTCTATCAGGTATTTGGTTAACCCAGCATACAGGCTATTTCGATAGTCCAGCCTTGAGGTAATAAAAGCCTGAGTTACCATTTGTCTGGCCTGAAAGGAAAGAAGAGGGAAGAATCGCCTAAGGACGCAGAGGAGAGCAATGCCGGTGCCCACCACAGAGTTGATTTGAGTATGAAAAGATAGTTGCTTGCAGAACTTAAAGCTCAGGTTTTTTACCACATGATTTGTTAATGGAGGAGGAGGGGCATCCTTTGGCCAGAAAGATTCCCAAGGTGTCTTGGTCTCAGGGCCAAAGAAAAGAAGCTCGGTCTTGCCTTCATTACATTTAAGTTGGTTATTGGATAGTCATCTAAATTTTGCATTTAGGCACTCACAGATTTTCTCAGCAGGGAAGGCCTCATCCTTCCCCCAGGAGAAAAGGAGCTGGGTGTTGTCAGCATATGACACTATTTTTGCACCCTAGAGTTCTACTAAGGGGGCCAGAAGAGAGAGAGATAGATATTAAATTGCTTCTGGCTCAGAACTGAGCCCTGAGGCCCTTCAACATGCAGTTTACGGGGTAGCGAAGAAAGGTCTGCACCAAACCTCCTGGCCTCTGTCTTCCCAAATAAGAGGCAAGCTATTTCCAAGCCAACCCTGAGATCCCCATAGACTTAATACGGGCTAGAAGGTTTGAGTGAGATATAGTGTTGAACGCTGCAGATAGATTGAGTAACACCTGTAACGCTCTGTCGCATCTGTCCGTGTGCAGGCGTATAGAATTGAGTACTTCCAGAAGTCCTGACTCAGTACTGTAGTTGACCTGCGCCTGACCCAAGACCACCTCTCCTTCAGGAAGAAGCTCAAGACCTGGCTGTTCGAGCAGTAACGGCACCCCCCCCCATACCAGCGCCTTGAGACCCTACGGGTGAGTAGTGCGCTATATAAATGACCTGATTGATTGATTGATTGATTGATTGATCGGAAACCATATTGACTTGTGTGCATATATTATTACTCTCTAAATGTGTGGAGATCTGATGATTAACCTCTACCGCGCTACCGTGTTTTCCCGCTGTGCGCTGGAATTTGAAAAATGCGCGGTTTGTGACAAAGCCAGCTCGTCATCCGCGTAGCGCAGGTAACGCCCATGACGAGCTGGCTTTGGCGCTGAAGGGGTTAACATGTTTCTTGAGTACTTTCGCTAGAGCAAGGAGAAGGGAAAAGGGTCGATAGTTTATTGGATCGGTTTGGTCTGCTTGTGGTTTTTTTCAACAGTGCTAACATTTTTGCTTGTTTCAAATCAAAATTTTCTTGGCTAGTGACCGGGATGAATTACACAATTGATGCACAGGTGGGGTGATGGCCTATGCCCCACAAGCCAAAAGAGAGGCAGGGTCCGGGTCTGAGGGGGAGCCATATTTTAGGCAACTAATGGCTTGAAAAGTATCTTCCACAGAGATGGACGTGAAAGAGTCTAAGCAGCCTGTAAGTTCCTTTGTGCTGACCTTATCCATACAATTGTTAGATTTTGGTGGTGGGAGGCTAAGATGAATGGAGGTTAGTTTGTCTTAAAAGGTGCTAGTAAGTTGTTTGTACCATTTTTTTGAAGATGGTTTAGATTTAGCCTTTGCTTCAGGCCTGGTGAAAGATTTGACTATTTTAAAGATCTCCTTAGAGCAGTTGCCGGCAGTAGAGATTTTAGCCCCGAAATAAACTTTTTTAGGTGTTTTAATCTCCTTATGCCGAGGAAAAGAAGGAAAGAAGGGGGTTGTGAAACATAGAAAGGAGAGAAAGACAATAAGGACAACAAAAACGTGATAGGTAACAAGAGGGGAGGGAAAAAGATTGAAAGTGACAAGGAAAAGACTAATTAGAAGACTAACAGGGCAGCACCAGACACACTAGGTCAATGGGTTAACCTCCTACGGACCCAATGCATTAGTACATTAGTTAAGTGGCTTCACAAATGATTGCTGGATAAGAGCTGTAATCTGAATGAGGGGGTTTATTTTGTAGTTGTGTTCTTCAAATACAACAAATTGAAAACTTGAATAAAACAATTTTTTTTTAAAAAGGGGATAGGAAAGAGAAAGGTGACAACCAAGGAGGTCAGAGATAATTAATGAGATGAGTAGGAGAGAAACATATAGATTTGATGGAGAAAGGGTAAAATGAGGGAGAGAGGACAGGGAGATTAGAAAGAGTATGAGGAACAGAGAACGTAAGGATGTAGATTGAAGAGAGGGGGCAGAATGAATGAGATGTAGAGGAGAGCGGAAAGGGAGAAAGAAGAATGGGAAAGATTAAGAGATGCAAGGACAGAAGGCGAAAACTTTTACAAAAGGGAGGAGAGGGATAAGGACAAGCAAGAGAGATAGGGATAGGGATAAGAAAAGGTGTGAGGAGGAGACAAGAGTTTCATGATGATAGTGAAGAGAGAAGAATGATACGTAGGATGATTAGGGAATAAGATTCAGTGTCACTGGGGATCAGAGGTGCGAGGAGCCCACTGTACCCCTGTAATGGGTGTCTTTTAATACCAACCCAATGGTGAGGGCGCAAGTCAATCTATTTCTGGCTTAGATTAGGGCCTATGGTACCCTTGCTATGCCAGCAATGTTGGTAGCTTGCATGCAGCACATACTTACATATTAAGTTGTTGCTTGTATTCACTGCACACAGACTTGACTGTAGTGCACAAAGAACATTTATTGCCACACATGAAGGGAAAAAAATGGAGGGAGCAATGGTTATGACTCCCAGAGATAAGAATGCCTTGGATTTTTGATTGGTAATAACAAATTGGCATGTGTTTCCTCCATGGCCTATTGCAGTTTTCCCTATGTTAACTTAATTGTAAATGTTGTAGGCAGCATTTTCGTATGCACCTGTTGCTATATAAACATGCTTGCTTTTGTGCTACATTGTACTTTCACACGGAACCTGCATTCGTTTTCCTGTTCTATTCTTTTCGTGGGTTTTAGTCTGATCACCAAAGAAAAGGTCAAACAACCATGCCCCATGTTATTCTCTCTGGCCACGACTAGCACCTAGACATAACATGAGAACGCAGCTGCTATTTGTGAACACACATGTCTTGTCATGTAACTGAGCAACAGGGTTTAATCAAACACACTGAGTGAGGGTTCTGAGATAAGATTGCTACATCAGCTGTGATGTAGAACGTCCATCTGTGTATGCTATGGTACATGGTCTGCCACAAATCACTGAGATCTTTGATATATAATCATTTAGTTTCGGTAGAAGGGGAGAGGTGTTTAGGCTACTTTGTCTTATAACATGACAGGGATTTTTATGATGTATGGTTTATTGACCATGCAAACAGTAGCTTTGGTATGCATTTGTTTTCTAGAGAGCAACAGCACAGGTGCACCACAATAAAATTTGGAAAATGTTATTTTATAAAATCCACGATCAAAACGTATTCTTCCAAAAGTTTCTTCTTTATTCCATATATTTATTTTAAAAACGTGATCTAGTAATCAAGACACAGCTGACGCGTTTCATCCTTGTCAAAAGGACTTCTTCAGGGCGAGATGAGTCTTTTACACTGTCATCATTGGTAAATAAACCACATGGTTACCCAAGAGTACAGTAACCAGTTGCTTGCATCCTTAATATATAGAATTTAAGGTTTTGAATGGCACCCTAATCTATTAAGATAAGGGTGATTGGGAATATAATAACTCACAAGAAGAACAGTCCAAAGACCCAGGTCAGGAAAACTTGATGAATTATGACCAAGGATGCACAGTTGCAACACCGACCAGAATCAGCTGACATCCTCCTCATCGATGGCAGGCTCATAGGTACTGATGTGGTATGGCAGAGGTCTTCAAACTTTTTTACTCTGAGCCCCCCCTAAGCAAACTGTTTTGAGGTCAGGCCCCCCTCCAAAATTTTATGGCAGGGATTGGGGGAGCGGGAGGGACATGACTGCATGCAGGGAGCAGGGCTTATGAGATGATTTCAGGAATACTTTTTCTCTAGCTTATGAACAACACTAAATATGAGACTTATAAAACAGCAAATGCATCAAACAAAAACAGATATTATCCCAAACAAACTGCTCCCCATAATTGGGGTGCTGTGAGCTCTCACACTCTTTGACCCCAATGCAACTATGCCTGCTGCACTAATGATAACTTCAGTCCTGCATAGCAGGCTATCTCCCCTGCATATTTGACCTCTTTCCCACCATGACAGATCATCACCTTGGTCGTAATGCTTGAAAGGGAAATAAGCTCTGATGCCCCGTTTTTAAAGGAAGACAGTCGTAACTGTGATGCAGTGGGCCCCTCGAATCCCTGGGACCCAGTCCTGCTGCATCTGCATCTTTAATGATCACCAGCAGTGGCACTCACACACTTGGCAGCAGTACCAGTTTCACTAATGAATGTCCCTTAAAAAAACAACTACTTATATTGTCCCCTCCTTTGGGGTCTCTCTCTGAAGAAGCTGTCTCTGGCCATTTGTAAACACAAAAATGAGTCCCCAAACAGTGCTCCCTATGCCGGGCCTTCTCTTTGAGAATATTTAAGAATCTTGCTCCTTTCTTCTGTCTCCTAGACCATTACTGTGAGGCCCCAGGGGTCGAGAGGATTAGGGCTCTTGATCTGAATGCAACCCTGCTGGCCTTCTACCTACCACCTCATGGACTCAGGTTTCACAATACCCCTGAATGGTTCATAGTGACTTTGAGAGGCCTCTTTCTGAAATCCAAAGGTGTGGTGGTAGTGCAGAAAGTTAAAAAATAAACCAGCCTTCTTACCAACCATTAATTGATTGAGTCACTTAAAGCCAAGGCCACTGGAATTATGTATGAGATTCTGCAGCAGCAGCGTTTTACACATAATTATCAGTTCACTGCATTTACTACATAATCTGCAGATTTCAACAACACAAAATGAGATTCTAGCTCAAACGGAACAAAAGTTAATTAAAGCATGACAAAGTGTTCCAGAGCAGTGGAAGCTCCTTTGCTAAGATAAACTGGTAATCTTGTAGTTGCTTACTGCTGTATTTGGGTGTTAAATTGGTACTAATGAAGTGAAATATTTACCCTGACAGTTTTACCTTGACTTAAAATGACAAAGTAATGAAGTAATGCTATGCTAACCACAAAATGTGGCATTGTGCTGCATAATTTACCTTTTCTTGCTGCTTATGTTAGTCAAACCTGCCGCATAATGTGGCCATCTTCTGAATAATTCCAGTGGATCTGCTTAAAGCTTCATGGTGGCAAAGATATATTATTTTTGAGATATAATGTAAGGGTATTAACAGCTGAGATCTGGAATAGTGGAGACACTTACAAAAATGTCTGCATTAGATACAGTTTGATTACTTATTACTAAAAAGTATATTTTGTAAGAACTTGTTTTATCTCAATCACTGCATCATTTTGCATTAGCCTAGCTTAGAGTATGTAAATACTGTTTTAAAATAATGATTTAAATATTCATAGTGCTTTCTGCCACAGGCTGGAACCTCATAGCACTATAAACAGGGCCACTGGAATTACGCGGCAGGAGAAGGCCAAATTATGCAGCATGGTTGACCAAATTCTGCAGCAAGCAATGGCGAATGATGCTGCATAATGCTGCATATTTAGTGATAGCATTATTCTTATCTTATCTTAGGGGAGACTTATATAGAGCTCTGTCACCATAGGTTTCCTGGCGCTGGGTGGAGCTGAGAGATGTTAGAAAGGGGGGCTAGCCAGACTGTGCAAAGAGATTGGTTTTAAGAAGTTTTCGGAATTCCAGCAGGGACATGGAGGATTTGAGCGATAACGGTAACTGGTTCCAGAGTTTGGGAGCCAGATGGGCAAATCTGCAGCCACCGTATTTTTTGAGTTTAATTGGGACTACAGTCAGAAGTTGACGATGGGAGGACCGTAGGTTACGTGCCGGACGATAAGGAGTAACTAGAGATCCTAGAAAGGCGGGGGACGTGCCAGTCACAGCTTTGTAAGTCAGGCAGCCGGTCTTGAATGCGGCTCTCTGTTCGACCGGCAACCAGTGGAGTTTGCAGAGCAGTGGTTTTGCAGACTGCCACTTTGGGATCTTATAGGCTAGTCGAGCCGCCTGGTTCTGCACAACTTGCAGCCTATGAAGCAGGTATTTGGGTAGGCCATGATACAGGGAGTTGGAGAAATCCAGGCGGGATACCACAAGGGCGATCAGGACTTGTATCAGGGCTGCAGGCGAAAGGAGGTGGGAAACTTTCCTGATTCTCCGGAGCTGAAACATACAAGAAGATACGACTGCACCAACCTGAGGTTTGAGGGAGAGCTCTGAGTCTATGATCACCCCCAGACTCTTTGCCGATTTAGCCGGGACGGGCGGAGGGCCCAACTCTGTAGGACAGAACTGGGGGCCCCAGTGGATGGAGCTACTGCCCGGGAGAATTAGTTCTGTCTTCCCTGGGTTCAGCTTAAGCTGATTGAGGTTCATCCATTGCTGGATATGTAACAAGACCGCCTGACAGTCGAGAGCTGCGTTAGAGGTGTTAAGAGGAAAGATGATTTGCAGGTCGTCTGCGTAATGGAAGCTCTTCAAGGAGAGGATGAGCGGGCGAAGATAAAGATTAAAAAGCAGGGGAGACAGAGAAGAACCCTGAGGTACGCCACAGATGGAAGGTTCCCTAGTAGTTGTGAAAGGACCCAGGTGAACAGCCTGGGTTCTACCTGTCAAGAAGGATTTGATCCATGCCAGGGCTGACCCCCGGATGTCGGCTTGTTCGACACGGAGGAGAAGGAGGTCATGGTCCACCGTGTCAAACGCTGCCGACAGGTCCAACAGGATCAAAGCCTGAGAAGACCCTTTGTCGGCATTGCTCCTGAGGGAGTCCATAACCGCCAAGATCACAGCCTCAGTAGAATGGGCAGGTCTGAAGCCGGCTTGGTTAGGCTCGAGAAAGCCGGTTGACTCGATGAACTGAGAGAGGCAACAGGTGACATGTGCCTCCAAGATCTTAGAGAAATAAGGCAGGAGAGAGATAGGCCGATAGTTGACAAGGTCCTCTGGATCGGCTCTGGGTTTTTTCATCAATGGTACCAAGACGGCCTCCTTAAAGGAGTTGGGAACAATGCCGGCCTCAAGAGAGGTGTTGAGTAGAGGCAAAATACAGTTCAGCAGAGCTAAGCAGATGTCCCTGAAGACAGAGGGAGGGCAACAATCATTGGGGGAGCCATATTTGACTCGAGAGGCAAGTTTGGCGAGGGAGGGAAAGTTAAGGAGGGGGAAGTGTGATAGTGAGCATGGGTTGCCAAGGGAGGGGGCAGGAGGAGCGGCAGGAAGGGCAGGGTGGATAGTGTTCTTGATCTTAATGATCTTTTCAGTGAAGAAGCTGTTTAAAGCATCACAAGAATGTTGGGTGGGGACCTGGGAAGGAAGGGTTCTGGCATCAGACGTCAACTCGCCCATAATTTTGAATATTTCCTTGGACTTGTTGGGGGCAACAGAGATTCTTTCGGAGAAGTATGAAGATTTCGCAGCTATGATTGCACTTTTGTATATTTTTCGTGCCTCAACGTAAGCCTCTCTGTCGGGTGGTAAGTAGAAGTGCCTCCATTTACGTTCCATCTGACGCAGTTTAAGCTGCTGGGATTTCAAGGAAGGATTAAACCACCTGTGTGACTTGCTGTGGCGAGAGCGGGGAAATTTGGAAAGGGGGCGAAAAGATCACTGGCTTTGGTGATCCAGCTAGAAAGATCGTTTTCCAAGGCCTGGACTGTCGCATTGCAGCGCGATGGAGGTTGAGTGTCGGCCAAGGAAGACAGAAAACCTTGCGAATCGAGGTTCACCCATTTGCGAGTGACCCCGCCTGCTACTGCAGGAGCTTTAACACGGCCCCTGATTGTAATCACCGTGTCGATTAAGTGGTGGTCCGACCAAATGCAGGGGGTAACCACAGGACAGGAGAGAGTGAGATTGTAGGCCCAGATGTGATCTAATATGTGACCCTTAACATGAGTGGGAGAAGAGACAAGTTGATTCATGTTGAAGTTAGAGAGAACTTCGAACAGCTCTGCCGCATGGGGGCCGGCATCGCTATCGTTGTACTAATAATTGAAATCGCCAAAGATAGCGAGGCGGGCCGATGAGGTGATCAAGTTGGCTAGTTGTTCGCTAAAAGTGGCAGGGAACAGAGGCATGGAGGACGGGGGCGATATAGGACGATAAGAGTAAGGGCTCCCTCTCCTGTTTCAAGACTGATGATAAGATTATCTACATCGACAAGAGTGAGGGATGATGTAGAGATGTTAAGCTCCTTCCGTATGACAGCTGCCACCCCGCCACCAGCACGTCCAGGGGGACGATTGATGTTTAACATATAGTAGTCAGGGGGAAGGGCTGCCAGAATATAAGGGAGGGAGTCATCAGTTAACCAAGTTTCAGTGATTAAGAGCATATCGGGGCGCTCATCAGTGAGTAGGATAAAAAGGTCAGCATGATTTTTTGCAAAGATCGTGTATTTAAGTATATGACACGTATACGAGGGTCTTGATTATCCGTGCATACTGGTGGATGGGCAGTAGGGTGAGGAGAGGAGGCTGTACGCGCAGTGCCCAATAAGGAAATGCGATCCAGACAGGCAGGGGGAAGGTTACAAAGTTTGGGCTGCAGGTTTCTCAGGGCAGAGGGAGTATATGTAATAATGGTGACAGGGTCCCTGGTCCCTGAGCCCGACCGAGCGCAGACGGGCGCAGACGGGCAGGACTCTGGCACGACTCCGGCCCGCAAAGCGCGTCCGCTGCGCGGAGGAGTGGACATCCCTTTTATGCGCAACTAGAGCGCGCTAAAACCCACCCACACACAAGATGGCCGCCGCAGTTCTGTGCCCAGGACCAACTCCACAGCTTCAATACTCGGCTGGGAGTGGCCCAGGGCAGCGGGGAAGAGGGGGGAAAGAGTCAGCAGGTCGAGCTTCTTCAAATCAAGCTATTTAGACCAAGTTGCGAAGTTAGTGAAAAATGCCGATTTTTGTGGTTATTTTAAGTTTTAAAAACAGGTAAAATCAATGCAGCACAGAATAGCACAACCTTCCGGCTTCCGCCTCAGGAGGGACTCAGACACACACAATTATTGCATTAGTTTGCAATTTTTACACTTGTTAACACTGTCCTGGCCTTTATTGCCCCTTATAAGTACCGCGTTAACACCCACATATAGCAATAAGCAACAGAAAGGTGACCAGTCAACCTTTAGAATGGGCCTTCCACTGTGAGGTAACACTTGTTGCTGCATTTTTAGTAACTTTTGAACTGTTTGAGCCCTCAAGCTTTTGTTTTAATCTGCAAATTATTCAGTAGAGGATGGGTTATGTGGAAAATGTGGGAAATCCTTACCCATGTGCTATGAGTGCAGGGTGAGTGTGAAAGAGAAGGGTGAAAATGAGGGGTGAGTTGTCTGAGTGCAGGGTGACACGAAGTAAATCAGCATGTTATTGACGGTGGTGGAGGGTTGCAGATATAAGTTAAACTATTGCTATTATGGCATTAATCAGGGATCGAGGGTGAAGGAAATAAATAATGTGCTAATCCGCGCGTAATAAATGCCCTACCAATGCCCTGCCCTACCAATCCTGCAACAAACTTCCAGTCTTATGATTAGAATTGCCAGGTCATTATTTTGATGTCGCAGACAGTACAAGAATAGTCACCTCAAGCCCTATTTTCAGCACTTATCTCTGCGTACTTCGAACAGCAAATATAAATAGAAAGCACTTTTAACTGTGTTCTAGGTCGGCCTGAATGATTCATGACTGATAGCAAAGTCAGAAAAGTCACATTACAAATTAATACATACTTTTTTATTTACAGCCCTATTTAGTGTCAAGGCAAGGTCTTTGCAGGCTCTTTAAACAGCACATGGCTGGCATTTTTTCTATTGGCAACCATTTTTTATATTCCTTTTTATGAAATGCATTTTCACACTACAGCAGTAAATGTAAAATACAAATGTAAGAAATAGGCAGTGTGGGGGCCCAGGCGGTACTGGAACCACAAACAGAACTAAGCCTCAGTAACCAGTTTACAAAGGTATGCAAATGGTCTTTAAAGACCTGGAAAGCTCGGGTATGCCGGAGATAAGACTCCAGACACTGCCCAGCCAAGTTCACAACAGCCGGCCTCACGTAAATGAAGCCTGGAAATGCAGCAAATAAACATCACCACACTTCCAGGCCATCTTCATTTACATGTACTTGCAGAAGCATTTGCGCCCCCCTGGGAACCCATCCACGCCCCCCAGGGGGGCGCGCCCCACGGTTTGAAGACCTCTGTGGTATGGCGACTCAGTCCCTATATGTCGATGTTCTATGGTCCCAAGTATAGTTCTGTTCGTGAGCCAAATCCCTGCAACAGAATCACCACAAAACTTAGTAGACCTATTCCTTTTGATGACGAGCCTCAAAGGTGCTTGCACTGTCTGCCGACCAGCTGTTACTTTTCTGTGCGCTTTTGGCCCCCCCCCAATCGCCATTGGTTCTCCCTTCCACCATTCTGAAATGCTGCCTTTCTATTGGTCCATTGCTCTTAATTGTCCCTCCTTGGAGGGCCTGTTTCAGCGGGCGGAGGCGATTTCACGAAGTGATTGTTTTTGTTGACCATTTTCCCTTTCTCTCCCTCTGCTGCTTCTCTCGTTTTCACTCGTTCTTTTACCCTTTCTATCTTTCACCTTTCTGCTCTTTTCTGCATCTCTGCTCTTTTGTGCCTTATTTCTGCCTATTTTCCCTTTTTTTCTTTATCCCTTCTTTCCTCCCTTTACCTTTCCCCGCCGCTGCTGCCCCCGCGGCCCCTCCCCCCCAGCACGACCGGCCCAATCCAGCTCCCCTCCCCGCTCCCGCCTCCCAGCTGTCCAGCCCTCCCCGACCCCTACTTAATGGCGGCCACTACTGCACCGAAGGCGCATCAAAGGCAAGCATGTCTGCGCCCGTCTGCGACCCGTCCGCGACCAGCACCAGGAACCCTGGACCTCCGCCCCGCCAACGCTACGACCCAGCAGCACTCCACGCACTCAACCCAGGCTGCAACAACAACTGCAAGCTAGCATCACCAGCCGACACCCATGGACCCTTCAGCTGTCACCGCTGCCGGCACACCTGCAGCACCGCCAAGAAAACGGATCCAGCACAACCCGCCCACAAGAACACAACCAAACTGAAGACCCTGCAATGCATCCTCCTCAACGTCCGATCCCTCCACAAACACGCCACAGAAATCTGGGACCTCCTCGACAGCACAACCCCAGACGTAGCATTCTTCACCGAAACCTGGACCAACACCACCTCGGGACCGGACATCGCCATCGCCATCCCCCAAGGATACAAGATCTCCAGGAAGGACCGCCCCATCCACCCAGGAGGAGGAATCGCCATCGTCCACAAATCCAGCCTCCGCCTGAGCACACTCCCTGACGAGTCCACAGAACTGATGGAACACCTTCACTTCAAGATACTGGCCAGCCCCACCGCCGCCCTTCGAGGAACCCTCATCTACCGACCCCCTGGACCCCGCGGACCCTTCGCCAACTCCATCACGGACATTATCTCCCCGCAGGCCATCGCATCCACCAACTACACCCTGCTGGGAGACCTCAAATTCCACCTCGACAATCAACTGGACCCCAACACCACATCCCTCCTGGACAACCTCCACAACATTGGACTCCGCCAGATCGTGACCGAGCCCACGCACTCAGCAGGACACACCCTCGACCCCCTCTTCACTACAGGAAACTCCATCACCTTCAGCCACACCACCGAACTCCCATGGACCGACCATCGTTGCGTCCACTTCACCTTCAGAACACCCACCATCCACAGACACCAGCACCTGCTTCCACAAAGAAACTGGACCAAAATCACCGATGACCAGCTCACCTCCTCACTCAACAACTCCACCCCAACCATCGCGGAAAAACGACGACCCCAACACCGCAGCCCGAACCCTGCATAGATGGATCTCGGACAGCACCAACACCATAGCCCCCCTCAAGAAAAACAACAATACCCGTGCCAAGAAAGCCAGATGGTTTACCACCGAACTTCGAGAGTCCAGGCGCACATGCCGCTGCCTCGAAAAGGCCTGGAGAAACACCAAATCCACAGAAGCCCACAACAACTTCAGAGCCGCCACCAACGCCCACCATCAACTCATCAGAGAAACGAGGAAAAAAGCGATTGAAGACAGAATCTCCACCCACGCACACAACAGCAAGGAACTCTTCAGCATCATCAAGGAGTTCGCCCAACCCACCAGCGAGTCTACCGACATCCCTCCCTCACAAGACCTCTGCGACAAACTCAGCATTTTTTTCCACCACAAAATTAAGAGCATCTACGACAACTTCGACGAAGACAACCAACACACTGAACCCTCACCAACCACCCCCGACACCCGGAAACCAGCGATTGATGACTGGACAGCCCTCACCACCGAAGACACACTGAAGATAATGAAGTCAATCCACTCAGGGGCCCCCACGGACCCCTGCCCCCACCACATCTTCAACAGAGCCGCCAACACCATCGCACCCATGCTCCGCCAAACCATCAACCGATCCCTGGCGACCGCCTCATTCCCCGACGACTGGAAACCCGCCGAGGTCAACCCCCTCCTAAAGAAACCCTCAGCGGACCCCACCGACCTCAAAAACTACAGACCATCTCCCTGCTCCCGTTCCCAGCGAAAGTCATTGAGAAAGCCATCAACAGCCAACTCGCCACATTCATTGAAGAACACAACATCCTCGACTCCTCCCAATCCGGCTTCAGAAAAAACCACAGTACGGAAACCGCCCTCCTCGCCGCAACAGACGACATCCGCACCTTACTGGACAAAGGAGAAACAGTAGCCCTCATCCTCCTCGACCTATCAGCGGCATTCGACACAGTCTCCCACCGCACCCTAATACGCAGACTCTACGATGCAGGAATCCAGGACAAGGCCCTCGACTGGATCTGCTCCTTCCTCTCCAGCAGGACGCAGCGGGTCAGACTCCCCCCTTTCCTCTCGGACCCCACACCTATCACCTGCGGAGTCCCCCAGGGCTCCTCCCTCAGCCCGACGCTCTTCAACGTCTACATGGCTCCACTTGCCCCCATCGTCAGAACCTACGGACTCAACATCGTGTCATATGCAGACGACACCCAGCTCATCCTCTCCCTATCCAACGAGCCCAACACCGCCAGACGCAACTTTCGAGAAGGCATGGAAGCCGTCGCCAAATGGATGAAAAACAGCTGCCTACAACTAAACACCAACAAAACAGAAGTACTCATCATGGGCCCAAACCTCGATGCCTGGAGTGACACCTGGTGGCCCACCGCCCTTGGAAACCCGCCAACCCCCACAGACCACGCACGCAACCTGGGAATCATCCTGGACTCCGAGCTCAAAATGGACCGCCAGATCAACTCTGTCTCATCTTCCTGCTTCCACACCCTCCGCCTCCTTCGTAAGACCTTCAAATGGATCCCCCTCGAACACCGAAAGACAGTCACTCAGGCCCTGGTCACCAGCAGACTCAACTACGGCAACGCACTCTACGCCGGAATAAACAAAAACCTCATCCGCAAGCTACAGAACATCCAGAACGCCGCCGCAAGACTGGTCCTCAACCTGCCAAAACACTGCCACATCTCCCAGCACCTGCGCACACTCCACTGGCTCCCCGTCAAGGCGAGAATCACCTTTAAGATGCTCACCCACGCACACAAGGCCCTCCACGGCACAGGACCAGCATACCTGAACAGCCGACTCAAATTCCACGTACCCCAAAGGACCCTACGATCAGCCCAGCTTTCCTACGCTGTGGTCCCCCGCACCAGAAAGACCAGATCGGGAGGCCGCTCCTTCTCCTTCCTCGCGGCCAAAGCATGGAACGCCCTTCCGCTCCACCTCAGACAGACAACATCGCTCCCCATCTTCGCAAGAAACCTCAAAACCTGGCTCTTCGACAGACCCCCTCCTTGATGGAATGGAACCTGCACCCCCCAACCCACCCCCCCACCCCTAGCGCCTTGAGACCCTTACGGGTGAGTAGTCACGCTTTAACAAACTCCTGATTGATTGATTGATTGATTGACACTTCCTCCTGCACAGCGCGCAATGGCTCCTCTTCCCCTCTGTGCATTGAAGATCTGCGTAGCAACACTGACAAGTACATTGCCTTTTCGCAGGATGCCATGCTTATACTGGTGCCTCCCCCTGTTTACAATGCCCGAGGAGGAGCCCTGAGCTGCTGCTGCCAACCCCGAAGTGTCGTCCCCTTCACACTTGCACCATGTTTACTGGACCCGAGGCAGGGCCCAAGGCACCTCTCCCTGTTTACAGTGCCCAAGGCAGGGCCATGTGGAGTCCCTCAGCTCCTGCATCCTTTAAATTACCTCTGCGTCTCACTCAGCAGAACTCGGGATTTGTTGCTGCCCTCCACAAGAGCTGCTTCTGCACAGCCAGATTACCAACGGCTCGGCGGTGGTGAGGGGTGGCGGGTCGGGGGGAAGCTGGCAGTTAAATAAATCCTTGCTTCATGTTGCAAAGACTTGCAGTTCAGTCAAGGAGGCAACCCCCTTGGCAGGGATATGTTGTTCTTAGGTGTGGCATGTTAGTTGTGGCATCTTCTGCTCATACTTTTGCATTCATTAGTTTTATTAGTTGCAGTTCCTCTTGCGGACCCTTCGCCGCATTCCTTATTCAAACAGTTGCATCTGATTGGCTCATGCTGTAAGACTGACCCCACAGCTCCCAGAGGTGACAGGAGTCAGAGGCGCTCGTCGGGCAGTTTACCTCAGCAAATGAGTTATTCCGTTGCTATGCACAAACTGACATTCACTTTCAGAAATCGAAAGCAATATAACGGAGATGTCTAATTATTGAGTATTAAGGTGCAAGTGGCAGTGAAGATGGTTCGGCAGCATAAAGCGCGAAAATAGTGCCCCATTGTGAGTAAAACAAACACCTCATTTTAAGCAAGGTACGCTTTACAGAGAGTTAGGAATGTTGATGTAAAAAGATATCCGACAATTGTTTAAGTGACAGTCCAACTAGTAAACTGACTCTGTAACAGCTCTGTGTGCCGCAGTTCCCATAGAAACACCCAATTAGTGGCGCCAATACGCTTTACTCAGGACTTCTAAGCACACAAGCTCTTGGAGCTGAAATCAGGCTTCCGCTGTACGCAGAGTTTCTTAAACAGATTAAGCCCCGAGTAATCTGGAGTTTTCTTGAGATATCCGGCCAACTGCGACCACTTATCTCGATTGGAGGTTGGAACATCTGAATTGTTTTCTTTGATTTTAAAAGCAAGCAGCATGTGTGGGAATACATATATCCTCCTAGCTTTTAAGGCTTGCATGCTAAGGTAGGAGGCAAAGACTGGCTAATTGGAGAGGAGGAGGCCGAACAGCTTGATGTGGAAATGTTTTTGAAACATGATTTTCGGCACATTTAAAATGTCCTTCTTGCTGCACTGTTTAACACTAACATATAAAGCCAAGAGATAGCGAACTTATTGTATTATTTTTATTATTACATGGGTTAATTATTTCAGTAGTGCGTGATATTATCTCCTTTTAATTTAAATTCTTTTATTCCCCCTCAATTTTTACAAGGCACTTTGGTCTTTTTTACATGACTTTCAGAACAAAAATAGGTCTTTAAGTTTTAAACTTGGTAGACAAATAATTAAAACACTCTACTGTTAAACTGCTACTATGTTGCGGACAAGATTCTTTATGCTTAAGACCATAGGTTTACTTTCCCACAGATCGCTTTCTCACCCAAGAAAATAAATCATACAATTTATATTGTATAATGGTATTATGAATGAACCCTGCAATACCAACAAGTGCCACTACTAAAATTCCACTTTAAAACCGTCAACTAGTTTTTCAACTGCTTCCTGCACATCACCGCCACTGACCCCCACAAATCCCAGCTCACACTCTATACAGTTCTAAACATTTAGTTAATCCTTACATTCAGGCTTTTACCTATTCTCATCCTTGAATATTGTCCAGGGGAGCCTTGCCAGCTCAAGTACTGTTGTAGTTAGGTAGGGCAGTGATGGAATCTGAAAGAAACTCCGGAAACCCACTGATAAATCCAGCATTTTTACAGTACATGCACATCTCTTACATGGCGGAGGGTAAAGTAAACTGCAGATGCATGATGTAGTGTTGAGTATTCGAGCATAGCTTGCTCTTCTACCTGCTGGCCTGTCTTTTGTTGCATTCGGACCAAGTTTGGCTTGTAGAAAGCTTGTGCTGTACTTGTTCGGCATCTGTCTGAAGATACAGTACTCCTCTGCTATGCGTCATCTGTAGAAGAAAAGCTTCCCATGCATCTGTCTGTGCTCTACATGCCCAGTGTCTGAGGGAAGCCTGTGCTGTTGTAGTTGTACCTGGTCTGTTTGTGGGAGTCAAGTTATGCCTGGTGCTTCCTGTACTGTTCTGTACTGTTTTGAGTGACAAGGAAGCTTGCTCTCCTTGATGTTTGTAGATGTTGTGTGTGAGAAGCTGGCACTGATGCTTACCCTGCGCCTGTTCCTCGTAGGAGGCGGTTGTAAAGCCAAAGTGTGTTATAAACAATATGGCTGCCTTTTCTTTTTGTAAGGGCAGCCATTAGCCAAGTATACACTGTTTTGTCATACGCATTCCACCCCACTCTAAGACACTCCATGCAGCGCACTCTATAACACACCACTGGACTGTACAACACTCCACTCTATGACATGGGACTCCACACTATGACACGCCACTATACTCTATACCACTACACTGTACACCTTTCCACTTTATGCTATGACACTGTATGCCACAACACTACGCCACACAACTCTATGTCGTGACAGTGTAAGTCACAACACTCCATGACACAACACTACGAAACTGCACTCCACTCGACTCAATGCCCCTGCACTCTTCTCCGCTCCATGCACTCTATGCCCCTCCACTCTACGACGCTGTACACTGTATAGCACTCCACTGCAGTCTAACACACTATATACAACTCCCTAATAGCCAATCAATGCCAGTTTACTCCACTCTACTGTAAGACTCAATATTCCACTCTACTTCAATTCTCCACTTTATGCCACTCTACTCAACACCACTCCACTCTGACACACTGCATAAAATGCCACTCTATGTTAAACCACTCCACTCTACTCCACGGAATGCCATTCCACTATATGCCACTCCAATCCACTGTCAACACTCCACTACACTCTACAACACTTGACTCTAAGCTGTTCCACTCTACACCACTCAACTCCGCACCACTGCAGTCTCTGTTATTATCTTTATGGGGCATATTCTCAAGGAGGTATTCCCGAGTTAACAGCACTTTATCGCAGCCAAAAGCTTCGATGAATGTATCACCCCATTCAAAAGCTGGTGCTAACAGCCTATAGCACCAGTTTACCTGTGATAGCAGCCGCAAAAAACATTGCCACAGATGGACCCTGCAACTATTGCTAATGAGATGCAGAGTAGGTGTTTCACGGCAAAAAGCAACAACAACACTACTCCGCAACATTCACAATGACCAGCCAGATCTGTGATACGACCACAAAACATGCGATAAGGCACATTAGCATCAGGAAATTAACACCTGCTCTAACCTGAATCAGATGGCAGCCGGCACCAGAAAAGGGAGCCCAGCCCACAGCCACACCTGAAGAATAACAGATGCCATGGAGCTACTGATTATGCAGCTCGGACACCCAAGAGGGCCACAACACCCACCACCACCACCCCCCCGGACCCTCACCCTCACCGCACCACCCCCCGACCACCACAGAGGCAACGCAGATACAGACCGCGGACCTTCAGAAAACTCACCAGTCTCATATATTTAACACCAGAGAATGTCATTGCCCACTATACGCTCAAAAGGACAACCATCCTCCGCATCCTGAACATTATTGCCCACAGGTACCAACACAGCGGACAACCAACATCCCACCTCAGACAAAGTTGCTGGCTGTGCTGCACCTGTTGGCCTCTGGTACCTTCCAAACAACAACCATCAGAGTCGGGGAGTCTCACAGTCAGCCCTATCAGAGTTCCTTAAGCCTGTCCTGGATGCCATCATCAGCTTGGTAACCCAGTACCGATACTTCTCCCACACTGTGCAGGAACAGCTGGAGACCAAGCAAGGCTTGTACGCCATAGCTGGATTCCCACACGTGTTGGGGGCAATAGACTGCACACATGTCCTACTTGTGCCCCCTGCCGACACTGTACACAATTACCGCAACAGAAAGCACACGCATTTCATCAATGTGCAGGCAATAGTGGACCACTGGGGACTCTTCACCAATGTAGTCTCCAACTACCCAGGCAGTGTGCATGATTCCTTCGTCTTCCGACAGTCCATCATCAACCAGCGCTTCCAGGATGGCATCTACGGAAATGCTCTCCTCGTTGGTAAGTACCAAATGAACACACCACACATCTAAACTTCACAATCATGCAACTCAAGTCTCTGGGCTCTGGGAAAGCACCCGGTAAAAATTCACATACAACATGCCAAACAACATGCCCACCTACCAGACACGACAGCACAACTTATTGTGGGAACCGGCGCTAGCCATGTACACAAGCCATCAACGGCTTTGCACCTCAGCCACACAATGGCAAATTGTGGGCAGAGATGGGAACCAAGCATGTGCGAAGGAGGCAAGTGACCCTTGAATAAGCATATACACAATGCCAAGTGTGGCGTGGATGTGCTGGCCAGACTGCAATATGCAGACCACACACATATCCATGTCGACACACACCCCTGGTGTTTGGAGTGTAGTAGACATGGTCGTGGCTAGCGCCCAAGGAGCATGGCGGTGTTTCCGTGACGCTCCTGGTGTTGGCAGAGCGGGCAGAGGATTTGTGGCATCTCACCCTCATGAAGAACGGCGAAAAATGTCAGTGCGGCCGTCGGAACTCATGTTGTGACGGCTGAAGTGCTTTCCGATGTGAAAGAGACCCGTTACCGGTTTGATCTCCTTCTTTTCTTTGCCATAACGCGGCGCCTGCCATTTTAACTATACTTGTGACCTGAGGAGATTATCTTTCCCTCTGAGGGTGTTTAACTTTGGCTTATTACGCTTTTCAACTGCTCTGTATTATGCTGCAAGTGGCTGGTGGCAGTTTTACATCACTGAACATTATGCATAGTGTCTTACTTCAAGCAACTACCAGAGACTTTTCTTTCTTAATGTATCAGCGGCCATTTTGTGGGAAAGCCTGCGCTGTGAGGTGCTTCTCTTGCCTCTGTCAACTTTCAGCTTTGTTTTTGCCTCACTCTCCTCCTTATCAGCGCTATGTTTATTTTAGGAGCAGGACTGCAGCCGAAGAAATGTATAGTCGCTCAGTGTGCTTTTTTCCACAAAATTTATTAGAGGATTTCTCTTTATGGAAGAAGTGCCAGCGGCCATTCTTTGCAGTGCATACCTGTTAATTTTGGTTTTTACACACTACGCTGTGCATTCTCACCAATTTTTTTTCAAATAATTTTTTGCCTGGTTCTAAACAGGATTACTTTAATTTTTCACGCTTTTTCTCACACTATGGTTTTCAGGCAGTTTATATTGCTTCCACTTCAGCTTTTCTAAAGTGATACTGCTGGCAAGCTGAATTTCATATTTGTGCCACTTTGAATCTTTTTGACAACTAATGGTTCTGTCAAAGACCAACAAGCCTCAAGAAACCATTCATGTTGGATTTAGGGGTTCAACCCCTCACACTGTGTCTTCGATAATAGTTTTGCGTTTGATGGAATTCTTCTGGAAAATTTCTCTGGGTCTTGTTTTTATAATGATTTATATCAGGGCTACGATGGCTTCTGTAACTGGGTAACCAGGGCTTTGGACTCCCTAATCCCTATTGTTCGGTGTAAATCGGGGGCTAGTAAGTCTAGCCCATGGTATGATGACACGTTGCGGGCACTTAAGACCATATGTAGGCGGGCAGAGCGGGTCTGGCGCAAAACGTATAACAGTGAGAAGAAGGTTTTGTATTTGGCCACTGTGAAGCTCTATCATCGGGCAGTGTGCAGAACCCGCGCCGCCTTCTATGCCTTGCAATTTCGGTCTAGCTCTAACCCCTCCAAGGCTATCTTCAAGGTGTTGAAAGATCTCACCGCCAAAAAGGTGACTGCGACCTACCAGAGCTCCGTTGAGCACTGTGAAATATTGGCGGATTTCTTTCTGGAAAAGGTTAATGCTATTTATCGGGGTTTTCCGTCGGCTACTCCTTTTGCCGACACACCTTGTAAGCCTCTGACATCAGAGGAGTTGCACTCCTTCCCGAATTTAACACCTGAAAGCCTCGGCAAGCTGGCTCATCAAGTGAAGTCAGGGTCCCCGGCGGATCCGCTCTGTCCGGCTGTATTTAAAGACCTAGCTGAGCATGACATCTCACCGCTATGTTCTTTGATTAATACGTCGCTTACATCCGGCGTAGTTCCACGGAAGTGGAAACAGGCCATGGTTCGGCCCATTCTTAAGAAACCTAACCTGGATGGAAGCAAGCCCGAGAACTATCGGCCAATTTCTCTCCTACCATGGCCTGCCAAGGTGACTGAGGCGCACGTCAACGCGGTCCTCTCCGAACATCTACTTCACGCTGGTGTCCTAGATATGACGCAGAATGGGTTTCGGGCTGGTCATAGCACAGAGACGGCTCTACTGTATATGGTGGAGCATTTACGCTCCGGGCTCGATGCGGGGCAAACGGCGGCGCTGGTGCTATTAGATCTGAGCGCCGCCTTTGACACCGTATCGCACCCTATCCTTCTGCGTCGTCTAGAGGAGGCTGGTGTCACTGGCATCGCTCTCCAATGGTTCCGGTCCTTTCTAGCCAATCGGGCCTTTAGCGTGACCGTCCCGCCGTACCAGTCCAAATACCATCCGCTGGGCCTGGGGGTTCCCCAAGGCTCCTCGCTGAGTCCTACGTTGTTTAATCTATACGTAAGGCCGCTAGCTGAGGTTGTCAGGCAATGGGGTATGACAATGGTGTCATACGCCGACGACACCCAGCTAGCGGTCACGATCAGCGGGGATGTCGATGTGGATGCCCCCAGATTCCAACAAGGACTGCGGGCGGTCGCCGGCTGGATGACGTCCAACTGTCTACAGCTGAACGCCAGCAAGACCGAGGTCATGATTTTTGGCAAACAACCGGAACTTTGGGGAGAGAGATGGTGGCCAGGGGATTTGGGTCTTACACCTACTCCAGTCTCTGAGCTTAAAAACCTCGGGGTCTGGTTGGACCCTACCCTTACGTTTGCCTGCCATACCAAACGTACGGCGGCCTGCTGTTTCGGCATCCTACGTGGGCTTCGTCCGGTGCTTAAGTTTTTTGATGCCTCTACTAGGCAACTCGTGATCCAAGCCACTGTCATCTCCAGGCTGGATTACGCGAGCTCCCTATTAGTAGGCCTAAACCAGGCAGAGATTGGACGCCTGCAGCGGATCCAGAATGCCGCAGCAAGATCGGTGGTAGGACTACCTAGATCGTGCCCCACCTCCAGTACCCTGCGCTCGTTGCACTGGCTTCCGGTGGCACAGCGGATTAGGTTCAAGGTCCTCTGTGTCGCCTATAAAATTCTCAAGGGGTCTCCGGCTGCGATTCTTTCCAACCTTCTGGCCCTTTACATCCCAGCCCGAGCTTTAAGATCTGCTGACTTAGAACTGGCTGTTGTCCCGCGCTTCAAGCGGAGCAGGGCCGGCGGACGTTCCTTTCAAGTTCGTGCGGCGGTGCTCTGGAATTCCCTCCCCCCGGCGATTCGCGCCCTTAGGGATTTGTTTTCCTTTCGTCGTGCGGTGAAAACTTTCTTATTTCCTTAGTTTTAATATTGTCTGATTTATTGTTTCGTTGTGTTGTGCTGCTACCTTGTCGGGCGCCAGGACGCTCCTTTGCTGGAGCATCTGTGCGCCTAATAAAAAACGCATAACATAACATAACATAACATAACATTGTTGCTAATTTTAGCCCTGGACATTGTAGCACTTGATCCTTGTTCTACTAACAGCCCCACCTGCTCAACCAGTTTTCTTTTTAAAAGTTGTTATTATTCCTTCTAGTAACATATATGGGCAGACTGAAAACAGTAAGATCATTGGCGGCATCTACGAATTGATCTTCAAGTGCTTGCATGCATCTTTATACTCTCCACACCAAAATGGATGAATCCTCGAACTCCTCTCCTAAGAGTGCCTCCACTTCTTCTTCCACAGTCACCAAAGTGTCAACCAAATGGCTGAAAAAAGACCCTCCTTCTCCACCACAGCAGCTACGTCAGGCTCCATGGATCTTCTTCTGGAAGAAATTTGTGCACTTCACCCATTCGTAGAAGAGACAAATTCCAAAATACAAGTTCTAACTGATGGATGGACTAAAATGGAAGAGAGAATTGCTGTGGTTGAACAAAATGTGGATTCCCTGAACTCAGCTTGTGTTCAGGTTGCAGTTCTCCAGTCTCAAGTTGTGTCTTTTCAGAAGCAGATTGAAAATCTAGAAAATAGAAATAGACGGAGGGTTCGGAGGGTCCTGCCTACTTCAAATCATTTTTGCCAACGGTGCTCAATCTCCCAGAAAACACTGTCTTGAACATTCAGCGGGCTCCCAGGCTGGGTCCCCTCCATTCGGCACCATCTGCCTCACGTAAACCAAGAGGAATCATACTCTATTTTCTTTAATATACTGATCTCCTTAAAGTTCTCACTGCAGTTCGTTCTTTGAAGCGGATTTCGTCATCAGGAAATTAACTTTTATTTTCACTGGATTACGCAAATCTACTGCAGACAGGAGGAAGGAGTTCTTGGCTATGAGATCAGCTTTACGTTCCATTGGTGCATGGTTTGGCTTATTTAAACCATGCTTATTCAAAGTAACTTTTAACAATAATACCATCATTTACGAAGACCCGATAAAGCTTAAAAGTTTCTTGCATGCACATTGCCCGGAAAAGATGGACATCTTCAAATCGCATCCCTGAAGACTTTTCATTCATAGTAGTTCTTGTTTCCAGCCATATATATTTAACATGTTGTTTTTCTTGTTGGACTTTTTAGACTATTCATCAGTTTAGACACTGCTGTGTTTTATATATTCTAAGCTTAATGTTTGATTCTACACTTTCACGTTTTTAAGGTTTAGCTAATTTGCTGTAATTTAACAATGTTTTACTTGCGCTAACTAATTTTCTCTTTCCCTACAGGTTCTTCTTCGTATTGTCTAATCCTTTTGTTTTGTGGTCGCTCGTCCTGGAGTCTTCCCCCCTCACCCTGTGGAACCCGGATGTGTTTTCGTTCAATGTGGCCTACTCCCCCATCTTCTTTATGTTCTGGACTCATTCTAGGTGCAGTTTCTTTTAGCCTTTCTTTTTGCTATTGTTTTGTTCTCAACTTGTCTTTGGACATTTTTCCTTTCTCTTTGCTTCTTCCTCCCGCTCTTGTTCTTTTCATTCATCCTTATTTCCCCGACTTATTCTTATTTCACTATTCTTTTTTCAATCTCACATACAGTGTTCTCCCTTGTCTTACATTGCATTTGTCACATGTAGATTCACTTGCTTGGTTTTGTCCTTACTTCTTTTTTGCAACTTTGTTTCATGTTTTATTTAGTCGGTCTGTTTCCTGGTATATTCTTTATTATTTATTTCATTACATAGATTGCTGGTTCTTACTCCTATTCTTATTTCTCTCATGTCCTTATTCTTTCCTTTTCTAAACCTTTACTTTTTATCTTTTTACTAATTTCTATCTCCTTGCCCCATTCTTTTCTTATTCTTCATGTCTGAATCTTGCGTATAATGTTCTCCATTTTGGTACCTTGCATTTGTTACATGTAAGCTCACTTTTTTGTTATTATCCCTACTTCTTTTTTTGCACAATTGTTTCAAATTGTAGTTATTTGGTCTGTCTCCAGGTATACACTTTCTTATTTTTTTTCATGAATAGTTGTTTCATACTCATCCTTTTACTCTACATATGTCTTTAAATATTGTCTCTTGGAATGTGAGAGGTCTCCATTAAAAGGCAAAGAGTTCTGACTCATCTAGCCAAGCTTGTTGCAGCTATAGCATGTTTTACAGGAATCCCATTTAACAGCAGAGGAATACATAAAATTGAGGAGAGGTTGGGTCGGGGAGGCCTTTTACTCACCTGGCGATGGCAAATAGAATGGGGTTCTTACATTATGCAGTAAATCACTTTCTGTTAAAATGTTATCACAATGTTGTGATGAAAATGGTCAATGGTTGTTTACTGAGCTTTTGATCGACAAAGTTCCAGTTTCTTTGTTAAATGTATATGCGCCCACTGTTGGTGACCCTTCCTTCTAGTCGTCCTTAGCTCAGCAACTCGCAGACTGTATTGATGAAAATGTTATACTCACAGGTGACTGTAATCAAGTTTATGACCCCTTTTTGGATGGTAACTCAGTGGTCTCCTTTGTTCCTCATAAGGCCCACAAATCATTTGTACAGACTATCAAACAATGCATGCTCATTGATGCTTGGCGCCTATGTAACCCTACTACCAAATAATACACCTAATATTCTCCAGTTCACCATATTCAATCAAGATTGGATTACTTTTTCATTTCTCACAACATTTCCCAGTCATTATTTGCAGCAGAGATTGGATACATTCTAATTCCTGATCACACTCCTATTACTATGCAATTAGATACTTTACAGAAACCCTGTACCCCACGGAAGTGGCGCTTCAACAATACTCTTCTTTTGGACCCAATTTTCATTTATTCCTTTACTACCTTTTTCAATGAGTATTTTTTATTTAACCAAACTGATGACCTCCCTTTATTATTGGTTATGTCTCCAAAAAAAATAACAAGTCAAAGATGCTCACCGCGTCTCTCCTAGCTAAAATAAAGAGACTTGAACATTCTTTTTACTCGTCCAGATCAAAAGACTGTTTATCAGAACTTATTAATGTTAAATTTCAATTTAATAAGAAGTCAACAAATTATACTTCAACTTACTTATTAAAATACAGTGCAAAGTTTTACGGTGGGCAGAATAAGGCCAGCAAGGTTCTAGGCAATTACTTAAAAGTTAAGCACAACAAACTTGATATAGAATCTACTATGAGTGCCTAGCAGGAATTGAAATGAAATCCTAAATGAATTTTTTCATTTTTATCAAACACTTTACACTTCAGAAGCCTCTCCTTCAGAGCAGCATATCTCTCGGTTTTTGTCTGACATCTCTCAACCCTCTTCTGACCAGCCTGACCTTTCCAATTTAGAATTCGACCTCATGCAAAAGGAACTCCATGCTGCACTCTTGGGACTCAAAAAAACCAAAGCTCCTGGGCTTGATCGCTTTACAGTCGAATTTTCTACACATTTTGCCTCCTTATTATTTCGCAAACTACGTTTTATTAAATTCCGTTTTGTCCTCTGGTAAATCCTCTGTTTTTTTTTCTGAAGCTCTCATCTGTCTTATCCCAAGGAGGGTAAAGACTTAAGATTTTGTATAAACGTTCGGCCTATATCTATAGTTAATGTTGATTATAAAATCTTCTCTAAATTGCTGGCCTTCCGACTAGATTCCTACCTTCCTGACTTGCTGGGTTCGGAACAGTCAGGTTTTGTTAGGGGGCATTTTATTAGAGATAATACCCATTTATTTTTCGATATTCTATCTAAATCTGCACATGTTACACTGACCGCCATAACACTGGAAAAGCATTTGATAGAGTAGAATGGACGTACCTCCTCCAAACTCTCAAATGGTTTGGCTTTGGACCTAAGATAATCTCCTTAACCTCACTTCTATACTCTAACCCAAGAGCGGCAGTGTGTGTCAATGGCACGTCATCCTCTTTTTTTACTTTGGGAAGGAGTGTTTACCAACGCTGTCTATTGTCCCCGTTTCTCTTTAACCTAGCCTTAGAGCCATCTCTTTTGCGGCTTCGTCAAAACAAGGAAATTCAGGGCTTGAACTTCAATGATACACACATCAAATTGGTCGCATATGCTGATGATATATTGTTATTTATCTCCCAACCCCAATCCTCTATTCCTGCATTGCTACATGAAGTTGACTCTTTTGCAGGCGTATATGGGTATAAACCAAATAAAGATAAATCTGAAATATTACCCTTAACGAAGTATACCTTTAAAGATGATGTTGCTCTTTCAACTTTTGCATGGTGTCCTTAATATATTAAATATCTGGGTCTTCATTTCACTTTCTCCATCTCGAACACAATTTCAAGATGTATGGATCACTGTATACAGAGAATATCGTCTTTAACTGCTAAATGGCATCCTCTTTACCTATCCTGGTGGGGCTGTCTCGACACCTTAAAAATGATGTTGTCCCCCATAGGTCTTTATACGAATTCTAATATCCCATTATCCATTCCTTTAAAATCTTTTTTTTAAAAATACCTTGTTATCCTCTTTCCTTTGGTGCAATAAAAAAATCTCGTATGTCCTTATCAAAATTGACCCGCGCTAAATCAGATGGTGGTGTTAATGTTCCTAATTTTTTTATATATCAAAAATCTTTTGTGCTTCAGCAATCATCAAGATGGCTCTCACATTCCTCTGATTATCACCCTTTGTGGGCTAAACTTGAGCTCTCTTTCCTTTCCCCTTTCTCCTTTCAAGAGTATCTCTCATTCTTGTGAAAACTGCAGCACCTTACGACCCCCATAATCAAATACACATCTAAGATTCTAAAACCTACATACTTAACCCATTCTATAAGTGGGACTCTCCTCTCTAACTCAACGAAATGGCATAACAACATGATATTGATACGTGGTAAGCCTTTTAATAGGAAATCATGGAGGCAAAGGGTTCTAATTTGGGTTCACCAATTATACTTACAAGACCAGTTCATGTCCTTTGCACAGGTTAAAAGTGTATTTGGTCTACCATCCTCCTTCCATTCTAAATATACACTTTTAAAACTAGTTATCCTGGATGCGTACACCTGTTGCACACCTCCTATATCCTTCATCGCTCCTGTCAATTCTCCGACAGATATATTGCATTCCCTATTGCAAGTTAACCCCAAAGCTTCTGTCATTTATAATTATTTACAATCTTCATGCATTTCGCGATAAAAATCCAAGACAGAATTCTCCTGGGAGCAAGATCTGGGTGTTGACTGGTCAATCACTTTTTGGAATAGGATATGGAGTAAAATCAGGAACTCCTTGAGAGCAGCCAACACCACACAGAAACTCTTTTTACGTTTATAATAGGCTTTTACTTTCTCTAGTTGCTGTGCATAAAAGACACGCTTGCGTTTTGGACGATTGTTGGTCATGTTCTTCCCCTCATGCGGACCTTCATCACTTACTTTTTACATGCCCACTTGTCCAGGAGTTTTGGAAAAGGGTTTGGGCCCAAATCAATTCATTCGTCTACTACACTCCAAACATTCTGTGAAGCATCATCACTGTGTCGTACTCAGGCTTGTAGACATGCGCCGACAGGCATGTCAATGGTGTTCCGAGGGGTGCATGTGATGTAATCACATTGCGCACACTAGTGAATATGCTCAGGGGGAGGGGCAACAGTGAGGCTACATAGTACACAGTGATGCAGCTCATGTGCAACACACAGTACATGTCATACAGGAATCGCTAAGTCACACATATCACACACCAATGAAGCAGTGAGCCTGCCAACATAGCTGTTGGATATTCTTAAAGCAAAGGAATACCCAGGAATTGGAACGTACTCGCATGCTCATGGAAATGGTGAAAATGTGTCTGAGAAATAATATCTTCATCTATAATAAGCAGATATATGCCCATAAGTGCAGGACTGCCATGGGTGTGACATTCTCTCCCACTCCCAGCAATGCGAACCTTACTATGGGCTTGTGGGAGAAATTCGTGGCATGGAATGAGGTCAACAAGACCTACACCGCAAAGATCGAGCTATGGCTAATATACATGGACGATCTGTTTATCATATGGAATGGCAGCATGAAATATTCTAAAGACTATTTTAAGAAATTTTAAACATCAATGATTTGGGTCTCAAATTTACATACAATATGAGCAGGTAACAGATCCAAATCCTGGATAAATTTGTGTGTATCAATGAAAATAAAATTCATACCAAGATTTATCAAAAACAAACGGCCACTAACAGTGTCCTACATGGCTCTAGCTTCCATCCTGCTGAAATGAAAAAAGCAACCCCTATGGGGAATTCATCAGGATGCGAAGAAATTGCTCAGAAGATAATGGAAGAAACATTCAAAGAAACTGAATGTAGATTTCTGAAAAGAGGATACACATTTAATGATGTTAGACAAGGATGACTCAGAGCAAAGAAGATGTCGCGTGCATCGACATTAATAAATGAATTCAAAAAGTGACAATTGGAAAAGAAAAAGACCCAATTAGACTGATTATAACATTCAGCAAAGAAAGTTACAAAGTGGTAAAGATCTTTAAAAAATATTGGAGTGTTCTATCTAAAGATCCAAATATTGGAGAGAGAATAGAGACATATCTGATAGTCACATAGCGCAAAGTACCTTCACTCAAGGACAAACTTGCCAGGAGTCATTTCACTAATGTCCAACCTACGAGCTGGTTGACCAAACATCAAAATGGCTTCATTCGATGTGACAAATCCAAAGCCTGCAAGATTGGCCAAAATATGAAAGAAGTGGTGGATTGCAGAGGAAGATCCTTTGACATTACAACTGTACCACTCAATGAAAGAGGAGGAAACCGAACCTCCAAGCTGAGAAGATTGGAATCCATCCTAATAATCCGATTTAAAACCAAGACTCCGAATAGTTTCAACAGGGATGAAGAATTATACGTTCATTTATAACAACCTCATCGTGAATCAAGACTTGGCCTTGATGCATATAAGCAACAATCAGTCATCAATTTATGAATAAAAAATGAATACAATATGCATCCTATTTGAGATATAACTGAATTCACATCATAACATGAGCTACAATGGTATGTGAAGAGTATAAGTGCGGAGACCAGGACCTGATTGATGCAAATAAAAGAAGAAAATATGTGACTAACTAAAGGGGGGGGGGCGTGGCCTCCAAAAACCTCTTAGCAATCCCACTGTGTAAAACTTACTGGAAGTCCTTGGTGGCCAACTACCCCTCCTTTTATCTTCAGTAAGTCCCAGATGGCAGGATTGCTAAGTTCTGATATCAGGCCATTCCCCCTTTGTCTGCCACTCTGCAAAAGCACCTCCTGGCACACATTTGGTTGGGGGATGAAGCCCCCTTCGCTGCTGGGGGTCCTTACATATATGTGTCTTCCAAAAATGAGGACCCACTCAACAGCAATTAATTTAAAGGGAGGAATGTATTCTGAGGCCTACTGGAGGACTGCAAATATGGATTTAAATAAACTGGAATAATGCAGAACCCACTAAAGGGGAAGAAGTGGCTTCCAACACACTACAAAATCCAGCATGCTTTAGGAAGAATACTCACATGTGAGAACTACTAGAGGGCAATTAACTCATTAGCATGCAGACCAAGGTGTGTTTGGGAGCGTCTGCAAAATCTCCGTGAAGCCTATGATTAAGAAGCTAGGGCTCCACAATGCATCAGGCACAGAAAGAAATCAGAAAGGCAAAATGCCGGTTTCACTGCCATTAACGAGTTCAGTGAATTAACTGCTGTCGAGTTTGTCCTCATTTTCTGACACAATGGAAGACATAATTCAAGCAGTCCAAGCTGTGGAGGACTGGGTAGTGTGTTGAAATATCGATTACAAAAATATAGTTGACAAAAATATAGTTGTAAAAATATCGTTTACAAAAATATCGACACCCTATACCTAAACAGGTAAGTACATAAATATCGACTCAAAAATATCGTTGTAATAAATATCGATGTAAAAAATATCGACTTTTTAAATTAATTAAAATTACATTCAATATTGAATAAATATAAGTACTATTAACAAAATACATTACATTACTTTTATTTTTTGACTATTGAAAACAAATTAACTACACTTTTTCATTATAAACTTAATAAATGTGTACATATACATATATTTAACACATTACTTTATATAACAACAATAATACATACATATAATTAAAATATAAAATATATTATTAATTAAAACATTTGATAGCGAAGGGGTAAAAATTACTATTCCCACTCCAGAGGGTGCAACAGTAGGGAAAGCGTTGGATAGCGTAGGGGTTTAAATTACTATTCCCACTCCAGAGGGTGCAACAGTAGGGAAAGCGTTGGATAGCGTAGGGGTAAAAATTACTATTCCCACTCCAGAGGGTGCAACAGTAGGGAAAGCGTTGGATAGCGTAGGGGTAAAAATTACTATTCCCACTCCAGAGGGTGCAACAGTAGGGAAAGCGTTGGATAGCGTAGGGGTAAAAATTACTATTCCCACTCCAGAGGGTGCAACAGTAAGGAAAGCGTTGGATAGCGCAGGGGTTTAAATTACTATTCCCACTCCAGAGGGTGCAACAGTAGGGAAAGCGTTGGATAGCGTAGGGGTAAAAATTACTATTCCCACTCCAGAGGGTGCAACAGTAGGGAAAGCGTTGGATAGCGTAGGGGTAAAAATTACTATTCCCACTCCAGAGGGTGCAACAGTAGGGAAAGCGTTGGATAGCGTAGGGGTAAACATTACTATTCCCACTCCAGAGGGTGCAACAGTAGGGAAAGCGTTGGATAGCGTAGGGGTAAAAATTACTATTCCCACTCCAGAGGGTGCCACAGTAGGGAAAGCGTTGGATAGTGTAGGGGTAAAAATTACTAAATATATTTACAATGTTTAAAAATTAACAAATCTTTATTTTTATTTAATTAATCATTAATTAAATAATTATTCAATTAAAATGTAATTAATTCACTACTTTTTCACTTAAAAATTCAACTACACACACCTAAAATTAATTAAACAATTAACATAATTATTTACATAATTATTAATCAATTAACTAATTGAAATTAATTAACTATTATTTATTACACTATTTATATTCAATTAACACATTAATTAATCAATTATTTTATTATATTTAAATTACTTCCCACCCTACTCCCCTATAAACCCACAACCCGCTACGGAACTATTAACACTACATTCAACATAAAATACGGTATTAACTAATAAAATACTACAAAAAATACTACTTTGACAACCAATACTCATTAAAAACACTTAATTACTTATTATTATTATTTAAAAAATGATATTTTTGTAAACTATGTTTTTGTAAACGATATTTATTACAACTATATTATTGTTAACAATATTACTTACCTGTCTGTCGATATTCTTGTTAAACTATATTTTTGTCATCGATATTTCTTCTTGTCGATATTTCTGCGGCGATATTAAGGTTAGTCGATATTTTTACGATGATATTCCCGCTCTGCACCGGAGGACTGCACCACCGTCAGAATAAGTATGGGGCCACATGGGCTTGAACTTGTGTAAAATCTAGAAGTGGCGCAGCAGTTTTGTAATTTAAACCAAGCAATTTGTTTTTCTGAGGCCCACCTTAGGGCTGGAAATGTGGATTTAAAAACACTGGAATAATGCAGAACACATTGAAGGGGAAGAATGGGATTCAAACACACTACAAAATCCAGCATGCTTGGAGAAGAATACTCACCTGTGATGGCCACCGGAGGGCAATGAAGTCATTAGGATGCGGACCAAGGTGTTTGGAAGCATCTGTAAGATTTCAGTGAAGCCTATGATTAAGGAGCTAGGGGCTCTGAAACACATTAATTAATCAATTATTTTATTATATTTAAATTACTTCCCACCCTACTCCCCTATAAACCCACAACCCGCTACGGAACTATTAACACTAAATTCAACATAAAATACGGTATTAACTAATAAAATACTACAAAAAATACTACTTTGACAACCAATACTCATTAAAAACACTTAATTACTTATTATTATTTAAAAAACGATATTTTTGTAAACTATGTTTTTGTAAACGATATTTATTACAACTATATTAATGTTAACGATATTACTTACCTGTCTGTCGATATTCTTGTTAAACTATATTTTTGTCATCGATATTTCTTCTTGTCGATATTTCTGCGGCGATATTAAGGTTAGTCGATATTTTTACGACGATATTCCCGCTCTGCACCGGAGGACTGCACCACCGTCAGAATAAGTATGGGGCCACATGGGCTTGAACTTGTGTAAAATCTAGAAGTGGCGCAGCAGTTTTGTAATTTAAACCAAGCAATTTGTTTTTCTGAGGCCCACCTTAGGGCTGGAAATGTGGATTTAAAAACACTGGAATAATGCAGAACACATTGAAGGGGAAGAATGGGATTCAAACACACTACAGAATCCAGCATGCTTTGAGAAGAATACTCACCTGTGATGGCCACCGGAGGGCAATGAAGCCATTAGGATGCAGACCAAGGTGTTTGGAAGCATCTGTAAGATTTCAGTGAAGCCTATGATTAAGGAGCTAGGGGCTCTGAAACGCGTCAGGCACATAAAGAAATCAGAAATGCAAAATGCAGGTTTCACTGCCATTAAAGAATTCAGTGAATGAACTGCTGTCAAATGCGTCCCCGTTTTTCAACACAATCATATATGTATGATTGTGTCGAATCACACCGGCCGGAATATCCTCCATCGGGCCAGAATCTCCACCATCGGGCCGGAATCTCCACCATCGGGCCGGAATCTCCACCACCAGCCCGGAATCTCCAGCCCGAGTGTGGACATAAAGTTAGTATGAGTAAGTGCATTCTGTGAATACCAACATGAGTAAGTAACTTCTGTGAATACCAAAATGAGTAAGTACCTTCTGTGAATACCAAAATGGTAGTAAGTTTAGGATTTTGTAGTAAGTTAGTTCTGTGAATCGGGCCCTTGGAGTTTGGGCTTTTGGGCCTTTATGGAACATTCATCCGGTTAATGGCACAGACAATTGCTAGAGCACCTGCAATCCGAACATTCATACACTACATTGATTTAACAATTTCGAATATGCAGGCTGCCAAAGGGGATTATGGGTCAAGTAGTCCCGCTGGGAGAAGTAACAATTACCCGGAGGCCAGCATTATCGTCGTAATCTTACACAGCCTGTGTAATCTGAGCCCCGTGGATTTGTCACAAGCCCAACATGTTTTCATCTTATTGATAGAGTGCGCAAGGAGCTACCAGCTTAGTTTTACTATACTCACCTGGGCCCATAAACACATTCACATTGTGAACTAGTAGTCCTGCCTAACTAATTACTAATTTTAATCACCCTATCAGTGCATTAGTCGTTTCAGGACTTATACCTTTAAACCCTGACTTACCAATCCTTGTCACCTTTGCTATAAGTCTTAGGGATCGTAAAGGGAGTTAGAATAATCAGGCAATATTTAAACACATTTACTTTCTTATAATAGCCACAGTCTCGGGGAAAGTTTTAAAACCAGTCAAATGAAAAGGGCCACAATCTTGTGACCATAAATTTTACAAGCAAGAATATAACCACTAGGACATAAAGTTTGTAGGAAATCACAGTATCACCTTTAGACATTGGGACCTGGGAGGGTGAGAAAGGGAAATAGCACAAGGACACACCACATAATTGATATGTACCTAGAATGGTGCAATGACCAATCCTGGTCATGGGCTGGGACAAAAAGACCAGGGCCAAGCTCCCGACTAATCAGGTGCCCACAGGACAAGACAGGTGCAGATCAGTACAGGTGACCTTCTCTAAGTGCAACGCCAGCGTCACACCCCTCTCTCTAGGAAAGCTAATTAGTACCCCGATTGGGTAATCGATTCTTCTGACAGAGTGCTCCGCCAGCACCCCTGCTCTCGATCGCATATTGAGTGCGTTGGGTCAGTGGCAAGGACCCCCAAGGCCCCCCAAATTACTTTTTTTTACAAAATCGGCAAAACCCGCACAGGGTGCGTGGATCCTACCGATAAAAAAACCCAAGCTTTGATGCTAATTAGCCCCCGGGGGGCCAAGTCCCCCCCACACAGCCCCAGGGAACGCCACCCTCCAGGGCAACGTATGAATAATTGCAGGGGGCACATGGCCCCCCCGCAGCCCCGGAGACCGCCACCCCCGGGGCTTAATAGGTTAATGTGGGGGCCTCTAATTAAAAACACACCCTGTGGCCCGGTTTAAGTTGGGGAATTAGTTCCTTGTCAATCCTGAGGGTCCCTGGGGGCCAATAAGCTCACCAGGTACCTCCAGGAAGCGCCACAGAGCTGCGTTGCAGAGTGTTGTAAAAAGGGGCGTGGACTCTAAACACTTCTCTGCAACGCAGCCCTCTAGCGCTTACTGGAGGTACCTGGTGGGCTAGTTGGCCCCCAGGGACCCTCAGGATTGGTGCGAATAATTCTCTAACTTAAAACGCGTCACAGGGCTTGTTTGCAGACATGTCACCTCAGGCCACGCCCCCTTCCTTTACCACTGTGCAAACTCACCCCGTGGCACGTTTTAAGTTGGGGATTTAATTCTCTTTCAATACTGAGAGCCCCTGAGGGCCAAATAGCCCAACAGGTATCTCCAGTATGCACCAGGGAGCAGCGTTGCAGACAGGTGTTCAGAGGCCACTCCCCTTTTTACACCTCTTTGCAACGCAGCTCTGTGGCACTTCTTGGAGGTTCCTAGTGGGCTAGTTTGACCCTAGGGACCCTTAGGATTCAAGGGGACTTAATCTCTCCACTTAGAACGGCCACAGGGCACATTTACACAGTGGTGAAGGGAGGGGACGGGGCCTGAGGTGATGTGTGCAAACATGCCCTGTGGCGCGTTTTAAGTTGGGGAAAAAATTCCCCTCCAATTCTGAGGGCCCCTGTGCTGCGTTGCAGAGAGGTGGTGCAGGCCGTACCCCTTTTTACATCCCTCTGCAATGCAGCTCTGTGGCACTTACTGGAGGTACCTAGTGGGCTAGTTGGACCCTAGGGACCCTCAAGATTCAAATGAACTTAATCTCCCAAACTGTGTTTGCCGGTTTTGAATGAGGCTCAAGTCCCGAACCTTTCAGGATTGCATCAGCACAACATCCTATGCATAATAAGTCTGCTGTAACATTTCACTACTTACTAAAGGAACAATGAAGCATAAAAATACATCGGACTTTTTGAACTTACTAAAGTTTATAAATTACAGCCCGCATTGAGAACTCCATGTCCCACAATGCATATATTAAATACACGCCCACTGGGGGCAGGCATGGAAGCAAATAAAGTAATTAAGAAACAATGCGAGCCTCAGAAGTCCTTTGGTGCAGCCCATGAAGAAGAGGCTTATGCCTCGAAACGCGTCAGCAAAATGCACTGATTGTGGATGTGAAAGGCAGGCTGCATATCATTACCGAAAGGGAGGATGTTTGTCGAGTGACCTCTCAATGCTACAGCCAACTTGGTTTCAAAGATTTTTTCATGCGGCGGCCTTGCCGCGGAGAGGTGCACCATCGTCACCCGGTAAGAACTGTGTTTGCCGGTTTTGAATGAGGCTCAAGTCCCGAACCTTTCAGGATTGCATCAGCACAACATCCTATGCATAATAAGTCTGCTGTAACATTTCACTACTTACTAAAGGAACAATGAAGCATAAAAATACATCGGACTTTTTGAACTTACTAAAGTTTATAAATTACAGCCCGCATTGAGAACTCCATGTCCCACAATGCATATATTAAATACACGCCCACTGGGGGCAGGCATGGAAGCAAATAAAGTAATTAAGAAACAATGCGAGCCTCAGAAGTCCTTTGGTGCAGCCCATGAAGAAGAGGCTTATGCCTCGAAACGCGTTGGCAAAATGCACTGTTTGTGGATGTGAAAGGCAGGCTGCATATCATTACCGAAAGGGAGGATGTTTGTCGAGTGACCTCTCAATGCTACAGGCAACTTGGTTTCATATATATATATATATATATATATATATATATATATATATATATATATATATATATATAAAACCATAGGTTTCTGGCACGTTATATATATATATATATATATATATATATATATATTACCTACTGGCGGTCGCCAGTAGGTATATATAGTTAGGATTTTTTCTCTATGGGATTTTTGAAAATTCTATGTCTAATAACTTTGGCGTTTGTGGACGGAATTGGCTGAAATTTTCAGGAAAATGGAACATTTTGTTTCTGAGCAGCCACTGAAAATTTGGGGGGGGTTTGTCAAGGGGGGGCTGAGAAAAAAGGGGGGTCCCAAAACGTGTTTTTAACATTGAGTTTTCCATAGGGCGGTTGGCCTCACTTTTAGCCCGAACGGCTGAATGGATTTGCACGAAACTTGGCAAAATTGTAGGGACTGGTAGCCCGATGTGCCTTTGCTAGGTCTCAATATATGTGCTTCAGTGGATTTTGAGAAATTAACGTTCAAAAAAAGATATATATCTGTAACAGCGGACCGGGCAGCGCTCCAGTTCGCGTACTTTTCGCGTTACGGAGCTTTGTGAAGCGAAGCTGATTGGTTCTCCGGCGTCTGTAAACATTCCAAACAGTCCGTAGCGGCCGCCATCTTGTCTCTCGGTAGGATCGAGAGACAAGAGGAGGCCAAAGCGAAGGGGCAAATGACCATAAGGGGGCATAGTAGATCCTCCCTGACCCCCTAGGTTTGATGTGGAGGTTTTAAAAGGGCCCCACGGGGCAAAATAAATAAATAATAATAATAATCGAACGGCTGAATGGATTTGCACGAAACCTGGCAAAATATTAGGGACTGGTAGCCCGATGTGCCTTTGCTAGGTCTCAATATATGTGCTCCAGTGGATTTTGAGAAATTAACGTTCAAAAAAAGATATATATCTGTAACAGCGCTCCGCTTCGCGTACTTTTCGCGTTACGGAGCTTTGCGAAGCTGATTGGTTCTCCGGCGTCTGTAAACATTCCAAACAGTCCGTAGCGGCCGCCATCTTGTCTCTCAGTAGGATCGATAGACAAGAGGAGGCCAAAGCGAAGGGGCAAATGACCATAAGGGGGCATAGTAGATCCTCCCTGACCTCTTAGGTTTGATGTACCATTTTGCCAAGTTTGGTGTAATTCCGTTCAGCCATTCAGGCTGTAGACGTATCTAAATGTCCTATGGAAAATTGCATGGGGAAAACACATTTGAAAGTGTTGAAATTTAGAACCAATTAAAATGTTACTTTGGTTTTGTATTTGTGTGTGATGAAAGTTAATTGGTTATGTATATATCTAAAATGAGAGGAAACCACAGCCATTTTGTGATACTACTGTCTGAGGTATATTTGTGAGGAATTTTTGGTGCTCAATTTCTGGTGTTTGATTTACACAGTACTAACACTTCTCCTACTTTTAAAAAGGTGAGTTGTTAATTTGTAAGGGGAACTATGTTGTACACTTTAAGATAATTTGAAAAATGTTTTCTGTTATTTATTTACAGTCCTTCTGTTATACTAAATACTTGATAAAGTTAGTTTTATATTATGCATTACTAAAAACGATAAATGAAAGTGATTATTTTTTTCTGCAATTTACAGCAAGCAATTTCAAAATAAAATGGCTCACAATGAAGAGACCGTGGCAATTTCTTTTGAATTATCCACTACATTTATTGAAATTGACAGCACCAATAATGAAATATTCTCACAAGGAGGAGATGACTTGAATGATTTTTTTGATCAATCTCTTGATGGCGAATTTATCGAATGTTTGGAGACCATAGAGTTACAAGAATCATCATTGCAGACTTTTCATGAGGAGATTCCTGATGAGATGATGGAAGAGGAAATTCCTGATGAGGACATGTTACTAGTTCTTTCAAATTTTGAAAATTCAGAAGAATAAATTTATATTTAGAAATCAAAAATTGTTTGAGACATTATTCATTTTTATTTTTAATTTATGAGGTTGTAGCAAAGTGATTGTAGTATAAAATGAGACTTATAGTATAGAGTGCAACATTTTTATGTTACATGGTAAGTTTACTCATATTTACTTTCCTTCTCCCACTATATTATCTCCAATGTGTATTTGACATCTCTTCTTCATCTCCGGCCTCCTTTCTCTCACTGTCTGTGTCTGATGCATCTTATCGCTGCCATTTTGTGTAATTACAGAAGAGAGTAAAATAAAATAGTTCGGAACGTGAAAAGGGGGCAAAGTAGAGTACCCCTCACCCCCTAGGCCTTCTCAGGCGGTCCCAAAAGGATCAGTTTCTGTTTTCCTGAGAGATTATGGTATGAGTTCCATATACCACAATAACTTGCATTACAACATGCAAGATATCTATCTCCTATTACCAACTTTTGGAGATATTCGCGCTAAGCGCGAATATCTCCAAAAACTAACACCTGCCCTGAGCAGTTCTTAGCCATGTTATCCAATGGGAGGTGGATAACATGGCTAAGAGCATTAGCTCGGTAATGCATGAATATCGCGGACTTTTTAGCGATATTCATGCATTGCGGCCGTTTTTTATCGCATTTGCGATAAACCTTGATAATAGCAAGGTTTATCTGCGATAATTTCTGACGATGCTTAGCGGTAAAAAATTCGTTGCTAAGCATCGTTAGCGATAAATATCGCTTAACTTTGGTAATATGCACCAACGTCTGTTAACGTTCGATTCGAAGGAAATGAGGAAGTGTTGAAAAACATTGTCTGCGCCATCTTGCCTTTTTTGAAATGCCACACTTTTGTTGTGCACGGCAGCCATTTTAGATGCCTTGACCAGACCCACTCTCTGCACGCTGTTGATCCGTAGCATGGCTCCCCACCCTCGCAAGCATCTTCCCCAGGCACTGGTCACCCCCGCTCTCTGTCTTATGCATCGGCAATAAACCTCCCCCCATCTGCGCTGCTCTTCCCTGAGAATCACACTCTGTGCCCGCCCGACACCTCCCTTTTGCCCTATTCACTACCGCACCCTCTGACACTCCTCTTCCTCTGTGTCCGATTGTCCAGGCTATCAGCTAGCCCTGCAGATGTAGTTTATGGCCCCAGCTGTAAAGAATCACCCCTCTTCAAAGGAGTTATAGTAGATCAAGGCCCACACCCGATGAGATCCGTCAAACCACACGCGTTCCTACTATCTGAAAACCATCCTGTATTGTGATTGGGGAGGGGACCGAGCCTGAAGCGGAAGATTCCAGGGATGACTCTTTGTACATCAAAGTTTTTACAATTATATGTCACATTAAAAATATATAGCACTCCAACAAAGTAGTAGGAATATAAAACTTTAATAACTTATAAATATATACAACAAAACAAAAACCGTAAAAACATTTAAACAATGAAGAGACCGTGGCAATTTCTTTTGAATTATCCACTACATTTAATGAAATTGACAGCACCAATAATGAAATATTCTCACAAGGAGGAGATGACTTGAATGATTTTTTTGATCAATCTCTTGATGGCGAATTTATCGAATGTTTGGAGACCATAGAGTTACAAGAATCATCATTGCAGACTTTTCATGTGGAGATTCCTGATGAGATGATTGAAGAGGAAATTCCTGATGAGGACATGTTACTAGTTCTTTCAAATTATGAAAATTCAGAAGATGTTGCCTGGGTGCCGCACTGATTTGGGTATCCGGCGTGGGGCGTCCCGGGGGGTGGGTTGTCAGTAGCGGTCTGTTGTGCGAATAGTTCCAAGGCAGCAGAACGCGCTGAAATCTGGATGGCACGAAGGTGATGTCTAGTAAGTTGCCACCCAGCAAATAACGGCGTGGGGCGCCGCGGGGGGGGGGGAGGCAGTCCAAAGTTCCGTTAAAAGGGCAAAGGAAAGGATCGGTGGTTTGAACCATCAGTCAAAAAGGGGAGGGGGTGCAACAATTTTTCCTACCGGGTCACACTGTGCTTTCACCGGAACTGAGGTCTGCAGGTTTCTAGTCATTCAAACTGAGGCTGGCGCCAGCATGGGAGCGCCGACGTCCCGCGGCTACAGTTTCGTCACTCCACGGGCGATCATGGCAGTCATTCCCCATCGGGGGTGTCTGCGGGGGTCGGGGACTCCCGCGGCTCCTCTAGAATCTTCAAGGTCGTGGAGGACTACGGTGGTGGAGTCAACCAGTGACCGGGCCATTTCTTTATGCTGGGCCCGCTCTTGCCAGGTCGACCGCCATTTTGAGAGTTCGGTAGCTACTGGCGATCGCGGGGTCAAATGAGCGGACGGGCTCCACCCTGCCGGGCAAGACGTTGCAGCATCGCCACAGTGGAAGAACCCTTTTCCGGGCGCCTGGACCGCTGAGGGTGCAGCTGGGAAGCCTCCACCTGGGGAGGCGGGAGAGGCCTGTTCGCACCGTCTCTCCCACCCAGTGCACCCCACGGCGTCTCGCTTGACATTTGTTATGGCCGGACCAGGCGATGAAGACGAGGAGGGGGGGTCGGAGGCATGTGCAAGACATCCCCCCCCAGTGTTGTCGCAGCCATTATAAAAGAAAGAAGAAATGTCCCGTCCGTCTTTGGGCCGGACCTCCGGTGGATGGCGGCCGGACGCCCTTTGCTCTGGCCCCATGAACGGGTTCCTTGGCTCATCCGGTGGGGCAGGCCTTGGCGTGTGGTGCCTCTCCTGGGCCTTTCGTGCAGTGGCCTCTCCACTCCCAGGCCCTCCTTGGATGCTGGCCCAGACTGGGAGAGAGAGGGTCTAACCTGCAATTCTCCAGGGTTACCGCCACCGCGGCCGGATCCCGTCGGCCTCGGCCTCTGGTTGATGGTGGCCGGACTGGGAGAGAGAGGGGAGGGTCGAGGACACGGACATTCCCCCCCCTGCAACTCTCCAGTGTTGTCAATCCCCCTGGCCGGGTCCCGCTGGCCTCGGCCTCTCCTCCGGCTACACCCTACGTGATGATCTCCTGGCCGACGGTTGGCAGCAGGACCCGCCTTATATGTGTTGCTTCCGGCTGGGCGTAGCCGCAAACCTGTTGCACTTTGGAAGTTTCCAGAATGGGGCGGATGTCTGCTGACTTGTATCTTTCCCAGTTTGCCGTTATTTGGGCGTGGCAGGCGGTGGGACAGACACGTTTTGGGGCAGTGAGGGGCGATGAAGCCTCGTTGCCTTGTGGCCGTTGCAATGTCACACTTGGTTTCTCTTACTGTTTTCAGGTTTCTTATTACGGGCTTACTTCTAACGTTTCTTGTTTCTAGGACAATAATAGGTTTTATCATTACGTATTGTTATCGTTTCTTTGTTTGTTATTTAATAAAAAGTTCATCAGTGGCCTACTGATTTTCGTTTTCCTATTCCTTTCTTTCCAGGTTGTTTCATGCTAAAGTTTCTGTTAACAGGATACAGTGATCACTTCGTTATTATTGCATATGTCCTTTTCACTAGGGGTGCTCTCTGGTCGGGCCAGATGACCTATCTCTAGTAAATGGTCCGGGTGAAACAGGTGCATCAATCAGTGGGGAGTAGATAGGCATGACAGATTACAACGGGGGACAAAGGTCCGCATTACCTACCCTTTCACTACTTGCAAATATTTTCCTACGTTTATTTGCAAACAGGGAATACCTCCAAAAAGAACCAATTCCCAAACAGTCAATGTTCGGGCAAACAATCAATCAATGAGGAACGAAATAGGCACGACGTGTTAAAGGTTTGCGTTACCTACCTTTCACTATCTGCAAAGGGAGAGAGAATATTCCTATTCTTCCTCGTTTGCAGGCAGAGAAGATCCTTAAGAGAACCAACTTCGAACAATTCAATGCTCGATTCAAACAATTAACAAGGGTTACTGTGAACACAAATGAACGCCGCTTATGTACATACACATTGCTATTTTCAACAGGTTGTTCCTAATGTTTCTATTTTAGCCAGGTCAAAAAGAGATCCCATTAGTGGCCTACTGATTTTGCTCGATTCCTTTTGTTTTTTTACACGATTTTTCGCTATCTGCAAAGACTAAACAGAGTATTGCGACTCTGTGCTTGTTTGTAAATAGAGAATGAACCAAAGAGAACAATCAATGAAATGGAGAGAGAAGCAGGCACGACGGATTACAACGGGGGCAAAGGCCTGCGTTAACTACCCTTCACTATCTGCAAAGAGAGAGTACTCCTAATAGAAATGAGGGGGGGGGGCAGCATTCAAAGCAGATCAGTGTGCATAAACACGAAAATGTTTTTACTTACCACGTACTTGACATTCGACAGCTTATGATATTTGCTATTAAAAAACCATTGAAATTCACTGAAAAAACCATAGGTTATAGACCATATATAGTTAGGAATTAGCATTTACAAAACCTTGAAAATTCACTGAAAAAACCATAGGTTATAGACCATATATAGTTAGGAATTAGCATTTAAAAAACCTTATTTTACTCACACAAAACCATTGAAATTCCATATATAGTTAGTTGTACTAACTATATATCGCGCACCCGCAATCCATTGCTGATCATGTCACATATTACATCATTCATGACATGGTCAGTGACATCACTGATGACATCACTGATGACATCTCAAATGACATCACTGATGACATCACTGATGACATCTCAAATGACATCACTGATGACATCACTGATGACATCTCAAATGACATCACTGATGACATCACTGATGACATCTCATTTGACATTACTGATCACATCACTGATGACATCATTCATGTGATAATACGATGAACCTCTTCAGACTCTAATATAACCTTAGATACACTCAGTGTAAACACAGACTCACAGATTGTCATTCATCCATGAAGTTACACACACACCTAGTCAGTCATGCAAACAATCAATCACACCTCCATTTTCCCAACTATACAGTTATACACACCTTACTTATTCAAACATATACTAAAACATATTTACTCTCTTATACAATCCTGGATACAAGTTCACAATGATGCATACAGCCACTCACACATTCACTGGCTCTTATGCACAGTTATTTATATATGTAAAGTCTCACATGTACTGTGTTTTACATATGTACTTACTTTGACATGTAGCACTGAGATATCCATTCACTCACCAATACACTGATGCACACAGTCAACCGCCCATACAGCTGTTTCCACATGCACTTTTGAACCCATACATCTAGTGAATCAACTGCTCACACATCTATGCACAGAGTCATACACCTCCCAGCCACCCACACACACACTCAGTCTCCCATACAAATACTTGGGCAACCAATCAATAACCCATATAGTTACTCATATAGCTACTGAACAACACATGCAGCAGTTTTCAGAACAACAGACATAATGATGCACAAATTAAGACAGTTTAGTCACTAACCCATGCACTCAGTGAGACACATTTAATCACTCACTCATACAGTCAGTCATGCACCTACTAAATCCTTCATCCAGACACTTATACATCCACTCAAGACATATTTTAACTTTACAGAAAAATACAGTCACTGGATGTTGTCATCAGTGATGTCATCAGTGATGTCATTTGAGATGTCATCAGTGATGTCATCAGTGATGTCATTTGAGATGTCATCAGTGATGTCATCAGTGATGTCACTGACCATGTCATGAATGATGTAATATGTGACATGATCAGCAGTGGATTGCGGGTGCGCGATATATAGTTAGTACAACTAACTATATATGGAATTTCAATGGTTTTGTGTGAGTAAAATAAGGTTTTTTAAATGCTAATTCCTAACTATATATGGTCTATAATCTATGGTTTTTTCAGTGAATTTTCAAGGTTTTGTAAATGCTAATTCCTAACTATATATGGTCTATAACCTATCGTTTTTTCAGTGAATATATATATATATATATCTCCACAAAAGATGCCCCTGCTTAAAGATGTACTCCTCCAGCTGGTAAGTTCAACTTTAATTATCCAAGCAACAGGGTTACAGCTCCGGTTTCTTTATCCATTTGCCTGATGCGTTTCAGTGCATATACTCACTTTCTTCAGAGGCGCGTTTAGGAGCCCATCAGTTTTCAGGCTGCTACAGTTCCCCTGCCTGCTTCATTCATTTTATGGGCCTCTGGTGTGCCATTTTTTCAAACAGTTGCAGTGCACGCCAGGACTTGTAGTCATCATACATGCCTAATTAAAACCTCCAGTGGTTGTGTACTTCTAAAAAGGTTTCTTGGACCAATGACAGCCCTCCAGTGGGCCCCAGGGCTGTGAACCTGTTCCACAGTCTGTGGAACCAGCTGCGCTGTACTTCAAGTCCTGATTGTTCAGGTCTGACGGTCCCTTGTAATGTTTGACAGGCGGTGCGAACTTCCACTGCTGGACTTGCCACATATTAATCTCCACAAAAGATGCCTCTGCTTAAAGACGCACTCCTCCAGCTGGTAAGTTCAACTTTAACTATCCAAGGAACAGGGTTACAGATCTGGTTCCTTTATCCATTCGCCTGACGCGTTTCAGTGCATTCACTTAATGTCCTCAGAGGCGCTTTTAATAGCACATCTGTTTTCAGTCTGCTGCAGTTCCCCTGCGTGCTTCGTTCATTTTATGGGCCTCCGGTGTGCCCTTTTTAGGTCTCGGGCCTAGCGTAAACTGTGCATGCAGTGTCGCGCAGTGCGAGCCTATTCCGGGTGATTTGAAATTGGACCTTGGATTCCACAATGCTCGCGCCGTTGTGGAATCCAAGGTCCAATTTCATTGGCCTTCGGGTGCATGCTGTTTTGAAACAGAACACGCAATAGGCCATAGGCAGTCGCGTAGCTCCGCCCATGGCCTATTGGTATCTGTTACGCGCACCAGAGGCCATATGTTTTGAATTCAAAACATATGCTCGCAGTGTGGCGCGCGCGCACTACTAGCGGGCATGTCTTTTTTTTTTCACAATACAATCGCTTTCACGATCGGTTGAAGTGCCGCTTGCTTTTTAATAGGACGGCCCTTTCCGAAGAAGGGACAGACCGCGATAGTGCATTACGAGGGTGAGTGATGATTACGAAGAGAATTTGGATTTGTTGGAGTCACTTTAAATAATGTAACATCCTGTTTGTCACTAAAAAAAAACACTTGCACGTCTTAGCACTGCACTCTAAAGCATTCATTGGTACGTTTAGTATATCAAGTGACACCGGTTAAAAGTCCAGTGGAGGTGCCCTTTGTAGACTCGCATCTGTTTGTCATAGCGCGATTATCCCAAGAATGGAGCGCTGCGGGGAAGTTAGCGAGTGAAGGTGGTTACCTCTTTCCTACAGTGTAATTCATACTGCGCAGCACTTCGGATGTAGCCTCAGCTACATAGGTATTTATTATTTTTTTTTTTTTTTTTTTTTTTTTAAATCTTTGTATTCTTTTTTTTTTTTTATTAAACCTTTTTTATTAACATAGTGCATCACATAGTCATGACAGTAACAGCATCAATTATCCTGTACAGTATCGATCATGGTACATTCAGCGGACACCCATCATCTACAACGGGCAAGGGACAACATAGATGAATTCCAACAATGTTCCGGAGTCAGCAGCCACTGTGCCTGTAACCCTCCCCCCGCCATCTTAGCTGTGCAAATAGCAAAGGGGGGGACCCCCCCCCACCCTCGTAGTCAGGCATCCCCCCGACAAGGAAAAACAGGAGTTCGTAATGTCATCAGTCCGCAGTCTCCCTGTCGTCGCCCAGTGAGACAACCCCCGGCGCCCGGTGTATCAATATGTTATGTGTGTGCCCAGTGGATAGGGAGCCGCTTCGCGCCACAGGGAGCCAACCATGGGAGGAATATGAGAGGTGGAGCCCTGCTGGTCAAGGGCCAATCTATCGGGCGGTATGCATTGCGGTGAGTGCAGTGTAATGTGCATTTTTACGTTCATGGGCCAGGTATCGGCTCGTCTTCACCAGAGGAGTCGCTGCCGGCAGCTTGGGACAGCCAGTAAACCTGCAAGGGGGACCAAAAGTCACTGGGTCTACAGCGGGCAGGCATCAGGTCCGCATAAACGCCATGTTGGTCCTGGCAGTACCTGAGGTCGTCTAGCCACTCCTTAAACTTAGGTGCCCTCCCTCTTCCCCATCTGCATGCAATCCTCCGTTTAGCAAGAAGGAGCGCGAGATCGACAAACTTGCGATCCGATTTGGGAACGTGTTTGGTATAACCCAGCAGCATCACCACTGGCTCAAGGTCAAGAGGGCCATCGATCATCACCTGCAACGCAGCATGAACCTGCTCCCAGTATTCCCGAATTACTCCACATTCCCAGGCCAGATGGAGGAAACCTGCGCCCTCTGCACGGCACCGCGCACATCTGTCGTCATCCGACAGTCGAAATCGCAGTTTCCGAACTGGGGTATAGTAATACCGTTGCACAAATTTATAGTGGATAATTTTCAGTCTACAACTAGAGGAGACTCTTGCGGTAACCGAGCAGCAGTATCTCCACTGTTCATCAGTGAGTGCAGCGGGTAGGTCAGCGTCCCAGGCAGTACGTGCCTTGGACGGAACAGGGGGCCGTTGCTCTCGAATGGCCGAATATAGCTTCGACACCAAATGTCTGCCGTCCGAAACAAGCATGACGTGCAGCGGCAGGACCGTGCCCGGTTCCTCCGGGTAGCCAGGAATTATCTCCTTCATACCCTGACGGAGCCTGATGTAATAAAAGACCTCCATTGGCGTCGGGGGAGTAGCACAAAAGAACTGCTCCTTAGTGCGGAACTGCTTCTCATGAAATAAGTCCCCCCAGGTATGAAGTTGGATGCGGTTGCACATGGAATGAAATCCATTTTCCGTCAGGAGCGATAACTGCGGATGATATGAAAGGGGCAGCGCCGGTGAGTAGAGCATGGGGGCTTCCAGTAATCTAGTCACCCTTCGCCAAGCGTCCATGGTACAAGTTACAGTGGTAGCAGGCGTCTCAACGTCCCCGATCAGGCCCAGCAGCATGCCCTTAAGCGGCAGCGGGTGAACTATCCAGTCCTCAGTTGCCACCTGAGGCATAAAGGGGGTGGGGTTAATCCAATAATAAGCATGCTGAGCCTGCGCACTGAGGTAATATACCTCCAAGTCAGGCACGTCGAATCCACCCCTGTCATACGGTTGTGTCAATACTTTCCAGCTGAGGCGCGGCTGTTTCCCGCCCCAAAATAGGCGAAGCAGTTCAGACCGAAGCCTTTTGAAGAAGTAGGCTCCCGGGTAATAGGGTATATTTTGAAAGAGGTATAGGAAGCGTGGGAGGATGACCATTTTTATCAGGGAGGCTCTTCCCGCCATCGACAGTGGGAGGGCCAACCAGCGAGACACAGTATCGGCTAATTTGGAGATGGCCACCCCGTAGTTCAGTCGGACCGTGTCCTCCTTAGCGAGTGACACAACAATTCCCAGGTATTTCAAATCCGTATTACACCACTCCAGCGGGTAATCAAGCGGGAAAGGGGCCACCGAAGGCGTGAGGGGGAAGAACTGCGACTTCTTCCAATTGATGTGTACGCCGGAGACGCCACCAAATAACACGAATTCTCTCAATAGGGGGTTGAGGTGTTCTTGCGGGCGCCGCACATACAAGGTAACGTCATCCGCATAGAGGGATATGCCTATCTGTCTCTGGTTGCAATTAATGGCGCTGTCCTTATGCAACTGCCGGATCTTGCAAGCCAGGGGTTCGATAGCTAGGGCAAAGAGCAGGGGCGACAATGGGCAGCCCTGTCGAGTCCCTCTCGTGATTGGCATCTGCGACGACAACACTCCGTTGATGATGACCCTAGCAACTGGAGAGGTGTAAAGCAATGACACCCAGGCAATGAAGATCCGGGGGAAGCCCATCCTGCCTAATATGGCCAGGAGATAGCCCCATTCCACCGAGTCAAACGCCTTGGTGGCGTCCAGAAATACAGCAGCGACCGGCAGGTCCGGCGAGATGGTAGGTATGAGGGAGAACAGGGTGCGGAGGTTATGGGACGTAGCTCTACCCGGGACAAATCCAGATTGATCCGGCAGCACCAGGGTAGTCATAAGTAGGGATAATCTAGTCGCGAGCACTTTCGCTAGAATCTTTGCGTCGCAATTTAGCAGCGATAAGGGCCTATAGGCATCGGTATCCTTCGGGTCTTTCCCCGGCTTAAGCAGCGAAGTGATTGCCACCTCCCTCATAGAGCCCGGTAGTATCCCCTCCTCCAGCGACTCCTCAAACACCTCCTTCAGCACTGGTGCCATTATGTCTATGTAACATTTATAAAATTCGGCTGGTAGGCCGTCCAGTCCCGCGGCTTTACCGTTACTTAAGGACATGATCGCTTCTCGGATTTCATCAATCTCGAAAGGACACCCCAGGAAAGCCCTATCACTATCACTCAGCCAACACAGTGCAATGTCATCGAGGAACCCACTGAGGTCAACCTCTCCAGTCTGCTGCGTGGTATACAGCTGTTTATAATGCTGCAGGAAGGTGTCCTGTATCCCCCTAGTGTCCTGACAAGTTCTGCCTTCGCCATCAGTGATTTCCAGTATGTGCGTGGCAAATCGCTGGTGTCTAGTGAGCGCTGCTAAAACTTTTCCCGGCCTATCTCCTTCGCAATAGCGTCGAGCCGTCCAGTACTTACCACGGAATTTGGCTTCCCTGGCTGCCTCCTCCTCAAATTCGGATACCTTGGCTCTGAATGCTATCGCTAGGTCAGGGCAAGGGTTTCCAACCATCTCCGCCTCTAACGCTTTAAGTTCTGATTCAATACCCGTCAACGTGCGCACTATGTCCCTCAACACGCCACAGCTTTTAGAGATTGTGACTCCGCGCACTGTGACCTTAAAAGCCTCCCAAATCGTCTCAACCCTAGCAACAGACCCCTTGTTCCTAGGGAAGAAGGCCTCGATTTCCTCTCCGAGTTCTTGTTTGAATACCAGGTCAAGGAGGGCCGAGGGGAATAGCCGCCACGGTGGGCGTATTCTCGCATAACCAGGCAATTCCAGGACGGTCAGCACAGGGCAGTGATCCGAATATGTTCGAGGTAGGTGCCGCACCTTGGCGACGCCACCAGCCAGACCACGTGAGATGAAGCAGTAATCAATCCTGGCCCACAAGCGTGCATGCGTGGTGAAGTGGGTGCCCTCCCTAGCCCCCGGATGTAGGTGCCTCCAGCTGTCCAACAATCCCGCTTCCGCCAGTATGCCCCGCAACGCCTCCCCGGCTTTCGTATTGTACTGTCCGCTACCGTCTGACCTGTCCGCCCCGGGTACAAGGAGAGATTAAAGTCCCCCCCCCCAGATTACATGTGTGGCCTCGACCTCAAGTGCATGTCCCCATAGTGACAAGAAGAACCCAGGCGTGTCAATGTTGGGTGCGTAACAGTTTATGAGCATAACAACATCAGTGCCCAGTCTCCCCCAGAGGATCACGTATCTCCCCTCACTATCCGTTCGAACACCCAGTTTTTGGAACGCTAGTCGTTTATTGATCAGAATGGCAGTGCCCCTGGAATAGGTGGAATAGGAGGAGAACTCCCGCACGGTCGCCCATCTGTCTGCAAAGCGGGGGATGCAACGTGGATTAAGGTGAGTCTCCTGGAGTAGAGCTATTTGCACCTGGTGTCTATCTAAGTATCCCAGCACATTCCTACATTTCCGCGGATTATTAAGGCCTCTGACATTCCAGGATATTACAGACACAGTATTCAAAGTATGATCACCCGTGCTCATCATCACATCCCTGTACCCAATGAGTGCAAAGAGTCCCAGCACCCTGTGGTGCCGCATCCTGTACCAAAAACCACAGCGCACAGTATCGTCGGGTGTCCTGGTCAGACACACTGCCACAACCCGCACGTCCAGTCCCAACACACATGCCATGACTACCATCCGCACAGTCATTCATTCTCCCAACATTCCCCCCCCCAACAAGTGAACATTCCTCCTCACTCCGTTCACAGTAACAGAAACCCAACTCCCCAAGCCCTCCCCCAACCCACTGAAGCAACCCAAACTTGCCAGTATTACGATCCCTCCCCCCCTCCCAAACCCCGTACTCAATAACCATAGTAAAACCATGTGGGGAATCCCCTCCTGGGGGCATCAGAGGTACACGTCTACTCACCCCAACACTCCCCTCCCCTCCCGCATATACCATATGGGGAAGACAGAGAAGAAGGGGTGGTGCCTGGCCTAAAGTAGTCCTGCAGATGTAAGCCTCAACGAAAAACCATCAGTATCGGACCCACAGCCCTCCAATTGTAGAAAACAACAATAACTTCATTGACCCCGTCCCATTCCCAACTGCCACCCGCACAGTCACCTGTGTCTTTATCAGTGCGTGCGATCCAGGCGCTAGTCAAGCAAAGGAGTAGTGCGCACCAGCTGGGCCAGTAGTCTGCTGGGGGTCCATGGCGCAGTAAGGTAGGTACCAAAAGCAAACGATGAAGGAGCATGCCTCCTCGGAGCAACCAGGGCGGGGACACCAATGTCACCGCCAGCAGCTCCCAGCCCCTACTCCAGCAGTGCAACAGGGTGCGAGTGGCAGAAACTTCATGAGGGCGCCGTTATGAGTCATTCATCTTGTGCAGCAGGATTCCCTCCCGCTTCATCCTCACCCTCGTTACGTCTGTCTCTCCTTTCAGTGCGAAGCCGTTTAACATAATCCTCAGCGTGCTGCGGGTTCGTGAAGAAGTGCTGTTTGCCCTGATGGGTCACCCGGAGCCGGGCCGGGTACAGAAGGGCGTAGTCGATCTGCATATCCCTCAATTTCTTTTTCACTTCCAGGAACTTTTTCCGTTGGTCCTGTACCATGGGCGTGAAGTCCGGGTAGAGTGAAAACTGTACACCATCACAGGACAAATTCCGATGCGTGCGGGCAGCTCGAAGGGCAACGTCCCTGTCACGGTAGTTAAGTAACCGGGCGATGATAGGCCGCGGTGGTGTTCCCGGCTTGGGGACCGGGCCCAGGGAGCGGTGCGCTCTCTCAACTATGAATTGGCTCGAGAAGGCCTCCTTGCCCACAGCCATTTGCAGTATGCGTTCAACATAGTCCTCCATGCGTCCAGTGTTGGTGGACTCCGGAACCCCCGTGACGCGGATGTTATTGCGTCTACTTCTCGCCTCCAATTCCTCATTCTTCGCCGCTATCACTCTGAGGATGTTGTCCATGCGGGTAAGGCGTGTGTCGTGCGTCGCGGCAGTGTCTTCGGCCGTGGAAATGCGTCGCTCCGCCTCAGAGAGCCGTTCCTCATGCACCTCCACTTTTTGTACCACGCCGTCCATCCTGGAAGATAGCCGATCCACCTTGTCCACAACCGTGGCGAAGCCCTGGCGCATCTCCTCTATGATCAGGCGCAATTCAGGTGTTATGACCGCAGGAGGGGTCCCGGCGCTTGGCTGTCCCGTGGAGCTCCCTGCGCCACGTGTTGGTTTCTTCGAAGCTGCAGGTTCGAAGGACAGTTTGGGTTGCTTGGCATCGTTCTTGCCCATGGTGACCAAACTGTTGGCACCCAGTGGTTGGAATGAGTGGTTGGCCCGCCAGGCCCCACAAGCAGAGCCCACGCGCAGGTCGTTCCAAATATAGTACCCCAGAGGCAACCGTGGCAGCGGCTTGTCAATGGAGTATATGCAGCCCCCACCAGACCTGGGAGCCGGCTCAGCCCCCAGCACAGCAGCCCCCGACAGCAGTAGGAGCGCCTCGGGCAGAAAAGAGCAGTGGAAGGCGAGTTCAGAGTGCCTACGCCCCAGCCGTAGCTGCCGGCGGGACCCCGCACTTAGTGGCTCAAAATCGCCGGCGGCACCCGCTGCCGCATTGCGTGAGCGCAGTGATAGTCCCTACTGGGCCCGGAGGGAGTCCTCAATGATGAAGGTTTGCGCCCTCGGGGGTGTCTGCCGCAGCCTCCGCCGGGATCAGGGGTGCAGCCAACCGCCGTGTGTAGGTGCAGCGATATTCCCTACTGGGTCCGGGTGAAGTCCTCCAGGCAGAGGGTTGCGCCCTCGGGGATGGCCGCTGCGGCCTCCGCCGGGTTCAGGGTGCAGACACCCGTCCGTCCGCCGCCGCTGCAGGGGAGGTGGCGCGGTGATCAGCCCTACCCCCCAGTGCAGCGTTCTCAGGGGGGGGGGGGCGAGACTCACCTCCGCCAGTCCACGGCACTCGTCCAGCAGGCTCCCCGCAGGTCCGGCCGGGTTACGCGATGTCAAGGCCTAGCCGCCTCGTGTGAAGCCACGGCCTCAAGTGGCCCAGCTCCCGGTTCCGGCCAGCGGTCCTCCGCAGCAGCGCACCTCGGGGCACTTTCAAGGCGCCATAACTCAGGCTCTGGGCTTCGGATCTCCTCCAGATTTGGACCGGCGCCGCAGATCGGGTGTAGCCAGCAGCGGTGCAATCTTCAGGCATCCATCTGCAGGGGAAGCGGATGAAAGCAGGATAATGCTGGCCAGGCAGCCAGAGCCTCACAGAGGTGCGGCCATTAGCTAGTGCGCCCTCTAGCGCCCCTCGCCTCAGCTACATAGGTATGATATAGGTAGGAGGCTTGGCGCAGTGATAGGCCCTCAAACGTTTTCCTCTCCAGCTTGATCTAGCATCCGCAGCAATCTTACCCAGCTACAGATAGATGTCGGGAATATAGAGGTGGTCCGTGACCAAATATTCAAACAATATATTAATTACAATCGCCAATCTGTATTGAGTGAATACACTCCAATACTGATAATCTATATCCATAAACAAAATACACAAAATACAAGCACTCAACACATGTTTCAAGAGTGCACCTATTATAATGACCACAAAAGTATATGCACCACACGGATTTCTTATTGTTCATATGTCATTTATTTCAACATTTGGAAAAAAACAATTTGTAAAACAGGTTGCGCGTAGGAGAAAAGAAGAAGGGAAGGGTAGTGGTGGTGGTAAGTGGTAAAGGTGTGAATCAAAGAGTTAGGCAATAGAACAATAGGAACTTTTTCAAGAAGACTGGTAATCCAATACAGTCAGTAAAACCTGTCCAATGCACAATAATTCATTTACATGACATCTGTAAATTTTGATTTTTAACACCATGCACAAAATGCATTCTCCGTGGTTGGGGTAGGGGAAGAGAGGTACAGGTCTTTATGGTGGAAGGCGTTGACGTTTCGACTCGGATAATGCTATGAGGGAGTCTGTAACCTCAGCGGCGAGTCTTCCCCAGGACGGGATAGGGGCAATCTATGAAGGGAGAGCACTGAGTTAGACTGGGCGTGTGATCACAAACAGCATGACAGCATGAGTGACAGCAGAGTGAGAGTGACAGCAGAGTGAGAGTGACTGCAGAGTGAGAGTGACAGCATGAGTGACAGCAGAGTGAGAGTGACAGCAGGTGACAGCAGAGTGAGAGTGACAGCATGAGTGACAGCAGAGTGAGAGGGACAGCAGAGTGAGAGTGACTGCAGAGTGAGGGTGACTGCAGAGTGAGTGTGACAGCATGAGTGACAGCAGAGTGAGAGTGACAGCATGAGTGACAGCAGAGTAAGAGTGACAGCAGTTGACAGCTGAGTGAGAGTGACAGCATGAGTGACAGCAGAGTGAAAGTGACAGCAGAGTGAGAGTGACAGCATGAGTGACAGCAAAGTGAGTGTGACTGCACAGTGAGTGTGACTGCAGAGTGAGTGTGACTGCAGAGTTAGTGTGACAGCAGAGTGAGAGTAACAGCAGAGAGAGTGACTGCAGAGTGAGAGTGACTGCAGAGTGAGAGTGACTGCAGAGTGAGAGTGACAGCATGAGTGACAGCAGAGTGAGAGTGACAGCATGAGTGACAGCAGAGTGAGAGTGACAGCAGGTGGCAGCAGAGGGAGAGTGACAGCATGAGTGACAGCAAAGTGAGAGTGACAGTATGAGTGAAAGTGACAGCAGAGTGAGAGTGACAGCAGGTGGCAGCAGAGTGAGAGTGACAGCATGAGTGACAGCAGAGTGAGAGTGACAGTATGAGTGAGAGTGACAGCATGAGTGACAGCAGATTGAGTGTGACTGCAGAGTGAGAGTGACTGTAGAGTGAGAGTGACAGCAGAGTGAGAGTGACAGCAGGTGACAGCATGAGTGAGAGTGACAGCATGAGTGAGAGTGACAGCAGAGTGAGAGTGACTGCAGAGTGAGAGTGACTGCAGAGGGAGAGTGACAGCATGAGTGACAGCAGAGTGAGAGTGACAGTATGAGTGACAGCAGAGTGAGAGTGACAGCAGGTGACAGCAGAGTGAGAGTGACAGCATGAGTGACAGCAGAGTGAGAATGACAGCAGAGTGAGAGTGACAGCATGAGTGACAGCAGAGTGAGAGTGACAGCAGGTGACAGCAGAGTGAGAGTGACAGCATGAGTGACAGCGGAGTGAGAGTGACTGCAGAGTGAGAGTGACAGCATGAGTGACAGCAGATTGAGTGTAACAGCAGATTGAGTGAGACTGCAGAGTGAGTGTGACTGCAGAGTGAGTGTGACTGCAGAGTGAGTGTGACTGCAGAGTTAGTGTGGTAATTGCAATTACAGGGTGGTGTGGAGTGGAAAAACGATGTTGTGTTTGCAATTACCGCTCTAAGTGTACTGGGGATGCTCAGACGTGAGTCCCAGGCACTCCACACCACTGGAATCAAGCTAGCCGGGCTGATGAGAGGTGTTACCTCGAAACCGGGCCGGTCCTCGGATGCTTGTTTCCGTTCTGGGAAGGACATGGCTTTTGTAGTTCGGACTGGACTGTTCCCATGGGGCACAGGGTCAGCGCTGATTTGCATATCGCCATTGTCTAACCCAGGGTGGTGTGGAGTGGAAAAACGATGGATTTGGGCCCAGATCTTTGGACTGGGGTGAATGTGTGACATTGATCCACATTCTGTCCATCACTGTTGTGTTTGCAATTACCGCTCTAAGTGTACTGGGGATGCTCAGACGTGAGTCCCAGGCACTCCACACCACTGGAATCAAGCTAGCCGGGCTGATGAGAGGTGTTACCTCGAAACCGGGCCGGTCCTCGGATGCTTGTTTCCGTTCTGGGAAGGACATGGCTTTTGTAGTTCGGACTGGACTGTTCCCATGGGGCACAGGGTCACGCTGATTTGCATATCGCCATTGTCTAACCCAGGGTGGTGTGGAGTGGAAAAACGATGGATTTGGGCCCAGATCTTTGGACTGGGGTGAATGTGTGACATTGATCCACATTCTGTCCATCACTGTTGTGTTTGCAATTACCGCTCTAAGTGTACTGGGGATGCTCAGACGTGAGTCCCAGGCACTCCACACCACTGGAATCAAGCTAGCCGGGCTGATGAGAGGTGTTACCTCAAAACCGGGCCGGTCCTCGGATGCTTGTTTCCGTTCTGGGAAGGACATGGCTTTTGTAGTTCGGACTGGACTGTTCCCATGGGGCACAGGGTCAGCGCTGATTTGCATATCGCCATTGTCTAACCCAGGGTGGTGTGGAGTGGAAAAACGATGGATTTGGGCCCAGATCTTTGGACTGGGGTGAATGTGTGACATTGATCCACATTTTGTCCATCACTGTTGTGTTTGCAATTACCGCTCTAAGTGTACTGGGGATGCTCAGACGTGAGTCCCAGGCACTCCTCACCACTGGAATCAAGCTAGCCAGGCTGATGAGAGGTGTTACCTCGAAACCAGGCCGGTCCTCGGATGCTTGTTTCCGTTCTGGGAAGGACATGGCTTTTGTAGTTCGGACTGGACTGTTCCCATGGGGCACAGGGTCAGCGCTGATTTGCATATCGCCATTGTCTAACCCAGGGTGGTGTGGAGTGGAAAAACGATGGATTTGGGCCCAGATCTTTGGACTGGGGTGAATGTGTGACATTGATCCACATTCTGTCCATCACTGTTGTGTTTGCAATTACCGCTCTAAGTGTACTGGGGATGCTCAGACGTGAGTCCCAGGCACTCCACACCACTGGAATCAAGCTAGCCGGGCTGATGAGAGGTGTTACCTCGAAACCGGGCCAGTCCTCGGAGGCTTGTTTCCGTTCTGGGAAGGACATGGCTTTTGTAGTTCGGACTGGACTGTTCCCATGGGGCACAGGGTCAGCGCTGATTTGCATATCGCCATTGTCTAACCCAGGGTGGTGTGGAGTGGAAAAACGATGGATTTGGGCCCAGATCTTTGGACTGGGGTGAATGTGTGACATTTATCCACATTCTGTCCATCACTGTTGTGTTTGCAATTACCGCTCTAAGTGTACTGGGGATGCTCAGACGTGAGTCCCAGGCACTCCACACCACTGGCATCAACCTAGCCGGGCTGATGAGAGGTGTTACCTCGAAACCGGGCCGGTCCTCGGATGCTTGTTTCCGTTCTGGGAAGGACATGGCTTTTGTAGTTCGGACTGGACTGTTCCCATGGGGCACAGGGTCAGCGCTGATTTGCATATCGCCATTGTCTAACCCAGGGTGGTGTGGAGTGGAAAAACGATGGATTTGGGCCCAGATCTTTGGACTGGGGTGAATGTGTGACATTGATCCACATTCTGTCCATCACTGTTGTGTTTGCAATTACCGCTCTAAGTGTACTGGGGATGCTCAGACGTGAGTCCCAGGCACTCCACACCACTGGAATCAAGCTAGCCGGGCTGATGAGAGGTGTTACCTCGAAACCGGGCTGGTCCTCGGATGCTTGTTTCCGTTCTGGGAAGGACATGGCTTTTGTAGTTCGGACTGGACTGTTCCCATGGGGCACAGGGTCAGCGCTGATTTGCATATCGCCATTGTCTAACCCAGGGCGGTGTGGAGTGGAAAAACGATGGATTTGTGCCCAGATCTTTGGACTGGGGTGAATGTGTGACATTGATCCACATTCTGTCCATCACTGTTGTGTTTGCAATTACCGCTCTAAGTGTACTGGGGATGCTCAGACGTGAGTCCCAGGCACTCCACACCACTGGAATCAAGCTAGCCGGGCTGATGAGAGGTGTTACCTCGAAACCGGGCCGGTCCTCGGATGCTTGTTTCCGTTCTGGGAAGGACATGGCTTTTGTAGTTCGGACTGGACTGTTCCCATGGGGCACAGGGTCAGCGCTGATTTGCATATCGCCATTGTCTAACCCAGGGTGGTGTGGAGTGGAAAAACGATGGATTTGGGCCCAGATCTTTGGACTGGGGTGAATGTGTGACATTGATCCACATTCTGTCCATCACTGTTGTGTTTGCAATTACCGCTCTAAGTGTACTGGGGATGCTCAGACGTGAGTCCCAGGCACTCCACACCACTGGAATCAAGCTAGCCGGGCTGATGAGAGGTGTTACCTCGAAACCGGGCCGGTCCTCGGATGCTTGTTTCCGTTCTGGGAAGGACATGGCTTTTGTAGTTCGGACTGGACTGTTCCCATGGGGCACAGGGTCACGCTGATTTGCATATCGCCATTGTCTAACCCAGGGTGGTGTGGAGTGGAAAAACGATGGATTTGGGCCCAGATCTTTGGACTGGGGTGAATGTGTGACATTGATCCACATTCTGTCCATCACTGTTGTGTTTGCAATTACCGCTCTAAGTGTACTGGGGATGCTCAGACGTGAGTCCCAGGCACTCCACACCACTGGAATCAAGCTAGCCGGGCTGATGAGAGGTGTTACCTCAAAACCGGGCCGGTCCTCGGATGCTTGTTTCCGTTCTGGGAAGGACATGGCTTTTGTAGTTCGGACTGGACTGTTCCCATGGGGCACAGGGTCAGCGCTGATTTGCATATCGCCATTGTCTAACCCAGGGTGGTGTGGAGTGGAAAAACGATGGATTTGGGCCCAGATCTTTGGACTGGGGTGAATGTGTGACATTGATCCACATTTTGTCCATCACTGTTGTGTTTGCAATTACCGCTCTAAGTGTACTGGGGATGCTCAGACGTGAGTCCCAGGCACTCCTCACCACTGGAATCAAGCTAGCCGGGCTGATGAGAGGTGTTACCTCGAAACCAGGCCGGTCCTCGGATGCTTGTTTCCGTTCTGGGAAGGACATGGCTTTTGTAGTTCGGACTGGACTGTTCCCATGGGGCACAGGGTCAGCGCTGATTTGCATATCGCCATTGTCTAACCCAGGGTGGTGTGGAGTGGAAAAACGATGGATTTGGGCCCAGATCTTTGGACTGGGGTGAATGTGTGACATTGATCCACATTCTGTCCATCACTGTTGTGTTTGCAATTACCGCTCTAAGTGTACTGGGGATGCTCAGACGTGAGTCCCAGGCACTCCACACCACTGGAATCAAGCTAGCCGGGCTGATGAGAGGTGTTACCTCGAAACCGGGCCAGTCCTCGGAGGCTTGTTTCCGTTCTGGGAAGGACATGGCTTTTGTAGTTCGGACTGGACTGTTCCCATGGGGCACAGGGTCAGCGCTGATTTGCATATCGCCATTGTCTAACCCAGGGTGGTGTGGAGTGGAAAAACGATGGATTTGGGCCCAGATCTTTGGACTGGGGTGAATGTGTGACATTTATCCACATTCTGTCCATCACTGTTGTGTTTGCAATTACCGCTCTAAGTGTACTGGGGATGCTCAGACGTGAGTCCCAGGCACTCCACACCACTGGCATCAACCTAGCCGGGCTGATGAGAGGTGTTACCTCGAAACCGGGCCGGTCCTCGGATGCTTGTTTCCGTTCTGGGAAGGACATGGCTTTTGTAGTTCGGACTGGACTGTTCCCATGGGGCACAGGGTCAGCGCTGATTTGCATATCGCCATTGTCTAACCCAGGGTGGTGTGGAGTGGAAAAACGATGGATTTGGGCCCAGATCTTTGGACTGGGGTGAATGTGTGACATTGATCCACATTCTGTCCATCACTGTTGTGTTTGCAATTACCGCTCTAAGTGTACTGGGGATGCTCAGACGTGAGTCCCAGGCACTCCACACCACTGGAATCAAGCTAGCCGGGCTGATGAGAGGTGTTACCTCGAAACCGGGCTGGTCCTCGGATGCTTGTTTCCGTTCTGGGAAGGACATGGCTTTTGTAGTTCGGACTGGACTGTTCCCATGGGGCACAGGGTCAGCGCTGATTTGCATATCGCCATTGTCTAACCCAGGGCGGTGTGGAGTGGAAAAACGATGGATTTGGGCCCAGATCTTTGGACTGGGGTGAATGTGTGACATTGATCCACATTCTGTCCATCACTGTTGTGTTTGCAATTACCGCTCTAAGTGTACTGGGGATGCTCAGACGTGAGTCCCAGGCACTCCACACCACTGGAATCAAGCTAGCCGGGCTGATGAGAGGTGTTACCTCGAAACCGGGCCGGTCCTCGGATGCTTGTTTCCGTTCTGGGAAGGACATGGCTTTTGTAGTTCGGACTGGACTGTTCCCATGGGGCACAGGGTCAGCGCTGATTTGCATATCGCCATTGTCTAACCCAGGGTGGTGTGGAGTGGAAAAACGATGGATTTGGGCCCAGATCTTTGGACTGGGGTGAATGTGTGACATTGATCCACATTCTGTCCATCACTGTTGTGTTTGCAATTACCGCTCTAAGTGTACTGGGGATGCTCAGACGTGAGTCCCAGGCACTCCACACCACTGGAATCAAGCTAACCGGGCTGATGAGAGGTGTTACCTCGAAACCGGGCTGGTCCTCGGATGCTTGTTTCCGTTCTGGGAAGGACATGGCTTTTGTAGTTCGGACTAGACTGTTCCCATGGGGCACAGGGTCAGCGCTGATTTGCATATCGCCATTGTCTAACCCAGGGTGGTGTGGAGTGGAAAAACGATGGATTTGGGCCCAGATCTTTGGACTGGGGTGAATGTGTGACATTTATCCACATTCTGTCAATCACTGTTGTGTTTGCAATTACCGCTCTAAGTGTACTGGGGATGCTCAGACGTGAGTCCCAGGCACTCCACACCACTGGAATCAAGCTAGCCGGGCTGATGAGAGGTGTTACCTCGAAACCGGGCCGGTCCTCGGATGCTTGTTTCCGTTCTGGGAAGGACATGGCTTTTGTAGTTCGGACTGGACTGTTCCCATGGGGCACAGGGTCAGCGCTGATTTGCATATCGCCATTGTCTAACCCAGGGTGGTGTGGAGTGGAAAAACGATGGATTTGGGCCCAGATCTTTGGACTGGGGTGAATGTGTGACATTGATCCACATTCTGTCCATCACTGTTGTGTTTGCAATTACCGCTCTAAGTGTACTGGGGATGCTCAGACGTGAGTCCCAGGCACTCCACACCACTGGAATCAAGCTAGCCGGGCTGATGAGAGGTGTTACCTCGAAACCGGGCTGGTCCTCGGATGCTTGTTTCCGTTCTGGGAAGGACATGGCTTTTGTAGTTCGGACTGGACTGTTCCCATGGGGCACAGGGTCAGCGCTGATTTGCATATCGCCATTGTTTAACCCAGGGTGGTGTGGAGTGGAAAAACGATGGATTTGGGCCCAGATCTTTGGACTGGGGTGAATGTGTGACATTGATCCACATTCTGTCCATCACTGTTGTGTTTGCAATTACTGCAGAGTTAGTGTGACAGCAGAGTGAGAGTGACAGCAGAGAGAGTGACTGCAGAGTGAGATTGACTGCAGAGTGAGAGTGACTGCAGAGTGAGAGTGACAGCATGAGTGACAGCAGAGTGAAAGTGACAGCATGAGTGACAACGGAGTGAGAGTGACAGCAGGTGGCAGCAGAGTGAGAGTGACAGCATGAGTGACAGCAGAGTGAGAGTGACAGCAGAGTGAGAGTGACAGCATGAGTGACAGCAAAGTGAGTGTGACTGCAGAGTGAGTGTGACTGCAGAGTGAGTGTGACTGCAGAGAGAGTGACAGCAGAGTGAGAGTGACAGCATGAGTGAGAGTGACAGCAGGAGTGACAGCAGAGTGAGTGTGACTGCAGAGTGAGTGTGACTGCAGAGTGAGTGTGACTGCAGAGTGAGTGTGACTGAAGAGTGAGAGTGACTGCAGAGTGAGAGTGACAGTATGAGTGACAGCAGAGTGAGTGACTGCAGAGTTAGAGTGACAGCAGAGTGAGAATGACTGCAGAGTGAGAATGACTGCAGAGTGAGAATGACTGCAGAGTGAGAGTGACTGCAGAGTGAGTGTGACTGCAGAGAGTGAGTGACAGCAGAGTGGTTGACAGCAGAGTGAGTGACAGCAGAGTGAGAGTGACTGCAGAGTGAAATTGACTGCAGAGTGAGAGTGACTGCAGAGTGAGAGTGACTGCAGAGTGAGAGTGACTGCAGAGTGAGAGTGACTGCAGAGTGAGAGTGACTGCAGAGTGAGTGTAACTGCAGAGTGAGAGTGAAAGCATGAGTGAGTGACAGCAGAGTGAGTGACAGCAGAGTGAGTGACAGCAGAGTGAGAGTGACTGCAGAGTGAGAGTGACTGCAGAGTGAGAGTGAAGGTCACATAAATTATGCAACTTAACATGTACAATTAAAACAAAGGAAAAGGGGAGGGAAGAGAGAGAAGCCTCTAGGGTCATGAATTCAACAAGAGTTTATTAAAAAAAAAGGGGGGATTTATAACTTATTACACATTTTAGAGGTTAAAAAGAACAATTGCGCTCATGATAGAGTGTTGGTATACAGAAAAACAAACACATCATAAACCAAACAAGTGGCTAAACAAAAAAACATTACAAGTGTAAAGAATCAACACACACAGACATGATAATGTGTCCTTCAAGTACCGTACAGTAATACAGTGGTTGAAACACCATTGACGCTTTTTTGTGGCCATAATTTTTGAAGGACACATTATCATGTCTGTGTGTGTTGATCCTTTACACTTGTTATTTTTTTTGTTTAGGCACTTGTTTGGTTTATGATGTGTTTGCTTTTTATAATTTTTTTTGAATAAACTCTTGTTGAATTTATGACCCTAGAGGCTTCTCTCTCTTCCCTCCCCTTTTCCTTTGTTTTAATTGTACATGTTAAGTTGCATAATTTATGCGACTTTTCCTCCTGAACCTTCTGTTAGGTGTATCGATTATCTGTCCCTGGTTCAGGGTTGTTGGACAGCCCCTGTAGTTTTTGAATAATGCAGAGTGAGAGTGACTCAACAGTGTGAGTGTTCCAGAGAGAGCAGGGTATGCTTGTGCGCTTACACGGTGCACTGACACACAGTAGCTAAAAACAAAGAACAGGTGAACATGTGTCTTAGGAGCTTCATGGAGGCAGCCGGTCCTCTGTGAGGGGAGCAGCAAGGAAGGGACGCCCCAACCAATCAAGCCCAACTACTCACAACCTACTGTACGATTACAACACAGGCCAAAGGGCAGAGCTAGGTCTTCTCGCATTACGTAGGGTGAGCAGTGTGTGAGTGTGTAGGGTGAGCAGTGTGTGAGTGTGTAGGGTGAGCAGTGGGGGAGCGTGCAGGGTGAGCTGTGTGTGAGCATGCAGGGTGAGCAGTGTGTGAGTATGCAGGGTTAACAGTGTGTGAGCGTGCAGGGTGAACATTGTGTGAGTTTGTAGGGTGATTAGTGTGTGAGTGTGTAGGGTGAGCAGTGTGTGAGTGTGTAGGGTGAGCAGTGTGAGAGTGTGTAGGGTGAGCAGTGTGTGTGTGTGTGTGTGTGTAGAGTGAGCAGTGTGAGTGTGCAGGGTGAACATTGTGTGAGTGTGCAGGGTAAACAATGTGTGAGTGTGCAGGATGAGCAGTATGTGAGTGTGCAGGGTGAACATTGTGTGAGTGTGCAGGGTGAACATTGTGTGAGTGTGCAAGGTGAACAGTGTGTGAGTGTGCAGGGGTAGCAGTGTGCGAGTGTGTAGGGGCAGTGTGTGAGTGTGCAGGGTACGAAAACTCGAACTAAGTCCACACACACACACATAAGACTACACACATAAGACCACACACCTAAGACCACACCACACACACACACACCACCACACACACACTCTCACACCACACTCTCACCACCACACTGTCACAACCACACACTCACCACCACACACTCACCACCACACACGCAACCAAACACGCAACCACACACGCAACCACACACACAGCCACACACAACCACACACACACACCACCAGCAGTCAGTGCACGCTTTCACTGGGCACAAACACCAAAAGCCGTCAGTGCACGCTTTCACTGGGCACAAACATCACCAGCCGTCAGTACACGCTTTCACCGGGCACAAACACCACCAGCCGCCAGTGCACGCTTTCACCGGGCACAAACACCACCAGCCGTCAGTGCAGGCTTCCACCAGGCACACACCACCAGACGTCAGTGCACGCTTTCAGCAAACACACACACACCACCAGCCATCAGTGCACACTTTCACAATGCACACACAACACCAGCCGTCAGTGCATGCTTTCACCAGGCACACACACCACCAGCTGGCTGTGCACGCTTCCAACAGGCACACACACCACCAGCCGGCTGTGCACAATTTCTACAGGCACACACAACACCAGCTGTCAGTGCATGCTTTCACAATGCACAGACAACACCAACCGTCAGTGCATGCTTTCACCAGGCACACACACCGCCAGCCGGCTGTGCACGCTTCCACCAGGCACACACACCACCAGCCATCAGTGCACAATTTCTACAGGCACACACACCACAAGCCATCAGTGCACACATCAATTGTTAACGCAGCCACAATTAACTATTGTAGCAATCGCAGTATGGTGCACTTTACTTTTAAACATATTCATCTAAAGCGCAGCATGACACCATTGCTACAATTCCAATCCAACCCACATAATTCCACTACACACCACATGCATACACTCCATAACACATGGCTGAAAGATATTGCCATTTACAATTCCAGTAGCTCTAACTCAAATAGATCCGAGACCTATTGCATAGTGCCCACACCGTCATCCCCTCCCCCTTGCATTTTGTACACTTGCCCATATAATGATTACACAGGACACATTGTTATGGGTAAAGAACTGCTGCAGGTTTATTTTCATACAACATAAGTATGATGTTTTAGTGGGTTATCTTACAGCGATCCAGGGCAGGCAGCCCCTCGCTGCCCCGCCCGCCTTATGAGCCAGCCGGCACGGTGGGTCGATGCCCAGACAGTGCAGCCTTTGCTGATCCCCTTCCGGATCACGTGATCATGTCTTATACTCCCGCCCCTTTCAGGGCGGAGCATGGTATGGCACACCCCCGGTTGGTCAGGCCCCCCAACCGCCCGAAGGACTAACAGGGCGCCGTCGTGGTTTTCCCGGAACCTCCCTGCGGCTCCAGGTCTTTGGCTCAGGCACCCTTATTGTGCCAGGCCGAGGTACCCTTACTGTACCGGTCTGCCGCAGAGGTACCCTTACTGTACCCGTCTGCCTCCAGATCGCCCTGTAACTCCGCCTGCAACACAAAAGAAAACATTAGAACGTCCAAAACAGCATGCCCCCTGCCCAGCTGCTGGGTACGAGGATAGGGTGGGTGCAGCGAGGCAGGCAGGCACAGGACGACCGGAACAGGGTCCGGACAGGTAGCAGCCTGGGGGCAGGACGCCAGCAAAGAGGTCACAAACTGGGCGGCTGGGACCTAAATACCCAGCCCGCCCCTCAACGTGCCCTCCCCCGGAAGCACGTCACTGATGCACCCGGCCAGAGGAGGGGCTGGTGAACTGCCCGAGCCTCCCCCTCTACGAGGACTGAAGGAGGGGGGGTGCTACGACTAATGGGCACTAAGGGGGCTGCCCTGCTGATGTCCCCCTGTGGGGGACGCGGGCAGCGGCATAGCACCCACACCGTCTTCCGCTCCCCCTTGCATTTTGTACACTTGCCCATATAATGATTACACAGGACACATTGTTATGGGTAAACAACTGCTGCAGGCTTATTTTCATACAACACAAGTATGATGTTTCAGTGGGTTATCTTACGGGCGATCCAGGGCAGGCAGACCCTCACTGCCCCGCCCGCCTTATGAGCCAGCCGGCACGGTGGGTCGACGCCCAGACAGTGGAGCCTTTGCTGATCCCCTTCCGGATCACGTGATCATGTCTTATACTCCCTCCCCTTTCAGGGCGGAGCGTGATATGGCACACCCCCAGTTGGTCAGGCCCCCCAACCGCCCAAAGGACTAACGGGGCGCCGTCGTGGTTTTCCCGGAACCTCCCTGCGGCTCCAGGTCTTTGGCTCAGGCACCCTTACTGTGCCAGGCAGAGGTACCCTTACTGTACCGGTCTTCCGCAGAGGTACCCTTACTGTACCCGTCTGCCTCCAGATCGCCCCGTAACTCCGCCTGCAACACAAAAGAAAACATTAGAACGTCCAAAACAGCATGCCCCCTGCCCAGCTGCTGGGTACGAGGATAAGGTGGGTGCAGCGAGGCAGGCAGGCGCAGGACGACCGGAAGAGGGTCCGGACAGGAAGCAGCCTGGGGGCAGGACGCCAGCAACGAGGTCGCAAACTGGGCGGCTGGGACCTAAATACCCAGCCCGCCCCCCAACGCGCCCTCCCCCGGAAGCACGTCACTGGTGCACCCGGCCAGAGGAGGGGCTGGTGAACTGCCCGAGCCTCCCCCTCTACGAGGGCTGAAGGAGGGGGAGGGGGTGCTACGACTAATGGGCACTAAGGGGGCTGCCCTGCTGATGTCCCCCTGTGGGGGACGCGGGCAGCGACATAGTGCCCACACCGTCTTCCGCTCCCCCTTGCATTTTGTACACTTGCCCATATAATGATTACACAGGACACATTGTTATGGGTAAACAACTGCTGCAGGCTTATTTTCATACAACACAAGTATGATGTTTCAGTGGGTTATCTTACGGGCGATCCAGGGCAGGCAGACCCTCACTGCCCCGCCCGCCTTATGAGCCAGCCGGCACGGTGGGTCGACGCCCAGACAGTGGAGCCTTTGCTGATCCCCTTCCGGATCACGTGATCATGTCTTATACTCCCTCCCCTTTCAGGGCGGAGCGTGATATGGCACACCCCCAGTTGGTCAGGCCCCCCAACCGCCCAAAGGACTAACGGGGCGCCGTCGTGGTTTTCCCGGAACCTCCCTGCGGCTCCAGGTCTTTGGCTCAGGCACCCTTACTGTGCCAGGCAGAGGTACCCTTACTGTACCAGTCTTCCGCAGAGGTACCCTTACTGTACCCGTCTGCCTCCAGATCGCCCCGTAACTCCGCCTGCAACACAAAAGAAACCATTAGAACGTCCAAAACAGCATGCCCCCTGCCCAGCTGCTGGGTACGAGGATAAGGTGGGTGCAGCGAGGCAGGCAGGCGCAGGACGACCGTAAGAGGGTCCGGACAGGAAGCAGCCTGGGGGCAGGACGCCAGCAACGAGGTCGCAAACTGGGCGGCTGGGACCTAAATACCCAGCCCGCCCCCCAACGCGCCCTCCCCCGGAAGCACGTCACTGGTGCACCCGGCCAGAGGAGGGGCTGGTGAACTGCCCGAGCCTCCCCCTCTACGAGGGCTGAAGGAGGGGGAGGGGGTGCTACGACTAATGGGCACTAAGGGGGCTGCCCTGCTGATGTCCCCCTGTGGGGGACGCGGGCAGCGACATAGTGCCCACACCGTCTTCCGCTCCCCCTTGCATTTTGTACACTTGCCCATATAATGATTACACAGGACACATTGTTATGGGTAAAGAACTGCTGCAGGTTTATTTTCATACAACACAAGTATGATGTTTCAGTGGGTTATCTTACGGGCGATCCAGGGCAGGCAGCCCCTTGCTGCCCCGCCCGCCTTATGAGCCAGCCGGCACGGTGGGTCGACGCCCAGACAGTGCAGCCTTTGCTGATCCCCTTCCGGATCACGTGATCATGTCTTATACTCCCGCCCCTTTCAGGGCGGAGCGTGGTATGGCACACCCCCGGTTGGTCAGGCCCCCCAACCGCCCGAAGGACTAACGGGGCACCATCGCGGTTTTCCCGGAACCTCCCTGCGGCTCCAGGTCATTGGCTCAGGCACCCTTACTGTGCCAGGCAGAGGTACCCTAACTGTACCGGTCTGCCACAGAGGTACCCTTACTGTACCCATCTGCCTCCAGATCGCCCTGTAACTCCGCCACAGCACTGGAGGAGGCTACCGTCGATGACAGAGCCCCCCACCTCTGTGTTCCCTACTTGCATCCCACAGCTTCAAGGGCATCCTGCACATCCAGGAGGAACATATCCATCCAGATTTTGCCACATAGACCTGACAACTGCATGGTTATGTTCAAATTATCCCTCCGTCCCTTAAAGACACCACCACCTGCTCTCCCTCACTGCTTCGTGATGGGGATTTTGGGCCCAGCACCCTTTATCCCCTTTACAGGCTCCAGCTAGTGTGAGCGGCTGTCCCTGCCTGCGAGGCGCAACAATGGCCATCTCCCACCTTGGGAACTATCCTGCCATTCTGGCTCTTGCGCCGTGTTATTATCTGAGTTGGGTTATCTTACGGGTGGTGGGCTTGAGCATCCATTTCTTGCTGCATGCCTGCAACCTTAATGTAATCACCTTAGTTGTGTAAGCCCCTGCCTGGCATCAAGCTTGGTTAGGCCCTTGTTGTAATCGCCTGCCTGTGCAGGGCGGCCAAGCCATCTACCTAGATGTCATGTCCCTAGCTACCAGGCTTACCTCTCTAAGCATGTCACTAATTGTCCCAATCATTCGTTGAAGGCTCTTTTGAGATCTACTTAGACAATCTCCCTTCCAGTACCGTGCAGGGTAACTATTCTGTCAGCTCGTGACCAGTCAACCCTTGGGTATTCGTAGGATCCCAGGTGGCCATTTGACACGCACCCTGTTCAGATGTAAGATCCAGTTGGGCAACTTGGATCCTATTGCTTCCTCACTATGCACTTTCGGGCATGTAAATACCTCCTAAGATCTCCCCACCCTGGACCCTAATAACCCCTAAATAAATCTGACTCAGGCCGTACGCTTACTGGTGCACCTAGCCCAGGGCCCACCACTGCGTGTGATCCCAAGGCCCACCACTGCGTGTGAACCCAGCAATTCGCATTAAGACTGCTGCTATTACCTGCCCCGTCTAGACATGGAGCACACATCTTCAACCAGGCCAACTGTTTGTTTGCTGCATGCTTCTTAGTTGCATAAAATAAATAAGCTACAAAATAGCGCAAACTCCCCCGGAGAGCAGAGTGCTTTCCTATCGCACTGGTCGGATTACGGAGGCATTCATTTAATTTTTTGAGGCTTTCACCGAACACGAACCTGGGTCCCCACCTTCAGGTTCGGCCGCCCTAAACGACCATGGTTTTGGGCAGCCTTTGTGAGATAACGCTATCTTGGAGTGTGCCTCCCTGCAACCTGCACCTTGCGGCCTGTGTTCCCCCCATACTACACTAAAGGGTTCATTTTAAATCAAGTCAAAAAAGGTCCTATATGCTGGTAGGTAGGGTCACTTACTAATTTCATTACTATTAGCGAGCTGCTGCTGTGTTACCGCACAGCAAACACATCACAATCCCCGACTATTAGCTGAAAACACATTTAGAATTGGGAGTGTATGCCCATGCACTATCGATAACTCTTGCCACAGTGGCAAGAGAGCTGGCCTATATCAAACTAAAGCTGCTCCAAACAGGGGGGGGGCCCTAACCAAGTTTTTACCAAGGGCAACTGATCGTCATGCCGCCTATGCTGCGGTGCACGAGGATGCATCCATCCCCTCAAATCTTACAAAATGCAGCATAAGAACGCGCCAGGTCCCCCAAACATCCTGAAAGCGGCTGTGCATTGCCACAGAGGAGGTCATCATCAACGTGCACCCAAGCAATACCAGTCGCGTCCGCAACAACAGCCAGCCCACGGCATTTGTTGCACAAAAAGGCCTGGAGTGCAGAAGTGAGCTTGTACCAAGTGTTGCAAACCAGCATTGACCAGTAATCCTATTGCTAACTCGCTCCCCAGGATCAGAGCACCTTACTTGCGTACCAGTTGCTGTACAAAGGAACACATTCCATTATTTGCACCAGGGGTGCATGATATGCTATACTTCCATGGGGTGTAACCTGTGCGCCCCACAACCGGGACAGTCATGACACCTAGGGAGACCCGGGAATCCCAAACCCTAGCACACTGCCCGCAGTGTGCTATGACCCTTCTACCTGTTGATAGTTCAGGTGGCCCCCATGTGAATAGGGCGGTTTCAGCGCGGTACCTGCATCTGAGACACAAAACAACCATTAGAGCCTTGCCCCCCTCATATACCAAATGGATTCTCCGTAATGAGGCAGGGGTCATCAATGCCCCCTATGCTACCAAGGCAAAGCCCCTGTTTGTCGGTTACGAGAACCAGTCTGCTGACTCGTTCCGGTGGACTCCCATGTGAGTATGGCGGTTCTCCAGTGTGGTTCCTGCATTTGAGACAAAAACATCCATTAGAAGCCCTGCCCCCCTCTGTACGGTAATATGGAATCTGTGCAATGAGACAGGGCCCTCAATGCCCCCCACGCCACTGAGGCCAACTTGTTTTGTCAGTTACGGGAACTAGTTTACCCACAAACATACTCGTCAGGAGTAAGGTGGGGCACATACTTGCGTACCTCCAGCACCTGATGCAGAAGGTACGTCTTGCTACTAAGTCAATTGACTATATAAAATTCTATTCTCCTTAACTATGCAAGTGTCCTTTCAGTGTGTTCTTGTGGCTTGAGAGTTTGCCATTTATGCAGTATTATCCTTCTACCTGATTTGGTACTCTTGCAACATGCACACATCACTTTTCCTTGTAACACACTGATTGCTACCTCTTACATTGTGCATGGTTCCGGTACTTGTCCCAAGTGCCACCATTGCCTACATAACGTTTGTTCTTGTGTTTGAGTGTCCACCATTTGTTGTAGTATTATACCTCTACTTGTACTTTGTACGTTTTTGTAATTTGCACACATGCTACCTTTCCTCCTGTAATGCACCCTTTGCTACCTCTTTTATTGCTTGATCCGAGTCAAATTGTCCATGGGGCCCGTCAACCAGCCACTAATGAAAGTAATCTGACAATAAGTGCGCTCTTTGAAGCTTATGAAAAAAACTTCCCCAGGCATAAAATGTGTAGCCAAACGGAAGCAGTGAGTTTGCCCTACCTTTACTGAAGTTATATTCCTAACATGTACATGTCACCTTTCTCTTGTAACACCCTGTTGGCAGTATTTTACCTCTACTTGACTTTATACGCTTTCAAGCACGAGAGCGTGACTTGCCCAAAATCATTGGAAGCGAACGCGACCATGGCGCGACCCTGATAATGCAGCAAAGACATCCGCGCTAACTCAACCGAAAGAAGGCAGCACTTCCAAACGCAGTTTTATACATTGCATGTTCCGGCAGGTGCGAGTTACGTGTTTTGACCGGAATCACCTAATTTGAACGCGACCCTTAGGCTCGAACCCTGGTTCTAGCACCCAAGTCGGCAGTGTGGACTCGGCCCATGCGTAAGGAGCGCTTAAATGTGCAGTAATTTATCACCCATACCAGCACATGCCGGTCAGTGAGATGCGCAAAATCACTGCATGTGAACGCGGCCCTGGCGCAAGAAACCAATAGTTATCCAGCGCGAACTCAATAAACATGATCACCATGTGACATTGAAAAGGGGGGGGGCTGTGTTATAACAACAGCGTCGAACACGAATAATAGACCCCACATGTAAGAAAAGGGTGCCCAAGCGAATCTATTAGTGGAAAACATATTTGGATCTACCTACATGTTGGTATCTTGTGATGTTAAAGGGGCATAAATAGCTTCATTCACGCCTATAGATAGCTCTATTCTATTGGAATAAACTCCCTTCAGCCAGGTGTTGTACCCTCTGGCAGATAGCCAGCAGGTTGCGATGGGTGGATGCCAAAGTTAGAGAATTTACACTTGTCCGGGGCAATGAACTTTTTGCTTACGCTATTCTGTGTTGTGCGGCGGTGTGTGTTGCCGCATGATGTCTGCTTTAAAGGCGCTACCTTTTTTACAAAATCGTTGCTACAGCGCTAGAGTCACGCCCAGGACACAGTTGGCCTAATTTGATATGCACTATAAAGGCCTCACGAGTACATGATGCACAGACGGATCAAGGTTTATCAGTTGTGGCGGGGATAGGATTAATGGGTCGCTATGCGGGTAAACACTGGTGCAGCTCTATAAATCATTGCATCCTGTGTAATCTCTCCTTTTACATCTTTAACGAAGTTGAAAGCAGTGACCGTCATTGTCACATTAGGGAAGTCAGTAGCTCTATTTTTTTTTTGTGTATGGACGGCGGCTGCTGCTTGTTATAGGATTCTGGCCATACAGTGTAGGGTTCTGCCAATGATTACATCCTTAATGGAAACCTGCAGGTGCGCTCCTACGTCCGTATGCAAATGTAATTAAAACCATTGTTACCAAAGTTGAGGTCACTGCCCGTTTCACTGGAGAATGGTTGTATCTTACAATTCTTTGCTCATAGTTTGTGCACTGTATGCAGGGGTTGTATAATTCGAGTTAAGCAGTGCACAGACCTCCGGACTCGAGGTACAATGAGGTTTTGATGAGTACAGCAGTGTATTTAAGTTTAGAGGTTCTTAACAGACTTTAAACATGGAATACTCCTTTCCCGTTACCAAGTGCTATAGACTCATCCTCAATGAAATGTCCACTGATGTGAAGCCGCATAACCTGGTGACAGCGTGCAGACCATTCTGCTTACAGGCAAAATTTAATTTCTATAGCGCGACGCAATCCGGAGGTGAGCGCGACCTCGAGGCTCGCTCCTGTGCCACGTCGGCAATTTAAATCCCCTGGGCGCCAGCAGAAAAGACATTTGCGCCTCAGCTGGGATTTGGACACCTGGCTGTGTCACCCCAAAAGTTGTAGACCATGCGTCTGTGCTCCTATTACTGCCTACGCTAATGAGGCCATAAATGTGTTGCCCTGGAAAAGGACTGCACCCAGTATGCCGAGAAAAGGTGATTTTCAGCAGTGGCAAAGCCTGTGCCACCTGGCCAGGCAAAAGCAGGCCCACCCTCGTGATGAGGCTCCAAACTGCAGGCCTGCGATCCCCAAAACCTACCTATTAAGCGTACCTGTTCATAAACGCATAATGTCCTCATTATCTACTACTTCTGTTATCACAATACATTATCGGAAAGCACTTGCTGCGTTCTAAGGTGGGAAGATGAGCAAGTCCGCGTTAAGGAGTGTTCCCGTGTGCACTTAATTTATGCATGACTTGACGCGGTTCTCCTAGCAGCTGGTATCCTGCTGCACCCGTGTCAGAGCTAATAGCGAGTCATGATGCTCACCGCACCCCCATGGGGGGCGTGGAAGGCAGACACAGAGCCTCTGAATAGAAGAAGTTTCTCCTATTGCCACTGGTGTCCCTGTGGGTGGCAGGGGCCGACACCAGCTGTACCGCAGACTGGGTCGACAGCAGTGATGGCAGGTAGCGGTAGGCCGCGTGCTTGGTGCCGTTCCCGAGGAAACAGATTGGCATTACAACGCTGGGGTGGGTGCCCCTTGACCCCAGATGCGCGTGTCTGTGCCCCATGTGGGCCTCGAGGAATGGCAGTTGCCAAGGCCCCCAGCCACCTCTAAAGCTAGGCCCCCACATTCCTAGCCTTTGCTACCGATGCCCCGAGAAATACGCGAGAACGAGATCAACCCGTCCGAATTGAAAGTGACGCTTCACTTTTCTCGGGACCCGACTGTCCCAGTGCTCGCGTTTGAGCGTGTTTCCGTGAGCAGGGCTTGTATGTAGGGCGGACCGGAGTGAAAGGAGGTCAGGCCATAAAAGGTTTGTTCTATTCGATACAATACTTACCCTGAGGCTCTGGGTAAAGGGTAAAGCAAAGGTATACGTGATCAGTATCACCCCCTTGACACAGCAGTTCCGCACACATCCTCTGGCCGCCGGCATATATTCACTGATTTCGGATGGTGAATGGATTTAAAGATATAGGCCATTAGCGCACCCCAAACATGGAGCGGGGCGGTGACATCAAACTACTTCACGCCACATCAGGAATCTATATGGACGCCTGCAATCTCCTATGCAAGGACATCCTTAAAGAATGACGATTACGGGTACAGAAGACACACGACACTGTAGCGCGTCCTGCTGAGGAAACGCGTGGCTGCAGGGGAGAGCAAGTGCCATCATGAACGCATTTATGGCACCTCGTAAACAGAAATGGTGCTTTGGGAGCACTATCGCAGCGAATGAATCTCCGCTCTATGGGGGAGTGCATCGGAATGCTGACCCACGAAAAATGTGGGCATCGATCCCGCCACCTCCCGCATGCTGGGCGAGCACACCAGCCTTTGCGCTAATTCCCATGTGTGCCCAAATCCATGGCTCGTGCGCGACCACCAGCAATATTGCTGCGGTCCCCCTGCCCCGCTCGCATCTCTTGGCGAGGAGGCCATGCAATTCATGACAGGAACGCGGGAGGCAAAGAAAATTCCAAGCACCCGGCAGAAAGCAAACCCACCGCCAGTCTCCCGCCGCTCACCACTTGCCCGGTCGCACCCGGGCATTGTGCCGCGGGGACCGGTCAGACTTGCGGCCATTTTGGATCCAGGTGCAACTTCGGCCTGGCCGGACTGCGCGTTAAGCCTGATGGAGTTTGTGAAAGATTCTGGAACTTCTACAAATAAAATGGTGGATGACATGCTTGATCAGATAACAGGGGGTGCTCATTAAAAAACGATGTATCAAATAAAACATCGAAGAAACATCCCTGTGAGGCATCCAGACGAAATGATGCCTGGAGGATAAGCTGGCCTTTGCAGCCATTCAGTTTTGATTTTCATGTCCATGAAATCTTACTTGGACATGTCTCTTGATATTTCTATGTTAATGCTGACTTCGGCCCGGCCGCATGGCAGCCAGCCGCTGAGCTCGGCAAGGTGAAGTTCAATGAACCCCCCTTACGCCAAATCTAACTAAATAAAACAGCAGACAAGACTGCTAATGACCTTCCGGAGCGCTTACCCGGCACAATAATGGTAATCTCTGAGCGCCCTAGCCCCTGAACCTGCGGTTGCTGTTCCTCCTGCGGCCACCTCCCCCCCGTGGTATCCAACCACAGGGCCCCTGTGCGACTTGGGTTTAGTCCAGGGACGAGGCCGGGGGGAGGCGAGAGAGTGGCACCTACCTAAGACAACGACGACGACGAAGACGGTTTGCAGCGAGGCAGGCAGGCGCAGGACGACCGGAACAGGGTCCGGACAGGAAGCAGCCTGGGGGCAGGACGCCAGCAAAGAGGTCGCAAACTGGGCGGCTGGGACTTAAATACCCAGCCCGCCCCCCAACGCGCCCTCCCCCGGATGCACGTCACTGGTCCACCCGGCCAGAGGAGGGACTGGTGAACTGCCCGAGCCTCCCCCTCTACGAGGACTGAAGGAGGGGGTGCTACGACTAATGGGCACTAAGGGGGCTGCCCTGCTGATGTCCCCCTGTGGGGGACGCGGGCAGCGGCATTTCCAATGCCTGTTTTCAAACAGTTGCAGTGCACGCCGGGACTTGTAGTCATTACTCATGCCTAATTAAAACCTCCAGTGGTTGTGTGCTTCTAAAAATGTTTCTTGGACCGGTGACTGCCCTCCAGTGGGCCCCAGGGCTGTGAACCTATTCCGCAATATGTGGTACCAGCTGCGCCGTACTTCAAGTACTGATTGTTCAGGTCTGACAGTCCCTTGTAATGTTTGATGGGCGGTGCAAACTTCCGCGGCTGGACTCACTGCATATTAATCTCCACAAAAGATGCCCCTGCTTAAAGACGCACTCCTCCAGCTGGTAAGTTCAACTTTAATTATCCAAGGAATAGGGTTATAGCTCCGGTTTCTTTATCCATTTGCCTGACGTGTTTCAATGCATTCACTCACTTTCTTCAGAGGCGCACATCAGTTTTCAGGCTACCACAGTTCCCCTGCGTGCTTTGTTCATTTTATGGGCCTCCGGTGTGCAATTTTTTTCAAACAGTTGCAGTGCACGCCGGGACTTGTAGTCATCATTAATGCCTAATTAAAACCTCCAGTGGTTGTGTGCTTCTAGAAAAGTTTCTTGGACCGTTGACAGCCCTCCAGTGGGCCCCAGGGCTGTGAACCTGTTCCGCAGTATGTGGAACCAGCTGCGCTGTACTTCAAGTCCTGATTATTCAGGTCTGTTGGTCCCTTGTAATCAGAAAGTAGGGGAACTGTGGGTGGAGAATCAGGGGGCGGGAATAACCGAAGATTGGATCAGTGGGCGGAGTCAGGGGTGTGGCTAGAAATCACAAAACATACCAATTTTTAGCACGTTTAGCATTTCACTGACCAGTTACAGCTTATAACGTTATTTAATTCAAACAATGGCTAAACATGTTTATTTGAGGTTTAATTCAGGAAAAAGAAATACTCATAGGGAATACAGTTTTATGTAAAGCGTGCGAAATATAAGCAGGAACAATGGCATGGGCGCAAATTCAGGATGGTGAGTGTAAAAATTCAGGACAAGGGGTCAAAATTCAGGACAGGAGGTCAAAATTTAGCACACAAATTCGAGGCAACAGGTATGCTTTGCAGACACATTAGTGAATGTCATGCAATAGTATATAAATAGTATATAAATAAATAGGCAAGGAACATAAGTACAAGTCACTTCTACCCCGTCACCGCTCCTTCCCTGTCATTTCCCCTGCCCGTCACCGCTCCTGCCCATTCACCGCTCCTGCCCATTCACCACTCCTGCTTATGCCTAATCACTGCCCCTGCCCACTCACTGCTCCCGCCTCGTCACTTCTCCTGCCTCCTTACTTCTCCTGACCTGTCACATCTCCTGCCCTGTCACATCTCCTGCCCCGTCACTTCTCCTGCCCCATCACTTCTCCTGCCCATCACTTCTCCTGCTCATCACTACTCTTGTCCTGTCACCGCTCCTGACCGTCACTTCTCCTGCCCCGTCACTTCTTCTGCCCCGTCACTTCTTCTGCCCTGTCACTTCTCCTGCCCCGTCACTTTTTCTGCCCATCCTGCCCATCACTTCACCTGCCCATCACTACTCCTGCCCTGTCACCGCTCCTGCCCATCACTTCTCCTGCCCCGTCACTTCTTCTGCCCCTTCACTTCTTCTACCCCGTCATTTCACCTGCCCCGTCACTTCTCCTGCCCCGTCCACTGCTCCTGCCCCATCCACCGCTCCTGCCCCGTTCACCGCTCCTGCCCGTTCACCGCTCCTGCCTGTTCACCGCGCCTGCCCATTCACCCCTCCTGCCCCGTCACTTCTCCTGCCCGTCACTTCTTCTGCCCCGTCACTTCTTCTGCCCTGTCATTTCCCCTGCCCGTCACCGCTCCTGCCCATTCACCGCTCCTGCCCATTCACCACTCCTGCTTATGCCTAATCACTGCCCCTGCCCACTCACTGCTCCCGCCTCGTCACTTCTCCTGCCTCCTCACTTCTCCTGACCTGTCACATCTCCTGCCCTGTCACATCTCCTGCCCTGTCACTTCTCCTGCCCCATCACTTCTCCTGCCCATCACTTCTCCTGCTCATCACTACTCTTGTCCTGTCACCGCTCCTGACCGTCACTTCTCCTGCCCCGTCACTTCTTCTGCCCCGTCACTTCTTCTGCCCTGTCACTTCTCCTGCCCCGTCACTTTTTCTGCCCATCCTGCCCATCACTTCACCTGCCCATCACTACTCCTGCCCTGTCACCGCTCCTGCCCATCACTTCTCCTGCCCCGTCACTTCTTCTGCCCCTTCACTTCTTCTACCCCGTCATTTCACCTGCCCCGTCACTTCTCCTGCCCCGTCCACTGCTCCTGCCCCATCCACCGCTCCTGCCCCGTTCACCGCTCCTGCCCGTTCACCGCTCCTGCCTGTTCACCGCTCCTGCCCATTCACCCCTCCTGCCCCGTCACTTCTCCTGCCCGTCACTTCTTCTGCCCCGTCACTTCTTCTGCCCTGTCACTTCTCCTGCCCCGTCACTTTTTCTGCCCATCCTGCCCATCACTTCTCCTGCCCATCACTACTCCTGCCCTGTCACCGCTCCTGCCCATCACTTCTCCTGCCCCGTCACTTCTTCTGCCCCTTCACTTCTTCTGCCCCTTTATTTCACCTGCCCCGTCACTTCTCCTGCCCCGTCCACTGCTCCTGCCCCATTCACCGCTCCTGCCCCGTTCACCGCTCCTGCCCCGTTCACCGCTTCTGTTCTTTCATTGCTCCAGCCCGGTTACCGTTCCTGCCTAATCACCACTCCTGCCCGGTCACTGCTCCTGCCCCATCACCACTCCTGTCGAGTCACCGCTCCTGTCCAGTCACCGCTCCTGTCCAGTCACTGCTCCTGTCCAGTCACTGCTCCTGTCTACTCAGCATTCCTGCCCCATCACCACTCCTGTCCCATCACTTCTCCTGCCCCTATCCGTTCACTGCCCTTATCTGTTCACTGCCCCTATCCGTTCACTGCCCCTATCCATTCACTGACCCTATCCATTCACTGCCCCTATCCATTCACTGCCCCTATCCATTCACTGCTCCTGTCTGTTCATCGCTCCTGCCCGGTTACCGCTTCTGCACATGCCTAATCACCGCTCCTGCCCCGTCACTTTTCCTGCCCCGTCACCTCTCCTGCCTCTTCACCTCTCCTGCCTCGTCACCTCTCCTGCCCCATCACCTCTCCATCCCTGTTGCCTCTACTGCCCCATCACCTCTCCTGCCCCGTCACCTCTCCATCCCTGTTGCGTCTCCCGCCCCATCACCTCGCCTTTCCTGTCTCCTCTTCTGTCCCTTCATTGCTCCTGCCCAGTTCACTCTGTGTATAACATTGACAAATTTCACATGGTTTTAAAAAAATGTTATTTAGTGCATTTTTATAAAGCGCGTACATTACCCGAAGGTGTCACAGCGCTGTACAATAGAGCCAGTTACGTTACAAGGGAACAGTGGAAAAACAATACAACATCACAAACAAAAAAATGAAGGTTATATAAATACAAAATCCAACAAAGTAGTAAGGAAGCTACTATCTCTCAAGCCACCTGTAGCTCTCCTGTGTGCAGCCCAGCCAACCAAATTAAAGTTGAGGCTGCTAGAATAAAATGTATGTATACCAAAATTGAAGTGTACGAGACGAACATTTTAAGGACTCATATTGTGGTGTATAAAAATGGTTGAATTTCCAAAATATTCAAAGCATGCGAGAAGGTGCATCTTACGGCATTGAGTTCAGTTACTATTACTGTGCGAGGAGTGCAGCAGCAGTAGCTTAGCAGCAAGAGGCATTTCAACTTGAAACCTTAGTACAACTGGCAACCCTGCCTGAAGCACCAATGCAATCTTGTCATGTGCGGTCACTGAGAAACCTGACTAAGGGCACAGATGTTGCTATATTTCAAAGGAGAAATGTGGTATAGTGCCACCTTCTTACTCTCTGGTGGCTACAGCTGTAAGGATCGCCTAAGATTGGCTTCCACCAGCATGTTTTTTAGCTGGGGCTGCTTAGTGACCCCGTTTAGGATTGTGCCAATGTTTCATCAGGGGATACATTCAGGGCGCATTTAAGCACTTGCAAAGAATAAAAACAGCCACAGTGTGACTGTGGATCTACAGTTTCTGGCCCTGGTTGCTTCATGACATTCGCAGGAATGGACATCTTCAAGGTGCTGGACAAAGGAGTATCAGGTTTAAACTAGATCAGTTGGCACGGACATTAAGGCCTAAAAACACAAGTCACACTTTTTCATGCGTTTGTTTTCCTCACAAACTTCTTACAAGGACATCTTACCACCTTAACCAAAAAATATTCCTGCAGGTTTCGCAGAATTGGTGGCAAGTTCCCGACAGTACTCTGTCTGGGGAAAGCTCCTCGGTAATCACTAACTCAGCATGATATTTTAAAGGCAGAAGGCGGCGCATTGTCATTCGAAAGGATTAATCATCGTCAATCGGAATGACAATGGGCCGCCCTCAGTCTGTGCGAGCTCAGGGAGGGGCTGCTGCAGCCTCTGGGGTTCAACAGAGAAGTGTGTGCAGCCCCTGGAACATGAAAGAATAATCGTTTTGTAAGTTGGACTATTCTTGCCGTCCCGGGACGATTTCTTTAATGAAAGAAGTAGGGGAACGGACTGAAATAATTCTTTTAAGTAGGGGCACGCCGTGCCCTTCCATCCCCGCCCACTTCTACCACTGCTTGTAATGTTTGACAGGCAGTGTGAACTTCCACGACTGGACTCGCCGCGTATTAATCGCCACAAAATATGCCCCTGTGCAAAGACGCAGTCCTCCAGCTGGTAAGTTCAACTTTAATTATTCAAGGAACAGGGTTGCAGCTCTGGTTTCTTTATCCATTTGCCTGACGCGTTTCAGTGCATTCACTTACTTTCCTCAGAGGAGCTTTCAGTAGCACATCAGTTTTCAGGCTACTACAGTTCCCCTGCGTGCTTCGTTCATTTTATGACGTAGGCTTGTCTTTTGGTACTGCAGTCAGGTTAGATTGGGAAGGTCACACCAAGCACTACCCATGTGATCATAGAGGGCTACTGCTTTTACCTAGAGTTCAGTGACACAAGCACAGTGGAGGCAGCATGCCTGTTTGGTGTTCAGTATTAATCAGGAGCGTGAACAAGCCATTTTACCTATGCCACTAGAGTGCGGCCTACTGGCTACTAATGTAAAGTTCCGTGGCTGAGAATTATCTCACTTTTGTCCTTCAAATATTGTATGTAGCACCAAACAATATATGATACTTAGGTGTGCATGCTCGGATGTGTGTCTGTTTATGGTACTTAAAATGAAGGCCTATGTGTTCCATTTTAGAAAAAATCGACCTAGACAGGCTAAGACCCAAAGATTCCCAACCATAAGAATCTGAGACACTCTTTCTGTGGCAGACTGTTACTTTGATGATGAAGAGCAGTGCAGTGGAAAAAACACCTCAAAGGAGCTGACACCCACATGCTGGATTTCAAATGTAAATCATATTTGTATGTGGCTTTGGGCTATAAAGCTGAGAGCATGTGTCACTCTTTGTACAACAGCACTGTTGAAAAGGAGACGGAATGTCACCAAGACTTCCAGCTGCTGGAACAAGGACATGGACCAACCCCTGTTGCCAGGAAGAGGGCCACTATGAAGTGTGAACTGTCGCCCATATTGGCACTCAAGTTGATGACACCTGTTTTGTCAGAAAGGTGAGCTGACGTGAAGTCAGCGCCCATGCCCTGGTTTGTAATGCGAAGGAACCAAGGTGGAACACTTACCGATCACTGCAGTAGTTAGGTAAGCGTGTCTGACACCAACGTGGGCCATCTGGAAACACAACAGGCCAATGCATCATAGGGGAAAGACCGCGAGAGGTCACGGGCCCTCAGCTTTGGGAGGCTGGAGCTTGTGAACGAGCGCCATGATCCTCCCAGGATTGCAGACTACAATAAATAATAATAACGATAGTGAGAATTAAAGTTTATAAAGCACGCAAATACTGAAGTGTCTTGGCGCTGAAAGCGGGAACCTCCAGAAGGCGGTACAGACCAATATGGCAGAATTTGAGCACTTTTAACAAGAGCCGCGCAGCCGCATTTTATAACGATTGTAACTTTTGAATTGCAACTTTCGTACTCCCTAAAACAAGGCATTACAATAATCTATCTTAGAGGGGATGAGCACAACAACAACAGTTTTTTTTAAATCGTGTGGGATAAAAGGGAACACTTTTTTCAATAGTCTAATAATAAAATAGCATGCGGAGGCGATATGATTGATTTGCTCAGTGAAAATGAGTTGTAACCTTAGGAACAGGGGTGGGTAGTGGGCCAAAATCAATTGGCCACCAGGTAGATTAAAACATTTTTTTTCTAAAACCGATCACCTACGTTTTTTCGGTGTTCAGCTTTAGAAAATGAATTTGCATCCAAGTTGATAATTTGGTTAAGTGGTTTCTAAGCTTTGAAGCCGTTGGACCCTCTTGTTCTGGAATAGCCATGATAATTTGTGTGTTGTCAGTTTAAGAGACCGCCGACAGACCACAGGCCTGAATACATTTTTGTGAGGTGCTATATAGATGTATGTATGTATGTATGTAACTGAGCTTGTAAAGCACCTGGTTACACTTAACAGTGTGTCCCCGCGCTGTACCGCTGAGGAACCCATCCTGGCCTGTTCCTGTGAGGCGCCCACTCCTGGGCACCCCAAGGTGAAGCCAGGCATCCTTAGCGATTAGGGCCGGTGTGGAGATTAAGCAAGCTATTGCCCAGAGTTGCAGAGTAGGACCCATGATTAGAGTAGGCACCGAGGCGAGAATTATCGTGTCCGCAGACATTGAGCCCAAGACCCTGCAGCGATGGGAATTGAACCCTGGTCCCTTGTCAGATCTCTGCATCAGGGTCTGCCGCTCTAACCAGTGAGCCACACTTCTCCACTAAGATGTCAAATATTGTCGGGGATAAAGATGATCCCCGTGTAGCTCCTCTCCGCAGGGAGAAAGGTTCAGATTGAAATCCATTTACTTCCAGTCTCTGAACCTTAGCTGTTAAGAATAAACTGGGCAGGGTCTGAGCTATGCATTTAATCCCAATACTCCCCAGCCACCTGATAAGGACCTCATGGTCGACTGTATCAAAATCGGTTGAGAAGTCGAGAAGGATTAGCGCCGCTCTTCCCCCCTCATCGACGACTCTAAGGATTTCTTCAGAAGCCTCCACTAAGGCAGATTCTGTGGAGTGCTGAGCTCTTAAGCCATGTTGGACCTAATTAAGGATTTTATTTGTTTCCAAAAAAACAGTGAGCTCTACATGTAGTGCTTTTTTAAGGATTTTAGCTGTAATGGCAATCGAGAAATCAGTCGATAATTCTTTGTGTCGTTGGATCAAGATTGGGTTTTTTCAGTATTGGTGAAACTTATGCTAAATTCCAAGCTATTGGGAAAATTCATGATTCTAAGATCTGGTTCAGGAGTTTTGTAAGATGGAAACCTAATATATTAGGTGCCAGATGCAAAATGCATGGGTCATTGATCATTTGAAGAACCCGACTTTGTGGTCTAAATAAGATTCTCAACCGCCACCTCCAATATCGGGGAGAAGTCCTCCAAATGTTCCTATTGGCACACGTTCACTGAATCAGTTGCGTCCAGAATGGTCATCCAGGACCGATTATGGTGAAGTTGGAACCTAATGGTTCATTACCAAAGGAGGCATCGCAGTTTTGTCATAAATATGCTGTGTTTAAGTCTGCCATACTATTACAGATATCCTGGGACACATTGTAAGGTGGGATCCTGTTTAAAATTATGAGAGATTTGATAATTTTAAATAGTTCAGACTGTGGAAAAGTAAATTTTGCCATGTTCTGTGTCCCTACGTGTCATCCATCATATGTTATGTGTGCATGACCAATATGCATATGTTATTCCCCATGTCCGATTAATGACGCAATTACAGTTGTGTCCACCTCTAGTATGCTAGTTTCCAGTCCTCGTGAATACTACGAATATCAGGCCTATGTAAAGCTATGTTGCCACGTTTCTCAGTGTGCACGTTATTTCATTATAAAGTCCCCGTTTCCAGGCCTCAACAGGGCCCGGACATCAGATTCAGCTCCTGTCTCCTGAAGCCTCGCTGAGGAGCGATCCAGCCCCCACCTGTATCCTCGACCTTTCACTTACTTCCTGCCTCGCAGTGCCCGGTGCAGCTTGGCTCTGCCTCTGAGTCTGCCAAGACTATGTTGTGATTCCAGCTATCAGTTTAGTCCTCCTTCCCTGCATTCCTAAGCTACTGAACTGCATCAATAGTTTCCGTCATTGTCTAGCCTATGCGGCTCCATATTAAGAGAAATACTGTATTTAATGGTCATTTAATATTCTTCATCACGCACTACATGTAGAATAAATGCATGCTCTAGTCTTAGAGTCAATTAGCTTTTCCCCTCATGACTTCTAGTTTATATCAACATGTTCCCTAAACATCAGATACTAGATAGGGTTTAGGTACATGTCGCTCCGACCCTCCAGACTTTAGTCTCTGCTCCTAGCACAGAGTTCATAGCCCCCAGCTTCTCCTCGTAACACGTCATTACCAGTTTGCGCGCACCACCAGGTTAGAGGTCCCGGCTCCTTAGGTAGCCCCCTCCTATGTTTCCGCCCATTCATGACATATTCTGTTACGTTTGCATCACATGTCTGAGTTACACCTTCTTTTTACTCTTATCTTTCGCGACTGCTACGCGTCACGCCTTCTGCTCCACCCACTGCTACGCCTACTGCAATGTAATGCTATGTGTTTGCGTTATGTATATATGCTCATGTAATGTTATTAAAAGAGAGCGCGCTCATCCCAGACCCAGCCCCAGCAGCTGCTGGGCCTTGTCATCCTATTCCTATGCAGGTTGTCCTGTTCCTGTCCTTATGCTGTATTAAACCTGCAAAACTCCTACTACCTCGAATCTTGACTCTTATTTATTGAGCTATCTGTTATGATATATGTCTAGTCAAAAATAGGGTATTATTTATTTATTTACCACATAATGGCGCCCGAACAGGGACTTGCCCTTTCCCCACGCGTCGGTGAAGCCACGCCGACCCCTGACCCTCTGCAGTCGTGACGGAACTCTTCTGCGCAGTGGCAGATATTTCTGCTCAAGTATCCCTCAGGCCCACGGAGGAGACGGAGGAGGCGGTCCAGCATCCAGACGAGACGGTGGAGGAACGCGGCGAGTCCCGACCAGAGCCCAAGCCAAGAGTCCAAGGTCCGAGGTATCCGGAGGTCCACCCGTAACTGAAGTCCGAAGTTCGTCGTCGTAGCAGTCCAGTCCAGTCCGAGGCCTTCCGTTCTTGCTGCCCGGTGAGTACCGTTACTGGGGTGGTATCTAGACAGGGTCAATTTAATTGACTCTGGTCTGTGGGTTGGTGGTACACAGTCCCACAAACGAAGTGTTCACTTCGGTGGATACGGGTCCTGACGTGTCTCTTTAAGAGACCGGTAAGTTTCGTACTGTTTCAGCAGTGCATCTAGTTTCTGTTCTAGTCAGTTTCTGTTCTCGAGAAAATTCACGTGTTCTGTTCTCAGTATTTCCAGGTAGTATTCTGTCCGAACTGTTATTTTAAATGTTTTTTATGTATTCTAATGTCGTGGTATGAATGGGAAATAAGTATCGTGTTTATTGTGTATTGTATTGTGTCTAGATTACAGTTCAGTCATGCCCATATTTTCCAAGTTACGTCAGTTAAAAACTAGAAAGGGTCTGCTGGAAGCAGCAGTTCCCGTCCCGCCTAGGGACAGTCCAGGTCACTTTATGTATCAGAAACATGGCATAAGTGCCATATTGTATCTAGATTTATGGGTAGAGTATACCAAACAGTTAGAAGAAAAGTATAGATGGCCCGTATCGGGTACATGGGATGCCGAATGCATCATGCGAGTAGAAGAGGCATTATGGAAAAAGAAAGCCAGACAATCACAGAAAGATGCCATCGAGTTATGGCGCAAAGAAGCTCATAAAAGAACCGAAAGAGAAATCAGAAAGTCAGAACTAAGTAGAGAATCCCAAGAACGAGCCCAAGAAAGAGAATTAATCGAGATAGGTGAACGAGTTAGAACTGAGCAATCAGACAGACAGAGGAATGCCCTCATTAAGGGTATGTATCCTCTTCTTGCTGAGGGCTTGCCAAAAGCGACCCCAGAGGCATCCAGTAATTTCCCGCCACCATTAGTTCCGACCAAGCTACGTCACAAACCGACCGCAGCTGATATTTTTATTTCGTCCTATCTGGACGACACAGTCCCCGAATATGCAAATCCTGTTCGCACTCCGCCAGTCCCTGTAAACCAGGTAATTCCTGCTCCTCCAGACACCGGGGTGCCCTTAACAGCCCCCCTGGGTCAGCCCGCCATACAAGTCCAGCCCACGTTACAATTACCCACCCTGCCAGGACGAAAAGCATCAGTTGATGATTCCAGTTTAGGGGCCGCAGGAGGAGGTCTTCCTCAAACCCCGCCGCCATACAAGCGTTTATCAGCACTCGAATTACATGCTCAAGCATCACAGCGTACTCCTAAAAGTAATAAGTCTGTTGCAGAGATCAGGCAAACCCTTGGCGAATGTGTCTATGACCCAGTTCCAGGCGAGTTTAATATGGTTTTATATTCCGTACGCGTAAGGAGAGTGACCGAGTATCTAGTCACCCTGCCGAATATGAAAGAAGATCTAGACAGGATATATCGTTTCATCCGTACAGGGGATGACCCACAAAGTATTAGTGATGCCATGTCTCAAAGGAAAGCCGAGATTCAGCGTATGATATTAAAGTTCTTAATTAACTGTCTAATAAGAGAACAGGATTACCCGTCTAAAGACCCGGAAGAAATGAAAACTCTAACAAAGTGGAGTGATAATATAGCTGAGGGTAAGCACAATACCATTAGTGCCATGGAAAGTATGTATAAGAAAATCCGTAGAGAGATAATAAAGATACACGAACAGCGTAAAGCAGCACAAGTAAGCGAGAAAGAAAGTACCTCTGATCCTGAAGAGGAAGACGACGAGAATACTGCCAGAATAGCGTATGTAGGAAAACCTAGATTTCCAGATCGCCATTTACGTCTAGAACACAAGTCAACTTTCCATCATTCAGCACCAGAACAAGGTTCTCTAGAACAAGTATTTCAAGCTACCGATCACATTCTGAAATCACGAATCGGTTACAGTGAGTTAAGTACTATGCATGAACAAGAACTAGTCCGATCAGCAGTCCGATGGATTACTGATCCTACCACTTTTCCGGACGAAATAGTGGCACAAATGTTTCTGAAATTGCCCCCAGCCGAGCAGCGACTGGTGGGTATGTATATGATTCAGCACCTCATTATTCTGTATGAGGGTCAACATTCTGATCCAGGCCCGTTACATGATATCCTGAACGAGTTACTCCAGTACAAATGGAGAGGTCTAGGTACCGATTTAATTAGTGTCATTCTAGAACAGCGCCACAAATATAGAACGTTTTTGAACCCGCATTTTGTCCATGTCCCACCCCCAGAAAGTAAACCCTTTTACATAGACAGACAGAATCCGTTACGAGAAGTCCACCCAGTCAGAGGAGCGGGTGGCGAAATGCAACGAGTGTTTGTATACACTCCGATCACAAAGATGGAACTCCTCGAAATGAAGAAATTAATTCCCTGTCATGACAAAGATCCAGCAGGGTTCCATAGAGAATTAAAAGACATGCTCCGTATGGGAGAATACACTTACCCAGATATCATTAAAATGTTAAAGGTTCTGCTACCCGCCGGGGTGTATGAAAAGCTAAAGGAAAAAGAATGGGAGGTGGGAGAGAAAAAGATAGATTGGGCAGTTCTAGAAGCAGAAGATAAGATACGTGTACCAGGTACTGGTCTTGGAGAGAAATGTAAAGAATTACCAGAATTATTAATTCAAGTTTTACCCAGATTATTAACAACGAGAAAAGAAGACTGGGATGCAATCTCAGCCTGTAAACAGAAACAAGATGAAGATATTAGTGATTTTTATTCTAGGTTTGAAAAGTGCTTTAGTATCAACAGTGGTCTCAAGACAAGTAGTGAGTCATACCCTCACCTTTTTGTTACTAAATTAGTCGAGAATTCAAGTCCACCAATTAAAAACCGAGTTCTGAAAGTCGAAAGCACCTGGCAAGCAAATACTCCGTCCCAGATGCTCCAGATGCTCCAGTACCACCAGAATAGAATCAGGGAAGAGCAAGAACACGAGAGAAAACGTATGAAAGACACGAAAATGAAAGTACTAGTTGCACAATCTGTTCCTCAAGACAGTCAGAAGAGGGGTCCAAATCAAGCCAGTCATCCTGCAGCACCCGTTAAAGGGAACTGCAATTATTGTAAACAGCCAGGTCATTTTATAAATGAGTGTGCAGTTCTGAAACATAACATAGCTACTGGTAAGACTAAAGAAAGACCACGTCCGCCTAGACAAGAACAAGTTTCACAGACTCCTCAGTCACAGAATGCACCACAGACAGTTACAGCACCGCAGCCTATTGCTGCAACACAGCATGTTACATCGCAGATGTACCAGTATGCACAGTCTGAGTATCCAGAGTACCAGCCATATTCATGAAACAGCCTAGAGAGGGAGGTAGGCTTGCCTCTCATCGAGATACCTGTAGATCAAGAAGGTCCCTATGTTCACAGTCAAGTATTAGGGAAAGACAGAAAGTTTTTGATTGATACAGGGGCAAGTAGGACCACAATTAGTCATGCCGAAGTTCCAGGGGCTCCGCTCTCAGGCTCAAGAAATGTTTCCCTTGGATTTTCAGGAAAGCCTATCGTTAATGAGATTTCAAAGCCAGTCACTCTAGAAGTAGGTCCATTGTCCCGCACTACTGATCTGTTACTTACTAAGTCATGTCCAGAAAATCTATTAGGCATTAAAACACTGAAAGAGTTAGGTGCCGTTATATGTTGTTCCCCAGAGGGAATACGTCTGTTCCTACGTGACTTTAAGGGTCACTATGTATTACGAGATTTTGATTCAAGACTGTCTAATGTTCCGCAGCATTTATGGGCGCAAGGTCCAACTGATGTAGGTTATATGCAAATCACACCCCATCGTGTGACTCTCAAACCAGGTGTAGTGTTACCACGAATCAGACAGTATAGATTGCCACCTGAGGCTGTAGCAGCCTTATCCAAAATTATAGACGAGCTCATGGCTCAAGGAGTAGTTGTAGAAACTGACTCCAATGTATGTAACTCTCCGATCATTCCAGTTATGAAACGTACTGATCCAAATGCACCCCCAGTATATCGATTAGTGATTGATTTACGGGAACTTAACAAATGTATTATTCCGCAGTACCCAGTTGTCCCAGATATCTCTTCCCTGTTGACAGCCATTGATTCCGAAGCCACGTTCTTCACTGTCATAGACCTCAAGAACGCATTTTTTAGTGTTCCTATTCATCCAGACAGCCAGTTTCTTTTCGGATTCTGTTTAAATGGAAGGAGCTATATGTTCACACGCGCTCCTCAAGGTTTCACAGAAAGCCCTAGTATTTACAGTCAAGCACTTAAGAGACAACTAGACAATATTCACATGCCAACTGACACTGCCCTGCTCCAATATGTCGATGATCTACTGATCACAGCCCGTTCTGAACGTGACTGCGAGCGAGCATCCCTTACAGTTTTGTATTTCCTAGCCGAGATGGGGCACAAGGTGTCCCCTTCGAAGCTTCAATTCTGTGTCCAGCAAGTGGTCTACTTAGGACACTTACTGTCCAAGAGGGGTAGGCAGTTGACACCAGACCGTATCCAGTTAATAGCGAGTCTTCCCCAGCCCAGAACCCAGAAGGAGGTACGTGCCTTTATCGGCCTTACTTCTTATTGCAGACAATGGATTCCCCAGTATGCATTTCTAGCCAAGCCACTGATACAGTTAACGACACAGGAGGCAGCCGTATCGACTGTCCTCCCTTGGACATCTGAACATACACTTAGTTTCAACGAGTTAAAGAAAGCTTTATGTCAAGCTCCAGTTCTAGCTACACCGAACTACAGTAAGCCTTTTACACTTTTCGTTACTGAACGTGAAGGTACAGCATTATCTGTTCTCACACAAGATCAAGCAGGACAGTACAAGCCCTGTGCTTATTTTTCTAGCACACTAGATCCAGTCGCCCAGGCTCTGCCTGCGTGCCTCAAGTCAGTTGCAGCCACAGCACTAGCTATCAGACAAAGTGATTCCATAGTTTTAGGACATTCCTTGACAGTACAAGTTCCACATTCCGTGGAAGTACTTTTAAACCGAACACAAACACAGCACTTGACAATTGCACGTTTAACAGGTTATGAATTGACACTGTTTCAGCCACACATAGATATTAGACGCTGCAACGTTCTGAACCCTGCTACACTGTTACCATCAGTTAATTCAAATCCAGCCACACACGACTGTGTGGAGGTAGTCAACATTACGACAAAGCCAAGACAAGACCTGACAGATATTCCATTACCAGATCCTGACCTGACACTTTATGTGGATGGTTCATGTATGAGAACTAGTACAGGAGAACTAGTCGCCGCGTATGCAGTGACTACTGACACCGAAGTTATTGAAACACACCGTATTGATACCCTGTCCGCTCAAGCAGCAGAGCTAGTTGCTCTGACACAAGCCTGTATACACGCCAAGAACCTGAAAGTTAATGTTTACACAGATTCACGTTACGCATTTGGAGTTGTACACGACTTTGGAGTGCTCTGGCAGGGGAGAGGTTTCATGACTTCTCATGGAACCAAGATTCAGCATGGTCTCCTTATTCAAGCTCTGTTAGATGCCATACATTTACCGACATCCATTGCTATCATGAAATGCAAAGCACATACGAAAGTCACTGACATTATTTCTCAAGGTAATGATCTAGCAGATCGCACAGCCAAGCTTACAGCACAGACTCTAGACATTCAAGTTAATCCGACACAGACACAAACCCTAGATCCGACTACATGTATGACAGTTAAGGACCCTACTCAAGATGTCATAGATATCCAGTTACATGCTACTCCTGAAGAAATCAAGAAGTGGTCCGAACAAGGAGGGGTCCAGACAGATCAAGGATGGTTAACAAAGGGTAGAACCGCATGGTTTCTCCCCGACTCTATGGTTCAAGTCATTATTAATACCGCACATAGTCCAGCACACTTAGGAGAAAAAGCAATGTTAGACAGTATCCAGAACATTTGGTTCAACAAGCATTTACGAGCTGCAGCCAAGCAGAAAGTCCGTACCTGTATGATATGTTGTCAGTTTAATCCAGGTAAAAGTGTCCCGGTGGAACAAGGGGGATTCCAGCCTCCTGACCACCCTTTTGAGGTCCTCCAGATGGATTATATTCAGATGGAGCGATGTCGAGGTTTCAAGTATGTCCTTGTAGTTGTATGCGCTTTGTCCAGATGGACAGAAGCATATCCAGTCCCAGATTACACAGCCGCGACCACTGCCAAGCAGTTGGTTCGTGAATTCTTCCCTCGATATGGACTCCCTAGAGTCGTATATTCTGATAACGGTCAGCCATTCTCATCTGAACTGATGAAGCACGTTTCCCTGTTGTTGGGGTACCAGTGGAAGTTTCATTGTGTACGCCATCCTGAAGCAGCTGGTCTAGTCGAGAGACATAATCAGACTCTGAAAATCCGAATTGCCAAAATATGTAAAGATAAGGGTGTGGACTGGCTAGTAGCTCTGCCAGTTGCTTTGTTTTATATGCGCATGGTCGCACATTCCAGATCAGGTCTGTCCCCGTATGAGGTCGTTTTCGGCCGCCCCCCTAACATGTGGGGTACTCCTAGACCCCGAAGTATTACTGATGTTTCATGGAATATGCTGACAGATTACCTAGCTTCCTTGATGTCTGCCCTCAACTCATGTCGTTCACAGGTTGCCGCCGCATTTCCAGACAATACCGAGGTGGCACCGCATGAAATCGTTCCAGGTTCGATGGTGCTCGTCCGGAACTTTGACAGATCAAGTCCGCTGGAGCCACGTTGGAAGGAGCCCCGTCAGGTCCTCCTCACCACCCGTACAGCTGTGAAATTGGAAGGACGCCGCGGCTGGGTGCACCTTTCGCACGTCAAGAAATTCTACGGATTAAAGCCGGTCTTTAAAAACATTTCCCAGGATATCAAGACTTGTCAAAACATTGTTCCTAAGGACTGTCCCGCAAATGACATTGACACAACCCCTCCCCTGTTAGAGAAAACTCCGCAGCAGGAGTATAAGCAAAAACTCCGGTCTAGTAAAATAAGTCAGTCAGTTCGATTGTCTAAGTCCTCCCCTAGGTGAAACGGTTAGACTGTTTCTGACATGTATAAAATAGACCCCCATAGTGAGAGAGTTAGTCAAAACTCAAACCGATGTATCGTTTTTCTAAGTTTCATATTATTCATCAGCATAATGATTTCCTGCACTAGTTACGCATTTTTCCTGTGTTTCCCAGTTCCTCATGTAAATAAGCATTCTAATGTTACAGCAGAGCACACGTTTAGTGATCTGCCTCCTCACGAATATTCATACCGCCTCGCTATGCGTAACAATACATTTATCCGCATGTTACATTACTCACACCAGACCAGCAATGCCACTAATTGTTGGGTGTGTGGTCGACTCCCCCCTTTCCAGACGTCAAAGGGAGTTCTGCCACTCTTTCCTTATCCTTTTTCCCATAATGGTTCGTGTGGAGCATGGTCCACGTTAACGTCATCCTCAACAGATATGTCTTTTCTTAACAGCACATGTTTCCCAGACAAGCAAGGTTTCCCCCACAGAACAGGTTTAGATCTAGAAAATGAAGTGTACAATTTAGGTCATTATTCTTCGAATTTCATGGTCCTGAATGTTCAGTCTGATACTACTCCAGACTCACCTGCTATTTCAGTATTACCAGTCAAAGGCGAATTATGTGTCCGTAATTATGGTTCTGTACACGTAGGACATAGTGATTGTACTACTATTGTCAAGTATAATGACAGTGGGAAATCTATTTTTAAAGCTTCACGTCATTCTTATTTTGTTTGTGGTCAAACTGCATATGCTCGTCTGCCCCTCGATTGGGAGGGAACCTGTTACATTGCCTTCCTACTGCCACCTGTTTTCCTAGCCCCACCTGACTACCATAGGAATTCCTTCCTAGTACATACTAGACACAAGAGAAACCTCCCGATTGTCGATTATACTGAAACTGCTGCAGAGCAATTCATTGATATTGATAAAGGTGTGTTCCCTTATTTAGGTACAGTTGTAAATAGTAAGCTAATCCGTAGGTTAACAAGAACCCTTGAAGCTGTAGTAGATGAGACTGCCTCCGCTCTAGGTAACTTAACCGAAGAGCAATCCTTTATGAGAATTGTTGTGCTCCAGAATCGTCTCGTCCTTGACGTCATACTGGCCGATAGGGGCGGGGCCTGTAGAGTCATCGGATCCAGTTGTTGCATTTTCATTCCAAATAACGCGCCGTCTGTTTATTCAGCTATAACCAGACTCCATAAAATAGCCCATCTATTACACCAGGATCCAGGCACCTGGACATGGTCCGGTTGGTTCTGGAATATAATTTCCGCCTGGGGATGGAAAGTCCTGTCCTTTCTAGGTATCGCAGTAGCGATCATATCCAGCTGCTGCCTCTGTATACAATGTGGCCCTGCGATTTGCGGCATGTGTGCTACCTCTTGTATTCCTAGTCCCAAGCCCCGTTCTAAATCTCGTTCCAAGACAATTCGAGATGAACAAATGGTACTGTATGAAATGATAGATGGTATCATGAATATTGATGTTTCCTGATGGAAACGTAGTGACAAGGAGGGAATGTGGAAAAGTAAATTTTGCCATGTTCTGTGTCCCTACGTGTCATCCATCATATGTTATGTGTGCATGACCAATATGCATATGTTATTCCCCATGTCCGATTAATGACGCAATTACAGTTGTGTCCACCTCTAGTATGCTAGTTTCCAGTCCTCGTGAATACTACGAATATCAGGCCTATGTAAAGCTATGTTGCCACGTTTCTCAGTGTGCACGTTATTTCATTATAAAGTCCCCGTTTCCAGGCCTCAACAGGGCCCGGACATCAGATTCAGCTCCTGTCTCCTGAAGCCTCGCTGAGGAGCGATCCAGCCCCCACCTGTATCCTCGACCTTTCACTTACTTCCTGCCTCGCAGTGCCCGGTGCAGCTTGGCTCTGCCTCTGAGTCTGCCAAGACTATGTTGTGATTCCAGCTATCAGTTTAGTCCTCCTTCCCTGCATTCCTAAGCTACTGAACTGCATCAATAGTTTCCGTCATTGTCTAGCCTATGCGGCTCCATATTAAGAGAAATACTGTATTTAATAGTCATTTAATATTCTTCATCACGCACTACATGTAGAATAAATGCATGCTCTAGTCTTAGAGTCAATTAGCTTTTCCCCTCATGACTTCTAGTTTATATCAACATGTTCCCTAAACATCAGATACTAGATAGGGTTTAGGTACATGTCGCTCCGACCCTCCAGACTTTAGTCTCTGCTCCTAGCACAGAGTTCATAGCCCCCAGCTTCTCCTCGTAACACGTCATTACCAGTTTGCGCGCACCACCAGGTTAGAGGTCCCGGCTCCTTAGGTAGCCCCCTCCTATGTTTCCACCCATTCATGACATATTCTGTTACGTTTGCATCACATGTCTGAGTTACCCCTTCTTTTTACTCTTATCTTTCGCGACTGCTACGCGTCACGCCTTCTGCTCCACCCACTGCTACGCCTACTGCAATGTAATGCTATGTGTTTGCGTTATGTATATATGCTCATGTAATGTTATTAAAAGAGAGCGCGCTCATCCCAGACCCAGCCCCAGCAGCTGCTGGGCCTTGTCATCCTATTCCTATGCAGGTTGTCCTGTTCCTGTCCTTATGCTGTATTAAACCTGCAAAACTCCTACTACCTCGAATCTTGACTCTTATTTATTGAGCTATCTGTTATGATATATGTCTAGTCAAAAATAGGGTATTATTTATTTATTTACCACATTTATTTACCACATAGTATGACTTTTTTGCTAATTTTATTTTAGCAGCGAAAAATAAGTTTTTTGTGCTATTTATCAGGATGTAGTACTCCTTTCAGGTCCACCATGGTCTTTGGCAGCTTGATTGTACTCCTTTCTCCATAATCGTTCTGCTAAACAACATTTTTGCTTAAGGTATTTTAGTTCTGGGGTACACCATGGAGCAGATGGTTGCTTACAGTGGATAGCCACATGTTTTTCAAATGCCAGCTGTTTCACTGCCAAATCTATCCAATTTAACACATTACTAGAGGCAGTATTATTGTCGGGATCACTGCCAGGACTATTCTCTTTCAAGATGGCCACTAAATCTTCTTTCACCGCCTTGCGCCACGGGCAAAAGGTAATGGGAGATTGGACAGAACTCTGATTGGACTTCTGCCCAATACCTGTTAAGGTACAAAAAATTGCATTGTGGTCAGACCATATCAAGGGAGAGATATTCCTATTTTTAGCCGGGGATCATTTGTAAAAATTCCATCCAATGTGTGGCCCACCTTATGGGTGCGCTCTACTATTTATTGTGTAAGACCAAAACTGACACAAACATCAGTCTGGATTGGCTGCTGCCTCTAGGTTGAAGTTTAAATTGCCCAGAACTGTAAAGTTCTGTAGTTCCATACCTGACTCCAAGAGCAATTGTAGGTTGGAGGGAACTGTCTGTCCAGGACCAGGAGGACGATAGACTAAAAGTCCATTAAAAGTAACTTGATTAGCTAGTTTAAAATTAAACATGATAGCTTCTCCGTCCAGGAGGGGGGCTGGTGTAAACTCAGCTTTGGATGTTTTCCTGTACATAATAACCAGACCTCCCCCTTGTTTACCTTCTCCGTCTAGTTCGCTTATAGTGAAGTCATCTGTCATTACAATATTGAGGTCAGGATCAGTTGTGTGGTCAAACCATATTTTGATAAGAAACGTCAAGTCAGGTTAATGGATGTCCATAAACTAAGTGAAATCCAGGCTGTGCTTAGCTAAAGACCTGGTATTTAGTAGAACACGGTTTAATACCTTAGGTTTTCCCTCAATGCGGAGGGATGAAGGACTATGAAGTTGTCAAGTTAAGTCAAGTCAATTTAGTCTTTATTCGATTTCAAAATCATGAAAGGCATATATATCAAAACAATAACCATAAAACATTAAGTTCATCCTTAAAATTACAAAGTACAAGATCCCCTTGATATGATCCAAAGTTGCATATTAGTACGCAATGGTAAAAATAAATTGATATAAAATCCATATTAAAACAATAACGTCCATACAACCACCGTACAAATACCAGGTCCAATAAAACAATTGATATAATCACATTTCATAAATTCATTAGTTATTTAAACCATAAGCACGAAGTATCCACATACCATGTAAAAATTTAGAAATAGCGTTTATACTTAAATCGTTCACATCTGTTTTTAAAATCCTTAAGGCTTCAGTGCCTGAAGTAATTCCCAGCAGTTGACAGGTTGCCTTTAGCCATTTATGCCTCAATTTCCTGTAAACTGGGCAGATAAAAAAGACATGACCAATAGATTCCACTTGTGAAGGACAAAACGGGCATTTCATACTTGAGCCAGTACCTCCTTTACTTGTAAATGATTTGATAGGAAGGGTGCCTATCTTAAATTAGTGGTACCATTTCCTATCACAGGGAACTGTTATAAGGTCCCAATACTTTTCATAAACGAGTACATGTTTCGTCGCTAAAAAGACCCTAGACAGCGAGTTACTCGTCATAGACGAAAATCGTTTAGTCATCACCATATTCCAGTATAGCCCCTTTAGTTCTTTACGGGTCGGAAATGGGGCACTGATTGGATTTTGCCACAACAGGTTTAACCCCAGGGCACACAATATTGACCTAACTTGCTTCAACCACAGGATTTTCCCCGCACCATCTGCATCCCTGACCTCCAAAAGAGCATGGGCGTACTCAGTAAGCTCCTCCGTAACCCAAAGCCTCCTCCAGTACGCCACTGGTTTAAAACGGGCCACATCCTCCAAAAACTGGCTTCACAGATCGTAATAAAGCGGTAGTAGAGGAGTAGATTAAGGTAAGCTCGTAATAGACCGCAAACATTTGTTTTGCGAGGTCGAGAGTGCAGATAGATTGCTAAAGCCCCATAGTTCCGCCCCGTACAATACCGATGCTGAAATTTTGGCATTTTATAGTTTCAGTATGGGGGCAATCGGCTTGGTGTAAGATTGTCGATGTTCTTTGAGCAGAGCCCCAGACAGTTGGACGTGCCTAAGTAACAGCATGTCCAAATGCGGGGTCCATCTGAGTATAGAATGTGATTCCAAGATACGTAAATACATTTTCCTGATAAAGTAAAACATCATTCATACTGACTTTCCCATTTACTGTTTTCTGTTTATGGAGGACCATAAACTTGGTCTTATCTACATTTATTATAAGACCATATTCCTTACAAAATAGCTTGAACCTAGCTATAGCCGTCTGAAGACCCTTTTGAGTTTTAGATAATAGCAGGGTATCATCAGCAAACATTAACAAGGGTATTTTGCTACCATTTAGAGTCGGAGCATCGGTAGGATGATTCTCGTAATACTTTGTCACCCTGTTAATGTAAAGTGAAAATAAAGTCGTTGCCAATACACACCCCTGCCTGACCCCTCTATCAATCTTATATCTGTCATATCTGTCATGCTGGCCTCAACGGACCCCTCTATCAATCTTAGATCTGTCATATCTGTCATGCTGGCCTCAACGGCCTCAACGGACTTGGGCAAAGTTTCCTTCGTGAAGCTTAATCAAAAATGCCAACAAGTCCCAGGCACCCACTATTCGGCTAAAACATCCCACTATGAAGTTGTATAGGCTGGTTACCCTGTGGTATTTTGAGTCAAAAGTTAGAAGGGGGAAAAACAACATGGCAGCCTGGGCAGCCGAGACCCTCATTCAGGGCCCGCACTAGGCATGGGCAGTGTGGGCAGCTGCCCAGGATGTCGCACTCAGCCCACCAGCATGCGGCCCGCACTAGTGGTGTGTCCTCTTGTTTCCCTGACGGTCCAACTGAAAGAAAGGTGTCTCCTTGCAATTAGGGTCCATGGGAGCCCCCCCTCCCGGCCCCCCCCCCTGGGCCTTTCAGGGATGGTGTCAGGAGGCCTAGGGGAGGGAGACACTTCCTCTTGTCCAATTGCAAGGAGCCCATTCAGACACACTGCGGGATGCCCATTGTCCAGCACTTTAGCACCCCCACGAGTTTAACTCTCAGTCCCCAAGCAATTCTCACGCCTTCAGCCCGATAGAAGAGGGGCTTGTAGGAGGCTGGAAGGAGGAGCTGCAGCCCAGGTGGAACTTGCACATAGCAGCTTCCAGAACTGTCACATATGTAAATTAGTGGGGCCTAGCACATTCCCTTTTGTACCAGGGCCCCGCAAATCCTAGAACCAGCCCTGCCATCATTCCTCTCCTCTGGGTGGAATATCATACAATGTTCTGCCTTACCGGCAGGAGCCACTGCTAACAGGCCTTGAGTGGCCGAACAGAAAAGGTGGGGCAAATGAAAGCAGAACTGGGGCCTACCTACCCCTTATCTTAAGTGAGAGGCTCCCCTATCCAGAGGATGTACTAGTAAATTAACGTGAAAGAAAATAAAAGTGAGAAAGGAGCAAAAAACATAAACCAATTAAAATTGGGTGAACACGGCAGAAGATATACACAGGAACCAGGCACCAACATAAAATATTGCAGCCGTACACCAACTAAGGCAGCAGGTAAGCCCAAGCACCAATTGAGTAGTACTGACCGATATTGCACCCAAATAATAAATACTGTGTTGAAATTCTTATATTTATTATGTTACATTTGCTGCGCTTCAAAGGTAGAGGTCAAATGTCATCCTGTATCCTCTGCTGCTCATATTTCAACACAGAGACTAGTGTTTACGAACTCCGCATAGTTTGCCATTAGAGAAAGAAAATAAAGTGAATTATATATTAATCTTGCTAGGGCACATGAAGTGTAAAAGGAAAGCTGGAGGATATCATTTTTTCCTAACACACAACAAAATGTAAATACTTGTACGGGAACCTTACACATTCAGCAGTTAGGAAAGCAAAATGAAGCACATGTTTTTTGTAATTCTGAAATGTTATGGAAACAAAGATTTTAGTAGGACTAAAACAAATCAAGACTCTTTACTAGGTGATGCACAAATAATAAATATTCACTTGAATCCAATTAAAAAACATCTTAATTTATTGCTTGGACTTTGGCGACCGACCAAAAATCAACTCGTGACTGGTCTAAACACTTCTTTATCCAAATTCAGACTCCACGGATGGTGTTTGTGTTCAAATATACATTTTCAATGTGCATACCGTGGAGCTCACATATTTGAGACTTCAAGGCTATTCTACTACATAGACAACACATTTATTGGATTTACTGGTGTATGGCAGCATAGCATATTTATTCTATTGTCTGTTCTCATTTCCCTAATAAAATAATTTTGTATTATTCAATTTTTTCATGCTTTATTGCGTCCTCACTCTAAGAAGACCATTGAAGACGCTTAACAGGAATTCTAGAAAAACAGAAAACATCCGGGGAAACTTACAGCAAGCTAAGCATCAAGTTTTCAACATTGGAGGATGCCACTGAACGGATTGACTCCTTAGAGGTAAGTAAACCTGTATGTGACCAGAGGTCGAAGTGGGCGGGATCGACAGGGCACGGCGTGCTCCTACTTCTTCAATTCAAAGGTTTCCATTCCCCTACTTTTTTATTTTGGAAATGCGTCCCAGGACGCAAGAAATCGTCATCGCCTGTAAATAAAGCTCGGCGTTCGTGGCGTTCAAGGACGGGCGGCAGAGAAATTACTTCTTGCCCAGAGAAGAAAATACAGAGTTCACTTCTGCTCTGCCGCTTCAGCAGACCCCCCCACCCCCTCTTTCCTTCATCCCTATCTTTCTGTCTAGGAGTTCTTCTCTTACTGAAAACCGTGACTTCAAGACGAGGTTCTCACTCTCTTTCCTGTCCTTTCTTTTATTTGCTCACCTGTGAAACGGATCCAAAAAAGAAAAACACTTTTGCTGGAAATGTCGTATTTTTTTACATTGAATTCCAAAGTGCCACATCGGGAATAAAAGGTTAAAAATATGAACAAGGTTAGACAGAGTGGTAGCAAACTAGCCAGATTGATTTTATTCACACCCAAAGACATTAGCGCCACTTTTACAGAGTTTGCTAGTGAAGCGCTATTTTTGATTTCTTGTCTTTGTTTTCCCTGGGCTTGCAACTAGTGCACCAATCCTGGAGGTACTGCAATATGTGGATTGGAAAACAAAATGTGTACTGCGGCTCTGCGTCCAGGGTTGTGGTCTTTTTGCCATACTGCTTACGTTTTGTAAGGATATAAGCAATGGACATTGAAATGGGTCTATTCAGGGCCCTGTAGTCATGTCCTTAGCTTTTCTGGCGAAAGCACTCACTGATTTCTGAGTAGTGAGTGTAAAAGGGTTATGGTAACCATGTTGTTCCTGCTTACATTTCTCAAGGTTTGCTACATTTTGTATTTCCTATGAGTGTTTGCTTTTTTCAAGGATATTGTTACTTTTTTTGTTGTAGGCCGCTTATTACTCTTGTCTACTGTGTCATTTAAATTGAGTTGCATCCAGGTGTTTATAGCCGGCAACAATTGGGTTGTAGTTGAAGGCAGTGTGAGTTTTTCTCAGTGGGGCAGTATGGTGTTCAGTGGGTGAGAGGTTGTGGCACTATGGCCAGAGCTGCTGAATTTGGAACTGGGGAACCAGGTTCAGCCTTAATAACCAGTCCACCAGACCACTCTCCTGAGAGAGCACAATCCCATGCTAGCCCTTAGAAGGCTTCGCAAGACCTTAGAACCCCCATGTCTTTGCAAAAGAAGGTGGACCCTAGCAGTGGCAAGTGTGGGTTAACCTTCAAGGCTTGTCTACCACAATCCATACTGAAGTTCACCTCCAGTCTAGTGGGCAGGTATATGATGCAGCACAGCCTAGAACAACAGTGACTCTGTCACTGAGGTCAAAGGACCCTTGAGAAGGCCCAGCTCTAAGGCAGTGCAACCGGTGTGTCCGCACCGGGTGATGACCTTGGGTGAAGGCATTATGTTTGCAAGTATATTAAGGTTTTAAAAGTGCTTGCTGCCTCCTTCCTGGCCTCCAGGAATTTTCGGCAACAATAAAAATGTCATGATGACTCTGATGTTTAATGTTCTTCCTGGAGAGAGATCATTTTGTCTAGTGGAAGTTTTGATTCATGGGATGTTTGCACATTCTGGCCACACCTCTGGCTCCGCCCACTTATCCAATACTTGGGTTATTCCTGCCCTCTGGTTCTCTGCCCACAGTTCCCTTACTTTTTTTACCCCCACTTCGACCACTGTATGTGACACAGTGACAGCTGGTGCTTTCAAAAAGTGCTGAGGCAGAAAGTTAAATACAAAGTTAAAGCAAACTTGAATCAAATATTGGAGTGCGCAAAAGCTCTTTTCTCCCCCGCAAGAACACTCGAGAAAAGAAAACTAGCTATAATTTTTTTTAAAGTGAAAATTTACTCACAAAGGCTCAGCACTCTTCCTGCAGTCACACAGACATATCACTCACCCTGCAGTTACACAGACACACTATTCTGCTCACCCTTCACTAACAGACACACACTGCTTCATTCACTTTACACGTACACAAGCACACCATTCACAATGTTCCCACAGGCACACCCTTCACCCATACACTAAGTGGAATCTTATTACTCGCCTGCACACATACATGGACACTGCTGACCCTGCACCCATACAGTCACACAACTCACTCTGCACAAACGTAAGCTCATCACTCACCCTGCACTAATGCAGTCTTACTACGCACCCAATGGACTCTCATCACTCACACCACACTCATACAGAGATGCTGCTGACCCTGCACTCATAACGTCACAACTCACTCTGCAGTCATACGGGCACACCCTTCACCCTGCACTCATACAGTCTTACCACTCATCCAATGGACTCTCATCACTCATGCTGCACTCATACAGAGACACTGATAACTCTGCACTCATATAGTCACAACTCACTCTGCAGTCATACAGGCACACTCTTCACCCTGCACTCATACTGTGGTAAATATTTTAGTAATTTACTTTGATCTGAATTTCTATAATATCAATAAGGTCAAGCATGAAGAGCAGAGTCCGTGGTGGTTAGAATTCAGGGTCTTTATTCAGTAACTCGAGTTAAGGGAGAGCTCCGTCACCCAAGGAGGCTCGGGAATAGTCTCTACTTTAACCACAGAAGACATGGCATTTATACATAAAAAAAGAGGAAGGAGCTTCCCTTCGACAGTGTTCAGTTACGAAAATGTGGCAATCATACGAGAATCATGGCAGTAGCGACGTAACTGTGTCATAATCATGAGGAAGTAATGGCAGAAGCAGAGAGTTTGAGAAGTAAACCTAGGCTGGTTCCTTAGATAAGAAAAAAGAGAAATGGTCGTGACAGGATGTCTGGTGTCGTGTGTTTAGCAAACAGGAGCTGGTTTCTCGGAATTGGTCGTGTATTTTGACAAACAGGGGCTTATTTCTCGGAATCGGTCTGACCGTAAGCGGGGGTGGTTACAACGGGGGTTCGTTTCTCGGAATCGGTCTGACCATAAGAAAGTGCAGTTGTAGTTTGAGGAAGAGATGTGTTTGCGTGCAACCTTATGTGTATGTGCTCGGGTTTTCTAGTTACCGACATGATGAGCTCGGGACGAGAAAGAGAGGATGTATAATGGGACATAAGCAACGAAAAATAACCATTTTCCACATTCCCTCCTTGTCCCATAATATACCCTTTTAAGATTATTTTTCTTAATCTACCTCTATACTCATTAGGTTGTCCACTTGTTCCTGTAACATGATTCTTTCCTTCTCTTTCTCTCTGGATTGGGGTCTGGGAATGCAGGCAGTGATACAGGAACTACAGAGGGCTTGGCCACACTGAATACAGAGGCAACAGGTAAAAAGAATGGCTAGAGCAAGACCTACGATCGTAAGGATCTTCCATCCCCATGAGGACAGGAGGCCCCAGAGCCATCCCGTCAGGGACCAGGCAGCAGTGTCTGCGTCTAGTTTCTTGGAAAGTACATGAAGGCGGGAAATAGCAGAATACACCGAGGGTGCATTATCTGGAATATATATGTAGCAGCTGGACCCGATCAGTTCACATATGCCACCACGGTCAGCCAATATAATATCTAGGACCATGCGGTTCTGCAACGTCATGAGTCTATCGGCAGCCATCTCAGCTGTGATGTTGCTTAATGCACCAGCTGTTTCGTTTATGGCTCCCTGGACTACACGAGTCAGTTGTCTTATGTGGCGGCTGTTGATCATAGGCCCCAAGAAAGGGATGATTCCTTTAAAGAAATCACCAGCCTCTTGGTCCGCTGTGTCTTCAGCATTTATGGCCCCCCCTTCGCCGTCAATTAATTACAGTCAGAGGGTCACTTAGATGGTAATCTGCTGGGGCGGTGTAGGTAGGGGGGAGGAGAAATGCAATGTAGCACTTCCAGGACCAGCCTTGGGGTAGCCAAGTACGTGCATGAGGTCCACAAATAAAATAAGTGTTGGGAGCAGTGGTCATCGTTGGGAAGTTAAGATCAGGTAGAGTGTATGTCTTATTACACTCACTGTCTCCCATTTTCTGACCCTTGCCCTTTCCTTTTACACAGATTAGGCCCTTATGGGGCACAGCCCATCCTCCCTGTTCTGTCTGTCTCTTTTGGACTGAAAATGTTTCCCTAAAGTAGGTAGTGTCGTTAAAGAGGGAATAACTGGTATTTTCATTATTATCTGCTCGTCCCCATGTCGCGGTGAAATCTACCATCTTTTGAACAGCGCGTACTGTCTTTGTTTTTATCTCGTTCCACGTACTAGTGTTTTTGGTCTTGGTCTCAGGAATGTTTCTAACAGAAGCGGAGAATATCATAGAGAGAGCATAGGTAGATCCAGCATAGCCGAAAGGGAGAGGGATAAAAGGCATTCCTCCATGTACGGAGTGTGGCATTAAACCACAGACCCAACAGTTGGTTTTGTTAATAACCATTTGGTGTTGGTGGAGTGTGGAGATGAATGTGAAAATTCTTTTCTTCTACTTTCGAGATGTGGAGGGAGATCTACATGTGAATGCATAGCTGTGTTCTTCAAAGGCGTGGGGGAAGACGGTGGAAAAGCTAGATGAAGGAACCAACCTAGGCAAGCCGTGATACAAAAGATAGAAATCATAAAGAGTAGGAAGATAGAAACTTTGTTACGAAATAATTTTGTACAAGATATATTCTCCATGTTTTGGCGGCTAGTCTGAGTCTACTTTGCATACGTGACCGGACACTTCCCAGCAACCGCTTTACAAAAACTACGTCTTGGACTTAAATAGCCACCGGTAGGTCGAGGTCAGATGCAATGTCTCTAGCTTGTTTCTGATGGGATCATAGCCGCGATTTGTACTCTTCTTGAGGGGAAAGTTCAGGAAGGGGTGAAATAAAGTCTGTTGTCTCAATTTCTTTGGGGTTAGCAACAATGTCAGTAGGGGTTGGTCCGAAGAATTTCTTGCAGTGGCTTGCGTGGAGCCACCCTTTTCGTCCTTCCACTTTGACTGCAGTCCTCGTCGTGAGTAGTACCAGCTTGGGAGACGTCCACCTTCTTTCCAGGGGGCTGGTGCGGTCGAAATTCCGGACTAGAACCCAGTTCCCAGGTTGTATGGCGTGTTCCTCGGGCGTTGTCTTGTCTGGAAAGGCTGCAGCCACCTGTGAACGGCAAGAACGTAGTGCAGACATCAAAGAAGCTAGGTAATCTGTCAGTACATTTGAATCAATATCAGTTAGCTTTTTAGGGGATGGGACACCCCAGATATTCGAAGGTCTCCCATATGTGACCTCATAGGGCGACAGACCCGTCCGGAAATGTGCCACCATTCGCATGTAGAAGAGAGCAACCGGAAGGGCCTGTAACCCAGTCTATTTGTTTGTCAGCGACTAGACCTGCAGCTTGGGGGTGTCGGACACAGTGGAATTTCCAGGTATATCCTAACAGTAAGGAAACAGCCTCCATCAGTTTGGAGGAGAATGGTTGTCCGTTGTCAGAGTATATGACTCTTGGCAACCCATACCGGGGGAAGAATTCCCTCACCAATTGTTTAGCTGTCATCTGGGCACCATAGTCTGGGACGGGGTATGCTTCAGTCCATCGGGTTAGGGTACAGGCTACTACGAGGACATACTTATGTCCCCGACATCTCTCCATTTGTATGTAGTCCATTTGGAGGACTTCAAAGGGGTGATTTGGAGGATGGAACCCTCCTTGTTCAACTGAGACACTTTTGCCGGGATTGAACTGACAGCAAATCATGCAGATTCGTACCTTTTGTTTAGCAGCTGAGCGTAGATGCTTGTTATGCCATATCAAATTTAGACTGTCTAACATTCCTTTTTCTTTTAGATGTGCGGGACCATGGGCAGTTTCTATGATTACAGGAACCATTATGTCAGGGAGAAACCATTTGGACTTGTCTTTTGTTATCCAGCCCTGATATGTGTGGGAGCCTCCTTCTTCTTCCCATTTTCTCTTTTCGGTCTCTGTAGCTTGGTTTTGGATGTCTACTACATCTTTGGTAGGATCGATAACTGGAAAAACAGTCCTAATAGTAGTTTCAGTACTTAGTGTTCCTGTCTGAGCAGCATGTTTAGCTGTGGTGTCTGCCAGAGCATTACCTCTAGTGACAGATTCCATGACTTTGGTGTGTGCTTTGCATTTCAATATAGCTACTTCTGAGGGTCTGTGTATTGATTCTAGTAGCTGAAGGATAAGATCCCCATGCTGTATTTTAGTTCCACAGGATTCGGAAGTTGTGGACTACCCCGAATGCATATTGCGAATCGGTGTAGATATTAACTCGTTTCCCTTTTGACCACTCGCATGCTTGTGTAAGAGCTATGAGTTCTGCTGCTTGGGCTGAATGCACGTGTATTCTAGCTGCTAGAAGGACTGTATTTTCTGTAGTGACAGCATAAGCTGCAGAAAGTTCGCCTGTCTGTAGGCGCATACAGGAACCATCTACAAACAGTGTGTGTTCTGGTGTACTTAATGGAACATCTACAAGATCAGACCGGGGCTTTGTGACTAGTTCGACTATCTCTAAGCAGTCGTGAGTCTGGTTGTCAACTGGAACAGCAGGCAGCAGCGTAGCTGGGTTGAGGATATTGCATCGTTTGATGATAATGTGGGGTTGGAATAATGTGACTTCATAACCTGTGAGACGAGCTATGGTCAAGTGTTGTGTCTGTGTCCTATTCAAAAGTAATTCTACTGCATGTGGGACTTGCACTTCAAGAGGATGTCCTAGCACTATGGAATCACTTTGTCGGATTGCCAGAGCCGTGGCTGCAATGGATTTTAAACAGGCAGGCAAACCTTGTGCAACAGGGTCGAGAGTACTGGAGAAGTAAGCACAGGGACGATGTTTATTGGCCTGTGTTTGTGTGAGTACTGACAAGGCTGTACCTTCCCGTTCCGTGACAAAGAGGACAAAAGGTTTGGCATAATCAGGTGTAACTAGGACAGGTGCAGAGCATAATGCTTGTTTAATGGTGTCAAAAGCTAAAGTATGGTCAGGTGTCCATGGCAATGGGGAAGAGGTGGCAAAATCGGAGGTCGTTAGTTGTATCAGGGGTTCGGCCAAGTAGGCGAACTGGGGAATCCACTGCCTACAACAGGAGGTGAGGCCAATGAAGGCACGGACTTCTTTCTGGGTCTTAGGGACAGGAATGTTAAAAATGAGTTGGATTCTTTCAGGTGTGAGTGCCCTACCCTCCTTTGACAGCAGGTGTCCTAAGTATGCCACCTGCTGTAAACACAATTGCAATTTAGAGGGTGAAACTTTGTGGCCATGTTGTGCAAGAAACATTAGGACAATTTGTGATGCTTGTTCGCATTCCGGTTCGGAACGTGCAGTGATCAGTATGTCATCGACGTATTGTAACAATGTTGTATTGGAGGGCAGAACAATGTCGTCTAACTGTCTTTTAAGGGCCTGACTGTAAATACTGGGACTTTCTGTGTATCCTTGAGGAGCTCTTGTGAAACAGAAACTACGACATTGTAGTGAGAATCCAAATAGGTACTGACTGTCTGGGTGAATGGGTATACTAAAGAACGCATTTTTAAGGTCAGTAACTGTAAAATGTGTGGGATCAGGATCTATAGTTCTTAGAAGAGTACTGATGTCAGAGACCACAGGGTATTGTGGTACCACACATTTATTGAGTTCACGTAAGTCAGCCACGAGTCTGTAAACTGGTGGTGCACCGTCATCTGTTTTCTTTCGTACTGGCAAAACTGACGAATTACATATGTTGGAAGGTACTTCTCTGACTACTCCTTTTTGTATCAAGTTATCGATAATCTGAATAAGGGCTTGTTCCGCATCTGGAGGTAATTTGTATTGTCGGACACGAGGTAGGACAACACCCTCCTTTAATGTGACTATGTGTGGTGTAATATCCATGAATCCTACATCAGTTGGATCAGTAGCCCATAATGCAGTAGGAATGTCCCTTAATCTGACATCTAACTCTCGTGTGGTGAAATGACCTTTGAAATCTCGGAGGAATAGTCTTATTTCTTCCGGAGAACAGCCTATCACAGCACCCAGTTCCTTTAGTGTCTGGATGCCAGGTAAATTTTCGGGACAGGACTTAGTAAGTACCAAATCGGTGGAAGTTGTAAGAGGGCCAACCTGAAGTGATACTGGTTCAGTAACTTTGTTGATGACTGGTGTACCTGAAAAACCCAAGGAAATACTATTTGAGTCAGAGAGGGGTACCTTGGGAACTTCGTTGTGTTGTACTGTCGTCCTACTGGCCCCGGTGTCTATCAGAAATTTGGTTTCTTTACCTAGGAGCTTAGCATGCACATAGGGACCCTTTTGGTCGACCGGGACCGGGATCAGTGGACGACTATCGTGTTCCTCCTAGCTGTCTCATGAAATCGTGGGGAATTCAGGATAGGATGACACTTGGTACTGATAGAGTTGTGTGGCTGGTTTAGTATCAGCTGGGGAAGCTGATGTGGGAGCAGAGGGTCGAGGGGTATGGGTGCGAGATTGTGTCTTTCCAGTGGCAATATTGTGTTGTAATACTGGACAGTCACGTACAAAGTGGCCAGGCTTTTTGCAATAATTGCAGGTAACCTTTTCTTGTGATGCTGGAGGTTGCTTAGAGGTCTGATGAATTGTATTAATCTGTGCTACCAATACCTTCATTTTAGTATCTTTTGTCCTTCTTTTCTCCTGTTCCTGTTCGTCCCTAATTCTGTTTTGGTGGTATTGGAGCATCTGAAGTGCTTGTGAAGGGGAACTAGCTTGCCAAGTGCTTTCAACTTTTAATACCCTATTTTTGATCATAGGCAAGGCATTTTCTACGAATTTTGAGACAAACAGTCAACTATAGGCGTCTCCACCTGAGGAGAGACCGCTATTGATAAGGAAACATTTCTCTAATCTGGTATAATAGTCCCCTATATCCTCATCTGGTTTCTGTTTGCATGCAGAGATAGCATCCCAATCTTCCTTTTTAGTGGCCAACAACTGGGAGAGTATTTTAGGGAGAAGGCGAGGGAGTTCCAGAACTAGAGGTCCCAGGCCTTGTCCAGGATCACGAGTAGTGTCTTCTTTCTCTAAATCTGCCCATGCTACCTTTTTCCCTTCAACCTCCCAATCCTTTCCTTTTAATTTATCGTATGTTCCTTGAGGCAGTAGGACTTTGAGGAGAATATTGAGATCCTTATAAGTAAAGGAACCCATTTGAAGAATATCCTTGAGTTCCCGATGGAAACCCGTAGGATCTTTTTCGTGAGAAGGGACCATTTTCTTCATTTCTAATATTTCAAATTTTGTCAAGGGAGTGTGGACAAATGTTTGTTGTAGCTTTCCTGCAGAATCTATAACGGGGTGTACTTCTCGGAGGGGAAATGGATCCTGGTCGTAGTGGGGGGGATTTGGGTCATAAACATCAGAAAGGTATTGGACATATCGTTGTCGTAGATCTAGGAAAATATTGAGGAATTCTTGTCCCCTTGCCACCCACCTCCCTTCTAGACAGTCTCGTAAGAGAGGATGTAACTTTTTGGGCGGGTAGCTAGTGTCTTCGTACATTGTAATGAGGTGTTGAACCATATATATGCTGGCTAGTCTTTGAGATGTCATAGGGAGTGATAAAAACATTTGAGCGACTATATCAGGGCCGTATATAGAGTATTGGGATACCCAATGGGTGCTTGATTGAGCAAGTTCTTTTTCTTGTTTGGTGAGTGGAGGTTCGTTGTCCATCCAATCATCCAGAGCTTCTTGTGTTTGTTGGAATAATCTATCGGAAGAAGCTGACAATTTTTTTGTCTTATTTCTGAATTGTCCGCTACCTTGGGAACGAGGGATACGGGAACGTACCGCTCCGTGAAAAACAGTTCCTTCTTCCCTGTCTTCGTCTGCCCTCATTCTCTGTTTCCTGGGTAGGGGCATCTTTCTGGTGTGAATCGGAAACCTTACTGCTAAAGAGAGGGATAAAGAGATCTATTTATTTTATGTTATTATAATTTCCTGCTACCACTGCTTGATCTAGCTGAAGTAGATCGGCGGGAACCTTTTGTCCAGCGCTCGATATCATACGGATGAAACAGGTAATCATAAATCGTGAGAGGCATTTTCTATGAGCAATAGGTCTATTTTTAATAGCCTCTTGTAGGGCTTCTAAATTTTCTCCTTTTCGGAGAGCCTCATAAATTTTATTCAGACAATTCGGGATATTTGGTACCTCCCGTATGCCTTCTAGGGCTTCCCGTAAGCGATAAGAGACATCTGCTTGTGAACCTTCCCCTGGAATCGGGTCGTACTCACATTCTAACATAGGTGGAACACCACCTGAAGTGTCAGGGATGGGTTCCGTCTGGGTAACTACTCGTCTGGCTGTTATTTGATTAGTATAAGCAGGAGGTGGTTCCATTAAATAGGTGGTAATGAAGTCTTCGGGCACGGAAGGAACCTTAGGACGTGGAGGTGCCGTGGGGATATTAGGGTCTGAACTATCCTCGGACCCTGTCTTTTGCGAGAGGACGGGATATATACCCGTCATGGAGGCCGAAACCTCCCTTTTCTTTTGTTCAAGATTAATATCATCATTCTGATCCTGTAACTTTTTCATCTTACTTTCTTCTAACATTCTCTTTGCTTTCTCTACTTTCCCTTGCTCTTTCTGTTCCTTTCGATGTGCTTCCTTTTGCCATATTTCTACACTCTCTAACATCGAGGGTCTTGCTTTCTTTTCCCAACATTTCCTTTCAACTGCCATGATACAATTTAAATCCCATGTGCCACTCTTTGGCCATCTGATTGCAATATCTAAATCTTGAGTGTAATCTTCCCAAAGATCTAAGTACAAGATGGTACCAATTCCATATTTCGTATACATGAAGTAACCAGGAGTTTCCTTCGGGGGGAATGGTACAGGTTGTTCCAGTAACCCCTTCCGGGTTCCCAGTTTACACAATTTAGAAAACAAAGGCATTTCTGTCAATAGATAAACAATTTACACTTGATAACTTGATATACCCTGTGTATCAGAGTACAAACATACCGTTTTCTAGAAACCTAGAACCCGTCTTGACCGTGCTCTGAAAATCAGAACCCGTCTTGACCGTTTTCTGAAAAAGATCAGAACCCGTCTTGATACACCCCCAGCAGTACTCACCGAGTTGCAGAGAACTTGAAGACCTTGAAAACCCAGGTCACTGGACTTGTTGCGCTGCGCTCTTGATCAGGGGCTTGTCGGGGTTCTGTAGACCTCGGACTCGGCAACTTCACAAGTTTCGGGCTCTGGGTTGAGACTTCCGCTGTCGTCCTCACCGCCTCGTGTGGATGGCTAGGCTGCGGCTCGGTCCCTCATGCAGGAACACCCTGCAGTGTGCACTTGGAAGTCCGTCGGTGTCTGGAGAGACAGGTTCGGGTCTGAATCACCGGCGTGTGGGGAAAAAGGGAAGTGCCTGTTTTACTGTGGTAAATATTTTAGTAATTTACATGGATCGGAATTTCTATAATATCAATAAGGTTAAGCATGAAGAGCAGAGTCCGTGGTGGTTAGAATTCTGGGTCTTTATTCAGTAACTCGAGTTAACGGAGAGCTCCGTCACCTAAGGAGGCTCGGGAATAGTCTCTACTTTAATCACAGAAAACATGGCATTTATACATAAAAAAAGAGGAAGGAGCTTCCCTTCGACAGTGTTCAGTTACGAAAATGTGGCAATCATACGAGAATCATGGCAGTAGCGACGTAACTGTGTCATAATCATGAGGAAGTAATGGCAGAAGCAGAGAGTTTGAGAAGTAACCCTAGGCTGGTTCCTTAGATAAGAAAAAAGAAAAATGGTGGTGACAGGATGTCTGGTGTCGTGTGTTCAGCAAACAGGAGCTGGTTTCTCGGAATTGGTTGTGTATCTTGGCAAACAGGGGCTTATTTCTCGGAATCGGTCTGACCGTAAGCGGGGGGGTTACAACGGGGGTTTGTTTCTCGGAATCGGTCTGACCATAAGAAAGTGCAGTTGTAGTTTGAGGAAGAGATGTGTTTGCGTGCAACCTTACGTGTATGTGCTCTGGTTTTCAGGTTACCGACATGATGAGCTCGGGACGAGAAAGAGAGGGTGTATAATGGGAAATAAACAACGAAAAATAACCATTTTCCACAATACCATCTTACTACTCACCTAATGGACTTTCATCACTCACCCTGAACTTATACATGGGCACCGCTGACCCTGCACTCATACAGTCACACAAGCACACCTGGCACTGCATTGTGCCTCCAGAGCGAGTAAACTCTCCCACATACATAGTTACATCTGCTTTTCCTCATCTAAACGCATTCACACGAGTTTGAGCTATTGGCATTGTAAAGGACAATGCCTTTTATTTATGTTTTGGGTTTTAAAACATAAATAAAAGGCATTGTCATTTGCAATACTAATAGCTTAAACTCTCGCAAATACGAGACCTATGCCTTGCAATAAAAGCCTTCTCGACCGCTTGTTAGATTGTAAATATCAGAGGAAGAGACTGGCCTGCGACGTCTTCAAAGTAGTGATAAATAGTGCAGCGAAGATGATCTGCAAGTGTTGTAAATTACACAGACATAGTATGAAGTAAGAATTACATATGATCCGAGCTATAAACACTAACAAAGCGCTCCAACACCTTTTACCCTGTGATTGCTCTTGCGGCTCAGGAGGAAGAGCGGGGGGAGGGCTATTTCCAGCCCTCTCCATGATTTGAGTGTGCAGTGTGGCAGTGCGTAATGTAATTGCTATCTTTGGCCAAATAAAAAACACTGCAGCTGTAGCAGGGCCCTGGCTACACCTCCTGGTGCAGGGCAGGCTGTGCTTTACGGCAGGCATGGAGAGAGGGAGGGATGGCCTCAGCTGCAGCTCCAGCCTCGTACAGTGCCCCTGCTATTACTACTAGTGAGCGAGAGGTGCTGAGGTGGTGGTATTGGTATTGGTGGTGGCGGTATTGGCGGTGGCAGTGGTATTGGTGGTATTGGCGGAATTATTGATATTGGTGGTGGTATTGGAATTGGTGGTGGTGGTACTGGTATTGGTAGTGGTGGTATTGGTGGTGGTGGTATTGGTACTGGTGGTGTGGTGGTGGTATTAATGGTATTGGTGGTGGTATTGGTGAAGGTATTGGTATTGGTGGTGGTAGTCTCTTTTTGGTGGTGGTGGTATTAGGGATATTGGTGGTCATGGTATTTGTAGAGGTGGTATTGGTGGTGGAGGTATTGGTGGTGGTGGTGGTATTGGTGGTGGTGGTATTGGTGGTGATTGTATTGGTGGTATTGGTGGTGGTGATGGTATTGGTGGTGGGGGTGGTATTGGTGATATTGGTGTTGATTTATGGTATTGGTGGTGGTGATGGTGTTGGTGGTGGGGATGGTATTGGTGGTGGTGATCGTATTGGTGGTATTGGTTGAAGTGGTGGTATTGGTGGTACTGGTGGTGGTATTGGTGGTGGTGGTGGTATTGGTGGTGATGGTATTGGTGGTATTGGTGGTGGTGGTGATATTGCTGGTATGTGTGGTAGTGGTATTGGTGGTGGTGATATTCGTGGTGGTGGTGGTATTGGTAGGGATGGTATCGATGGCCGGTGGTGAAGGAATTGCTGGTAATATGTTGGTGGTGCTATTGGTGATGGTGGTATGGTGGTGGTGGTGGTATTGGTGGTGGTACTTGCGGTGGTGGTAATTTATTTGTGGTGGTATTGGCATTGGTGGTGGTATTGTGTTGGTGGTGGTATGGTATTGGTGGTGGTGGTATGGTGGTGGTGGTATTGGTGATATTGGTGATGTTGGTATTGGTGGTGGTGGTATTATAATTGGTGGTGGTGGTATAGTATTTGTGGTGGTGGGATATGTGACGTTACAACGCATGACATTACATCGCATGCCCTTGCAACACCAAACTTTAACCCGACTTTCTGTCGGGGGAGCTCTGGAAGTTGGAATAGATTAATTTTCTATTCCAACTCCAGTGTGGGCAACAGTAGGGAAGGTGTTGGGGTTAAATCCAACACCTTCTATTCACTGCTGTACACCTTTTTTGTTGCAACGGCATGCAATGTAACTACATGCGTTGTAACAGTTGTGTTGTAAAGGCTTCTTCCCGTGGTGGTGGTATTGGTGATAATGGTGGTGGTGGTATTGGTGGTGGTATTGCTGGTGGTATTGGTGGTGGTGGTGGTATTGGTGGTGGTGGTATTGGTGGTGGTGGTATAGGTTTAGGTGGTGGTATTGGTGGTGGTGGTATTGGTAGAGGTGGTATTGGTGGTGGTGGTGGTATTGGTGGTGGTGATATTGGTGGTGGTGAGGGTATTGGTGGTATTGGTTGTGGTGGTGGTATTGGTTGTGGTGGTGGTATTGGTGGTGGTGGTGGTGGTATTGGTGGTGGCGGTGTTAATAAAACAGGATTTTGAAAACAACCCGTTAGGTAGCTTTAGTATAGATGACATGTAACAGAGATGTGCTGTTGTCTGCTTCAGCCCATTAGCACAGGATTATGTGTACCTGGAATTCACATGACTTAATTTGCTAATCATTTCTAAATTCATATTACTTGGGGGGGGAGGGGTTGAAACAGACACAAGATAATATCGTGTTAAAGTGATTGAAAGCGGGCACCCGTGTTACCGGATTGCCGTGCTTCTTAAAAAACACACAAGCGGTTTCAGCCAAAACAGTGCATGTCTGGCCTGCAGTAAGAGATGCTCAATAAAGTAAATAGTGCTTAGAGACTAAATAACAAGTCCCATGTAACAATCGAAGTAAAGGGGCCAGTAGCCATAGGAGGTTACAAATGAAGGTCGTTCTAAGGAGGGACTAACAAAGCTATTAATGAATAGGAAGGCAGCATTTATGAAGGACAATGGCACAAGCCAATGAAAAATATGAACGGAGAGTCGGCGTGGCTTCTCTCCCATACTCTACAACAGCAGTCTCGCAGAGCGGACAGTGCATATGCGTTGCCGCTAGGGTCGACCTAAAAATGGATGACAAGAAATAAAACATGAGAGCATGACCACCTCAAAACAGATAGGAGAAAGGGGGCAACATTCTCGATGGTCACCTACACATCACACAGCCACCCAGAAGATGTGGGCAAACAAATGCATAGTGAGAAACACTTTTTAACCTCAGATGCATGGCTCCTGGTCATGTACCCAACTCTGATTGCGGCTCTAACTGTTTTTAACATTTGGCCTAGTTTCCCTCATATGGTAATATTCCCGCCTCGTGCATGTTACAATCTAAATTTCTGGGCCTTCAGTGATTAACACTCTTGTGGAGTAAATGCACCCAGCGCTATCTTGTTGCTTTGGTCAGGCTGGAATTCTGTAGCTAGCTAGGATAACTCCACCATACATACAGCAGATCCTACTGGGCAGGAAATATTGACATCAGGTTTCTGCATCAAACAGGAAACAACAGAACACCTCTCAGGCATTCAATATAGTACAGATACATCATATAGTTGGTTATTACAACGCTCAAGCCCAGGTAGTCAGTATAGTTGGATGTCAGTAAGCTCACAACTGCATGCAGCATGATAAACTCCACTAACAGAGCACACTGGACAGGAATGCACACAAGCGTGCCACAAGGATGATGTGACCCATATTAGTATGTTGATGCACACACAACGAAAACATCAGACGTAATCCTAACCACACACCCAACGCAGCACAGATAATCCATATTGATGGCCATCACCAAGCTCACAACTAAAAATAATAAACAATCACAACCCCCTACAAAACACATTAGACTGAACATAAATCCAAGAAAGTAGGGTCTCTCTGATCTCAAACAGCACCCCTCTCTTCATAGGCAATAAACCAGTACTTAGGAACACATAACACTAACACAAAACAAATATCCACCGGAGACCCCACTCTTATAAGGTACTCTGTGGGCCCGGACAAGCAACCATACTCTCAATTACCTCAGACACATACCTCAAGCCGGACAATGCATATACAGATTTTCCTAGATGGCCCCTACCCGAATTGGTAAAGTCCTCTGGCTACCCACACCAAACACTGTAACATACATACTACCAAAGATACCCAAGAAGCAGTACATTATCCACACTGCTTATTAACCAATCAAAGGCAACCTTAGCGAAACCTTTGCAAAATTCTCGACTCAAGGGCACAAAGAAGCCTGAGATGTGACAGCACCGCAAAGCCAGACTAGCAGCCGGATGTATGCTAGACAAATTTCTTTCACACAATAGAACACTGATTTTTTTTTATTTTAGCCTCTCGTGTAATCAGTGTTGTAAGGTTTAGAGAGTTTTCCAGTTACACATAGAGTAAATATTACCCTTTCCATAATTAGACTTTTTGCACTGCCGCACTAAATCATCCCAAAAAAGCGTGTAGTTATCCTTTTTGCTCTTGGTGAGTTGAATAAGTTATACATTAAACACTTGAGGTGTGCCAGAACCAGCATTCCTAACGTGAGTGCCTTGTTAAATAACTCAGCCTTCACAGGAGGCGGCGAGGGCCACACAGACCCCATTCTACATTATAGTAGTCTAATGATCATGCAGAAGTGCTGTAGAATGTGACAGATGAGTTATCTCGGAAGACTGAGTGGTACCATGAGTCCCTCAATCACGTTTGTGACTTCACCTCACTGGCTAGCAGCTAGTGACATAAAATATTCAATTAAAAGGAAATTATTTGCATAAGGTGATCGTTGCAAAAATCAGATGGCAAGAGAGTGAGATTAACTGTGGGTCAATGGCTAAGCTCATTCTATCAAACTAAACACCTATTCGGGGACTTCAGAACCCAGTTTTAAACGTGGGAAGACAAACTTAAAACAGTGATGGGAAATAGAACAAAGAACGTATGCATGTGGTATTGGTGTAGCATGAATAGTGGAGTGCTGCCTCATGACCTGCGGGTCAAGACTTGCACCTTCCCCTTTAGGAAAAAGACATGAGAAAGGGGGCCTGAAGCATTACCAGTTTTTCACCCTGGCGAAGGTTGATCTTTACAAAGTGACAGACATCCCAAGGGTGACATGCAAAAAACTGTGATGCATCAAAGTGACACTAAGTGGCAAATGTCTTTTCGACTTACAATATCAACATTGCGGTTCCTTGTGAATCACAAAGAAAAGGGAAAATAAAAAGGTGCCATCTCCCTTCAGGCCGGTAAAAGGGTGCCGCCTCTATAAACTGATAGTACGCGGTTACAAAGCGCTGAAAGGCGCTGAAAGGTTATCAGTTGTTCTTGCCATTCAGTGACCAACAGCAAGTTGGCAGCTTTTCATGAGAAACTGCTTCCACAGTGAAAATGACAACTCTACATTAAGGAAAGCAGGCATAGGACCCATATTGTCTGTGATGTACCTTCCTCAAAGTGGCACTTTTTTGGCATTACAGCCCTGCTCCATTTAGGAGACCTGGCTTATGACATCAACACTTTGCCGAGGCCTCCATCTCCGCATTTTCAACTGGACTTAATGATTCACAGAATGAATCCGACTCAATGAATACAGATGAGACAGGAATTCTTGGAATCCTTGCGACCATCCTCTGTTTGCTGTGCCGGATTAATTCACCCAGCACAGTGCAAAGAATAGACCAGGTTGCATCACAGAGGATGTGCAAATACAGCACTGAGGGCAATCTGACTCACGGTTTGATCAGATCCGCCAATTTTCCTGCAGTGTCTATAAGCATAATCAATAGCACTTAGACACAGTTTTACAGCCAAAAACCAGGCAGCTTACAAGACCTTAAAATAGGTTCATTTGTACTGTGGTAGCGGTGCAAGTTTCTTAAGCATAAATTCCATTTTATTAGAGTTTGATGACTTAGGGCCTGATTCAGAGTTTGGCGGACCTGTTAATCCATCACAAAGTGACGGATATCCCGTCTGCCTTTTTACTTATTTACTTTCTATATCTTAATATACTTGTAATTAGGTGGACAAGATATCTGTCACGTGCAATGGAGTAACCTGCCCGCCAAACTCTAAATTAGGCCCTATATATGATTGCAGCACACAAGGACCTTTCTTGATCCCATGTCTGACATTACTAAGATTATGCAACATTTAACATCTCAACAGGTATTAATTCAAGGCAAGTGTAAGTGTGCACCCAGTAGTTGTACATGTCCATGCTGTTCTGAAATATAGCCATGTCTGAACTGGGGTGGCGGAGTGAGCTAAAGAATGATGATGGATTAAACCCAGATCAGTTGATTGGGGGTGAGTGCTTGCAATGTTCAACACTCCGTCCATCATCCCCTTTGGTTTTGCTTTGTTCGCCCTAAGTTGGCAGGGTATGCCCAGACGTGGGTTACTTGCTCATTTTGCCACTGGATTCAAGCAAGCCTGGCTGATGACGGCTGATTAGCCAGAAAACAGTCCCAGGAAGCTTGTTTCCGGTCCAGGGAAGATGGCTTGGCAGTTCGGGCTGGACTGTTCCCATGAGGCACAGGGTCAGACTGATTTGCATATGCCATGTCTGAACTGGGGTGGCAGAGTGAGCTAAAGAATGATGATGGATTAAACCCAGATCATTTGACTGGGGTGAGTGCTTGCAATGTTCAACACTCCGTCCATAATCCCCTTTGGTTTTGCTTTGGTCGCTCTAAAGTGGCAGGGTATGCCCAGACGTGGGTCCCTTGCTCACTTTGCCTCTGGATTCTAGCTAGCCTGGCTGATGATGGCTGATTAGCCAGCAAACCAGTCCCAGGATGCTTGTTTCCAGTCCTGGGAAGACATGGCTTGGCAGATTGGGTTGTACTGTTCTCATGAGGCACAGGGTCAGACTGATTTGCATATGGCCATGTCTGAACTGGGGTGGCGGAGTGAGCTAAAGAATGATGATGGAATAAAGCCAGATCAGTTGACTGGGGGTGAGTGCTTGCAATGCTCAACACTCGGTCCATCATCCCCTTTGGTTTTGCTTTGCTCTCCCTAAGTTGGCAGGGTATGCCCAGACGTGGGTCTCTTGCTCACTTTGCCACTGTATTCAAGCTAGCCTGGCTGATGACGGCTGATTAGCCAGAAACTGGTCCCAGGATGCTTGTTTCCGGTCCAGGGAAGACATGGCTTGGCAATTTGGGCTGGACTGTTCCCATGAGGCACAGGGTCAGACTGATTTGCATATGGCCATGTCTGAACTGGGGTGGCGGAGTGAGCTAAACAATGATGATGGATTAAACCTAGATCAGTTGACTGGGTGTGAGTGCTTGCAATGTTCAACACTCCATACATCATCCCCTTTGGTTTTTCTTTGTTCTGAAATATGCAGCACTTCAAATGAAATGTAACCTGGCCCTGATGATGAACTGCATTTTTATCAGGTCGAAACGTCGTTGAGTCGCCAGTGCAATTCACCTGACTCATCTGTGTTTTGATCTTTCAATCCTGTGAATGGTTTTCAAGTGATTATTAACTGAGATTGGACCATTACTAACATTTTGTATATATCACTGTTCCTTTGCGCCATCCCTCGCTGATTTACACTTGTCACGTTGTGCCGTTCACTGTTTTCACAAGCACAAACTTACACAAGTGGTACAAGTTACATGTCAATAAATGTAACAATGCTTTTCTCCTTGTTTTAGCCAATTCGGAATATAAAACCGCTCTTAGCAATTTTTGCAAATCCATCGATTTCTCACGCCCTTGTTTTATACCATTGTTCTCTTACAACTATTGTGTGCATCCTTAAACTTGCCTTGAATTGATACCTGTTGAGACATTGTTAATTGTTGTATATGCGCGTTACCCAGGTCTCAACCAGGTTTATGGGTTACCTCCAGTTGCTTGTTGTTTAGGTTGACATTACTAAGAAGCTCAGTTTTTTCGTTTTTTACTTGCTGATCAATGCAAGTCAAGGGTAACCTATATACCTGTCATTTTTCTATGTCCCTGAATTTCCACACCACTACTTTAGCCACCCCACCACCTCGCTGCCACTGCTAATTCCAGCACCAACACTGATCAGCTTAGTTGCATACCTGGACCAAACTACATGAGAAGTTGAAAATCAGAGCTGCACCTATCTAGAAAATGTTGTGGCAAGGGATAGAGCTAAGGAAGAGAATTTATTTTTATGATACAGCTACTTGGCCTGGTAAGTGAAGTTGGGTTGCCAGATTAGGTGTGAAGATGGCTGCTGTGCAAAACCTTGGACTATTTCCCTTGTTTCTCCCTCTGCACTTTCTCTTTCTTGATGAATGTTATGTAATGTGGGCTTGCGGAAAGGCATGCGCATGGGTAGAAATTTACAAACCACACACAGACACATGATCCAGCATGAGCTGAAATTCTGCTATCATGCTGACCACTTGCAGGCCAGACATCATGTTCACCGCTGCTGGCGGGTCCTCGCTTTACCTAGAAGAGAACCGTGCCACCCTGTGCTTCTGCATGCCTCATTCTCCAGGGCTCATGAACTTACTCTATGAGGTGCAGACAGTCCTTGCAATTTGAAAGTGACAAAGATTTGCACAGTAGAAGAAAGCAACACAGGGGTTGCCCACGGGTGTCAAGGCCAATGCCACATGCTGGGCTCTCACTTATGGGGATACGTGAGAAGCACATTGATGTTCCCAGCTGGTACTGCCCGCCCCTCTCCAGTACTTCAGTGACACTAGTTCACATATTGCAGCCGGTAGATTGGACTCTGGCTGCAGGAGAAAAGATGGACTCCCACCCCTCTTGTCCCTCATAGGCACCCCGCTTTCGCCCTCAGAGCGCGGATCTGGAGAGCCTTCTGTGGACCTGAGGTGGAGCCTAGTGCCCCACTCACCTTCTCGGGCTTTCAGCAGCACCGTGTTGGCCACAATGTTTTCAATCTCCATGATCAAAGGTGGTTGGGCTGGCACCGCATTGCTCAGGCTGTGGCTGGGCTGGCACGGGCCCGGCACGCCCGGTGCCGTCTCCACGCAGACTAACCCTTCATGCCCCGGTGCGCGGGGTTGCCTCTGAGGGTTGAGGTGGGTGCCAGCACTTAGTCTTGCAGCGGAACGGCACTCGCTCCCGGCCCCCATCCACTTCGGATCGCTGTGGGCCCGCCCTGCTGTGGGGTTCCTCTCTGCCCTCTAGTGAGAGGCCTGGGCTGAGGAGATAGTGCCAAGCCACCACTGCTACAGTCTCGGACGGAGGTCACTTCAGAAAGCATCCCTCAGTGATGTCCCTCACCGCCCGTATCATGGAAACGCCAGATAAATGTACTGCACTGCTTTCCGAAAGCACCATAAAAGCAAAACAAGCATTTGCAATGCAATGGGACTCACATTTACGCAAGACCTATTGCATTGCAAACGGGAGCGCGGGTAGGGGCCAGGGGGGCGAGAAGGCACTAACAATGGAAGTGTGGGCAGGCGGGTGGGGGGGGGCGAGAAGGCCCGCACTGCGGGAGGGGAGGAGAAGGCACAGGAAGAAAATAGTGCTCACAATCTTAATAGCACATACTGTACAACATTCGAAGTAAAGGGGCCAGTAGCCTTGCAAGGATACAAATGACAACATGGCCATTATAAGGAGGGACTAACAAGCCTTTAAACCAATCAGAAGGCAGCATTTAGGAACGACAAAGACACAAGCCAATGAAAAAGAGGAGTGGGGGAGTGGGCGTGGCTTCTCTCCCGTACTCTACTACCGCAGATCAACCCCAGAGCAGCGCTTCCACGCTGGCTCAGGGCTCGACCTAAAAACACAAGGTTCAGGCTACTGCTTGAGACAGAGCACCATCAAGTCTGCTATTAAAGCAGCTCTGTGGGTTTCTCTTTTTTATTATTTGTTAGTGGGGCAACGCCCACTCTGCCTTTTCATACCATCCTGAGGTAGTTTCAATTATATGACACAGTGAGCACAGGACTCACAGCTGGATATTCTCATCTCACTTAGGACGTTTCACAGTCTCACCTGAACTGCCAGTCTGTTTCCCGTCTGGATGGGACCACACCCAATCCCTGACTGCTTTTGGTCCCCTTAGTGCCTGCTGTGCCACAAAGAAAAGGTAGATATCTGGCGACCAACAGGTTGTCCTTTGAGGAATTCTGACAATATTTGCATGAGCCATCATAAAAAGTGACCGAGTATTTCATTGCCTAATACAATAACGATGTGTTTGTTTTTAATCAGATTGATTATGTCACAAATTAAGTAAACCAAAACTCTGTTTGAGCTTGTCCCCAGAATCTCACAATAAATTGCATTTTACAATATGGAATTCTCGACCTATTTAGAAAATTTGAAAATTTGGGAGCCCTGCTCCAATCCACAAAAACGCTACTAATTATAAAGATCATATAAGTAGTCTCTTTGCAAATGCCACTCCCATTTTGTGGCTGCTCTTTGCATAGGTAGTTCGTGGTACACAAGCAGTTTATTTAATGAAGCGGTTTGATAGTTCGTGGCACACAAGAAGATTGGTTTTATACATGGCATGCAATCGTTCTTTTCTTTTTGTTCTTTCAACAGTTTGCTCGCTTACTTATGATAAATAATGTCAAAGTGCCATCTTGTGGTCAATAGAGAAAAAACTGATTTTAATATTTTAGGCAATTAATTGTTTCCAACAATCACCAATCACACATGGTAAGGGCAAAGCCACAATGTGTGTTTTTTGCATGCACATACTTAGCCACCACACTTCACACTCTTTTACGATTATAAACCCCTTTTCAAATTCATAGAAATTGGATTTGAACTTCTATGAGAATTTACTCAGTCAAATATTTTGGGTAGGTATTTCTGCTCAAGGAGAGAGGGAAAAGAGGCTGGAATGCCGCTGCCTGTTTGTTTTCACACTTGCAAATATATTCACAGTTGTGGTTTTTCACAAGCTCCTCTATGATCCCTTCCCAGCTTAGAAGAGGTTGCAAATGTACTCCTGACAAGGGCAGTCTCCAAGAAATGTAGCTGTGTTCCAATCCTTATCCCACTGTGGAAAAGAATTTAGGGGCATATCATTAAGCGGCAGCGATATTTATCGCTGGCCGCTTTTAGCATGCACAATTCTAAAGCTGTCTATCCCCTGATTCTATCGCCCGGTCAGTGCACTATTAACAACGCGCATCGCCAAGGTGATAGAAATCCCGGCAATAGCGCCCATAAGCGGCAATATCGCAGGATTACCAGCGATAAAAAAGAAGCTTTAGGGAAAACATTGTAGATAGTGAGATGTGGACTCAGCATTATGATCCACCTCCCATGATACATATGGCTAAGTCGGGACAATAGCAGGCGTAAAAAAACGGCAATATACCCGGTTAGCGCTACTTTTTATGTCGCTAGACGGGTTAGCGATTTCCTTGTTGCTAGGGAGAAGCTGTGTTAGCGATTGTTTCCGCTGAATTTCTGTCGGGAATGCCTACTTCGCATCTCATTAGCGATGTGAGGCGCAAAGAAAATGGGCGCAAAGGCATGGATTCACACGTTAGCGTGTCCATGCTGATATCTGTAGACTAAAAGTGGGATAAAGTTAGCTTTTTCACTTGGTCGGCAGATAGTTGCATGAGGAAATGTATGTATTTCTATGCTCGCCTGGAAATCAGACTTTAGTAAATTTGCAGTCATGATTTTTTACATATTTTGTGGCTTACTGAAAGTTGTGAGTCTACATCCATCCTTGGGGCACATTATCAAGGGGCGTCGATAATATTATCGCCACTTCACAGCCTGTTTCCTTGCATTATCGCCCGTTGTCAGCACGCCTTGCATTGCATCGTTAATGAGATGCAAAGGAGGCGTGACTGACAAAACTCATTGGAAAATATTGCGAAGTCAGCTTCGCGATATTTTCAACGAGGGGTAGCGATATTCGAAATCGTGTTAGGTATGCCTTAACACAGGAATTTAACATCTGTTAAATTCCTGACAAAGGAATACCTCACATGGGGGGTGGATTTTGTGGCTGAGATCACAGGTCCTATCATCAATGATATCGCCGTTTTCCATGGAACATCGCTGGAAAACTAGTGATGTTCCATGGAAAACATCGCTATCGCTGGGATAATTATCGCCATTGCACTAAGCGTTGTTAATACAGTGCTAGCATGGTGATAATTATCTGCGATAGGCGGCGATAAACATTTTAACGCTAAAGGCGGCCAGGGATAATTATCACTGCCACTTGGTAATAAATCCCCAAGGTCGCAGATCTTTGGAAGCCGATTTATTATATGCTTTAACAATGATACCTGTATTATTTAAATCCCTGTTTGAACTTGTGAGAGTGTTTTTTATTATTATAAAATAAAGCTTGATTTAAATGTGTTTAGTTAACATATCTAGGTTACGCTTGACATTACTAGATGAAAGTCAGCCTGTACTGACATTCATCTGGCAGTGACAGGATTTTATTTTATTTTTTTTAATTATATAAATGAGTTTTCTACTTGCATTTTTCTCTTCTTCTTGAAATAGAGTTCATTCTGTGGTGGTGTTTGTTTTTGGTTAGGTGAAATATAATATTTGTGTTTCTCGAGAAGGAATCTATGTGCTGAATGTTCTTGTAATTGCAATGTATTCAAGGGCTTTTGCTCGGGTCTGCTCTAAGCAGTTGCACCCTGTATTGTTTTCACCTGTTGCATAAATGTCATGTTATTTTACCCATTTCCTATGTACGCCTTATTATCATTATGCATGATAGTAGGTGTCCCTATGTGTTTCCTACTTGGTGTTTTGTTTGTTTTACTATTGGTTTATGTGAAATTTACTTTATTAATACAACCCTCAAAATTTCTATCTAGAGCTGATTTGGGATGGCCTGACGTCAGGGGAAAAGGTGGCTTGATGCCAGGAGAAGATGGCTGCTCTCGGCTGACGCTCTGCTGCAACTCGGGAGAGTTTTCGGTCTCCATTCTTGTTATTTGCATAATATGCCGCTAACTTGACATCCTTCAACCCATGAATCTTGCCTTTCTACAAAGGACTGAATTTCGCCAATTGGTGAACAGCCTTATGACTCTCCTTTTCTTTTAAATGTGTGGCGCGTTTTCTTTACGGCCTCGCGCCCGCCATTTTGTTTCTCTTGATGGAGTCTCGGCTCTCACTGCAACGTTGCTATTTCTATTACTCACTCTCTCAATGCTGTCAAATGGAATATGAATCGAATTGTGTTGCTAAAAGCCACAATCTTTGTACCTCGGCGTGTACCTGTAAACTCTTGAACGTTGCAAACATCAATATGGCACTTTATTCTTATGGAGATTTGTTTTTCAAAAAATGGTCACTCACATCGCAAGTAATACCTCAAAGCTGGGGAACCGAAGACTATGGAGTCATTGATTACTGTGTTTCATGAATTCGATTGCATACACTTCCAGAGATATGGGCCCCAGTATTTAAATAGAGGGAAAAAGCTAGAGGTGGAAAAAACATACCTCTACACACAATTCGTCCAAAAACATTTTGTCGTGAAAGACAGAAGGGAAGGTTCAATGCTATGACTTCAGATTTGAAACTGGAACAGATGATCCAGAGATTGCAGAACATCTCCAAAAGAATTGTTGGACCAACATGTAAAAGTGAACATGTTGCTCAATGGCAGCTAGTTTACCATGAAGTCCTTTCTATTTGCAATGTTTTCAGAGAGATGACACATTCAAAATTAATGGAACATCATGAAACTATTCCTCACCACGAACTTGTGGGAAAGAGAGGGGAACGTTATTATAAACATGTTGACAGCCTTCTTCATTTCTTGCAACAGCAAGGAAACCCCTTTGAAATGTCTGAGCCTGTGCAACTACACAACTTCTTAAGCAAACAATATGTTGAGAATGCTATAAAGACACATCTACTAGATATCCTGGAACATGGATCAAAACTATACGCAGAATTGAAGGAGGAGAGATTTGTATTGAAAGAGAAAAAGCTGACATGATCACTAAAGCTAAACTTCCATGCTTTAATTGCTATAGTAAGAGTTTCATCCAACTAGCCGCTACTAAACAGGTTTCAAAAAAACTACTTTCACAAGCACATATGGAGATAGATGTAGCAAAAGAGAGGGTATCCTGTTGCATGAGCTTCTTCCAACAAACACATTTTTAGATGGAGATGCTGCAATCAAACTAGTGAAGCATAAACTTGTACAAGAGCTCGAAAAAACCTTTCAACTGAAGAATTTCAATTTGAAAAGCTGACCTCAATGAAAACTGCTGTTGCTGTGTACAATATGTCACAATTGTGAATGGTGAAGATTTCAGCCATGCAAACCTTTCAAGAGGTCCTTCAGACTGTTCTACAGATATCAAAGTCAGTGTGCACCTTGCAAGAACTGCACATTGTCCTTGACAGTTATCTTGAACTATATGTCAAAGAATGTGAGAGAATCAGACAAATGTCTACTAGTGGAACAATTGACCTTGCCTGCATCAAAAATTTGTCACCTATACCTGTGCCACTTGATAAATTCTGGTCATCAACATGGAACAAGATGAACTTGTAGTAGGGGGAACACATGGCGGCCGGCTAGTGGCGGGCTGCGAGTGCTCTCCGAGGCTGCAGGGATTTTTGCGGTTTTGTTCGGTAGTGTAAAGCGAGGAGCAGCGAAAATCGCTGTGTGATGGAGTGATGAATAGGGTAGCAAGTTAACTAGTTTTTGGACAGTAGAAGTTACCTGGATATAGCATTGGGCGGACCAGTGGTGTATGGCGGCAAGGCCGCCCGGAGGCGAATGGAATCCAGAGAGGCTTAATGAGGAGGAGCCCGCAAACCACGAAAGTCAAGCGAAGCTGCAGTGGGGGAGAGTGGCTTCAGAAGTGGGGAAGGGACGCCGTGCTGCCACTAGGGTTATATTTCGAGGGGGTGGACGAGGAGGAGGAGGCAGGCAGGTTGAATTTCATAAGAAAAACCCTAACAAGAGTACGGAGGAACAGGCTTCACTGATAGGAAGTCCCCTTTTTTACTTTACCCTGCACAGGAGCAGGGAGGCAGTAAGGGGTCCGAGCTTGTGGACAAAGGTAGGCAGTTGGATTTGGGGGACAGTGTGAATAGTATCAAGCCCGATGTTGGGGGAGCAGAAGGGGTAGGTACAAGGGGAATCTCCAGATACACTTTAAGAAGTGCTGTGAAAGGGGGGTGGGGGTCTGTACTGATTTGGAGTGCTCACCTGATCTAGCTAAAGATTGACAGGGTAATAAGAATAACAAGAAGGAGGAAAGGGAGGTAAAGGTTAGGGGCATACGCCCTGCAAAGAATACTAAAATAGATAATAAACTGGCAAGAGGGGCCTCTTTAGAGCATACGATAAAGGTGACACCATCCATTAGGTCTTATTTTAAATTGCTTCCAAAGACTTTGGTGTTGAGTTGAAAATCTCCTACTAGGTCAGTGGTACCCCATCAGGATAAGCAAATACATCAACAACAAGAGAGTGATCTGTCAGGATCTGGGGGGGTTTGAGTGAGGCTACCGATATAGACCTGGTTGAATGGTCTGTGCATTTGAGCCCAAACTGATTCCAAGCATTGTCTGCAGAGATGTGTGACGAGGTAGTGTCTGTCCCAAATAGGGCTAGCTCAAGTATATCAGGAATTGGTTCAGACACTGAAGCAAGTTTATATTCAGAAGAAGGGGGAAGGGTGGTAACTTCAAATGGTCTACAGAGGGAGTTACAGGGAGGGTCAGAGTAGGGGAGCAGTGACCCTTCAATTATTTCAATATTTACTTCCCTTAACCTTGAGATACAAAAAATATTTGAGATTTCTAAGGGCTGCATGTGGGCTGTTAAAGAAAAAGTTGGATGATTTGCGTAGTCGGACATTAGCATTGGAAGTTGAAGTCAGAGATTTTAGAGAGGAGAGGATGGTTAACAGGAAGGAGATTGAAGGTTTCACGGTCAAGGAAAGGGAGCATGAGGAAAGGGTAGAAAATTTGATAACTTTCAAAGAAGGAACAATTTAAAAATGTTAAAACTTCCAGAGGGTAAAGAAGGAGGGGATATTAGAAATGCTGTGGTTCATTTATTGAAGAGTGAGTTACAATTGGAGGAGACAAAGGAAGAAATCTCTAGGTATATCCAGAGTATACATAGAGATCCCTTGAGGTGGAACCCTAACCGTGCTAAACCAAGGAGAATTTTGGTACATTTCCTCACTTATACCTTGAAGGATAGATTTTAGTGAAAGCCCTGAAAAGGAAAGCATTAGAGGTTAATGGAGTTAAGGTTGAAGTAAGATCTGATTTGTCAACTGTAACTGCTAATAGGTAATGGGAGTTAGGAAAAAGGATTGAGCCGTTAAGGAAACTGGGTGCCTCGGTACAATTGAAATTTCCAGCTCTTTTGAAAGTGATGTAGAACAATAAGATGCACTCTTTTCGCTTTGTGGAGGATGTGAACAAGTTTCTTGAACAATATCAGCCTGGTAATCTATGAAGATTGTTGTCGCTAAATTTAACATTGTGAGTTGTTAAGGCAGTTTTTTTGGGGGATCTTTGGATCTATCATTTGTTTTACAATAGTGTGTTTAAGATGTGGCACTACACTGTCCGCCGAGGGGTCACTCATAGGGCTTTTTGCCATGGGTAGTTGGTTAGGGTTTTCCAGGGGAAGATGGGTGGGTGTTTTGGGGACGGGAGGGAGTGGTAAGGGGAAAATGTAGGAAAAGTTCCTCAGATGTATTGTTCCTGTGGTTGAAATGTGTGTTGCGTGGGTTTATTAGGAGATGAGTGGGCTTAGATTAAACAAGTTGAAAGTTCTGTCATGGAATGTAAATGGTCTCCGTGTGAAGAGAAGAAGAGATATGATTATGGAGTATTTGAAGGATTCTCCAGCACAAATTATCATATTACAGAAGACACATTTGATGGAGGAAGAGTGTAGGAAGATTTTTGCAGCGCAAAGGTGGTCTCCTCATGCAGTCTATAGGCGGCAGACAGCAGTAACTAAAGGGGTTGCACTATTAGTTAAGCAAGGTTTGAATATCTCAATAGAAGGTAAGGCTTCAAGAGTAGCAGGGAGGTGGTTGATAGTTAAATTAAAAGTTTTTGGGCACGTTTTTATTCTGGTGAGATATTATGGTCCAAAACAGGATGATATTGGCCCACTGGATGAATTAGATAAAGAGCTTTTGAGTTTTCCTGGTCTGATTATCATGGCAGGGGATTTCAACATAGTTTTGGATCATAAATTAGATTGTTCTGAGACCAGTAGAGCGGTGTGAACCCAAAAATGTCGAATAGAGTTAGATTGCTGATGAAACAGTGAGGTCTGTGTGATTGATGGAGACGCAGGTTTGGACAGCAGTTAGGTTTTACATTTATAATAAAAAATACAAGCACAAATCACAAGTTAATTATGTTTTGGTGAAGGACTTAGTATTGCGTGTCGAACATATTGGAGTGCATCTATCGGACCATTCAGCTATCCGTCTCCGGTTGACAGTAGGAGAAAGCACAATGGGTACAATCTGGAGGTTGGATCGCATGATATTATCAGAAGAGGAGGCAGTGGAGGCCTTAAAGGAGGAAACAAATGAATTTTTGGAAAGAAACCAGGGTTCAGCTAAGACTGGAATTGTTTGGGATGCCAATAAGGCTTACGTACGAGGTAGATTAGGAGCCTTGGCAGCAAAGAAAAGGCTATCATATTACAGTAGGGTGTCAGCTCTGGAAGAGCAGATTCAAAAGCTGGGGGTAGCTTTAGTGGATGCAGGAACTAGGGTGGCTAGTGAAAAAGAGATGGAGGACTTAACTGATTTAAAAGCAAGCTTAGTAGGAGTTCTGAGAGATAGAGTTAAGGAGAAATGGAAAGCTAGCCAATTAGCACATTTTTGATATGGTGAGGGCTGCAGCAAACTACTAGCCTGGAAATCAAAGAGTGACCAGGTCCGTAATTTGATAAAAGAAATAGAAAGTGAAGAGAAGAGCATGGTACTGACTGATAAAAGGGAATCGCTGCAGCATTTCATGGTTTTTTCGGGAAGGTCTATAAGGAAGATTTGGTTGTTAAAGAACAGGATATGCTGAATGGATGGAATATATGGACTCTTTATCAGATGATTTGAAGGATATTTTGAATCAAGAGATATCTAATGAGCAGGTCGAGGAGGTTATAAGAGGGGGAAAAAAGGCAAGGCATCAGGGCCAGATGGCCTCCCGGTTGAGGTTTATAAAAGTTTGGTCAGTGTTTTAACACCTATTTTGAAGCAGTTATTTAATGAGATCTTCTGGCCAGATATTTCTCTGCCGCCTTCTTGGAATGAGGCCAATATAACTTTGATACCCAAGACACCAAAGAGTGTGGATTCGTACAGGCCTATATCTTTATTAAATGCTGACTACAAGCTCTTCGCTAAAATTATTGCGGGGAGGTTGAATAGTGTTATGCCATACTTGGTTCATGAGGACCAGAAGGGTTTTATTGAGGGTAGATTATTGAAAGAGCTGACTTTTTCTCTCATTGGTTCCATAGATATGGCTACGTCATTCGATCTTCCCTTGGCAGTTATTGCATTAGATGCCGCCAAGGCGTTCAGCCGTGTTAACTGGGTATATTTGCAGACGTTGGCTAAATATCTCAATTTGGGATTACATGTGTGTAGAACGTTGACGGCTATATACCTGCCCCCCACAGCTAGAGTGTTGGTTAATGGGATGTTGACCCAGCCATTTCAGATCATGTGGGGTACTAGGCAAGGGTGCCCCCTGTCTACACTTTTGTTTGATTTATATATCGAGCCATTGGTTCAGAAAATAAGGAGGGCTGAGGGTATCGAAGGCTGGAGCAAGAAGATTGGTCTCTATTCAGACAATATTATAATCTATGCACCCAAATTACAACAAACCATGACTTGTCTCCTAGATATAACTAGGGAGTTTGGAAGTATTTCAGGCTATGATATCATCAAGCAGAAAACAGATGTTATGGCTTGGAATATGAACACTGAGGGTATTCCTTGTAAAAGTGATATGAGGTATCTTGGTGTTAGGATTACCCATAATATAGCTGATCTTACTAAAACTAATTTTGACAGGCTTAAAAATGAGTGCTAGTCCATGGGGTTGGATGCACTTACCGCTCACTTTATTTGGCCATGTAAATTTGGTGAAAATGATGATCCATCCAAAGCTAACATTTCTATTTGAAACAACGACTTTCAAGAAGGAGTGGTTCATAAGATTGCAGAGCGAGATTAGTTTATTTCTTTGGGCACCAAAAGGGCCATGTCTTTCTTGGAAGAAGCTTAAGAGGAGGCTAGTAAAGGGGGGATTAGCATTGCCAGATTGGCAGCTCTACTCTTGGGTATTTTTGTTACAAACTGGCAGGATGTTACTGGGTACCCATATTGACACAGAAATAGGAAGAATGTTTAGAGAAGCAGAAAAGTGCTGAAAATGGGTTTATGTACAAATTTGCTGATCCGAAATATTTTAAGAAGGTTAGGTTAAAGGTTTTAAGGGATATGGCGGAAACATGGTATAGAATCAGAAGGGCTTTAAAAATTCCATATTTTAGCCAGATGGCTCTGATTTGGGATGCAGCAGGGTCCCCACTTTGGACTAAGGATTTACTGGCTCGACCCTTAAAGGAGATGGGTCTTTTGAGTTGGAAGCAGTTATTTTCGGATGGACAACTAATTCTGTGGGGCAGGTGTGAGGAGGAGTGGGCCCTAGTTTTTCTAGATTTAAATTCCTTCAGATTCAAAGTTGGTATGTAGTATTGTTCGATCTAATAGGGACCTCTAATGAACTGGAGCAGAAGCTTCTGTAAAAAAGAAATAGCACTATGGTATTAGCTGATGCTTGAGATGGAGGATGGTCCTTTCATGCTACCGGAGAGCCTGTGGGAAAGGTGTTTGCCGGAGATTGAGACGGAAGACCAATGGCAAGTAACAATGTCTAAGCTTATAACACAGTAAAACCCGCATAGTAAAGGAGAAACCATTTTTTTATGGTGCACAGGGCCTACTGGACTCCACGAAGGCTTTCGAAATTTGGCTCAGGTGGAGGAGTGGCGTGTCCTAAGTGCGGAAGTCCGAACGAAGATGACTTGCATATGTTTCTGCAGTGCCTGAAGATTCAGACCTTTTGAGAGGCAGTGAGTAGCTGCCTGTCAAGTATCCTAGGTTTGCAGATCAAGGTAAGCACTGAGCTGGTTATATTTGGAAGATCAGATCTGCAAGGTAAGGGCACAAGTGACAGTGCAAAGCTGGTGTTTTATGCTGTGCTTTTGGCTCTAAGAGAGCTATGTAAACTCTTGGTCTCCCCGGTTCCCCCAATAGAGGGTAGTTGGTTACAATCAATGAGATTTGTTGCTTTTTTTGTTTTTTAAAAATGTTTTTATTGTTTTTTAACACATTTTTATCCCCCCCGCCTTCCCCGGACAGGTAAACATTCTACACATTAACATCATGTGTTTTACATTGTTCTTTTCATGCATACAGAGTCATTATAGAAAATTTACAAAATATATTCCCCGCATCACGGAAATCAACAAAAGTAGTAACATACATTCGTTACGGCATCGATAATAATTAGTTTTATGCGTTCCGCCATTGTTTAAGTGGAGTCCAGATTTTCATACCCCTTTTGCATCGCAATCTGCCTTTTCGCTTATATATAGCTATCTCGATATTATACACAGCTAAAAGCCTGGCTAGCCACTGTTGAAAGGATGGTGGTAGCGGATCAAGCCAAGCCGAGGCTAGGCATAGCCGCAGGATGCCATAGCAATGAATATAAAATCGTGGCCGCTCTCAAGGTTGTCTTGTTCTTCTGCCCCAAGTACTATTACTTCATGTGATAAAGTAACATTTCTGCGAAGAACTGAGGTTAAGAACCTCTCTATATCTTGTGTCAAAGGTGTTAACACTGGACAAGAGGCAAAGACATGAACGGAATCTGCTTTAAATAAATTACACCTCGGGCAGCATGTCCCCTTGCTGGTTCCCCATTTTGCGATCTTATCGGGTGTATAATAGAGAAAAAAGCAGGGTTTGTAAAATTGTGTTTGGAGTTTGGTGGAAATAAGAATGGTTTGGGCTAGCTGATAAGAATATAAAAATCCTTCCTTTGAGATTTCTAGTTTATTTTGCCACTTCATTGCCGTTTTATCTAAATAGTCAGGGAGCTTATCCAGCAATGAGCCATAAATCCTGCCTATTGAGTCTTTCTTAGAATGTATTATTGTCTCTACTACCGTCCTTGCCCCATGTTTATGAATTAAGAAATCCCTTATTTGGAGGTACTTAAAAAAGTCCCGCCAGTCTAAGTCAAATTCTTCTTTCAGAGCATTAAAAGATTTAATCCCTTGAGTAGTGTAAAAATCCCCTAATTGTGTTATTCCTAGATTATACCATTTATTCACACAGTTATCCCTAAAAATTATTGGAGGAAGAATTTGATTGTTCAGTATCGTAGTGTAATATGAAATTGGTCCTATTCCTAATATTTTCTTTACAACCTTCCATACCTTAAAGCTGCTATATAGTGTCTTAAATTTAACCTTTTTGTGATAGCTGTCGTGTGTATGCCTCCAAAAATAGCCATAGCTGGAATTCCCCACCAGTAGCTGAAAGATTGAAGCGGTATGTTCCTCTGAGTTTTCCCCCCCTTGCAGTAGTTCCTTACTGTAGAGTAGTACACATGACCAGTAATATCTCCTTAAGTTGGGAAGAGCTAGCCCGCCTCTGTTCTTAGGAAGGGAAAGATATTTATATGCCCCGCGGGGTTGTGCATATGACCATATAAATCTAGAAAAGGTACGTTCTATTACTGTAAACCACTGACTCAAGAACTCTAAACAGACAGCCCTAAATAAGTATAGTATTTTGGGAAAATACACCATTTTAATTGCATTTGCCCTCCCAATAATAGATAAGTGGAGATTATCTAAGCGTCGTAGATCCTTTTGTATTGTGTTCAACATTGGTTTAAGGTTTATGTCCACAACTTCCTCCAACATTGAGGAAATTGTGACTCCCAAGTATGTCGCTCCCTGCACCACCCTTGGGTCGTCCATCACAATTTTTGGGTTTAGAACAATTTGTGTCTTCCCTTGGTTTAGCGCGTAGCCAGAAACCAGCCCAAATTTCCTGGCCTCGGCTTCGATGGTCAGCATTGCTACTATGGGATCTGCGGTAACTATGGCAATATTATCAGCGTATGCTAATGTTTTTGTAGCATACCCCTGTGATATAATAGGTGTTATGTTGTTGTTTTTCTCCAAGTAGCGAATACAGGAATCTATGTATATTGCAAAGAGCAATGGAGAGCTAGGGCATCCCTGGCGGGTTCCCCTAGAAATGATAATTTCCTTAGTTAGACTTCCATTAACAGAAACAACCGCCCTAGGATTGATATGCATTTTTTGTATCGCCTGGATAAACTTGGATCGAAATCCCATTGACATCATTGCCTTACAGAGAAACTGCCAGGAGACCCTATCAAAGGCCTTCTCTGCATCCAACAGAATTAGGGCCATAAGGTCTCCTGTAGTTTCTGTTCCGTCAAAAAGCGTGATCACCCTATGGATATGATTTATCGTTGACCTTCCAGGAACGAAACCGTGCTGACTTTTGGCAATTACATTGTGTATTATGGGTGCAATTCGGTTAGCTAAGATTTAAGAATATATTTCCAAATCAGCATTTATTAGAGTTATTGGGCAATATGACCCTAGAAGTTCTGGAGGTTTCCCTTTTTTAGCAAAGATTACAATTTTAGCCCTGGACCAGGAGTTTGGTGGTTCCCCCCCGGAGAAAATATGGATAATTAGATCCCTTAAGACATGTTTAATTTCGTCTATGAATATAACATAGAACTCCGAAGGGATGCTATCCAGACCTGTTGCCTTCCCTTTTGGGAGGCTCTTGACTGCGGTCAATACCTCTTCCATATTAGGAGCTTGCTCTAGTGTCTGTTGCGTATTTACCTCGAGGCTTACACCTTCACTATTCTCTAGGTACCTTTCAATTTCAATTGTGTCACTTTTGCAGTTCTCCGTATACAGTTCTTTATAAAACCTCCAAAATGCTTGCCTAATCAGTTCTGAGTCTTTTAGCTGCCCTGCCACTGGAACTATAATCTCCCTAATCAAATTTGCATTGACCTGTTGTCGCAATCGCACCGCCAGTTAATGACCCACTTGCTCATTAACTTCATAAATTAATTCTTTTCCTGCCGTGGCTTTCCGGATTGCCTTATCTGTAAATATATTAGTAATCGCTGCCCTGGCAATTGCTACTTTGGCTAAGATGCTAGAGATATCCCCAGTAGTGTCCCTATTTCCAGTGGCATTAACGAGTTCTACTTCCACTAGCATAAGCTCATCCTGCAGCCGCCGTATTTCCTCTTTCTCCCGCCTATTTGACCTAAGTGAATATGACATAGTCTCGCCCCGGAACCCAGATTTCAAGGTATGCCAGACAACCTCTATTGACGTGCTGCCAATGTTTTTACCTAGGAATTTGAGGATCCAATCTTTCATATGGAGACGATACTAAGGATCATTCAGTAATACTTTTTCAAATGTCCAATGACTAAGTTCCATTTTAGTTGGTATAATAGTCAATGTACATAAAAGGGGATTGTGGTCAGATAATACCCTAGGCAATTTAGCTGTATGGCAATTCTTAATTAATGAATTGGAGAGTAATATATAATCAATTCTGGCATGCGTGCGGTGTGAATTTGAATAAAAGGTGTAGCCAAGGTCTCCAATATTAGTGTTAGAAGTTTGCCAGCTATCCACAAGTCCATGTACGAGACACAGATCCTTGAGAGATCGAAATACTTTGGGTTTACGTCCTTTATACACCCAGTCATCGTTCAGGAACCAGTTTGTCAGGAGATTTATATTGAAGTCCCCACAGACCATCACCGGAAGAGGCCAATGTGACAATTCATTAGAGATCTCGTTGAAAACCCCAGGGTCATCTGTATTACTCCCATAAATAGCACAAATTGTCAATTTTTGCCCTGTTTGGTAGCTGCATTCGGTGATTGCCCAACGGCCAAACTTATCAGTTTTGGATTTATTAAACACCATTCCACTCCCTTTAGCCAAAATAGCAACCCCCCGAATTATTGCGCCTTGTGAGGTAGCACACACCAGTTTATACCCTAGTGTATTTAACAGCTGACTCTGGGACCCTTCAATATGCGTCTCCTGCATACATATAATATTAGCTCCCCAATTTTGTAGGCCAATTGCAACTGTTTGCCTTTTTTTAGGATCGTTCAGACCACAAATATTCAGAGATAGTATTTTTATCCCAGCCATACTACTAATTGAAAAGTGCCATCATTTTTATCCCAGGCTTTCTGGTTTCCTGTGATCTCTATATGTATTTCCCTATAAGATTTGCTACCCTGTGTATCTAACCTGTCTTGCCTCCCCCCCCCCTTCCCCACCCCCCACCCACCACCACCGTTGAAGTTTACCTGGGCCTATCTGGACCAGGGGTGTGACCTCCGCGCAAGCGGGCCATGCGAGCTGGGCTAGAATGTTAATATAGGTAATATGCTTATCTACTACCAGTTGAGCCAAAGAGCCTGAATACTCTAATAATGTAGAACTCCGAAGGGATGCTATCCAGACCTGTTGCCTTCCCTTTTGGGAGGCTCTTGACTGCGGTCAATACCTCTTCCATATTAGGAGCTTGCTCTAGTGTCTGTTGCGTATTTACCTCGAGGCTTACACCTTCACTATTCTCTAGGTACCTTTCAATTTCAATTGTGTCACTTTTGCAGTTCTCCGTATACAGTTCTTTATAAAACCTCCAAAATGCTTGCCTAATCAGTTCTGAGTCTTTTAGCTGCCCTGCCACTGGAACTATAATCTCCCTAATCAAATTTGCATTGACCTGTTGTCGCAATCGCACCGCCAGTTAATGACCCACTTGCTCATTAACTTCATAAATTAATTCTTTTCCTGCCGTGGCTTTCCAGATTGCCTTATCTGTAAATATATTAGTAATCGCTGCCCTGGCAATTGCTACTTTGGCTAAGATGCTAGAGATATCCCCAGTAGTGTCCCTATTTCCAGTGGCATTAACGAGTCCTACTTCCACTAGCATAAGCTCATCCTGCAGCCGCCGTATTTCCTCTTTCTCCCGCCTATTTGACCTAAGTGAATATGACATAGTCTCGCCCCGGAACCCAGATTTCAAGGTATGCCAGACAACCTCTATTGACGTGCTGCCAATGTTTTTACCTAGGAATTTGAGGATCCAATCTTTCATATGGAGACGATACTAAGGATCATTCAGTAATACTTTTTCAAATGTCCAATGACTAAGTTCCATTTTAGTTGGTATAATAGTCAATGTACATAAAAGGGGATTGTGGTCAGATAATACCCTAGGCAATTTAGCTGTATGGCAATTCTTAATTAATGAATTGGAGAGTAATATATAATCAATTCTGGCATGCGTGCGGTGTGAATTTGAATAAAAGGTGTAGCCAAGGTCTCCAATATTAGTGTCAGAAGTTTGCCAGCTATCCACAAGTCCATGTACGAGACACAGATCCTTGAGAGATCGAAATACTTTGGGTTTACGTCCTTTATACACCCAGTCATCGTTCAGGAACCAGTTTGTCAGGAGATTTATATTGAAGTCCCCACAGACCATCACCGGAAGAGGCCAATGTGACAATTCATTAGAGATCTCGTTGAAAACCCCAGGGTCATCTGTATTACTCCCATAAATAGCACAAATTGTCAATTTTTGCCCTGTTTGGTAGCTGCATTCGGTGATTGCCCAACGGCCAAACTTATCAGTTTTGGATTTATTAAACACCATTCCACTCCCTTTAGCCAAAATAGCAACCCCCCGAATTATTGCGCCTTGTGAGGTAGCACACACCAGTTTATACCCTAGTGTATTTAACAGCTGACTCTGGGACCCTTCAATATGCGTCTCCTGCATACATATAATATTAGCTCCCCAATTTTGTAGGCCAATTGCAACTGTTTGCCTTTTTTTAGGATCGTTCAGACCACAAATATTCAGAGATAGTATTTTTATCCCAGCCATACTACTAATTGAAAAGTGCCATCATTTTTATCCCAGGCTTTCTGGTTTCCTGTGATCTCTATATGTATTTCCCTATAAGATTTGCTACCCTGTGTATCTAACCTGTCCTGCCTCCCCCCCCCCTTCCCCACCCCCCACCCACCACCACCGTTGAAGTTTACCTGGGCCTATCTGGACCAGGGGTGTGACCTCCGCGCAAGCGGGCCATGCGAGCTGGGCTAGAATGTTAATATAGGTAATATGCTTATCTACTACCAGTTGAGCCAAAGAGCCTGAATACTCTAATAATGTCTCAGTCTTAGTTTCCACAGGCTGCCCAACCGTTCCATTTATAGCCCATATTTCCCAATGTGATTTGAAATAGTTAATTCAACCTATCCGCTCTTACTACCATGTTTCATTTAATATACTTAAGATTGTTTCTCTAGGTTCCGAGAGCCAAACTCGGATATTTCACGTAGATAGTCCTCCGCCTGTATTTCACTGTTAAAGCTTCTTGTTGTACCTTTGAATATTATTTTCAAGCGTGCCGGATTTTGCAAAAATACTTTTGCTCCAATTTTTTCAAAAGGTCCAAATAGCTGACGCATTTTCCATCTTCGCTCCACGGTTGCGTGAGCGAAGTCCGGTCTTGCAAAAAATTTGAACCCCTTGTACTCTCTTTGGGCAGTGGGTCTTGCTAGATCATACATTTTTTCACGAAGGAGGAAATTACCGAAGCAGACCAACATTGCCCTGGGATATTGATTTTGCTTGTTGGAATGTTTTGACAGCATTAAGGGAAAACGATGGACCCGCTGTACTTCCCTTTCCATATTCCAGGCTTCCAACTCCGGAAATGATGTTTTAAGAATGTCAATCATTGTCCCTCTAGCGTCGCTTCCCTCAAAGTTCTCCGGAATTCCAAGAAACCTCAGATTATTCCTTTTTGATCTGTTTTCCTGATCTTCCATTTTGAACATGAGAACCCTTATTACTCCATCTTGTTCTTTTCCTTTTTTCTGAAGCATCGCGACATCGGTTTCAAGGTTCTCGGTACGAGTTTCAACCATGATCATTCTCTCAGAGATCTCAGAACAAATACTGCCCACTTTTTTCACTGCGCCTTGTAGTTTTTCAATGGCCAAACGGTTCTTTTGGCTATCTTTCTTCACATCTGCGTGGAGATTTTTAATTGAGCTAAGCACCTGACTCAGTGAAGGCTCCGTTGTTTCTTCATATCTGTCTTTGTTCTCTTGTGAGTTCGAAGTTTGACGTGGTGTTTCTCCAGATGATTTACTCCTTGGGCTCGTTCGGGGAAAATTGGGTCTGCTTTTGGCATAGTCTGTATTATTACCAGGGTCTGTGGTTTCCTCATTCAGCAAGTTTTGTTCTGTTTTGTGTTTTGACCTTTTTTCCCCCACTCCTTTTTTTTTCTCCTGACATTGATTTCGCTAAGTAATCTCGAGTCATTGGAGCCAGAAATCTCCACTGGGCCTGTGCCCATTAGGGCGCTTGGGCTAGAGTCTCTTGAATCGCTCAATTTGCTGGAGCCGTTTGAATCACTTGGGTCACTTGAGATAGACATCCCTGTCTCGTATAGGTCTGATTCGGAGTCTTCGTCCGAAAGGGAGTGGTTTACTGAATGCGATTCTTTCCCAGCTGGAGATGCGAGCTGATTTGGAGAAGGGTTCAGGTCCCCCAACTCGTCGGATGTATTTTTTTGATCAGATTGTTCAGTTCGCTCTTTTTGATTAGATAACATTACGTCTGTTTCTATGGATGCCCTGGCCTCTTTACTCCTCGTATTAGATTCAATATTTGGGTCAGCATTCCAAGTTACTTCGCTGGGCCCTATAGTATGCCTTTCCTCCGAGTTGATTGAGGGCATGCTTTGAACATCTTTGTTGCTTCCATTCCCCTCTTTTGAGGTCTTGTTCTGAATTGCCATCTGTTTTTTTTCCATTAGTTATTGCGTCATTCTGGCCTTCCTTATGTAGAGGACTAAATATGTTAGAAATTCTTGGTTGGGATGACGCATGTATGGCAGTATTCTTTGCTGATGCTTTTAAATTTTTTATAGTCTGTAATCTTTGTGCTTTTTTGGCCATCAGTTCCAGTTTGGCATTATCTTCTGTTTCACCCTCAATCTCCTCCGTGTGTTTGGCTGCTTTCTCCTTTTCTTTCTCCTTCTCTTTCTCTTTCTCTTTCTATTTTCGCTTCATTTTTTACTTTTCCTTTTCCAGTTTCTTTTCAATGTTTTTGTCTTTGATTTTTACTTTTACTTTTTCTCTTTCTCTTTCTTGAAGCTCAACTCGTGTCAGGTCTTTTATCAGGACTTTCTCCTTTGCCCTGGTTCCTCTAGTTTCTGGGCCTTTATGTCTGTTAGTTGTATGGTGAACAGGTGTCATCTCAGTTTCTGCGTTCTCTAGATATTCTAGGATTGGTGTCGGTGTCGGTGCCTCTTCCTGTGAGAGCTCGCCTACTTCATCCCCCTTTTCATTGTTTGTTGCACCTGTTTGAGTTTTCTGTCCTTTCTGTTCTTTCGGTAAGGTAGCCCCTTCCCCTTCATCCACTCTAGTGCTCCCTTCCATCTCTGTAGCTTGGGGGGGGGGCGTCACAGTACAAATCAAATAGTTTACTGGAGTCTGTAAGCACTGCTGAGTTTTAGTCTTGTCACTATAGAAAAACTTTTTCAAAACAGCACTATATCTCCTCTGGACTCTTGTGTCCCCAATTTTCTTTAAGCAGATAGTTTTCCTTAAACAGGTATTTAATTCCCCCTGTGAAAGGCCGATGGTGCGAGGGTGACACTTAGCTATTTGACGATTTGCTCGAGTATTCACAAATATATCCGCTATAAATGCAACTTGTGAAACTTGTGAAGTGACAATCGCTGATTCGGACAGGGCAGGTAAAACAGGTAAAGCAAATAAAGCAAATAAAGCAGATGGCCCAGTCACAGCTCGTGTTCCTACTACGCTTCCAGAGAGCAAATGACAAATAAGCCCTTTCCCCCCTGCTTTAAATCTGTTTCTGAGAACCATTCGTTCTTTTCAGTTTCTCCTTTCTATGCCGCTGTCTCCTTGGCAACGGGACACGTGGTGCATCTGTGAGGTACAGGCCCGTACTCCCGTGTCTGCAGATGACACCCAGAAGCCAAACGAGCAGTCGAGGGAGCCGGACTTCAGTTGAGTAATGGAGAGAAAGGTGATCAGCAGCGCGTTCAGCGTGATCAGCAATGCGGCAGTGCGGCAAGAACAAGTTTGTGATAGCGTAGGTGAGTTTAAAGCTTTAAAGCTTTAAAGCTTGAAAGTCTTGCGGCTGAACGAACTGCCAAAGAGCACCGGATAACATACGGGGTAGTGCCGTAGGTGTGAGCAGTAAGTTTTAAAAGCACCAAGGAAACTTTTGGCAATTGCTTTTTTTAGCGAGCAGTCCAATATATTTCAAATATATTTCAGATATCAGATAACAAATGTAAAAGGAAAAAGAATCACTTGCGGCCAGGGCATATCCGTCCGATCCCGTGTACGATGTCGATATCGATGCACGTTGTCGCGGCACCGCTCAGCTCAGCATCTTCTTTCAGCTTTCCTCCTCCAACGGCACCCAAGCATTCAGATGCCTTGAAAGGTTGAGTATTGAGGCGGCGGTGGTACAGCAACTCAAACAGGAATTACCCTAGGTTTTTTCAAAATGTAGACGGGTCTAAAACAAACCAAAGCCAAAGCGGACCCAAAAGATGAGGGAATGTGGGAACAAATCACTCGCTCAACTTGTAGAAGGCATTTTTCTCAGCAAAACAGCCCAGCACCGCAGAGCACAGCCACCGCGACCACTCACGCTGACGCCATCTTGCCTTCCATACCCCATGAGATTTGTTGCTAAGTGGTATATTTCGGATCAGGCGAGAAAAAGATACAATTTCTGGATGCCTTTTCTAGTAAGATATGGGTGAAGGTAGGGGGCTTTTGGTTTTGAGTTATTAGTCTAATGATTAAGCCTTTATCTGCCTCAGCTGGTGGAAATCTTTTCTGTGTTTGCAGGAAGATAAGGAAAAGGGTTTGATTGTGTGGCTGGTGGAGGAGGTCCTCCAGTGGTTTTTCAAGGGTTGTCTGGTCGTGGGGGGCCTCTCTTCTTTAAGCTTTCATCTACCCCCCGTATCCAGTAAATGAGGTTGAAAACTCAGGGCGGCTTCATTAGAAAAGGGTAGCAATAAGGCAAATGAGGATAAGAAAATAGGAAGAAAAAAAAACTTGTAGAAGTTAACTTTTTAAAACATTGCTGATGATTCAGGGAACACAAAATTAAGTGAGGTATTGCCTAGAGTCTGATTGTCAGTGAGGAGTTAGTGCCTGCAGAGATATATTCTAAAGGTACAGGCCTGTATTGTTCAAGACCCTGTATAGCACACCCTAAACACCCCACAATGGTTACAGTGCTCCTGCCCTCCTCTTTGCTACTTTTTTTTCTGTTTTTCCCCTTACTCACTTCAACTGAATCACAAAATGGCGGCCAACACTTCCTAATTCCATGAGACTCTAGACAATACCTCACATATTTTCCTTACCCCAGGACTTTCACACCAGAACGGGTCAGTACTTCATCCTAGTAGGTGTAACCACATGCTGACGCTACATCCACAGCTGTAGTGCAGTGGCCCGGGCACATAACTTCACAGCATACAACACACAGTTTGGTTTCGCGCTTGAAATCCACGAGGTCCGCAACAACTCACCTTACCAGCATCAGACTCTACGCTATACCTCGCTTATTTCCATAGCCCACCATTTTCACACCGCTAGTGGTCAATACTTTGCTTCGCACCCCCTCTATAGCACACCCTAAAGACCCTACAGAGACTACAGTGATCCTACCCTCCTCTTTCTCACATTTTTTACCTTTTTCTCCCTTACTCGCTTCAACGGAATCACAATATGGTGGCCAACGTTTCCTAGTTGCAACTGCTCGCCCCGCTCGCAGCCAATCAGCAGCAAGTTCGTGCTCGTAACGCCTCAGCCAATCAGATGGCAGAATTCCCAAATATCGATATCTGTAAATTTCAATATTTCTCCAAAACTACTGAACGGATTTACACCAAATAAACAAAAGCGTGCTTCCTAGACCAAGACCAATATCCCTGCCAAATTTGGGGTCATTCCGTTCACCTGTTCGACCTGTAGCCTTGTCTAAAGTTTCCTATGGAAATTAACATGGAGAAAACACGTTTTAGGATCCCCTTTTTTTCTCAGCCCCCCTTGAAGAATCACCCCCAAACTTTTAACATAGGAGCTGATATCAACAAAGAATTCGTTTTGGAAATTTCACGAAGATTCGTCAATCGGCACAAAAGTTATTGGGAATAGAACGTTGCAATTTCCTATGGTAATTAGGTCTTAACTATAACTACCTACTGGTGACCGCCAGTAGGTAATATATATATATATATATATATCTATATATAAATATATATATTTATATATTTATATATTACCTACTGGCGGTCACCAGTAGGTAGTTATAGTTAGGACCTAGTTTCCATAGGAAATCCGCAACATTCTATTGGGAATAACTTTGGGGCCGGCGGACGAATTTTCACGAATTTCTCAAACTAGGTGGCCAGTTCCGCTCCTTCCCTGAAAGTTTGGGGGGGATTCGTTAAGTGGGGGCCGAGATAAAAGGGGGGTCCCAAAACGTGTTTTCCCCATGTTAATTTCCATAGGGCGGTTGGACTCACTTTTAGCCCGAACGGCTGAATGGATTTCCACCAAACTTGGCAAAATTGTAGGGACTGGTAGCCCGATGTGCCTTTGCTATGTCTCAAGATATGTGCTCCAGAGGATGTTGAGTAATTTAGGTTCAAAAAAATATATATATCTATAAGCGCGCCCGGTACGCGCACCGGGGCTCGCTCCAGCGCGCTACGCGAGTTCGCGCGCGGAAAGCTGATTGGCTCTCGGGTGTCTGTCAACATTCCAAACAGTCCGTAGCGGCCGCCATCTTGTGTCTCGGTAGGATCGAGACACAAGAGGTGGCAAAAACAAAAGGGGAAATGACCAAAAGGGGGCAGGGTAGACCCCCCTGACCCCAAAGGTTTGATGTGGGGGCCATAAAAGGGCTTTGCGGGGCAAAAAAAAACCAAACGATTTTCGCGGGGGGAGCGCCCGGTACGCGCACCGGGGAGCGTACCATGAGGAAACCCCAGTGAAACAGTAAAATATTAATTTAAAGTGCTTAGAGGTAGGGTAGCTTTGCATAGAGTTGTTGTGTTGTGTTGCTGATTTAAGTACCAGCATGTAGGCACCAATACAGAGTCTTAAATTCCATGTACACCGTCTCCTCTGTAGATAATTTGCATGTTGTTACAGAAGTTATTGTGGTATATGGAATCCATACCATAGTCTGTCAGGAAAGCAGAAACAACATGGAGGCAGGAGATGAAAAAGAGATGTGAAATACACATTGGAGATAATATAGTGGGAGAAAGGAAGTAACTATGAGCAAAATTACTATTATAAACAACATGGAGGCAGGAGATGAAAAAGAGATGTGAAATACACATTGGAGATAATATAGTGGGAGAAAGGAAGTAACTATGAGCAAAATTACTATGGAACACAAAAAAGTTGCACAGTATACTATAAGTCTCACTTTATATTATATTCATTTTGGTACTATTTCATGAATCACATATAAAAAAGAATAATGTCTAGAACAATTTTTAATTATTAAATAAAAATGTATTGCTGTGATTTTTCAAAATTTAAAAGAACTTCCAACTTTATATCGTCAGGAATGTCCTAATTTTCAGTCCATGATTCCATTTCTTCCACACAATTAACTAACTCTTCGTCCAGAGACTGATCCATAAAGTCAAAGTCTTCCTCAGGATTGTTCTCCAGAACAATTTCGAAAGAAATATTTGGTTTTCCTTCCATTTTCTTGCTGTAAATTGCATTAAAAATAAATATATCAGTAGAGTTAGGGCAGTGTTGGGTTTAAGTTTAGACAGGTACTTCTGAGTTTTTAACAGTGGAGTTATCTTTGGGCAGTGTATGGTATCAGGCAGGAAGTAGAAATATCAAAAAAGTGTATGTGAAGAAGCCTAAGTAATTTCATAATTATACCACTGAAGCCTAACTCAATCCATAACTATAACAGAGAAGCCTATCTCAATCTATAACTATAACAGAGGGACAGTAAATAACTATCAGAAAACATTTTTACAAATTAACTTAAAGTGCCCCTTACAAATTAACAACTTACCTTATTAAAAGGTGATGAAGATAAAATTGAGAAAATTCTTTAAAGATGTACCTCAGGTAGTTGTAGTCAAAATGGCCGTGTTTCCCTCTCATTTTTCATTTATATTCATGTACATAACCAATCAAATGTCAGGAAAAAAAAGTAGAAAATTAAAGTAACATTTTAATTGGTTGTAAATTCTAACACTTCATATGTGTTTTTGTCATGTAATTTACCTCAGGATATTTAGACAGTGCTACAGTTCAAATGGCTTAATGGAATTTCACCAGATTTGGGAAAATGGTAGGGACTGGTATGTAGTAGGGCCTATTCTATATTGGGTGAAAGTCTCTCCAGTGGTTTTTATGTAAATTAACTTTTAAACATTTTTGGGAGCGCTTACCGGTGCGCGCCCCGGTACGCGTACCGGCAGCGCAACGGGTGTCCTCCATCTTGTGTTTCGGTAGATTTGAGACACAAGATGGAGGACAAACAACTTTGGGAATGGGTAAAAGGGGAAACGGTAGAGACCCTCTGACCCCCTAGGTTTTCTGAGGGGGGCTTAGGAGACCCATATAGGCCCAAAAAAACAATTTTTAAAAAAAAAATCGCGGGAGGGGGGAGCGCCCTGTACGCGCACCGGGGAGCGTACCGGGGAGCGTACTTTGGTGAAACTTAGTGAAAAAAGTTAGAGTAAAATAATCATTTTGAATGATCAGATGCAGGGTAGCCCTGAAAAGAGCTTTTGGGTTCTGTGGATGATTTAGGTACCTACAAGTAGGTTCCAATGCACAGTCTTAAATTCAGGAGGAATATTCTATTCCCCTCATCTGAGAAGTGCACACCATCTCCTCTGTAGATATCTTGCATGTTGTAACGCAAGTTATTGTTGTATATTGAACCCATTCCATAGTCTCTCATGTAAGCAGAAACAGATTTATTCACATGTTTCCGTGCTTTCTCAAATTGTGGACAAAATTGGTTGGACCACTTCCATTTCTGTCTTTGGCATATATTGGAATATACCAAGGTAGTTTGTGGAAAAAGTGTCATCAATTGCCCAAAGGTGTCCTTTAAAAGCATCTCCAGACCTACCCCAGTCAAAGTGCCTAGGTCATTTCCACCACAGTGCAAAATTATGAGGTCAGGGTGTGGCAGATGGTAAAAGGTTTTCACCAATGGTATGAATTGATGACATCTCAATCCTCTTTGGCCAATCCACTTGATGTGCACATTTGGTAAATCAAGGTTGTGAAAATTTCTGATAGCTGCATACTTTTGAGCCCAGTGAATGTAGCTATGTCCAATAATCCAGACAGAGTACATGGTGAGAGGAGGTTCTGGTGCAGTCAGATGAAGTGTAGGAATGAAATGGCAGTTGGAACAGTAGGAGTTTGCAAAAAAATAACTGTGGAGTTTCAGTGCTCTTGAATCACAAGCAATGATTGGTGGATTCAGATAGTTGTAAACTGAAAGTTAGGGTGCATGGTTCTGTTCTGTGAAAGAAGTAATTTCAATGGTTAAAAAAAAGTCGTTAAAAGAAAGATTGCACCTGATAAGCTGGTGTATTGAGAGGTCAAACATCCTTGCTGAGTTCATTTGCAACATTGTAGAATAAACGTTTAACCCTGAGAGGTCAGTGAGGAGGGAGTTGCTATGGTAACAGGCAGAAAGGGCTGAGGGGGGGAAGGGTGTTGGTTTGAAAATAGAGAGGGAAGAGTTTTAATTGGTTAACATGAGGGATATGTGTGTAGAATTAGAGGTTTGCTGTGCCATTCATGGTTGCAGTGCCTGGAGTACATACCTTTTGCTCTGCTAAAGAAATATTGGTGTGTGTATCTGACACTGTTCTCAATCTCCCAAAGAATTTGTAAAGGTGAGTTGTGATTCATTCAATATAGATAGAGAGTTCAGATTAGGAAGCACATTGAGCTTCTTTGCTGTTGGTTTGTGTGATGCTTTTTGAAAATGCATGGTATCAATATTTGCAAGATAGAGGATTTGTATTTTGTGAAATAGTGAGGTTTTAGTAGTGAAATTGAATGCTTGTACATAGGACCTGCGCTCTGTTTCTAAAATGTTATTTAAAAAACGATTTTAGTGCAAATCAATGGGTTTCAGTAGTGAAATTGAATGCTTGTACATAGGACCTGTTCTCTGTTCCTAAAATGTTATTGAAAAAACGATTTTGGGGCAAATGAATGGCTTTTACATTTTTGAGAAGGAATAAATAGTGTGTGCATGATTACATAAAAATATTTGAACCTTTCTCAATCATGTCACCTGTGTTACCTCAGATTAGGAAGCAGACTGAGCTTCTTTGCTGTTGGTTTGTGTCATTTTTTGGGTAATGCTTGGTAGGAATGTTTGCAATAGAGAGGAAATGTATTTTGTAAAATAGGGAGGTTTTCAGTAGTGAAATGGAATGCTTGTACGTAGGACCTGCGCTCTGTTTCTAAAATGTTATTCAAAAAACGATTTTGGGGCAAATCAATGGCTTTTACATTTTTGAGAAGGAATAAATAGTGTGTGCATGATTACATAAAAATATTTGAACCTTTCACATTCATGTCACCTGTGTTACCTCAGATTAGGAAGCAGACTGAGCTTGTTTGCTGTTGGTTTGTGTCATTTTGTTTGGTAATGCCTGGTAGGAATGTTTGCAAGAGAGAGGAAATGTATATTGTAAAATAGTGAGTTTTCAGTACTGCAATGGAATGCTTGTACATAGGACCTGCGTTCTGTTTCTAAAATGTTATTCAAAAAACGATTTTGGGGCAAATCAATGGCTTTGACATTTTTGAGAAGGAATAAATAGTGTGTGCATGATTACATAAAAATATTTGAACCTTTCACAATCATGTCACCTGTGTTACTTTAGATTAGGAAGCAGACAGTGCTTCTATGCTGTTGGTTTGTGTTATTTTTTTGGTAATGCTTGGTAGGAATGTTTGCAATAGAGAGGAAATGTATTTTGTAAAATAGTGAGTTTTCAGTACTGAAATTGAATGCTTGTACATAGGACCTGCGCTCTGTTTCTAAAATGTTATTCAAAAAACGATTTGGGGGCAAATCAATGGCTTTTACATTTTTGAGAAGGAATAAATAGTGTGTGCATGATTACATAAAAATATTTGAACCTTTCACAATCATGTCACCTGTGTTACCTCAGATTAGGAAGCAGACTGCGCTTCTTTGCTGTTGGTTTGTGTTATTTTTTTGGTAATGGTTGGTAGGAATGTTGGCAAAAGAGAGGAAATGTATTTTGTAAAATAGTGAGTTTTCAGTACTGAAATGGAATGCTTGTACATAGGACCTGCGCTCTGTTTCTAAAATGTTATTTAAAAAACGATTTTGGGTCAAATCAATGGCATTTACATTTTTGAAAAGGAATAAATAGTGTGTGAATGATTACATAAAAATATTTACATTTTTCACAATCATGTCACCTGTGTTACCTCAGATTAGGAAGCAGAGTGAGCTTCTTTGCTGTTGGTTTGTGTCATTTTTTTGGTAATGCTTGGTAGGAATGTTTGCAATAGAGAGGAAATGTATTTTGTAAAATAGTGAGTTTTCAGTACTGAAATGGAATGCTTGTACATAGGACCTGCGTTCTGTTTCTAAAATGTTATTCAAAAAATGATTTTGGGGCAATTCAATGGCTTTTACATTTTTTAGAAGGAATAAATAGTGTGTGCATGATTACATAAAAATATTTGAACCTTTCACAATCCTGTCACTTGTGTTACCTCAGATTAGGAAGCAGACTGAGCTTCTTTGCTTTTGGTTTGTGTCATTTTTTTTGGTAATGCTTGGTAGGAATGTTTGCAATAGAGAGGAAATGTATTTTGTAAAATAGTGAGTTTTCAGTACTGAAATGGAATGCTTGTACATAGGACCTGCGCTCTGTTTCTAAAATGTTATTCAAAAAACGATTTTGGGGCAAATCAATGGCGTTTACATTTTTGAGAAGGAATAAATAGTGTGTGCATGATTACATAAAAATATTTGAACATTTCACAATCATGTGACCTGTGTTTCCTCAAATTAGGAAGTGGATTGTGCAGATGAGGTGAGGCATGTCCAGAGGTGCAAAGGAGTTGAGGCCTGTGTCCATTAGTGCAATGGAGAGAACTTACCTCCTCTGACCCTTAGACAAGCATTATCTAATCTGTGCCCCTTGGACAGACCTCAATACATTGAGTATAATTGATGGAAACAGGGTGCAGATGAGAAGAGGCATGTCCAGGGGTGTAGATTAACTGAGGCCTGTCTAATGGTGCAGATGAGTTGAGGTCTATTCAGGGTTGCAGATGAGGTGAGGATTGTCCAGGGGTGCATAGGAAGTGATGCCTGTGTTGAAGAGTGTAGTGGAAGAGAGGTCTGTCCAGGGGTGGAAAGAAGGTGAGGGCTGTGTCTAAGAGTGTAGTGGGGGATAGGCTTCATGAAGTCCAGTCCAGTGAACTCTTAGACACCGGTCTCACCACCTATGCTCCCCAGGACAGGCCTTACCTCATGTGTACAATCTGCTTACTAATCTGAGGAAACACAGGTGATATGATTGTGAAATGTGCAAATATATTTTTTTAATCATGCAGATACTATCTAATCCTTGTCAATAATGTAAAACCAATTCATGTGCCCAAAATATTTTTTTAGAATAACATTTAAAAAACAGAGATAAGGTCATATGTATAAGCATTATAGTGTTTATATCGTTTGCTTATTGTCATTGCTTTGTTGTTTGGTAATAGTGGTCTATAATGAGTTTCTTTTTTTTATTTGTTTACCACAGATTGAAATCAAGATTTCAATAGTAAGGAAATATGCCCTCAAGGCAGAGGAAACGGAAAGATGCTAAGCGGAAAAAATCAAAAACAGCAACGGAATTAAAGCAGTCTCCTACAACAAATACTTAAAAAAACGCGAAAAAAGCTCCTGGTAAGACAACTAAGTCTTTTTTTCGGAACATATGTAGATCCAAAAAAAAATGATAATATACATGTGAATGTACAGAAGGAGAGAGCAAATTTGAAGAGGAAGGAGAGATCCCCAAAAAATGTTACTACTGCAGCAGGAGACAATAATATGTATAGGAATAGAAGGCAAAATCAATTTAGGGACATTTGTAAACGAATGTTTTGCAATAGGGTGGTTTTAAATTTGTTAAAAAATATTAAGAAAGGTAAACAGAGAGCTGCTTTTTATAAGAAAAAGAAAGGTGTAGAGAAGATTGTTGATCAGGCTTTTGAAGTTAAGAAAAAATTATTTATTTTAGTAATCAATAGAATTAGGACACTTAACAAGACAATTGATGTTTTCAAATCAAAGAGTAGATGCAAAAGAGTAATTAATCGGACTAATTTTTGTAAAGTTTTTTCTGGAGAATGGATGCATAGTTCAAGTTGTGAGCCATTTTTTAATGAGGAGAGTTACTTCCAGGAGAATGATTTGGTGCATGCAGTTGACACCAGTGGTCGAGCATATGAGGTGAAAGACGGTTGTCCGATTGAAAAAGAGAAACTTGTGCCTAGAGAAGCAGAAGAGGTGTTAGCTGATGAAGTTTTAGGGAGACGTACTAAGGGTCCAGTGTACACTTGCAAGTGTAGTAGTATTTGTAGTGTGCGACAGGAATCAATCGATTTGCTTCGTAATTTCTTACGTACATATAGTAAGAAAAGTTTAAAACAGAAAATGAAGATGTTGCAAGACTTAGATCCTTGCAGAGTGAGAGAAAACACTGGTTTGCAAGGGCATTCACTGGCTTGTCTTTCTAGAAAAGTATGTCAGAGTGTTTTTCATCATTTTAGGATGTTAGCAGTGCATCATAACAAAATGAGGAAATTAGTGAGAATGTTGTATTATGCAAAAAGTCCAGCACTTAAGCTTAAACAATTAAACAGTGCTCTTTTGCATGGAACTGAATTAGATGTGAAGAAGATTTGTGAAGAAATTGAGATTTGTTATTTTTGTGAAAAATAGGACAGTGTAGAAATTGACACAGTAATACAAGGTAATGTAGAAGACAATGTACAGATTTCAAGTACAGAAAAGTTTGACCAGGAAATTACCAGGTTTAAGGTGAAATCAAGTGAAAGGCCTAATTTTACTTGTGTGTGTTGTCGACGAACTCATTATAAGCATCAAACTAGATTAGTTGATTTATATGTAAAAAGTGAAAAGATAAATAATTATGAGTGGAAGGATTTTGCAACTTATTTGTGGGTGGAGAATTCTTTTGATTTGAGTTCTGATCAGCGTATTTGTAAATATTGTTATAATAAATTAAATCAAAACAGAATGCCTGCTAGAGCTGTTCATAATAATCTTGAGTTTGTAGACATTCCTCCTGAATTGATGGATTTAAATACATATGAGTCTATTTTGGTTCAATGTGTCCATCCTTTTCAGGCAATTGTTCGCATGGAGTCTAAGATAGGGAAATTGCCTCCTTCAGATTTACAGAGAGGATTAAAGGGAAGAGTTGTTTATTTGCCTCTAGATGTCAAGAAAAATATTGATACAATTGGTGTAGAGAAAGTGGAGGAGGAACCTCTGGTTATTATAGATAATGGGGTTCCGACAAAGAGTAAGAAAATCTGGCAAGATTTAGTGGATGTTAGGAAAGTCAAAAAGGCAACGTTGTATTTGGTCAAAAACAATGAGTACTACAAACATGTATGTGTTGGAGCAGAGGAAACAGCTGCAGAAGAAGACAGTGATTGTCCAGCTGGCCAAATTGAAAAAGTTGATGTGTCTACAAATGAAGAAATATATGAACATTATACTGTTCATCCTTTGCATTCCAAAGAAGTAATGGGGAATGCAATTGACTTGTTTCAAATGAAATCAGCAAAAGTAAGTCCCATTAGTGTATGGGAAGAAAGTTTGGAAGCTCGTTGTTTTCCACAGCTATTTCCAACAGGTCGAGGTGGACGATATGACGATCGACCACTTCAAATTCCAGCATCTGAATAACGGACTTTAAGATTATATGCTGAAGATCCAAGGTTTCGTCAATGCATCCCATATTTGTTTCATTTACTGTATGAAAGTGACTTGTCTGGGCTTTCTTATGCAGTAAACCATATACTGAAAAGTGGAGCACATCTGCAAAATGTTTCGGTGAGGGACTTTATGGAGAAAGTCAATCTGCAAGACAATATTTTGGAATCTCATCTAATCAATCTCATGGCATGTCAGCATGGTACAAACGAGTATTGGTACCGTCGTCATGGAGAATTGAAATGTATGCTAAGAAACTTAGGAACTCCTACATGGTTCCTCACTCTTAGCTGTGCCGAGTATGCATGGGACGATTTCTACGCGAGGCAAGCGCAAACATACAAAATATAGAATTCAAAACACCTGGAGAACTGTGTTCTTTGGATCCAGTGAATGTATGCAGATATTTCAATCATAGATTTGAAGCTATGATGTCTTTTATTACCAACAAAAAAATCCTCCCCTTGGAGAGGTTTTGGATTTCTTTTGGAGAAAGGAGTATCAAGCGAGAGGTGCTCCTCACATACATATGTTGTTGTGGATTAAAGATGCACCCAAATTTGGAACAGATTCGGATGAAACAGTGATGAGTTTCATTGAAGAGTATTCAACATGTGCTGTTCCGAAAACTACAGAGGAAAAGAGTTTAAGGCAACAAATTTTACGCTTTCAATCCCACCGTTGTGGGAAGTACTGTCGTCGAAAATTAAAAAACAAGGAAAAGTTCTACACAAAATGTCGTTTCAGCTTTCCACGACCAGTGGTTTCTAAAGGAAGAGTAAATAATTTGATGTCTTCTCTACGACATACTGTGACGGGGAAATCACCCAAAAATACATACAATTTAAAAAGAAACGAAGAATTCAAGTACATCAACGACTACAACCCAGTGATTTTGTCCATGTGGAATGCTAACATGGATATTCAATTCGTTGCTGACAACTCTATTGCTGTGGCTCGAAATGTGATGTCTTACATCACAAAAAAAGAAAAGACAGAACTGAAGGAAATGTGGGAGGATATTTCACATGAAAAGAGTCTAAGCAAGAAATTATACAGTTACAGTCTGAAGATGTTGTCACATCGAGAAATTGGAGCATATGAATGTTCTGATCGATTGTCATCAGCAAGTCTATATGCCAAATCTAGAACCATCATTTGGGTGAGTCTAGGTCTTGCTGCAACACGAAACAGAGTTTTGAAATCTGTACAAGAAATAGAGTATTTGGCGGAGAAAGAACCAGAAAGTACAGATATTTTGAAGACAAACATGTTGGATACATACTATCAAAATAGAAGTCCTTACCTTGAGAACGCTTGTCTCTATGAAGTTCTGCAAAGATATATTTATAGAGGAACATCAGAGAAGATATCAATAATGGAATATATGCTGTCATTGGGTGTGAAGGATGTCTAGTGAAACAGAGAAAAGGTCATTTGATTAATCATCAAAAATTAAGTTGCGAAAATCCAGACAAAAGGGAATTTTACCATTTGGCTCTTTTGCAACTCTTTAAACCATGGCGTACAGAAGAGGAACTACTTGGAGATTTTCTCTGTTACGAAGACTCTTTTAATGCAACCAAGGATACCATAGAATGTCCTGTTTTTCCAAATTATCTGCAAATGTTGAACGAAGAAATAGAGCAAGAAGCAACAATTGCTGCAGAGATTGCGAGAGACAGTTCTCAAGACAGTCAGAGTTCTACTTCATTGAGTCAGGATCCATTAGGAGGACCAATTATTCAAAATGAGGCTGCCACTGCCATGGATGAGGTGGAAAGAGCTATGGAACAAGCTGAAGAGGATGTAGTTAACTTAGAATATTTGGTGAAACAACTAAACCTTGAGCAGAAACAGATATATGACGAAGTCACAGAACAGGTTGAACATGGATTCAGTTATGAGAAAAAGGAGTGCTCATGTACATCATTTAAACCTGTCCGACTGTATGTGAGTGGAGAAGAGGGAACTGGTAAAAGTTTTCTGATTAAAGCAATTGCAACTTATCTGCAGAAAAGGACTGAATCATCGCTGTCTTGTGTTGTTACTGCTCCAGCTGGGCTGGCAGCACATAACATTAAAGGGATTACTGTACATAGTTTACTGATGCTACCAGTTGAGCATGATAACAAATTACAATACCACAAGCTATCTGGAGATGCTTGTTCTGAAGTTTCGAGAGTCCTAAAGAAAATGAAACTTCTTATCATTGATGAGGTAAGCATGGTCTCAAATCTAATGCTTGCTTTTGTGCATTTGAGAATGCAAGAAATTCTTAGAACAGACTATGATGTCTTATTCGGAGGAAAACACATTATTGTTTTTGGAGATCTACTGCAGTTGACTCCAGTGAAAGGACAACCAGTGTTTAAAATGGTCACGCATGAAGATACCAGGAAGTGCCTAGGAAGCATTGGAAACGTTAATATATGGTTAAATTTCAAATATGCAGAACTGATTCAAAATAAGCGTCAGGCAAAGGTTGAAGATTATAAAAATATTCTACAAGATGTAAGAATCGGAAAAGTAAGTGAGCATGGGAAAGAAGCATTACATGCACGATTAATTTCAAATTTGTATCCAAATGAAAACATTCTCCCAGAGAATATTTTTAAGAAAATTACTGAGAACAAATCTGGGATATGCTTGATGCCAACTCTGCAAGAATGTTCCATCTTCAACCACAAAATGTGAAAGTTAGAAAATGAAGAGATTGTGAAACTGGAAGCTATAGATAAAATAGAGCATATGGGAGCAACAATTATTTTGTCTGAAAATTTGAAATCAAATTTGGATTCATTAGAGTAGAGTATATCTAAAACTGCTGGTTTTGAAAAGACTCTGAATGTGTGTTTAAATTGTCGTATCATTTTGAGAAGGAATTTAATTGTTGAAAGAGGTCTGGTAAATGGAGCAATGGGTCATGTTGTTGATTTTGTGAATTACAAAAATAGAGATGGAATTGAAATTTTAAAAATTAAATTTGATGGCATTAACGAAATAGAACAAATTTGTCGTTGTTCAGCTAGATTTTTGCTTGTGAAAGACTTATATGTTCGCCGAAAACAGTTTCCTGTTTGTTTGGCATATGCGGTGACAATTCATAAATCTCAAGGTTTAAGTGTAGATAGTGCTTTGGTGAACATTGGAAGTTCTGTGTTTAAAGAAGGTATGGCATATGTGGCATTATCACGAGTCAGAACTTTATCAGGATTGTACTTTATTGAGTGTGATGAAACAAAGATTTGTGCTGATCTAGATTGTGTTAAATAATACAATAGGTTAATAAGAGAGTATGCTCCACATTTGCCTCAATATCCTCTGTTTGAAAAACGTGTGGTAGGCCGAAAAAGAAGAAATGAGAATAATTGCAGTGAGGTAGTAGCAAAAAGACAAAAAGTAGATGAAACTGTAATTGTAAGCAGAAAGAAAAAGGATTCTGTTGAAGATGTTGTTGGATTTCAGTTTGAAAACAGTTCTGGTGTCAACTGCTATGCTAATGTAGTGCTTAATGTTGTTTTTTTTCTTCAAAATTTACAAGAACAGATTGTTGAAAATCGGGATGAAACATTCTGCTGTTTATTGAATTCTGTGTTTGAGAAATGTAGCAGTGATAGAGCAAAAATAGAAAGTGTTTCAGAAATTCGAAATCTTCTAGACATATGTTCTGGTCAAAATCAATTTTCACACAATATTCAGCAGGATTGTCAGGATTTTTTAATGTATATGTTTGATGTATTGGAAGATGAAGGTGTAGATATAAAAAATCTTTTTAGCCTTTCTTATCAATGGCAGCATGACTGCGACAACTGTAGTTTATCAATTAGTACTAGAATAGACACTGAAAGATTTATATATTTGACTTTACCAGACTGCAAATCAGTGCCTTTTAATAATCTAGTTAAAGCAGCTGATCACAATATGGTGTGTACCCAATGTAAGTCTGCAATGCTGTCCACATTATTTTTACAAACTTATGGTCATTTTAATGTTCCAACGATGTAGACCTGATGGAAGTAAATTGTCAACTTCTATTAAAAATGTTGTGGCTTCTCAGTTATCAATTTCAGGAAGAACTTTTGCCACTGTAGCTATTATTTATCATGACGGTCCTTCAACAACATCAGGGCATTACACATGCTATTTAAAATGTCGTAAAGGTCGGACCCACTGTAATGACACTCATTTGACTTTCAAACAACGTTTGCCTTTTGACTTAAAAAAATTCATACCTAGTGTTTTTAGAACCAAAATTTAAGTAAAGGTAATTGCCCTATGAAGACGGGAGCAGTTAATAAAAGTTAGTCTGCTGTTTAAAATTATATTGTGAGTAAAAGTGATGAAGATAATATAAAAATTATAGTTCTCATAAAGGTACGGTAAGTGGATCGCATATTAAGTGATATCGGTATTATAGGAAATGTTCAACATGAGAGAGCCAGAGATGGAATTATGAATATTTAAATATTGTGAAAATGTTGTTTGGGCCTTTCTTTCAGAACGTCGGGAAAACGGTAATTTTAGAATTTGTTTTAAGTAATTTGAAAATATACTGATACATCTGACACTATTTGGCCTTAAGGAAAAGTGAGGGAATGAGCAAAGAGTCATGACTGAAAAAAAGGAGTATATGAAAACATTAAAACATATTTCAGATGTTCTTCGAGCTTTTCTTCTAGAAAGTCGATGAAATGGAATTTTTTGAGAACAGCAGAGTACTTTCCAACGAAAAGGACCTTCATGATGTACTATTTGGCCTAAAGGAAAAGTAAGTGAATGAAAGATTAGTGTACATTTGTGATTTTTAAGTTTAGATGTTTTTTTTTAAAACACAATCTTTTTGATTGTGTTTTTTTCCCGCTGTCATATGATGAGTAGTTTGAACTCAATGTTTTAAGTGAAATTCAATATATTCTGAGAACAGCAAAAATAAACTATGTAACATGTTGTACAAGTTATTCTATAGTTTGTATTGTGTAATTTAAATTGTATTCCCATTGTCTCACACTCACTTTGCTTTTTGCATTCTCTTTCAGCTCTTTTTACTCACTTATAATGTCTTTCTCTCACTCTGTTTCACACCCATTCGTTTACTGCACTTCTTTCACAACCCCTCATTTTCATTTCAACTGTCTGCATCCCCTCTCTCCCTTGCACCAATTTTCAGCTTTCAGTCTCTCTGCTTTACTTCCCTTTTCCGTCTTTTCCTCTTTTGCTCTTTTAGTAATTCCTCTTTACTCACTCAGCAGTATTGTCGCACTCTATCACTATAAATCACCCACTCTCCCTTGCTTATCTTTATTTGCTCCTTTCTTTTGACCTCTTCTCTCTATTTTCCGTTCACTACCTCTATGTCCTCAGTCCCTCACTCTCCTTGTGTTATGTTCACTTGTGTTTATCTACCTTCTATCATTTCTCTTACAACAACTTCACTGCTCCTCTCTCATCGTTCTTCATCCCATTTCTTTTACTCTGGTTCCATTACTACCCCTCATTTCCTATCTTTCAGTGTCCTTCTCTTTACTTTCATCACCGAATCACTTTCTCTCAGTACCACTGTTTTAGTCCTCTTCTCCTCTCTTTCCTTTTTTTGCTCCCTTACTCATTTCCTTTCCTCACTCATTGTACTCCACTTCACTCAGTTCTTCTCTTAGTCTCTCTGTCTACTAACTTCCTCACTCCTTTCCCCTCAATCCTTCTATATTATCCTCTCTCCCTTCATGCCTTCACTCTATGACTCTCCTTCACTTACTCTCAGTTATCTTCCATTCCTCATTCTTCTAAATGCATCCTTAATTAGACTCCTTTCCCTCTCAGTCATTATCTTTTTACTTACTCCTGTTTCCTGATTTAGTTTTGCTAACTCACATTCTTTTAGTATCTATCTTACCTTCAGTTCATTTCTCTCTTCTTCTCTTCCTCTCTGTCAGTGTATCTATATGCCTTACTCTTAGTAATTTGCTCTCCTTCTATTTCTTTTTCTCTCTTTTTGTCCTTCTACCTTACTTTATTTTCCTTTCTGTGTCCTTCACTCTTACTTTATTTCTAAATACACTGTTATGATTTTTAACCTCTTCATTTGTATCTTTTATTTTAAAATACATATTTTACTAATTATAACTTATTTTTTCTTCTCTCTTTCACAGATACAAAATGTAGTAAAAAAATGTAATTAAAGTTACATTAATGATATGGTAAGTGTGAGTAAAAAAATGTAGTATGTCATCACCCTTTGCTTTAACCTCACTACTATTTTCTCACCCTACCTCACTCCTGTTTCTTTACTCTGCTTCCCTCACTTATTCTTATCCTCCATGTTTACTCCCCTTTCCCTAACTCCCCTCCCACATTCAACTTCTTTCAGTCCCCCTGCTTTTCTTCCCTTACCCTCTGTTCCCTTCCTTTGCTCCCTCACTCATTCCCTTTCCCTTAATCATTTACTTTACTCCTGTCACTCCTTCTCTCAGTCCGTCTGTTCTCACAGTTCCTCATTTCTGTTCCCTCACTCTGTCTCTCTTATCGTCGCTGTCTCTGTCCCCTCATTCTGTCAATACTCTTTCGTCATGCTCATTCCCTACAACTCACCCACACTCCCTCACTTACCTTTCTTTGCTGCTTCACTCACTACCTTTCAGTCACTCCTTCCTTTACTCTCTCTCTCTCTCTCTTTTCTCTCTGTCACTCCCCATGTCTTACCTTTATTCACTTTTATCCACCCTCTTTAACCCCTCTTTACTTACAGTCACTGCTCTTTTCTAACCCTCCATCACCGTTGTTCCTTTACTCCGGTTCCGTCACTACCCCTCATTCCCCGTCCTTTACAGTCCTTCCCTTTACTTTCAACACCCACTCACATTCTCCCAGTACCTCTGCTTTAGTTTTCTTCCTCTCTCTTCCCTTCTTTCGCTCCCTTAATCATTTTTTTTCTCACTTACACTCTATTATACCTTCTCTCTGTCTTACTATGTAATCTGTGTTGATCCCTCTAGCTCTCTTTCTCTTAACATCACTCTCTCTGTCCCCTTCCCTCATGCTCACTCCTTCTTATTTTTTTTCTTATTTTGGGGTGCGCGCCCCGGTGCACGTACCCTGGAGAAAAAAGAATGACAGAGTTTTCAAAAAATATAGCATTTTTTTATAAATTGGAGGTAGTTCTAAAAAGAACTGTTTTTTTATTCTTTTTGTTGTTTTATATTTTTTTATTGTTTTTTTGAACATTTTTTACTTTTTTGGGTTTTTCAGAACAGTTTTATATTTTTTTTGTATTTTTTATGGGGAGAGACAAAAAACAGGGAATTGTAAACGGCTCAACTGGAGCAAAAAAAAAATCAGGAAAAAATTAGGGTTTTTTGGGGCAATTGTGGTTGTCACCAGCAAGGACGATGAGCTTTACGCTCTGCTCACCATAGCTGATGGTCTTACCACAAAAAATACATGTGACCCTGAATTCACCAAACCGTGGTTGTATGATTGGCATCGTCTCCCTTGTGTCTGGTTCCGATGGAGTGGGTTGCTTTCTTTTGGAGGTGCGGGGTGAAGATTGGGGAGGGTTACTGGCCAGTTCTCTCACCTCTGCAGCAGCATAGTTGTTGGGATGCTTGCGCTGCATATGCCGAATCATGGTGTAATTACCAAATGAATATTTCTTGTTAGGGTTCCCCCTTCAAAGTTCCATGCCACAGATTCGGCAAGTTACCTTTGGCGCATTCACTTTCTTCTTGCCCTCTGGGATGGAAAAAAACTCCCATACAATGTGCTCCTTTGGCATATATGGGGTATTGTCTTCTGGGAGGAATGTCCTTCTCCCCTCCTTGTCCTCCTCCTCCTCTTCTTCTTCTTGACCACCAACGTGATGTTGTGGTGGTCCTCTTGGTGGTGGTGGTGGTGGTGGTGGTGCAGATGCTCCAGCTGCTGCTGCTACTGTAGCCATTTTAAAGTACAAAAGATTAGAGACAGATCTCCAAACAGGTCTTCCTCAGTCAAAGGACGAAGTCAGAATAAGGATAAAAGGTGGGGGCTTTCATCATTTGGAAAACAAAACTGTTCTGGACCAATGAAAAGTGTTATTTTCAAGTCACATGATGCGGGCTTTCATCATTTGGAAACCAAAACTGATCTGCACCAATGAAAAGTGTTATTTTCAGATCACATGACACGACGCGCTTACGTTACGCACCCCGGGGCGCGCCTGGGGGCGCGTTGCATAAGCGCGTCAGGACGTTGCGCGATCGTATACGTCCGGGCGCTTCAGGGTGCGCCTACGCAGTGTGTCATATGACGCATCACGCGATACGTCACGATGTTGTTTTCGTTCGCAGGAATAGCGCTAACGGGACGCTCACCGGTATGCGCCCCGGGGCGCGCCGTAGCACTGCGCTTACCGGTGAGCGCATCGGTACGCGCCCCGGGAGCGCTCCGGGGCAAAAAAAAAAAAACTATTACATAATTATACAATATAATATTCGTTATAAAAAATATTACATTTCATACCTATAGAGATTTGCTATTAAAACACCTATGAAATTCACAGAAAAAACCATAGGTTTCACACCAGTTATAGTTAGGAATTAGCATTCAAAAAACCTATTAAATTCACTGAAAAACCATAGGTTTCACACCAGTTATAGTTAGCTGGAAATTGTACTCGCTTAAAACCATTGAAATTCCCACGTTATAGTTAGTTGGACTCACTATAACTTGCGCGTGCAATGCACTGCTGATGACGTCACATATTACATCACTCATGACATGGTCAGTGACATCACTCATGACATCACTGACCCTTGTACCGCACCCTCTCAGGCAGAAGTGTGATGTCGCGTATCCCATTTTAAATTGCACCGTGCGTGGGGTGTATGACCTATGGAGTATACGGAGCTGTACCAAACGGAATCTCGCCCGGATCGCCACTTCCCTGGGGCACTGTAAGGCCTCGTTCCCATCATCGTCTTCTAGTAGGCCCAAATCAGATTCCCATTTTTCCCGCAGTGGTCCAAGTGGATCCGGGAGGTTATTGATTAGATTCTTGTAGGTGAGTGATATGGCCTTATCAATCATTGGGTCTAGAAGCAGCCTGTCTTCAAGCGGGGCGTACTCAGGTAGCTGGTCCCCCTGTGTTAAATGTAAATTTATGGCATGTGCAAATTGTTGGTAGTGGAGGAATTCACCCCTCCCCATCTGGAATTCAGACTGCAAAGTCGCAAATTTATTTATTTATTTATTTAAAATATTTATAAAGCGCGACTGTCACCTGGCAGGTATCCTGGCGCTGGTAGCTACTCCTGGGAGTTTATTGCCGGGGGGGGTGGAATGACTGTGGCTGGCCGGTCTATTAAAGGGGTGAAGGAAAGAGCCATGTTTTGATTCGTTTCCTGAAGGGGAGGAGATGGGGGATTTGGCGGATATCGACAGGCAAACTGTTCCACAGCTTGGCTGCAGCTACTCTGAACGATCTTCCCCCCGTCCTGGCCTTCTTACATCTGGGCACTCTCACATGGCAGGCAGTTGTGGACCTGAGTGTTCTGGTGGGGGTGTACCAAGAGAACAGACGTTGAAGAGGTCTGGGTCCTGCACCGTGTAGTGCCTTAAAGACCAGGCAGAGGGCCTTGAAGGCAACGCGTTGCTTCAGGGGCAGCCAGTGCAGTTCGGCCAGTGCAGCGGTGGCCGAGGATCTCCTGGTCCATCCAAGAGCCAGTTTGGCTGCTGCCGACTGCACTCGTTGGAGTCTGTCCAGTAGTGTCACAGGAGATTCAAGCAGCAGGGCATTACAGTAGTCGAGGCGACTAAGAATAGTACACCTGACTACTAATGCTCTGGCGGAGGCAGGTAGCAAAGGCAAGACCTCGCGCAGTGAGCGCAGAAGGCCAGAGCAGGTAGCGACCGTTCTTGAGACCTGCGTTTCCATGCTCAGTTGGTGATTAAGCATGACGCCCAGGTTACGAACAGTGGTGACAGGTGACGGGTTGTTGGAATTTTCCAGGGGCCAGAACTCGGCGGGCAGAGGGCGGGGTATACGACTCGCAGGGCAAAACAGTACCTCGGTTTTCGAGGCGTTGAACTGAAGGGAGTTCTGATGCAGCCAGCTCGCGGTGTCTCTTAAACATTCATGGAAGGCTTGCAAGGAGATGGAATCTTCGCCTTCCCAAGAGAAGAGGAGCTGGGTATCGTCAGCATAGTTTACTGTGGTCATGTTATGTGATTTAATTAACGTGACCAGTGGTTTCAAGTAAACATTAAAAAGAATCGAACTGATAGAGGAACCCTGGGGAACACCGTGAGGGACAGGGAGAAAGACCGATTGAAAAGGGGGGAGGGATACGGCCTGTTTTCTTTCGCTGAGGTAAGAGTGAAACCAGATCAGGGCCGTGCCGTCGATCCCTGCCTCTCTCAAGCGCTCGAGCAGAATCCCATGATTGACAGTATCGAATGCGGCAGACAGGTCTAATAAAATCAGGGCCACGGCTTGGCCCCTGTCTGCGCGCATTCAAAGCTCTTCCATGGCCGTGAGCACAGCAGTTTCAGTGCCATGGGCTGGGCGAAAACCAAATTGGAATTCGTCCAGAATGTGGTGCTGCTCGAGGTGGGCTGAGAGACATTTACTGACCCAACGTTCGAGCACCTTCACCGGGAAAGGTAGGAGTGATATGGGGCGGAAGTTGGATAAACATTCTGGGTTTAGCGTGGGTTTCTTTAGTAGCGGGGTGATAAGCGCTTGCTTCCAGGGGCGGGGGACGAAGCCGCAGCTGAGGGATTGATTACATATCATCCGGAGAGTGTCAAATAGTTCGTGCCCACATGCTTTTCAGATTTTCAGAGGCAGAGGGTCAAGGGGGGATCCCGAGGTGATGCCCTGTGCAACTTTTTCAAACTCGGTTTGAGAAATAAGGGGGAAAGCCAGTAGCCTGTTCATAGGAGGGCAGGCTGACCTCAGAGAGTCAGAATTGGTGGGGCTAACTTCGGGAAGGGTAGGGTAAGTGAGTGACGGGGGCGTTGCCAGATTGTTGATGATGGTCTCAATTTTGTCAGTAAAAAACTGAGCAAGGCTGTCACAAAGGGACTGAGATGGGGGAATAGGGTTTTTAACGCAGTCGGGATGTAAGATGTTGTCCAGGATCTGAAATATACTTTTTGGACTGTTGGCCGCGTTGGCTATGGTAGAGCAGTAGTAATTAGCTTTACTCTCTGCGATGGCAGATTTGTAGTCACGGAGTGACTTTTTCCAGAGGATTTTATTGTTGTTGCAGTATCCGTGTCTCCACTTTCTCTCAGCCTGTTTGCAGGTTGATTTGAGAATTTTCAGAGAGTCATTGTACCAGGGAGCGGGTGCTCTACCTTTAGGTTTACAGAGTTTAAGAGGGGCAACAGAGTCTGCGATGAAAGTGATTCTCGAGCTAAGGGATCTGTAGTTATCTTCCACCGAGCTGGTGGAGGAAAAACTTTCCTCCACCTCGAAGACTTTGGTGGAAAAGCTGAGTTTTTCTAAAGCTTTCCAGTTCCGATAAGAAAATTGTGGTGGCGGGTGATTTTTGGGCTTACTTGTTGTGGCGTTATTGATGTACAGTTTGATGAGCGAGTGGTCTGTCCAGCTCATGGGTAGAATGTCGCCTACTTGAGTAAGACCCGGGGTCGAGAAGATAAGGTCAAGCCGGTTGCCTGCGGAGTGAGTGGGGTCCTTTATCAGTTGGTAAAGCCCCACACTGTCACAAGACAGCAGAAGGTTATCTAGACCTGTGTCGAGGCTGCCGTTTGGCCAAAGATTGAAGTCTCCTAGGAGTATAAGTTTATTATGAGAGGTAGCCATGTTGGTGATAGTCGTGAAGAATGCTTGCTGTTGCGAAAGAGAAAAGGCCCCAGGTGGACGATAGCAGACAATCACCGTAAGGGTGACTCCTTGGTGGCAGTTTATAGTCAAACCAAAGAGCTCGATTCCGGGTACGGGATCTATGTCTAAGGTGTTCATTTGCCACGAGGCTCGGAAGATGACGCCAACTCCGCCACCGCGGCCTTTGGGTCTGGGGAGATGAAGAATATTAAAGTTTAGCGGGCAAGCAGCTGCTAGGTCGGTCTCACAGTTTGCATGTGTCCAAGTCTCGGTTAGGAAGAGTACATCCAGATGGTGTGTGTCTATAAGGAGATTGATTTCAGTGGCATGCTTCGGTAAAGATCTGACGTTCAAAAGGCCTCCTACAATTAGGTCCTTGTGGGTGAAGTCAGTTACAGGAGAAGCAGTTTCTTCAAAGATGAGCTTACCTTCGTGCGCATACCCTCGGAGATTAAGCAGTGCGTCCCGAGTATAGCAGGGGGAGAGTGGGCTGTGTAGGGCAGGGATTGTGGCGCTAGGCGCGTCCTCGTCGCGGACGAGCGCAGACGAGCTCGCCTTAAGCGCGCCTTCGGCGCGCAATCGGCGAGCCCGCTGCGCTCGTCCGCTGCGCTTCCGGTGTTGACACATGATTTATAGTGGCCGCTAGTGACGTAGGAGGGGGCGTGTCCAGCAAGAGGTGGGCGTGGTTATCGTTCTCCCTCGGCGGTCAATGGCGCCAAGAACGAGTGTTTTTCCTTTCCCTAACAGCTAACAATCAGCTGCTGTGGAATGAGGACAATGTGCAAATCAGGTATTTTTAAAATCAATACACAATTACAAGTTTAAAATCACAGTAAAACGCCTCCCGGCTTTTCGCCTCAGGAGTTAGCAGTCTAATGGAGCAGCGCGAGTCAGCGCGCCCTATTTATCACAGCGGAGGGGGCGTGTCCAGCAAGAGGTGGGCGTGGCTATCGTTCTCCCTCGGCGGTCAATGGCGCCAAGAACGAGTGTTTTTCCTTTCCCTAACAGCTAACAATCAGCTGCTGTGGAATGAGGACAATGTGCAAATCAGGTATTTTTAAAATCAATACACAATTACAAGTTTAAAATCACAGTAAAACGCCTCCCGGCTTTTCGCCTCAGGAGTTAGCAGTCTAACTCCACCACTTGCCCCCTCTTCCAGACATCACCCAAGAGATCTATGCCTATGAGGCTCCATTTATGCAGGTCGCGGAGTTTAACTACCTCCCTCAGGTAGTGTCCCTTCCATAGGGGGGTCTGAGCCGTGAGCTTCCTCTCCCAGCCGAGCAACTTCGTTGCCCGCTTCCATATCTGGACCACCACCGCGGTCTGAGGGGCAAGGGCGGACTCCGCCGTCTCCCAGAGTAAAGGGCCACCAGGTAGGTATCCAAACCCATGGCCGCACGATCCACCCGGTATGCCGGTTCCTCTTGCGGGGCAAATACCCAACCGTTAACGTTAGCCAGCTGAGCCGCCCAGTAGTAGAGACGAATGTCAGGAACCGCCAGTAGGGACCGCGCTGTAGCTTACCACGGGCAATCCGCGGACATCCACCGCTCCACAGAAGGGAGCGTTGTTCCGCCTCCACCATTTTAAAAACCTGGGTCGGGATCGGAAAGGGGGAACTCTGTAGCACGTACAACCGTCGTGGCAGAGCCATCATTTTGAGGAGTACCGCTCTTCCCATAAGGGAGACCGGGAGGGTGCGCCAGTGCTGCACGTCGCTGTGCAGATGGTCGATTTGTGGCTGTACATTGAGCCGGAAAAACTCTGAGGCTGCCGACGTAATCCATATCCCTAGGTAACGAAACGCCTCCTGCCACACCAGACCTTCACATCCCACCACCACGGGCGGTTGGGGTCCCGTCAGAACAAAGCCGAGGGATTTACTCCAGTTGATCTGGTATCCGGAATAGTCCCCGAAAGTACGTAATATAACCATTAGATGCTGAATCGATTCCGCGGCCTCCGGGTGTATAGCAGGATGTCGTCGGCGTAGAGCGAAATACGCTCCTCACAACCGCCATCCATTGCTATCCCTCACACCCCCGGGTCCGTCCTCACCCAATGCGCCAATGGCTCAAGTGCCAGGGCAAAGAGAGTCGGGGACAGGGGGCAACCCTGCCTCGTGCCACGCCCCAATCGGAACTCCCAAGACGTGGCCCCATTCACTCGGACTCACGCCAGTGGCTCCGCGTACAGCAGTTTCACCCATGAGCAGAATTTCGTTCCGAAACCCAATTTCTCCAGTACAGCGTAGATATAGCACCATTCGACACTGTCGAAGGCCATATGGGCATCAAGGGAGAGCAAGGACGCTGGAGCTCCCGCGGGCGTGGCGACTGTCTGCAGGACCCCAAACAGCCGGCGCAGATTAAGTCTTGTGCTCCGAAGGGGCATGAAGCCCAACTGGTCCGGGTGGACCAACGACTGGATCACCGCCCCCAGGCGCGTAGCAAGGATTTTCCCAAGGACCTTCGTCTCATAGTTGAGGTGGGAAATAGGCCTGTAGGAGCTACAGACGCCTCGTGGTTTCCCCGCTTTGTGGATCACCACGATCGTGGCTAATCGCAGATCCCGCGGGAGGCAACCCGTGTCTCGCGCCTCAAGGAGCATACTGCATAGATGCGATGCAATGTGGCTGGCCACACAGCCAAACGCCTCTGCTGGGAACCCGTTGGGTCCCGGGGCCTTCCCCATCTGCAGATCCCCCATGGCCTCTTCTACCTCCTTGACTGTGATTTCGGCCTCCAGCACATCCCTATCTGCCGCCTCCAGGACCGGAAGTTGCAAGGGGGCAAGGAAGTCACGACAGTCCTGGCCATCACGAGACGTGTGGGAGCAGTAGACCTCTTCATAATAGCGCGCAAAGTCTTCCGCTATGTCCCTACTTGTGGTGCTCACCGACCCATCCGGGTGTTCTATATTTGGTACCCAACTACGGTCCCCGTCTCTCCTTTCCAACCAGGCAATCATTCTGTTCGCCTTGTCACCCATGTCATACACTCTACGCTGGGTGGCTAGCGTGTGCGCCTGCGCCTGTTCCGTCTGGAGATCCCGCACTTCTTTGCTAAGTAGGCGCGCCCTATGCAATCTAACTTGGTCTTGTTCCGGGGTGAGCCCCGTCTCATTGTTCAGAGCCATAATCTCCACCTCCAAACGCTCCACCTGCGCATATTTATCTTTCCGCCTCCGCCCTACTTCAGCCTGCACAAAGTCTCTTGCCAGTTTTATATGCCTCCCACACTATCCCGGATGACTCCACGGAGCCCACATTGTCAGCAAAGTATTGATCCACCCTCTCCCGGAAGCGCTCTTGAAACTCCCTATCTTTAAAGAGAAAATGGTCAAGCCTAAGGGGGACGCTCCAGTCTCGGGTGGGACCTAATAACTGGACCCCCACCGGTATATGGCCTGAAATTCCTCGAGCATGGAGGTGACCCTCTCGAAACAGGTTCAAGCTGTCTGCGCGCGTGAAAATATAGAGGAGGACCCATGAGCCGCCGATAGGTGCATGTATTGTCTAAGATGCGGATTGTGTGTTCTCCATAGATCAATGAGACCCAGTGCTTGCGTGAAGTCCCTGAGGTGGCGAGTCTCCCCCCCACACTGACGACGACCTATCCAAGTCTCTGGCCATCACATTGTTCATATCCCCACCCAGTACTAGCGTCCCTGGGGGAAATTCCAGCAGCAGCCTCCCTACCTCCGGCAGAGTGGACGTGTGCAGCCTCGGGGGTATATATAGCAAGCAGAAGTTCAGAGCGCGGCCCTCCCATTGCGCTGATAGTGCCACATAGCGACACAGGGGATCAATCCAGCTTCGTCCCAGAACCAAAGGCAGAGTATTTTTTATAAGTATACCCACACCCCTTGAACCTGTTGTGAAACCAGAGTGTGCACGGAGGGTGTACCCGAATCTGTCCAGAGCCCTACAGTGATTCCCCAACAGATGCGTCTCCTGTAGGAGGGCGACATCGGGAGCATGTCTACGGAGGTACTGTAGAACGACCGTCCGTTTGATTTTATTCTGCAGTCCATTCACATTCCAGGATAACACAGGGTATTTTTTATGCCTTTAAAGTCACACTCTTCTTCTGTCTCAGCAAATCCTGTTAGAAATTTCACAGGTTCAGCAGTAAATGCTCCAAGCTTTGTTCCAATTTTGCTCATAGTGTACTTACCCGTAAGAATATGTGCCTTGATAAGAACACTGGGCATCTCAGGGTCAACTTTCTTGTACAGAATATGAAGCTGGATTAAGAGTCTTTTCTCACCTGTTCCATAATGTATCCATAACTCTGACAATCCTTGACTTTTGAACATTGCAACAAATCAAAGTAGCATAATAATAACACGTATGTCAGTTTCCTCCTCCAATCTGAAAGTGCGGGACTCAGGGATTAAAGCGTGAGCCCAAATTGTGTGTCTTATGATGTGAAGTCATGTGCCGTGGCCGCTGCAAGTCCTGGGGTAGTGTGAGGTAGTGTCTAGAGTCTTATCCTGCTAAGGTGAGGTGCTGCCGAACTCAGGGATGAAAGAGTGATCCAAAACTGTGTGTCATATGCTGTGAAGCCATGTGTTCTGGCCGCTGTGCCACATGTGTCCAAGTACTGTCAGCATGTAGGTATACCTACTCGGAGGAACTTTTGTTTTGAACATTGTAACTTGTGTATGGTGCTTAGGAGGTGGTATAGGGAGTGCGAAGGTAAATTTGTGTGTATGAAATGAATTTGGTATTTGGAAAGTGGAAAGCATTGACTCCTACGGGTCTGATGGTGCTGGGGCCTAAGCTAAGGTGCTGCTGGTGTTGGGGATAAAGCTGATGAACTACTGACCCCTATTGTGAACTTTTAACCTGCACATGCCGTTAAATGTTCGATAAAATGTTGCAAAACTATATCGTTAGGTTACAAAAAAAATTGATTAACTTTTAACCTGCAGGTGTCGTAGAATGTTCCAGAAAGTGTGCTGATAAAGTAGGTTGAACTTGTGACCTGTATGTGGCGCTGAATATTAAGTAGCTTTTCGTATGAAAAATTCAAAATTAACCAATGGAGATAAGTTTTGGAATGTCGTTGAAGGAAGAAAGGATTCGGATTTGTTCTTTACATGTATTTATGACAGAGGAATTGTGCCATTCCTAGTTCCATTTTTGATGAAATCGGTGCTTTACATGTACTATGTGACAAAGAAAGAATTTTACTTGTGTGTGACATTTGAAATCTGCATACCAACTACAAATGTGAGTTAGAAATGAACAAGGTGTGTTATGTGTCCTATAGTAGTGATTAAGTATTTGAGGTGATGTTTTTAAGTTTGAAAGTATTTTTATTTCACAGTAATATAGTGTTAGAAAAGTGTGGTGTTTGATATTGGTTATAAAATATGCATAAAATTTGACCTGTTGTTAAATAAGTACTTTATATATGTTTAGGAATTTTTCACAAAGAAGAAGTGTAGTTTGTCATCTTTATATGACTGTATGGTTTTGAAAATGAGGTACATCGTTAATTTGGGTTTGTAATGTATTCGGGCGAGATAAACAAAATGTTGCACATTTGCAAATTATACTTTTTGTGAAAATAGTGGGGTGGTGGTAGGAGATGTTTGTGGTATTCAGTTGATAGCAATAAAACGAAACCCAGAAATGTTATGTGGGCAGGTTGTGGTTTAATTATTAACACTGAGAGGTATATTTGAATGTAAGTCGAGGAAGGTTGTTGTACTGTGAGGCCGTTTACAGTATTTGGAGATTATATGGAGAGGAGATGGAGATAGAAAAGTGAAACGTTTCTTTTATATGTACGCATAGTTTGAATCATGTGATCATAGGTTGAGATATAATATGAACTTGGTTACTGGTTTGCATTTGGGTATAGTTAATAGTTTTTTTAGTTTCTTACTAGTGATTGATAAAAAGGTAGATGTACTAAAATATACGGTAGTAAACGTATTAATTATTGTCTGTTCTTTTGGAATAGAAGTGGTTAGGGAGTGCTTCTTTAGAAGGGATGTTTTATACATGTGTGAGAGATAAGAAAGAAATGAAAATGTGTGGTATATTTTCTGTATGACTTTGTTGACATTAGAGAACGACATGTGATTTTAAGTGATACTATTTGTTAGACTGTGTCCCTGCGATGGATATATCTAGGTGTTGAAGTGGTCCGGACTTTACCGATGCTCAGCTTCACTATCCCCTTTGAGACACTTGTCAATTTATTCATTCCATTTAACGTCTTTAATATAGATACAGTAAAGGGACGGTATATCAAAAGTTTTGGAATTAGAACTTTGCTTACTCTCCCCATCCCCTGCTATACACTCTACAGAGTGTTTAAATGACTTTAGTAACATATAGATGTCTAGCTAGTAAAGGTGGTGTTGTTCCACTGGGCCCATTTATAAATCATGCTATGGGAGGGTTTATATTTTATCCTCCAATTTGAATGTTTGAATACTTTTTGCTGATAAGTGTTCCTGCAGACACTGGTTAAAATTAAAGTTGTATATGGGTATAGTGGCGCTACTGGGAATGGTGGGGGTTTCTGTTTGATTTTGTGCGGTTAACTCAGGGCGGGAGGGTGGGAGTGGGGGAGATGGGTATGTTGATGATTAAAACACTGAATTTAGTAACATGCAGATGTCGAGCTACTAAAGGTGATGTAGTACCACTGGGAGCACTTATAAAGCGCCCTATGGCATGGGATATGTTTTAGTCGCAAATTTGCATGTTTTAATACGTTTTGTTGAGGAGCATTTCGGGAGACATATATTGAAATTAAGCCTCTGTATGGCTATAGTGGCGCTTCTACGTTTGCAGGGGCTCTTTCTTTTATTGCGTGAAGTTAAGCAAGGGCGGGAGTTGAGGTGGTGTAGTGGTACTGTGACTAGTTATAAACCGTATTATGGTATGGTGTATGTTTGAGTTGCAAAACTGTAGGTTTTAATAGCTTTTGCTGATGAGCGTTCCGGCAGACATCTGTTGACATTAGGTCTATGTATGGCTATAGTGGCAGTAACGGGAGGGCTGGGGCTTGTTGTTTGATTTCGTAAGATTAAGCAAGGGCATGGGTGGGGGAGGTGAGTATGTTGCTGATTATAACACAGACATTTGTAACGTGGACATGTGTAGATAGTAAAGGTAATGTAGTTTCACTGGGCCCATTTATAAACCGTACTATGGGATGGTTTATGTTTTACATGCCAATTTGCATGTTTGAATACATTTTGCTGATTAGTGTTCTGGTAGACACCTGTTAAAATTAACTCTAGGTATGGGTATAGTGGTGCTATTAGGATGATGGGGGTTCTGTTTGATTTCATACGGTTAACCAAGGGCGGGGGTGGGTGTGGGGGAGGTGGGTATGTTGCTGATTAAAACACAGAATTTAGTAACATGCAGATGTCGAGCTACAAAAGGTGATCTAGTGCCACTGGGAGCACTTATAAAGCACCCTATGGCATGGTATATGTTTTACCCGCAAATTTGCATGTTTTAATACGTTTTGCTGATGAGCGTTTCTGGAGATATCTGTTGAAATTAAGTTTCTGTACGGCTATAGTGGCGTTTCTACGATTGGTGGGGCTCTTTCTTTCATTGCGTAAAGTTAAGCAAGGGCGGGTTGGTGGTGGTGTAATGGTACTGTGACTATTTATAAATTGTCTTATGGTATGATGCATGTTTGAGTTGCAAAATTGCAGGTTTTAATAGCTTTTGCTGATGAGCGTTCCGGCAGACACCTGTTGAAATTAAGTCTATGTATGGCTGTAGTGGCGGTAACGGGAGTGCTGTGGCTCGTTGTTTGATTACGCAAGGTTAAGCAAGGGTATGGGTGGGGGTAGAGGAGATGGGTATGTTGCTGATTATAAGACGGACATTTGTAACGTGGACATGTGTAGTTAGTAAAGGAAATGTAGTTTCACTGCGCTAATTTATAAACCGTGCTATGGGTTGGTTTATGTTTTACATGCCAATTTGCATATTTGAATACTTTTTGCTGATAAGTTTCCGGCAGACATCTGTTAAACTTAACCCTGTGTACGGGTATAGTGGCACTACTTGGAATGGTGAGGATTTCTGTTTAATTTCGTACAGGTTAATCAAGGGCGGGGGTGGGTGTGGGGGAGTTGGGTGTGTTGATGATTAAAACACAGAATTTAGTAACGTGCAGATGTCGAGCTACTAAAGGTTTTGTAGTAGCACTGGGAGCACTTATAAAGCTCCCTATGGCATGGTATATGTTTTACCCGCAAATTTACTTGTTTTAATACGTTTTGCTGATGACCGTTTTGGGAGATATCTGTTGAAATTAAGCCTCTGTATGGCTAAAGTGGCATTTCTATGTTTGGTGGGGCTCTTTCTTTTATTGAGTAAAGTTAAGCAAGGGAGGATGAGGAGGTGGTGTAGTGGTACTGCGACTCTTTATAAACCGTCTTATAGTATGGTGTATGTTTTAGTTGCAAGGAAGGGTATGGGTATGTTGCTGATTATAAAACAGACATTTGTAACGTGGACATGTGTAGCTAGTATAGGTGGTGTAGTTCCACTGGGCCCATTTATAAACCATGCTATGGGATGGTTTAAGTTTTGCCTTTCAATTTGCATGTTTGAATACTTTTTGCTGATAAGTGTTCCAGAAGACATCTGTTAAAATTAACTCTGTGTTTGGGTATAGTGGCACTACTAGGAATGGTGGGGGTTTCTGTTTGATTTCGTGCGGTTAAACAAGGGCAGGGTTGGTGTGGGGGAGGTGGGTATGTTGCTGATTAAAACACAGAATTTAGTAACTTGCAGATGTCGACCTACTAAAGGTGATGTAGCACCACTGGGAGCACTTATAAAGCGCCCTTTGGCATGTTTTACATGCAAATCTGCATGCTTTAATACATTTTGCTGATGAGCATTTAGGGAGACATCTGTTGAAATTAAGTCTCTGTATGACTACAGTGACACTTGTACGTTTGCTGAGGTCTTTCTTTTATTGCATACAGTTAAGCAAGGGCGGGTGTGGAGGTGGTGTAGTAGTATTGCGACTATTCATAAACCGTCTTATGGTATGGTGCATGTTTTAGTTGCAAGAAATTGGAAGTTTTAATAGCTTTTGCTGATGAGAGTTCCGGCAGACAACTGATGACATTAAGTCTATGTATGGCTATAGTGGCGCTAACGGGAGTGCTGGGGCGCGTTGTTTGATTTTGTAAGGTTAAGCAAGGGCAGGGGTGGTGTGAGGGAGGTCGGAATGTTGCTGATTATAACACAGATATTTGTAATGTGGAGATGTGTAGCTAGGAAAGGTAATCTAGTGCCACGGGTGCATTTATTAACCGTACTATGGGATGGCTTATGTTTTTCCTGCCAATTTGCAGGTTTGAATACTTTTTGTTGTTAAGTGTTCCAGCACACACCTGTTAAAATGAAGCCTGTGTATGGGTATAGTGGCTCTACTAGGAATGCTAGGGTTTTCTGTTTGATTTTGTACAGTTAAGCAAGGGCGGGGTGGGTGTGGAGAAGGTGGGTATGTTGGTTATTAAAACACAGAATTTAGTAATGTGCAGATGTCAAGCTACTAAAGCTAATTTAGTACCACGGGGAGCACTTATAAAGCGCTCTATAGCATGGTATATGTTTTACCTGCAAATTTACATGTTTTAATACGCTTTGCTCATTAGCGTGCGGCAGACGGTTGTTGAAATTAAGTTTGTGCATTGCTATAGTGTGTCTACTAGGTTTGGTGTGGCTCTTTCTTTGATTTTGTACGGTTAAGGAAGGATGGGGAAGAGGGCGGTGCAGTGGCAGTGTGCCCATTTATGAATCGCTTTATGGTATGGTATATGTTTTTCTGGCAAATTCCCATGTTTTAATACTTTTTTGTGAGGAGTGTTCCAGCAGACAGCTACACACATTACACAACATTTCTGTGGATACAAATCTTCATGCTGATAAACACTCTTGCACTGTGGTAAAGGCTGCCAGCATTGATGGCAAATTATGAAACTTGGTGCTATTGTAGATTTCAATGGAATTTTACACTGTTTCTTTGTTACTATGGTGTAGTCAGGGTTCTAAGTGGGAGAAAAAAAGTGGGGGTGCTCTAAAAGGGGGGGCAAAGCTCTTAAAGGGGTGTGGGCTGTGCAAGTAGGACCGTGGTCTAAATCAAGATAAGTATCATTGTGTGCTTTAGAAAATCGTCTCTAATGATCCTACGTTCGGAAAAAAACATTCTTTAAAGGATTTCCCTTCCTTCTACAACATGGGTAACATAGCATAATGTCTCCAGTTCTCAGTGAGCAAAATAACCATGCATACATCGATGTGCATGCTCTCACTGCAGTTAATATAAAAAAAGGAAAATGACTATCTTTTAGAGAGCCGAAAATAGACCCCGATAGAGACCCGTTTGGAGGCTCCCTGAAAATAAGTGCCGGTCCTCTGACCCGGCCATCTTTTAATTAATGCATACATTCCTACTTATATACATATTGTCATGTGGTTAGGCCTAGCCTTCACGCTGTGTTATATTAGCATGAGCTTGTTAGAGGTTTAAACGCCATTTTCCTTTCCTGCAGCCTCTGCTCACGGCACATTTTGTTATTAAAGCTTTTACCCTAGTAGAATACTTTGCTTCACACGAGAATACTGTGTTTGCTTATAATATCAGCTTTGCTTGTTAAGCTATGTCTGTACAGTGAGTGCTGAGGCCTTCAAGGTTATTTCAACACAGCGTTTGTTGTTCAGTTTGATCAGTGCCCGGTCTAGACATTATATATGTGCAGCTGTGGCCAACTCTGGGTTTAGGCGGGTTTAATAATGCACTGGGGGAGACTTATTGCCTCCTTAATGAATGCTGGCTTGGCTGGTGCGGCACTCCCGGATTCATGGAAGGGCGCAGAGGTCGTCCCTATCTTTAAGAAAGGGAGACGGGACGACCCTGCTAATTATCGCCCGATAAGCCTCTTGGATTCCACGCAGAAGGTGGCAGGAAAAGTGGTTCTTGGAAGGGTCTTGCAGTGGGTCGAGGAAAATGATATCCTTTCAGACTTTCAGGCTGGTTTTAGAACTGGTATGGGGACGATCGAGCAAGCATTTCGTTTAATGATGCTCTTCTTGAAAGTGGTTGTACTGGGCAAAGGCAGTTTGTACCTTGCATTTATAGATCTAAGGACTGCCTTTGACCTGGTCCCACGTAACCACCTCTGGAGTGTACTCGATGCACTAGGCATTCCCCCATACTTACTGAATATGCTAATAAAGTTCCATGCAGACAATTTTGCACAGATCAGGTGGGGTAAGCAGGGGCAAAAAACAACACAAATACCTGTAAATAGAGGTGTCCGCCAGGGATGTGTGCTAGCCCCCACTCTGTTTTCATTATATGTTAACGGAGTGGTGGACCACTTGCTCCAACATCCTGCAGATGCACCATCCCTGGCCGGCAGGAGAATACCTACCCTCTTATTTGCAGACGATACCCTCCTGATCTCCAAATCACCGGCGGGCCTGCAGAGTCTCCTAACCAGCTTTAAGACCTTCTGTGACTCTAGGGTATTAGTTATAAACACAGAGAAGACTACGTTTCTGGTCTTAAACCCCCCGAAGAAGTCAGTTAAACCACCTACCCTAGATTCAGTTCCACTCGAGAGGGTCAAGGAGTTCGATTACCTTGGCATTCGTCTCTGCGACTCTATGAGCTGGAAATTCCACCACCAAAAGATGCTGCTGACCCACAAGAGGGTGGTGGGGGCCCTCCTTAAGGAACAACGTGCCTCCTCCCTCAAACCAATTGCTCCGGTTCTCGATATCTACAGGGCACGCGGTGTCAGTGCAGCTCTTTATGGGGCAGAACTATGGGGTGTACAGAACGTGGACCAGTTGGCCCGCCCAGAAAACAAATTTCATAAGGACTCAATGGGCCTCCCTTACAGCACACCAACCCTTTCTCTTCTTTTGGATATGGGCACCCGCCCTATTAGTGATCAGGCGAGGCTACGCCCACTCCTTTTGTGGGCACGTATTTGGAGAGTCCCAGAAATGTCGAGCTACGCAGAAGGTTTAAAAGAGACCCTCCTAATGCCTGGCTGGGCTATGGTCCATTGGCTAAGGGAAGTCAAGCGCCTTCTCATCGACCTGGGCCTTGAAGATGCCTGGATTACTAGAACCGCCCCGCCCAAGTCAATCTTGAAGAAGCTATTTTGGAGTTGGGTGACTGATGGCAGGAATAGTGATGCCAATTTGTGCAGGTCCACGGTGGAATTTCTCTTGGTCAAGGAGGTGCATTTCTGCGAACCATATCTGGATACTATCTTAACTACTTGGGACAGGGCTCTATATTTTAAATTTAGGGTAGGCGTACTTCCAGTGGGGAAACGCACTGCAAACTGGAAGGCCCCTGCGCAGACAACTCCCTTTTGCCCTTGTTGCTTGAATAGAATAGAGACAGTCGCGCACTTATTGTTCGAATGCCCGGCCTATGCAGCCCCTCGCCGCAGATGGCTGAAGCCACTTTGCAAAGAACTCGGGACTAGATCCCATAAGGAGGCCTTAAGAATTTTTAAATCGGACCCTCGGCCCCTGTTTGCAAGTGGTCTGGCGAAATTCTTAGGCTGGGCAAGGCGCATTAGATTCAATAGGCTCTCATACATTGTTTGATATATATCCTAGATTGTTTTTATGTAACTTTTATGTAATTTGCTGTCTGAATTGTATGATATTACCTATGTATTGGTTTTATTGTTTTTGAACATACACATTTTGCTTGGACTGGTTTTTACTGTTTCTTAATATACATGTATTGCTTTTATGATATGAATTATATCGAAATAAAGCTATTACACACACAATAATGCACTGCGCAGAGCACACACACACACTTTGATGAATATTCGCATGCAGAGAGTTGGTGCAGAAGAGATGTGATCCATTTCTATTAGGTATGGGCCAGGGAGCAAGGGAGGATAAACTGAGATTCTATTAAGACCTTTTCCATTTAGCATTTTAACATGTTTTCACCCATTGTATTTTAAGGAATCGTAACTATGCTAATAACCTTGTTTCTTATAATATGCTTGCTTGTATTAGCTAAGATACTGCGCTTGAGAACACTGCATTAGAAATAAACATTTCAAACTTTCACGTGTCTTCATTCACTCCTTGATTTGGACTGGTATCATAGTATAACGAAAGAGTGTTCATGTGTTCCACGTTACCTGAGGTGTTCTAAGTCCATGTTCTGGGTTGTCTAAACATTGGGAGTTTGTAAGAACCAATGAGACACTGATTGCTAGTCTGGTTGGGGATTTTGGGTACTGAGGTAAATTTTGGCACACCCTAATTCACTAAGGTTCCAAGGGCCAGATGTAGGTAAAACTTATTTACCGATTCTTAATTACCGAATTTTACCGATTCGGTAATTAAGAATCGGTAAATAAGAAGTGGGGGTATGTAGGAACATCCAGATGTTCCATTTACCGAATCGTTAAGAATCGGTATTTACCGATTCGGTAAATACCGACCGGTAATGCTCCATTAATTTCCTATGGGCTTTGAAGCCCATAGGAATGAATGGGGCATTACCGGTCGGTATTTACCGATCGGTAAATACCGATTTTTGGCAAGGGTGCAGGGGGTGTCACTTTGACACCCTCTAGCACCCCCAAAAAAGGTTCGGGGGGCCATATGGCAGGCATACCTGCCCTAAGGGCAGGTCTGCCTGTCATATGGCACAGGTGTGCATGCACACATGTGCATGCACACCTGAATCGGTATTTCACCATCAAATTGAATTTGATGGTAAAATACCGATTTCTTAGGCCTTGTGGGACTCAGAAGAGTCCCACCTACATATCAATTTTACCGATTCTGTAAAAATACCGGTCGGTAAATTTACCGACCGGTATATTTACAGAATCGGTAAAATTACCGATTTGCCCAGTTTACCTGCCCCTACATCTCGGTAGCCAAATACCGGTCGGCAACGGCCGAATTCGGCCGTTACCGACCGGTATTTGGCTACCTACATCTGGCCCCAAGTCTCTATGCACAGTTTTGTGTGAGAGCAGGATTCCAGCGACATGGGGCCCAACTGAGGTTATAAATGTCCCTAATGTACTTAGAGTTAACATGGGGGATGTAGTTAAACAAAACATACGTTCTGAGGATTGGGATGTTCAGGCCGTAGAATCATTGTATTCTGATTTGTACTATTACGCTGCCTTTGATGCTGAAGATTTGTATTTGGAGTCTGTTAATTATGGTGATTTGTATTGCTATCAACATTTTGGCAATCACTACCTGCAAAAGACAAATAACAGGAGGCTCACTGTCAATTATATCCAGTGGGAACACTGTCCAGCTCCAGTACATGGCAGTTCTACTTCCTTTTTGAAAAAGTTCACATACTTTACCGATTTTAATCAATCAAATCCCAATGCATTTTATTTTAAAATGACTGAAAAGTCCACGTCCAAAGTTAGACTTACTGATACCAAATTATTGTATTCAAAGTCCTTTCTAGACCAGTTGGCTGTTGGTGGCTACGAGTTGTGGAAGGAAACAGTTGACCTTAAATCTGTTTGGGTTTCTAAAAGTTGGCAAGTGCAAGGCACTGAGGCTGTGCACCGTGCATGTCTCATCCCGAACCATATGTTGTTTTTGAATTCTACCATTTCACAGACAACATGCTTTGGATTGGCTACCGCAAAAAAATTAAATGCACCTTCTTTTCCTGACTTAGAAGAATATTTGGGTTGGGATAACACCACAAATTTTTCGATCAGAGAGTTACAAACTTTATTTCTAAATTCTTCTTTTAACTTATCCAGTTTGGATCCCAATGGCTGGTTGCTCTGGCACAGAAGTGCTGACTCATTGCCAGCATCGTTTTCTGGGTTTAGCTCAAGGCTTTACACAGGTCATGGTGGATCCCCGTTTTGAAAGTGACCATTCTGTGACTACTTATTCTGTTGACAAGTTGTGTCAGAATTGGCTCAAACATTCTACCTTGGCGTCAGTTAAGCTGCATTTATCTAAACTGACTGACGATGTTGATCTGAATGATTTTATAAAAGGCCCGGCTAAAGGTAGATCTAAAAGATGGATATATGCTGTTTATAACGAATTCTGGAAAACATCCCAGATTGAGGCGGCTACTCGCCTTAGAGCTATAGATCAAGTTAATTTAGAAAAAGTGCTAGCAGTGGTAGATAATAGCATTAACACGCTTTCTTCCTGCATCTACACGTTAGATAATATTGTGTCATCAGTTGTTGATATTGTGCAAGATGAAGTGTCTGTTTTGTACCATGGTCAGAATCAATTGCGTTATATTATGCAGTTTGCTTGGACCCTGCAGACCCTGAAGGCAGGAAAAGTGCCATGGAATTACATGAATACTTCTTCCCTGTTTGCCCCGTTTAATTTGACTGATAAGCAGCGTTTGCTTTCAATGAAAGATGCATCTTTTTCCATGTTACATATTGAGAGATTGGAATCTTTACTGTTTTCAGTGGCAGAGGCCAATACTGCAACGTGGCTTATCCACGAGTTGATAACTCTCCCGTTTCCCCTGTTAGTGTTGAAAAGCTGTATAAAGTATTTTGCAATTGGTAGATACGAGCCTCTTGGAAGTTCTTATCTCCATGAAGCTTGGTCACTTCCATTTACATATCGATGCCTTAAGGAGGGTAAGGAAGTTTATTTGAATGGTGAAGAATGCACTGAAACACCAGATCACTCATTAATGTGTAGACATATCATATTACACGGCTCCTGTAATCAGAACAGGCCAAATTTAGCCTGTATTTTAAAAGGTACCCCGTGCCTGCTATCGTTCCCACATTCACATTACTGGCAAATGGGAGTTATTTACTGTTAAACAATGAGGATTGCTGCTGGTTAATAAAAATTGCTTATGTCGTTACTGTCAGTGAGCCTGTGGTTTGTTGTAAGAATGTAATGTATCCACCCACGCATGGGAAACTTGATGTTTCCATCTGGCCCAAGATTCCGGCCTTGAAAGCAGAGTTCAATAAGATGAGTGGCATAAGAGCTCTATTGTCCCAAAAAGAAGTTGCCCTCACATCTGCTCGTGAAACATTTGTCCTTCACATAGATAACACCCGCACAGAGGTGCTGATCCAGCGCTCTCACCAAAATAATGTACAAATGACACTATTTACTACCACAAAACTTACACTACAACACTAGGCCCATAACAACAATAGAGCGCTTGAATCATGAGGCGATAAGATCTAAATATAGTTGTTTAAACCATCTGCAATAATCAAGACCAGCTTGTCATTTTAGAAAGTTTATTTTAACACATCTAGAAAAACTTAGGTTTTGGTATTTTATTAAACAAGCATTAGAAAAATGTCATAAAGAAAGATTTATTCAGTATTAATAAAAAGAGCATAAATCAAAAATTATTATTCATTAGCAGGAATAAGTAAAATTAAGCATTTTCCAAAATCCTAACTATATCTCTGTCTCTACCCTCATCACCTAGTAATAAAGTAATTAATAAAAACTCCTGTCCTCACGTGTAAAGTCCATCAGCATAATATCGTCCTCCAGAATTCTCGAGCGTAAGCCAACTATGTGTTCTCTGAACCTATTCTTATACCCTAATTTTAGCTGAGCTAACTATTTTTCACATTCCAGCAGACGAATTCTAGTTCTCCATTGGCTGAGCCACCTCGTACCACAGTAAACTGTGACACCTCCTTCTTACATGCCCGGGCAAATTCACTAGTCCATTGTTCATTTAGAAGTCTTGGCAGCTTCTCTTTAGGCTGCTACATTTTGTAGCGACAGCTTCCTTTTAACCTTGAGCTAGACAGCTCTGAACTCCCGTGGCACGTTAGCAAACGTTAGCAAATTTCTCCAAAAAGTCATCTTTTTAGCAGTTCATTCCAAAACCTTTCAAAATAAAAGCTCAGAGGCCTTTACCATCCTTCTCAGAATTATTTTCACTTGAGCCATTTTCATCATTAGGCCTTTTTCAGAAAGCGTCAATTTTCTGCGTCACTGTCCCTGCGCCACTTTTAAAAGGGTACTATTTTCCTGCAGCCATATCTAAGCTTCACTTGTAAAACTATTATATAAACAAACACAAAGAATAATTAATGAAAGAAATACAGTTTGTTCTGTTGCCTCCCATCATTGCTAATTATTAACCCATTAGTCTAAATTACCTAGCAGTAAAGCACAAATAAAGCAGCATTTTATATCTACCAGTCTTCATAATCCATAGAGCCTTATGTGCACCTAGAATAGTAGAAATGACATTACATAGACAAGGGAAGCAAAATAAGCACATGCCATTATTTTAAAAACAGCTGCTATTAGTTATGACATGACAATAGACAAGATTAATTTATTATTTTCCACATACATGAGAATGCAACATAATGCACATTTATGAGCACACATGTTAGTTTCCCACGTGTTCTGTAATGTAATGTAACTTTAAACTAGGTTGAATTATTATACACACAACACAAATTGTTAGCATTATTAATTTATTTATGGAAGTGTGACTTCACGGGTTTAAACAGATTTCTGTTTTCTATCCCGCTCCATCAACTCCCTCATCTGGTGATTAACAAATCACCACACCACCACCCAATATTTTAGCAAAGATTTTATCTAAGATGAACATGATTCAATTTCACCTGTGTTAGTATTTCTAAAGACTTATCTCATCAGTTTATCTACAATTCTCATATTGAGTTTTAAGAAACCCCTCTAGTTCTATTTCTTTCTCTTGTGTAACATACGACTGAGCTTCAATGAAAGTGTTGCAAAATTATAACTAATAAAATGTCAGTATCTTTCTTGTCATATTAACCTTAAACTTCTCCTTGATTATTTCTAAAAGAACAATAACCTAAATTAACCAAAGCAGAATTATGTTTTCATTAAGCTTGCAAAGAAAAATAAAACAAAAATTTTAAAAATTTTACCTAAATTTTCTAAAAATTTCTAACACCCCCCTTTTTCAAAAATTATTATTTTTTTTTTTTTTTTTTTTTTTATACTCCTTAAACCTTCTAACAGTTTTTCTTCGACCTAATGTCACAAATTAATTTTTCAGCTGACAGAATTTCTTCGACCTTGTGTCACCTAACAAGATTTCTTCAGCCTTATGCCAAAAACAGAAACCCTAAAATTTAACAGGTATGTACTTCAATCATTGTCACTATTCTTTTCAATCACTTTTTGACTATGATTATTCACCTCTATTACAGGTATCACTTCTATTTTCTTTCCTGCCTCACTTTTCTTTGATCTGTATCTCAATCTGAATTTTAGGCCTTCATTTTCTTCTGGCCAGTTATCACTTTTTCTTGGTAATTTCTTCTTTTGCTTGGTCACATTACATTCTGTTCTCCAAGCTCCTTTTCTGAATTTTCTTATCTGAGAATCTTCATCATTCTCATCAGTTTCAGTGTCAGACATTTTCACTTCAGACTCAGGCACTTCTTTACTCGGCAGCTTCACTCCGTTAGGAACATCATCTTTGTAGCTGGTACTTGGCAATTCATTTTCTTCTTCAATTACCTTCAACTTCCCAGTTTCAGAATTCCTGTTCCTGCTTTCAGAGCTACTTTTCTGCTTTTCAATACTCTCCTGGTCTTGAATCACAATCTGATCACATTCTTCTTCTGCTTCTTTTTCTAGCAGATTTCCATCATTTTCTGAGTCTTCTGTCACAACGTTCAAGTCTTCTTCAATCAAGGCTTGTTTTCTATTCATATTCTCCAGATGTCGACCAACTTGTCGATCTTCAAGATCTGGATTCTCTTCAGGCTCTTCTTCAGAATCTGAATCATCAATTGTGACACTATCCTCATCAAGATTTTCAGGTGTAGATACACGAAAAGTATGGCCAGTGTCAATCCACCTCTTCAGTCTTTTGCACTTCTCTGCATTTGCTGTGACAAGACTGACTGACCTCCTTTTCTGCCACCTTGGCACTAGACAATTTCCTTTTAGACGAACCTTTTTCCTGATTCTTTTTCCTGGTAACAATTCAAGTGCTTGCTCTTTTTCTCTTGTTTGCACTTCAGTTTCATCTTCATCAAACACAGAGATCATTTCATCTGATAAATTCCTGCAGTTCTCCAAATTGATGCTATCATTGATAGGCATCATTCTCTTCTCTGATATAAATGTCTGTATTATGACCTTGTCCATCATAATATCACGTGGACTTAAATCTGTCTTTTTATCAGTAGTGTTTTTCAGAAACATCAAAACAAGTGGAAGGATATCTGTCCACTTTGTACCTGCAGCTAGGCACATTTTTGCATCTCTGTCTTTTATAGTAACATTCTTATGCTCCTCAACATTTGAAATTTCTATTCTATCTGTATAATGGAGCAATCTGTTTTCAATATGTCTTTTGCCTTCTGATAGCTTTGTAACAGTAATTTCATCATCATGTCGCATCTGAAATGTTTCAAACCATTTTGTAATCAAACGGAAAATCACAAAAATGTAGTACAGTTTATCATGCAGTGACATTTCACAGAAATCCATTTGTAATCTGGTCAATGAATCACTCTCCTGTAATTCTGTTCCCAATCTCACAACTATTCTCTTAATTGTGTTTACTTGCTGATAAGTCAGACACCTCTGGTAAAGAAATTCTGCAATTTTATGATATATTCTGTCCATGTCAGTAATCATGCTATTTGGTAAAACTACTCTACCATCTTTGTGTGACAAAATCTCATCCTCATCTCGCTGTCTAAAATCTGTTCTCAACCATGTGTTTTTCTCCTCATGAGTTGCATCATCTTGTAAGTCTTTGACTACCTGCCATGTTTCAACTACAGATGTTAGTATTAGTGAACTCAAAGCATGTTCATCATTTATTTTGTGTGCTGCACATATCACGACAGCAAACCTTTCTGCCAATTGAATATCATCAATCAATCTTTTAATTAAATTTGCATTTCTGAAAAGTGAACCTGCAGAAGTCAATGTTTCAATCTGTTTATCAATTGTGTTCTTTACTTTGATGTCTTCACTTAAAAGACCATCATTTTCATTCCAATATTCTGGAAGTGCATTTAATCCTTTTGGACTGTTTTCCTGTTCTTTAATTAATCCTGTATCTGTTTTCTCTGTCTGTTCATTAACAAAAATTTGTAATGGCAATGAAGCCATGTCATTCTGCTGAACCATTACCTGTCGCTGTATTTGTAACTGTTCATTCAGCTCATTTATCTCAGTTTCTTTTTCATTTAAGCATAATTTTGACTCATCAGACTGTGTCAATTTAATCAGATCAGTATCAGACTTCTCACTTACCAGAACTGAAGTCATCTCTGTTTCTTGCTGAGTTTTGATCCCTACCAGTTCAATCTCAAGTACAATAGAATAAACCTTTTCAGGTAATGGAACCTTTAAAATTGCGGAATTAATTTCATCTTTTCCCAGCACAGGGACTATCTCTGTTTCCATAATTTTCATGGACTTCTTTAAATCATTTGATGAATTCACATGATCAGGAATATTAATTCCAGATGTACCAAACATTTCATCATGTTTTTCAATTGCATTGATTTTAGTAAAATTCTGAACTGGCACTTTATCAATCTGATCTGACACTTTTGGCGTTACATTAACCTGTTCTGGGGATCTTCTTGAATTTCTGTTCTGATCCATATTTACAACATCAATTGTACACTGATCAATATTTTCTACTCTGACACCTTTATTATTTATTTTCGCTAATTTGGGAATCTTTAATTTACTCTCGCATTTGGCTACTACCTTTTTCATTTTCTTATATAAGGAAGACATTTTATTTGATTAATTTGGTAAATGTACTCTTTAAATTTGCCTTGCAACGCTTGTTGATCAATTAATTAATTAAATATTATCAGGTGTATAAAACTTTATAATTTGGTCAATCTAATATATCTCCCAATTTACTTGTATCACTAATTTTTATAAACCTGTAAAGGAAACATGAATTTAAAAAAACAGTAGCAACGCAAAATATTTATTTATAACAATACCAACATATAATCACATGTGTTTTAAATGTACTTAATTTTTTCACTTACACACCTTCTGCAACATATACCTGTAGAAAAAGAAAACCTAACTAGTTTTGCCTTAATTTACATATAATGTCTTGCAGCTACTTTGAACACAGCGCAACCTTCTAAATTACACCAGTAATTACAGTAAGTATCAAAATACTTGGAAATATTTATTTATTTAATTTTACTGCACAATCCTGCATTCCCGCATTGTAGACAAGGAACAGGATGTACAGAACCAAAAATTTTACTTGTAAAAACACACTGAGCTTAAAACAATTTATCATCTCTTAAGAGTTTCCTTTGTGAAGAATAAGTTACAAGCATGTATTTTAACAAACTATCTAAAGCAGTAATATAATTGTAAGCTTTTATCCCTCTTGGAATGCTGCTAAAACAATATAGTATGAAAAAGATCGTTTTTATTTATATGCACTTCACTGGCAGGGCATTTGACAACCCTCGCTTCACTAAACCAATGCCCTGTTCCCACACTAATGAGAAACCATGAGAGTACTGTGCACTAAACTCTCAGAATGTGTCTTCCTTTAATTCTGTGTCCAATCTTGCACACCCACTTGTAGCTATGTCTGTACTGACAAATATAAGATAGTGCTATAGTTAAAAGTAATCAAACAACACACATCAACCATTTGCAGCCCCTCAGCCAATCACAACACGGCGCTCAAGCCAATCAGAACGTGGCTTTCGCGAGCTCAGCCAATTACAGCTCGCCTTTGCTGTGACACACACTGTCACTGCAGTCTCTCTCCTTGCGCTTTCGCGCTCAAAATCAACGCTTCAGCTGGCACTTGTTAGCTGTGTAACACAGCTACAATCAATCGTAAATGTTTCGAGGTGCCAACCCACCTCGGCCAACCACAGCGCTGTTTACATCACCACAGCCAATTACAGCGTGGCGGCGCATTAGCCAATCACAGCACAGTGGCAGAAAATACTCCAGCCAATCAAAACGCGGCTTCAACAACACTCGTCCAAGCTTCAGCGCGTCTGTTACTGTGGCCGTATACCGCTGCTGCTACGGTCTCATTCGCCTTGCGCTCAAGCCTTTCTGTTAGGAAATATAATTTAACACGGCGCACAATCTAAGAACGTTTACAAAATTTATAGGCAATAATGATAATTTTTTAATTGACCCGAGCGCCACTATTCTAAACAAAGAACCTAATTACAATGCAGCTCAGTTCTGATGCTGCGCGTCATCAGCCAATGGGTGCATAGGCTTTCAGTGACGCTACGCGTCAATAGCCAATCGGTGTACAACCTCTTAAGGCTGCATCGGGAACTAGGGGTGTGTGCTTCACCATCCAATGGGTGTACGATTTTGTTATGACACGACGGGACCTCCTCCAATGGGAGCGCGGCGGCTGACGAAGACAGTCGCTACAGATGACAGCTCTCCCACTCGCTATTTAACAGCCCTCTCTCCTTTACAAATTGCTCGGGACACAATTTAATTTAATAGCCAGTGGTGCTATTTCAACATGAAAAACAAAATAATCTAGCAAATTAATTTAAACATAAAAACGAACAGTAATGCTGTAGATGAAGCGGACTTGTGTGGTTTAAAAGGAAACGAAACCTAACACTTGACAGGCACGTTGTCAAAAGATAAGGGGCTCAAATCTATTAAAAGATTACTCTCCTATATAGCGCAATTTGTGATAGATAAAATTTAAATAAGAATGTTTATTTATTGAATAAACAATCGAACATTACTCCTCAACCAATGAGATCGCTTCTTTGGCCAGACACTCCAAAGCATGTATTATCTAATGGGAGAGCCTCGCCCAATCAGAGCGGGGCTCACGGAGCCTCAACCAATAAGGTCGCGGCCCTTATATGACGCTGCGCGTCAATAGCCAATGGGTGCGCGGCCTTGCGATGACGCGACGGGCCGTTTTAGCCAATTACAGCGCGGCGGCTGACTTAGGGAGCTGCTGCAGCTGTCAGCTCTCCCCCTCGCTCCTCACACGGCGAACCGCCCCTCCCTCAAAAATTTTTATGAAATTATAATGGCACGTAATGTATAGTGACAACGCGCCTCAGTAAAATTTAGTGTTGTTTACACTACTTCAATTAATTATAACGTGGCTTTGCTGTCTTTCACCGAACGCCCCAGCTAATGAGAGCGTGGCTATTCCTTAATACACTGGAACTTTCAGCCTAACAGAGCACAGTTATTACGATTATAGACTGCTGTTGTTGTTTTAGGCTTTCTCTACTTGTTCTCATTCCTAATTTGGCTCTTCTCTAACAAAGTTATTAAAACGAGGGAAAGAATCAATTCGGGCATAATTTTAAAACGGGAATAATTATTTATCTATGATACTGGCATTATTTACTCGTGTATTTGTTTTCAATTTACACTTCTAAAAACGGGGACACTTCAATTTATAAGCAATTTAGATAATTGTGGTGGTACACATCAACTAAATGCACGACCACCTAAATCAATATAATACTCTCACTGGTTTGTAGTGAGGCTTTTGGCTTTTAACCAATCAGAGCCTAGCTTTATTATGACGCTCCGGACGCCTTACCCAATCAGAGCGCGGCCACTCTGACGTAGGGAGCTGCTGCAGCTGCAGGCTCTCTCCCCACACGTTCTCACTCCTAAAACAGCCCCTCCCTTACAATTTTCGTTCGGGGCACTTTTTAATGTTTTTAAACTACGGAGAACAGATTATTACTATATTTAAAGTGTGGAATGTTTATAAGGTGTTTATAAAATTAATACTGATCACTTTTTACTTATTTAAAAATGTTTAACGACGTGGAATACCTTAATTATAGCCTAATTAACACAGAACATTCTAAAATGCTCCTGAATGTTTTAAAATAGCACAGTTCACCTTATTATACTTTTCAACTATGCTGAACACTTTTGATTTGAATTTTATTAACGTGCAGAGCTTTTAAATGTATTTAAACACTGCACAATATCATAAAAAGTCTTAGAATGGTACAGACTTTATCCTAAACTTTCCTAAGTACCTTAAAATTACTTTTGGTACATTTTAGTGAATATATAAAACGAAACACATCTGTCTGCTTCTCTAATTAGGATAGTTTACATACATTCAAGTATCCACACTTCGGAATAGACGGCGCTATTCACACTAAGGATAATTTTCATTTGCCAGTAGAGCAACTCTTACCCTACCCTTCTAACACGTAAGAATATGAACTCATTTTCCTCTGAACGCACCGCGAAGTGACAGTATCTAAGAGTTCCACTTGAACATACCTTACAAAACAATCACGCACTTTCACACTGAAAATTCCCTAACTTCAGACACACATGAAATCCGTACAGGACTCTCACCTGTTTATAGAAATCATGCACCGTTAGCAAAATAACACCGTTATCCGTACAGGGCTCTCACCTGTTTATAGATATAAAACATGTACCCGTACAGGACTCTCACCTGTTTATAGATAATCATGCACCGACATTACCCTGCCCTTCACTCAAGCTCGAATATAACTAATACTCTTATCACAGTGAGTTTTATGGAAGGCGCTTTGTCCCTATTCTCATGCTGCTCTAATTTCTTAGAAAACCCTCACTATTACAAGATTCACACCTAGCCCTAAAACTGTGTTGCACGGCGACAACACTGTATTGCACGGCGACAATACTTCTGGTACACGGCGATACCAACAGTGATACTCGGCGATATCACAGAAACAGATCAGATATTCTGCATGACTACTTTCTCATCACACAGTTTTTGTACCGGTACACACATAGCACAAAATAAACAAACTCAACATGTGTTAAAACTTAATCCTATGATTTTACCAACATATATGTATCATGCATGTAACATGTATGTCAAAAACAACATATATAAACCGTCCGATGGCTACCAGAAATTGATCCAGCGCTCTCACCAAAATATTGTACAAATGACACTATTTACTACCACAAAACTTACACTACAACACTAGGCCCATAACAACAATAGAGCGCTTGAATCATGAGGCGATAAGATCTAAATATAGTTGTTTAAACCATCTGCAATAATCAAGACCAGCTTGTCATTTTAGAAAGTTTATTTTAACACATCTAGAAAAACTTAGGTTTTGGTATTTTATTAAACAAGCATTAGAAAAATGTCATAAAGAAAGATTTATTCAGTATTAATAAAAAGAGCATAAATCAAAAATTATTATTCATTAGCAGGAATAAGTAAAATTAAGCATTTTCCAAAATCCTAACTATATCTCTGTCTCTACCCTCATCACCTAGTAATAAAGTAATTAATAAAAACTCCTGTCCTCACGTGTAAAGTCCATCAGCATAATATCGTCCTCCAGAATTCTCGAGCGTAAGCCAACTATGTGTTCTCTGAACCTATTCTTATACCCTAATTTTAGCTGAGCTAACTATTTTTCACATTCCAGCAGACGAATTCTAGTTCTCCATTGGCTGAGCCACCTCGTACCACAGTAAACTGTGACACCTCCTTCTTACATGCCCGGGCAAATTCACTAGTCCATTGTTCATTTAGAAGTCTTGGCAGCTTCTCTTTAGGCTGCTACATTTTGTAGCGACAGCTTCCTTTTAACCTTGAGCTAGACAGCTCTGAACTCCCGTGGCACGTTAGCAAACGTTAGCAAATTTCTCCAAAAAGTCATCTTTTTAGCAGTTCATTCCAAAACCTTTCAAAATAAAAGCTCAGAGGCCTTTACCATCCTTCTCAGAATTATTTTCACTTGAGCCATTTTCATCATTAGGCCTTTTTCAGAAAGCGTCAATTTTCTGCGCCACTGTCCCTGCGCCACTTTTAAAAGGGTACTATTTTCCTGCAGCCATCTCTAAGCTTCACTTGTAAAACTATTATATGAACAAACACAAAGAATAATTAATGAAAGAAATACAGTTTGTTCTGTTGCCTCCCATCATTGCTAATTATTAACCCATTAGTCTAAATTACCTAGCAGTAAAGCACAAATAAAGCAGCATTTTATATCTACCAGTCTTCATAATCCATAGAGCCTTATGTGCACCTAGAATAGTAGAAATGACATTACATAGACAAGGGAAGCAAAATAAGCACATGCCATTATTTTAAAAACAGCTGCTATTAGTTATGACATGACAATAGACAAGATTAATTTATTATTTTCCACATACATGAGAATGCAACATAATGCACATTTATGAGCACACATGTTAGTTTCCCACGTGTTCTGTAATGTAATGTAACTTTAAACTAGGTTGAATTATTATACACACAACACAAATTGTTAGCATTATTAATTTATTTATGGAAGTGTGACTTCACGGGTTTAAACAGATTTCTGTTTTCTATCCCGCTCCATCAGTGCATGCCTTGTTAAGTACAGATTTGCTGTTGCATTTCGGTGAATTACTTCACACAATCTTCAATGCATCCTCCACATCGGGGCTGGCTCACTTTTTTAAAGTAGTAAGCAGTGGCCTTGTAACATCCTTTCAACAGATATTCGGTGTCTTTCTGGCTTTCTTCCATTCTATTTTTCTAAGCCTGTTTGTGTGGAAAAAAAGGGTGGCACTACCAACCAGAATATAAGATCCTTAAGTATTGCCCGGCGGTGTCGCCTCTTGAACCCACAAAGAAGTTAAACTATTGAAGAGGCAGGCGCTGGAGACTGGAAGGCAGGAAACAAGGTTTTTATTCTCTCCGGAGGAGAACACAACAAAACGGGCAGAAGGTATCGTTCTGAGGTGCTCTAACTGCATCCCTGAGGCCTGGCCTCTTATACACAAGTTTATCTCTTTATTGCATGTAACACATTCTCGTCGATACTTTGATGTACGGAAAGACATCCTCAGAATCCCCCCTTCCCAGCCCGTTCCCACGCAAGGTTACAGTGGAAGTCCCCGCCCCGTTCACAACAGGTGATGATCATCGCGCAGCTGGATATTCCGCCGATTCACGGAGTGTGTGGGGTTCGATCGGATCTCGTAGGGCGGGGGGCTTTGATCAACCCGGGATCCCTTGCTGGGGGGAAACTTTCTATTGTACGGGGAGGGGCAAGGAACAGTATCGGCAGAGCTGGGTGTCGGCCTGGGAACGAGGAAGACGAACGGGCACACGGGGAAAAAGGGGGTTTGCATCAAAGGGCCGGGGATCATAAATGGGAAGAAGGGAGGTGTCGCGCTGGGAACAGGACGAGGGCCTGGGGCAGAGCAGCGCTGAAGAGGGGTTTTATGATTCGCGGCAGGTGCAGGCAGGGGGGTTGTCAGTATGCGGGGGATGCCGGCGATGCCTAGGAGGGGGAGAGAGGCGCGCTGGCTCTCGGCGGGAGCAGGGAAGCCATGGTGTTCAAAATGGCGGCTGTTTTACGCGCACAAAAAGGTTAAGGAGAGCAAGAGGGCGCCGATAATGTTGACGGTCTCAGTCCAGCTTTCAACAGTCCCCCCTTTTCAACATATCTAGCCACCTTGCTTTACTCAATGTCAATTTTCATCAAATTTCTAACTTCGGTATCATACAATGCTCTCATATGTTCGCTTCCAATGTCCACAGTTTTGGGAAAAATGCAACTCGCACATAGAGAACACATAGGTGGCAGACATTGAATTCCTAAGCATAGGCCACATATTACAACTACGGGAATCATGATAATGGTGAGCAGTCTCCAGCCCCAGCTTTTGACGGTGTCCCAGAACCAACCACCAAGCGACCATTCTTCTAGCTCTTGGTGAACTTCCGAAGAGAGTCTGTGAAGATGTTCGATGGCTTTGTACACTGAGGGTGAGTTGTCCGGTATGTATGTGCAACAGCTGGACCCAATAATGCGGCATGCTCCTCCACGGTCCGCCAGAACCACATCTAGAACGAGGCGGTTCTGAAGAGCCACCAAACGGACCGCTTGGAGCTCGGCAGTGTTGTTGGCAAAGATGCCCGCTGTGATGTTCATGGTCGTCTCGACTGCCTGAGTCAAATGTCGGATGGCACGGCTGTTTGCCATCGGGCCCCAGAGGGGGACGAGTCCTTTCATAGCATCGAGGAACTGCGCCCCTGTCGAGTCGGCTTGTTCAATGTCTTTGGCTCGTTTTTGCCTGTGGTGGTTCGCTGGGGCTACATAAGTCGGAGGAAGGACGAAGGAGATGTAGCAAGTACCCCCCCAGCCTTTGGGGAGCCAGGTGTAGGCCTTCGTGCTGCAGATGAAATACATGTTTGGGGATGACACAAAGGAAGGTGGATCCGTGGAATCCAAAGTTCTGGTAAAGCGGCAAGCGCTGCGACCCACCAGCTGTGTCCCAAGTCCTTCTACACACATGTGGCCTGTGACGTTGATGACCGACAGGGCCACAGTCAGAGTGGCAGCCGTTCGTTTCCGCAGATAGGAGAAGGTGGGTCTGGTTGGATTGTTGAACACCTGCATTTCGATTCGTTCTTTAGCCGGGATGTCCATTTGGATCGAGTCGCTGGGGGTCAGCGGGCAGAAGTGTGTCTTTGTCTTGTTTCGCCCGGCCCCGTGAGAAGAATGTGCTGCAGTTCTGCTGGAGGTGGCATTGCCCGTATAGCTCTCTTGCAGGAGGATCAGCCAAGCAAGGCAGGAGCCGTGGACAGAGAAGGGTGAAGGGATGAATGGTATTGAATGTCCAGTGGCATGGGGTAGCAACCCACAGATCCAGCAGTTGGTGGTATTGGTGGCAAGATTGTGCTGGTGAAGTAGCTGCACGAAAGGGTTGTTCCAAAATTCCTTTCGCCTCTCTCTTAGTTGAGGAGAGAGCGGGATTAGATAATGTTCCTTCATGGTGGTAGGCTGAGCAGTGGTTAGGAATGTTTCGTGAGCAGGTGCATGTTCTTCCAAAATCCAGAGCGTGGTCATGAGGAGAAAACAGAAGAGGATTGTGATGAAGAGTACAATTGTCTTTGAGCTATGGAGTCTGTCTGTTCTCGGATTTCTGTAGTGGGTATTTCCTGCTGTCCCCGTCGGCTTCTTGTTTGGCGCTTCCATCATCTTCTTATCTGGCGCTTCCATCATCTTCGTTTTCAAGGTGCTCGGTAGTGGGCAGGACCACAGACTTAGTTTTAGCTTCTCTCCAGGTAACCCTTGGTAGTTTGGGTCACCGTTCTGAGATCCTTTAACCTAGTCCGTGGCCTACTTAGCCGAAACTCCCTCCTTTCGACGCAGGAAATACCCTTCTCGAGATGGCACAATGGGGTCAGGATGTTTTGAAAGTTCAAGTGTCTCAGTATCAGGATAGCAGTTCAACGATGGTCGGTCCTGGTTCAGGAGCTCTTCTTGGGTGTTGACGGTGTCTGTCGTGGCCAGGGCTGGAGAGACCTTTTTGCAGTGATGAGCGTGCAGCCAGTGTTTCTTCCCCTCCACTCGAAGTGCGGTCCGAGTGGTGATCAGCACTTGCCAGGGGCCCGTCCACCGGGGTTCCAAACTCTTTGATCGCTGAAAATTTCGGATCAGCACGAAGTCCCCCGGCTGGATGGCGTGACCCGGACCCCTGGAAGCATCGGGGATGGCCTGCTGCACCTGCTGATGAGGGACAGACAAAGTTTCAGTCAATTTGTACAGATAATCAGACATTAGGACGTCCGGAACGTCATGAATGGAAGTTGGTTTCGGGGCAGACCAGACGCTCATGGGTCGACCGAAGACAACTTCATAAGGGGTTAAGTGATGTCGGGTGGGGGTAGAGCGCATCGATAGCAATGCTAATGGGAGGGCGTCTGGCCATTTCAGGCCCGTGGTAGCCACTATTTTGGCCAGTTTAAGCTTTAGTGTGGCATTGTGTCGTTCGACAAGCCCAGCAGATTGAGGGTGGAAGACTGCGTGGAATTTCTGTTTAATACCCAGCCCATTTAGGATGAGCTGGATAACTTTGGCTACAAAGTGGGGGCCATTATCACTCCATAAAACACGACAGAGGCCATAACGGGGGAAAAACTCCTTTAACAGAACCTTTGCAGTGGCCATAGCGGTGTTGTCACGGGTTGGATATGCTTCCACCCACTTGCTAAATGCGCACACCACGACGAGTACATATTTCAGGCCTTGGCATCTGTCTAGCTGGATGTAGTCCATCTGCAGGACTTCAAATGGGTGGTTTGGGACCCCAAATCCCCCCCGGGGTACTACAGTTCCTTTCCCGGGGTTGTGTTGCAGGCATATTAAGCATTGTTGGACCAGGCGTTTGGCGGAATCTGGGATCTTGTCATTGTGCCAAACCCTGGAGACAAGTTCGATCATGGGGGCTGATCCTATGTGGGCAGGGGAGTGTGCCATGGTCAATATGGGAATCAAGTACGAATCAGGTAGCAACCATCTGTTCGTGTCTTTTGTCCGCCAGCAGCCTTCATCGTCTTTCAATCCCACCCGTGTCCATTCAGTCAATTCGTGTTGTGTGCTAGCCGTTTGTATGTCTCTAATTGTGTCCTTGGCGTCAGTCCAGTTTTCTGCTTGTGACCTGGTCACGTACATACGTGTTGTCGTTCTGTTTTCAGCTGTCGTTCGGGCGGTGATGTCGGCTAGTGCATTTCCCTGTCCAATAATGTCTGTCACTTTCTTGTGTGCCTGGCATTTGATAACGGCAAGTTTGTTGGGGAGGAGGACAGCTTCGATTAAGGCGGAGACTAGATCCCCGTGCAAAATGGGTGTGCCGTGTGAGGTCAAGAATCCTCTCTCCCTCCAGAGGAGCCCAAAATGGTGAACCACCCCGAAGGCATACTGGCTGTCGGTGTAAATGTTCGCTGTGGTTCCTGTTGCCAGGATGCAGGCTCGTGTCAAAGCAATCAGTTCCGCTGCCTGGGCAGATCGCTGGGCGATGCGAGCTGTTTCTACTACAGTTCGAGCCGTGGTGACTGCATAGGCAGCGGAAGTGGTACCATCGGAGAGTTTGATGCAAGAACCGTCCACCCACAGCTCCCCGTCGGGGTCAGGGAAAGCCGTGTCTCTGAGATCGACCCTACTCCTGGTCTGTTCGTCCGTGAGAGTCACGCAGTCATGTACGGGGTGCACATTGGGATCGTTCTCTGGCAATGGTAACAGAGTTGCTGGGTTCAGTGTGGTGCATCTTTTCAGGGTGATATGGGGGGCAAGCAAGGTCAGTTTGTATCCAGTCAGTCGTGCACTCGTCAGATGTTGCGTCTTGGTTTGGTTCAGGAGGGTGTCGACTGCATGGGGTACCAGTACCGTGAGGGAATTCGAGAGTACAATTCCCTCACTCTGTCGGATAGAGATTGCAGCAGCAGCTACAGCTCGAAGGCAGGCAGGCAAGGCTCTGGCGACAGGGTCAAGAGTGGCAGAGAAGTAAGCGCACGGTTGTTGCTTAGGGCCGATGGCCTGGGTCAGGACAGATAAAGCGCATCCCTCCCTTTCGTGAGTGTAAAGGGAGAAGGGCTTTTTGTAATCAGGGGTACCTAGGACAGGGGCTGAGCAAAGGGCATCTCGCAGTTCTGTGAAGGAAGTTTGACACTCAGGGGTCCAAGGGAGTGGGAAAGGGACGTCTTTGTTTAGCAGAGAAAGCAGTGGTTTTACAACGAGGCTGAAGTTTGGTAACCATTGTCGGCAGAAGGAGGTGAGGCCTAATAGGGAGCGAACCTGCTTCTGGGTCTTAGGGACAGGGGTATCTAGAATGGTTTGGATTCGATCAGAGGTGAGTTTTCTTCCATCTTTGGACAAAAGGTGGCCTAGGTAAGTGACCTGGGGTAGGCAGTATTGCAACTTCTTCTTGGAGACCTTGTGGCCATTTTCCGCAAGGAAGTGCAAGAGTTGAATGGTGGCGGTAACCGCTAGAGGGGTGGTGTCGGCTGCCAAAAGGATGTCATCGACATATTGTACCAACACCACTCCGTCGGGTAACTGGATTTGGTCTAGTTGTCTTTTGAGGGCCTGGCTGTAAATGCTAGGGCTTTCCGTGTAGCCTTGAGACACTCGGCAAAACCTATATGAGCGGGCTTTTAGGGTAAAGCCGAAGAGATATCGGCTGTCTGGGTGGATGGGGATGGAGAAGAATGCGTTCTTGAGGTCGATGACGGAGAAGGTGGTGGCAGTGGATGGAATCAAAGTCAGGATGGTGGTGATGTCTGAGACCACAGGGTACTGGGGTACCACCACTTTGTTGATCTCTCGGAGGTCGATGATAAAACGGTATGCTTTCTCATCTCCCTCTCCCTGCTTCTTGATAATGGGCAAGATAGGGCTGTTGCAAACGTTGCTAACCACTTCCTCTACCACTCCTGCGTCTATCAGTGACTGGATAATCATTACCAATGCCTTCTCGCCCTCTGGCGATATCCGATATTGTGGGAGTTTTGGGAGTGTTGCGTCTGGTCGGACAGTAATGTGCACTGGGTCAATTAACATACGCCCTACGTCCGAATCCGCTTTGGCCCACAGATACGGAGGTAGAGTGTCAAGTAGGGACGCGTCAACGTCGGTGATGGAAAACATGTGTCGGGGAGAGCAATGTCTAAGCAGAACGGGGTTGTCGTAAAGAAACACTCGAACTCCATCTTGAGAACACCTGATCGTCGCTCGGAAGTGTTTCAGTAAGTCAAGTCCCATAATGGCGTCAGGGCTATTGGAGGAAAGCAAGAACGTGGTGTCGGTGGTGTTGTTTTCTACGTCAAAGAGAATCGGGGCAGACAAAGGGTTGGTGGAGGGCGTTCCATCGAAACCTGTCGATGTTATGAGTGAGCCAGACAAGGGTGCCCTTGGAATCAGTCGTTTAGATAACGCACTACGTGTTGCGCCAGTGTCTACCAGAAATGGAGACTTGGTACCCAGGACCTTAGCAGTGACATAAGGGCCCTGCTGGTCAACATAGAGCTCGACTGGATCCCTCCCTCGCCCTTGGCTGTCCTATGCGAAGGTGTGAGTGTCGTCATAGTCAGATTGTTGATATTGGTTCTGCCTGGGTCGATCGAACGTATTTGGTCTGCTTGATCTGTCATTAGTCGCGTCATTTGGGGGCCCTCGTTGTTGTCCCTTAGGTCTCGGTCCGTTTGCTACATCCCTGGGGTCTTTGTTTCTGATCATTTCCAGAAGAACTGGGCACTGGGATTTCCAATGGCCAGTCCCTTTGCAGAAAGCGCACTGGTCTTCTCTAAGGTCTGTGCGTCCACTGTAGGAAGTCAGAGTGCGGTCCTGGGGAAATGTAGTCTTAGGGACGTTTGTCTGGTAGTTTCCCCGGTATTGGTCTCGTCCTATAGTCACCCCTTGCAGTTTGGCAATCATCACCCTCTCTTTTAAGTCCTTCTTCTTTTTCTCTGTCGCCCTATCGTTTTCATTTTTCTGATGCTCATAATATTGGGCCATTTGGAGAATCGCTGTAGGTTTGGAGGCTGCCCAACTACTCTCGCTGGCCTGTAGTTTCTGGGAGATTTCCGATGATAGGCCCTTAACATAATTCTGGACAAACAGATGGTGTCCGGTTGCAGTGGTCATGTCCTGGCCGCTGTAATCGGAGAACACCGTTTCAAACCGGGAGAAGTATTCCGATACATCCTCCTGGAGTTTTTGGCGACAGGCTGTTACTATCGACCAGTCCACTTTCTTTTCTGGGATTAGGGTTTTTAATTTCTCTACGATTTTATCTGGGAGGTCTAGAATGGATTTCAAAGGCTTTTGTCCTGGTCCCCGTTGTTTGTCCAGGTCATCGAGTTGAGACCAGGTATGTCCAAACAGCTCAAGGTGGTCGACTTTCCGGATTTGCTTCCACACATCAGCTGGTAGACATAACCCGAAGAACAAGTCGATGTCAGCCAGGGTCATAATCGTTGAGCCCAGGGCTGTACCCAATTCAGTATAGAAGGCAGTGGGGTTTTTACGTAGGTCGGGTAGAGATTTCCGGAATGTCAGTATCTCTTGCCGGTCCCATGGCTGGTAGACCCAGTTGTACACTACCCTTCCCTTCGCCTCTTGGTTGTTTGCATCATCGTGAGTCCCTGTACCCCGAGGAGGAACCCAGTAAGGGGCAGCCTCTCGTATCGGCAACATGGTGTTAGATTGCTCGGTTGGTGGTTCGGTCACTACAGAGGCTGCGGATTTAGCTCCCGGCTTTCGTTCAGTGAGGTGGCGGAAAACCTCAAGCGTACGCGTAAGGAGGTCCGACACATCACACTCGCCCTCATCCCCGATATCGACCTTCCGGTACAGAGTCCTTAGGCTCTCGGGACCTTTGTCTCGATATCGGTCCTCGTATGCATTCAAGATATGATAACACAGTCGTACGGTAAAATGTCGTCTGTGACTCCCTGTATACGAGCTGAACACATCCGTGATGTACTCTTCATCCTCCTTCCTTTCTACCAGTGTCCTTGCTATTTTGTCGATCCCCGCTCGCTCATCTTTGTCTAGTCTGTTTGTTCTTGCAGGGCCAGCCCCTCGAGTCTCATGGTCGTCTATCGTTGTTGTGGATGCGGGTTTTAATACAAGGGGTTCGGCTGGCACAGAGGCCATTGGGGCCGACGCTGTGGCGGTACCTTCGTTTGTACCTGGGGGTGGCGCGTGCTGCGCCAAGGGTTGAGAAGGGGCATATGGAGGGGGCATGTAGATGATAGGAGGACCTAACAGCAGGTCCTCATTGGCTCGTTGTTTCGAGGGTAAATCAGGGTAGAGCATGGAGGGGGTTCTAACCGGACACTGGCTTGGCGTTTCCATTTCTAGTTTCTGTTTAGCTTTCTCTCTTTCCTTTATCTCTTTTTCTAGTTTCTGGGCAGCTAGGTGGGCTGCTTTTCGCAGCTCTTTTTCCAACCTACTCTCAGTTTTCCTTTTACGTTGTTCAGTTTCTTTTCGCCACATGCCGAAGCTGTCAAGCATAGTAGGTGTTGTCTTGTTTTTACCCAGGGCAGTTTCTAGCGTTTTTATTTTATCATCATCGAAGGATCCTATCAGGGGCCACTGACTTTCTTGACCCTTTTTTGTATATTTATGCCATAGTTTACTATAGGCTATAGCGGTCAATCCATGCTTCATGAACATGTCCTTATTAGGGGTGCCTTCCAGTGGGGCTGGATGGTCCATCTCTAATAGGCGGTCCGGGCTAAACAGGCTACTAATCAGTGGGGAGAAGACAGACATGACGGCTCGTAACGAGGGACTAAAAAGTCAGCACTGCCTATCTTATCACTAGGTGCAAAGACTGGACAGAATATTTCTATTCTACGTTGTTTGCAGGCAGTGAATACCTCATGGATCAAAATAACAAAAGACCAATAAATAACAATGGGGAGAATGAGTAGGTCCGCAAAGATCTGCGTTACCTACCCTTTTCACTGTCTGCAAAAAGGGTGGTCTCTTCCCTGTTTGCAGACAGGGAATCTCCAGGAAACAATAGTTTTGCGAACAACAGTTCAGTTTCAAGTGATTATTGAGTGGGGGAGAAAAAATAAGCACGGCTGCTACCCTACCTATCCTCCACTGCTTGCAAAGAGAGAGACCCCGTTGTTTCTCCGTTTGCAGACAGTGAATCTCTAAATAAATAAAAAGAGCAATACTAGTATTTTTAAACAAACAAGCAATCAAGCAATCATTTCGCAACTTGTCGTGATTACACGACCTTACCCGGACCGCATGGACAGTTTCTTGTCTTCCGAATCCAGCGCCCGATCGTCCTCTCTTCTCCGTTATCCTCGCGGCACTCCTGATGGTTCCCAGTCAGGACCGTAGATCACTCGAGAGAGGTCTGTTCGGAACCAGTGAAGTTCGGATGATCGGCTGTCAGACGAGGGTCTATCGGACAGACGCGTTCCCGATCGTTGCAGTCGTTCACTTTGTCGTCAGGACCTCTCCCACTGGATCCATGGGTCGCTGATGGGCCCCACGCTTGGGACGCCAATTGTGGAAAAAAAGGGTGGCACTACCAACCAGAATATAAGATCCTTAAGTATTGCCCGGCGGTGTCGCCTCTTGAACCCACAAAGAAGTTAAACTATTGAAGAGGCAGGCGCTGGAGACTGGAAGGCAGGAAACAAGGTTTTTATTCTCTCCGGAGGAGAACACAACAAAACGGGCAGAAGGTATCGTTCTGAGGTGCTCTAACTGCATCCCTGAGGCCTGGCCTCTTATACACAAGTTTATCTCTTTATTGCATGTAACACATTCTCGTCGATACTTTGATGTACGGAAAGACATCCTCAGAATCCCCCCTTCCCAGCCCGTTCCCACGCAAGGTTACAGTGGAAGTCCCCGCCCCGTTCACAACAGGTGATGATCATCGCGCAGCTGGATATTCCGCCGATTCACGGAGTTTGTGGGGTTCGATCGGATCTCGTAGGGCGGGGGGCTTTGATCAACCCGGGGATCCCTTGCTGGGGGGAAACTTTCTATTGTACGGGGAGGGGCAAGGAACAGTATCGGCAGAGCTGGGTGTCGGCCTGGGAACGAGGAAGACGAACGGGCACACGGGGAAAAAGGGGGTTTGCATCAAAGGGCCGGGGATCATAAATGGGAAGAAGGGAGGTGTCGCGCTGGGAACAGGACGAGGGCCTGGGGCAGAGCAGCGCTGAAGAGGGGTTTTATGATTCGCGGCAGGTGCAGGCAGGGGGGTTGTCAGTATGCGGGGGATGCCGGCGAAGCTAGGAGGGGGAGAGAGGCGCGCTGGCTCTCGGCGGGAGCAGGGAAGCCATGGTGTTCAAAATGGCGGCTGTTTTACGCGCACAAAAAGGTTAAGGAGAGCAAGAGGGCGCCGATAATGTTGACGGTCTCAGTCCAGCTTTCAACATTTGGTGGATTTCCCTTACCACTGGCTCTCGCTGCAGGCGTCCTATTGCTGTTTTGTTTGTTTAAAAATGGATGCACATCGTGTGTTACAAGACGAACTGTCTCGGCTGGGGCTGCTTCACGCCCGGATGCTTGAGTACTATGGAGCTCTCCCTTTTGCTACATTGAGTGCAGCTTATGGATTATCGTTTTGATTTTCCTTCTTTACAAGCGTTCAGCCTGTCTTTCATTGCCTGAGTTGCGACTTCGAATGGGCCCTGGATTTGTGTCTCTGCAATACGGTGTCTCCTGATGCGGATTATAATCAACTTATGAGCCCCTTAGTTGCTCATGAATTGCTTTGTTCTGATGGAGGGATGCAGCGATGCATGGAATACTGGGTCATTGGAATGTGTTCGCAGCGGCACAAGATTTCTTGGCACGCAGCTTCCTTGAAAACCCACCGAGTTGCCCTCTGATGGTGCTAGAGGCTCCGGTAATTGAGGAACATGTTTGTTCTTTCCCTTTACTAAATTGGATGGCAGAATTATTTTCTGATGAGAACAGTGACTTCTTATTGGAGGCTGTTGCTGCATACTTTGCATATTCATTATTAGGATGAAATGTGTCTCCTATCTTGCATCCTTGACCGACACCCACTTTTGGACAATCGGATTTATTTTTTATACAGTTCAGTTCATAAAGCTTTATTCGGAACATTAAAAACATGTCCATAAAAGCACAAAAATGTTTTGGTCCAGGCCTATTGACTTTATCAAGGTCCTCAATCAACATTAAAAAAAAAATTATTTTCTTCCATTTACTATATTTGTGTATTATTGCCCGAATTGGAGACTTGTGTTCATACTATCGATTTTGAACTCTGCATTCCTAAATTGGCCCTTTACATTATCCTAAACGTGCACGGATCAAAGGGAGGGTGTCATGTGGTTAGGCCTAGCCTTCACGCTGTGTTATATTAGCATGAGCTTGTTAGAGGTTTAAACGCCATTTTCCTTTCCTGCAGCCTCTGCACACGGCACATTTTGTTATTAAAGCTTTTGCCCTAGTAGAATACTTTGCTTCACACAAGAATACTGTGTTTGCTTATAATATCAGCTTTGCTTGTTAAGCTATGTCTGTACAGTGAGTGCTGAGGCCTTCAAGGTTATTTAATCACAGCGTTTGTTGTTCAGTTTGATCAGCGCCCGGTCTAGACATAATATATGTGCAGCTGTGGCCAACTCTGGGTTTAAGCCGGTTCAAGAATGCACTGTGCAGAGCACACACACACACTTTGATGAATATTCGCATGCAGAGAGTTGGTGCAGAAGAGATGTGATCCATTTCTACTAAGACCAGAGGTATGGGCCCGCCCCTCTAAACCCAAAGAGACCTTCTGTAGATATAATATAATATACTAGCAAGGGAGGGTAAACTGAGGTTCTATTTAGACCTTTTCCCTTTAGCATTTTAACATGCTTTCACCCTTTGTATTTTATGGAATCGTAACTATGGTGATAACCTTGTTTCTTATATTATGCTTGCTTGTATTAGCTAAGATACTGCGCTTGAGAACACTGCATTAGAAATAAACATTTCAAACTTGCACGTGTCTTCATTCACTCCTCGTTTTGGACTGGTATGATAGTATAACGAAAGAGTGTTCATGTGTTCCACGTTACCTGAGGTGTTCTAAGTCCATGTTCTGGGTTGTCTAAACATTGGGAGTTTGTAAGAATCAATGAGACACTGATTGCTAGTCTGGTAGGGGATTTTGGGTACTGAGGTGAGTTTTGGCACACCCTAATTCACTAAGGTTCCAAGTCTCTATGCACAGTTCTGTGTGAGAGCAGGATCCCTGCGACAATACATACATCTGTTTCTGCACTTATCTTAAGCATCTATGAGCCCCTCGCCTATAGTAAGCACTGTGCCATTCATGCAGCAATACGTTTATATGTGCATAGATACATCTGTCCCAGAACCAATCCTAAGCATTTATCAGCCCACCGTCTATCATAAGTACTGGTCCTTGTATTCTTTCATCCTTCCATCCATCCATCCATTGATACATCCATCCATGTATGTATCCATTGATGCATCTGGCAATGCATCCATTCGCCCTTTTTTCAACTATACGTTCTTATTTCCGTGCATCCTCTGCCCCAATCCTAAATACGACGTATTATCCTAAATACGACGTATTATACTGATCCACCCAGCCTCTTAAGGCTGGGTGGATCAGTATAATTGACAGCCAGATGTTTCTTATAAAGAACAACAAAGATTTGAGGTGCTCTCTGTGGAGCATACTTCACCATCCTTCTCTGGTGGTGTTTTAAACAAAGGGACATCTAGCGAAAGAAATGTAAAGGAGCTTTTCAGTGTAAGACATTAATTTAGAAACATAACGTTTTGTCGAGTTGTATATAGGTACACTGTTTTAAATTTGCTGTGACTGACAGATACTGAATACCTGTAGTTCTTACATTTGAGAAAGTATACCAGAGAGCTAATTTGGGGTGGTGAGAACATGCAGTTCTAAATTTCCATGTGAAGCACAGTATAGGAATACAAAAGTAATTGCATAGCTTTTATGTTCATATTAAAGAGGGGGTGTGAGAACTAAGTGAGCCAGGCAAAGCGTATGTTTTCGTAGCACTAAAACAAGACAGTGTGTAAGGTCAGAGCAGGGCCGTGCTGGAGTTGCCTCCTTGAGGTCGTTTCCGGAGGCGCAACCAGAGCGAAATTTCTGGGGAGCCTAATTCTTTCAGCAATAGGTAGAGTGGGGATGTAGGGGTTGTAAAAAGGGGTGAAAAAGACAAGAGTCTCATTTACAAAAAAATGATGTTTTGAAGATCTATGAAGTACTCGGGTGCAGCTCCGTGTGTGCGCCAGGGTAGCTGTCTCAGAGAGTCCGGGGCCATGGGCGTTGTGCGCCTGGTGGTCTGTCTGCTAATCACTCCATGATGATGTTGTTTCTGCGTTGCAAAAAGATAAGAGAAATCCTGAGAGAAAATGGCTCTCTTTAAAGGATTTCCCTTCTCCTACAATGCGAGTCACCTGGCATGATGTCTGCAATTCTAAGTAGTGAGCAATGTGAATGCTCACACAATCTCACTGCAGTGCAATAAAGAAGGAAAAAAAATTGATTACCTTTGTGAGGCCCGAAAATAGAGCCCTATAAAGACCCGTTTTGAGGCCCCCAAGTGCTGGTGGTCAGACCCCCCACAGACACCCCCCAACCTTAAAACTGTAGGTGCAGTGTTATGTTTGCGAAGTTGTAGATAAAATTGTTAGTCTAATAATAGAAATTGTTGTGTGTGCTGTTTGGTTGATAATATCATCCTAAGATTACAATTTTTTAAAATACTATCCATAAATTCGTCTGTGGTGGGTTGCGGAGAAAGTGCTGTGGGGTGGTGGGGTGCGGCGGAGAGGTGAATAGTATGATACAGTGCAGTTACATATAAATTGTAAACGTGTATGTAAATATTTAAATAAATATTTGCTGTATGTTCTATGGCACTACTTGTCATCCTAGTGCTCCTCTGTCGTGCTCCATCACGTTGCAGTACTGGGTCTGGAAGTCGTTAGTGAAAGTTTTGTAATTGTATGTTATTATTTTAACATAGTGAACAAATGTGAAAAATAATTGAATCTATTTTTTGCTTTTCAGAAAATTATTTTGTTTGGATTAAAATTTGAAAATGCCTAGAAGTGAAAGAAAAGAGAAGAAAAATATATATTTGAGTTAAAGAAAACATCTTCAATTAGAAAAAATTGTGATTAGTACAGAAACAGTTAGTTCTACTAAAAGTAGAAGACAATTTTTGAAAAAAATATTACGAACATATAATAAAAAAAGATCACACAAAGCAAAAAGAAGAATTTTTCAAGTAAGGTGAAGCAGAGTTCAATTTCAAATACCAAGAAATAGTATCTGCTACTCGGAGACTAAGCAATTTCAAGAAATTCATCAGAGACTTTTTCTATCTAGAGTGATTCAGAATTTAATGAAAACATGCTGCAAATTTGAAAGGTAGTGTTGCAATTCAAAGAGAAGCAGGCGTATTGAAAATATAGTGGATACTGCATTTAATTTAAAACAGAAGTTATTCATTCTGATTTTAAAGAGAATGAAACTGTTGGATAAAATAGTCAAAGTGTTGAAAGACAAAAGTAGAAAAAAGAGACTTGTGAACAGAACCAACCTTTGTAAAATCTTTAGTGGACATTGGAGACATACTTCTACTACTGAACCTTTTTATTAATGAGGAAAGTTACTTCCAGGAAAATAGTTTATCATTTGCAGTTGATACTGGAGGTCGTTGCTACGAAGTTCAGGATGGTTGTCCCCTTCCAAAGGAGGAAATGGTTGGTAAAAGTGCAGAAGAGGTAATAGCTAAAGAAGTGCATGGGAAACATCCACAAGCTCAGTGTATAAGTGGAGTTGTAGTAGTATTTGTAGTATTCAACAGGAATCCATTGATATAATGCAAAATTTGCTACAAGAATATACTCAGAAAAGTATTAAACAGAAGTTCAAGTTGTTACAAGGACTAGATCCATGTGATGTAAGAAAATATACTGAGAAGTATGGGCATTCTCTGGCTTGTCTTTCAAGAAAAGTTTATAAAAGTCTTTTTCATCATTTGAGGATGCTAGCAGTACACCATTCAGAAATGCGGAGGTTTTTAAGGAAATAGTACTATGTAAAAAGTCCTGCATTATTTTTAAGTGAACTGAATACAAGTCTTTTATATGGTTCTTTATCAGATGTTCAAAAAAGTGTGATGATATTGAAATGCAATATTTTGGTTCATAAGAGCAGTTCATAGGAAGTGAAAGTTTGACAATTACAGATGTTGGAGGAGATGATAAAGTGATTAGCACTGATCAGTTTGAAGAAGAAATTGGAAAGTTTAATGCAGTGTGCTCTGAAATACCAAACTATGGGGTCAATTAGGATGGTGGACGGATCGCCACCGCCATGCAGACGGTGCCGATCCGTCCACCATCCTTGCCCGTCCGCCACCTATACCCCCTGCCATATTACAATGGCGGGGGGACCGTGGCGGACAGGAAGACCATCCGCCGCTTTTCCGCCGCGGTCGCCTTGCGACCGTGGCGGAAAAGCTCTAATATGGTTGCGGTGTCTATCAGACACCGCCAGCCATATTAGGATGTGCTGGGGGCTATGCCTTTCCGTGGCAGCAATGCCGCCACGAAAAGGCATACGGTCCGTGCATTGGGGGCCCGTTGCGGGCCCCTAGGGTGAAGTGGGTGGTGGGGGGTGCACATGGGGGTTACCTATGGTACCCCCCTGCAGTTGCATGCACAATGCGGCAGGCACCGCGCGGTGCCTGCTGCTTTGTGCATGCAAATGCACAGCATGCATTTTTAACTTTGCGGCGGGTGCAGCTTAAAGCAGCACCCGCCGCAATGTTAAATATACGGGATGTGACCGCCAGGGTGGCGGTCACATCCTAATTCCAATGGAGAGAATGCCGCTGCCCCTGCGGACGGACGCAGGCCATCATAATCGACCCCTAGGTTTGTGTCTGTTGTCGATGTACTCATTTTAAAAGTCAAAGTAGGACTGTTGATTTGTATTTGAAAATTGAAAAGGATAACAATGGTAAGTGGGAAGAATTTGCAACTTACTTGTTTGTTGAAGGTCGATTTGAGTTAGGTAGTGATCAACGTATATGTAAATATTGCTACAACAAATTAGAAGAGAACAAAATGCCTGCTAGAGCAGTACATAGTAACTTAGAATTAGTAGTTATTCCAGAGGAGATTGCCAAATTGAATACATATGAGTCGGTTCTAATTCAATCTGTTCATCCTTTTCAAACCATAATTCAGATGGAGACTAAAACAGGTAAACTGCCACCAACAGACTTGCAAAGAGGGCTGAAAGGAAGAGTGGTGTACTTACCTTTGGATTTTAAGAAAAACATTGAAACTATTGCTTGAGAGAAAGAGGAAAATGAGGCAGTAGGTATTTTAGTAAATGGTGTACCAACAAAGAGTCTGAAAATATGACAAGAATTTGTGGATGTTAATAAAATTGAAAAGGCTACCTTATATCTTATAGAGAACACTATTTATTATAAAAATGTAAATGTGGATGAACAGATAATAAGCTTAGAAGATGAATCTGAAATTTCAAGCGGTCAAATAGAGAAAGTGGACAAGTCAAGGACTGAAGAGATATATGAACATTATACACTATGTCCTTTGCATTCAAAAGAAGTGATAGGAAGTAGCATTGAGTTATTTCAAGTGAAAAAAGCACAGGGAACTCCAATGAGTAAGTATGGGCGTAAAATCCGTTCCGCTTGCGGAATTTGCGGATTTTCGGCAAATTCGCGATTCGCGAATTCTCGCGAATTTGCCGAAAATTCCCAAATTCACACGCAGCGGATTTTTTTGCTTGGTCGCGCTTGACAAATACAATATTGCGGCGCGCGGCGATCACTTACCGTCATTCAGCGTTTAAAGAGTTGTTTTTCTCCATGTTTGTGTGTGCTGCGCCATTTTGGATCTTGCTGCGTGATCCCGCGGGAGTTTGTCGACCGCGATTACATCGCGGCCCGCCACCTTGCACAGTGAGAGTTTGTCAACGCGAGTACGTCATAAAGGCCCGTGATCACGCATCGCGGGAGTAAACGATTGCGAACATGTAGATGCGACGGGCAGCAACAATCTCGCGCTCGCGAAATTGCAAAATTTGCAATTCTGCACAAAAAATCCACCAGCAGGCAGCATAAACCTTCTGAAAATGATGATTTTTATCAGAATAACTCCTCAGGTTGACATTTGCCTGCACTTTTTTTTGCAAGGAGTCCATTTGGGGGGGGGGGTGGGAGGAAGGAAGTGCCCCACAGTCTCCAACTTCCTGTTCCTGTCCAGCAGGCTCCTCCCAGTGCTTTGTTCATGTCCTATCATCAACAACCACAGAGGCAACCCACCAACCTGAACCAGGGGCAGACAATAAATATTCCAAACAATAGTTCAGGAGACCAATAACAGATCACAATTATGCGATTAATCAATTGTAAACAAATTTCACTTCAAAGCAGAAAGAAGGAAAAAAACAGAAAAAAGGGGGAGTGAAGAAAGGGAAGGGAGACATAAATCAATGCTGTCAACTAAGGATTAAAAGATATATCACAAATTTATTATCAATAGTGCACTCAAACAATATACTTGTTGGTTTATACAGAAATAAAAAACATATAAAAGAAACCAAACATGTGGCAAACCGTAATTATGTTATGGGAAAAAGGGTACAGCATATACAACATTTATGTGTCCACTAAAATTTATAAGCCACAGGTGCGTCGACGGCGTTTCAACCACAGTCAGAAGTTTGCGGTCATCTTCAGGACAAAAACATTTCAATGAGCCTGTTATAATAGATTTGGCGCAGGTCGCAAGGATCCTGCTGCCACGGCCTTTCGATTTCTCCGTGGCAGCAGGATCCTTGCGACCTGCGCCCAATCTATTATAACAGGCTCATTATTGATTAGCCCTTGATGGAGGATTGAAAATCCGTTTTTTCTCCTGACTACATTCCAGCTGAATAACTTCAGTCTTAATTGACCTGTACGGAATACGGAATGGGAATTGCCCTTGTATAAACCAAAATTGGAAACCTTTTTGGGTGTATATATATACAATATACGAATGTGACTGTTCCTGCCTGGAATCTAAATAAACTTTGACGCTCAATGAAATGTTTTTGTCCTGAAGATGACCGCAAACTTCTGACTGTGGTTGAAACGCCGTCGACGCACCTGTGGCTTATAAATTTTAGTGGACACATAAATGTTGTATATGCTGTACCCTTTTTCCCATAACATAATTACGGTTTGCCACATGTTTGGTTTCTTTTATATGTTTTTTATTTCTGTATAAACCAACAAGTATATTGCTTGAGCGCACTATTTATAATAAATTTGTGATATATCTTTTAATCTTTAGTTGACAGCATTGACTTATGTCTCCCTTCCCTTTCTTCACTCCCCCTTTTTTCTGTTTTTTTCCTTCTTTCTGCTTTGAAGTGAAATTTGTTTATAATTGATTAATCGCATAATTGTGATCTGTTATTGGTCTCCTGAACTATTGTTTGGAATATTTATTGTTCATGTCCTAGTCACTTTGATTTGGATCTTGACCTGGAAGGATTACTTTTTGTGGATGCTGCTGGATATTTGGATTTGAGGCCTTTTTGACTTTCTTTGGATCACTTTTGGATTAGAAATTTCACAAGTAAGTTGATGTTGTTTGTTTGGGGCATTGCAACTTCAATTTTGGAACTTTTTCAGAACATTAAATAAAATATATTGTGGGTAGCCACAGTATCCAGTAGGACCAGGGTTAGTTATGGGTGCATGATACAACTGTTTTGTTGAATTTCAACATCATTTAGGGCATGGATGGCATTGGATTGGGGTGATTTCTGTGTGTTTTTCGATTTTTTGGCTGTTGTTGGGGCCTTTTGCCCAGGGGTACTCAGTGGTGCATGGACTGAGTCTTTCTGTGGGGTCTCTTTAATGTAAACATCATGGAGGGCATGGATGGCATTGGATTGTGGTGATTTTTGTGTGTTTTTCGACTTTTTGGGGTGGTGTTGGGGCCTGTCCATGTGGGTGGGGGCCATTTTGAGGCCTGGTCCAGGCAGGGCCTGGCCATGTGGGTGGGGGTCTAGGGGCCATTTTGAAGCCAGACAGTGTGCTTTGTTGTGCCATAGGCCTGCACCCAGTCTGCCATGCTTTCATCCATTATGCCCAGGGGTACTCAGTGGTGCATGGACCGAGTCTTTCTGTGGGGTGTCTTGAATTTCAACATGATTGAGGGCATGGATGGCATTGGATTGTGGTGATTTTTGTGTTGTTTTCAATTTTTTGGCTGTTGTTGGGGCCTTTTGCCCAGGGGTTCTCAGTGGTGCATGGACTGAGCCTTTCTGTGGGGTCTCTTTAATGTAAACATCTTGGAGGGCATGGATGGCATTGGATTGTGGTGATTTTTGTGTGTTTTTTGACTTTTTGGGTTGGTCTTGGGGCCTCTCCATGTGGGTGGGGGCAATTTTGAGGCCTGGTCCAGGCAGGGCCTGGCCATGTGGGTGGGGGTCTAGGGGCCATTTTGAAGCCAGGCAGTGTGCTTTGTTTTGCCATAGGCCTGCACCAAGTCTGCCATGGTTTCATCCGTTATGCCCAGGGGTACTCAGCGGTGCATGGACCGAGTCTTTCTGTGGGGTGTCTTGAATTTCAACATGATTGAGGGAATGGATGGCATTGGATTGTGGTGATGTTTGTGTGTTTTTTTATTTTTTGGCTGTTTTGGGGCCTTTTGCCCAGGGGTACTCAGTGGTGCATGGACTGAGCCTTTCTGTGGGGTCTCTTTAATGTAAACATCATGGAGGGCATGGATGGCATTGGATTGTGGTGATTGTTGTGTGTTTTTCGACTTTTTGGGGTGGTGTTGGGGCCTGTCCATGTGGGTGGGGGCCATTTTGAGGCCTGGTCCAGGCAGGGCCTGGCCATGTGGGTGGGGGTCTAGGGGCCATTTTGAAGCCAGGTAGTGTGCTTTGTTGGGCCAAAGGCCTGCACCCAGTCTGCCATGCTTTCATCCATTATGCCCAGGGGTACTCAGTGGTGCATGGACCGAGTCTTTCTGTGGGGTGTCTTGAATTTCAACATGATTGAGGGCATGGATGACATTGGATTGTGGTGATTTTTGTGTGTTTTTCGATTTTTTGGCTGTTGTTGGGTCCTTTTGCCCGGGGGTATTCAGTGGTGCATGGACTGAGTCTTTCTGTGGGGTCTCTTTAATGTAAACATCATGGAGGGCATGGGTGGCATTGGATTGTGGTGATTTTTGTGTCTTTTCGACTTTTTGGGGTGGTGTTGGGGCCTGTCCATGTGGGTGGGGGCCATTTTGAGGCCTGGTCCAGGCAGGGCCTGGCCATGTGGGTGGGTGTCTAGGGGCCAGTTTGAAGCCAGGCAGTGTGCTTTGTTGTGCCATAGGCCTGCACCCAGTCTGCCATGGTTTCATCCATTATGCCCAGGGGTACTCAGTGGTGCATGGACCGAGTCTTTCTGTGGGGTGTCTTGAATTTCAACATGATTGAGGGCATGGATGGCATTGGATTGTGGTGATGTTTGTGTGTTTTTCAATTTTTTGGCTGTTGTTGGGGCCTTTTGCCCAGGGGTACTCAGTGGTGCATGGACTGAGCCTTTCTGTGGGGTCTCTTTAATGTAAACATCATGGAGGGCATGGATGGCATTGGATTGTGGTGATTGTTGTGTGTTTTTCGACTTTTTGGGGTGGTGTTGGGGCCTGTCCATGTGGGTGGGGGCCATTTTGAGGCCTGGTCCAGGCAGGGCCTGGCCATGTGGGTGGGGGTCTAGGGGCCATTTTGAAGCCAGGTAGTGTGCTTTGTTGGGCCAAAGGCCTGCACCCAGTCTGCCATGCTTTCATCCATTATGCCCAGGGGTACTCAGTGGTGCATGGACCGAGTCTTTCTGTGGGGTGTCTTGAATTTCAACATGATTGAGGGCATGGATGACATTGGATTGTGGTGATTTTTGTGTGTTTTTCGATTTTTTGGCTGTTGTTGGGTCCTTTTGCCCGGGGGTATTCAGTGGTGCATGGACTGAGTCTTTCTGTGGGGTCTCTTTAATGTAAACATCATGGAGGGCATGGGTGGCATTGGATTGTGGTGATTTTTGTGTCTTTTCGACTTTTTGGGGTGGTGTTGGGGCCTGTCCATGTGGGTGGGGGCCATTTTGAGGCCTGGTCCAGGCAGGGCCTGGCCATGTGGGTGGGTGTCTAGGGGCCAGTTTGAAGCCAGGCAGTGTGCTTTGTTGTGCCATAGGCCTGCACCCAGTCTGCCATGGTTTCATCCATTATGCCCAGGGGTACTCAGTGGTGCATGGACCGAGTCTTTCTGTGGGGTGTCTTGAATTTCAACATGATTGAGGGCATGGATGGCATTGGATTGTGGTGATGTTTGTGTGTTTTTCAATTTTTTGGCTGTTGTTGGGGCCTTTTGCCCAGGGGTACTCAGTGGTGCATGGACTGAGCCTTTCTGTGGGGTCTCTTTAATGTAAACATCATGGAGGGCATGGATGGCATTGGATTGTGGTGATTGTCGTGTGTTTTTCGACTTTTTGGGGTGGTGTTGGGGCCTGTCCATGTGGGTGGGGGCCATTTTGAGGCCTGGTCCAGGCAGGGCCTGGCCATGTGGGTGGGGGTCTAGGGGCCATTTTGAAGCCAGGTAGTGTGCTTTGTTGGGCCAAAGGCCTGCACCCAGTCTGCCATGCTTTCATCCATTATGCCCAGGGGTACTCAGTGGTGCATGGACCGAGTCTTTCTGTGGGGTGTCTTGAATTTCAACATGATTGAGGGCATGGATAGCATTGGATTGTGGTGATTTTTGTGTGTTTTTCGATTTTTTGGCTGTTGTTGGGGCCTTTTGCCCAGGGGTACTCAGTGGTGCATAGACTGAGTCTTTCTGTGGGGTCTCTTTAATGTAAACATCATGGAGGGCATGGATGGCATTGGATTGTGGTGATTTTAGTGTGTTTTTTGACTTTTTGGGGTGGTGTTGGGTCCTGTCCATGTGGGTGGGGGCCATTTTGAGGCCTGGTCAAGGCAGAGCCTGGCCATGTGGGTGGGGGTCTAGGGGCCATTTTGAAGCCAGGCAGTGTGCTTTGTTGTGCCATAGGCCTGCACCCAGTCTGCCATGCTTTCATCCATTCTGCCCAGGGGTACTCAGTGGTGCATGGACCGAGTCTTTCTCTGGGGTGTCTTGAATTGCAACTTGATTGAGGGCATGGATGGCATTGGATTGTGGTGATTTGTGTGTGTTTTTCGATTTTTTGGCTGTTGTTGGGTCCTTTTGCCCAGGGGTATTCAGTGGTGCATGGACTGAGTCTTTCTGTGGGGTCTCTTTAATGTAAACAACATGGAGGGCATGGATGGCATTGGATTGTGGTGATTTTTGTGTGTTTTCGACTTTTTGGGGTGGTGTTGGGGCCTGTTCATGTGGGTGGGGGCCATTTTGAGGCCTGGCCCAGGCAGGGCCTGGCCATGTAGGTGGGGGTTTAGGGGTCATTTTGAAGGCAGGCAGTGTGCTTTGTTGTGCCATAGGCCTGCACCCAGTCTGCCATGCTTTCATCCATTATGCCCAGGGGTACTCAGTGGTGCCTGGACCGAGTCTTTCTCTGGGGTGTCTTGAATTTCAACATGATTGAGGGCTTGATTTGCATTGGAATGTGGTGATTTTTGTGTGTTTTTCGATTTTTTGGCTGTTGTTGGGGCCTTTTGCCCTGGGGTATTCGGTGGTACATGGACTGAGTCTTTCTGTGGGGTCTCTTTAATGTAACCATCATGGAGGGCATGGAGGGCATTGGATTGTGGTGATTTTAGTGTGTTTTTTGACTTTTTGGGGTGGTGTTGGGGCCTGTCCATGTGGGTGGGGGCCATTTTGAGGCCTGGTCAAGGCAGAGCCTGGCCATGTGGGTGGGGGTCTAGGGGCCATTTTGAAGCCAGGCAGTGTGCTTTGTTGTGCCATAGGCCTGCACCCAGTCTGCCATGCTTTCGTCCATTATGACCAGGGGTACTCAGTGGTGCATGGACCGAGTCTTTCTCTGGCGTGTCTTGAATTTCAACATGATTGAGGGCATGGATGGCATTGGATTGTGGTGATTTTTGTGTGTTTTTCGATTTTTTGGCTGTTGTTGGGGCCTTTTGCCCAGGCGTATTCAGTAGTGCATGGACTGAGTCTTTCTGTGGGGTCTCTTTAATGTAAACATCATGGAGGGCATGGATGGCATTGGATTGTGGTGATTTTTGTGTGTTTTCGACTTTTTGGGGTGGTGTTGGGGCCTGTCCATGTGGGTGGGGGCCATTTTGAGGCCTGGCCCAGGCAGGGCCTGGCCATGTGGGTGGGGGTTTAGGGGTCATTTTGAAGCCAGGCAGTGTGCTTTGTTGTGCCATAGGCCTGCACCCAGTCTGCCATGCTTTCATCCATTATGCCCAGGGGTACTCAGTGGTGCCTGGACCGAGTCTTTCTCTGGGGTCTCTTGAATTTCAATATGATTGAGGGCATGATTTGCATTGGATTGTGGTGATTTTTGTGTGTTTTTTTATTTTTTGGCTGTTGTTGGGGCCTTTTGCCCTGGGGTATTCGGTGGTACATGGACTGAGCCTTTCTGTGGGGTCTCTTTAATGTAACCATCATGGAGGGCATGGAGGGCATTGGATTGTGGTGATTTTAGTGTGTTTTTTGACTTTTTGGGGTGGTGTTGGGGCCTGTCCATGTGGGTGGGGGCCATTTTGAGGCCTGGTCAAGGCAGAGCCTGGCCATGTGGGTGGGGGTCTAGGGGCCATTTTGAAGCCAGGCAGTGTGCTTTGTTGTGCCATAGGCCTGCACCCAGTCTGCCATGCTTTCGTCCATTATGACCAGGGGTACTCAGTGGTGCATGGACCGAGTCTTTCTCTGGCGTGTCTTGAATTTCAACATGATTGAGGGCATGGATGGCATTGGATTGTGGTGATTTTTGTGTGTTTTTCGATTTTTTGGCTGTTGTTGGGGTCTTTTGCCCAGGGGTATTCAGTAGTGCATGGACTGAGTCTTTCTGTGGGGTCTCTTTAATGTAAACATCATGGAGGGCATGGATGGCATTGGATTGTGGTGATTGTTGTGTGTTTTTCGTCTTTTTGGGGTGGTGTTGGGGCCTGTCCATGTGGGTGGGGGCCATTTTGAGGCTTGGTCCAGGCAGGGCCTGGCCATGTGGGTGGGGGTCTAGGGGGCATTTTGAAGCCAGGTAGTGTGCTTTGTTGGGCCATAGGCCTGCACCCAGTCTGCCATGCTTTCATCCATTATGCCCAGGGGTACTCAGTGGTGCATGGACCGAGTCTTTCTGTGGGGTGTCTTGAATTTCAACATGATTGAGGACATGGATGGCATTGGATTGTGGTGATTTTTGTGTGTTTTTCGACTTTTTAGGGTGTTGTTGGGGCTCAGTCCATGTGGGTGGGGACCATTTTGAGGCCTGGTTCAGGCAATGCCTGGCCATGTGGGTTGGGGTCTAGGGGCCATTTTGAAGCCAGGCAGTGTGCTTTGTTGTGCCATAGGCCTGCACCCAGCTTACTTGCAAACTATTAATTGAAGCGCTACATATGCAACATTTATTTAACTGATGTTCCTCTGGCTTTGTTTGCTTTTAGGTGCAGAAAGACGAATCATCAGCCTCATCGTTCCTCATCAGTGCCAGGAAGAAGTCCTGCTGCGGTGTGTGCAGCACAACGTCACGTGTGGCCACAGACAACTCTGCAACTTGTGCAACTGCGGCCTGCTGTTCTGACATCTGAAGAACATGGCCCCAAACAAAGTTGCCCGTAGCTCCTCTAGCAAGAAAGTTGCCAGTAAGGAGTAGAAGAAGCAAGTGGCGCCACTTACCAAGGAGACTGGTGTGCCGACCGCCACATTTTGTGGGAAAAAAAAGTACGCCTGCAGCAGCAGCGGGCTCTGCTGGGGACCAAGCTGGGAGCAGTACCTCCGCTCCATTGGGCTCAGTGCCACCACCACCACGCCAACTTAGGTCCAAGCCCTTGAGTGCTGCAGAGGCAGCCAGTATAGATGTTCAATCACCATCGACTAGTGATATTGGCCTATCGCAAGAAAGTAGCAGCATCCCTCAATCAACACAGGTTGTTGTAACTCATCTGACGAGTGTTCAACAACCACAGCCGCAACAACAACCACATGTTCTGCAAGTACAAGCCCAAGTACATGTGGAAGGAGAGGCGGCGCAAGGAGAGGTGCAAGCAGAGGTGCATGGAGCGGCACAAGTGCCCACAATAGTTGTTCTTCCCGAAGTAGGGGCACATCAGGAAATCGACATTCAAGCCGAGGTATCATCTGAGGAAGCCACTCCTCCTGATGATTCATTGTCTTCCAGATCCCCAGCAAGGAAAAGATCAAGGATGGTGTCTACATCTTCTTCAAGCCCCCTTCCTTCTGATGATATGGATCAAAATTGGGAACCACCAGTGCTGTCTGAGAGTGAGGCACACCATGATCTGACAAAGGTAGCTAAGCATAAAAGGAAGGTCCCCGAAAGTCTCATAGTTATGGAGTGTGATGATGATGCTGAACAAGAAGTGGCGTATACTCCTGCTGATGAAGACTCTCACGACGACGACACAGTCATCATAGACGTCACTCCAGCCTCAGCGGGAATGCAGCAAACAGACATTTTTACCCTATCCCGAAATGCTGCTGAGCGTGATGTTGGCGACGTGGCAATGGGACCACCACCAATGCAGTTAACTATTACACCAACACCAGCTACAGCTTCCATATTTTCTCGCCAGAAGGGACCTCCATCCACCTCGACCTCCATTTCCTCAATTAGTGGTGCTGTACGTGCACAACGTAGTAAATTTCGGCAACACACATCTTCCACTTCATCTGGCATTAGCATTCCCAGTATCGCCTCCTCCGCCCCCCACAGACATTTGAAGTCCGCGGTTTGGAACTTCTTTAGTGTTATCCCAACAAGGGAAAACATAGCCATTTGTACTATTTGTAAGGTTCGAGTTAGTCGTGGTAAGCTTGGTACCAACTATGGTACCGGAGGCCAGAGAGGTCATCTTGATAGACAGCACACTGTCAAATGGCATGCGCACCTAAGGGAGATCAAGGCAGCCCGAATTGCAAGTCAACAAATTGTATCCGTTGATGTTTCATCTGATGATGACGAGGAGGAAGAAGCGTCAAACATTTCTTCAGTTACATCCAGTACCCCTGTCAGCAGCACACCCCCTGCAAGATATATGAGCCACACTAAGAGTGTGGGAGAGAGTGAGACACCAATGCGAAAAAGTTAATCATCACTGAGCGTAACTGGGTCGAAGAAGTCATCATCATCCCGTAAAATCGTCCAGCCCACCATTAGAAGCATGTTGTTTTCAGATGCGCCATTTGAACGCAACCACCCAACGGCGCGTCTGTATAACACTAAGCTGGCTAAAATGCTAGCGCTGGACCTTCTCCCTTTTTCTTTTGTGGAAGGGATGGGTTTTCTTCAAATGGTGGCAACTCTATTACCTAAATGGAAGGTTCCTTGCCGGTTCTATTTTGCCAGAGTTGCGGTTCCAGCACTACATGAAGATGTGCTGGAGGTGATTGGGGCAGCTTTGCAGAAGAGTGCTGTTCACACTATACATCTGACAGACATGTGGACCAGTTGCCAAGCCCTTGATTACATGTGCATCACTGCACACTGGGTCTCTTTTTCAGGGGTTAAATCAAAGCTAAACGCAGGTGTTGACACGGACAAAGTTTATAAAGCTGCTCGGAAACAAGCAACAGTAGCCATGATTGACATGGAGAAAACTCATACAGCAGAAAACATTTTGCATGAGTTGAACACAAAGGTCTTTCAATGGCTGTCCCCAAGAAAACGCAGGATTGGTTATGTTTCCACGGATAATGGCGCCAATGTAGTTAAGGCCATGGATAAGGGTAACTATTTCAGAGTGCCATGTTTGGTGCACTGTATAAACCTGGTTGTTAAAAAATTATTTCGTAAAGAAAGTCCAGTCTACGAGTTACTGACCACCTGCCGAAGAATGTGCACACATTTCAACCATTCTTTTAAGGCCCGGAAGCAGCTGAGGTGCCTGCAACATGAACGTAAAGTGCCAGTGAAAGCACTCATCCAGGAGGTGGTAACACGTTGGAACTCAACCTTCTACATGCTTGAGCGTCTGTATGAGCAGTATGCGGTAGTCGATCAGTATTTCTTTAAACTGGGTACACCTATGATAGACCTGAGGATACAGGTGGAGCAATGGGAGCTAGTTAAAAGCCTGACAGACATGCTTCGTCCTTTTGAGGTCTTCACGCGTGCAGTCAGCAGAGAGGACTGTAATTTGGGAAAAGCTATCCCATTGTTGTGCATGCTAGAGCACCAACTGAAGGCGTTGTCTTCTACGTTTCAAAAAGATGGAAAGCAAGAAGCATTTAAGTTGGCGGAGAAGTTATTACAGCACCTACTTCGCGATGAACGTCTTGAAAAGATCCACCAGAACAGCATTAAATTTCTGCTACTATTCTGCATCCACGGTACAAAAAGGCAGTGGCAGGCAGAGTATTCTTTCCTTTTGATGACGCAGATGTTACAAAGTACAAACATTGGCTAGCTGTGTCAGCCACTCGGTTTGAAAGAGAACGGCAGGAAATTGAAGGAAAAGGCAGTGAATCAGCATCAGCAGGCCATCCGGAGTCAAAAAATACACTTCTGCATCTGTGGCTGTGGCAGAAGTGAGTGATTTTCCCTCTCAGCCGTTAACGACACCAGCAACCGTATCATCTGCACCAGACACAACAGTAATATTGTGTGAAGAAGAGGATTGGCTAACTCAGCTTGGGTTTGCTTCTCAAAAGGTCCCAGAAAAAAGTAAGCAAAGTGGAGGAACCTTGGAGAACCTTGAGTCGATGGTGCAGGCCTATCTGAATGACTCAACAGAGGTCTATGTTCATCATGACCCATTGGCGTATTGGCATGGGAAAAGAGATGTATGGCCAGAGATCACCAACCTGGCTATAAATTACTTGCCTTGCCCACTCGCAAGCGTGTCTTCTGAACGTATTTTCAGTGCTGCTGGTGGCATTGTAACTTCCAAAAGGACCCGCCTCTGTCCCAAAAATGTGGAGAGGTTAACAATGATCAAGATGAATCAGCACTTCATACCACCAGATTACAAAATACGAGAATGCACGCAGGAAGAAGACGAGGAGGACACCAACTTAGATGAGGGAAGTTCTTCTCTGTTAACTGACCTACTCCCGTCTGAATTCGCAGAGTTTGAGGACGAGCTCTTCTTCCCTGACACCGAGCCCTGAAAATGAGTCAATGAATCACTAACTTTCTTTTTCGTCCTTATTCACTTTTATTCCTGTGTGTCTGTCTTTCTTTGTTTTGCAAAATCTATATGAAAAAAACTTTAATCACAAAAACAAGCCCATCAGCAGAACTGTCTTCACTTATTTGCTTATTGATTTGAAGGTGCCGCAGTCTGCATTCCTCAGGTTCACAAGTTCACACGAACATGCTCCTCTATCCTCCTCCTCCAGACTCCTATTTCCCTCAAAGCAGATGGCTGGATTATGCCCAATGAAGAAAGACTCTGCACTTGTGGGGGTGTTCTACTTCTTTGCGGGTGAGTTGACGGGTCTGGGGCATTGCTGTGAAGGTCATATACCGGATAAAAGTGGTTTGGAGAAAATCGGAGGTGAAAAAGTATGTTGCGTTTTTGCTCACTTGCCTGTCTTTGGGGTGCTGTTTGGGGGCTTCCAGGTTTTTGGTGGTGGGTTTTGGGGTCTGGGAGCACTGCTGCCACAGCCTAATGTTGATTGCATTTGTTTTTCAGAAAATTTGTGGTGGAAAAGGGGAGTTAGGGCCTAGCTGCAGAGCTCATTTGGACTGCATTCCAGGTAGACCCAAAGTTTCCTAAGTGTGGCTTTTCCCGGTTTTGCTTTTCGGCTTTTTTTGGGGGGGGGTTAAACTTGTTTTTGCCCGGGTTCACGGGTCTGGGGGCCTTGCTTGGAAGGTGTAATACCGGCTAAAATTCGTTTGGAGAAAATCGGAGCAGAAAACGTTTTTGCGCTTTTGATCACTTGCCTGTCTTTGGGGTGCTGTTTGGGGGGCTTTTAGGTTGTTGGGGGTGGGTTTTGGGGTCTGTGAGCACTGCTGGCACATTCTAATGTTGATTGCATTTGTTTTACCGGAAATCCATGGTGGAAAAGGGGAGTTGGGGCCTAGCTGCAGAGCGCATTTGGACTGAATTCCAGGTAGGCCCAAAGTTTTCTAAGTGTGGCTTTTCCCGGGTTTTGCCTTTTGGCTTGTTGGGGGTGTTAAACTTGTTTTCGCCCGGGTTGACAGTTCTGGGGCCATTGCTGGGAAGGTCTAATACTCGAAAGAAAGTGTTTTGGAGACAATCCCTGGGGAAAAAGTTTTTGCATTTTCTGAGATTTCGCTCACTCTACCGTTTTCGGGGGGCTGTTTGTGGGGGTTCCTGGTCTTTGTGGAGTCTTGGAGCAATGCTGGGTATGGATACTTCTGCTTGCTTGCAAGTGGTTTGAATACAATCCATGGTGGGTAAGGAGGGATTTGGGCCTACTTTACTTTCAAAGTACGTTTTGTCATCATTTTCTACTAGGCCTCTGACAGGTAGCAGTATCGCACGTTTTTTGAGATCTGATTGGGGGTCTTCTACATTTTTGCGACTGGGTTTAGTAAGGGTCTGGGAGCACTGCTGGGAAGGTCTAATTTTGTTCTAAAACACAGTTTACAGTACACCTAGCTTGAGGGGAAAGATCCGCTAAATTAATTCACCCATACTTATTTATCCTTCAAAAGGAGACTCAGACAGAGTACGCACTTTCAAAAATATTGTACTGTCTATTAGGAAACTCAAAGTGTGACTTTTTGCACTACACAGCGTGCATACCTTATATGTATTTGTCAGTGGTGTTCTAATATCACTTCCTGTTTTTCCATCAATAATTACAGGCCAGGTTTCAGCCTGTGCAATGGGAAAAAAAAGGATGAAGTCAGGCTTCACATTAGCGAGCCGCAATTGAGCATCCACCAGGCAGGCAGTGGACAGGGTGTCTTCTGGTCACCAACATTGATGGACGGAGCGTCAGATGGAATGGAGGAGTCCCGCTAATAAGAGGAATGGTTGGATGCATGCAACTTCCCAAATTCAACAGGACAATTATAACAACATACAGATACAGTATCCGTTCTTTTCTAATTATCTTTTAAGTAATGTTATTGCTGTGAACTTCTTTGAGTGTGACTCTGCATTTCTTTGATCTCTGCTTCTAAATTCATCCCTACAGCCATTGTATAGGTTTTACTTCTGCTATTTTTCAAACCTAATTTAATGTACGAAGTGTTTCTCTGAGTGCAGAGATAGGCAAGTGAAAACGCATAATTACTGCAGCCCTGTACTGTCGCATTCTTTCATTCACGGTTGTCGAAAGTACTACTTACTTTTCAGTAACCATGCATGCAGTAGTGCATGCACTTCCTTTATGTCACTTAAAAGATTTATGGATAGCTTTGTACCCAAAGATGTGTTTATCTTCAATTATTGTTTGTCCATGTTGTGCTTTTTTTTTCTTCTCTCAACAAAACTTTCCCAAAATTCCCCATTCCCATCCATTTTCCAAACCCTAACCCTCTTCCCCCGGGCTGTGTGGTTTTGATTGATATGTGACTAAATGACAGCAATAATTCCACACACTTGCTAGGGAGGATAAGGTCATAGCAACAGGCTGGTGAAGGAATCCGAGGATATATTCTTACTCAGCTTGACACAGACCCATGACTATTGGCAAATGAAAGCAGATTTTCATGTGCGCCATCAACTTGATTGATCATCAAGAACATCCTCCTCCTAGACGTGGCAAATGATTACGCTGCTGTGTCCTTCACCTTCAGTACTATTTCTTATAGTAGTAGGCAATGTCAAAGAAATTCAACGCAAGTAGTAGTTATACTTTCAATACTTTACCATTTGTTAGGCTACATTGTGGCACTGTTCTAGTGTACTGTCACCTGCTATATTCTCTATCGTACCATTCTAATGCTACGGTAAGGACAAACAAGGTTTAATTTTCTTTTTTTTCATATGCTGCAACTGCCACTGTGTAACACCACTAGTACCACCGCAATGATGACATTTCATCCGCCCAGGATTGCCAACCTTAATCACCATTTCCCGTGCAGCCAGCCCTGTGCCTAGCCCTATTTCCAAACACAAATTACAGGTAAGATAAGCATTTGGGGGGAGGTAGTATAATGGAGTATTAGGAGAGACGAGAGACTGGCGGTAGTACCAGTACAGTCCTAGGACTATTGAATTCACTTACTCTGTGAGAGGCACTTAGTTTTGAAAACATTTGGGCAATTACTTACACAACTTGAATGAAGATGCCACTTAAGTTTCAGGAAAACAAACTTACTGTTAAACCCCCACCCACCAGCCTCAAAAGCAGTAAAAAACACGTATGCTAAGATAAAGTTTAAAGTATATTTATATCCCTAACATAAATAATCCCCCGCAAGACCCAACCCACCCCCCCTCCCTAACCCCAATGAATGTCCGTGAAAAGTCCAAAAAACCCAACTCCCAATTCCCACCCCCCAAAAGTCTTTAAAAAAGGGGCAAGGGACAGTCTCCTCCTACTTCTGGCTGCTGTTCACTTTTCGGGCCAGTTCGGCATGCTCCTTGCGAAGGGTCTCGAGCAGGGTTTTGGTGTTCAACAGCTCCTGCTCGAGGTAGGACACCCTGAGTGAAAGGCGGTGCAACCTTTTTTTGGTACTGCTGTAGGGGGCAGCTGATTTTTTTGCTGCTCGGCGGTGACGGGTGGCTGCGGTACCCTGGTTCCGTACCACTGGAGACCTGCTGCGCTGACTGGCTGACCCAGGGAGCGCAGAGGAGGATGCAGCTGTCCCGGTCGATGTTGTCGTCGACTGCGTGTCCCCCTCCTCCTGGGCCACCAGCCGCCGATATTCAGCGACAGTCGCCTCCAGCCTCCGTTGCCGGGCCCTTTTAGCCAGCTCCTTCCGTGTTGGTTTGGAAGGAGCATCTATATGAAGAAAGAAAGACATAGTCTGTAACCATTGCTCTTTAAGATTAACACAAAATGATTCTGCAGAAAGTTGTGTCACAGTAGAACTAGCAACTTGCAAGCGCAGTACATAACTATTGTGGCCAGTATCTATCTAACCTCCCACTTCTTCATCCTTGCTCTAACATTAGTGGGAGTTTAAGGAATCAACTCTACGAGCACTATGGACTCACTCCATTAGAGTCGACTATGACAGTACACCAGTCTTATTCTTCTTCTTCTCTCTTGTTTAGCAAAATTGGTATGTTAACTTCTGCAAGCCGGCATAATGCCAGCGCAGTCAACTTGCACCCGAGAAAAACAGACGCCCGCCATGATGAGTGAGACAGACTTGCGTTACTGTACCGGTCCAGTACATGCAGGTGGTGATGCTCTTACTTTTCTATTACGGGTGGTACTGAGAATACTCTGTTACAAGGGCTACTGCTTAATTAATTTAACTTTCACCCTACAGTGCCAATGAATACTAGAAAAGGAAAATGAAGAAGATAAATAATCTGATTATCTATCACTGCACATGGTATGTATTTGCTTACATATGGGATGACTTTAGGTACTTTGCTTTTTATTGAGTGAACAGTGATACATCCACACATAATGACCGAGTTCTACTAAACTTATTAACAGAGGTAGTGAGTGGCCATCGTAATAGCCGGATATATGCTGTGCTTGCAATACAAACTACTGCTACTATTCATGGTAGTATTCGGACAAAATTAAAACTTATTTTCCTTGCCTTTCCTACACTGGAATGGACGTGCAGGTGCGGTGTTACATGCTCTTCAAAGTAACACTTAGTTCATCCAGTGACCGTCTACTCTCTCTAGATACACATATGCTATCTAAGAGTCAGATAGTACCATGATCCAGGCATCCATCCATTCAAACTATATGTCGATCATTGTTTTTCATGTCTCTCATCTGGACAAACCTTACATTTTCTCACGGGAAAACAACCTTTTCATTTCATTTGGGAAACCGCAAGCCATACATCCGTGCTTGACTTGCATTTCAATTTCAACCAAAGGATATATTGCACACACATACAGTTTCTGTTTCACCCACCCAGGCAGTTCTCCTTCCACCCATCCTTGCTTCATCCTTCACCCAGCCATGCATCATATTCCTTCCCAGCCACCTCGGGCACCAATCAAACACGTATCATTCTTCTTTGTCAGTCATCATTACTTTTAACTTGCTCGCCCTTCCACACTTACTTAAACCCTTCTTTCGCTTTTCGTTCATCCCATCCATCAAGTTCATCTCAGCTCTGATTCGGATTCTCGAAAAAAAATTCACCGCCGAGTTGAAGTAAATTTAGAGGAGGCTATTATCTGGTTGATAAAAACTTTGTTCTAAATTTGAAAGTGTTCTTAACAGTATAGTAACTTAACTGTACAACATATATACTACACCCGTGCAGAGAGTACACTCTGCAGTCTGCAATCTCAATAAGTAAGGAATATAAGAGCTTACCACTGCCCGCCACTACCGTGGCAACCCTCACAGCAGTTTCCTCAGGCACTTGCACCGCCTCCTCCCCAGAAGTGTCCTCCTCCACCTCCGCGCTGGCCCCGGCACCAGATGTTCCACCTACAAAGTACATTTAAGAATGTTAGATGTCATAGACATACACCACTCACTAGCATTTTGTCTAGGAATGAAGAAATGTGAATACAGAAACCAATCTAATAATTTGTGACTGTCTACTCTAAAGTAAAATATCCCTTTTTCCAGGAAAGGGTGTTGTCGTGCTGCACTTTTTGGCACAACTGATGAATGCTTGCTTTTTAACACGCACCATTTTTCTCATAACAGACAGAAGCTCCACTTCTAAGAACAAGAGCAAGATCAGATCATCATCACTTTGACGGAGTGACCAACCATTCAGCACCAAAAAGAAAAATTAAAGTTCAAACCAGGTGAGGGTTCGGCTCGCCCACAATAAATGTGTGAAATAAATCACTAAGCACTTTTCCATTTTTAATCAACCATTTATGTTTTATGACAAACTTGATTTTAATAAATGTTTTTACTTTTAATAAAGCTTTAAAACTTAAATAGACTCTGTGGTTTTTGGTCAAGAGTGACTGAGCAAAAGGTTTTGCAATTTGCAAGCATGAGTCCGTGCCTCTGACACTTCTGGACTCTGACTCCGTACTCTTGTCCGGCGTTGGATAATCATCATTGGGGATCAATCATCGATGAATTCCGGAGCAAAATGACTCTGCCACACTATCTAGTCAGTAGGGAGATTGGGGGTTCTTCAAAGTCTGTTATCACTGAGGTATGTGGAAAGTCTACCTGCAGAATACACTCAATATTTGATTAGGGTCAGAGGCCTAGAGTTTAAAGACTAAACGGAATATGCAGCTCCACAATCTGAAAACAATACCACATTAAATAGCCCGTAGTCTAAAAGAAAGGCAAAACATGAAAAAACCAAACCAAGACTTCTCTAGAAAAAATACAACACATTTGTATGGATTCCCATCACTCACCATTCCAGGTGACATGCTTCATCATCTGGGTCTCCTTTTACAGGGCTAACACTCCACCCTAATGATGGAGGAGCCCAAGGATTTTTTAAAGTTTTAAAGATTTTTACTTACAGATGTGCGCAGATATTATTCATGAAGTGTTCCCATACACTACATGAATAAAATCTGCGCACATCTGTAAGTAAAAATCTTTAAAACATCCTTGTTGTATTTTTCTAGAGAAGTCTTGGTTTGGTTTTTTCAAGTGTTGCCTTTCTTTTAGACTACTGGCTATTTAATGTGGTATTGAAAGTCTACCTGCGCCTATTATAATTGATAAACAATGCACTATTTATTGTCCCTGCAACAGTAGTAGTATGGATTGTCCTCCTATCCAAACCAAAAGTAAAGTAGTATCTTATTCTTTCTTGGTGGTCATTCACATTTTATTGTTGGGAATTGTCAAAGCATAAACATTTAGAAGACTTGAAAAGACATTATGGACAATCCCAGAGGACTGCACTCAGTACATAGAGCTATTGCTGACTAGAATGGGAATTTCGTTTAACACCTTTTGCCAACTGTGCAATCTTAGTTAGCTACAAAGACAGACTAATAAGAATAATCTAGTAATACCACATGGAGTCATAGTAGAGGCAGGATAAGAATTTAGATACAGTCTACAAGAAGATCAAAGATGATTTAGAAAAAATCGAATGAGGAACGCTAGGAAAAAATAGGTACTCTATATTAAAATGAAAACTTACCGGGGCCAGCAAAGGAGCCCTCGCCTGACCGATCCTGGCCTTCTACAGTAGCAGCAGCCGATACCACCTCCTCCTCTGTCCTCTTGCCCCTGGGGGGAGCTGATGTACAACATGAAAGAAAGAAAGACCCGAAAACATGGATGATTGTTGTCAACCAAATCAAACATTTCAAAAGAACAATAACAAAATATTTTGGCGAAATAGCAAATAGACAACTATTCCACGGGATATATTGACCTATCTCAGGTGGTCTACTACGATATTAGTATTGCTTGATTTGCGGACAGTCGACTTGGAAAGTTATGTAACTCACTAAACAAACTACTAAAAAGGTTCACCTAGGACTGGCAGGCAGCAGTCCGCAGAACGCGAAGTGACAGACAAACTCCATCGTGATTGCAGATCAGTGACAACACTAAAAAGTTTCCTACTACATTAACCAGTCTTTAAAATACTCAAACTATCAATCCACCACCACTATTTCTTCTTATTGCCAGGTGTACAAAGGAAGGACTGGACTTGAGTCTGTAGGGGCAGATTTACAAGCCCCTTGCGGCTCTTTTGCTCCGTTGTTGCGTGACTTTTGTGACGCAGCGGCAGAACAAAAGAGGCGCCATGGTGCGGCGTATATTAACAACGTGATGCATATGGGAGATGCATCACGTTGTAAAGCCCTGCGCCATCAGGGGGTGTTCCGGCACAAGGGAGGGCGTTCCTGCGCAGGAACGCATCCTAAAAGTGGCTGAGGGAACTCTACAAGATTTCAATCAGTCACTTTTAGGACAATGATGCGTCACTCAAACCTTGCGCCTGCTTGAAGCAGACGTACGGCTTGGCGCAGCATTGGGGAGATAGGGCACCCCAGAGCATTGCTGGAGCTGCGCCATCGTTGCGACGCAACTCCAGCAATGCGCCGCCTTTACGGCACAGATGCGTAACGCTTCGGTGACGTTTTGGGCCCATGGTGCGCCGCATTGTAAATACGGCGCACCATGGGTGGTGGTGGTGTGGCGCACAATTACTGGCGCATCCCTGCTACTTTGCAGGGATGAAAATCCGCCCCTTAGTGTCTAGAATTACGCAGTTCTGTAAACTACACTCATACATAATTTCTCAGGCCAATGAAATGAACACAAAATCGAAAACAAATAAGCATAGTGGCAACGTTACTGAGAAGGAGAGCAGTGCACCTGAAATGCACAGAAGATTTTGAAATATAATTTACCTACAATGTAATCGGCAGCATTATTGCTCTTGGTAAAAAACAAGAATTTGCAATATAATAACACACAGAGCAGGAGAAAACAGAGTAGTGATGAAATAGCTACTACTACTCACCAAGCCTGGGGATCTCGACGCCGAGCAGGTCGAGCAGGTCGCGTTCCCGGTCCAGGAGATCCGTCCAATGGTGGGTGGCCTGGTTGTAGGTGCGCCGGACCCGAGAGTGTTCATACATGGCCCGGCACACCTTCTCCCACCGCTTCCGGCGCTCCCGGAGCCCGTAGCCGCTTGCGATCCTGCCACCTGCCGCGATGGTCCTGGGGAGGCAGCGCTGTACATAGTACACTAGCGCGGCCACCTCCTCCGCGCTAAAGATCTCCTGTGGCATCACTAGCTCACCCCTCAAACGCCCGCACGGGAGCCGGGCACGGGGTGCGGGACCCTTCCCCTTCTTGGGCTCCCTTTACCATGGTCTGGGCAGAAAGGAAGGTAAATAATAAATAAGAATTAGAATAGGGAAGAAGAAAAGAAAAGAGTTTAAAAAAGTAGTTGAAAATTAACCAAAAGTAGCAGAAAACACAAAAACATAGAGCTAGAAAAATAGAGGGATAGATAATAAGTAAAATAGATTAAAAAAACTTCAAACAAGCAAAGGATGGCAGAGATTGAGAGAGGATACAGAAAGAATGCCCAGAACCATAGCAATGAATGAAAAACAAGATGGCCGCGCCGTTCACGACCGCGTGGGTAAGTTCGCGTGAGATTTCCCCCGCGATCAAACGCGAACTTGTACTAGCGAGCCACCCACTTCGCGAGATTACACATAGCGCCCAGAAACGGAAATACGTCACGCAAACAAGATGGCCACGCCCATATATGACCGCTAGGGTAACTTCGCGTCGTTGCGCTACAAGCGGGTCGCGAAAACGTAAAAATCACGCAAACTAACACGCCGCAAAAAACAAATCGCATATTCGCACGAATTTGCAGCTTCCGAATTCGATCTCGCGCAAATTCGCGCCCCGAGAATCGCGCGAAATTGCAGAAAAACGATTTTTGCAAAACTGATAGCACTCAGCAGGTGCAAAAGTTCAAGCTCATCATTAGTAACCATTCCCTGTAGTGCTTCCTGAGGGGCCCCTCCAGAGTTCAGTTGCCTACTTGCAACTATTCTATGACCCTGCTCTGACCCTCACAGCAGGCTCAGAGAATAGCTACAAGTATGCCACAAAGGGCCTGTTAAAAAAAATTACACTGCAACAGAAAGCAATTACAGATAAGGAAGCAGGTGCCAGACTGGAAGTTCAAATTCAGTGACACATTAATCAGCCCCTAATTCATTCATGTCAGTTGAGGCAGGGCAGGTGTGCTAACGAATTTTGCAAAACTGAAAGCACTTAGCAGGTGCAAAAGTTCAAGCTCATCATTAATCAGGAAGCACTTACAGCTAAGGAAGCAGGTGCCAGCTCAAATTCAGTGACACATTAATCAGCCCCAAATTAATTCATGTCAGTTGAGGCAGGGCAGGTGTGCTTTTCCCCCCATAATCTCCAGTGATGAACCAGAGGGTGGCAGTGATGAACCAGAGGGTGACATGGGTGAACCAGAGGGTGGCAGTGGTAAAACAGAGGGTGCTATGATGAACCAGACGTAGAAACAACATGGTTGCCACCGTTGCGACCCGACAAGTAAGTTCGCGTTTGCGAACTCGTAAAAAACCCTCGCGAACTGGCAGAAACCCTTGCGAACACAAAAAAAAATCTGCAAATTTGCGAAAGTTCGCGAATTTGCGGATTGCAAATTCGTAAATGACACAAATTCGCGAATAGCGAATTCGCTAAATTCGCCCATACTTACCAATGAGTATATGGGAGGAAAGCTTGGAAGCTCGTTGTTTTCTGAGCTGTTTCCTACTGGAGAAGGTGGACGATATGATGACCGACCTGTACGGATTAAAGCTTCAGAATATCGGTCAACAAGATTATATTCTGAAGATCCTAGATTTCGACAGTGCATTCCATTCATATTTCAACTTTTGTTTGAAAGCGATCTGTCTTCTCTCTTGTATGCAATGAACCACATACTTAAAACTGGAGTTCCTCAATCACTTCTTCTGCGAAAGAATTTGTGGAGGAAGTTCAAGAAACAGAAGTTACCAATTTCTTTTGGAGAAAGGAATATCAAGCAAGAGGTGCACCTAATATACATATGCTACTATGGATCAAGGATGCACCTAAATTTGGAAATGATTCTGATGAAATAGTATTGTCTTTCATCGACCAGTATGTGACATGTGAGATTCCAAAAGAAGGAGGAGATAGAAGCTTGAGACAGCAAGTTTTACGTTTCCAAAGTCATTCTTGTGGAAAGTAATGCAGAAGAAAATACAAGTCTAAAGGAAAAGTTTACACCAAATGTCGGTTTAGTTTTCCCCGTCCGGTCATTTCTAAAGGAAGAGTAAATTCTTTTTTTTCTTCTGTAAGGCACACAATATCTCGGAAATCTCCAAAGAATACCTACAACTTAAAAAGAACAGAAGTGTTAAAGTATATAAGTGACTACAATCCAGTCATTTTAAAAATGTGGAATGTGAACATGGACATCCAGTATGTTGCAGATAACTCAATTGCTGTTGCACGTTATGTTACATCGTACATAACAAAATCAGAAAAAACAGAGATGAAACAAATGTGGGAAGAAAGTGAATAGCCTTAGCAAAATTGGATTGAATGAATGTTCAGACCGCTTGTGCTCTTCAAGTTTATATTCATAGTTACGAGGAATCATTTGGGTAAGTTTAGGTCTTGCCTGCAAACGAAATAGAGTGTTGAAATCATTGGAAGAAATTGAACAATTAGCAGCAAATAAGCCAGACAGTACAGACATTCTTAAAACGAATATGTTGGACACATACTATCCGAAAAGGAGTCAATATCTGGAACAGCTATGTCTCTACGAAGTACTTCAACATTACAGCTTCAAAAGAAATGTAAAACATGCAAAGGGTAATCTTATAAACCACAAGAAACTTATTTGTGAAACTCTAGATAAGCGAGAATGTTTCTATTTAGCACTTCTGCAACTGTTTAAACCATAGCATAGTAAAAGTGAATTACTTGGAGAGTTTGACTGCTACGAAGATTCTTTTAATGCTTGTAAAGATAGCATTGGATGTCCAAATTTCCTTACATATTTAAACATGTTGAATGATAAAGTGGAACAGGAAAAGACTATTATAGGTGAAATAGCTCATGAAAGTTCTCAAGATAGTCAAAGTAGTGGTCCATGTAGTCAAGATCCTCTTGGATAACCAGTGCTGGCAAATGAAGCACCAATTGCTATGCATGAAGTCAAAATTGCAATGCAACAAGCACACGAGGAGAATATAACATTGGAAAACTTAGAAGAACAAGTAAATGTTGAACAGAAAGAAATATATGGGCAAGTGAAAGAACAGATAGAACAAGGTTTGTTGCATAAAAAAAAGAATTTGTGTGTTCATCTTTCAAACCTCTTCTGATGTACATCACTGGTCTAGCTGGGACAGGTAAACGTTTTTTAATTAAAGTTTTGACCAGTTATCTTAAAAAACGACTGGTTCACATTTATGTTGTGTGGTAACAGCTCCAACTGGATAAGCTGCATACAATGTTAAAGGAGTTACTTTGCATAGATTGTGGATGTTACAAGTTGAGCATGATAATACATTTGAATATCAGAATTTGTCTGGAGAAGCTTCTTATGAAGTGTCAAAAGTACTGAAGAAAATGAAACTGTTAATTATTGATGAGGTGAGCATGGTCTCAAACTTAATGTTTGCTTTTCTACTCTTAAGAATGCAACAGGTATTAAAACAGATTACGACATTCTCTTTGGGGGGGAAAACATTTAACTGTAGTTGGAGATCTGCTACAGCTGACCCCCGTAAAAGGGGAACCAGTGTTTGAAACTCTTCTACATGAAGACATTAAGAAATCTTTGGGAAGTATTGGAAATGCGAATCTGTGGTTACATTTTGAATATAAAGAGCTCACTCAGAATATGCGACAAGCAAGAGATGAAGATTATGCAAATATTCTAAAAGATGTAAGAATTGGTGTTCTAAGAAAACATGGTAAACAAGCTTTTCAAAGTCATCTACTAAAGAACTTGTTTACAAATGAAAACACACCAGCAGGAGTAATGTACAAGAAAATGATAGAAAAGAAGTCTATAGTTTGCTTAATGCCTACAGTGGAAGAGTGTTATACATTTAATAGAGAGCTTATGAAATGGAAACTCAAGAAATAGTTCACATTGAAGCTATTGATAAAATCGAGTATCAAGGAATAACAATTGTTCTTTCAGAAAAACTACAGACTAAATTGGATTCTTTGGAAAAGTCTGTATCAAAAACTGCTGGCTTAGAAATAAATGTAGATGTATGTTTAAACTGTTGGGTAATTTTGAAGCGTAATCTGAAAGTAGAAGAAGGTTTAGTGAATGGAGCAATGGGGAAAGTTGTTGATTTTGTGAAATATCAAAATTGAAATGGAATTGAATTTTTGAAAGTTTAATTTTATCAGATAGCAGAGGTAAGACAGTTTGCACGTTCTGCCACATGTTTTTTGCTTGTAAAAGACTTGTATGTTCGTAGAAAACATTTTCCCTTCTGTTTAGCATTCGCAATAACTATTCACAAATCACAAGTTTTAAGTGTAGATAATGCTTTGGTAAATGTTGGAAGAACTGTATTTTAAGAGGGAATGGTATATGTTGCATTATCTCGAGTTAGAACGTTGTCTGGTTTGTATTTGATGGATTTTGATGAGAAGAAGGTTAGTGCTGATGTTAATTGTGTAAGAGAATATAATCGTTTGAAAAGGCTTTATGCTCCCCATTTAGGTGTATATCATATTTATGAGAAACGTGTTGTGTGTTCAAAAAGCAAACATGTTGAAGAATTAGCTATGGTTGAAAAGCAGAAAGAAAATCAACAGAAAAGAAAAGATGTAAAGAAGCAGAAAATACAAAGTCATGATGTTGTATACCAATTAGAAAATGCTTCTGGTGTCAACTGCTATGGTAATGTTATTCTAAATGTTATATTTTATCTTGCAGATGTTTGTGGTGAAATTATGGAAAGTCAGGAAAAAACTTTATGTTTGTCACTTTACACTTTATTTCAAGAATTGAGAACTGATAGAAGTAAGATCCATTCTGCTTCTGGTATTCGCCAAATGTTAGATACATGTACTGGATCTTTAACGTTCAGTGCTAATATACAGCAAGATGCACACCAATTTCTGATGGGTATGCTTCTAGTACTAGAAGATGTAGGAATTCATATTAAGAGTTTATTTGGACTCAGTTACAAATGGGAAAATAAATGTGAAGAGTTTTTATTATCTTCAAGGACTATAATTGACAGAGACCGATTTTTATTTTTAACAATACCTGACTGCAAATCTGTACCATTTTCCAAATTAGTATAAGAAGCTGTACATGAGATGATGTGTTCTCGTTGTAAATCAAGAATGCTACCTACATTATGCCTACAAAGATTTGGAAGATATTTGATTATAATGCTGCAACGCTGTAGTATTGGATGTGTTATTTGTGTTGATTTTGTGTTATATTTGGGAGAATGAAGTTTTTTTTTAACTATCTAGTTGATTGGTTTTTTCCTGCTGTTTCTGATGAAACTACACTGATGTCACTGTGAATAGCGAAGTTAAGTAGTAGCTGATGACAGCAAAAAAAAGGTTAAAAATTGTTATCTGAATGTTAAATTGTTTTGTATTATTTAAAAACTCATTGTACTTTGTGAAATGTATTACGTTAAATAGCATTTTTGCAGTTTATTTAATTTAGTTGAAAAGTTTGAAAAAACAGTACTAATGACAAAGACACAATAGTAGTTCGATATTTAAAAAACCTTTGGAATTCACTGAAAAAAACATAGGTTTTACAGACGTCATAGTTAGGAATTAGTATTTAAAAAACGTTAGAAATTCACTGAAAAAAACATAGGTTTCTGGGCCGTTATAGTTAGTTGGACATTTGACTCATATAAAACCAGAGAAATTCGCCTGTTATAGTTAGTTGAGCTAACTATAACTCACGCGCCCGCAATGCACAGCTGATGAGGTCACATATTACATCACTCATGACATGGTCAGTGACATCACTGATGACATCACTGGTGACATCTCAATTGACATCACTGATGACATCACTGATGACATCATCCTAGTGAATGTGTGTTTCTGTAAAGTTTAAATATTTTTCATATATATCTATGCCAAGGTGTATTGAAGAATGAGTGGATTTACAACTGCCTGAATGGATTATTTAGTAGGTGTGTGACTGACTATATAAGTGAGTGATTGACTAAACTGTGTGAAAGTCTGTCAGTTGGTGTGTAAGTGGCTGCATGGGTTGGTGAGTAGCTACATGAGTGTCTATATGGGTATCGATTTGTTGTCTGAGTATCTGTATTGGTGCCTGAGAGTCTGTGTGCATGGGTGGGGGGTGTGTGACTCTGTGCATAGATGTCTGAGTGGGTGATCCACTGGTTGTATGGATTCAAAAGTGCATCTGTAAAGGGCTGTATAGGTGAGTTAATGTGTGTAGGGGTCTGTTGGTGAATGAATGAATGTCTCAGTGGAATATGTGTAAGTAACTATATGTTTTAAGGCAGTATCTGTCAGTGTTGGAGTATATAAATGACTATACATGGGAGTAAACTATTTTAGGAGTGGGTGTATAAATGACTGTCTGCTTGTATCAGTGATTGTATAGTAGACACTATTATTGTATCAGGGGTCCCCGTGGACCCCTGCTACAATAATGAGGATTGCCCCCGGGACCTGGCCCACCCGGGGGCTTTAAAAAACAAAGCATGGGAGCCCGCACTTTACAACAGGGTTCACCCACCCTGCGCAACCCTGAAGAAAATGTAAAAAAACATTTAAAAAATTGGGCCCTGAGCAGGCCTAGGGGGTCAGGGTGTTTTATACCCTACCCCTTTTTCTTGTTTTTTATATTTGTTTTACTGTAAGATGGCTGCCAACACTTCTTGGTTTGGAGTGTTGGCAGCCAATCAGAGTGAATCTCGTGCCCGGGAGAATTGCGATCCCTCCACGGTGCTCAGATAGTGAAACTTTTCTAATTTCTCAGCAACTACTGAATAGATTTACACCATTTAACAAAAAGGGCTCTTTCTGAAGCAAGGGCTACCTTGTTTCCAAATTAGGTGCAATTCCGTTCAGCAGTTTGGGCTGTAGCTTTGTCTGAAGTTTCCTATGGAGGACAGATATCAAATCCATTCTTTTTCTAATTTTATCAGGAACTACTGAATGAATTTACACCATTTAAAAAACGAGCTCTTTCTGAACCAAGACCTACCTTTTTGCCAAATTTGGTGTATTTCGGTTCAGCAGTTCGGGCTCTAGCTTTGTCAAAAGTTTTCTATGAAAGTTAACATGAGAAAAATACATTTTGGGAGCCCCCTTTTTTCTCAGCCCCCGCTTGACAAATCACCCTGAAACTTTCAAGACAGAAGCTGACCGGAGCTGGACACTGTTTTTGAAAATTTGCCAAAGATTCATCAACCGGCGCCAATTGAGAAAAGAAAATACACTCTATGGAAACTAGGTCCTAACTATTACTACCTACTGGCGTCCGCCAGTAGGTTATATATACATATATATATATGTATAAATATATTGACTGAAAAATCAAGGGAAGTACCATTATATAGTTAGATGAATGTAAATGTAGTTGAGCTTATATAGCGCACAGCTACCCGCAGTGGGTTTCCCGGCGCTTGCTTAGGGAACCCTTCCTGATATTCCCCTGTGAGATAGCAGGGTATCCACAAGGTGAAAGTCAGGCATCCCGCCGCGAGGGGCCGTTGTGGAGATTAAGCAAGCTATTGCCCAGAGTCGCAGAGTGTGAACCCGTGAGTCGAGGAGGCACCGGGGCGAGAATTATCGAGTCCGTGGAATTTTTAGCCCAAGACCCGCCGAGGCGGGGAATTGAACCCTGGTCCAGGACCGATCTCAGCTTCCGGGTCTGCTGCCTCTAACCCCTGAGCCACACTGAAAATGTCAGTTAAAATGTTACCTTTATAAATAAACAAAAAATTGAAATTCTCTAATTATAGATAACACTAGCAACTATAACTTACTCCCCAGTCACATGCAGTATTGTCATCAATTATCTAATTTCAGATGCTGCATTGATGTTATCAATAATGTCATATAACATGTCATGAGCGATGTAATATGTCAGGTCATAAGCAGGGCACGGCGATGGCGTGGGGTGGATAAATCTTTTCATGGAAAGTGTCCTAGAAAATTGGTCAATCACCACCAAAGTTATTAGCAAAGTAAAAATATCAATTTCTTATAGAAACCTGATCCTCACTATAACCACACAGTGGCCATTCATTTTTATGTAGGAAAATTAGACATAGCTGTAGCTAAAACTTCTGATTTGAAGTACACCAAATTTGGCAGAAAGCTAGATCTTGCTCCAGAAAGCATGCTTTTGGGGTTTTGCTTTAAATCTGTTTGGTAGTTCTGAATTAAGGTTCAAATACTTTGCTTATTTCATGTAGTGGAAGATCTGCAATACCACCAGACCTCTATATACAGTCTGGTTGGCTACCATCACAGTAAGAAGCAAGTGACAGCAGCCATCTTAGGACTGGGGGACTCAGTCCCCTGTCATAACTTAATGTAAAAAAAAAAAACATGGGGGCAGGGTAGAGGTACCCTGCCACCCTAGTTGTAAGGAGGGTCAGGGGGGCAAAAACGTATTTTTTTTTCAACACCACGGATACATGGAGTATCCACAGCTACAACTTAAAAAAGCAACTGCCTCCCACCATTAATAAATTAAAAAAACTAAGGTGTGCCGGCGGGTGGTGCAGATATATTTTTTGACAGGGCCCCTCTCTCCGAGCTATAGATTGGCTCAGTTGTATCTCCTCACTGGGGCCTGATATAAACAGTGTCCCGGGGACCCCATCGCCCAGGACACTGCTGTGGGCCTGTTAGAGTTTGGGCATACTCTGCACACACAGGCAGAAAACACATATTTGGTTCCGCCTAGTCGGGAGCAGTGAAATCACGTCCTCCCACCCAGTTGGGAGCAAATGAGAATTTCTGCTGGCTCCAGCTTGTGCTGCAGGCCTTGGGGCTCCCTCCATGGCCCCCAATATTTTGCAAGATGTTAGAGCCCTGAGTGGGCTAAGGGGCACCCACTTTTGAAGAAAGAACAAATGCCCACCTCTTGTCATGGTGGTGGCTAAGGAGAAAGCAGAGGCCATAGGCGCCTTGGCACTTCCACGCAGTGCCCAACAGTTTACAAGATGCGGGTGCCCCGGGTGGGTTCTAGAGCACCCCCTGAAAAAATAAATGGTCAGTGTTAATTTTGGGGGTCTCTGGTTGGCACAGGTATGCACTTGTGACAAATAGGGACCCTCTCCTCTAGTCAGGCCAAGGGACTTACTCCTCAAAAATAACCCCTGCTCACCCTCTAGGTAGTGTGGCGCGAGCAGACAAGGCTAATCTTCAGGGCGTTTAGTTAGTTAAGCATTTATGACCACATATAGTAATATAAAAATGCACTACAAATGGACACCAGTTTAGGTTTTATAAAAATACGTAGGCTTTATGTAAAATATAGACTCTTATGCAGGCTTAATTACAAGACCATAAATAACGTGGTTTACAGGCACACAATACTTTGATGTTGGGATAGGTGCTGTTTCTTAAAAAGTGTCTCTAGATCATGAATAACGTTTTAAAATGCAAACGATTCGTTTTAGGCGAGGATATGCGTTTTTCTTAACAGCAAAGTGTCTCTTCTGCACTCATGCGCAGCGTACTGATTGTGCGGGACATGGCGGGGTTAGATTGCACAAAAGAAAGGGGTAGGCCACGGGTGGACTCTTGAGTCCGGTGCGCACAGGTCAAAATGCAGCGTTACAGTACCTTTGTATGTGGGCGGTAGACGCGATGAGGCTTAGCAGTGCGATGTTCAGGGCATGGTACGCATCGGCGTACGAGACGTCCCTGGTCTTAAGCTGCTGGTCTAAGGTACGATGCGCACAGGGGAGGCCGGTACGCTTGTACGGGCCGAAGGTGCGAGGCGCACAGGGGAGGCCGGTACGCTTATAAGGGCCGAAGGTGCGATGCGCACTCTTTGTAGGTTCTTCCCTCAGCGAGGATGCGGCGAATGGAGCAGTCCGGCAGAGGAGGGCGAAGCGGGTGTGAGCGTCCCAGCGGGACGGTGTGGATATGGCTCGTAGTCAGAGCGGTTCACACGGGGCTGGCGGCCACGGGGACAGCTTCACGTCGGTCCAGGAATGTGGGACGCACTTGGCTGGCGGCTCCAGCAGCTAGGGCAGAGTTTGGACATTTTCTCTCAGCGCAGATACGGCAGGCAGAGTCCAATGTTCCTGGGACTCAGGTCAGGGGGCCAGCTCGCTCCCAGTCCCTTGGAGATCGCTTTTGTGTCCAAGTTATTTTCAAGTAGCAAATAAAGCAAGTCCCAAAAAAGTAGCAAGTCTTTGTGGGTTTTTCTTCCTCTCCTTTGGCAGCAAGGCAACCACTGCAGGCTAGTCCCCCATGATAGGGACAATCTTCCTCCTTCAGCTTTCCTGGTTCCTCCTCCTCAGGCAGAGAGTTTCTTCTTGGTTCGCAAGCAGGATCTAATGTTTAGGAGCAGGGCTCCTACTTTTATACACAGTTTCGTTTGTCTTTGCAGGCCAGGGGGCCTGAGCCTGGTTCAACCCAGTTTTGGAGCACTTTGTTTACAGGAAGCTGCCTTCTGCTTTCAGTGTGCAGGGCAGAGACATCAGACGCTCCGCAGGAGGTGGAGCCAGCATTAAGGTGGCAGAGTACAGCCCTATTCAGAGTCAAGGGGCACTCCTCCCACCTATCCTGGGGGTAATCACTCTATTCACCACCTGGCAGCCCAGACTGTCTCCTGGAATTCCCCAGCCCTGTCACTCACAGAAACCAGACAGCAGATACACATCCTAGCAGAGGCGGGCTGAATAGTCAGGCAAGCAAATGCTAACTTTCTAAAAGAAGCATTTGCAAACACAGGATATTAAAATAAACTTTACTAAAAGAAGTATTTTATTATTCTGAGTTCAGGCATACTAAACTTGACTTTCTACCATGTTCCCTGAGCTTGCTGGGATTATAGAGTGTAATAATTCAAGCAGCCCATTCTGGCCTATGAGAACAGGTAGCCTTACAATAGTGAAAAACAAAAATGGCTGTAATTCACTATTAGGACATGCCACACACATCAGGGCTTGTCCTACCTAATGCTTATAATGCACCCTGCCCTTGGACCTACCATATGGGTGACTAATATGAAGTTAGGGGAAGGTTTAGGTACTGGCAAGTAGGTGTACTTGCGCAGTCACTCAGCATAACAGTACCATACTGCACGCAGGTTCTGCAATGGCAGACCTTAGACACATTTTAAGAGGTTGCTCTGTGGGTGGCACAAACGGTGTTGCAGGCCCACCAGCAGGATTTGTATTTACAAGCCCTGGCACTCCTGGTGCACTTTACTGGGGACTGACAGTAAATCAAATAAGCCAATCATGGAAATCAATTAGATGTACACTTTTCATAGGGAGCACTTGCACTGTGGCACTGATTGTCAGTGGTGCTGTGCCCTGAGCAGCTAACACCAGCAAAACATCTGAGGCACATCAGCAAAAAGTGGAAGGGAGACTCACGCCAAGGTGCCAGGTCTAACAGTCAGCTCCTGCTAGGATGGTTGCTTGGGAGCCTGCTGGGGATAGAAGGGCCATCAACCCCCCCCTCCACAGCCCCCAAGATTAAAAATATATGTGGGTGCCCCAGGAAGGTACTGGGGTAACCATCTTTATTTTATCGAGAAATTAATGAGTTGTAGGAGCTTCTCATTTATTTTTTCCTGCTGAAGATAAGGAGAACCTTAAAATACCCTGTAAGTGGTTTTTATTTCTATTTTGGTATCCTGATGGTTCTGCTAGAAGGGGCAACGGGATCAGCAATCATTGTGTTTTAATGTTGTGAAAGATGCAGGGATTGCAGCACTCCTCCAACAACATAAAAAATGAATCAGTAAGTCTCCTATGGATTAAATCCTTGACCCAGAAGCGCTTACCATATTTCTGAAAGTACACCAAGGTAGACCACTATGCTTTTCAGCTGGAGTGCTGTGCCCTTTTGTAATTGTTTTTATTGACGATTTTTGTGCACTGAAAAAAGTTAAAAGAAAGACTCTCAGGGATGCTGACATACAATCCTATTAAACATTTATGAAATGTGGGCTTAACTATTACGTCTCTGTAACCTTTGGGTTTTTCTGTGAATTTCTAAGGTTTTTTTAAATGCTAAATCCTAACTTTAGAAAACACAACAAGACTGGGGTCAGAGCTATTTTCTACCTGCACACTGTTCCACTATGTATAGTCTATTTATCAGAAACTCAAGGCCCTGTGCGTATTGGTCGAGGGCGTGACCCGTGAACACCCCCTAAACAGTGATGCAAAACATCACATACAATAAGAGAAACACAGTGACCCGCACAAAGGAAATTATATACAATTTGTAATTTTTTGCCAAATAGTGCAACAGTATTTTTCAGACATATGATATAAACACTTTCCAACTAAAATGTGAAGTGAAAGTCTTGAGAGTTGTGTAGAAAATCTTTTTATTGACGAAAATTCGAAATTCGAACAATTGCTAGCTGCCAACGCGTTTCGTCACCAACGTGACTTCTTCAGGGCTATAAGCAATTTGTATAAAAACAAGAAATTACACATAGAAAATATTTACAATCTAAAATCAGTACAAACACATATTATATATACAATTTTTTAAAAGAAACCCGGGTAGTTGTCCTAAGCCTAGTACAACTAACCATTAAATGTTGTCCTCCATAGTTTCTATATTTGCTGTTGTGGTCTACAATTATTGTGAATTCATTTAACAAATCCAGATTTTACATTTATTATACTTTACACATTTGGAAAGTGATAGACAAAGTTGACATGTGCTCATCTTTCATATCCAGTCTTTCACAAGATATAGGTAAAAAAGCTAACACAGGGAGGGAAGTTAGCTTCAAAATACCTTCTTGCATTACTACTGAGTAGTGAGGAACTAACTATTAAAATTTGATCAGATTCTTTTGAAATATCATATATGGCTAAACGATTGTAGTATATTCTAGATATATTATAAATCCACATTCCTTACTAGATCCATGTCAGTTAATATCAGATAGATCTACAGACACCACAGGGTTTAGACATTTTGGAAAATAGGATCATACCTCTAAGGTCGGTAGAACTGTAATCGATAGAGCTTGCGTCGTTTGAGCAAAGATACACCATAAAAGGGGATCTATGGAATATCGAAATTACATATTAGATTGTCGCATGTTCTTACAGATGGTATATGCTAAGTAAATCCATAACGATGACACTTACACTTAAAAATGTGTTTCCTAGTCCCCCTTGAGTTCGATATGGTTTTCAGATTTGTTCTATATTATATAGCAGTTTTCAATATTTTATCCCCCACATCAGAAAAGATCTAAAGAATACATAAGACATCCAAAAAACAGTTTACCCTATATGTTATACCATCCTTGAGAGTTAGATAAAATAATCCTGAGAGTTCTACTTACATTGTTAAAAGGTAATATGGTATATCCCCAAATGATATCTCTCTCTTTTACATGTGTAGTATTTAGAAGTATTGTAGGGCCCATCAAGGTTTCTTCAGTAAATAGCGGGCATCTATAATAATATATATGGATCTATTAGTAGAAATACAATCTATTTGGTACATATTAAAAGGCCTCCTCATTTCCTAGGGCTATCCCATATATTAATATGACAGTATAACAGCATCGTTGCCTATCATATATATTTATTTATAATTACTGCATGTACATTTAGGCTGCGTGACACCTGGTCATCCCCTACATTTATATAAGTTAAGAAATGTAGCAGCCTCAGACTAATGACACACTGCCTAGGTGTCAGCAAAGAGTAGGATATAGTGTCTTTGGTTTTCACACTAGCATGACCAGTATTATTATACAATTGTTTGCCCAATGGAAACTCTTTTAATTACTCTAGTCTGCTTCAGGATTTGCAGCGATCAGAGACATCAAAAGAAACCACGTTATGATATGAATCATACTACATTAACATGCTGAATAGATCACTTTTTCAACATGTCCTTGCTACTATTAAATGGAGAGGTAGAGCTACTGAAGTGCATACCCACTCTCTTATGGTGACGTGATTTGCACCAGAAGTTAGCACTAGAAAGAACAAGCTTTTATTAACTACTTTAGGCAAAGAGATGCTGTAGCCCCTTTGCTTAGAATGCATTGAAAAGCAAAGACTACAGCTAGTAACCAGCTGTCACATGCAAAGCATGGGAACTCGTCTGAAAATTGTCAGTCGATATAGGTGGAAACTCACATCATCCCGATAGAATAACAGTGCTAAAAAGGAGTATCCAGAGTACTTACTTTTAGCGTGCCGCCGACGTGTCGCATAGGGTCCTATCCAAACAGGTCAGTAAACCCTTATGCGAGCGTCTTTAAATACCCGTGTTTCCACCCAAAATTAAGCTATTCACATCAGCTGTGTATAATTGTTTTTGCCGCGCATCACTGACATTCGAACTTTCGTAGTTCGTAACTCCAGCATGATCATGGGAAACGAAGTCCCATTTCGGCTGCATATCTAATTTTTTGTTGTTGTTTCTAGACAAACGAGCGTCTGGCGTCATTCTCGACGTCCCGAGGTCATGGGAAATGTAGTTGTTGCGCCTTCACTCTATGTTTTAAACTATCACTTCCTTTGCAGTGTTATGGGCGGAAACGATAGCGACTCATGGGGGATGTAGTGCTGACAATCAGTTAATTTATTATTAATACACCTTCCTGCTATGTGATTCGCCGGCGAAAGCCGGCGCCATTGCCCACTGTCCAAACAATAATATTAAAACTATCTCTACTGTTTACCGATAGTTTAAAATCTAAGATTACAGAATAAACGCTCTGCATTCAACAGCATTCCCGTATTATGGATCAAAACAAATCGCGGATCAATGTTTGTTCTTCTTATTCAAAATAGTCAAAAAATACGATTAATATGTCTATCTAACCCCTATAGTAATGACGATATTTTTCTTATATTTCACAACACTTAAATTTATTCGATGGTGTGGTGATTTATCACCAATACGTTATTAATCGAAAATTAAGTATAGCCCTTTTGTATGTGACCCTAAGGATTGCCGGAAACCAGTCTCAGCATTTATCTGTACTCATATAGTTCATTTATGCAAACTGATCATAATTAGAGATTACATATGGTGACATCAATTTTGACGATTGTTGCCCAAGGAGGGGTTCAAGGTTATGTGGGTAATGCATATTTTAGAATTATACTAAACAAAATCCCAATGTGACATTTTAGATGATTGCAGCTTTGCCTGATTTTACTGACAAATACAGTTTGTTAAAGCATTGACGCATGCACTGAAATATGTACTTGTTTGTGTCAAGTTGGACAAATGACCAGTGTCAGACACATCATCAGTCTCGGACAGGTTTATAAAAAGTGATGAAACTCATTATTAAAATGTAACCCTTCAGAGACGGCCCTCAAGCGACATATCCATTTTGCCTCTGTTTGTCTCAGTCTGACCATTCTATCACCTCCTCTGCTTCCTGCACATACGTGATCTATAGCATGAAACTTAATTTCAGTCTGGGTGGGGTGTGTCTCTGCTATATGTTGGGCTATTGGAGAGCGTTCATCTCTCTTTTTGATGTCCCTAATATGTTCTTGTATCCTTATTTTGAGCAGTCTACTACTGCTTCCCACATATATTTTCCCACAAAAACATTGCAGCACGTATATGCAGAAGGTAGTATTGCAGTTCATGAAGGAGAGTATGCGATATTCTTTTGATCGATTGTATTGGAATTTAGTACATCTGTTAGTTCCAAATTGACAAACATTACATTTTCCGCATGTATGGAAGCCTACCGACCCGGTCGGCATCCATATACAAGGATTAGATTTTCGTTCTTCAATGTGACTGGGACATAGCATATTTCTAATTGTTTTACCTTTACGGTAAACAACTTTTGGTAGCACAGAAATGGCATTGGCTGGCACTGTATTGCATTGTAAGAGGCTCCAATGTCGTCTCAGAATATTGTAGATATGGCCACTAAGCATGCCATATTCTGTTATAAATGCAACCTGCTCATTGAAGTCATCTCTCTTTCTGTTTTGCTTAGATACTAAAGTTTCTGATCTAACAAGTTTCTTGGCTCTCTTTTCAGCTTTGTTTAGACACGTTTCTGAATATCCTCTTGTCTTAAAGTTGCTTTGTATATCTTTTATGGTTTTGTCAAAGTTGTTCTCCTGACTGCAATTTCTTCGTGCACGAACCATTTCTCCATATGGAATGGCTGAAATGGTTGTGCTGGGGTGGCAACTATCGGCATGCAACACACTGTTGCAGGCTGTGGTCTTTTTGTGCATGTCACTCTGGATTTTATTACCAACCACATACAACTTTAGATCTAAATATACAATCTCAGCTTTGGAACTATTAGTTGTTAGTTTGACATTGAAGTTGTTTTCATTTAGATAGTTGAAATATTCTGCAAAAGCTATTTCGCTGCCCTTCCATATTAACAAAATGTCGTCAATATATCTGACGTAAAATAGGATGTTATCAAGCCAAGGGGATGCCCCTGGTCCCCAAGCATGTTCTCGTTCGTATAGCCCCATGAAAAGGTTCGCGTACGACGCCGCCAGTCTAGAACCCAAGTGCCTTGTAACTGTAGGAACCATTCGTTTCCATGTAGAAATGCATTCTGTGTCAAGACCAAATTGGCCATTTGGAAGAGCATCTCAGAATGTTGTAAATGGCTTGCATTTCTCTTGTATAGATAATGGGTTAATGCTCGGGTCCCCTGTTCGATTTCTATACAGGTGTATAAACTCTCTACATCCATAGTTATGAATGTGAGAGTGCCCGGTTCCCATTGAAAATCCTCCAGCTTGCACAATAATTCCCTACTATCTTTAATAAAAGAAGGTAAATTTTTCACAAAGGGTTGTAAATAGGTGTCTACATATTCGGCCAGGTGTTCCGTGGGCCCTCCATTCCCAGATATAATTGGGCGGCCGGGCGGGAATGTCCCACCTTTATGGACTTTAGGGAGTATGTAGATGCAGGGATGGCGCGACTTGTATGGTTGTAAATATCTGTATTCAGTATCAGATATTAAACCTGATTCTTTCCACTCAACCAGGTGGGCATTAATGTTGTTTTCAATTTGAGCCGTAGGGTTAGATGTCAGACGCCTGTAACAGTGTTGTTGGCCAAGTTGTCTATCTATTTCGCCAACATAATCTCCATAGTCCATTAGGACTATGTTGCCCCCCTTATCTGCCTCACGGATCACCAGATTGGGATCCTCCTTTAGTTGTTTCAGAAGGGATTTCTCATGCTTAGTGAGATTGTATTGGTGTTTACACTTCGAATGAGGGCCATGGTTTTCTTCTAACTTATACAGGTCTTGAGTGACTCTGGCTGTAAACTCATCTATTGCCGAAGAACCACTTGTGGGAGGTATAAATTTGGATATAGGTCTTAATCCGCTATCCAATGTGGTATCTTCTACTATGTCGAGATCACGTGCAAAATCCACCAAATTTTCCATTTCTGAATCATTGTCTAAAGTAGCAATAGTATGTGATAAATGAATATCAGCAATTGTTAAATCAGAATTAGATACATGTCCACCAGATAGATTACAAACAGTCGGGCGTTCTGCAAAGTAAGTTTTTATTTTTAATTTACGAGCAAACTTGTAAAGATCTACATGTACATTTTCCAATGCTGGTGTTTCAGTCACACAATAGTTCAAACCTTTACACAGTATCACATTTTCTTCTTGAGTCAGTATTCTGGAGGACAAATTGATCACATTTAATTCATTTGCATTATTCATTTCAATATTGCTGCCCACCTGGTGGTTCACATTCTCATTTATCATTGATTCTGGGCATTCGAGTTCCTTGCCTTTACGCCTGCCCTTGTGTTTTTTGCCACCCCGCCTGACTCGCTTCCTTGGTTTTTCTTTTTGTTGCCCAACCTGAATCGCTGTACTTCCTGTAAAAAAAACGATTTTTGCCCGCTTGCTCCTGTGCTGGTACTAGGTTCCTCCTTCTCTGCACTCTCTATTGAGGAGATTGATGTAGAGCTAGATGAAATACTTGGTTCTTTACTGGACTTATTTGGAATTTGTGCTGGCTTAGTTGTTAAATCGGTCAAAAACAATTGGAGAGAGTTAAGGGATTTTATCCACCGAAGCGGACGGAACAATACTCCTAGTCCCCTAGGTTAGGTATCTAAATTAACAAAAATAATAAGGAGTATCACCAGACAAAATGCTCGAAGAGCGATTTCTACGGGATGATTCACTAGCAAAGAGAAGAAAGTCCTTCTTTTTTAAGTAACCCCTCACTCACCGACCTGGTCGGTGACATGCTTCATCATCGGGGCCACCCTGATGGCCGAGTGCCATCAAGGTGTGCTTCGACACCTGAACTACAGTGGAGCTGGTATGTGAGTGATGAATGCGAAAAAGAAAAAGTAGTGGATGAGTTAAAAATTGTCCTGGTATGACTTATGTGAAAAAAAAATTATTCTTGAAGCTACTGGACAATAATATAAGTGTTGATACTGTTAATGGTATAATTATGACCAAAGGTATCTGGAAGAATGTGTGGTGGGTCTACATGTTTCAAACCGTAATGGGAATTACCGGTTTTTCTTCAGGACCAAAACCAGGGAATAGGGTGGTCAGGGTACACTAACGCCCTGCCGTGCCTGCAATTCCCTGTGCCTTAGCAGCAAAATTTGTGGTGCTAGGCAAAAGGATGAAAGTATAACCCAAAAGTGGTTAGTCAAGAAAAAGACTCCTAATGGAGAATCATAGGGCAGCACGGGATTAGGGAGGGGCGGCCTGGTTTGGAAACATATTAGTTTCGCCGGCTAGCGGTAACAGTGTACCTACGAGGTCCCTCCACGCGCCCGGGCAAAAAGTGACCGTGCCGTGTGCCACACGGTTAAGTGCCGCCCTGTACCGTTTCGCCTTGTGTTAGCATTATACTGGTACCTTCTAGGAATTTATTTTATGACAAAAACGCTGAAAAACATGCATTGTTCTTGCTGATCCACTACAATGCATACTGGTTGTAGTAGTCCACTGTTGGCAAATTAGGGCGCCCTGAGAGGTCAATATCAGTTTTTGGATGTGTGATTATCAAATTAATGATCTCCATGGGTGGGCATGCGAACATTAGCCTGGGGTACCCCTGTAAATCTCGGAAATCTCATTGAGTCCAGATGATGCTGTACTATATTTCATTATTAGGAATGCTTCTCTCTGGGAAAGCTTCAATTCCATGTCTCCACCTCGTGAATCATTTTCAATCTTGGAAATGATTGTCCAGCGAAGGTCCTTTTCTTTATGGTCATGTGTTGTCCAGTGTTGGACTAGAGGTGCATTTGGTACCTGTTTTCTAATCCTGGACTTATGCTGGGTGATTCTTTGTCTCGCTTCTTGTGTCGTTTTTCCAATATATAGTTTAGGACATGGACACCAAATTCCATAAACTACATTTTTAGTTAGACAATTAGTAAAACTTGTATGTTTCCAGTATATGTTTTCAAAGCAAAAAACAGTCCCTTCTTCCGTTGAATCACAACAAGTGAAGACATAAAATTCAGCCTCACGGCATCAAACAAAAGTATTACATTCTTGGATGTCCAGGTCTATTCCACAGAGGGTGCACTTGGTACGACTTTATTTCGTAAGCCCACAGACAGAAATAAGGCATTACATTTTACCAGTCACCATCCAAGGAGTATGAAGCAAAACTTACCCTTTGGCCAATTTTTAAGAATTCGGCGGAATTGCTCCAATAAAGAAGAATATTTCAAGCATGCAAATAGCCTTAAGGACCGTCTGCTGGACAGAGGGTATCCTAAAAAACTTTTAAAACATTCCCTGAAAAGAGCTTGGTGGGTCCCTCGTGAAACATTGTTGCATAAAAGAACACGCAATGAGGTGAAAAGGATAGTATGCGTAACAACCTTTGGTCCTAACACACATCAATTGCGCAAACTGGTACTGCAAAATTGGCACCTAGTGAGAGATCTTCATTGTGAATTACTGGATCCTCCCCTGTTTGCGTACAAAAAGGAGAAAAGTGTGGCCAACCACATCGTAAGGGCAAACCTACCTAAAGAACCAAAACCAACACTCAGAGGCATGATGGGGCTACCTCCAGTTACTGGACACCGAAAATGTGGCAATTGCACTAGTTGTGATTCAACGGAAGAAGGGACTGTTTTTTGCTTTGAAAACATATACTGGAAACATACAAGTTTTACTAATTGTCTAACTAAAAATGTAGTTTATGGAATTTGGTGTCCATGTCCTAAACTATATATTGGAAAAACGACACAAGAAGCGAGACAAAGAATCACCCATCATAAGTCCAGGATTAGAAAACAGGTACCAAATGCACCTCTAGTCCAACACTGGACAACACATGATCATAAAGAAAAGGACCTTCGCTGGACAATCATTTCCAAGATTGAAAATGATTCACGAGGTGGAGACATGGAATTGAAGTTTTCCCAGAGAGAAGCATTCCTAATAATGAAATATAGTACAGCATCATCTGGACTCAATGAGATTTCCGAGATTTACAGGGGTACCCCAGGCTAATGTTCGCATGCCCACCCATGGAGATCATTAATTTGATAATCACACATCCAAAAACTGATATTGACCTCTCAGGGCGCCCTAATTTGCCAACAGTGGACTACTACAACCAGTATGCATTGTAGTGGATCAGCAAGAACAATGCATGTTTTTCAGCGTTTTTGTCATAAAATAAATTCCTAGAAGGTACCAGTATAATGCTAACACAAGGCGATACGGTACAGGGCGGCACTTAACCATGTGGCACACGGCACGGTCACTTTTCACTAATATGTACCCGGCCCCTTTAAGAAACCGCGCGCCGGTTTCAGGAGATTCAGGAAGTACACACGCTGATCCCGGTGACGACGCACTGTGTTTCAGAAACGCTCGGCAATTGAAGTAAGAACGCTCACGGCATTCCTGCTCCAGTAAAACTTCAAGGACCTTGATATTTTATGAGCTGATTCAATTTTGACATACGTTTCCTGTTTAGTTGCAGGCTCCGACATCAGTAAGGGTGATAATCACGAACCGAGCCAACGAACGCCTTGGACAAAGCCAGGTCCCCTGACAACCATTTTAATCCCTGGTAAGCGTGCCGTCAGCCCCTTTGCATCATACTCAAGAGTTCCCAATGCGATTATGCATTATACTGATTCCAACTCCTTTATTTAGGTCATTGATGCCCATATAATTTCGAGATAAGGTGAGCCCATTTTTTCAAGGAACACTTCAATTGTAAGTACCCCCCATAGAATGTTATTCATGTCTTCTCGTGTATTTGTCACTTTTTCTGTGCAGATTTGGTCACATTGGACTAAGCTTTAACACACAAGACATTCAAGGTAGGCGGAGGTTAAGTTGCAGGTGGTTGCTTATGCTATGTAGTACAAAGTGTTCTGCGCAGATAGGTAACTCGTTGTATATGGTTTTTGTTTTGTAGAAATCGTGTCTGGTCCTGAGGAGAACCCCTGTACTGAGGAGGCTCGAAACGCGTCGACCTTATTGGTCCTGTGTCATATAAAAGATTTAATGAGGAAAACATAACATGACCTATCGTGTTTAAATCACTAATGTGTTTTGCGTTCCCAACGATATAGGGTTGGGTAGTTTATAATACAGTGAAATTTTGACACGGACCTCCACCTCAGAGTTATTTGTTGTTTATTGATCTAAAATGTTGTTTTTTTGAAAAAAAATTGGTATGCTTGAGGAGTGAAAGTTGCAGTGTGGCTGTTATTAGAGTATTGTTGTTTGTAAATATTTGTAAAAGATTGTATGTAACTGTACATTTTGTATATATCTATGTTATGCACTAAAAAGTCTTCGTTTGAAAAGTATTCAAAAATCCTATGAAAAAATTATTTAAATAAATTCGCAAAAATCGTGAAAATTAGACTGCTATGTTTAATTCATAACAGGTTCTTTGGTTATTCTATATATGAAGTTAGCCCAGTACTGGCACTTGTGTTGTTGTTTTGGTTTACATTAGACTTAGCCTTACTGGTCAGGAGTCTAGACCCAGTTTTGATTTTCTCATGTGGGTCCTCGGCGGGGCCAACTAGCCAGCCTGTTACATCCAGTAAGCCCCACACAGATGGATTGCTGAGTGGTGGTCAGAGGCCACACCCCTTTCTCCACCACTCTGCAAACGTGCCTCCGGGCGCACTGCTGCTTGGGGCAATGAAGTCTCCTTTACTCCTGAGGCCCTCAAGATACAAGGGGACCTCATCACCCCACCATCAGTGTGCTGATAGGCATGTTTCCAGAGTGGTGGGAATAGGGGTATGGCCTCCAACAACCTCTCAGCAATCCAGCTGTGTGGGGCTTACTGGAGGCAACAGGTGGGCTAGTTGGCCCCTAAGGACCTTCAACAATGAAGGGCATTTCATCCTCAAACTAATAACGTGCCAGGAGGCACGTCGCATGTTTCCAGAGTGGTGGGAATAGGGGTATGGCCTCCAACAACCTCTCAGCAATCCAGCTGTGTGGGGCTTACTGGTGGCAACAGGTGGGCTAGTTGGCCCCTAAGGACCTTCAACAATGAAGGGCATTTCATCCTCAAACTAATAACGTGCCAGGAGGCACGTTCGCAGAGTAGTGAAAAAAGAGGGTGGGGAGTCGGCGAGTTGCTGTCTTCTGTTTTTTTTTTCATTTTAGGACATGGGGCTGTGTGGCCCCCTTTCCTTTACCCTTTCGGCACCAAGGACCATATTCCCTGTGGCCTGACCCATTAAAAAAAATTAAATGACAAAAAGGAGGGGGCTGCAAGGCTGATTTCTGCCCCAAGGACCCCACCCCCCGGGGACTGCCTCTATTTTATTTTATTTGGAGGGGGTTGCCCGGCCCTCCTCCTGAGGCCAATATAGCCCCGGGGACCCTTTCCCAGGGGAATGGCCACATTCTTTTTTTTAAATGGGTAGGGGGTCTGCATGGCTCCCCCTACCAAGGCCATTTACGGCCCGGAGACCCCATTCCCAGGGCATGGCTACTTTGTGTGGACAGCTGGGGGGACTTTGAGGCCTCTGCAGTCCCTGCAGTCTACCCCCTCCTGCAGGATCCTGCATTGCATTTGGGCAGATGGAACTGCTAACATGCAGCTTCCTCTGCCCAAAAGCAATTCTGCTTCTCTTCATGAAAGCAAGAGTATCTTTTCTGCTCTTGCCAAATTTATCATTGCCCCTGGGACGTAGTCGACCCAGGGGCTTCAAGGAAACCCGTTTTTTCTTTTGCCATATCTTTGGTGCAGTTTGAAATATTTTCACAAAATTTCCAAAACTAATGGCCCACTCATTTCAGCTGCTGTGTTGAAAGTTTCGGGTGATTTATCTGGTGGGGGCCGAGAAAAAGGAGGTCCCAAAATGATTTTTATCCATGTTAATTTTCATTGGAAACTTTAGACATGCCTACAGCCCGTACTGCTTAACGGAATTACACTAAATTTGGCAAAAAGTTAGCTCTTGGTTCAGAAAGCACTCTTTTTGTTAAATTGTGTAAATCTTTTCAGTAGTTCCTGGGACATTTAAACTTTTCTCAGATGTACAAATATGCCCACGGAGGATCCGCAAACCCTCCTGATCTCAAGCCTGCTATCTGATTGGCTGCCCACAGTTCCAACCAGGAAGTATTGGCAGCCCTCTTGGGACTCAGTTGAACCGAATCTCAAGGAAAAAGGTAACAAAAAAAATGAAGCAAAGGGGGCAGGGTAGAAACACCCTGACTCCCTAGGCCTACTCAAGGGGTACCACAGGGACCCTCAGTGCCAAAAGAAGCATTAAAAAAAAACGTCAGGATTTGCGTTGGATCCACGAAGCCTGCAGAAAATGTTAAAAAAAATTAAGCACGGACTACCGCACTTTGTTTAATTAGGGCCCCGGGTGGGCCAGGTCCAGGGGCAGTGATCTAAATACATGCGGGCCGTGTTGGCCCCTGCTGCCCTGGGGACCGCCACCTCCCTGGGGCTATGTTCATTCATTGTAGAGTGCCACGTGGGCCACCCACGGCCCCATGAACCGCCAAATCCCCGGGGCTTTATTTTTTAAATGATTGCGTGGGGGGCTCCTACCCCCCATGCAGCTACAAGGATGCTACCTCCCTGGGGCTGATTATGTTAAATGAGGTGAACCACATCTCCCCTGCAATCCTGGGGACCACTACCTCTCCCGAGCTACATTGAAACGATGCGTTGGGGGGCTCCAGCTCTTCCACAGAGGGGACTGCCACTTCCCCAGGGCTGTATTAGAAAAAAGTGTTGAGGGGCTCGAGCCCCCCACACAGCCACCACCACCTCCCCAGGGCTTTAATTTTCTTGGAGGAGGGCTGCACTGCCCCCCTCATGGAGCCATAAATGGCCCTGAGGACTTCTACCCCCCAGGGCTGGCTTCAGCAATGTCCCAGTGTGCCCACCCCGTGTACATTATAGTTTGCTATGGGTTGGCGGGAGCATTCCTCCGACCATCCCTTAGCAAACAAGTGCAGCACTTTGCTTTTTCCGCCTCAAGGAGCTGCTTGTCAGAAGCTCCCTGGGGGTAAAAAGTTATGCCATCTCCCACTGGAGGCAGGAGCCAGCCGTGACTTTGGGGGCCTTCATGCTCCAAACAAAATATATAAGAAGGGTCTAAAGGAGAAATATTTAAAGACCTTTTATTTCATCTCCTACCACAATATCTAATACACAAAGAAAGACAGACAGTATCCACGACATCTGGTTCGAAAAGCCTGGAAACGTGCCTCGAATAACAACAGAGAGGCACTTTTAGAGAAAAGATCTGACAAAGAATCTCTAGATAGATTGACGTTCGTCAGTACTTTCAATGTCTTGTCTAATAAGATTCAGAAGATGGTGCGCAGACACTGGGGAATTCTTAACACAGCCCACACCCAAATAAAACCACCTTTACTTTCTTTCAAAAGGGGCCGTAGCATCAAAGATTGTCTGGTCCATACTAGACCAAGATTGAAAATCCTTGACAATCCCAACACACTTTAGAACACCCAACCAGTACGTGGCCACTTTCCATGTGGCTCTTGCAGTGCATGTCCCCAAACATACAAAACAGATCATGTTGACATAGGTACAGGGAAGCCGTGGTTACTCCGCAAACACACCAACTGTAACACAGAAGGTGTGATCTACTTAATCACATGTCCATGCTCATTACAATATGTTGGTCACACAACAAGGAAAATGAAGGTCCGTATTAGTGAGCACAAGAGTACCATCCGGCGCCACAAACAATCAACCTGTTTGACAAATCATTTTTTAGAGAAAAAACACCAAGCAGAAGATATGAAGTGGGTGATTTTGGAACAACCATACATCCCACCTCATATCTCTGACAAATCCAATTTCCTGTTTGTCAAGGAGCAGAAGTGGATATTTCGGCTCCGCAGTGACAGCAGAGGACTGAACGATTCTATTTCCTGGATTTCAATTTGAATTTGGTTGAGAGTCTTTTTTGGATGCATATTGAACAGGCCATCATTATCTAAAAGGGACGTGTTTGAGAACTTTCTCTGTCACATCAGCAGCGAGAGACTCTTTTCTGTTGGTGATCATCAATAATCTTTAGTATGGTTTGTCTCCTGTGATCTTATTATCACTTGCTGTGTTCCCTGCCGTCTCTAGTAGGGTACGAAGTTCCTTATGCTAATATTGCCTGTCATCCGTATTTGGCATTTCTTCTGCTCACCTAATCATATATATTTTTCGTGCACCAAATTTTCTGTATTGAATCGATACTAAATTATCGTCTTTGCACATATTATGTTCAATGCTCTGTCAGTCGATACACTATCGAAATGCGCATGCGCGTCTGAGTAGCGTTTATCGTGAATACGCACATGCCTCGACAATGCCCATAGACCTGAATTGATGCATTGTAATTGCCTAATTCGACTCATATGAGCAGCTATCTTTATCAAGATTGAGACATTACTCTGCCCGCAAAGCACAACACAATGATCGGTGCTTTGTTTACATCTTTTGGAATACGCGTTGCGTTGCTAGATCAAACACGCATGCGCAGCAAAGCAGTGCGGTACACGAACAAACCCCAGACACTGCGCATGCCCAAGAGAATGAGTGACGATGCGTTCACACATGCGCATTCGCCGATGGACTTTTTCCGATATGCTTGGAAACGACTACACCCTCGCTGGGCGGATAGGTCATTAGCGTCTCCTAATGACCTAATTACACAAAGTGGGTGGACTATAAATAGGTGTATCCTGGATCCGGTCGGTACCTCCACTTCCTCTCGGACGCCTGAGTGAGGTACCGACGGACAGGTAAGGACATCTCCCAAATGGATACCAACATACTCGTTATTCTCGCTACTTTTGTTTTTGTTTTTTTACAACGTTCTAGTTACTCTCTTATGGCCTAAATGCACTGGGCTATTGATTGTGACTTAAACAGCTTTTTTAATTGATATGCCTTTGCTTGGTAAATTGGTCCTTGGTTGAGTTTGACTTTGTTCACAGTTAGTGGGTCTGTTAGAGGATGCTTTAATAAATTGGATTAAGCAATTACTTTATTTTTATAAATGATTGCTTTTCTATGCACCATAGAGCGGGGCCTCATTTTCCCGAGCGGATGCCGGGTGAGGTGAGGTGTTTCTCCACGCAATGCGCGGTGAGTATTCACAGTTAGTAGAATTGTTCTGTGAATGAGTAAAATTACTTTTTGATCCAACAAGGCACATATACCTTAGTTGTAGAGTGTTTTTGTACAGTTTCATGTAGGAATGCGGCTATATAAATGAATGCACACTGTCTTGTTTATTATCTTTTACAGGATTGTTACCAGATACTTATCTTTTACATGGATATTGGGGCTCCAAATTCATGGTAGATATATGCATTCCATACTTTTTTGGCACGATCATTTTCTTTAAATTCACGTTGTTGCAGTAGCCCATCATTTAGGTCCTGATGAAAGCCCGACAATAAGTCTGGAGGGCTGAAACATGTTGACCATCTGCATATGCGCCACAGTGTAGTCATAAGCTTCAACTACCTGGCGTGTTTTTAATATTGACACTCAGACATCTTGATTAAAGATATTTTTGTCTGAGTCGTTAATTTTAACATTTCACCACAGCACTGCACTTACACCTAAGTATCAGTTTGGCTTGAGTGTACATCTTCTCATCCAACTCCGCACCATCAGCTGATGGTTTGGGCGGTTAAGCTTTGGATGTTGTGACAATATATCCCATATGATGATACTCCGCCAAAATATGGGTGGTCAGATGGGAATATCTCAGCCTACGGATAGTCTTACACTTGTGTTAGCCTAAATTTACAGTTATTTGTACAAACACTTTAGGCCTTCATGCTCCCCCACGGTCCCCAACCATCTGGCCCGAGGCTAAAAATGACCCAGCAGTGGGGCCATAGGAGATGGGGTCCCCGGGACTGATGTCAGCCTGAGTAGGGGGACCACGTGGCCCCCCTCCCTTAAAATATTGAATAATAAAGGAATGGCCTGGCCCCAGGGATGGGGTCTCCAGGGCCAAAAATGTCCTAGGTGGGCGGCTGCTCGGCCCCACTCCTCTTTAAAAAAACAAAGATAAACAAAGGCCTAGCTTGGGGTCCCAGCGGTGAATATTGGCCTGGGGGGCGCGTGCCCCGATCCCTTTTTATTTTATTAAAAAAATAAAAAATGTCTCAGGCCTCAGGGGATGGGGCCCCCGGGGCACTAAATGTCATTTGAGATGTCATCAGTGATGTCACTGACCATGTCATGAGTGATGAAATATGTAATGTCATCAGCAGTGCATTGCTGGGAGCGAGTTATGGTTAGCTCAGCTAACTAAAATGGCTGAATTTCTCTGGTTTTGTACAAGCGAAATGTAAGCCTAACTATAATGTCTCTGTAACCTTTGGTTTTTCCATGAATTTCTAAGGTTTTTTAAGTGCAAATTTTTTACACTTTTTACAAATTGTGAATTACATTTTTCAGTGACCCCCGAGGGTGTGGGAGGGTCACTGTAAATTTAATTCACAATCTGTAAAAAATTCTTGGTTTTTATATGTTCTGAATAACACAATGATCTCTCTTTATGGTATAACTGTGATGTCCATAAACTGAATTCTCAAGATTTCTGTAAACAAAAAATACTATCAAATATATATTTTTGATAAATAAACAAACAGAAAAAAGAAATGCATGTGTGTGAATAGATTCAATAGCTGTGAGTAACCAACAGATTAGAGTTACTACCATTTTGTAAATCGGATAGGCAAGCATAGAGGTTCTGGTTATATAATGAGACTCCCCATGTGGCCAGGGGCCATTTTGTAAATTCTTTATCCATTTAGGCCTCCTTGAGTTCATTGTTTTCCAGGCCTCCTACTTGTTGCTGTTGTGAGTGACCGTATGATTGGTGGCCATTTTGTGGTGGTAGTTAGTGTGCTTTTGCCATAGACCTGCATGTCTTCTTTCCTTTGTTCCTCTTGGCTTTTTGCTTCTGGTAGCGGTAGCCTGGCCATGTGGCTGGCTGCCATTTTGTGAAGGCAGTCAGTGTGCCTCTGCCATTGGGCTGCATTGTCTGTCTTCCTTTCTTGTTGTTGTGGTCTGGCCATGGGGCTGTTGGCCATTTTATAACGGCAGACAGTGTACTTTTGTCATAGGCTTTTATTGTCTGTCCTCCCTTTCTTGTTGCTGTTGCCTGGCCATGTGGCTTGTGGCCATTTTGAAAAAGCCAGCCCATGTGCTCTTGCCATAGGCCTGCATTGTCTGTCCTCCCTTTCTTGTTGTTTTAGCCTGGACATGTGCTAGCGGCCATTTTGTGAAGGCAGACAGTGTACATTTGTCATAGGCTTGTATTGTCTGTCCTCCCTTTCTTGTTGTTGTTGCCTGGCCATGTGGCCTGTGGCCATTTTGAAAAAGGCAGCCAGTGTGCCCTTGCCATAGGCCGAGCATTGTCTGTCTTCCCTTTCTTGTTGTTTTGGCCTAGCTATGTGGCTGGCGGTCATTTTGTGAAGGGGCAGTCAGTGCGCTTCTGCAGGAGGCCTGAAAGCCTTCTTTGAGGTGGCTATGAATTCTTGCTGGTTGTTTTGCATGCAAGTTTTCTAATACATTTGCAATATTACAACTGTTTATGTGGTGTCTGTTGAATTTAAACAACATTTAGGGCATGGGTGGCATTGGATTGAAATGCTAAATGAGGTCTTTTTTGATATTTCACTTTTTTATGTGTTAAATAAATGCCTTTGTTGGATGTGTGTGGTTGTAACTTGAAAAACTTAATTACCCTGTGGATTGTCGTTTTTGGCATTGTTGCTTAACAGTTGTCTTATTTAGCATGCCTCCTTTATCTGGCCAGTGTGTGAGTGTGTTTGTAATAGTGCATGTGAAAGTCTCACAAATGGGTACACTGTATTAAGCAAGCTATTGCCCAGAGTCAAACGGTGCTGGGCTAACCTGCCGCTGGAGCTGGGGGTCGAACCGTGAACCCTGTGGTCCGGAGTCAGGGACCCTGGCCGCTGTGCTACAGTACACAGTACACTACTAGTAGTAATTGAACCACAACAATGAATGCCACTTTTTACTGATGTTTTTCTTGCTTCTTTGCTTTTAGGTGCACAAGAGAAGGAGACAGCATCACCCATTGCACTGCCAGACAGAAGTTCTGCTGCACACGACGTCATGTGACGTGTGACCACAGACGTCTCTTCAACTTGTGCCACTGTGTGCTGTTGACATCTTCAAGATGGCCCCAAAGAAAGGTACCAGGTCCAATGCCAAGAAAGTTGCAAGTGAGATGAAGGCACTGCCACTTACCAAGACTGGTATGTTGCCCAAGGCCTTTTTTGGGAATCCAAAAATTGTGCCTGCAGCAGTGGTGTCCTAGGAACAAGCTAGGAGCAGCACCCCTGCATCATTAGACCCACTTCCCAACCTAGGCCCAAGCCCATATCTGCCGCAGAGGCAGCCAGTCTAATCATGAATCCAATGGATGGATGACATTACAACGCATACTTTTACAACGCATGCCTTTACAACGCGGTTTTTACAACGAAAACCTTTACAACGCATATCGCTTTGGGGTGCTGGATAGTGAATAGTTTAATTTACTATTTCAACTCCAGTCCCCGTGAACACTAGGGAAGGTGTTGGATAGTAAATTAAACTTATTCCCTATCCTAGAGCGTCCCCCAGCGCAATGCGTTGTATGGGTTGCGTTTTAAAAGTTGCATCGTAAAGGCACTGCGTGGTAAAAGTTGCGTTGTAAAGGATGTTTACCGAATTCAACGCCAATGAACAGTGATGTTGAAATTGATTTATTGTTATCGCAAAGTAGTACCGAGTCAATGCAGGACTCAGATAATGGGCAACAACAGCTGCAACCACCCCAATAGTAGTTGTTCCTCCCGAAGTAGGGGCAGTTCAGGAGATCGAACTTCCTGCAGAGGAAGAAGAAGAGCAAGCCACTCTTTCAGAAGATCCATTGTCTTCCAGATCCCCTGCATGGAAAAGGAGGGTTAGTCCATCAACTTCTTCCCAAAGCACCCGTTCTGATAATCTAGACACCACTTGGAAGCCACCTCAGTCTTAGAGTGAGACACGCCATGAGACAAGGCTAGGGAAAAGGAAGGTTCCAGAAAGCCTTAGAATTATGGAGGTACACGTAGAAGAGGAGGATGATGATGAGCCAGTCATCATGGACATTAGTCCTGAACCAGTGGAGACTGACATTATCCCATCACAAATTGCTTTGAGGGATGTGGCATGGATACCACCAACACAGATGATACCACCAACACCACCTCCAGCTTCCATATTTCGCCAGCAGCGACCTACATCCACCACAACCACCTCAGTAGTAGTAGGTCGTGCAGAGAGTCAAACGTCACGCCCACCTACCAGTTCATCTGACATTGCAAGTGGCACCAGCAGTGCCAGAAAATTTACCTCCCCAGTTTGGGACTTTTTTTCTGTTAGCAAGAAGGTGGTTATCATTGCTATATACTCCATTTGTGGACCAGGTGTTAGTCGGGGTAAGCTTGGTACATACTATGGCACCGGAGGCCAAACAACCCATCGGAGAAAACACCACTGAATACAGTTGGAGGCCCACCTTAGCAACCAAACAACTGCATGTTTTGTTGGTGGAGGGGTTGAAGTAGAAGAACAGATCACGGTGGAAGGTGAACAAGAGGGAAACATTTTCTCTGTTACACAAAGCTGCCCTGTCTCCAGCAGTGCAGTGATACCGCCCACATCATCATCATCACCATCACAATGGCACAAGAGTCAGAATAAGACACCAAGGGGTCCAAGTCAAGAGAGTACCACAACACAAAAACATGCATTGAGCCTAACACCTGCCATCAAGAAGTCACCTGCATCAGTGGCACCAGAAAAGAAAAAACCTAGGCTTTCATTCTCAGCATTTATAGGTTGTAGGGGCAGTACGAATGCAATCACCCGATGGCATGTTTGTACAAAGCGAAGCTGGCTAAAATGTTAACGCTGGACCTCCTCTCCTTTTTTTGTGGTAGGGGTGAGTTTTTGTGAATTTGTGGCAGCCATCTGCCGGTAATGGAAGGTTCCCAGCCAGTCCTATTTTGCCAGAGTTGCTGTTCCAGCACTACATCACGATGTGCTGGAATTGCACAAGCTTTGCAGAAGAGTGCTGTTCACATTATCCACCTGACAACAGACATGTGGACTAGTTGGCAAGACATTGATTCTGTGTGCATCACTGCACACTGGATCTAATTTGTGGGGGTTAGAGAAAATATATCTGCAGCAGTTGCTGACGCTGCTGAGATTTTTAATGCTGTTCAGAAACATGCTACTGTAGCCATGGGAGGACCTGGCCTGGCTGTTTGGGCTGGACAGTTCCCGTTGAGCGCAGGGTCAGACTGATTTGCATATGGCTGGGTCCAAACTGGAATGGCATGGTGAGCAAACGAATTATGGATTTAGGCCTAGATCACTGTATTGGGGTGAATGTATGACATTGTTCTGCATTCTGTCCATCAATTGTTCTTTTTACTGTAGCCACTGTAGAAATCTCATACTGCTGCAAACATTTTGGAAGACTTTGACAGCAAGGTCTTTGAATGGCTGCAACCAAGAGGGCTTAACATTGGTTTTGTTGCCACATACAGTGGCAGTAATATAGTTAACGCCATGGCCGATGGTGGCTATTTCAGGGTCCTGTGTTTGGCGCACAGCATTAACATCATGTGCAAGACTTTCTGAAAAAGGAAGACTGAGTCAGCAATTTACAGACCACCTGCAGAAGAATCTGCACACATTTCAGCCATTCTTTTAAAGCCCGGGAGGATCATTCAATATGATAATAGAATGCCAGTTAAAGCACTCATCCAGGAGGTACCAACACGTTGGAACTCAACTTATTACATGCTTGCATGTCTGTTTAAGCAGTATAGACCAATCAATGAATATGTCATGCAAAGAGGGGATGCTACTGTGAAAGGCATGATCATTGAGATGGACCAATAGGGCCTAGTTAAATACGAGAGAGAGATGCTGCTTCCTTTCGTGGTCTTCACACGTGAAGTCAGAAAGGAGGAATGTAGTATGGGCCGAGCTATCCTATTGTTGCAATTCCTACAGGAACAGCTGAAGAGAGTGTCTGCAATATACGCAGGTGAGGAGGAAAAAAAAGAAGCATATGAGTTGGTGGAGAGCCTAACTCTTCACTTATGTGAAAATACAAGGGTGCACAGAAGCATTGTGTCATCCAACCATTACATTTGTGCAACAATTATGGATCTACAGTACAAACAATTACTGCACACTTTTATTCGTTTTTCAGATGGGGATGTTACCAAGCAGCAAAACTTGGAGAGTTGGGGAAGCCAGCCATCTAGAAAAAGAACGGCCCAGAATTAGAGGCCCGCTACTCTAAGGCACAAAAAGCACTGTAGGGCAGCCGGTTTCAAGTTCAACTTAAGAGCCTGAGGGCAGTGCATTGGTTCACAGCAGCCAAAATGCCAAACAGCACCAAGAACAACATCAGCAACAACAGGAGCATCAGTCTCAAAATTGGCACAGGAATGGTTTCTACAGCAAGGGCTAAAGTCCAGTGTTGAGGCAAAGGCAAAAGAGGCCGAGCAAAGTGAAGTACCCATGAGCAGTGAGCGGATGGTCCAGGCCTATCTGGATGACCAAACAGAGGTCTACTTTGATCAAAACCCATTGCTGTATTGGTATGAGAAAAGGCGCCAACGGCCAGTGCTCAGCAGGCTCGCGATGAACTAGTTGGCTTGCCCTGTTGCAATGGTCTCTTCTGACTATGTTTTCAGTGCTGCTGGTGCCTTTCTGACAGTGAGAAGGACCAGCCTTGTGCACCAAAAGGTAGAGAGGTTAACCCTTATCAAAAATGAATAAGCACTTTATACCATTGGATTACTCCATACCTGAAGTAGCACAGCAGGAAGATGATGACAGCGACTCAGGTCATGGAAGTAGTGTTAGGTGACGTACTTCTGGGTGAACCACCAGTGTTTGAGGATGAGCTCTTCTTTCCTGACAACTAGGCTTTCGAGTTACTTTCTTTCTTGCTTTCTTTGACACCCAAATAAAAGTACCTCAAAAAGTTATATCTAAGCAATATTGTTTACTTTTATTATTTGTGTGTGTCACTGTCTTTCTGGTTCGAATCACAACAAATCCATCACCACCGCCTTACTCTTTTATTGCCGGATTAGCGTTGCAACTGTGTGTAGTCAGTTAATAAGTAATTCCTCTCCTCCGAGTCCTTCCTGGCTCACCCAAAATCCATTTCCCTCGAGCAACACATTGAATGAAGAATAGTACAACAAATGTGAAATGTGTGCCTGCCTCGAGTCCCTCCAAAGAACCTGGCTATTTATCTATTCCTTCTTCCCGAGCCTAGAGGGACTGCCCCGAAAGAACAGATAAATGATGGCATGCATTGCATGCTGACTCTGAGTGATTGGCGTTTGTGTTGTTGGGCATGATTTCTACTAGTATTTAATCTAATCTACACACACAAAAGTTATGTTATGTTATGTTATGTTATTAATGGGTCTTGTATAGCGCAACGGCTACTCCAAAGGAGTGTCCCGGCGCTTTGTGCTCCAGACCCCGAAAAGAGACTAAAAAAGAAACATAACAGTAGACAGAACAACAGAAGAAAGGGGGGAACAACACTCTACCCAGCGAATAACCAAGTCTTGAGACCCTTCCTAAAAGCTAACAGATTGGATGTGGATCGTAAGACCAATGGTAAAGAGTTCCATAACTGAGGGGCCAGAAATCTAAAAGATCGCCCACCCAGACGTGCCCTCTTTATACGAGGAACTACAGCAAGTGCTAAAGACTCCGATCGTAAGGATCGTGTCGGCTGATAAAAATTCAGCCTCTTCTGTAGGTATTTTGCACCCGTGGCATGCAGTGCTTTGTGGGCTAATGTCAAGGCCTTGAACATTATCCTCTTCCGTATAGGAAGCCAATGGAGGGATTGCAGCAGGTTAGAGGCACTGGCTCGACGGTGCAGACCGAAAATCGCTCGTGCTGCAGCATTCTGGGTCACCTGCATGCGCTGTAAAAGGTATTCTGGGAGACCCAGATACAGAATATTAGCATAATCCAATCTGGATCCAATGAGGGCCTGAACTGTTATTCTCCGATGCTCCTCAGACAGCAGAGGGAAAAACTTTCGGAGCATCCTGAGGATCCCGAAACAGGTCCCAGTCAAGGTTGCCACCTGGGATTTGAGCGTGAGCCCGTTGTCAATTTTAATTCCCAGGTTCTTGGCCCATTTAGAAGACTGGGCTGGAGGGAACTTGTCAGCAGGCCACCAATCATGCCAGTCCGGATCCACGGGGCATCCAAAGAAAAGTATCTCGGATTTATCCGAGTTGCACTTGAGGCTGTTCAGATGGAACCAATTGAAAACAGCCCCAAGGCACTCACGGATACTTTCCCCATCGAATTCTTCGCTCTTGCAGCAGGTGAAAAGAAGCTGGGTGTCGTCAGCGTATGAGACTATCCGGGCCCCGTAGGACTCCACCAGATCCGCCAGAGGGGTCATGAGGATGTTAAATAGGGTAGGGCTCAAAACTGAGCCCTGAGGAACTCCGACTCCCAATGGCGGCATTTCGGCAGATCCAGACGAGGCCCAGACCGTTTGACGGCGGTTGGCTAAGAAGGAACGAAACCAGTTGAGCAAAAGTGACTCATGTCAATGTTTCCCTTCTTGTTGTTCAATAACAAAATTGTACTACTGCAGGCCGATTCATTGCATTTTTTATTCTATACTCACTCGGGACACTACAGAGTTGGACACCAAACCATACTCACAGTCAGTCAGTAGGATGGGAGTTGATTGATGGAATAACTCATGGCATTTCATGAAGTGGCCTAAAAGGTCAACAACTACAACACCAGACCTACATGTCTGTGTAGTGGTGGAGGCGAGTGTGGTGGTATGACTGACAGCGGTGCATTTATTTTGTTAGTTAATTTGGAAAATGCTACGTCACTGTGTGTGTGTGTATGTGTGCTCAGTACTGTCTGGCTCAAAATCTAAGCTAAGTGGAGGTTGAGTGGGTGGGTCTGCTCCTGTTGTTGGAAGTAACTGCTGGAAACAGAGTAGACATGATTTAGCAATGCCGCCTCTGAAAGTTTTCTTGCTGCACTCCTCCTTAATTTATGCAGTTTAACTTTATATTTCTCCTTGATTTTTTAATATCCTTTTTATTTTTCTCATCTATACTTATAGGCCGGCCTTTGCCCTGTGCTCTACTGGGAAAAACAACTCACACTTACTTTACCGAACCGCATCCTCCAGGCAGGCACACAAGATTGATGGACTGAGAGTCCAAGGATGGACCAAGAGGAATGCCAAGATGCAACTCCTTACTAATTATAGTATGATTTAGTTTGATTAATATTTTCTCTTTGATCATTAGGACTGTGTATGTTGTTGTTTATTATGTTTGCTCATATTTGACTCCTACAGATATTTTTTAATTGTCTTTGCTAGCTTTAAAAGGAAGCCCGGTGCAACAGTACATAAATGTATGTAACTTGGGTCTCTTTGGGGGCAGACAGGCAAGGCAATTGCATAATAATAATTAATAATATACTGCTGCCCTATGCTACTAGTCTAGTACTACTCTTCAAGCCATCATCATGTATTTTTTTTCTTTTTTCTCCCTTAACAGATTTATGATGGTCAGCTGCAAGATTGTGCGTTGTCCAGGTGTAGTGTTTGTCTTTGTCAAAACTTTCCCTCAAAACCTTCTTCCCAACCATTCATCAAACCCTAACCCTCTTCCCCCGGACTGTGTGATTTATATTGAGGTGTGACTAAATTAAGTTTACACCAATTATTGATCACGGACTTGCTGGGGCGGATGTGGTGTAAGCAACACTTACTCAAGGTAGAGCGAGGATCTTCTTCTGCTCTATGTATATATACTTCTCTTTAGCCCACACTGGCAATATTAGATTGCCCACCCATGCACAGTATTTGATATTATTTTTTTTTCCAAAGGAACATAAATAATCCATCATAATAATATAATTAGTTGCCAGCATCGAGCCATCAATCATTCTAGTTACAGTAATAAAGCTTACGAAGCCTCTTGTCCGCTTCATCATCATAGCTAGAGTCGAATTCAGTTTGTAACTTGTACTAGGCTAGCCCTCCGGGCATTCTGGTTTATTTTACTTTAGGATTGCTTATCATCATCATGGTTTCATGTTTGGCAGTCTTCTTGTGTACTGTACTTCTACTACTCGTTCCCGAGTCTCCCTCAGGTGACTGACTTTCTCATTTTCTTTTTTTCCAATGCTACTGTCAGTGTCTTCTACTACTACTACCCCCACCCATGGCACCTTGGGAAACCAAACCATCACCATGCAGCCATTGCGTTGCCTAAGTATAAATAAACATACAAGAACAAAAACAGAGCTGCACCACATGTGACATGAAGAGACAATATGTTACAATAAGGTACAAGACAATTTGAAAACAACTTCTGGCACTAATTTGAAATTCTTCAAAAACATCAGACAACGCGTTTCGTCCAGTAAAAACGTAGACTTCCTCAGGGCGGAAACGATTTGATGCATTAATGTCAAATCACATCAAAGAGTCAGGAATCAGTCCTTGAAAGAATTTGCATCAAAGATTGATATCTGTATGTTAGCACCAAGAGTGAAGAATTATATCACAATATCTGGGTCAAGCAGACACCACTAGAAAAATATAAGAGATGCTGCAGTCCCTCAGCCAGCAAACTCCTGGTATGATCACAGTTCCCACATATGTCTCTAGGGCGCAACCATGTTGGTAACAATTCCCAATATATTGCCAATTGTGTCTTACAATATGTCACACTTGCTGCCCATGCCTTTGTCTTGGGAGTTGTAGTCGCCCCTCAGTGTACGGCCACCTGTCTTTTTGCCATTAAAAAGAGTATCGTGAGCAGTTTATGGAGTTTTCAGCTGGTCCATGTCCATTATGCCCAGCAGTGCTATACTGGGCTTGTACGGGAAATTCAGTTCTGTGATTGTGTTTATGTGATTGAATATCTGTATCCAATAATTCGCTATTGGTCTGCACTGCCATGTTAGATGGAGGAAGGTCACCTTGGAGGCTCCGCATCTCCAACAACTTGCGTCGCCACGGAGGCCCATCCTATGTAACTATGTCTATGCAAGTTTGTATGCTTCCTAATCTTGCAAATCTCATACTGCTGCAAACATTTTGGAAGACTTTGACAGCAAGGTCTTTGAATGGCTGCAACCAAGAGGGCTTAACATTTGTTTTGTTGTCACATACAATGGCAGTAATATAGTTAACGCCATGGCCGATGGTGGCTATTTCAGGGTCCTGTGTTTGGCGCATAGCATTAACATCATTGTGCAAGACTTTCTGAAAAAGGAAGACTGAGTCAGCAATTTACAGACCACCTGCAGAAGAATCTGCACACATTTCAGCCATTCTTTTAAAGCCCGGGAGGATCATTCAATATGATAATAGAATGCCAGTTAAAGCACTCATCCAGGAGGTACCAACACGTTGGAACTCAACTTATTACATGCTTGCATGTCTGTTTAAGCAGTATAGACCAATCAATGAATATGTCATGCAAAGAGGGGATGCTACTGTGAAAGGCATGATCATTGAGATGGACCAATAGGGCCTAGTTAAATGCGAGAGAGAGATGCTGCTTCCTTTCGTGGTCTTCACACGTGAAGTCAGAAAGGAGGAATGTAGTATGGGCCAAGCTATCCTATTGTTGCAATTCCTACAGGAACAGCTGAAGAGAGTGTCTGCAATATACGCAGGTGAGGAGGAAAAAAAAGAAGCATATGAGTTGGTGGAGAGCCTAACTCTTCGCTTATGTGAAAATACAAGGGTGCACAGAAGCATTGTGTCATCCAACCATTACATTTGTGCAACAATTCTGGATCTACAGTACAAACAATTACTGCACACATTTATTCGTTTTTCAGATGGGGATGTTGGCCAAGCTGCAAAACTTGTATAGTTGGGGAAGCCAGCCATCTAGAAAAAGAACGGCCCAGAATTAAAGGCCCGCTACTCTAAGGCACAAAAAGCACTGTAGGGCAGCCGGTTTCAATTTTAACTTAAGAGCCTGAGGGCAGTGCATTGGCTAACAGCAGCCAAAATGCCAAACAGCACCAAGAACAACATCAGCAACAACAGGAGTATCAGTCTCAAAATTGGCACAGGAATGGTTTCTACAGCAAGGGCTAAAGTCCAGTGCTGAGGCAAAGCAAAAGAGGCCGAGCAAAGTGAAGCACCCATGAGCAGTGAGCGGATGGTCCAGGCCTATCTGGATGACCAAACAGAGGTCTACTTTGATCAAAACCCATTGCTGTATTGGTATGAGAAAAGGCGCCAACGGCCAGTGCTCAGCAGGCTCGCGATGAACTAGTTGGCTTGCCCTGTTGCAATGGTCTCTTCTGACCATGTTTTCAGTGCTGCTGGTGCCTTTCTGACAGTGAGAAGGACCAGCCTTGTGCACCAAAAGGTAGAGAGGTTAACCCTTATCAAAAATGAATAAGCACTTTATACCATTGGATTACTCCATACCTGAAGTAGCACAGCAGGAAGATGATGACAACGACTCAGGTCATGGAAGTAGTGTTAGGTGACGTACTTCTGGGTGAACCACCAGTGTTTGAGGATGAGCTCTTCTTTCCTGACAACTAGGCTTTCGAGTTACTTTCTTTCTTGCTTTCTTTGACACCCAAATAAAAGCCCCTCAAAAAGTTATATCTAAGCAATATTGTTTACTTTTATTATTTGTGTGTGTCACTGTCTTTCTGGTTCGAATCACAACAAATCCATCACCACCGCCTTACTCTTTTATTGCTGGATTAGCGTTGCAACTGTGTATAGTCAGTTAATAAGTAATTCCTCTCCTCTGAGTCCTTCCTGGCTCACCCTAAATCCATTTCCCTCGAGCAACACATTGAATGAAGAATAGTACAACAAATGTGAAATGTGTGCCTGCCTCGAGTCCCTCCAAAGAACCTGGCTATTTATCTATTCCTTCTACCTGAGCCTAGAGGGACTGCCCCGAAAGAACAGATAAATGATGGCATGCATTGCATGCTGACTCTGAGTGATTGGCGTTTGTGTTGTTGGGCATGATTTCTACTAGTATTTAATCTAATCTACACACACAAAAGTGACTCATGTCAATGTTTCCCTTCTTGTTGTTCAATAACAAAATTGTACTACTGCAGGCCGATTCATTGCATTTTTTATTCTATACTCACTCGGGACACTACAGAGTTGGACACCAAACCATACTCGCAGTCAGTCAGTAGGATGGGAGTTGATTGATGGAATAACTCGCGGCATTTCATGAAGTGGCCTAAAAGGTAAACAACTACAACACCAGACCTACATGTCTGTGTAGTGGTGGAGGCGAGTGTGGTGGTATGACTGACAGCGGTGCATTTATTTTGTTAGTTAATTTGGAAAATGCTACGTCACTGTGTGTGTGTGTATGTGTGCTCAGTGCTGTCTGGCTCAAAATCTAAGCTAAGTGGAGGTTGGGTGGGTGGGTCTGCTCCTGTTGTTGGAAGTAACTGCTGGAAACAGAGTAGACATGATTTAGCAATGCCGCCTCTGAAAGTTTTCTTGCTGCACTCCTCCTTAATTTATGCAGTTTAACTTTATATTTCTCCTAGATTTTTAATATCCTTTTTATTTTTCTCATCTATACTTATAGGCCGGCCTTTGCCCTGTGCTCTACTGGGAAAAACAACTCACACTTACTTTACCGAACCGCATCCTCCAGGCAGGCACCCAAGATTGATGGACCAAGAGTCCAAGGATGGACCAAGAGGAATGCCAAGATGCAACTCCTTGCTAATTATAGTATCATTTAATTTGATTAATATTTTCTCTTTGATCATTAGGACTGTGTATGTTGTTGTTTATTATGTTTGCTCATATTTGACTCCTACAGATATTTTTTAATTGTCTTTGCTAGCTTTAAAAGGAAGCCCGGTGCAACAGTACATAAATGTATGTAACTTGGGTCTCTTTGGGGGCAGACAGGCAAGGCAATTGCATAATAATAATTAATAATATACTGCTGCCCTATGCTACTAGTCTAGTACTACTCTTCAAGCCATCATCATGTATGCATTTCCTTTTTCTCCCTTAACAGATTTATGATGGTCAGCTGCAAGATTGTGCGTTGTCCACGTGTAGTGTTTGTCTTTGTCAAAACTTTCCCTCAAAACCTTCTTCCCAACCATTCATCAAACCCTAACCCTCTTCCCCCGGACTGTGTGATTTATATTGAGGTGTGACTAAAATAAGTTTACACCAATTATTGATCACGGACTTGCTGGGGCGGATGTGGTGTAAGCAACACTTACTCAAGGTAGAGCGAGGATCTTCTTCTGCTCTATGTATATATACTTCTCTTTAGCCCACACTGGCAATATTAGATTGCCCACCCATGCACAGTATTTGATATTATTTTTTTTTCCAAAGGAACATAAATAATCCATCATAATAATATAATTAGTTGCCAGCATCGAGCCATCAATCATTCTAGTTACAGTAATAAAGCTTATGAAGCCTCTTGTCTGCTTCATCATCATAGCTAGAGTCGAATTCAGTTTGTAACTTGTACTAGGCTAGCCCTCCAGGCATTCTGGTTTATTTTACTTTAGCATTGCTTATCATCATCATGGTTTCATGTTTGGCAGTCTTCTTGTGTACTGTACTTCTACTACTCGTTCCCGAGTCTCCCTCGGGTGACTGACTTTCTCATTTTCTTTTTTTCCAATGCTACTGTCAGTGTCTTCTACTACTATTACCCCCACCCATGGCACCTTGGGAAACCAAACCATCACCATGCAGCCATTGCTTTGCCTAAGTATAAATAAACATACAAGAACAAAAACAGAGCTGCACCACATGTAAAAACGTAGACTTCCTCAGGGCGGAAACGATTTGATGCATTAATGTCAAATCACATCAAAGAGTCAGGAATCAGTCCTTGAAAGAATTTGCATCAAAGATTGATATCTGTATGTTAGCACCAAGAGTGAAGAATTATATCACAATATCTGGGTCAAGCAGACACCACTAGCAAAATATAAGAGATGCTGCAGTCCCTCAGCCAGCAAACTCCTGGTATGATCACAGTTCCCACATATGTCTCTAGGGCGCGACCATGTTGGTAACAATTCCCAATATATTGCCAATTGTGTCTTACAATATGTCACACTTGCTGCCCATGCCTTTGTCTTGGGAGTTGTAGTCGCCCCTCAGTGTACGGCCACCTGTCTTTTTGCCATTAAAAAGAGTATCGTGAGCAGTTTATGGAGTTTTCAGCTGCTCCATGTCCATTATGCCCAGCAGCGCTATACTGGGCTTGTACGGGAAATTCAGTTCTGTGATTGTGTTTATGTGATTGAATATCTGTATCCAATAATTCGCTATTGGTCTGCACTGCCATGTTAGATGGAGGAAGGTCACCTTGGAGGCTCCGCATCTCCAACAACTGTCGTCCCCACGGAGGCCCATCCTATGTAACTATGTCTATGCAAGTTACCTTGGAAAGATAGGTAGAAATGTCCTTCACATATCAATGCATTGTTGTGGAATAATACAAACACTACAACAGTTCCATTTCTATACAGGCACCTGACTCCACCTTCCCTGTATCTGTTCTAAAATTACATGTTCTACATTTGTAGATACCATCACCTCTTTCGCTATAGGAGTGCCATTCTTTATTACATAATATAGTCCTTTGTAATTGTTAGCATAAACTAAGCTATTATCCTGGTCATATCTTTCCTGATTAAAGAAAGACTCTGTAATCGAAGTTTGTATGCATTCTCTACTAAAAACTGTATAAAAGTTACTTATATTCACTAATCGTTTTTTCTGGTTTTGTCTCCTCAAGTACAACACCATTTTGTTAAGAGTTTTCATTCTATTTACATTCAAAATAAAACCTTTACCTTAAAAGCAAAGGCTTTATCAAATACACTCTCAACTCGCTCTTTCTGTTTCACTGCATGTCTCCTTCTTCTAAACTTCGTAACATTTCTCAGTAGATTTATAACGATTCTACTGCAAAACATCCTAGCTCTGATTCCTTAAACTGCTTCTGTCTCCTGGTTAAGGTGTATACATCTTTGTTACATTCTTTACTGTTCTTGCTGTATAGATTTTGCCCATTGCTATTCTTTCTCATAGTTTGGATTTTATTTTCATTATTTCCTAATCTTACCAATAGCTCTTTTTAATTCACCACATTTTCTTCATTTAGGCCATTTCAAGTGTCATAGGTACTGTACTTGCTTCTGTTCCCTTTTCCTTCGAGCGTTTGTAGGCATCTGTCTGTAATTATGCAGACATTGTTCTTTAAAAATAAAAATCTATATTTGAATTTTTTTTCCAGCCAATGGACAAGCTACTTTACTTCTGGCTTACACACATTGCTAATCATCATCATGGTTTATGATGTGCGCTCCCTCTGTACGACGGGATGGCGGACGGACAAAGTCTGCCCGCCATCCTAATGTGCCCCTTAGTGTTTAAGTACTTTCTACTTAGATGTGTTAGATTTATATTTTAGAAACACTGCATATAAAAATCTGCACATTAATCTGGATCAGAGCATATGGCTCTGTAATTCGTCTGAGAAAATGCAAATAGTGTGTGACAGGTTACATATTATTCACCAGATGGTTCCAAAAGAGTACATGTTCCTCACAAAAACTTGTAAATACATGTGTTTCTGGTTGACTACAACAATACTCTCTGGATGATTGGATAACTCCATAGATAGTACGTACGTAATTCCCTCAGAATATAAGTAGTGCGTGCACGATTCTGTGAGTATGTGAGAACTACATTGGTGGTCTCATATCTGCATAGTTAGTGCCTGTGTATTCACATAACTATATTGCTACCTGGGTAATTGATTTAACGCATGGGTGTTGCCTGTGTAGGTCAATGAGTACATAATTAGAAGAGTGCATGTGTACTGCCTGGGTGACTGAATAAGTCTAGATATCACACTTGATATATAATTATATACTTGGCTCTCTAAGAGTATACATTGCTCTGTTACTTAGCATCCACATGAGTCAATACATTTCTAAAACTGAAACCAACAATTCTCACCTTATGAAAGCAAAAAAACTTTTCCTAATGGCATACCTACATAATTTTACAAATATTTCTTGTGTCTTTAAAACATATATTCAGAATTTTTCACATTAATGTTATATGCCAAGTGAAGCTAGCACAGAAACTCTAAAAAGACATTCTTCACTATTACCACCCAGTAGCGGCTCTTGGAGGGAGAGCTACGGGGTGGCGGGGCGGAGTAGGGGCAGGGTGGGGGGTAGTAAACTCCAGCATATGGCTGATCGGTGTTTGGTAAAGAAATGAATAAATAAAACAAATTAAATTGCACGCGCTGCAATGCATTTGGCGTTGCAGTGCACGTAATTTAATTTGTTTTATTTATTTATTTCTTTACCTAACTCTGATCTGCCGTATGCCAGAGTTTACTACCGCCCGCCCGCCTCACCGCTCCACAGCACTTCCTCTAGGAGCCGCTACTGTTACCATCCCAAATTTTAAACAGCATGTTCAAAGAAATGCACCACTCTCACTATATACATGACATTTTGAACAACCTTGAAGAACATAGATCACCATGTAAACATATATGTGATTTCATAAAAGATACCTTCAAGCCATCTTTCCAAAAATATATAGTTCTTTGCATCTTTAAGTAAACTCAACCCTCTCATCGTTTATGTAACTATCTGCAACCAGAAAAGCCATATCTCTCCATCTAAACATATGCAAACTGATCATATAAGTTAAAAACTACATTGACGAACAATTCCTAATGCATACATAACAAGTATTACTACGTTATCATTTATATACAGGCACAGCACATTTTATTATTTTTTATTCACAACTAGAGTACTCCTGTTTAATAAAGTGACTAAAACTACTGCAGCTCCCAGTATGCAAATGATATAGATGTGTCTATTCTGCACATAATAATTAGACATTTAAAACATTGTCGTTGGTAAAGGCATTGCTCATGGTAATTTTCAAAAGTACTAACATCTTAAACACATACCCTCTGCTAAATACAGTTCATCATATATATATATTTTTCAAATCACTGTGATACTCTTTTTAATCAAACTCCCATATACATCTTCATTTCTATTATCCATTTTTTATATAATTACAGTTATATACATACCAGAGAATTGAGTGCATAGATTATATTGTTGTTTCGCTCTTTCTAGATAGTTTGGAACTGTTAAGATTTGTAAAAACTAAGCTCAAGAATGGTACACCACTCTCATACAAAGCAACTTTAAAATAGCAACCTCTTCAACTTTCCACTCTATCATCATGAGAAAGGCTGCAAATTAAATCATGTTTTTTATTTTAGACTACTGTATCTCCACTTGTGAATAGTTAGCATTTGTTAACCCTTTCCCACTCTTTCAAAACGAGGTTCCTGTAAGCGTGTTTGTGCCATCGTCGTAGAGTAATCGTGAAAAAAAGCAGGAGTTCAAACCTATAGATGGCTTCATTTAAAAAAAAAAATTTTAATACTGAACAACAGTTTATTATACAGCCCTGAATTGGAAATTAAAACTTGCTTTACTTAAATTGAATCACTGACAGAATATCAACGTAAAAAATATCAACGTCAAAAATATCGGAGGAGGAATATAGATGTCAAGAATATCGAAGTCCTATCTACATTATGGTAAGTACAAAAATATTGAGAAAAAAATATTGTTGTCAAAAATATTGTTGTTCAAAATATTGTTTTTATAAAATGTTTTAAAATAATGTAAAAATAAATAAATAATACCTACATTTAAAATAAACATAGTTAAAATATGTTTAAAAATATAAGTAATACATATGATGTAAACAAATTAAACATATGCATATAAAATATAAAATAGGTACTTAATAATATTTACAATTAATTATTATAATAAGTTATGAATTGTTTTAAATAATTTTAAATTATTAATATTTACATATACATACAACATAAATATAAATAAGAATATAAAAACTATATATAACACATTAATAAAAAATAAAAATTATACACTACATTACCTAAAACAGTAAATATTGGATAGCGTAGGGGTAAACATTACTATTTCCTCTCCAGAGAGTACAACAGTAGGGAAAATGTTGCTTAGCGTAGGGGTTAAAATCACTATTCCAACTCCAGAGAGTGCAACAGTAGGGAAAGTGTTGGATAGCGTAGGGGTTAAAATTACTATTCCAACTCCAAAGAGTGCAACAGAAGGGAAAGTGTTGGATAGCGTACGGGTAAAAATGACTTTTCCAACTCCAAACGGTGCAACAGTAGGGAAAGTGTTGGATGGCGTAGGGGTTAAAATTACTATTCCAACTCCAGGGGGTGCAACAGTAGGAAACGTGTTGAATAGCATAGGGGTAAAAATTACTATTCCAACTCCAGAGAGTGCAACAGTAGAGAAAGTGTTGGATAGCGTAGGGGTTAAAATTACTATTCCAACTCCAGAGGGTGGAACAGTAGGGAAAGTATTGGATAGCGAAGGGTAAAAATTACTATTCCAACTCCAGAGGGTGCAACAGCAGGGAAAGTGTTGGATAGCGTAGGGGTTAAAATTACTATTCCAACTCAAGAGGGTGCAACAGTAGGGAAAGAGTTGGATAGCGTAGGCGTGGAAATTACTATTCCAACTCCAGAGAGTGCAACAGCAGGGAAATTGTTGGATAGCGTAGTGGTTAAAATTACTATTCCAACTCCAGAGGGTGCAACAGTTGGGAAAGTGTTGGATAGTGTAGGGGTTAAAATTACTATTCCAACTCCAGAGAGTGCAAAAGTAGGGAAAGTGTTGGATAGCGTAGGGGTTAAAATTACTATTCCAACTCCAGAGAGTGCAACAGTAGGGAAAGTGTTGGATAGCGTAGGGGTTAAAATAACTTACTAATAATTAAAATATATATTTAAAAATAAATAATAATTTAATCATTAAATAACAATAAATTAAGCAACAATACCAATAAATAATTACTTAAAAATAATTCCCAATTAATAATTAACAATTGAATTGATGATAAATACAATTAAATACTAAATAATAAAAATTACTTTTCAAATTACCAAACCATAATTAAATTTAAAAAATTACTTTTCAAGACCCCAAAACAATAATTATTAAAAAATATTTAGCAGTTAATAATTAATTAACAATAACTTATTAATAAATACCAATACATTATAATTATTAAAATGTAATTCCCAATTATTAATTAATGAACAATACATACATTTCCCGCAAAAATATATTAATTATTAAAAAGTTATTACCAATTGATAATTAATTAAAAATAAATTAATTATCAATACTCAACAATAATTATTACTTAATTACAGTTAAATTACCTCCCACCCTAATCCCCTATTAACCCACAACCCACTACAGAACTAAAACGCAAAATGTATTTTAAAAAAATTACTAATTCCTATTTTTTTTAAAATTAATTTACAATAATTAAATTACTTCCCACCCTATTCCCCTATAAAGCCACAACCCGCTATGGTACTAAAACGCATAATATACTTTAAAAAAATATTACTAACTTCTAAAAATGAAATACATATATTCTAAAACTAGTACAATAATTAACAAAAAATATAAACACAAACATATAAAATACATAATAAAATACATAACACTAATATTAATATCGATATTAGTAACATCGATATTTTTGCTATCGATATTACTAACTTCGATATTAACAAAAATTATATTCTTATCTTCAGGTCGATATTCTGGTGGTCGATATTCTTGATTTCGATATTGTGTTCTTACGATATTTCCAACTCGATATTCTTGTAGGTCAAAATTAAAAACTCGATATTTAGACTGTTTACCACCTAAATTGTGTCATCACTCCTCAACTTAAAAAAAAAGTTGTGCCTCTTTAACACCCTTCCCTCCATACACTTTTAGCTCCGTATACCTACCAACCAAGTGGAACAAGTAGTTCTCAAGTTCACAGTACATTCTAGAAGGAACATGCAACTTCCAAATAAGATACACCAAGTGTGCTTTACTCCACAGATATAAAAGCATATCCATGTCTGTATAATATTTTTTAAACAACAGCCAATAATAAGAAATCTTGCTGAGGCATCCAACGCACTACCTATTTTTATTCACTTTAATGCTGACAGCACCCAATGAAATATATCTTTTTTTTGTAGAAAAACAAAAACACTCAATTTTAACTCCATTTCCTTTAGACAACTACCTCGTACAGCTCAAGCCTTCTCCTGACTACTATTGCTCCTTCACTTTAAAATGCTTAGAGTATGGATGTTGGGCCACAGCTATATCTATTGTGATAAGAGTCTGCAAAAAAGAGAGGTATTGATATAGGGACTTGGGTTTGCCAAATGTGGAGGCAACTTGGTTTGGCCAGAGAGGGTTAAAGTTTCATCAATTGCTGGCTATGGTTAAATCCATTGTGAATTGCCGAGCTCCTCACCTAATGATTGTGCACTGTGGTGAAAATAACCTAGGCACATTGACTGGGGTAGCGGTGGAAATCCTAATGAAAGAAACCTCTGCAAAACTGATGTCGCTTTTCCCTCACACTGTCTTGGTGGACTCTAATATATGACAAAGACAGAAATGGAAGTCATCAAATCAATTCTGACAAAGTCAGGAAACATGTTAATAAAACTTTTTCTGCATTCCTCAGAGACAATAGTAAGGGCTGTATTTCTAACAACAATCTGATCTGTGTTTTGACATGCATGGAAGTTATAGAAATGATGCAGCGCACTTTACAGATTAAGGCAACTGGTTGTTTCTAAGTAACCTGAAACTCTGCCTCTGGTCTTAGGTGTAGCTATCATACATCCACAACCAACTCAATGGCTCTTGTCAGAGCTACCCTAGTACCTGAAATATTGAGATTTTTTTTAAAGTTTTTTTTTTTAAGTCTAAAACTCATATATCCACACATATTACAGTATTTTACACACTAGGGATTTCTTACAACATTCTCTAAAGTCATGTTTTTCTAGAGAGTTTCTATAAAAATCATTTCTAAAACCTATTTTCCGTTTTCATAGTAATGCCAAAGTCATTGTGATCCCCACAGTTACATGGCAAATAAGGAAAGCAAAAGCAGGAATTCAATAGCCACCACCACATAAAAATATTATAACTATACAGGTAATTCTTACCATCACAGTAGATAACTCATTATAAAAACAGCTCTATGGAAACATTTATCATAATCTCAATATCTCTGTATCAACGGTATTAGTGATTCACTGATATTTTTTTATATTCCCACCAATCTACGCGACGACAACGAGATAGTCGGTACGTCCCTACAACGGTACAGAATGAATTTTGGACACATAACTTGTGTCACTAACACCCCCATTTCTCAAACATGGCTTCAGAGGACCTCTACTCTGACCCCTTATGTTAGCTTTTTCAGAAATGTTCAGACCCAGAAACCGTTCATGATCAATAAAATTGCAGCCACAACTTTCTGTTCAAGTTCCGTCAAGCCAATCAGATCATTCCCATTGGTGCATGCATTTACAGCTAATCACAAAACCACAGTGAATTATCCACAGCCAGAGATAATACTATCATTTTCGGCTTAAATTTCACAAAAACTACTGACCGGATTTACACCAAATAGGCACTTCCTTGAACTAACATCTACCTCCCTGCCATATTTGGAGTGAGTCCGTTCAGTGGTTTGGGCGGGAGTTGTGGCAAAAGGTTCCTATGGGAATTAACATTACAAATGCACCCTTATTTTGGGCGCCAAATCCATGGTTCCTACTGCATTGATCACCCCAAAACTCCCCATGACAATCAGAACCTACCCCTCCCACAAGCGTCTTGAGACCCTCTGGGTGAGTAGTGCGCTACAAATTCCTGAACTTGAACTTGAGACTTTTTGGGGGAAAATGTCATGAAGATTGGTCAAATAACGCCAAAGTTATAGGACAGTCAAAAAATGCTTTTCCTAGGGAAACTAGGTCCTAACTAACCCTGGGCGTAGTTCGCGTAGTAGCACTATGCGTAGCTACGCGAAGTGCACTTCACACTACGTGAGCTACGCGTGTCAGGACCTGACTTTGCGCCTACCTGACTTCGAACTGCAAACACTACATCCCCCATGATGCTTAGTTCCAAAACTACATTTCCCATGATTCCTTGCGGCGCAGCGTTATAGCGCGCCTTGGACAGGGCGCGGGTGTACTTGATTCTTTCTGTGATTCCCGCGGAAGCTCTGGCGGTTCTCTGGCTTGTCCTGCCGAGATTCGGGAAGAATCCCTGACGGCGATACCAAAGTTCTGGTACAGTACCGCGCCATTTCCCTGTGGCGCTCGTGGCATTTGTAGCGTGTGAGCCCTGCTCACAGGAGCCAGACTTAGCATTTCTCTGGGGCGTTTGTTTGGATGCAGAAACGGCGGAGACAGTGAGTGGTTACTCACATATCTTTTGTGTACTGTGGGTTCTTTGATCTCGTCTAGTGGCGGAATGTAGAGGGGGGCTTTCCTTCACATTGCCGACATGAAAACATTGACATATGGTTTGCATTGATTGTTGTGGATTACAGGTACCAAAGCGGAGCGCGGTAGTGCGGTAACTACACCTTGCCGTGTTTGGGGTAACAGACTATTTTGTGTGGAAAGCTTACAGGTACCAAAGCGGAGGGTGGTGGTGCAGGAACTACGCCTTGCCGTGTTTGGGAATACAGCCATTAATATCAGAAACTGACCAGGTTCTGTGGATGATGGAATCCATTTTCTCAGGTCTGCTGTGACCTAGGATATTGATTGGAGCGGGTGGTTATTCCCCCTGGGGTAGGTTTCATCCCTCATCGATGTATATCCCTATAACGGTGTTTTATGCACACATACTAATGCTGGCATTCCTGTTGTACAGGGAAGGAGAGAAGAAGGAGTAGAGGTTGGCTGGACGTGCAAAGGGCAGCAACAGGCAGGTGGCTTTAGACTATTGTTTCAGTGAGAATTGAAAGAGAGTAGGGCTTTGTTACTTGTATTAACCCGTGTACTTTTCTTTTCACAGCTTCCCTTTCCCAGCTGCTCCCTTCCTTTCCTTTCCCGGGTTTTTCCCCTTTTAGGGGTTTTTTCCCTCACCGTATCACTCGAACACCCTGTGCATTACTATTCAGGGTGTTTGGGAGGTCCGGAGGTGGAGCTTTATCGCATCACAACGATCCTGCGGAGTGCAGACCTTGACAACGCGTACTGCGTAGTGCACTGTGCAAAAAGCTGTTTGCACTGATTGCACAGTGCTGTTTGCTTGTCCGGACAGTGCAATCAGTGCAAACCACATCTTGCACAGTGCAAGCTTTCGCTTTCTGCCGCTCGAGTAGATTTCTACTCGAGCAGCAGCTTTCTCAAAGGGGACTGGTAGTTTCTCATTGCGAGCGATCGCGAGCATGCATGACCACTCGCAATGAGAAACCTAACCTCCCCACGTTGAGAATCTCGCCGGGAGGTTAATTTTCCATGCTCGCAATTGGCAACTTAATGGTGCTGATCTCGAATGAGGAAAAAGTTTCACCGGGATGCCATTTTGCTCACTCGCGGTGGCCTGCTTGCCGTTGAGGACCACGAGCAAGCAAAAACTTACCACTGCACAACGCTACACATGTTTGCACTGTGCTACGTGCAATTTGCGCAGTGCGAAGTAGCGCAAACATCGCAAACTACGCAAGCGTAGTGTAGTGCTTCGCCCAGGGTTAGTCCTATAGCATATATATATATATATATATATATATATATATATATATATATATATATATATATATATATATATATATATATGTAGTCACTGAAAAAACGGTTCAGTATATAGTCACTGAAAAAAACATATACAGAGACGTTATAGTTAGGCTCAGATTTCAGTCGCACATAGCATAGTTGAAACGTGAGCGAACGCTCCTTTTAAAGAATTGTTTTCTGATTAAGAGATTGCGTACCTGCAGGACAGCGATTATTGGCTGCTTGGACTCTATGGACTCACAAATTAATTGTAGGATTGTAAAGTTCCTGCTTGCTTTTGAAAAACGTCTGAAAGCAAACTTATACCTTAAACCACATTGTGTTTTTCTGATATTTTTATTCATCTTTGTCCTTTTTAAGTTTCACTTGAGTTTGGATTTTACTCTGTTGCAAATCCTATATATTTATTTTAATTAATTTTATATCTAAACATTGTTCCAGAAGTGCAAAGGAAATTTGTTATGGTTTTAATTAACTAAACAATAAAGAACCTTACCTTATAACCAGTCACACATAGCAGTCATAGATACCTGAACTAACTATAACTTTCTGCCCCTCAATGCACTGCTTATGACTTCACATATTACATCACTCATAACATGGCCAGTGACATCACTGATGACATCACTCATCACATCTCATATGACATTATTGATTACATCACCCTTTAAAGGGAGCTGCAACCAGAAAGAGTATTCACTAGTCACTGGGAAGACACACTGCATAAATACATTCATCACATATGAGAGTGAGTATGTGGTCTATGTTCTGCAATGTCCATGTGGGTATGAATATGTGGGCAGTACCATATGCCCTGTGAAGAAGAGAATTCTAGAACATTATAGAGCTATAAAAAATGTTAATGTAAATTAACTGGTTGCCAGACATTGGGCAAGAGTCCATAATTGGAATGCTGATCTGATGTCATATTTTTGTATTGACAGGGTCCTGAAAAATGTAAATGGAGGAGACAGGGATAAAAGACTCTGGGCAAGATGTATCAACCTTGCATTTTGCGAGTCCTTAATGGCGAATTTCACCAATTCGCTATTACGGACTCGCAAAATGCAATATATGTAGGATTCGTATTTCAAACAGCGATTCCTATGCATTCCTTATTTGTGAGTCGCAAATTGTGAGTTGCAAATAAGGAATGGCTTCCCATTCATTTCTATGGGCCTAGAGGCCCATAGGAATGAATGGGAATTGCATGTACAATTTGCAAAACCCAATAGGTACTCGCAAATTGCGCATGCAATTTCAAGGGTGCAAGGGTTCCAAAAGGACACCCTGTTCCATCCCTGAAATATGCATGTGTGCACATGTGGCGCACATACATGACCTAAGGACAAGTATATGCGCCACATGGCACTTAAAAAAATGCAAAACAGTGCATTTTAACGGAAAATCGCAAATTACCACCAACTTAAAGTTGGTGGCAATTTGCAATTCCTTAAAGAGATATTGCAATATGCGAAGACTACAAGAATAGCACTTAGGGAATCGCAAATTGCAATTCCCTAACTGCATTCGCAATTTAGGTAATCGCAAATAATTGTGATTACCCATAGTGTGAACTCTTATTGCTTGATACATGTCAAAACGCATTTTGGAGATCGCAAACGGGCCGATTCTTCAAATCGGCTCGTTTGCAATCGCAAAATGCGTTGACACATCTAGCCCTCAGGCTCTTGGAATCTGAATATATTATAAAGCTTGGGAATAAATCACGAAGGCCTCAATGAGAATGAGGCCCAGGAGGCCTCAATGAGGAAGTATGTTCAGATCGGCTGATATGACAAATGGCATGTGCTGGATCTAACTCTTCCGTTCTTCTCTGTTGCCCTGATCATGAGTAGATATTTTGTATTTTTCTGCTCTCTGCCTTTTATACAGAATTTATCCTGTGTATAAGTTGCTTTCTTTTCTTCCACTTATGTTTTTGAAAGTTTCACAGATACAATAATTTCCACTAGTGGAGAGATAGGATGCTTTGTACTTTGTATCAGTGTGGGTGATCCTTTTATCTCCATGTGAGTGTTTTTGTGTTTCTGATATGCAGAAGGCTTTCTGTTTTGTGAGGGGCTATCGTGTTTTAGTTAAAATGGTAATTTGATCATTGTTGTAACTCATCTAATATAGGAGCCAGACAATTTAGCCACTAGGTTGTGTTTGTCACTTTATTATTTATTCTGATAATTGCATTATTTATTAGCCTTGCAGCCACTAGGAGTGTCTATGGGGGCGGGGGGAGGGGTCATTTGATTCAGCTTCAAGGCTGTCAATCTATTAGAAGATGCAAGGCGGGTCAATATGAAGATCCATTTTTTTCATGAGCTGTACATGATTCTGGCTACTGGTCACTTGACATTGATTCTATTTATGCATATATAAATGTTACCCACATTTGAGTCTCCTCCCCCCACATGAGCTGTCAAGATCCAATACAGAGTTTGCTTTTGTTTATGGACGACACAATAATATTGTGAACATATTGTTAAATGCCTTAAGATTTATTTTCTATATTATGACGGTGTCCTAATCACGATTAGCTGAAACAATAACCATGAAGTAATGTTTGTTTCATGTTTCTTTATGCCTGCCATAATGCAGTGAATTTCTTTTATGTATATGGTACTCTTTGACCTTTCTTTGTTTAAGGGTGATTGGGCATGGTGCTTTTCTATTGCCCATGACAAATCCCCTTTTAGGGTGAAAGTCATTTGCCACAATAAAGTCTTGAAATTCGGATCTGCTGAGAAGGAGTTTTACTGGAGTTACATCCTTAACCAGGGGCGTTTCGTCCGTAATAGCGGAGGAGAGTCGACTCACAGCCCAGGGTCAGCAGATGATAAATAAAATGTGTATGTGGGTGCATGACAGTCTGGGTGGCCGCATTAGTCTGGCCATTCAGACATGTGAATTTTTGTTTTTCCAACCCAGCTGTGTTGCTCAGCCAGATTGGAGAAATGCCACAGGCTCCAATGCACGGTCTGAGCGGCAAACGAGGCTGCACAGAACAATCCTGGCCCTGCTCCTAAAGCATGAGAGCAGCGTCTGGATTGGGTGGGGAGCCTGTGCCTTGAGGCCCATCCCCTTCCAGCCCAATGAGAGGAGCAGCGAGGCGGGCGGCAACAGGAGCGGAGAGGCAGGCAAATGTTTTTTATCTTTATATTATTTCTCCCACCCTGACCTCTGCCCCACCTATGCAGCTGCCCTTCCACTTTAGATAGGCAGCGGCCACCCCTGTACTCCTAGCTCCTCTATTATCATAACAAACCCACACGAGTTTACCATCACTGTTTATAAAGATACAGATTAAATACAACCTGTTTCTGCAAAATTCATCCATCCGTCAGTGAAAAATATTTACAGTATACGCTGCACGCATGAACAGTCATTTACAAATAATGCAACACTATACCATTATAAGTTTTTATGCATGCACAAATTGTATCACAGCATTTGGAACAATACAGCGAGACGTGCAATTACTGCCGATTGCAAGACCTTCGTTCTGTACAGAAATTAATCAAAGCCTTAAAGATGGGGACAAAATATGCCCTAAGTGGTAATGTCCAAAAGCCATATGTGATGCACAGATCCTCATGGTTAGGTCAAGCTAAGCTGCTAAATATCACAAACATTTTTGGTTCTGGAAGAGAATGTGGGACACATGACATACGGATGCTGAAATGTGGCATTAATGGTCAGCACATGTGTTTGCCTCATTACCGCCGGCATTTACAAAGTGTGTGAAAGCAATCAAATACTGTCATATATATAATACATGCTCATATCCTGGAAGCATGTATGCAGTGATAATACAACACACCCGGACATTGCAACCACAAGGTGACATGATGCCATCCCTTCACTGCAATCAAGCATTGGAAAATACAATACATGCTTATACCCTAGTGCAGTACAACTTGTGATGTATTCCTATAGGTTCTGTATCGATCCCCCTATTCCTGACCCTATTCTGGTTAACAAGTTAACTAGCAGCCATCCCATGAGGCAGAAAACCCCCATGATGCAGGAACCGTTATCTGATAAAGCCACACTACGGCACAGGAACGTGTTATCTGATTAGGTCATAACGCTTGCCATCTAATTAGACAAGCGATATTCCTCCAGCCCCTGATAAGGCATACGGAGTTCTCAAAACAAATCAAACCTATGACAACCTGGGAAAAACCCTGCGGCCATTGTTTCGATTTCACCGAGAACTTCAGCAAAAGAATGTGCTAACGACCTGGTCGTATGACATCCTTATTGACGTATCTATGTCCATCCTTACGTCAATCTCGGCACCTTAAAGGTATAAATATTACCGATATTGCCCTATGCAAACACACGCGGTGGTGACGAGATCGGAGCAGCCAGACTTGCCGAAGCCCAGAGCAGAGCAGACCCCGCTGGCGCAGCCCCGCCTTTCCTGACGCGCTGAGAACGAGACGCTGCCTTTCTCCTGCCGAGAAATCCAGCTCCGGCACTTCCGGGTAGCCCTCGCAGGCAGCCTGGAATATCGAGACCAGAGACGAGAGATACCATCCCTCATCCATCCTAGATTCCAGGTACAGAACTGAATAACCCCTCACAGAGAATTCTTTAGTCAGTCACTTGGCAAAACAAACTTAACTTAAACTGTAACTTTCTATTCCCGCCCACGCATTAGACTTAGGTCAGGTACACGGGGTAGGCGTAGTTAGAAACACCAGTTGAGTACGATTAGTCAAATGTATATGTGTATGTAATATATCTTATTCATTTTAAACCTTCATATGGCTTAGAAACCATATCAATGTTTTTACAGTATTATTTTATACTTCTGCTTTTAATGTATGCACTTTACTTAACCATAAGTATTGCAATATTATCGATCCATTTCTCTTGTATGAGAAAAGAGACTGATCAATAAATAACATCTTTTATTGAACACGCCCGTCTCTTCCTTTTCTCTACAATCTGATGAGACTAAGAATGCACGTACTGACTGAGTAAAATAAATTGCCTTTTGTTCACACGACTCTCGAGATACACTCTTGATTAGGGGAGAGCAAAGTTGTCATGTTCTATGGTTGTCAGAAACTAAATCCCTTCTTGTCTATCCAGGGAGGTTCAACTCCTCCTTGCCTATTCGAGAAAGTTTCTAGTGAACTCTGAGCTAGCTGGCAAACCCAAAACTTTAAGTCTAATATCGACAGTAGTAGACCTAGTTAACATCTGGTCTAGGCCTATACTATTGAAGGTATTATTCCAATGCGCAGAGCCTATTGGGATAATAGGAACTACACTACATGGCGCCCAACGCGTTTGGAAGGGCGATAAAACTAACGTAAGACATTTAGAGTAACTCAGTCGTGCTTTCTCACTCAGACCCCTTTTTCCCATAATACTCCAAAGACGTCTGGAGTGGGTGAAAGGTAATATCCGCCAAACCTCGCAGGAGGAAACTCCTATGTATGGTACTTGGTTTAGTCAACGTTGAAGGATAAACCGTTCCAAAATATTGTGCATCTAATCTTTGTTTCCATAAGAAACCTGATCTTCAAACAAACAAAGTAACCATCCTGTCGGTAAAATGGTAGACAGTGATGATGAAAGAGAGGCAGTTAGATTAGCAACTGAACTCGCAGCAGCTGATACTGCACTGCAAGAAGCAGACCAGGATATAATACTCATCCCGGTCATCAAAAGGAAATCTATAACCTTAAAACTTATAGAAAATGGACTGACACCTAGAGGTGGTACAGTCATATTCGTAATTGAGGCACACGAATATCGGCAGATAGAGGTATACTATTCATGGATACATTTTCCAGCAGCAAATGCTGTAACAAAGTACTTCCACTATTACAAAACAGAGGAACCTCCTGAAGAGTATACTCCTTTCGAGGAGGTGGAAGTACCACTTAAATTTCAAGAGCACCTGCTCTTATTTAATGGCGCCCTAAAACACAATAATCACATCACCAGGCTCGGTCCTTTAGGTAGACCAGGAGCAACGTGGCCGGTCCTAGCCGGATACACACCACATCCAGAGTTCGAAAGAATGCCTGCAGCAGATCTTTTAGTACAACTAAAACAATTAATAAAGATACATAGACAATTAGTCCAATATGTGATGCGGACTTCAACAATTCAGCCAGCAATTAAAATTCCACAGCTGACCCCTCACCAGGGGAACACAAATAAAATTACACCACAGAACATACATTCCTGCCTAGGTAAAGTACCAGCTAAACGGGAACAAATACCATTCTGGTTAGCACAAAAAATCACCCAAATAGAGGCTGTGTTTCCAGACACCACCCCGTTAGAAAAACACAGGATTCTGACTATCTGTCTTCCAATGGGAATCGCACCACACATTGAGGACTGTGACACTTGGGGTACAGTCTTTGCTTCCATCTACACAAAAACGCACGGTGTTCCATCCATTTCGGTAATACCAGATGTGCTAAAACAAATTCAAGACGAATATGGTCCAGAACCCGCTTTAACTCTTGGTATGAAATTACTAAAAGACTTCAAGCAGGTCTCGGCTATATTATTAGCCAACATAAAGGGAGAAGCAGCAAACGTGGCGATCCGCCAGAGGTTAAAAGAGACAGATATAGCAGACCAACCAGCTGAAATTGCCAGAATCATAGAAAAATCCTATGAGGAACTAGGTAGAGATAGTTTAGGTGGAATACCAGTAAAACCACAACTGATTGAAAGTCCTGAAAAAATATTTTTTTATAATAACTCAACATCACAAAAAAAGAGCTGGGATGGAAACAAACAATCCAATCCTAAAGAAAAGAAATTCCAGTCCAGAGGAAGGTCTCCTAGGCGAAGAGAAAAATCTCCGAACCAAAGACACAGGTCACCCCAGAGTGACCCCTCTGGGAAAAGATATAACCTTAGAAATAGGGATAATATAAAGAAGCCTGATAGATATCAAGACATTGATACACGTCCCTCTCAATCTTTTCAGACTTCCTCGCAGAAATCGGAAAGAAGAGGACGATCAGAACAAAGAGAAGAGCACGCCAAGTCCAAAGACAAGGAACCTGCTCAGCTAAAAAAGAAATTACAATTTCCAAAAAAGAAGGTAGCCAGTATCAAGGTAGTTAACAATGCCGAGAATACTGAGGACACAACTGAAAAACTGAGAATGGGCTCAGACAATGCTAGACAGCGCAGCAGAAGTGAGCATAGCTTGCAAAGTCCTTATGAATCATCTGGAGACAGTGGACACGAATGAATATCTTCAAGTGGAAACTGCAGACACCAGAGTTAGCAAACCTCACAAAATATATGAAATAACTTTACGTATAGAGGGGGATAAGACTAGAAAAATAAGGGGACTATTTTGGGATAATCTCTCCAAGGGCTATGACATCCTTCTAGCTGAAAAAGACTGGCCACCAGAGTTTGTCAGGGAGTGCCCTCATGGCGAAGAAATAATTATGCCTGCCTTCTCAAATCATATCCCAATTCATAAAAAATACACACTTGCCAGAAAGTGGGCAGTAGCTCAAGCTCCTGCTTTATATAAAAATCATGTAGGATGGGATGAGGACTCTCCTCCTCACAAAATCCAGTTAAAATCACAACCTACTGCACAAAGGCAGTACCCAATTAAGCAAGACGCTAAAAAGCAGGTAAAAGAAATCCTAGATCAGCTAGAATACCAGGGGGTGATTGAAACTTGCACCTCACAAATGAACAACCCTTTGTTTCCGGTCTCCAAACCAGACAATTCATATCGTCTAGTTTTGGATTACCGACATCTTAACTCATGTTGCAAAACTTTTGCGGTGCAAAGCTCGCATAGTGCTGCACTAATGAATAACATAGTGCGCAAAAAATACAAAACAACATTAGACATCTCTAATGGATTCTTTTGTCAAAACATAGCACCAGAGAGCAGATATTTGTCTGCATTCTCAATAAATGGCACTCAAAAACAATTCTGTCGTTTAGCCCAGGGGTACAAGAACAGCCCGGGAGTATTCTCAGCGAGAGTAACAGAATTACTACAAACATATGATGACGAAGCATTATCTTATGTCGACGACATATACTTAACAGATGATGACTTGGATACTCACTTGAAGAGAGTGAACACCATAATACTTGGGTTCGCAGCAGAGGGTTACAAATTCAACTTTAAAAAATCCAGAATTGCCCATCTAACAGTCCTGTTCTTAGGATACGAATTATCAAGTGAAGGCAAAAGCCTGGCTGACAATTTCCTAGAGAAATGTGCCGTACTCCAAGCACCTAGAACACTAAAAAACCTACAGTCAATTCTAGGCTTCCTAAATTTCGGAAGAACATACATTGCAAATTACGCAGAAAGGGTCAAACCCCTTTATGATCTAATAAAAACAGATTTTAAAAGAACCAATTGGACTCAAATACACACAGAAATTTTGAGATCCTTACAAACAGACATGTTAATTAAAGCAAAATTAGAAACACGTGATAACACACGCAATCTTGTGATTCGAGTCATCCCAGGAAGATGCGGATTCACATACCTGACCTCTAATGAGGGAGAAAAGGTACCAATTGCATTCAAATCACACTTGTACACAGAAGCTGAAAAGAAATTCAGCATTAAAGAAAACATTGTTCATGCAGTTCAAACCGCAATAGCTAGAGAAAAAGATCAAGCGGACGGTAGACACATCACAGTCAGAACAGCGGAATCAGCCTTTGAGGCATTAACAACACCGTGTAATTTACCAACAACAACATTGAATCCGGAATGGATACAATGGGTGAATTCAATTACAACGGACAAAGTATACTACTACTTTGATCCAGAACTAAAGGAATTGAAAAATCTAGAATATGAAAGAACATTCCCTCTGCCTATCGACATTCTGCCCTTACGACAATACGCATGTGTAATCTATACAGACGGACATGCTCAACCCTCCGTTTGGGGAGAACAAGCATACAACCCCACATGTGAGATTACAAAAGAAGTGTGGCGCGGAGGTAAACTAAGACCTCTATTAACAAAAACACACTCAGTAGAAACTAATTCAGAACAACAGACTGAAATAATAGCATTGAAAATGGCGCTAGATAATGCGGATCGCGAATTCCCGACACTTATAGTGTCCGATTCATATTACTGCGTCAAATCATATAACAACGATTTGCAGACATGGATTCAAAACGGTTACAAAGATGACACAGGTGCAACAATAAAGCAGAAACTGCTCTGGGAACAAATAGCTCTTTTACAAAAAGAACTACCAAAGACTCACGTGACACACTCACTGAGTCATCAGCGTGATGGCGTTCACGTTGCAGGGAATTCATTGGCTGAAACAGCCACAGCGGTAGCAACTAAATCGGCTTCCGTAGCTCGAAAAAAGCGTACAGTGAAGTATATTGACGGTGAAACAGTGCTGGCAGTGAAAACGTCATCAAAAGGCGACTCCTCAGCGCTACCGATCAACTATCCACTCAATTATACATACATAATCGATGCAAACTCCGTCCCTTTTGCTCGAATCCCTGGAGTGGGGGATAGAGTGATTCCAAACATGGACAGGAGAAACTTGTTAATCGCAGACGCACATATGGGCGAGGGTCTCAGACACCTCAAACTAAAAGATTCTCTGGAAGAATTACAATCAAGGTACTGGTGGCCAGGCATGAGCCTGCATCACACCATGTTTGTAAAAAAGTGCCCAAACTGCAACAGGAATTGCAGTGGTGAGAGAAACGGTGTAATACCGTGTCGTTTCACTCCAGAAAAAATCAACAGTAAAAAGCAAGGCTTGCGATTAACATATACAGGCTAGTTTCCACTTATAATGTAGATCACCAGCACTCGGCTGACGTCTGGACTGTTATACAAAGATTTGCGAGTCTAAATGGCATATACGCTAAGAGCATGCTACGTTTGACCATTGTTTTCACTCGAGCCCTCCAGCCTGAGGGGAAACATGGCCAAATGAGCATAGCACAGCGGGAATCTTCTCACTTCCTTCCTGAGGGATACGGGATGGTGTAAAGAAAAAACCAAGGCATAAAGCAATCTATAACGGAAAGGATATTAGGTTCGGGAGCTGGGTGGGTCAAACATCTAATAAGTGTCCAACGTAGTCTAAATAACCTGCCAAGAAATTCTCTGAAGGGATTCAGTCCGTACGAATTATTATTTGGAACTAGGATGTTAATCTCTGACCTCGACAGTCAGACTTCAGTGGTGAAGGAAAAAAGCTTTGATATCAAAGATCGTTTGGCTGTTTTGCAGGACTTAAACGAAACAAGAAAAGACCTGAGCAACATAAAGTTGAAACAGCAGCCAACAACCACTGAAGAACCACCACCTGTCCCAGCAAGACCTGTCTGGATTCCAAAAGTCGGGGATCTAGTCAGAGAAAAGATCGCGGTAAAGAAGGAATTTGGGCCTTCTTACAGAAAAGCAGTTCCTGTCTTGTCTGTCAACGGGACAAGATCAGTAGTACTACCGCCGCTTGCTGGTAAAAAGGAGAACGAGTTGTATCCATCGACCTGGTAAAACCACAATCATGTGGCCGATAACAAATAGTAGACCAAGTGGACTCCCCATAAGTAGCAGAACACCAAGGTTTGCTACCAGTACAGAGGTCCTAACAAAGAGGCTAATCACATTCGAAACGCCTACAGAAGAACAACAAGGACTATGCAAAAATGCAATGGAACTTAGACCTCTGAACACCCAAATAAAAACATTTAGCAGAGACACACCAACCTATAATGAAGTAACAAACGACTATGCAAGAAACAGTAATCCTGAAGCAATTGGAACAATTGACAGAACTGCATCCGGCTACTTCATAAACTTCGATGATTCCTCTGAAGGCTTCACTGAATCAAAAACACAGCCATCATCAAAAACCTTTAAAGATAAAGCTAAAGAACTTTTGAAACAACTGAAAGAAACATATCTAATTTCTCCATGGATTGAATTTTGGGTGGGTTTTGGTGCATTTATCCTCATACTTTGGCTCATCATGATACTAACTTTGGGACGCTTCATTGAGGGAAAATATGCTAAAATGGACACAGCAAGTCAGAAAATCAACTTGATCCTCAAACCACACACATCTTCACACGTCGAGAAAAGAGAACTTTCTAGAGTCAACTTCACAGCCAATCCTATACCGGGTGGGGTAGCATGGGATAACACTGACTATGAAATCTATGGTCCGGTTGAAATCCTGAAATATCCACACCAGATTAAAATCTCATTGAGTGACTTTGTAAAACCAAGCACATTTGCTGATGATTGGGACTTTGAAAGTATAAACAATATGATGTCTGACTTAGTGATGTCTGCTAAATTTACCAAACATGATTATTTGCAGGGTTCGACAAATTATGATAGTATGTACTGTTATAACCACTATGGTAACCATTTTTTACATAGATCTGCACAACCTAGAAATGTTTTAAATTATAATCAATGGGAACATTGTGCAACCCCTCCAAAAGGAAGCTCAAGAACCGTTTACGACAAATATTCATACTTTTCAGGTTTTAACATAAGTAATGCTGAAACATTTTATTTCAAATTGTCAAATAAGACAGGGACAAAGACCATGATAACCAACACAAAATTGATATATTCAGACTCATTCTTTGAACAAATGAATACTTTTGGTTTTGATTATTGGGACAAAAATGTTGAATTAAAAAGTGTTAGGGGCACAAAAGAATGGCAAGTACAGGGTATAGAATCTTTGTTTAGAGCCTGCATGATCCCAGAACAAATTATATTTTTAAATGACACTGTTCAACAAACTACCTGTCTTGGCTTAGCCAAAATCAAAGACTTAAATAAACCGTCTATTCCAAAACCAACAATGAACAGCAATAGCTCCACAGATGAAGAGATAGACGTAAATTATGTATTAAACCAAAACAGAACACATCCTGATTGGAAACAGTGGTTGATCTGGCCCACAGATACTAATTACTGTCAAGACAGATTCCTGAACAAAACACAGGGGTACAAAATGACCAGGCCAGACCCTAGATATCCCCAAATACATCACCCAGGGATAATAACCACCTACAGTGTGGGCAAATTATGCCTTCAATGGCTACAAACTTCCACACTGGCAGAAATTAAGCAACACCTAACTTTACTTACTGATGGTGCTGACCTGCGTGATTTCACTATGGGACCACGCAAACAGCGTCAAAAGCATTTCATAGCAGCCTCTGTATATGCAGCATACAATGAGGCCTGGAAGGTTACTCAAATTGAGACAGCAGAAAGGATACGGGAAATTGACCGTATTCATTTGGAAAAATCACTTTCTGTAGTGGACAATGGGTTAATGACTCTGTCCTCCAGAATTTTTTCTCTGAACAGCATTGTGTCTTCAGCAATCGACATAATATCGCAAGACTTACTGTTGTTACAACACGGTCAGTCTCAATTACGTTCTATTGTACAGCTTGGCTGGACGTTACAAAATCTGCGTTCAGGCTATGTGCCTTGGCGTTTAATCAACACAACGTCACTTTTCAATATCTTTAACCTTACTGATAAACAAATCAGTATGGCCCAGAAGGGTGCTGATTATACAATCCTGAGCATTGAGAAACTCGAAAGATTACCAGTGAGAATGTCAGAATGACCTGTCAGTGAATGGATAATACATGGGATAATTAATATTCCAATCTCAACCTTCAGGTTTCAATACTGCCAAAAATATATACAGGCTGGCATGTACGAAAAATTGGGAAAAGGGTACATTAAAACAACATGGGACTTGCCCTATTCACATGCATGTGTCAGTAATAAAGGACAGAAAGTGTTTCTTAGTGGCAATAATTGTGCGATGTCACTAAGCGGTACACTTCTGTGTAACGGAATTAGTTTGCATGGAGCCTGTGAAGGGAACTCAAATAACCTTTCATGTCACCAGCTAGGCACACCTGCTACAGAGATAGAACCATTCTTTCAAAGACTCTATAATGGGAGTTACATTCTAATTGTGGACCGCAGATGCTGTAGTCTTATGCCCGGGACTCCTTATCTCGTAACTACGACTGCGAAGGTCAAGTGCTGTGGACGCTTATTGTTCCCCAGCTCCCTTCCAGACAGGGAGGCAAGGGCATGGCCCAACTTGAAAATTACTTCTATTCGAATAGATACTTTAAGCAGAATGAAAACAGTGCTTCTTCAGACGCCGACAAGGCTCACGTCATCAAAAGAAACGTATGATCTCCTAGTCGCAAGGACGACTGCAGAGATACATTCATTGTTATCGACTAATTCCCCCATACATTTCGCAGAAATCCTGAATGAAATCTTAAATATTTCTGATACCAGTGGAGTCTCAAAAGTATTTAAGACGGTATTTTCGATGGCATTAACACCATTCAAAGCCATACTGGGTATTTTTCCTGATTTCGTCCATTCGATTTTTGGCGGACTTCCCCTCATTTTAGGACTAATTGCAGGAATCCTATTCTTAGTCCTTATATTTCGTTATGGCAAACCATGTCACAGACAAAACACCTGCGACAAGGGAAGAAACAATCCTAGCCATTGGATACCGGGACCGGATATCAAAAATCCTGAGACTATCCCGGCTTAGAGACCTGAACATGACTTGGTTTCTATCATTTCGACCCATGTGGCATCGATGCGTTTTACCTGTATTAAGGTGCCTGCTATGCGGAGAAGAATGCGTGTTAGACACCTGTCTGACGCTACAATCGGATGCGCCAATGGATGCAGAAACATTGTTGAGTCCGATAAAGGCTCATGCTTTGTGCTGCCCTCAAAGGCTACCAATCCTGATGACGGCATTCGTGGAAGCTTCACCACTACGATTAAGGGGTAGTGAAGTTCAAGATGAAAGCAGCATCGATCAGGTACGACCTTCTGTCAGCGACATTAATCAGAATGTCAATGGAGACAATCATGCGCACGAATGCATGGTTACACCTATTTCCGAGTTAGTGGAACTCTCCCAGGAAGCTGTTGACAACTTTTTCGAGAGTCTAAATGATATGATGTTCTCACCAGAGCAGAAATAGAGACTTTTGAGGGAGCTCGTACACGGCGTTCCCTGATTTTGGCCTTCAACTTGAAAAACAAAATACCATGAACAATTTTCCCTCCAGTTCACGGACAGCAACTTTTTTCAGCAGCCCCAAAATATTTTTGCATATTTTTCGGGACACTATCTTCTGCTTAAAGTAAGAACTATTCTTGGAGAACTAAAATTTCTAATTTTAGATAGCTTATAGACATTAGCTGCCCGCTGGTATGTTCATAATTATTTTCATTCTGTGATGAAATGGTCTCGAACCTTTTTTCTGTATTAAGAGCCATTTCATGTGTAAATTCTCATATACATGTTAGTTATAATGTATGGATATGCGTGATTACTTTAGCATTATTCTACAGCTTGAGTGCATACATTACATGTGACTGTTTTCCGTATATTTGATATTTTCAAAATGCATTTATGTATTTTGGGGTGGTAAGGTATACACGATACTCTACAGTATGTTTTACTATGCATAGATTCGTAAATATGTCCATAGTTAGCGTGGAGTGGGTGTGATGTATTCCTATAGGTTCTGTATCGATCCCCCTATTCCTGACCCTATTCTGGTTAACAAGTTAACTAGCAGCCATCCCATGAGGCAGAAAACCCCCATGATGCAGGAACCGTTATCTGATAAAGCCACACTACGGCACAGGAACGTGTTATCTGATTAGGTCATAACGCTTGCCATCTAATTAGACAAGCGATATTCCTCCAGCCCCTGATAAGGCATACGGAGTTCTCAAAACAAATCAAACCTATGACAACCTGGGAAAAACCCTGCGGCCATTGTTTTGATTTCACCGAGAACTTCAGCAAAAGAATGTGCTAACGACCTGGTCGTATGACATCCTTATTGACGTATCTATGTCCATCCTTACGTCAATCTCTGCACCTTAAAGGTATAAATATTACCGATATTGCCCTATGAAAACACACGCGGTGGTGACGAGATCGGAGCAGCCAGACTTGCCGAAGCCCAGAGCAGAGCAGACCCCGCTGGCGCAGCCCCGCCTTTCCTGACGCGCTGAGAACGAGACGCTGCCTTTCTCCTGCCGAGAAATCCAGCTCCGGCGCTTCCGGGTAGCCCTCGCAGGCAGCCTGGAATATCGAGACCAGAGACGAGAGATACCATCCCTCATCCATCCTAGATTCCAGGTACAGAACTGAATAACCCCTCACAGAGAATTCTTTAGTCAGTCACTTGGCAAAACAAACTTAACTTAAACTGTAACTTTCTATTCCCGCCCACGCATTAGACTTAGGTCAGGTACACGGGGTAGGCGTAGTTAGAAACACCAGTTGAGTACGATTAGTCAAATGTATATGTGTATGTAATATATCTTATTCATTTTAAACCTTCATATGGCTTAGAAACCATATCAATGTTTTTACAGTATTATTTTATACTTCTGCTTTTAATGTATGCACTTTACTTAACCATAAGTATTGCAATAATATCGATCCATTTCTCTTGTATGAGAAAAGAGACTGATCAATAAATAACATCTTTTATTGAACACGCCCGTCTCTTCCTTTTCTCTACAATCTGATGAGACTAAGAATGCACGTACTGACTGAGTAAAATAAATTGCCTTTTGTTCACACGACTCTCGAGATACACTCTTGATTAGGGGAGAGCAAAGTTGTCATGTTCTATGGTTGTCAGAAACTAAATCCCTTCTTGTCTATCCAGGGAGGTTCAACTCCTCCTTGCCTATTCGAGAAAGTTTCTAGTGAACTCTGAGCTAGCTGGCAAACCCAAAACTTTAAGTCTAATATCGACAGTAGTAGACCTAGTTAACGTCTGGTCTAGGCCTATACTATTGAAGGTATTATTCCAATGCGCAGAGCCTATTGGGATAATAGGAACTACACTACAAACTATGGATGGCAAACACAAAGTGGCACGATGCCAACATTTTACAGCAGAAATAGAACTGATAGGAAAGTGGCATCTAATATGATTAAGATAACAGAAACTGTTTTAGGCACAATGGCAGTCTGCATTGTGATGGAGAGTTTATTGTCAAAATGCTGAGTTATTTTACAGGAAATGAAAGGACAGTTCTGGTCCTTATTACTTTTTTTAATAGGCATGGGTGCCAAAAAGGGTAATCTAATTTGATTGGTCGAAGTTATAATGCTGTTGAATTGACCTTCAACAGTTGAAAGTCATCCCAAGCAGAGAGAACATTTTCAATTGAAAAGTGGGTTATGTTATGTTATGTTATTCTCTCTTTTATAGCGCACAAATCACCGGAGGGCATCTCGGCGCTTTACTCTGGGTCACCTCATTGGCGGAGTTGTCAGGAGCAGGAGCTTGTTAAAACAGAAATGCTTTTAGGTGTTTCCGGAAACTAAGATATGAAGGGATTTCTCGTAGCGATTGGGGGAGACTGTTCCAGTATTTAGGGGCGATGTACGAAAATGCCATGCCTCCTGATCGCTGTCGTCTAATACGGGGCACCTGAAGTAGCTGCAATGAGCCAGATCTTAACAGGCGAGATGGAGTGTATCTAGCTAGTCTGTCCTGAAGATACTGAGGGCCGTGACCCTGCAGCGCGCCGAAAGTGAGGCAACAGATCTTGAAGAACGCCCTTTGTTTAATCGGCAGCCAATGCAGCTGACGTAGCAGTGGTCGAGAGGGGGTGCCTGCCGGCATATTCAGGACCAGCCTTCCTGCCGTGTTCTGAATGACCTGCAGTTTTTGCAGGGCTGTGGCTCCCACATCAGCTAACAAAGCATTGCCATAATCCATACGGCTCATGACTAAGGCTTGTGTAATGGTTCTCCGATGTTCCGTGGGGATAAAAGACAGGATCTTTCGCAGTAGCCTCAATCTGTAGTAACATGCCCCTGATATTGCAGCCACCTGGTCATGCATGGACAGGGACTGATTAAGTTTTATGCCCAGATTGTTTACACATGGCTTTGGAATGGGAGGGGTGCCCAGTTGTAACGGCCACCACTCATTGGTCCAGACCGCTTCAGCCTTCCCGAAAAGCATGACTTCCGTCTTGCTAGGGTTAAGTTGTAAACAGTTGGAAGTCATCCACTGGGGGATTGCCGAAATCCCTTTAGCAAAGCGGATTCTGTCAGCTTCGGGATATTGGCCGATGTTAAAAAGCAGCTGGGTATCGTCGGTGTACGATATTATTTCAAACCCTAGGGCTTCTACCACCTTAGCCAATGGAGCCATATAGATATTAAAAAGCGTGGGGCTAAGACAGGAGCCCTGGGGGACGCCCTTATCCAACGAGGTTCTTTTGGATTGGTTTGGACCCAGTATGATCGTTTGAAAACGATCTGCCAAAAAATTCCGAAGCCATTTGTAGGCCAGCCCCCGAATGCCGCAGGCGCTTAGCCTCTCCGCGAGCCTAGAATGAGAGATAGTATCAAAGGCCGCGGAGAGGTCAAGCAGAATCAAGATGGCTGAACCACCACTGTCCATGTTTATTCTCAAGGAGTCAGTCACAGATAGGAGAGCCGTATCTGTGCTAAATCCTCGGCGGAAGCCTGACTGTGAGGAATCCAAGATGTTATTCGATTCCAGGTATCTATTCAGTTGGCTGTTAATCAGGCCTTCCAGTAGTTTACCCAACAGAGGGAGCAGGGAAATGGGGCGGTAATTAGCCAGTTCAGCCGGGTCGGCCGTAGGTTTCTTCAGAATAGGGCGCACAAAGGCCTCCTTCCACGAGGCAGGGATCACCCCCTCGCTAATGGAAAGGTTGCACATTTTTTGTACAGTAGGGGCTAGAATGTGGGATAAGAGTGACATGATTTTAGGTGGGCATAGATCCGTTGGGGATCCTGATTTGGCAGAAGTTAACGCCCTTTGGGTCTCTACTAAAGTGATAAGGTCGAAGTATTCAAGAGAACAACTAGGGCTAACAGGGTCATCCTCAAAGTTGTCTAGAACGGGGGGGCTAGCCTGGATGTCCGTGGGAAGAGTAGCTCTACTTTTAATTCATACCAGGATTTCTGTGTTACCTGCGCTCATGATAATTCCGGCCCCTGGTAAAGACCAAAGTAATACAAGGGATGTCACACACAGACTAAAATGCTGAGGACAAATAGAAGAGCCCTAAACAACTCACCATACCACTTCCTCAGAAGGAGAAAGGGTTGTATGTAAGAATTTTGAGTACAAACATATTGTGGTGCTAAACTATTGTGGCTTAAGTATTTTTATGCCTGTATCATGACGCTACAGGGGCCCCAGCATGATGACATGTATGTGTGCATTTGTTGCCATGTGGAGATCATTTTTTTTTTAGTGAATTATTCTAAGATATCAAAGCCCTTGGTGCTAAAAAAAAAAAAAAGAATGATAAAGGGTACTTGAAAGTGTGTTGTCAGAAAGGAGTGGCCTGTTAGAAAGTTGTAGCTATCGGCCTTCCTAATAATTGAGCAAGAGGAGCAAGTAAATGCCATCGATGTGTGCAGTGTTGAGTTGGTTACCAATAGTGTTAAAAAAAAAACCAGGAAGGCGTGGGAGAGTATCCTCGAAGGCACATGGGGATGGGAGCGCTAAGTGGGAAGCAGCATGCGGTAGAGAGAAGGTAAGAAAACAGTTGCACTCTCATAGATTGATGAAAGCAAAAGAAAGTAGCATACACTTTCAGCGGTGCTCACAGAATGAAGCAGGGCAGAGGAATAACAGCAAATCTTTTTTTGTTGTTGCAATTTTGTATAGCTTGAACTCGACCTGAAGGTACTGGAGCGCTATAAATGAGCACTAGCTACATTGCACATGGTCACATCCATGCTCTTTTTAAGACACAGGACGATTACGTAATGTGTCAAGAATCACAAGATGTTAAGACGACGCCATAACTCGAAACCCGTTCTGTAGTTCCAAAGTCCGCAGTCTAGCTGCAGTGCCACAACCCGTCCCAGTGTAGTGTGTATGGGAGGGCATTGGCGGAGGAGTTGGGATTTGGCATAGCTTTAGTTACTCAAGATCCATGTACAGTAGTGCAAGTAGACGTTTTAATAAGACCAACTTTATACATGCTGAAACTAGTTTAAAAAAATTCTATTAAATACCTTCAGCAAAGGCTGCCTTTTTTTTCTGGACTATATCAAAAAGATGCATCCCACTTGAACTTTCACACACGTCTGAGTTTAGCTGTAGCTGCTTGTCAGGAGATGTCACCCGGACCCATGGTCCAAGAAGAAACTATTGTTTTAATTGTATGTGCTGCATACTATGGAAAGAAAATAAATCGTGGTATGTTTTGTTCTGAAGTGACACGGAATTACTGAACATCTAAGTCACTCTTCAATAGTGTTTAAAGTCCAATGAGTGGGGGTGGGTAAAGGGCAGAGGTGCTGGTGGATAACAGGATGATGAAAAAAGCACTATAAAGCGGCCCGTACTGGCTGCTTCATAGGGCTTTACCTTCCCCTTAGGTGGGTGGGAGGGGGAAAAGAAATGGAGACTGGAAACTGGAAACTGGGAAGGGGGAAGAAATAGGTACAGGAGGGGTCTGAGGAACGGGAGAATAAACCCTTAAGGGGGTGGAAGAAATGTGTTCGGGAGAATTTATGTGAGGGGAGAAGAAGCATAGGATGAGAAGAAACACATGGGTCTAAGTTAAAAATAAAAAGTCAGTATGTCTCAGCAATATATTGGCAATGTTAATGTTGTTGAGACAGTGCGGGCCATTTATACGATGTCGTACATCCCCACATGAAGAACATACATTTGGCAGAATAAACAAGTAGGGAGAAATAATGAATAATTGGCGTTCAGAGAAGCCGCAGACCACAGCTGCACTCGAGATCTGTAATAAACAAGCACATATGCAGTCCTACCCCGCCCCTTTCCCAGCTGAGGAAACAATTGTAAACAAGACAAGTATGATATGAGGTGAAAGGTTTGTTTTGTTTCTTCATTTTGACACATAATAATTAAAACACCTTTTTCGTGTGGTCAACAAAAATGTTGCCATATTATTTCATTTTCAAAAAGTGAATTCGCCATTATCTAAAAAATAGCAACCTGTGTCAATTGTGGCTTCATCTGTTTGATTATTGCTTCAATAGCTCCTTCCTGCCTAGAACAGGGGTGCCGAATGCGCTTCAATAGAACGATGAAAGGAACGATCTCTGCTGCTTTGAGAAGTGGTTTGCCTTTGAAGTCACTTTATGAGGTCGACTTTTTCCAGCGCCATTTAGCGTGACAAGATAAGAACAGCCTTGTTTACAATGTCAGGTGAACGCTTTTAAAAAACTAAATTCGACCTCATGAGACCTTACATCCCAAAAGGAATTTTAAAAGAGCAACTATAAAAAAAAAGGCCTAAAAAGCCATATCTTCACCTAGTACCTTCACTGTAAGAGGTCTACAGTCCGCCTATTATGTGAAGGCAAACAATTCCACTCCGTAGCCCACTTAGACCTCCTGGTGCAGTGCACTTCCATACAGTTTCCCATGATCCATCATGTTTCATCACAAACAGGTAAATCACATAAGTGCCTCTAATTATATAATTGGCAAACTCAATGATGCCTTCGCATATGATATCATGTATCCAATTAATAGAAACAATAGCCTAAATATTTCGAGGAAAAAAATATGTTTTTTGTGTTTAGCAATATCGGGGAGGGCAGGTGACATTATCTGCTATCACGGAATAGGTTTGTTAATTAATTTGGCGATGTTTTGTGTTTCAATTAAATCCAGACATTTCTTCTCTTTCATAAGGTTCAGCTCCGAACGTCTGCGTCTTTTATATGCATCCCAATACTAGTGAAAGGGCGAGATTTTGATCGATACCTTATCTCTATTGATCCAAACCTCGATCTGGTCGACTGAACCTTTATTGCCTGTCTGTAAGGAAAGAAAGTGCACCTATTTCCAAGTTAGTTCACCCAAGAAAGGACTCTGCTCTCAAAGATCACGGACAACTTCTAGGTTTCAAAGTTTATTGTAAAGATATAATGAGCTGCAAATACAGGCATCTCAGAATGAGATTCACGAGATACACAGGTCCAATTACATACATGTGCTCTCGAAAAGCCCTCAGACGAGCAACAGAAATCACTAACACAAGTTCTAAGAATAGCAAAGCTATCAGCATAGACGCATATCGCTCCTTCATTTAGGTTGGAGGAAAAACACACAGGTTAGGCGTCCCTACCCTGTTCTAGATGGTATCCCTACTTAACCAAATCCCAACCTAACAAAGGTGTCAGCAGTGAATGACCCCCAAGGAAGTCACTCACTCTAAGTCTCTTGGTGAAAACCTAAAGTTCTCCAGTCATGACCCCTCTCTGCCTACCCATCCACTCTCTTAGGGGTCCTCAGGTCTCTGCTCTAACTCCACCCAGGGGTGCTGTCCCTAATACAAAACAGTCAACAACATTTGAGACGCCCCTTGTGGAACGCCCCTCACGTGGTGCAACTTCAGGCTTTTTCCATGATGCTTTGTATTGGGCCTCAGACGTTAGAGTTGACCTTGCTTCTCAGGCTCTTCTCCGGCCCGCTGATACCCCTTAAACATTCCAAAACCCTCCTCCATGTCTGGGCCGTCTACTGAACAGACCTCTATTCATTCATTTATAATTGGATCCCCCCTTTCCTGTTGCAGACAGATATCTGTAGCCAAGAACCCAACTCTCATATACTTCTAAAAGAAGAAGGCTTGCAACATTTCTCAGCCCAGACATGTACGTGTAAATCAATGCTAAAACATTTCAGGCCTACAATATTTCTCATTATGATTATAGCATTCAACTTCTTCATTTAATTAAAGCATGTTAATACTCTTATTCTATTATTGAGTAAACATTTCTATAAATCATGGCCTATTTAATGCAATGACCAAAAACCTTAAAAACAATCTATGTCGTGAAAAGAACCACCTTCCCTTTCCCTCCAGCTCTGGCCCTGAGGCCTACCACGTTCTGCGTTTAACCGCATACCATCTTATGTTTTAGCAGCTTCACGACATGGATTCAAAAATAATCACGTCTAATAAAGTCATATAATGTCACACATTTCTGTATTAGTTCCACTTCTACTTAAATCTCTACATTAGCTATACATTCAGAATATAATTGCAGAAACTATTAGCACTCATGGCATTTCTCCTCATGATTTGTGCTTACTACAGGTAAGTGTGATGTACTCATACATTTAAATCAGTTTGCGCTCTCTCAGTTCCCCCCTTTGATGACCTCTCGGGGTCATCACTAACATTTAAACTGCAGTTATTGCTGGCATTCTCTGCGCTTCCAGAGCTCTCAGGCTCCTGTACTGATTATCTTGTATGGCAGCCAATCTCCGCAGCTGCTCTCTTTGGGCCCTTTCTGACCTCCTTGCTTTGTACCATTTGAATACCCTCACCAATCCCCACAATATTATCCCACAGATCAATATTATGATGATAGGCTTTAGAATATACCATATAAAGCTTTTTCCTAAGGTGGAAAACCACCCTCCAACTGCACTCATTCCGTGGCCCACCTTTTCCCAGACACTTTCTCTACTCAAGTCTTCGATCTCCTTGTGAATATTAGTTATGTTCTTAATAACTTTCTCAAGGGGTTTTGAAAGGTCTGGAATATAAGTGCAACATTCCTGAACCTTCAAAGCCTTACAGACTCCGCCCTCTTTTGCTAATAGGACATCTAATGCAAGACGATTTTGAAGAACCATAGCCCTTATCGATTGCATCTCTCCTTCTACCAGCATTAAGGACTGAGCAGTGCTGGCAGACAACCTGTCGACAACTGTTGCCAGTCGTCTAATTTTAACATCATTAAGGATTATTCCCAAAAGAGGAAACATAGCTCCAAAGACATCTCCAACCATTTCTGCATCACCTACATCTCTCCTTCCCCTCGATGATGTCTGGCCCTCAATGATCAATAAGTCTTGTGCATGATATATTTTGGGGAAGACAATTGCCAAATAACATGATCCATACCAGTTGTCAGGTAGTCTCACGTAAGCATTTCTTCCACATACAAAATACACATTTGGAATCACTTGCATTCCCTTCAGGAAATCCTTAGTGTAGTACTCTAAATTAAAAGCATGTTCACAGTCAACTTCACCCACGTATACATTTTCATAATACGTTTTGGCTCGGTGAAGACATAACTTTCCTCTCTGCGCTTTATCTAAAGCTATTGGACCACTACTACCCTTTCTCTTGTGTGACTTCTCTTCCTCGGTCCAATCTATTTTCCCTTGTCCTGATTTTTTCAAAATCTTTTGTCTCCTGTAACGATCATCCACCTGCCCTATGAACTTCTTCTCGACTTCTGACACCTTGCATGTCAGGTTATTTCTACGGGCATGTGAAGTATCTAAGGTAATCCAAGGAATGAAGAACTTGGCCAATCTGTCTTCACTCTTCCAGTAGTCCCATTTGTTCATCTGCTTATAATTTGGGACTTCTGGCAACACTGAATCATAATTAGAGAAATAGTATTCAAAGCTATCTCTCTCATAAAATATACTAAGCAATAAGCTACATGTAATGCCATATGTCAGCGGGAGGTGATGGTATCTAATACCCTCGTCTACAGATGCCGGCAACTGCATGCAGACATAGCAATCCTTAACCTCCATGGCATCCACGTATTCATACAAGAGTTTAGCATAAGCATTTGACCTAAAGTCTCCTTGGGACTCGTCTACATGTAACCTGCGGGCTTCTGCAGCCAATAACGCTTTCTCTTGAGTGTTTTCCCTTTTCTCACCAGCAACAGTGGGTGTAAGCGTTCCTGCAGAACTCACATCAGTTACCTTTACTTCTTCTTCATGTCCCTTTACATAAGAAATTGTTACCACTAAAGCTATTAATATTATCACTCCTACTATTAGTGTACCTATTATACATTTAGCTCTGCGGTTCGGGGTGCCGGCCTCCATTTCGTCAGACAATCTAGTTCTCTCTTTATCTTTGCAAAAAGTTCTTTTCCTCTCGTTCCTTTACAGTCTCTTTTCAATCCTTTTGTCTTTAGAATCCACACAACTGGAGGCTGACAACCTTCTTCGCAAAAGTCCTTCAACAGTTCAAAAAGACAACCCTAGCCCTTCTCCATCAACTCAAGGGAAGTTCCCTACAATTCACTGCTTCCTGGGCGCTAGGTAATCTTCTTTTTTCGGCTTGCTTTATTTACAAAGTCCTTTAACAATCTACTATCAGATTTGTGGTTGCGGCTTCAATAGCATAGTTCAGTATTTCCAAACGAAGATTGTGCTCTTCATGTGCTGTTATCGTTGTACCAAAGTCGGGGAATTGCAATTCTGTAAGAAACATATGTTTTAACTTGCTGAGGCGGGGAGGTCTGGGGAGCATGAATGTTAGTGACCCTTCTTGTTCGACACCGGGTACCAACAGTCGTATTTCCACGGTGATAATGGGCTCAGAACTGGACACCACCACCGCTCGGATCCTCCCTGTCTCCGGTTTCACAGACATTTGTCGCCAGATATGTCCACTCAGGTGTGGAGTATCTTCTGTTAGGCACACGCACTCTTCTTGACCTTCTTCGGTCCGGTGCTTCAGCGCCCTGAGCACCTTCTTCTGGGTCTGAGTCTTCTGATATCGGAGGAAGGGTTAACTCTGGAGTTGACCTCAGGCTAGAGCTCCGTCTTTGCGGCCAATTAGCTTCTCCACGTGCCCTTCTACTCCTTCTCCTTCTGGTCTGTTCTCGCTCTCTTTCAGACCTGTCAGGGTCAGACTCGTACTCCCAACTGCTTTCTCCTTCTGTAGCGTCGTCGGTTTCACTGTTGTACTGACCGTCCTCAGCTGGGTCAGACTCGTTCCCTGCTTCCGCTGGCACCTCTACAGCTTGGCTAGCCCCCTCTATGGCTTCTCGGTCCTCTACTGGACGTCTATCCGAGAGAGGAGCTGTTTCCAGAGGTGCTGGAACCCTTTTCGTATGTGACGCGTGGATCCAATTGGGCAGGCCTCCCACCTTTACAGCTGTGTTGGTGATCAGGATGACCTGGAAGGGCCCACGCCAACGAATATCCAAGCAGCTTCTTCTCACATGTTTCTTCACCAGGACCCAGTCCCCAGGATACAGGTCATGGCAAGGGCCCTGGCACGCTGGAACCTCGGCAGCCTGTACCTGAAGAGACACAGAACGCATTGCGTCAGACAGCCCCTTACAATAGTCCAGGATCATATCATCTGTGATATTTAACAGTGCAGTAGCTGGAATAGATGGCAGCCTCATTGCTCTCCCCATTAACACCTCATGTGGTGACAACCCTGTTCTTCTGTCTGGGGTACTGCGAAGGCTCATGAGGACTAACGGCAGGGCATCAGGCCAACTCAGGGTCGTTGAGGAACAGACTTTAGCTATTCTGGACTTGATCGTTCCATTGATCTGTTCCACAATTCCTGAGGCTTCTGGTCGGTAACTGCAATGCAGCTTTTGATCAATATTTAGCGCAACACAAATCATCTTCACAAGCTCGCTGTTAAAATGTGTTCCCCTATCTGATTCCAAAAAGGCCGGCACCCCGAAGCGAGGAATGAGTTCTCTGAGCAGTAACTTGGCCACTGTGAGGGTGTCGCACCTACGTGTAGGGTATGCCTCAACCCATCTGGAGAACACACAAACAACCACCAGGACATAGCGGAGGCGGTTGCACCTTGGCATTTCAATGAAATCTATCTGCATTCGATTGAATGGACCTCCAGACCTTCCTATGTGACTTAGTGCAACTGGTGTTCTTTTCCCTACATTCAGCTGCTGGCAGGTCACACAACGCTGACACACTGCTTCTGCTGCTATTCTAAACTTAGGGTTGTACCAAGTCTGTCTAAACACTCTCAGCATAGCATCTCTCCCTAAGTGTACGGGACCATGTATGAGTCTAGCCATTGGACTCACCATCTCATTGGGCAACACTGCTCTGCCGTCTGCTGAGACCCAAAAATGGGTCTCACCCATTACACATCCTGCCTTTTCCCATGTTTCTTTCTCAGAATCAGGAGCATTTTCTTGCATGGTTGACAGTTCATCCCAAGTATCAACAGTTTCTAGTATCATGGCTAATTCAGTTCTTACATTTATGCCACCCACTTCCACCTCTGTGAAAGAGTAACCTTGTTCCGCGCAATACCGTGCAACTTCATCAGCATATCTATTGCCTTTCGAAACAAAGTCCTCATTTTTGGTATGTGCGATGCACTTTACAACTGCGATACTTGCTGGACATTGCAATGCTTCTAACAACAGGCGCACAAACTCTCCATTGCGAATGGGAGAGCCTGAAGAAGTCATGAACCCTCTTTGAGACCATAACTGCCCGTAATCATGAACTACCCCATACCCATACTGGCTGTCGGTGTAGATGGTGACTCGAATTTGATTGCCTGCTAAGCAAGCACGTGTCAGGGCAATAATCTCGGCTACCTGAGCGGAGTTTACTCCTTCCAGGCACCCTGCTTCCACAACTCCTTCAATTGTACAAACAGCATACGCTGCTCTCAACTGCCCAACTTCGTCTCTTACACATGAGCCATCGACAAAGAAAACTTCGTCTGGGTCGGTCAGTGGCTCATCTACGATGTCGGGTCTGGGTTTGGTGCATAGTTCAGTCACATCGAGACAGTCATGGTCTGTATATTCATCATCATCATCGATATCATTTGGAAGTGGCATCAATGTAGCAGGGTTCAAAACAGAGCATCTCTTGAGGGTCACGTTCTCTGCAGCAAGAATAACTTGCTCATAGCGCGTGAGCCTGCTGTTGGTCAGATGCTGTGTTTTGGTCCTGGTCATCAACAGTTCAACAGAATGTGGCACGCACACCTCTAACGGGTGCCCCATGACAATATTTTCACATCTCTCAATGCTGACACCCGTTGCAGCAACGGATTTGAGACATCCGGGCAACGCTGCGGCTACTGGGTCTAAAGTAGCCGAGAAATAAGCAACTGGTCTACGGGCATTCCCATGGATTTGGACCAACACAGACAACGCGCAACCTTCTCTCTCACAACAGTAAAGAAAAAATTGTTTATTGTAATCAGGCATTCCCAATGCCGGAGCACGACACAGGTCCTCTCGCAACTGTAGGAACGCCATCAAACAGTCCTTGTCCCATGGTACCGGATCACTCACCTCTTTGTGCGTCAGTTTTTGCAAAGGTTTTGCTTTCAGTGAAAAGTTCACGATCCACTGTCGGCAATAACCCACCATCCCTAGGAACATCCTGACCTCTCTCTGGGTCTGAGGCGCATTCATTTTCATGATCGCCTCTATCCTGTCTGGTGACACTTTTCGTTTGCCTTTCTCAATTCTGTGTCCCAAGTACTGCACTTCTGTCAGGCAGTACTGCAATTTTCCCGGGGACACCTTATGCCCATTGGCAGCTAGGTGATTTAACAAAGCAATGGAGTCTTCCCTGCAAGCTTCTTCTGTTTCTGACGCCACAAGGAGGTCGTCTATGTACTGGACCAGAACTGACTTCTGGGGCAGCACTAGACTTTCAAGATTTTTCTTCAAAAGCTGGTTAAAGATCGATGGGCTCTCTGTATACCCCTGAGGGATACGACACCATGTTAGGACGCGATTTTCCAGCTTAAATGCGAAAAGAAAATGGCTATCTTCGTCCAAAGGGATCGAGAAGAAAGCCTGGCAAAGATCGATCACAGTGAACCACTCTGCTTGGAATGGAATCTGAAACAATATCACTGATGGATTCGGTACCACTGGACAACATGAAACGACTATGTTATTAATCTTTCGAAGGTCCTGCACTATCCGAAATTTCCCATTTGGTTTCTGTAGACCCATAATCGGGGAGTTACATGGACTACCCACGATTTCTTTCAGTATTCCCTGTTTAATCATGGACTCGATCACGGGTTTTATGCCTGCAATCGTTTCTGGAGTCAATTTGTATTGGGGTGTTCTTGGGAACTCAGCATGCGGTTTCACTACAATTTTCACTGGGTCCACCCCTTTGACCAATCCAATCTCTTCCCCAGTGAAATCCCATACCTCTGGTGCCACTGTCTCTCTCAAGTCCCAGGGGAGCTCGTCTACTGTCAAAGTAGGGTACAGCTCCACGCATATTCTAGAGTTTGCAACTTTGAAATCTGCATCATCATCATTGGTCAATACCTCCACTCCCTGAGGTGTACAATATATAGTACAATTCAATTTACACAACAGGTCTCTTCCTAGCAGACACACAGGACTTGAATCGCAAACCACAAACTGGTGCTCATCGCTGTACTTCCCTATTTTCACCTGCACCGGTTCTGTCAATTGGCTGGTTATTCTCCTGTTTGCGACCCCTACCACCTGTATGGTCTCTCCAGACATGGGCAGGTCTGGAACTGCAGCTGATCTGATCGTGGATCTAGTGGCTCCTGTGTCCACCAGAAATGTCGTAGGGCACCCTGCTACTTCTGCTTCCACATAGGGTCCCCTCTGATCTACCTCTAAGGCTGCCCCGAGGGTGCAGTCTTCTCTTTCCACTCTCTGTCCGGTTAATGGGTCCACATAATAGCACTCTTCCCCTTCCACAAACAGGGGCATTTGTCTATAGGTCTTACCCATACTCCCTACTCGAGGAGGTTGCGGGAACTGGGCTCGGGGAGGAGCCCCCCCCCCTTTGAGCACCTTTCCTTGGTATGGCGTTGCCCCTCTCATAGGTGCGCTCTGGACCTCTTCCTCCTCTATCTCTTGCTCTCCTATCTCTACATTGTAAGGGCACTCGCGTTTCCAATGCCCCAACTCGTTGCACTGGTGGCACCTAGTCGTTTTCTTCAAGGTAGCTATGTCTATTCTGGGTCTAAAGGTGGAACTCTCCTCATTACCCTTATTCTGACTGTACTGCTTCTTTCCTCCTGTACCTGTCCCTTGCTGCTGTTGCTGCGGTCCCCCCTTTCCTGCTGCCTGCATCTGTACCACCATCAGCTTTTCTTTTAGTTTCTTAGCCTTGGAGTCTATCTCATCACAGCAGTACCTGGCATATCTCAGTATTTCGTCAAGGGGTTTAGTTTGCCAACAAATCGAGTGTTGCTGAATCATTAAACTAATATCCGGTCTCAGTCCCAGGACGAACTTGGACACAAATTGCCCTATGTCTTTTGGATCCATTACATCCAAGCCGCTATACTGTTTAAACGCCTTCAGCAATCTCTCGTAATATTCATGAACTGTCTCTTTGGGTTCCTGTCTTGTTCGGTCTATTCTGACCCAATCTATGTCTTGCATTGGCACCTTCTCTTTCAGCCAAGTCATCACTCTCTCGAATTTTGCCATCACAATCTCGGACGGCCCATTAGTCTTGGCATCTCTCTCTGGCTCCGTTGTGGGCCACTCAGCGCTAACCTTGCATGCTGTCCACAGATCGCCTGGTACTACAATGTCAAACAGCGTGTTCAGATCTATCCAAAGGACCTTTGAGATTTTTACAAATCTCTCCACTTGCTTGTACCACTCCACTGGGTTCTCTCGTAACTTGGGGAAAGAGGTGGTAAAAGCAGCTAAATCTCCCCTACTCCAAGGGACATGTACATAGTTCCCATTTGCAACTTCACGCAAAGGGTAAGCTTCTATTCCCTGCTGTCCTGGTGTCATACCAATCATGCTTCTCCTGCCGGTCCCTTTCTTAGACCACCTCTCTTCCCATTTATCTAGTGCTCTCCATGTCCTTATTCCAGTAATCAGTTCCCTTATGTGTGTTTTCAGCCCAATCGTTCTCCTCTCATCTAGGTCTCGATCTGAGTAATGCAGCCTGTGGTTACCCTGTAATGCTTTGGTTCTTGACAGATCCACCATATATTTGCCTGCTAGTTCGACTAACTTCTCATGGACTGCTCTCGCTTTTCGAGTAATGTCCTTTGCCATATACAGTATTTCATCCTGTTCATACATTTCCATTCTTTCTAAAGGCAGGGTACCATCCACCATGTCATCCAGGTCTGACCTTAAACTGGAGACATCGAGTCTCTTGGCTTTTATCTCAGCTCGCAACATGTCTTTCGGAGGGGGTTCACTGGTCTCCCTCCCATCCCAACTTCTAGCTCTGCGTTTGGGCTCGGGAGAGTTAATGGGTGGTCTCCCTCGCTCCCATCTCTCCAGGTCCCATGCTCGGCCATCCGATCTAGGAAGGTGATGGAACACGGGCCTGTTACCCCCACTCTCTCTCTGCCCACTCTCTTCTTCTTCTCTCCTCTCACCGCACATCTCTCTGTTATTTTCCCTCTGGTCGCTACACTCCCTTTGCCTCGTATCGCTCAGTATCCGATACGATCCTTCCTGGTTCCCCATATTCCCTGGGCTGCGCTCATTGCCGTCATCACAGGGACTATGGTGCGACCTCTCACAACTCCCATTCTGTTCTCTGGTGCCGGGCACACAGTGTGGACATTTAAAGCTGTTTCTGTACTCTTGCGCTCTCCTCTCCCCTTCACTGAGTATTGGGCGCGCCACCCCTTCACTCCCGGGACCCCCGTTTTCCAGGTCTGTTCTACCTCCACTCCGGGCCCAATGGGTGACTCCCCTACTCCCTCTACAGTCCCACTCCGGGCTACTCTCCCCAGCCCCGCAGTGAGTCCGTGCTCTGCTGTCCTGACTTTCCCTTTCTGCTTCTGCAGCATTGATGTTCTTTTGAGCCTTCACTGCCTCATCCCACTGCTTCATGTACTCATTTAGCTCTTGAAAGGATTTTCGTCCAGATCCCCTCAAGTCCATTGGCCATCTAGGGCCCCCAGGATCTCCTCCCGGGTCCCCTGCTGTGTGCATCGGTGTACTCCACTCTCTGGGTATCGGCATCTGACTTGGGGAATTAGTGGTATCGTTCCTCCTAGCCTTCTCTGCTCTTTCTCTGTCTTTCCGTACCCGTTCCTCCCCTCTTGCTCTCTCTTGGTCATATATCGATATTATAGGACCTATGGTGACAGGTACCTGTAGTGCATCTGGTAATGGGTAGGATGTGGCACTTTCCGTTTCCGGCGCTCTTTGTACCACAAACCTACCGACCACCTGTTGCACCTGACTAGGCTGGGACAGCTCTTTCTTTGGCTCAGGATCCCACTCTGAACTGGGAAGCGGTCTATGCTCTCCTGCATTGCCCCCCTTTTCTCCTTCAGTATTCTCGACCTCTCCCCCTGCTTTATTATACGGGGGTGGCCTATCTGTCAATAATCTGTTTATCAGGCTATCCTCTGTTTCGCTCTCATCATCTTCTTCTATGGGGCTTTTATTTACTGGCGCCTCTAACACTGGGTACAGTTTATTTATTTCCATGTTATGCACTCTCCATCTTTTAGCATCCGCATCCCACCTGGCATCCTGTACTGCCCTTACCGATCGTTTCACCCTTTCTTGTCGTCTGTTCATATTCTTTTCATGCGCTGCCCTAAGCCATGCATCAAGAGCTTCAAACTGGGTTGGTCTAGGCAAGGGTCTCATTGAGGTCATGACTGATTTTAATCGATGTAACACCTCTAATCTGAACGTCCCGTACTTCGGGAACGTCAGTTCCTCGTTTCCTTCTGTAATCTTACTCCACTCTGATATCCAAAGGATCGTATGCAACCCAACATTTACTGCCATGTAACGAGCTGGCGTACCCTCCGGCGGGGCTTCTTCCCCTTCATACGATCCCCGCTTCTCTTTCTTAAACAACGCTTTCAACCATTTAAAACACTTCATAATTATGCGCACAAAATCCAGCCTCGCTACTCTGTTTACTTCCTGATGACAATCCACCAATCCTGTCGCGGCTTTGCTAGCTTGGCCTATCACAGCGCGGTCTTTCTCCTGTCGGCCAATCACGTCGCGACCCTGTGTGACGTGTTCGCTAGCTGGCCTATCACAGCGCGGTCTTTCTCCGGTCAGCCAATCACTGCGCGACACCACCTGACGTCCCTTTTCTCCTCTTCGCAGCAGCACCCCTCCTTTCTCAACTCGTCTCCCGGTTATGCATGCGTCCCATTCATACACCGAAAAATGACTACTTCCGACCAAGCGGTCACTTCTCTCGACTGTACGTCCACAGTCTATCTGTAATTGTCAACACAACTGACGAGATGTCTTATCGTCTTTCTGATAGGTTGCTTACACACACAGTAACTTCCGACCAGCGTCCGTTACTCACGCACTCACTCTTACGTTCCCCCTATCTCGGTCTCTCGGGTGATCAATGGTACCTCATGACCCCCTTCACACTAGTTGACAATTACTCTGGGTGTCCGATACACCCGAACCACTTAAGCTCTCCTTGAACTTAAGATTTCCACCGGTTGCGCGCGCTCACAACCTGTTCCACAGTCACTCTACAGACATTCAGCTCCGCCAGACATTACAACATAGATACAATACAAAAACACCGCAATCTAACACGCATAACCCTTTATACTCACTCTCGACCGATACTGCTGCGTTTTCTGTCTCACGTCATCCGGATCTTCTCCAGCGGGCTGTTCTTCCAATCATCGATCTCTAGGGGCCTTGGGGTAAGCTAACCTGGCCTAGGTCACCGTCCTCAAGAAGGCAACCATCCTCTATAGCTACCAACTGAAAGGGCGAGATTTTGATCGATACCTTATCTCTATTGATCCAAACCTCGATCTGGTCGACTGAACCTTTATTGCCTGTCTGTAAGGAAAGAAAGTGCACCTATTTCCAAGTTAGTTCACCCAAGAAAGGACTCTGCTCTCAAAGATCACGGACAACTTCTAGGTTTCAAAGTTTATTGTAAAGATATAATGAGCTGCAAATACAGGCATCTCAGAATGAGATTCACGAGATACACAGGTCCAATTACATACATGTGCTCTCGAAAAGCCCTCAGACGAGCAACAGAAATCACTAACACAAGTTCTAAGAATAGCAAAGCTATCAGCATAGACGCATATCGCTCCTTCATTTAGGTTGGAGGAAAAACACACAGGTTAGGCGTCCCTACCCTGTTCTAGATGGTATCCCTACTTAACCAAATCCCAACCTAACAAAGGTGTCAGCAGTGAATGACCCCCAAGGAAGTCACTCACTCTAAGTCTCTTGGTGAAAACCTAAAGTTCTCCAGTCATGACCCCTCTCTGCCTACCCATCCACTCTCTTAGGGGTCCTCAGGTCTCTGCTCTAACTCCACCCAGGGGTGCTGTCCCTAATACAAAACAGTCAACAACATTTGAGACGCCCCTTGTGGAACGCCCCTCACGTGGTGCAACTTCAGGCTTTTTCCATGATGCTTTGTATTGGGCCTCAGACGTTAGAGTTGACCTTGCTTCTCAGGCTCTTCTCCGGCCCGCTGATACCCCTTAAACATTCCAAAACCCTCCTCCATGTCTGGGCCGTCTACTGAACAGACCTCTATTCATTCATTTATAATTGGATCCCCCCTTTCCTGTTGCAGACAGATATCTGTAGCCAAGAACCCAACTCTCATATACTTCTAAAAGAAGAAGGCTTGCAACATTTCTCAGCCCAGACATGTACGTGTAAATCAATGCTAAAACATTTCAGGCCTACAATATTTCTCATTATGATTATAGCATTCAACTTCTTCATTTAATTAAAGCATGTTAATACTCTTATTCTATTATTGAGTAAACATTTCTATAAATCATGGCCTATTTAATGCAATGACCAAAAACCTTAAAAACAATCTATGTCGTGAAAAGAACCACCTTCCCTTTCCCTCCAGCTCTGGCCCTGAGGCCTACCACGTTCTGCGTTTAACCGCATACCATCTTATGTTTTAGCAGCTTCACGACATGGATTCAAAAATAATCACGTCTAATAAAGTCATATAATGTCACACATTTCTGTATTAGTTCCACTTCTACTTAAATCTCTACATTAGCTATACATTCAGAATATAATTGCAGAAACTATTAGCACTCATGGCATTTCTCCTCATGATTTGTGCTTACTACAGGTAAGTGTGATGTACTCATACATTTAAATCAGTTTGCGCTCTCTCACTAGTTTTGAATCATCAGCTGCGAGTGACAGACAGTTACTTCATCAAAGTCGCTGATGCAGTTTCGAAACTTTTTCTCCAGATCCACAAATATCCCCTCCTCAAAATAAACCTAAAAATAATTCATAACAAATATTCTGTTTCTATGTAAGCTAATAAATGCACCACAACTTAGCTGTTCATTTTTTTACCACTCGCTATTGTGACTGTTGCCACTAGATGGTGCTGTGTGCAGGTTTCTCTTCGACAGCCTTCTGTGAACATGATACATTACAGTCAGTAAGAACAAGCATTTGCAATGCCATAGGTCTCGCATTAAGAAAGTTTGAGTTATTGGTATTGTAAATGACATTTTTTTTATTTATGTGTTGGTTTTGAAAATAGCGAAATGAATAGCTTTGTCATTTACAATGCTAATAGTTTTAACTTTCGCAAATGTGACACCTATAGCATTTGTAATGCAATATGTGTTGTATTTACGTGACTTAAATTTATTGATATTACAAATAACAATGGATTTAATTTTTTAAAAATAATTAATACTTAAATAAAAGCTATTGTAATTTATAATGGCAATAGCTTAAACTTTTGTAAATAACTTTTGTGAAGATTATGTTCAGTGTATTTTATTGTGACGAAAATCCAAGAACAGAAGTAAAATATTAACATCTTTTTGTGACATTTGTAATAAATCTTGAAACATTGAGGGAACATATTTGAACCAGTTGTTGTTGAATGGTTGCACAGATTGATGCTGTTGTGGAAAAGTAAATTTTGCCATGTTCTGTGTCCCTACGCGTCCTCCATCATATGTTATCTGTGCATGATTAATATGCATATGTAGTCCCCATGTTCGATTAAAAGACGCAATTACAGTTGTGTCCATCTCTAGTATGTCTATTTCCAGTTCTCGTGAATACTACGAATATCAGGCCTATGTAAAGCTACGTTGCCACGTTTCTCAGTGTGCACGTTATTTCATTGTAAAGTCCCCGTTTCTAGGCCTCAAAAGGGCCCGGACACTAGATTCAGCTTCTGTCTCCTGAGCTTCGCTGAGGAGCGATACAGCCCCCACCTGTATCCCTGACCCTTCACTCATTTCCTGCCTCGCAGTGCCCGGTTCAGCCTGGCTCTGCCTACGAGTCTGCCAAGAGTATGTTATGATTCTAGTTATCAGTCCAGCCCTCCTTCTCTGCATTCCTAAGCTACTGAATCGCATCAATAGTTTCCGTCATTGTCTAGCCTCTACGTCTCCATGTAAGAGAAATACTGTATTTATGGTCATTTAATATTCTTTATCACGCACTACATGTAGAATAATGCATGCTCCAGTCTTAGAATCAAGTTAGCCTTTCCCCTCCTGACTTCTAGTTTATATCAACATGTTCCCTAAACATCAGATACTAGATACTGTTTAGGTACATGTCGCCCTGACTCTCCAGACTTCAGTCTCTGCTCCTAGCACAGAGTTCGTAGCCCCCAGCTTCTCCTAGTAACACGTCATTGCCAGTTTGCGCGCACCATCAGGTTAGAGGTCCCGGCTCCTTAGGTAGCCCCCTCCATGTTTCCGCCCCATTCATGACATATTCTGTTACGTTTGCATCACATATCTATGTATACGCCCTGTTACACCCACTTTCACCCTTATCTTTCGCGACTGCTACGCGTCATGCCTACTGCTCCACCCACCGCTCCGCCTATCATATGTACTGTAATGCAACTGTTTTACTATATATACTTGTGTATTGTTATTAAATGTTAGCGCGCTCATCCCAGATCCAGCCCCGGCAGCTGCCGGGCCCTGCCATCCTATTCCCGTGTAGGTTGTCCTGTTCCTGTCCTTTATGCTGTAATAAACCTGCAAACTCCTACTACCTCGAATCTTGACTCTTATTTATTGAGCTATCTGTTATTACTATGCCTAGTCAAACCTAGATCCGGTATTATTTATTTATATACCACATAATGGCGCCCGAACAGGGACTTGCCCTTTCCCCACGCGTCGGTGAAGCCACGCCGGCCCCCTGACCCTCTGCAGTCGTGACGGAACTCTTCTGCGCACCGGCAGATATTTCTGCTTTAAGTATCCCTCAGGCCCACGGAGGAGACGGAGGAGGCGGTCCAGCATCCAGACGAGACGGTGGAGGAACGCGGCGAGTCCCGACCAGAGCCCAAGCCGAGAGTCCAAGGTCCGAGGTATCCGGAGGCCCACCCGTAACAGAAGTCCGAAGTTCGTCCGTCCGGCGTCGAAGCAGTCCAGTCCAGTCCGAGGCCTTCCGTTCTTGCTGCCCGGTGAGTACCGTTGCTGGGGTAGTATCTAGACAGGGTCAATCTAAATTGTCTCTGGTCCGATGGGTCTGGGTACGCAGATCTGAAACGAAGTGTTCACCTAGGTGGATACGGGTCTTGATGCGTCCCTTTATGGGACCGGTATGTTCCGTGCTGTTTCAGCAGCGCATCCAGTAATTCTAGTCTGTTCCGTTCTCGAGAAATTCATGTGTTTCTGTTCTCAGTGTTCCAGGTAGTATTCTGTCCGAACTGTTGCTTCATAATGTTATTCAATGTATTTTCAATGTCGTGGTATGCCTGAATTGTTTTCTCAATTGTTATTGTTCCTCGTGTATTGTATTGTGTTCAGATTCAAGTTTGCAATGTCCTTCTTTTCGAGATTACGTCAGTTAAAAACTAGAAAGGGTCTGCTAGAAGAAGCAGTTCCTGTCCCGCCTAGGGACAGTCCAGGTCATTTTATGTATCAGAAGCATGGCATAAGCGCCATATTATATCTAGATTTATGGGTAGAGTATACCAAGGAGTTAGAAGAAAAGTATAGATGGCCCATATCAGGTACGTGGGATGCCGAGTGCATCATGAGAGTAGAAGAAGCATTATGGAAAAAGAAAGCCAGACAGTCACAGAAAGATGCCATCGAGTTATGGCGCAAAGAATCTCATAAAAGAACCGAAAAAGAAATCAGAAAGTCAGAATTAAGTAGAGAATCCTTAGAACGAGCCCAAGAAAGGGAATTAATCGAGATTGGTGAACGAGTCAAAACCGAACAGTCAGACAGACAGAGGCATGCCCTTATTAAGGGTATGTATCCTCTTCTTGCCGAGGGCTTGCCAAAAGCGACCCCGGAGGCATCCAGTAATTTCCCGCCACCATTAGTTCCGCTCAAGCTACGTCACAAACCGACCGCAGCTGATATTTTCATTTCGTCCTATTTGGACGACACAGTCCCAGAATATGCAAATCCCGCTCCGCCAGTCCCTGTAAATCAGGCACTTCCTGCTCCTCCAGACACCGGGGCACCCCTTGCAGTACCTGCTACGGTCCCCCAGGTTCAGCCCGCCATACAAGTTCAGCCCGCATTTCAATTTCCCGCCGCGCTAGTACGAAGAGCATCAGTCGATGATTCCAGTTTAGGGGCCGCAGGAGGAGGTCCTCCTGGTACCCCGCCACCGCACCAACGTAAAACGTTGGCCGAGTTACATGAATGTGCGTCACAACGTACGCCCAAATATCAGTCCGCTGCAGATATCCGACGAGTCCTTACTGAATGTCGCTATGATCCAGTCACAGGTGATGATAGTATGATTCTATATTCTATACGTGTAAGACGGGTGCTCGGGTTTTTAGACACCCTACCAGATATGAAAGAAGATCTAGACAGAATATATCGTTTCATCCGTACAGGGAATGATCCAGAAAGTATTAGTGACGTTATGTGCCAAAGAAAAGTTGAAGTCCAGCTCATGCTATTAAAGTTTCTGATTAATTGTCTAATAAGAGAACAAGATTATCCGACCAAAGATCAAGCCGAAATGAGAACCCTGACAAGATGGAGTGATAATATAGCCGACGGTAAGCATAGAACTATCGGTAGTATAGAGAGTATGTACAAGAAAATTCGCAAGGAAATAATAAGGTTACATGATCAACGTAAGGCAGCACAAGTAAGCGAGAAAGAAAATGACTCTGCGGAAGAGGTAGAGGACGAGAATCCCGCCAGAATAGCGTATGTAGGAAAATCTAGATTTCCAGACCGCCATTTGCGCCTAGAACACAAGTCAGTTTTACATCATCCAGCACCAGAACAAGGTTCTCTGGAACAAGTATTTCAAGCTACCGATCACATTCTGAAATCACGAATCGGTTATAACGAGTTAAGTACTATGCATGAACAAGAACTAGTCCGATCAGCAGTCCGATGGATTACTGATTCTACCACTTTTCCAGACGAAATAGTGGCACAAATGTTTCTGAAATTGCCCCCAGCCGAGCAACGACTGGCGGGTATGTATATGATTCAACACCTCATTACTTTGTATGAGGGTCAACATTCTGATCCAGGTCCGTTACACGATGTCCTGAACGAGTTACTCCAGTATAAATGGAAAGGTTTAGGTACCGATTTAATTAGTGTCATTCTAGAACAGCGCCACAAATATAGAACGTTCTTGAACCCGCATTTTGTTCATGTCTCACCCCCAGAAAGTAAACCCTTTTACATAGACAGACAGAATCCGTTACGAGAAGTGCATCCAGTTAAGACAGAGGGTGGTGAAATGCAACGAGTGTTTGTTTACACCCCTATCACAAAGATGGAACTCTTAGAGATGAAAAAATTAATTCCCTGTCATGATAAAGATCCAGCAGGGTTCCACCGAGAATTGAAAGACATGCTCCGTATGGGAGAATACACGTATCCAGATATTATTAAAATGTTAAAGGTCCTGTTGCCCGCAGGGGTATATGAGAAACTCAAGGAAAAGGAATGGGAGGTGGGAGAGAAAAAGATCGATTGGGCAGTTCTAGAAGCTGAAGATAAGGCACGAGTACCAGGTACCGGTCTTTGAGATAAATGTAAAGAATTACCTGAACTGTTAATACAAGTTTTGCCCAGACTATTAACCACTAAAAAGGAAGACTGGGATGCAATCTCAGCCTGTAAACAGAAACAAGATGAAGATATTAGTGATTTTTATTCTAGATTTGAGAAATGTTTTAGCATCAACAGTGGCCTCAAGACAAGTAGCGAGTCATACCCTCATCTTTTTGTTACTAAACTAGTCGAGAATTCAAGTCCACAAGTTAAAAACCGAGTTTTGAAAGTCGAAAGTACCTGGCAAGCTAATACCCCGTCCCAGATGTTACAGATGCTTCAATACCACCAGAATAGAATCAGAGAAGAGCAAGATCATGAGAGAAAGCGTATGAAAGACACGAAAATGAAAGTACTAGTTGCACAATCTGTTCCTCAAGACAGTCAGAAGAGGGGACCAATCAAGCCAGTCATCCTACAGCTCCCGTTAAAGGGAACTGCAATTATTGTAAACAGCCAGGTCATTTTATAAACGAGTGTGCAGTTCTGAAACACAACATAGCTACCGGTAAGACTAAAGAAAGACCACGTCCGCCCAGACAAGAGCAAGTTTCACAGACTCCTCAGCCACAGAATGCACAACAGACAGTTACTGTACCGCAGCCCATCGCTGCAACACAGCATGTTACACAGCAGATGTACCAGTATGCTCAGTCCGAGTATCCAGAGTATCAGCCATATTCATGAAACAGCCTAGAGAGGGAGGTAGGCTTGCCTCTCATCGAGATACCTGTAGATCAAGAAGGTCCCTATGTTCACAGTCAAGTATTAGGGAAAGACCGAAAGTTTCTGATTGATACAGGGGCAAGTAGGACCACTATAAGTCACGCCGAAGTTCCAGGGGCTCCGCTCTCAGGCTCTAGAAATGTTTCCCTTGGATTTTCGGGAAAGCCTATTGTAAATGAAATATCAAAGCCAGTTACTCTAGAAGTAGGTCCACTGTCCCGCACTACTGATCTGTTACTTACTAAGTCATGTCCAGAAAATCTATTAGGCATTAAAACACTGAAAGAATTAGGTGCAGTTATATGCTGCTCCCCAGAGGGAATACGATTGTTCCTACGTGACTTCAAGGGTCACTATGTATTACGAGATTTTGATCCGAGATTGTCTAATGTTCCGCAGCATCTATGGGCGCGAGGTCCAACTGATGTTGGCTTTATGCAAATCACACCCCATCGTGTGACTCTTAAGCCAGGTGTAGTGTTACCACGAATCAGACAGTACAGATTGCCACCTGAGGCTGTAGCAGCCTTATCCAAAATTATTGACGAGCTCATGGCTCAAGGAGTAGTGGTAGAAACTGACTCCAATGTATGTAATTCTCCGATCATTCCTGTCATGAAACGTACTGATCCAAATGCACCTCCAGTATATCGATTAGTGATTGACCTTCGAGAACTTAATAAATGCATTATTCCCCAGTACCCAGTTGTCCCAGATATCTCTTCCCTATTGACAGCCATTGATTCCGAAGCCTCATTTTTTACAGTCATAGACCTCAAGAACGCGTTTTTCAGTGTCCCCATTCATCCAGACAGCCAGTTTCTTTTCGGATTTTGTTTAAATGGAAGGAGCTATATGTTCACACGCGCTCCTCAAGGTTTCACAGAAAGTCCTAGTATTTACAGTCAAGCACTTAAGAGACAACTAGACAATATTCACATGCCAACTGACACTGCCCTGCTCCAGTATGTCGATGATCTACTGATCACAGCCCGTTCTGAACGTGCTTGCGAGCAAGCATCCCTTACAGTCTTGTATTTCCTAGCCGAGATGGGGCACAAGGTGTCCCCTTCGAAGCTTCAATTCTGTGTCCAGCAAGTGGTCTACTTAGGACACTTACTGTCCAAGAGGGGTAGGCAGTTGACACCAGATCGTATTCAGTTAATAGCGAGTCTTCCTCAGCCCAAGACCCAGAAGGAGGTACGTGCTTTTATTGGCCTTACTTCTTATTGCAGACAATGGATTCCTCAGTATGCATTTCTAGCTAAACCACTGATACAGTTAACGACACAGGAGGCAGCCGTATCGACTGTCCTCCCTTGGACATCTGAACATACACTTAGTTTTAATGAGTTAAAGAAAGCTCTATGCCAAGCTCCAGTTCTAGCAACACCGAACTACAGTAAGCCTTTTACACTTTTCGTCACAGAACGGGAAGGTACAGCATTATCTGTTCTCACACAAGATCAAGCAGGACAATACAAGCCCTGTGCTTATTTTTCGAGCACATTAGATCCTGTAGCCCAGGCTCTGCCTGCGTGCCTCAAGTCAGTTGCAGCCACAGCACTAGCTATCAGACAAAGTGATTCCATAGTCTTAGGACACTCCCTGACAGTACAAGTTCCACACTCTGTGGAAGTTCTTTTAAACCGAACACAAACTCAGCACTTGACAATTGCACGTTTAACAGGTTATGAGTTGACACTGTTCCAGCCACACATAGAAATCAGACGCTGCAACGTTCTAAATCCTGCTACACTGTTACCGTCAGTAAATTCAAATCCTGCCACACACGACTGTGTGGAAGTAGTTAATATTATGACAAAGCCAAGACAAGATCTGACAGATATTCCATTACCAAATCCCGACCTGACACTTTATGTGGATGGTTCATGCATAAGAACAAGTACAGGAGAACTAGTAGCCGCGTATGCAGTGACTACTGACACTGAAGTTATTGAAACACACCGTATTGACACCCTGTCTGCTCAGGCAGCAGAGCTAGTTGCTCTGACTCAAGCCTGCATACATGCCAAGAACCTGAAAGTTAATGTTTACACAGATTCACGCTACGCATTTGGAGTCGTACACGACTTCGGAGTGCTCTGGCAGGAGAGAGGTTTCATGACTTCTCATGGAACCAAGATTCAGCATGGTCTCCTTATTCAAGCTCTGTTAGATGCAATACACTTACCGACATCCATTGCTATCATGAAATGCAAAGCACATACGAAAGTTACTGACACTATTTCTCAAGGTAATGATCTAGCAGATCGCACAGCCAAGCTTACAGCACAGACACCAGACATTCCAGTTAATAAGACACCGACATACACTCCAGATCCGACTACATGTATGACAGTTAAGGACCCTACTCAAGATGTCATAGATATCCAGTTACATGCTACTCCAGATGAAATCAAGAAATGGTCTGAACAAGGAGGGGTCCAGACAGATCAGGGATGGGTGACGAAGGGAAAAGCCACATGGTTTCTCCCCGACTCTATGGTTCAAGTCATTATCAATACCGCACATAGTCCAGCACATTTAGGGGAAAAAGCAATGTTAAACAGTATCCAGAACATTTGGTTCAACAAGCACTTACGAGCTGCAGCCAAGCAGAAAGTCCGTACCTGTATGATATGTTGTCAGTTTAATCCAGGTAAAAGTGTCCCGGTGGAACAAGGTGGATTCCAGCCCCCTGACCACCCTTTTGAAGTCCTCCAGATGGATTACATTCAGATGGAGCGATGTCGAGGTTTCAAGTATGTCCTTGTAGTTGTATGCGCTTTGTCCAGGTGGACAGAAGCATATCCAGTCCCAGATTACACAGCCGCGACCACTGCCAAGCAGTTGGTTCGTGAGTTCTTCCCCCGTTATGGACTCCCTAGGGTCGTGTATTCTGATAACGGCCAGCCATTCTCATCTGAGTTGATGAAACATGTTTCCCTGTTGTTAGGGTACCAGTGGAAGTTCCATTGTGTACGCCATCCTGAAGCAGCCGGTCTCGTAGAGAGACATAATCAGACCCTGAAAATTCGCATTGCCAAAGTATGTCAAGAGAAAGGTGTGGACTGGCTAATAGCTCTGCCAGTTGCCCTGTTCTATATGCGCATGGTCGCACATTCCAGATCAGGTCTGTCCCCGTATGAGGTCGTTTTCGGCCGCCCCCCTAACATGTGGGGTACTCCTAGACCCCGAAGTATTACCGATGTTTCAAGTAATATGCTGACAGATTACCTAGCTTCCTTGATGTCTGCCCTCAACTCTTGTCGTTCACAGGTTGCCGCCGCATTTCCAGACAATACCGAGGTGGCACCGCATGAAATCGTTCCCGGATCCATGGTCCTAGTGCGAAATTTTGATCGTTCAAGTCTGCTGGAGCCTCGCTGGAAGGAGCCCCGACAGGTCCTCCTGGCCACCCGTACAGCCGTGAAGTTGGAGGGACGCAAAGGCTGGGTGCATCTTTCGCATATCAAAAAGTTTTATGGATTGAAACCAGTTTCAAAGAACATTTCCGAGGATTTAAAGGACTGCCAAAGTACTATTCTTAAGGACTGTCCCGCAAAAGACACTGTTACTACACCCTCCCTGTTAGAGAAAACTCCGCAACAGGAGTATAAGAAAAAGTTAAGGTCTAGTAAAATAAGTCAGCCAGTTTGATTGTCTAAGTCCTCCCCTAGGTGAAACGGTTAGACCGGTTTCTGACATGTATAAAATAGACCCCCATAGTGAGAGAGTTAGTCAAAACTCAATCCGATGTATCGTTTTTCTAAGTTTCATATTATTTCTCAGCATTATGATTTCCTGCACCAGTTATGCATTTTATCTGTATTTTCCAGTTTCTCATGTAAATAAGTCTTCTAATGTTACAGTAGAGCACACGTTTAGTGATCTGCCTCCTCATGAACTCTCTTATCGCCTCGCTATGCGTAACAATTCTTTTATCCGCATGTTACATTATTCACACCAGACCAGCAATGCCACTAATTGTTGGGTGTGTGGTCGACTCCCACCTTTCCAGACACCGAAGGGAGTTCTGCCACTCTTTCCTTATCCATTTTCACATAATGGTTCGTGTGGAGCATGGTCCACGTTAACGTCATCCTCAACAGATATGTCTTTCCTTAACAGTACATGTTTCCCAGACAAGCAAGGTCTTCCCCACAGAACAGGGTTAGATCTAGAAAATGAAGTTTACAATTTAGGTAATTATTCTTCGAATTTTATGGTCCTGAATGTTCAGTCTGATACTACTCCAGACTTACCTGCTATTTCAGTACTACCAGTCAAAGGCGAATTATGTGTCCGAAATAATAGTTCCGTACATGTAGGCCATAGTGATTGTACTACTATTGTCAAGTATAGTGACAGTGGGAAATCTATTTTCAAAGCTTCACGTCATTCTTATTTTATTTGTGGCCAAACCGCATATGTTCGTCTGCCCCTCGATTGGGAGGGAACCTGTTACATTGCCTTCCTACTGCCACCTGTTTTCCTAGCCCCACCTGATTATCATAGAAACACACATCTAGTACACATTAGACATAGAAGGGAGATCGAGTCCCCGATTGTCGATTATACTGAAACTGCTCTAGAACAGTATACAGATTTCAATAGAGGTTTCTTCTTCTTTATAGGACCTATCCAGAATAGCAAGCTAATCCGTAGGTTAACCAGAACCCTTGAAGCTGTAGTAAATGAGACTGCCTCTGCCCTAGGTAACTTAACTGAAGAGCAATCTGCTATGAGATTTGTCGTTTTGCAAAATCGTCTCGTCCTTGACGTCATACTGGCCGATAGGGGCGGGGCATGTAGAGTCATCGGATCTAGTTGCTGCATTTTCATTCCAAATAACGCGCCGTCTGTTTATTCAGCTATAACCAGACTCCATAAAATTGCCCATCTGTTACACCAAGATCCAGGCACCTGGACATGGTCCGGTTGGTTCTGGAATATAATTTCCGCCTGGGGATGGAAAGTATTGTCCTTTCTAGGTATTGCAGTAGCGATCATATTCAGTTGCTGCCTCTGTATACAATGTGGCCCTGCGATTTGCGGCATTTGTGCTACCTCTTGTATTCCTAGTCCCAAGCCCCGTTCTAAATCCCGTTCCAAGAAAATTCGAGACGAGCAAATGATACTGTATGAAATGATAGATGGTATCATGAATATTGATGTTTCCTGATGGAAACGTAGTGACAAGGAGGGAATGTGGAAAAGTAAATTTTGCCATGTTCTGTGTCCCTACGCGTCCTCCATCATATGTTATCTGTGCATGATTAATATGCATATGTAGTCCCCATGTTCGATTAAAAGACGCAATTACAGTTGTGTCCATCTCTAGTATGTCTATTTCCAGTTCTCGTGAATACTACGAATATCAGGCCTATGTAAAGCTACGTTGCCACGTTTCTCAGTGTGCACGTTATTTCATTGTAAAGTCCCCGTTTCTAGGCCTCAAAAGGGCCCGGACACTAGATTCAGCTTCTGTCTCCTGAGCTTCGCTGAGGAGCGATACAGCCCCCACCTGTATCCCTGACCCTTCACTCATTTCCTGCCTCGCAGTGCCCGGTTCAGCCTGGCTCTGCCTACGAGTCTGCCAAGAGTATGTTATGATTCTAGTTATCAGTCCAGCCCTCCTTCTCTGCATTCCTAAGCTACTGAATCGCATCAATAGTTTCCGTCATTGTCTAGCCTCTACGTCTCCATGTAAGAGAAATACTGTATTTATGGTCATTTAATATTCTTCATCACGCACTACATGTAGAATAATGCATGCTCCAGTCTTAGAATCAAGTTAGCCTTTCCCCTCCTGACTTCTAGTTTATATCAACATGTTCCCTAAACATCAGATACTAGATACTGTTTAGGTACATGTCGCCCTGACTCTCCAGACTTCAGTCTCTGCTCCTAGCACAGAGTTCGTAGCCCCCAGCTTCTCCTAGTAACACGTCATTGCCAGTTTGCGCGCACCATCAGGTTAGAGGTCCCGGCTCCTTAGGTAGCCCCCTCCATGTTTCCGCCCCATTCATGACATATTCTGTTACGTTTGCATCACATATCTATGTATACGCCCTGTTACACCCACTTTCACCCTTATCTTTCGCGACTGCTACGCGTCATGCCTACTGCTCCACCCACCGCTCCGCCTATCATATGTACTGTAATGCAACTGTTTTACTATATATACTTGTGTATTGTTATTAAATGTTAGCGCGCTCATCCCAGATCCAGCCCCGGCAGCTGCCGGGCCCTGCCATCCTATTCCCGTGCAGGTTGTCCTGTTCCTGTCCTTTATGCTGTAATAAACCTGCAAACTCCTACTACCTCGAATCTTGACTCTTATTTATTGAGCTATCTGTTATTACTATGCCTAGTCAAACCTAGATCCGGTATTATTTATTTATATACCACACTGTGGTGGCGCTGAGTGATGTTGTGGTGGCGATGAGTGATGCTGTGGCATTCAGTGATGCTGTGGTAGCACATAATGATGTTGTGGTGCCCCTGAGTGATGCTGTGGTGGTGCTAAGTGATGCTGTGGTGATGCGATAGATAGATAGAGTGAGTGTGATAGATAGAGTGAGGGCGGATGTGGTGGTGGACGTGGTGGTGGGTGTGGTGGTGGTGGACATGGTGGTGATGGACGTGGTGGGCGTGGTGGTTGTGGACATGGTGGTGATGGACGTTGTGGTGGTGGAGGACGTGGTGGTGGTGAATATGGTGGTGGTGGTAGTGGTGGTGGACGTGGTGGTGGTGGAGGTGGGTGTGGTGGAGGTGGGTGTTGTGGTGGTGGATGTGGTGGTGGTGGACATGGTGGTGGTGGACGTAGTGGTGGTGGATGTGGTGGTGGTGGATGTGGTGGTGGACATGGTGGTTGTGGACGTGGTGGTGATGGACGTGGTGGTGGTGGACGTGGTGGTTGTGGACATGGTGGTGATTGACGTGGTGGTGATGGACGTGGTGGTGGTAGACGTGGTGGTGGTGGACATGGTGGTGAACGTGGTGGTGGTGGACGTGGTGGACATGGTGGTGGTGGACATGGTGGTGGTGGTGGGTGTGTTAGTGGTGGTGGTGGTGGATGCGGTGGTGGACATGGTGGTGGTGGACATGGTGGACGCGGTGGTGGTGGATGCGGTGGTGGTGGATGCGGTGGTGGTGGATGTGGTGGTGGTGGAGGTGGCGGTGGTGGTGGAGGTGGTGATTGTGTACATGGTGTTGGTGTTGGACATTGTGGTGGTGTACGTGGTGGTGGTGGAGGTGGTGATGGGCATGGTGGTGGTGGTGGATGTGGTGGTGGGTGTGGTGGTGGTGGACATGGTGGTGGTGGTGGACATGGTGGACGCGGTGGTGGTGGATGCGGTGGTGGTGGATGTGGTGGTGCCCAATGTTCAGAGAGGACTGGCCCCTTCACGCAACAATAGTTGTGTTCTGCGGCACTTCAAACAAGGATATTGTGCTGCATAATTAAATACTTATAAGGTCCCAAAGGCGAGACCTATTGGCTATGCCAATGCTTGTTTTTATTGCTGTTGCAGGCTTGTTAACCTCTTAGCCGTGGCCGCGATTTCGTGCCAGTGCGGAGGTTCCGCAAAATGGGCGGGGTCGTGTTGGCCGTTGGACATTCGCAGCACCATCGAGGTAGTGCTTGCGATGGCCAACGGCCGATGGTAGCAGGGAAGGGGTTAAATGTTTTAGTCGGTACTCAAAAGGCACACCAAACCTATTAGCTTTGCCGGTGCATACTGCTTCTACCTTGCAAGTCATCCCAAAAACAAACTCCCGGTTTACCTCACTTGTTTGCCTGAACATGACACTATCAGGAATTTTGATGCCTTTTGTTCTTTTTTGAGACAGGCTTTATTAACTTCCAGCTGCAAGATGCATGCATTACATGGAATCTGAAAGTTGCTTGGGGTCACGTTTTGAGAGTCGTATTCCAGAAGTTGCAGGGGCTGCTCACATTACACCTAGTAGTAATGCTCGGGTTTGAAAAACAAACGTAAATAAAAATAACAGTTGCTGTCAAAAAAGTGCACCTTCATAGTGACCTGACTGATTGGGTAAACACAGTCATCTAAAGGTGCTGCATCAATCAACACTGGGCGCAAAACGACGATTATCTGCAGATAAACCAGGTGACATCTGCATTATGAAAAAAAAAACAGCGAACGCCACACCTCCCTTCTCATCGTGCACTGTTTGGAGTTCCAGCACAATCACACCTAAGGATCTCTCCCACCAAAGTGAAGGGCTCATCATCAATTAAGGGGCCTCGACGGTGGAACAGAGGGCTGCCATGTTCTCGAGTAATACTTTAAGTGAACCTTGAAAAGCACAGGAGCGCCTATCGGAGTAGTTGTCTCCGCTGCCATTTATCAACTCTTATCAGCGCAGTTTGTTTAGCAAGATTAGTGCTCCTGTGGCACACAGGTATTCATTCCCAGCTGAAGTGCTCCAAGCACAATGGGCTGGTCAACTCTCAATTCCAGGGGTGGTGCTGACCAGAGCACCGCTGATAAACCCCTCTACAACAACAAGCCTCTGGGGGTTCATGGTGGTCAATCAACAAGAGGAAGGAGAGTGGAAAGATGAAGGAGAGCAGAAGAAGGGCTGAGAGAAAGGGTGATACGAGGGTGTCTGAAATAATAGAGGACGGAGAAGGATTAAAAGACTGTGAGTGGGAGGAGGGCGGGGTTAAAAAAAACAGTGGGTTGAAGGAGAGGGACTGCACCTATGCGCTCTCTAAGAGTGCATTACAAAAAGTAAATCAAGCATTACCTGCCCAAATTAAAAAGAACAAGTAAATATTTTGTCATTTTTCTGTAATATCTGATCACATCAGAAAACATGGCCTGTGGCACCATCTAGTGGTGAAGCGGCATAAAGTGCCTCATGCGAATGGGAGTTGTGAGGGAAAGTGAAAGAGATCACGCGTGCTTGTGCGCGTGAGAGTAAGCTGGTCGCCCTTTGGAAGCACTTCCAAAAGCCAGTTTACTAAATGTCTCACTGACAGCGCCTGCCCGCTGGATCAGGGAGACCTAAAACACAGCCAAAATCAGGGAGCAAATAACATTAGCTGAAATCAGGTGCTATAAATCATAAAAATTAATTTCTCAATTGTGCTACAAAGAACGGGCAAACATATTTAACAGTGCAGGCATGAGCAGATGTGTTCAGACGCGCAACTGAGATCGGGAGCAGAAAAGTAAATACGGCGAGCCGCATATAAAGAACCTGCACACTTGCCATGAAACTGAAAGAGTGGGTAAAAAAAAGCATTTCATACTCTGATTGCAAAAAACAAGGAGGAGGGGCCATCACACACTGTAGAGTGTGATGGACAAACAAAAGGTTCTCTGAGTGAAATCGCCAGGGACAGCATTAAACACTCAAAGGAGGGGCATTTACACCAATGCACCAGTAAAAAAACAGCATTCCTGAATGCCACTAATAGCATCCAATGGCAATTGGTGGGTTTCCCAAACCCCACAGAACAGATATAACAGGTTGAGCGAAGCTCGACATAACAATGCTCTTTTGTTGCACTCTCACCAGACGACTGCTGACTGTTACAATAGCAACTTTGGATTCACATATCTGTGTATGTAGTAACACATGACTGGACTCCTTCTGCAAACTGCTTCTAATACCTGGGCCACAGAACTGCTTGTGATCATTACAGGTGCAAGTTCTTCAACTCCAACAAGCTGTGCATCAACTCTGAAAGTGCGCGTCAATCAATTTTAGCCTCATGTTCAAGCATTGGTACATTCTGACCATCCTATTATCCCTCTCCTTCATGCATGGGTGCTTCAGTTGTACTTTGAGGAACAACGGCTGCTATAACCAGTGTTGCGATGGCAACACGGGTAGTTGTTGTTTCCCTGGTCTCAGGCCTTGGTCAACGAAATCCTGGGCCACAGCTGTCCACTGGCCATGGTGGTGATCGTAGTTGATGATGCTTTGGTCACTAACACAGGGCCATGTGTGTTGTCTGTGGCAAAGCTTGCTGGTGTTCACATTGTTGACATTGTTGCTGTTACTGCAGTACCAGAGATGTAAAATCGAGCACTTGTTGACATAATGTATGCAGATGAGCCGTTATTGTCTTGCCCTTGGTCCATCTTGCAGTCTGTGGTTGCATACAGCTTGTTGAGGGCTGTTGTGGATCCTCCTGTGCCGTGTCAGCTGTAAGTGTTAGGGTGGATAATGTTAAATTATCTTACAAACCAATATCAGGAATTATAATAACAGTTTCATGATTTCTGTAATGATGTCTGCCAATTTTACAACACGTTATCATGAATCTTTTTAGTATAACCCGTGTATGGTATGCTTAGATCTACAGTACTGGGATAGACATAGGCTCTAACGGCCCATATTTTCATGGAGTGCTCCCATCAAAATCTATGTGTGACATGGCTGCAAGGGTAAGTTTTTTCGATTGATTCCAATAACACACCTAGATCCTCGGCTCCTCAAGATTCTTCTCTGCCCTCATTTCTTTTTATACTGGTGAGAATAATTATGCTTCAAACATGCTCCTCACATGTAGTCAGCTTAAGCTCCTGTACAGGTCTTCAATCCATTTGGAAGACATTCACGTATGTGTCTGGCAAGGAGATCATGGGCACAATGCTTTAAGTCCAGGAAACATTATTTGCAGCCTTCAACTAAAGTTGGCATTTGTTTTTAGAAGTAAATAACCCATTCACTGTGGCTCTTATTTTCTTCAAACACAGTTCATTGATGCGTATACTTAGTGCTGACATCATTACCACACAACAGAATACACTTTATCTACCTTGACCCAACCTCACTTTCTGGATCACTGCCTGCAGAGATACACTGGCTCCTCTCTAAGCCACGAGCACCCGTAGCAAGCAGGGATGTGCACCAAAAAGCTAAGGCTCACCAAATAGTACTCCAAATACCTTGAACACATTCGAAGACAGTTAGAACAACCCCGGCAAGAGCACCTACAAATCTGCCCTCAGACGCTATCATCAGTAAATCAGACCACCTAGTTCTCTGTGCTCACCGACTGCATCGAAAGTAGCAACAACAGCACCAAGGAAATGTTTGCTATAAAGAAAGATTTCACCTCTCCAGCACCAAACTCCACTAATCTAACCCTCTCTCAAGACCTCTGCACCCAGCTGTACCTATTCTTGAGAAACAAGATCAATAGTATCTATGAAATCTTCTGGCCCCAACCATATCTTTTCCACCCCAGCTATCCTCTTGATCTTTTTACGGGCCCCGTTGTATGACTTTCTTGATCTTTATTTATCATGCTCATGTCAAATTTCTTAGACCTCTCTCTCACGTTATGAATTCCATTGTATTATGAAGTAGACTTCTACCTTCCTTCCATGGTCCGTAGATCCTTTTAAATCTTTTTAGGCAGTCACAGGCCATGTAAATCACGTCTTCAGCCATCATGCACCAACTCATGTTTTTGGTCTATGTCTGCAGTGTTGGGGCATGGGGGCTTTCCACCCCATTCTTTAGCAATGCCTCTTTTGGATACCATCATGACTAGATAACAGCAGATTCTTTCATACTCAGGTATCGTCGATTCTTTTCTTGTGTCCAGCACTGCAAGTTCTTTGGGCATTTCAAACCCCACTACAGTTGTTCTCTGGATCTGTTCTTTTACCTGCTTCCAGTAGACTTGAACATGGGGGCCATCCTAAAGTGTTTGTAGGAAGATGCCTACCTTACTGCAGTGCAAAGGCTCATGCTTCCCTGACTTCTACCAAATTTGGCCAGTCCACCAGGGTGAAGAATGTGTGATGTATGACTTTGTGTTTAACTAGCCAGAAACCTGCTCTTATGGCCACATCACAAGAGTATCTGGATGCTTCATTCCAGCAATTATTGACTAGTTTTCCCATTTTGTTCCCCATATACTTTTTGTTCTAGTAAATTGGTTTTTGCAAGTTATTTACCAACCACATATTCACTAAGGATATAACCTGCTTGTGCAGAGTGACAGAAAGCACTACACATTCACTCCAGGATTCCTGCCCAATCTCCCGTGCATATAGATTGTGATCCACAATGCATGGGATATCTGGTGTGCAGGTATCAATAATGAGTCAGGTAGCTCATAATGTTCCTTCCAGCCCTTGAATGCTTTGAGCCAGCCCCCAGCTCCCTGTGCCCCAGACATAGCCTAAATTTGAGATGATAATTACGTCCAATTTTCGGAAACCTTTCAGGTTCCATATCTCATACCCACAGGGACATTTCTGAAGTGGTTTTGCCTTTCCATACCATTCATGGTTTTCTGTTTGCGAGAGTTTAACCACTATTTTCATGTGGTGTTGCAAAATATTGATACTCAGTCCCCCATACAGTAGCCCAGATATGCTTTTACCTATACTTCCTCTCTATCTGGCTCTAATGATGGTTCCTGTTGTGTACTAGAAGTACAGTCGTTAATGACGATTAGTTGTGATGCCTAGTATTATTTTTGGAGGTCAGGTGGTGTGATTCATTCATCACATACTCCCCTAAACAGTGTATTCAAGGCTACTGGAGCTGTTCCTCCATCCCACAACAGGTTACACAGACCTCTTCTACTTTTCCAGGTATCGGAATCTGTCCCTGGCTATCTGTAACAGGCAGCAAGTGCCTTCTGATGGGGTCCAATACATTAGGATTTATAATACTAACTTACACCACTTAACATGGAGGTCCATATATTTTCCATGTTATCTCAGCTATCTTGAGCAATCTGGGGATTTGATTTCCGCCAAAACTGTCTTCACCAAACACAAGCCCATCTGCATCAGTCGGTGCCTAGCCTGTGCCCAGCTATAAGACCCCTGGTTCTCCTCCCACCCAACTCCCATGTCAGTACTCTACTATGACCCTCCACACTGTGCCCCTCAGTCACCTCTCTCAGTGACGCTGCTGCACCTTGCACCTAACACTGAAGACACATTCTCCTTCTATTTCACCTATTCACATGCACCCTCTCAAACACCTATATATACTCAACCCCAGTACACAGTACCTCTCTTTGACCTGCATTCACCTCAATACCCACTTCCTCATTAAACACATGACAGAAATGTGTGATCTGCAACACAACTACTCACCAGACCTGCTCTTCTTGACCGAAACCTGGTTGAATCCTTTGTCGACCCCATCATCATCACAGCACTCTTCCTCAAATACAAAATTACGAGACAGGAAAGGACTCACAGACCTGTATGAGGAAATGCTATTATCTTTAAATAATCTATTTAATTCTCCACAACCTTGAAAAGCACCACCAGCAGCATGGAACACTTGACCTTCAAACTCTTGATCACCGCCAACTAAACCCTGACCAACACCCTCGTCTGCAGTCTTACTGAACCACGTCCCAGCTTTGGCAGCACCACCACAGACTTCTTCATCCCATGATCCTAGACTTCAGTGTCTTAATTCTCCTCTGTGACCTCAACTACCACCTGCCGGACGTCACCAATCCCAGCTCGACCAACCTCCTAGAAAAACCCATCCAACCTCAAACTAAGTAAGTGAGAGGAAGACCACATGTATGCCACCAGACACCTGCTGGACCCCATCTTCACCAGCTTTAGCAACACAACAGTTGACAAGCCCATACAAATCATGTGGCCCGACCATACCCTCATCAATTTTATCATACACATCCCACACCACTGAGGAAACACCATCACCAAATCTCCACAACAGAACTGGAACAAGAACTTAGAAGCATTCTGATCGCCTGAACTTTTCAGGTCCAACAAGACTTGGATCCTTGGGAACAGTGCTGTCCCAGAGACTCCCCTTTCGAAGGGTCTGCTAATTCCCACCAGAGTAACAGAGTGGCCATACAGGGGGAAGGGTTACAGGGAAGGGTCAGCAGGGAGAGAGACCGGAAAAATAATTTACAACAAAACAGAAACAATTATAAAGTACACAACATAAATAAGTTGGGGTCACCGCATGAAATAGAAGGCCTACAGTAGGTGACTAATAGCAATGGACAAACAGTAATTAATTTGTATGATAAGTATAAAAATAATACGACAGCTCAGTATAACCATACTATAAAGAGACAGTGTGTGATATATATATATATATATATAATATATATATATATATATATATATATATATATATATATATATATACTAGAACAAAATAATAGAAAAAAGCTTCCAAAGAAAAATAGACATAAGATGTATTTCACAATTTGACCGTATACATATTTCATCCCTGGCCCTCTGCCTCCTCAGAAATTGCAACACTACTCTGCCTTTTAATTTTTGCCCTAAACCATTTACATTCCATGGCATTATTTCAAGAGGCCTTTAAAATCTGTCAACTACGTCAGTTGTACACAATTTCGCTTAGTTCATTTGAGACCTCTGTTTGTAGACTTGCCACAACGTGTTTGTGAATGTCATGCACCATATTTTCAATTTTAACCTCTCACCCCACTAGCTTGTTTGACAGCTTTGAAACTACCAGCTCAGATTGAGGCACCTGAAGTCCTCCAAATATCAACTAATCACAAATAATAAAAGCTTTGAACTGATACAGGCATTTTATGGCCTCCGCAATGTTAGTTAAGAATGATGATTTTTTTTACTTTCCAAGAATCTTAACTTAGCAGGGAATTACATAATATACTTTTCATTTATTCAGTTCTCTTTTCACCTTATAAAAGGACCCTTGTTTTAGGGGGAACCAGGAAATATTAGATTGTGCATTTTTATTCTGAACTGGGCACTTGATTCTGGCAGTGTGGAGGTTTGCATTGTGGTCCCTATGGTTCAGGATACATAAAATTATAGGTCTTGGTTTTGCACTGGGTCTAGATTGCAGGCCTGGGGCGCGATGTGCATGCTGAACCGAAAACATTTTGGACAATCCTTTGGGTTGGATGTTTTCAGCATTAATGATTTCACAAACTGCTTGACTACTGGGCTTCTGCTTATTTCAGTATTGCAAGCATGCATACATTATTTGTTTCATAGCTGTCTTCCGCAACTTCCACTCTAATGGAAAGATATTGGGGTGAAGATACACTAATTTCTCACACAGTGCGGCAGCCACAAATGCTGCGCTCCATGAGAAGGAGAGAGCAAGAGAGTGCCATATATACAGAAATATGGCACTCCCCTCTGCCTAGCGCCAGGGCAGGAATTTGCTAACCTGTGCCACGGAAAAACCTTTTCACTATACTGCAAGGGTGTCTCTGTGAGTCTAGCATAGGTTTTGGTCTGGAATGGAACCCTTCCAGTACGAAAAATCATGCTTATACTAACTTCAATTTTTTTCCCACTTGGTATGTGCTGGACAGTGCAGCATACATACAAAGTCAGAAAAGAAAGGAGAAATTAAAGCATTTTTCCTTCATAGCGCCTGATTGAAATCGGTGCTATTTTCTCACACTAAACCCTGTCTACTTTTGTAAGTAAATAGGGTTTAGCGTCAGAAACCTTGGGTGGTGGCATAGGAACGGCCATGCACCACCCTTGGTACAGCCCGGCGCTAAGAAATGCAAAGCAGAGGTATGCACTGCTTTGCGCTACTTTTAAGTGTATACCCAAAAAGTACATTAGAAAAAAAATTATTTTGCGTCGTTGTGTGTCACTTTTGTGATGCAAACACGGTATTAACAGCCAGATGCATCAACCAAAATAGCGATCGCAACTAGCGCGAATCACCAATTGCAATCGCAAAAGAAAGAAAAGCTATGCATGAAGTGAAAACCTAGCAAAAAGCAAATTCGCAAATGCAAAATTGCGAATTCGCTAAAGAAATCGCAGAATCAAGGTTGAACCCCCTTAGCGAATCGCAATTAGCGAGAACCCAAGGAAATTGCGAAAGAGATAGCGAAATCGCTATATCAAAATAGCGATTTCGCAAAAAATCGCTAAACCGATGCATGAAAAATCGCAAATTGCGATTACATCAAAAATCGCTATTTAGCAATAGCAGTTTAAAGGGAATCACAATCAGGTGTTAAAAAAAAAGATCCCACTCACCTGCTGCACATCAGAGGTGTATTTAAACAGACCCATGAGGCCATAGTGGCCTCCCAAAATAGCAGGACTCTACATTTTTGCGAGGAGGAGGAGGATACTTGCAGCAGGCCAGGCCAGAAGGAGAATCCAGGAGAGAATCTTCCGGCTGCGCATCACATTGTTGGGACAGACTCGTGAGCAGATTTATGACAAGTACAGGATGAATGCAGAAATGATACTAGACTTAATAGATGAATTGGACCCACTATTGCAGCGCCAAACACGTAGGACCCAGGCAATCCCTACTCATGTCCAGGTGCTATGTAGCCTGCACATGCTTGCGTCAGGTAGCTTCCAGGATATAGTGGCAGAAGCTGGAGGGGTATCACAGAACTCCCTCTCGCGGTTCTTCAAATCCTTCCTGGCCGCCATGATGACTGTGATCAACAACCACATCACCTTCCCCACAACCCCACAGGAATTGAGCCAAACAAAACAAGACTTCTACCAGGTAGCACAGTTCCCACACGTGATTGGATGCATAGATTGCACCCACGTAGCCATATGTCCCCCTGCCGTAAATGAGTATATATTTCGCAATCGGAAAGCATATCACTCAATCAATGTCCAAGCAGTGTGCAATGCTGAGAACATCATCACCGACCTGGTTGCACAATACCCTGGAAGCACTCACGATTCCTACATCTTCCGCCATAGTGGCTTGCACACACGTCTGCTCAGGGGTGATTTTGGCAATGGACACCTGCTAGGTAAGTAGAATACAATACTCATCACTGACTTAGGTAATGGCAAGTCATACCTGACACTAACATATTGTTCATAACTCTGTAGGTGACAGTGCAAACGCGGTGAGGCATTACATCTTGACTCCATACCTGAACCCAGCCAGCCCACAATAACAGAGGTACAATGCAGCCCACATCAGGACACGTAATCTCATAGAATGGACATTTGGATTGCTCAAGAGTCGCTTTCGAATCCTGCATAAAACTGGAGGAGCAATGCTGTACCGACTGGAGACATGCTGCAGGATAATTGCAGCATGTGCAATGTTGCACAACATAGCAACAAGGAGAGGTATCCCTATTGAGGAGTCCGACACAGAGGGCAACCAGCCCCCAGCACAACCACGCCCGGCACATCTTGGGAGTTCTGCGGAGGGACAAAGAAAACGTACAGACATCACCCTGCATTATTTTTAAGGTATGTAATAATGACACACAACCCTCCTTTGCATTTGAAGGTAAACTATTTATTAGCACGTCAGGCTGTAGGGGTGTGAAATTGAACAGAGCTGGTGTCCATTGGCACATTAACTGCAAGCACTGAAGGAGACAAGAGACACACAAAGGACTTGTGATGCAGTCACTAAGATAGTCTTGTACATGGTTACGTCACCATGATGTATTACACCCATCTGAATAGGTTCAGCGTCTCCTCCCTCTCACACCCAAATGTCTTTCTCCTGCATCTGCATCACCATTCCCGGATGCAGCGGGAGGTGCTAGTCTACGGCTACTGCTCCTCCTGACAGTGGTGGGTGGCGCAGTGATGCTTCTGTGGCTGGATGCCTCACTACCCTCTTCCCCTTTAACATTGCCCTGACCGCCAGTGCTAGACTGCATCAGTTCAACGGCAGTTGTAATTTGGCTGAGTGCCCTGGACACATCCCCACAACAATGGCCCATATCTATCTGCATTTCTACAGACCGACGTGACAGCTGTGCCACGCTTGCGCAGATCTTGTTGCTGGACCTGGTATAGCCGCCCATGCAGGTGAGAAACTGGTGATGCCTCCTCCTCTGTGTGGTGTGTCCCTCCTGCATCACACGCGCCACCTCCAGCAGGGTGTTGTTGGATTCTGTGTGTGCCTCCACTAGTGCAGTAGTGAGCTCCCTCACACTCTCAGCCATTACAGATATGTTTGTGTTCATTTTCGTCATCTGCAGGTTGATGGCTGCCATGTGCCTCGCTTGCACGCGCTGCACCCGCACCATCTGTGACTTCACGCCACCCCACTCCATGGGAGTTCCTGCATCCTGTGCCCAAGTATGGGTTCTTGGCCTGCGTCTTGTTCCTGGACGGACATGTGCCTGCGGTGTTGTTGTGTTGCTTGCACTTCGACGGCTTGTACTAGGACCGGTAACTGATTCCTGTTCTGACTCCATTGGCTGCAGTGGTGTAACTGTGGCCCTGCGTTTTGCTGGTGCCTTGGATTTAAGTGGTGGTGGTGGTGTCACAGGTTTTGACACGGGAGCCTCTTGGTTGACCTGTGTGCTGTCTCCAATATTACTGTCCTCAGTGTTTACCTCTGCTGCATCTGTGATGTGAAACAGTGAAATGTTATTTTATGTTGTTGCATTAGTTGAGCAACAGTAATAAATTGATACATTCATGTTCTCACTGTCTCTCATCAATGACTGTATTGCATTTTGGTAGCATTTGGGGTTACTATGTTGGATTCTGACAGGCAATTGGGTTCTACTGACTACAAGTCCCATGATGCATTGTTGTCCCTCTATAAAATGTGTGCTGGTTTTTTCTAATGTGATTTTGCTGGGTGATTCACATATGGGCACTATCAGTATGTACATTGTTCAGTTGATTGTCATGCATCTTACCTTGTGTGCTACTGGCCGCCCCGGATGTGTCCAGCTGCGTTACTCCCACCACTGCTTCTGGCTCAATTGTGCCCTCAACCATGTCCTCCTGGGGTGTGTTGTCTGGGACTGTTGGGCCCCCTCCTCCAGTCCCCTTCGCCTCCTTCAGCCTTTCCGCTACCCGCACCTTGGCACGACTGCGCAGGTCGTACCAGCGTTTCTTCAGGTCATCTATGCTGCGGTGTGTGACCCCCACAGCATTCACCTTGTCTCTGATCCTGTTCCAGATCCTTCTTTTATCTGCCTCTGGAACTTTAAGGGAGAGCTTCCCAAATAGCCTCTCATGATTGTTTGCAACCTCCTCAATGAGGAGGTCCAGTTCACTCTCACTGAACTTGATTTTTCGCATCCTCCCCACTGCACCCTCCTCTGTAGCTGTTTGGGACATGGCTGTCTCCTCCTGTGAGCAGTCTGCAGTTTGTGTACTTCTGCTCTCTCTCCCTGCACTCAGCTTCTGCCTCTGTGTTCCTCTGTGCACAGGTGGCAGGTGGCAGCATGGGCTGATTGACTTCCTGGTTGTGATGTAATCAGCCTGCTCCCAATGCGACTCTGTAGTTTTCACGGTCCCGCTATTTGCGAATTCGTAAATAGCGGGATCTCTAAATGCGTGTTTGGAGTTTTTTGACAATAGCGATTCCGTAACATGGAATCGCTATCATATCATATCATATTTAGCTATCATATTTAGCGATTTTTTGCGATTCCTTATTCATTCGCTATCCTCATCATGCATAGCCGACAGCGACTCCTTATTTGTGATTCCTTAATAATCGCAAATAAGGATTCGCTATTTCTGTGCATGATGCATCTGGCCCTATATCTTAGTAAATAAACCCCAAGGTATCTTATTTCACTCTTTTCACCACCTCTTGTATTCTCGCCTACACAGGGCATGCTCTGTGCTGTGAGTCATACATTTTTACAATTCATCAAGCCTAAAACCTGCCCACTGCATACTATTAGTTTTTTCATTTTCACTCTCATATGCAATCTTTTAGTTGCTTAGTACATGTAGGCTTCCATTCCTTTCTTGTGTTAGCTCCTTCCTGCAGCATAGACCAAGTACATGTGCTCTTCCTCATCTTTCTTTTTCCTTTCTGTTTTGCAACTTAGTATTTTGTTTTTATTTTATAAATGTTTCTATATTATTCCTAGGTGTGCACTGTGGATTCCTACTTTTAAGACAAACATGCAGCTTCTCATTTAGGTCGCTTTTACCCAATGTGACGTCCCTATTGACGCTTTAGTTATTTACACCCACAACTGAACTACTCTGCAGTAATGTCATGTTATGTTAGCCAAGAGGGGTAGAAGGTGACTGGGCTGACACTACTGTTGATTTAAACTTCTCCTTAACACCCAGGTTTTAAGGTGTTTTCAAAAGGCCGCTTCAGAGGACTCAAGTCTGAGATGCAGAGGAGGTAGGTAGCATTGTTTGGCAGCCAGGAAGCTAAAAGAATAACCATCAACGCGCTTTCTGTTAAATTTCGGAACACCGACCAATCCTGTTCCAGCTGATCTTATATGACAACAAGAAAAACTGGGGGTCTATATAAGAGCTAACGGAAGCTCCAAAAAGCTGAGAACTCCTAACAAAGTGAGTCAAAGCCTATAGTACAAATGGGTGTATCTAAATACATGAATACCAGGAAACCTAATCAACAGAAACACATTTGATTGTTAGTGAGACCCAAGCAGAAAATTTTGAATTCCCATCAAAATTATTGTAAAGATCAAATATTATCATTTGGTCATCCAAAATGGGATGGTCTGCTGATCTTAAACAATACTTTGGATGGTATGGTAGGATCATAGGAAGAAGATATCTCGGGCCTTTGCCCTGCAGTATTTTATGAACATAACACAAGGATTTAAAAGATATTTTTTCCTCCATGGGGAGCCAATGAAGAGTTTCCAAAGCTGGCCCTGTGTAAGCAATTTTGGGAATGTTCAACAGCATATGTGCTGCTGCCTTTTGCACTGTCTGAAGCATATGAATGCTCCTCTTGAAGGCCCCCAAATATAGGGCGTTGCAATAATACATACTCGATACCACTAGGGCCTGGAATGCCATTTTTTCTGTGCAAATTGGAATAACCCCAAGGATCTTCCTGATCATTTTCAGGATCCCTAAGCAGGTGCCTGTGAGGGTGGAAATTTGGTCAGAGAAAGACAAGGTAGAGTCAAACCAAACAATGAGATTTTTAACTTTGTTGCTCAGGGAAGACATGATCAGCTCACTGGGCCACCAGATCGAGGATAACATAGATGGTTGTTTCCTGACCACTAGAATGACAGTTTTACTAGCATTTGTTCTCAGACAGCTGTTTTTCATCCAATTAGCTAAGTCAGCTAGATATAGTTTAAAATCCTCTGCTGCTTGGCCGGTGTCCTGGGCCAGAGAAACAATCAGTTGCATGTCATCCGCATATGACACAGTCTGCATGCCAAAGCTTTCCATAAGGTCTGCCAACAGGCTCATATACAAGTTAAAGAGGGTCGGGCTCAGAGCTGAGCCGTGGTACACACCTTGTTTCAACGCCGGGTGGTCAAGACAAATGATTGTATGGTGACTTGGAAGGTGCGACCCACCAAAAATTTAGCCAGCCAACCCCATGCTGTGCCACCCAACCCTGCATGATATAGCCTATCTAAAAGCAGACCATGTGAGACAGTGTCAATTGGCGGCACTCAAGTCAAGCATGACTAGTGCAGCCATTTAACCATTGTCTGCTATTTTGAAGAGGGATTCAGACACAAGTAACAGCACAGATTCTGTACTGAAAGAGGGTCTAAACCCGGATTGTGTCTCATGGAGAAGAACCTCTTCCTCCTCAAACTGCATGAGTTGTTTATTGACAACTTTCTTGAAGGTTTTGATCTGTGAAGGCCCCTAGGCAGTGCAATTAATCTCCTTGTACGTTTCAAATTTTACCAACCAACAATTTTAATAACCCAATTTTATTACACAAAACTAAACATTAACAATTATTAATGTTATTAAACTCATATTAATTGGAAACAATTTAAGAAAGCTTGATTTTATATTTCTTTCAAGATCAAATCAATATTATTTTGATCTGTTGCCACGGGGCCTCTAAAAGGAATGAGGCCGATAGGCCATTGCCTACTTTGCTCATTGCGGATTCTGGAAGTCTCTCTTCTTACCAAGATTGTAGGTAGGAGCTATTTTGATATAGCAATAAGGTTAATTTATGATCAGCCAAAATCATTCAGACTAGAATCCTCATTTGGAACATTCACGAAATGTAGCAGATATTGTGGTCCTTTTCCGTCCCGTCCCCTCCTCGCCTCTCCTCTCCTCTCCTGACCTATTCTATCCTAATCTGTCCTGTCATATCATACCCTGCCTATCCCTTCCATGCTTTGCTCTGCCATCCCCTGCCGTACCCTATCTTAGGTAGAAGAAATTGTGATATTTAAGATGAGAATGCTTGACAAGATTTGACATGCATTGAAAAGCACACAAATAGACTAAAAGTAGGCTTTAAAGAGCCTACTGCAAAGAGTATGTTTCAGTTTAAAGAAGAACTTTATTGAAGTACAAAAAATGCAACACAATAAGTATGAACAATTAAATCTTAAATGCAATTTGTAATAATGAATTAATTAATAGTACAATAAAAATCAGGGGAGTCAGAGGGGTTTCATATACCAGAAGGGTTATAACAAATCTGAAAACAGAGATAAACATAAAAAAAGGGGGGAGGATACACCTACAATAATGTAATGTTAACAATGCAGGAGTAGGAGAGTATAGGAGATTTTAAAAATATCAACATTATTAAAAATAATAGCTGTAGCATGGATTTTAGGAGAGAAAAATAAATACAAAAAAGTAGAAAAATATAAGTTAATTTATGGTGGCTTGGGAACCTTGTCCAATAGAAGGCGATGAAGAGACATCTTTCGAGCACATGTGTCCAAGAAAATAGTTCCAGAGGACCATATATGTTCTCTTTTAAGGAGTACAGATAAAGGAGAAAGGTAAGCACAATCAAGGCAATGATTATAGCAAACACAGTATCACCAAGTTTGAAAAGAAATTTGCGAAGATTGTTTACAATTTTTTGTTATTTGGTGGAATGCAACTGCAATTAATAAGTCTACAATAGTAGTGTTCCATGTAAGTGATTGCCAGCAGTCAGAAAGAGTGCCTAGAAAAATATTCATAGGAGAAAATGGAAAATGGGTATGAAAAATTATAATAATTTGAGACCATACCTTCAGCCAGAATTGATGAGTACAGGGGCAAGAGAAAAGCATTTGAAATGAATCTGTGTTTGATGCATTATACAGCCAACAGTTTGAGGTGACTATAGGATTGAATTCATATAGTGTGTTTGGAGTAATCATAAGTCTATTGTATAGAAAGAAAAGAGTTTGAGTACTACTAGCTGATCTTGAGGTCTTACGAAGTTTTAACCATAGCTTATCCCAAAGTTCCGAGGATCACAAAGTGTGGAAGCCTTGTTCCCATTGCACTTCAATGTTACTCTTAGTTCTGTGATTTGGATTTTTATTGAGGAACTTATAAATAGATTAAGCACTTGATTGGGTACTCAATAAAGGTAGGATGTTATTCTGGAATGGAAAGAGAGAGAAGACAAAGATAGTAAAGACAAGGAGGAGGAAATAGTTTGAGTTAAAATCTTACATTTATTAGAATATGTTTTGGGGAGCTTATAAAGTAATTGTGCTTCAGGAAAAGTAAGAAATGTATCATTTGAATAAAGTTGATGAACTCAAAGCAAACCCTTATCCTGCCAAGTCTTCCAATAAATAGCTTTATTTTTTAATTGTATAGGATGATTATGCCAGATTAAAGAATTAAGAAATCGGTCCCTATCTGAAAGGTGTGGAATAAGTACTGAGTGAAAGAGTTTATGAGCAGTTTTATGTATAGGTCAAGATTGGTGTTGTGTCTTATGAGTAAATGAAAGAGATTCCTGGAAAGAGAAAGGAGAAAGTAAAGAAAGCTAGATGTCTTTCCAGATAGGGGAAAGGTCTAAATTTTGATGTAAACTTTTAGAAGGTTGTTTAAGGAAAAAGGCATTATGTAAGATTGAAAGTCGGGAAATTTTACACCTTCATTTGGTTCCTTGCATTTAGGCCTGACCAGGAACATGTGTGGTTTCTTTTTATTCCAAAAAAATAAGGATAAAGATAGAGACACCAGATAAAGTGACCAATAAAACATACCAGAAAGTCAAACATGAGAAGATGAAAAAAACTGTCACAACTCCGGAACAAGCAACGAGGAGGGGAATATTCCAAGTGGACTATACAACGATGGCTGGAACAGTGAAATGTCACCTAATAAGGGAAACATGAGGGAAAAAATGACAATTATTCAACACGCAGTGGAAACACATACAATAAAAACAGTAGAAGTAACGTATATTTTCATAAAAAAGAGAAGTGATATTATCAAGTAGCGGTGGAGGATCTCGCAATCACCATGGTTTCATCTTTACAGTTGTCGATGAATCATTGAAGTATGGCTGGGTCCTCATATGTAGTTGTCTTATTTTTATAAGTCAATTTGAAGAGGCAAGGATGGATTAAGCTGAATCTAGCATTTAAGTCTTGTGGTGCTGAACGCAAAGCTAAGAAACTTTTCCTTCTGTCAGCCGTGACTTTAGCAAAATCCTGCGAGAAGAATAATGGAGAACCCTGCCAAGATATACGGCATTTAAATTTACCTGCCTGTAAAACATTCAATAAATCAGTGTATTCTAGAAAGTATAAAATTACACCTCTATTGGCCTAGACGGGAAAGGGCTGTGTTCAGTGGCACAGCGTTGGTGAAGTGAATTTGTTGTCATCGAGCGGAGGACTCGAACAGATGTGGTGCGAGAGACAGAGGACCGGAAACAGGGATAAGAGGCGTGGAGCTGGGTGTGGTGCAGCTGGTTCACGTCAAACGTCTTTGGTGTCGGGAACCGTCGACTACTCGTCCAGATCTGGCCCGCTGTGCCACAAAGGCTCAGATGTGTGTGGCCTTGGCCCCCTGTACCTGCAGAGCCCGCCAGCTCATGCAAGCTTTCACCCGCGAAGATCCGAAGGGACCAGGAGAGACGCGCTTTGTTTTCCGGGATAACACGGCCCGCAGGACCCGGGCACAAGGCTTGAATCGACCAACTGAAAGGAGAAGAATTCAGGAAGTAAATGAGAAGCCAGTGAGGAGATGATATGGTTCCTGTTGTTTACAATTTTATTTTAAGTTGGGATATTTAAAGTTGTTCGCAGCAATAGAAGGAAGATGGCTGCCGCACAGGGAACTATAAAGTGACTAGAATGTCCCTCTCTTTTCCTTGCCGCAACTGAGTTCCGCTTACCTGCTGCTACTCTCTGGCCTGAGGGGACATCAACTTCCAGCACTCCCCATGGGGCACCGCCACCGACGTCATCAGGAAGCACCAGGAGGTGCTTCAAAAGTGGCCGTGGGCTCCCATAGCGCGGGTCCCGCCCTCCTCCTTGCCGCAATTGTGTTCCGCTTACCTGCTGCCCCTCTCCGGCCTGAGGGGACATCAACTTCCAGCACTCCCCACGGCACACACCCACTGACATCACCAGGAAGTGGCAGGAGGCACTTCAAAAGCAGCTACGGGCTCCCATAGCGGGAAGCGTGCGGGCATGCCTGGGCCACGCCCAGGCCGTGCCCCGGCCAAGGGCAGGCCCATCTGTGCCCATCAGAGCCCGGAGGAGGCTTGGCCCCTTCTCTTGGTCCTGTCATTCGGGCTATTTGTAAGTGGCTCCAAAGTGTCATCATGCGCCTAGACCACAGAGGACCACCTAAGGTAAACGCTATTGCACCAGCTTGTGATTGACTGTTATTTAAAGGCAGTTGTTTATTATATCATGGGGAAGCGAAAGCCCAATCAGACTCAGAAAACCACCGATACCACTCTTGATGGCTTCCTGCAAAAGGCGGTGGGAGCTATCAACAGGGAGATAGAGCGCGTGGAATGTAGACTCTCCCTGGCCCCCACACCTGAAGCATCGTCTGATAATAAGCCATTGTCCACTATTGATGTTCCCAGCACTGATACAGTGGACAGCATAACGGAGGTCAGGCCTTAAGTCCCTATTACGCCCACTGTGACTGTTCTATCACAGGTTGATTCAAGAGGGCTATGGGAAGGCAAAGTCAGCCCTAGTTCAATGCTGAAGGAGTCTGGCAAATCGTCCACAAATGGGGGAAAGAAGAAACGAGTAGAGAAAGTAGGGTCTGTCTACAAGAAGAAGAATCAGTCGCCTATACCACAAAGACTTAAACAAACCCACACTGTAGTCAAAGTTGTTAAGCCATCTATTGGAGGGAAAGAGAATGGTGGGCAAGATGGGCTTGATATTTTATTTTGTAAATTGAGTAATTTAGTGCAGGAAAGTTTGGCACCAATCTTGCTGAGATTAACCAACATTGAAGATCAGCTAACTGTTGCTTTTAAAGCCCTTGCACAAGTAGATGTAATCCCTTCACATAATCCATCTGAAAGTGGTTTATTGGCAAGGGGTGCAGCTGAAGGCCATGGAGCAATCAGTTGGAAGCTACACCTAAGGATGCGGCCCTTGGGAAGGTCCCATTTACCACCAATGTCAACCCTTCTCATCGCATAGGCATGCGAGAGACTACAAATTCTAGTACACTGATAGAGACAGGAAAGATTACCGTTCCTCCTGAATCCCCCGCCGGCAGGGTAAACACCAGGGCCAGTAGATTTGGTCCCCAAAAACTTCCATTTTAAGTGTTGAGGGTAGGCTCCACCCTAGGGACATAATGCCTCATAGGGACACAACATCTCATAGTCGCCTACTTAGCACCTCAGTAGGGAGTGGGAATGTAGTTTGCTTTCACCTATCCCCAGAAAGTACCCCTTATACCCTGATTTTAACAGGGGCCCGATGTTATCACCAGGTCAAAAGAAAATTGTCAGAGCCTTATAAAGAAAGCGGTTCATTGGTGCTCTAGAAAAACCTCCCTTTGTTTAAACTGGATTGAGTACATTATTATGGCAAGACGGGTGAGCTGGGGTGGAGGCACCAGGAAAAGTATTGGAGGGGATTGTGTCGTACGTAATTTCAGCTACGCTAAATGTGTTTATGATGCCCGTAACCAATTGAAAGACTCGCCTACCAAGCAGATAAAGGCCAGACCCTTTGGTTTCTTTTACCCTCCTAGTCAGATGTTGTCCCTTGGCCTGCAAGTCACTCAGCCTAGGTATCTCATTGACCTCCTATGTGCCCCTCCTCCTCCCACCCAAATAGGTAGAAGGTACACTCGGACCTAACTGAGGTTAATTGACTAACTAGATAATCTGGTGGGTACATGGATAATGATTTAAAGGGCCACCCACACTCTGACGCAGGGGGTGCTGGGATTAAAGTGGCATCTGGTAAATCAAAGCCCCCTAAAGACATAAGTATACATTTTATGGGCTTCTCGGGAAAGGTGAATAGGAATAACCCTACACCTTGTACGGTAGATGTAAATATAACGCCTGAAAATAGGTGCCCAGGGGTGGGGTTGTCACAGACACCAGTGGTTAGTCCCCTGGTTCCTTCAGTGTTACCACCAGATACGGATCTGGCCCGCCCTATGACCCCAGTTACGTAATCTCCTGGAACATTGCAGATATTCGTTCTAAACTAATAGACGAGGTTTGTATGGAATATATCAGGGGTTTTGATGTCATCTGTTTTAAGGAGACGTGGGCCAAAGAAAGTATAGAGATGGTCGGTTACCAGGCCTTGAGGTGCTCGCTACAGCATCATTGTCGGGAAGGGCAAAAGGTTGGTAACCCTATTCTCAGTTAGAGTCAGCTCCCTAAAAGTCTCTTGTGAAGGATCCTCTCAGTGGTTCCAATCGATTATGATTACGGTTTCCGGCTTCATGGTATTTATTTTTTTACGATTTCCGTCTGTATTTATCCATATTTATTTTTGGCCCATTTTATCTGTATTTATCCATATTTATTTTGTGTTTGGTGCATAAATGTTGTTGAAAAACTGTACTTTTCCATATTTATTTAAATGATAGACGCGCACTCATACTTTGATGTCCGTTGTATTTTAGATATTTAAGTTGCCAAATATTATATAACAGTTCATCCACTGACAAACAATAGCATTATAATACAAATCCATGTTGTCACTTGCAATTAATTAAAGAAAGTTCATCCTGTTTTTCAATTTCCCAATTTGTCCATCTGCTCAGCTGTTGGGCTATAATTCATGAAAGACAGCACAAAGCCACTTGAAAGAAGCACATTTTCTGTATTTATCCACTTTTAAATATAAATGTAGACAGAAAAGACATTGTTTTCTGTCTATATTTATCTGTAAAAATCCGTAAAAACTGAAAACATGGAGCCTTAATTATGATTACTATCATGCTGCAGATGAGAGTCCTTCTTGTTAATTGGTACTATAACATTTTTGACCCAAGGAATTATGATATTATAGAAGCCCGGCAAAAGGAAATCTCTAAAGTTTCTGGGAAGTGGCAATCTTTATGTGTTTTATGGGTGGGAGATTTGGACGAGCTGATCAATTTCTTTAGTAGAATCCATCCATATCCATATCATGAAAAGGATAGCCTCTCAAATCATTTCACTATTTCCTTCTCAGGTAATTCCTACTCATTCTAACTGGATTCAAAGGGAGCTATACGGTCTACCGGTGTGTCTGTCTGAATGCTTGTCTGTCTTCTTGGGTTCAGGGGAAATATTTTAAACTCCTTTCTGAAAATGGATTTCATAAAAATAAATTGATGTCAACTTCAACAAACTGTACTGGATTGATTCTAGTCACATTGAAGCACCAGTCACTTACATAATCAATTTCTTACTTATCGCCATCCATATTACATGATTTCTTTAACAATTGAATTCTGGGATGCAGTAGGCTCTCTAATTACTAACTTTCCCAACTGTTTAGTAATAGGGGAGTTTACTTACCACTGGGCAGATAACTCCCCTATGAGTTCCAGTGACCAAAGAATTGTTGAGTTGATGTCTACCTTAAACCATACTCAGTTTATTCAGAAACCAGCTTACAAGATAGGTCATACTTTAGATCATATTTAGTTTTATGACTTAAACTTAAGTACTCCTGCAGTATTCTCAATGCTGTTGGTCAGACCACTAATATCATTAAACTTAGGGCCTCATTTACAAGCCCATTGCGCAGCTAGGGCAACACTTTTTGTGATGCACTGTCAGTGCAATGGGTTTACCTATATTTACAAGGCCACATAAAATCACCCTGCGTGACTTTTCATGGCCTTGTAAATATAGGCCACTTTCACGCATTACTCTGCGTGAAAGGCTCATTCCATGGGGATTGCAGTGGGTGTTCCCACGTAACAGCTATGGAACCTGACACACTCCCTGATTTACAATGTTTTGTAAAGCTGGGAATGCGTCAGAATCTTATACCTCCAAAGAGTAGGCGGAGGAGTAGTGCAACGAGGAGAAATACTTTTGTTTCTCTTTGCTTTTTCCTCTTTCTCTGCTTGCTGCATTCTGCTACATGCATAGAAAGAGGAAAATGCCATAAATTATTGCTTTTTGTGCAAAAAGGTGCCCCTTCCTGCACAAAAAGAATCATCCCCTCAAAGCAGGCACATTTTCAACATGACACAAGGGTGTCTGCACTGGAGCACAGCCACTGTTTGTGTGCCGGCGCATGGGGGAAGGACAGAATGGGCTGTATGTTTTAGATACAGCACATTCCGCTCTTTTATTAAGGAGCACGGCAGCACAGCAGGAAGGCTTGCTGCGCTGCCATGCATCAAAACATAGTAAATGAGGCCCTTAGCCAAGACCTGGAATGAGCTACTGGCAGACATCAGATGCGCCCCCTCCCTGAACACCTTCAGGAAGACCCTCAAGACCTGGCTCTTCAGCTAAATGGAGCAGCACACCCCCGCGCCCACCCCCCCTCAGTGCCTTGAGACCCTCACAGGTGAGTAGTGCGCTTACAATTCCCTGATTGATTAATTGATTAGTAGCTTGCTACCAGAGGGCAATCTGCCACTATATATGACAAAATCTGGCTGATTGGAATTGGAATAAAGTCAACATTTCAACCATGGCCAACATCCTAAAGGATACCAGACCCCCACAATAAGATTCAATGGAACTGCAATCTGTAACATTTTCCATTTGGCTATCCAAGGTGTCTGATGTCTGGGCCTGGCTAATCCTCAAATGTGTGATGTCACACGGTAAACCTGCCCATCGTATTCACTCATTCAGCACATGCAAAATCCTAGTTACACTTTTTGGGATGTCTTTAATGGAAATTCTATGAAGCGGCAACAAAAGCTGATTTTATCTAAAGGCCTAAAAGAGTACAAAAATCATGTCCAGGTAGCCATACAAAAATATATTTCCTACAGGATTAGTGTGTCATTTAATAACCAGGAAAACAATTCTGCCATTGTTTGAGACCTCAATGATGTAGCCAAGATTAAGCCCAAAATCACACCATCACACGTTTTTGTTGAGAAGATCATAAATATCAGTTTGATTATTAATGAGGCTTTTTTTCCCCAGGTTACTGGAGAGTTAAAAATGAAGGTGCTTATTAGCAAGCACAGTTTGCTGCTGGAACATCACTTTTTATGACGTTCCAGTAGTGTACTGGGCTCACCATTATCTATGAGGCCACGTAAAGCCACCCTACATGGCTTTTCATGGCCTTGTACATATGGTGTGAGGCAAAATGTAATTGGGAGGCATGCCATGGGCATTACTGTGGGGTTCCCATGTAACACCCATGGCATTTGACACATTCTCAGATTTACAACATGCGATTAACCTGGGAACACTACGAAAGCTTACGCTTTCCCAGGGGTGGTGCAAGAGTTTTTATTTTGAAGGAAGGGGTCCCTTCCCCTATAAAAACAACCTGCATTGGTGCATGATAGCCATTTATGCACCAGCACTGTAAAAGAGGGCAGTAATGTGCTGTATCTCATAGACATGATGCATCCCTGCCCTATTCTTTTGCTGTAGGGCTGACAGCAGGAAGGCATGCTCCACTGCCCTATGCCAACATATTGTAAATGAAGGCCAAATTCTATACTCTTGCAATTTCTTGGTCAAATGACTAACTATGATGTAATGACTCCCGTCACTGCTTGAAAATGAGGGCCTACTATAGACTGATGTCCTTTGAAAATCAATCACTAATTGGCAGACACTATTGCTGATCCAGCCTGGCCTTGATTAAGTCTCATTAGAGCAGGGCATTGTTCCTAGCTCTTGTAAAGAAGCCATTGTTTATGGCTTCTGAAGAAGGTATGCTCAGACCTTTCTGAGATAAAAAGAAAATCACATTTCCCTACTCTCTATGTTTGATAAGATTATTGAACACACACATTGCACCGATCTCTGCTGAAACATGGCTGAAAACCCAGGCTTGGGGTTCACCCTAGACAACGTCAACAACATCTTATCCAATCCCCCACTGATGGCGGATTTCAACATGGGGACCACCATTGCCCAAACTGCCGACTGGGAGAGCTTGAATGAAAAGAAGCGGAATCGTATACGCACCATCCTCCATGGAGTCATACTGACTGAGTATTTGAGAAACAACACAGCGCCCAGAGGCCTGATAGTAACCAACGCGCCCCGCATCGTCCTAGATGACCCCACCTTCAGGAAAGACTGGGCACAAATTGCGTGGAGGTGCACCAAGGATTGGATAATCCTAATAATCCAGCAACGCAAAGACTCTCTAATAGAAATTCAAACCACTGAGGCACACTTCAAGGCGACCATCACATCCTTCAAAAAACTGTTGGATGAGACGAACAAAGAAATTAATGAATACAAAGACACTCTAACACAGAGTAAGATAAACAAATTCCAAAAGGATCTAAAAAAATTCTCCTACGCAAAGACATACCCATACTCAGAACCTGATTACAAACCAACCAAGAAAAGCGACACCTCAGGGGCATCTTCAGATGATGACTCATCTGGAAGCAGCACCTCAAGCACTAACAGCTACAAGAACAGACAACAAGGGAGAGGAAGAAATCCTAACTGGCAACCACCGTGGAACCCCGTTCCCCCAAGCCCACAAGGACACTTCAAAGGCCAATATCCACCAATGCACCCGCCTTATGGATATGGATGGGGCATGCCCTATGGACCTCCACCTCCCCAGCCTTTTTCAAATCATAATCAGAGATTTCCTTTTTTAGGAAGAGGCCCAGGAAGCAGAGGCAAAAGACGCAGGGGCAACCAGGTGCACTGGGAGGACCAGACCGACGGGGCAGTAACCAGGAGCAAAGCGAAAGACCAACAGCCAGGACGCAGCACGAGGTAAGCTTGGTCACCAACTTATCCACATATGCTATCACCCCTGACGAGCAAGCAGTGTTAGAAAAAGGACTTAGATTTGTCCCCACAGCCCGACTGGACAAATTCCAGTTACATTGTGAACTGGCCGCATTCTTTAGGAAACTAAAGCTCAAGGCTTTCTTTAAAACCTCGCCTTTCGAGACTTCCAGTGAAGAGGATGGAGACACCACATTCAGAACGAAATCAACTTTCATGCCACCGCCCGCTGTGATCCCAGCCGAAATATCGGTGTATGAACAGGCTGTGTTCAAGGATATTGAGGAACTCCAAGAGGGCCACCCATTCCAAAACATCAGCAGTAAAGAACGCAGTTCCCTACACTCCCTCAGAGATAATGAGGCGATCATCATCAAACCCGCCGACAAGGGAGGAGGCACGGTAATACTGAACAAGGAGGATTACAAAAAGGAGTGCGTCAGATTACTGAACGACACCAAGAACTACAGGAGACTCCAAGAAGACCCAAGCAACAAGCTAAGAGCGACCATCACCAACCTAGTTGAGGAAGCAGAAACAGCGGGTCTGATAACATCCAGCCAAGCTAAGTTTCTCACCACCACTGAAGGGAAAGTCCCCTATTTCTACATCGTTCCCAAGACCCACAAGAATCAGACCCCGCTGCCTGGAAGACCCATAGTCTCCGGCATAGGTTCCCTCTTGGAACCGCTCTCACGCTACTGCGACTTCTTCCTCCAGCCCATAGTAAAATCGACCAATACATACCTACAGGACACTAAAGATCTGCTTAAGCTCCTAGACGGATTGAACTACAACCCTGCCACATCCCTGCTGGTGAGCCTCGATGTGGAGAGCCTTTACACCAGCTTGCCGCAGGACAACACCCTCACAGTGCTAGAAGCAGCCCTAGCCTACACGGATTGGCCATACCACGCATCAACCAAATTTATATGGGACTGTGCGAAGCTTGCTCTAAAAGAGAATTTCTTCGAATTCGAAAATAAACTGTACCTACAAGTATACGGCACATCGATGGGGAGTGTTTTCGCACCCAGCATAGCAGGGCTGTACGTCCACCATTTCGAATCTATACATCTGTTCACCAACAATGTGCCCAAGTTTCCAGAAATCATCTTTTACAAAAGATACATAGATGATATCCTATTGATCTGGGAAGGGAACACAGAGTCACTAACAAACTTCTGCCAATGGCTTAACACCTGTGACCGAAATTTAAAATTCACTTACAGCTTTGATACACATCGAACCACCTTCCTAGACCTGGACATAGAGGCATCAGGAGGCCTTTTGAAAAGCAAAACCCACTACAAACCCACTTCCCGAAATTCTCTGCTGCACTTCTCAAGTTTTCATCCCAGATCCCTTAGAGAAAACCTACCCTACGGTCAATTTCTTAGGCTTAGACGAAACTGTAGTGAGACCTCGGATTACAAGGTACAGGCCAAAGACCTCAGTGCGAAATTAAAACAGCGAGGCTACCAAAACCAGGAGAGACTCATTGAAACATGCACTCGAGAAACAAAATCAATACCATTGACATCTGTGACCACATTCAACACAGTCTCCACCCAGGTATCCAAAATCATAAGAAAACATTGGAATATAATAAATACAGGAAAATTGCAATGGGACCCCCCTCTGATTTCTCACAAGACAGCCAGATCCATTAAAGATACGATTGTCTCGACCAGACCGAAATCCCCGCAACCCCCTAAGCAGACAATCACTAATGCATAGGGCCTCCCCAACATCACAGGCCACTACGCCTGTGGCGATTGCAGTGTTTGCCACCTGACCAACACCACTAAAACACTAGCTCTCGAACCAGGAAAACAGTGGGAATTGCGCAGCCACACTAACTGCAACAGCACTCACGTTATCTACCGCATCACCTGCCCATGTAACCTGTGGGACATCGGGATGACCAGCAGAAAAATTAAGACACGAATATGCGAACACCGCAGCACCATCCGGTGTAAGAAGAACACGACCAAACTGACCAATCATTTTCTAGAAATGGGCCACACCACTAACGACATGCGCTGGGTGGTGATTGAGAGCATTAACCCTAATGGGCCCAACGCCCACGAAAAGCTGCTGAACAAGGAGCAGCGCTGGGTCTACCGTTTGTCGACCCACAAGACTGGCCTTAATGACAATATTCCATGGAACAGCTTGAGCACGCACTGAATCCCACCCTAGCTGCATCCCCGAGAATATTCCTTAAAATTCCTCAACTCCCATGTGTACACATAGCTGAGAAGGGGGCATTTGATTATAATTATTCCCCTACCTACCTAATGATTCTCCAAAGCCTTCCCGATCAAATTATTGTTTTGCCTACTTTGCCGTTCCCGGAGCTTATCCGTTGCTCCCATAAGCTTTTCTCCATGCATTCTACTACGTCCCCTACCAGGGTTCCCTTAGCAGGCGAGAACACCCTCTCAGCTCTTCGTTTCACCACGCAGCCCATTCCATGATGGCCGCCACTTTCCCGGATTGCCACAATCTGCGCATGCGCCGGCACACAGTACCACTGCATACTACGGTGCAGGCGCGCTCCAACGCGGCACCTCCTCCTCACAGCAACTCCCGCTGCTCCTACCGGTAAATGATACGAGAGCCGGTATTTAAGCGAATACCACCGGCCGCTCATTACCGGCCGGGACGCCGTGGGTACCAGACTAGGTTTTCCGCAGAGGACTCCTAACTATCAAGTAAGGCCTTGTTTCCGGTCCCGCCGATTGCGGGCCTACCAGTTCCCCTTGGCCGTGAGTGGTCCTGACCACAATTCTTTACCCCATTCCTCTAGATCGTATACGGGAGAGCCTCTCCCCGCGCCCCGATCTTCTGGATTAGAACCTCTAGCGAAGTAATTATCGGTGCCATGTTTTTAACGATATAATTTCTGTATGTGTGTTCGTCTCACTGTATATTTACAGCGCACCCAGGCGCATCCTTCAATAGCACGTAATTTTTACATGTCTGTATTGTCTTACCACTACTTACTCCTTAAATAATAGCGACACCAAGGCCAGTCGTGATCACCATAGGGATCGGCCCTGTGATAGTTAGCCATTAGACATTGCTATATCACCTTGTGCGCCTAGACTTAGTGTCAATACACCGTGTGTTCCGTACGGAGCTCATTCCAGCCAGCACGCACTGAATGCATGCTACACTTTAGCGACTGTCACTTGTTCTTGATATAATAGGCATTGCCATGCTTGTCACACATCACCTGATCTTGCATGGTTGGTATCGCCTTCTAGCAGACTCTAATAACGCATTATTGTGTATTGTCCTTTTTCCTTCCCACAGGATTTTTTTCGCATACCTGCAGTGCATGTAAGTTACACAGCTGCATCTTTTTACCTTTTTCCACACACCTTTGCGCGCGTGTAGGAGATTGTTCACACGTGGCACTACTTTTTGCCACTCACTCACTTCTTCCTGGTCCTGACAAAAGTCCCGTCTATTTTTCTTCTGGGACTGAAACATGTAGACCGCCAACACCTAGTCAACTAAGTAGTCATAATTTTTTTACTTGTAGTTGCATCACATACTTTTAACTTACACCCTGGGGCGCCACGAATAAAATATTGGGTAAGGACCCCCAGAGGTGCATTTTATTACTCACCTTCATCCACATCACACTGTTGCACGACACCTGCTCCGCTGTAGTCAGGCGTAGAAGCACAACCAGGCGGCATTCGGCTGCCTGGTTGGACCCCGATGATGAAGCATGACACCAACCAGGTTGGTGTGTGAGGGGTTTATCAACAAAAACCTATTGTGCCCAGCTGATAAGCCACACTCACAAGTGACCTGGAATACTAATTGATATTCCACTACTTCCACATAGCGGGCTAGTCCTCATTGTTTTCTTGGTTTCAAGATTATTGAAAGACCTGGAGCCAAAAGTATCCGTAACCACTTGCAATAAACACACTTGCTATAACGTCTCCAGCCGAGCTTCCCTCCAACAAATAACACAATCTGTGTTACTGTCAGTATTGGATGACCTAAGAATTGATCTGGACAGAAGACATGTGAAGGCATTGATCTTCCTGGACCTGTCTGTGCATTCGATACAGCGGACCATTCTGTCCTACTTAGCTGTATACCACAGCAGGCCTGGAAATGCCTGCTCTTAAATGGCTTCTGTCCTTCCTGTTGGGCCGTTCTCAAGCTGTGAAAGTCACTAACTTTAGGGCTGACCTGATGCCCATAGCTTGTGAGTTGCCCCAGGGGTGTTCCCTATCCTCTCATTTGTTTAACATTTACATTATCCTTTCTAAGGCCTTATCTAAAGAAAGTAGAATGTAGAATCTATGTATATGTAGACAACTCTCAAATCCTTCCTCTTTTGAACAGCAATTTATCATCCTTTGAACCTTCCAATGACACCAACTTCACATTTGGAAATGGATGAGAGGGAATAGGTCTGAGTTTGCTGCAGAAAATAAACTGAGGGTTTAGCAGTTAATGGCATAAATGATCTGTGGATGGACATATACTGACCATGTGAAGAGATTCACTTCCAAAGCCACCCTGTAGTAAAAAGTCTAAGTATAAAAATAGATAGTTTTCTGTCATTTGGCTCACAAGTGCCTCAGTAATATGCATTTGTTTCCTGCACCTGAGAATTCTGAGAAAACTACTTTCTTACTTAAAGAAGGGGGGGAATAATAGCAGTTGCAGGGACCATTAGTCCAGACTCGATTACCATAACTCGTTCTACCTTGACCTTCTCAGTGCCCTGCAGAAAAGATTTCCAATGGTTATAATGCAGTGGCTCTGAGGATTACATCATCTCGGCCTCTTCTTCAACATCGGTTTCTAATTGCTCATTGAATACAGTTTAGACCATATGCACTACCTTTAGAACAATTCACAATATTGCCTCGAAGTTTATTTCTAATCCCTTCTTGGATTCTTCTTAGGTAATCTGCTGATGGTTCCAAAGGTCAGGAGCATCAGTCCTGGTTGTCTCAGGTTCAGCTACTGTGCCCCAAGACTTTGGAATAACCTCTCACCCTACCTAAACAATCCCAAAATGTATGCATTTCAGACGTGACTTAAAACAGCTTGTTTAATTCCTGCAAGCTTTTGCTATGTAACTCCTTTTGTGCAACCCTAGTGGTCTTCCAGACTTCGCCAACAAACTACTGGTGTAGGTACTCTTTGTAAATTGAACTAAAATAACAATACAACAAGATAATTGAGGACTGTGTAGCAACTAAATACTTACACCTTTGTGCCTGTGAATTTTGATATTGGATTTAACTTGGCCAGGTGGGACTGGCTGTTGTGGGCATCATGCAATTCCCCGGGAGTCTGGAAGGGTGGGGGCTGGTGTGTACCGCTCAGGAGCATTCTGGTCTCACGGTGTATCTAATTTGAAGCGCTGTGTTCTCAGATCGCATATTTAAGTGGGCATTTGACTTGCTATTGAGCTCTCCATTAAACTGCATGTGCTTTCTTACTCTTTCCCCCGTTTTTTTGAGCCATCCTAATGCTCCCTTTAACTTTTCCACCCTCGCCTATGCTTTCCACCTGTTCCCAGTCCCCTTTCTACCTCCAGCAGCCTTGACGTAGTATTTGGCTTTTTCATACTTTCTTTCCTTCTTTACTCCTTTCTTGGACCCAGCAGCTTCAAAGTTCTGCTGGGTTGCCCACTTCCCTTTTTTACACTTTGTTCTCTCTTGTTTTTCACTTTATAACATCTTAACGTTAAACATTTAGGTGCTGCATTGCCGGATCATCACTTTGTGTGACGTTCTGGTGGCGCACAAGGCTTAGCCATATCTACAAGGCCATGTAAAGCCACCCTGCGCAGCTTTTGATGGCCTCATATATATGGTGTGAGGCAACGCAGCGTAAATTGCTGCATTAGATCACACTACAATGAAGAGGCATACCATGGGCATTACCGTGGGTGTTCTTACGTAACAGTAGCGGCTGGCATGGCTTGTGGGTAGGGGGCCGGTGCGGGGTCGTATGGAGAAAGGGAGTCAATATTAAAACATTTAAAATAATACCCATTACCAGGGATCCACGATCCCTGGTGGTGGCGCCGCAGTGTGAGGCTGAAATATGCTTGGCAGTGCCACTGCGGCCAGCCAAGCATATTTCGAGTTTCTTCACTGCAGACGGTCTAATGGCGGTGTTCACACCATGAAACCGCTGGCAGGGAGGAAATCTTGTGCCTCAGGCCTTGGGGATGCTAGCATGCCCAGTTCCTGCATGGCATGGACTTAAAAGACAACAAGGAAACTTGTAATCTAGCAGGCGGCCGGCAGTCAAGTTTGGCAGTGCAGGGCAATGTCGTGCCGTCCAGCTCCAGAACTGCCAAACTCTTAATTAGGCCCTAAGTCCTAAGATATACTTGTGACAGGACCTAGCACTCAGTCTTTCTGACCCGATCAATGGAGGTAGGTCTAAAACTTTGACTTTGTCTCAGTCCAACATGACCAGATAGCTGCAAGTGGTGCCATAAGCTTTTCAGCAGTAGAATACACAACTTTTTATTTCATCTTTAAAAAATCAAATCTCTAGTTCCTTACTAGCCTTCTGTTGTTTTGGTGTTGTTTTGAAGATACACATATTGCCTATATTTATAAATTGGTGCCGGATTTTTATTATGTTGTTTCCTTTACTTTACGCTGTTAAAGTGGCATTAAATGCTTTACACATTTCTGCTTGTTTGCTAAGCTATCAAGGGTTGAGCAAGGATTAATTCACTGATACTTGACTGAACTGCTTTATAGCCTAATTACAGATATTTTGTTTCATGAAATGTCAATTACCCTTGTATGGAATGATTTTGCTGTCAGTTACTGCTGAAACCCTAGGTGGAGAAGAATTTTACTTGAATAATTCTTACTACACTATCTTCTTAGATGTCTGCCAGGATTCTTGCAATAAAAAAATATTTAAAAATATATAGATCAGTGTATATATAAATACATTTCAATGTACATGCATAGAGGGCCTTTAGGTTCATTCTTTTCTGATATTACTCTGTCTGAGTGTGAGTTTCACTCTGCTTCCATCCATAACAGTGAATTGCATGGGGGAATGGTTCAGTCTGTATCAGTCATTGGATCTTTTGCCCTGCCATTTTCTGATCACGTGTGTGCATCTACCTGAAAATGAGTTTGCTTCAGTATCATCATGACTAGTTGGCCAGTCCATTTTTAAAATGTTCTCCTTTTATAGTTCCCCTTTCATTTCTTAGCTTCTCTTTTTCTTATTTTAATGTTCCTTAAAAGGATACTACAGCCGTTCAGGCAGTGCTAACAGGTTGCTTACTTGCTCCTCATTACATCTGTAGTGCACCACATTTCATGTGGCCACTTCCTATAAACTAGGAGATGATTATGGAATGCTGCTATCCATAGTGTGTCATTGGTTTACCATTCCAAGACGGCCAATGTATTGTTTGTAAATTTGGCGACCATGTTTGAACTTTAAAACAATAGGAGACTATTTGTTATACCATTGCAAGATGGACACTTCTGCTGTGTTGGGTTTGGTATTTCAAACATATGCCTAGCATGCTTAAAAGGCAGAATGTTTTGTTTTTTCTGCTTTATTCTTTTAATATATTGTGCATATGTTGTTGAGTATGTGTGGTTGTGTCAGAGAGTGAATAGAATGATTTGTCAGTATATTGATGAATGAATGCATGAGTACAAAATGAGGGACAGTTAGTGAACAGTGACTTATTGAGTGTCTACAAACCTCAGTGATACAAAAAGCACTTTCAATCATAAGCCAGGCCAATTCGCATTGCCAATGGTGGTTATTTTTGTGAACATTCAGTACACAGTAATGTATAATATGTAATCAATTTTAGTGACCATCAATAAACCATCAATAATATTCTACCTACCTACCTTCCCTCTTCAGATAATGCAAACGCAAATATACTAGGGGGCATATTTACAAGAATTACACTGTTTAGCGTCAATTCTTTTTTTTTACCTCTGCCGGTCACCAAATGCTAGTGCTATGTTTGCGATGTATTTACAATACTTCACTACTTGATGTTAGGATCAGCAAGCGGCTGTGAAAAATGACGCTAACTCTAGCTCCAAGGCATTAATAAAAATTTGTGTTAGCAGGGAAAAAGTGGCAGACTGCCAACTAGCGGTAAAAAAGTTCACGCTAGTCAGCTCAACGTCTCTTTTCAGCGTCTAGCAACAAAAAGAGCTTATAAATACACTGCTAAGTACGTTTTCTTTTCAAAATCACCTGAATGCAGACTGGAGCATCTAGTATCAAGTTCAGCACAGGACAGCAACCCCCCAATCCTCCCAACAGCCAGGATGACCAGCCAGAGTCTCAGGGTAAGAGGAAGAGAAAATGCAGATTCAATGAGAATGATATCCTGATTGTGGAGGTGACGGAGCATCAACACCTGCCATTCGTCACCTCCAAGGTGTCATTGGGGACCAAAAATGCTATATGGCAGTCCAATGTCAACAAGGTGAACTCCATTGCAGAAGTCAAACTGGACCGCGATATACTGCATGAAGCACTGACATGATGCAAAGTGCAACACTAAGCAGAAACTGAAGAGTGATCAACAGGCATCATTGCAGACCAGCAGTCCTTTGTATTATGTTTGAATATTTGTACCGTAAACGGATAAGAGTTGAATTTCCATTGACAGCTCCTGTCTAGCGATAGTCTACGGCTATGGCATATGATATATGTTGTATATGTGGGTTTCATTGGTCAGATGGCTTTGGTTGAAACTGTGCCTGGACTCTCAACATACAAACCTTCACTGCAATGCATGTAATGGTACAAGTTACACTGTTTTCCATGTGTTGTATGTGTGACTACATGTATGACAGGTACTTACCCTATTCCAGTAAGGTGTCTACCAAAGTCACAGGTTTGAAAAACACATATATGTGTCATCCAAGCATGTACTACTTGTGTCAAAGATTTGGGGGCATGAATGCGAGACGTGAACGCCAATGGTACATCACTTTTGTTTAAATTCTTGTATTGTTAAACACATCCCGATATTTACAGGTTTGCACAAAGCGAGTTAACCTTTTTCCATGCCACCTTGTTCATATTTGCCTTATCACAGCAGTCCGCTACAGTAAAAAGGGGGTTCCATGGGTGTTGCTGTGGGTGTTACCACGCAATACTCATGCAACCTGAGGCATTCCCCGATTTACAAGAATTTATAAACCTGGGACTGCGTCAGAATCTAACACCACCCCAGTGGTGGCGTTAGGGAGGTGCAACGGGGATAATTTTTCATTTCTCCTCATTTTTACCTTCCCTCTCAACAGCGCAGCAAGATTCCTTGTTGTGCTGCCCTGTGCTAAAACCTCATAAATCAGGCCCCTACTACACAAGTGTGCTAGTGTCATTTTTAAAACCAGTTAATTCCAACTGGTAAGAAACTGCCGCTAATGTGACTTTAGTGATGTACAAGGAAATCCTTGTAAATATCGAGTTGTGTGTTTTGTGGGAGATTTTACCTGGGAACACCTGTTTTGCATCTCATTTTCGGTAGGTCACGTTAACTCAATTAGCACGGTGAGAAAATACTTCTCAATCTGTAAAACTTCTGTTAACTGGGCTTTGCGGCAACTTGTGAATATGACGCTAAAATAAAGCTACTGTGGCATCAAATAATTGACGCTACAGCAGCTTTAACTTCTTGTAACAATGCCCCGAGGTTTCTCGATCCATCACTAGACTCAGGCAGTAACAAAGCATTTAGATGCACTTGCCATCCAGGCACTAATCACACCAAACCAGCCAAGTGCATAACTTTACAAACGAAACGATGACAAATGAAATTGCAGAGCTCTGTGAAAATTCAAAATACAGGCATCCAGTTCAGCCATGGGCTCTTCGAATAACAAGACATAAAATATTACCTTTATTAAACTGTCACCCACGCGTCTTTGCTTGCTTCTATTTTGTGCCCCATCTTTGTTTCCTTTTTTATCTCTTTCTGTCATTCGTTTCCTTTATTTTCCATACAATTTCTCATTTCCAATTGAAAGTGCTTTAGATTGCCATGTTATGCTTCTAGAATGTAAAAGGAGGTAGTAGTTTACTTTATAATTTGACTTCCTTTAAGTCATAATACCATAATCACACAACTAATTTATGCGGGTTTAAAAGTAGCATGATCAGTCCCTTCTTCCATGTAACCTAATGCAAACCTTTATGCCAATTTACATTATCCTAGTGCTTTCTTTCATGTCTGTTCAGTAATTACAACTGGCTTATAAATAAACACTCTAGATAATTTGCCAAATGTCTTGCATTTACTTACAGGGCTGTGCTTTTACTATTGGGCTACATAATGGCTTTTGAAGGATTGTATACAGGTTCATTTTTCAATGCGTTTGAAGATTATAATCCTTCTTAAATAGACAAAAAATAGGAAGGATTACCAAACGACGCTTGGTTGCAAAAGCACGGCTAATCAAAGAATGTCCCATCAGGCTCATAACAAACCTTTAGGGGAAACGTAGGGAACTGTCAACAAAAATAATATTATATGGATGCCCAGGCTTATTGTTTATGCTAGTGGAAGCCTAAAATAATCTGTGGTTTTTGATGCATGATTTAGTTTTCCACAAGCCTAATTAACACCAGCATATGTTCCAGTAAAGTTTATTGCTGCGAAGTTTGCTGTTTTATCCGTCTTCAATAAAGGATGGCCAGCGGCAAGAGCGTGGAACTCGTTTAGTATCACCGAAAACAATGTGGTAATGTTCATGCACGTACTGTAAATGACGTGAAACTATTTTATTGCAGTTAAACAAAGCATCCTCCACGCTAACATGTTGCAGGGAGCGGCCTTTTTTTCCTAACGTTATTAGGGCCGTATGATAGAAGCCAGGGCGTGATACGCACACATGCTGGTGGAAATGAAAATGAGGCAACCAGTATACACAGAAAAATGTATTTGTTTAGGTGTTCTATTGCACAAAAATAGTGCTTTTAAATCCATATCTGTTATTTATTTTATGTGTATGCATTACTCACCCTGGAGGTTATACTGGAGCTGAACTCCCAGGAATACAATGTTATTTTGCAGATATAATGTGAAATAGGCAGTTGATCTATTGTATGGGTACTCACACATTTTCTTTTTTTAAGTGAAAGTTTATTAGAAATAATTTGCATTGATAACAGTCTAAGAGAACAAGAAATCATTGAAAAAATAAAATGTATACATTTTGAAAATAAAACTATATGATAAACACCAGCAAGAGGACCTAAATGAGCAATAATAAGATATCAAGCATGGAATAAACAATGAAAAAATGCAGATAAAAAGAAACATAACGCACTGAAAAAGAAATAAATATTCTAACAAACATTACATCAAGGAGGCTTAGGTACTTCTTCAATTCGTGGGTTATGGGAATTCGTAGAAAGAACAGATTTGTCTACAAAGGAGGTGATTGGGAGCCATATGTAATCTCTTTTAATAGCTAACGAAACAGGTTGAACATAAGCCCTATCAAGCCTTTGGTGATAACATACACTATACCACCATGCCTGAAAGGATGTTTGAGAAAAAATTTTCCAGGATTTTGTGATCAGCTGAAAAGCTACTGCTAGAATTAAATCAATTATGTAAAAATTGTCTGAATGAGATGACCAATATTCTGAAGCACTGCCCAGAAAAATATTAACGAAATTAAAAGTGGAATGAGAGTTAAAAATTAAATTAATTTGGTTCCAGACTTTTCACCAAAAGTCATAAATAAAGGAGCATTCAAACAGCATATGTTTAAGGTCTGCAAAAGGATGGGCACAAGACCGGCATTTGGCATAGTGTCTGGTTTAATATATGAAGCTTAACAGGTGTAACAAATAATCTATTATATATGAAAATTAATCTTTGATTTGTGTTAGCCGCCCTAGAGGACCTTCTTATTTTAGAACATAACATATTCCACAGGTAAGTAGGAAAGGTAGATTTAAGATTTATTTCCCAGCTAAGTTTGACATCAGATTCGTCTCTATCTACTGGTACTAGAGTTATGTGCTTATACATTTGAGACACAGAGGATAAAGAGTCTAATAAATTGGAAAGAGGAGAAGGAGAAAAGGTAGAGATTTGTTCAGAAGAAAGGTTGTGATAAGATTGTTGAATCCCTAGAATGAGTAGCTTATAATTATTTTCATATGAGGCAGAAAAAGAAAATATTGATTGAGCATCTGAGGAGGAGAGAAGGGACCCATCTTGGTATAATTGAGATACGTGTTTTAGACCCTTAGAATCCTAAATAGAAGGGGGACCCCCAATTGATTAACAGGCAGGTGGGCGGGGAAGATATATAATAACAAGTCAGAGGAAAAACCTGCCTATGAAGATTCAATTATATGCCTAACTGAAAGGTCATACAATAAACAAAACAATGCCCCCTGGACAGACCAAGGACATTTCAATACAAATATATAAAGATTTTATTAAATCGTATAAATCATCTTCAATACATAAATATCAACCACATGGTGGATTATTAAAATCAGATACCAAAATATTCAATACAGTCCTACACAAAACAAATCAACTATCAAACCATCATACATACCAAAATTTAATACAAACCATATCACATGCAGACAACATATCAAGAGTACATAGCAGCCTTAGGCTAATTACGATGTAACAGATGAAGACAAATCATAGGGGAGATGGAAAGGAGATCAGTCGCAATATCCCCAGTGAGAAAACGCCAACACGCGTATCGGTGTGTGGCCCCAGCCGGGGCTACACCTTCATCAGGGCGGCGATGTACAAATCAAGTGGGACACAAAATAGATTTAAAAGATAAGTCACATATCAGGAGGAGATAGGCCCCCAGAGGGTCACCAAACTAAAAGCGCCTCAGTTGCTTCTTTGATGCTACTCGTTGTACAAAGGCCACAGGAAGTGTAAAATCGCACCTAAGGTTAATGTATCCTGCAATAGGATACCCGACGATTAAAACTTGATGGCAGGGGGTGAGGGGCTGGAAAAGCTTCCCCGAAGTCTGCTAGGCCCAAAGGGCAATGTAGGGTATCTTAAGATAAAGACGATGTAGTAAAACTTCATTTGAGGATTCCCGCGGCTAATAGAGCGGATGGCATTAGAAATATCTTTGAACTGAATATCTTGTTCCAATAAAGAAAAATCTAAGTCAGAATGTGAAGGTGGTGGAATGGAGGATAGATAAATAGAAGCATCATGTGTATCCGTATGGACATCTGGTGAATAAAGAGTTTGGTAGAATTTGGTAAATTCTGAAAGAATATCCTCACTTTTATTGGAAGAAGATAGGATGGACTCAATAACAGTGCGCTCTTTTTAGATTTTAATATAATTCGCAATAAGTTTGCCTGATTTATTCTGACCACCGTAATATTTCAAGCTTGCTTTGAGGAGAAAAGAATTAGCATTTTCAGCAGAAATCCGATTGAATTCAAACTTCGCTTTTTGCAAATCATTTAACCCTTTGGACGCTCATGACGAGCTCAGCTCGTTTTGAGCCACGGTGGCCGTGTGCTCATGACGAGCTGAGCTCGTCATAACGGTCAGTACGCTCGTATATGGGGCTAATTCCCCAGCTGTGCTGAACGTTCTGAAGAAATGGGTGTGGCCGTGACAAGCTCATCTCGTCATGAGCACACGGCCACCGTGTCTCATGAGCGACCCCCGGCACAGCGGGGGAATTACCCCCGCGGCACTGTTAAAATGCTTGAAGAATGGGAATTATAATAGGAATATTCTAGTTTTTTAATCTGTGAAGTAAGGATTTTTAACTTATTAGCAGCAGACTTTCACTTTTGATAGGCAAAATTAATAATAAATTCCCTCGAGGTGGCTTTAAAAGAGTCCCAAACAATTTAAGGAGTAATTCCAGGGGTTTCATTTTCCTTGAAAAATGTTTTAGCAAACTGTTCAAATGAACAAGTAAAATGTGAGTCTCATAGGAGAGTGTTATTAAACCTCAATCGTCGAGGACCATGGAGAGGAGGAAGGAGTTCTAAATCTAAAGTTACTGGAGTGTGGTCTGAAATCAATATAGACCCTATATGAGACTTAATGACACTTTGGGCAAGTTTAATGGAAATAAAAATATAATCCAACCTAAATGGTGAGAGATGGGGAGGGAAAAGAAAGTATACTCTTGGATGGTGGGATTACACAATCTCCAAGCATTAACAAGAAAAGGTTGAAGTTAACTGAGAATGTATATGAGAAGGTATGAATTTAGTCTTAGATTTCCTATCTAGGATAGGGTCAAAAACCATATTACAATCCCTACCCACAATTAAATAATCATCAGACTAGGTCATCAACTCGGATAAAAGGCCAAAACAACTTATCAGGTGTAGTAGGAGCATACAAATTAACAATAGTTTTAGGGAGTTTATCAACAGACAAAGAAACAGAAATCTATCTGCCATCACAGTCCACATCCTGAGTAAGCAATTGTATATTAAGATGTTTATGACATAAAATAGCTACCCCATTACATTTTCCTGACCCTGGGGAAGCAAAGACTTGACCAACCCACTGACGTTTTAATTTAGCAATTTCATTATCAACAATATGTATTACTTGTAACAGAACAATATCCGCTTTTAAGAGGAGAGATGAGATAAAACCCTTTGGCGTTTTATAGGAGAACCTAAACCTTTAATGATTCTTAAAGTCATTTATCAAAAAACAGAAAAATAATAACATTACCATATACCAGAAAAGCAATAACTGGTGTAATATGCGAACCATAAAAGAAGTAGAGTAAGATATAACTTTGAAACCATGAGAAGATAATAAGAAAATTTGCAAATTGGAAAAAAAGAAGACAAAGAGTACAAGATAGAAAAAGTTGAGAAAAAGGAAAGTATGAACAACGAGACTTAAAAAACATCGAATTGAGAGTGTTATATGAAGAATTGCAAAATAGAATGTGAATGAAAAATAGAAAATAAGAGAAGGATAGAAAATAAGAAATAAAGCAATATACAAAATTAATGTTGAAGAGCAAAACCCAAGAGAAAGGAAAGAGAAGTGGGTATATATTTAGTGAAAATCGTTGTGAGAGATGAGAAAAGGGAAAGGGAGAAGGAAAGAGCACAAGAGAGAGAATCATGTAAAAAGAAAAATACCAAAACCATGGATAAGATACAAACATGACATACCAGAAAAACACAAAAAGGGATGGAGTGTGGTGGAGCCACAAAAGGGAGATGGAACATTATCCGGAGTACTCACGACGAGCACGGGAGGGAGACAAAATATCATCAGACGAACGGGCAATCACATAAACAGGTATGAGAGGGATGAACTTAAAGCGATAAGAAAATAGAACAAGTTATGGACACAATAAAAAGAACACTGTACCATCAAACAAATAATCAAAGCATTCCAATAAAACATGAACATAAAGAATCTATAAAGTTCAAACATTGGATCGTGACACATCCATGTCTTCATGTCTGCAGCACTCCAGAAATTCTTGAAGTAGACGGGGATTTTCGTAATCTGTAGTTTTATTTTTGTACGTGACATTAAAAAGGCATGGGTGGATAAGACCCAATCTGGCATTGATATTCTGTAAAGCCGGCCTCATGTCCAAAAATAGTTTTCTTTTGTAGGCTGTTGCTTTGGCATAATCCTGTGAAAAGAAAAGAGTAGAGCCTTGCCAAGAGATTTTGCCTGTATAACTTTCAACAAATCTGTGTATTCTAGAAAATACAATATCACTCCTCTTGATTTAGATGATGATGATGCCGAATTTGAGATATGACCCAGGCGATGAGCTCGTTGAATGTTCACAGGAGGAGAGATCTGGATGTCCAAAAGTTTCAGAAGGAAAGATTGAAAGAAGGCGGGAGGATTGGATCCCTCAAGTCGCTCTATTAAACCATAAATGCATAGGTTATTCCACCTGTTGCGATTTTCAAGATTTTCAACTTCTTTCTCGAGACCTGAAATTTGGGACTGCAGAGAGGGAACCTGCACCATACTAGTATGAAAGGATTCCACTTTACTCTCCAACTGAACAACCCTACCCTCCACATGTGACCATTTTTCATTCAATTGTTGTAGACGGATATTAGTTTCTTCCATATAGGGTTTAAGAGCTCGAATTTCCACCAAAATTAACTCCATTGAGATTGGGGAGGAGATGTCGTTGGAAAAGGAGGATCTTGTTTGACCCTCTTCACAGAAGGTTGAGCCGACCTACCAGGTGGCTTTGACAAAGGCTTAGAAGGCGCGCTTAACGAGACCTGTTTGGGATCAGTCATATTATCCTGAAGAACACTGAAGGGATTATAATCTACCCCAGAAGTAGAAGACATTGCCTTAGAACGTTCAGCTGATTTTGATCTCCGTATACATAAAAGTCACAGAATATCAGGAATAAAAATGTTGAGAAGAAGAATAGCAAGAAAGTATATATGTCCATCAAAAAATGCCAAAAATGTAAGAAAATAGGTGCGCCCACCTCAAAAAATCATTCAGGATAAGTAAATTAAGCTCTCCAAAAGAAAAAAGCATTAAAAGATTGAAAATTATAGGGGTGGGCGGACATTTCCGTTCTGCCCACGGAATGTGCGGAAATTTGTACCTTCCGCAAAGAAGGCGGAAAAACGGGGCAAATTTCCACACATTTGCGAGCGGAACGGAAGTTGGCCACCCGCCCGCCTCTCGCCCACCTCCCGCTTCCCCCGCCTCCCGCCAGCCTTATTAAATTATATTTAAAGGCTAAAATACAACTTATGCGGGAGCCTGCGCATGCGCATTCCTCGCCAGGACTGCCCATGCGCAGGCTCCCGCGCATGCGCAGTTTCCAAGATGAAGCCGCTATGGGGAAGTTTGCAGCACAATAAGGTAAGTTTTATGTCCTATAAATATAATTTAATAAGGCGGGCGGGAGACTGGCGGGAAGCGGGCAGCGGACGGGCGGGCGGCGGGCGGGCTCGCGTAACAGAAATATTGCGGAAAGGCATGGAGATTGGTTCAATCTTCATGCCTCTCCGGGATAGTCCCTTCCGCAACTTCCGCGACTTCCGCCGACCCCTAGAAAATGAATGCCCCATGTCGCTAAGAGTGTGTTGTTTTGTAATGAAACACAGAAGGCTGAGGAGAGGTACAGCAGGGCAATATAAACTCTTTGTCAGAAAAGGTCAAAAGACTGCATACAGTAAATCAGCCCCCGTCAAAACCCATGTAGATGAGGTCAATTAGGCATTTCAAAGGAAAGTAACTTAAAAAATTACAAACTGAAGTAACGAAAATTCGTGACCCATGTCCCTCAAGAAATGCTGCTTCGCTCTGAGTTAAAAAACGGAATTTGCGGGCAAACAAAATGGTGGACGCGAGTTTGAAATCACTCATGTCTGTACATAAAGGAGAAAAAGTTCTCTGTCCACTTACCACTGGGACCGCTTAGAACATATCCAATTGATGACACCAAGTTCACACACGTTGCGGCTGCATTTCAAGCCGTTAGCCGCGGCTCCAAGTGCCAGAAAAACAGAAGAAAGCTCCCGTGCTGTCACGGAGCTCACAGAAGGGCGTCCATTCCCGACCCCCACTCACAAACTTTCTGTTGGGGGCCAAAGTTACAGTGCGGTTTGTGGCCAAGGGCCGCACTGGTAGGGGTGGGGTCAGTGGGGGGGGGGGATAGAGTAGAAAAAATCAAACCTGTTTCAAAACATTAGACAATGCGACAATGCTGTATCGCAAAAGCTGATGTAACTTCAAAGAGCACATTTTGATAATACATTTTTATGAGCAGACAATAGCAATCTTAAGAGCCATTGCATAGCTTCATACACACGTTGACCCCAATTCCATCACAGACTCTCTCTCTCAGTCAGTCAGTCTCTCTCTTTTTTACAGGCCTCCAGTGGGCCTCAGAAAGGCAAATGTCCGGTTTAACATTCAGTACCTCTGTGCCACAACAGGATTTGCATGATTCAAGTCCCAGAGGTCCCACATTAATTCAAAGGGTGGTGCGATCCTCAACTGCTGGTCTGCCGTGTAACATGCTTCTGTCATTGTCCAAAACGAGGACGCACTCCACAGCGGTTGATTTTACAAAAATCTTTATTCACGAGGAAACCGACATAATGAACTAATCACACTGTGACTTGGCAGAACCAACCAAAGAGTAGGAACAATTCACAGACACTACAAATCCCAGCATGCCTTATTAAGAATACTCACCTGTGGAAAGAAATGACATCACCAGAATAATGATCAAAAGGTGTGTCTGGGTGTGACTGCCAAACTTCAACAGAACCTATGAGGAATGAGCAGGGGCCCTGAAACGCTTCTGGTTGTAAAGCAATCAGGACCGCCAATGCCGTTTTCCCCGTAAATAAATATTTTTATAAAATCAACTGCTGTGGAAGCATATATATTATTTACTTAACATCTGCAGTTGATTAATTACTAATTACGGAGATAAAAGATACATTTTGTAAAGATAAGATACATTTTGTAAAGCGCTTGAATGCCGGAGCGTCTTGGCACTGAGAGTGTGAAGAAGGGACTGTACCATTGACAACGGTGACTTCGTTCATGGGGAACGACCAGGATTTTAGCAGTTTTCTAAAAAGCAGCCTGTTGGATTGCAGTCTCATCGAGATAGGCAACTGATTCCACAGGCTAGCCAGACAATGTGACAGCCTCCTTCCTCCCCATCTTGCTCTACAAAGTTTGGGAACATGAATGAGACCCACATTTGTGGATCTAAGATTTCTGGTGGGAGTGTACCATGAGAACAGATTCTGGATATCCATGATTCACCTCCATATAGTGCCTTGTGCACCAAGCAGAAGGCCTTAAATTCCATTCGTTGCTGGATAGGTAGCCAATATAGTGCTATTATGCCAGCGGATGTGGAATGGCATTTAGGAATGTTTACTAGCAATCGTGCCGCAGCGTTTTGTAATAATTGCAGTTTTGTCCTCTGTGCCTTGTCAATGCCCATAAAGAGTGCATTGCAGTAATCTATTTTTTAAGGAATAAGGGCTACTATCACCAACTTCTAAGTTCCTGAGGAATAAATGGGAAAATCTTCTGTAAGGTTTTCAGTGAGAAGAAACAGGTGGAGGTTAGACGATTGATCTGATCTGCGAAGTTAAGCTGGTCATCAAAGATTACTCCTAGGTTCTTGGCCTTAGCTGTTGGACGAGGACATTCACCGGCCTCAGTTGGCGACCAGATTTGATTCCACAGGGCTTGGACCTTGCCGAATTGACGACCTCCTTTTTATCATTGTTGATCTTAAGAAAATTTTGACTCATCCAGCTCATGATTTCTGTCAAGCAGGCATGAAAGCTAATGGCTGTTGTCTCTGGCTGTTTAGATACGGCAATTATCAGCTGCAAATCATCCGCATAAGAGGCCAGAATAAAGCCATGCTTTTTGATGAGTCCGGATAGTGGAGTAACATAGATAATAAATAAAGTCAGAGATAAGGTTGATCCCTGCGGCACTCCGCATGGAAGATGCAGTGTGTAAGTATATGTTTTTCTCCCTACCAGCTAGAAAAGAAGAGAGAAGGGCCAGAGCCTTGTTCTCAATCACTATAACCTTCAGCCGCCACACTAACACTGTATGATTCACGGTGTTGAATGCTGCTGATAGGTCTAAGAGGATAAGGACAGCTCTGCCTCCCCCATCCACCTGTCTGCGGATCTCCTCCGTTGCCGTAATCAAGGCAGTCTCAGTAGAGTGGCATGACCGAAATCCAGGCTGACTTGTGTCCAGCAGATTATTGGAGTCTAGGTATTGGGTTTGCTCCCTGTTGACTGTTGAAGGATTTTGGCTGCTATTGGCAGGCATGAAATAGGTTGATACATGTTTGCTTCGGTAGGGTCCAGGGCAGTCTTTTTCACATTGATACACATTTTTTCCAGGCATAAGGATAAATCCCTATCTTTAACACTTTAGTTTAACAATCGGCTAAGATATAAACTAATCTTCCCTGAGACCAGGTGTATAATGGCTGGTGGACAAGGATCATTAGGTGATTCTGATTTAATGGTAAGAAGGATATTGTTCACTTCCTCGTGAGTGAAGGACCGAAAACTGGTTAGTTGGCAATGAGATTCCTTCTCCTCCATTGGTGGCCTGTTACAGTAGTCCGTGACACAGGCTGTATTCAGTAGGTACTGTAGATCAATTGTATCTTTGTCTGGAAGAAATTAGCCAGTTTATTACAGAATGCTAGGTTGGGCTTAAACTGATTAGTCAGCTGTGGCTTAGATAGTAGCTGCATAGATCTAAATAGCTCCCTAGAGGAGTTGTTAGCCGCCTCAATTTTTACTGTGAAATATGCAGATTTTGCTTTTATAATGGCCTCCATCTATTCTTCTAAGGCTAAATTATAAGCTGTTTTGTGCTCCTTACTATAATCCAATCTCCACGGTGATTCGATTCTCCTACATTTGTTTTTTAAGACCTGGTCCATACCATTGCGAGGTTGCCTGAGATCTTCTAGTTCTAAAAGTTGTTTTCAGGAGCTACATGATTGACTGCTGTTTGGATCCATTTATCAAACTGGTAGACTGCGTCATTATTATCGGTGACCAATAGGGGAGGGCAGATGTTATGGGCCTGTTCTAATTCATTCACTTGTATTTTATTCCATGATCAAGTTTTTACCATGGATGGCTTATTAAACATGGCATGATTATTCTGGATCAACTTGATATTAAAATATTTAGCCTTAAGGTCTGTCCATGGGAGTGGGGAGATTTTGGTCAATGTTATCAGGGTTGTTAGTGAAAATGCAGTCAAGAGTATGGCCAGCAGTATGGATAGGTTCAGATACTATTTGAGTTAGCCAAAGGCTGCTAGGTTATCAAGTAGCCTGCTAGATATTATTAAGTTCCAGAGGGAAATTAAAATCATCCAAGATGGTAAGGAAATGGGATTCTAAGCAAGATTCAAGTACGGTCTGTAGAGCTTGAGTGAAGGCAGCTCTAGGACCCAGTGGTTGATACAGGAGTAAGCCATAGAAAGTAGAAATGTTATTAAATGTAAGCGTAAAACGCATTGCCTCCGCTGATAGCAGTGAGATTGCTTCAACTCACACATTTATGTGGGCACAATGGATTATAGCTATTCCCTCACCTTTGTTCCCTACCCTGTCTTGGTTAGTTACTTAGTAGCCTGCTGGGAGTGCAATATTCCAGTCAGGGTCAGAAGCCAGATTAGTTGAGGTCTCAGTCAGGAATATTATATCAGGATTAGAGAGCTGTAGCAGACATTCAAACTGGAATTTGTGTTTGACCAGTGAGCGAGTGTTGAGCAATAGACACTGAAGGGACTGATCTTAAGGTGCCCTAGCAGTTCTGCCAGGATGTCTAATACTACCGGTTGAAGTATCTGAGCCATTCGTAAGCGGGGCTGCAATCTCTCCCTCCCGCCTGCTGGCCCCTGGCATAGTGGCATCCGCAGTGACATGGTCGGTGCCTGGTGCCATATAGATTTCGAAAATCACAGCTAGAGCATTTGAAATCGCCATATGTTTCCCACTTATGACAGACAGCAGGAGTGCTGCACTCCCCTCTCCTGAATGTAAGTAGCTGACTTTTAGTAAAACTCTGGGACACAAAAGGTCCAGGTGTTCTGGAGCTGGGCGCACTCCGGGCACTGACGGGCTTGCCTTTGGCGCGCCAGCGGTGTGCCCGCCTGCTACGTGCGTCCGCTGCGCTGTCGTGCCAGCGCTGCGTTTATAGCAGGGATGATTAAAGCTAGAACGCTGACCCCTAGACACGGCGTGCCCTCTCTAAAAAATGGGCACTGCGGTTCGGCAAAAGGATTAAAACAGTTATATTTTTAAAACAATGTAGATTTTACAGTCTCCTAAGATCTGTTCTATTAAAGTGCAATGTGCTAATTATGTCACGAAACAGACGGGCACTATGGTCAGACACACAGCACCTCGTCATACGTGCTGGGCAGTCGCGGCAGTGCGGTATTTATAGCAGGGATGATTAAAGCTAGAACGCTGACCCCTAGACATGGAGGGACTGCTCTAACCCGCGGTCACCGCTGGTCAGCAAAAGGATTAAAACTGTTATATTTTAAAAACAATGTAGATTCTACAGTCTCCTAAGATCTGTTCTATTAAAGTGCAATGTGCTAATTATGTCACAAAACAGAGGCGCACTATGGTCAGATGCACAGCACCTCGTCATAGATGCTGCGCGGTCGCGCCAGCGCATTTTTTATAGCAGCGATAATTAAAGCTAGAATGCTGACCCCTAGACACGGCGGGCCCGCTCTAACCGATGGGCACTGTAGGTCAGCAAAAGGATTAAAACAGTGATATTTTAAACACAATCTCTTGTCCTACTACTACTTTCACTCTTTTGAATATGTTAAGTTTCATGGTCAACGTCGTGACCAAGGTGCTTGTATGCACAAAAACGCTTTGGCGTATTGTCTTTGCCTGCAATAGCAGAATAAAAGCTTTTGCCTTGCACAGTAGTGCTGTGGATTCCATGGTTAAGAGGAGATGCCTTAAAAACTTTATTGATACAGCGCCTGGCGAAAACCCTGTTACTGCGCACCACTGATGGTTTGGCAGCTAGGGAGCAACTCGCCGACAACAGAGGGATGTATATGTAGCAAGGCGGCTTGATCATCGAAACGTGTCAAGGTATCTTTGGAAAATAAATGTGGTGTTGGATTTCCACTGTGTCAGCGCTTGTTTGTATCACAGTAAATAGGACTAGAAGTTATATACATATATATATTCAATCACCAAGATTCCTTCATAAAAAAGGAAAACACCGCACTCCAACAAAGCTGTTATTCAAGGATATTTATTTGTGCATCTATTCACCACTGACCACCACCAACGCGTTTCAACCTACAATAGTTCTTGCTCACGGTATGTGAGTCCATCTTTACTTTCTTATTTATAAGTTCTCCCATCCATGCCTTTTAGGAGGCATTATGGGATATGTAATCTATGTGCAAAATTACCATTTCGAGGCATTTAGCTGATTACTTCATCAGGTCTCTTTTATGTACATGTTCTTTATTCTTACCAAAGTGATTCTTTTTTATTTTAATGGACTTTCTGAGAGTATTTAACTTATATTCTTTTTCTTCTTTTTCCAATCTTTATTGGCAATCCATGAACATTGATATTTTTTACTTATGCATCCGTGTCTCAATGATTTCAATATTCCAACATATTTTTGCTTAGTGCACTGCATATCTTCTTTTATTTATTATGGTATTCACGAGTTCTTTAAGAGCTCAGTGCTCATACTTTTATGAATGCCACTTCCTTAGCCATTTTTGAATCACAGTTGTTCAACTTTTTCATGTTACTGATTCTTCTTTTTTTCTCAACCATCCTTCTGGTACTTTACAAATGACTGTATAGTTCTTCGTCCCCATTCATCCCATGGGGGATCTTAGTCCTGAACCTTATCATCATGCGTGATTCTAATCTTCGCAATTTCAGTGTTCTGTTTCCTCCTCACTCATTTTTAGGTACTGTTGTCAAGCCAAAGTATTTGATTTCTTTTCTTTCTTGCTCTTCATGAGTCTTCAATGTTTGACAATGGCATAGTTAGTATCCTCATTCTGAATTGCTCGTAGATGTTCCAGTATTCTCTTTTTCAAGGGGCAAACAGTACTACCTATGTACCAAAGCCCGCAGTAGCATACAATCACATAAACCACATACACTGACTCACAGGTAATTCTCTCTGTAATTCTGAATGGTTTACCAATAAAGTCTTTCACCTCTTTCATATGTATTCCATACTTGCATGCTTTGAATTTATTGCAATGCACAAATCCAGTTTGTTGATTCTGTAGCCAGTTAATTTTCTCCGTTTTGGTTGATGTCATATGGCTATTTACTAATTTATCTCTTAAGGAGGGTGCCTTCTGGAAGAGATACTGGGTCTCTCACCTATTTTCTGTCCAATATCTGGATCTTTTCTCAAGACGTTCCAGTGTTTTCTTAAGATGTTAATTATTCCATAATTTTCTTTGCTGTAGCTAAGCACCATTCGAATTATGACATTTTCCCATCTTTTCTCCTTTCTCTCCAAAGTTTTAGCTCTTTCGATCGATCTTGCTCTCTCTCCTCTCCCTATTTTATATCCTTCAACACATAACCCCTTTCCTTGAATCTCTCTTCCGTTTCCAAGAAGGTTTTATGCATTTGATCTTCCTCTGAACAATTGCTTCTCATACGGAGAAACTCCCCGTATGGGATGCTTTTCTTCAATTGTGGCGGATGGAAACTGGTCCCATGCAAGATGCTGTTAGTCGAGGTGGGTTTCCTATAGACTTTAGTTTTCAGTTCATCTTTTTCAATGTATACAGTTACATCCAAAAATTGGATTTCTTTATTGCTGATATTGTATGTAAATTATAAGCCAATCTCATTGTTGTTCAAAACGTTCATATAGTCGACAAATTACCTCCGGCTGCCACTCCAGATGATGAATAGGTTGTCGATAAAACACAGCCATAGTTCCGTTTTTGTTGTATATTCTTCATTTTCGTCTCTCCAAGCTACCAGTTTTTCCCACCAACCCATGGTGAGGTTGATTTCAATATTCCAACATATTTTTGCTTAGTGCACTGATTCTTCTTTTTTGAACAACTGTGATTCAAAAATGGCTAAGGAAGTGGCATTCATAAAAGTATGAGCACTGAGCTCTTAAAGAACTCGAGAATATCATAATAAATAAAAGGACATATGCAGTACACTAAGCAAAAATATGTTGGAATATTGAAATCATTGAGACACGGATGCATCAGTAAAAAATGTCAATGTTCATGGATTGCCAATAAAGAATGAAAAAAGAAGAAAAAGAATATAAGTGAAATACTCTCAGAAAGGCCATTAAAATAAAAAGGAATCACTTTGGAAAGAATAAAGAGAACTGATGAAGTAATCAGCTAAATGCCTCAAAATGGTAATTTTGTACATAGACTACATATCCCATAATGCCTCCTAAAAGGCATGGATGGGAGAACTTACAAATAAGAAAGTAAAGATGCACTCACATACCGTGAGCAAGACCTATTGTAGGTTGAAACACGTTGGTGGTGGTCAGTGGTGAATAGATGCACGAATAAATATCCTTGAATAACAGCTTTGTTGGAGTGCGGTGTTTTCCTTTTTTATGAAGGAATCTTGGTGATTGAATCTATGCAAGGACTGGCCCGTCCTAGACACCGGCACCCGCTACGAAAAGTGCGCTCTCCTTGGGGTCATTTGTTGAAGAATATATATATATGTATTCAGGGGCAGAACGTTGGGGACTTGAGTGAGGTCCGAATTTTAGCTTTGGAGTTTGGCCACAACATTTAACTTCCTCCCTTACCTGGCAATTCAGCGTCCACTGCAGGACATTATTACAGCCCCGCAACCGGTGTTACTGGAGAGATGGATTCTGGGAGCTGCAGTTCATATCATCAGACTGCAGCTGCAACCTATTTAGCGGAGCTAGCTGACCTCACGGCATTGAGAGGGCCTTAATATTTTAAAGGAGGAAGTTGGACTCACCTCGTTACTGCCACGGCATCTGAGGAAGGCTCATGGGAGCCAAAATGCATTATGCCACACAAACAGCTAAATAAAGAACCCCCGCCAAGTTCCCCGCTGTGTCCTCTTGCTTCTTTGACGGAGAGGTGGTTTTTGGATATTTCATGCGCTTGCCAGTGCGCGTTCAGAGGACCCGTTCTCCAAGTGTCCTGCAGCATACTGGTGATGTGGCATGTTGTTTTTCTGAGGTATCGGACCCTGCAGGACTGCCTCCGGATCAAGCCTGGCAAGTGGCCACTGTGCAATACAGCCTGTGACTGCATGGGGAAAAGGGATCATGGCATCACCGATTCAAGGCCCAGCTTGACCGTGTATTCAAGGGCAGAACGTTGGGGACTTGAGTGAGGCCTGGATTTTAGGGGTTTGGCCACAACATTAAACTTCCTCCCTTACCTGGCAATTCAGCGTCCACTGCAGGACATTATTACAGCCCCGCACCCGGTGTTACTGGAGAGGTGGATTCTGGGAGCTGCAGTTTGTATCAACAGACTGCAGCTGCAATCAATTTAGCGGAGCTAGCTGACCTCACGGCATTGGGAGGGCCTTAATATTTTAAAGGAGGAAGTTGGACTCACCTCGTTACAGCGACGGCATCTGAGGAAGGCTCATGGGAGCCGAAATGCATTATGCCACACAAGCTGCTAAATAAAGAACCCCCGCCAAGTTCCCCGCTGTGTCCTCTTGCTTCTTTGACGGAGAGGTGGTTTTTGTATATATATATATAAACGTAACTCATCACTAAAACCAGGCAGCCGCCGAAGTTCTTTGCACAAATGACGAAAGCAGACTCAAATTCTGTGCTGATTCAAAGTGGTTTTATTTTTCCAGCCAGCCAGCCGCCATTACGCGTTTCGCTTCCAATTAAGCTTGATCACATGGCAAATTGCGGTAGGCAGTGACCAGTATTTAAAGTGACAGTGCAAAGGTAATACAGAGTGTCAACCGGACAACATAGAAAAAATACTACTGTTCAAATGGCTGTGCAAAATTACATATTCGATACAAATACCACATTTGAATAATTTTAAGATGAATAAGTATGGTAAAATCATATAAAATTCATAGTATTATATTACACAATAATTATAATTTACTTTGAAAAAATCTCATTAGCGATTTTCCAAAAGATTTCTCCTCATACATTTTTACGGCTGAAGCAATAAATTCATTATTAATACAAAATTTGATACTTTGTAGCAGAGGAAATAATTATCGATCTCTCCATTCAACCCTATAGCCTTTTGTATCAATAGTTGATATTGCCCAACGTGGGCATTGATCCATTTAGTTGTCCAACTCTGACCACAAATCACATAAATGTTCTACTGGTTCATAAGAGTCAAATTCAGTGTAAGTAACTAGAAAAGTGCTCGTGCTAGTGTAAAGAAAAGATTTAAATACCCGGAACCATCCCGGTTTGACCCCCCACCATTTAAAAACTCAATTATTCGAGGCGCGAAGTTTATCATTAGCAAATTAATTCAGCAAAACATTACTATACAGTACAGGCGATTCTTAACACAACATATTTTTAGAAAATAGCAATAACGTGACCCAAAACTGACATACTTGGGGCCTATATGTGGGGCCTAGTTATTGTAGACAGGTATGCAGGTCTTCAGTGGCATTTAAACCATTCGGTTGTTTACTGTCCAACTCCAGAACATATCTAGTCTCGAGAAGTCGAAGCCTCGCTTCTCTGTCGCCTCCTCTTTTCAGAGACCATACTGAATCAATGACATAATACTGGAGCTCAGATGGATTTGACTCATGTGATGCCTCAAAATGCCTGGCTACCGGATAGGCCTGATCTTTACCTATGATACCCCTTATGTGCTGGAGTATTCCTTTATTATTTTAATGCCTGAGGAATACTGAGCTATAATAAATTATCGACATTCTTATAGCTTTCCAGCGTGACCCATATCGTCAAATTACCAGTCTATGCTGAGAGTGAAATTGACACATAACCATCAAAGTTGAATCTGGAGTACACTGCAGGTACCAGATTGTCTATAAGTAATAGATATATGATGCAACTTTCTCCTTGAAAGAAAAAAGTGGGGTTGGAGTATACAGTTTAGATAACATCAAGATACCTTGACAAAAAAAAGGGAATGAGAATGTGAAGGGGGTATAACTTTGTTGAATAAGCAAAAGAGAGTAAGCCAACTGTATTGTTATGAGTATAATAGATGACATAGTACTAAATTCCTGTTATTTGACTTTTAGATTCTGTGAGAAATTTTATGTTTGTCCTGATGAAGGTGCAAAGATTGAAAGCCACCGAAACGCCGCGTCGACTTGTTTTGCTTATTGCATTTGTTTGTTTTAATTTATAATTGCAATCATTTTATGTATAGGTTGTCTTAGTTGTTTTTAAATTTTTAAGATTGTAACCCATCTGGGAGGTCCAAATAAATTTTGAATTAACTTTTATCTCTTTGTTGATACTTATCATTCCATTACATTGTATTGTTTAAATGCTCACTTCGTTTGGCTCTCTGCTGCGTTTGCCCTGCATTGTACCCTCCGTAAGAAACCCTTTTTATGATTTTGTTTACAGCAATCTTTAGCTGCTCCTAAAGAGAGGGACTCCCTTTTGTTAAAAGTATTCCTTTATGGGCCGGCAATTTGGTACTTCCCACGTACCTCAGCCCACACGGACACTCCAGCACATATAGCGCGAAATCTGTTTTGCATGTTAACCATTTTGTAATCTCTCGCGGACGTTGTACAAATGGGCTAATGTATTTACTCTTGTTACAACCATACCGGCAAGCCTTTCCTCAGAGCCCCCCAAGTGTTTGACATCTGTGGTTCCAATGTATTTTTAACCAAAGATTTAGCCATTGAAGTACATCTCCTAAATGTAAGCATAGGCTTGTTCGAAACTCTCTGACCTATCACTTGATCCCCTCTAATGAGGTTCCAATTTCGATATAAGATCTTTCTAATGTCAGAGTGTTGCCTGCTATACGTCACAATCATGCGTGGTTGTATTTTGTCATCTTGTGAGGCAATAGCTGCAACCCGTGATTTAGGAATTAAAGCCTCGTCACGGGACATCTGTTGAGTCCTTCTTAGTGCCGACTCAACAACGTTCTTAGAATAACCCCTTTCTAGGAATCTTTGTTTGCTTGCCTCTTGCCCAACCACACATTCCTGCTCAACGCTACATAAGCGTTTGATCCGCAGCATTTCCCCATAGGGGATACTGCGGATCAAATGACGGGGATGGTCACTTGTGGCGTGTAGAATGGTGTTGCCAGCTGTTGGCTTTCTGTAGAGCTTAGTCGCTAAGATGTTGTTATGTACATAAATCTGCATATCCAGAAAGCAGATGGAAGTCACATGAATGTGAGATGTAAATCTAAGGTTCAAGGCATTGGTATTCAACTTATTGAAAAATTCACTAGCAGCTTTCTCCGTTATCCGCCAAACAAAAAACAAATCATCAATGTAGCGGAGATACACAACAATGTTTTGTGCCATGATGTCCCGGAGTTGCCCCAACAGGACCTGTTCCTCCCACAGTCCCATGTGTTAACATGCATAACTGGGGGAGAAACAGGCCCCCATCGCGACCCCCCTGGTTTGTTGATGAATCTGATTGTTGAAAACAAAATAATTTTGCTCCTAACACATTTTTATCATAGAAAGCAGCATTCTATTGTGAACTGCACAGTGCATCGGGCGTTTGTTCAAAAAATATTCCACCGCCTTCAAACTATCAAGATGACCAATAGAGGTATGAAGGGAGGACACATCTAGAGTCATATATATATATATATTTTTTTACTGAAAAAACCAAAGGTTTCAGGAACGTTATAGTTAGAAATTACCATTTAAAAAACCTTAGAAATTCACAGAAAAAGACATAAGTTTCAGGGATTTTATAGTTAGTTGGGCATTTCACTCGTTCAAAACCAGAGAAATTTGAAAGTTATAGTTAGTACTCACGCCCCTGCAATGCACTGCTGATGATGTCACATATTACATCACTCATGACATGGTCAGTGGCATCACTGATGACTTCACTGATGACATCTCAAATGACATCAATGATGACATCACTCATGACATCATCCAGTGAATGTGTGTTTCTGTAAAGTTTAAATATATTTTATATATGTTAATGCCAAGGTGTATTGAAGAATGCCTTGGTGTATAGGTGTGTGGGTGGAGGATTTAATAAGTGTGTGACTGACTGTATGAGTTACATGTGTCTTACTGAATGCATGGGTTAGTGACTAAACTGTGAATGTCTGTATCAGTCTCCCAGTCGTTGTGTACACTGCTGCATGTGTTGATGATTAGGAACATGACTTTCTTTATGGGTTACTTATTGGTTGCATGAGTATCTGTATGGGTGCCTCAGTGTTTGTGTGTGGGTGGGTGGGCGGTGTGTGACTTTCTGTATACATGTATGAGTGTATACTTTACTGGGTGTATGGGTTCAATAGTGCATGTGGAAATAGCTGTATAGGTGAGTGAGTGTGTGTATCAGTGTGTTGGTGAGTGAATGTATGTCTCACTGGTATATGTATGAGTAACTACATATGTGAAAGGCAATATATGTGAGTGTTGGAGTATATAAATGACTATATGTGAGAGTGAGTAATTGTGAGAGTGGCTGTATAAATGAGCCTGTGCTTGTGTCAGTGATTGTATAAGAGAGTAATTATATGTTAGTATCTGTATGAATAGGTTAGGTAGTGAATGTATAACTGTATAGGTGGGTAAATGGCAGTGTTATTGATTCTTTACATGACTAGCTAGGTGTGTCAATAACTCTATGAATGAGTGACGATGTACGAGTGTTTGTATAGGTGTATGAGTTCATATAATAGTGCTGTATTGATGAGTGACTGCATGTATGAGTAACTGTATGGTTGAATGAATGAATGTGTGTGTATAGCTAGGAATTAGTCAGTGGGTATATAGTAACTGCTATTGATTTGTCTATGGCTTCGAAAATGGTAGTCTGTATTTTAGAGTGGGTGTATCAAAGGTTATATTAGGGTGTGAGGAGGTGCATCAGATTATCACGTGGATGGTGACATCAGTGATGTCATCAGTGATGTCATCAGTGATGTCACTGACCATGTCATGAGTGATGTAATATGTGATGTCATCAGAAGTGCTTTGCAGTGGCGCGAGTTATAGTTAGCTCTACTAACTATAACGTTCAAATTTCTCTGGTTTTGTACAAGTGAAATGTCCAACTAACTATAACATCCCTGAAACCTATGGTTTTTTCAGTTAATTTCAAAGGTTTTTTAAATGCTAATTCCTAATTATAATGTTCATTAAACCTATAGTTTTTTCAGTGATTTTAAATTATCATTCCATTCTGAACCTGGTGAAAACAGCCGATATCGCCATTTCTCCAGCAATAGCTTCCGCAAAACAATATCGCCACAAATGAGAGCAACAACTAACGCTAATAATATGCAGAGTAGGTGTTTCTGTGCAAAAATAACATGAAAACACCACTTCCTGATATTTTCAACGAGCAGCCAAATCTGCTGTGCGATCCAAAAACTGGTGATAAGCTGCGTTAGCAGTAGGAATGTAACATCTGCCTTTTACTGGTGTAAAGTAGGACGACTACCTACAGTATGAAAGGGAGCCCAGCCCAGAATCACATCTGAAGACCAACAGGATGTCAGGCAGTTTATAGTTGACCTTTTCACCGAAGCCTTCCCAGAAGTCACTCAATGGGACTGGAATCTGGAAATACAAAGAGCACATAGGTTTCCATTTCAGAAAAAGCAGTCCTCAGCTAGTGCCAACAATCCCTATCCTCGGGCCATCCTTGTGTGTTTCAACAATTTTCTTGCTCGTGAAAGAATATTTGATCTAGCTAGGCCTAATAAGAAGCGGGTTGCCAAGAATTGTCAATTTTTTGTTCGTCCTGATTTTTGTTCAGAAACAGTTGATCGTCGCTGGCATCTCCGGCAATTGATATCGGTATTCCAGGCTAAGGGTGCCCAGGCATTTTTGCTCTTTCCTGCAAAGTTAAAAGTCATTTTCAAGGGCCAAATGAAGTACTTTCTTTCTGAGATATCAGCTAAGGAGTTCTTGGGCTCAATCTAGCTTAAAGATTTTTTTTTTATTTCTCTTATATACCAGGGATAGCAATATGTTTGTTTGTAATTATTATTGATCTGAGATGACCTGATTGGTATATATCATATTTTAACTATGTTTATTAGTTGATGGTAGGATCATCTCTATTTGCATAGACAGGGGGGGACCGTGGACACAGTAGAGTGTGGGTACGCCAATTTAACCATCATAAGGACCAAGGTCCTGTTGCTCTGCATGGGGGGTGTAGGGGTTGGGGGTGTGGGGGATGGGTGGGAGGGCCTAGCTGGGGTGGTTGGGGTGGGTGGGGGGGTGGTGTTCTGGTGGTGGGTGGTGGCTAAGAGACAGGTGGTTTTTGCAGAAATTGTTTTGATTTTTCATAAGTTGTTGTTTAATATAGTGTTAACTGCTATATTATCTGAAGTTATCCGTAGAGAATTAAATTCTCTTTAATTGGTCAAATGTTGTTTCAGGGCCGTATGATCTCTGCTAATTCTAATAGGGGGGGGATAGGCTTACTTGTGCAACTTGGAATATCTGCGGATTGAATGACCCCGAAAAGCGCAGGATTTTCCACAAAATGCTTCAGGTTATGCAGGTAGATTTAATCTGCCTGCAGGAAACTCACATCCCTTGGAGTAGTCGAGGTCTTCTCAGATTTTCTGGGTACGATTTAGTTGCCTGTACTTGCCAAACGTCTACAATTAGGGGTGTTGCTATCCTGTTAAAGACTGGGGTTGGCCGGGCTAAGAGAGTAAAAGAAGACAACCACGGAAGATGGGTAGTTCTGGAGTTAATTGTGAACAACCGTCCGCTGTCTATATGTTTGATCTATGCTCCTAACCTAGATGATCCTCAGGTGTTTAGGAACTTACATTTGGAATTAGCTGCTTGGCCCCATCCAATGCTGTTTTGTGGTGACTTTAATATTAATATTCCCAGTTCAATTAATATATTGACTCAAATTGGTTATGTAGGGCGGAAGCCCCAAGTATATAAGGATCTTCAAACTCTTTTAGTTGAACATGGCCTGATAGACCTTTGGCATTATCATTATCAAAATAAAGATGGCTATACTTTCTATTCCATTCCGCATAACAAAATGGTTCGTATTGATTATGTTTTTATGTCTGATCAAGGGGCTGGTTCTGTCAGGATAGAAGTTGTTCCTAGGACCATATCTGATCACAATCCTGTAATAGTCAATTTTCCATGGGATCATCCTATTAGACAGATTAGACCATGGACTTTTGACAGGAAATTGCTTCTAGACAAACAGTATCAGGAGCTGCTTGCGGCTTGGATTCCAGAATTTTTTAGAATTAACAGTGGTACCGCCACTGTCTGTACTGTCTGGGATACATTTAAAGCCGCTTTGCGGGGAGAAACTAAGAGATTTGCTTCTTATCGCTGGAAACAAGAGCAGCAGGCAACTAAATATAGAATAGAAATACTTCAACAACCAGAACTCAATCTAAGCACTAATATCCGTATGGGCCAAGACATGGCAACTAGCCAGAAATTGGTCGCATTAGAAAAGTCTAACCTATTAGAACCTTTGTATAAAGATATTGCAGCCAAATATATGCAATTTCGAACTTCAATGTATGAGTTCGGGGAAAATTCAGGCAAGGTTTTAGCAAAGAGGCTTCAGCAAAGGGCCATGTCCAGTCGTATTGTCCAAGTTATGGACCAGTTTGGCACCATTCAAGAAACTCCCAGCGGTGTTTTGAATGCTTTTGTTCATTTTTATTCGAGCCTATACACTGAGGATCCTATTACTATTGTACAACAACACATTATTATGGATCAATTTTTCCATTCTTTGGATACTGCGAAGGTTACAGCTGAGCAAAATGAATCCTTGTCTGCACCTATTAGCTGGGAGGAAGTAGAAACCGCTATAAACTCTCTTTCTAATGGTAAAGCAGCTGGCCCTGATCTCATTCATCTGGAATTTTATAAGACTTTTCTACCTTTATTTAAGCAAGAAATGTTAGATCTTTTCAGGTTGGCCCAGGCTGGGAATGTCCCCGATTCGTGGCGACGGTCGATAAGTGTTCTTTTTAAGAAAAAATGCAAGCATGAGCTGAATCCTGCATCATATCGGCCGATAGCACTTATTAATACCGACAGCAACATTTATTCAAGGATATTAGCTGTTAGATTAGCTCAAACTATTGTTCCTCTGGTCTCGCTCCGTCAACACGGGTTCATTCCCGGAAGGGACACAACCGGTCACATATGGCGCGTTATTGCTCTGTTAGACTGGGCCAAGACCACAAGCTCTCCTCTTGGGGTGATCCTGTTGGACGCCGAAAAGGCGTTCGACAGGGTCTCCTGGGGGTACCTGTGGGATGTTTTGCGCTGGAAGGGATTCACTTTGAATTTTATTCAGGCTCTCCAGGCTCTATACCTAGCTCCATCTGCTGCCATTCGTATTTCAGGGAACGATTCTGATTATTTTTCCATCAGCAGGGGGACCAGACAAGGTTGTCCCTGTTCCCCCCTTCTCTTTGCTTTGTTTATTGACCCTTTCCTTAGTTTGATTGAAAAGTCCCAGGCCATATCTCCTGTTAGAGTTCAGGGAAGTGAGTATAAGGTACTGGCATATGCCGATGATATTGTTGTACTAACTGATAGTATTGCTGGATCGTTCCCTGCATTAGAGGCTCTTGCAGGCCGATTCGGTGCAATCTCGGGCTATAAGTTAAACGTCGCAAAGACGCAAATCATTCAATCTACGGCTATCCCACCCTCACAGGTTCCTATAGTTTCAGAGGCAACATATCTAGGCGTTAAAATTTCGGCTGATGTCGACCATATCTCTGATCAGAACTATTCTCCTATAATTGATCTACTTCATAACAAGTTAGAGAGACTGGACCATCTACATCTTTCGTTATTTGGTCGCTGCAATATCTTAAAGATGCTTGTCTCACCGAAATTTTTATACCTTTTCAGATCCATTCCACTTCTAATTTCTAAGCCAACATTAATAAGAGCGGAAAGGATCTGTCAGCGATTTCTATGGGGCTACCGTAAACCAAGAAGGGCAGCTTAGTGGACCTGTCTACCGCAGGATCGTGGTGGCTGGACAGTCCCGAGCTTGACATATTATTATTGGGCTGCTCTGATACAACACTTTGGCGTCCTTTTGTTGGGAGATTCAGTTGATATTCCTCTCCATATGTCACCATCAATATATGCAATATCGCTTGGCAATGCTACTAAAGGAGTCTTAACCCGCATTTTCGAACCAAGCTATTTTAAAAAGACAAAATTTAAGGTCTGTTGGGCCCTATTTTCGGTCTGGCAGAAAGTTCGGCGTCATTTCCATTTGTCAAAACTTAATTACTATACCCCGTTTGATTCTTCAGGATTATTATCCTTAATATTTCAAGAGGGGGTTATTATCAGATGGAGCTCTGCAGGCCTGAAGGAAATTGGGGATCTGGCCCATCTTGGTCAGACGGCCTCATTCCCTTTTTTGAAGGAGAAATTTCATTTGCAATCCAATCACTTTTGTAAATATTTGCAATTAATACGAAGGAATGCTAAATTAGGGGGTCTTTATCAGTCCCTTCTATCTCAACTTCCAGATGATTTAGGGGATCAGAATAACAAGTGGGCGGGTAAATTTGGAGTGCCATTTATGGACCTAAACATCCCGCTGTAATTAGCTAGATCTGTGTTGGTTTCAGGTACGCTCCGTACTCAAAGTTATATGTCAATGTTTAATCTCTATTATACTCCTGCCAAACTCGTCAGCTGGGGAGCTATTAGAGGGGGTAAAGGATCTTTCTGTCCAAGATGTAAATTTTTCTCTGCCAATTCTGTTCATATGCTTTTTGCATGTCCTAAGCTATCTTCTTTTATTAACCAAACTGAAGCTTTTATTAACCAGTTAATTGAAACCCCGGTTAAAATCTAATAACTGGCTACGAATATTCAATGGCTTTTGAAAGAACTAGGCACACTCAAGCTTTCTTGTTTATTGCAATGGCCATGTTCAGACTTTGTATCACATCACAATGGATCAATGTTGAACCCCCGACTTTCTGTCATTGGAAGGCAAGGATGCTTGCATGGTTTAAATTGGAGACATCTGTTCAGGCGCTTAGAGGGAGGAAAAGCCGTCTGATCGCTGCCAAGAACTGGGCACCATTTGAGAACTGGTTGGCCAATAAAAAAAAAAAAAAGAATTTATGTTACTGTATTGTATGAATTTCCACATATAACTTATGTAAAACTTATGTTTGTATGTATAAATCTGTCTCCTACCACCATGGGTTTCTTAAAGGAAAAAATAAAAATAAAGTTAAAAAAAAAAAATGAACACCAACACATGTCATAGAACTACTGCTCATGCACCTCTGACCCCCAAGAAGGCCTCTAAACCCACTGCCACAGCCCTCAGGACTTCCCCTCGGACCCCCCCACCTTATTACCACTGAGGCAGCGCAGAACAGGACAGCGGACCTTCGAAAAACGGCATGGCCCCTCAGCCACACAATAGCTGAATGTTGCGAGATGTGGCAACCTAACATGTGTGAAGGACGCAAGTCACCCACCAATAATAATGCACACAATACCAAGTGTAGCAGTGATGTGCTGGACACACCTCATTATGCAGAGCACAAACCTCTCCATGTGTACATATACGGCTGGTTCTTGTAGTGTTGTGGACAGTGGACACAACCATGTTACCTCAGGCAGTGGGGAAGATCTTGGTCATGTACCTGTGTCGTCGTCCCCTGTAAGTGGAAGCGCGGTGGGCTGGTCCAACGTACGCCACTCCAGCGTAGAAGTGTGAATAAATAGGCCGGGGCTCTGGGCGTGGTTCACTCGTGTGAAGGCCAACGCATCTGCCAGACTGGCAACCCTCACCCTGCCACGTGGCTACCACCATGATGGCGGGCCTCCTAGACACAGGCCCCTGAGAACACAGCGACACAGCACTGCAGAGTTATATCTGTACAGACTTCTTCCTTCAATCTACACTGCGGACAGCAGGGCTCACAATTCAGATGGAGTCACAATTGCAGATGATGCAGTCCAGTAGGCAAGACACATTGCTCCCAGTGCGGCCCGTCCGGACCACGCATCATCGCAGGGTGCATACACGCTGAGCGCCAGAGGTAGCATTAACTCAGTGCACCACAAGTCAACACCACATGGCATTATTAAGGCAGAATTATTTTGACAAAAGACATTCCTACCAGTGCGGCCGCCCAGACCACGCATCATCGCAGGGTGCGCACACGCTTAGTGCTTAAGGTGCCACTAACTCAATGCACCATAAGTCATCGCCACGTACCCTTATTAAGGCAGAATTCATTAGACAAAAGACATTGCTACCAGTGTGGCCTGCCCGGACCACGCATCATTACAGGCTCTGCACATGCTGAATGCTTCTGATGCCACTAACTGTGCAGCTCAACTCAATGACACGTGGCTGTGGGCCCTTGCTTACCGCTTCCTCCTGCCTACACTGCGGTCATCAGGTCTCACAATTAAAATTGAGTCTTGATTCATTAATTGCAGAGTCCAGTAGGCAACTAAGTATAACGTCCATCAAACCTACATAATATCCTTTTAGTATCCTTGCTTCAAGAACTTGTTTTATATCAGTTAGAGCTTTACTACAATGACCAAATTCATCTTGCAAGTCCAAAGGAACATGGAATGACAGTCTACACTACGGACAGCAGAGCTCACAATTTGAATTCAGTCTTGATGTATTACTTGCAGACAGAATTGTACTCTATGCTCAAGTCAACGTCACATGGCTGTGGGCCCTTCCTGAACGCTGCCTCCGGCCTACAATGTGCTCAGCAGGGCTCACAATTCAAATTCTGTCTTCATATATTAATTTCAGAGTCCAGTAGGCAACTAACTATAACTTCCCTGAAACCTTCATATTTCGCCAGGGTATTCCATTAATGTTTAATCTTTTGTTCCATACACCTACACTGGGTCCCGGGGGTGGGCACCCCGGGTCACTGCAGGAGCTGGCCCAGGGGGTGGCGGTCCCCAGGACCATCACTGGCTTCAGGAGTGGAGCATTGCTGCCCCCTCCCAACATGAGTGAAGCCCCGGGGACGTGGTGGTCCCCAGGTCTGCGGGGGCCCCCGCTATTATTTTTTAAGAAATGCCCCGGGACCTAACCCATCCAGGAGCCTCATTAAAATAAAACATGGGAAACCATGCTTCATTGTTTTTAAACAATTTCACCTGAATGTGCGACCCCAGCGCATATTGCACCAAAATTTATTTTTTAAATAACCTTTTTTTGGCCCAGGGGGTCCTTCTTGGACTCACTGAGCAGGCCTAGGGTGTCAGGGTGTTTCTACCCTGCCCCCTTCTCTTGTTTCATATCTTTGTTTCTCTGTTTTTTGGTGACTCGCTTCTACAGAGTCCCAAGATGGCTGCCAACACTTCCTGGTTTGGAGTGTTGGCAGACAATCCCAGTGAAGCTCGTGCTCGGGGTTAAGCTCCGCCCAGATATCGAAAATTTTTATTTTTTTAATTTCTCAGCAACTAGTGAACGGATTTACACCATTAAAAAAAAAAGCGCTTTCTGATCCAAGCACTACCTTTTTGCCAAATTTGGGGTAATTCCATTCAGTAGTTTTGGCTGTAGCCTTGCCCAAAGTTTCCTATGGGAAATTGATTTTTTGACTCTTTTTTCTTGAATATCTCAAAAACTACTGAACGGTTTTACACCATTTAAAATATAGGTTACTTTCTGAACCAATATCTACCGTTTTGCCAAATTTGGGGTAATTCAGTTCAGCAGCGTGGGCTGTAGCCCGTATCAAAATTTCCTATGGAAATTAACATGGGCAAAATGCGTTTGGGACCCCCCTTTTTTCTCAGCCCCCGCTTGATGAATCACCCTCAAACTTTCAGGATAGAAGCTGACCTGGATAGATGTTTTTGGGGGAAACTACTGACGGAATTACTCCAAATTGTCTTTAAAAAAGGATTCCCTTTGAGCACAGACTCTTATCACATTAGGCCCTTTGTTTCATTGGACCTTGTCCAAACAGGCCACAACATATGTTAGAACATACAAATAAAGCAAACTAGATAAAACTGAGGTTAAAAAATTGTAACAATTATTTTATTTAAATATATATAAACAATACAAATAATTCATACATTAAAAATCAATTATCACACAATATATTACTGCATTACACAATAAATCACTATATCTTATATCACATAAAATACAGAAAAAGAATACATCCACAATACAGAGAAAACACAAAATCAGACAGTTGCCTTTGTCATCAAATTGACATATCCTTTTGCATATGAAGACGCAATCTGGCCACACTCTAATTTATGCGGTCCCACAACAGCATACCAACAGGATTATGTCATCACAGATTGCGTTGACGCGTTTCGATGGTTTTATTCCTTTATTCCATCTTTATCAAGACTTAAATTCAGTTTTCTCAAATTACCCTCACCCTTATTCCAATTATTCCTTAACTTAATTGGGGCTAGGATCTTGATATAACTGAGGAGTATAGAAATCTCTCCTTCAGGTGTCCAGATTCATGGGTCTAATAATCTACCAGCCATTCACTAAGTTTTTGTTTTCCTTTCCTGTGTAGAGTACCTTATCCCTTGTGGCTACTTAAGTTTCTCTGTTCAAACAGGAATTACTCCGAATTCAGCAGAAAAGTTATCAGAAAGTGACCTTATTAAAAATGGTGTAAATCCATTCAGTAGTTGCTGAGAAATTAGAAAAATAAATGTTTCAATATCTGAGCAGAGCCTAAGTGGCGTGTGCGAGCTTCACTGTGATTGGCTGCTAGCACTCCAAACCAGAAAGTGTTGGCAGCCATCTTGTGGCTCAGTAGAAGCGAGTCACTAGAAAACGGAGGAACAAAGGTATTAAACAAGAGAAGGGGCGGGGTAGAAAAACCCTGACCCACTAGGTCTGCTCAGGGGGTCCCAGAAAAAGAAAATCCGCAAAAATTTGCGCTGGGGTCGCGGGTTCTCACATTTTATTTTAATGAGGCCCTTGGGTGGGCAAGGTTCCTGGGTTATTTCTTAAAAAATAATAGCAAGGGTTTGGAGCGGTTGGGGGGATCCGCTAAGGTCCACGCAGCCCCGGAGCTTCACTCATGTTGGGAGGGGGGTTGCGCAACCCCCCTCCTGAAATCTTCTATGTGCTTGTAACTTTGGCGTCATTTGACGAATCTTTATGAAATTATCCAAAAAGTTTCTCTTTTTTTTATTAGGTCCTTTATTGAAAGTTTAGGTGTGATTGGTGTAGGAGGCGCTGAGCAAAAAGAGGGTCCTAAATAACCCTGGGCGTAGCACTACGCTCAGCTCGCGGAGTTTGCAAATTTTTTGCAACTTCACACTACGCGAGCGGCACGTAGCACAGTGCGAACATGCGTAGTGCAGCGTAGCGTAGTGCAGCGCTCATTTTTTGCTTGTTCGCGGTCCTGAACGTCATGTTCGCGACCGCGAGCAAGCAAAATGACATCCCGGCGAGATTCTCAACGCGAGGAGGTCAGGTTTCTCATTGTGAGTGGTTGCGCATGCTCGCGACCGCTCTCAATGAGAAACTACCTGTTCGCGTTGAGAAAGCTGCCGCTCGAGTAATAATCTCCTCGAGCAGCAGAAATCTACAGCTCGCACTGTGCAAGATGCCGTTTTCAATGCTTGCACAGTGACGGATGCTTGTCCGCACTGTGCAATCATTGAAAACGCATCTTGCACAGTGCGAACATGCTACTACGCAGCTCGCGTAGTGCTACGTGAAGTTCGCGAAGTGCACTTCGCGTAGCGCTACTTCGCGAACTACGCCCACCCTTAGTCCTAAAACATGTTTTCTCCATGCAATTTCCATACAAAACTTTTCAGAAGACTACAGGTGAAACTGCTGAACATAATTATGCCAAATTTGGCAGGGAGAAAAGTGATGGTCCAGAAAGCACGCTTTTGTTGAAAAGGTGTAAATCCGTTCAGTAGTTTTTGAGAAATATCAAATTTTACAGATATCGATATTTGAGAATTCTGACATGTGATTGGCTGAGGGGTTACAAGCACCAGCTTGCAGCCTATTGGCTGTGAATGGTGGAAACCAGGAAGTGTTGGCAGTCATTTTGTGATTTACTCCGTCATCTCTCCATGCAGAAGCCATTGGATCCGCAGTTTTACGAGTGCGAGGAAACACTGGCATCTGTGTCTGAGTGAGATATGCCTTTCACGCTGCCTCTCCTCATATCACCAGGTCGCGGGTATGCCTTTAGAAGCCCGTCCGTCAGCTCGGAGCTCTGTGACTCAGTCTGTCTGTACAATCCCCTACACCACCCAAAGACTATCCAAACACCACTGCATTGTCGTAAACTCTAAAACACTACCCTCTGTAGGACCCCCTACACTACACAAACACCACTGCACTACCCTAAACCCTAAAATACTACAGCCAGCACAACCCCCTACACTATGCAAACACCACTGCAGTACCCTAAATCCAAAAACACTACCCCCAGCATGACCCGTACTGTATCGAAACACCACTGCACTACCCTAAACTTTAAAACACTATCAAGCAGCACTACCCCGTACACTACACAAACACCTCTGCACTAACCTAAACCCTGAAACCCTAGTTTCAGCACGACCACCTACACTACCCAAATACCACTGTTCTACCCTAAACCCTAAAAGACTACCTCAGCATGACCCCCTACAGTACACAAACACCACTGCAGTACCATAAACACTAAAACACTACTCTGAGGACGACCCTGTACATTACACAAACACCACTGCACTATCCTTAACCCTAAAACACTACTCACAGCATGACCCCCTTACACTACCCAAACACCACTGCATTTTCTTGAATCCAAAAAGGTTACCTCCAGCACGATTGTTACACTACCCAAACACCACTGCACTACCTTAAACCCTAAAACGCTACACCCAGCATGAATGCCCAAGCAGTACACAAACACCACTGCACTACTCTAAGTCCTAAAACACTTCTCTCAGCATGAAATTAAATTAAATGAAAAGACCATTTGTAAAGCACGGTGGCTACCCTTAGGCCGCCCAGCGCTGCAGAGGTCACGCCTGTGACAGAGCCGATAAGAGCTACTCTGGTTTGTTAAGGAGCAGGGTTTTTAGGAGTTTGTGAAAGGCGAGCAGTTTGGGCTCTGACCTAAGTGAGAGACGGAGGGCATTCCAGAGCTTAGCGAGAGTATGGGAGAATGAGCAGCCTCCACACCTAGCTCTCTTGAACCGGGGTATTACGGCAAGGAAGGAGGACCCTGACCTGAGCTGTCTGGTGGGATGGTAGGCGGTTATCAGGGGGCAACCCCCTATACTGCACAAACACCACTGCACTGCCGTAAACCCTAAACTACTCCCAACATGACCCCCTACACTACCCAAACACCACTGTACTGCCGTAAACCCTTAAACACTACTCCCAGCATGACCCCCTACACTACACAAACAGCACTGTACTACCCTTAACCCCAAAACAGTGCTCCCAGCATGACCCCTTACACTGTCCAAACATTAGTGCATTGTTGTAAACTCTAAAACACTACCTCCAGCATGATTCTTACACTACCCAAACACCACTGCACTACCTTAAACCCTAAAATGCACCATCCAGCACAAACCCCCTACAGGACACAAGCACTACTGTACTACCCTAAAGCATAAAACAGTACCAGTCTGTCGGCTTGCAGCTGTGCGTCTGGGAGCCGCTGTGTCCCTAGCTGTACATGTGCGAGTCAGTCCGTTAGGTGATAGGTGTGTCTCAGCTAGCAGGGCCGTTGGCACGTTGGTGTCCCTTTGTGAGTTAGACCCAAGCTCTCCCTCTGTGAGCCAGCAAGCTGGTGTGCGTTTGCGAGCCGACAGCCCGTAGCTCACACTGTGCGAGCCGACGGGCCACAGCTCTCCATCTGCGAGCATGCTCAATGGCCCGCAGGTCTCCCTGTGCTAGCCGGATCGCAGCTGTCAATCTGCGAACCGATATTGAGAATATAAGGCAGCTCTAACAAGAGCCCTTGTGTTTATTAGTTGGAGCTACATATAAGTGCGGAGGCACAGCTTCAGGTTATTCAGAAAAACTCGATTTCCCTGATCTGTGAAGTGTACTCCATCACTTCTGTAAATATCAGCATATCAAAACGTATGTTGTTGTAGATCGACCCCATTCTATGGTTTCTGAGGTATGCAGACACAGCTTTGTTGACATTCTTCCTCGATTTTTCAATCTGAGGATACAATTGGTTGGACCATTTCCACTTCTGTCTTTGGCATATATTGGAATATACAAAGACAGTTTGAGGCAAAAGCAACATTAATTGTCTAAAGGTGTCCTTCATTAGCATTTCTAAACCTACCCCAGTCAATGTGCCTAGGTCGTTTCCACCACAGTGCACAACCATAAGGTCAGGGTGTTAGAGATGCAAACAGGTTTTAACCAAAGGCAACAATTGGTGCCACTTCAATCTTCTCTGTCCAAACCATTTAATGTCCACATTTTGTAAAACCTAGGTCTAAGTCAATACGTTTCTGTTCTGCATACCCTTTGCACCAGAAAACATAGCTATGTCCTACGATCCACACTTGCATTTTGAAGGAATGGTTGGGAGGTATGGATAGATGTCTGTAGCTCATGCAGTCCCTATGCAGAATAAGAGATATGTATAACCGCTTCACTGCGGCAGCAATTCTGCTGCGGTGTGGCGGTTTTACTGAGTGGGCGGGGCCGCGTCGGCTAACGGACGTGCGCAGCACTACAAAGGTAGTGCTCGCGATGGCCGTTGGCCAACGGGCGCATGGAAGGGGTTAAATATGGGGAACTACTTTTTCCCCCCATAAAAAACGATAACTGATTGGGAGATGAAAATCACATTCGTTTTGTGGAAAAGCATCTTTGTGAGTGGTTAAGAAAAAGCAGTTTAAAGTTGGAGTACATATCATAGGATAAAATTTGCTCAACACAACCACACCTGCTACTTGCATTTGGAAAGCACTCTTCAAACTTAAAACAATCTTGAACTTTTAACCTGCATGTGCTGTTAAATGTTCGAGAAAATGTTGAAAAGAAATATCCTTAGGTTTAAAAAAATTGATGAACTTTTAACCTGCACGTGTTGTAGAATGTTCTAGAAAGTGTGTTGATAGAATACGTTGCACTTCTGACTTTTATGTGCCATTTAATATTTAAAAAACAGTTTATACAGAATTTTTTTTTTTTTAAATAGCGACAGGTTTTGCAATCTAGAAGAATGAAGGAACTATTCTAATTTGTTCTTTCCATGTATTTATGTGTGGAGCAACAAAATTACAGACACAACAGCACCAGGAAGAGGAACAAGCAGGGAGTGGGGGGACAGGGGGGAGATGGGCACAGTCGCACACATGTACAATTAACTACAGCACAACTATAGACAAACCATGGCCAAAATGAAACTCACCAACAAGGAGCACAAGTCACACAACCCGCCAACTTCACACCACTGAACAAGCGTAGAAGTGAAAATCACACTGCCTGAAAGGGAGAAGGGTGAACAAAAGCTCACATGAAGGGGCATCTCACACACAATGCAGCACACACACATAGGAAGCAGAGTACACCAACATCCAACGGAATGTTGTCCAAACACAAACATTCACACAATCAAACACAGGACACAAATGCACTCGCTTGTGGCGGATAAACGTCCAAAAGCGTCAGTACGAAACAGGCACATGAGAACGCATAAGTAAAAACCCACAGTCCGGATGGGGTAGCAATTCACGTATGGCAGGCAGCCAGAGAGTCCATGACACACACATTGGCCTACAAATGAAGACACAACACATTTGGAGACAAGTGGAAATGGGGAAACCTTATAAATAAAAGTGCGTATCAGTACCGCCGAGAGTAGTGCCACGATATGCAGACAAATGCAGCAGCATGCCTGTATAAGGAACGTAGAAAAACGTCCATGTTCACCTTGGGGTAGTCCATCTCCAACATACGTCAGTGTCAAGCAGCATTGGTTGTCCGCACTTCGGACATGAGTCAACACCAATGCAGCCATGTCCACTGTCGTCTTGGGACATGTGACCAGATGTAGAATGTGCAATGATGCGGCGGGACATGTGCAACGTGGCACATCGAGTCGTGGTTGCAGGTACCTTGTCACTTGTCCATGAACGTGAGTGCAGCTACGTAAACCACTATCTCTAATGAGTTGCCGAACAGCTGCTCCTCCCTCCATCGAGTCCCCACACTTTTGTTGGGGCACTGTTGTATCCCGTGCACTCCTAAGCACACCATTGTAATGCCTATTTATTCGTGCATGTCCTGCGGCATTCCAACCCCACATTGACACTGCTCTTTGGAGGTGGTGCCTGCCACTTTACAACATCGACTGATGCAGACCTTGTGGCGGCCACACCAGAAAACAGACACACACTTACTGCACTTCCTGCACACTGACATGTCCGAGACACCCCGTTCCCCTTGCCAGGTAGGCACACCCCTGCGCTGACCTGTGTACGCCAGACCAGCACATGCCACTTGTGCATGCAGGAGGATGTGTGCATAGCTACATGTCCAGGCTCACTGCAAACCCTGAAGTGACATGGTAACGTCTGCTGAAGACAGCACACTGTGATGTTGCAGGGCCTGTGCCCATCATGCTAACACAATGACCACACGGACACACTTGCTCAGATGCGGGTTCGGGGGGCGTTGGCAGTCCTTGGGTTGTTGCGATGAGTATTGTGGACCTCATAGGTATCCGTGTATCATGCTCATTGACTCTATGGCACCTGTGGGTTTTCGGGTGTGGCTCTTGGCTGTGTTTTCTTTCATACTGCAGGTAATCGTTCTGCTTAACACCAACAGAAAGCAGGTGTAAAATTCCTGGTGCTATCGTGGCTTACTGCCGGAATTTGTTTTGCATCGCAGTTTTATCCTTTCGTTGTGAAAGTTGTGATGTGGTTTTTTGATGTACAGAAAAATAAATAAACTGGGCAGTGTATCCCGTCAAGATCCAGCACCTGACTCACTATTCCCAATCAATATAGATACAATGAGATTTCTTCATTGATTTTGCGTGTACACTAATTAATATACCCGAGCACTGTTTGTGCGAGATAGCCCTTCCACGCTCCCTCTGCTCAGCATCACCACTTTGCAGCTATGCTGTTGGAAGCCAGTCCGTTGGCTCACAGCTCTCTACCTTTGCGAGCTAGTATGCTGCTGTGCCTGTACCTCTGCGAGCTACTACGATGCTGTTCCTTTGGCAGTGGACGGCTCTTAGTACTGCGTCTGTGAGTCGAGCGGACGGGCAGCAGTTGTCCCTCTGCAAGCCTTGGTGCGAACTCTTCATAAGTCACACTACATAAGCTTTGAAAAGCCATTTTTTTATTCAATCCGTCAGCTGTCATCTGTCCGAGGCATTTCTGAAAACATACAGGAGTTCTTTCTGTGAGAGATACCCCTTTCATGCTGTGTCTCCCCACATCAGCAGGTAACACACCCTCTTCCCACATTTCCAAGGTTATATGTCAATACAACGCGGTGTTTACACCGCACTACCATTACAACGCTGGTTTTACAACGCAAGTCGTTACCACGACTTGCGCTGTAGGGTGCTGGATTTAGGAATAGTAAGATTTACTATTTTAACACCAGCCTACGTACAGTAGGGAAGGTGTTGGAATAGTAAATCTACTATTCCTTAGCCTAGAGCGCCCTCCAGCACAAGTCGTGGTAACGACTTGCGTTGTAAAACCATCGTTGTAATGGTAGTGCGGTGTAAACACCGCGTCGTAATAGATGTTCCCCCATAACCAACATACCCCTAACAACGTTTTTGGGTCCGGAAGTGTCTTGGATAAACAAGAATCTTAGTCATGTATAGATTTACATATAAAACATTTTATTTAAAGGAAACAACAACAAATAAAACTGAAGGGAGTCTGGTGCTGTGGTTGCTGCCATGAAGTTGGGGTCACTGCCATTCAGGACTCAGGACACAGTTCGACATGTGGGATCAGCTTGTATTGAACAGGGTTAGTGGCAGCAAGTGTCGCGCCTTGTGTTGTATAGGGTTAGTGGCACCACGTATTGCCGGCCTTGCATATGGAAATATACTTCACTGATCGAAGGGAGTCTGATGCTGTGGTCGCTGCCACGGACTTGGGGTTACTGCCATTCAGGACTCAGGACACAGTTCCACATGTGGGATCGGCTTATGTTGAACAGGGTTAGTGGCGCCACGTGTCTAAAATTTGAATTGCGAGCTCTGCTGCCCGCAGTGTAGACTTGTATTGAGTGTTTGTTTGCACTTGAAGATGAATTTGGTGAATGTACTAAAGCTATAACTGATATAAAAAAAGTACTTGAAGCAAGGCTACTAAAAGTATATTACGTATATTATGTAGGTTTTAGGCCTGTGATAGTTACTTGCCTACTGGACCCTGTAATTAATGAATCAAGACTTAATTTCAATTGTGAGCCCTGATGACCTAAGTGTAGGCCAGAGGTAGCGGTCAGCAAGGACCCATATCCACGTAGCATTGAGTTGAGCTGCACAGTTAGCGGCACCAGAAGCATTGAGACTGTATGAGCCTGTGATGATGCTTAGTGCGGACGGGGTGCAATGGAGCAATGTCTCTTGTCTACTGGACTGCGTCATCTGCGATCATGACTCTATCTGAATTTTGAGGCCTGCTGACCGCAGTGTAGGCCAAGGGTAGCAATGAGCAAGAGCCCACAGCCATGTGCATAGGTTGGTGGCCCCACCGGTTTGCGTAGTTCAGGCTCAGTGGCACCACGTGATATAAAACAAGTTTTTGAAGCAAGGATACTAAAAGGATATTGTGTAGATTTGAGACACGTTATACTTAGTTTGGATTTTGACCAGAAACTACTTTAAATGTTGTTATTTCTTTTTGAAACTTCACATCACTATTATCCTCCATCTCTTTTTCAACACATACATTTATCAAACTATTATTTTCTGTACACTTCTCTTGACTACCAAAGAAACGTAACTCTATATCATCACAAACTCATTTTATATCATTTATATTAAAACTCCATTTCGTGCAGCAGCAAGATCTAGACTTATCCAGAAGATTCCTCTTGACTTTGAATATAAATGTGCAGATGTCTATCAATGTGAACATTTGTAGGATCTAATTTCTCGATGTGAAAGCATCTTTAAGCTGAAGCTGCACAATTTTTTGCTAAGTGTCTTCTCCTGTGAAATTGTTTCCCACATTTCTTTCAATTCTGTCTTCTCAGACTTGGTAATATATGACTTGACATAGCGAGAAACAGCAGTTATCTGCAACATATTGTATGTCCATATTTGCATTACATATCTTCTAAATGACAGCATTATAATCATTAATGCACTTCGATTGTTCTGTTCTTTTTATATTATACGTATTTTTGGGTGATTTTCAAGTGATAGTATGCCTCCCTGCAGACATAAAAACTGTTCAGTGTCGCGCCATGTGTTATACAGGGTTAGTGGCACCATGTGTCGCAGGCCTTGCATATGGAAATATGCCTCACTGATCGAAGGGAGTCTGGTGCTGTGGTCGCTGCCACGGACTTGGGGTCACTGCCATTCAGGACTCAGGATACAGTTCCACACGTGGGATCTACTGTGCCATTGATGCGTTGTCCGGGCAGGCCATACTGGTAACAATATCTGTTGCCTACTGGACTGCGTCATCTGCAATTGGGAGTCGCTCTGAATTGTGAGCCCTACTCACCGCAGTGGAGGCAGGAGGCAGTGGTGAGGAAGGGCCCACAGGCACGTGGCATTGACTTGAGCAATGTCTGTTGCTTACTGGACTGCGTCATTTACAATCGCGAGTCGATCTGTATTGTGAGCCCTACTCACCGCAGTGTATGCTGGAGGCAGCGGTCAGGAAGAGCACACAGTCACGTCATGTTGACTAAAGCAATGTCTGTTGCCTACTGGACTGTGTCATCTTGAAATGCGATTCGATCTGAATTGTGAGCCCTACTTACCACAGTGTAGGCCGTAGGCAGCGGTGAGGAAGGGCCCTCAGCCACATGTTGTTGACTTGAGCAATGTCTGTTGCCCACTGGACTGCATCATCTGCAATCGCGACTCGATCGGAATTGTGAGCCTTGCTATCCGCAGTGTATATCTAAGGCAGTAGTTTGTAGAGACATAAGTCAGCAGTGCTGTGCCGCTGGGGGCCTGTGTGGTGGAAGCCAGCGATCGGCTGAGGAGGCTGGCGGTCACATCGGCGGCCTCGTGGCAGGGTGAGGGACGCCGCCCTGGCAGACGCTTTGACCTTCCCACAACTGAGCCACTCTCTGAGCCCTCTCCTATTTATTCACACTCCTACGCTGAAGTGGCTTACGTCGGACCAGCCCACTCCGGTTACGCTTATGCTTATGGGGGGACAACACAGCTACATGACTGAGATCTTCCCTAGTGTTTGACGTAACATGGTTGGGTCCACTGTCCACAACACTACAAGCACCAGTAGTATTTGTGCACATGGAGTGGTGTGTGCTCTGCATAGTGAGATGTGTCCAGCACATCACCGCTACACTTTGCATTGTGTGCAATGTTATTCATGGGTGAATTGCTTCCTTCACATTTAGTTTGTTCACATCTTTCCCAATATTCAGCTATTGTGTGCCTGAGGGCCCATGTTGTTTTCAGAAAGTTTGCTGTCTTGTTCCGTGCTGCCTTGTGGTAGAGGGAGGGGGGTGTCCTGGGGGTGGTTGGTGTTGTGGCGTTCTTGGGTTTTGGAGCTGCTTAATCAATAGGTCTATGACATGTGTTGGTCTTCAGATGTGGTTCTGGGCTGGGCCCCCTATCATACTGTATGTAGTTGTCATTTCCCAACATTGAGCTATTAGATGGCTGAGGGTCCATGCCATTTTTGGAGGGTTCGCTGTCCTGTTCTGCACTGCCTTAGTGGTAGTAGGGAAAGGGGTGGTACGGAAGGGAGGTCCTGAGGGTTGTTGCAGTGGGTGTCCTTCTTGGGTGTAGGAAAAAACTATAGGCTAAATGAATATTATAACTGAAAAAACATGGGTTTCAGGCACGTTATAGATAGAAATTAGCATTTAATAAACCTTTGAAATTCACAGAAAAAAACATAGGTTTCAGGCACATTATAATTAGAAATTAGCATTTAAAAAACCTTAGAAATTCACTGAAAAAACCATAGGTTTCAGACATGCTATAGTAAGTTGGACATTTCACTGGTACAAAACCATAGAAATTCCACTGTTATAGTTAGTTCAGCTAACTATAACTCGTGCCCCCGCAATGCACTGCTGATGACGTCACATATTACATCATTCATGACATGGTCAGTGACATCACTGATGACATCACTGATTACATCTCAAATGACATCACTGATGACATCATCCAGGTGACAATCTGATGCACCTCCTCACACCCTAATATGACCTTTGACACCCCCTGTAAAATACAGAGCTCCATTGTCAAAACCATCGAGACACCAAAACAAGTTACTACAAATGCACTCACTAATTCCTAGGTCTACAGACATATGCACTCATTCACCCATACAACCATTCATACATGTAGTCACTGATCAATACAACACTATCATATGCACTCATACAGCTATACAGACACTGACACACCACCATTCATCCTACTCACTCATGCGCTCATCGTAGTCAGACATGGAAAGAATGCAGAGTTCTATTTACTCACCTACACAGTTATACACACCCCACCTCATTTATTCATACAGATACTAATGCATACATACTCTCTTATATAATCACTAATACAAGTATACACTCATCCATACAGCCACTCTTACAATCACTGACTCTCACATATAGTCATTTATATATTCCAACTCTCACATACATTGCCTTTTACATATGTAGTTACTTGGACATGTACCACTGAGACATCCAACCTTTCACCAACACATCCATACACACACTCACCCGCCCATACAGCTGTTTCCACATGCACTCTTAAACTCATACACCCAGTGAATCAACCACTCACATATCTATGCACAGAGTCACACACCTCCCAACCAACCACCCAAACACACTCAGTGTGCCATACAAAAACTCAGGCAACCAACCAATAACTCATATAGACACTCAGCAGCACCTGACCAACACATGCAGCAGCTTACACAAAAACATACATACAGATACAGACATCCAGACAATTTAGTCAGTAACCCATGCATTCAGTAAGACATATTTAATCACTCACTTATACAGTCAGCCACGCACCTACTAAATCCTTCATCCAGACACTTATACACCCAGTCATTCTTCAATACAGCGTGGTGTATATATATATATATATGTAAAACATATTAAAAGTTTATAGAAAAACACATTCACTGGATGATGTCATCAGTGATGTCATTTGAGATGTGATCAGTGATGTCATCAGTGATGTTAATGACCATGTCATGAATGAAGTAATATGTGACATCATCAGCAGAGCATTGCGGGGCGCGAGATATAGTTAGCTGAACTAACTATAACAGGGGAATTTCTATCATTTTGTACGAGTAAAATGTCCAACTAACTATAACATGTCTGAAACCTATGGTTTTTCCAGTGAATATATATATATATATATATATATATATATATATATATATATTCACTGAAAAAACCATAGGTTATAGACCATATATAGTTAGGAATTAGCATTTACAAAACCTTGAAAATTCACTGAAAAAACCATAGGTTATACACCATATATAGTTAGGAATTAGCATTTAAAAAACCTTATTTTACTCACACAAAACCATTGAAATTCCATATATAGTTAGTTGTACTAACTATATATCGCGCACCCGCAATCCACTGCTGATCATGTCACATATTACATCATTCATGACATGGTCAGTGACATCACTGATGACATCTCAAATGACATCACTGATGACATCACTGATGACATCTCAAATGACATCACTGATGACATCAGTGATGACAACATCCAGTGACTGTATTTTTCTGTAAAGTTAAAATATGTCTTACATATTTAAGAATGAGTGGATGTATAAATGTCTGGATGAAGGATTTAGTAGGTGCATGACTGACTGTATGAGTGATTAAATGTGTCTCACTGAGTGCATGGGTTAGTGACTAAACTGTCTCAATTTGTGCATCATTATGTCTGTTGTTCTATAAACTGCTGCATGTGTTGATCATTAGCTATATGATTAACTATATGGGTTATTGATTGGTTGCCCAAGAATTTGTATGGGAGACTGAGAGTGTGTATGGGTGGCTGGGAGGTGTATGACTCTGTGCATAGATGTGTGAGCAGTTGATTCACTAGATGTATGGGTTCAAAAGTGCATGTGGAAACAGCTGTATGGGCGGTTGACTGTGTGCATGAGTGTATTGGTGAGTGAATGGATATCTCAGTGCTACATGTCAAAGTAAGTACATATGTAAAACACAGTACATGTGAGAGTTGACATATATAAATAACTGTGCAAAAGAGCCAGTGAATGTGTGAGTGGCTGTATGGATCATTGTGAACTTGTATCAGGGATTGTATAAGAGAGTAAATATGTGTTAGTATATGTTTGAATAAGTAAGGTGTGTATAACTGTATAGTTGAGGAAATGGAGGTGTGATTGATTCTTTGCATGACTGACTAGGTGTGTGAGTAACTCCATGGATGAGTGACAGTCTGTGAGTGTCTGTTTACACTGAGTGTATCTAAGGTTATATTAGAGTCTGAAGAGCTTCATCGTATTATCACATGAATGATGTCATCAGTGATGTGATCAGTAATGTCAAATGAGATGTCATCAGTGATGTCATCAGTGATGTCATTTGAGATGTCATCAGTGATGTCATCAGTGATGTCATTTGAGATGTCATCAGTGATGTCATCAGTGATGTCACTGACCATGTCATGAATGATGTAATATGTGACATGATCAGCAGTGGATTGCGGGTGCGCGATATATAGTTAGTAGAACTAACTATATATGGAATTTCAATGGTTTTGTGTGAGTAAAATAAGGTTTTTTAAATGCTAATTCCTAACTATATATGGTGTATAACCTATGGTTTTTTCAGTGAATTTTCAAGGTTTTGTAAATGCTAATTCCTAACTATATATGGTCTATAACCTATGGTTTTTTCAGTGAATTTCATTGGTTTTTTAAAAGCTAATATCTATAGCTGTAAAATGTATTCTTCTTTAAATCCAAAAATATATTTTATATGTTTATTAATAATTTTTTTTTTTATATATTTTTTGTTTCGCTCCCGGTCCGCGAACCGGAAAGCTTTCCGTTAGCTCAAATTGATGCCGCGACCCGGTCCGCGAACCGGTAAGAAATCAACATCGTGATGCGTCGCGAAAGCGCGACGTATCGCGTTGCCGCGTAATGCGTCTTATGACGTACCGCGTTAGCGCACCCGGAAGTGCCCCGGGGCGCGGACCGAGGCGCGAAACGCAGCTCCCCGGAAGCGATCCGCGGCGCGTCGCGAAAGCGCGACGTATCGCGTTGCCGCGTAATGCGTCTTGTGACGTACCGCGTTAGCGCACCCGGAAGTGCTCCGGGGCGCGGACCGAGGCGCGAAGCGCAGCGACCCGGAAGCTAACCGGGGCGCGTTCCGCAGCGCGTAACATGAGCGTGAGAGGTCATGTGACTTGTTAATAAAACTTTTCATTGGTTCATTTCACTTTTGGTTTCATAATCATGTAAGGCTAGGTCAGGTGACCTAAAAATAACACTTTTCATTGGTTGAGAACTATTGTTTTTCCCAAATGATGAAAACCCCTCCTTCTTTCCTCACTCTGACTTTCATCATTGTGAGAGGAAGACCTTTATTAGTACTTCAATACTTCAGAAATGGCTTCAGTAGTTGCTTCAGCTGGTGCACCCCCACCACCACCTCCACCTCCTCATGGGAAGAGAGGACCACCTCCCCAGGTCATGACCAACACAGAGGAGGAAGAGGAAGAAATGGAGGAAGAGGAGGGAGAAGAACCACAGTTCCTCGAAGAGGTGCCCCGGGTTTCCCATAAGAAAGCCAGTTTCATCTGGCAGTTTTATTCAATCCCTCCTGGCCAAAAAAAAGTGAATGCGAGGTATGTCACCTGCCTCATCTGCAAAGATAAATTATCAAGGGGGACGGATAAGAAGTATAGTTATGGGAACTATACTATGCACAGGCACATGACCAGGAAGCATCCACTTAATTACAGCCGGGCGGAAATACGGGATTTGGAGGAAAATCCTACATCAACTCCTGTGGCCAGATCAAGATCGTCAATTTCATTGACACCAGCAGAGGCACGGGAAACTGTGCCAAACATACAAGAGAATTTTGGCCACATGAAACATACTTGTATGCACTGTGGTGCGTTGATAGCATGTGGCAATATGAGTATAAATGCTATCAACCTGGCTTATGAACATCATAATTGCCCTAACCGCCCCCAGTAATTTTTTTTTTGCTCCTGTTGAGCCCTTTTCAATGCCTGTTTTTTGTTGTTTCCCCCCCCAAAAAAAACAAAAAAAATATAAAATCGTTCAAAAAATACAAAAAAAACAAAAAATGTTCAAAAAATAAAAAAAAATATATAAAACAACAAAAATATAAAAAAAAAAAGTTCTTTTCAGAACTACCTCCCCTTTCAAAAAAAATTGCTAGAATGTTTAGCACTCTGGCAAGCTCTATTTCTTTTGGTTCGCTTCCCGGTTAGCTTCCCGGTACGCGGACCGGGAGCTAACCAAAAAAAAAAAAAAAAAAAAAAAGAGTAATTATAAGGAAAGTAAACAGAGAGTGATGTTAAAAGAAAGACAGCTATAGGGAGTAAAGAAGAGATACTGTTTAATAGATCTATTTACCGAAGAAAAGACGGAAGAGGGTATAATTGTGAAAAACAAAATAGATAAGGAAGTGAAAGAAAAAACATTAACAAAGAAGAGTTTCTTAGAGAATGTGAGTGAATGTTCAAAATAAGATTAAAACATGGGGAATAACAGAGAGAAAAAATAGAAAACAGAAAACAAAAAATAAAAGAAAAAGATTAATTGAAACAGCAAAGAAATGTAAGTAACATAGAGCCATATCATCAACATAGGCAATAAAAGTTTTGCAGCTTTTATTGGCAGAAATGTGTCGCTAAAGCCGCTTTTGCGGCAGAAAACTGCCGCTAAAACCACTTTTGCACCAGTTTTCTGCCAATAAAAACAGCAATAATTTTATTGGCTGTGTTCATAATATGCCCCTTAGTGTGCTTCAACTACACAGAGAAAGCATTATGAACAAATAGTGATAGAGTGATCAGTCAAAGATACTAAGAGTAATAGAGACGGAGTGAGTGAACAAGAGTGAGGAACTATGAGAAGAGAGGGACTGAGAAAAAGAGTGGAAGGAGTTGAGTAAGTAGGTAATAGAGAAAGGAATGAGGGAAGTAGCAAAGGCAGGAAACTGAGGGTTAAAGAAATGAAGCAGTGGAACTAATAGAAGTTAAATGTGATAGAAATGTAACGAAAAGAGTACAAAACATTTACCTTATAATTGTCGTTAAATTACTCACTTTTTGTTTTTATACTTTCAATCTGTGAAAGAGAGAACAAACATTTGAAAAATATTAAAACATGTATTTAAAAATTACAAAAGACAAGGGAAAAGATTGAAGGACAAACAGTTTTTCAACAACTTTGACACTTACAGAAGCTTCTGCTTCTCCAGGCCCCCTACACAGTCCTAAAGATATACATTTTAAACTAACAGTATCTTGATGCAGATGAAGTGAGGCCTATCTTAAAACATGGTGCATCTTTTGCATTGCTGTTGTCTCAGAAAAGTGTCGCAAGACACTAAAATTTTAAATGATTGCTTCAGGATGCCAATAAGATGTGTCCTATCCAAAGGTTTGTTTGAGGTGAGGCCTACTCAGGGTTGCAGATGAAATTTCGAGTTGTTGAAGAGAATAGAGGGCATAATACATGTGAAGGTCTACCAATGAAGTGAGTCATGTCCACTGCACTCTTGAACAAAGTCCAAACCTCCTATGTTTCCCTGGACAGACCTAAACTTGATCTGCACAATGTGATTCGTAATGATAGGAAACACAGGTGATGTAATTGAAATACGTCCAATTTCTTTTGCTCATTTCACAATCACATCACTTGTGTTTCCTTTTGCTTAGGTATCTCATTGTGCAGATGTAGTCCAGCATATGAAAGAGTACGCAGAAGTGCAGCACTGCATGCAACAACTTTGACACTTACAGAAGCCTCACCTTCTCCATGCCTCCTACACAGTTCTACATATACATCATAAATGCAAACAGTACAGAATTAATTATACATGTTAAATGGTTTATTTTTGCTGTTCTCAGAATGTATCAAAATTCACTAAAAACAGTGACTTGAAGGTATTCATCATATAACAGCGGGGAAAAAAAACCACAATCAAAATGATTGTGTTTAAAAAACCCATACAACATAACAAATCAGAATTCAGAACTCCTTAAAGTTAACTTACTTTCCATGACGTCAAAGGATGTCCTATGAACAGCTTACACTCTGTTGTGCTGTTATTACTTTCAGCCCGCCACTTTCTGAAAGAAAACCTCCATCGTTTTTAAAAACATGTTACATGCAATAAATGACTTCTTGCTCTCTACCACAAGTTTCCACAAAGCCAAATCTTGTCAGAGCCATTTATAACTCTTGGATTTCTTGTAAGCCAATCCCGTCATTTGGCATTTCTGCAACTTTCAGAATTAAAATGTTGAAGATCATTTTCACAATCCTGGAATAGTAATATCTTCCCCTTCTTGCTCAGTCATGTTCTACATTTCCTATGACACTGATACTGCTTACTATGAAGCAGACTTACACTACCTCTATGACTACTACAATTATTTAATTCTCTACATCACTTTTAATCACAAAGCAATGTAAAACAGTAGACAGCATTGCAGACTTACATTCCCTCTACTCTATGTTTTGATTGGCTGCTTCAATTAGCTTATAAAAAGAAATAGTTTTTCTGAACTCATTCAAAGTGCACTTATTTCTCCATGACGTCCAGTCTTATGGTTAGAAGTTATGTCTCTGAACTACACTTATCCTCAAGGCCAAATCATGTAGGAGCCATTAGAACTTCTTGAAATTCCACAGAGCACATCCCGAGATTCTTTCCCTAAAATTTTGGTTTTAAAAACACCAGGTAAGAGTTTTTAAGGTCATACGGCAATTTTTTTTTGAAAATTAAAACAGAATCATTGCAGAATGACCAGCCATTTCTAGACTTTAAATAAGCTGTGTAATGTCCTGATGTTATTGAAGGACCGTCATGATATATAATTGCTGCAGTTACAAAAGTCCTTCCTGATATTGACAACTGCGAAGCCACAAAATTTTTAATTAAAGTTGTCAATTTTGTTCCATCAGGCCTACATCGTTGGAACATTAAAATGACATACTGGCCATATGTTCGTATAAATAATGTGGACATCATTTCAGATTTACATTGGCTACACTCCATGTTGTGATCAGCTGCTTTTACTAGCTTATTAAAGGAGACTGATTTACTGTCTGGCAAAGTTAAATATATAAATCTTTCTGAGTCTACACTAGTAGTACTTGATACCATACAGTTCTCGCAGTCATGCTGCCATTGATAAGAAAGCCCAAACAGCTGATCTACATCTACACCTTCAGCATGCAATACATCAAGCATATACATTAAAAACTCCTGACAATCTTGCTGAATATTTTGAGAGAATTGTGTTTGGCCTGAACATCTGTCTAACAGATTTCGAATTTCAGACACACTTTCTATGTTTGTTCTATCAGTGCTACATTTCTCTAACACAGAATTTAACAAACTGCAAAATCTTTGATCAGAATTGACCACAATCTCTTCTTTTACATTTTCTAGAGAAAACAAAACATTAACCACTACATTAGCATAGCAGTTGACACCAGAACTGTTTTCAAATTGAAAACCAACAACATCTTCAACAGAATTCTTTTTGTTTCTGCTTATAATTTCAGGTTCATCGACTTTTCGTCTTTTTGCTACAACCTCCCCAGTATTGGTTACATTTCTTCGTTTCCGGCCTACCACACGTTTCTCAAACAAAGGATATTGAGGCAAATGTGGCGCATACTCTCTTCTTAACCTATTGTATTCCTTAACACAATCTAGATCCGCACAAATGCTTGTGACATCACACTCAATCAAGTACAATCCCGATAAAGTTCTAACTCATGACAATGCCACATATGCCATACCCTCCTTGAACACAGAACTGCCAATATTCACCAATGCTCTGTCTACACTTAAACCTTGCGATTTATTGATTGTCACCGCATATGCCAAGCAAACAGGAAACTGCTTACGGCGAACATATAAGTCTTTTACAAGCAAAAATCTAGCAAAGCAACGACCAATTAGCTGTACTTCCTCAATGCCATCAAATTTAATTTTTAAAAATTCAATTCCATCTCTATTTCTGTATTTTACAAAATCAACAACATTACCCATTGATCCATTTACCAGACCTCTTTCAACATGTAAATTCTTTCTTAAAATTATACGGCAGTTCAAGCACACATTCAGAGTCTTTTCAAAACCTGCAGTTTTAGATATACTCTTCTCTAATGAATCCAATTTTGTTTTCAGATTCTCAGACAAAATAATTGTTGATCCCATATGCTCTACTCTGTCAATAGCTTCCAGTTTCACAATCTCTTGCTTTTCTAAATGCAACATTTTGTTGTTGAATTTGGCACATTCTGCAAGAGTTGGCATCAAACATATTCCAGATTTCTTCTCAGTAATTTTCTGAAAAATATTCTCAGGCACAACATCTTGTTCTGGATATAAATTTGACAGTAATCGTGCATGTAAAGCTTCTTTCCCATGCTCGGTCACTTTTCCAATTCTAACATCTTGTAGAATAGTCTTGTAAACTTCATCCTTCGCCTGACGCATATTTTCATGCAGTTCAGCATAATTGAAGTTTAACCATATATTGACGTTGCCAATGCTGCCTAGGCACTTCCTGGTATCTTCATGCGTGAGCATTTTGAACACAGGTTGCCCTTTCACTGGTGTCAGCTGCAGAAGATCTCCGAAAACAATGATGTGTTTGCCACCAAATAACACATCATACTCTGTTTTGAGAACTTCTTGCATTCTCAAATGCACAAAGGCAAGCATGACATTGGAAATCATGCTTACTTCGTCAATGATAAGAAGTTTCATTTTCCTCAAGATTCTTGAAACTTCAAAACAAGCATCTCCAGATAGCTTGTGATATTGTAATTTGTTGTCATGCTCCACTGGCAGCATCAGTAAACGATGTAAAGTAATCCCTTTAATGTTATGTGCTGCCAGTCCAGTTGGAGCGGTGACAACACAAGACAGCGATGACTCTGTCCTTTTCTGCAAATAGCATGAAATTGCTTTAATGAGGAAACTTTTTCCAGTTCCCGCTTCTCCACTCACGTACAGTCGGACAGGCTTCAACGACGTACATGAGCACTCTTTCTTGTCATGACTTAATCCATGATCAATTTGCATGGTAACTTCGTCATATATTTTCCTCTGCTCAACGTTGAGTTGTCTTTCCAACTCTTCTAAGTTAACTGCATCCTCCTGAGCATGTGCCATGGCTCTTTCCACTTCATTCATAGCAGTGGCAGCTTCATTTTCGATAACAGGTCCTCCTAGTGGATCCTGACTCAATGAAGCAGAACTCTGACTGTCCTGAGAACTGTCTCTGGCAATCTCGGCTGCAATCATTGCTTCCTGCTCAATTTCCGCATTCAACATTTCTACATATTTGGGAAAAGCAGGACATTCTATGGTCTCCTTGGCGGCATTGAAAGAGTCTTCGTAACAGAGAAAATCTCCAAGCAGTTCCTCTTCTGCACGCCAAGGCTTGAAAAGTTGCAAAAGTGCTAAATAGAAAAACTCCTTTTTTTCAGGAGATTCGCCACTCAATTTTCGATGGTTTACCAAGTGGCATTTTCTTTGCTTGACCAGACATCCCTCACTTCCTATTACAGCATACACTCCTTTCTCAGTATCTTCTTTGATGTTCCTCTTGAATATGTAATTTTGCAGAACCTCATACAGACAAACATTCTCGAGGTGACTGCTTCGATTTGGATAATATGTATCCAACATGTTGGTCTTCAAAATGTCGGTACTGTTTGGCTCCTTTTCCGCCAAATACTCAATTTCCCGCACAGGTTTGAGAACTCGATAACGCGTTGCAGCAAGACCAAGACTCGCCCAAATGATACTCCTGGACTTGGCATAGAGACTTGCTGAAGACAACCGGTCAGAACATTCGTACGCTCCGATTTCTCGATGCGACAACATCTTCAGACTGAAACTGTACAACTTCTTGCTGAGGCTCTTTTCATGGGAAATGTCCTCCCACATATCCTTCAATTCTGTCTTCTCTTTTTTGGTGATGTAAGACGTCACATACCGAGCCACAGCCATACAGTTATCAGCCACAAACTGTATATCCATGTTAGCATTCCACATGGACAAAATCACCGGGTTGTAGTCGTTGATGTACTTGGACTCTTCGTTCCTCTTCAAATTGTATGTGTTTTTAGGTGATTTCTTCATCACATTATGTCGCAGCGAAGACATCAAACTGTTTACTCTTCCTTTAGAAATCACCGGTCGTGGAAAACCGAAACGACATTTGGTGTAGAACTTGTCCTTGTTTCGGAATTTACGACGACAGTACTTTCCACATCGATGGCTTTGGAAACGCAGAACTTTTTCTCTTAGGCTTTTCTTCTCCTTTGCGTTTGGAACAGCACACGTAGAATACTGTTGTATAAAACTCATCACTGAGTCTTCTGGATCCGTTCCAAATTTAGGTGCATCCTTGATCCACAGCAACATATGTATATGAGGAGCACCTCTTGCTTGGTACTCCTTTCTCCAGAAGAAATCCAACACCTCTCCAAGAGGTGGATTCTTCTTATTCATGATGAAAGACATCATAGCTTCAAATCTATGATTGAAGTACCTACATACATTGACTGGATCCAAAGAGCACAGTTCTCCGGGTGTCTTGAATTCGATGTTTTCTACATTAGCATTTGCCTCTCGTAGAAATTCAAGTAAGTCTTCCCAGCCATACTCGGCACAGCTCAGAGTGAGGAACCATGTGGGAGTACCTAAGTTCCTCAGCATACAGTTTAAATCACCATGACGACGGTACCAGTACTCATTAGTACCACGCTGACACGCCATGAGATTAATCAGGTGAGAATCCAAAATACTGTCTTGGACATTGACTTTATCCATAAAGTCACTTGCCGAGATGTTTTGCATGTGTATACCACTTTTCAAGATGTGGTTCACTGCATATGACAGTCCAGACAGATCGCTTTCAAACAGGAGATGAAACAAATAAGGAATGCATTGTCGAAACCTAGCATCTCCTGCATACAATCGCAAAGTCCGGTATTCAGAAGCAGGAATTTGATGAGGTCGCTCATCATATCTTCCTCCCTGACCTGTTGGAAAAAGCTGTGGGAAACACCGAGCTTCCAAACTTTCCTCCCAAACACTAATGGGACTCCCTTTGGCTTGTTTCATTTGAAACAACTCAATAGCATTCCCCATGACTTCCTTGGAATGCAAAGGATGAACACTATAATGTTCATATATTTCTTCACTAGTAGAAGTTTCTACTTTCTCAATTTGACCAGCACACAAATCGCTATCCTCTTCCTCACTTACTTCCTCTTCTGCAACATATACATTCTTATAGTATTTATTATTTTTTTTCAAATACAATGTTGCCTTTTTAACTTTCCTAACATCTACTAAATCTTGCCATATTTTCTTATTCTTTGTCGGAACCCCATTAACTAAGATAACCAGAGGTTCCTCGTCCACTTTTTCTACTCCAATTGTGTTAATGTTTTTCTTCAAATCTAGAGGCAAATAAACAACTCTTCCCTTTAATCCTCTCTGTAAATCTGATGGAGGCAATTTCCCTGTCTTTGGCTCCATTCTTACAATAGCCTGAAAGGGATGGATACTTTGAATCAAAATAGATTCATAAGTATTTAAATCCTTCAATTCAGAAGGAATCTCAACCAATTCCAGATTATTATGAACTGCTCTAGCAGGCATCTGGTTTTGATTTAATTTGCAACAACAATAAGTACACACATGTTGATCCAATCCCAAATCAAAACAATTTTCTACCAACAAGTATGTTGCGAAATCCTTCCATTCACTATTATTTTCCCTTTCACTTTTTGCATATAAATCCACTAACTTAGTCTGATTCTTATAATAAGTGCGTCGACAACACACACAAGTGAAATTGGGCCTCTCACTTGATTTGACCTGAAACGTGGCAATTTCCCTCTGGAAATTATCTGTACTGGAAACCTGTACACTATCTTCCACATTACCCGCTTCTTCTTGGTCAATTTCAACATTCTCCTCTTTACTTCCAAAGTAACAAAACTCAATTTCTTCACATATATTCTTCACATCTATTTCAGAACCATGCAAAAGAGCAGCACATAATTTTTTAAGCATAATTGCTGGACTCTTAGCATAATACAACATTCTAACTAATTTCCTCACTTTATTATGATGCACTGCTAGCATCCTGAAATGATGAAAAACACTCTGGCATACTCTCCTGGAAAGACAAGCCAGTGAATGACCATGCAAACCTGTCACTTCTCTCACTCTGCAAGGATCTAATTCTTGCAACAACCTTATTTTCTGCTTCAAACTTTTCTTATTAAATGACCGTACAAAATCACAAAGCAAATTGATGGAATCCTGTCGCACACTGCAAATACTACTACACTTCCAGGTGTACACAGGACCCTTAGCACGTCTTCCTAAAACCTCATTACCTAACACCTCTTCTGCCTCTGTTGTCACAAGTTTTTCTTTTTCAACTGGACAACCATCTTTCACTTCATAAGCACGACCACTGGTGTCAACTGCATGCACCAAATCATTATCCTGGAAATAACTCTCCTCATTAAAAAATGCCTCACAGCTTGAACTATGCATCCATTCTCCTGAAAAAACTTCACAAAAATTACTACGATTAACTATTCTCTTCCATCTACTATTTCTTTTGAAATCATAAATTGCCTTGTTTAGCTTCCTAATTCTATTGATTATCAAAATAAATAACTTACGTTTAATTTCAAATGCCTGATCAATAACTTTCTCAACTTTTTTTTTTCTCTTATAAAAAACCACTTTCTGTTGACCTTTCTTAATATTTTTTAACAAATTGCCAATTATCCTGTTGCGGAACATTCGTTTACGAATGTCCCTAAACTGTTGTTTCCTTCTACTATCATGCACAGAGTTATCTCTTGCTCTAGCAGTAACATTTTTGATTGGCCTTTCCTTTCCATTTGAATTGGTTCTCTTTTTCTGGACTGAAACATTTTCTGTAGTAATATTTTTTTTACTGCAAATATTTCTTATGAATGTTTTTGTACTCTTACCCGGTGCTTTCTTGTTGACTTGACAAATCTTTTTGTTAGAGGACTGCTGCTTTTTTTCAATCACCTGCTGTCTTTGACGTTTTGCAGCCTTTCTCAGTCTTTCTTTCGTTGGCATGGTGAAATGTTGAAATGATCTGCAGTTGAATCTGTGGTAAAATATATTAAAAAATGTTATTAACCACTATTACCCAACAGTACATCAATAACAGTAATCAAAAACTTAAAACACTACTTTACATTTTTACATATAAGATTTTTTAGTGCATGGCAATTTTAGAATACAGAAATAGCAGAAAAGAAATGGAATTTATAATCATGTTACCTGTGCTATCTTATATGTGAATCTGATCTAATTTTATGAGCATATTTTAATATTTTAATGAAAACACTACACATAACCTGTTTTTGAAGGTGTCTTTATTTTTAAATTAAACGGTTTACATTTTTACTTTTTTTTTATTATAACATTTTAAAATAAATGTTTATAGTTCCATAGGCTCAAGCAGGTCAGCTTCCCACCCTATGTCATATAATTCGGACAAATCTGCATCCTCATCACGTTCTTCTTCATCCTCAGGATTTAAATTATCCAAGGGATCAACATCCACTGATGTTTCAATTACAAGTTCAATGATGAGGTCAAAATCAACTGATTGCAGATTATCGCTCATGTTGATGTTGTCTTTATCTTTAAAGAAAGATAACAACAATGAGATGTTGCAGAGTAAGAGACAAATCTCAGAGATTATAATAGTAAAATTGTTTAACAAGAGTAACATTTTGCAGCTATTATTTAGCCATGTCCAGCGATGCTGAGCAGGTGAAGCCTATGTCTAATTTTTCAGTGAACAGGACTCATCTCTTCTTAACCTTGGATAAGCCTCACCGACTCTGTGTCCCCTGCAGATACTTAAATGTAAAGGGGCAGATTTATGTTAAATGGCACATCCCCAGGCATGCACCAGTTAACGTGCACCGCTGCTCTGCCACCCATGGTGTGCCGCATTTACAATCAGATAGGAGAAAGCTGCGTCAAAACCCTGCGCCTGCTTTAAGCAGGCATAGGTCTTGACGCAACATTGTGGAGATGGGGCACCTCTGAGCCTTGCTGGAGCTGCATCACACTTGCAATACAACTCCAGCAATGCGCCACCTTTACAGCACAGATACGTCACGCATCTGTGTCATTTTTGCCCCATGCTGCGCCGCATTGTAAATGCAGCACACCATGGGTGGCGGAACAGCGGCGCAGGATGACTGGCACATCCCTGGTGATGCGCCAGTCATCATAAATCTATCCCTAAGCTTCTTATCTTGTTACAGATGAACCGCCATATGTATCATCAAACTATTTTGCATTTCCTAAATAGCGAATTTTAAGGAATAAATAGCAATTCTTTACCATTCCTAATTTGCAATGAGCAAATTGCTAATTGCAAATTACCCATTCATTTCCATGGGCTAGGAGGCTCATAGGAATGAAGGTGCAATTTGTGATTAGCAATTAGCTCATCACAAATTAGGAATTTTTTCAAGGGTGCATGGGTGTCTCAAGAACACCCTGCTGCACCCCTGAAAAAGAAATTTGGGGGCATATGGCGCACATACATGCCCTAAGGGCATGTATTGGCGTCATATGGCACCTTTTGTTTTTTGGAAAAAAAGCTTTTTGAAAAGAATTCGCAAATTACCACAAACTAGAAGTTGGTGGTAGTTTCCAAATCCTTAATGTCATTTTTTACATATTTTTTGTTTGATACATTGCATTTAAGGAATCGCAAAATTTGCAAATCCTTCAGTGCAATCGCAAAATAAGGAATAGCAAATATTGCTATTCCTTATTTTGCATCAAACTTGTTTGATACATACCATTTGTCTAATTAGCATTCGCAAAGGCCGAAATTTGCAGAATTTTGATCTTTGCGAATGCTAATTAGCTTGATACATATGGCCCCAAGTGAGGCCTGTCTTGCAACATGGTGCATCTTTTGCATCACTGCTGCATCGGTTTCATGTGGCACGTTTTTTTACACCATGACACATCTGCCTAAATGCATCAATTTGTAATTTTGTCGCCTCATAGCAAATCTTTTGCACCGCCGCTGCATCATAAAAGTGACGCACAGTGGCGCAAAAGAGGCATACACCTATCATAAATCTGTCCCTAGCATTTTAAATGATTAATCCAGGATGACGATAAGGTGTGGCCTATCCAGAGGTTTGTTTAAGGTGAGGCCTACTCAGGATTGCAGATTAAAGTTACACTTGATGAAGAATACAGAGGAGATAATACATGTAAAGGCCTACCAATGAAGTAAGTAATGTCCACTTTATTGCGCCAGTCATCATAAATGTATCCCTAAGCTTCTTATCTTGTTACAGATGAACTGCCATATGTATCATCAAACTATTTTGCATTTCCTAAATAGCGAATTTTAAGGAATAAATAGCAATTCTTTACCATTCCTAATTTGCAATGAGCAAATTGCTAATTGCAAATTACCCATTCATTTCCATGGGCTAGGAGACTCATAGGAATGAAGGTGCAATTTGCGATTAGCAATTAGCTCATCGCAAATTAGGAATTTTTTCAAGGGTGCAGGGGTGTCTCAAGAACACCCTGCTGCACCCCTGAAAAAGAAATTTGGGGGCATATGGCGCACATACATGCCCTAAGGGCATGTATTGGCGTCATATGGCACCTTTTGTTTTTTGGAAAAAAAGCTTTTTGAAAAGAATTCGCAAATTACCACAAACTAGAAGTTAGTGGTAGTTTCCAAATCCTTAATGTCATTTTTTACATATTTTTTGTTTGATACATTGCATTTAAGGAATCGCAAAATTTGCAAATCCTTCAGTGCAATCGCAAAATAAGGAATAGCAAATATTGCTATTCCTTATTTTGCATCAAACTTGTTTGATACATACCATTTGTCTAATTAGCATTCGCCAAGGCCGAAATTTGCAGAATTTTGATCTTTGCGAATGCTAATTAGCTTGATACATATGTCCCAAGTGAGGCCTGTCTTGCAACATGGTGCATCTTTTGCATCACTGCTGCATCAGTTTCATGTGGCACGTTTTTTTTACACCATGACACATCTGCCTAAATGCATCAATTTGTAATTTTGTCGCCTCATAGCAAATCTTTTGCACCGCCGCTGCATCATAAAAGTGACGCACAGTGGCGCAAAAGAGGCATACACCTATCATAAATCTGTCCCTAGCATTTTAAATGATTAATCCAGGATGACGATAAGGTGTGGCCTATCCAGAGGTTTGTTTAAGGTGAGGCCTACTCAGGATTGCAGATTAAAGTTACGCTTGATGAAGAATACAGAGGAGATAATACATGTAAAGGCCTACCAATGAAGTAAGTAATGTCCACTTTATTGCGCCAGTCATCATAAATGTATCCCTAATCTTCTTATCTTGTTACAGATGAACCGCCATATGTATCATCAAACTATTTTGCATTTCCTAAATAGCGAATTTTAAGGAATAAATAGCAATTCTTTACCATTCCTAATTTGCAATGAGCAAATTGCTAATTGCAAATTACCCATTCATTTCCATGGGCCAGTAGGCCCATAGGAATGAAGGTGCAATTTGTGATTAGCAATTAGCTCATCGCAAATTAGGAATTTTTTCAAGGGTGCAGGGGTGTCTCAAGAACACCCTGCTGCACCCCTGAAAAATAAATTTGGGGGCATATGGCGCACATACATGCCCTAAGGACATGTATTGGCGTCATATGGCACCTTTTGTTTTTTGGAAAAAAAGCTTTTTGAAAAGAATTCGCAAATTACCACAAACTAGAAGTTGGTGGTAGTTTCCAAATCCTTAATGTCATTTTTTACATATTTTTTGTTTGATACATTGCATTTAAGGAATCGCAAAATTTGCAAATCCTTCAGTGCAATCGCAAAATAAGGAATAGCAAATTTTGAATTAAGGACATTTTAAGTCATTTCCACATGTGCAGTGTTTTCAAATTTTGATTTGAAAATCGTTTTTAGGGAAAAGGAATGGTTTGTAAATTTATGACAAGGACATAATGGTGTATGCTTCTTTATAAGGCATTTCACTGTCTCTGATGTCATTTTTCCCATATTACATTATAAGACCTTTCCCCATGGAGCACATTGCTTGTAAATATGCTCCCACCTGTGCATGGTGAATTTAGATTTTGACTGTTTGAGTCACATAGCCATGTTAAAAGTGACCCAAAAAAATTGCAAAGGCTTTAAAAAAACACTTTCATGTGTCTTAAGGACATTTTAAGTCATTTCCCCATGGGCAGTGTTTTGTAAGTGGCGCAAAAGAGGCATACACCTATCATAAATCTGTCCCTAGCATTTTAAATGATTAATTCATGATGACGATAAGGTGTGGCCTATCCAGAGGTTTGTTTAAGGTGAGGCCTACTCAGGATTGCAGATTAAAGTTACGCTTGATGAAGAATACAGAGGAGATAATACATGTAAAGCTCTACCAATGAAGTAAGTGATGTCCACTTCATTGCGCCAGTCATCATAAATGTATCCCTAAGCTTCTTATCTTGTTAGAGATCAACCGCCATATGTATCATCAAACTATTTTGCATTTCCAAAATAGCGAATTTAAAAAAATAAATAGCGATTCTTTACCATTCCTAATTTGCGATGAGCAAATTGCTAATTGCAAATTACCCATTCATTTCCATGGGCCAGGATGCCCATAGGAATGAAGGTGCAATTTGCGATTAGCAATTAGCTCATCGCAAATTAGGAATTTTTCCAAAGGTGCAGGGGTGTCTCAAGAACACCCTGCTGCACCCCTGAAAAAGAAATTTGGGGGCATATGGCGCACATAAAAATTAACAACATTCCTTTACCTCAAAAACGATTTTCAACTCATAATTTGAAAACACTTCCCACAGGGAAATGACTTAAAATGTCCTTAAGACACATGAAAGTGTTTTTTGAAAGCCTTTGCAATTTTTTTGGGTCACTTTTAACATGGTTATGTAACTCAAACAGTCAAAATCTAAATTTACCATGCACAAGTGTAACCATATTTACAAGGAATGTGCCCCACGGAGAAAGGTCTTTTAATGTAATATGGGAAAAATGACATCAAATGTCCTTAAGACATATAAAAGCGTTTTTTGATTGCCTTTGCAGCATGTTTGTATCACTTTTAACATGGCTATGTAACACAAACATTCAAAATCTAAATTTGCCATGCACAGATGGGAGCATATTTACAAGCAATTTGCGCCACAGAGAAAGGTCTTACATTGAAATGGGAAAAATAACATCAGAGACAGTCAATTGCCTTATAAAGAAGCATACACCATTATGTCCTTGTCATAAATTTAAAAACAATTCCTTTTCCCCAAAAACGATTTTCAAATCATAATTTCAAAACACTGCACATGGGAAAATTACTTAAAATGTCCTTAAGACACATAAAAGCGTTTTTTGATTGCCTTTGCAGCATGTTTGTATCACTTTTAACATGGCTATGTAACACAAACATTCAAAATCTAAATTTGCCATGCACAGGTGGGAGCATATTTACAAGCAATTTGCGCCACAGAGAAAGGTCTTACATTAAAATGGGAAAAAATAACATCAGAGACAGTCAATTGCATTATAAAGAAGCATACACCATTATGTCCTTGTCAGAAATATTATAACCATTAATTTTCCTCAAAAACGATTTTCTAGTCATAATTTGAAAAGACTCCACAGCTCCTATGCAGAAAAACACCCTGTCAGTACTAATACTTCACATTTTCTCCAATTACATTTTCTCAAAGAAACAAAATCTATTTGTAAAACACTTGAGACAAAGCACATTTGAAAAACACAACTTTCTTCATAATTTTCTCCTTAAAGCACACTATTCTCTATCTAAATTAAAGAAATATTTTCTCACCTTAGCAAATACTTTGAGTTTGAAAACAGTCTCAGAAACACACCAATTTGTCTTCAGCAGAGCAAAAGGTATGCACTCCAGAGTCTGCAGCTATCAAAAGCACAGAAATGCTGTAATTCTTCACACATATCTCTCATGTCACCCAATCAAAACTCTTCCCTCACTTTTTTTCAAATGAAAACCCTTCCCCCCTCTGCCCTTTCTGCCTTTTCTGCATGGCAACCACCTCTTGGAAGACTTCTGGTGTTTGCAAGTTCACACAACAATGTTGCAATTGAACTCTGAACTCTCAGTGCACCTCATATCCAGTGCATTCTTTCATTTAATGATTTTTTCCTGACCACTCAAAATACATCTTTCAAACAACTCATCCATGCACCCTAACTTTCTGTTTTCAGCAATCAAATTCCACCAATCACTGTTACTGCTTCATTAACACAGAAACTCCACAGTTTTTTTCATTTTAAACTCTTATTTTTTCAACTGCCATTTCATTGCCACACTTCATCTGACTGCAGGAGAACCTTCTCTCACCATGTTTTCTGTCTGGATTGTTGGACATAGTTACATCTATTGGGCTCAGAGGTATGCTGAGAACAGGAATTTCCCTAACCTCAATTTACAAGATGTGGAAATTAAGTGGTTTGGCCACAGAGGATTAAAATGTCACCAATTGATACCATTGGTGAAAACCTTTATGCATTTGCCAAAACCTGACCTGTTAATTGTGCACTGTGGAGGTAATGATTTGGGCACTTTGACGGAGGTAGGTCTGGAAATGCTTTTAAAGGACACCTTTGAGCAATTGATGGCACTTTTTCCTCAGACTGCCTTGGTATATTCAAATATATGCCAAAGACAGAAATGGAGGTGGTCAAACCAATTTTGTCCACAAATTGAGAAGTCGAGGAAGCATGTAAACAAATCTGTTTCAGCTTACATGAGAGACCATGGAATGGGCTCCCTGTACAACAATAACTTGCGTTACTACATGCAAGATATCTACAGAGGAGATGGAGTTCACTTCTCAGATGAGGGCAACAGAGTTTTCATTCTGAATTTAAGACTGTGCATTGGTACCTACTTATAAGTACCTAAATGTACCATAAACCCAAAAGCTCTTCTCAGAGCTACCCTACATCTGATCACTCACAATTATTATTTTACTCTAACTTTTTTCACTAATTTTCAACAAAGTACGCTCCTTGGGGGCGCTTCCCGGTACGCGAACCGGGAGCTAACCTCGCTAAATTTTTAAAAAAATGTTTTTTTTTCGCACATATGGGCCTCCTCAGCCACCCTCAGAAAACCTAGGGGGTCAAGATAAGTCTACCGTGCCCCCTTCTACCCATTCTGAACATTATTTGCCCTCCATCTTGTATCTTAATTCGACCGAAACACAAAATGGTGGACTCCCGTAACGCTTAAGGTTTGCGAACCGGGGCGCTCACCAGTTCGCGTACCGGGTCGCTCCCTGGGAAGCGCACCATCAAAAAAGGTGGGAAAGTAGTTTACAGAAAAGCGACTGGAGATAATTTCACCAAATATAGATTACCTCATACTACATACCAATGTCTACCATTTTCACAAATTTGATTGAAATTCCATTTAACCATTTAGCCTGTAGACCTCTCTAAATACCCTGAGGTAAATTACTTCACAAAACACATCTGAAGTGTTGGAATTGACAACCAATTAAAATTTTACTTTCATTTTCTACTTTTTTTACCTGACATTTGATTGGTTATGTACCTGAATATATATAAAGAAAGAGAGAGAAACACAGCCATTTTGACTACTACTTCCTGAATTACATTGCAAGATCATTTTCACTCACAACTTAAACTTGTTTTTAGAAGGTGAGATATTATTTTATAAATTTGAAAACATTTTCAGATAGTTATATACTATCCCTCTGTAAGAGTTAGACATTGAGAAAGGCTTCTTTATTATAATTATTAATTGATTTAGGTTTCTGTGGTATAATTATGAATTTACTTAGGCTTCTTCTACTATCCCTCTGTAAGAGTTAGACATTGAGAAAGGCTTCTTTATTATAATTATGGATTGATTTAGGTTTCTGTGGTATAATTATGAATTTACTTAGGCTTCTTCACAGGCACTTTTTAATAGTACTACTTCACGCCTGAAACCATACAGTGCCCATAGATTACTTCTCTGTTATAAACTCACAAGTACCTGTCTGAACTTAAACCCAACAGTGCCCTATCACTACTGATATATTTATTTTTTATGCAAATTACAGCAATAAAATGGAAGGTGAGCAGAATGTTTCCTTCGAAATTGTTCTGGACAGCAACAATGAACAAGTTATGGAACCCATTGATGACTTAGAATTCATGGATGAGTCACGGGACTATGAATTACTTCAATGTGTAGAATCTGTCGATCATTTACTCCATTATGATGACGGTCAAATGTGGGAACTTATGTTCACTCAACAAGAGGACATATCGGACAGTCAAATGCTAGACGTTCTATTAAATTTTGAAAAACAATCTGAAAAATAAAATTGTATGTAATATTAAAAAATTGTTTGAGTCTTTAATCATTTTTATATGTAATTCATAAACTAGTTAAATGTTAGAAATGTTATTAAATTTTGAAACACAATCACAATAATAAATAATTGCTTAAAAAATAAAAAAATTAAAAAATAATCAACAAAACCAACAATCAATTAACATACAGTATTTGAAAAGTCTATCATTCATTTTTCATTATAGTACGCTGCCCAGAACGCTTCCCGGTTCGCGAACCGGGCGCTACCCACGCAAAAAAACAAAATTTTTTTTTTTTTTTTTTTGCCCCGCGGGGCCCTTTTAAAGCCTCCACATTAAACCTAGGGGGTCAGGGAGGATATACTATGCCCCCTTATGGTCATTTCCCCCTTTGTTTTGGCCTCCTCTTGTCTCTCAATCCTACCGAGAGACAAGATGGCGGCCGCTCCGGACTGTTTAGAATGTTGACAGACACCGGAGAGCCAATCAGCTTCGCTACGCGAAGTTCCGGAACGCGTAAAGTCCGCGAACCGGAGCGCTGCCCGGTCCGCTGTTACAGATATATATTTTTTTTGAACATTAATTTCTCAAAATCCACTGAAGCACATATATTGAGACCTAGCAAAGGCACATCGGGCTACCAGTCCCTACAATTTTGCCAAGTTTCGTGCAAATCCATTCAGCCGTTCGGGCTAAAAGTGAGGCCAACCGCCCTATGGAAAACTCAATGTTAAAAACACGTTTTGGGACCCCCCTTTTTTCTCGGCCCCCCCTTGACGAACCCCCCCCAAATTTCCAGGGGCTGCTCAGAAACAAAATGTTCCATTTTCCAGAAAATTTCAGCCAATTCCGTCCACAAACGCCAAAGTTATTAGACATAGAATTTTCAAAAATCCCATAGGGAAAAAATCCTAACTATATATACCTACTGGCGACCGCCAGTAGGTAATATATATATATATATATATATATATATATATATATATATATATATATATATATATATATATATATATATATATATATATATCTTGTCATGAGGTTGCCCTGCAGTAAGAAACGCACTCCACAGCTGTTGAACTTCACGTCCTTTATTGCCCTATATATATATAAAGTCAACAGGTTACCTGTAATAGAGGAGCCCACAAACAGGTACGTTTCTGCCACATCTTTAGTTGGAAGCAAACAGCAGAGAAGACGCTCAGTGGCAGCAAATGTCTCCAGCCTGACGCGTTTCGTGTAAGTCATTTTCTCAAAGGCAAAAAACTTATGATGTAGAGGCACAACATTTATACCGGCACTACTTGACGACTTCCCTCCCGCCCCAGTGGGCGTGGCCATCCAAAGGCCTGATGGTATCCATAGTGCCAGATCCTACTCCAGTGAGTTGCGTGCCCCCGAATCTTATAGTCAAATTAAAACCACAGTGGGGTGTGCGGCAGGGCATCAATCTCTGCTGTTATCCTTACCCTTCCAATAACCAGCACCTTGTTTCCAAATGCGGCGGCGTCGGTTGGCGCCTCCGCTGGTGGGCTGAAACAGCCCCAGGGCTTTGCTCTGCGGCTCAGGCAGGCCGCTAAATACCAAGTCAACAGGTCGCCTGTAATAGCGGAGCCCACAAACAGGTACGTTTCTGACACATCTTTAATTGGAAGCAAACAGCAGAGAAGACGCTCAGCGGCAGCAAGTGTCTCCAGCCTGACGCTTTTCGTGTAAGTCACTTTCTCAAAGGCAATAGACTTATGATGTAGAGGCACAACATTTATAACGGCACTACTTGACGACTTCCCTCCCGCCCCAGTGGGCGTGGCCATCAAAAGGCCTGATGGTATCCGTAGTGCCAGCTCCTACTCCAGTGAGTTGCGTGCCACCGAATCTTATAGTCAAATTAAAACCACGGTGAGGTGTGCGGCAGGGCATCAATCTCTGCTGTAGTCCTTACACTTCCAATAACCAGCACCTTGTTTCCAAGGGGGAGCAGCAGGTTAGCTGCTCCCTCTGTGGAAAAGCAATGCCGGCTCCCGCAGGACGCACGGAGCTGGCTGGGAACGTGGGGGGATTGGGGACTCCCCAATGCCCCCAACAAAGAGGGCCTGCCCCGGGGAATGGGCTTGGGGAGGGGGGCCACGCGGCCCCCCTCCCCCAAAACAACCATGTAAAAAAAAAGGAATGGCCCCGGGGATGGGGTCCCCGGGGCCACAACTGGCCACAGGAGGGGGGCATGGCAGCCCCCGTCCAAAATAATATTTTTTTAAGGGCCATGCCCTGGGGAATGGGCTCCCCGGGGCAAATTATGGCCTTGGGAGGGGGGCCACGCAGCACCCTTCCGGATTTTTTTTTTGATAAAAAATTGGGGGCAGGCCCTGGGGGATGGGTTCCCTGGGGCCAATACATTAGAAAAAGAAGGGGGGCTACACAGCCTCCCTTTTTTTAAATAAAAAACAGGATCGGGATGGAGGCCACGCCTCCTCCTTGCACCACTCTGCAAACGCACCCCCTGGCACGTTTGCAGAGGGGGAACGAATTCCCCTTGAATACTGGGGGTCCCTGGGGGCCAACTAGCCCACCAGGAACCTTCAGTATGCATTACGCCCCTTTTAACACCTCTCTGCAATGCAGCTCTGTGGCGCTTAATGGAGGTACATGGTGGGCTAGTGGCACGTTTTAAGTTGGGTAATTAATTCCTCTTCAATCCAGAGGTCCCCTGGGGGCCAACTAGCCCACCAGGTACCTCCACTAAGCGCCACAGAGCTGCGCTGCAGAGTGTTGTAAAAAGGGGCGTGGCCTCTGAACACCTATCTGCAACGCAGCTCCCTGGCACATACTGGAGGTACCTGGTGGGCTAGTTGGCCGCCAGGGGACCTCGGGATTCAAGGGGACTTAATCCCCCAACTTGCAACACGCCACGGGGCATGTTTGCACAGTGGTGAAGGTAGGGGGCAGGGTCTAACATGATACGTGTGCAAACACGCCCTGTGGCATGTTTTAAGTTGGGGAATTAATTCCTCTTCAAGCCGTAGGTCCACTAGAGGCCAACTAGCCCACCAGGTACCTCCAGTAAGTGCCACGGAGCTGTGTTGCAGAGTGTTGTAAAAAGAGGCATGGCCTCTAAATGCCTCTCTGCAACGCAGCTCCCGGGCACATACTGGAGGTACCTGGTGGGGTAGTTGGCCCCCAGTGTCAATTTTTTAAACATACAAAAATTCCTATAAAATCAGCAGAACTAGGAATTCCAATTTACTCACCTGTCATCAGGAGTGACCTCAGTACTGCTTCTTTGAGTCCAGTACTGATTCTGAAAAGTAATTCTAGCCGTACTTACCAGTAACTTGTATTTCCTACCATAGGAATTCATTGTGTGGTTTTCACCAGAAAAGTTTCGAAGTGTCTATTTTCCCAAACTAAAAATATTCCTTAAAAATTGCCTGTTTGACTTAAATGCATTCTTTCGACTGTTTACAGGAGATGCACCCATGCTGGATCCAGGATCCACCACTGACTAAGAAAAAGTTACGTTAACACTACTTACCTGATAAGTGAATTTCCTCTCATAGGATAATATTGGTGATTCTATGTGAAAAAGTTTCTAAGTGTCAACTTTTAGAATACAATAATATTCCTTAAAAATCACTAATGTAACCAAAACGTTTTTACTCAACTGTTTACAGGAGATGTCCCAGGACTGAACCTAGGATCTAGTCTTGTGGTTAGAAAAGTAATCCAAAAAGTAACTAATTGCATTTAACTAGAAATTCACATTGACCTCAATGTTGCATTGTGTCTGAAATTGTGTTGCGCATTACAACAACTGTAACTACTGTACTTAAAAGTCTAATGCCTATTTGCAAAGTATTTAAACTAAAGTAATTCATTCTGAGAAAGTATATTTTGTAATGTAATTATAATGTAATTTAAAAAATAAAATATCTAAAAATAAATAATTAAAACAAATGTAGTAAATCAGTATCAAAAAAATAAATATAAAAATTAATACATTTCTTTGACACTTAGGGCGAATGCTCCTTGTTATCGCATGCTGGTATTAGCGCGCCTCCTGCCTAGATACTGATTTTAAAATCGAAACCCGCCTGTCGTAATTTGGCAATACCTGAGTTAGCGTTAAGCTCAGCTACACGAACATTTCTGTTAACTTGACTAAACGTGCGGGGGCCATTTTGTATTCGGTGGCTTCCATTTTCAATGAACATGCGGCCTCGTGGTCAGCATGCCCTTTCGTCCTTCCTTCATGCCAATGAACCTTTACCCTGCCCAACAACAGGCTATTTTTAGCAATGGTCAGTCTCGCGCATGCGTACATCTGATCTTTGGATTAGAGAGTGGTCACTCCTTAGGAATGTGCCTCCCAACTGACCAGTGGTATTAAACCCCTCCCACATGTTGGCTGTGTTCCAAAAATGCCCTTATATGTACCTAAAACTGTTCAAATGTATACCGCCTACCTTTTTATTACCTTTAAACTGTATAAAAGAGGTCGCACACCGACGTTCGGGGTGATACTTCTTGCATTGCCGAAGGGTGCTGTATGAATGTACCACCACCCCATGGGGTCCTAATAAACTTGTCTCTTTGCATTTTCAGTTTCCGTGCCAACTTCTGTTTATGGTGTGCGAGTGTTTCTGCAAGTATGTATACCTGATAGAACCCGACACCACAATTGGCGACCACGAAGGGACCTCATCGGCGACTCGGATGCCCGAAGGAGAGGTCACGACGAAGGATTGGAAACTCGCTATGGACGCGTACGCTGCCACTGAGTGACCCGAGTCTTGGCACCCACGGTGTTTTTTCCTTTCCTTCTGATCTGACCTTCCAGGTGGCGCCGGTCCTCGACTGAGGTTCTGATCGTTTGGCTTGTCGTGTAGTGCCTGTTTTGGCTGATTCGGCTACGGAACTTGGCAGTTGGAATCTGGACACCTTTGAAGATATTTGGTGAGCTTATGTTTGGTAAGGTAGTCTATTGACACTTACTGTGGCTTTTTGAATTTGAATTTGAATTTGTATGAGTTAGCTAACGCTTGGACCTTTGATTTGAATTATATGTGGAGTGCACCTCACATAGGCAGGCATGGAGGGATATTTCTCTGCTTTTGAATTCGTTTGAACGGCACATTGTGCATAAGTACCCTTAAGTGCCATTTTATGTAATATCGCATTTTTCCGTGATATTTTGAACATGCCTGTCCTCAGCACACTCCGAGGAATGTGCTGCTTTGGAAATGGTACCACTTATCGATTAAATGAATCTCAGCCGGCTCCCCCAGAGGGGACTCCTAATCGCGAAATGTACATTAAATGTGGCCTTCCTCCCATAATGTATAGCACGTTATGGCACAAATACACTAAACCTGATCGTGAATTGCAATGGCCACTACATGGGTCATTCGATTTGCGAAAAGTCCAGTATGTAGAACAGTGTTTGTTTCAGCGCAGGTCTAGGCAGGATATGTTTGATTGTGTGCGTATGTGGGAGAAAGCGGTGCGTGAACGAATGAAGCGTGCAGAAGCCTTGGCGGACAAAGAGCAGCGAAAGGCTGCTCGGGATAAAGATTTACAGCTACAGGAGAAGGAATTGCCGGAACAGAAAGAGAAAGAGAGTCGAGAACGTAACCTGCAGGTTAATGGTCAGTTTCCTATTAGACGTCCTCTTTACCCTGTCCTTACTAATGAATTAGATGATTTTTCATTGTTAGATCGTTGCCCGCCCCCGTATGTTCAGCCTACGGCTCCAGATGTGGAATCGGACGAGGATAATCAGGACAAACAACGTACCAGGTTACAGGTCGAGCGTATGACGGAATTGCGTTCGATTGCCCGTAAACTTAATGTAAATTCTATAACTGTTTCAGAGGTTGATGATTTTATGAGCAAGTGGTCCGACAAGGAACGATTGTATTTTTTAGATCATCTTGCAGGTGAAGTTGTTGAGCGGTTTAGAAAACACTCTCCTGAGTTGGAACCTAAAGATATATGAGTTGGTCGTGAGAATTTTCGTAAAGGTATTTTGCTCTTTCAGATGCGGACGAATTCTTCCGGTGGTTGGTTCAGTTACGAGATGAGGCGACGCGATTGCGAGCGGCGAACAAAACATCAGAGCAATCAGCGTCTGGATCGACGGAAAATTCCCGAGTGTGCCCTATTTATGGATCAGATAAGAGTGTTGCAATTAATGTTTTGCCTATGCGGGAAGCTGCACCTTTGTATGTCCCTCCTAAAGGGGACGGTACGGATGATGATAAGACGTCTAAAGATTCAAAGGGCTATTTTGTGTATAATTGGGTTTATACGCCATGGAATAGAGCAGATGTTATGGCACTTAAGAATACTTTGCCTGACCCCCGTAAAAATCCAGCAGCTTTCTATGAAGGTGTGGAGGGTGCTATTTCTTCGTGCACTATGACGTTAGTTGATATTGATCTTTTCTTTGGGCTGATATTGCCTCCTGATATGTGGAGGGTGATTCGTAAGTTTGACGATCGAACGATATTAGGCGCAGATTGGAAGGACATAGTGAGAGCTGATTCAGATAGGGAACCTGCATGTAAACCGTGTCAGTTGATTTTAGATTTGCCAACAGCTATCTTGAATAAATTAAAAACACTTGTCCCTCCTAAGAAAATAGATTGGACAGTGTTAGCGTTGTGTAAGCAGAAACCAGACGAATCGGTTTCTGATTTCTTTTCACGTTTTGAGGAAGCATTCCATGATTACAGTGGTAAATCATTAACAGAGGACACGGGCAGGCACTTATTCGTAGATAAGTATGTGGCTAATCTCCTACCGGAGATTGCTAAGCGATTGAAGGCTAGTGAAAATTCATGGACCACGGCAACGCCTGCCTCCTTATTAACTATGGCTCAGTATTATGAACGTCAGGAACTAGAGGCTAAAGAGAGTAGTGATAAGAAAGTGAAGGACTTAAAGACGAAAGTGATGTTGGCACAGGTTTGTGCTACGCAATCGAGAGGGAACGATAGGGGTAGACGAGGATCGTACGTTATGTCTCCCCCTCGTTCCGACATTTCTGAGGATCAGTGTGCATACTGTAAGCAGTTTGGACATTGGCTCGCAGATTGTCCGGTGCTTCGTGAACAGCGTAGTCAGAGGGGTCGAGGAAGTGGAAGGTCACGGAATAGTTATTCAGGACCAAGAGGTGGAGCGAATGATCGCGGTAGGGGTGAAGAGAGGGGTCGTAGTCAGGTTGAACATTATACTTTTGATCGACGGAATCAGTATCAGATAGCAGAAGGAGAGTATACTGAGTCTCAGGATAAAAATTATGCATAGGGTTGCGTAGGATGGGTGTGGAATCGGTTGAAGTACCAGTCGATCAAAGGGGTCCATATATATTAGCACATGTTTTGGGTTCTACTGATCAGTTTCTGGTCGACACAGGAGCTACTCGAAGTGCTCTGTCTAAACACTTGGTTCCAAGGGCTCCCCTGTCTGGCGAAACGATTACAGCAATAGGGTTCGATGGAACACCTTCACTAAGCCCATTGTCTCAACCCCTTACATTTCATGTTGATAAATTCACTGCCCCATGTCCGTTTCTATTATCTCCAAATACACCAGATAATATTATGGGACTTGATATGCTAAAGCATTTTCGTGCAACAATACGCTGTGCCCCTGAAGGGGTGCGGGTCATTTTGAATGAAAACTACCCAGAAATTGAGAGATCGTGCCTCATGCAAGAGGCCGACGCATTAGCTTCCCTTCCAAGTACGTTATGGGCTACTTCCGATACTGATGTGGGCCAAATGATTATTCCTCCTGTGCGCATTACTGTAAAGGAGGGAGCGGTTTTACCTCGTGTTCCTCAGTACAAGATCTCTAGAGAAGGTGAAATAGCTTTGATACATATTGTGAATGACTTGATAACGGCAGGGGTGGTGGAGGAAGTTCCCTATAATGTTTGCAACAGTCCAATTCTTCCGATCCTAAAGAAAGACACAGATACTAAGATCTATCGTTTTATTATTGATTTGAGGGAAATTAATAAGATAGTTGTACCGCAGTATCCAGTAGTATCTGACATTACCACTTTACTTACTTTGGTTCCACCCACGGCTACTACATTTACAGTGATTGATTTGAAAAACGCTTTCTTTTCAATCCCTATCCATCCTGATAGCCGATATTTGTTCGGCTTTACATTAAATAATAAATCGTATAGATTTTGTCGAGTTCCTCAAGGTTACACCGAAAGTCCTAGCATTTACAGTCAGGCTTTGAAAAGACAACTTGATTCATTTGATTTGCAGTCTGGGGTGGCACTCATACAATATGTTGATGACATTCTGCTTGCCGCAGACACACAGGAGCAATGCGAGGAGAGTACACTCTCCCTGCTTTCTTTCCTTGCGGAACACAATCACAAGGTTTCGCGGAAGAAGCTACAATATTGTAGACCAAAGGTGACATATATTGGTCATCTTTTGTCTAAGGAGGGATGTGCATTAACATCAGACCGAATCCAAGCAATCTTAGATACACCAGTCCCTTGCACGCAGAAGGATGTTCGTGCTTTCATAGGGTTGACGTCCTTCTGTAGGCAATGGATACTAGGATTTCGTACATTGTAAAACCCTTGTTAGCATTGCTGTCCAAAACTGCATCACTCCCCCTCGAATGGACGGACGAATGTCAAAATGCTTTTGAACAACTGAGACAAGCTCTTTGTTCTGCGCCAGTTTTAGGTACACCAGATTATACAAAGCTCTTTACACTGTATGTACATGAGAAGGATGGGTGTGCATTGTCAGTCTTGGTACAGTTACACGGAGATAAACAGAGGCCTTGCGCATACTTTTCAGCGGTACTCGATCCTGTGGCTCGAGGACTGCCTGGATGCCTTCGAGCAGTTGCAGCAACAGCAGTAGCTATACGGCAGAGTGAGGGAATAGTTCTGTCACACAAATTGTTGGTGCTAGTTCCCCATGCAGTAGATGCGCTATTGAACCAAACGAAAACGCAGCATCTAACCAGTGCCCGTTTAACAGGATACGAGTTAACATTGCTGGCGCCACACATTACATTGAAGAGGTGTGCCACTTTGAATCCCGCTACTTTATTGCCATATCCTGTTACTGAGACCCAGGAGGAAGAACAACATAATTGTGTTTTTCTGACTGACGAACAAACAAAGGGTCGTGTCGATTTACAGGACACGCCACTTCCTGATGTAGATGGAGAACTGTGGGTTGATGGATCGTGTGTGCGATTGCCAGATGGTACGGCTTCCGCAGCCTATGCGATCACGACACTTAAGACAGTGGTAGAAACAGCACGAATACCACAAAAATCTGCTCAAGCGGCTGAATTGATAGCCTTAACGAAAGCATGTGAGCTAAGTGCTGGATTATGTGTGAATATCTACACCGATAGTCGTTACGCCTTTGGAGTAGCGCACAAATTTGGCCTACTCTGGAGGGAACGAGGGTTTATAACCTCACATGGAACACACATCATGTATGGAGAGTTGGTATGCGACCTCCTGAATGCACTATTATGCCCAAGGAAGGTGGCGATAATAAAATGTAGCGCACATAAAAAGGTGACCGACAAAATAGGGCAAGGAAACGCTTTTGCAGACCGCATAGCGAGAGAGACTGCCATGTTGCAAAATGACTCCCCTATGTATGTGGTGAGATCGCAAGCCGAGCGATGGCATGATGCTAGAGAGGAAGTTTTAGACATACAGAAATCAGCGTCTGAAGCGGAGCTTGCAGCATGGGCAATAGAGGGAGTGTTGGCTGATGAGGGTTGCTGGAGAAGCAAAGACATGAAGAGATGGAAATTACCTGCTGCTTACTTGCAGGCAATGGTTCAAATGACGCATGGGCTGGCACATATTGGAGCTCTTGCGATTACTAAATCGCTTACACGAGTTTGGGAGCATCCTGAGATTACCAGCACGGCTAGGAGAATAGTACAGACCTGTCTGATATGCCTACAGTACAATCCTGCAAAAGGAACCTCTACTCCTAAAGGAGGGTTCGTTCCACCTACTGCACCATTCGAAGTACTACAAATGGATTATATCCAACTGGAGCGTTGTAATAACCTTAAATATGTCCTAGTGGTGGTGTGTGCCTTTAGTAAATGGGTTGAAGCCTACCCCACAAAGGACAATACAGCATTAACAACGGCTACGGTACTACTAAAAGAGTACTTCCCACGTTATGGTGTTTGTAAATTTTTGTGGAATGATAATGGTCCTCATTTCGTTGGGAAAATAGTGGAGCACGTTCTGAAAGGATTGGGAATAAGACAAAAGTTCCACGCTGTATTCCACCCGCAATCAGCAGGTCTAGTAGAAAGGTATAATGCGACTCTGAAGCTGAAGCTAGCAAAGATCGTGGCATCCACGTCTTTGAAATGGCCGGACGCTTTGCCTTTGGCATTATTGTCTATTAGATCAGTGCCACACTCCCGAACTGGCCTCACACCCTATGAAGTGGTGTTTGGAAGGCCCATGAATATCTGGGGAGTTCCAAAGCCTCGTTTGATACATGATGTGCCTTGTATAATGATGAACGATTATTTGGCACGATTAACAAATGATTTACTTTCTATTCATCAACAGGTTCGAGAAGCGCTCCCCGACAATTCTATTGGAGAGGCTCACAATCTTCATCCTGGCGATTTTGTAATGGTCCGGGTGTTTGAGAGATCCAGCAGTTTGGAGCCGAGGTGGCGTGGTCCTGAGCAAGTGCTGCTGGCAACGCGAACGGCTGTACGAGTCACGAATAAGAAGCGGTGGATACATTCAACGCACTGTCGACTTGTTTCTCCGGACCTGGTGAACCCTGAAGTGCTGTCCGATTACAGAGACATCTTGGATGCGGAGAAGAGCCCAGCTGTTACGCATCACGAGTCGGAGGGAGCCTTCCCGGACCACACTATTTCTGGCGGAGTGAAGTACAATCTACGGCCAAGGAAATAATTTTATTTTTTATTTTTCATGACTGGTTGGTAACCGTTCCGAGGTTTGTGAAACGGAAGCTGGGAATATCAAGGGGGGGGGATCAGTTCTGTCCAGTGTAGCGACACCCGTCTTGAATCTCGGAGAAAAACTCAACGGCAGCCTCGGTTCTCAGCACCATATTTTTATTTTTTAGTTTGTTTCTTGAGACTTTTGTTCATTGTACCATGGCACCTATGACATTGAAAAATAGACGAATTCTGGGTGCGGTTCTTTTTGTTGCGACAATAGTGGTAATAGCAGTAATAGCTTGGACTATAGAAAGACTATTTCCTGCACGGGACTATTTACTGCCTACCACTCCAATTCCATCTGAACATTTCCATTTCACTTTGCCCTATCACGAAGAAAGACATAGACAGACCTATTTGAATAATAGTTTCATTCAGATATTGCACCACACGCATAATATGACCAACACGTCCAATTGTTGGGTATGTGGGATGTTACCTGGGCATCAGAAGAAGGGGGGAACCCCACTTATTCCCCTTCCTTTTTCTCACAATGGGTCATGTAATGCTTGGTACACTCTTCTCTTTACATTGAGATGGGCAACAAAAGGTGGACTACTTTTTCGATTGAACAGAGTTTGCTATAACGATCGAGATGGCTATCCACAAGCAGAAGGAACTAAATTTGAGTGGGAAGAATATCGACCGGGCAATGTATCTACGCCTCGTATCTTCACCTATCAGAGACTTACAAATATGACCAGTTTACATGTAATTACCGTTATTGATACAAAAGCAGACCTTTGTATTAGGAATAAGGGAACAATTCCGGTGGGGAGAAGTGAATACAATGTTACTCTTGCCTTTGATACCCCCAATGGTATTTCATTTGTGGCCTCACGAAACACTTACTTTATTTGCGGTAATAAAGGTTATCATCGTCTTCCTCTTGGATGGTTAGGTACATGTTACATATCTTTTGTATTACCCCCTGTGTTTATTGCCCCACCTATGTACCATAATGATTATGTATTGTATCACGATTTTCTATTGAATAGAGTTAAGAGAACATTGGATATTGATGAAGTCGACCAAACTGACACCTCACTACAACAATATGTAGATTTTAATTTAGGGTTGTTCTCTTTTGTAGGTGCTGCCCTAAACAGCAGGAAAATTAGAATGGTACTTGGACCTTTTCTAGCTGGTTTTGGACTCTGCTTAGTACATGGGGTTGGAAACTGTTAACTGTTCTATGTGTGATTATTGGGATATTTTTCTTCTGTTGCCTATGTATTCAATGTGGTCCTACCTTATGTACTGTATGTATTACGGCCTGTATCCCATCCAAACGAGCTATTGCTAAAAATGTACAGATGAGTAATGCTGAAGTGAAGCAAATCATGATGATTGACATTAATGATGAACATTCAGATTACTTCCATTATGAGGTAGCTTCAGCTAAACGCTAAAAGGGTCGTCTGTCGTAATTTGGCAATACCTGAGTTAGCGTTAAGCTCAGCTACACGAACATTTCTGTTAACTTGACTAAACGTGCGGGGGCCATTTTGTATTCGGTGGCTTCCATTTTCTATGAACATGTGGCCTCGTGGTCAGCATGCCCTTTCGTCCTTCCTTCATGCCAATGAACCTTTACCCTGCCCAACAACAGGCTATTTTTAGCAATGGTCAGTCTCGCGCATGCGTACATCTGATCTTTGGATTAGAGAGTGGTCACTCCTTAGGAATGTTCCTCCCAACTGACCAGTGGTATTAAACCCCTCCCACATGTTGGCTGTGTTCCAAAAATGCCCTTATATGTACCTAAAACTGTTCAAATGTATACCGCCTACCTTTTTATTACCTTTAAACTGTATAAAAGAGGTTGCACACCGACGTTCGGGGTGATACTTCTTGCATTGCCGAAGGGTGCTGTATGAATGTACCACCACCCCATGGGGTCCTAATAAACTTGTCTCTTTGCATTTTCAGTTTCCGTGCCAAATTCTGTTTATGGTGTGCGAGTGTTTCTGCAAGTATGTAGACCTGATAGAACCCGACACCACACGCCGACGGATGCTCTTCTACGTTGTGCTCCTAGCGTTTTTTAAATATTGTATTTTATTTTATGCACCATTGTTCTCATGCACATTATAATTTGATTGCTAAATTACTAGTGTACTGTTGATGCTACAGGCGCGATCCCCGTTCCACCACCGATGATTCGGCTTGTTGTGGAGGGATAGACCGCCATAGTGGGAAGGGCTCACCTGACTTCCGGGTTTAGAGGTTAGCAGTCTAGCTGCTCGCCTACTCGGCTACTTGAACTCGTGAGTCAGCCTTCTCCCCGGATTTCTTTGACACTTAGGGCGATTGCACCTTGTTATCGCATGCTGGTATTAGCGCGCCTCCTGCCTAGATACTGAATTTAAGATCGAAACCCGCCGACGGATGCTCTTCTACGTTGGACTCCTAGCGTTTTTTAAATATTGTATTTTATGCACCATTGTTCTCATGCACATTATAATTTGATTGCTAAATTACTTGTGTACTGTTGATGCTACAGGCGCGATCCCCGTTCCACCACCGATGATTCGGCTTGTTGTGGAGGGATAGACCGCCATAGTGGGAAGGGCTCACCTGACTTCCGGGTTTAGAGGTTAGCAGTCTAGCTGCTCGCCTACTTGGCTACTTAAACTCGTGAGTCAGCCTTCTCCCCAGATTTCTTTGATACTTAGGGCGAATGCTCCTTGTTATCGCATGCTGGTATTAGCGCGCCTCCTGCCTAGATACTGATTTTAAAATCGAAACCCGCCGACCGATGCTCTTCTACGTTGGGCTCCTAGCGTTTTTTAAATATTGTATTTTATTTTATGCACCATTGTTCTCATGCACATAATAATTTGATTGCTAAATTACTTGTGTACTGTGGATGCTACAGGCGCGATCCCCGTTCCACCACCGATGATTCGGCTTGTTGTGGAGGGATAGACCGCCATAGTGGGAAGGGCTCACCTGACTTCCGGGTGTAGAGGTTAGCAGTCTAGCTGCTCGCCTACTCGGCTACTTAAACTCGTGAGTCAGCCTTCTCCCCGGATTTCTTTGACACTTAGGGCGAATGCTCCTTGTTATCGCATGCTGGTATTAGCGCGCCTCCTGCCTAGATACTGATTTTAAAATCGAAACCCGCCGACGGATGCTCTTCTACGTTGGGCTCCTAGCGGTTTTTAAATATTGTATTTTATTTTATGCACCATTGTTCTCATGCACATTATAATTTGATTGCTAAATTACTTGTGTACTGTTGATGCTACAGGCGCGATCCCCGTTCCACCACCGATGATTCGGCTTGTTGTGGAGGGATAGACCGCCATAGTGGGAAGGGCTCACCTGACTTCCGGGTTTAGAGTTTAGCAGTCTAGCTGCTCGCCTACTCGGCTATTTAAACTCTATGCCCCCACGGAAGCGCAGCGGACAAGCGCAGCGGGCGCGCCGAGAGCGCGCCGAAGGCGCGCTTAAGGCAAGGCTGTCTGTGCCCGTCCGCGCCGGGACCGGGCCCAGGGCCACCCCCCCTGTGCGAAACATATCTCCACGCCAAGCCCCGCATAGTTGTTATACCACTGACCAGTTAAGGGACATAAATGTAAGTGGCTCTCCACGCCGTTGCTCTCCTTTGCCCATTGTGTCGTTACTTACATCTCCTATCGCCTCCTGTCCCACATGCCTTTTTACTTTCCCGGCTCCTTGCCCACTTATCCAACCTTCCCGTCCAAAGGCAAGGTCCCCTTATCTTGCTGCTCTTATCAACGCACGATCTTTAACTAGGCATAATCTGGAAATTTTGGAGCTAATCACAAGCCTAGAACTGGATATTCTGTTTATTACAGAAACTTGGGGTGATGCGGCTTCGGGACCTGACTTTTGCTCAGCCATTCCTGAGGGTTACCGCGTATCTAAATTAGATAGGCCCTTAGGTAGGGGCGGGGGACTTGCTATAGTTCATAAAGCTAGATTCTTTCTAAAAACTAAACCAGTGTCCACTCTGGACTGTGAGGCCCTTAAGTTCTCCATCATACTAAATAACAACCAAGTATTCAAGGGTACTCTTCTCTATCGACTTCCTGGCCCACGTACACATTTTCTCTCAAATTTAGGTGAGATATTAGAACCCTGTACAGAACTATCGGACTATACAGTCCTAGGAGATTTTAATTTCCACCTTGAATCTCCCGTGGACAAAGATACGATTCAATGTATCACTGACATGGAAGTGCTAGGACTACATCAACTAGTCTCAGTCCCGACCCATCAAGCTTGCCACAATCTTAATGGGCTGTTCACCAACAACCCAGCCATATCTTTAACTAACGTTCTGCCCCTGACCTGGTCAGATCATGAAGCAGTCATTTTTAGCATAAAAGCACATAACCCTAATCCAGCACAATATAAATCGCAAACTGTGCAAAGTACCCGAGACTGGAAAAATATAGACCTCCCCCTTCTCACTCAATTAATTACTACTCCCCTTTTTGAGACTTCTGTTAACCCTGCTCAGGCGTCTATCAGGTACCAGGATTGGCTCCTGGATGCACTCAGTAAGGCTGTACCCACCAAAATATTTTTTCCCAATCGATCCACCCATTCTGCGAGATGGTTTTCGGAGGAACTCAGACTGCAGAAGCAGCACTGCAGGAACCTCGAGAGACACTCGCGTAAACATTATAACCTTCACGACAAACATTGCTATAAAGCTGCTATAGCCATTTACAAGCGTGCCATAATATCTCATAAAAGGGCTTACTATCTATCCCAAATCGAGCTTGCACAAAACTCTTCTAGAAAACTGTTTCAAACAGTTAACATCTTATCGACTCCCCCATCAGCTTCAGCTATCGAGCCATCTCAAGACCTCTGTAATTCCTTAGCGGATTACTTCACTAGCAAAGTCACCAATATCTATGTAAAATTTTCTTCATTAACCCACCAACAAGGTTTGGACCCTCGACTTGTTTCTACACCAGCTGCTGGTTCAACCTTCTCTCGGTTTCATCCTGTCTCAGCTGACATGATCAGTAAATATACAGTAACCATTACTTCAGGGTCCCCGTTAGACCCTTGCCCTCCTTCGGTACTTAGGGGCCCATTATGATGGCGGACGGACCTGAGTCCGTCCGCCACCATAGAGTAGGAGGGACCGTCCGCAGGGGTAGCGGCGGTCCCTCTGTGCAAATTAGGATGTGACCGCCACGCCATTTTTATCATTGCGGCGGGTGCTGCTTGAAGCTTTGTGCAGGCAAATGCAGGGGGGTACCATAGGTACCCCCCATGTGCACCCCCCACCCCCCCCTTCACCCCTGGGGGCCCGCAACAGGCCCCCAAACACAAATCCGTATGCCTTTACACGGCAGAAATGCCACTGTGTAAAGGCATCTTTCTGCAGACATCCTAATATGGCTGGCGGTGTCTGATAGACACCGCCAGCCATGTTAATGCTTTTCCGCCGCGGGCGGAATCCGCCCGCGGCGGAAAAGCGGAGGACAGATAGTAAGACCCACCAGCCATCCTAATATGGCGGTGGGTGCTTTCAAGGCTCCGCGGCGGATTTCCCACATCTTCCGGGCCGGCGGTGGCTTCCACCGGCCCGGTGGATGCGGGAAATCCGCAATCGTAATAGGCCCCTTAATCTGCTTAGTGGGATTATTACTCCACCTCTTACTGAGATTTGTAATTCTATGTTTCTTGCGGGTGAGTATCCAGAGATATGGAAAAAAACAATAATTAAACCGTTGTTAAAAAAACCTTCTCTGGACCCTCTAGATCTAGCCAGTTACAGACCCATAACCTGCCTTCCTTTCCCAGCAAAATTTTTCGAATCACTTATGAACCGTCAGCTTTCGGAATTCATCGATCAACATCACTTGCTGGACGATACCCAGTTTGGATTTAGACAAGGCCATGGGACAGAAACGGCACTGATAAAGGCGGTTGATGAGATCAGAACTATTCTAGATCATGGTGGGGCGGCGGCCCTCATATTGCTAGATCTCTCGGCCGCCTTTGACACGGTCGATCATTCCACCTTGATTGACCGTGTCTCAACACTGGGGGTCAACCATCTAGCCAGAGATCTCATAGCCTCTTTTTTGGCTAACCGCTCCCAATCGGTGAAATTGGGCACTTTTTACTCGCCCACATCCACGTTGCCTTGCGGAGTGCCCCAGGCATCATCGCTAAGTCCGACACTATTTAACATCTATGTGTCGGACTAGGCGAGGGTCATAAAATCATATGGGCTGAGTTTAACCACCTACGCAGATGACACCCAATTGATGCTGGCTGTTCATAAGGATGGACTGGCAGTTGCATCGAGATTCCAGGAGGCTATGCTAGCGATAGGGTCGTGGATGTCGATGAACTGTTTAAAATTAAACTCGAACAAGACAGAGGTGATGACTTTTGGCAACTTGGCTCCGGTATGTACCCGTCGCCAAGGTCAGAAATCTTGGGGTCATATTCGACACCAAATTAACATTTCTCCATCATATTAATACAGTGATATCATCCTCCTTTTCACCCTCAGAAAAATCAAAAAAATACTTCCCTATTTACCTCCCGCGGCAGGAAAAACTCTTATAACAACTTTAATATTCTCAAAACTGGACTATTGCAATGCCCTCTTCCTGAATGCCCAGCAGCAGGTATTGGACAAATTGCAATCGGTCCAAAATGCGGCGGCAAGGGTACTACTTTCCATTCCTAAGTATCACTCTGTCTCTGCGGCCATACGTCAACTGCACTGGCTTAGAGTCAGAAGCCGCATAACATTTAAGGCCCTCTGTATCGCATATAAGGCCATACACAACTCTGGTCCACAATTTCTAATAAAAGCCTTCAAGATCTACACCCCGAGCAGGTCCCTTCGCTCGGCATCCAATTACCTTCTTCCTCTCCCTCACACTAGAACAGTTTCTTGGGGAGATAGACGTTTTCTAGTAGCCACTGCGAGGTTTTGGAATACTCTCCCTTTTCGCAAACAACTGAAAACTTGGCTCTTTGATCAATGATTCCATTCAGCACTAAATCTGTCAATTGATAATCCTCTGCGCCGAGACACCTTTGGGTATTTGTGCGCAATACAAATCGAATAAACATAAACATAAACATAAACATTTAAACATTGTCATTTACAAAACCTTTAAAATTCACTAAACAAACCATAGGTTTCAGACATGTTATAGTTAGAAATAAGCATTTAAAAAAACTTAGAAATATGTTTGTTCTTGAAGAAATTGGACCATATTCCATGGAAAGAGGAATACATAATGGTAACCCTAGATAAGCTCTCATTGTTTACACCATTGAGCACAATAAAGGAATAGGGGCTGCGAAAGATTCTTGAGGGATCGACCTGTCGAAGAGTTTGATCAAACGCAGATGCTGTTGGAAAAGTTGAGATACTGCATTTTCCACAATGTTTTTATGTTTGATGGTAAATGCTATATGCAAGAGCAGGGCACAACCATGGGCACCTCCTTCGCCCCCCACCTATGCACATTTGTTTATGTGTTGGTGGGAGAGGGAGGTGGCTTGGGTCAAAGAGAACAGGAGGTTCACCAAGAAGGTCACATTATGGACCCGATTTATATACCACTTATTAATTCTGTATGAAGAAAGTGAAGAGGAATTGAGTATTTTCATGGATGGTCTCAATCATAGTGACTGTAACTTTACAGTTTGCACGCAAACAGAGCCTCCGACTTTGTAACTTTTTGGATGTGGAATCAGAGGTTATTGGGAACAGATTAACAAGTAGGATCCATAGAAACCAACAGCAACAAATTCCCTAATACATGCGAATAGTGGCCATCTGGACGCTTTGAAATGGAACATACTGTATAGTCAAATGCTAAGAGCAAAGAGGATTTACTCCATGGAGGAACTATAGGACCAAGAAGTATGCAGCATATCTAGACACTTTCAAGAACGAGGATATCCGATCAAAGTACTGAAGGATGCCAACAAGAGAGCCAAGGAGAAAACAAAGAAACCGTTACTGCATACACATAATAAAAGTAAAAATGGAAAAGATCAGGGAGTGAAAAGGCTGATTTTGGAATAGAATATGGTGCAATCCAGTATCAAGATGTTCTTAGTAAAGAACTGGCATGTCTTGAAAAAAGATAACCATCTGAGGGAGATTGTGGAGAGGGCCACAAATACCTTCTAAAAAAGTGAATTTCTTGGGAGACATCTTAACATCTAGCCACTATGACAAAAACAAAAGCAGAGGAATTGGCTAACGAGGAATATGGGAGGCTTTATGAAATGTAACTCCTTTAAAACATGTAAATCTGGACTCAACTGTAAAAGCTACTGAACTTTTGAGGGCGATGAGGTGTTCATTAAGGACAGAATCACGTGCAATACGGATCATGTTATCTATGTTATCAAGTGGGGTTGGGAGAAGCTGTATGTGGGCAGCACAGTCAAGAAATTGAATCTAAGAATCTTGCAGCACATAAGAGCCATAACAGAAGTTACCCCATGGCTTGCCATTTTGAACAGTTCCACAGTCGATCTCTAGCAACATTCAGCTATTGTGGCACTAGACATATTAGGGCTCACCCAAGGGGAGGTGATCGGGAAAAGGAATTGAGAAAGCATGAGTCTCAACTAATACTATCCATAGAACTGGAAATACCTTGGGACCGCAATATGGAGCAGAGCGTTATGTCCACATAAAATGAAACTGATTGTGATTGAACTTTGGAGCATTTTAATGAGACTGGGACACATGAAAACTCTGATGTTGACTGATATTTACTCTTTTTTCTCTTTCACTCACTTTCTATTTGGATCTTACTTTTCGATTCCTTCCACCTTCTTCTAGGATAGATCAAGAAAAAGGATTTAATGGACATTTATGAAATAACATTGATTTGGCTGGGCACAGGACACTTTGTACACATGGCACTATAGGGGCATGTTTCACTTTATGTAGGACTAAAATACATGATGTGGTTAGTATTTCATATGGATATTGCACCTTGCATGTAAGTGTAACCACACTATGCACTTTATGGGGGTCTGCCAGGGAGAAAGCCCCCTATATAATTAGGAGTCACCATTTGCCCCAAAGAATCCACCAAACATCTTGTACTTTAAAAATTAGGAGTTGCTATATATTATAGGGTATGCTGTGAAATTACCCATTATGGAATCTCTGCAAACCTAGCAATATGCACTTTAATAAGGGACATGTTGGCCATCACAATTCCTCCCTTCCATAGAACCAAGAACTACTGCAAACCTCAGAAATATCCAGGGAATCTTTGAATTGTAAGATCTTTTGGAGCCAAGCACCTTTCACTTTAGGAATTAATAACTGCTAATACTCTCGGGGAATGAGTTATTCAACATGGACATCAAGAATGAAATACATTTCTAAGTAACTAATTGATCTAATGCATTGTGCACTTTAATTTGAATAGAAGGTAGCGAAGTTTGTACTCAAGGTTGGAGGGTGGAGGTGGTATATATGTCCCCTTCATGGACCTGAGCAGTGGAGGATTTATGAGAGTGGAATAAATAGGGTCAGGTGCCTCACATGTACATACAGAAAAAGAGAATAATGTGAAAATAAGGACATACACTTGAATTTTGAACATCACAAGCAATAATCTCACAATAGGAACGTTTTGTAACTGCAAGTGGTTATGGTTTGCTATTGCTTACCTTGACGGCATTTACAAAAAGAAAATAAATCATTTATATTTAGTTCTAAATAATTGAACATTTGTGAACTGTGTAACACCAGCTGTAAAATGTATAGTTTTATAAAAGATGATATGGTAGTGAGACACTTGTAAAAGATATAGGCTGTACTGTGATCAGAATAATTACGGATGCAAATATGGTGGAAAGAATGTGCCAAATTAATTCAGGTGAGAGCTTAAAAGCCTTATGCCCGCCGATGCGTCAGGACTGTAATTTAATCAATTGTGGAAACCTAATAAGTCCGGACCATCTTCAATGTTCAGGTTGTGACACTAAACTCCCCCATATTCTAGATTTGCTCCGAAATCTACAGAGAGAACCCATGACTCTACATCAAACGTACAGCGACTTGCAGTTAGCCCTTTTTAATGCTTGGTCATTGATTAAACACAAACACGAAATAACTGACTTTATCATAGATAACAAACTCGATGTACTATTTGTAACAGAAACCTGGGGTGATGTCACATCTGGTTCCGACTTTAATATCGCTGTTCCGCATGGCTACAAAGTGTTCGATAGACAACTAAATAGAGGTGGTGGACTTGCATTGATACACAGGATCGAATTAAGTGCCCACTGTTCAATAACCTCCATGCCTGAATGTGAGGCATTTCTTTTTAAAATTACTCCCTGGGACCAAGATACTTTTAAAGGCCTTCTGATTTACCACCCTCCAGGCCCGAGATACCATTTTCTGGCTAACTTCCACTCATTGTTAGAGCTCAGTCTCCATTCCAAAATTTTTACAATTTTAGGAGAAATGAATTTTCACCTAGAAAAAAAAAACAAAGACAGAGACACAGAGGAGCTCCTCGAAATTACATCAGAACTAGACTTCTGACAGCTTGTTCAAGAAGTTCAAGAAGCTACGCATCTTGCAGGGCACACTATGCATGGTCTTTTTACTAACAACCCAGCTATCTCCAATTTATCTACCCTTCCGCTAACCTGGTCTGATCACCATGCCATTCTTTTTAGATATAATCTCCCTTGACCCAACAGTCCTAATACAGTCGATTCCAAGACCACTAGTAGAGCATGACACAAAATTGACTACCTTCTGGTACATCGACTAAAATCACAAGGGATAGGAGGGAAAGCCCTCTCCCTTTTAACATCTTTTCTATCAGAGAGAACTCAAAAAGTCCATCTTGACAAGTTCAAGTCAGCACATTTCACCCTCCCATGTGGTGTCCCGTAGGGCTCCACACTGAGCCCTACGCTTTTTAACATTTATGTGGCAGAATTGGCACTACTGATAAGAAGTTTTAATCTGATTCCACCTCCTATGCCGACGATGCGCAGTTGGAAATCTCAACAGTGGATAAGGATAACAATCATGCCCTAAAACTGTATGATTGTATGCTCACTCTGATTCACTGGATGAGCACTCATTGCCTGAAATTAAATTCAAGCAAAACAGAAGTGATTATGTTCGGCAATATTTTTCCACCATGGTCCTCAGCCTGGTGGCCAGACAATCTTGCCCCCCCCTACTCCTGTGGTTAAAGCTAAGAACCTTGGGGTTATCATAGATGAGAAACTCAGTTTTAAATCTCAAGTTTCCAAGGTTGTGTCTTCCTCATACTTCACAATCAAAACCATAAGAAAAACTCTTCCATTCATTCCCAAAACTTCCAGTAAGCTGGTTGTAACCTCTTTAGTTTTATCTAAACTTGATTATTGTAATGGAATTTATATCAATGATCAATCTACTCTCCTCAAAAAGTTGCAGGAAGTACAGAATGCCGCCGCAAGACTTATTCTGGATATACCTAAACATCAGTCTGTTAGTACAGCATTTAGGGACCTACACTGGCTGCCAGTCGGTCAGCGGGTAAAGTTTAAGGGACTCTGCATCGTCCATAGGGTACTACGTAAAGAAGGTACAACATTCTTATGGGACCTTTTTAGATGGTACTCCCCTAACTGACCTTTGATATACCAAAAAGAGGAATTGCTTAATCATGTTGTAAATTTGTATATACACTTGTGTTACATAGCACACTTCACTGAAAACTTTATTTAAAAACTTTAATTAAACATTAATTTCAAGATGGTGCTGAGTGTTGCAACAATATGTTAGTACTTCACTTATGTTTGTGCCAAGTGAAGGAGTATTGAAGGCAAGCGCAGTCCTGTTTCTATGTCTGTGAATTAAATTAAAATGCATCCTTTCCCCGTTCCCACGTAAAATAAAGTAACTAAATTTACCCCTTGAAAACAAGGTTGTCTTGTTTCCTTGGTAGACAAGTTGGGAGCGGATATATATATATATATATAACTTTGTGGATTCCGAGCAGTTGCGATAACTAAAATCTCAGGCAGCAACAGGGCACATGCACACAGCATCGCTGAAACTCACTTGAGCTTTGGGTGTGCACGATCACAGGGCAATCCTCACAAAGGTCTCAGGCTGCAAGAAGCACATGCACACAGCGTTGCTGAGACTCGCTTGAGTTGAGGGTGCACACGATCCCAGGGCAATCTTCACGTAGGTCTCAGGACGCACCAACCATACACACACAGCATCACTGAGACTCACTTGGACTCCGGGTGTGCACGATAACAGGGCAATTCTTACAAAGGTCTCAGGCTGCACAAAGCACACGCACACAGCGTCACTGAGAGTCACTAGAATTCTGGTCACACAATCACAGGGCAATCCTCATGAAGGTCTCAGGCTGCAAGATGCACATGCACACAGCGTCGCAGAGACTCACTTGAGTTCCGGGTGCACATAATCACTGGGCAATCGTCACGAAGGTCTCAGGCTGCAAGAAGCACACGCACACAGCGTCGCTGAGACTCACTTGGACTCCAGGTGGGCACGATAAGAGGGCAATTCTCCTGAAGGGCTCAGGCTGCAAAAAGCACACGCACACAGCGTCACTGAGACTCGCTTGGACTCCTGGTGCCCACGATCACAGGGCAATTCTTACAAGGAACTCGGGCTGCAAAAAGCACACAGCATCACTGAGACACTCCTGGAAAGTTTTCTGTTCCTGAGTTTACACAACAGGGAGCCAGCTCTCCTCGGGCCCTTGGGGTTAAGTTACTTCAGGACACAGCACACATCAAAGTCCTTTCAAGCAGGGGGACACAGCACACAGCAAAGTCCCTTTAGCCTCTCCTTGGTTAAGTCAGAAAACGGCAGGCCAGCCCAGAACATACAGCAAGGGTTAGTCCTTTCCTTGAGTCTCTTTGGCTGTTTCTTCCTTGGCGGAGGTTCCTCTTGACCACAAAGTAGTTTCAATCCTTTTCAGTCTTGAACAATCCAATTTCTGTTCAGTCTTGATCAGTTCCATTCCCAACGTTAAGGGGTTTCAGCTCTCATAGTTATACTCCTAAGTGTCTTTAAAGTCTTTGTGTTCAGGGGGCACTGACTCCTGTTCAAACCAGTTCTGGGTGTCTCCCTGCCAGTGACTCCCTTTTCCTTTGATAGTGGGGGTTTGGATCCTTAATCACTCAGCAGGGGATGGAGCCATTGTTTTATGGTGGCAGCCCAGGCCTCTTCACCTCAAGGGGCTACTCCTCCCCCCTACACTTCAGATGCAGGCCACCCTGTTGCTGTCTCACCTCCTCCCCTGGGTCAAGACATTCCCCAGATCCTATCACTTTCAGATCCAGACAGTCAATCCACAACCAGGCAGAGACCCACAGAAATATTAGGAAAGACAATGGTTCAATGTTGGCCTCAATGGGTCCAGTGCAAAAGGTATGATCCCCGAGGGGGACAATGGGATTCAATTTATACTAGACAATTATTCATTGTGGGAGCACAGAAGTAGGGGAACATAATGTACTGTAAAATTGACAATTTATTTTAAACAAGTATGATTTAGTACTCTAAGTAATATTCAGGTGTTCACACAAAGTGAAAAGGTGCGCAATGTGACAAGGTGATAGTGGATTAAAAACATAACATCACATTGACAACAAACATTGGAACTCCACTTGAGTATATACAATGGACGGAGTTCCTGTTGTAGGGGTCGACGGCATTTCGATCTTTAGGGACTTAAGATCATCTTCAGGACATAAAGTGAGAAGTCTGAAATCTCAATTTAATTGGGGATGGCACTGGCCATGGCGGGGTCGTGGTCTCCTTAGTAATTCAGGGGATGCCGCTTGTGTGGGTAGGCTGTATCGATTAGTGAATCAACAGAGAAGGTGTCAAGACATGACTACTTCCAGCCGGAAGTAGTGCAGGGGCATGTTAGGAAAGCCTTAATCTGGAATTAATCCAAGGCCGTTCGTAGGATTGGAGGTTATTGTGCCTAATTAAGGGCGTGGAAGGAAGACTGTCAGAACTCGATGCCAGCATGAGGGGCTTGGTGGTCCCCTTGCGACCGTATTGATTATATATACATGAACCATAGGTATAAAGTTTAGTTGAACGATATTGGGTTTGTCTGGGATGTTATCTGCTCCAGGATCCTCATTTATTTCTCTTCTCCTCTGTCTTCCTTTTGCTCTACATTCCAGTTTTTGTCGTTCACTCATGACAATACCAAATTTGAGATACGTGGAAATTTCAGAACTCCGTGTATGTTAACATGAAATATTGCGCAATCTAGAAATATTGTGTACTTATTTGTTTTTGTGTTTTTTTATTTCCATATGGGATATCACTTACTCGGAAAGTCTAGTGGAATGGAATATATTTTAGGTGGGACAATTTCCTCTGTTCAGGTTTATGGCTTGCTTCTGTTAAGGGGACTCTGGTTTAAGATGGCAATGAGGAAGTAACACTCATTGTTAACCCCGGCTCTTCTATTTATTTTATTTTCATTCAAAGTGGGAATGTTTTTTTCAGCCACAGGGCTAATAGTATAGTTCTTCTGACTAGACACGAGCAAATTTAATTGATGCTAGGTTGCATGTATTTTTGCCACTTGACCGTTACTGACTATCAGTGCAGCAGTTGATGCTTGAAACCTTCCCAGGCAACAGTGGGTGTTACTGGGCCACTTGGCAGTCATTTAATTTGGTTTCTTGGAGACTGTCTATTAAATGCTTTATTTGAGTACTGACCGTTTTGCATTTTAGGTTAATATGTCACTTATGATATTCATTGTATGCACTGGCTAATTTCATTGAATATTAACACGTATATGATCTGTATTTTTAATGTTTTTTTCCCAGCTATTGGGCTGGTATCATTCATCGAATGTAGGGGTCTGTATCTGTATATTACAGTAGTTCAAGTATTAAGTAACAAGCAGTCTGCTCTACCTCTCTATTTTTAAGAACGCAATTAAGTCGTTCAATAGATATGCCACTCTAGCTAAGCCATGCGCTCAAACAATAACATAAATCGAATTATTTAAACAACATTTTATTTTTGTTTTACTATTGTTCAAAGCAGACAAATAAGTGCATAGATCATGTGTTTACACAATAAAATGTATACAACAATTGCTACGGTCTAAATAGTGGTGATTCCCATGGACTACCTTTCACACAGTACATTCATACATTCTCATACTCAAATAGACCCATTCAAATCGTGAACACACACCTAACATTCATCACAGATTGTGCATGGTTATAATTTGAGGTCCTTATACATATGCAATAATAAAGGAATTTTTTCCTCATCAAGCAGTCAAGTTGCTAGTTGCAGTTCAAATTTTTAACATTGTGCATCAAAAAATATGGAAAAACTTTTTAAAAATAAATGGAATAAATTAGTTGGATCAACACTTGTTCATCTTTACATAAATCAAACAGTGAAATACATATGTAGGGTACAAAAAAGATAAAAAAACGCCGACGCGCGTTAAGGTGTTCAACCCGCTTTTCCGGGGTATCACCTTCTTCAGGGCGTAAGGGTACATTCATGTCCAGAGTCCATGGGGCCTGTTGAATAGTGGAAAGTATTAAATACAATCTGATTCATTTTAGGCACGTTGATAGTTTTTTTGCGTTTTTCCTAACAGTACTGCACAGTTACATATGTTTGATATGCGCAATGTTCTAGCATGAAGAGTGGTTCCCATGAGGCACAGGGTCAGACTGATTTGCATATGGCCATGTCTGAACTGGGGTAGCAGAGTGGGCTAAAGAACGGTGATGGATTAAACGCAGATCTGTTGACTGGGTGTGAGTGTTTGATTGGTTCAGATGCTCCGTCCCACCCCCTTTTGTACCACTTTGTTCACCATAAATTGGCAGGGTATGCTCAGACGTGAGTCCCTTGCTCACTTTGCCACTGGATTCAAGCAAGCCGAGCTGAAGACGGCTGAAATGCCAGAAACCGGTCCTCGGAAGCTTGTTTCCGGTCCAAGGAAGGCATGGCTTGGCAGTTCGGTCTGGACTGTTCCCATGAGGCACAGGGTCAGACTGATTTGCATATGGCCATGTCTGAACTGGGGTGGCAGAGTGGGCTAAAGAACGGTGATGGTTTAAACCCAGATCTGTTGACTGGGTGTGAGTGTTTGATTGGTTCAGATGCTCCATCCATCACCCTCCCCTTTTGTACCACTTTGTTCGCCATAAGTTGGCAGGGTATGCTCAGACATGAGTCCCTTGCTCACTTTGCCACTGTATTCAAGCAAGCCGGGCTGAATACGGCTGAAATGCCAGAAACCGGTCCTCGGAAGCTTGTTTCCGGTCCAGGGAAGGCATGGCTTGGCAGTTCGGTCTGGACTGTTCCCATGAGGCACAGGGTCAGACTGATTTGCGTATGGCCCTGTCTGAACTGGGGTGGCAGAGTAGGCTAAAGAACGGTGATGGATTAAACCCAGATCCGTTGACTGGGTGTAAGTGTTTGATTGGTTCAGATGCTCCGTCCATCACCACCCCCTTTTGTACCACTTTGTTCGCCATAAGTTGGCAGGGTCTGCTCAGACGTGAGTCCCTTGCTCACTTTGCCACTGGATTCAAGCAAGCCGGACTGAAGACAGCTGAAATGCCAGAAACCGGTCCTCGGAAGCTTGTTTCCGGTCCAGGGAAGGCATGGCTTGGCAGTACGGTCTGGACTGTTCCTATGAGGCACAGGGTCAGACTGATTTGCATATGGCCATGTCTGAACTGGGGTGGCAGAGTGGGCTAAAGAATGGTGATGGATTAAACCCAGATCTGTTGACTGGGTGTGAGTATTTGATTGGTTCAGATGCTCCGTCCATCACCATCCCCTTTTGTACCACTTTGTTCGCCATAAGTTGGCAGGGTATGCTCAGACGTGAGTCCCTTGCTCACTTTGCCACTGGATTCAAGCAAGCCGGGCTGAAGACGGCTGAAATGCCAGAAACCAGTCCTCGGAAGTTTGTTTCCGGGACAGGGAAGGCATGGCTTGGCAGTTCGGTATGGACTGTTCCCATGAGGCACAGGGTCAGACTGATTTGCATGTCTGAACTGGGGTGGCAGAGTGGGCTAAAGAACGGTGATGGATTAAACCCAGATCTGTTGACTGGGTGTGAGTATTTGATTGGTTCAGATGCTCCGTCCATCACCTCCCCCTTTTGTACCACTTAAGTCAGTTTCAAAGCAAGCATAAGAAAAGTAGTGATAACAGAGTTTATCGCTACTTTTCCTGTCGCTATGCTGCTTTGCCTGAGGCTTGATAATAGAAGAAATGTCGCTTAGCGACATTTCTCCTGTTATCCTGGGGAGGAACACCCACTTTGCATCTCATTAGAGATGCAAAGCTGGGCATTGAGGGAAAGGGCAAAGAAGCATGGATTCACGCGTTAGCGGGTCCTTGCTAATAGGGCGTTAGAATTATCGCCGCTTTTCGGCTGAAAATGGCTGCAAAAGCGGAGTTAATTTTTAATGCCCTCTTGTTGATATGCCCCTTGGTACTTTGATTTTCCTCTATTGCTCTACCTACAACTACTCAGGGGTTCTCCTATTACTTAGTGGTAGTTCAAGTATTGACAGAACCTATCATGATGTGATTTTCATTTGTATGTTTTCCTTATACAATTTTAAGAAAACAATTCATGTTTCATGAAACGCAAGCCATTATTGACAGAGGTTGTGTGAAATTTATTTTGCATTTCCTCCCACCATTTATTTTGAGTATTTTTTCTATGTTCATCACAAAAATGTACTCTTTAAGGGAGATTGAGCACTATGTTTGTAATTGGGCCATGACGAAGACCCAAAAGGGTTGAATTACATTGCCATCAAACATTTCTTGTAACCAACATGCTGTGTGCAGCCTTTTGAATAATGAACATTGCTCACGATTTATGCTTCTAATCTATATATATACATACAAATGTATGTCTGTCTGTTTGTCCTTTATGCATTACTACACCATTCATCCGATCGCCATGAAACTTTGGGAAGTTGTTGAGTACATTCCCGCGAAGGTTTCTGGCATATGCATTACTGCACCATTCATCCGATCGCCATGAAACTTTGGGAAGTTGTTGAGTACACTCCCGCGAATGTTTCTTTTGAATACTGATGTACGCACCAGGCGGAAAAACAACAAATCGTGTATCCACAAGCACTCCAATAAATAAATAGAATTAAAACACCATTCATCCGATCGCCATGAAACTTTGGGAAGTTGTTGAGTACACTTCCGCGAAGGTTTCTGCTATAATTTTTTTTTAAATATCGGCCCCCCAAGGCCCTCATAATCTTTCGAATACTGATGTACGCGCAAGACGGAAAAACAAAAAACTGTGTATCCACAAGCACTCGAATAAATTAATAGAATTAAAACACCATTGATCCGATCGCCAGGAAACTTTGGGAAGTTGTTGAGTACACTCCCGTGAAGGTTTCTGCCATACATTTTTTAAATGTTTTAAATATTGGCCCCCCAGGGCCCTCATAATCTTTCGAATACTGATGTACGCACCAGACAGAAAAACAAACAATCGTGTATCCACAAGCACTCGAATAAATAAATAGAATTAAAACAACACTTTGAAATGTTTTCCATTTTTAAATGAATTAGTTTCAATAAAAATGACACAATGTAAATTGAATGTTATCATGACAAGTTTCCTTGAATTTCCTTTCTTCGGAGATCGCAGCAACGCGCGACGGGTAAGCTAGTCTATATATATAAAAACAAATGTATGTCTGTCTGTCTGTTTGTCCTTTATGCATTACTACACCATTCATCCTTATCGCCATGAAACTTTGGGAAGTTGTTGAGTACACTCCCGCGAAGGTTTCTGGCATATGCATTACCACACCATTCATCCGATCGCCATGAAACTTTGGGAAGTTGTTGAGTACACTCCTGCAATGGTTTCTGGCATATGCAATACTACACCATTCATCCGATAGCCATGAAACTTTGTGAAGCTCTTGAGTACATTCCCGCGAAGGTTTCTGGCATAAATTATTTTTAAATATTGGACCCTCAGGGCCCTCATAATCTTCTGAATACAGAATTTTTCCATTTATGTATCCACAAGCACTCGATTAAATAAATAGAATTAAAACGACACTTTGAAATGTTTTCCATATTAAAATGAATACGTTTCAATAAAAATGACACAATGTAAATTGAATGTTATCATAACAAGTTTCCTTGAATTTCCTTTCTTCTGAGATCGCTGCAACGCACGACGGGTAAGCCATGAAACATTGGGAAGTTGTTGAGTACACTCTCGCAAAGGTTACTGGCATATGCATTACTACACCATTCATCCGATCGCCGTGAAACTTTGGGAAGTTGTTGAGTACACTCCCGCGAAGGATTCTGGCATATGCATTACTACACCATTCATCCGATCGCCATGAAACTTTGGAAATATATTAAATAGAGTCTCGAACCCGGTTCCCCAGCTCCGAGGTCGACCGCCCTAGCCGTTGTGCCAGATTTTCTCCCTGTGCTGAGGGTACTGTTGATAAGGGCTTGTGATGTGAAGTCCAGCATCGAGGATGCATCACACGCCAGAGGTAATGTAACAGTTCCAAGGAGCTGCGATGCTGTAATGAGAGAACCTGTGTCGACGTTGAGGTTGCTGTCGACATATTTGTGATTTGAGGACCTGCATCGTAGAAAGCTTTGCACAGGTCCAGTTCTTATACGGCTGTGAGGTTGATGCTGAGTTCTTGCACTGGGAGAACCCTCACAGAGGTGACACATTGATTCTGATCAGGATTGCACCACACAGCAGAGAATATGGGTTGGTTGTGCAGTCCAAGTGCTGGGTTCAAGGCTGTTGGAGCTGTCTGTCACTGAGGGTTAGTCAGAAGGCCAGTCAACTAGCCCTTGGAGTCATGCTGGGGTCCTGGGCTACACAGAAGCAGTCCCAGTCCTTCTTACCCAGGCAAGAGGCCAGTAGGCAGCAGGGCTGCAAGACTTTGGAGCAGCAGACCAGTAGAGTGGCAGTCCTTTAAGCAGGCCAGCAGTCCTTCTTCCTAGCAGAGTCTCCAAAGGTTCAGAAGTCTACTGAAGAGTGTCTGTGGTTCAATATTTATACCAGGGCAGTCATTTGAATGTCCTACCCTAAGGGCCCCTTATATGTATGAAAAAAGGAAGGTCTGAGTCTGACAAATTGTTTATTTTACCAGGTTGACATGGCAGTTTCAACTGCTCTTACAGGCTGTGATGGCAGACCTGAGGCAATGTGACAGTTCCAAGGAGCTGCGATGCTGTAATGAGAGAAAGGACTTCTTAATTGGGTGGCACAATCAGTGCTGCAGGCGCACTAGTAGTATGACATTTACCGGCCCTGGCTCATGTAGTCCCATTTTACTAAGGTTGTACAAGTAAATTAAATATGCCAATTGGTTACAGGCCAGTTCTACCATGTTTTAAGCAGAGAGCAGAAAACACTTTAGCACTGGTTAGCAGTGGTAAAGTGTGCAGAGTCCTTAAGCCGGCAATAACGTTGTCAGCAAAACAAGAGAATGGAAGGTAAAAAGTTTGGGGACAACCACAAAAAGGATGGAAGGTCTACCATATATACATTTATGATTTTAAAAGGGTGATCCCTTCTGCAGGACTAGCATTTAAACTCACACAAAATTAGTCAACTCTCTAATATAGTTGCTAAATTAGCCACCAGTTTACCTGGGGGATTTTCTGTTATAGATGTAAAAATGATTTCAATAAGATTGATGGTGATTCAAAATCGCTTTCCCTTCATATACTTCTCGCCTAGAAGGGGGGAGTCTGCTGATTATTAAAGGTTCAACTTTGTTGCACCTACATACTAGACAAGAGCAGCAACTTAGAGATTAATATCGAAAACATTAGTGACTTAAATAAAAATCTCAAAGATGTGAAAGCAGATGGTGCATGGGAAACGATAGATAACAAATTGTCAACTGTTAGCAACTGGTTAGGACACTTAGGAAAGGGATTAGTGATTTCCATCTTGAGACCTTTAGTGGGCATCTCTTTGTGCATACTGCTGATTATATCATCTATCACATTCTGCAACTACAGAAAGGACAAAAATGGCGTGAAAAGAATGAGAACTGATAATGAAATAGAGGATGAACAATGTAATTAATATTGCGAAAAGAAAATCATAGAAGAGGGCAGAAGAAAGAGGTTAAACACAAGAAACCCGTAATCTGTGATGAGAATTGATATAGTAGATTTGTGATGGCTTGATTCGCCATCAGAGGGGAGCTTGATGACGCTAAAATATTTCAAAATTACATTACATAACACATTTACTGATTTGAGACACAGACACCTGAATGTGCATACTGCACACGTTAAATGAAGTAACACAACAGTTGAGACAACTGAAGTAACAGCACAGTTAAAGCGTGCTTGGAAGTGTTAGTAACATGGCTTAATATTAAGTGTTAATAACTAGATTACTCATAAGAATGATGTTTTTTTATTCATTAACTGATGAAAATATATGAGTCTAATGATGTGGCCTAACATTTGTATTGCCTTACATTGAAATGCAGTATGAATTGATTTTGGTGCAATTATGCGAAAAAATGTGTTAGGAAGTTGAAACTTGCAAATATGATAGTAAAGACCATGATGATCATAAACAGCAAGAAACTATTTTAGTAAAATGATTTTTAAGATTCATTCACATGTATGGATTTTGAAATTGTGGCAGTAGGACATAGTAGAAGTTAATCAATTTCATGAAATAATCAATTGGTGAAGCATTACTATTTTTCTCTCATTATGAAATGATGATGTAATGCATTGTATATGATTCTAATTGAGTTTGATTTGTTTAAACTTGACATGTGCATTTTAAGGCCACTTAAACGTGTTCTTTCCTAAGCTGCAATCTTCCCTAAACAAAGTACAATGGTCCTTTTGCATTTCTGCAAATGTTGCTTTATTTATTCTCTATATGTATCATCTTACATTTGAAGGACATTCTTTCAGAGTTCACCGTGAAATGGTTCGAGGGAAAGTGAACTCTAACTTGACACCATAGACTGATACAATGTGTACTTCGTACCGTTGACAAACCTGTGAGGCCCGGAAAGCCTGTTCTTTCTCATGATGAGCATGCAAAAACATGCAGGAGAAACTAAATGTATTTGGTGAAAACATACATAAACTAATCATGTGATAGACTGACCATAGAGGTGTGATACTACATCACTAAGGCTATAAAATAAGAAACCCCAAAGGAGGGGCAACCCACACAACCCACATGAGCAGTCGCTATGCTTTTTTCTTTTTTAAGAGATGGTTGAACGCTTTTCCTATGATATTATAACCACCCTTAGAATCCTTTTTTTGGATGGTGTTTGCTGATACTGCTACCTTGAGCAATTGGTCTGGAATCATTCTTTGCCAACCTACTTGCTTTAGTCTTTCCCCTTTTTGCCCATGCTTATGAACTCGCCCTTCCCTGACTTTACCTGTATTCCTTCACTCCTTTTGCTTTAGAATCTTTGGATGCAGTTACAGAACTAAACAATCATTCTGCCTCTAATGGTGGTAGGAATCTGTAACCTTAAATCTGATGTCTGTTAGAAATCACCTCTTTGGTTTTGGGTTTCTGACTAAATGTGTTGTCTTGTACTACATATGCTGTATTATTCCTAACTGAAATGCTTAAGAGATTGCTTATCTGAATTGATTTTGGCTCATTATGCAGTAACCAACTATCTAAATTGTCTGAGACTATTATTTTGTCCTGATGTTCTTCCATTGAAACTGTGCAATTTTCCCTCTAGATATAAATGCGGTGGAGGGAGAATCTACAAACTTTTTCAGAATATTAAGCTCATCTTCTTTTATTCTGCGTTGCTGTAGCAGAGCTTCTAATGTACATAATTTTAGTTAGACCTAACTTCTTTAGAAGGTTGGGTTCTCCCATTTCGATACTTTATTTTTAGGTCTCGCCTAGCAGCGGGTATGCGCTGTGAAGGAAAAAGACCCTTTGGCTTTTCAGCCAAAAACGTGCACGCGTTCCATTGCCTTTAATGGCAATGCGTGCACGTCTGGATTTTCACATGTGGGAGCGCGCGGCGCCATATGGGAGCAAATATCCCTCCTGGCGCTGCACGCTCCCGCAAGTGAAATGCTTTCACTTGCCCCCTCCTCTGGTCCCTCCCCCTGCTGCCTTCTTTTAGCTTGAGGAACGTGCTTGTTTGCTTTGTTATTAAAAGTTGCCAACCCACACATAGAAGCATTACTCTCACGCCACTTGTATCCAACTTTAAAAAGTTCTGTGGTGACTATGGTCTGCAACGTGATAGCCTTCCACAAGACACGTTAATTCTTCTTCATTAAAATTAGAAGTTACTGACTTTCTAAAAGCCGTTAATTTAGGCGCCATATCGGAATTGCACGGATACAAGACCGTACTCAATGCGAATGTGTGTCCCTGTAATGTACCTCCTGAGAGAGGATGTGTGAAAGTGTGCTTGCTTGATCGATCGCCGTGACGTGCAGAGTCATTAGAAACACGCTGCTCACCTGAGACTACGGACCGGGTGGTTCCTTTCCGCGGCTCCAGCTCGCTCAGTGAAAACATCGCCGGCCAGCCCAGCAACAGCTCCCCTCCACCCCAGGTGAGGCCAGTTCCACCACACCTCGAGTCAAATCCGTCCACCGCCTTCCATGAGTGAGGAGTTCTTTCTCAAACTCGGCGCTAGTGTGCGCGCAGTGAGGAGGTGCATCCCGGCGCCAGAGAGGCTTCTCTCGAACTCGTGCCTTCTGCCCTCCCAATGCCACCTCCCCTCCTCTGCAGGGATAGGCTTTCAGCTACTCATATGCCCGCTCCCCACCAAAATCTGTCCTCCTGCACAGTTCCTACTCTTTCTTTCTAAAGCAGAGACGATTCACACAGTTACTTCCGCAGGGCAGTCCACTCACTCACAACAACAGGCAACGAATGCACAATGTGCTGCCCCGTCTTACAAAACCACCCACACCCGTCTCTACTTTCTCGCACCCACAAAATACTTTCCCTCGCCCCTGTAAATTCTTTACCACCATTTGATGGCACCCTGCCTCCTATGTAATCTGTCCTCTCTACTTGGAAATATCTGGCTACTGTTTTTGGGGGTGTGTCTCGTTTTTTTCTCCGTAGAAGAAATAAGGAAGGGGGGGTGATTGTGTCTGCTGTAAATAGTAATTTGAGATTGTTTAGGAGAGTATAAAGACAATTGTGGTGACCGTGTGTTTCGGTTTAAAACCTGTATGTTGAATGTGATGTGGCATGCCATGGGATTTATTACAGAACCAGGTGGTGTTGGTGGGGTCCAGTTGAACAACTGATAGTGCGAACAGACGGCCTGTAGGAAGGGTGGTAACTTGTTTAGGTGTTTGCAGGAGGTCTGAAGGCAAGGGTAAATATGATATGAGATTATTTTTCCTATTATATTCACAGCCTGCCACCAACACTTCATCACACAAACCTTTTACCGATGCCCACTACCGTGCTACACTTGTGTGGTAGTTGTGACGGGCACAGCTACATCTAATATCTGTGCGACTGTGCCAACTCGACAGGGTACGGGTGCTAAATGTGCTTTTTAATGTATTCCCGTTCCAGTTAGTAATTCCTGGAACAAAGGAGGCTTTCAAATTGTTAGATACAAATGGAATATTTTTCCAGTGGGGGGTGGTTACCATCCAATTTGAAAGACATAATTAGAATTTGTAAATGATCTATCCTAGAGAGATGACAGTGTAATCGCTACTAACATTTCTGGTTTATATTCAAATGGGTAATTGTAGTATCATATATATGTAAACATTAACTCTAATGTAAATATTTTCTATGCATTGTTTTGTGGTCTCTTGTTTTAATCCTGGTATTAGAGTTCATTTTTTATATTAAAAAATGTGGACAAAAACTAATTGGACCAAAAATACAAGCGTATAAATGCTGATAAAAAAAATTAATTCAGTCGAACGCTTCAGTGGGACACTGAAGTAACGAGATTGTTTCTCAATAAACATGGCTTGTCGATATGGGGATGCAGTGGTGCGATTTGTGGACTAGCGAAAGTTTTTGAGTATAAACCTTTTCCCTTGTGACATTAACGGCTTTTGACCGAGACGAAAATAAATAAGCTCTCTCGGTGAAATTCAAGAGGCATGATGACCTTAAGGATGTTCGGTGACTGACTGAAAGCAAGATAAAATATCAAAGTTTGTTACAACTTGTTTCAAAGGGTTTTCCACCTCAGCTTCTTTCACTGGCACCACAGTCAAGAGTGGATCCCGAGTGCTGAGATTTGGAGCGCCACAAATTGTGGGGGAAAAATGGAAAATGGATAGATACAGCCAGAAATGGCAAAATAATAAACACTAGAAAACAGTAAGCCTTGGTTGTTTGGGTGGCCTCATGCTTATCACAGTAGTGTCAAGTTTCATCACAGTAGTAGGAAGCAAGTTTAGTTGGCCTCAGTAGGAGGAGTAGTGGTATTAATAGCTATGTGTTTTTGTGAGCGGGTGTGTGTTTTCAAGTGTTTTGTCAGTTGCTCAACTTCACATTCTGGCCTTGAAGTCCACATAGTAACTGATTCGCCACATTGATTGGATAACACCGACCCCTGACACGTGACTGTAATGACTCATTGTCTCTTTATAATTTTGCTTTTATTATAAGTGGTTGACTCCAGTCTTGCAGCATGCTACTCGCTGCTGGATTCCCACGTTTAAGTTTGTCAGAAATGTGTCTGTTAAATTTGCAGTTCAGTAATTCAGATATTCCATGATCCCTCATCTGTGCCTGCCTTGCCTGTGTTGCTTGGTGAATCTAGATATTTCTGAAATTTCCATATTCAGAGACTATTTCTAATATTCTATCACTTCCTTAGATGTAATGCCCAGAAAGTCTATGCTTTTGAGATGATTCTTGATATTTTCCAATCACTGAGTACGTTGCATACGGCTTTTGACCTGATTGTAAGACCTCAGTATATTTTCTGATTGACAGATAACCTTTCTGGAGAGAGCAACAGTGCAAGGCCGGACTGGGAACCCAAAGCAGCCCTGGCAAGTTTGTTGGACCAGCCCCTGGTGTGCAAATTTGAAGCACTGTTGCTTTTCTTACTGGGGGCCGATATTGCAGCACTGCTGCAAAACCACCCTCAACCTCCCATGCTCCTGGAGAATGACCAATGCTCGGTAGAGCCAGTCTGGCCCTGCACCTGTGTCAGAATTAGGCTTGCATTCGGTAAATATACACAAAGACAGCAGAGCACAAAGCAGCTTTGTTCAGTTGCATTGACCTTGGCTTTCCTGAACACATATATTAATGGACGCTTATCAGTTCAGACATGAACTTCGGTCCTATAGGTAACCATAAAACTTAAAAGCTATTTTCTATTTGAGTGTCAACTATTCTAGAACGTCAACTGAGCAGTTTTTGTTTTTAGATCAGACCATATCTATCAACAAAAGCAATGAACCTTTCTTCCCATTATATATTATGGCACCTGGTCCATATTAACTAGCATCAGCACTGAGTATCATGTGACAGGGCCTTCATGGTAATATATACATGTTACATACAAGCAATGTCTGATTTTATACCGTTTTTGTAATCACTAATTCCTCAGAGTGTTCATGTGACAGGCTTAGGGACAAGAAATCGAACAGTTTTAAGGTGCAATCCCACTAATCATAATGTTGATGCTGAAGAAATTAATTAAACTTAGAATGAAGAAGGTGTTCCAAGTCTGGATCAGTCGAGTCAAAAAATGGGTTAATGTTTAACCCTCAATGACAAGGGTACTTAGCTGAAAATCACATGAGCATTTCCGACCTGAGAGTTGCTATCCTGCGGGACATGTGAAGCATATGAGTCCATGATCCATGCTCACCTGACCAACTGCCGAATAACAGCACTGAATATTAATTTAAACCCACCTAGCTTTTCGATTTTGCTTGTGGAGCATGTCCTTTAAAGTATATTACATGATATTACAAACACATAGCTATAGGTTTGATAGACTACTCTTGGTTACAGAAAATACTTCCAATTGTTACATTGATTAAAGATGGGGAAATGTTTGTCGATCGAACAATACAGCAGTGGTGTGTGTTGCAAGGCTTTTCTGGTTAAACATACATGTTGCACAAAAACCAGACTTTATTGCATTTCAGCATGAGTGCACTAATTCATTAGATTGTGCATGTGAGACACTTAGGGCCTAGAAAGCTAACTGTTTAAATGATGATGTCAAAAACTTTTTTCTCAATCCCCATATTTTAACAGGAACTGCATTTTTAAATTATTGTATTTTAAAAAAAATCAGCTTTATTGGCTTTTAATACAATCACACTTTCACAGCTATTTACAAAATTAAGTTACACTTGTGAGCAAGTTGCACTCATAACTTTACTATTGCACTTTTGAGTATCTTTACAACTTTTTACTTTTCACGGAATATCTGTAGGAAGTTACTCCGAGGTGTTGACTTACACGTTTCCACTCCCTAAAGAAGTGGGTGGAGCAAAATGTACATGTGTAAGGTACTACTGCCAAAAACAAACAGTGATAGGTACAGCAGCACACAAGGTAAACCACTGAAACTGCAACACTCTCCCACATAAAACAAGCATTGGCATAGCCAATAGGTCTCGCTTTTGGGACCTTATAAGTATTTAGTTATGCAGCACAATATCCTTGTTATAGCATGGTCCTGATAGTGGTGTATCTGAACCTTATTTCAAACTTGTGTGTTAGTCACCAAATAATGGTCCCCCTTGGGTGGCTAACGTTGTCTTTTGCAAATTGGACTGGAGCCGCTGCACTCCCAAGTGAAAGAAACAGGTAGTCAAGTGATCAAAAGTAATAATTTCTTAGGTGCTCATGGAAAAACACCTTCTGGTTCCTGTATATCAGCGACCTACATTGTGTCTCATTTCTTCTTTTTTAGATATATATCCCCCTGAAGAAGTGCTGTTGTAGCACGAAATGCATTGGGGTTTTCCATTCACTTTGAGTTGAATGTCATAAATTGCAATGGATTTGTTTTTACTAGAAATCTAAAGACCATATGAAGGAATATATACCTTAATTGACATCATTTGGATTTACTTGAAATTATTCGGATGAATAAAACATTCATGAAGTACTGAACATTACGCTATTTACTTTGAGTTCATATATAGCGACGCATTTTTGTGCATTCAGAGTGCTCTGGACTAGTTCTTACCTGTCGTAAGACTTCCTATTTCCTAACGTTGTCTTTTGGACACCCTAATTCCACCCCTTCTATCATCAGAGAAAGATCCATCAGAGAACCATTCGCCTCTGTGGTAACTTTGTTGATGTAATCCATCTAATTGCAGAGGGCCCTTATGGCTAAAGGGATAAATGAAGAATTAGAGAAAAAAAGGGCTAAAAATCTAAATTATTAAAAATGCTTCCGTTGGCTCACCAGAAAGGTTTCAACCTACTCAGGCCTCACCAATGAAATGTAGTTTGAGCCCTATGGCACAGTGAACACGGACTTATGTCTGGTCATACCTGTTGCACATAGGGCATAACCTACAACAACAAGGTGGTGGATGGAATGCTTGAACTAGTGCCAATCCTGCTCATCATGGGACAGTCCATCCCGAACTGCAAGGCGAGACTCCCTCCAGAAGGGACCGCAAGCAACCCCAGACTGGATTCGACCTACTTAATTTGCATCAGTGAGGCACAGTTTGAGTCTAATGACACAGTGACAATGGGATCAAAGTCTGAGCAACAACAACAAGGTGATGGATGGAATGCTTGAATTAATCTCCGCCACTGGATATCGCTCGGGCAGCATTCCAGTCCATCGATTTTTGCCTACCATGCCACTCTAGAGAAAGGTCTGCCTTATGAGAATCAGTACTGTGGGCGTGCTCTCCATCTCTTAGATAATCTGTATAATAGAGGCACCCAAATTGCGTCATCAGGGACAGTGATAACCTCAAGAGGGGAAATTTGTCCCTAGAGACAAGATTCAAACAGCACAATATATGAGAAAGGACTGGTCCAAAAAGGGAGTTTAAGATCACAAATTTAGAAAAAACATGAAGTTTTATTAACATGTATGTGCAGTACAGAAACATGAAAAATGCAACTGAAGCAGCAATGTCATTGAATCAGTTAAATTATATAAAAATCAATTGCCATGAAGGATCATAGAGTTGGGTAAACAGCATTAAGCAAAATCTGTGCACCAAATCAATAGATATCCAGACAGCATTCCTATTAGAAACTCAAATGTCTCTGACTGACCCCGAAATTTGACGGTTTTTTTCACAATTAGAAATGATGGAAACTGAAAAGTCGCCATGGTGCGAGTGCCTGCCACACGATGCAGGGATTTACACAAACTCCCATTTCTCTTTGGGAGTTTGTGCTGCAGGCAGTTTCTGCCTGCAGCACAAGCTCCCATAGAGAAATGGGAGTTTGAGACCTCACCATGTGCATTTGCATACTAATTTGGTGTGAAAAACCACTGATCTACACACCGAGACAGTTTCGGTCGGAGGCAACTCCGACCGACATCGTAGTGAGGCCCACAGTGTGCAAAATAATCATGGACTATGGAGTAGTCCAGAGTAATTACCAGTGGCTGACATTAATTCAAGCATTCCATCCATCACGTTTTTTTATACACTTCAGTAGGATGCCCTGGATGAACAGCCAGGCGACATCCCATCCTTCTACAGTTATTGAAACAAAAATGTTCACTCCTTTTCTTCATGAATGACGAAAATGCTGGCATTGCGCTTTTGCAAAATATAATATCGCAAAAGACATTTGTGAACCAGGCACATAATAAAATAGTATTTAATTAAATACATTTAAAAAAAAAAAATTAAGGCTAATGCAGGACTTGTTTTGAACAACATTGTTGGGTTTGGCAAGTATACGTTTTCTTCTGTCTTTGAACTCATTTTATCTAAATTCACATGGGACCTTATTTGATTTTGTAAGACAAACAAATCTTCCAAAATATCCAAATAAAATAAAGTCAACCTCATTTACTATACAAATTCCTTACCATAATTATGTAAACAATATTTTCCCTATTACCTATTTTTGGAACCCAAATATACATTGAAATTATTTGTATGTTCAGGAAGAACTGCTTAGCCTATTTACTAAGTTTTGCTTTGGGAAGCTGTACCCAAAACTTCCCAGTGTTTTATTTTATTTCAGTGTCACGATCTATTGCATCAAGTGGAATAACATAACAGGGAAGTTCTAAATAATGCTATTTATTATTATTATTTCTAATGTGCAACAACTGTCAGTGGAACAGCTTTTAGGCACAGCACCTATATTTGACTAAAAATTTTTTTTTTATGGTAGCAAGAAGAAATAAATAAAAATATATTTGGATCAGCAAGAGAACTTGGGGTTTGCAGCTTTTTATCCTCTTAGTTAATTTCACTTGTTCCCCTTCATTCCAGTGTACTGGACGGTCCAGGCATTGAAACATTTCTGTTTAATTGTCATTGAAATTTGATAATTTCAGTCTAAAGGAGGGTTAAGGAAAACGCAGGAAGAGCTCCAATTACTGGAAACTGGAAAAAATTAATCTTGATTAAAGCACTTCCACCCATGAAAACAAGGACCTCCTGAACCTGTAAGGGTTGATTACGAGGAAGCAGTTCTGCTGGGATCGCACCACTGTACTTATACACTTGGATTAGGCGCTCATGTTGAAGTGGAAGACGAGAGATGTAAGTAAAGGCCTTCGCGGGTGTAATTTAGCGGAATATTGACAGGGCTTTATTTCAGTTTCCCTTTTAAACACCGTGCCAACATATGCACCATGCCTTCCAAATCCTCCACGGTTTGGAGAATGGCTGTCAGCTGTCATCATTAATAAACGTGAAACCGGTAAGTGTAGGCCTCACATGCTTTACACTGCAGAGTACACGTTTACACTGAAGACAGGAAGAATGCAGTTTTTGTTAGTTAATTAGTCTGATTCTAAAATGCGGCTTGAGTTAATTTATCCGGAAGCCCAGATGTTTCAGGTTGCGATCTTTCCGTAGCCTTTCCCAACCACCCACCGTCAGCACCACCTGCGGCGTCACCAAACTCAAACCTGAAGCAGGCCTAATGCGTGCTGCGTGCTTTACAACTTTTCGATATCATCACGTAATCCAGGCTAAGTGACCCCAACAACAAGGTTACAGGGCAGAAGCAACAACTTTATTAAACATGGCATGAGTAAAACATCGACGATAAACAAATCAAGGCTATTTTCCGGATTTACATTTTTCAACATTATGCACTGGCATTATTGAGAGCAGACCTTTAGCAAGGCATAGGATTTTGTATTGTATTGTATTGTGGCATACTTATATAGCGCAACCTGTCACCACAAAGGGCATCCTGGCGCTTTGACCCGTACTCAGTGAAAGACAGTAGCTCAGCCTATCCTGGGAAAAAGATGAGTTTTTAAAGCCTTTCTGAAAGATAAAAGATCTCCAAGGCTTCTCAAGGATACAGGCAGAGAGTTCCAGAGTTTGGATGCCGCTACTCTAATGGAGCGGCCCCCCATCCTCACTCTCTGGAATCGCGGGACAACCAGTAGCCTGGATGACGAGGAGCGTAAAGCTCTAGCTGGACAATACCAGGCAAACATTCGCCGCAAAGGAATGGGGCCCAGATCATGAACAGCCCTAAATACAATACATGCTGCTTTGTAGCGCACTCGTGAATGAACTGGCAGCCAATGAAGTTCTCGCAGTGCTGCCGTAGAAGAGCTGTGGTAGGGGCGCGAAAGGGCGAGTTTAGCAGCAATATTTTGCACCCTTTGCAACTTGCCCAGGAGTGTTACCGGGGCCTCCAGAAGTAGTGCGTTACAATAGTCAAGTCGACTTAGGATGGTACAACGCACTACTTCTGGTCTGGCTTGCGCAGGGAGGAGAGGAAGGACCTTGCGCAGCATGCGGATCAGCATCATACATGTTGAGGAGATCTTATTCACATGTAGATCCAGCTGCAGGTTGGGCCCAAAAGTGACACCCAAATTGCGCGCTGATTGTGCCGCAAGCACTGTCTCTGAGAAGGACGGAGGCCAGAAGTCCACTGGAAGATCCCGAGGAACCCGATCCGCGGAACAATGTAAGACCTCCGTCTTCGTTCCGTTGAACTGTAGCGAGTTCAACCGAAGCCATTCCGCTGTCGCCTGCATGCATCGATGAAAGGTCTCCAATGAGACTGCATCCTGTCCCTCCAGAGAAAAGACCAGCTGGGTATCGTCCGCGTAATTAAATGCGGAGATACCGAAGGTTTTAATGAGCTGGACTAGGGGGCGGAGGTAGACATTAAAGAGTATGGGGCTGATGGCCGAGCCCTGAGGTACTCCTTGTCCCACTCTCCGCTCCTCAGAACTGAAGGGGGGTAACGAGACCCGTTGCTGACGGCAGTCCAGATAGGAGATTAACCAGTCCCTGGCCTTGTCACTGACCCCGCACTCCTCCAGCCTAGAAGTCAGGGTGAGATGGCTGACCGTGTCGAACGCGGCCGACATGTCGAGCAGCACCAAAAATGCTGCCCGACCGCTGTCGACTCGCGCCCGCAGATTGTCTAGCACGGTCACCAACGCGGATTCCGTCCCATGCGCTGGGCGAAAGCCAAATTGCGTCTCATCCAGCCAGCTGTTCCCTTCTAGAAAACTGGACAGAGCGCGGGTGACCAACTTTTCCATGATTTTAACCGGAAAAGGGAGCAGGGAAATTGGCCGGTAATTAGAGAGGCACGCAGGGTCGAGCGTAGGTTTTTTTAACAGCGGGGATACCACTGCCTTCTTCCAGCAGCTTGGAACAATAGCTGTCTCAAATGACTGACAGCAGATAGCGTGCAGGGGTTGGAAGAGGTCCTCTTGAAACACCTTCCATAGTCTTGGAGGGAGAGGATCCAAAGGCGAATTTTCTTTCGTGCTTAGATGCCAGATGCCATCCACTGTAAAGGATTCTTCTGTTGTGCCATTGCTTGAATGGTGTCAAACGAAAGAGTAAGGGCCTAATTAACAAGCCCATTGTGCTGCCGGTGGCACTTATTTAAGACGCACCAGTGGCGCAGTGTGCCTGCCCAGGGCCGGACTGGCCGTAGGGGGCACCGGGCAATCCCCCGGTGCGGCGCACGGGTGGGGGCCGGTTTTGGTGACCTGCAAAATCGGCCCTGTAACAAAATCGGCCGAAAACCGGCCCCGGCAAAGAGCTCAGCGGCACCTCCAACCCCCTGGGGGGAGGGGCTGGTCGAGCACTTTGCCAGGGCCAGTTTTTTAGTTCCCAGTCCGGCCCTGTGCCTGCCCATATTTACATGCTCACGTAAAGTCACCCTGCAAAACTTTTTATGTAAATGTGGGCTCCTTCCACGCATTACTCTGTGTGAAAGGGGAGATAGAGTGGAGAATTTGTATCCTACATGGGGTACCTGTTAAGGGTGCAATGTAATCATCTGTAAAACATACTCACATATTATTCGACGTTGTGACAGAATTAGATGTGGATGAAAAAGTAAATCAACTAACATGTTATTGGGAAAGTTAATGGAATACCCTGTATGGCCTGGTACTTACCTCTTGAAACGTGTACTTCCAATTGTAATCAATATAATTTATTTTAGGTCTCCTTAGTAAATGTGATTAAACAATTTCTTAATAACAATAACTTAGTATGTTAATGATGAATACAGAAATGTATATTAACATTGTTGGCTTATGTATTTGGTATTAATCAAAAAGTACCTCGCGAGAGAGGAGGTGGGGGACTAGAAGCTTGAAAAAAGGTTCAGATCACTGTTCCCAGAGAGAAGAAGAAGAGGAGGAATAGGCAGGTTGTACAAGGTTAGGGCAAATGAGAAGTGGCAGTCAGCAAGACTATTTCATGTTGCCCTCATGCATCCCAAGGGATGTCATGTTTCATCATAGGACTATTGCTCCTCATTGGGCTGGCCCAACGGGTCCCGTGTTTTCACATGGGAGACGGAGAGAAGACTAAGGACAAGTGGTTACAGAGTGGTGTGTGCGTGGAGAAAGCCGTGAAGGGAGTCGACGTCATGGAAAAGTTTATGGCTGAGCCCATTGTACAGCTTTTGAGATGAAAAGCATTATAAGACATTTGATGAATGCAACTTTACATATATGATGCCTTGTAGAGTGGGACAATTACCACATTCCCGCTTGAACTGCTGACAGAGAGCACCCACACGCAGACATGCTTTACTTCCGTTGCTTGTGGCTTCGTGCCTCAGACCTATTTTATGGCAAAGTGTCTTCTTAGGTAGGCTTTGCCCACTGACATCTTTCCTCTCCAACGTCCTTTGTGCCTTAATTTAGGGATGCCACTTTAGAGTTAGAGTAGGGATAGTTAGAATTAAATGTTGCACTTAGAAGAAGTCCTGATGCAAGGAAACTTGAGCTTTTGCTTCCTAATCTCATGCAAAATTGTAATTGAGCTTCATGTCCTTTTCATGCTCTATCAAGTGAACCTGTTCAGGAGGTTTGGCATTCTTTTACTTCCCATGTATTTTTACACTCTCATGCTCATGTTTGTGTATGTCCAACAATTTTTGAATTTGAAATAAAACTGATTAACCCTTAAATTTGTATGTCTTTTTAGGTTCTTACGTAACTGTTTGTGTTACATTGAATGTCCAGTGATTCATGAGTCTATCTTACCTCAGCGCATTCATGCTGCTAAAACAAACCACTGAGAATCCCGCATTGGATTGAATTGAAAAGGTGGGCCCAGGCTCCTTCAGGGGCATTCCATGGGAGTTGCTATGGGTGTTCACATGCAACATTCATAACACCTGACACATTCCCAGATTTACAAAGTGTCGTAATGAGTCAGAATCCTATGCCTTCCTTGGGGAAGCGTAGAAGTGGCCAACGACGAGAAATACTATTATTACTCCTAGTTTTCTGCTCTTTCTATGTGTGATGCATTCTGCAGCTCACATAGGAGCAAAATTAAATTAATTATTGTTTTTATGAAGGAAGCTGTCCCTTACTGCACAACAACAATCATTTCTGCAAAGCAGGCACCCTTGCCCTGTAACGCAAAGGTGTCTGCAGGCCCGGACTGGCCATAGCGGGCACCCGGCAATCCCCCGGTGCGCCGCTAGGGTGGGGGCCGGTTTTGTGCCCTCGGGGGCGTATTTGTTACAGGGCAAAATCGGCCCTGTAACAAAATCGGCCGAAAACCGGCCCCCGGCAAAGAGCTCGGTCGCACCCCCAGGGGGCCGGCCGAGCCCTGTGCCAGGGCTGGTTTTGGTTCTCAGTCCGGCCCTGGGTGTCTGCGTTGGCGCCCGGCTGCTGTTTGTGTGCCGAGGCAGGGGAGGACAGGAGTGCTTCCTATCTTGTAGATACAGCACATTCCTGCCCTTTTATTTTGATGCATAGCAGCACAGCAGGAAGGCTTGCTGCACTGCCGTGCGTCAAAATATAGTAAATGAGGCCCTACATGTTTTAAAAAAAAGGATTGAATATAGTGACGATTGACTAACTGTAGGATAAGTATGATTACTGTGTGCAAATCAGGCCAGAATGTCACTGGTTATATTTTGCTTAACTTTCAGGATGTCCCAACACCCATGGGTCCACAGGAAAAGTAAGAGAGTCAAGGGCATCACCAGATTCGGCCTGTTCTGGCCACATCCAGACCAATCCCACTCCACCCCAGCAGGTAAGCCATCAGCTCTATGTGCCAGAAACACACACTGCACCACTACACATACCCACAATCACACCAAACCCACACAAACATTATTCTTCTGCAACAAATTCTTCCTAACACACACAGACCACCAAAAGCAAAATCATGCTAATTATCCACAAGTCCCCCTGTCCCTGTACTCTCAATGCTCCAGCAACACCCAGGTCTGTTGATCTCCTTACATGTAACTTCACACTTTTAGTTTTACAGACTGACTCTCACAATCAGATATACAAACCCCAGACAGAACAACCATTACATGGAAGATACTTTATGCCCTCATTTTTCTTCCAGCTCTCCCAGCCTGCATTCCTTATGAAATTACCTTTACCTGTGACACCAGCAATAAGACAATGAAGGGATTCTTAATGCATTCCTCAAACCTCGGGAAATCAATCAACATATAACTCTGTCCACCCATTCCAAAGGCAACAACCTCAACCTCATACTGTCAGCTTCACCCACATTGCACGGAAACATAATCACCCACAATTCACTGAAACCAGACACCACTGCACTGGATAGACAATGTTGCCATTGCTAGCTTCATTTGCTACACCACTCCACTGCATCATAGTCAACAAAAGAAAGAAAAAGAAACATTCCACTATGACAAAGACTTCATAATAGACCTTCTCCAAGATGATCTGACTAATCTGTCAGAAACAAAACAGTGCATATCAGATAGCAACACTATTGTAAGAAATTTGGTTACTGGTACGGGGGGTAAAACCTTACTCAAGTAGGAACCACAATCCTTGTCAGGGTTAAGTCACAAGTAAACCCTAAATTAACCTGTGCTCTACCCTCGGGTAGCGTGGCAAAGGACAGTCAGGGTTAACTCAGACGCAATGTGTAAAGTATTTGTGCAAAACTTCAAAAAGTAACACAGTGAAAACACACCACAAAAGGATCCCACACCTGTTTAGAAACAGACTAATTTTTAATAAATGAAACAAGATCAAACCAACACAAATCCAATCAGAAAAAACAGAAATATGCAAGTTTAAAGATTTCTGTATATATTGCACCAAAAAGAACAAAATCCCAACTGTGGGTATCTGGTCGGGTCGGACCGGGACAAAGCCACAAGTTCCAACAGACCATGATGAATCACCGGCTGGCTACAGGTGCCCAGTTAGGCCCTCTGAAAAGGAGTACCTTAAATCCTGGTTGTGGAGAATTGTGAGATGCCATGCCATTGATTCGTTGCACAGCTGAGGCGATGCATCAGCTCAGAGGAGCTGCTGAGATGTGATGCCGTTGGCAAAGTCCAGCATTGCTGCAAGGCTGCAATGCACAAACCTGCTTCATCATTGAGGCTGCTGTCGAATAGAGATTTGCGAGGGCCTATGTCAGGGAAGCTTTACATATCAGTGTTTCTGATGTGGCTTGCAAAGTCGATGCAGAGTTTTTGCGGTGGGAGAACCCTCGCAGCAGAAGTGATGTATCAGTACTGCTTGGGACTGCACAGCACAGCAGAGGAGATATGTTGTTTCTCCTGGAAACACTGATGGGCTGGCAGAGCAATTTCAGGCCCATTTCCAAGTGTACAGGATTGGAGTGGCACCACTTGGCAGGGTAGGACTCACAAAGGTGCTTGGATCAAGGTTTGTGGAGCCTTCTGTCACCGAGGCTCTAGACAGGAGGCCAGCCAATAGCCTTTGGAGTCATTTTAGGGTCATGGGTTCAACAGATGCAGGTCCGGATTTACGTTATTACAACGCATGCTTTTACCACGCATGCTTTTACAACGCAGGTTTTTCAACGCAAGTCGTTACAACAACTTGCGTTGAGGGGTGCTGGACAGTGAATAGTTTAATTTACTATTCCAACTCCAGTCCCCGTGGATAGTAGGGAAGGTGTTGGATAGTAAATTAAACTATTACCTATCCTAGAGCACCCCCCAGCGCAATTCGTTGTAATGACTTGCGTTGAAAAACCTGCGTTGTAAAGGCCCTGCGTGGTAAAAGTTGCATCGTAAAGGATGTTTCCCGCAGGTCCAGTCCTTCTCAAACAGGCGAGAGGGCTTTCAGGCAGCAGGCCAGCACAGCAAGGCAGCAGTCCAGCAGGGCAGCAGTGCAGCAGAATGGCAGTCCTATCAGCAGCACAGCAGTCTTTTTTTCAAGCAGAGTATCCACAGGTCCACAGTGTACTGAAGACTTGGGGTCTGAGGTACAATACTTATACCCAGTTCTGCCTTCGGAGTGGGCAAAGCTTCTGGAGGTTTCTCTTTGAAGTCACCAGGCACCCTGCCTTCCCTGCCCTGACTCCAAACTAACTACAGGGGGTATGTAGCCCTTTCTGTGGAGGTAGAACACAGCATATTGAAGTGTAAGTAGGGCTGTGCTCAGCTCTGCCCTCCTATCCTGCCATTGATGTCCAGTCCAGGTACAGGTAAGCTCTATATTGTGTGTTGCTACCGAGGAGGAATACACAAAGTTCAACTGTCAGCAGCACCCAGTCATGTGAACCAGATGCAGTCTACAGGCACTAAATGACTGAGGCAGGAACATGGCAGCTTTCTAAAAGTGCCATTTTCAAAACTGTAACTTAAAATCCGACTTTACATATGAGAGGACTTATTATATCTCCAAAGACACCAAACATTAACTGGATTCCTGTTCCGATTTGGAATTGCAGTTTATTACACATTGTAAGGTAACTCCAATGGAGAGGTAGAACCTGCAGTAGTGAAAAACTAATTTTTCACTATCAGGATGGGAAACTTAAAAGTACATGTCCAACTTGTTAAATACACTGCCCTCTAACCTCTGGGCTGTCCGGAGCCTTCTCCTTCTGTTTGACACACCAGGTGATACGGCGGAGTACTAACAGATGATGGAAAATTATATCCTTTTTGTTATTACTGTTTAGCAATTTCACTAATTTTGTATTATTTTTTGCACATTATGCATTACACGCAGAAGCATTTATAAGTCAGAACAGAGGCCCTGAAGAAAGCCTAGGGTCCTTTTCCCATTTAGGCTGAAACATGTTGGCCCCCATGCAGGTATTTGGTTAAACTGCAAGGTACATGTATTATTGCACTGTTCTTGTTTTTAACAGGAAGAGGCCATTTTCAATAAAAAATTTCCTGTGGTTCTCTATCCTATTTTAAACTCACCACTTTATATATTTTGTTGCACTGCACTTGATCCCATCAGATCAGAGTCACATGGTCCTAAAGTGATTGTGGGTGGGAATCCCATTTTGATAAAGGGTACGATCAATGTCTCAATGATCTAGAGACACATGACCCTGAAAGGATAACCAAGTGATAATATTGATCATCACAAGACTTTGATGGGAATCCTAAAAGAGTTCCTTCTACAATCACTGATGGTCCTTTGTTGGAATTCCACTTCCTATGTTATAACTAGTTAGTCTTGACTTTATCTTGATGTATTAATACAAACATTAAGACAATTCACTAAGAGGTTCTCCAATACCCTCTTCTTTAGACCCCTAGGTTTGTATGTGGTATATGTAGTTTTTTGAGGGATATAACTTAGGCTGGTCTGTAAACATCCCTCGGGCCCTCCACAAAAGTATTGTTGTTTATATATAAGTCACTGTTGCCACATTTTAAGGAATGAGCACATGTACATTAACACTAGTTAGCAGTGGTAATGTGCACAGAGTCTTAAGGCCAGCAAAAACTAGACCAGCTGAAAGAGGGAGGCGGAAAGAAAAATGTTTGGCGGAAGACCATCATAAGGCTGACAGGTCTAACGACTGTCCTCGACATGCACAGTATTATACTGATTAACCTTAATGCACTTAATGCCTCAAAGAGAATGCTGTCCTCTAATCCCAAACTTTTAGCACACTTGAACTTCTGAGTACTGTCTGACAACAAGAGCACTGTACGCAGACAGGGAAGGCTATGAAGAAAAAACAACATATATGAAAACTTCACCTTGGGAGACATTGCCTCGTTTTCCATGGTCACCCCCATTTTTTGCTGAATTTTATTGCTGGTTTTTAGACTTTACACACTGGGGCACTGCTGTCCAGTGCCCAGTGTATGTGGTCTGACCTCTAAAACATGTAGAGATTGGCTAATCCCTGATTGGTGTATTTAACCTTTCTATAAGATTATACTATGTTGTTCAGAAATACAACCAGGGCATGAAAAGTTAAACATCACATGAGGAATCCAGCCAGCACTTATTGTGCAATGTCATCCTTGTGCCCTGGGAACCCCCATTTTTTGCTGACTGGTACTGGTTGTAACTGACTCTCACTGTCCCTGGGCTCTGCCTAACCAGGCCCAGGGCCAGTGCTATGCGGAAAACACATGTAGAATACAGTGAAAACACCAACATATACTAGGGTACACTATGGGCTAGGGTGCCCATATGATTGACTTGACCTCCCATAAAAGGCCCTAGTGCATAATAGGGCAGGGGGAGTAAAACTTCGTGTAAGTTCCTAGTGTATAATAGGGCATGGCAGTTCATGGGCCAGCACCCCTTTCTGCACTGGCACGTGTGCACTGCTGAAGCCTGTGGTCAGTTTAAAAGCAGCCCTGTGTTGAAGGACTGCTTATAACATACACATTGTGCCCAAACTCGACTTTGGTGTTTGGGTTACTTAGAAATTGATAAACTACAATGTTTAGGCATATTAGTCACCCACAGGGTCTCCCTTAGGTGTCCGAGAGATGAGGGGTCTAGTACGTGTAAGTAGGACCCTTATGAAATAGGCTGTATATGCCCTGGACACAGTGAAATTGCACATTTCACTTCCCTCATTGTAGATCAATACTTCTCAAAATCGACTTTGGTGCTAGGAGCACTATGGAGCTAGGATCTGCAATCATTTTACATACTCAAAGTGTTCCAGAGGTGGTGGGTCCTGTAAATATAATCTGGGCCCTTGTAAAAGTTGTTTTATAAACCCTGGTATTGGTGAAATTGCCTAGTTCTTTTACCCCATTGCAGATCCCCAGCCACATAGGTTGACATGGCAAAAGTTATTATTTAATAAGTAGCACCAGGCTTTACAGGAAAATATCTTAGGAGATTGGTATTGATAAATCCAACAACATTTTGTTGTCGAATGTATCATAAAACATATAGAAAAAAAGATATAAGACATTCTTGACTGTAAGCCAAAAATCAGCCTTCCAGTGATCTGTGCTGTTTGGTCAGAGTTAAATGGATTAGCCAGGCAGCTTTGATGAAGTGATAAGTGGCACCTGTGGTGAAGAGTAAGCATGGGCGGATTTTGCGAATTGGCAATCCGCGAACTTGCGTATTTACGGATTCGCAATCCGCAAAATTCGCGAACTCTCGCAAATTTGCGGATTTTTTTTTTGTGTGTTCGCAAGGATTTCTGCCAGTTCGCGAGGGTTCTGTACCAGTTCGCAATTGCAAACTTACTTGTCGGCTCGCAACGGCCGCGACTATGTTGTTTCTACATCTGGTTCATCATCACAGGTTCACAGCACCCTCTGTTTCACCACTGTCACCCTCTGGTACACCCATGCCACCCTCTGGTACATCACTGCCACCCTCTGGTTGGTTTATCACTGTAGATTATGGGGGTGAAAAAAGCAAGCACACCTGCCCTGCTTCAACTGACATGAATTAATTTGGGGATGATTAATGTGTCACTGAATTTAAACTTCCAGTCTGGCTGGCACCTGCTTCCTTATCTGTAATTTGCTTTGTGTTGCAGTGCACTTTTTTTCACAGGACCTTTGTGGCCTATAGTTGCAAGTAGGCAACTGAACTCTGAAGGGGCCCCTCAGGAAGCACTACAGGGAATGGTTACTAATGATAAGATTGAACTTTTGCACCTGCTGAGTGCTTTCAGTTTTGTCTGTAATTGCTTTCTGTTGCAGTGTAATTTTTTTAACAGGACTTTTGTTGTATACTTGTAGCTATTCTCTGAGCCTGCTGTGAGGGTCAGAGCAGGGTCATAGAATAGTTGCAAGTAGGCAAATGAACTCTGAAGGGGCCCCTCAGGAAGCACTACAGGGAATGGTTACTAATGATAAGATTGAACTTTTGCACCTGCTGAGTGCTTTCAGTTTTGCAAAAATCCAAATATCCAGCAGCATCCACAAAAAGTAATCCTTCCAGGTCAAGATCCAAATCAAAGTGACCAGCACATGAAGAAAGCACTGGGAGGAGCCTGGTGGACAGGAACAGGAAGTTGGAGACTGTTGGGCACTTCCTTCCTCCCACCCCCACCCCCCAAAATGGACTCCTTGCAAAGAAAGAGTGCAGGCAAATGTCAACCTGAGGAGTTATTCTGATAAAAATCATAATTTTCAAGGTTTATGCTGCCTGCTGGTGGATTTCTTGTGCGAAATTGCAAATTTTGCAATCTCGCAATAGCGAGATTGTCGCTGCCCGCCGCATCTATGTGTTCGCAAGTGTTTACTCCCGCGAAATGGTATAGTATTCTAGTTGGCAAGTGCGACCAAGCAAAAAATCCGCTTCGCACGGATTTTATGAATTTTCGGCAAGTTCGCGAGAGTTCGCGGATTGCGAATTTACCGAAAATCCGCAAAATCCACGAGCGGAACGGATTTTACGCCCATGCTTAGTGAAGAGCCATTCCAGGAGGAGAAGATTTTGCTGCAGAGGAATGCCAGAGCAAGTGGAAGCGATTGTAAACCATGAGTTTCAAAGGGCCTCGGGGGACAGGCAGAGAAAGCCAGGTCTATCAATGTCCACCCCCTCTGAACCCAGCCAGATGGTAGGCCTAAGGAAGGAATGTGCAAATGTCAGGGGGAGGGAGACGATGAAGATGAACTGTCCTGGAGGTTGGCTTTGCCAGATAGTGCCTCTCTGCTGAGACTTCAGCCACATTGAAATTTGGAGAAATAGTGTTTTCTGGGAGACAGTTGTGCTACACTTTGAAGGAATGGTCAGACACTGGGGTGTTGCACCTCACAGGACATGAGTGCCCTCCTGTGTAACTCCAGAGAACACCGAATAAGTATCTAAGAGGGGCAGTGCCTCTCAGATCTGTTGCTTGAAACTACAGAAGAAGAAAGATCCATGCTGGAAGTTTGATTTGCACCAACCAGTCCCTGCACTCTGACTGACTGCGCCTGCTGCACAATCTGCAACTAAAGCTGCTTCAAAAGGACTAAAGGGTGGACTCCCTGCAAGCTACAGTTTAACAGGGCTCACTTAGATCATCACCACCAATAACCCCCTGCCTAGAGTGACTCCAGTGGATGTATAAGGCGTTTGTCCAAGTCAAGGACCATCTTGGAGCTTCCAGACCCTTTGAATTAGTTTCGGACACTTTGGGACCCTCAAAGGATCTTCAGGAAGAAGTTCCAGAAGTTTGGAGCAGCTTTGGAAAAAAGCTTAATAAGTGGACTGGCTTGAACTGGTCAGCCCAGATGGTGACCCTCAACTGCAAACCAGCCTACCCTCCAGGTTTGCCCCACTAAAAAGCTGCAGAAGTATGACTTCCAGAGTTTGACCTGTAGCTGGTCAAAACCCAAGCTGGCAAACCATCACTGAATCTGGCCTGGTAAGGTGCATTGAGGGACCCCGCAAGAAATAGCTCTGTAAAAGTTTCTAAGTTTGAAGGTAGAGGATGTGTTTGGGACCAACTGTGAGAGTCAAGCTGGGCACCTTCAACCTCGAGCTGGCCTGGATCTCTGGTCGATTTCACTGGAAAGCTCGTCACAAGGCGAGCTGGCAAAGCCTCACTTTATCCAAACTGGTGGAAAGCTTCGAGGGACCCCGGGAGAAAAAGCTCCAGAAAAGCTTCTAAGTCAGAAGGTAAACACTTCGACCGAGGCCTACCCCAAGGGGTAGCCGTGCAGGGCTCCATCGCGGTTAGCCTGAAACCTTGACTTTGTCCCAGTCTAGTGTGACCAATTGTCCCAACATGCACAGTAGGTTTCTATGTGCTATATAGTGCAACATCTTTAAAAATTAATATCCATGGTTCCCACTACTGGATATTTTTTGTTTTGGTGTCATTTCAAAGATAAAAATATTTTCTCTTTTCATAATTTGGCGTTGCATTTTTATTGTGTGTTGTGTCTTAATTATTTACTGAATTGGGTTTTTTAAAGGCCTTGCATAATAGTACGGTACAAAAGGGGATGGTGAGTAAGCTTGGCAGTTCGGGCTGGACTGTTCCCATGAGGCACAGGGTCAGACTGATTTGCATATAGCCATGTCTGAACTGGGGTGGCAGAGTGGGCTAAAGAACGGTGATGGATTAAACCCAGATCTTTTGACTGGGTGTGAGTGTTTGATTGATTCAGATGCTCCGTCCATCACCACCCCCTTTTGTACCACTTGCATAATAGTACATCACCCACATGGAAGCCTTGGTGCCCACAAGGTATGATGCATGGTATTTAAAAGGGGGGCTGCAAACAATTAATTCTATCAAGTCTCTTCAATGACAAGGTCCTAAATGATATTTTCCCTGTGGCAGACGAGCTGTCTTTTGTAGGAAACCAGAGTGAAGTTTAACATACTAATGCTGATTTTTCAAGAATAGGACAAGCTAGAAAAATATTTAAACCACTAGTTTTAATAGTTATTAAAAATCCAATTGAATGGTGAAGTCAAATTTACTAAATAGTAAGGAAAAGTACATTTTAAAAAAGTTACCCTTTACCTGGCTGTACTGTCAGAATTCTATTTATCATAAGGCTCTGCCAGGTCCCAGCCTGTGCTGAAGCCCGGGAATAGATGTGAAAGAGGTGTGAAATGCATCCCAGGAGCAAATAATAGACTGACCTGAATGGGCAGAGATGGCTTCCTTGAACTCTGAAGAATATTCAGAGTGGGAGCTGTGTACACAAATCCAACTTGGCAGGTCGGTTGAACGACATGTAACACTTGAGGCGCACTTTAAAGGTAGAGAAAACAATGTCAAGACAATTCTTGTGTATCCCCTATCTGCTGAAGGACCTTTATTTTGTCCTATTAGACTTCTGTCTCCAGATTTGTTGAGGTATAGTGTCTTCTTCAAACTGAATGTTAGATGTGGGTGGACACTGATGATTTCTCTGTGACACTCCCACACACAGCCCCAGCTCTCAGAGCCTAAGCTTAGTGTGGCCAAAAATGTTTGCCATCTTGAAAATGCCCTGGCATATAGCATTTTGGGGCTGTTTGCAGTAAGGCAATGAGGGACTACTTCAAAAGTAGATAGGGTTGCCATCTGGAATATTTACGCAATTGGTTAAGAAATGCCCCGGAATTATCCCCAAGCACTAGCTAGTGCCAGACATATATATGGCACCCCATCAGAATACTGCTGAACTGGCAAAATGATACCAGGTGGACTGAAGCTACTGCACTCGGAATCTTTGACTTGTGAGAAAGATCTGAGGAGGTTGGATCATCTTCCAATTAATATTTAAAGACATAAAGATTTCCGAAGATCATAAGGCTGATCCTCCGGGTAGCTCCAGGAACATAAAAAAGCTAAAAAGGACATTTGTGTAAGGAAAACTAACAGATGTCCAGTGACACATGGATTGAACTTTGCCTTTGCCCTTTGCCTCACTTTCTGAGAGTCTCTACATACTCCCCCTGAGGTCCTGGGAGACTTTGACCTGTAGTCCTGTGGTTGTTTGGGCCCCAAAAGAAGTTTGGAAACTTTATAAAAATGTTTTGCTCCAGAGCGTCTAAGGGACCAATCATGAAAGTATCCACCAGCAGTTCCATGGCGGCCTATTGAATTTCTGGTTTGTCACGTGAAGAAGAGCTTTTCCAGGAAAATTGTTTAAGTCCCTTTTCAAATGGGAAAACATTTTTGGACCCTCCTATTTCTAAGCTCTAGCAAGGCCAAACTACTGGGTAAATTTGAGCTGTGCTGTATCAAGCTTTGCCTTGAATCCTGCTTAAGTCCTAGTCTACCACGACCATTGACTACTATTGGTGCTTTGCGCTTATTGGTGCTTTGCGCTTATTGGATTTTTGTTGTTTTGGTGTCATGTTGCATACTAAATTTGTCTCTGTTTTTAAAAATGGAAGTGGGATGTTTGTAGTGTGATGTGTTCAACATTTTAACTGGTTAGGTACTCCTAAATACTTTACACATTTTCTTTAAGTTATGCCTGCCTGCTCTGTGCCATAGCTACCAAGGTTTGAGCTTAGGTTTAAATTATTGGAACCTTTGACTGGACCTAATAGGATAGTGACTTTATTACTTTTTGTGGACCCCATTTCACTCCAACTAATAAACAACTTGTTTATACACCTAAATCAGAATGCTCTATTCAGTACATAGAATCCACAGCACCTCCAGCAAGGCCACCTTTTCTAGAACTACCATCATTATACAATTGATAACCCTGTACTGGAAAAAGACTTTTCCATTTCCTTCTCCATTCCATACGCCAATCCACTACATCAAATTCAACCCAGACTGTCTCTTCGGCACTACCTATGGTTTCCACCCTCTTGCCCATCATATTCAATCTTTACATGAAACATTTTGGAACCCTCCCTCACGAATTTTATGTACCACATATGTTTTGTTATAGAGCATGCTTTCGTTAGTTTGTTTTTCTTCAAAGTTATTGATGCTTAGTTCTTCTTAGATAAAATATCACAGTCTGCAAATGGGTTTTTGAAGCTAGTATGCTGACTTGAAAAGACATGCCATGAACACTGTGGCACCCAAACTGACCATGTAGAAAGTGCTATGTTAATCTGTGACTAAAAGTGTCGAAATAACAAGTTATTATTTTATCATTAACATTAAATGGCAGAAGCCTATATGCATTCTACTCGCCAATGCACTCATAATCAGGGCTCCCAAGTGACCCAATGTCATGTGTAATACCTTCCGCTAGTACTGGGGTTCCACTACATGTGATCCTGGGCAACGAGTGGAATGTGGTGCTCATATCAGCCTCCTCCCATGCCTCCATTAGCCATGAAAAGTTATTTGCGGTACTTCCTTGCCTTTGACTACTTCCCTAAGACCACTGACATGGCAGCGGATACTTTGTAGGATATTCAGCCTAGATGCCGACAACAAGTGCTTATGTATCTCAACAACCTATTGCAGCCGGATATTACTACTGCTCTACCTTCATTAACAAGCATTTACAATGCAATGGTCTCATCTTTGTTAAAGTTAGAGCTATTGGCATTGCTCATGACATTATTTTTGTTTTTAAAACATAAATAAATGGCATTGTCATTTACAATGCCAATAGCTTAATCTCTCGCAAATGCGAGACCCATTGCATTTGCACCCAGACACACACAGAGCCACACGCACAGAGCCACACGCACCTACGCAGAGCCACACGCACCTACGCAGAGCCACACGCACCCACCCACATAGAGCCACACACACAGAGCCACACACACACACACACACACATCACACACAGACATAGCCACACACACACACAGAGAGCCACACACACACACAGAGCCACACACACAGAGAGCCACACACACACACAGAGAGCCACACACACACAGAGAACCACACACACACAGAGAGCCACACACACACAGAGAGCCACACACACACACAGCCACACATACACAGAGCCACACACACACAGAGCCACACACACACACAGAGTCACACACACACAGAGCCACACACCCACACAGAGCCACACCCACACAGCCACACACACAAAGTCACACACACAGCCTCACACACAGCCACACACAGAGCCACACACACACAGCGCCACACACACAGACACAGTGCCAGACACACAGTGCCACACACACAGAGAGGCACACACACACAGAGCCACACACACACACACACACACACGCTCAGAGCCACACACACAGAGCCTCACACACACACACAGAGCCACACACACACAGAGCCACACACATACACACAGAGCCACACACACAGAGCCACACACACACACAGAGCCACACACACACAACAGAGCCACACACACACACACACACACACAGAGCAATACACACACACAGAGCCACACACACACACACACACACACACACGCAGAGCCACACACACACACACACACACACACACAGAGCCACACACACACAGAGCCCCACACACACACAGAGCCACACACACACACACAGAGCCACACACACACACACACACACACAGCCACACACACACACACACACAGAGCCACACACACACACACACACACACAGATGTGGGCAGTAAGAGGTTTGCTAATCTCGCTAGTTTTATGTAGCTCCCCTTTTGGATAGAGATATATACACATATAAACTCACACACACACACACACACAAACATATACAAAAGATTGTCCAATTATTAAGAGATGAAGCAGGTTTAGGTGGTGCTTCGGTAGAGACGCTTCTGTGCTGTACGCAAGCCTAATAATGCCGGTTATAATAAAGGAAGGTTTCGGTAAATAGGAGAACTAAAGATATTTATAGGGGCTGTGAAAATAATCTTTAAAATCACCACAACAATATCCACATGCACGTGAAAGCAACGTAAATGGGTAAGTAGATAATGTGATTACACCGAAAGCTATGCGGAAAAAAAGTTCAGCCAGAAAGAAGATAGCATCTCTGTAGGACAGTGGGGTCTGCAATCCTATGGTCCCCCAGATTTTTGCTTTTTGCTTCACCGGTTTACGACTTTCCCTGGCTGTGGGCCTGCTAATCAGACCCACAGCCTAGCTGTTCTCTCTCTAAATTGACAACCATGTACTTTAGGTGCATTTACCAATTGGTACTGGGCCACCTTATCAGTCCTTGTAACAGTGTACCTTAGGTATCCAGGGCATAGGTGTACCCAGGGCCTACCAGGGGCTGAAGCATGTATTATGCCACCCCTGGCTGGCCATCTAAAACTGACACAACTGGCTGCATGACAGCTGGGGCAAGGTGGTGTAATCACCCTTTGCTATAGATCTAGTATGCCTATATCTAACCCTAAAATGGACACATATATTCCTATCAGTCACTCCTATGGAAGGCCTTATCAATCCTGAAGGCAGAGTGCTTGGAATTATGTGAGATGGTGCTCTGGCATGAGCTGAGCCCGTTTGCAGCTTGCGGAACCAAGTCCTAATAGCTGTTCCATGATAACGCTATACCATATACTCTTAAGTGCATTATCAACCTCGCGGTTAAATGCTAACTCTGGTATAACATTATCAAAACATGTCGAGTAAGGTGTCATACGATTTGGAATACTACCCCCTCGCCAATTCTGGCAACGGGGGTAGAATTCCACTCTTCTAGAGGGACACGACATGTATGTAACTGTGAACCCCGGTTAAAGTTAACTCGAGCCTTGGCATCACAAAATGGATGCTGCCACCACAGACACAAGTCTGACCTCCTGCTGCTGGGAGTCCTTCCAGCGAGGGTGGCTTGGACAAAGGGTTTCCTGCCTTGGGAGGTGCTAGCACCACCCCAGATAGGATTTTGTGTATTGGGTAGGATAGGCCTGAAAGCAATGAGACATGCCTGGGGCACACAAGGTGCCCTGTGCATACACCGGTTCAAACCAGTTGCTGGGGCATCCCTGCCCCAGCTCTGGCGCGAAACCGGACAAAGGATAGGGGGTGTAACCACCCCCCTTCCTGGTCCCACCGAGGGGAGGGACCTATCAGTAGTGCAGCCCCCTTTAGCAGGATAAAGGTAGGAGCTGGTCCCATTCCAAGTTAGATTAATCCTGAACTACTCTACAAGAAGAAACTCTGGACATCGACGTTCTGCTCCACAGAAGACTGAAGAAATCTCCCTTGTGGGCAAGGAGTGTCCACCCTGCAACTGCAGGCACCATCAAGCGTCCAGCCGCTTCCCTTTGTCATCTTCCCTCGAGGATCCAGACTTCGGAGCCCGACGAGACCCGGATTCCCAGACTTCTTCGACCTCAACCTACATCTGCAGCACAGCTGAGACCCGTGGGTGTGACGAGACACGTGGGACCGGCCATCTTGAAAGAAACTGCACTTCGCTTCCAGCACTACTCCCGAGGTAAACTCGACCAAGTGCTTTGGGGACTGAGAAGCCACATCCTCGAGCAGCCCCTGCACTGAAGATCAGCCCTCCAGCATCCACGAGATCTGCGTGGGGCCCTTCTGCTTGTTTGCTGCTCGACGCGTTGTCTGGTCACTTACCGGCTGGCTAGTGACTTCCTAGACGACGAACCTTTGAATCTTTATAGCTGGTCTGGTTGCTCCAGACTGGCCCTTGCTCCCTTCCAAAAGAGGGGCACCCCTGACTCTCCACGTCCGCACCAGACGTCTTTTCCACTCAATGCATGGGTTGCCTTTGCCAAGGCCTGTTGACTCCAATCCCGGATCCGACACCGCCGACAGCGAGAGCCTCCGTGGGTCAGCTCCTGCTTCCATCCTGGTCGTCGAAGACACCTCCTGGTCCACGTGGCTGCAGAGTCAAGCATCTACTCTTCACCTGATCGCAACGACAGCATCTGCTTCCTTCCTGGTTCCACACCGGTCACAGGCTAGTGACTTTGAACACTGTCCCCTCTGCTTTCAGGTCCTCTTCTTCACCGATCCACCCTTGTATCACACCGGACATCTTCCTCCTGGTCGCCTACAGCATCTTTTCTTTCAGGCTCCATTGACTTCAACGCGAGAACCCGACACACTTTGGCACCTATGCACCCGCAGCCCGTGGGTGAGGTAACGAGAGCATTTCGGTGCTCAAGGGTAGTCTAACTGTCCTAGTGTCCAGTTCCACAGTCGTTTTTGTCATAACTAGTCAGGATTGTCCGTACTCACCTTTTACTTGAACTGTACTGTCCATAGACGTTGTTACGCATCTCGCGTGTGAGTTCACACTCTGCACACGCGTTCCGTGGGCCTCCTATTACTTACCTAGAGTTAGTGTAGCGTGGTCCCATCGATCCTACAGCCTCTGGACAGCTCCATTCCTCTTATCGACTTTCACATTCCACTTACTTAATATATGGTTTGTCGTGCCCCTAGGGCACCATTGTAATTTTGTGCAACTTGTCGTATTTTTCGTAAGAGATTGTCATGTGCTTAGCCCTCTGACCTCATAAAGAGTTCAGAGGTGTTGTTATTAATAAATATAGTGTTTATTTTTTATAACAACCTGTGTGGTGTCTGGTATTCAAGGGGTTATATTGTGGTAAAACAGCTGGCTTCACATGCCAAAAAAGTTTAGCCTAAGACTGCTTTGTCCATGCTACCATTAGGATAGTTGGTCTATAAGGTTGACTTACAACCAATCACCATAAGGGTTGTTTGGACTGATACAAGGTGATCACTAGAACTAGTGAGCATCATATATCAGGCCAACTTCTCACATTGGTGTGCAGCGGTTGGGATTTGAGCTTGCTGTTTTTACCACATATAATCTTGAAATATCATTTGAAAGATCAAATAAGGTACTCTAGGTACATATAACAAGCTTAGAAATACTCTGAGTTCTACTGAACCAGCTGTTGTAGTAGAAAGGGCCTAGCACACCCTGACTACAACTCTTAGCAAGGGATCAGTAGGAAAACCCATAGTGTAGGTAGGTGCATCACTTACACCTCACTAGAAAGCATGTCTACCCATGGAGAGTCTTCAGAGACTCCCCTAGTAGTTAGTGACCCTCCACAGGTCCTTTCAAGATATGCAGCTCTCAGTTTCCAGGAGATGAGACAATTGTGTACCTCCAGGAAATTGAAACAGGGTTCTAACCCTACCACTCCTTTTCTGTTAGGTCTCTTAGAGACATATGATGCCAGAAGGGCTGCTAACACAGACCCCTCTAATCCAGATAGGAGCATGCCCCCCTTAGAAGGTACTCCTGGAGGTCCAGACCTCCCTAAAACAGAGAATGTAGATGAGGAGGAGGAAGAAGAAGAACCATCTGGGGATGAGGCAGACAAAGGTTCTGTGATGGTCAGCAGACTCACAAGGGCCAACTTAGACCTACATAGGGAAGGAACTGGGGGACCCCCAGTACTGAACCTAAGCAGGCCTAACTATGGAGTTAGAAGAGATAGATCTCATTCTAGGGACTCAAATAGATCTATGCACTCTCGTGCCTCTCATGCATCTGCTCAGAGGAGGATGACTTCCCCTCAGAGGAGAGAGCATGAGGCAAAGATGAAGGAAGCTAATCTGAGGATCCAAAGGGAAGAACTTGCCCTGGCCAAGGAGAAGCTTGCCTTTGCTAGGGAGCAACAGTTGAGTGGGGTAGTCCCCACTGGTGGCAGCAATATCTCTAGGGATAGAGAAAGGGGTTTTGATACTAGAAACCTGAGTAAAATAGTGCCCTCCTATAAGACAGGAGATGATATCCACAAGTGGATAACTGCTTTGGAGAGAGCCTGCAAAGTACAGCAGGTAACCCAGAGTCAGTGGGCAGCTATATTGTGGCTCTCCTTTGAAGGTAAAGGTAGAGATAAGCTCCTCACTGTTAGAGATGAGGATGCTAATGATTACCAAGTCTTGAAAAATGCACTGATTGATGGGTTTGGCTTAACCACTGAACAGTACAGGTTAATGTTCAGGGATACCCAGAAAACTCAGGGTCAAGATTGGACTGACTTTGTTGATTGTGCCACTAAGGCTTTGGAAGGCTGTTTACTGGGAAGTAAAGTTACTGATTACATAGGATTGTATAATCTAATTATGAGAGAGCAAATCTTAAATAATTGTCAGAACCAGTTGTTGCATCAGCACTTGATTGACTCAGATCTGACCTCTCCCCAAGAATTGGGAAAGAAGGCAGACAGATGGGTCAGGAAAAGGGTCAAGCAGCAGAACCAGAACCAGGGTGGTGGCCAGAAGAAAGCAGACCAGAAGGGTAATGAGAATAAGCAAAATGACCAGAAGTCTTCAACAGGGCCCCAACAACCTAAGGAGGGTGGTTCCCAAACGTCCCAAAAGAAGAAGAATGATGGTCCTAAGAAACCATGGTGCCAATACTGTAAAAGTAAAACTCACTGGTTTAGTGAGTGCACCAAGAAAGGCCAAACTCCTACCACTACTGTCCCTAAGACACCTGCACCCCCTAGTACAGTTAGTAGTGGTAGTGTACCTCCCACGGCTATAGTTCGGTTAACCCTGGGAACTGAGGTAGGTTCTGACTTAGTTAGAATTCCTACTCAGGCAGTTCTTGTTTGTACTGGGGACATGGATATGACCCCTACTGTAAGTCCTAGTACTCTGGGCAAATACAGGCAAACGCCTTTAATCAATGGAAAAATGGCTCAGGCCTACAGGGACACATGTGCCAGTGTCACTATGGTGACACCAACATTTGTGGACCCTGACCAGATCATGCTAGGTTCAGATTACCTAGTGACCAATGCTAGCAATGTCACTACCAATCACAGTATGGCAGTTGTTAATTTCTCCTGGGGAGGGGTAACTGGCCTCAAAAGGGTTGTAGTTAGTTCAGACCTCCCAGTAGATTGTCTTTTGGGCAATGATTTGGAATCCTCACTGTGGTCAGATGTGGAGTACAGGACTCATGTAGAAATGCTAGGTCTCTCCTCACATGCCCTTGCTGTGACTAGGTCACAGGCCAAGAAATGCCCAGCTGAACAAGTGCTGGATCCTGGAAGAATGGACCAGACACTACCCAAGAGAAGGAATGGTAGGGTTAAGGCAGAGCCTTCCCCCCTGCCTCAGGTTGAGGATCATCCCTCTCAGGAGGCTGACCCAGAGACCCCAGAAGGAACTGTCCTAGAAGAGCTTGAACCTGATCAGGTTGAGTTTCTTGGGACAGGGGGACCTTCCAGGGCAGACTTAAGGCAGGCCCAATTAGACTGTTCCTCTCTTGAACCCCTCAGACAGCAGGCTGCAGCTGAGGCTGCAGGGAATGCTACAGGTGCCCATAAGGTATATTGGGAAGATGGACTCCTATACTCTGAGGCAAGAGACCCCAAGCCTGGTGCTACCAGGAGGCTGGTCATCCCCTTGTCTCTTAGAGGTTTCCTTCTCACCTTAGCCCATGAGATTCCCCTTGCAGGTCACTTAGGCCAGAACAAGACTTGGGACAGGCTTGCCCCACACTTTCACTGGCCTCGTATGTCTGAAGACACTAAAGAGTTTTGTCGCTCATGTGTCACCTGCCACGCCAGTGGAAAATCAAGTGGCACAACAAAGGCCCCCCTCATACCACTACCTGTGGAGGGGGTACCCTTTGAAAGAGTGGGGATAGACATTGTTGGACCAATGGACCCCCCAACAGCATCTGGGCACAGATTTATACTGGTGGTAGTGGATCATGCCACCAGGTATCCAGAAGCTATTCCCCTTAGGACCATTACAGCTCCTGTTGTGGCCAGGGCCCTACTTGGAGTTTTCTCCAGAGTGGGGTTTCCTATGGAGGTTGTCTCTGACAGAGGTGCAAACTTCATGTCAGGATACTTGACTGCTATGTGGAAGGTGTGTGGAGTAAATTACAAATTTACCACACCCTATCACCCACAGTGCAATGGTCTTGTAGAGAGATTCAACAAGACCCTCAAGGGATGATAAAAGGGTTACCTGAAAAGCTTAGGCGAACATTGGGACATCCTTTTACCCTGCCTCCTGTTTGCTTACAGAGAGGTCCCACAGAAGGGGGTTGGTTACAGCCCTTTTGAGCTTCTGTTTGGACATCCTGTAAGAGGACCCCTATGTCTTGTGAAGGAAGGATGGGAATTACCTCTCAAAAAGCCTAAACTTGACATAGTGGACTATGTACTTGGTCTCCGCTCCAGGATGGCAGAGTACATGGAGAAGGCATCCAAAAACCTTGAGGCCAGCCAAGAACTCCAAAAAGCTTGGCATGACCAAAAGGCTGTCCTAACTGTGTATCATGCAGGACAGAAGGTGTGGGTGTTGGAGCCAGCAGCTCTCCAAGACAAGTGGTCTGGACCCCATACCACCATTGAGCAAAAGGGAGTAGTCACCTACTTGGTAGACATGGGAACTCCGAGGAGCCCCCACAGAGTGCTTCATGTAAACAGGCTCAAGGCATTTGTCAACAGGGAGGACATGGGCTTTCTCATGGCCACAGATGAGTGGCAGGAGGAAGAGAGTAACCCTCTCCCAGACCTGCTCACTCAGAACCCTGATGATGGGTCAGTAGATGGTGTAGTCTTTTCTGACAGCCTCTCTGAACATCAACAAGAGGATTGTAAACAGGTTCTTCAATCCTTTAGACAAATGTTCTCACTGACCCCCAGTCAGACAAACTGGTGCACCCATGAGGTGGACACTGGTGACAGTCTGCCTGTCAAGAGTAAAATCTACAGGCAACCTGACCACGTCAGGGACTGCATAAAGAAGGAAGTCCAAAAGATGTTGGAAATGGGAGTCATTGAACCCTCAGAGAGCCCTTGGGCTAGTCCTGTAGTTCTAGTGCCTAAACCTCACACCCAGGATGGTAAGAGAGAGATGAGGTTTTGTGTAGACTACAGGGGTCTCAATGCTGTCACTAAGACAGATGCCCATCCAATACCTAGGGCAGATGAACTGATAGACAAGTTGGCTTCTGCAACTTTCTTAACTCCTTCGACGCTCATGACGAGCTCAGCTCGTCATGGAGTTTCCATTGACTTCAATGGAAATTGCATTGAAGTCCAATTTCATGCTTAGCATCGAAGTGGTTAAGTACATTTGACCTAACAGCTGGTTATTGGCAGATAAGGTTAGCGGAGGATGCCAAGGCCAAAACAGCATTTTCTACCCCAGGAGGTCATTACCAATTTGTGGTGATGCCCTTTGATTTGAAAAATGCACCTGCCACTTTTCAAAGGTTGGTGAACCAAGTTCTCAAAGGGTTGGATGACTTCTGTGCAGCATATCTAGATGATATTGCTGTCTTTAGCTCCACCTGGGAGGATCACCTGATCCACCTGAGGAAAGTTTTGGAGGCCCTGCAAAAGGCAGGCCTCACTATCAAGGCCACCAAGTGCCAGATAGGGCAGAGTCAGGTTGTGTACCTGGGCCACCTTGTGGGTGGAGGCCAGGTTCCACCATTGGAGAGCAAGATACAGGCCATAAAGGACTGGGCTCCTCCAACCACCCAGACACAGGTCAGAGCTTTCTTGGGCCTGTCTGGTTACTATAGGAAGTTTGTCAAAAATTATGGGTCCATTGTGACACCACTTAATGACTTGACAAGCAAGAAAATGCCAAAGAAAGTTTAGTGGACAGTTAGCTGTCAGAAGGCATTTGATGACCTAAAGCAGGCCATGTGTACTGCACCTATTCTCAAGAGTCCTGACTACTCCAAAACCTTCATTGTCCAAACAGATGCATCTGAGTTGGGTGTGGGAGCTGTTCTATCTCAACTGAATATTGATGGTCATGACCAGCCCATTGCTTTTATAAGCAGAAGGCTGACCCCTAGGGAGAAACGTTGGTCAGCTATAGAGAGGGAGGCCTTTGCTGTGGTTTGGGCCCTGAAGAAGTTGAGGCCATACTTGTTTGGAACTCACTTCAAGATTCAGACCGACCATAAGCCCCTCTTATGGCTAAATCAGATGAAAGGTGAAAACCCCAAACTTCTTAGGTGGAGCACAGACCAGGGACTGACCATGGCAATGCAGATGGTCTCTCTAGGTATTTCCACTTAGAACAGGAAGACTCACCTGGTCAAGGTTAGTTTAATGTCCCTAAGTTTGGGGGGGGGGGGGTTGTGTAGGAGAGTGGGGTCTGCAATCCTATGGTCACCCCAGATTTTTGCTTTTTGCTTCACTGGTTTACGACTTTCCCTGGCTGTGGGCCTGCTAATCAGACCCACAGCCTAGCTGTTCTCTCTATAAATTGACAACCATGTACTTTAGGTGCATTTACCAATTGGTACTGGGCCACCTTATCAGTCCCTGTAACAGTGTACCTTAGGTATCCAGGGCATAGGTGTACCCAGGGCCTACCAAGGGCTGAAGCATGTATTATGCCACCCCTGGCTGGCCATCTAAAATGGACACAACTGGCTGCATGACAGCTGGGGCAAGGTGGTGTAATCACCCTTTGCTATAGATATAGTATACCTATATCTAACCCTAAAATGGACACATATATTCCTATCAGTCACTCCTATGGAAGGCCTTATCAATCCTGAAGGCAGAGTGCTTGGAATTATATAATATGGTGCTCTGGCATGAGCTGAGCCCGTTTGCAGCTTGCGGAACCAAGTCCTAATAGCTGTTCCATGATAACGCTATACCATATACTCTTAAGTGCATTATCAACCTCGCGGTTAAATGCTAACTCTGGTATAACATTATCAAAAAATGTCGAGTAAGGTGTCATACGATTTGGAATACTACCCCCTCGCCAATTCTGGCGACGGGGGTAGCATTCCACCCTTCTAGAGGGACACGACATTTATGTAACTGTGAACCCTGGTTAAAGTTAACTCGAGCCTTGGCATCACAAAATGGATGCTGCCACCACAGACACAAGTCTGACCTCCTGCTGCTGGGAGTCCTTCCAGCGAGGGCGGCTTGGACAAAGGGTTTCCTGCCTTGGGAGGTGCTAGCACCACCCCAGACAGGATTTTGTGTATTGGGTACGATAGGCCTGAAAGGAATGAGACATGCCTGGGGCACACAAGGTGCCCTGTGCATACACCGGTTCAAACCAGTTGCTGGGGCATCCCTGCCCCAGCTCTGGCACGAAACCGGACAAAGGATAGGGGGTGTAACCACCCCCCTTCCTGGTCCCACCCAGGGGAGGGACCTAGTCAGTAGTGCAGCCCCCTTTAGCAGGATAAAGGTAGGAGCTGGTCCCATTCCAAGTTAGATTAATCCTGAACTACTCTACAAGAAGAAACTCTGGACTTCGACATTCTGCTCCACAGAAGACTGAAGAAATCTCCCTTGTGGGCAAGGAGTGTCCACCCTGCAACTGCAGGTATCATCAAGCGTCCAGCCACTTCCCTTTGTCGTCTTCCCTCAAGGATCCAGACTTCAGAGCCCGACGAGACCCGGATTCCAAGACCTCTCCGACCTCAACCTACATCTGCAGCACAGCTGAGACCCGTGGGTGCGACGAGACATGTGGGACCGGCCATCTTGAAAGAAACTGCACTTCGCTTCCAGCACGACTCCCGAGGTAAACTCGACCAAGTGCTTTGGGGACTGAGAAGCCCCAGCCCCGAGCAGCCCCTGCACCGAAGATCAGCCCTCCAGCATCCACGAGATCTGCGTGGGGCCCTTCTGCTTGTTTGCTGCTCGTTGCGTTGTCTGGTCACCTGCCGGCTGGCTAGTGACCTCCTAGACAACGAACCTTTGAATCTTTACTGCTGGTCTGGTTGCTCCCGACTGGCCCTTGCTCCCTTCCAAAAGAGGGGCACCCCGGACTCTCCTAGTCCGCACCAGACGTCTTTTCCACTCACCGCGTGGGTTGCCTTTGCCAAGGCCTGTTGACTCCAATCCCGGATCCGACACCCCCGAGAGCGAGAACCTGCGTGGGACAGCTCGTGCCTCCATCCGGGTCGTCGAAGACACCTCCTGGTCCACGTGGCTGCAGAGTCAAGCATCCACTCTTCACCTGATCGCGACGACAGCATCTGGTTCCTTCCTGGTTCCACACCGGTCACTGGCTAGTGACTTTGAACACTGACCCCTCTGCTTTCAGGTCCTCTTCTTCACCGATCCACCCTTGGATCGCACCGGACATCTTCCTCCTGGTCGCCTACAGCATCTTTTCTTTCAGGCTCCATTGACTTCAACGCGATAACCCGACACACTTTGGCACCTATGCACCCACAGCCCGTGGGTGAGGTAACGAGAGTATTTTGGTGCTCAAGGGTAGTCTAACTGTCCTAGTGTCCAGTTCCACAGTCGTTTTTGTCATAACTAGTCAGGATTGTCCGTACTCACCTTTTACTTGAACTGTACTGTCCATAGACGTTATTACGCATCTCGCGTGTGAGTTCACAGTCTGGACACGCGTTCCGTGGGCCTCCTATTACTTACCTAGAGTTAGTGTAGCGTGGTCCCATCGATCCTACTGGCTCTGGACAGCTCCATTCCTCTTATCGACTTTCACATTCCACTTACTTAGTATATGGTTTGTCGTGCCCCTAGGGCACCATTGTAATTTTGTGCAACTTGTCGTATTTTTCGTAAGAGATTGTCATGTGCTTAGCCCTCTGACCTCATAAAGAGTTCAGAGGTGTTTATTTTCATAACAACCTGTGTGGTGTCCTTTCATCTGGTATTCAAGGGGTTAATTTGTGGTAAAACAGCTGGCTTCACATGCCAAAAGAGTTTAGCCTAAGACTGCTTTGTCCATGCTACCCTTAGGATAGCTGGTCTATAAGGTTGACTTACAACCAATCACCATAAGGGTTGTTTGGACTGATACAAGGTGATCACTAGAACTAGTGAGCATCATATATCAGGCCAACTTCTCACAATCTCCTTCTATTAACGAGTCTATGATGTCAGTTTCCTGTAAGATCTGAACTCAGGAAACAAACTGTCAACCTTTCTTGTGCTTTGCAACCTAACAACTCGTATATGCCATTTCAATACATTGATATTTTCAAATAATTAAGAATTCATAAGCGTGCCACTTTTACGGTTATTTCTGTGAACGGTCCTACAAAGACGACCGTCGGATAGGAAGCTCGCTTTAGTCCGAGTGCTGAAGGAGGTACGTGTCTCTTGGCCTACGAGCTGTGGCAGCAGGTCTTTCGGCGAGGCGTGCACAAAAGGCGCCCAAAAATGGCAGTTCGGGATGGGTGAATAGAAGAGTGCAAGAAAGTAAGCGTCACCAGCTCCAGAACCCGCCACAATGCGCGGGAGACAGAAGGAAGATAGTTCATGCTATTAACGCGGGTCACGGAAGAGCACTCCAGCGGCCCCGGTGTAGAGCCCCCGGGTCCACCCTCGTATCAGATGCTGACAGGCCCAGGTACCCATCCGTCCCTGACCACACACCTGTCCTCCCCAGAGGCGTGGGCGATTCTCCATCATGTCCTGCTGTCATTCTCCCCAGGCTCTATTTTCCTTGCTTAACTTGTCCCAGGACCCTCCCTGTCGGGCCCCGTCACTGCCGGCTGTCCAGGCCCAGCTCCTCACCTTGGTGAGCTGGCTCTCGGTGGCCTCTCACAGGGCCGGGTCCCTGGTGCCGTTCAGGGCTTCGATGATGGTGCTGGGCTCCATGCCTGAGGGAGGGCTGGCGGGGCTGTGCGATCGTAGTGATGAAGAGGTGCGGGGACTGCGCACATGGACCCACTGCTCCTGCCACCGGCGCCAAAGCAATAGAATCGTCCAGGCCCCGGATGCAGCCCCTTGTGCTTCTGGGACGTGGCGCACCTCCGCCTGATGCGGGGCACGCCGGGGTGTGGAGTCCAGCACCGGGACCGGCAGACGGGGATGTAGAGGGGCACTGAAGGACCTAACCGAAGGGCTTGGAGCACATGTACCGCGGCTGCAGTCAGCTGACCCTCATCTGCAGGGTTCCAGCTCCATCTTGGATTTCTGTGAAAAAAATACAAAAACGTTGCCCCTATACACAATTTCACGCCTATATTTTAATGTCCCAGCCTGTACAGAAAATAGAGAAGCACTTACGGCCGGTATTTTATCCCCTTTAGCAGGCATAGCAAGCGCTCGCCATTTGCTCTAAGCCCCGCCCTTTACAGACTGGGGGGCGTGTTTTTTCCTGAAGATGTCACGGATAGAAAGGACAGCAAAAAACACGCCCCTCAATCTGAAACGGACGGGGCTTTAAGTGACGGACACAGCTCTTCTCCAATGGCTGGCCACCGTTTCGGAAGCCAGCCAATGGAGAAGAGCTAGCTCGTTTACCTCCCTACTAGAAGACATAAGATCTCGCCAGCGAGACTGCGCATGCGCAGCCTACGCTAGCTGAGATCTAAAAACCACCATGATAACCATAACTCGTACAACAGATGCATTGCTCATGACCTGGCACCACTGGTGACATATTTCACCTTAGCATTGACATTATGGCTTTTGGCACTATTGCTATAGTATAATTTATTTTGTTATTTATTGATGTTAGATTGTACATTTCTGGAATGGATTGGAATAAATATTGTGTGATTGTAAATAGCTCATTTGGTGGGTGAGATATGGCTTGCCAAGGCAAGGTCGCAAAGAATGGTTTCTGTAAATTAAACTACCTGGTCAATTTCAGATGTTTTTAGATTTATTTTTGAACCATAAGTGCATTTTAATTGTGAATTTAGATTGCATTTCAGAGGATTGTATAAAACATGCATTATAGAGTTATGAGCACAAGAAACCATATCTTCACATAAACAACGTTTTTTCAGTGCATTTCTGTTTATTATGATGATGTTAGATCCTTTTTCCATAAAGGCACCCCCTCCCCGGTTTAAGTGTGCTATAAAAGTGTGTGAAATGCATACATTCAAATACATTTGGTGGGTAAAAGAAGGAGTGTGAACTTCAAATAGCATCAACTTTACATTACCAGCCAATGTTCATTGTACGGACCAGCTTTCACCTCGATTCCACCCACGCTGATAGATATGATGCAGCCATAATTAACATTTGACTTGTTACATTATAAACATTGTAGTTTAGTTACTTAGTTACTGTAAATTGAATAAGGGTACTGCAAAGTGATTCTGGTTATGCATGTCTAGTTTCAAATTATATAAATTGTTCAGATATAATGCTGCAGTAACCACTAGGCCACTTGTAAAACTTAATAGATGAGACATATAACAAATATCCCAATAACATAGGTACAGATCAAATGTGACCAGGTGGTGTATCTTGTATACTATAGTTAGCCTATAATATACTCTTTATATTAGGTATTGTCACAAATATATTGTTAAAGAATGGCAGCACATTATTCATTGGAATGGCCACTAATTTTGCGCAGACATAGTGGTAATGATAAAACTATATAGTCATTGTTTGGGCGTCACATTTCAGTGAATACTTGCCATTTAGACATCAATCTTTAGAATTACCAAAAAACTACTAATTTGCTCTTTACTACCTGCTGACATATTTTGTATAATTTTTAGAAATAATATTTAAGTATTTCCATTTTTGTGTGTGTTACAAAAAGAAACTACATCATTCAGCCTTTTCATTTACACCATAAATCCCCCACATGATTCACTTTACAAAATCCTCTCAAATTGCAATCAGAGAAAGAAAAGTAAACACCAGTATCCATTTTAAAAGAACAAGAAGCAATTTGTCTGAAAACCTTGCCTGACGTTTGGCCTCTGCCTTTAAAGGCACATCAAATGTGACAAGATAAAAACAAATTAGTAAGGCATCTCTATTGCTCATTCACCTTAGGAACTCCTGCATGGCTATTCTGAGTATGCTGCAGCACCTCCCCCCACACCCACACTTCCAGCGCTTATGCATGCAAGAGTGAAATTAAGAGGTAGGGATCGACATGTAGTAGATTAAAGAAGCGCTGACTACTCAGCCTTAATAGTCATGGCACAGACATTAAATAGCTCCGACTCCGGGCTTCTGAGCGGAGCTTTGGACACCAGCACTCATTGTTTTTCAAATTAAGCACTGTCAGTAGATCCCGAGAGATATCAAATTTATAATACCATTTTATGTTTCTTTTTTTCTCTTACTGCGAAAAAGCAGTGGGGCAATGCTCCCCCACCCACATGAAGGAGCACCCCTTGGTTAATGTCTTTCCAGCTTTGAGTTGTGATTAGGGTTTTGATTGGTGTGTGGCTCAAAGCTTGTAACAGTAAACCCCTTAAAACATTCTAACAAATCAAAGTAATAGAACGCTGTTTATAGGTTTTAGCGTTTTCACTCAAATTATGAAAGTCTTTTAATTTTCATCACAGTGTCTTCTGGCAGACATGAGCAATTAATTTACATTAAAACACATTTTAAGGAGACGTGAACCTGCAGAAAGGACCAGTCAGATTTATATGTGACCCACACCAACATGAGGCACATATATATAGCCATATATCTCCGTAAATATGTTACTTGAGGTTGGTGGCCATGTAGTCGTATACAAAAATGGATTATTTTAATAATTGACAAATCCTAGTGTCAACCCAGTGACATTACACAATAACTATTCAGGCTTATGTTAAGTGTGGCTACATTGAGAAGGAAGAGACAATTAGACTGTGAAAATGGTGGCCAAGACTTGAAAATCTGACATCACTACACACGTTAAAATATCGTACAAAAAGCAATAGGTTGACTTTTGTACACACACTCATTGTGTGGGAGGTCACAAGTCTTACTGAGCTTTTGGTTTATTTTATTTTTAATTTTTATGTCTGTAGAGCATCGATGCTGATCTTAGGAATGCATTTGAATGCTTTGCAATGAGAGGGAGAAAGAAATGAATTGCAAAGAACCAGAATAATGGTGAAAATATTCCTCATTGCATACTGTAAACTTGGCAGAAAAATAAGGGTTTCAGGCCTATTTATTATGTTCTGTATTCAATCTTACTGCAAAGGGCACCTGCATGGTTTTTTCGAAAAGTTGGACCTTGTTAAATATAAATGTCTCCAATCATAACATTTTATATTTTCAGGTGGAGCAAGAGATGATTATGGGACGATGACTACAGGCTACTACTCAGAAATACTGAATTATTAGAGATGGTCAAAAGTACGGTTGTGCAATTTCTTGTCTAGAAGGGCATAGGGTTTTTAATTCATCTTTCTTTGCCGGGCATTTCTTTCGAAGACCTCTGCACTGATGTTATATGGTTAATTCATTCCAAGCTGATGATGCACATGTTTGCTACCTCTGGATCTTCCTCATTACTTTGAGTCAAAGGCCTTAAGTGATCATGTAAGGTATTGGAAGTATTAGTTGAAGGGGGTGACCATCACATCAAACAATAATCACAATCTTTTTCAGGGTGAGCTATCAAAGTAACTAAATTAACTTGACCTCAACACGCTGGTACCTATGGTAAAGGGCAGATAGGCTTAACTTAGAAGCAATGTGTAAAGTATTTAGGCTGTACTCAAACAATAATGAAGTCAAAGCGCCACACTAGAAAAATCTCAAACCAAATAAAAAAAATAGTGTGAATTTTAGTATCATAAAATGTACCAAAACGACATAAATCCAATAAAGGAATTCAAATTTATGATTTTTTTAAAGTTTAAATGAAAAAATAGGGTCAAAAAGTTTTATTTGCAAACGGGCTCAACTAATTGCACTTGACCTGGACTTAGGCGTAAGTTAAGGCCAATCATGGTGGAGAATGCGTCGGATATAGAAACCAGGTTTGATTCTGCTAGTAGTTTTACCTTCTGACTTAATTTCGGAGATGAAAGTAAAAAATCCTTAGATAGGCAAGGCAGCAGGTGGTAGCCTTAAGAGGGCTCAAAGTCATTCGTGAGCCTCTGGACAAGGTCTCATTGATGCTATTGACTCTTGGCGGGAAAGATCACAGCGGCAGAAATTAGAATTTTGCACCAAGAGAAGGTGCCTTGCTAGCTGGATGCTTTTTGCACCTTTCCTCAGTGAAAATTTCTACCTTCAGACTTTGACACTTTTTTGGAGCTTGGATTCTTCCAATCCCATAAGGCTGCAGGCTGTAGCCAAAGAGGGCTTCATGAAGCCAGATACCTTCTTTGCGAGGTTCAGCTGAATTGGATTTACTGCTAAGAAAAAGCTCAGAGTGGAAGTGACCTGAATCTTGGGCCTAGCAGAGAAGCATCTTTATTTGATTGCTTAGCAGGTTGTTCCCATCCCTCTGAAAGTGTTAGAAGTAAAAAGGTTTCCATGTCCGAGGTTTCAGGATTTGTAAGAAGGAGTGCAATTTAACACCTGCCAAGGGTCCAGGAACTTGGAGACAGTACTTAGGGGTCAAGACGCACTCTAGCATAGGCCAGCAGTAGGGTCCAGGGCAGGTCTAGTTGGAACTGCAGTTGCAGCAAAGGCCTCTTGCAACTTGTTGTTTCCCTGTAGCTTGAACAGGAGGCCAGCTCTTTGTCCTGGACAGAGAGCAGGCCCAGTCTTCATGGCTCTTCTCAAGGCACAGACAGCAGGTCCAGTACTTTTCTGTTCTTCCACAAGTCCAGATAGTGTTCTGAGGAGGGTACTAAGGGTGCCACATTTTTGTGTGGCACCAGTCAGAGGGAAATCAAGCCCTTATTTAGCCATAGCCCATGCTACCCAAATACAGGCATGGCTGCTTCCATCCGTTCATCAAACATCACAACAATTTCTTGGAAAACCAGACTCTTAAGCAGAAGGGACTTCCCTTAGCCTGGATATTGATTTCTCCAAGAAACTCATTATTATGCATGAACAATTATTCCTTACGGGTTCATTCATGATGATTATATGTCCGACGTTACGTCAAAGCAGGCATCCCTAAACACCTTCAAGGTATAAATATACCGTCACTTGCTATAGCAAAGCACGGTGTGGTTCGGTGCAGTTCGACTACCTACTTGCATGACGCAGCTCACTAAAGCAAGTGCAGAAGGAAGCCGACTCTCCAGCTGACTCACTGACAAGAAGCTGTCCTCCTCTACCGAGAATCCAGCTCCATTGTTTCTGACCCCCCTTGCGAGGTGGTGGGAAATCGAGTTCCGAGACAGAGATTCCAACCTCCTTCATTCTAAAGGTTTGGAGCTGATTAGAACCTAGAGAAACCTTTGCCAATTCTTGGCAGAACTAAAACCTATGCTAAAGACCACACTTACTTCTTCCCTAGTACTAGACCTAGGTTAGGTACATTGGGGTAGGCGTATTTTAGAAGCACCAGTTGAGTATTTTAGCCTGTGTTATTTAATTATGTATTTTTATATGTCATAACACTAGACAATGCTAATACAATATTATTTCATAATACTATTCTCGCTGTACCCATTATTTATTTTTATTTATTTATCAATTTATAAAGTTTTATATAGTGAAACTTGACCCAAGAGGGTGTCTGAACACTTTACATTTAGGATCGTTGCGTTACAAGTTACATCAGATACAAGAGCATAGTAAGGAACAGTACACATAAACAATGTTTCAATAATTCGGAGGAGGAAGGGGAGGAAGGAGTAATAGCGGGGAGACGAGGAGGAACAATGCCCAATGTTTGGCTGGGTAGGTGATGGTCAAGGGAGAAAACCAGGGCCAGACTCCTCATTAGCTGTCAAGCAGCTCCACTGGTCATCAGCCATGTTGCTCAGGTCTCAGCGTTCAGGAAAAAACTGTTTTTAGTTTATTTGATTTGCGAAGGTTATATAACGCTATCTAGACCCGGAGGTATCAGAGCGCATAACCAGGGGAACGTTGCATTATAAGGTACATCGGAAGGATTATAAAGCGCTGGCTAGACTGTAGGTATCAGAGCGCTATAGCAGAGGAAGATTGTATTACAAATTACATCAGTTACAATAGTGTAGCAGGGTACAGTAAACAAACAACGGGAGGAGGGAGTAATAGTGGGGAGACGAGGAGGAACAATGCCCAATGTCCGGATGGGTAGGTGACTGTCAAGGGGGAAAACCAGGGCCAGACTCCTCATTAGCTGTCAAGCAGCTCCACTGGTCATCAGCCATGTTGCACAGGTCTCAGCGTTCAGGAAAAAACAGTTTTTAGTTTATTTGATTTGCGAAGGTTATATAGCGATATCTAGACCCAGAAGTATCAAACCACATAACCAGGGGAACGTTGCATATTAAGGTACATCAAAAGGATTATAAAGCGCTAGCTAGACCCATAGGTATCAGAGAGCTATAGCAGAAGAGATTGTGATACAAATTACATCAGTTAGAAGTTACTTTGCATTCTGTCTAATGATTGAAGCAGTTCACCTCTTTTGCATGAGAAAGAAGACTGTTCAATAAATCCTTTTATTGAAAATGCCTGTCTCACTATTTTTCTGCAACTCTGTAGAAACGAAGCATGCACGATTGACTGAGTAAAATAGTAATCCATTGTTTCCACAACTCTGAAGATATTTGTTCCAGTCCTAGGGAAACAAAGTTGTCATGTTTATGTGGTTGTCAGAAACTAATCCCTTCTTGTGTATTTGAGAAAGTTTCTAGTGACCTCTGAGCTAGATGGCACTCACAATTAAATTTAGTATATTCGATAGAGACATACTGACCTCAGTCCTAAGTCATATCTATAGGATATGTTATTCCAATGCGCAGAGCCTATTGGGAATGTATAGGAATTACACTACATGGCGCCCAACGTTTGGTAAGGCACTAATTTAACGCTAGATACTAAAGTAACTCAGACTTGCTTTTCTCAGAGACCCCTTTTTTCCCGTAAAATACTCCAATAGACGTCTGGAGTGGGTAAAAGGATAATCACCGCCAGAGCTGAGTAGGACGAAAAAATCCTATGTATTAGATTTTAGGTTTGTTCAACGTTGAAGGATGCAGTGTTCCAAAATATTGTGCACCTTATCTTTGTTCCCTTGAAACTTGCTCTGCAAACTTTCAGTCAACAAAATGCTGGATAGTGACAACAGCACCGAGGACGGTGGAACTGCGGCTGATCCAGCAGCTTTTAACAATATAGGTTTTAATGAAACCGATTAGGATGCTACATCCATTCCTCCAAATTTAAGGAAATTCATCACTATAAAACTTGTAAAAAATGGCCTAACATTGAGAGGTGGAAGTATAGTTTTTGTGATAGAGGCGCAGGAATTTCATCAGACAGAGGTATTCTACTCTTGGATAATCTTCCCTGAAGCAAATCCAGTAACAGGTGTGTTTTACTTCTACAAAGAAGATGAACCACCAGAGGAATACATTCCTTTCGAGGATATTGAAATTCCACTAACGTACCCAGAGCATGAGCTCTGGTTTAAAGGCGCCCTAAAACATTTAAATCACATTACTAGGCTTGGTCCACTAGGTAGACCAGGTGCAACATGCCGGGTCTTAGCCAACTGTACACCACATCCTGACATTAATGAAATGACAGATGAAGAATTAAGAACTCAGCTAAAAGTTCATCAAAATCTATAGACAATTGGTTCAATATGTCATGCGGACTCTCACAGTCCAACCTGCCATAATGAATCCACTATTAAGATTGGGGGGGGTTTACCTAAGCCTCTGTTATAAATTAGACAATGAATGTTCGTTGAGGATAAACACAAATGTATTAGTCTCTCCTAACAATGAATGCTATCAGTTTCTTTTTACTGAATCCTCTAATTCTTTTGTATACAGACAGAAAGAAGATCGTCGTCAACCTCATGTATTGCCATATTGTAACACAATGCACAATAAAAAATAAATCATAAATATTTACAGTGAGAATAACACATTAGTGAACATGTGATTAAACAAACAACAACAATGTGCTCACGATTTTGCTAAAACATGGAACAATTACTCATTGCTGGAATCTCAGTAATCAATACAAAACCAGAAGTTTGAAAAAATATCTTTGAGAAAATATCAACCCAATTCCTGATACAATATCAATCTGCTTGTGTGCAAGTCAGGAAATGAAAGCTAATCAGTGTGCATTAATCACTGGCATTGAATGTCATTGAAGGGAAAAATGCAGACGCGTTTCGAGTCCCGTTCTCTGAGTCAGAGGACTCTCATCAGGGCGGTATGAGTCAGGTCCATGGAAACTGTTTACAAGACAGGGAAAACAGAAGGGAATTTTTAGCTAACGGGTCCTCAATCCATTAATTATTTACAAAAATTGCATCGTGGTGCAGCGTACCTTGTTTTTTCGTATCCAAGGATGCACTTGCTTAGCAGTGTGGTCAATGCCGTGGGTATCAACTGTAATAGAGTGAATTTTCATCAGGGATGATTCTACGATCTGGTGCTCATGTCAACAGGTGAGTTGTAAGGGGGGACAGGGAACAAACAATCTTTACCTATAATCCTCTAGCTTGAGCGGCGTGTCTGCCGTTGTGCAGGGGAATTAATCTCTTGTTTGGGATCACATCTCTGTAAAAATACGGACATGCATTGTAGATTTTGTGTATCCAACGGCCAACATTAATTTGTCCGGTGGGTTGAAAACTTACTTTTGGAGCGACCCGGAAGACGCGGAATTCACTGCCGCTGCTCTTTCGAAGGGGTTTGGTTCTGTGGAAAAGAGACGGGCGTGTGAGGATCACTACACTGTTCTTATGTGAAAGAGCTGCGAGAATCCCCCTTTCTACATATTTGGCTTACCATAATTTGGCACGTTTGGCAGCGAGTCTCGATAACACTTCAACGCGGATTCAATCTGCTGGCGTTGTACGCGATCGTCCCGGCGGGTTAAGAAAATTGGTTATGTGATGTTTATTTGACCAATCAGAGCGTATGGGGCCAAAAAGTCCTAAGCAGTGTCTTATGGGATTTGTAGTTGTGCCAGGCTGGTGTTGCTGTGTGTGGTTCTCACGTCCTGTTAATTTCACTTAGGCAGTTAAGACCTTTATTCACACTGTCGAATTTCATGATAAGGTATGCCTCTTTTCGGAGTAGAATAGTTTCTACATTAGTCTGGTGTTTAGGGTCAATCCAAACCAATGTTGTCCATTTGAAATCGTTTTCACAATGATTGTTGTTCACAAAATGTTCCGCCATTGGTGCGGACAAAACTTTTTTCTTTATTCGTGAACGGTGTTGTGTGATCCTGACATTGATGGGCTGAGTTGTCTTCCCAATGTACACTCTATTACACGGACACACCACAGCATAGACCACATTCTTAGTTTTACAATTTGTAAATGCATCATGTTTCCATCTCACCCCATCATGGGTAAAAACATTTCCTTCCAATGTCGTTGCACATGAAACGCAATTGCCACATTTATGGTGCCCACATATCGGTTTTAAATTCCACTGTGCTATGAGGTCATTTTTCTGTTTGGGAATGTAGCTGTCTGCTTTTATGAGCTGTTAGCCTATGCTTGTATTTTTCCGCATGGCGAAAATTGGTTTTTGGAAAGGATGTTCTAACGTTTCCAATAAATGCCAATTTTTTAGGATGATGCGTTTAAATTGGTTTGTGTGCTGACCAAAAGTTGTGACACAAACCAATTTTTCAAGCTCCTCTTTCTCTTTCACTTGGAGGAGAGTCTCTCTGGGGATAAATCTGGCCCTTTTTTTTTATGTTTGAGCAATTTTTTGGGATAACCCCTTTTCGCCATTTCACTGCAAAATGTTGTTGCATGTGTCTCAAAATCTGACACATTTGTGCAATTGCGCCTTATCCTCAAAAGTTGACCATAGGGCAAATTTTCTTTCAAGCACTGTGGATGTGAGCATGTATAGTGGAGAATAGTATTTCTGTCTGTTTCTTTTTTATGTATTGTGGTTGTCAGCGTTTCTTCGCAATTGCCTACTGTGACGTCTAGGAAAGTCATTTTTTGTTGGCTGGATTCTAGCGTGAATTTGATGTCATTGTGCCGAGAGTTTAACCATGCATGAAACTGGTCGAGCTCGGTCTGACTCCCCTGCCACAGGAGCCAGACGTCGTCGATATATCGTAACCATTGATTTATGTGGCCAGAAAATGGGTTGTTATTATATATGAATCTTTCTTCATATTGGGCCATGTATAGCACTGCCAGCTCCGGCGCATAAGGACTGCCCATCTCCGTCCCTTTGATTTGTATGAAGAAATCATTTTCAAATTTGAAATAATTGCTCCGTAGAGTAATTTCTGCCAGGGACACAATGAATGAAGTAGGTACCCGGTGGGGTCTATTGCGCTGGTCAAGATATAATTCTATCACCTCTAACGCCTCATGTTGAGGAATTTGGGTGTATAATGAGGCGACATCCATTGTCACCATCAATTGTGTTTGTTCGTCGAATGTTTGCCCCTCTACTTTGGTGATAAAATCCGTCGTGTCTCGGAGGTACGACTTCACCTGCACTATGAAAGGTTTTAAGAAGAAATCAATGTATTTAGACACTGGCTCTAGTGCTGAGTCGCAGCCCGAAACAATGGGTCTGCCTGGTGGTACCTGTTCATTTTTGTGTATTTTCGGTAGAAAATAAAGAACTGGCGTTCTTGGCAATTTCTTATTAAGATATTCAAACTCTTTCGGACCCAAAAAGCCTGCATCCAGCCCTGTCTTAGAGATTCTCGCAATTTTGTCTTGAATTGCATCTACGGGGTACTCTTTTGACAGTCTGTACCACTCTCGATTGTTCACATGTGACTGTCCCTCGGCAAGGTACATGGAGCGGGGCCACAGCACCACTGCCCCACCCTTGTCGGCCTGTTTTATTAGAATCGATGTGTCTGATTTAGGATCACGAATTGCTGTGGTTAGGCCCTTGCTGATATTATTTCTCACAAAGCTTTTGGTTTTTTCGAGTTTGGTGAGAGACGATAGGACCACTTGTTCAAAAGCAATAATTTGCCTCGGAATGTTTTGTGTGGGGGTGAACCTCGATTTTACTCTAAGGCCAGTGGTTTCTTGACTAGACGTCACCTCGGCAGAAGTGAAGAAGGCCTTCAATCGTATTTTACGACAAAAATCTAATGCCTCCAATTTGAGTTTCGTGAAATCTGTTCTTTTATTAGGGACAAATTTGAGGCCCAGGCTCAAAAGCATTTCTTCATCTTTCGTAAGTTGTTTGTCAGAAAGGTTGACTATAGTAGACCTCTCTAGTTGTTGTAAGTCTTGTTGCGAGTTCGCATATCCCATGGCTGCTTGAAGCGGACTCTCGATTGGCCGCCTCTGGCTAAAAAAGAAGAAGAAGCAGCTGGAGCACCTCGTCTTTTGGGATTATTTTGCCTGGAATCTGGGGAAGAGTCAGATGAAGTTGTATCCGAGAATGTGAGGAACCTGTTCCTTGATCTACCCTGAAAGGATATGAGTGCCCCCATGACTCTCCTGAGGTGTCAAAATCTTCTTTGAGAAAAGGATACACTTGTTCTAATTTGAACGATTTAAAATCTCTGTCAAATTGAGCTGATTTAATATTCAGGGTGTTATCTTTAAAGAGTGCAATTTCTTTCTCAATTTTGTCTAGGAGCGCTTTTGCTTCAGTGAGGGTCTGAGTGTCATTAATAGTTTTGATGAGTTCCTCTATTTCTCTCTCTTCTTGGCTACAGATGCGTTGTGCTGTCTCTATGGTGTGCACCATTAAATCTCTGCTGCACTTGGTGTTTATTTGACTAAAGCCTTTCTTGTATTCTGTGTCTTCGACAAAGATAACTGGAATATTTTTGACCTGAAGGCCCCAGGGAATGGTCCCTGCTTTTAGATGTTTGAGCAGAAAGTGGCCATGCAGTTCAGTTCGGATATGTTTTTTTTGAAGACAAGTTAATTTGTCTGCCTCATTTTGCGGTTTGGCTGAGGTGCTAAGGGTGATTGAAGAAAATGGAGAGGACGCAATGATTCCACAACATACCCCTCACCAGGGGAATACACAAAAAATTACACAACAGACTTTACACTCAGTCATTGGTAAATTACCTGCAAAGCGGGAACAAATTGCATTCTGGATAGCTCAAACAATTACTCTAATCGAAGCGGTATTTCCCAATACTAAACCTCATGAAAAACACAGAATTTTAACAATCTGTTTCCCAATGGGGATCACACCACATCTAGAAGACTGCACCACTTGGGGTACAGTCTTTGCTGCTATTTACACTAAAATTCACGGTGTTCCATCCATGGCGGTAATACCTGATGTCCTGAAACAGATTCAAAATGAATACGGGGCAGAGCCTGCTTTAAATTTAGGTATGAAATTACTAAAAGATTTCAAACAGGTCTCAGCTATAATATTAGCTAATATTAAAGGTGAAGCAGCATCCGTGGCGATCTGCCAGAAATTAAGGAAATTTGATGTAACTGAGCAACCCCAGGAATTAGCCAGAATAATTGAAAAATCCTATGAAGAATTAGGCAGAGACAGTCTGGGCTGGGAAATCTGTGAAACTCCAACTGTCTGAAAGTCCTGAAAAAGTATTTACTAAAAACACTCCTACTCCTTCTAAAAAGAAGTGGGAAAACACTAAACAAACTTCTAAAGAGAAGCGTTCTCATTCCAGAGGTAGGTCTCCTCAAAAGGAGCCCTCTGAAAGGAGGTACAACCTCAGGAATAGGGATAATTTGAGAAAACCTGATAGATATCAAGATACTGATACACGTTCCTCTAGTACCTTTAAGATTTAATCACAGAAATCCAAAAGAAGAGAACGGTCAGAACACAAGGAAGAACGCTTGAAGAGCAAAGACGATCAACACGTTCAGAAAAACAAGGAACCTCAATTCACCAAAAAGAAGGTAGCAGGTTTAAAAATCAGACATGCATAGGATCTTGAGGACACAACTCAAGAACGGGGAATGGGCTCAGACAATGTTGGACAGCGCAGCAGAAGTCACCATAGCTTCCAAGAATTTGAAGGATCATCTGGAGACAGTGGACTTGAATGAATTCATTCAAGTTGAAACTGCAGATAACAGGGTTAGTTCTCCACATAAGTTATATGAAATAACACTCCGGATGGAGGGAGACATACAGAGAAAGATAAGAGCACTCTTTTGGGAGCGACTTTCTAAGGGTTATGACATTCTTCTCGCTGAACAAGACGGGCAGCCAGAATTTTTCAGGGAGTGCCCACATGGCAAAGACATCATTATGCCAGCCTTCTCCAACCACATTCCAATTCATTTAAAATATACTTATGCCAGAAAATGGGCAGTAACCCAGGCTCCTGCATTATACAAGAATCATGTAGGATGGGATGAGGATTCTCCTCACCATAAAATTCAGTTAAAAAATCAACCAACTGCACAAAGGCAGTACCCAGTTAAGCAAGAAGCTAAAAAAACAGGTCAGGGAGATATTGGATCAACTTGAATACCAAGGGGTGATTAAAATATGCACCTCGTCAATGAAAAATCCTTTGTTTCCTGTCTCCAAACCAGACAATACATATGTCTAGTATTGGATTACAGACAAAATGCACCCAGTACAGCATTAATGAATAACATTGTGCGTAAAAAACAGTTTCTTCTGTCAAAACATTGCACCAGAAAGTAGATATTTGACCGCTTTCTCAATTATGGGGACACAGCGTCACTTCTGGCGTCTCCCACAGCGATTCAAGAATAGTTCTGGGTTATTTTCAGCAAGGGTCACCGAGTTTCTTCAAACGTATGATGACGAAGCATTATCATATGTAGATGACATCTACCTGACAGACGATGACTTGGATAGGCATTTGAACAGGGTGAACACCAGTATATTGGGATTCGCCTCTGAAGGGTATAAATTCAATTTAAAAAAAATCTAGGATTGCCCATTTAAATGTCCTCTTTCTAGGATATGAACTTTCAAGTGAAGGCAAAAGCCTAGCAGCACACTTTCTAGAGAAATGTGCGCTGCTCCAACCTCCAAAAATGCTGAAAAACGTACAGTAGATTCTAGGTTTCCTGAATTTCGGAAGAACATACATTCTAAACTACGCAGAAAGGGTTAAACCTCTCTACAAATTAATCAAACCTGATTTCAAAACAGTTAATTGGACACAAAAACAAACAGGAATTTTGCGTTCACTGCAAACAGACATATTAGCAACTAAACATTTGCAAACACACATAAACGTACGCAACTTAGTGATCTAAATCATTCCAGCACAATGCAGATTCACATACTTAACTTTTAACGAAGGTTAAAAAGTATTAATAGCTTACAAATCACACTTGTACACACAAGCAGAAATGAAATTCACTTCTACTGAAAAAATTCTGACAGCGATTCAAACTGCAGTAGCAAAAGATAGAGCCCTCGCACAGGGTAAGCGCATCATGGTCGTTACACCTGTACCTGCCTTAGAGGCAGTGACAAAAGCGAGCATTTCAAATGCTAAAACTTTACTTCCGAGATGGATACAATGGGTTAATTCTCTTGCTGCAACTGACGTTGAATACGTTTTTGATCCTTATTTGAAAACACGAGCATTTTTTCCATACAAACAAGAATGTCCTCTGCCTACTAAAATTCTGCCTCTAGAGCAGTATAAATGTATAATTCATACTGTCGGATCAGCTCAACCCGCTACGGGGGGTAAACAAGCCTATAGTGTGGCGTGCTCGATCATTAAAGGTCGCTGGCGCGATGGCAAATTCTGACCAATGGTCACTAAAATGCAATCTCTAGGAGATTGTACAGCTCAGTGAGCTCAACTACAAGCATTCAAGATGGCACTAGAGAATACGGACTGCAAATTCCCCACACTCATAGTGTGCGATTCATATTATTGTGTTCAATCTTACAATGAATACTTGCAAAACTAGCTTCAAAACGGTTACAGAGATGCAAAAGGTGGCACAATAAAGCATAAACTGCTTTGGGAATAAGTAGTTCAGTTATGACAAGGACTACAAACCACTTACGTGATACATACACTGAGTCATCAACGTGATGACGTTCACGTTGAAGGGAATTCATTGACTGATGAAGGCGCGAATGCAGCTGTGCAAACAGTTTCCGTAGCTGCAATCACTCGTTCAAAAATGAAAATAGACGGCAAAATACTGCTAGCTGTCAATGCCACAAGCAAAGGCAGCGGTGCAGCGTTACCAATACATTTCCACTCAAATACTCATATATAATTGATGCAAACTCTGTTCCTTTTGCTCAAATCCCTGGAGTGGGGGATAGGTTAATTACAAATTGGAGACATAGAGAAGCTTTGATAAATGAAGCACATTTGGGAGAGGGTCTGATACATCAAGGGACCTCTAAAACAATAGTAACTGTAAAAGAGAAGTACTGGTGGCCAGGAATGAATGCTCACATTCATATGTTTGTCATTGACTGCATAGACTGCAATAGAGATCGCAGCACAGAACGCCGCCAGATACCTGACTACAGTGTTGCCAGACCAGTACAGAGACCATTGTTAGACAGCATTAGACTTTCTACACGCAGACGTTCCTGTGGACAAATGCGGTCCCATAAATATTAAGACAAGGTTCATTTGGATGTAGCCTCAGCGCTCGGCTGACGCTTGATTTGCGAGTCTTTATCGGCACATACGCAGTCATCATGCAATATTCTGACCGGGGTCCCGTGTTTAGCTCTCGAGTTACAAGGAAGCCATGGCCAAATTGGGTGTTGCATTGCGGTACTGTAGTCCATTCCATCCTGAGGGAAATTCTGTAGTGGAGAGAAAAAGCCGGGACATAAAGCAATTTATAACAGCTAGGGTATTAGGCTTGGATGACGGGTTGGTCAAACATCTAAAAATTGTCCAACGTAGTCTTAACAATCTGACAAGAAGTTCTCTAAGGGCAGTCTCTCTATATGAAGTCCTTTTTGGGACCAGAATGTTAGTAGCGAACCTCGATTGTCAGACTTCAGTGGTAGACCAAAAACCATTTGATATCAAAGAACGTTTGGCTGTTTTACAGGATTTAAATGAAATAAGAACAAAGTAACGTGTTCCTGAAGCCAACCACCACTGAAGACAAACCGACCATCCCAGCAAGGCCTGTCTGGATTCCTAAGCTTGGGGATCTAGTCAGAGAGAAGATCAAGGACAAGTAGGAATTTGGGCCTTCTTACAGACAACCAGTACCTGTCCTAGCAATCCACAGATCAAGAAAAGTATTACTGCCGCCCCTTGCTGGAAAAAAGGAGAACAGGTTTGTGTCAATCGACCTGGTCAAACCACATCATGTGGCCAATCATAAGCAGTAGGCCAAGTGGACTCTGCCAACGTAGTATACGCACTAATCTAGCTACTATCCAAGAGGTTCAAACTGAGAGACTCATCATCTTTGAGGAACCTGCAGTGCGAAATGATGGTCAATGCAATAAAGCTATGGAACTTGTACCTCTTGAAACCCAAATAACAGTTTGTCAAGAAACGCCTGTCTACAATGCGGTAGCATCTGACTACACAAATGTAACAAGTGATCGTGAGTTTCCAGCGATTACAATGAATCCTGATGCAATCCCAACAATTGACAGAACTGCCTCTGGCTATTTCATTAATTTTATACGTTTTCTGAGGATCCCAGTGAACCTGAAACAACACCAGTGAAAAGAACTTTCAAAGAACAAGAAACAGACCTTTTTCAACACCTGGAAAAGACTTAGCTGGTTTTACGATGGATTGAACTTTGGATTGTGTTGAGTGTGCTTTTTCTTCTAATTTGGTTGACTCTGGTAATAACTTTGGGAATGCTGATAAATGGAAGATATGTCAAAAAGGACACAGCAAGTAAGAACATCAATTTACTCCTCAAGCAACACAAATCATCACATTGTGAACAAAGAGACTTGTCAACAGTGAACATCACAGCCATTCCTATACCTGGGGGTATAGCTTGGGACAGAACTGACTATGACATTTTTGGCCCGTCGGAGCTGGTGAAGATTCCACACCAATTCAAGATCTCATTAAATGACTTTGTTTCATCTAGTACCTTTTCTGATGAATATTTAGAAGGTTCATCAGACTATGAACAAATGTATTGTTATAATCATTATGGTCATCACTTTTTGCACAAATCTGCAAGCACTATAAATGTATTAATGTATAACCAATAGGAACATTGTCCTGTGCCACCAAAGGGTAGCTCAAAAACATTTACAAGAACATTCCTGTACTTTTAGGGTTCAATGTATCCAATGCTGAATCATTTTACTTTTGAAAAGTAGACAAAACAGGAATAAAAAGTATGTTGACAAATACCAAACAGATTTGTTCTTCAGCCTTTTATACTCAAATGTCTAAACTAGGTTTTGACTTTTGGAAAGACAACATTGACATGAAAACTGCCTGGGGCACAAAAGATTGGCAGGTACAGGGGATAGAAGCTATGTTTAGAGCCTGTATAATTCCGGAGCAAATTATGTTTTTGAATGACATTGTCCAACAGACGTCTTGTCTTGGGTTAGCCAAGATAAAAGACCTGAACAATCCGTCTATACCTACACCTACACCTGATAGCAGTAACACTTCTGAGGGGTAGGTCGACGTACATACTAATATTTTGCCTCACAACAGAACAGATCTAGATTGGAAAACATGGTTGATCTGGCCCACAGACAACTGTCAAGATAGATTCCTGAACAAACCACAGGGTTTCACATTCACTAGGCCAGACCAAAGATATGTTCAAAGACAGCATCCAGGAATAGTAATAACATACAGTGTAGGGAAACTTTGACTTGAATGGTTACATAGATCTACACTCAAGAATGTAAAACAACACTTATCTTTACTTAAAGATGTCGCTGATCTTAGGGAATTCTTGCTAGGACCAAGAGCACCGCATCATAAACGTTTTATATATGCCGGTATCTATGCTGCTGTTAATGAAGCATGGAAGATTACGCACGCAGAGACTGCAGAAAGAATACGAGAAATTGATCGTATTCATTTAGAGAAAACCCTCCCTGTGGTTGAAAATGGGTTAATGACTTTGTCGTCCAGGATATTTCTTTGGACAGCATAGTGTATTCTGCCATAGACATCATGGAACAGGACTTGGTCATGTTGCAACATGGTCAGTCGCAATTACGTTCTATCTTGCTATTAGGCTGGTTCAGGCTATGTGCCTTGGCATTTAATCAATACCACTTCACTGTTTTCAGAATTCAATCTCACTGATAAACAGATCAAACTGGCACAAAGAGGAGCAGACTATACGGTGGTGAGCATTGAAAAACTGGAAAGATTGCCATTTACGGTCGCTGAAAAGCCAGCTGCTAAATGGATTATACATGGAACAATCAATCTGCCTGTTACAATTTTCCATTTTCAGTATTGCCTAAAACATATACCAGCAGGCACATATGAAAGGTTGGGTAAAGAATACATCAGGACATCCTGGGAATTACCATACACACACAGATGTTGGAGTGGGGGAAGAGAAGTGTTTCTTAGTGGAAAAAATTGTGAAAACGCACTAAGCGGTTCTCTCCTTTGTCAAGGTATTCATTTACACGGGGCCTGCGATGGTTCCTCTGCCAACTTATCCTGGCACCTGCAAGGGTCACCAGCTGCGGTGATTGATCCAATTTTTGGACATCTTTCCAATGGAAGTTACCTCATGTTGAACGATCACAGCTGCTGTGACATGATGCCAGGTTTACCATATTTAGTAACTGTGTCAGCCAGGGTCACTTGCTGTATGCAAGTATTGTTTCCAAAGACCAAGACAGACAGGGAGTCGCCGTTATGGGCTTCACTGAACATCTCTTCTATACGAATTGGTACTTTGAGCAGAATGAAAGCAAATTATTGTGTAAAAAACTGTGTCACTGACCTCGGCCACAGAAACCTATGATCTGCAAGTTGCAAGGACTTCTGCCGAGATACATGCCCTCTTAACTACAAACTGCACTGTACATTTTTCAAAAATGATAAGTCGTATGTTAAACATGTCTGATACGAGTGGTATTGTACATATATTTAAGACTGTTTTTTCTGAACTGTTAGCACCTTTTGAAGCAGTCCTAGGAATATTTCCAAACTTTGTGCACTCTGTGTTTGCTGGACTGCCCCTCATTTTTGGACTTGATGCAGGGATACTATTTTTGCTCCTACTGTTGCGATATGGCAGGCCAATTCACAAGCGACACCCAGTTCTCCATGGAGACAACTCTACTGGCGATGAAGTGTCGTGAGCGCATCGTCTAAATTTTGGGACTACCTCGTCTACTAGAATTAAATACCACATGGTTTCTGTTATTCAGACCAATTTGGCAAGATTACGTCTTACCTGTTCTATGCTGCCTGCTATGCGCAGAAGAATGCGTGTTAGACTCATGTCTCACGGCCCCCATCAGTCATGCAAATGGATGTTGATACTTTGCTTGTACCGGTAACGGCCCATGCGCAGTGTTGTCCCCAGCGGCTACCGATTCTGATGACGGCATTCATTGAGATCTCACAGACGCAAAATGCTAACGGTGAGGTACGAGAGGAAACAGGCACACAGGTACCATCCACTATGAACATTGCTAATGCGACCAATGCTGACGGCGATGCTTCACATCTATGTGCGGTTAATCTTCTAAACGAAGTAATCCAACTTTCACCTACAATGGTAGATGACATTTTACAGACTTAGAAGATTCGATGTTTTCTCCAAACACTAACACTGACTTTTGATTTTTCACAGTGTTCTGAGAGACTTTGGACTCGACCATCATTTTTTAAAAACAAAGTTCTAACTTTGGGACTCTTTTTCCTATGAATCAATTGTTTTTTCTTTCAAAATGTATATTTTTCCTTTTTGGCACAAGTAATTTGCTTAAAGTAGAACTATTCATAGAGAACAAGAATTCTTTGAAAAACTTCCAGAGACAATATTTGACCTTGTCCATATACACAAACAGTTTTTATGTAATATGACATGAAATGGTTTCGGACCTTTTTCTTCTGTATTTACGAGCTATTTCATAAATGTATATTTTCTTGATTCATTCAGACAGCATTTACAAATGTCAACATATATGCTTAGAATGAAACATTGCTTTTAATGCGTACAGCACCAATGCGCCTTTCGTGTACAACCAGTTCCATTGCATTTTTATGTGTTTTGGGTGGGTTTTAACACATCATGTTTAGATATGTTTAACGTATCTAGAGTTTAGTAATGTCGTACATAAGAAAGTGGAGTGGGTGTTGTATGGTGTTTTAGATTCCAAATTAATTTTCCCAATTCATGCCCTTATATAGGTAAAATTCGCTTTGCCCTTGTATAGGCATAGAAAATCAAGCCCCTATTTATGCATAGGCCCATGCTACCCAAATACAGGCATGGCTACTTCCATCTGTTCATCAAACGTCACAACGATATCTTGGAAAACCAGCCTCTTAAGCAGTAGGGACTTCCCCTAGCCTGAATAATGACTTCTCCAAAAAACGAATTATTATGCATGATCAACTATTCCTTAGGGGTTCATCCATGACGTTCACATGCCCAACTTTACATCAAAGCAGGCATTCCTAAACACCTTCAAGGTATAAATATACCTTCACTTGCTATAGCAAAGCACGGTGTGGTTCGGTGCAGTTTGACTACCTACTTGCACAACACAGCTCACTACAGCAAGTGCTGAATGAAGCCGACTCTCCAGCTGACACATTGACAAGAAGGTGTCCCCCTCTGCCAAGAATCCAGCACCATTGTTTCTGACTCCCCTTGCTGGGTGTTGGGAAATCGAGTTCCGAGACAGACATACCAACCTCCTTCATTCTAAAGGTATGGAGCTGATTAGAACCTAGAGAAACCTTTGGCAATTCTTGGCAGAACTAAAACCTCCTATTCACGCTGTACTCATTATACTTTGCATTCTGTCTAACAATTGTAGCAGTTTACCTCTCTTGCCTGAGAAAGAAGAGTGTTCAATAAATCCTTTTATTGAAAACGCCCATCTCACTATTTTTTTGCAACTCTGTAGAAACAAAGCAAGCACGATTGACTGAGTAAAATAGTTATCTATTGTTTCCATGACTCTGAAGATATTTGTTCCAGTCCTAGGGAAACAAAGTTGTCATGTTTATGCGGTTGTCAGAAACGAATCCCTTCGTATGTTTTCAAGAAAGTTTCTAGTGACCTCTGAGCTAGCTGGTACTCACAATTAAGTTTGGTACATTCGATAGAGACATACTGACTTCTATGTCATATCTATAGGATATATTAATCCAATGCGCAGAGCCTATTGGGAATATAGGAAATACACTACAGTGCCACTCTCTTCCTAAAACCGATATGGCACAAACATTCCTTCGCTTTGCAGAGCTCCTTTGCCACCCTAGAGATGTGAACAGGGAAATGAGCAACCCCTCCTCCGAGGTCAATCAAAACCAGTGCTGAGGGCAACTCCTCTTCCACTGGAATTGGTGCCTGGCTGACTAGAGGGACAAAGGCGGGGTCAGGCCCAGGTGTTAGCTACACCTCTCTTTGACAGGGCAGGCCTCTTTAAAGTTGAATAAGTTTCCTGGCACAACCCTGATAGTCCTACTGCCAGAGGAACAGAAAGCCTACCTACACTCAAGGCTTTTGTCTTAGTTCCGGGAGCAAGTTCATACCTCATCGAAGATGCTATTCAAGTCCTGGATGACAGTTGTAGCTCATGCTTAAAGGAGGGAAACGGTCAATTTGATAAGCACCACTTACAAATTATTTACTACAAATCTGACTTCACCAATTTATTGGACTTATAATATATATAATATGTATTACAAAAAATCCGAGCATTGACTTTGAAGCTGCTACCTAGCAAAAGAGAGCAATATTAAATGTGATACTTTATCTCAATGTTTTCCAATGAAACAGCCAACACTGCTACATTGAAAATGTTTTTTACTATAAGGACATGTTTAGCACTGAACTTGTATTTATCCTACTATTAAATACCAATCACCATGCCTTACAGTAAGGCAGTAAGGCCGACTTAGGGGTGACTTATTAATATTTAAAAAGAAGGGTTAGGTCTGTCGTAAAGGGTTAGTGTGACAGGTTGAATTTGCAGTATAAACCTGCACAGTCAGTCTATAGATGTCAGGCCTGCAGTCATGTTTACACGGTCACTGTAGTAGACAGCACAAGGGTGCTACAGTCCACTTTTAACATTTAACTTACCAGCCCTGGATACGCTTTTTTCCATATGCTAGGGACTTATAGGTAAAATAAATATGCCACTCAGTAGTATGTCAATTTCTACATGTTGAAAGGAGAAGCACAGGAACTAGTTACCAGGGTTAAAGTGCACACAGTTCTAAAGCCAATAAAATACAGTCAAGGCAAATTTCTGGGGGTACAACTCGCAAAAGGTAATCATTTCCAATACTTAGTGTATTAACATAGTAGTTGGTGAGCAATTTTATTCCAAGTGGAGATAGCACCAACACCAACTAAAACAAAGGCAATGCAATATGGGTTTCCTCACAAGAGGAAAGAAACACCACCAGTCACTGTTCCCAAAGATAATAAATACACTCTTTGCTAGCACTGAATAAAGACTGCAAGACTTCCTGTTGTTTCCAAAAAGACAGATAATGTTTCATGTGGCATGATCTGTGAATGGAAGAGATGAGTAATTTGATCAAATATGTACATGGGAGTATGGCAGTTTCTGTCTGTAGGGGTGAGACTGTTTTTTTCTTGTCAGAAAGGATACTAGATTCAGATGTGGGTTTAGTTGGTGTGCGTAGAAAAGCTGCAGTGTTGTCAAACTCAAAGTATGAACTGTAAATGTCTGTTGAGAATGAGAAAGTGCTTTTTTAACTAAGTGTGAATTGTAACAATATGAAATAGTATGCCAAGAACTGTTGCAAAGATTCAGAATCTTAGTTCAACCGAAAAGGTTTGATGTGGGATTATGGCTGTTAACAGAAAGATATGCATTCCAGTGTTTTGACCCATAGAGGTCATCCTGGCACTTCAGATTCACATCAACTAGGCCGCTAGGTAGAAAGAATGGCTACCACATTTGTAGTGATTAATACGAGGGACTGCCATAAGATAGAGTTTAGCCAATCACAAAGAGCAAACAGGCTGATAACAAAAATTGCTTGCTAGGGTACTAAAAACTAGAGTTGTAGAGAGATCTGTGTGCAAAGCAGAGAGTCTTAAAGAGGTCACATTTATGGACAGGTCCCAGCAGATTGAGGATGAGGCGTGCAGGAGCATCTTAGATTGTTTGCAGGAATTGAAGGTGTTCTCAGGTGGCATATTAAAGAGTATTGTAGTAGTTCAGTCTTATGGTATTCTTACCATGGATCACAGTTATCCTGACAGAGAGGGGCAGCCAGGAGAATATTTAGTGGAGCATATTAATAATAAGAAAGCACATGGCCATGATTTTAGTTACACGACAGTTCATTATAAGATTACACTTGAATATGAATCCCAAGTGTTTATCAAAATCTACAGGTTGACGTGCCTTCCTTAAATTTATGGGCCACCAAGTTGATGACTAAGCAGAAGATAGTTTACTGAACATGATTACATAAATGTTGTCACTTATAAACTTGAGGCAAATAAGTAGCATTCATGAAGCAGCTGAAGACAGACATTCTCAGAAATTGACTTTATAATTGTGGAGATTGTGATAAATGGTGACCAGATTGGCCAGAGGACAGGCATAACGATTGGGACTGAGTGTAAAGTCATGCGCAATACCACAAAGAAGTCAGTACTTTCTCCTTAAAGAGGAGAAAGAGATACAGATTGAGTACGTAAGGAAAGAAAAGAACTGAAACAATTATGGGTCTTAAGACAAATCCAAGAACGTTTAAGATGTTTGAGGAGAATGGAATGAGTAACAGTGCTGAAGGATGCCAAAAGTCGAGTATGATTGAGCCGCAAACTTATGCTGATCCATGATGACCTGGAAATCTTTGTTGGCAGCAGATTCGGTATTGCAAGTGACTCCGAAACTATATTGGGAAGGACCAATAAGGTGATATCATTCAAGATAGCTGATCAATTGTCTGTTGAACATTGTTTCCACAGGTTTAGTAGGAAATGGCAGTTAAGCAATTGAACGATATTAGGGTCAGTGGGACCTGGATAGTTTTTTCTTCAGAAGTTGGATAAAGGAAGCATATTTCCAAGATTTATAGACCAAAGCAGTGGTAAGAGACAGCTTACAGTGGTCAGTGCAGGCATACCTTATTCACTTAGTCACCTGAAGAAGAATATGAGGAAGACACGGGTCTTATAGATTTGATACTGAGGATTGCTTTAAGTGTCTCTTCTGTGATGATTTGGTTACAAACATCCCAAGATGCCCCATTTGTGGAGACCAAGTGGATATTTAAAATTTAAGCATATTGATAGGGGTTTAAAGTTCAACATTTCTTGCATAGCCTGGATTTTCCATACAAAGTACATTGAGGACACAGAGTGCAAGGATTCGGAAGACCCAACAGTGGAATTAGAAGCTTATGGTTGTTATAAGCCCTTTGTTAAGTTGGCAACATCCAGTGAGAAATTAGAAGAGCTATCTAGTATCTCTGCAAATTAAGCTCAGAGCAGACCAAATAACATTCTGGCACTCAGTCAGAATAGCAGCACATCCAAACCCTTCCTGCTGCATTCATCCAAATATCACAGGGCCAAGGGGGTTTTGCTGTGCATGGTATTTTCTTTAGAGGAGTTATGTCATTAAAAGCATGAAAAAGGTAGCTATGAAAATGATCAACAGCACAAGAGATGTCAGAGCTAGCCTACAGGAGTCAGCTTATGAGAGTACATCTCACGTTATCAGAGTTATCTTAACCATTGCTGGCAGGTGATTGGGTTGCTTGAGGGATTTATGGAAAGAGGTTAGGGAAGGGCTGGCCATCGAAAATGAATTGCAGTCATCAGTTCACTTCCAAGGAAAAGAGTCAAAAACACATACATTGGCAACATTGGAAACAAGGGGTTAAAAAGATGATCCACTGTATACGTAGGACCCGTAATCAGTTGAGAGAAGCTGAGTGATTACTTGGCTTGAAGAACAGAGACAAGTGCTGTAGTCAAAGTCTTCAGGAATGTCGAGATGGAAGTTACCGTGTCCCATAATGCAGAAACTGGAAGATTTAAGGATGTAAGCAGCAAGCATGAGAGGCTGGAGCTGTAATCAGCTCTTGCTCCAGCGGAGCTTTAGATAATGGCACTAGAAAAGAATGAGGTGGGATTGCTATTGAGATTGAAAATAATGCATTCTAGCCAGAAGTGTGAAAGAAAGAGGAAAACAGTGCAGGTGATGAATGAACAATAGACAATGGTCACCTCCGCCCATTTTGCTTGTCTGTGGTAGATGTTGCAAAGAGTAACTTGTCCTAATAGTAGAGGCGATATTGGGAAGGGAATCCTATAGATCATGTCTCCAATAAAAATAGTACAACTGTGAGTTAGAATGAAGTCCCATAAGTCAATTTGATATTTTGTCATAGATCTGATGCTGATATGGAAACGGGTCAAGTGGATCTGGTGAGCATCTGACTGAAGTGAGTTTATCGTCATGTGCACACGCCCAGTGTTCAGAGTAGAATAGTGACAGCTCCAGAACACCAATACATTTCAGAGCTTGATGTCACTGTATCATTTTTGAGGGTATTCTTGTTCCTCTAATTTTAGGTCAACATTTTCCAATTTATCTCATGTGTGCCACGTCTCCTTGCTCATTTATTTATGCATTTAATTTAATCGTTGTACAGATTCTAAGATTGGATGTAGGAGGCTTTAAATATTTCTGGTGTCGCTTGTCAGATTTTCTCCATAGTGACTAGGACCTTAATGTAACTCTTTGCATTGTTTGTGTCCCTCTCCTAATTACTGCCTTCCAAGGGAGGAGAAACTTCATTTCACCATTGTCATTATACATAATTCTGTTCCTTCAAGTTCAGAAAGGTCCTTAGAGTCCGATTCTTACGGTTAGTTTCAGTTTCCTTATTTTTCACAGAATTCATACATTCTTCTTTCCCTTGGCAGATGCTTCCTCTCGGGAACCTAATCTGTCATTTTGGAGTGTCTAGCACACACTGATATTTCTGCTGTTTCTAACTCTGACAGTGGCTGAAATCTATTGAGAAGAGGTACGCCTGGAGAAATTTGAAATTGCTTAGATGTTTTGTTACTCAAATTCAGTCCAATTTAGTATCACTCTAATCCTACAACCACTTTTTCGCTGAGAGCAGATGCCAACCCTCTGCTGTTATAGACTCCCTGATACATTTAGGGAAGCTTGGGGGTGCTTCCATTAATGTTTTAATCTCACAGGTGTAGGCATAGTAGCGGCAGACCAAACCTCGCCACACAACGAGAAGTGTTTCATGTAGACTCTGATGTAGTGGCCAGGCATTTCTTCCCTTGTCTCCTTGAGGGTTCCCTCTCCTACAACCAGAGATAGAAGCAAGGCATTTGGGGCCCAGGGTTTCAAAAGAGTTTCTAACCTCCTGTGGCCCATCATACATATTTGTAGCAAATGCCTGTTTAAAACAAGTGTCCCCAGCAGTTGGGAGGAGTCAGAGACCTTGGATGGGAACAAACAGCTTTTACATTCAGTGAGCTCCCACTTTCCTGAGTGTAAGGCAACTTCACATCCCTGCCTTTGATTAGTCCTAGAATCCTTAGGGGCTGAGTTTTGTTGAATATCCCTGATATTTCTACCGCTATCATTGACTGTGAACATGCTATGATTTACCACTAAAGGGAGAGTGGTTGAGGAGATCAGCATTTCTGCCACTGGAGATGTTTTAGACAGGAGCTTATATTTGGCTGAAAAAGTGAATATACTTTTTGTAAGGCTGTTTTCCTAAACACCCAGCTTGTGTGGGCATCCACTATGGGTAATAGTTGAGGCACCATTACCACCCCATGTTTTTCACTCTTTATGGCATTCATGTCCCCTCATTGAATCCGATAGCTGTCCAATCGCCACCAGTTTCATCCTTTTTTACGTTAGCTCTATTTTGAAATTTCTTTGAAAACGTGGGGTTGGAGTTGGGGCTCAATCCTACCAACCTTTACCTTTGGTCTGAGTTTTTTTCCCAGCAATGGAGCTTCTTGTAAACCTGTTCTCTCCTAGATCATCTTTCTGTGGCAGCTCATTCCGGCAGGTTAAATTAGCCCCCACCTTTAGACCTTTACTGTCGCTTCTATTTGTGCTTGTGTTGATGCTGAGCGTGGGTTGCTGCCTCAGAATCTTTACCCCCTCCTGGTCAGTCCCAGCAGCTTCAGTACGAGCTGCATTGGCCCTTTAATACCTGTAGTCAACTTTTATGCAAGTGGATACTCCAGGACCAGCTGCTCAATTCCTGTAAAACTCTCAATGGCACACACTGACCCCCCTGTTTTCAGGTCAATTATCTCTGCAACGGTGCTGCGGAGAGGAGAACCCTGCCTTTTGTAAATCATATCTACTTGCCTCACCAAATTGCAGGTCATCCTCAACTTTCTCTGTCTAAGGCTCTTCCACCCTCGATCAACTGCAGCACTTCTTTAAGTCATGAGCTGGGGTAGTGAAAAGATGTTCAAAGACTCTGGACTCCTGTGTGTATCTTGTAGATAGGTCCTTTTATAATATATACCGGATAAAGTACCCCCAGCCATACATTCTAGGGATATTGCAAGTCACTGAGAAGTCTATTGCCATATAGAGTTTTTAAGGTTAGGGAACTCTGAGGGAACCTCCGAGGGCTATTTTATCCCATATAATATATGAATGCATCACCTTTCCCCCAAACCACTTAAAAATTTGGTGTGTAGCTCTTTCATATGAATGAGAGAACATATTTGCAAACATGAAGAATAATTATAAAACATATAGTACAAAATTAAACATATCAAAAAACCTGTTAGATATTTGTTGCAAACAGATATTAGAAACAGTTCAATACAAGTCAGTTTAAAAAAAAGTAGCTTGAACATATAGAAACATGCAGAAAAATTCTAGCTTTTCTAAGAAATGCAAAAAACATATTCTCTCTGCTTGTCATTGTAAGCTAATAAAACAGAGCGGAAGAAAGAAAAGCAATGTTCCATTTGAGCCTTTAAACAACTGCTTTAATTATGCTCCGTGACCTGACCTGCCTGTCACCTCGGGCTGCTGGCTCTGTCATTGGGCATCATGACGTCAGAACTTGACTGTAATAACCATATAATAGTCAAGTTCTGACGTCTATTCTTTATAACCGGTGACTTAGTGCAAACAAGTCGCCAATTATAAAGAAATGAGTGATTGCTGTTTATACATGACTTTTTAATAATGATCTCTTTGCCTTCTCCTAATGGACAATCCTCACAGTTTGACTCTCTTTCCTCTTTTGCTTTTGTGAGAGAGGTAATCATCTCAACTTTTTTTGGTATTTTCATATACTTCTCCTTCAAACGCTCCAGGGATTCATAATAATTTTTTTGCTTTGCTGCAGAGCTCACGTAGCAGGCTGGTGCTGTAATCTGCTTTGTTAGTTATATTCGACACCGGCATGGTTCATGAGTGTGGCAGCTGGCCTGGGGGTCACACGGGGAGGGGTATGCAGGGGAGGTCATGCGGGGGGTGTTAATTTAATAATTAAAAAAAATAATATTCACTTACCTTTCAGCTGGCAGGGCCCCATGTCTTCTAGCTCCTTCTTTCCTGCCTCCAGCAGGAACAGGACGCAGACAGCCAGGCTCCCTTCCCTAAGCCAATCACAATGCTGCAAGCAGTGTTGTGATTGGTCAGGATGGCGCCCATGGGGCGGTTATTTTCTCCATGTAGGCTGCACTGCAGCCTGCATGGTGAACCATAGAGTGCACATGAATGGTTTGGGAAGCCCCAGAGGGCCGACTAAACAGTCTTTGTGCACTCAGGGCAGGAGTGGGCACACCACTCCTCCCCTGCTCACAGAGCAGCCCAACACACCTGCTCGCCCGCAACCAAACATAGAATGGTAATAACTGGAAGTTATTGCCATTTTATGTTTCTGCTTCTGGCACTGCAAGAAAGCAGTGGGGCGGCACTCCTCTGCCATAGTGGAGGTGCCGCCCCAAGTTATCTAGAATAATCAAGTAAACCAGTTTCTATCTTGATTTCCCAAAGCCCATTCCCCATTCATGGATGTCATTATTTTGGCTAACCAATGCAGCTGACTCTAACATTTTCTACTTTTAGTAACCTGGTTTTATGGAATGAGTTCACTTATGTGCGCTGTTCATGCTGAATCCCAATTGCATGAAAGCACCACTGGAAAAAGCCATATTACCAATACCATCATACCAGTTAGATGAAAGAACCATGGGAAAGGGTCACATTAAATCAATGATGGCTGCATTTTCAGAGAGCCACAGATACTCAACCCAACTAGGTCTGCAGCATGCAAGGCTTCTGTACAGGGAGCTGATGACTGACACAGTGATCCGAGATAAAAAACTAGAAGTGACATTTAAATAGCAGATAACAATTGATGACGTGATGGGACCTGAACCTGGCCCCTTGGGTATTAGATAATTTAATTACATCATATGCAGAACATGTGGTACAATGTATAATGCTTTAGAGTATGAATAAGGACAATAGGCAGATAGACTGAAGAAAAAAAAGGATGCCTGGAGTCATGCAGCTAAAAGTGTCCCACAAAGAGGAAATAACGAGATACTTTTCCTTTCTTCCGAGCCCCATAGAACTTTCATTGCATCATTAAATTATAGTATTTTAGCATATACCTCTCAGGGTCATACATATAGATAATTCAGTAAAGGTCAAAGGTAAAATCTAAAAAGCAGTAGGGCCACATGAGATAAGAACACTGGATAATGGCCAGTGATGTGTAACTTAATATCTATAAAATGCCAAATATTCAAACAGCATCCTGTCTATAATGCAATAGAGTAGAGAGGATTAAAGAGTGGATTTATTAAAGCAATAGTATGACTGAAAAGAACAATGACCCTTAGCAACATTAAGGATATAACCATTTTACATAGTCAACATCCCAGCTATGACTTTGAAGGGTTGACTCAAATGATATATTCTGCTATAAAGCAACAAAGCCTGAGTAGGGAAAACAGGAATTCATGAGCTCACCAAATTTGGCTGGTATGTTTTTTCTCTTCAAGTCAGTACTTCTCTTTAATATACATTATTCGTCCTATGAATGATCAATTATAAATGTATGCTACTGGCATTCTGTTATTATCAAATACTTTAATCAAAGTCATGAAATAAACTTTTTGTTTATATGATTACTCAATTTTCATTTGCAGCACAGGTCAACGTCTATGACCATTTTCTAGCCTACACGTTTCAGGATAATATTTGCATTATCAAGATTTGAAAGTGACGAGATCGGAGCGCGCGGCAGCGGCAAGATGGCCGTGTTCTGAGGAGGCTCCGCAGAGTCGACTCTCGCCTCGCTGCGAAGGGACCGCTTCCTGCCCTTGTTCCTGACTACATTCAGCTCCACATATGTCACTGTGGCGCATTTCCGACTGCAGATATGTGAGGGCAGGTTCGTTTTCAGCAGTTTACAGTTTCTGTCCTCTCGGCCAGGTTATTGCGGCCGCCATTGTGCGTGCGCACAAAGCTTTGCGCAATGATCTTTCCCTCAATGGATGGCGGTTGCGTAAAATGCCCGTTTCAATGACTACCTTTTTAAAGAGTGATTGAAGAGCAGTACAAGTATCTTTCTCTTTTGGTGGTTGCAGATACTCTTGTGCCTCGTAGATGCCGATTTTTGCAACTGTGTTATTTTTTCTCCTCTCCTCACCTCAGCCCAGCAGTGATAGCGGCTGTTTTTTGTGCATACTTATGGGTATGTGAATGTTTCCAACAATTCATGGTTATAAATTACCTGTGTCTCCAAGATCTTTATGATGCTTGTTGCTCTACAGTGCTAGTGACCACCTTCAGCTGTCTTTCGATGGGTTTTGCTATCAATAGGCACTAACCTGCATTATTGCGACTTCAGATCTACGCCCGAAGACTCCTTTAATAGTTCTTTCTCATGTGTTATTGCTTTTAGCATTGCCTTTACGACCAAACGCTTAATAATCTGCTGTTTTTACTCTTCAACGGATTCGTCAACGTATTCGCTCAATACAGAATAGTAAGTCCACCTTCATTGGTTTCTCTCCTTACAACGGTTGTTCTTTTGCATCAATAATTGTGATTACTCTTGGACTGACGTACGCTGTTGCCTGCCCGGTTCATTGTGTTTGCAACTCTCTCTTCAGTACACTGGCTGATTCTTCACACTTCCCATACATCTTGCAATAGTTGTTCCATCTGAACTAGATACTTTAAGTCTTGGTCCTCAACACCTGTTATTCTTTGCTTCCTGTCAGTACTCTATTGTTTTCTTTATTGGTTTATTATGGATCTCACTCAGCAGTCAAACAAATCTCATTGCACGTCAGCTTCTTGGGGTCGCAAAGACTCTACTGGTAATAACAGCAAACGCCTGAAAAAGGACCCTTCCTCTCCAACTAAATCTCCTCTTCCTATCATGTTAGAGGATATCATGGACGAACTACGTCTCTTCCGCCCTTTCATGTCAGATACTACTACTACTCTACAAAGAATTGAAGAAAAATGGTCTTGCTTAGATATGAGACTGTCAGATGTTGAACAGAAGGTAAGCAATGCTTAAGATGTTATCGCTAAAGTTGAATCCCTTACTAAGGAAGTGAACCAACTTAAAAAGTCTACAGAGGATTTAGAAAATCGTAATCAGCGTAATATTTTCCGAATTTATGGAATTCCGGAGGGTTCTGAAGGTACTGACAGGATCTCCTTCTTGAAATCTCAGGTTCTGCAAATTGTTGGTCTCCCAAAACCAGTTGATTTCAATATTCAAAGAGCTCATAGATTGGGGCCTCAAAACTGTATCCTCAGCCACCAAGCCAAGTGGTATAATTGCTTACTTTTTGCTATACTCTGACTTAATGGCTATTCTTACCGCAGCCAAGCAACACAAGCAGATGTTTTGGTCAGGTCATAATGTCTTTTTTAGTCAAGATGTGTCCAAGCCAACTGCTAGTAGAAGCAAGGAGTTCCTGGATCTTAGACCGGCCTTGAAATCTATGAATGCAAGATATGGTCTTATACACCCTGTTTCTTCAAAGTGTTACAAACAACGAACATTCTCATTTGAGGACCCAGACGACTTTAGGAAGTTCATTCATACTCACCGAGAAGAGCACATGGAACTTGGCAAACACTAATTGTCTTGTCATTATCTTTAAAAATGTCTTTCTCGTATATTGTCTCTTCTCTTTAGGTCAATGTTGTTCTAATTAATGTCAATTGTTAACTGGTCTTTTGTTTGTTTTAGGTTTATTCTGTGCTAGGGTTGAAGATCCCTCCTTACACCATCCTTTTGTCTATTTTGTCTGACGTAATCCATTGATGTGTTCCCCTAGACCCTGGTAAGCTCCTGCTTTTTATTGTCTAACTGCTTCATTTGTCTAGCATTTCCCAGTTTGATAATTTCATCCCTTCCCTTGCATCTGAAGTTATATCGTCTATCTCTGTTCTCGATGTCCTCCCAGTGGTGTGGTTATCTTGGTTCTTCTCTCCGCCCCCTCCTACAACAATGTCATTCATTACCTCTTTCTTGACTACTGTGACTGAAGTCTCTCGGCTTCTTGTCATCTCTTTTTTCTATTTCTTTTGGGAGATATTGCTCCCTATTTCCTCTCCCCTCTTTTCTCCTTTTGTCTCTTTTTCTGTTTTCTTTGGCTTCCTTTTTCTATTTCATGTTTTCTTCATATTCGTATTATTATTTGCCGCCTTTTTTCACTTTGGGGTCAATCTGCACCAGTTCTTTTTCCCTTTATGCTTTTCGTATCTTGTTGCCCTTCATGGTATTTCTGCTGTCTTCCTTCTCTTCCTTTTCTTTTTTTCTTCTGCATATTTTCTTTCGTCGTCCTCCTTTCACTTTCAACTTACTCTTTCTATCATATTTTTATGGTGGTTATTCCTTCCTTTTTTTCATTTTTCTGTCAACGTTTTGCTTACCTACCCCTTACTACATTCTCTTCTCTTTTCTTAGTCTAGTTTATGAATCTCACACTTTTCTTGATCTGTTTTGGTCCTTTTTTCATTGATGGTCACATGGACCATTTGCTTCTTCATTCGGCTTTCCTTGTATTTATCACTATTTTAATAATTCTTTATTCTTTTCCTCTTTTCTTCTGCTCTTCTCTGACTGTTCTCCATGTTTTCGCCTATTCTCATTCTCTTTTCAAACATGAATGGTCTACAAATCATTTCTTGGAATGTTAAAGGTATTCGAAATCCTATTAAAAAGCAACGTGTTCTGTCTCATTTAGCAAGACTAAAATGTCTAATGGCTTTACTGCAAGAAACGCATCTTACTTTACAAGATCTGTCTTCATTGCGTAAACAATGGGTAGGAGAAGCTTTTTGCTCTCCAGCTGATATCAATAAAAATGGTGTTGTAATTTTGTTTCATAAATCGTTGACTGCTCAGTTACAAAATGAGTTTCATGATACAAATGGTAGATGGTTGTTTTTAAATAGTATTGTTAACAATGTACAACTTTCTTTGTTTATGGCCCTAACGGTATGGATTTAACCTTCTGGAATTACTTCTCCTCACTTCTTTCCTCACATGCAGCTGAAGATCTAATTGTGGGTGACGATTGTAACCAGCTCCTGGGCCCCTTTTTTGAGAGAAAATCACAAACAAAATATGTTCCCAATAAGATGCTAAAATCCTTTCACAAAACTATTTCTTTCAGAGGCCTTACAGATTCCTGGAGAATATCCCATCCCGATTCACTTAAATTTTCCTTTTTTTCTCCAGTGCGTGCATCACACTCTCGTATGGATTACATTTTTCTTACTCAACATGCCTTCCGATTTATGACTAATTCAGAAATAGGTTCGATCCTATTTCAGACCAAGCCCCTGTCATTTTGGACATGGACTACCCCTCACCTATTCCTGCTTCTCGACGCTGGTGCTTTAATAACATTCTCCTTTTAAATTCCCAGTTTATTGATCATTTTACGCTCTTCATGGAAGAATCTTTTCACAATAACCTTAATTATACCTCTGATTTTCATTTTATTTGGGATGCCTTCAAGGCTGCCACTAGAGGTTATATCATTGACTTTGTCTCCCGAAAGAAGAAAAAGGCCCTCTCACAATCATCTTAAATCCTTAAACAAATTAAAGAACTTGAACACCTCTATTTTACCAATAATTCCTCCCTTATCAAAGCCAAAATACAATTCACTAGGCATTCCTGGGACTCTGCTTCCAATAACCTTCTCAAATGTAATGCTAAAATGCATGGTGGGTGTAACAAAGCTGGTAAAGCACTTGCGAATTATCTTAAAATTAAAAAGCAAAAATCTAAAATTGTTGCCATCACTGACTCTCAGGGAGTTTGTCAGTCTACTGATGCTAAAATTCTTGACTGCTTTGTCCAATACTATTCTTCCCTCTGCACTCCAGAATCCAGTCCTTCCTCTGCACAAATTGACTCCTCCTTTCAGTCTATCCCCAAATTCCTTGACAATCCTGTGGATCTTTCATCCCTGTACATTCCTATCTCGGAGATGGAAATACTCAATTCTATCACTCTTCTACCCAAAGACAAAACACCCAGTCCAGATGGCTTTACTATGCATTTGTATCTCCACTTTAAAAAGGTGTTAATTCCACACCTACTTTCCTTGATCAACCAATTTCTTGCTAAAGGTGAATCTAGGGGATCCTTCACACAGGCAACGCTTTGCCTAATTCCTAAAAAAGATAAAGATCCTTCCCTATGCAAAAATTACCAACCCATCTCCCTAATTAATACAGATTGTAAAATGTATGCCAAAATTCTAGCCATTCGTATTAATCAAGTTATCCCTGACCTTGTCAATATCTATCAGTCCGGATTTGTCAAAGGTAGATCTATTACCGACAACTCTTCTTAATATTATACACCTCGCTTCAAAGATGGATTCCCCTATCGCAGCTATCACTTTAATGCTAAAAAAGCCTTTCATAAGGTCAATTGGGATTTTATGTTTGGAGCGTTAAGATGGCATGGTTTTAACCCCCCCATTATTCGCAATATTCAACTGCTGTATTCTGTATTCTGATCCTTCTACTTTTATTTGGGTTAACAGTTCACAATCAAAATATTCCCCCTTCATAGAGGAACCAGACAAGGCTGTCCTCTCTCTCCCCTTCTTTTTATCCTTGCTTTAGAACCTTTCTTAGAAAAAATACGGTGTTCCTCATCTTATACTGGCTTCAAATACAAAAATATTGAGATTAAATTTACTGTCTACGCAGATGATATTTTACTTTATATGTCTAATCCGTCCACTTCTCTGCCAGCACTCTTCTCTTTATTACACAACTATTCCTTCAGTCTGGATATAAATTGAATACAGATAAATCTGAAGTTTTACCTCTTAACAAATTCTGCCTCTCCCACATGTTCCAAGGTTCTGATTTTGAATGGAATCCCAGAAATATCCTCACTCATAGAAGGTTGGTCTCCCCTTTTCTTATCTTGGTGGGGGAGGCTAGAAACCGTTAAAATGATGCTACTTCCTATTGTCAATTTCTATCTTTCTATGCTTCCCATCTCTCTCCTGCTTTTTTTTTCAAAGCTATTAATCGCATCCTAACAAAATTCTTGTGGAATAATCACAAAGCTAGGATTTCTATCTCTCGCCTCCAACAGCCCAAAGATTTAGGTGGGGTCAACTTCCTTAATATTTCTCGATTTCATTCAGCCTTTACTTTAAAAAAAATTTGGCCTTTCCTAACAGATTCTTATTCTTCTCCCGTAACAGCCTGGAGCTCACTAGAACTTGCGCAACTCTCTCCTTTTACTTTCCTTACAGCCACTCGTTTATCCCAACCTCTGAAGAGATTTCTTACCCCTACATTTAAACACTCTTAAGCACTAGCTCTTTCTTTGTTTCGCTCTTTCCTTTCACAAGCTGATCTTTTCTCTCTTATTCTAATCTGGTACAATAAATCCCTAAAGATTAACAGCAGAGCGCTTTTCTGGAAAGAATTGATAGATAAAGGTATCATTACCGATGATCACTTCCTTCAGGATAATTCCCTGAGAACTTTTCCAGACATCTGCGACATTTTTCATCTTTCTAATGCACACTCTTCCCAATTTCCTCTACTTAAACAAGCCCTAACCTGTATTATTTCTCAGAGTAACTCCCTAACCACCACGGCCCGCCTCTCTCATCTCCACCAGATTTTTCTATCCCTTTCAGAACGGCTGCTATCTATAGAATTCTTTCATATCCCACTACTGATAGGCTTGAATCTAAGCTCTCTTATGGGAAAAAGTCCTAGCTCAAGAATTTTCTCTACAGGTTTGGAACACTATTTGGTCTAAGATACACACAGTTTCCCGGTCCGCCAGTACTACACAGACTTTTTACTTTTTTTACAATAGACTTTTTTTTTACTCCCTCTGATTTATACAGATTCAAGTTACTTGATTCCAAAAAGTGTTGGTCCTGCTCACATGACAATAGTGATTTTATACACATGTTTTTTCATTGTCCGCTGGTTAAGTCTCTTTGGTCTCGCATTTGGTTCAAACTAAATGATATTTTAGTCACTGATTATACTTTTGAGATTGTGCACATTTTCTTGGGTGGTTCTTCACCCTAATGGAATGTTCATTGTAATGTACGTACATTTATAAATCTTTTATAGCAACTTTTTTTCAGCTAATCACAACCAATTGGAAAGATACTTCAAAGATCTCATATAATGCCTTGTGGAATTTGTTATGTCATCACCATAGACTTGACCGCACCTTTGCCACCACTGTACCTCTACTACTCAAAAAGGATTTGTTATGGTTGCCATTGACTGAGTTCCTTTCCAGACATGACCCTTAAATGTTCATTTTTCTTTTTGTACTCTCTTATCTTCTAACAGCATTTACAGTTGTTTCTCAATTATATGTTACTAGCAGCCCATCCAGACGTTGCCCGGGTATGAAATAGAATGTGTGTAATGTGTGTATTTGGCAAGGACTATTTATCTCGTGGTAGACAACATTTTTTGTTTCATTAGAATAGGGACGGAGAAGGGCCAGCTGCAGCCCTGGTTGATGTTAGCAGGCGCGTGTAATTGGTGTAGTGATCTGCCGCCTGAGCCCGGCTACAGCCTTGATTGATGTTAGCAGGCGCGTGTAATGTCGTTGAATGAGAGAGTTATCAGCCGCGGGTAAATCCGTTTAATGAGAGAGTTCAGTGACAGCGAGTAGGAGAGGCTGCAGTAATTGTCCCAGCAGACACGCTCATTTGCGTGTTCCCCCGCTTCAGGCCCAGATGCAGGCCTGTTTGATGTTAGCAGGTGCGTGTTCCCCCGCTTGAGGCCCAGCTGCAGCCCTGGTTGATGTTATCAGGCGCGTGTAATTAGTGTACTGATTCGCCGCCTGAGCCCGGCTAGAGCCCTGGTTGATGGTAGCAGGCACGTCTAATTTCGTTGAATGAGAGAGTTCAACAACAGCGCGCAGGAGAGGCTGCAGTAATGTTACTTACCAGGCCTCCAGCTGAACGCGTTTGTCATGCCCCCAGCACACGTCCACAGCAGACGATCTTCTGATTAATGTACGACCCACATGGCATGAAGGGCGGAACGTAGCACATGCCCCCAGCATTTCTCACACCCCCCGCGTACCCCTAGATGCGGCGCAATTGCGTTAACATGGCATGAAGGCTGGACACACGCCCCCAGCGTTTCTCACGCCCCCAGCGTGCCCCTTGATGCTGCGCAGCAACGTAATTGGCGCTTGTATGTACGACTCACATGGCATGAAGGGTGGACACACGCCCCCAGTGTTTGTCACGCCCCCAGCATTTGTCACACCCCCAGCACACGCCCACAGCCCACGATGTGATGGCCATACGGCACGCCCCAGCGTTAGTCATGCCCACAGCACAACGCAGACACGCCCACAAGGGACTACTTTGCTGGCACGGTTCTTTTACCTTTTAAATGTATATGGTGTCCTACGGTACAATTGTATGTCTTGCACTGTATGATTGTGATGAACATCACTGTTTCTTGAAAAGTTAATAAAAACAATAAAAAAAAAAAATGTATATGGTGGCCGTCTGCATAGCCTATGTCCTTCTGCTGTAACTGCCCTTTCCAACGCTGTATTGGGTGTTGTGATTGGTGCTGTGGTTACTGAGTTTACCCGCCTCAAAGGTTTGGGCTCTCTCTTTATAATATTAGTATGGATTATTGTAATGTCAAATATTGAATTTGTATTTTAGGTTTCCCTATTTTTCTTCCTCCCCCTCCCCTCTCTTTCTTCTCTCTTTCTTCTCTTTTCCCACAAAACAAAATACCTTTAAAAGCTTTGCCCCTTGGTAAACTTTGCTTGCCCCTTTTGAGGGATGCGTTCAATATTGTCTTATCTTTATACTCTTATTGTTCTTTTCATTGTCATTTACCTGTAATGATGTTTTACTTGGTATATCTCATTCAGTAAAGCTTTTTAAACTAAAAAAAACAAACAATTGAAAATGACAGAACATCCTGGATTTAGTCAATGACACCGATTGCCTGAAGTGGAGGCAACCCTAGCAGCAGAGAAGAGACACTTTGCCACTAAACCACAGGGATGGTGCAGGCAGGAGTCTGTGGGTAGAGGAGGGCCTCAACTCTCTGACCAGCGGGTCAACAGCAACAACGGGGGCAGCAGCAGCTACCAGGTGGAGCTGCGCCATGAAGGGAGTATGTCTACTAAAGGTTAGTGGACTGCTCATTGGCAATCTATAATCATTATTGCCACTAATACCATGAATTACACAGTTTTTTCACAATAGTTACATCTAAGAATATATGTAACAAATGTGCAAACAATACAAAATGATAATGAATTATAATAAATTAGTACTGTATATTAACCTCTAAATTGGACTCATGGAAACACTTTCAATAAGCCTTTTAGGTGCTAAGGTTAGGTAAGCATTGATATTGTTTGGGTAGGAGACAACAATTGTTACTATATACTTAATAAAAATTAAATAGGTTCTTATAGCTAAAGCCCATATAATATCCGTCAAAAATACACACCAAGTCTTAAGTTAATACAAACTTCTCAGCTTGAAGCCAAGTGAATGTTTTCAATTATTCTCCATGCTACTTTTCCATGATGAAATTCTTCAAAGTAAACTGCAAAAGAAGGAGAAATAGCATGTGCTATTGAAGTAAACTACACTCAAAAAGTATGTCTGTATTCATCATTGTTTTCCATTAACAAGTTAATTCCTTGAAAATGTGGAAGGATATTTGATCCTCCAAATCTGAAAAGTGACCAAACTTTGGCCCTTCAAAATTGTGCCTTAAGAACTTATTCTTAGTCTAAGAGTTCCCACCCACATGCTCAAAGGCCTGTTTGACAAGGAATTGAATGTCACATCATCTACTCTTCTCTTTACATGGCTTTTCCCGAATAGAAGTGAAAATAAATTAGTTATTTTCTTCATTACTAAAACAGAAGAGAGTAAGAGTCATATGGATTGAAATAAGACGGGTGTTTCAACAGCATAGCACAGCTAAGACAGATTTGAAAGCTACTTCAAAGCGAGCAACAAGTATTTGGAGAATAAATGAAGAAAATAGTTTCTGTGTATATGAATACCACGTAATGTGATTCAGATGGATACTAAAATCGATTAATAAAGCCCTTGTCTCTTAGGACAAGGTATATTGTTACTTGACAGACTGTCCCTGCTTCGATAACCTTTGGTTGTCTTAATTGCATGACGTAGCTAGTGCATGAAGAAACACTTAATTTTTCAATGATTCTCATTAAAATACAGGGAATGGGATGTGCGACCCCCCTCTCCGTGAGCTGGTATCGGCCTTGTAGGCCCCATCCCCTGGGGCGCTCATCACCTAAAGGTGGGTGGCCTGGTGAGGGATGAGGGGAGAGACCCAAGGTCCCTGCGGCCCCAGCCGTCTCCTCGTATGCAGTGGCATTTCTCTGAGCAATATTTTGATCTGTTTCCCTGACTGCATTAGTGCGGGCAGGGAAACAGATCAAAAGTCTGCTTCCAGCTCCCATGTCTCTGCCAAGTGGTAGCAAACGCAGGTTTCCCTGCCCCTGCCGGTGCAGACAGGGAAACTTCTGTGCCTTGGGGGAGGGCTCCCTGGGACACGCCTTGTGAGCCAGCCAAAGGCTCAGGGAGGGATGTGAGTGCCCCCCCTCCCTTAAAGGATTTTTAAATTTGTCGAATTCAGCTCTGGGGGTTGGCTTCCTGGGGCTTCTAATGACATGGGTGGGCTCCCCGGGCATATACTAAATTAATGCATTCGGCTGCAATTTGTTTTTACAAGAATCCTGCAGAAGTCCGTTGGGATCCCCAGCATTTTTTGCTGATTTTGTTTTTGGCCCTGGGGAGTCCTTCAGGGTACCCCTCAGGGGACATAGAGGCTCAGGGCATCCCTAACTTGCCTCCTGATATTACTTTTTCTTTTTTTACTTCAGGTCAGGGGACTAAGTCCAGTAATGGCTGCAAGCAACATATTTCTCATTTTACTTGCAGCCAATCAGAGTGCTCATTTCCACAGGAGTCTGATTTCCATTAGAGCGAGATGCCCAAGGCAAATCATGCTCCCTGGGCAAATCAGGATGGTCCATTTTTAGATGGCGCTCCTGCGACATTCTCAATAGCCTCTCACAGACCCAACCATCCAGATAATACATTTGTTACCCATAATTTCTCAAAAAATACTGAACGGATTCACACCAAATCACAAAAAGCCCAATGTGTGGACCAAGATCTAGCATTCTGCCAAATATGATATAATATTGATCAGCAGTTTTTGCTGTAGCCTGTCTTAAAAAGTTTATGAAAAATGCATTGGGATGTTCCATTTTGGAACCCCCCCCTTTTTTCTCTGCCTCTGTTAGATTTGTGGGTCTCTAGTTGGCTCAGGTAGGTACTTGTAACAAATAGGGACCCTTGCCTCTAGTCAGGGTAAGGGGGTTCACTCCTAAAATAACCCCTGCTCACCCATTTGGTAGCTTGGCACGAGCAGACAGGCTTATCTCAGAGGCAGTGTGTAAAGCATTTGTGACCACTTACAGTAACTCAGCGACAACACTACAGATGGACACCACACAACTGTACATTAAAAATAAATATTCTTTATATAGACTTAACACAAGACCACAAACGACAAAGATCCACAATACTATACTTAAATAAATGGACACCATATACATTTAAAAGGTAAAATGGAAAGGCGGCAAAGTTCAGGTGCAAAGAAATAAAGACGTGAAGATCTTCCAGATGTGGCATGCTTCTCCGATGATATGAGAAGTCTCAGTGCAATACGACAGCTACAGAGCTGACATTCACGATGGACGGCGGCACGCTTCTTCCTCGTTGAGTCTCGCTTCCAGCTCCTTGCGATACGCAGTCCCTCAGAAGGCCATAAAACAGCAACAGGCACTTACAAAGAACTCTGGGGAGCTGGTGGGGGGGTGAGGTCTGTGTTCCCTGAGACTTCAACAGGAGGCAAGCTCTTTTCCAAGCCCTTGGAGAGCTCCCTCCCTCTGCACCCCCTTCCAGAGCACTGCACCCTCCCAACTGGAGTGGTACCCCTAGAAGCTACCTCGGTCAAGACACTGATTACAGTTGCCCCTTCCTCCAGGTCAGACAACACCTGAATCTGGCTTTCCAACCCAGGGACCAAACCCTGTGGTTGAACACTAGCCTAGCAACCCAGGACTTCCTTGGGAGCACATATGCTCCCCCTGAGGGGGACACATAACTCATGAGTCATGACCTGTTAGTGACTGGGGACGGGAAAACATGGCGACCGCCGGCTAGGGCGGGTCGCGTCTCTCTAACGGAGCTCCTGCGTAACCCGGCAATGGTCTGCTAGACCGGTAGAGACTAACCCAGGGCCAGCTGGAAGTGTCTGCTGCCTTTTCGTGGTCTTCGCGGTGTGCCTCTGTTTCCGGGGTACACAGGGAGGCGAGGATCGTGGATTGCGGGCAGCGGAGTTTCGGCGTTTTCGGTGTCCGGCGTCTGGTGGGCTGTACACAGTGCGCAGTGCACAGCGGTGCCGGCGGAGCTGGGCGGCGCTGACCGCTCTTTTCGCTCCGGTGCCCGTTTCAGGGTGTATTCCTGGTTGGTGGCTCCTGCTTTGGTTTTTGGCAAGGGAGGAAGTTGGAACAATTGGAACCAGCGAAGTTAGAAGGGGGAGAAGCCTACTAAGTGGATGTGTGGCATCAGGGTCCTACCTTCCGCCTCTTTTTCCCGGTGGGTTGAGGCAGCCATGGAGCTGCGACGGAGCCGCAGAGCGGCGGCTCGTGGGACATTAGGAGGTGCCGGTAACCCGCGAATATTGAGGAACCGACCTGCAGCACCAAAGGTAACGCAATTGGGCGTCGAGCCCCCACCTCACACTGATAAAGTAAAACAGCGGGTATCTTGCCTTAAAGCGAAGATTGAGGGTAAGGCAGCAGCTGCAGTAGCGGAGGAAGGATCTGTATCAGACCAAGAAGTGTTCCCAAGTAAGGTAAACGGGCAGGAGGTTGGGGGGGTTAAAGACACTAATATCACTGCATGTGGTGAGATAAGGGTAGCTGCCACTGTTGATATCAATAGGGATGTCACTGATGAGCAGCGGGCCAGCTCCAGTAAAGTAAACCCCTGTACATTGAAGGAGGGGGGAATTGAAGGGGAGTCTGGGACTAGTGAGCCTACTCTAGGGCCCTCGATTTTTGTCTTTACGGGGAGTCACACTGCCACCACTGCCACCACTGCCACTGCCACTGCTACAACTGTTAATTCCCGGTCTCCCTGTTTAAAGGACTTAGAATCGGGTACTAAACCAAAACCGAGGAACATTAAAAGCGCTAAAAAAATTAAAAGTAGCGCTGCGAGACTTACCCCCTCGCTTAGGTCTTTTTTCAAGGTTCTGCCACAGGCCCTTGAAGTTTCTTGTATTGCAGGAGGGGATAGACCTCAAGAAAAAAATAAGATGAGTGCTACTGGCAGCTCCCAGGAAGTCGCCTCCGCTATTCCGTCAATCATGGACCTTAATGTTCCAGTTGATAATACCCCGGAGAGTGCAACAATCTTACATGTTGAGAGAAACGATAATGAAATTATCCCCCCCGAGGGTGGAGTACGGAAACCGCAAGAGAAGACATCATTGGAAGATCTTCTATACGAGATCAAAAATGGCTTTGCTGAATCTAAGCGTAACCAGCAAGAGATAAAAGCTGCATTTGAAGCCCTTGATAAGAGAGTTGATGTGCTCACTGAAAGGACGGATAGTCTGGAAAGCACAGTCGATGAATTAAAAGCCAAATTGGAATCTGCTCAAGAAAAGATAAATTATCTAAGACGTGATGGAAATGCAACAAAAGACAGAGTGGAATCCTTGGAGAACTATTCACGGCGGAATAACATCAGACTTCTGATGGTTCCGGAACGAAAAGAAGGGGGGAAAGAAGGGGGTGAAATGAAAAAATTAATTGCCTGTCTGCTTAAAGAGTCCTTGAACTTGGAGGAGTCTGTCGAAGACCTGGAGAGGGATTTCCAACGAGCCCACAGGGACCCATTCCGTCTAAAACAGGGGAGATCTAAACCGAGAAAGATCTTAGTCAACTTTTTAACCTATTCTACCAAGGAGAAGATCCTGAATTTAGCGCTTAAATTCACGGCCATAAAAGCCTCAGATTTCTCCTACGTTATTAGGTCTGACTTGTCAAAAACAACCCTTGATAGACAATGGGAATTAGGACAGAAAATGGAGAAGTTCAGGGTACTGGGCGCTACCGTCCAGATGAGGTTCCCAGCCTTCCTTAGGGTTATGTACAACAACAAAATGCATAACATCCATTCCCCTTCGGAGGCAGACGATCTCCTGGCCTCCATTAGTGACCACCAACAGGGAGCCGTCTAGTCGTTGGTACCCTATAGATTAATAGTTCTGTAGACAAGGGGGTTTAAAGAGGTATAGAGATAAAAGATAAAGATACTCTAGCTCTCCAAACCACTCTACATTACTTTACTTTGCTCTCCTTCTACGGGACAATTCGTTTACTAACTTTACCTGCTAGTTTAGCATGGCTGAGATCCACTTAAGGAGATGAGGGATAAAAAAAAAGAAGGAAAAAAAGAAGAAAAGGGGAAAAGAGAAAGGAAAACAAAAAAAACAAAAAAGAGAATAATACAATAAAGAAATAAATAAACCATTGTTTATAGGGAAAAGGGTAGACTTCACGGAAGGTGTTTAAAAAAAAAAAAAAATTGGGGGAAAAAAAAGGGGGAGAAAGAGATTAGAAAAAATAATAATAAATAAAAAAAAGGGGAGGGGAAGGAATGGAAAAAGAAAAGAAAAGGGAAGGGAATAGAAAGAAGGAAATAAATAAAAAAAAAAAGGAAAGAAAAGGAAAAGTAAATATAAAGAGAAGGGGGAAAAAAGGGAAAAAAATATATATATATATAATGGAGAAATGGAGAAATTGAAGGAAACCCCTAAAATTCCTGCTTGCCGTGAAGGCTAAAATTCTCTGTAACTGTTTCTTCTCATGATGTTTTTTCCCTCAGGGGCATCGATAAAGGGTATCGACCGTGGTAAAGCTGGTCTAGATTTCAAACAAACATACGTAACTAGGCTGGGTGAGGGGGAACTCCTCAGAGAGACAACTCTGGCATCAACAGCCAGATCAAGTAAGGGGGGGTTTTCCAGGGAGGGGGAGGGGGGAGGGGCCACAACTGCAAAATATCCTCATTTGACAGACACTGTTCTACACTTATACACCTTACTCGACACACCTCAGGTTTGTCTAACCTGCCCCGGGAGTTGCTTTTTATACTTAGCCTTAAAGAGTCGGAGTAAAATTATTATATGATTGGAATAAAATTTTTGTCCTGGAATGTCAATGGCCTGCGTGTTAAGAGTAGGAGGTATAGAATATTACAATACTTGAGGGACTCTCCTGCGCAGGTCATTGTCATTCAGGAAACACATCTTCTCCAACAAGAAGTGAAAGACATGTTGAGGAAAATAAGATGGGTAGACTGTTTTATTTGTACCAACCACAACGCGAATATCCGGGGCATCCTTATTATCTTTAAAAAGCAAGTCAGAGCCCAGATTCTTAATCACGAAGAAGACTTTAGCGGTAGGTGGCTATATGTCAACGCAAGTCTGGAGGGCAGACCCTATAATCTGGTTGGTTATTATGGACCCAATCAGGACGACCCCTCATATTTGAACAAAGTCCAGAGCAAGCTCTTAACAACTCAAGGTCCAATAATTTGGATGGGAGATTTCAATTTAGTACTCAATCCAAAACTGGATAAATCCCTCAACTCAAGAGCATTAACCTATAATAAATCCAGGCAGGTATTGGGGGTCGTCAGGTCAACGCTCGGATTGGCGGATCCATGGAGAGAGAGAGCAGGTGATGCACTTGGTGTATCATACCATAATCATAAATATAATCACAAATCGAGAATCGATTATGCTCTTCTTAGTTATTCACTAAGAGATCCCCTAAAGGATTTAATATATTTGCCCTCACACTTATCAGATCATTCAGCCATCTCCTTTTCTATTCAACTGGCTCAGCAACCCTCTCATACTTCATGGTCATTTGACCGTACGATTCTTTTGGAGGATGATGAAACTGATCTTATCATCCAAGAAACAAAAATGTTTATGGACACCAACATAAATTCAACTCAGCTAAGTATAGTATGGGAGGCATATAAGGCATATTTGCGAGGCCATATAACCAACAGGGCCTCGTATCGAGGGAAAATGTATAGGGCAAAGATCGCCAATATCGAAAAGGAAATTGCTCTTCTTGATCAACGTATTGGCTTTAGATGTGGGACTAACGAAGAGCAGGAGCAACGTAAGGATTTAAAAGAGAAGCTAGACAGCATTCTCCAAGAGAGGGTTGCACGGAGATGGGAAGTGAGTAGGCTTTCCAACTTTGAGTATGGTGAATCCGCGGGTAGGGTCCTAGCCTGGAAAATTAAATCCGACCAGGCCAAAAAACACATAAAGTCCATCAAAGTAGATGGGGAAACCCACGAAAGATCCTCTATTAGAGACATCGGGGAAGCATTTCTGGAATATTTCCAGCAAATTTATAAGGAGGAGATCCCGGACGACCCGACATCAAAGCTTAGATGGTTGGAAAAAATCACTCTTCCCACTTTGTGAAACTCTGCCATAAAACACGCTTTAACAGTTCGTTAAAACAAAGATATATAAAACATCGACTAGGTCTACAGTTCTCAAAGGACTTGCTACCAACCTGGAAAAATTGCCATACTGACCCCCATTGTCGTCTTTGTGGATACCGAAATGAAACTCTAACGCACTTACTTTGTGTGTGCCCGGTACTTAAAGACCTGAGGAGACGACTTTTAAAGAACATTTTTAACAAATTGAACATTCGGACTTGTAGGCAAGCCGTAATCCGATGGCTAGATGGATCATGTCCTATGTTGGCCTGCAGGGGGGTCAAATTTATGATGAAAGCCCAATCTCTCTTACAGCAAGCTGACCTTGGAACTATACCTCCAAACTGAAATGTTTGACACTTACTTTGCCACTTGACAAACAGTTTTAATTGCCAAAATTTTAAAAAGTGTTTTATGTCTTATGATGGCCTACATGCATTTTTGTAATGATTTTTAATAATTTTATACAATAAAATTGACTTTGACACTCTTCCCACTCTTACTCCAGAACAAAGGGACCGTCTTGAGAGACCTATCTCAGAGGAAGAAGTGAGTGAAACTATTAAAAAGGTGAAGCGGGGTAAGGCAGCAGGCCCCGACGGTCTTCCCGGTGAACTATTCCGAGTATTGGCACCTGAAATTGTCTCTGTGCTTACAAGACTCTTCAACGACATCTTAGTCAATGGTGCGACCCCACTGAAATCTTGGGGGGAGGCAATAATTGTTTTGATCCCGAAACCCGGGAAAGACCCAGCTAAATGAGGCTCTTATAGGCCAATTTCGCTTTTAAATAGCAATTATAAGCTCTTTGCGGCCGTGTTGGCGAATAGGCTGGGACGCGAGGTCGGTTCAATAATCCACACTGACCAGAAGGGCTTTATAAAAGGTAGACAGCTCTCCGACCTCACTTATGACTTAATAGGGGCTGTGGACATAGCCTCAAAATTTTCACTCCCTTTGGCTATTATGACCCTCGACGCTACAAAAGCTTTCGATCGAGTAAATTGGGCATACTTAGCTGAGGTCATGAAAAAATTTGCATTTGGACCTAATTTTCAGAGATCAATAGGCCTCCTATATACTAATCCCAGCGCAAGCATGATGGTCAATGGTTCATGTACCCAGCCCTTTCAGATTACTAGGGGAACAAGACAGGGCTGTCCCCTGTTCCCTTTACTTTTCAACATATATATCGAGCCACTTGCACAATCCTTTAGGGATGACCCAAAAATTTCCTCATTTGAATTCGGTGGATGGGAAAGGAAGGTAGGGCTTTATGCTGTTGATGTTGTAATTTTCACTAGCGATCCAGTAAACGCTTTTCCTATTGTGGTTGAAAAGGCTAAGGAATTCGGAAACGTATCGGGCTTTGATATCAATGCCGAGAAGACCGAGCTAATGACTTGGAACATTGCTAATCCGGGCGTTGGGGTGGCATCTTCAATCCGCTACCTTGGACTCAAAATTACGCAAGATATTGACTCCTTAGCCAAAGTTAACTTAGATTCGGTCTCCAGAGAATGTAGGGCCCTATTGAGATCTTGGGCGGGCCTTCAACTGTCAATTTTTGGGAAAGTTAACATTGTAAAAATGTCCATTCTTCCGAAACTGACTTTTATTTTTAACACTATTCCTTTTGCTTTTGACTCCAAGCAACTTCTTAAATGCCAGCAAGAAATACATTCTTTTATTTGGGGCAAGAAAGCTACGAGATTGGCCTGGAAAAAATTAAGAAGGAGGAGGGAAAAAGGTGGATTGGCCCTTCCAGACTTGCAGTATTATTCTTGGGCATTCCAGCTTTCCCACTCAAGAATGCTCCTGAAAACACCAGATCTCTCCTCAAATGGGAGATTATTCAAGGCAATGCTGGTAGGGGCAAACCTCCCCCTAGATGGGTTCCTATTCAAGTTTGGAGACCGAAAATTCTTCAAGAAGGTGAGGTTGAAGATTTTGTTAACACAATTGAAATCATCGGTACAAATCAAACGTAGGGTGGGGCTGGCATACTATTCTAATTATGCTCAGATATGGGACTCTCCCGGGCTTCCGCCGTGTCTGCAAGATTCTCTTGCAACTCCCCTAATTACAGCAGGGTTTTTAAGATGGGGCGAACTAATATCTGGAGGCACCTTGATAGAGTGGGAGGAGCTCAGGGAGAAAGTAGGGCCGACCCTGTCAAGATTTAAATATGTACAAATTAGGAGCTGGGCTAGAGAATTAATTAGGAAAGATCTTAACACCGGGAGACTTAGCCCCCTAGAACAAAATTTAGTTGAAAAACAGACAGGAGGCAAGGAGGTGGCCCTTTGGTATTGGTCCATAGTGGAAGAGATAGATGGGGATTTCAATCTCCCAACGGAGCTATGGGGTAGAGAAATAGTGGCATTAGATGAGGATCTGTGGATACAGTCTTTTCCCTCTTATATAAACTAGTTAAACCTGCCTGGCTTAGACGTTTACCATACACCGGGCATACCTTTCCCCTCTACGCCTATCCAAATATCAAGAGGGAAAACGCTGTAATAAATGCCAACTGTTAGCAGCCTCCGACGTACATATGTTCTGGGAATGTCCCCATATATCCGCTTTTTGGAAAGAAATAAAATCTACTTTAGACTCAATTATTAACATCAATATCCCTTTAACTTTACCACTTGTCATTTTCGGGTACGACCAGACTATTACAGGGGTAGCGCGGTCCTTTTTGTTTTATGCTATCTTGTTGGCAAGACGGCAGATATGCATGCACTGGGTGGATACCATCCCCCCTACCCACTCTGCATGGCTAACCTCACTCTATGTAACATCCAAGGTAGACTTGACAAGATCTTGTAGAGCCCAGAACCTCACATTTTGGAAGCTTTTGACAGATTGGAGGTGAAGCCTTCTCCGCCTTCTTGGGTTTTTTTTTTTCCCCCCATAGATCGGATGATTAAGCCCACTTACTCCATGGCTCAGTTTTGTGGTCTGCCCCGATTCCGATATATACATACTGGCCTGTCAGGCAAGATGTTGCTTGGAGAAACGTTAATAAGGTGCAGGGAATTCCCTACCAACTCGTAATAACCTCTGCCTAGCTGGGATGCGGATCAATTTCTACGGCCTGCTCCCATAGGCAGTGAGGTGGTTGGGCTGTTCGCTTTGCATCTAAGAACGTGTGTCGGGCAGATGAGGATTAAAAAATAAAATTAAAAAATAAATAAATAACTCATGAGTCATGTGACAGTCTGCCTGGTGCAGATCTCCCAACCCCTGTTCACCTGACAGTGCGCAAAGATCCCCCAGGACAGAAGTGGTGTCACCATGGTCATTTACTGGTGACACAGCCCTTCTGGCTGGCCCCTGACCCACGTGTTCCTCCACTGGGGACTCTTTTACCCTCTCACCCCTCAGTCTGGACTTCTGTACCCTCCACTTCGAAGCGCATTGCCAGACACCATAACTAATGGAGGCCTGCTTACAGATACTCCCAGTTCACCAGACACTAAGGGATCCCCCTGAACGGGCGGCCCATCAGGACAGCCTAGGCTCCTCATCTAGTGCTCCTTTAAAGAGCCATCCAGGCTCTGAGACTGGATTTCGGGCACCTTGGGCCAAGCAGCCCCACACTCACTCCTTCTCCACTGAGACAGAACATGAACCCCCTGCCCCCCTCCTACTACAATGGGATCTAGCTGGGCTAATCTGCACCACTTCCACCACTCTGGGTTGAAAGATACCCGAGCCACTCCCCACAGGGTCACTGCCCAATGCCTCTCCAGACACTCTGGAATCCACCAAAAGGTCTGCCTTCAATGTGAGCTCCCTGGGGTCCGAGAACTCACTCTCCAACAGGTGTTGGCACAGCTCTGTAAAACAGGGACTTACAATATGCTCTGCTACAATTGGATCACACAGCCCCCTACAGGGGTTAACCAAACTATCCTTCACCTCACCATCCAGTGCCTCGCATACGTATTCCACACCACTCTCCTGAGATTGGCAAGACAGTATCTGACTGTCGCTGTCACTCAACCCACACTCTTCTGGGCGGTCTTCACACTCACATACCAGGACTTCAACTTTGGGGGAACCCCTCTCCTTGTACCTCTCATCTAGAGTCAGTAGAGTGTCCCTCCGACCACAAGGACCATGAACCCCAGCGCCAGTTACCCCATTCTCCTCAGGGACACTGCGCACTACTGGAGCTACCTCATATCCTTGAACCTCCTGGTGTATGTTAACCTCCTCCTTCAAGTCAGGTCCCACATCTCTGGGTGTATGTACTGCTCCCTAGAAAATTCAATTTTGCTGCCACCATCTGTGCTGGACTCCACCTCCAACTCAGCAAAGCTCAATCTCTGAGCTACACACATTTCTTGTTGCTGAGCTGAGACACTTATGGCCTCAAGCCTCTCGAGCTCTAAATAAAGCTCCCTCATTATCAACTCATGCTCCATTTGCATCCTCTTTTCCTCTAGGGCCAATTTCATATTCTCCAACTCCAGGTGTCCACTCCACTTGACCTTGGTCAGCTCAATTTCATGCATCCTACATCTCTCTCTGTCCGTCCAATCAAAATCAACAGATGCTATGGATGCTGGTTTACTTGTGGTGGTTAAACTTCTTGGCAAAAATAGAAAATCCCAAAAAGAAATCTACCAAAAAGTATGTGGTCGTGTTTTGGTGTGCCAATCACTGTACATGAGTCACAAATGCAAGTCCAGAATCCTCACCGCTGACGACCAATGTTAGATTTGGGGGTCTTTAGTTAGCACAGGTAGGTACTTGTGGCAAATAGGGACCCTTGCCTCTAGCCAGAGTAAGGGGGTACACTCCTAAAATAACCCTGTTCACCCCCTTGGTAGCTTGGCACGAGCAGACAGGCTTATCTCAGAGGCAGTGTGTAAAGTTTTTGTGACCACATACAGTAGCGCAGTTACAACACTACAGATGGACACCACACAGCTGTATATTAAAAATAAGTATTCTATATATAGACTTAACACAAGACCACAAACGACAAAAATCCACAATACTTAAAATGGCAGTTTTAGCTTAGTTCAGTTCAGTTCTTAAGATGTGACACTTTGCATCAATGTACCTTACGATACATTGCGCTTCCATAACAAAAGTGTTGCAGCAATGGAAATTCGGCAAAGTTCCAGTGCACAGAAATAAAGACGTGAAGATCTTCCAGATGCGGCACGCTTCTCCGATGATGCAAGAAGTCTCGGTTTGATGCGTCCACTGCAGCGGCGACATCCTTGTTCAGCAATGCGACGGCAACAGCCTCTGCTGCGGCACTCTTCTCTGACGTTACTAGAGGCTTCCGCACAATGCAACAACTACAGCGGCGACATCCAAGATGCGACGGCAGCAGTTCCGACGGCGGCGTGCTTCTCCGTGGATGCGATGCGCTTTTCTTGATGCGGTGCAAAATGACAGCTACAGCAGCGACATCCAAGATGCGATGGCAGCAACAGAGATGACGACACCCTTCTCCTTTGTTTTGAGACACTTCTCCTGATGCAGTGCAATACGATAGCGACAGCACTGACATTCATGATGCGACGGCAGCAGCAGCGACGCGCTTCCTCTGCGTTGCGAGACACTTCTCTCGCGGCGGTGCAATACGACAGCTACAGCGCCGACATTCACGATGCGACGGCGGCACGCTTCTTCCTCGTTGAGTCTCGCTTCCAGCTCCTTGCGACACGCAGTCCCTCAGAAGGCCATAAAACAGGAGCAGGCACTTACAAAGAACTCTGGGGAGTGAAGTCTGTTGTCCCTGAGACTTCAGCAGGAGGCAAGCTCTTTTCCAAGCCCTTGGAGATCTTTCACAAGTTAAAAATAAAGTACACAAAGTTCTTTCTCCTTTCCTTGGCAGTCAGGCAACAACTGCAGGCTAATTCCCCAGCAGCACTTCAGCTTAGGGATAGTCTCTCCTCAGTTTCTACAGGTTCCTCTCCTCAGCAAAGGTTTCTTCTTGTAGTCCAAAAGTGATCTAATTTCTTGGGATCAGGGTCAGAGGGGCCTTTGTCCAGTCCAAACCAGTTCTGGAGCACTCTGTTAACATGACTCCTTCCTTCCTTTCACAGTGCAGGGCATAATAATAATAATAATAATAATAATAATAATAATAAGGCTTTTATTAAGTGCACAGCTACCCCAATGGGGTGTCCCGCCACTAACAGCAGACAGAAAGCGGAGCAGAGCAAGAGCGCTGACTAGTCCTGGCGGCTGAATAGCCAGGTCTTGAGAGATTTACAAAACTCAAGTTCAGACTGGATCTGGCGAAGGTGAAGGGGGGAGTTTGTTCCAACATTGAGTGGCACCCACCTCAAATGACTTGCCTCCTGATCTAGTTTTTTTTAAGCTGGCGGTAGCAACCAGATGTTTCGTATTAGAGCGTAGGGCTCTAGGATGACTATAGGGACAGAGTCTCCTCCTATGGTAAGCTGGTCCTAGACCTTTGGCTGCCCGAAAGGCCAATGTCAATGCTTTAAACTCGATCCGTTTGGCCATGGGGAGCCAGTGCAATTTGCGCAAGAAGGGAGATATGTGTTGTCTGAGCGGGACGCCGCAGACAAGGTGGGCCGCAGCATTTTGGACGTCTGGAGTCTGTGGAGCAGGCCCACCGAAAGACCCAGATATAATCCATTTGCATAGTCTAGGTGCGAAGTAACCAATGCATAGACCACAGTTTTGCGAGTAGCGCTAGGCAAATAGAATGGAAACATCAGACGCCCCACAGGAGGTGGAGCCATCATTGTGGAGGGAAAGCACAGCCCTGGAGCACTTTGTTGACATGATTCCTTCTCTTTCACTGTGCAGGGCAGAGACATCAGCCGCACCCTAGGGGGTGGAGCCGCCATTGCGGGGGGCAGGCACAGTCATATTCCGGTACCAGGAGCAACTCCTCCCTCCCATCAAGATGCAGATCTCTCTATTCACCATTGGGCGGAATCAACGTCTCCAGAAATCCCCAAGCCATATCACTTAATCTCCAGACAAGGAATACACAACCTAGCAGAGGTAGGCTTGGAAGGTTAGACAAGAAAATACCTACTTTCTATAAGTGGTATTTTGAAACACAGAATGTTAAAATCAACTTCACTAAAAGATGTATTTTATCATTCCGAGTTCAGGCATACTAAACTCGAATTTCTACCATGTTCCCATGGTCAGTTAGGATTATACGATGGAATAATCAAACTGCCCATTCTGGCCTATTGGGACAGGTAGCCTTGCAATAGTGAAAAATAAAATAGGCTGTAATTCACTATCAGGTCATGCCACACATATCAGGGCATGACCTACCTTTTACATACAATGCACCCTGCCCTAGGGCCCCACGTATACCACGGAACCCTGCCAAATCTGGTACTTACTCACCTTGACTGTGAGGCCTGCCTTTCGCAGTGCCATCAACACTTCCCAGAGGTGGGGCAGATGTTCTTCCCAAGTGGCACTGAACACTGCAATGTCATCCATGTAGGCAGCACTGAAATCCTCCAGTCTAGCCAATACTTGGTTGACCAATCTCTGAAAGGTGGCAGGGGCATTCTTCATCCCAAAGGGCATAACCCAGAATTGGTAGTGCCCATCTGGTGTGGGGAATGCTGACTTCTCTTTGGCTCCATCACTTAAGGTGATCTGCCAGTACCCAGATGTCAAATCAAACGTGCAGAGGTGCCATGCAGGACCTAACCGTTCAATAAGCTCATCAGCTCTGGGGATGGGGTGCGTGTCAGTCCTGGTGACTAAATTGAGCCCTTGGTAGTCCACACAGAACTGGAGGTGTGGGTAGTTATAATTAGGTCAGCTTTTCCATAGGAAAAGCATGTTTTGTGTTGCTAATAACTGTGGGAAGTTGGCCTGGCATATGCTGTCCACTGTTCTAGTGGGCACCTTGCACCATTCCAAATGACCCCTTATTGATGGTAGGTGAAAGACAACCTTTATAGAAAGCTATCCTGGTGGTAGCTGTGGAGAGCAGCCTTCAAGCTAAGTCTTGGAGGAATGTAAAGCAGCTTGTTTTACCAGTCTATAATCTCGTGAATGACCAAATGAAAGGAGGACCACACCAGGTATATGTATATATATAAAACATATGTATTTATTCTAACCACATCCCTCTAGTTTCTTTATGAGGCTAGAGGCAAAAGTATATAAGAAAAACTTAATAGCACACAGTAAATTAGCACAATATACATTGAGCCCTAGGGGCGTACCAAACCATATATTAAGAAAGTGGTATAAGAATCACGACTTGCATAGACACAAGACCTAGGGCCAGATGTAGGTAGGCTTTTACCGGTCGGTAACGGCCGAATTCGGCCGTTACCGACCGGTAAAAGGAATTTGAGATGTAGGGGGCTGAATCGGTAAATTTACCGTCCCGTAAATTTACCGTTCGGTAAATTTACCGATCGTAATTTTACCGATTCTGTAAATATACCGGTCGGTAAATTTACCGACCGGTATTTTTACAGATTCGTAAAATTGATATGTAGGTGGGACTCTTATGAGTCCCACAAGGCCTAAGAAATCGGTATTTTACCATCAAATTCAATTTGATGGTGAAATACCGATTCAGGTGTGCATGCACATGTGTGCATGCACACCTGTGCCATATGACAGGCAGACCTGCCCTTAGGGCAGGTCTGCCTGCCATATGGCCCGACCCTTTTTTGGGGGTGCTAGAGGGTGTCAAAGTGACACCCCCTGCACCCTTGTCAAAATCGGTATTTACCGATTCGGTAAATACCGACCGGTAATGCCCCATTCATTCCTATGGGCTTCAAAGCCCATAGGAATGAATGGAGCATTACCGGTCGGTATTTACCGATTCGGTAAATACCGATTTTTACCGAATCGGTAAAATACACATCTGGATGGACCTACATGTCCACCCTTCATATTTACCGATTCTTAATTACCGAATCGGTAAAATTCGGTAATTAAGAATCGGTAAATATTTTTTACCTACATCTGGGCCCTAGAGCCTGTGGAACCGCTGGGGCCACCAGGAACCACCCATGGTAGTTACATAGGGGACCCACAGGGGACGTGTGCAGTGTGTGAACAAACTACTCTTACCTACCTGTCTGAAAGTGCTAGCCTACGGAAATTAAGTGAGGTATTGCCTAGAGTCTTATGCTGCTAAGGTGAGCTCCTGCGGGACTTGAGGATTAAAGCGTGAGCCCAAACTGTGTGTCTTATGCTGTGAAGTGATGTGCCCTGGTCGCTGCACCACACCTGTAGAAGTAGTGTCAGCATGTGTTTATAGCTACTAGGACAAACTAGTGACCCTACTGGTCTGAAAGTCCTGGGTACGGAAAATATGCGAGGTATTGTCTAGAGTCTCATGGTGCTAAGCTGAGCTGCTGCCGGACTCTGGGATGAAAGTGTGAGTCCAAACTGTGTGTCACATGCTGTAACGTCATGTGCTCTGGCCGCTGGGCGACATCTGGCCAAGTAGTGTCAGCATGTAGTTATACCTACTCAAAGGAACTTTTGTTTTGAACATTGTAACTTGTGTATGGTGCTTAGGGGGTGTTAAAGAGGGAGTTTAAAGGTAAATTTGTGCGTATCAAATCAATTTGGTATTTGTAAAGTGCAAACTACTCACTCCAGTGGGTCTGATGGCACTGGGGGCTTAAGCTGAGCTGCTGTCGGACTTGGGGATACAGCCGCTGAACTACTGACCCCAACCGGTCTGGAAGTGCAGGGTATGGAAATTAAGTGAGGTATTTCCTAGAGTGTCATGCTGCTAAATTGAGCTGCTGCTGGACTCGGGGATGAAACCGTGAGCCCAAACTGTGTGTCCTATGCTGTGAAGTCATGTGCTCTGGGTGCTGTGCCACACCTGTCCAAGTAGTGTCAGCAATATTTTATACGTAGTAGGAGGAAGTTTTGTTTGAAACATGGTAACTTGTATATAGTGCTTAGGTGGTGTTATACAGGGAGTGCAAAGGTACATCTATACAGTATTTGTAAAGCGCAAACTACTCACCCCTATGGGTCTGAAGGCCTTGGAGGCCGGCGTGGAAATTATGTGAGCTATAAAGTGAGCTATTGCCCAGAGTCACTTGGGTCTGAGCTGAGCTGGTACCGGAGCAGGGGATTCAACCGTGAGCCCTGTGCTCTGAACTCATGTTTACTGGGCGCTGCGGCACACCTGTCCAAGTAGTGTCAGCATGTCTGCATACGTACTAGGAGGAACTTTTGTTTAAAATATTATGACATCTGTAGGGTGATTGGGGGGGTGCTACAGAGGGAGTGTGGAGTTTAATTCTGCCATTTTGAATCAATCCGGTATTTGTAAAGTGAAAACTATTCACTCGTACGGGTCTTGAGGCGCTGGGGGTCCGAGTGGAAATTAAGTGAGCTATTGCCCAGAGTCACATGGTGCTATTGTGAGCCGTTGCTAGAGCTGGTTATCAAAGCGAGAGCACTGTGCTCCAAAGTCAGATGGTCTGGCTGCTGCGCCACAGCTATGTGGAGAATACATTTTTGTGAGGCTTACCTGACTCTAAAATAGCAGGCCTAAGTTGTGGGTTATAGGGTGGCTCTAAAAAGAGCCCTTGTGTTCATTAGTTGGAGCTGCATGTAGGTGCGGATGCATAACTTCAGGTTATTCAGAAAAACTCAATTTCCCTGATCTGTGAAGTGTACTTCATCACTTCTATAGGTATCAGCCATATCAAAACGTATGTTGTTGTTGTAGATTGACCCCATTCTATGGTCTCTGAGGTATGCAGACACAGCTTTGTTGACATTCTTCCTAGATTTTTCAATCTGAGGACAAAATTGGTTTGGCAATTTCCCCTTCTGTCTTTGGCATATATTGGAATATACAAAGACAGTTTGAGGCAAAAGTAACATCAAATGTCCAAAGGTGTCCTTCATAAGCATTTCCAAACCTACCCCAGTCAATGTGCCTAGGTTTTTTCCACCACAATGCACAATCATGAGGTCAGGGTGTGGAAGATGGAAAAAGATTTTAACCAAAGGTAGCAATTGGTGCCACTTCAGTCCTCTCTGTGCAAACCATTTAATGTTCACATTCTGTAAACCTAGGTCTAAGTCAATATGTCTCTGTTCTGCATACCTCTTGCACCAGAAAACATAGCTATGTCCCACGATCCACAATAGCATTTTGAAGGTATGGCTGGAAGGTATGGAAAGATGTCTGTAGCTCATGCAGTTCCTTCGTAGAGTAAGAGATATGTTTGAAGATGGGGAAAAATCTTTTTATTTTCCCCAGAAAACGATTATTGATTGAAAGATAAGAAGCATTGGGACTAAAAATTAGGGTGCATATTAGTTGTGTGAAAAAGCATGTTTGTCATTGGTTAATAAAGAGCAGTCTAAATGTGGAGTACATACGATAGGATCAAATGTGCTCAGCTCAATCACACGTTACTTGCATTTGGAAGGTACATTTGTTACTTAAAACAAAGGTGAACTTTGAACCCGCAGGTGCTGCTAAACATTCGAGAATGTGCGGGAAAAGAAAACGTTATGTTTAAAAAAAATATGAACTTTTAACCTGCAGGTGTCGTAGCATTTTCCAGAAAGTGTGGTGATAAAATAGGTTGACCTGTTTGGGGCGTGTGGAATATGAAGAAGCTTTTCATATGGAAAATTCAAAAATAAACAATGGAGATAAGTTTTGGAATGTCATTGAAAGTATGAAGTATTCTGATTTATTCTTTACATGTATTTATTTGTGGCGCAGCAGAGAAATTGTGCCATTACTGGTTTCATTCTTGATGAAAGCGGTGCTTTACATGTACTGTGTGACAAAGAAAGAATTGTTTGCATGTGTGACATTTGCAATCTGCATACCAACTACGAAGGTGAGATAGAAATGAACAAGATGTGTTATGTGTTCTGTAGTAGTAGTTAAGTATTTGAGGTGATATTTTTAAGTTTGAAAGTATTTTTTATTTCAAAATAGGATACTGTTAGTAAATTGTGGTGTTTCATATTGGTTATAAAATATGCATAAAGTTTGACCTGTTGTTAAATGAGTACTTTATATAAGTTTAGGAATTTTTTCACAAAGAAGGAGTGTAGTTTGTCATCTTTAAAGGACTGTATGGTTTTGAAAATGAGGTATAGCGTTAATTTGGGTTTGCTAATGTATTCATGCGAGATAAACAAAATGTCCCACGTTTGCAAATTATTACTCTTTGTGCAAATAGTGGGGAAGAGGGGGTAGGAGATTTATGTGTTATTCAATTAAAAGCGATAAAACCAAACCCAGGAATGTTATGTGGACAGGTTGTGGTCTCATTTTTGACACTGAGAGGTACATTTGAATATAAGTCGAGGTAGGTTGTTGTACTGTGAGGTAGTCTACAGTGTTTGGAGATTACATGGAGAGGAGATGGTGATAGTAAAAGTGATACATTCCTTTTATATGTACGCATAGTTTGAATCATTTGATCATACGTTGAGATATAATATGAGCATGGTTTCTGGTTTGCATTTGGGTATAGTTAATAGTTTTAGTAGCTTCTGACTAGTGAATAATAAAGAGGTAGATATACTAAAATATATGGTAGTAAACATATTAATGATTGCCTGTTCTTATGAAATAGAAGTGGTTGGGGAGTGTTTGCGTAGAAGAGATGTTTTATAAATGTGTGAGAGATAAAAAAGAAATGAAAATGTTCTGTATATTTTCTGTATGACTTTCTTGACATTAGTAAACTACATGTGATTATAAGTGATACTAATTATCAGGCTGTGTCCCTGTGCTGAATATAGGTAGGTGTTTGGTCTGGGTTTTACCGGTGCTCAGCTTCACTATCCCTTTTGACACAATCGTTAATTTTTTAATTCCATTTAATGTCCTTGATATACATACAGTAAAGGGACGGTATGTCAAAAGTTTGGGAATTACAACTTTGTTTACTCTCCCCATCCCCTGCTATACACTCTACAGAGTGTTTAAACAACTTTAGTAACATATAGCTGTCGAGCTAGTAAAGGTGGTGTAGTGCCACTGGGCCCATTTATAAACCGTGCTATGGGATGGTTTATGTTTTACACACCAATTTGCATGTTTGAATACTTTTTGCTGATAAGCGTTCCGGCAGACACCTATTAAAATTAACCCTGTGTATGGGTATAGTGGTGCTACTAGGAATGGTGGGGGTTTCTGTTTGATTTCGTACGGTTAAGCAAGGGCGGGGATGGGGGAGGTGGGTATGTTGGCGATTAAAACACACACCTTAGTAATGTGCAGATGTCGAGTTAGTAAAGGTGGTGTAGTACCACTGGGACCATTTATAAAGCACCTTATGGCATGGTACATGTTTTACCCTGCAAATGTGCATGTTTTAATATGTTTTGCTGATGAGCGTTTCGGGAGACATATGTTGAAATTAAGCCTCTGTATGGCTATAGTGGCGCTTCCAGGTTTGCTGGGGCTCTTTCTTTTATTACGTAAAGTTAGCAAAGGCGGGTGTTGAGGTGGTGTAGTGGTACTGGGAGTATTTATAAACCGCCTTATGGTATGGTGTATGTTTTACTTGCAAAATTGCAGGTTTTAATACCTTTTGCTGATGCGCGTTCCGGCAGACACCTGTGTAAATTAAGTCTATGTATGGCTGTAGTGGCGCTAACGGGAGTACTTGGGCTTGTTGTTTGATGTTGTAAGGTTAAGCAAGGGCAGGGGTGGGTATGTTGCTGATTATAAAATGGACATTAGTAATGTGGAGCTGTGGAGCTAGTAAAGGTGATGTAGTGCCACTGGGTCCGTTTATTAAGCGCTCTATGGCATGGTATATGTTTTATCCGGAAATTTTCATGTTTTAATATCTTTTGTTGGTGAGCGTTCCGGCAGACACTTGTTGAAATTAAGTCCCTGTATTGCTATAGTGGCTCTACCAGGTTTTCTGGGGCTCTTTTTCTTTTATTTCGTAAGGTTAAGCAAGGATGGGGATGAGGGTGTTGTAGTGGCAGTGGGCCCATTTATGAACCGCTTTATGGTATGGTATATGTTTTACTCTCAAATTTGCATATGTTAATACCTTTTGGTGATGAGCAGACAGCTACGCAAATCACACAACATTTCTGTGGATAACAAATCTTTGCGCTCATAGACACTCATGCACTGTGGTAGAAGGCTGCCAGTGTTTATGGCAAATTATGAAACTTGGTGCCATTGTAGATTTAAATGGAAGCTTTGACCATTTCTTTGTTACTATGGTGGAGTCAGCGCTTTAAGTGGGAAACAAAATGGGGGGTGCTGTAAAAGACACGGGGCAAACCTCTTAAAGGGGTGTGGGCTATCCAAGTAGGGGCTTGGTCTAAATCAAGATAACTAGCATGGTGTGCTTAAGAAAATCTCCTCCAATTATCCTACCTTCGGAAAACACACTCATTAAAGGATTTCCCTTCCTCCTACAACATGGCTCACCTAGGATGATGTTTCCACTTCTCAGTAGTGAGCAAAATGAGCATGTGCATGCTCTCACTGCAGTGAAATAAAAAAAAGAAAACTGATTACCTTTGTGAGGGCCGAAAATAGAGCCCGATATAGACCCGTTTCGAGGCCCCCTGAAAGTAACTGCCGGTGCTGAGACCCGGCCCACTTAAAACCCTGCATCCATCCATCGTAAGCACTGAGCCATCCAACCATCTTTCAATTCATCCATACATTCCTACCTACATACATATATACATACGTCTGTCCTTAAACTTATACTAAGCATCAATCGGCCTACTCGCCTATGGTAAGCACTGTGCTATCCATCCAGCCATACCCCCATATATCCATACATACATCTGTCCCAGAAACAATTCTAAGCATCTATCAGCCCACCCATCTATCCTAACTACTGGTCCATGCATCCTTATATCCTTCCACCCATCCATCCATCTAGCTATCCATTCATCCATCTGGCCATCCATCCACTTGCCCTTTATTCAACTATCCGTCCTTACTTTCGAACTACCTCCGGCCGATCCTAAATACCGCGTATTATACTCATCCACCCACCCTCTTAAGGGGCCAAAAAGGCTAGCGATAAGCATTGACAGGCAGATGTTTCTGATAAAGAATAAGAAAGCTTTGAGTTGCTCTTTGTGGACCATAGTTCACCACCGTTCTCTGGTCGGTTTTTAAACAAAGGTTAATCCAGCAAAAGAAATGTAAAGCAGCTTGTCAGTGTAAGATGTTAATTTAGAAACATAACGTTTTGTCCATTTCAATATAGGAACACTGATTTAAAGTGGCCGTTACTGACAGATACTGAATACCTTTAGTTCTTACATTTGAGAGAGTATACCAGACAGCTAATTGAACTTGCAAAGAAGCCCCGCGAAATTCCGCTTGTTCGCGGACATTTTTTGCTGTGTTGCGGAACTTTGAGAATGGCATCTTCGCAAATTCTGCCCACCCATACTCATGACATCACTGATGATATCTCAAATGACATCATCCATGTGATAGTCTGACACACCTCTTCACACTCTAATATAACCTTTGATACACGCACTCTAAAATACAGACTATCATTTTCGAAACCATAGACACACGAATACCATATACTAGATACCATCTACTGATTCCCAGCTATATATTGTGAGCCAGACATACACTGATACAGTCACTCATACATGCTGTCACTCATCATTACATCAGTATAATCACACACCCATGTACTCACCTATGCAGATATATACACACCACCTGACTTATTTATACACACACCACTTCCCTTATTTATATATTTATTTTATTTTATTTATTTGAACTTATATTGCGTGCAGCTACCCTCAATGGGTTTCCCGGCGCCAGGGATAGATAAAAGAGAGAAAACATGCAAAAAAAGGCCCAAAACCAGAACAAATAGTGCAAAAGGATTAATTAAACAGAAGGGTCTTCAGTTTTTTACGAAAACAGAGGAGATCAGTCTCGGCCTTCAAGGCCGGCGGAAGAGCGTTCCACATCTTTGGGCCAAGATAAGAAAACGAGCGGCCGCCCATTTTGGCTAGTTTAATTCTGGGAACAAAGAAATCGCCACTAGTGGAAGATCTTAAAGTACGACCAGGCTTATAGACTTGAACCAGGTTCTGCAGATATTTAGGGGCAGAACCCTGCCTGATTTTTAAAAGAAGGCATAAGGTTTTAAATTTTACACGGTTCGGGACCTTAAGCCAATGAAGGTCATGCAAAGCCTGAACTGCGGAAGATCTCCGGGGTACATTGCACAATAAGCGAGCTGACGAGTTTTGCACCATCTGAAGCTTATTTATAGTGGCCTTATCGGCCCCAAGATAAAGCACATTCCCATAGTCAATGCGGGAGATCACAAGAGCCTGGACGACAGTTCTCCGAGTAGAGTAAGGTAGCATCCATAGGATCTTCTGCAACCATCTTAAGGTAGAAAAACAGATTGCAGCGACCCTAGTTACCTGCTGTCTCATAGAGAGCCTATCGTCAATGAGGAAACCGAGGTTGCGGGCTACGGGGGCTGGATTCGGCAGAGGACCCATGTCACAGGGCCAATGCCGAGGGCCCCACAGATCTTTATTCTTGCCCAAAATAACTACCTCGGTCTTGTCACCATTGAGCTTGAGCAGATGGTCGTGCATCCAAGCAGCAACGCGTGACAAGCCAGATTTCAGGGCAGAGACCTCATGGCCCTCACTGCTGGAGAGAGAGAACACGATCTGCGTGTCGTCGGCATACAAATAGATTGTCAAGCCGGCGTCCTCCACGATGGTAGCAAGGGGTCTGACATAGATGTTAAACAGCAGAGGGCTGAGAATCGACCCCTGGGGGATGCCATATGCCGATGAATGGACCGCAGATTCAGCTTCTGTCGAAAACACCTGGAAGGTACGCTCACCTAAAAAGGAGGCAATCCAGGCCAGCGCAGATCCAGCAACACCAAGGGATCGGTGAGAATCAAGGAGAATGGAATGAGACACGGTATCGAACGCTACTCTCAAATCCAAAAGGATGAGTGCAAAGGTCTCCCCGCGATCGATACCGTGCCGAAGCCTCTCCGTCACCCGGAGGAGTGCGGATTCAGTGGAGTAATGTGCGCGAAACCCGGATTGGGACGGGTGAAGATATCCCACGTTCTCGACAAACGGATTAAGCTGAGTGTTCACATGACGTTCCAAGATTTTAGAACATGCAGGCAGCAGGGATATGGGCCGGAAATTGGCTAAGTTAGTGATGTCCGCGCCGGTCTTTTACAGCAAGGGAACGACCATGGCATGTTTCCACTCCTGGGCCACCAAAGACTCTGTAAGAGATGTATTCAGAAGTCTCATTAGGACTCTCCGTGGCTCGAGGTCTAACAGTTTTAGAATTTTCATAGGAACAGGGTCCCGTGGGGAGCCTGACCTAATGCTGTTCAAGCACGATGAGAAAGTGATGTCATCAAACAATAGCCAGTCGTAGATGTACATTGAGGGGGCGGGGGGGAGGACTGCTAAAAGTAGCCACCGGTAGGGAATCAGCCGATGGCGGAGGAGTAATCAAGGATTCATGAATACGCTCCACCTTAGAGATAAAAAAATCTGCGATAGCATCACACTGTAGTTTGTCCAATGCCGGAGGAGAAGGTACCGTGTCTGCTCCCGTTAGCTTCTTCACTACTGCAAAAAGAGTCCGCGGGCAGTTCTGTGCCTGAGTAATCATAGATTCCGTAAAGGTGGCCTTGGCCAATTTACAGTTAACATGGTAGCTCTTTAATGCTTCTTTATAAACCACCTTACTAAGGGTTGAATAGGAAAGCGTCCATTTCCTTTCCAAAGCCTTGCACTTGGCTCATTGTAATTTTATAGATACTATCATATACTTCCTCTCTTATACAATCACTAATACAAGTACACATTCGTGTATGTAGACACTCTTGCAATCACTCTCTCCCATGTATAGTCAATTATATACCCCTACACTCCAATATACTGTCTAAAAACATATATAGTTACTCACATATATACAACTGAGACATCAATTCACTAAACAACACACCTGTACACACAGTCAGCTACCCATACAGCCCTTCTGAGATGCGCTTTTAAATTTATAGAACCAGTGAATTAGCCATTCAGACATGTATGCACAGAGTCAGACACCCCCACCCACCCACATAGATACGTAGACACCCATGCAGATACTCATACAATCAATAACCCATATAGACACTGATGTAGCTACTCACAAACCCATGCACCTGCTTACACACCAACTGAGAGACTAATGGAGACATTCACACAGTTTAGTCACTAATCCATGCATTCAGTAACATACGTTCAATCAGTGACTTATAGAGTCAGTCATGCATCTTAATAATCCATTCAGGCACTTATACATCAACTCATTCTTCAATAGACTTTGGCATAGATATATATGAAAAATAATTAAACTTTACAGAAACACGCATTCACTGGATGGTGTCATCAGTGATGTCATTAGAGATGTCATCAGTGATGTCATGAGTGACGTCACTGACCATGTCATGAGTGATATAATATGTGACGTCATCAGCAGTGCATTGCGGGCGTGCGAGTTATAGTTAGCTCAACTAATTATAACAGACGTATTTCTCTGGTTTTATATGAGTCAAAATTCCAACTAACTATAACGTCTCTGAAACCTATGTTTTTTTCAGTGAATTTCTTAGGTTTTTTAAATGCTAATTTCTAACGATAACGTCCCTAAAACCTATGTTTTTTTCAGTGAATTTCTAAGGTTTTTTAAATGCACATTTCTAACAATAACGTCTGTAAAACCTATGGTTTTTCCAGTGAATATATATATATATATATATATATATATATATATATATATATATATATATATATACATACAACACGGTGGTTCCGTTTTCCCCGTAATGGCGCTGCTTGGTGGTGCGTTGCTCCCGCGGCTGGACCAAGCCGCCCAACAATCCATAAACACCATCAATCCTCGAATTAACGAAAAGGAGCCGCCACTCACAACCAATGTCCTCTGCAAGGCATATGTTTATTTATTATAATCGCACAGAAAACCAACGCGTTTCGGTAGTTACATCTACCTTGTTCTCGGTGAACGTGCCTCCCCTCCTGGAGCCCAAAATGGCCCTGGAGACCGCCATCCCCCTGGGCCAGCTCCTGCAGTGTCCTCGCGGCTCCCACCCTGTCATTGCAAACTGCTTTTCTTTTTGGAAGAGAGAGCAGGAAATCTGCTCTCTCTTCCAAATAGGAAAGGGGATTGCTTTTCATCAAGGGTGCAGCATGTTAGCTGCTCCCACTGAGGAAAAGCAATGCTGGCTCCCGAAGGACACGGGGAGCCGGCTGGGACTGTGGGTGCATTGGGGCTCCCCCCACGGTCCCCAACATATTATATAAGCCCCGGGGGATGGGGTCCCCAGGGATAATATAAATTACTGATAGGGGCAATTTTGTTTTACAGTAAAATTAGGATTCGCGCACCCAGCGCTGCGCTCAGTGCGGCCCCTGGTGTGCACATGTTGGATGCGAGGCTTCTATCCTATAGAGTGTGCGACTCCAGCATGTGTGGTGCACGACTTGCACGTGTTGGCTGCACGACTTTGATGCGTTGGGTGCGTGACTCCTAGCCAAAAAATAAATAATATTTTTCAATATACATCAAGCTTCTGTGTTTAGTTGTTAGGTGGCTCTAAAAAGTGCCCTTGTGTTTAATGAGAGATTTTAGTACCTAAAAGTAAGTACCGATGCAGAGTCTAAAGTTCAAGAGGAAGACTCTGTTCCCCTCATCTGTAAAATGTACACCATCTCTCCTATAGATGCCATCCATAATGAAACGCAGATTGTTGTGGCAAATGGATCCCATTCCATAATCTCAGAAAAAAGCAGAAACAGATTTATTCACATGTTTCATAGCTTTCTCAATCTGTGGACAAAATTGATTGGACCAGTTCCATTTCTGCCTTTGGCACATGTTACAATAGACAAAGGCAGTTTGGGGGAAAAGTGACATCAGTTCTCCAAAGGTGTCCTTCATAAGCACTTCCAGACCTAACCCAGTCAAAGTGCCTAGGTCATTGCCACCACAGTGCACAATTATGAGGTCAGGGTGTTGGAGATGCAAAAAGGATTTCACCAATGGCATCAATTGGTGCCACTTTAACCCTCTCTGTCCAATCCATTCAATGTTAACATTTGGTAAACTTAGGTCTTTGTGAATTCCTTTGTGTTCTGCGTACCTTTGGCTCCAGAAAATATAGCTGTGTCCCACAATCCACACTCTAAGCATTTTGAAGGGAAATCTGGATGCACTCAGATGGTCTCTGTAAATGAAATCATTTGTTGTTTGACAAATATTGATTGAAAAGAACATTACATAGGATAAGCTGGTATATTGAGAAGTCAAGCACACTTGCTGTTTTGATTAGCAACATTGTGTGATGAACTTTTGACCTGTGTGCTCAGTGAAGTGTTCCATGAAGTGGTTCTATGGTAACAGGCAGAAGGCAGAATGGGGGTAGGGTTGAAATGTATGTAATTTGGAAAGGATTGAAATGTGTAACCAATAGAAATGTGTGTTTGCTTTTGAATTAATGAGGGAAGCAATGTGATTTGATGTGAAGGTGTATATGTGTTGCAAACGAGAGGGAAACTGCAATTTTTTGGTTCTGGTGAGAGGTGCTGAAAACAGAGATTCTGTATAACAAAATCTGCTGTGTGACTGATATACTTATTATTCTACAAAACAATTGGAAAGGTGAGTTATTTATTTGTGCGGGAATATATGTGGTGCATTTTGATTTTAATCAGACTAATGTGTTTGTCCCGCTAAAGTGCAGGGAATATTTTTTTTTCTCTAGAATTTTATTGTGACTGTGTGTGCATTTAAAAAGCATTATGAGATAAGCATTGTGTATTGTATGTGTTTGCAGACAGATAACTATGCTGTTCTCATGTTTTGGTGGACTTTGAAACCAGTTCAATTTCAATTTCAATTTCATAAGGCTTTATTCGGTACATATAATACAAATGACCATAAAAACACATAAAACATACATATTTAGACAACAAAATGCAGAGTTGAACTAGAAATACAAGTAATTAAAACATCATGCTTTTCCTAGCATAAATAGATTCACATAAAAAAGTAGTTATATTTTATTTATTTGCAAAATGGCTCAAGTTTCTACATTAAAATGCAATACTCCTTGTAGACTATGAAGTGTGTTTTGGTAAAATGCAATGCATAGTGTTGGCTGTATAGTGTCTCACAGTGAGTCTTGTGTGCATTTAGGAATTATTTTGATAGAAACACTCTATACTAATGTGTAGTAGAACATTGTGTGCAATGTGTAAGTCACCTAAAGTCTTGTTGAGTGGTAAATGTGTTCTGGTAAAATGCAAGGGATAGAGCTGCTTTAGTAGAATCACACAGTGAGATTGTGCATTTAGGAATCACTCTGAGAGAAGCATTTTGGTAGTTTATGTGTTTCCCTTCATGTAGTTGGTTAAAAACGTACTGTGTTCCCACATTTTGATAGAATTGGAAAATAGTTATTGGTTACATGTTTCCACAATGAATTTAGAATTAAAAGTAAAATGCAGTTCTGAAATATATGGAATGCATGCTTGATGTTTTTGCAGACAAATACATACATGTAGTCTTGCAGTGACACTCTACCAGTATGATTTCCTACACTACACAAACACCACTGCACTACTGTAAACCCTTATTCTACATCCAGTAGGACTACCTGCATTACCCATTCACCACTTTACTATCCAAAACCTTAAATCTACCCCAGTACAATCTCCTACACTACCCAAACACCATTTTATTTCCTAGCACACTACCGTACCATGACCCCCTACACTACACAAACACCACTGCACTACCTTAAACCCTAAACACTATCCCGAGCATGATCCCCTACAGTACATAAATACCACTGCACTATGCTAGAACACTACCCCAGCATGACTCCCTACAGTACCTACACACCATTTCACTACACTGAAGCTGAAATCTATCACAGCAGGAGCTCTTACACTACACAAACACCACTATACTGCCCTACTACTGAATTTATTGGAAATATTGTTATTTGTCTAGAATCACACTGTGAGTCAGGGTACATTTTTGGAAATTGAGATACAATGATGTGGTTGTTTTATGTGTTTGCAGACATATAAATACATGTACTCATGTAGTGACACTATCCCTAACATGATTCCCTACACTACACAAACACTAGTGCCCTACCCTAAACCCTTAATCTTCCTCCAGCATGATCACCTACACTACACATTCATTATTGGAGTACCCTAATCCCTACAACACTACTACAGCATGACTGCCTACACTACTCAAATACCATTGCACTACCCTAAATCTTAAATCTACTCCAGCACAACCTGGTACACTACCGAAACACCAGTGCACTACTGTAAACCCTTAATCTACCTCCAGTATGACCACCTACACTACCCATTCACCACTTTACTATCCTAAACCTTAAACCTACCACAGCACAACCTCCTACACTACCCAAACAGTACTTTATTTCCTAGAACACTACCCTACCATGACCCTCTATATTACACAAACACCACTGCACTACCTTAAACCCCAAAACGCTATCCGTAGTATGATCCTCTATGGAGCATAAACACCACATCACTATTCTAGAGCACTACCCCAGTATGACTCTCTATACTACATAAACAACATTTGACTAGCCTAAAGCTTAAATCTATCACAACAGGACTCCTTACATTACCCAAACCTCACTATACTACCCTACTACTACTGCATTTATAAAAAGAAAATTGTTATTTGTCTAAAAACACACTGTGAGTCAGGGTCCATTTTGGGAAATTGAGAGACAATGATTTTGTTAGTTTATGAGTTTGCAGATATATAAACATATGTACTCTTGCAGTGACACTATCCGTAGCATGATTCCCTACACTACACAAAGACCAGTGCACTACCCTAATCCCTTAATCTACCTCCAGCACGATTACCTACACTACCCATTCACTACTGCCGTACCCTAAACCCTAAAACACTACTGCAGCATGACTGCCTTCACTACTCAAACACCATTGCACTACCCGAAACCTTATCTCTACCCCAGCCCAACCTCCTACACTACTGAAACACCACTGCACTACCCCTGAACTCTACCCCAGCACTACCCCCTATGGTACACAAACACCACTGCACTACCTTAAACCCTAAAAAACTATCCCTAGCATGACCCCGTACAGTACATAAATACGACTGCACTATGCTAGAACACTACATCAGCAAAACTACCTACACTACCTAAACACCATTTCACTACCCTAAAGCTTAAATCTATCACAGCAGGACTCCTTACACTACCCAAAGACCACTATACTACCCTACTACTGCCTTTATAAGAAATATTGTTATTTGTCTAGAATCACACTGTGAGTCAGGGTCCATTTTGGGAAATTGAGAGACAATGATTTGGTTGGTTTATGTGTTTGCAGACATATAAATACATGTACTCTTGCAATGACACTATACCTAGCATGATTCCCTACACTACACAAAGACCAGTGCACTACCCTAATCCCCTAATCTACCTTCAGCACGATTACCTACACTACCCATTCACTACTGCAGTAGCCTAAACCATAAAACACTACTCCAGCATGACTACCTACATTACGCAAACACCATTGCACTAACCTAAATCTTAAATCTACTGCAGCACAACCTCCTACACTACCCAAACACTACTTTACTTCGTAGAACACTACCTTACCACGAGCCCCTACTCTACACAAACACCACTGCACTACCCTAAACCCTAAAACACCATGATCCCCTACAGTACATAAACACCACTGCGCTATGCTAGAACACTACCCCAGCATGACTCCCTAGACTACCTACACACCACTTCACTACCCTAAAGCTTAAATCTATCACAGCAGGACTCCTTACACTACCCAAAGACCAATATATTCTACCCTACTACTGCATTTATAAGAAATATTGTTATTTGTCTAGAATCACACTGTGAGTCAGGGTCCATTTTGGGAAATTGAGAGACAATGATTTGGTTGGTTTGTGTGTTTGCAGACATATAAATACATGTACTCTTGCAGTGACACTATCCCTTGCATGATTCCCTACACTACACAAAGACCAGTGCACTACCCTAATCCCTTAATCTACCTCCAGCACGATTACCTACACTACCCATTCACTACTGCAATACCCTAAACCCTAAAACACTACTGCAGCATGACTGCCTACACTACTCAAACACCATTGCACTACCCTAAACCTTAACTCTACCCCAGCCCAACCTCCTACACTACTGAAACACCACTGCACTACCCTAGAACACTACCGCAGCACGACCCCCTACAGTACACAAACACCACTGCACTACCTTAAACCCTAAAATACTATCTCTAGCATGACCCCGTACAGTACATAAATACGACTGCACTATGCTAGAACACTACATCAGCATAACTACCTACACTACCTAAACACCATTTTACTACCCTAAAGTTTAAATCTATCACAGCAGGACCCCTTACACTACCCAAACACCACTAGACTACCCTACTAGTGCATTTATAAGAAATATTGTTATTTGTCTAGAATCAGACTGTGAGTCAGTGTCCATTTGGGGAAATTGAGAGACAATAATTTGGTTGGTTTATGGGTTTTCAGACATATAAATACATGTACTCTTGTAGTGACACTATCCCTAGCATGATTCCCTACATCACTCAAACAGCATTGCACTACCCTAAACCCTAAAACACTACCCAAGGATGACCCCATACACTACTCCATTGCACTACCCTAGAACAGTACTCCACAATGACCCCCTAAACTACACAAACACTACTGCAGTACTGTAAACTCTAAATCTGCACTGTTGGTAAACGATAGTGACTGTTTATGTACCATGAAGTAATCTATTTACTAAAGTAAAAGTGAAAAAATCATGAATTCACTCTGTGTCTCTCCTTATAGTATTATGATAATTTTCTTAATATGCATGTAGTCATAAAGTGCATCAGCTTTTAGTTGTATGGAGTGCTTCAAAGTGGTATGTACTATGTATGTATTGCTGATACCAAGTTTACAGTTGTGATTCAGGCCTAAAATTCCTTAGTTAGAATTTATATGGAATGTGTTTGTATACTAATAAAAAAGTATAATTTTAAAGTTATTAATAAATATTTATTTATGCATATTTTTTACGGATACTGTTTATCATCATTAAAAAAAAGTTATCATGCCAGAAAAAAAGCTCAGAAGAAGGATACTTACTTGAAAAAGAGTCAAACACAAGTATTGGAAGACCAACATAATTTGTCTAAAAAGAGAAAAATTTCTAGTAAGACCACAAAGGATTTTATAGAAAATATTACTAGATACAGAAAGCAAAATGGAAATGTTGAAAGCAGTGAAAATGTTCCAAGCACAGAAAAAAGTGCAAATATTAGAAAAGGAAAAAAAGGCACTGTACATACAAAGGATACAACTTATAGTAAAAGAAGAGAAAATCAATATAAAGAAATGCGCAAAAAATATTTTACAACAGAGTAGTCCATTATTTACTGAAACATACAAAGAAATGTAGAAAGAGAACACTATTTTATAAAAAGAAGAAGCGTATTGAATCCATTGTTGAAAAGGCTTTTGAAGTAAAGAGGAGATTATTCATTTCAGTATTAAAGAGGATTCGATCACTAGAAAAACCAATTCATTTAATGAAGGCCAAAAGTAAGAGGAAAAGAGTAATTAAGAAAAGTATTTTTTGTTATATTTTGTAAGGGCAATGGAAACATAGTTCAAGTTCTGAGCCTTTTTTTAATGAAGATATTTTTTTACAGAGCAATAATTTGTTGCATGTAGTTGACACCAGTGGTCGAGCTTATGAGGTTGGAGATGGTTGTCCAATTGAGAAAGAGCAAATGGTTCCTAGAAATGCAGAAGAAGTGATAGCTGATGAAGTTCTAGGCAGACTTCCTAAAGCCCCCGTGTACACTTGGGATTGTAGTAGTATTTGTAGTGTACGACAAGAATCTATTGATAAATTACACAATTTCTTACAAGCATATTGTAAAAAAAAGTGTTAAACAAAAGATTAAGCTGTTGCAAGGACTAGACCCTTGCAGAGTGAGAAAACATACTGGTTTGCAAGGTCATTCTCTGGCTGGTATTTCTAGGAAAGTATGTCAAAGTGTTTTTCACCATTTCAGGATGTTGGCAGTACATCATAGTCATATGCGGAAGTTAGTGAGAAGATTGTATTATGCAAAAAGTCCAGGACTAAAGTTAAATGAGTTGAACAATGCTCTTTTGCGAGGGTCAGTATCAGATGTAAAAAAGGCTTGTGATGATATTGACTTTTGCTACTTTGGTCCTGAAGAAGAGAGTGAAGAAACTCAGACATTGATAGAAGAAAATGTTGGAGAGAATGTTGAAAATAGTTGTACAAAAAATTTTGAAAATGAAATTACAAAGTTTAAGGGGATTTCAAGTGAAAGGCCAAAATATTCATGTATTTGTTGTCACCGAACTCACTACAAAAATCAGACTAGGAGTATTGATCTGTATTTAAAAAGTGAAAAAGAATATAATGATACTAGGAAAGAATTTGCAACTTATTTGTTGGTAGACAATTGTTTTGATTAGGACTCTGATCAACGTATTTGTAAATATTGTTATAACAAATTAGATGAGAATACAATGCCTGCTAGAGTTGTTCATAATAATCTAGAGTTGGTTGCTAGTCCTCCAGAATTGATAGATTTAAAAACCTATGAATCTATTCTTATTCAATGTGCGCACCCGTATCAGGCTATTGTTCGTATGGAGCCTAAAACAGGTAAATTGCCGCCTTTAGATTTACAAAGAGGATTAAAAGGAAGAGTTGTGTATTTACCGTTAGATTTAAAGAAAAATATTGAAACTATTGGTGTAGAGAGTGTGGAAAGTGAACCACTTGTTATTCTTGTTAATGGTGTGCCAACTAAGAATAAGAAAATGGAGGAGTTAGTGGATGTTAGGAAAGTGCAAAAGGCAACATTGTATTGTGATAAAGAACAATACATACTATAAGGATGTTTATATGGGAGAAGAAGAAATAGTTTTAGCAGAAGATACTGAAACGTCAAGTGGACAAATTGAAAAAGTGGATAAGTTAAGATGTGAAGAAATCTATGTACACTACAGTGTGCATCCACTTCATTCAAAAGAAGTGATGGGGAACACTATTGATTTTTTTCAAATGAAAAAAGCAAAAGGAACTCCTATGAGTGTATGGAAAGAGAGCTTGGAAGCTCGTTGTTTTACACAGTTATTCCCACCTGGAAAAGGAGGACGATATGATGAACGTCCTGTGCAGATTCCTGCATCTGAATATTAAACAATAAGATTATATGCAGAAGATCCAAGATTTTGACAATGTATCCCTTATATATTTCATCTTTTGTTTGAAAGTGAATTGTCTGGACTTTCATATGCAGTGAATCATATTCTAAAAACTGGAATACATCTGCAGAATGTGTCTGCAAAAGATTTTATGGATAACGTGCACCCGAGAGATGATCATCTAGAATCTCAGCTCATTAATTTAATGGCATGTCAGCGTGGGACTAATGAATATTGGTACCGTCATCATGGACAACTGAAATGTATGCTACGGAACTTAGGAACTCCAAAATGTTTCCTTACCCTAAGCTGTGCTGAGTACGCTTGGGATGATTTGCTAGAATTTCTTCGATCGGCAAATTCTAATATACATTTTTTTTAATACAAGACAACTGGATATATTGTGTTCCTTGGATCCTGTTAATGTATGCAGGTATTTTAATCATAGATTTGAGGCCATGATGTATTTTATCTGCAATAAAAAAAAATCCTCCTCTTGGAGAAGTTGTGGATTTCTTTAGGAGAAAGGAGTATCAAGCAAGAGGTGCTCCTCATACACATATGCTGTTATGGATTAAGGATGCTCCCAAATTTGGTACAGATGCGGATAATACTGTTTTGAGTTTTATGGAACAATATGCAACATGTGATGTACCCAAAAGAACAGAAGAAAACAACTTAAGAGCACACGTATTATGATTCCAAAGCCACCAATGTGGGAAATACTGTCGACAAAAGTACAAATCTAAGGACAAGTTCTACACCAAATGTCGTTTTGCATTTCCCCGTCCTGTAATGTCCAAAGGAAGAGTGAACAGTTTTATGTCATCTTTGCAACATACTATCACAAGAAGGTCTCAAAGAAGAACCTACAACTTAAGAAGAAATGAAGAGTCAAAATACATAAATGACTACAAGCTAGTCATTTTGTCCATGTGGAAAGCTAACATGGATATTCAATATGTTGCGGACAATTCCTTTGCTGTTGCTCGATATGTCACGTCCTATGTTACAAAATCAGAAAAGACGGAATTGAAAGAAATGTGGGAAGAGATTTCTCACGAGAAGACTCTCAGTAAGAAATTATACAGTTTGAGTTTGAAGATGTTATCGCATCAAGTAATTGGAGCATATGAATTCTCAGATTGGTTATCATATGCAAGTCTATACTCCAAATCTAGAAGAATCCTTTATGTGAGTCTAGATCTTGCATCAATGCGAAATCGAGTACTGAAATCTGTACAAGAAATTGAATAGTTAGTAGTAAAAGATCCAGAAAGTACAGATATTTTGAAAACGAATATGTTGGACACATATTACCCAAACAGAAGTCATCATCTTGAGAACATGTGTCTCTATGAAGTGCTGCAAAACTACACTTTTAAACGGAATACTATAGAGAACATCAATGATGCAAAATATGGAGTAATTGGTTCCGAAGGATGTTTAGTGAAACAAACAAAAGGAAATTTGATTAATCACAAGAAGCTGAGTTGCGACACTGCTGATAAAAGGCAATTTTACTATTTAGTCCTTTTACAACTATTCAAACCATGGCATTCAAAACTGGAATTACTTGGAGATTTCCAGAGCTAAAAAGATTCCTTTAATGCTTGTAAAGATAGCATACAATGAAGTTCTTTTGCAAAGTATGTGAAAATGTTGAACGATGAAATTGATCAAAAAGCTACAATTGCAGCTGAGATTGCTAGAGACAGTTCTCAAGACAGTCAAAGTTCTGCTGCGCTGAGTCAAGATCCACTAGGACAACCAATTGTTGAAAATGAAGCAGCAATCGCCATGAATGAGGTGGAAACAGCAATGCATCAAGCTCAAGAAGATGTAACTAACATTAGGAAACTCAGAAGAACAACTAAATGTTGAGCAAAAACAAATATATGAGCAAGTGAGATAACAGATTGATCATGGATTACTTCATGAAAAGAAAGAGTGCCCATGCATGTCATTTCAACCTATCGGAATGTATGTGAGTGGACAAGCTGGAACAGGAAAAAGTTTCTTAATTAAAGTAATCACAAGTTATCTACAGAAAAGAACTGAGTCGCATTTGTCTTGTGTTGTCACTGCTCCAACTGGGTTGGCAGCACACAACAGCAAAGGAATTACTTTACATCGTTTACTAATGCTACCTGTAGAGCATGAAAACAAATTGGAATACCACAAGCTATCTGGAGAAGCTTGTTGTGAAGTTTCGAGAGTCTTGAAGAAAATGAAACTTCTCATTATTGATGAGGTAAGCTTTTAATGCTTGCGTTTGTGCATTTAAGAATGCAGCAAATTCTTAAAACAGAGTACGACGTGTTATTTGGAGGAAAACGTCATAGTTTTTGGAGATCTACTGCAACTGACTCCTGTAAAAGGAAAACCAGTATTTAAAACACTTGTGCATGAAGACACCAGAAAGTCTCTGGGTAGTGTAGGAAACATGAATATTTGGTCATATTTTGAATACAAAGAACTCATTACAAATATGCGACAGGCAAATGATGTTGATTATGGAACTATTCTCCAAGATATAAGAATTGGAGTACTGACTGAACTTGGCAAACAAGATTTGCAGACTCGATTACTTTCCGATTTGTTTCCAAATGAAAACATAGTTCCTGAGAAAATTTACATGAAAATTGCAGAAAACAAATCTGTAATCTGCTCAATGCCAACACTGCGTGAGTGTTCTATATTCAAAGAACAACTTTTGAAACTGGAAAATGAAAAATAATAAAAATGGAACCCATTGATAAAATAGAGCATGAAGGAATCACTGGTATTTTGACTGAAAAATTGAAGACAAAATTGGATTCTTTAGAAAAATCAATATCTAAAACTGCTGGTTTACTAAAGAATCTATTTGCATGTAGAAACAGTCGTATAATTTTAAGGCGTAATTTGCATGTGGAAAAAGGTTTAGTTAATGGAGCAATGGGCAAAGTTGTGGATTTTGTTAATTATCAAAATAAAGATGGTATGGAATTCTTAAAAATAAAATGTGATCAGTTTGAAGAAGTTAAATAAATTGGTCGTTGTTCAGTTCATTTTTTGCTTGTTAAAGATTTATATGTCTGTAGAAAATAGTTTCCAGTTTCTCTGGCATATGCAGTGACTAGATGACAACAAGGAGAGAGATAGGGAGAGTTAAAGAACACTCTTATTCCCCGGTTAAGTCAATTAAACAAGAAAAGAGTATTCTATGGTTTACGAAAAGACCACAAAAGGAGCAAAAGAAACTAGCCTCACTTAGGTTACAACTAATTGTGGACTAATTTCCTACGCTAAATGTTTTTACTTATGTCCTAGTGATCATTAAATAAAAAAATTTTGGGGATACACTGAAGACATTTTTAATCCCTCACCACCATTTAATTTCATTTATTCTCATTGCACGCCTGAACTCACAAAATAACCTGCTCCGCAGTAAACCTGGCGTTGAAGCACACTAAAGAGGCACTCGGCCTCTTTAGTGGGGCCCAATGATGAAGCATGTCACCACCAGGTTGGTGAGTGAGGGCCTTCCTAACTAACCTAAGTGAGGCTAGTTTCTTTTGGTCCTTTTGTGGTCTTTTCGTAAACCATAGAATTCTCTTTTCTTGTTTAATTGATATGCAGTGACTATTCATAAATCTCAAGGTTTAACTGTTGACAGTGCTTTGGTGAACATTGGAAATGCTGTGTTTAAAGAGGGTATGGCATATGTTGGTTTGTCGCAAGTGAGAACATTATCTGGTTTGTTTTTGATTGATTTTGATGATACAAAGGTTACTGCAGATGCCAACTGTGTCAAAGAGTATAATAGGTTAAGAAGAACACATGCTCCTAATTTAGGTCAATATCCTGTAATTGAAAAGCGTGTGGTTAGTCGAAAAAGAAGGTATGAGAATATCTGTACTGAAGGTATAGAGAAGGGAAAAAAAGATAATGTTGTATTTGCAAACAAAAAGAAAAATGACACTGTTGAAGAGATTGTTGGTTATCAGTTTGAAAATAGTTCTGGTGTCAACTGCTTTGCTAATGTAGTGGTTAATGTTGTTTTTTTTCTTGAAGGTTTGCAACATCAAACTATGGAGAATCGGGAAAAAAAGATTGTGTTCCTTGTTGTATTCTGTTCATGAAAAATTGAGAACAGATAAAAGTAAAACACAAAGCGGTTCTGATGTCCGTAATCTTTTGGATGTATGTTCTGGTTCGACACAATTTACACAAAATATCCAACAAGTTGCTCAGGAATTTTTAATGTATATGCTTACTGTATTGGAAAATAAAGGTGTAGATATAGAGAGTATTTTTGGCCTTTGTTATGAATGGGATCATTATTGTGAGAATTGTATGTATACATGTAGCACTAATGTAGACACTGAAAGATTTTTATATTTGACATTACCGGACTGTAAATCAGTGTCTTTCAATAAATTAGTTAAAGCAGCAAATCAAAACATGGAGTGTAGTTAATTCAAATCAGGAATGTTATCAACATTATTTATACAAAGATATGGACAATATATAATTTTAATGATGCAACGTTGTACAGCTGACGGAAGAAAACTGGACACTTTAATAAAACATTTTGTAGCTACACAACTATCAATATCAGGAAGGACTTTTGTAGCAGTGGCAATTATTTTCTATGATGGTCCTTCAATAACATCTGGACATTACACTACCTATTTAAAAAGTGAGAAAGGCTGGAGCCTTTTTAATGATGCTGAGTTGGCTTTCAAACAACGTTTGCCTTCTGAATTACCAAATTCCTACTGTATATTTTTAAAACCAAAGTTTTAGGAAGGTAATTCAGCCTCTGAGGAATTTATTATTATGATTTCATAGGATTACCATTGGACAATTTACATAAAAATGACTGCAAAAATACAATTTGGCCTCGAGGAAAGGTATTTCTTTGAATTATGGACTTTTTGTTGCACATTGTCTCGGTATATAATTTTTACTGACATCATTTATAGTGTTTATAAATTTAAGTCATAACATTTTCTTAGCAGTAATCATTTTATATATGTGTGATTTGTATTGACTAGTATTTGACTATAGACGGAATATTGTTTATTTTTTAAACAATCAAATTGATTGATTTTTTTTGCCTGCTGTTATGTGATGAGTACGATTGACATCCCTATTTCTAGTGAAATTCAATATATTCTGAGAACAGCAAAAACGGCAAAGAAATTACTTTGTAACATTTTAAAATTATGATGTGCTATTAAAAATGTATTCTTACATGTCATAACCATTTTTTCTTTTCTTTTACAGATCCTAATTTTAAGATATTAAAATTAACACCATTTAGATTATAAAAAACAAGTGAATAAAATGTGTACCGTTTTTTACGTGCATTACTGTTGAGGTAAGTTTTAGTAAGTCTTAAAATGCACACTGGACTGCGTTTCCACTCAGTTGAAGAAAAGGAAGATGGATGGACTAGATTTGTGCCACAGAATTCCAATGCAGACACGTATGAAACAGGGGACAGCTTAAGAACACCTGTCTGCAAGATACATGGTATAGTACAGAATAGACTGATATGATTGTTTTGCAGGTGTTGGTAATTTCAGAATTAAAAGAAATGAAACTCTTGAACTTAAACCACATCACGGAGTGTTTTTGCACATGTCATATTAGGCCGCATCCCTTTCCTTCAGTAATATATAAATATGTCCTCTCAGTTCCCTAAAACGTAAGTAATTGTAAATGTATCTTGTTCTCTGTTATCAGTAAAGATATGTACTCCTATAATAACAATTGGCCTAGCCATTAACTCTTTCTTATTTAATAGGTGAGCAAAAGGCATTCTGCATACCTTTTCTTTTCCATGTAAATATAATCTCAATATACACAGCACTTTGCGTTGAAACGGTGTTCTATAGGTTTTGATGTGCATGTTTGCACAGGAGACTCATAGAACAAGACACATCTCCAGATTTATCAGAAATCATAAATCTGGACATATTTGTGAATGCTGCACCATCCTCCTATTCGTGTAGCGAAGCACAATGAGGAAAATTGTTTTCACTTTTCCTCATTTTTTCACTTTCAATATATTCTATAATGCACCGCATATATTGAAGGAGAAAAATGCCTTTACTGATTTGTTTTGTGCATGAAGGTGTGCCTTCCTGCACAAAAACAATCTCCACATGACACGGACATCTTTGCACCCTGATGCAAGGGTGCCTTTGTCACCACATGGCTGCAGTTTAAGCAGCTGTGCAAAGTGAAGCACAGACCTACAATATATTTATATACATATGTTGCATCCCTGTGCTTCGGAAGTACCACAGCATGCTGTAGTTAAACAGTTTACAGTGTCATGCTGCAGAACGTCCTTATAATGTTGCACTTATGCATTCACCATACATCACAAATGTATATTTACAGTCAATTATGAACTACACATACATTCATCTAAACTTTCACACACTAGCATACTAGCTTAGCTCTTTCTTTAACCAGAGTAGTTAGTTCTGAAAAGGTTTTTTTTTTCTTTTTGTTGTTTTTTTTTGTTGCTTTTTTGAACATTTTTGTATTTTTTTTAAAACAGGGGAAAAATGTGAACTGGGAAAAGAGAACTAACAACTGGGAGGCGAGGAGAAAAGAAAACTAACACTGGTGGTTGTCAAGAGCTCGACACGTCAGATCCACGACTGCTCCCCATACGCAATCAGCCATCCGCATTTTATGCATGACATTCTTAGTTTCCCAAATTGGGGACGGATGTCAGGCTGTGATGTAGAGCTTCCTGGTGTTGCTCCACTGGTCCTCGGGACTGCCGAAGAATCAGAAGGAGTCTCCCACAATCTTCTTAACTTCTCCCTGGCAAAGTTTATTGGATGTTTGATTTGCAAGTGCTTGCGCATGCTTGCAGTTCCGCAGGAAAGCACAGCCTGGCAAATGTGACAGGTGACTTTGGTCGCATTTACCTTCTTGAATCCAGGAGGATATGTAAAAAATTTCCAAACAATACTGCTGTATCTTTCTTCTGGGGGAGCTTCTGCAACAAATTACTGCTCTGAAGAATGTTCTGAATCAGAGGATGCTGGTTGATTGGCAGCCATAGTTGAATCAAGTGTATATCTTCTTCAACAAGAAAGAAACATAAGATCTTCTGAGGAGCTCTTTCCTTAGGAAAAGTTCTAAGAAGAGTGATTGAAATGGGTAGGGTCATTCAATAGTTTCAATAGGAAGTGTAATGAACCAATCACATCTCTTTCTTTGAAGTCACATGGGATGCGCCTACGATGTGCGTAGGATGCACGCACGCAGCACGCAGCCTGCTTGTACCGTGCTCGCACCCAGCGCGACTTCGTGAAATTGTATTAAAAAGTGATGTACTTTTTAAGAAAGTTAAACAATATTCAGATAATCTATTGACTCTTAATATTTATATTAAATATATATAAATACGTTTTTCAACATTAAATAAATTGCGGGAGTCGCGCACCCACCGCGTCCGATATGTATATGACGTCATGCGCCACAGTGCGTCCGTCTCATCGCGTAATACGTACATTTCGCATGTGAGCCAGAAGTCGCGAACAAGTCGCATAGTAACTGCGTTGGAAAAGTCATATCCGTCGCACACCCTATGTGGGTCCTAGACAACGACACTAAAATGGCGGACACGTTTTGCGCAGTAAACGAGCAGGGTGCTCGTAGAGAGCGCGACTCCAAAAAAAAGGAAAAAAATAATAAAAATAATTTAAGTATAATATAAACAATATAAAATAATAAAAACAAAATATTTTTATGTAAAAAAAAGTAATAAAAAATGTGTAATGTAATTTAAAAAGTAATATATCTAAAAATAAAAAGATTTAAAAAATGTAGTTACAACATAATAAAGAAAACAATAAATATATTTAAAAATGATCATTTAAAAAACCTTTGACATTCACTAAAAAAACATAGGTTTTGCATATGTTATAGTTAGGAATTAGCATTTAAAAAACCTTTGAAATTCACTGAAAAAACCATAGGTTTCATACATGGTATCGTTAGGAATTAGCATTTAAAAAACCTTAGAAATTCGCTGAAAAAAACATAAGTTTTAGGGGTGCTATAGTTAGCTAGACATTTCACTCGTACAAAACCATTGTAATTCCTCCGTTATAGTTAGTTGTACTAACTACAACCCGCGCGCCCGCAATCCACTGCTGATGATGTCACATATTACATCATTCAAGACATCATCAGTGACATCACTGATGACATCACTGATAACATCTCAAATGACATCACTGAAGACATCATCCATGTGACAATCTGATACATCTCATCATACACTAATATAACCTTTCAACACTCATTATAAAATATGGAGTACCATATTTGAAACCATTGACACACCAATACACATTTCTAAATACCGACTCAGTGATTCTTACATCTACAAACACATCTAAACACTTACCAATAGATTCACTCATACATGCTAACAAAGATCAATAGAACACTATTAAATATACTAATACACCTACATCAACATTACACACCAGCACACATCCTATTCACTTATGCAGTCATCCTACTCACTTATGCAAACAATTGATCATACTTACATTTACTAAGCTACACACTTATACAAACGCCACTTTATTTTTTCATATAGATAGTTTCTCATACTTAGTGTGTTATAAAATCATTATTACAAGTATACAGTTTTCGATAGTCACTCATACAATCACTGAGTCTTATGTATACTTATTTATATACAACAACTGTCACAAACACTGCCTTTTATATTTCTACTTTGTTGGACATGTACCATTGAGAAATATATTTACTCATCACCACACCCATAAAGAGATTCACTCACCCAAACAACTGTTTCCACATACAGTCTTAACCTCATATACATACTAAATCAACTATTTACACATCTTTGGACAGTCACACACCTCCCACCCAACCACACACACATTCACTATCCCATACAAATACTCATTTAACTCATTAATAACTAATATAGACTTTCACATAGCTAGTAACCAACTTATGTAGTAGTTTACACGACAAGAGATAGAGTGTTACAGATATTCATATAGTTTAATCACTATCCCATATATTTAGTGAGACACTTTGAATTAGTCACTTAGACAGTCAATCACAGTGCTATTAAATCCTCCATCCAGACACTTATACATCCACTCAGTCTTCAATGCAAATTGGTATATATATAATACTTATTTAAATATCGAACCAAACCACATTCACTGGACGATGTCATCAATTATGTCATTTGAGATGTCATCAGTGATGTCACTGACCATGTCATGAATGATGTAATATGTGACATCATCAGCAGTGGATTGCGGGCGCGCGAGTTATAGTTAGTACAACTAACAATAACGGAGAAATTTCAATGGTTTTGTACAAGTGAAATGTCCAGCTAACTATAACACCCTTAAAACCTATGTTTTTTTCAGTGCAGTGAATATAGATATATATGACTGGGTGCTGCAAAATGAGAGATCTATTCAAGCAGCTGGAAAAGGCAATGCGGACGGAGCAAGCCAAGTGGTGGGAGCAGAAGTCCCTCTCCCGATACTTGGAGGTAGGACGTATCCCACGCGGCTTGCGAGTTATGCTAGCTCCCAGCTTCGAGAACCCAGACCCCAATATGCTACTAGAATGGGCCAAGTGTAATCTGGACTCTTCCAGTCGCCTGTTGAGAATTTTAATAAAATATGCTGAGAGCGATGGTGCGAGCCTACAAAATAAAATAACGGATTTAAATGAGCAGAATACGATATTGGGTGATGCTGCTTTGGAGAAAAAATATAGAGAAGAGATGACTGTGAGACTAGCCAAGAAGGAGGACGTGACTAAAAACCGTAAAACTTACAAGTTCCATCGGGATAAACTGGACTATCAAAACGTACATATATTCACGTTTGCAAAGAGATATGATCCCCCCAAGGATAGACCAATCCCTCAAGCCCAAAACATGACTACAGGTGCAAAGGAATCAGCCGCATCATCCACGTCGCAGTCAGACCTGAGTTCGGTACCGGGAAGTGACTCCGAAAATGAACAGAGAGCGGCGAGTGGGCGGTTGGGGTTTACCAAACAGTCTTTAGCTCAGGAAGTGGAATGCCTGAGACACAACCGCATATAGACCCTGAGGTCTCATACTCTAAATTACAAGCAAGACAAAGGCGTAACACCAAACGCAGGAAGCGCCGGAAAATCAAGCAGCGGGGAGAACCCGGCACCCAAAAAGAAGAATCAGAAGAGATGGAATCGACGATGAAGGGGCAAGCAAATAATGCAATGACAGTAATTAACTTGACAGACATAAAGTTAAGCCCGAAGGAAATAACTACGCTATCGTTAGGCTTATCATACTGCCCACCAAGTAGTTTTGACTACGCACGAACAAGGTTGGATTTATTTAAGTACACCAGGAAGCTCAAATTGAGGAAATTCCATCTTCCTAATAAAGGCAAAGCACGAAGCACACTGAGACCAGGTGACACTGAAGTGTCCAGTTCTTCAACAGTACTAGCTGGGGATTATGAGCTTCACTGTCATTTACAGGACTTACTCAGGGAAGGTAGCACGGAGGACAACTTTGCGGGGGTTACCATGCCTTTAAAAACGGATGCCCCAGGGTCAACACATTTTCAAACCTAAGTCGACATTTAATCCTGTGCTTATTCATGATAATATAGATGTATTTAATGAACTGGTGACATCGGAAATCATGAGCTTACATAAGACGACGGTAACAAATGACAACAGAAACCGCAAACGTAACAATGCATATGGAAGTCTAATGAAGAAGTTACAAAGTGAGAACAAGGTTATCATCAGACAAGCTGACAAGGGGGGTAACATCGTCTTATGGCCCAGGAGTTTGTATATGGACGAGGCCTTGAAACATCTAACTGGCAGGCAATGGTATGGCCGCAGTGACTGGCCAACTGTAAAAGCGGCATGGAACAGCTTTAACTCTAAACTACTAGCCTGGAAGAGCAGAGGTTTTCTGAGTGGGGACGAGTTCAAGTTTTTAAAGACCAATTACCCTGTGATTCCGGTATTTTACCTAATCCCCAAGGTGCATAAACATCCAGCAAAACCACCGGGGAGGCCGATTATTTTGGCTAGACAAGGGACGTTCGAGAACACTTCCAGTTATATCGATCATTTTCTCCAGGAACACGTGAGAGCCGTGCCATGGTATTTGCGGGACACGGGGGATTTTCTGGAGAAAATACAACCAATATTTTGGCAGGAGTATTATTTGGTAATTACACTTGATGTTACTGCTCTCTACACTAGTATCAACCATGTGGATGGGATACGAGCAGTGGAAGACTTTCTGCGTAGCAAACCAGCTCTAATGTTAAACCACAATGCAATGATCAGTGAGATGATCCAAGTATGTCTTACCAATAATTACTTTCTCTTTCAAAACCAGGTCTTTCAGCAGCTAAGAGGAGTGGCGATGGGGGCCTGCTTCTCTCCCAGCTACGCGTGCTTACACATGGGGCTGTGGGAGGAGCTGGTCCTCAAGACCACATTTGAGGAGGTCATGTCAAATAACATCATAGCCTGGTATAGGTTCATTGACGACCTCTTCATAGTCTGGAGAGGGTCAGAAGTGGATGCAGAGAAGTTTATTTCAGACATTATTATCAATAACTTGAATCTGAATTTCACTGGTCAGGTCAGTAGGTCTGTGGTAAACTTCCTAGATGTGGAGGTCTATATTGAGAGAGGTAAAATGGAGACAAGGTTGCACCGGAAGGGGACAGCGGGAAACACTGTCCTGCATGCATCAAGCCACCATCCAGCCCATCTAATCCGAAGCATCCCCTACGGGGAGATGCTGAGGATCAGGAGAATTTGCAGTATGGATGAGACATGTATCCAGCCCAAAAGAGTAGCAAGGAAAGATTTCTTGAAAGGGGATATGCAGTGTCAGTGGTAAAGCCATTACTAAGGCCAACCAGCACCCAGGCCACCAAAGCCAAGAAGAGGCGTTTGGGGAGGCCCAAAGTATGGGTGGTGTAGAACCAGAACAGCCTAGGCCAAATTACAGCATATAGCCGGCAACATAAACAACTACAGAATATCATTCGTAGGAACTGGCCCATTGTAAAGGGGGATCCTGTCATTGGCAGAACTCTATCAGACAAGCCGGCAATTACATTCAGCCGAGCTCGGTTGATGAGTGACATGTTGGTGAAGAGTAGTCCTGAGGTTTTTAACAGCAGTGACTGGCTACAAACCAGCAAGGGTTTCATTAGATGTGCTGTATGTAAGGCATGTAAATTGGGGAAGAGTAGAACAACGTACATGACCCCATTTAGTGAGACACCGAAACCCATCACCAAGAAAATAACTTGCAAATCGGAGTTTGTCGTGTATGTGCTGGAGTGTGTGTGGCCTGCAATATGTGGGAAGTACCAAGTTGCAGGTCCACAAACGCATACTCCAGCACATACGGGCGATCAAAAACCATGATGAGGCTTACCCGGTGGCAAGACACATCAACTCCTGTCACAAAGGGGATCTGGGGTGCCTTAGCTATTTCGCAATAGACATGGTCCCACCACTTCGCATGGGAGGGGACAGGGAGGCCCAACTGAGGTTATTGGAGACAAGATATATTATAGAGTTAAACTCCAAGTCACCTAATGGTTTGAACATCACTGAAGACTTATATACGTGCTTGTGAGGGACCAAGATGAGTGATAAGAGCTTACAAGGCCAATAAGATGTTTGTAGATAACCCCATGGAGTAAAAGCAGTGGGGGGAGGCCAATAGGATGAGATTGCTTTTAAAAAATGAAAAATGGTGTGGTTATTGGTCTATTAGACACACGAGGTGACAGGAAAATGTATTCTTGGATTTCTTTTTCTTTTACTCCGTTAAGATTGCATGATAGAGTTTTTTACCACGTTGAAAGGGCAATTGAAACGCAGTGATTTCAAGTATCTGTAGAGAGCCCACATGGGCTACATTTGAACCACTATCTCTAACCCATTTTGTTTACAATTGTTATGAGCACACTTGCACACACCCGAATGCGTTTTTGCACTTACAGTAGCAGATTTGCACAACCAATGAATGAAGTCGCAATATGAATGATGTATATTGAGATATGTACATATGTAATTATTTATTCTGATTTTATTCTATTTATTCATTTGCGGATATTTGCACATATTATTAAGGTGTACTGCAAAGGGAATTAATAGTGACATGCATAGTAGAAGTGACATTATGCGGTTTGTGAAAGCGGGATATTTCGTGGGGGGGTAAATCTTTTTATAGGCAACACTGTTTGCGTAAACATTATTTTTATTCCCCCTCGGAATGTTACTGAAATCAGGCGGTAGTCTGTTGTTTATGTTCTTAGGCCCAGTGGTCAGATGTCTCGTGAATGCACTTTAAAAGGTGGTGGTATGTTTAACTACGTCATGTGATCAAGGGCTCAAGGGCCCGTAACGCGTCATGGCGGTGGTTGTGTTGCACAAATAAAACTTGCCAAACTACCTGATTGGGTCCGGTTTGGTTTTTCCTGAAAACAGCAGAGGATGCAACGAAGTTCTTTGAATATATATATACATATATAAGTTCGAAAATCTTTCAGGCACGTAATCCACAGAAAAGAAACACTCGCACACCAGGGTCTGTGAAAACAAAGTGTTGACGCGTTTCGACCGAACGGTCTTCTTTACTAGTGAACATAATCTGACCGGGTCCCGACACCCGGAACTCGCACCAACCACATCAGGAGTGGAGCTGGCAGGTCGGGGAACTTTCTTTCCATATATACATATATATATATATATATCCAACGAAGAATCCTGACCGCCACTCACATAGGCGAAAACTACAGGCACAGACCTCAGGTACCTCTAATAAAAGAGAGAGGGACCCAAATACCAAAGGGATAGGGTACCAGTATAAGACGTTATGTCAGCAGAAGATTCCCTTTGGGCACATTAAGTACAAATCAATACCTAAACCTAGATTCAACAGTGAACATTCACACAAATTTTAAAGAGCAATGCATAGGAAACACAATTATGTAAAAAACGGTAAATTCGGTATACACAGTTTATTAATATTTAAAACAGCGATAAAAAACACATAATTTTAAAATATATAAAACACTTGGGAACACAGAGAATAAATCAAAGGAACAAATCATATACATAAATTCATTCAGTCTATTTCCTAAAGCTATGAGGGAACGTGCAAGAAAGTATAATCAGCAACAATCAGGATATTCCTAAATTGATATGTATGGTGCTATTCCCTTAGTTTCGACGCGTTTCAACGGACAAAAAGAATATGGCCGCATTCATCAGGAAATTATTGACTGTCTTCCCAAGATATCTTTTTGATAGATATTTATAAACATTTATCCACGGAGTAGGGGAATGATGCCTCCTTTCTCTCGGAAATGGTGGGGATACTAAAGATAGGCCTGGATTATGTGGACAATAGTGCAATCAATCCTATTCACTATGTCAAGACTCAAATGGTTAGAAATAGAAACAGTTCTTGACTGGCGAAGAAATAATGCTTCTCGATTGTAATAATGAGTCCCCACTACACGCGGTACACTTTTCAGATCGCAGGGCAGTAGTCCCGATCAGTATATCAGGCAGACTCTGTCATGCTACACATATATTGAGCATATATGCGTATTCTTAAGATAAGGGCCCCCTGGCTTTTTTGTCCTCATAATATACAGCCTCTTAGTTATAACTGCGTCGCATTTCCCGCGTGTACACCGGTCGTTCAATACAGGAAACGCAGGTATCCGTTCCCTGAGAACTTATATATGCGTCTGTTTGCGCGCCATTATAATTAGACTCCGGAGTCTAATTATAATGGCGCGCAAACAGACGCATATATAAGTTCTCAGGGAACGGATACCTGCGTTTCCTGGATTGAACGACCGGTGTACACGAGGGACATGCGACGCAGTTATAACTAAGAGGCTGTATATTACGAGGACAAAAAAGCCAGGGGGCCCTTATCTTAAGAATACGCATATATGCTCAATATATGTGTAGCATGACAGAGTCTGCCTGATATACTGATCGGGACTACTGCCCTGCGATCTGAAAAGTGTACCGCGTGTAGTGGGGACTCATTATTACAATCGAGAAGCATTATTTCTTCGCCAGTCAAGAACTGTTTCTATTTCTAACCATTTGAGTCTTGACATAGTGAATAGGATTGATTGCACTATTGTCCACATAATCCAGGCCTATCTTTAGTATCCCCACCATTTCCGAGAGAAAGGAGGCATCATTCCCCTACTCCGTGGATAAATGTTTATAAATATCTATCAAAAAGATATCTTGGGAAGACAGTCAATAATTTCCTGATGAAGGCGGACATATTCTTTTTGTCCGTTGAAACGCGTCGAAACTAAGGGAATAGCACCATACATATCAATTTAGGAATATCCTGATTGTTGGTGATTATACTTTCTTGCACGTTCCCTCATAGCTTTAGGAAATAGACTGAATGAATTTATGTATATGATTTGTTCCTTTGATTTATTCTCTGTGTTCCCAAGTGTTTTATATATTTTTAAATTATGTGTTTTTTATCGCTGTTTTAAATATTAATAAACTGTGTATACCGAATTTACCGTTTTTTACATAATTGTGTTTCCTATGCATTGCTCTTTAAAATTTGTGTGAATGTTCACTGTTGAATCTAGGTTTAGGTATTGATTTGTACTTAATGTGCCCAAAGGGAATCTTCTGCTGACATAACAGACCTCAGGTACTCCACGTAATTTAAAGAGTCCCACGCAGCATTGGTGGATACAGCAGTGTAATTGTATTGAATTAAAGTCCACAAATTAACCAGGCATAATGCATGCCATGACATATTTTACTCCTGTCCGGGAGCTTGATCACATGATGCGTCTCCTCTAAAGGAACTCAATAAAAAGTGAAAATGTGCACAATTGCCTGTCGAAACAAGCCCACCCAACTCATGGATATAGAAGACAGACTATAACATGATCACAAAGACATATATTAATATATATACATCAGATCCGATACGAATAAATATGTGTTGATGAGGTGTTTAAAAAAATAAGGCAAGTAAAAATGTAAAACATCGTTGTTCCTTGTATAGCTTTGTAATGATAATACCATTTTTACTCTTTGCATTACAACCCCTCATTACTGTACCAACAACGATAACATAAAATCATGCTTTTTCGACGAAATAGGCAAGTGCCTCTAGTAATTGTGGCATAAAATTACACCTCTGTTATTAATCCTATATTTAATCTGGAAAATACAGAATGAGAAGTTACGGCTTAAATCAGGACACCAAAGTGATATTAAACCAACAATTCAGATCAGGAAAAAAATGGGCTATGATTAACTCACAAATCCAAGTAGCAGCTATAGGGACCAAATACTCTTTAAATGGTCCATTGATGCCATATTAGGACATTGGTCCAGATAATATAGCTTATTAAAAAAATATAAATAGAAACCAGAGTACTAGAATGAAAACTCATTCAGTTATAAAGTGGTAGTGCATAAGGGCTCTAGGTCCTAAAATGAACCATCATTTGGCAATAAAGTTCAAGTACATGAGGACTCATCAGGCCAAATACACTATCGCCCGCTGCTAAAAACCAATCTGCATTAAAAAAGTTCAGTCTAATAAAATATCCTAATAAAATACATATATCATAATATGTTAAATAGTCCATCAAAAATCAGTGCAAAAGGTGAAAAAAGTGCAAATTAGATACAAAATATTGTTTCACTAGCAGCTTTGGGAAAAAACCTATATCATTTAAGCCTAAATGATCATAAAGTGCAAGTGCAAACAACAATATCAGATTCACAGAAAATACCAAATCAGTTAAAAAAAATACATCTTCTTAGAGCATATAGGTATATACAGAGACAAGGAATAACTTATCAAAGAATAAAATCCATATTGACAAGTTAATAAGTCTGAATGTTCAGCCACTGAAACAAGAAGATGTTACATCACTAGAACAAGATAGTCTTAACATCATCATGAAAGATCATAAAAAGTTGTGCAAATGCTCGCTCATATTCAGGCCATTAGGGACTGTTGTATCGAGATCTCAAATGAAATGTGATTCATGTTGTCTTAATAGCTTATCTCGATTCCCTCCCCGTCCGGGGTTTGGGACCGACCCTAAAACTGTATATTCCAGATCATTCAGTTTGTTATTTTACTAGATTTAAAATGTCTGGCGACCGTAAACTTATGATCAGAGTTTACAATTGCCCTTATATGTTGGAGGATGCGTTTATGTACTGAGGGTTTAATCCTACCAATATATTCCAAATTACTGGTACATTTCAATGTATAGATTGCATGATCAGTACGACATTTAAGATGTTTCTGAATAGCGATCTCCTTCTACCTGAATGCTGTCTTGTAGTGTGTTGCGTTTTTGCAAATGTGCAAGCACAGCAAAAATTGCACTTAAAGAAGCCTGTTCTTGTAAGCCAGGTACTTTTGATTTTAACTTCTGGCATTGGTTTCACTAGGGCATCCCTCATTGAGGGAGCCATTCTAAAAGTAATAGCAGGCAAACTAGGTAAGATAGGACCTGGAATATTGTCAATAAGTACAATGGCCATTCTGAATATATGATCTTACGTATTTTGTCCTCTTGTTCGCTGAAGTTAGTAATCAAACAAATTGTATGTACCTCATTGTTTAATACACCATCTGTGTTAGAAGCAGTATTGGATTTGGGCTTTAACAATGCGTGTCTTGGCAGACTATTGGCTTTACTCAAGGCTAGGGTGAGAAGAGATTTCTTATATCCCCGATCAAGTAATCTGCAAAAAGCATCCTTTTGACGCTCAGTGGAGACAAGATCTGAACTACAGATTCTCCGAATACGAATACATTCTCCATAGGGTAATCTGTTAATTAAGTGGCACGGATGTGCGCTTTCCGCATGTAAAATTGAATTTACAGCAGTGTTTTTTCTGTGTAACTTAGTGTGTAATTTACCCTCATAAATATTCAGCAGCACATCTAGAAACTCAACTCTGGACCTGTCTATAGAGGCTGTAAACTTTAAATTTAAATCATTAACATTGATGCCACCTGCAAACTCAACAGCCTCCTCTTTAGAACCATTCCAGATCAAACAGATGTCGTCAATGTAACACCAATAATGAACTATTTTACTGTGCCAATGCCGGTGCTTGGTCTTGAAGACATGCTTCTCCCACCAGCCCACATGCAAGCATGAGTAACTGGGGGAGAAGCATGCCCCCATCACCACACCTCTAACCTGTTGGTATATTTCATTTTGAAATAAAAAATAGTCAAACACAGTTAAATTATTTCCAACAGCATACAATTGTGATCTTTTATCTTGATATCTCTGTTCTCTAAAAAGTGTCTGGTTGCATTTAAGCCGTTCACATGATTAATGCTTGTATAAAGCGATTCAATGTCCATGACCATTAACAAATAGTTTGGATGCCAAATGACAACTTTGATCTTATTTAAATCAGTTGTGTCTCTTATGTATGATGGTAAAGAGGTCACATGTGGTTGCATGGTTGCAGAAACAAATCCACATATTTTGAGAGATTTTCATTCATGCTCCTTTGGGCCTAAATAATTGGCCGTCCTGGTATTGGAGTTGTCTTTTTATGGACTTTTTGGCAGGAAATAAAGCTACTTCTACCATCTTTAAGCCTATTTTTAGTACAGTATTGTGGATTTTTTGTCGTTCGTGGTCTTGTATTAAGTCGGTCTTGTATTAAGTCTATATAAAGAATGCTTATTTTTATAAAACCTGTGTGGTGTCCATCTGTAGTGTTTTCACTTGTATTACTGTATGTGATCACAAATGCTTAACACACTGCCTCTGAGATAAACCTTTCTGCTTGTGCCAAGCTACCTAGGGGGTGAGCAGGGGTTATCCAGGAGTGTAATCCCCTGTCCCTGAATTAGAAGCAAGAGTCCCTATTTGGTCAAAGCAGTGTACCATTGCCAACTAGAGGCCCCCAGTTCTGATATATATATATATATATATATATATATATATATATATATATATATATATATATATATATATATATATATATTCACTGAAAAAACCATAGGTTATAGACCATATATAGTTAGGAATTAGCATTTAAAAAACCTTATTTTACTCACACAAAACCATTGAAATTCCATATATAGTTAGTTGCACTAACTATATATCGCGCACCCGCAATCCACTGCTGATGATGTCACATATTACATCATTCATGACATGGTCAGTGACATCACTGATGACATCACTGATGACATCTCAAATGACATCACTGATGACATCACTGATAACAACATCCAGTGATTTTATGTTTCTGTAAAGTTTAAATATGTCTTACATATTGAAGAATGAGTGGATGTATAAGTGTCTGGACGAAGGATTTAGTAGGTGCATGACTGACTGTATGAGTGAGTGATTAAATGTGTCTCACTGAGTGCATGGGTTAGTGACTAAACTGTCTTAATTTGTGCATCATTATGTCTGTTGTTCTGTAAACTGTTGCATGTGTTGATCAATAGCTATATGAGTAACTATATGGGTTATTGATTGATTGTCCAATATTTGTATGGGAGACTGAGTGTGTGTGTGGCTGGCTGGGAGGTGTGTGACTCTGTGCAGATCAATGTGTACTTATATCAATGATTGTATAACAAGGTAAGTATGTGTTAGTATATGTTTGAAAATATAAGGTGCTCTATGTTTAACTGTATAGACAAGAAAATGGAAGTGTGATTGATTCTTTACAGGACTGACTAGGTGTGTGAGTAACTCCATGGATGAGTGGCAGAGTGTGAGTGTCTGTATAGGTGTATGAGTGCATATGATAGTGTTGTAAAGATGAGTGATTGTATGTATGAATGATTGTATGGGTGAATGAGTGAATGTGTGTGTAGACGTAGGAATCAGTGAGTACATATGTAGTAACTAGTATTGGTGTGTCAATGGTTTCAAAAATTATACTCTGTATTTAACACTGGGTGAAACAGAGGTTATATTAAAATATGAGGAGATGCATTGTATTGTCACATTAATGATATCATCAGTGATGTGGTCATTGATGTCAAATGAGATGTCATCAGTGATGTCATCAGTGATGTCATTTGAGATGTCATCAGTGATGTCATCAGTGATGTCACTGACCATGTCATGAATGATGTAATATGTGACATCATCAGCAGTGGATTGCGGGTGCGCGATATATAGTTAGTGCAACTAACTATATATGGAATTTCAATGGTTTTGTGTGAGTAAAATAAGGTTTTTTAAATGCTAATTCCTAACTATATATGATCTATAACCTATGGTTTTTTCAGTGAATTTTCAAGGTTTTGTAAATGCTAATTCCTAACTATATATGATCTATAACCTATGGTTTTTTCAGTGAATTTCAATGGTTTTTTAATAGCAAATATCATAAGCTGTCGAATGTCAAGTACGTGGTAAGTGAAAACATTTTCGTGTTTATGCACACTGATCTGCTTTGAATGGTGCCCCCCCCCCCTCATTTCTATTAGGAGTACTCTCTCTTTGCACATAGTTAAGGGTAGTTAACGCAGGCCTTTGCCCCCGTTGTAATACGTCGTGCCTGCTTCTCTCTCCATTTGATTGATTGTTATCCAAGTATTTACTGTTTTAGAATTGGTTCTCTTTGGTTCATTCTCTATTTACAAACAAACACAGAGTCGCAATACTCTGTTTAGTCTTTGCAGATAACGAAAAATCGTGTAAAAAAAAAAAAAAAGGAAGCGAGCAAAATCAGTAGGCCACTAACGGGATCTCTTTTTGACCTCGCTAAAATAGAAACATTAGGAACAACCCCTCATGACAAATACAAAACTAGTGAAATGAACTGAACTCCACACAATGATGGCTGCAAAACAGCTCGGCTCCGCCACCCACCCCGCCCAAAATAACGATAAAGAGCGGCTGCCATGATTGGTTGCGGAATGGCCACGACGGAGCTACGAAATGGTACTGCTCTCATGCTAACCCCAGCTTCAGTCTGAAACATCCAGAAACACTGTAGACTACCAATTCGATCAGTTCCGGTAGCGCCCCAATGTAACCCGGTAGAGAAGAACTAGCCCTCCCCTCTTTGACTGATGGTTCTTGTTGCCTGTCCCTTCTGTTGTCATTTAACAGACTATTTAGCCTGCTGAAAGGGGTTGTGTTCCGACCGCTGGTTGGTGGAGACATTTTGACTATATTCTGGACCTGCGTTGTCGCGTAATGCGTCATATGACGCGCCGCGTTAGCGCATCCGGAAGTCATCCGGGGCGCGCAGCGCGTAAGGTAAGCATAACAAGTCATGTGACTTGTTAATAAAACTTTTCATTGGTTCATTTTACTTTTCTTATTCTAATGATGAAAGGCTTGGTCATATGACCTAAAAAATTACGCTTTTTATTACTTCCGAACATTATTTTTTCTTAAATATATGTTATAATGTTCCAGGCTAATGTACTTTCCCGGAAAATTTACAACTGTCCTGCAAGTAAAATATATTCTTTTTTCGAGAAAAAGAGCGTTTCTTCGTCCCATGACGGAGCCGTTGAGCAAAAGAGGGTCGACCTGCTGTCTTAGTCGCCGATACGCCTGAATATGAGATTCTTATCGATCACTTTATGTTGCAGGAATAGAAAACACAACAGCCCTTGACCATTTATCTTTACTGCGTTCCTTCGTATTATACCTTTTACCCTTCATGTAATTGGTCTGCTTTATTTCACATGCCTTTTAATGATTCTAAAACAGTGACTATTATTAAAAACTTTACCAATGTATATACTACTACCATATTTTCTTTTAAAAACCTTTATTGTGAAAATTTCATTATACAAATACGAGCCTATAACCACGTGGGCCGGCCACGGAGCAAACTGTAATCGTATATGATGAGTAGACATTTACACTGTAGAGGAACGTAACGGGCGGGCCATTAGGTTGCAAGAACTAAGGTGTCTAACAGTTACGGAATCGGTGGACGTACATTTTATAATTAAAATACGACAGGGCCAGTTACAATAAAATTATCTAGATATACATTTGCGGGCAAGTACCATGGGTGACGTTAATTCGAACTTTCAATAGTACAGTAATCAATAACACATCAGAACTTAATATCAATAGGGATGTCGAAATATTCAATCAATTCTCGTCCCCGCCCGCCATGTGCTTCAAAACTGCCTACGTATCTCGTGATTTCAAGGTTCTGCAACCAGTACACAACAAGGAGTTACGAGTCCCATTTATTCCGGCGCCATTTTGGGTGAGGACGGGCAGGTCCAGGATATAGTCAAAATGTCTCTACCAACCATCGACTATTATGATGTTCATATGCTGTATTTATTAGAGTAACACTCATCTGTCCACATGAAATTAATTTGCCACAATCTAAACATGTCATTTTAATCTTTCCAAAGTTCTTCTAAATATTTGGGACCGTTTCCCTTGCCTCTGATGCTGTCAGTGCCACTTCTTTGATGAATGTACTAGCAGGTCAGGGGTTCTCCTCCAAATCTCTCTTTTATGCAGCACTATAATTAATTGGTGCCACCTCTCCATATGACGATGCATGGTATAGTTACCATAACTATATATTTTTTTCGGTTCCTCTGGAGAGTTCATCGTGGCAGATGAAGCGTGTAACGTACCGGGCATTTACCTTTTTTTGCATGTACAGGAAAGGAAAAAAAAAAATCGAGCGTCCGAGTTCTAAGGTGTCCCAGGGCCATTTTAGTGGACCAGGCCCAAATCCAAAGAACAGGCCGCCATTTTGAGAGTCCTGTTGCAGCCGCCTATCGCTGTAGCATCAAGAGCAGCCGAAACTCAGCTGAATGGCAACTGAAACGGTAAAGGGGCACCCCACTACAGCAGACGAGCCTCCACCTAGGAAGGCCCGTTCACGCCGCCTCCCCCCCCCCCCTTCGGGCACCCCACGCCGTTATTCGGAGCAGTATTGTAGGATGGCCACACCAGTGCGGCAACTTGCTAGACATCACCTCGGTGGTAACCGAATCTCAACGCCTTGTGGTGTCTTCTATTCAGAAAACATTGTTATGCTGCCTTCGACCTATTCGCCGCAAGTGCGCACACAACTCAACTGCATAGCTTGCTAGACACCACCTCGGTGCCATCCGGATCTTGGAATCTCAGCGCCTTTTGGTGTCTTCTCTTCAGAAAATATTGTTGCGCTGCCTTTGGCCCCATTCGCACATCGGTCCGCTACTGACGCCATCTCACAGGCTAATGGGGCGCCCCACGCCGACTTTCAGCATTGTAGGATGACCACACCAGTACAGCAACTTGCTAGACATCACCTCGGTGCCATCCGTATCTCGGCACCCCACTGCAGATGAAGTGCCTCTCAACTATGAAACCACCACGGTGACATCCGGATCTTGGCGCGTTGTGCTGCCTTCGGCCTATTCGCACATCGGTCCGCTACTGACGCCATCTCACAGGCTAATGGGGCGCCCCACGCCGACTTTCAGCATTGTAGGATGACCACACCAGTACAGCAACTTGCTAGACATCACCTCGGTGCCATCCGGATCTTGGCATCTCAACGCCTAGTGGTATCTTCCATACAGAAAATATTGTTGCGCTGCCTTTGACCCCATTCGCACATCGGTCCGCAACTTAGACATCACCTCGGTGCCATCCGGATCTTGGCATCTCAGCGCCTTGTGGTGTCAGTCAGAAAATATTGTTGCGCTGCCTTTGGCCCCATTCGCACATCAGTCCGCTACTGACACCATCTCACAGGCCAACAGGGCGCCCCACGCCGACTTTTACCATTGTAGGATGGCCACACCAGTGCCACAACTTGCTAGACACCACCTCGGTGCCATCCGGATCTTGGCTTCTCAGCGCCTTGTGGTGTCTTCTATTCCGAAAATATTGTTGCGCTGCCTTTGGCCCCATTCGCACATCGGTCCGCTACTGCCGCCATCTCACAGGCCAACGGGGCGCCTCACGCCGACTTTCAACATTGTAGGATGGCCACACCAGTGCGGCAACTTACTAGACACCACCTCGGTGCCATCCGGATCTTGGCGCGTTGTGCTGCCTTCGGCCTATTCGCACATCGGTCCGCTACTGACGCAAACTCACAGGCCAACGGGGCGCCCCACGCCGACTTTCAGCATTGTAGGATGGCCACACCAGTGCTGCAAGCCTGCAAACCTTTTGGTCTGAATGATCGGATCGAACTCAGTTGCTTTTTATAAATACCCGGCCGGGTATTTAAGGACACTTTGATCCATTGCGAGTCTTTTGAAACATCACTGTTGTATCATTTTTTTATTTGTCATATTTTCCATTGGTCATATTTGTTCATAATTATTATTCTTCCCATTAATCCATGCAATATCGTTTATCATCCCCTTCCACCCCCCATGGTGTGGGCTATTCTTTTCACTTTTTCCGCCTATTTCACCTTTACACCGTTAATGACACGCTCTCCCGTTTAGGCTTCCCCTCTCACCATTCCAACATGGCCCCCATAGCCGGCATTTGAGTCCTTCTTCAATCTCCACTATAGCCAACTCGGGTTCTTGTTATCACCGAGTCAGTTTCCCACACAAGCCTCGACACCCACCGGGCGTTAACGTGTAGCAGCCGACCAGCAGTTAACCCGCTTGGAGACTTCACAGTCCCCCCATAGAATCTAGCTAGGTAAGTCAAGTTCCGCTCTTGCCAGCAAGCCTCCGTCAAACGTGGCAGACTCAAACACAGATTGTTTGGTTATTGGCTAATCCTCCGTTTTCTTTACAGCACCGCGTTACAGCTTCAAGTCTACGTGAGCACGCTTTAGATTTTTTCCACTTATCTTCACTTTCGCGAACCGTCTTCCACTATTAGGCACTTCTGACTATATCTGGGTGAGCCCATAATTTTTCTAAACCACCAAGGTACCCCGGCATTGTAATCTATACTTACCATTCCTCACTGCCCACCCAACAAGTCACAACTTTTCCTATCTCCTTCACTTTTTTCACTCGCCTCCGCTGTGTTTAATTCACTTTTGGAAATGTTTATATTCATCTTTTACGTTTTGTGAATGTAATGCTGATACAAATGCAGTTCGTTTTCATTTTCAGAGCTCCTTGAGAAAGGGTAATGCACCCGAAATGCATTGGAGCAACAATGACTTCGTATAAAGCCATATAATTTGGATGCTACCTATTAATTAATGAAACTCATTTGAAAATATCCAATCAAATTGAATACATTTTGGAACTTTATTGGATTCTTTTTTTTTTTTTTTTTTTTGAACCAGAGGGAGTGCCCAATTACTGGGATGTGCGCACTGATTGTGTTCACACATTTATTGGTTTATCTCTTGGCGTAAACGGACGGTTACGCCGCCAGTTGGAGCACCTTTAAAATTCCTTTATATCGTCAAATTCCCCACTTAAAAACATCTCTACTACAACACAAGCTGTGCATTGCCTGCTTCATTTATTTGCAACTTGCTGGACACCACCTCGGTGCCATCCGGATCTTGGCGCGTTGTATTGCCTTCGGCCTATTCGCACATCGGTCCGCTACTGATGCCGCCTCACGTGCCAACGTATTTTCTCCGCATTTTATACCCTATGCCGCATAACAGGTCATGTGACTTGTTTATAAAACTTTTCATTGGTTCATTTTACTTTTGGTTTCCTAATGATGGAAGGCTTGATCATATGACCTAAAAACAACACTTTTCATTGGATGAAAACTTTTTTTTTTCCCAAACGATGAAAGCCCCACCTTGTTTCTGGATGTTTCAGACTGAAGCTGGCTTCAGCATGAGAGCACCACCATCTCGTAGCTCCGTCGTGGTCATTCCGCGAGCAATCATGGCAACCGCTCCCCACCAGAAGCCTACAGGAGTCGGGGGCCCCCAAAACTTTTGATAAATCCTCAAGGCGGAGGGGACGCTTTCGAGAATGGGGTCCAAGACCTAGCAGACAAGCGTCCGATTTCCAAGGTGTCCCAGGGCCATTTCAGTGGACCAGGCCCAAAAAGGAAAGAGCCTGCCGCCATTTTGAGAGTCCTGTGACAGCCGCCTATCGCTGCACCGCAAGAGTGGGCGCAACTCAGCTGAACTGCGGCTTTTGACACAGTGGACCAAAAACGGACGGAATGGCAACTGAAACGGTAAAGGGGCGCCCCACTACAACAGATGACACTCCACCTGGAGAGGCCCGTTCACGCCGCCTCCCCCGGGGCGCCCCACGCCGTTATTCGGAGCAGCATTGTAGGATACCAAAACCAGTGCGGCAACTTACTGGACATCACCTTGGTGCCATCGTTCTGCTGCCTTGGAACTATTCGCACAACAGTTTGCTACTGATGACCCACCCCCCGCGACGCCCCACGCCAGAAATCTGGACGTTGTGCTGCGTTGGGACTATTCGCACAGCCGACCGCTACTTCGTTGTTTTTCCCTAAAAATGTTTATATGTTATTACTGTTTTTGTTTTCTTGTATATATTTATAAGTTATTAAAGTTTTATAATCTTACTACTTTGTTGGAGTGCTATATATTTTTAATGTGACACATAATTGTAAAAACTTTGATGTACAAAGAGTCATCCCTGGAATCTTCCGCTTCAGGCTCGGTCCCCTCCCCAATCACAATACAGGATGGTTTTCAGATAATAGGAACGCGTCTGCTGTGACGGATCTCATCGAGTGTGGGCCTTGATCTACTATAACTCCTTTGAAGAGGGGTGATTCTTTACAGCTGGGGCCATAAACTACATCTGCAGGGCTAGCTGATACCCTAGGACCGGCCTGGACAATCGGACACAGAGGAAAAGGAGTGTCAGAGGGTGCGGTAGTGAATAGGGCGAAAGGGAGGTGTCGGGCGGGCACAGGGTGTGATTCTCAGGGAAGAGCAGCGCAGATGGGAGGGGGTTTATTACCCATGCATAAGACAGAGAGCGGGGGTGACCACTGCCTGGGGGAGATGCTTGCGAGGGTGGGGAGTCATGCTAAGGATCGACAGCGTGCACAGAGTGGGTCTGGTCAAGGCATCTAAAATGACTGCCGTGCACGACAAAAGTGTGGCATTTGAAAAAAGGCAAGATGGCGCAGACAATGTTTTTCAACACTTCCTGATTTCCTTCGAATCGAACGTTAACAGACGTTGGGGCATATTACCAAAGTTAAGCGATATTTATCCCTAACGATGCTTAGCAACGATTTTTTTACCGCTAAGCATCGTCAGAAATTATCGCAGATAAACCTTGCTATTATCAAGGTTTATCGCAAATACGATAAAAAATGACCGCAATACATTAATATCGCTGAAAACTCAGCGATATTCATGCATTACCGAGCTAATGCTCTTAGCCATGTTATCCACCTCCCATTGGATAACATGCCTTAGAACTGCTCAGGGCAGGTGCTAGCTTTTGGAGATATTCGCGCTTATCGCAAATATTTCCAAAAGTTGATAATAGGAGATAGCGATGTTAGCGACTGTTTCCAGTCGCTAACATCTTGGCATGCCCACTTTGCATGTCATTAGTGATAAATATCACTCACATGCAAAGTGGGGCCCAAGATGGTCGCTATCTCCTACTAGCCGTCGCTAACTGGTGTTAGCAACAGCTAGATAATACAGATATAATTTTATCTCCGCGAAGCGGAGCGCTGTTACAGATATATATCTTTTTTTGAACGTTAATTTCTCAAAATCCACTGGAGCACATATATTGAGACCTAGCAAAGGCACATCGGACTACCAGTCCCTACAATTTTGCCAAGTTTCGTGCAAATCCATTCAGCCGTTCGATTATTATTATTTTATTTTTTTTTGCCTCGCGGGGCCCTTTTAAAACCTCCACATCAAACCTAAGAGGTCAAGGAGGATCTACTATGCCCCCTTATGGTCATTTGCCCCTTCGCTTTGGCCTCCTCTTGTCTCTCGATCCTACCGAGAGACAAGATGGCGGCCGCTACGGACTGTTTGCAATGTTTACAGACGCCGGAGAACCAATCAGCTTCGCAAACCTCCGTTACGCGAAGCGGAGCGCTGTTACAGATATATATCTTTTTTTGAACGTTAATTTCTCAAAATCCACTGGAGCACATATATTGAGACCTAGCAAAGGCACATCGGGCTACCAGTCCCTAATATTTTACCAAGTTTCGTGCAAATCCATTCAGCCGTTCGATTATTATTATTATTTTTTTTTTTGCCCCGCGGGGCCCTTTTAAAACCTCCACATCAAACCTAGGGGGTCAGCGAGGATCTACTATGCCCCCTTATGGTCATTTGCCCCTTCGCTTTGGCCTCCTCTTGTCTCTCGATCCTACCGAGAGACAAGATGGCGGCCGCTACGGACTGTTTGGAATGTTTACAGACGCCGGAGAACCAATCAGCTTCGCTTCACAAAGCTCCGTTGCGCGAAAAGTACGCGAACTGGAGCGCTGCCCGGTCCGCTGTTACAGATATATATCTTTTTTTGAACGTTAATTTCTCAAAATCCACTAAAGCACATATATTGAGACCTACAAAAGGCACATCGGGCTACCAGTCCCTACAATTTTGCCAAGTTTCGTGCAAATCCATTCAGCCGTTCGGGCTAAAAGTGAGGCCAACCGCCCTATGGAAAACTCAATGTTAAAAACACGTTTTGGGATCCCCCTTTTTTCTCAGCCCCCCCTTGACAAACCCCCCCCAAATTTTCAAGGGCTGCTCAGAAACAAAATGTGCCATTTTCCTGAAAATTTCAGCCAATTCCGTCCACAAACGCCAAAGTTATTAGACATAGAATTTTCAAAAATCCCATAGAGAAAAAATCCTAACTATATATACCTACTGGCGACCGCCAGTAGGTAATATATATATATATATATATATATATATATATATATCCAAAGCACTTCTCCCAAGAAAGAAGAAGAGGCCACAAGCGGGGAAACATGGAGGCATTTATTCAAGAACTCACGACGTGGCAAATGCATTTCGGCATCTTCTTTTCGCCTTCTTCAGTGCCAGAGGTGTTGTGAGGATGCAGGCCCCAATGACGGATTTAAGTATCCCGCCCCATCCTGTTTCCTGGTTACTCACTCCGCCCCCAGGTAAGTCAGTATGCAGCGTAATGTGAATCGCCTACATGTCCCACAATGCAATATTCGGGAAGGTGTAGTGACGGGGGGAGGAATGGCACCACGGAAAATTCAAACCCTCAAGTCTGTGTGCCTCCTGAACGTCCAAGCCTCCTCGAGTCCCCTGGACCGCATCAACCCCCAAACATCCGGGATCTGTACAACGGGGGCTCAGTAGAACATCCACCTCGCCCAACGTGCAGTCAAGTGACGGCAACACCGCTCCAACTCCTCCCGTGCCTGGTGGTGGGCCACGGAAAATCCACTAACCTGGAAAACAAAGGAAATCCGCCGAGGCAGTAACCAGCAAATCCATGGCCAACTTGAAAATGCGGGGGCCTCTTTAAACGCGATGCTGGCAGTCACGCTGAATTGAATCCAAAGCACTTCTCCCAAGAAAGAAGAAGAGGCCACAAGCGGGGAAACATGGAGGCATTTATTCAAGAACTCACGACGTGGCAAATGCATTTCGGCATCTTCTTTTCACCTTCTTCAGTGCCAGAGGTGTTGTGAGGATGCAGGCCCCAATGACGGATTTAAGTATCCCGCCCCATCCTGTTTCCTGGTTACTCACTCCGCCCCCAGGTAAGTCAGTATGCAGCGTGATGTGAATCGCCTACATGTCCCACAATGCAATATTCGGGAAGGTGTAGTGACGGGGGGAGGAATGGCACCACGGAAAATTCAAACCCTCAAGTCTGTGTGCCTCCTGAACGTCCAAGCCTCCTCGAGTCCCCTGGACCGCATCAACCCCCAAACATCCGGGATCTGTACAACGGGGGCTCGGTAGAACATTCACCTCGCCCAACGTGCAGTCAAGTGATATATATATATATATATATATATATATATATATATATATATATATATTACCTACTGGCGGTCGCCAGTAGGTATATATAGTTAGGATTTTTTCCCTATGGGATTTTTGAAAATTCTATGTCTAATAACTTTGGCGTTTGTGGACGGAATTGGCTGAAATTTTCAGGAAAATGGCACATTTTGTTTCTGAGCAGCCCCTGAAAATTGGGGGGGGGTTCGTCCAGGGGGGGTCGAGAAAAAAGGGGGGTCCCAAAACGTGTTTTTAACATTGAGTTTTCCATAGGGCGGTTGGCCTCACTTTTAGCCCGAACGGCTGAATGGATTTGCACGAAACTTGGCAAAATTGTAGGGACTGGTAGCCCGATGTGCCTTTTGTAGGTCTCAATATATGTGCTCCAGTGGATTTTGAGAAATTAACGTTTAAAAAAAGATATATATCTGTAACAGCGGACCGGGCAGCGCCCCGGTTCGCGGACCTTAAGCGTACCGGAACTTCGCGTAGCGAAGCTGATTGGTTCTCCGGTGTCTGTCAACATTCTAAACAGTCCGGAGCGGCCGCCATCTTGTCTCTCGGTAGGATTGAGAGACAAAAGGAGGCCAAAACAAAGGGGGAAATAACCATAAGGGGGCATAGTAGATCCTCCCTGACCCCCTAGGTTTTTTGTTTTTTTTGCGTGCGTAGCGCCCGGTCCGCGAACCGGGAAGCGTTCTGGGCAGCGTACTGCAATGAAAAATGAATGATAGACTTTTTCAAATACTGTATGTTAATTGATTGTTGTTTAATGGCAGCATGACTGCGAGAACTGTAGGGTATCAAGTACTACTAGTGTAGAGTCTGAAAGATTTATATATTTAACATTGCCAGACAGTAAATCAGTGTCCTTTAGTAAGCTAGTAAAAGCAGCTGATCACAACATGGAGTGTAGCCAATGTAAGTCTGCAATGTTCTCCACATTACTTATACAAACATATGGCCAGTATGTCATTTTAATGTTCCAACGATGTAGGCCTGATGGAACAAAATTGACAACTTTAATTAAAATTTTTGTAGCTTCGCAGTTGTCAATATCAGGAAGGACTTTTGTAACTGCAGCAATTATATATCATGACGGCCCTTCAATAACATCAGGACATTACACAGCTTATTTAAAGTCTAGCAATGGCTGGTCATTCTGCAATGATTCTGTTTTAATTTTCAAAAAAAAATTGCTGTATGACCTTAAAAACTCTTACCTGGTGTTTTTAAAACCAAAATTTTAGGGAAATAATCTCGGGATGTGCTCTGTGGAATTTCAAGAAGTTCTAATGGCTCCTACACAATTTGGCCTTGAGGATAAGTGTAGTTCAGAGACATAACTTCTAACCATAAGACTGGACGTCATGGAGAAATAAGTGCACTTTGAATGAGTTCAGAAAAACTATTTCTTTTTATAAGCTAATTGAAGCAGCCAATCAAAACATAGAGTAGAGGGAATGTAAGTCTGCAATGCTGTCTACTGTTTTACATTGCTTTGTGATTAAAAGTGATGTAGAGAATTAAATAATTGTAGTACTCATAGAGGTAGTGTAAGTCTGCTTCATAGTAAGCAGTATCAGTGTCATAGGAAATGTAGAACATGACTGAGCAAGAAGAGGAAGATATTACTATTCCAGGATTGTGAAAATGATCTTCAACATTTTAATTCTGAAAGTTGCAGAAATGCCAAATGACGGGATTGGCTTACAAGAAATCCAAGAGTTATAAATGGCTCTGACAAGATTTGGCCTTGTGGAAACTTGTGGTAGAGAGCAAGAAGTCATTTATTGCATGTAACATGTTTTTAAAAACGATGGAGATTTTCTTTCAGAAAGTGGCGGGTTTAAAGTAATAACAGCACAACAGAGTGTAAGCTGTTCATAGGACATCCTTTGACGTCATGGAAAGTAAGTTAACTTTAAGGAGTTCTGAATTCTGATTTGTTATGTTGTATGGGTTTTTTAAACACAATCATTTTGATTGTGTTTTTTTTCCCCGCTGTTATATGATGAATACCTTCAAGTCACTGTTTTTAGTGAATTTTGATACATTCTGAGAACAGCAAAAATAAACCATTTAACATGTATAATTAATTCTGTACTGTTTGCATTTATGATGTATATGTAGAACTGTGTAGGAGGCATGGAGAAGGTGAGGCTTCTGTAAGTGTCAAAGTTGTTGCATGCAGTGCTGCACTTCTGCGTACTCTTTCATATGCTGGACTACATCTGCACAATGAGATACCTAAGCAAAGGAAACACAAGTGATGTGATTGTGAAATGAGCAAAATAAATTGCACGTATTTCATTTACATCACCTGTGTTTCCTATCATTACGAATCACATTGTGCAGATCAAGTTTAGGTCTGTCCAGGGAAACATAGGAGGTTTGGACTTTGTTCAAGAGTGAAGTGGACATGACTCACTTCATTGGTAGACCTTCACATGTATTATGTCCTCTATTCTCTTCAACAACTCGAAATTTCATCTGCAACCCTGAGTAGGCCTCACCTCAAACAAACCTCTGGATAGGACACATCTTATTGGCATCCTGAAGCAATCATTTAAAATTTTAGTGTCTTGCGACACTTTTCTGAGACAACAGCAATGCAAAAGATGCACCATGTTTTAAGATAGGCCTCACTTCATCTGCATCAAGATACTGTTAGTTTAAAATGTATATCTTTAGGACTGTGTAGGGGGCCTGGAGAAGCAGAAGCTTCTGTAAGTGTCAAAGTTGTTGAAAAACTGTTTGTCCTTCAATCTTTTCCCTTGTCTTTTGTAATTTTTAAATACATGTTTTAATATTTTTCAAATGTTTGTTCTCTCTTTCACAGATTGAAAGTATAAAAACAATAAGTGAGTAATTTAACGACAATTATAAGGTAAATGTTTTGTACTCTTTTCGTTACATTTCTATCACATTTAACTTCTATTAGTTCCACTGCTTCATTTCTTTAACCCTCAGTTTCCTGCCTTTGCTACTTCCCTCATTCCTTTCTCTATTACCTACTTACTCAACTCCTTCCACTCTTTTTCTCAGTCCCTCTCTTCTCATAGTACCTCACTCTTGTTCACTCACTCCGTCTCTATTACTCTTAGTGTCTTTGACTGATCACTGTATCACTATTTGTTCATAATGCTTTCTCTGTGTAGTTGAAGCACACTAAGGGGCATATTATGAACACAGCCAATAAAATTATTGCTCTTTTTATTGGCAGAAAACTGGTGCAAAAGTGGTTTTAGCGGCAGTTTTCTGCCGCAAAAGCAGCTTTAGCGACACATTTCTGCCAATAAAAGCTGCAAAACTTTTATTGCATATGTTGATGATATGGCTCTATGTTACTTACATTTCTTTGCTGTTTCAATTAATCTTTTTCTGTTATTTTTTGTTTTCTGTTTTCTATTTTTTCTCTCTGTTATTCTTCATGTTTTAATCTTATTTTGAACATTCACTCACATTCTCCAAGAAACTCTTCTTTGTTAATGTTATACTCTCTTTTTTTTTCTTTCACTTCGTTATCTATTTTGTTTTTCACAATTATACCCTCTTCCGTCTTTTCTTCGGTGAATAGATCTATTAAACAGTATCTCTTCTTTAGTCCCTATAGCTGTCTTTCTTTTAACATCACTCTCTGTTTACTTTCCTTATACTTACTCTATTTAAAAAAAAAAAAATTTTGGGTTAGCTCCCGGTCCGCGTACCGGGAAGCTAACCGGGAAGCGAACCAAAAGAAATAGAGCTTGCCAGAGGGCTAAACATTCTAGCAATTTTTTAATAACGGGGAGGTAGTTCTGAAAAGAACTTTTTTTTAAATATTTTTGTTGTTTTATATTTTTTTTTTCTTTTTTGAACATTATTTGTTTTTTTTGTATTTTTTGAACACTTATTTGTTTTTTTTGTTTTTTTTCAAAGGGAAAGAACAGAAAGAGGCATTGAAAAAGGCTCAACAGGAGCAAAAAAAAAAATTAAAACTTGTTGCGTTTGGAGCATCGGTGTTTCTCGAAAGCCAAATTAATTAATTTCAGACTCATGTTTGCGCATGAAATTAAAGTGCCACAATATAAGCATGTCAGCTTCATATGGACAAATTTTTTTTGAATATTTGGCACTGTTTCGTTGGCCTCTCCAACTGTGAGAGAGATATCAGTAGATGTTCTTGTCACCGAAGTTGGGGGGTTCTGTTGTAGTTCACGCATCTCTGCACGACTATAGTTGATTGGATGCCGCCTCTGCATATGTCGGTGCATCGTGTGATTTCCATAACTGTATTTTTTATTAGTGCCCCGGGATAACTTATCTTGGCAGATAAGGCACGTAGCATGGCGTGCATTGACTTTTTTCTCTCCTGGTGGAATGGAAAAAAATTGCCAGATAAAGCTAACTTTGCGATGAGATACCCGGGGTAACTCTTTGACAAATCGTGGTCCCTCTTCTTCCTCTCCGTCTTGTTCTTCCTCTTCCTCCTCTGTGTCTCCAATAAACTGTGCAGGTGGTCCTATCTTCCTATGAGGAGATGGTGGTGGTGGTGGTGGGGGTGCAGAAGCTGAAGCTACTATTGAAGGCATTTTTTAATCAGAGCAAATGATCAGGTCTTCCTTTCTCAAAGTTGAAAGTCAGAGTGAGAAAAAAGGTGGGGGCTTTCATCATTTGGGAAAAAAAATAGTTCTAAACCAATGAAAAGTGTTATTTTTAGGTCACCTGACCTAGCCTTACATCATTATGAAACCAAAAGTGAAATGAACCAATGAAAAGTTTTATTAACAAGTCACATGACCTCTCACGCTCATGTTACGCGCTGCGGAACGCGCCCCGGTTAGCTTCCGGGTCGCTGCGCTTCGCGCCTCGGTCCGCGCCCCGGGGCACTTCCGGGTGCGCTAACGCGGTACGTCACAAGACGCATTACGCGGCAACGCGATATGTCGCGCTTTCGCGACGCGCCGCGGATCGCTTCCGGGGAGCTGCGTTTCGCGCCTCGGTCCGCGCCCCGGGGCACTTCCGGGTGCGCTAACGCGGTACGTCACAAGACGCATTACGCGGCAACGCGATACCGTCACTATGTTGATTTCTTACCGGTTCGCGGACCGGGTCGCGGCATCAATTTGAGCTAACGGAAAGCTTTCCGGTTCGCGGACCGGGAGCGAAACAAAAAAAAATATTAAATTTTTTTTATTAATAAACATATAAAATATATTTTGGGATTTAAAGAAGAATACATTTTACAGCTATAGATATTAGCTTTTAAAAAACCAATGAAATTCACTGAAAAAACCATAGGTTATAGACCATATATAGTTAGGAATTAGCATTTACAAAACCTTGAAAATTCACTGAAAAAACCATAGGTTATACACCATATATAGTTAGGAATTAGCATTTAAAAAACCTTATTTTACTCACACAAAACCAATGAAATTCCATATATAGTTAGTTGTACTAACTATATATCGCGCACCCGCAATCCACTGCTGATCATGTCACATATTACATCATTCATGACATGGTCAGTGACATCACTGATGACATCACTGATGACATCTCAAATGACATCACTGATGACATCACTGATGACATCTCAAATGACATCACTGATGACATCACTGATGACATCTCATTTGACATTACTGATCACATCACTGATGACATAATTCATGTGATAATACGATGAACCTCTTCAGACTCTATTATAACCTTAGATTCACTCAGTGTAAACAGACACTCACAGACTGTCACTCATCCATGGAGTTACTTACACACCTAGTCAGTCATGCAAAGAATCAATCACACCTCCATTTTCACAACTATACAGTTATACACACCTTACTTATTCAAACATATACTAAAACATATTTACTCACTTATACAATCCTGGATACAAGTTCACAATGATCCATACAGCCACTCACACATTCACTGGCTCTTATGCACAGTTATTTATATATGTCAACTCTCACATGTACTGTATTTTACATATGTACTTACTTTGACATGTAGCACTGAGATATCCATTCACTCACCAATACACTCATGCACACAGTCAACCACCCATCCAGCTGTTTCCACATGCACTTTTGAACCCATACATCTATGCACAGAGTCATACACCTCCCAGCCACCCACACACACACTCAGTCTCCCATACAAATGCTTGGGCAACCAATCAATAACCCATATAGTTACTCATATAGCTACTGATCAACACATGCAGCAGTTTACAGAAGAACAGACATAATGATGCACAAATTAAGACAGTTTAGTCACTAACCCATGCACTCAGTGAGACACATTTAACCACTCACTCATACAGTCAGTCATGCACCTACTAAATCCTTCATCCAGACACTTATACATCCACTCATTCTTAAACATGTAAGACATATTTTAACTTTACAGAAAAATACAGTCACTGGATGTTGTCATCAGTGATGTCATCAGTGATGTCATTTGAGATGCCATCAGTGATGTCATCAGTGATGTCATTTGAGATGTCATCAGTGATGTCATCAGTGATGTCACTGACCATGTCATGAATGATGTAATATGTGACATGATCAGCAGTGGATTGCGGGTGCGCGATATATAGTTAGTACAACTAACTATATATGGAATTTCATTGGTTTTGTGTGAGTAAAATAAGGTTTTTTAAATGCTAATTCCTAACTATATATGGTATAACCTATGGTTTTTTCAGTGAATATATATATATATATATATATATTAGTTACAGTTAAAACCTATTTTGCAGAGGAAATCTGCAACATTTCATTTGAAATAACTTTAGCGCCGGTAGACGAATCTGCGCGAAATTTTCATACTTGGTGGGGCACTCCGGTTCGCTCCCATCCTGAAAGTCTTGGGGTGATTCGTCAAGCAGGGGCTGAGAAACATGGGGGTCCCAAAACGTGCTTTCCCCATGCAATTTTCCAAAGGAACCGTTCATTGCGCTACAGCCGGAACGGCTGAATGGAATTACACCAAATTTGGCAAAGAGGTAGTCCTCATTTCAGACTTGTGCCTTTTGCTTAAAATGTGTAAATGTGTTCAGTAGTTTCTGAGGAAATTACAAGTAAAAGTACATATATATCTATGGCCTCGGTGGATGCGCGCATCTTGCGCGGACTATAAGCGCACCGTCCCGATCACGCGCAGAATGCTAATTGGCTGTCAACATTCGAAACCAGGAAGTGTTGAAAGCCATTTTGTACATTGGTAGAAGCGACGTTTAAGAAGTGAGTGGAAAATATAATGAAAATAATAGCGGGGGCTCGCTTGGGCCTCCGCAGTCCCGGGGCTTCTGTTATGTTTAGAGGGGTGTACAGTAGGCTGTGACAATAGGTCCCGGAGGTATTTGTTAAAAAAATAATAGCGGGGGTTCGCTGGGGCCCCCACAGTCCCCGGGCTTCACTCATGTTGGGAGGGGTGTGCAGTAGGCTGTGGAAAATATATCGGGAAAACAACAATGCGGCGAATTGCGGCTTTTCTTTAATATAATGTGGAATAATGTTTATTTATTAGGCAGTGTTCACTTTTGTTACAGATAGAGTCACTTTGTTACAGGAAATGTATTAATATGTGGGAGGGTGTGTTCTGTATGTGTGTGTGGAACAAAATTAACGTTTAATTGGCTGAAGTGTTCCAACAACAAGCTTAACGTTCATTAGGTGCGAATCATCGAGAGTAGAAGTGTTTTCTGCAATCCACTTCTGCTCCGGAGAGTAGCAAGGACATCTAATTGGATTACATGTTGTAAGGAGGACCTTCCTGAGCTTTATGTTGGTTGCGAACTATTGAAAGTAGAAGTGTTGCTAGCCATTCACTTCCGCTATGCGGAGTAGGAGGGACATCTGATTTGCTGAAGTGTTCCAAGAAGAAATTTCACAAGCTTAATTTTGATTGGCTGTAAACCGTTGAAAGTAAAAGTGTTGTCAGCGATTCCTTCCCTCTCCGCGGAGTATTAGGGACATTTCATTGGATAAAGTGTTCAAAGCGGGACTTTACGAAGCTTAATGTTCATTGGCTGTAAAGCATTAAAAGTAGAAGTGTTGGCAGTCATTCCTTCCTCCTCTGCAGAAAAACATGGACAATTTATTGGCTAAAGTGTTTCGAGCACAAGTTTTCTCCTTATTGGGTGGGAACGGTTCACTGTTGTCAGTGATTTTGTGACGCACTTCCAAAGGAGTATGGGAAAAGAAAGTAGTAGAGGGGAGGGTAGGAACACTATTAACTCCGTACAGTGGTCACAAGGTGGTGGACAGGGATTGTGAAGGTAAAAATTGCTTTAATATGTTTTAAGGGCCATTTATATAATTGCCGTGGGGTGTACAAATCACGGCGGAAAAATGACAGTGTCTTGCAGTGTTTTTTTTATCAAGTTTGCGGGTGGGATACTTTCCAGGAGCACTATTTACTACAAATAAACTTTCTTCAGAAACTGACACTGTATATATGAAAGGGGTGACAAATATAAATTGAATTTCATAAAATATCAGTTAAGCATGGCCATACCCTCCTTTTTTCTGCTATAGTTTGTAAAAGTGTTGCCCCATATCCGTTATAATGTAAAAGGGCATCAGTTACTTTTAGATAAAGTAGAATAGAAGTGCTACAACAAACACTCCTGCACTACATTATCTGAGGTCAGGAGAACCAGTAAAAAACTGTTAAATACAAGTGACTTCATATTACATAGAAATGTATGCATAGTATAGAAATGTATGCATTATTATTTTTAAAATTTGTACTTTGTAGAATTCAGGAACGTTCTGTCATAGTGCTTAGAGGTCGCACACTGTTCCGCTAACAAATCACATACTCACTTAAGAATGTATTGGATAGTACTATTATAATATACAGTACTGGTCCTATATATTCTATAGGGAGAAGGTGAATAGGAACCTCAACTGAGAAGAATAGAAATTAGAAAATAACATTCAGAAAGGTAGGGTTTATCAAATATTTAAAGTAACAAAGTATGTATGAAAGCTATATTTTTTTATTCTGCAATTCCGTAAAATATGCTCACAGAAACAAATATCTGATCAAGTACGTTGTAATGTTTCGTAAGCTGTATTACAGATGGCGCCGAAAAATCTCCTATTCCTCTTCTGTAAAAATAGGACAATCTATTACAATAAAACAAATTATACCATTGTTACAGTAAAAAGAAAAGGAAAATAAAGTTATCCATAGAACAGAAGATCCCTAACGAAATACTTTTGAGCGGTAATTATTTACTGAGCTTCTTTTCTCCGGGATGTCGAAAATTTTGATCTTCGTGGCGACGGGTCATAAACTCCTCTGAGATCATTATGACTGTGAAAATTATAATATACATATTCACAGTATATGATCAAAAGGGGGGAACAGACTAAAAACCAGAAGTTGGTGACGTTGCTTATATATCTTTACTATTTGTGCCGACGGGTCATGAACTCCACTGAGATCAGCATAACTGTTAATAATATAATATACATATTAACAGTATATGATCCCTAGGGGAAAACACACTAACAACTGGAAGGTGGTGACATTAATTGTAAATGTTTAGGGTTTGCGCCGACGGGTCACCAACACCTCTGAAGCGAAGTACAGTGTCAATAATTTAGAAAGTCACAATATATAAGCTGAATGGAGCCAGAAAAGGAGCAATGTTTTTTGTAATCTATCTGTTTCTGAAAACAAGCTGCTGACGTTACAGAGAAAAAGGGAAAAACATGCAATAACACTTTTTTCTAGATATAAATGTTTAAATATTGACAAATAGCCACAAATTATAACTATCTACTATGCCATAACGAAACAACTTACAACTCCGGAATATGTTTTGTTGACCAAAACAAGAATCTGATGCTAGATAAGGGAATCTGCATCACAGATTGACGACGCAGAAATAACTCGCAAAAATGAAACTAATCGCACAATAGGTGTGGTTTATATAGTTTTTGGTTGTTTAGTAGTCTATGGAAGGAAGATGTGGCTCTGCCTATTTAGATGTCACATTTTACAGTTTACACGTGCTCAGGTATTAACTGTTTTACTTGTGCACGTGTTGGGAAAAGTTACAAACTGTGAATCTGTAAAGGTTTTGATTTCCATAGTAACACGTATAAGGTCTGTATTATCTACATATGTTGGAGAGTTTAAAAAGTGATATCCGATAAACTGTGTCCTTTGCATTCTCATGATTAAAAGCATCTAAATAGAAGACATAAAAAAAATTGTTTACAGTAGAAGAAAAAAAAGTGTTAATATTTGTCATCACTATGCTGTTAAATTAAAAAAAATGCCAGCATTTGTAAAGCGTAAAGCTAACCCCGAAAGGTGTGCCAGCGCTTGGGGCATTGGGAAGATTAAGCAAGGTGTTACCTACAGTGAGATAGTGGTGGGCTAAGATGCAGATGGTCTTTGGAATCGAACTGTGAGCGCTGTTGATCGAAGTCAGACATTATAGGTGCTGTGTCATACTTTTACCACACTTATATGTTAATTACTGCTAATTAAGTTGAAAACATTCTTAAATTATAAGTAGGGCTCCTTGTTTTATGTTATTACAGATTTTTACAGACAAATACAGACAAAAATAGTTTTTATTTTCCTCTCTGTATTTTTTTTTTAAAGTGTGGATAAATACGGAAATTGGGTTATTTTCAGAGAGATTGTAAATGTTGTCAATGATGAGTACTAGGCCAATAGGTTTGTCGTTCTAAAAGTAAAAGGGTAAAAACAATAAAAGACTTTTAGTAAAGCAATATATATGCTCATATAAGAAAACTTGCACATTTTAATATGAAGGTTGTGTATAGTTTATCATCTAAGAATGTTTACATGAGTGAAAACGGTCAGTCTTTCAGCCATGAGTGCATATTTATCAGTAAAAAATTTGAAAATATACTAATTTCAGATTTTTTTTTTACAAAACCCGAAATATATATGGGTAAATACAGATACAATTATTTAAAAAAATAATATGAATAAATACAGATGGAAATGTCCAAAAAATAAATACCATAAAATCAGGAGGTGAAATTATAAGTTATAAAACACTACTGTTAAGTTTGTTTTTACTATAAAAATTATACACGTGTTTTTAAAATTTACTTAAAAAAACTATAGGTTATAGGGTTATTGTGGTTAGATATTGACATTTAAAAAACCTTTGAAATTCACTGAAAACACCATATGTTTCAGGTAGGATATAGTTAGGAATTATCATTTAAAAAACCTTAGAAATTCACTGAAAAAAGACACAGGTTTCAGGGGTGTTAAAGTTAGCTGGACATTTCACTCATACAAAACCATTCAAATTCCTCCATTATAGTTAGCTGTACTAACTGTAACTCTCGTGCCCGCAATCCACTGGTGATGATGTCACATTTAACATTATTCATGACATGGTCAGTACATCCCTCATGACATCACTGATGACATCTCAAATTACATCACTGATGACATCATCCATGTGGTAATCAGATACACCTCATCATACACTAGTATCATATTTGAATCCATTGACACACCAATACAAGTATCTAAAAATCTACTCAGTGATTTCTAGATCTACACAGACATCTAATCAATTACCTATAGATTCACTCATACATGCTGTCAATGATCAATAGAACACTATCAAATATACTTATACACCTATATTGACATCACACACCAGCATACATCCTATTCAGTTATGCAGTCATCCTACTCACTTTTGCAAAGAATGTATCATATTTACATTTACTCAGCTACACACTATTGACACATCTTTAGGCAGTCACACCCCCCCACCGAACCACGCACACATTCACTCTCCCATACAAATAATCAGTCAACTAATTAATAACTAATATAGACTTTCATGTAGCTAGTAACCAACTGGTGCAGCAGTTTACACAAAGACTGACAAAGTAATACAGATATTCACACAGTTTAGTCATTATCCAATATATTCACTGTCTCCTGGTTGAATACAGCCTGCAAATCTGCACTCCTTCGCCTACTTAAGGAATTAATTGCAGCATTATGAAGCCGAGGGGACTGAGCCTACTCTAGGTTTTATTTTAAGTGCAACGCTATTGGGACATCAATAACCAGCATGCTATGCAAGTCCAGAATATGCCGCACCCACATAGGGCGGGACTATTCAATGTATAAATGATGAAATAAAGTGCTGTTCTTCTTCAATCCCCCAACAGAGCCTTCCATGATTACGGGGGGTTCCAGCCTAGAAACGTGTCGGATTTGGGCTATAACAGAGAAGGTTCTCAGCAAGCAGGCTACAGTGAGGCACAACATGCTGGATGGCAGAGACAGTGTTGTGTGCACTTCTGAAGCTCGAGGGCTCTTTGCTTTAATATATATGTATATATATTAACAAATACCAGTCCGCCAGCCGTTGCTCCTCTTTGCCGCGGGTGCTCGCTCTGCGTACGGTGGAGTACGCAAACAATTCCACAACTAAGATTCTTCCATTTGTGGAACCGTCCTCCAAGAGAGCGCACTCTAGAGCCATAGACGTTGTCAAAATTACATCTTTTTATTGCATCGTTTCTGCAGTTATAGACAAACGAGTTTCGGCGTCTCCGCCTTGGTCAGTGTCAATGATCTATGATATGTTCTGTGTTTAAATAAAGATTGGATTTTTTTTTTGGTCCTCATACGCCAACAGATACTCTCGAAGTACATTCAACTGTTACCATCCACAGCAGAAATGCCCCGGAATGTTTATAAGCTCCGAAGATCTTATTGGAAGCACTTTTTGTAGATACCCTGACAAAGTGAAGGTCAATTCAGTTCATCTAACTAGCCGCCATGGAACTGATCTTGGGGTATTTTGTTTTACAAAAAGGCATAATCATTGGACCTTGTTTTGAAAGCTTGTCCAACCAAGCAATGCACGGAATCCAAAAATGCTTTTTGCTCTTCCAATTTGTGCTGTCTAGCAGTAGATCAAAGCAGGGGTTCCTCAGATTGATCTGGATTGGCTCAAAGGCCCGTCGCATCTCTCTCTCAGCGGCTGTGTCAGAGTGCAGCAGGCCTGCTGCACTCTGACACAGCCGCTGAGAGAGAGTCAGTATCCCCATCCGTGCTGCTCTGCTTAAATTAGAGATGGGACGGGCCTTTGAGCCAATCCAGATCAATCTGAGGACCCCCTGCTTTGATCTACTGTCCTTCCCTTCCCGTCTTGAGAAAGACCCACCGCGACCACCCACAGGGGCGCATTAGGGTCGAAACGTCGACGCATCCATAGGCTCAGAATCACCAGGATCCCCACAGAAAACACAGGAATCCCTGGTTGAGATCAAACCATCTTCTGGCCAAACTTGAACTGTACCTGTATATACACATGTATAGATTTATTTCCTCACACTGTATATATTATCACGTTGACTGAGCACTTCTTCACAAAAAAGTCACACATTTGCACACTTGTATGACGGTCTTACCATGTATTCAACATCTATCCATGAATTAAGTAATTCGGATTTGTATGTAAGCAACCATGTGTTAGTATGTATAATACAATGCTTTGACCTTATGACTTGGTTCTCCGGTGTTTTGAGCATTCATTTCTCACTAAACACAAGTCTTTGTATCAGAGAGCTGATTTGTTTTCATTTGCATCTATGAGCAACGTTCAAATAATCTGTCCTACCCAACAGAACCAATTTCTTGTTTAACTATTGAATACCCAGGTTCAGAGGGACACCGGGTCAACCTCTCTTTTATAAATCAGCTCTAACCATTGAGCCACACTCCTCTGCTTGAGTTGAAGTATCCTGAGGAGACAGGTCTTCATTATACACCTGTTCAAAATGATTAAAAAAGGCTTCCTCTATGTCAAAAACATTATCTGAAATCTCACCCGTTGTATCAGACAGTACACCCTTGATCCTATACCTAGATTATTCTTTTTTTGTTTTCCAAGCCAAAAGCTTCCCGCTAGCTTCCCCATATTCAAAATGGGCAAGAGAACTAGCCTGCCACCGTTTCCTGAGTCTAACATCAAGGACCTCTTCTAATTGAGATTACATAACGCTAATTCTCGCTGAAAAGTTGGTTCAGGATGGTGGCTTTGAGCTGACAGATCTTTTTCTAGCCTTGCTATTTTTGTTTCTATTTCAGATACTCTAGCCCTAAATCTTTTTTGCCTCGAGGATTGAATGGCCAGGATCACCCCCCTCAGAAAGGCCTTATAAGCATCCCAAACAATCAATTGGGACTGTGCCTAAATTTAATTTAAAGAAACCCTCTGAATCCTCTAAGAGTTTTTTTTATCACATTATCCTCGAGCAGGATACTTCGATCCAGAGTCCACCTTTTCATACTTTGGTGCCCTGGGAGTTTTAAAACTAAGGAGACCGCAGAATGATCTGAGAGGTGACCACCTAAATGTCTAACCTCCTTGACCTTTCCCCACAACTCCTCTGCAATCAAGAAAAAATCTAGTCTTGATTTATGCCCTAACTTCTTATTATAAAATGTATACTCCTTTTTTGGTCCCCTTTTTTTTCTCCGGATATCCATCCACCCCAGCTGGCGCATAGCATTCACCAAAAGAATTCTTGTTTTAGAATTATTTATAGATCTATCCCTGTAGGTTTTATCCATTTGAGGGTCGAGGACCAAATTAAAATCTCCCGCTAAGATTAAGGGATCCTTCAAATCTAACAGTTCTTCCATCATTTCTCTAAGTGGGAGGGGGTCTTCCAAATTTGGACCATAATACCCTGCAACTGCAAATTTATGGGATTGATATTTAATCCTTGCTATGGCCCATCTACCCTTTTTATCGACTCTAAACTTCTCTACTACTAAGGCTGGGTTTGCTTTAACCAGGATAGCCACACCTCTTATGGTTGATTGCTAAGATGTGCATACCACATCTTGAATCAATTTTTTTTTATTACAAACCTCCCTCATTTCTTTCTCTGTAAGATGAGTCTCTTGGAGTATACAAATCTGCTCTGGTGCGTCTTTTAGATATTGAAATATCCTTTCCCATCTATGAGATACCCTAAGACCATTTAGATTCCAAGTTAGGACCTTCAGATATATATCCTGGGCTAACTTAGAATGTGACATTGCTTCTTTAGTGGATGGAAATTATGGTTGAATGGGACAATTTGGCAAATCGGACATTTTTTTAAATTTTTTACCCACATGCTCCCCACCCAGTGCATGGCTTCAAAACCCCCCCGATTCCAATCCTTCCCTTCCCCCTCTCCAGTGCTCCCCTGGAGAACCCCCCTCCTTCTTCTTGGCCCTACTCTGGCCTTGACGCTCCCCTCCTGACATCAGACGGCTTATTTACATATTTACATGGTAGGTTTTGTTTCCCTTTATAACCCTTTTGTGTGTATATATATATATATTTTATTTGTTGTTGGGGTTTTTTCCGCTTTTTTTTCCTTTTTCTTTTTCTTTTTTTAATTATTTTTTATCTATTTTTACAGTTTACCTATGTGGCCTATACATCTCAAAACTAAAGAAGGAGAGAGAGTAGTTATAAAGAAAAAAAACAAAAAAACTTAAAAATACATGGAGGGCATAAATAAGAATAATTAACAGAAAAAAAAGAGTTAAGCCACCTCAGCCTCTTGAGCAGAATCTGATATCAATTGCAGATATGCTTCTGCTTCCTCCACTCTTTTAAATACCATCATTTTATTTTTAAACATAACCTTTAAAGATGCCGGAAACTGCAGCTGTGCTGTTGCGCCCAGATGCCTGAAAGGGTCTAGTAGTTTCCCTAGCTCCCATTGTCTGGATGCCGTGATTTAGGAAACATCTGATCTAATTTGGAAAGTAATCCCTTCTGCTGAAAGGGTACTACTCTTTAAAGAATCTCATCCTTCAAAGAATATGTTAAAAAATGAATTAGAATCTTTCTTGGCCTAGTCTTGTTTGGCTTCAGTCTATATGGGTCTCTGTGGACTCTCTGTATATCTTTAATAATGTCTTGCTCTGAGATTTCAATTGCATTGGCTTGTTTGATGAGTTTAGCTACAAACTCCATGATATTATCCCCTTCTGCCCCTTCTGGCACTTTCAATATGCGAAGATTGTTTCTTTTCTGAGCATTTTCAATGGATTTCAGTTTTTCCTGATATCCCTGTTCTCGCTGTCTTATGTCATCAATTTTCTTTGTATGTTGAATGGCTAATTTGTTCAAGTCTGTGACTGTGGATTCTAGAACCGTAGTTCTGACAGCTAATGCGTCAAATTTTTCCTCTAATTTTTCACAGTAAGATTTAATTTCTTGTTGATTCCTCTGCGATACCTTAAGCCCGTTCCTCATCTCATGACTTAAAGACTGCAACATTAACAAAACCGATTGATCATTAGGGGTCTTATCGTCTTCATCTAGTATTTCCGCCTCCAAACTCCCTAACATTACATCCGAGCTCGTCTGGGTCTCATCCTCCATGCTATTCAACTGGGAGTCTTTATCCTGCGTTAATAATAGACCTCCATTACTGGATAATGCTAATCCACTTTGAGGGCTAGATAAGTTAACGCTTAGTCCTGAGCTCTGCATATCTGTTATATCCACTTGGTCCGCTATTAGCTGATATCTATTCGGACTCAAAAGGCCCTCTGGGAAATTAGAGTCTGTGAAAGCGAGACCCCCAGATAATGGTTCCAACTCAAGGATAGGAGGTTTTAAAAAGGAATGGACGAGGTAAAAATAAAGACAATCTGTCCCAGCTGGAAAGAATAGCTCTATCATATCTCAGACAGGATACATCAATAATAATAAGGGAAGCCGACAAGGGGGGAAATATTGTGGTCATGAATAGGTCAACATATGTAGCTGAAATTCGTGAGCAATTGAGTGACCCTTATTGTTATGAAAGAATAAGAGGGAATCCGATGAAGGAGGTCACCAAGAATGTATCAGAACATCTTTATGTCTGAAAAGAAGAGGGTCTGATAGATGCATTAGAGTACAAGTATTTGAATGTTGTTCATCCCACCTCTCCATTTTTATACACACTGCCTAAAGTTCAGAAGTGTAGGGATAACCCCCCGGGAAGACCCATAGTTTCTAGCATAGGCAGTGTCACTGAGCATCTTTCAGAATTTGTAGATGGTTTACTAAAACCTTTGGTGGTAAATTTACCTTCCTATGAGAGATACAACTGACATTTTGAATTAGTTGCAGGATTTCAAGTGGGAGGAAGGCATGATTTTAGCCACGTTAGACGTAGTTGGTCTATACACCTGTATTCATACTGATAAAGAAGTAGAGGCTTTGGAACATTTTCTAAGAATTAGAAGTGCAAGCCTGAGACACCACTCAAGGATGCTGGTGGATATGATTAGACTAATTTTGAACAACAATTATTTTCTTTTTGAAGATGAGTGGTTTCATCAGATCAGGGGGACTGCGATGGGTTCCAGGTTTGCTCCCTCGTATGCCAACCTATTCATGGGTTGGTATGAGAGGGAGCATGCCTGGAGCCACAGAGCGGGTGAGTGGCTGGATCTGGTGTTTTTTTGGGCCAGATTCATCGATGATATTTTGTTAATATGGAGAGGCACTTCAGATAAACTAGGAAACTATTTGGAATATCTAAACAACAATGACTTTAATGTTAGATTAACGATGAATCATAGTTCCTCAAGTATAGAGTATTTGGATGTGACACTAATGGTAGAAGGGGAAAGCATAAAAAGCAAACTGTTTAGAAAAGAAACGGCCACCAATTCTATTCTAAGGGCAAATTGCTTTCACCTGGGTTCTGTTATCTCGGGTATACCGTACGGAGAAATGGTCTGGGTGAGAAGGAATTGTAGTCGTGAAGAAGACTACATTAATGGACTGAATAAATTGCAGGAAAGATTGGGTAGGAGAGGTTATGCCAAAAAAGACTTAACATTGGCTAGAAACAAGGTGTCAAAAATCGACAGGGAAACTACCTTAATTCAGAAAAAGAGACAGATGGCTAAAAGGGGACCTTCTTTTGTTACTACATATTGTACACAGAAAGAAAAAAATTAGACAAGCCCTAGGCAGAAATTGGGACTTGCTGAAAGGTGTGCCAGGTTTGGCAACTCAACTAGATGATAAACCACCATTGATGTTTTAAAAATGTCCAACTATCAGGGACAAAATATCGAGTAACTATGTTCGTCCAGTGATTGTAAGGACACAGGATTGGTTTCCCCCACAGCCCAAAGGTTTTTATGTTTGTGGCTCATGTATAATATGTGCACACGGCGTGAATAAGATCAAAACCTTCAAGTACAATAGCAACAGACAGTTTTGGATTAATAAGTTTATAAACTGTAACAGTACGGGGTCATATATGCCATCATCTGTAATTGTACCAAAGTATACATAGGTAGTACGAAGAGGCCCCTGAAAACTAGGATACAAGAACACAGTCGGGCAATCATTAATGGTGATGTTAAATCACCATTATATGCAGACATGGAGAGGGAACATAGTTCCAATAGAAACTTCCAATTCCATGGGATTCAAAAAATACCACAACATGTCAGAGGTGGTGATTGGGAGTTACGAATTAGGCAGGAAGAGGGCCGCTGGATAATCAAATGTCGGACGATGAAATATGGTCTTAACATTGAATCTGAGTTACATCATTTTTTGGCATAATGTACTGTATATGAGTGGAATATTAAGGCCTGTCAAGAGTTCTAATATGTAACATGTTTTTGAAATTACCAAAAAAAAGAAAAGATATTTTGTCTTACATTGAGACAGACGATGAAATTGTATAAACATAATGCCGCCTGTGTGAGGCTCAATGGATATATTAGATAGACATTACGAAATTGTACATAGTGCGAATGTAATGCTTTGTACACATACTGGGCTCAATATTAAGGCAACCGGGTTGAATGTATCTTAAAAAGATACATTTGTACTAAACACAATAAGGGCATATACAGGGTTTGCGATAGGAGCATGAGACCTTACCAGTCAGGTTATGTATGGAGATTAAGTCCTTTTGAACATATGAGTGGGTATAATAACCTGACATGCCTACGTCCTCTTGCTGTACGTTTGACCAAAATGCAACATTTGGCAGTTACATTTTTCACACGATGGGTATTAAGTAGCCGTCAGGATTCAAAGTATGGCCCGAATGGTGATATTTACTTGGGATAGTTATTGTCACGATCGTGAGACATTTTCCAGTTCTATAAAAAAATTTGCGTTCGCGTGTAGTACATTTCTAAGGATCTCACTCGTAATTGCTCAGCGTCATTTTTATTTTTTCAGTAAAACGCGCGAACTTCATATGTTCGATTGTGCTCGTTTTTCGGCACTTGTAAAAAGTAAACAAAAGCGTGAAGTGAGATGGCCCAATTAGCTTATGCCATACAAATAGGAACAGCAAATTTGAACGTAGTTCACAAGATCAGGACGGCGGACCTGAACGAACAGATAGTAAATCAGCATACGGGGTTAGTCTGACGTGGAAAACGGAAATAGATTGGCCTACACCGGATGTAATACGGGTGGCCGACCTAATTGGAAGCAGGTTATGACACACAGGTGTTTTATGTTTGGCTTTTACCCAGGAATTCTACTGGATTTTGATTGGACAGACAGCCCTTTAAATTATATGTGTGCTTTACAGGGAGGTTGCTAACGGGATTTATCGAACCCGGGCGGAGATGAAGAGGAAAGGCTCCTAGATTAATGGTGAGTGCTCCGGACACGGCGGGAAAACTAGACATTAGTTACGAGAAAACTTAGAAGAATGCTAAGAGGATGTTGTGTGTGTTTTTTATGCCCTATATTAGAACACGGATATGGTAGCGAAGACATAAGGATACGAATTTGGATTGTTGTGAGAGGATTTGAGACGCTTTGGAGAGTTATTTTTGGTGGTATTAATTTACATAGTGCGACCTGCAAGGGCTTTTGACTAATGCGAATCAGTGAATGAGGGGTCTAAAGGAAGATATGTTTGATTATAATAGGTTCCACTTTTGGAGAAGCTTTTTTGATGAATTGAAAATGTCATGAAAGGAAAGGTCGGCTGCTGAAAATTCGGATTTCTTGCTGAAAGGTACATTTTCTTTGGACTAAGATAACAAATAGGAGGTTGTAGTGAGGGGATGGGAGTGGTAAGAATAAAAGTTACAGCACATGATGTTAGACTTCTAGATTAACTAATCTTGTGGATGGGGAACAGGAAATACCCTAACCCATCAAGAAGTGGGGTTTGAATTGAGGAGAATCTTAAAAATTAAGGTAGCGCTTCCCAGTAATAAGAAAAGCTAGGGAGACTGGAGATCTTAAATGAAGTGTTAACAATAAGCACTAATAGAAAATGGTATTACACCTTTAGATTGAAGAATTTTACTGATTGCCCTTGGGAGCCTCCTACATTTAAGAGAGATTCATAGAGAAGTGAAATATCGCAGATGTGGAAGAATCAAACTATTATTGTTTTTTAAGGTGAGCTAATCATAATGTGTATTTAACAAAATAATGAATCTAGCATGACGAAATTCACGCCTGATTGGTGGGTGAAAATCGACCAGGTTGCCCCGTATATTACCCCAGTATGTAATAGAAACATAATCATGTAAAGATTTGTATCATCTGAATTTGTGACTATGTATACAAAGAATCCCGCTAAATCTCGTTGTTTTTAAGCTGATGTCATAGAAATGGTAATGAATACTTCAATTATCATATGGTTCCAGGTTGTGTTGTGTTATAATAACACAGGGAAGTTTTGTATTAGAATGACAAATAATACATTTAGATGTAAAATTTGGACTTATGTATATATAAATTTTGTTTTTACATTCACAGCCCTGATGACGCCCTATCTTCGGGACGAAACGCGTTGGTTGTATAAGAAACACATCAAGAACCCAAGAATAAGATTGTTTTGGAGAACTGTTGTTCTGTGATTGTTGGTTCTGAGATAGAGATGTTGTGGAAATGCAATAAAATAATTGTAACATCTAAGATTTAGCGCTCCCAGCCCTTTCTTTGAGTATTTATCAAGGATAGGAGGAATCACCTTAAAATATTGCTTGAGTGAAGGGGCGGGTTTTGTTTTATATATAGCAGCTTCTTGGGGGGGGGAGAATTTTTAAAGCCAGCCTTCCTCTGCTTCGATCTTGTCTTAGCTTTAGAGGAGAGGAGGGGTTTAGTTATAGAAAGTGGTACTTTATTTTTTGGGAGCGTTATATCTTTTTTCACAGGTATTGAGAGTTTAGATGTCAACATGTCTTGCTTATTGCTTCTTAAAGTATATCTTGAGACTTGTGGTCTTTGTAAATCACTCCTTGAATAAAATAGTGCTTCCTCTTCCTCTACTAATCCAGAAAGTGAAGTACAGTCAAGCTGTTTTTGATCTCCCACCCTGTTGGTTTCTGGGGAATGAAGTCCACAAATATATGTCAGCCCCCTGCCATGAGAGATTCTTGAAGCTGCGCTGTGACCCCTTCTCACCTCTAACGCATCTCTAGACCACTGAACTACCCCCCCTTCAGTCCTGCTATCTTGTAGCCCCCTCACCTCCTTCTCCGTGCTTGCCGCCGGTGGATCTTCACCGACAATGGCGGCATCCGCCCCGGTGCCTCTGCCCGTTCCAGCCAGGTCCTCTCTCCGCCGGGAGCTCGCAAATTAAAAAAGAAAAGAAAAACAAATTCCTCGCAGATACGGACGGGAGACAGGAGCCGCGCCACAAGAAGCACCACACCGCTTTGATCCCTGCAGGGGCCATAGGCGTTCAACTAAACAGCGAAACGCCAAGGTAATACGCAATACAGAAATCAAACCTCCCACGTTGAATCCCTCATAGATCACATAAACGTTTCTTTACAACGCCCCAGTGACCCGACTTTAGCAAGCCGAATCCATTAAACAAACATAAGCGCTTTATCCGGGGAAACCTTGAAAATGCCAAAAGCGCTGTCTGCTATCGCGGAGCCTCCCGACTAGCTGCTGCTGCTAGCCGCCATGTTCTCCCAAATAAAGATTGGATTGTGCTGTACAAAAATCAGTCAAAAAAACAACCAAGATGCCAGTACTGATACAAATTTCAAACAATTGAATGAAATGGTGCAAGGATAACCAAACCGAGCAACCATAAGCTCATTAGTACCCTTTATTTTCAATAGTTAAAAAATGTCTTCAAGGGAGAAATACATACAGGGAACATATTCATACATATAATACAAAGAAACAAGTATTAAATACCTTCACACACTATAATTTTCAATCACTACCATCACTATTGCAAACACACTGTCACATTCATTATGTCTACAATCAAACACTATTCAATCAATCAATCAACAACGTTTATATAGCGCACTACTCACCCGGAGGGTCTCAAGGCGCTTGGGGGAGGGGAGTCTGCTACTGCTCAAACAGCCAGGTATTGAGCTGCTTCCTGAAGGCGAGGTGGTCTTGGGTCAGGCGGAGGTGGGTCGGTAGGGAGTTCCAGGTCTTGGCGGCCAGGAAGGAGAAGGACCTTCCTCCTGTGGTGGCTCTTCGGATGCGGGGGACGGCGGCGAGGGCGAGGCTGGTCGATCGAAGCTGGCGAGTGGGTGTGTAGAAGTTGAGGCGGCTGTTGAGGTATCTTGGGCCTTGGTTGTGCAGGGCTTTGTGTGCGTGGGCGAGGAGACGGAAGGTGATTCTCTTGTTGACCGGGAGCCAGTGCAGGTCTCTCAGGTGTCCGGAGATGTGGCTGTGTCGGGGGATGTCGAGGATGAGTCTTGCTGAGGCGTTCTGGATCCGTTGGAGTCTCTTCTGGAGCTTGGCGGTGGTTCCGGCGTAGAGGGCGTTGACGTAGTCCAGTCGGCTGGTAACGAGGGCCTGGGTGACCGTCTTCCTGGTCTCGGTGGGGATCCACCGGAAGATCTTACGTAGCATGCGTAGGATGTTGAAGCAAGACGAGGAGACGGCGTTGACTTGTCTGGTCATGGAGAGGGAGGAGTCCAGGATGAATCCTAGGTTGTGTGCGTGGTCTGTTGGTTTGGGTGCGCAGCCCAGGGCGGGGGGCCACCAGGAGTCGTCCCAGGCGGAGGGCGAGGAGCCCAGGATGAGAACTTCCGTCTTGTCTGAGTTCAGTTTCAGGCGGCTGTTCATCATCCACTCGGCTACGTCTTTCATCCCTTCGTGTAGGTTGGTTCTGGCGGTGGCAGGGTCGTTGGTGAGGGAGAGGATCAGCTGGGTGTCGTCGGCGTAGGAGATGATGTTGAGGTTGCGTTGTCGTGCGATGGCCGCCAGGGGGCTCATGTAGACGTTGAAGAGGGTGGGGCTGAGCGATGAGCCTTGAGGAACGCCGCAGATGACTTCGGTGGCTTCTGATATGAACGGGGGTAGGCGGACTCTCTGTGTCCTTCCGGCGAGGAAGGAGATGATCCATTCTAGTGCTTTCTCCTGGATTCCGACGTTGCTGAGGCGCTGCACTAGGGTGCGGTGGCAGACGGTGTCGAACGCCGCGGAGAGGTCCAGGAGGATGAGGGCCGCTGTTTTCCCGTTGTCCAGTAGGGCTCGAATGTCGTCCGTGGCTGCGATGAGGGCGGTCTCGGTGCTGTGGTTGGCCCGGAAGCCAGACTGCGAGAGGTCGAGGGATCCGTTCGTCTCGAGAAAGGCGGCCAGCTGCTTGTTGACGGTCTTCTCGATGACTTTGGCCGGAAAAGGGAGGAGCGAGATGGGGCGGTAGTTTTTGAGTTCGGTGGGGTCCGCTGATGGTTTCTTCAGTAGAGCGCTGAGTTCGGCGTGCTTCCAGCTTTCTGGGAAGGTGGCTGTGTCAAAGGAGGGTTGATGATGTCCCGCAGATGGGGTGCGATGACGGCGTCAGCTTTGTTGAAGACGTGGTGAGGGCATGGGTCGGTTGGAGATCCGGAGTGGATGGAGTTCATCGTGCGGATGGTGTCTTCGGTGCTGATCGGGGTCCAGGCGCAGACGGCGGTGGTGGGGGGCGTTGGTGTGGTCGTGGAGAGCGTTGGTTGTGTGCTGAAGCTGTTGTGTATGTCTGCGATCTTGTTGTGGAAGTAGGAGGCGAGGGAGTTGCTAAACACTCACCACACTCATCACACACCACGAAGTCCTGTTAGGGCCCATATGACTTATTCAACTTAAATCAAGGCCATTGCACCCACCAAACCATAGGACAAGGGATATTAAATTCAGCATCTCTCATTCTGTACATAAAATATAATTTCTTGATGTGGAAGTACATCCAGCAGGAGGCGGTTTGATAACAACTCTATTTAAGAAGAAAACGTACAGGAATAATGCATTCCTTTTTTCCAGCAACCATCCGAGGAGTTTGAAGGAAAACTTGCCGTACAGGCAATTTTTAAGAATTCGTAGGCATTGCTTTTTTAGAGATGACTACACTACCAATGCTAATCTTTTAGCAGGGAACCTACGGGATCATGGGTACCCTAAAAAATTAGTCAAAACCGCTATGAAACGGCATGGTGTACCCCGAGGGAAACACTGCTTGAAAAACGCGAAAAACCATCCCAGGAACGCCAAGTCTGTGAATAAACTTTTTGTCCGAATTCTAATAATCTGAAAAAGGCAATCCTTCAAAATTGGCATCTAATAAAAAACCTGGATCAAGGCTTCTCATCTGCACCTTTGTTTGCCTTCAAGAAAGAAAGGAACACTTCTAACCACATTGTTAGAGCTGCAATGAAAAAACAGCCTAAACAAACGTTAAGGGAATTAATGGGTCTTTAACCAATAACAGGACACCATAAATGTGGTACTTGCGTTTGTTGCAATCAAACTATAGAGGGTTCTCTATTTTCACACAGAAATGTCCACTGGAAACACAACTCATTCACCAATTGTAAAACAAGATACGTAGTCTACGGGATTGTATGCCCATGTAGATTGCTATATATTGGTAAAACTAATAAGGAGATACGCCAACGAATCTCTCAGCATAAATCCCGCATTAGGAATGCGGTTGTAACAGCTCTTCTGGTGAACCATTGGATAAAAAAATTCCACCTGGAAGGTGATGTTCGGTGGACAGTAATTTTCAAAGTAGAACATGATCCCAGAGGTGGGGACATTGATTTGAAGCTATCGCAAAAAGAAGCTATGTTGATATTAAAATTTGACACGGCTGTGTCAGGTTTGAACGAAATTTCCGAACTATATAAATTGTAATATACATCCCTGCAGGCATTTTCTTCCTTCCCCTATCCCAACCAGTATGTAGGGAATTGATCAAAAAACAACCCCAAGCAGCCGTAAGTTTGTCATACTTTCGCCCCCCTTTTGGGCAAATACTAGTCATATAATGGACTTGATGTCCATTGCAGTCACGTTTCAGTAGTTGATATATAACACAGTTCCATCTGTTTAATTGAATGTTTTCAATATATATTCTCTATACTTTCTGAGCAATTGTGCAAACATGAACGTAGTTCGGTTTAAAACTACTTTCCCCAGCATGCAACGCGACACTACGGCACTGGTGTTTGTAACATCGGCCGCAGTTGTGGCTAAACTACGTCTCCCGACACGTCGTGCAATTTCAACGTGCCCCTCCGTCAATGAACTACAATTCCCGACACGCCGCAGAAGGAATTATCTTCCGGCACGTCGAAGAACTTGTTCCACCAGCAAACAACTGCCTGGATTGATGGCTGAATGAGACAACAGCCGCTTTAATATTTCGGTAAGCTTTGCCATTTCGGTAATCGGCTCTATGAAATGCCGTTTTATGCATCAGAGCGGGTAGTAATCACATCCTTTTTTCACAGTGAACGGAAGCTTGTGCAAATAATCACGGTGAGGGGGAGTACAATTTAACGCGACTCCACGTGGAGGCTCCGGATTCAAAAGGTACGCCTCGTATTGATTGAAGAGTGTACCGTTGTGACCATTGCACAAACATAAGGGGAATAGGCTTCGATTAATACACTCCTTCCTTTCCAAATAGGTGCTTACCCGTTTTGGCAAGCAGGGGATGTTTTGGAAACGCAGCATTTTACATTATCTACTGGGCGGAGGCACCATATTGAGAAGGTATGCCTCTTATCGACCAAAAAAGTGTAAACCTTGATCGTTGTACAAACAAAAAATAAGGGAACCAGGCACCAATGAGTATACCCTTTCCCTTTGAAACAGGTGCTCACGTAATTGGCAAGCGGGGATTTTTTGAAAACGTGGCATCCAACATTATCTACTGGGCAATTTTACATGAAGTAAGTAGAAGTGCCAGCATTGGTCCAATTGGGCACATGCTTCTTAACAAGCTTGACATAAAGATGTTTTATTTGTTTCTTCTTTAGAATGTTTCAGCAAGTTAAATAACGAAGGAAGTCCACGGCTGTGGCTTTTCTTTAAGGTTGGTAAGTAGTGGTTGGTGGTGAGCTGAGTTGTTGAGCGTTGGGCATATTAAGTGAAAGCAAGGTTCTGACATTTTTGTCTTTTTTGTTTTTTGTCTCCACAGTGTGTCTTGGTTCTGATGGTAACCCCAGTATTGATCGGGGTTTGAAACGCGTAGACCTCTTTATTTACACCACGAAAAAATTGTCTTTAGCATTTTGTGATTAGAGTCTGGTGCTTATTGAAGATAAATTTTAGATCTTTAGAAACATAGAAATTGTATGGAATGTAGTCAAATCAGAACTTATTATTGCGTTGTTTGGTGGGTACAGTGGCCTTGATTTAAGTTGAATAAGTCATATTGGCCCTAAAAGGACCTTGTGGTGTGTGATGAGTGTGGTGAGTGTTTGATTGTAGACAGAATGAATGTGACAGTGTGTTTGCAATAGTGATGGTAGTGATTGAAAATTATAGTGTGTGAAGGTATTTAATACTTGTTTTTTTGTATTATATTTATGAATATGTTCCCTGTATTTATTTCTCCCTTGAAGAAATGTTTTAATTATTGAAATTAAAGGCTACCAAAGAGCTTGTGGTTGCTCGGTTTGGTTATCCTTGCACCATTTCATTCAATTGTTTGAAATTTGTATCAGTACTGGCATCTTGGTTGTTTTTTGGTTTAGTTGACTCAGCCTTACAGATTAGAGTCAGGCCAGTTATTGTTATATAGTACAAAAATCAGTGACATAGAATGTGACTTAGTACTCACTAATCAAAATAAACAAAGTTCATTTACATGGTGGCCATCTTGGACTGGAAGAATTTTACACGGTTCGCCCTACAGTTTGCATTAATGTATGTTTTTCTCTTTAGTACTTTGCATATTCTCACCAAAAACAGCATTATATACTTATTTACATTTAGCCAACCTTTTTGTTGTTGCTGTCATGTTCACCCATGTAAACAATCGAAAACGGGAATAAATGTCCTCTCCCTCCACTGGGAATATACGATTACCAATTTAATCTCTCAATTCATTTTTTCGATATCCCATTGGTTTTTTCAGTGAATTTCAAAGGTTTTTTAAATCCTAATTTCTAACTGTAATGTCCCTGTAACCTGTGTTTTTTTTCAGTGAATTTCAAAGGTTTGTTTAAATGCTAATTTCTTACCATGCCTACAACGGACATGTGCAAAAAGAGAAAGAAAGGCGCAGAAAGAAGCAAGAGAAATGCAGAAAGAGGCAACAGAAGTCCAGAAAGACAAAGAAAGGTTCAGAAAGAAGCAAGAGATGTGCAGAAATAACCAACAGAGGTGCAGAACGAGGCCTTGTTGCATAGCCATCCTGTGCCCCCAGCTTTTTCCTGGCGGGTATTGGTGGTAACTGACTCTGTCTAACCAGGCCCAGAGACAGTGTTATGCTGAAAGACACTTAAAATACAGTGAATACACCTACATACACTAGGGCAGGGGTCTCCAACGAGTAGCTCGGGAGCTACTGGTAGCTCACCAGTACCTTCAAAGTAGCTCTCAAAGATGAAGCCTAGCCCAGTATCAAATTCGGAGAGTAGGCGTCTATTAAAGAAGGCAGCACTGCTGATCTCAAGAAACTAAGAGATCCTAAGAGTGACAGCCAGCCAAACCTATTGCAGTAACTTATACTAAACACTCAAACACACAAAGTATTGGCGTATAGGGCCTGCCACTCTACAGTCTGTATCTAATCTCAATATAACTAAGCCACAAGGAGATTGACCATCTTGTATCCCTGCTTTATCAGTCACAACATGTGTGTGACCAGTGGACCATGTTTTGTTGGTAAGGAATAGGATGATAATCCCATATGAGAGCTGTTGAGTGTAGTGAGGTATGCAGCGCTGTGTGAAGAGTAAATGGTGAAGTTAAAACTATCTAGGTAGAATCACAAGATAGAACTTTATTAATGTGTTCTACCTGACAGGGTTAAAAGAAGGACAGCACAGTGGTATGGATTTAGAACCACTGTCACTGCATACCTCACTACACTCAACAGCTCTCATATGGGATTATCATCCTATTCCTTACCAACAAAACATCTCTGAGCTCCTTCTTTAAATAACCCGGAAGTAGTAGCTCCCAGTGTTGACTAGGTTTTCAACATTGGTAAGGAGGACCCATATGATGAAGCATGTCACCTTCGGGTGAGTAAGGGTTCTTATCCTTAAGGGATGTCTCCCCCTAACCTTGTTTCACTTGTAGTTATTTCTTGAGAGGGATATTACTAATGCTTATTTACACATTTTCTTGACTATAGGTATACCTGGTGGTATTTAATATGCATTAGGGAACGTATACCTAGTGGTTCATAAACTATCCCTTCTGACCCCCAATCTACGGTAGTGTTATAGCCATTATTTACATACTGGGAGAATGACTGGCCTACATTTACGTATTCCTGGTGTAATAATGGTCATGACTGATATATGGTCTCTACCTTGACCCTTAAGGTTTCAAGCCTTGGCTCAACTGTGGCCCCAGGATAATGGGGGGCATTATTGGCATAATACAGGCACCCGTGTTTCTGGTCCAGGGAGGACCTGGCTTGGTAGTTCGGTCTGGACTGTTCTCATGAGGCACAGGGTCAAGACTGATTTACATATGGTTGGGTCTAAACTGGGCTGACATGGTGAGCAGAAGAACAATGGATTTGCCCGAGACCTCTTGACTGGGGTGAATGTATGACTCATTCAGCATTCTATCCATCATTTGTTTGCATAGCACTTTTCACCCTAAGTGGGATGGGTATGCCCAGACGTGGGTCCCTTGCTCACTGTGCCACTGGATTCAAGCTAGCCTGGCTGATGAAGGGTGACATACCCTGAAACCTGTCCCAGGATGCTTGTTTCTGGTCCAGGGAGGACCTGGCTTGGCCGTTCGGTCTGGACTGTTCCCATGAGGCACAAGGTCAAGGCTGATTTGCATATGGCTGGGTCTACACTGGGATGGCATGGTGGGCAAAAAAACGATGGATTTAACCCAGATCTCTTGACTGGGGATGAATGTATGATTCATTCAGCATTCCGTCCATCATTTGTTTGTGTGAGCATCTGTGGCACAAGACTGTAATACCTGGGTATTCAAAGTAGTCTGTCCATATGAGGCATTTGTACATGGGAGTACTTGATGAAAATGAAAAGCTGATGTTTTGGGACCGTGCATTTCCTAAAATCTGAAAACGGATATTTTAAAGGCAGTTTTTGTTAAATAGAGTTTGTTTGCCCACAGTGGAAAGTGGTATTTGATAGGAAGAAGTGCACTTTCAGAAACTGAAGAATAATAATTTAAGCTGAGCTGGGGAGACCTACTGCTGTATTTATATACTTTGTGCCATAGGGCATGTCTAGATTTGAATATTACTTCATAAGTCAGGTGGAGGCATTTTATATTGATGAATGTTTTCCTGGCATTTCTGATGGTAACCACACCAGGAATACTTGGGTGGTAACTACTGATAATCCTGCTTAGGTTGGTCATAGCGTAGTCACTATTTTACAGTTATAAAGTTTGCTTGTAGCTCAGGAAGACTTTCCTTGAGCAGAAGTAGCTCTCACTACAGAAAAGGTTGGAGACCCCTGCACTAGGGTTTACTATGGGTTGGGCACCCCTGTGATTGGCATTACCTCCCCTGTATGGCCCTAGTACATACTAGGGCAGGGGGATTAAAACTGCCTCTAACTAAGAGGGGCAGAAGGAGGCAAGAGAAGTGCAGAAAAAAGCAACACATGTGCTGAAAGAGGCAAGAGAGGTGCAGAAAAAAACAAGTGAAATGCAGAAAGAGGCAAGTGAGGTGCAGTAAGAAGCAAGAGCAGTACAGAAATAACCAACAGAGGTGTAAAAAGAGGCAAAAGGGGTTCAGAAAAAGCCAACAGAGGTACAAAAAGAAGCAAGAGAGGTGCAGAATCAGGCAACAGAAGTGCATAAAGAGGCAAGAGTATTGCTGAAAGAAGCAACAGAGGTGTAGAAAGAAGCAAGAAAAGTACAGAAAAGATGCAAGTGAGATGCAAATATAGGCAGGAAGGGTACAGAAAGAGGGCAGACGAGTTCATAAAGAGACAACAGGGGTGCAGAAACAAGTAAGTGAGGTGCAGAAAGAGGCAACAGATGTGCAGAAAGGAAAGAGAGGTGCAGAAAAAGGAAAAAAAGTGCAGAAAGAGGTAAAAGAGGTACATAAATAGACAACAGGGGTGCAGAAAGAAGCAAGACAGGTGCAGAAAGAAGCATGGAAAGTGCAGAATGAAGCAACAGGGGTGCAGAAAGAGGCACGAAAAGTATAGAAAGGAGCAAGTGAGGTGCAAAAAGAGCCAACAGAGGTACAAAAAGAGGCAAGAGAGCTGCAGAAATAGGCTGGCGAAGTGCATAAAGAGGCAAGAGAATTGCTGAAAGAAGCACAAAGGTGTAGAAAGAAGCAAGAAAAGTGCATAAAGAGGCAAGTGAGATGCAAAAACAGGCAGGAAAGATGCAGAAAGAGGGAATATGAGTGCCAAAACAGACAACAGGGGTGCAGAAAGTATTAAATGAGGCTCAGAAATAGGCAACAAACGTGCAGAAAGAGGGAAGAGAGGTGCAGAAAAAGGCAAGAAAAGTACAGAAAGAGGCAAAAGAGGTACATATAAAGACAACAGGGGTGTAGAAAGAAGCAAGACAGGTGCAGAAAGAAACATGGAAAGTGCAGAAAGAAGCAACAGGGGTGCAGAAAAGGCAAGAGAAGTGTAGAAAGAGCCAACAGAGGTGCACAAAGAGGCAACAGACAAGCAGAAAGAGGAAAGAGAGGTGCAGAAAAAGGAAACAAAAGTGCAGAAAGAGGTAAAAGAGGTACATAAATAGACAACAGGGGTGCTGAAAGAAGCAAGACAGGTGCAGAAAGAAGCATGGAAAGTGCAGAATGAAGCAACCGGGTGCAGAAAGAGTCAAAAAAAGTGTAGAAAGGAGCAAGTGAGGTACAAAAAGAGCCAACAGAGGTGCAAAAAGAGGCACGAGAGCTGCAGAAATAGAGTGGCAAAGTGCATAAAGAGGCAAGAGAATTGCTGAAAGAAGCACAAAGGTGTAGAAAGAAGCAAGAAAAGTGCATAAAGAGACAAGTGAGATGCAAAAATAGGCAGGAAAGGTACAGAAAGAGGGAATACGAGTGCCAAAAGAGACAACAGGGGTGCAGAAAGGATTAAATGAGGTACAGAAATAGGCAACAAACGTGCAAAAAGAGGGAAGAGATGTGTAGAAAAAGGCAAGAAAAGTGCAGAAAGAGGCAAAAGAGGTACATATAAAGACAACAGGGGTGCAGAAAGAATCAAGACAGGTGCAGAAAGAAACATGGAGAGTGCATAATGAAGCAACAGGGGTGCAGAAAAAGGCAAGAGAAGTGTAGAAAGAGCCAACAGAGGTGCACAAAGAGGCAAGAGAGGTGCAGAAACAGGCAAGAGAAGTGTGCAAAGAGGCAAATATACATAAGCTGTTGGAATTACTTTGTGACATTGCATAACATCTTCACCCATCCTGCGGGGGGGTCTAGTACCACCACTCCCATGTATGCCAATCATATTGCCCCCTAATGCATTTAGTTGAACAAGAGCCCTGCGCACTGGCATCCTCCCAGTGGCGAGCCACACCATTACGTCAACAAGCATTTAAAATAGGCACACCTGCCTGGTGACTCATAACCCTGACTGAGCATCTCCTACTGTCCATGAAGTATACACCTCTACATCTTAAGAGCTAATAGTCTGGATTTTTCTTCACCTAACGCAGCAGCAAGAATACATGTTTAGGCATCCCTTTAAAATGAGATACTTATTAGACTTGGTAACATTTATAATGCATCACAGATGAAATCTCAGGATTATGCAAATACAGCCAGACACCCTAGCAGGAATGTCCAGTAACATAACCCCTTTTGGCTTATGACATTACCTTACACAGGTACTTCACATTATACATGTGCCTTTCAGTCCCTCTAAAAAGAAATAACTTGGTTAAATGCATTTGTGGTTTAATTACACCTCTTCACCTCCAGCGATGCCCTTCTCCAGACAGCGCCCACTCAGCCCTTCACTTAATGAGGCAGTCTCTAAGGAACCCCCAGCTGTAGAACAAAAAATCCAGCCATAAGGATGCTGATAATGCCTGGCTGAGCCAGTGAGGGGTTATTGTTTGGAGTCTCCATGAGACTTAGGAAGGGAGGTTCTGTTTGTGCTGGGGGGAGACTGCATAGCTCCTGCAGCTCCCCCTGCACCCTTGCACACTTTTGGCTGTGACCCCGTCCTTCTAGGGTCACCCCCCCACTGAGGAAACGCTGTAATCCCTTGCAGGCTGATCTGGGCCTGCAAGGCATTATGGCGCTCTTGCATATTAGAGCAGTAGCTCTCCTCCTATTGCTTCGGGGAGAGGCACGGCGTGGGCCTCCGGCGGCATCGGTGCTGTGTTGGAGGTTCCAGTCCCACCTGGACCCCCAGGTGAGTGGTACAGCTCGGGGAGTCCAACCCTGGCCGATCTGTTTATTTTCAGGGGCTCGGTCCCACCAGGACCCCAAGCACCACTTCTCTTCTCAGGGGCCCCGGTCCCACCCGGGGACCCTGTCTGGCCTCCTCTCTTCTCTGGGGCCCCGGTCCCACCCAGGGACGCCGTTTGGCCTCTGCGGTAGAGAGACGCTCGGGACCCCAACCCCACCAGCTCCCTAACTGGCCAGTATCTACGCGTGCTGCCACAGGAACCGGCATTTCTTTTCTGGTCTGCCCACTCAACGGGCAGGTGCGAGGCCGCTTCCCCGCTTCAGCGAGTCTTCGGGGGAGTGCCACGAGTGGTACCGGACCTGAGGATATTTTTTGGCAGCCTACGCAGCACCCCTACATATATGCCTATTCCCTGCTGATGAGAGGTAACAACCTCGAAACACGTGTCCAGGGATGGCCAACGCGACAGTGATTTTTGCTCAAGACCCTGGCAGAGGCACACCCGCTGATGCTTACTTCATGGACCACAATGCTTTGGGGCAACATGCTGATAGGACAAGCAGTGTGCGACCAATTGGACCCACCCAGGGACCCCGTTTGGCCTCTGCGGTAGAGAGACGCTCGGGACCCCAACCCCGCCAGCTCCCTAACTGGCCAGCATCTACGCGTGCTGCCGCAGGAACCGGCATCTCTTTTCTGGTCTGCCCACTCAACGGGCAGGTGCGAGGCCACTTCCCCGCTTCAGCGAGTCTTCGGGGGAGTGCAAAGCACCCCCCCACCTCTTCCTCACTTCGGGGCCCGGAGATGTGTTCCCAGCCTCCCACAGCAGCATCTTCACCAGGAGCGCGATGGAGCTCCTCGTCTTTTCCTCACTTCGGGGTCTGAGGATGGGGTCCCGGGCCCCCCACAGTGGCTCCTTTACAGGGAGCACGATGGTGATTCGCGGCTTTACTTCCGGGCAGAGGGGCCCAGAGTTGGGATCCCGGGCCCCTTGGACTTCATTGCGGGGGGTGTGATGGCGCTCCCCACACTCCGTGCGATGGCCCTCCCCAACTTTTCTTCTTTGCAGGGGCGTGACAGTATCCCCTGCTTTCAGATGGGCCCAGAGTTGGGATCCTGGGCCCTTTCACCACCTTCACGGGGAGCGCAATGGTGCTCCCCGACTCATCTTTTGTTTCGGGCAGCCCCCGGGATCTGACCCACCCAGGGGGTATTTTCTGGACGAGCCCCACGTGCTTCGTTGTAGGTGGGCCAAGGATCAACGGTTGGCGACCTTCTGGGGGGCCTATCTCAGCCCCCAGGGTTCTGATCTTCATGATCTTGGCCTCTTCTTGCTTCTGGAGGTGCACCCCAGCCACTGGGAGCACTTTATTTCACCCTCTGGGTCTCACTGAGGGTGGATTCAACAGGCAGCTGTCTTCACTGGCTCCCTGCACCAACCTTTCACCCGACTCTCCTCCTGGGCCTCTCTTCTCCTTGCTTAGAGGCCCAGGCTTCTGCACACTGGTCCTGTACTCCTCTCCCAGCGCTATTCAGGATTCTGGGGCAGTCAGAGGGTTCCCCCTTCCAACTACCCATGGCGGCAGGCTCCAGCACCCTCTGCTTCAGCAGACCACACCCCAGAGAGAGCTTCTCATCCTGTGCAAACACTTTTTAAAGTTTGGGGAGGGGGCTGGGAAGAAGTCTCTGTTTCTACTACCAAATAGCGAGACATCAGTTCACTGCCCCTGCTCCCTCCTTCCTGCCCAGGCCTCTGGTTTGGTTCAAGACGGCGTCATACAGGGGTCTCCTGCCACATGGTCTCTGAAAGCTCATTCCTCCGCACTGCCTTCTACCTTGTGTAGCCTGGTACCTGGCACCAGGTGACAGCTGCTCATGGATTAGCCTGTAGCTCCACCCATTGTCTCTTCTTGGAGAGGAGGCCTTCGCTATTGGAAGGAAGGTCATTAATCCAGCCTGCTAGGGTCAGCCCCCCAGCCAGGCCCTGGTTATGAGCTGACTCATAGAAATATGACATTTTTGGATGACCCAGAAGCAGTACAAATATGACTTTGTACTCTGCAGAATACTTCTTCTCACACAAGTTACAGTGGACTTTAGTTCATGTCTGGAATGTGTAGGCATTAGGACAGTGAAACTAGCCCAAGGGCTCCACATCCCCATAGGAAAATAGTGGAGTCAAAAACAGTAAAACACACTGACTTTTCCTGGCATGTTTCTTCCCACTGTATAAAGGCTATTCCATGTCACCACCCAATTCTAGATAAGTCCTGCCACATCATTCACTTTGTAACTGCTCCTGGGCTGCGCACACCAGAAATCTCCCCAGGCGCAGCCTGTACACTTGTGCACATGCATATACATATGTGTCTGCATGTAACCAGCCCGGTGCCCCTTACTCCAGCTGCTGTGCAGCGGCCTAGTCAAGCTAGCGGGACACCAGTAAAATCTACCTGCAGTCTCTTTCATCATGAGTTCACTGTGTGTGAGTCCCAAATTATGAGGCTCTCCCACAGTAAAAGCTCAACAAACAGGTGATTACAAAAAGCAAAAAATCTGGGTGGCTCAGACTGACAGAACCACCTTCTAACACCCATATAGCAAAATTATGGACACCCACTCACACAACCATACAGCCACCCACACACCACTAAGGCACTCACACACCCGCTCATAAACCCACACTTAACACACTCAAATGCCCTATTACACATTCACACAACCATTCAAATACCCACTCACGCAGTTTTTTACAGTCACCTGCCCACCCACAGACCCACAGGTCCACTTACACAGCCACAAAACCGTTCACACATCTACTCACACATCATTATAGCCACTTAAACACCCATTCACATATCAAAAAATCACTCACACACCCACACAGGCACTAGACAGCTACACCCCCTCCCACATAGTCTCTCTCACACCCAGTAACATACCCACACAGCCGCTAACAAACCCACTCACACAGCCATATAGCCCCTCACAATCCCACATAGTAACTTACACAGCTACTCACACACCCACACATAGGCAGTGATACAGTAATATCAATTGTAATAGGAAATGTTTGTGTTGAATGTGTCGTTGTCTGTATTGAATGTATATTCTCAAGAACGTGTGATAACCATCGCAAAAGTTACTTAACACAACCCTCAACATCACAGTCTATCTTAGAAACCGTACGCCGTGTTACCCAAATATTCATAACACAGTGGTACCATGCGATATCACCAGATAACACGTCAAATGGGTGTTAAAATCAATGGCACTCCGCAAAAATGCAAAATGAGAATGCAAAGAAAACTGCGATGAGGCCAAGTGCAATACAAAAATCAGCAAAAACCAGCCACAGGCCTGCAGTTCACATGCGTCAGGCATGAACAATCATCATAAAAGCAGGAAAAAACCAGACAAACAAATGCCAAACAACAGCGAAGAACCATGCTGTAGCAAGTACGGAGGAGAACCAGAACCCCACAAGCCCCACGGAGGACCTGCCTGGGACCTTGGGGTTAGGAAAGGCCAAGGAGAAGAAGAGTAGGAAGAAGCGCTTCAGTCCACAGATAAAACATGATCCTGATAACTATGGCCTGCCATTGTGGACAAGGTAAATGCAGTGGAAGTGCTGAAGAGGACAATGGACGAGGTCAAGAGGTGCTGGAATGATGTCAAGTAAAAAACAAGCAGAAACTAGCAAACAACCGCAATGCAGCAATACAGACTGGAGGTTGCAGTCTTGCCCCACAGGAGGAGCTGGATGACATGGAGGAAATGGTGTCCACAGCCATCAGTGGGGAGACGGTGGCTGGAGTCGGGGGACCTGACACTGCTCAACAGGACCGGACACTACAGCACCAGGGTGAGTGACAACCAGGGATTGAGGGGACGGGAGAGATGGGCACAATGGCACACATGCACAATTCAGCTGAGCACATCAGTGGACAAACCATGCCCCAGACCCCAACTCTCACCAAGAGAACAATGTACCCAAGCATGCTATATGTCAGCACTGTTTAAGCACAGAAGGCAGAGGCACCCCGCATGTAAGGGATGAGGGGCAGCCAAAGGAGAGCTGCAGGGGCGACTGCCCTAAAATGCAGCACACACACATCACATGCAGAGCACATCAACATTGACAACGAAGTGGCACAACCCGCAACACTTTCACCACAGAACAGAGGACACAAGTGGTGCCGACTTGGTGTAGACACTGGCCAGTCACAAGTGGCATTGCAGGGAAATGGAGTTGATAATGTGATGGTGTCGAAATGTCTACTGTCCCGCAGCAAATGAGCAGCCCCTCCGAAAAAGCTACGATGTACAAAGTCAAGTAGTCTGTATGTAAACATGTACAATGAGACAGCACACATGTGGACACATTGTTAAAGAGCATCTCTCCTTCACATTGCAGATGCACAATCACCACTTCCTGCAGAGTAGTCCCAACCTCTCTTCTCTGATGACGAAGAGGACCACAACACCTTTGACTCCGACGTACTCGAGAGTTCATTGACTTTCTCAGTAGCCCACTTCCAGGAGCAGGGCAGCCCAGCAGCAACAAAGGCCTTAAGTGCTGAGCAGGTGTGCAGCATGCGATGATGCCTTGTCCCAGTGGTCTGGACGGCTCATGTTTTGTGTGCCCTGCTGGACCGCAGTGTAGGCCTGAGCCAGAGGGCAGCGCAGACCTACGGCCATGTGGCATCACCTCCTGGATCACAGAGTTAGTGGCACCTATGAGGCTGAGCAGGTGTGCAGCCTGCGATGATGCCGGGTGCACTGGAATGTCCTCTTCAATAGAGAAATAAAAACCCAGCACCAAATGTGAGACCTGGGAGCCCGCGGAGCGGAGCTCCATGATGTGGAGGGTGACATGTCCGCGGGCCCCGGTCTTGGGGCTTGCAGCGGCACATGGTGGGCCCTCATTTCTACACGCCGGTGGTGGAAGGTGAGCAGTGAGGCCTGGTCACGCAGGGGCGGGCATGCACCACTGGGCAGCAGGAGGGGCTGGGGTGCAGCTGCCTGGGTGTGCAGGGGTGGGCAGTCACCGCTGGGCAGCGAGAGGGGCTGGGGTGCAGCTGCCTGGGTCCGTAGGAGCAGACAAGCAATGATGTTGCGTGCAATTGTATGTACTTTGTCATTCAGGTATCTGGACTCTGTTTCAGGTGATGGATCTGTTTCAGATGTGGGATCTGGTGAACTGCACTTCATACCGGCACGTGTTTGGAGACACACCGGTGGCAGCAGGTGAGCAGTGTGGCCTCGGTGTGCAGTGTTGGCACTCTTTCTCCCTGTCCCTCTCTTCTTTTCTCTATCTCCCTCTCCCCTTCTTGGTCCGTCTTTCCCTCGCTCACCCTCTCCGTCCATCTTTCTCTCTTCCCCCCTCTCTGTCCATCTTTCTTTAGCTCCCTATCCTTTGCTCTCTCTCTCCTTCTATCTCTGTCCTTTAATGTGCACAAGACACACCTTCTCATCATGATTTTTATCTTGCAGGCTGTGAACTTCGGATTGTCCCGAGGGGAGCCGCCATGTGTCTTCATTTCTGTTCTGTGTTTGTTTTAATAAATGATAATTTGTTGCTTCGAAGGTGAATGTGTGATGCTCATTTTTGTGACAGCACATGCATGTCACCAGATGTGAATGTGCAACATCATGCAAGTTATTTGGTATATGAATCTGTGTAGTTGATGTGACATTTCTTTGTCGGGGGGTTGGGGGTGCCCGGAGTGGGGATCCGGGGGAGCAAGGGGGGTCCTGGGGGTGATGACGATGGGTGTTGTTGCCCTCTTGGGTCTGCGGGATGCATGTTCTGTTGCTCCATGGCATCTGTTGTTCTTCAGGTGTGGCTCTCGGCTGTGCTCTCTTTTTTGGTGCAGGTTGTAGTCAGACTTTGCACCACGTCGGAGCAGAACAATGTTTGTGCTGAGAATTTTCAACTTCTTAGTTTTTGCAACTCTCATATACAGAAATAGTCCCAGCATAGTTTTCATAGTCTTTGTATGTATCTTTACATAAACTTTATATTCATATTTCAAAAAGACTCTGATCATTTTTTCCTATATGTTAAAATATGTGTTTTCACTATGTACATCTATTTTTAAGGTGTGACTGCTCTTGCAGAGGATCGCGCGTTCGCAGAGTTATACATTTTGTTCTAATCCATTGTACCGAGTTCTTTTTCACCTGGTCAGTTATTATTGAATGCTAATGTTCAATAATAAAGTCAGTACTATATATATTGTATTAATTATTTTGTTTGCAAACTTACGACTCTTGCAAAAAAATGATTGTGTGAGCCATACCACACAATCAACTGTGTGGGTAACAAGGGGCCTATACTTCCTGTCTTACTGTCATGATCCTCTCTCAAGATAGTACATTTGGAATTAAGGGCCCGATGTAGGTAATATTCAAATACTGAATTTTTAATACCGAATTTTACCGATTCAATATTTCAGATGTAGGTAAGAAGTCGGTAAAAAATACCGAATCCTTAATATTCGTTATTACTGAATCGGTAATTGAGATTCGGTAATAACAAATACCTACCCATTCATTCCTATGGGCTTGGAGGCCCTTAGGAATGAATGTGAAGACATTCGGTATTAACGATTCAGTATTACCGAATCGGTAATACCGGGAGGTATTTCAAGGGCGCCAGGGTGTCCAAAGGACACCCTGTTGCACCCCTGAAATGTGCATGTGTGCCACATGGCACTTCAAAAAAAGCAAGAAAGTGCTTTTATAAAGGAATTCGGTAATTACCACCAACTTGAAGTTGTTAATTTACACTAGACCTGATATAAAAACTGGATATTTTAACCATCTACAATGCTATGCTCTATATGATAACAAAAATCATCTGCCCTACTCTCCTCCTTGACACAAATGTGAAAAAACATACCCTTCCTGCCCTCCTTAACCAACTCTCACCACCATCCATGTCTTCCTTTCCCCTCCTGCAACTGTTTTCCCTGCTTTCAGTCAATGGAGAGAAGGAGTGCTCTGCTGACAGGCTCTCAGACTCTCAGAAATCCCTGAAAGGCCTTTATGACACAGCAACAGTAAGTTATGAGGGGCTCATTTACAAACCCAGTGCGCCGCTGATGAGCGTTATGGTAGGTGTTGCCCTGCAACACCCAAGGCAATTAACACATTCCCAGATTTACAACATGCTGTAAACCTGGGAATGCGTCAAAAGCCTACGCCTCCCCAAGTGTGGTGTAACAATTGTTCCTTGTGAAGGAAGGTGTCCCTTCCTGCACAAAAACAACTTGATTTCTACATCGGCACCTGCATTGTGCTAGGCAGCCATTTGTGTGCCAGCGCAGTAAAAGAGGAGAGGAATGCGCTGGAGCTCATAGATACAGTGCATTCCTGACCTTTTATTTTAATGTAGAGCAGGGCAGCAGGAAGGCTTGTGGCGCTGTTCTACACCAAAAATAAGTAAATGAGGCCCTGAGTTTTCTTATCAACTGTTGCTACGTCATAGCAGAGAGTTGCCAGATTTAGGTATGAACTGTTGAAGCTTCCAATGGTAGCCATGCATAACAAAACAGTTATGCATACCTGGGTGGGTGGGGCCTGAGATCTGGTAGCTCCATCTGTGCTGCAGACGCTAGCATTGATCTCTAAAAAGCCTGCAAAGGAAATGACGGAAGCCCGGATCAGGAAGCATTTCACTGAACAAATATGAATATAACTAGTGTGTGCCTGGGCATAAGGCCATGATGAAAGTCGTGGGTGTGCATGATAGGCCACTAGGGGATCAAGTTCATTTTCATTCAATAAACTTTATTTCGGGTATGTTTTTAACCATCAAAGTACATAAAAAATAAATTTTCACTTTTCTGCGGTTCATTGATGATTGTAAGTGTTTAAAATACATCATGTAAATTATAAGTGTTTAGAATACATCATGTAAAATCAGAAGGGAGAAGACAATTTATTAAGACTATAAATATTTTAAAAAAATTAAAAAGATTTAAATAGCATTTATTGATCCAATTAATTTCTCAAGTCTCTACAGAATACATAGGTGTCCTTGTTAAGTAAGTAATTTCCTTCTAGTAAACCACATAGAAAACAGAAACGTAGTTATGGCAGACACTATCACTGGATTTGTGTCAGACTTCAAAATCCTAAAAAAAGCTAAATAGTCCCTTATGCCCAAATTGTTACGTAGTTGTATTATCCACTTTCTCCGTATGAGTGAATAGGCTGGACAGAAAAGAGTAACATGCAGAATGGTTTCATTTTCAATTCTACAGCCAGGGCATAGATATACAAAACCCCCAGTCCACCTGTCAGTCATCGAATAAAGGGGCAGTGTTGCAAATCTAAACTGTAAATACAGCTTCTTCGCTAAAATAGGTTGGATTAGATCTATTTCTTGTTCAAAGCCGTAAATAGACTTATGACTCAGGAAGGCACCAGTCAGGCTCGTTGAAGAGACTGAGCGAAGTGTCCTCCCGAGAATAAAGTCCTTCACGGCGCTGGACAATGTTTTCTTAGAAATAGTTGAGGATGTTGCCTCAGGGTTTGTCCATAGGTTTTCGTAACCAATTTGAGCAAGAAACTGTCTAACGAAACGTAGCCATGGAATTCTACCTGCTCCTGGGGAGGCTAGCACCACCTTTAATTCCTGTTTATAGCTTTCCAATTCAGGAGTGCTCCACAGCCTCCTCCAGTAAAGAAGGGGAGATGAGGCGATAACATCGGCGATGGACTTAATATTCAAGTCTAGCCTAAGTGGGACTAGTGAAGTACTTCTGGGTAAGGTTAGGATTTGCCTAATAAAGTTATTTTCTGCAGTGGATAAATCAGTGGAAGGAACATGTCCCCAAAGTTCCGCCCCATAAAGGGAAGATGATCTTGCTTGAACTTTGAAGATTTCCAGTGGGGCACTAATAATTTTGTAGGCGCAATTTTTTGGGACTTTTAAAATTCCCCCAGTTGTCTGTATGAGTTTTAGATTGGCCTTAGCCATTTGTGCACCCCACCCCATTCTGTCAGTTAGGGTTAAACCTAAGTAGTCAAATATTGGGACTCTTTCTAGTGGTCTACCTTCCATCATGGGATGTGGACAATTAGTAGTGTTGGCATTAAATACCATATACTTGGTTTTATCAATGTTGACTACCAGATTTCTATGTTTGCAAAATTTAATGAACTGATCTAAGACCCTCTGCATGCCCATGGGGGATTTTGAGAGAAGCAGAGTATCATCTGCAAACATTAATGCAGGAAATCTCTGCGAGGCTAGTTTTGGGGAGTCAATATCTTTAATTGATAGAAGATCTTCTATGAGGCCATTGAGAAAGAGGGAGAAGAGGGTGGGGGCAAGAACGCAGCCCAGCCTAACCCCCTTCTCAACCGGAAAGGGCCCAGTTAGTTGGCCGTACTTTCCAAAGTGTACTCTGGCATAGGTGCCATCATGGAGGTATTTGAATTGGTGGCATAGATAAGCTGGTTCCCCCATTGATAGTAAAATAGCCCAGAGTTGATTTCGATCCACCATATCGAAAGCTGACTTTAGGTCCACAAACGTCAGATATAAACTTCCCTGGTCCAGGACAACATGCTTCCAGTAAAGAACCTGGAGCCGAAACAGTTGATCGATTATGGACGTTTTAGCCCTAAAACCTGCCTGGAGGGGAGTCAAGATATTGTTATCTTTTACCCAATCCAGTAGGCGTTGTAAGAGTAGTCTTGCATACATTTTCTGGCTTACATCGATCAGGCTGATTGGCCTATAATTAGATGGTTCGAGGGGGGAACCCTTCTTAAAAATGGGTATTATCTCCGTCCCCAGCCATGTACCTGGGAGGGGTAGACCCTGCAAGATTGCGTTATAGAGTAATAGAAGATAAGGGGCCCAAAATACCGTTTCTTCTTTGAAGAGGTCGCCGGGGATTCTGTCTAATCCAGGCGCTTTGTTTGATTGCAGGGTATGCACTGCAGTAAAAACCTCATCCAAGGTAAAGAGCGGTGTGGGTCAATTAGGGTCCAAAACCATCAAAGCAGTGGGGGCTGAGCTTTTTGATGTTGGGGGAATAGAATAGAGCTCTTTAAAATGTAGAGACCAGGATTCTTCAGGAATATTTGGATCAAACGAGGTCCTGCCTTCTGGTTTCCCCGTATGGACTAGATTCCAGAAGGACCATGGATCTTTGGCCTCGAGTGCGGATCTGATGGCGTGCCATCGTTCTTCTTCCCACTCTTTTTTTGCGTTAAAAATCATTAGTTTGTAAGCACGCCGGACTTCGGTCACGTCAGCCGGGGTGCCTTGTTTCAATGCCTTAAGTAACCCATGCTTTAGTTCTTTATAACCCTTATTAAACCAAGGGTGTTCAGTAGCATGGGTCTTGCGTTTAATAGGGGTTGTTTTATAAAAGGAGTTCGCCAGTAAGGTTATGAGTTCCTCATGAAAGCCTGACAGGGTCCTTTGTGCGCGGTTACCAAATGGGAGAGTCATGATTGAATTAGCCCTTTCTAGGAGGGGAATTATGCTCAGATACAATTTACCCATGTCTTCTGTGGATTTCTTCATATTTGCCCATCTGATTCTCCTCCCACCTTGAATTATTCTGAGGTCGCTGTTTTCGTGAATTACATTACCCTCAGTTATCAAATCATAGTTAATCTCAAGTGAGAGGGGGTTGTGGTCGCTTTCCGTGCGACTAGAGATTTGGAAGTTGAGAATCTTGGACCATAGGGGCGTGCTAACCATAAAGTAATCAATTACAGAAGTATGGCCCCTTCCACTGTAGGTTGGATGCCCTGGGCTATCCCCCTTCCATTACATGCTCTGATGGAAAAGGAGTAGGTTATAGAAGTTAGCTGGAGTACCATGGCTGTCCATTGTTTGACTGGGTACATATTTGGGTAGGGGATTGACCATATTTCATCCTCTTCTGTTGAGATTTGGGGGACTCCAATAAGTGGTTCATATTGACAATTGAAGTCACCACCAATCATCAACGCAACATCTCCCAGAAGGGAGTGCAAAAGAGAGGACAAGGAGTCTAAGTCTTAGAGGTGCCCCCCGATCCTGCTGGCCTCGAGTAAATATTAATAAGTGCCAGTTTAGGTGTTTTAGTGTGTGACAATATGATACAGGTTAAGTCAGGGCTGTTGGTGTCTATTCTTTTCACGGAAAACCCAAGATGGGCGCCTATCCAGATACATAGTCCCCCCGATGGTGTGCCTCTGGGACCTTTTAAGGCTGGCTCCATGTACGTGGAATAGCCCAGTCTATGTATGGGGTTAAGAGCCCATGTTTCCTGGAATATACATATCCCATGGAGGTCTACAAAGGCACACCAGTCAGGAATATCCTGGTTGGCGGCAAGACCTGCTATATTCCAGGACAACATTTTTAAAGTTGTATTTTGATTATGATTTCTGAGTGGCAAATTACCACAATTAACCAAACTATTCGAGCCACCAGATACATTCGTAGGCCCATTTTGTACTGGGACAGGTGGTGCAGTAGTAGGTACAGTGATATAAGCCGATGGTGAGGTTACCGCTAATCCTCCCAGCGATGAATCCCTGTCAAAAGAAGGTTCATCACTAGATAGTGACAACTCAATGAGTCCTCCTGCTCCCCTCAGTTCCAATCTCCTGTTAGCATCTGATGGTAACTGGACAATGATTTGGCCAGACCCCTTCTCCACGGATCCCTCATTGCCTACAGATATACTATTCTGTACTAGAGTTTGAGGCGCAGAGCGTCAATCGCAATCCCCCAGACCTGAGAGGGCATCAAATCTATTAAAGAGCATGATGTTCCCCGGAGGGCATGGGTTCAGCGCTTCGTCCTGTGAGAATAGTTCTCTTGGGGATTGGTGCCAGGGTTCGTAAAAGTGGGACAGTGGCAATGTAAGAATTCCAGACAACAAAGCATTTTGGGGCCAATTACTAATAAATTCGACACACCTCCAGTCTCTAAAATGAATTATGACACAGTCCCCCACCATAGTTTTGGTGCTCCTGCCGATCCAGTTCACCCCCCTAGCAAACAAAATTTCTGCTGTTATGTTTGTTGGGAGTGGTTGTTTCTGATTGAGCCAGAAGGTGCACTTATTTTTGAGTTCTGCGTATGTCTCCCTCTTCCCCTGGGCCAGAGCGGGGACTCCCGCCAAAGCCACCACATAGGGCGCTGCTTGAGGTGGAAGATTAATAGTGGGCAGGGAATCAACATTTTGGACCAAGGGCGGTTTGTGTAATCTAGGTACTGGTCTGCCAGCAGCCGCTTGTTGGGATTTATCCCTTGTAGCTATGTTTGTATCTGCTGGCGGACTGGGAGCCTGTTCATTAACAGAGGATAAGGCGGGGGTTTTTTGTATGGGGCGGAACGAATGGTTGATGCTACCTCATCGCTGAGGTCAGTTGGTATTTGGCCGGATGTTTTTGCCAGCCTGTAAGTAAAGTCATTGGATCTCAATCCCGCTTGTTTCTGAAGTGATGCTAGTGAGAGTTCAAGGCAGACCAATCTGTTCTCAATTGAGTCCATTCGTGTGGTAATTGGATTGCAAAGTTTTTTAAAGGTGCTTTCCAGTCTCTTCCAAAACAGAGGGCCCATGTCAGGTTGTGCTTCACCCCCAAAGTAGAATTAAGCCCGCAAGGCCCCTCTGTAGTAGTTATTAGATGGGCTGGACTGGGAGGAAATCTGGCAGCTGGGTCTTGATTGGGCACATCCATTTTGCCAGTTTAACTTTTTTTCCTCCTACAATGATTTGTGCCCCAGTGCGCTTCCTTTTGGCGGCCACACCCACATCTCGCTGGGGAGGGCCTGATTTTGCTTGGGAGGCTGAGCGGGTTTTAATATTGGGAGAGGGGATGGTCTTTGGGGCATTATGGGCGTCTGTCCCGGTAGGGGAGTTTAAGCTTGTTTCGTGAATAAGAACAGGCTGTGACGTGATACTTCGCTCCACGACTCCCGAAGGGGGCAATATGTCCTGGGAGTCAAATGGGTGGTGTATTGGTGATCTGACCCTCGCCATGCTTCCCAATGAAAATCTTTTATCAAATGGGGTTTCCAAGGATAGTCTCTGCTCAGTGAGTTCAATATCCTTGGCCAGTACTGATGATACCCTGACTAGGAACTTGTCCAGAGTGCCCATTAATGATCCTCCGGTAGAATTCCTAATATTCGATACTTCGGGTGGTACGGTTGACATAGTTACTGTTAGAGGCCTGTTTCTTATACTCCTCCATGATAGGGATCAGGTGCAGTCACACAGTGAAACATTAAACTGACCTTGGTTCACAGGAGCAGATGCAAGGGGGTGGCCCGTCCCGTCCTTGGCCGGTCTTGAACGGGCTTAAACGGGCCCGCCCTTGGCCAGGGCTTCGCCCGGCTCGTCCCGCGATGCACGGTGACGGTGCTGATTATATGCACCTGGTCACCTGCTCTGGGCGTTGCGGGAGGGTAGCGCTGTGCCTGTTGTCTTCTGGGGAATGTAGTTGTTCATCCCTCAGTCTCAAGCCACTGATGCAAGCGTTTCCCGTGGAGCGGGAAACGCGAGAGGAGGCGGCGTTTTTGTGCAAAGGGGGTGCGTGGTTCACCTCCTGGACGTGGCCCCCACTGCTGCTGCTGCTGGCAATATCCAATGTTCGGCAAAATTCTTTCCCTCAGCGCGCGGTGACGGTGCTGATTATATGCACCTGGTCACCTGCTCTGGGCGTTTGGGGAGGGTAGCGCTGTGCCTGTTGTCTTCTGAGTAATGTAGTTGTTCTTCCCTCAGTCTCAAGCCACTGATGCGAGCGTTTCCCGCAGAGTGGGAAACGCGAGAGGAGGTGGCGTTTTTGTGCAAAGGGGTGCCTGGTTCACCTCCTGGACTTGGCCCCCACTGCTGCTGCTGCTGGCAATATCCAATGTTCGGCAAAATTCTTTCCCTCAGCGCGCGATGACGGTGCTGATTATATGCACCTGGTCACCTGCTCTGGGCGTTGCGGGAGGGTAGCGCTGTGCCTGTTGTCTTCTGGGGAATGTAGTTGTTCTTCCCTCAGTCTCAAGCCACGGATGCGAGCGTTTCCCGCGGAGCGGCAGCAGCAGCAGTGGCCCCCACTGCTGCTGCTGCTGGCAATATCCAATGTTCGGCAAAATTCTTTCCCCAAGTTCAATTGATCATAGCTAGCAGTTTGTGGGCCTTTAGCGAATAGTTTTTGATACATGGGTTCAGATTTAAGAAGAATTCATGCATTTGTTGCTGTGTTGCGTTGCATGAAAGGGAGAGAGTGATACAGCACCATACCTAATAGGATATTGGTCTGTGTTTCTCTCTCCTTACTGTGGTGCACTTTAGGATGCCATACACCAATGCACACACCCTTGCACAGTAGTGCAAAAGTGTGGGTATTCTGTGATGAATAGTTTTTGTACTCAAAGGCGACCCTTCCAGTACAAAAACTGTCCTTTAACACTTAACCAAATTTCTATGTGAGCTACACAATGCAGCATGCATGGAAGTTGAAAGATCGGCGAGAAATTAAAACATTGCTTGTTATTACACCTGCCTTGAAGAATCATAAGGTTTTGGCAAACTCCCTGTCTACCAATGTTTGTAGATAGCGATTTGCATCAACACCCAAGGGTGGCAGCATGGGAGTGACCAATTGCCACCCACGGAATTCCCCTTGATGCATATTAACATAAAGCAGCACATAGCCCAACTTTAGGTTACTTTGGGAAATTAGCCAACGTAAATGATGGAAAGCATAACAGTTTGTGTCGAGTTTGCGTTACAGGAGTAACACAAACTCAGCACAAAGCATTAGAAAATCTGGGCCTTTATTTTACCAGCAATGCCACAATCCCATGCAACATGTATGGGCCATTCTTCTGCTGAATGCATATTTAGCTTGATTTCTGAAATTTGAATCACTATTTATATTACATATAAATGGCAGCACCCTGCCAGAGAGGATTTCTCGGCACTAACCAAGATATTTTACTTATAGTGCCCATTTAAAGATAGATGTGTTCTTTTATTATTGGTAAAAACACATTTGTTTTGTTGGTTTAAAAGACAATTTGCATCAAAATGTAAAAATAATCTGCCAGGTCATTACAATTTACATTGATAGCTTAAAGTAACTAGTTACTTCTATTTATGTAATCATTGAATTGACAGTAGTGAGTACTGTCTACTTATAGACGAATGTATTTACTGATCCGCACATAAGTAATTCATTTACAAAACTAAATTATAGGAATAAGAAGATTGTGTGCTTTGAGAATGTAGTTGTACTTGTGTAACTGATTTAAAATTGATGAAAGCCAGATGGAAAGCGGAAACTGTCTATTTCATGAACCTTTAAATGTTTAGTTTTGTTAACCCTCATGCCTGAAAAATGTTAAGGTAAACGATTGTGTGGAAACAATTTGTTGGTTATTTTCTGCGTCTGAAGGCTCGGCCTCGTGACTTACTGCATGCTTTTGGGACATGGATTAGTCTACGATTGGAATGATAGCTCGACACGCCTCTGTACCAGAATGTTTCATCTTGTTTGGGGTGAAGACACTTTAACGCAACGATGGTAATGATGATGCCATGCCATTAGGCGAGATTTTCGAAATTTCTCCAAGTAGAAGTTGAAAATGCCCTCAGACCACAAGGGGAATCACCATTTAATTTTCTATGTCTGTTTTATATGACTTTTGATTTAATTATTTATGTATTATTTATTTATGTATTCCTTCATTTATGTACCTAATCATTTTCCAATATATTTTAAGTATTTATCTGTTGAACTCAAACCCATCCAGGGGCCGCATTATGGTAATTGCGCATTTTAATTGTTTGTGCTGGGCGCACCTTTAAGTAGGTATGGGCCGGGTGCAACAGTGAAAATGGGTCCTATTACCATGAATGTGCTGTCCCCAGAGCAGCCGTGAAATTGTGCTGCCATGGGGCAGAACATTCCTGCAAAGAACTGAGTGGCTGCTTTACAGCTGTAAAGCAGCCGCTCTGTGTTTTGACAGTGCAGCGGAAACCCGCCTGCACTTTTGAAGGGGATTAGAGATACCGTTGAGGCTGGTGTGGTCAGTGACTGCACTCGTCTGCACGGGGATATCTGAGGGGTCCATTTGACCCTGTTTACCCCTTCAGAGTGCTACCATTAGGGGGTGCACTGACAGTGAGCCACCTTTTAGATGGCACACTCTCAGTGTGCCTCCTGAGGGCTTCTTTGTCTCTGCGCCCACATCGGTAAAACGGGGCGGGTACAGAGGCAAAGAGTCCCTCATTTGCATGGGGCACACCCTCATTCAAATGAGGGAATACCCCCTTGAAGATAGCGCTGTCGCTTTATGTGTAACGGCGCTATTGGTATTACAGAAGGGGCGCCACCAGCGTCTGCTGCCCCTTCTGTAATACCAAAGTGCCCCGGGGCTGCGCAAAGCACATGCAAAGGCCCGTTGCACCCCGGGGCATTTTATGTAATATGGCCCTTGGAGCCGTATTATGCATTTTCAATGTTTGTGCCGGGAACACCCTTTAAAATTTGCGCCGGGCGCAAACAATGAAAAATCATCCTCTTGCGATGAATGCGCTGCCACTAGGCAGCTGCAAACTCACACTGCCCTGGGGGCAGTGCATTTATGTGAAAACAGGGAGTGGCTGCTTGCCGCTGCTCCATGTTTTCACAGTGCAGGTGGCAACCCATCTGCACTTTTGAAGGGGATTAGAGCTCACTGGCTGCACCTGCCTGCAAGGGAAATTCTGGGGGGTCCATAAGACCCCCTTTGCTCCCTCCAGAGGGCTGCCCTCAGGGGGTGCAGTTGGTGGCACAATATGAGTGCATCCCCCCCGAGAGCGTCTTTGCCTCAGCACCCACATCTGTCATATGGCGTGGGTGCAGACGCAAAGGAATTCCTTCATTTTCATAGGGCACGTCCCTTTGCAAATGAGGGAATGCCCCCTGAAGGTACTCCAGCGTTATCGTTATTACTGAAGGGGACATACAAGCGTCTGCGCCCCCTTCTGTACTACCAAATTACCCCGGGTGTGCAAATCAGACTCAAACGGCAATTGTGCCCCGGGCACTTACTGTAATACGGCCCTTGGTGCGGTGTACAGTTAAACAGTTTTATTTCTCCAACCATCAGAGAGAGCCAAAGAAGCATAAACAATAGATCAACTTTAAATGCCTTTAATAAAATGTAAGTGGGTTTGCAGTGTTATTCCAGTGCAAGGAATGTCTTCGTAGTGTTACCTTTTGTGAAATTTTTGAAAGTTTGGAAGGAAGAGATTAAGGAGAAGAAAGAGCAGGTTATTTTTTGGAAGGACGTTCAGGTTTTGGGTGCATAATAGTTAGTTCCCATTATCAGTTCTTGGTTGTGTGTTAAACTCAAGTAACTCACATTATGGTTCTTTTTGTGCATAAAGCTCAAGATAAAGACCGCATATTTCGTATTTCTCTGTGCCTTAGATAACAGAAGTCATTATCACCAAAGTCAATGGTACTTCAGTCTTCAACATTGGAAGATCTTAAGACTATCAGTGCTACCGGCATGTGAAATGGAGACTTTCATATTACACACTGGTCTATCTCCTTAACTGGTTAAGTGTTGGAGTAACAAAGGGGCATATTCACAAGCCCCTATCACCAAGGTAAAGTCGCTTTTTTTTTTACGTTCTCATGGCGATAGGGCCAGAGCTCTATTCTCAAAGCAGCATTAATTCACTTAACGTGGCTTAAAGCCATGTTAAGAGGCTTAACGCTGCCTTGAGAATAGGGTCCCTTTCACGCTAAACTTAGCGTGAAAGAGGACGTGCAGTGGGTGTTGCGGTGGGAGTACCACTGCAACACCCATTGAGTTTGACGCTAGCGCCTATTATCAAGGGCGGCGATAATAGGTGGCAGCGCCAAACTTAAGACCTAGAAAATTCAGGTCTTAAGGTGGCTAAATGAGGAGAAAAGCTTAATTTCTCCTCGTTTTTGCTTTTTCCATGTGTGCTGCATGTAGCAACACACATGGAAAAAGCAAACTGGCATTTTTGGTTTGTTAATATACAGGAAGGGAAACCTTCTGCTTCTCACACTACGAGAACGCAGTGGGGCAACGCTCCTCTGCCCTAATGGAGGAGCCGCCCCTGCAGACATGCTCATCACCTCCTTGTTTTTTGAATTAGTGCAAAAGTGAATGAATGAATTCAGCCAAGAAAAGGAGTAAAGCCTCAAAGGAACAATTGCAGTGTTCCCTTTCCCATGTACGTTAGTTAGATCATAACATTTCATAAGGCTATTGTCACATCTGTCCAGAGAGCAGTGTTAAGAACTTACAGTAGATTTTAGGTTACACTCATATTTTAGAGACACTATAGAAGTTCACTAAATGTTTCACACCTGAAGCTTTGCCTTGGTCAAGGAAATATAAATTGTTTTTATCACTTTGAAGATTGCTTTGTCTTCTGTCCCTCCTTTTGGGAGTCCTGAATATTCAACACCCTTCATATTGTACGCTCCTAAAATGGAGAGTTGGCCTTAGAGTATTGACTTAAGAATGTGGGGGAAAATAAACCCATTTATTATTACTCCTATAATTTTATCCTGCTGCTGCTGAATTGCAGTGTGCAGTATGGCTGGTGTCCATTTGGTTGATGTACCTAAAACTTTACTAGGTGGCCAACGCGTAGTCACTATTCCACCCTCAGTTGTCCCTCTCACTACTAACAGGTCTGTTTGACCTATCAGGCTTGAAAGATGCTATGCGTCGAATCCTGCCACATTGTTTTCCACTCCTCAAAATGTTGAACTATACATTTACTACCCCGCAGCTTACCAAGCCTTGAATTGTCCTTAGAGACACACCAATCTTGAACAGTGGAATTGTTTGTTATGTTTATTCGGTCTGCCTTAGAATTAATGCTGGAGAGCTGGTGGTAGGTAATCCTGCAGGGATAACAAACTGATTTGTGGAGAGTAGTTGCCTTCCCCAGGTCTACTTAGGCCAACTTCCTAGTCCTGTTGTCTTTACCAGAAGTTGCCACATAGCTAAGTTTCGAATGAAGCATGGTTTTGGTGAACTCTGATTACTCACTACTGCTGCTACACCAATCAAAAATGGCAGCTATTAAGCTTGGTGTTTTGCAACTCTTAAAAAACTCCAGAAAAACCCTACAATTCATTCTAGACGAAGTGTTCTATGGGATTCTTTTTGCTGGTTCAGCTGCTGAAAATGCAGCTTTATCACCTGATTCCAGTGTTGCTCTATACTTGTCCTCAAGCCCTGAACTCTTTACAGCCACTTTGCTCGATCCTGCCGTCCTACAGGAACAAGCATTCAGTGTTGAGAAGATGTCTAGGAGACAATATAGATGCAGGTTAAATCAGGATAAATACTGAAGATCAAGGGATGGTAAAATGATGGCTCCCAGAGTGTTGGCGCCCAATTTTGTTGTTTCATAGCATGGGATTGCATATGTAGGCAAAGATGGAATGGTACTTGCTGTTAATACTAATTGTTTCGCTCCATAGTTTCCTCCTATGCCTCAACAATACTGTCATTCCCATGCTACCTATACATATTGCTAAACATATCAAGACTTCCAGAGCTGCCCTGTTTTGACCTTTTGTGCACCTGAAGATTGATTTAATTCAGATGCCCGATGCTGCTGTTATCAAAATTTAGTGGTGATGGTTTACGTGGTTTCTGGCTGGATTGAAGTCATTCCTTAAGCTAGTGCTGATGCAGTAACCTTGGCTAAAATGTTCACAATACCCTCAAGAACGGGAGTGGCAAAGTAAACCAACTTCATGTCATCTGTAGTCCAAGAACAATGCACTCGCACCATAACCAGCATTTCCTTTGTGCTTAGTACCCCTAATCATCAGGCAAGGCTGAATGTTTCAATGGAACTTTGAAAAATAAGCTATCGAAACTGTGTGCCAAGAAAGAACTGAAGTTTCCTGATACTTCATCCTAAACCTAAAATCATCAAGCTATTCCAAGGAACTAAGTTGAGTGCTCATAACATTTTAACTAAGCCTTTTTTAAACTGAATTTATGTCTACATAATTTTCGAATTAGTATTTTTAAGCGAAATGCATGATACTCAACCATTACGCCAAATCTTGTAATTGAAACTTTGATCGGATAAAAATCTTATCACGGGGTAAGGGGAAGAATGCCCAGAGTTCGATGGTTGATCTGTTAAGAGATTGTCTACATACTGGTGTTTAATCAATAGAAAAGAGATTTAAACTTGATTACCTGCTGGTTTTGTTTTTATGTGCCCATCATTTCAACCCCATTTGACTTGCAAGGACCGTGAACGTGCAGCTGCATCAACACAATATTCAAGATTGGAAACATAACTTGGTCCTGATTTAAAGTTTAGCAGAGGAGAAACTCTGCATGAAACGTGAGGGATATTGTATCTGCTGTAGTATAAGCACCATAGGATTTAATGCATTTACAATACAGGAGAGGAGATATCTGGCACGTTTAGATAGAGTACCCCAACCTCCAAACTCTAAATCAGGCCCTTAGTCTGCGGCACTTTGGAGGAACAGGAGATGCCCATTCTTGACCAAGACATACAACCCACCCATCTATGGAGCTGCTGCTGCCCAAGAACTGTTTTCTGAGGAAGGGAATGGTAGCACCCAAGAAGGTACAAGTGACAGTAATCGTCCTTAAAATCTGCAAAAGGGGCCTGTGTTCCTTTCCCACTTTGCTCACAAGTAACCTTGGCAAGAACTTTCTTTCCCTCAGGAAACCCTTTCACACAAAGAAGCATATCGTCCGAATCTGAAACTTAGTGTATCAGGAAAATACTGCATTCATGTTTATGCTTGAAAGCTGTACTGGCTCCTGCTATCCTGGCGATGAGATAATAGGTCAACGTATGTCCCCTCCCTCAAGTTTCCAATGAAAACCAAAGCAACCATGATATTTCAGAGGCTGCTCATTTCTTCACGTTATTGTTTCCAAGCTATGAAATTAGACACTCTATAAATTGAAATAGAAAGTTTAATACTGTTTTAGACGAAGTAGTGAACACCACTACATATGGTCTTGAAAGTATTACCATTAAACTAATTGATCAGAAAACAGTCACCTTGTAAAACAGAAAAGGCTTTCAGTTTGCCAGCACTTGAAGGACACTTCAACTGGCGACTAGTAACTGATGTTTGTCTCTATTCTGCCAATAGATAGGCTTGGAAGGCAGACCAGCCACCAGTTTCTATAAAGTAATTGAATAAGATGAAGAGATTTTGCACTCTAGAAAGATAGCATGCTGCAGGAAATGTGTTGAGTCAGAAACCGAGATATGAAAATAAAGGATAATGTTCAAAGTTTGCTAGGTTCAAGAGAAAAAGGTAAAACAAAAAGCAAAGCGTGAAGATAGAAAGAATAAAACTACGAAATTGAAAAGAAAGCTTATGTATTAGAATAAGGACTTAGGAACCACCACTCTTATTATAGTTACGGGTGTGGACTCTCTTGAAGCGGAAAAAGATTGTAGTTAGTTCGACCTTTGTCCATTTTAGCATTGGGATTATTTTGAAGTAACTGTTATCATTTTGTATTTCTGTACAAAATCCAACTAAAAAATCAAATTAAAAAGATGGTATCAGATGTTGCTTTGTAAAATCTTTTACAGTATTTTACCGCCGTTAGGAAGATGGATCGAACATTCTATTAATTTGTCCTCCCATGCCTTTTGCATAGTGCAGTAGACACGGATCAGTGGGGCTTGCAGAATTCGGTGCAAGATTATTTGGTTCATTTGACTCTAGGCCGATTTTCTATTAAAGTGATCCAGTGCAGGCGTGGTGAGTGATGAGAGTGCCAAACAAATACCAGAAGATTTAGATAGCTGCTCCTCCCTAATATTCTCAGGTGTAGGAGCCAATATAACTCTCCCATCTACAAAATGGTACATAGTAGTGAATGAAGACAGAGCGGACATACAACTCCCGCCAACCATTAACTGTTCCCTGACTGCCTCTTCTGTAGCATCTCCTCCCTCTGTGATGTGCCTGATGTGCAACGTCGTCTTTCCAGTGTGCTTCCAATTCCATCTCTGCCCTCATTGCCCCGCATGCAGGGAGTTCCCCTGGTCCATCCTATGCACAATCGGCCCTCATTGCTTCATGTGCAGGCTGCAGTACCCCTTTTGCAGAATCTGTTGAGTTCTTTATGAAATCTGTGTCCATTTTCATGCCCCTCAGCGTGTCATGCGTAGACTCTACTCATTTTATTCATCCAATATGCAGCCTCTTCTCCCAGTGTTTCACATACAGCTTTTCCATAGTACGTTCTGTGCAGCATTTAATCCCATTGCCTTGCATTCAGTCTCTGCTCCCAGTGATCCACGTGCATCCTGTCACCAAAGCCTCATGTCTCACGCTTTGACCCAATTTCTCAAGTGCAGCTTCTCTTCCTAAAACCTTAAATGCAGCATCTGCTCAAAGGTCCTCATTGTAATCCTCAGAACTAATGCCCCTCCCGTGCCCCATGAACAGCCCATTCTCACAGTGCATGTGCCCCACAAAGCAGTTTGAGCAGCCTTCGCACTACAGAGTCAGAGTTAGAAAGGCATGGGCATGTAGGCAATTACTCATTATGCTTACCTTCCAAGGAATCTCCTGATCAAGTGATATCTCTTTCTCACCTCTGTCTCTTTATCTATCCCATCCTCTCTCCCTCTCTGTGCTTACCCATGCCTTTGAGTTTGCCTCTCGCTACCGATTTCTACCTCATTACTCTCTGCCTTTATATCTATTTATTTTTCTCCCCTCACTTATCTCTAGTTTTATTATCGCTCACCTTTTGACTCACCTCATTATGTCTCTCTCTGTCTTTGCATACCTTCCTCTTACTCTTAATCACACATCCATGCCTACCTTGCTTCTCTGTCTACATATCACCTCTCTTTTTGCCTGACCTCTATCTCCTCCTCCCTCTCTCTATTTCTTGATCCTGTACTTTCTTCTGTCTTTACCTCACCCATAACTAAGTCTCAGCTTCACTTTTCTTCCTTTCTGTATCTGTCCCTGTCTGTTAATATATCTATGCTACTGCTCTCTACCTTTCGTTCTCTGCTTCACATGTGTCACACCTGTCTGTCTCATGTCTTTCCACATACTTTGCCTCATTTCGTCTACCTTACCCTGCTCACTTTACTACTCTCAATACACTATATAATTAGCCTTCTCTCTATCTGAGCTCTCCCATCCTCAACCATGACTATAACACTTTCTCCCCAAATGCTGTCTCTCTCACAACCTTACCTGTCTATCTACCACTCTATGTGCCTACCTCTACATTTCTACCTCACCTCTCTCACTACCTTATCTCTTCTCGGCACCGCACTGCTCGGTTTAAATCTTGGCTTCCTGTAGCTCTTCTATTTCAACTTTCTCTCAAACACAGCTTACACTTTCTATGTGTTTTTCACCCTATACCTCACTCCATCTACCTACACCTCATCTCTCTACCTTTCTTTCACCCTACTTCCTACCTAATCACTCTTGTGTGCACCTCTCGCCTATTTCATTTCTCTCTCTGTAGCATGTTTCTACCTCAATTCTCTTTCTGTCACTATTTAACCTGTCAGCTTATCTCACCATTTGCTTGTTGCCTCACCTCTCCACATTCTCTTTCTTTCTATCTCTGTTCCCTCTACATCACATCTCTAACTTCCAAGCTCCTTTCTTTCTACCTGCATTTATCTGTCTCTTTTGTCTATCAGTATTCCCTCTCTAAGGGTCCGATTACGATGTTCTTGGCATTCCCATTGCTGTGCCCATTTTTAGAGGCATAACACCGCCAGACAGGAGGAAACTCCTAATCTGGTGGGCGGCCTGACCACGGATTTGGCAGTGATGTGGCCCAAGGCCCTGATTACAAGTTTTCAGTCGCGCTGCCAAACTCGTGGTTGGGCTGCCCATCAGATAATGAGTTTCCTGCTGTCTGGTGGTGCCAAAAACAGTTCCTGCACGGCATGGACTAAAAAGTCCATGCCGTACACAAACTGGGGTGTATGCACACAGGGGGGCACATATTGTGAAGGGATTCTGAGGTGCCCCCTCTGCCCCAACAAGAGACCACAGGGTGAAGGAAGCCCTGCTAGTGGCCCCTAATGTTACTTTCTGACAGGCTTTCCATGTCAGAAAGTCAACATGGAAAGCCTGTTGGAAACCGACATCGTAATCCCAACGGAGGAAACATCATCCATTGGGATTACGTGTCGGTCTCCAACTGACCAACTAGCACATTGAGGCAATCACAATCCAGCCGGAATGACTGGCTAGTAGCAGTTTTGACCGCTTACTTTCTGACCTTAATCGTAATCAGGCCCTTAGTGCGTTTCTCTGCACCCCCTCTTTTTCTTCAACTTGTCCTCTCTTCCACACCACGATCTCTACAACTTTTGTTTCACTGCTTTCCCCTCCCACCGGTTTTTCTGCCTCACCACTCTCCTTCTTCACCCTATTTCACTACAGCTCTATCAACTTCGCCTCTCTTTTTCTACCTTGCCTCTGTCATCTGTTTCACCTTTTTTCTTTCAATTGATCTCTTTTTCTATCTTTTACTCTTTTTACCCTACATTTTTCTCTGTCTCACTACTCTCTTTACCTCACCTCTTCGCATTTCACACTTTTCATTTTGCTCCTCTGTCTACCTTATCACTGGCTTTCTAGCTTGTACATTTTTATAATTATGTTACTAGCGCAACATTTTATCTGCCTGTCTCTCTACTGCTCCCTTCTTTAGTTCTCTTTAACTCGACCCTCCTTCTACCTTACTTCCCTCTTTACCTTATCCCTCAGTTTGAATGTTTGACATAATATCAAGAACAACAGTATTGTGACAAGAATATTGTGTCAAAAATATTGTCTGGAAAAATATCAAATGTACTCACTTTGTATGGAGACTACCAAATTATCATGCCAAAAATATCAATAAACAGAATATCATCAAAAAATAAGGAAATAAAAAATAAATATATTTATAAAAACATGTATATATAAGTAATTTAGGGGCCTATTAGGATGGTGGGTGGAACTGAGCCCACCCGCCATCCTTGGGGTGTTGGGACTGGCCACCAGACATGTGGCAGTTGCGCACTGCAAATTAGTATGCAACCGCCACAGCAGCAGCACCCGCAGCAATGTCAAAATGCAAAAAAGTTATCTACATTGTAATTTTGTAATTTTATAATTTATTTAAATATTACCAATCAAATATTTAAGAACTTAAAAATTAAATTAGCAAACATATACTAAGAAAAATATCTAGCACGTCTAAATAAAAAAAATTACATAAAAAGTAAAATGAAAAAAAAGTTACATTTTCATAAATAAATAAAATATGCATTGAAGAAAAAAAGACAAGCTATGAAAAAATACATTAACCTAAAACAAACAACACTAGCAAAAGTATCAAACTTCTCAAGAAATTGTTGCCCTTTGGAAGGGTTATATTTAATATTCCCTACTCCAATGTAAGGTACAGAAGGAAAAGTCTTGCATTTTGACGGCTTAGATTTACCGTTCCTACTCTAATGTAAACAAAATCATTGAAAGGTTAACAGGTACAATTTTAACTCCTAATCACAAAATAATGAATACAAAATAAGATTATTAAAAACATTCAAAATATTATATATGTAAATATATATCTCACGCTCCACTTCCCCACTCGTAGTCCAACTACGTAAAGAAGTACCGCACTCCCAGGCAATTTTGACAGCTCTTTATTCAGCTTTTCAGTGTGCCTTTGTCAATATATATATATTGATATAGATATATATATAGATATAAATATATAACATTCAATACTAAACAAATGTTAAAATAATATAACAAATGAAAACCATAAAAGTATTTTAAATAAACACAGTTCACTCCTGCCACCCAAGAAAAACCAAAAACCATGAAAATATAATTAAAATTCGTTATTAATGAAACTATACATTTAAAATGTTAAATAATAAAACAAATACAAGTAAAATTTATAATAATTCCAAAAATAGATTTTATGAGGTTTAATATTAAAAACACTTATAAATAAATTAAAAATAAAATACAACCATCAGTTATATAATTTACATAATAAATTACCAATTAAATATTTATTTAATTTTAAAAATTAATCTGTAATAACTTGCCACCCTATTCTACAAACAACCTGCTACTTGAATATAAATTAGTAATTAAACTATACAACAATACTGTATACATTAAAAATAACAAATTACACTTAAATATTTCAAATAAAAAATCAATTAAATATTTTACATAATTAATTATTTATTACATTTTTAATTAACTTGGATAATGCTTAAAAAAAATATTCTAAATAATGTCTCACCTTTTTGTCCCACAAACCCAACAATTAGTTACTGAATCGCAAATTACTAACCAAGAGGCCTATTAGGATGGCGGACGGACCCGAGGTGGAGGGACCGTCCGCAGGGGGAGCGGCCGTCCCTCCGGTGCAATTAGGATGTGACTGCCACCCTGGCAGTCACATCCAGTATCTTTAATGAAGCAGCACCCACGCAAGGTTAAAAATGCATGCTTTGCATTTACATGCACAAAGTGGCAGGCACCGCGCGGTGCCTGCCGCTTTGTGCATGTAAATGCTGGGGGTAACCATAGGTACCCCCCATGTGCACCCCCCACCCCCGACACCCTGGGGGGCCCGCAGCGTGCCCCCAAACACAAAAGACCACATGCTTTTCCACGGCGGAAATGCCGCCGTGGAAAAGCATGTTTCAGCCTGCATCCTAATATGGCTGGCGGTGTCTTGCAGACACCGGCACCATATTTGCCAGCATACACCGCGGATCAGCGGCGGACGGACTTGCCATCCGCAGCTGATCCCACCGCCATCCTAATGTGGCGGTGGGTGTTTCCAATGTCCGCGGCTGTGAATCGCCATTCTCCAGGCCGGCGGTGGCTTCCGCCGGCCCAAAGGATGCGGATACACCGCCATCCTAATCGGCCCCTAAATGTTAAAGCACATTAAATATGGCAAACTATACTAAAGCAAAATAAAATAATTATATTAATAATAACACCTAAATAGGATATCAATACTTATATATTAAAATAATTTAAAAAGTTATATTTAATACAAGTGTATTACAGTGAATTAAATTATATACAGTGGTGTATTTAAAAATGATATAGGCTCAGAAAGTATTCCTGTCTTTTATATTCTGTTGCACAATATTTTTGCGGTGACAATATTTTTGTCACATTATTCATGGCACACAATTTTTAGGTTTCTAAATTTTTGTCTTTCACTCTCAGTTTACTCCAACCCTGTTTCTCTCCCTCCCCTTCATTCTCTCTGGTACCACATCTATCTAACTCCAACTGTATGTCTCACCCTAAAACCTTCGCTGTTACTCTACCTCACTTCCTGCTGCACCATTTCTTTCTTTCTACTAACCTCACCTTTTGCTCTTTACCTCATGTCTCACCCTACCTCATCTATCTGTCTACTGCATCTCTATATATAATTTCTTTCTCCCTCTACTTCACCTCTCTTGTAATACTGGTTTCATTACCTACACATTTTCATCATGCCTCCCAACCGCTCATTTCTCTTTTCACCTGAGCTGGGGTTCGCTGTTTACTCTAAGAAATATAGAGATGTGACAAGGTGTGAATGAGAATTAAGAATACAAAGATCAGATTTCATCCAATAAATAGTGAAAATCCTGAGAGCACTGATTTGATTTCACATGCTGCAGCAAGAATGCCAGATTTGAAGGGGGATTTATTTGGTTGTTAATGCCTGGCAGCTTGAGATTTTGAATGTTCGTCTTGCACTTACTTCTGAAACTTTAATTAATAATTCAATGTTGGTTGGAATAATGAGGGCTTGATTAGCTGAAAGTGGATAATAAATTCAAAGTTGTTACCAAAAGGGGGTCCAAAATATGCATTGCCCAGGGTCCCACAAATCTCTAAAATGGCACTATATAGAGTCTGAGGTGTAGTCACTGCACCTTTAGATTCTCATGTATTAGCTCTACTACCTCAGTACCTTACACCCAGACTCTGCTTCTTCATTACCACATCTGCATCCCGTTCCTCAGCATATAAAGCACCTGCCCTCTGTTGCCTCATTATCTGTACCTATGTACACATATTTGCCTGCAGTGTTGTTTTTTGTTTACGTGTGGGCCCTTTTTATTTAATAGGACTCATTACGATGTTGGGCTGATTTATGTCTGCCCGACACCTTTACATTCCTGACACCGCCCGACACCTTTGTATTCCCGACACTGTTGCAATCTTGACACCGCTACTACAATGTGACCGCACATGGTGTGGTCTCATCCTCCCATTTCTCTATGAGAGCTTATGCTGCAGCCGCAAATCGGCCATAGCACAAGCTTCCATAGAGAAATCAGAGTTTCTGTTAATGCCTTCACCGTGTGGCAGGCAACTCAAGGTGCCTGACTCGCACTGCAGGGATTAAGAGGGGGGCACCATAGGTTCCCCCTCGGCCCTTAACCGGAGGCCACAGGGAGAAGAGGCACCACCAGCATATTACAGCCTTACACTGCTGCACCACTGCTTGGATATCAGGGTTCCCTGGCGGCTGCGGGGGTCTTGTGTTGGTCCCAACACTGTAGTGGTAATATGGTGGGTGGACCGCCAGTCTGGCGGTCCAGAGAACGTCTCCATGGGTTGGACCTGGACCAAATTTGTAACTAGGCTCTTATTCTATATAACTATTTTAACTATGTGTAATATAATTACACATAGTTAAACTACCATGCACATATTTACATGCAGGGTAATAAAATGATCATCCCAGAATCATAAGAGTTGTGACATGGTGTCAAAGCTAAAATTAGAATACAGGAGCTGGATGTTTCAACATTTCATTTTGCAATTTAAGAATAAGGGCCTTATTACAAGTACTAGGGCCATGGTGCTGCTGTACTCACAGTGGTGGTCTGACCGCCACCACCACTGCAGGTCCGCCTGCTATATTTCGAGTGTGGCAGTCCGACTTCGACAAGGCCACTGCCTCTACTGGGATCTAGGTGGGGTGGTGGAAAGGGGCAGGAATATGCTGGCCGTACCGCTACAGCACCCCCAAGCATATTCTGAGTTGCATTTCCACTGCTCACTTCATGGCGGTGACCCCGCCATGAAAGGGGTGACAGAAATGCAACTAAGGGGGCAATAACAGGGACCCCGGCTTCTTCTGGGCCTAGGGGTGCATGTGGGGGATTGTATCCCTGTTCCAGAACAATGTGGAATGCACAACATTGTGTATATCACACCGTGCAGGTACGTGCTGGAGGCACTGTGACAGTGGCAGTCTGCTGCTAAGGATAACACGGCCGCCGCCGTGAGACGGCCGCAGCACTGGCCACCCGTGGGTGGGTGCAACACAGGCTTGGCGGTCCTCTGTCCAGCACAGCAGTGGCTGTGCTGCAGGAGGACCATCAAGCTCGTAATTAGTCAGTTCGCAAACAAAAAAGATTTAGAGTGGGTTGCAATCCAACCTATCTAGTTAACATTCACGATTTTGGTATCAAAGTGTGTTTCACTCCAAATAGAGGCCATCACAGGAATGGCAGACTGAAAGGTTCAGCAGACCACCATGTCTGTGATTGCCTCTCAATAAAGAAACTCAGTCCTCGTTCCCTAAGAGAAACAGGGCTGCATTAAAAATCAAAAACTGATTCCGTTTTTTCATGAAGTTTGTTTAATAATTGCAGTGATCCCATGGGCCACTGCCTACTCCCAACCTGACTTTTTTTTTAGGATTCACAAAGGGACCCTTTCCTTTTGTAGAAAGCATTGCCACTCCAACTTGGGAGTCACTTGTTTTTCAAAGTAACATTGATACATCTCATTATGATTTGTAATTTGGAAGGGACACCTACAACATTCTCTTCCAAATTGCAAATTGGTATGCATTTGTAATTACATTTTAGGAGTCACTAAACGTTTACGAGCTCCTAAAATGGTATTAGTACATAGTAAATACATATTTTGTGGTTGCAGATGCGCTTTTTTTGTGAATCGTAGCGTTTGTAAATACTAAATAGGTTTAAACATCAGGCCCCAGGCCTTCAATTTACAAATACATCAATAAAGTCAATAGAACAAGGTCAAGATTACCTGAAATGTATGCAGCGCTGATTTACTAGAATCCGAAAATATGGTACAGCAGTAGCACGGGTGTTCATTCACCAAAATGCTAGGGGTAGCAGATGTCATGTCACATAACCACCCTTTGACCCAACGACATTACATGAGGGGGCATCACATGACCTTTGACACTGAATCCTTCCAGCAAGTGATGTCACTTTATCTTGATTACAATTATTTAATTGACATTACTGAACTTGAGAGACCATCGTAGGGGACAGGTTGTACCCGTTGTTGGTCAATACAGGGGATGCGCAGAGAAGGGGTACTGAGGATGAGGACAGTGAGACAGACGACAGCCTGATAGAGAGACTGTTGTCGGAGAGACCACCTCCATATAATCCCGAGATGGAGGAAAGGCCAGCACCAGCAATGGGCAGGGAAGCCTCTGTCGTGGACGGTGGCGTCCCAATAGAGAGCGGCTTGGGCCCCTTAGGGGACAGGTTCGGTTCGGTGGAGGGAGAAAGGGCACCTCAACTTTCTCCAAGGACGAGAGTAGTGGGAAGATTTACGGTACAAAATGTACAAAACGAAGAGGGTGTCGATTCTCAGAGACTGCCAGCCACTCTTACGGTACCCGTTACCATAGGTCCCATAGTATCAGTGTACATCCCAGAACAGACACAAAGCGAGGGTCCGTCACAAACAGAGAGAGAGAGAAGTGTCAGTGAAGGAAGGAGTAATGTGGCGGACGGATGGAGCCAATTGCCAAGGCCTGTAGAAAGGAGCACTCCTTTAGCAGCATCGGCAGACTCATCTGGAGAGCAGGGGGGTTTGAGAGGACCGATGGACTTGAGAGGACCACGGCCAAGGTCACTTAGGGAATTAAGGCCTGATTTGAGAACTTGGGAAACGATTGCTGATACCCAGAGCAACAGGTCGAGGGATGATTTTGACCATGGAAACCAGGAAAATAGGGGGGTGTCTCACTGCACGCCTAGCGGAAGCAGGCAGGAATGGGATCGCGGGAGTGTGGAATGTAGGGGGGCGTCCCACCACGCGCCTAGCAATAATAGACAGGAGTGGGACCGCGAAAGTTGGGAAAACCGAAGGGTTCCCCATAACACACCTGAAGAAGACAGACGAGTGAGTCAGGACTGTGGCGGGAGGGACTCTAATGGAACTTCTAGCCAAGGTACATTGAGGGCGGCGATAAAGGCAAGAAGGATCGATGTGATGAGACTTAAATCAGAAATGGAGGAAATAGTGGAAGGCACATTGCCACTAGAGAGAATCGAACTCTATGAATCAGATGAACTGTTGTTTGTGGCGAAAGATGTTACTCGAAGGGCTAGGACAGCTCATGAGAAACTGTCTGAATTAGCGAATAAGTATGCTGTGGATTTGACAAGGACGAAAGCATTACAGGGTGGCCATTGGTTGCAGTACTCGGACCAAGATCTAGAAGAGAAGAGGGTGATCGGATTAAAAACCCACATCAAGGAGTTGGTTGTGGGACTCCGAACCTGGATCCAATTGGACAAATGGGAGGAAAGGTGGTCAAAGAAAAAGAGTGTTAGGCGAAGCACCATTGAGACATCTCCGGGAGGAGGGTTGATGCATGTGGAGGCGTACCCCTTGCGGGAGGTGGCTCACGGGGGATATGTACATGTACCCTGGAGTAGGGGAGATTTGGCTGCCTTTACGAACTCGTTTCCAAAGTTGCGCGAGAGTCCATTGGAATGGTACAAACAGGTAGAGAGGTTTGTTAAGATCTCAAAGGTACTGTGGATTGATCTAAACACACCGTTTGACATTGTGGTTCCAGGAGACCTGTGGATAGCATGCAAGGTCAGTGTTGAATGGCCCACAGTGGAGCCAGACCGAGATGCTGCCACGAATGGACCCTCACCCAGGGTGATGGTAAAGTATGAGCAGGCGATCACGTGGTTGAAGACTAAGGTACCACCACAGGACATTGACTGGGTGAAGATAGATTGGACTAGGCAGGAACGAAAGGAGACAGTTCACGAGTATTATGAGCGATTATTGCAGATTTTTAAGCAGTACAGTGGATTGGATGTGATGGATCCAAAGGACATGGGACAGTTTGTGTCTAAGTTTGTTCTGGGACTGAGACCTGATATCTGTCTCATGATACAACAACATTTAATTTGTTGGCAGAACAAGCCTCTGGACGAGATCCTGAGGTACGCGAGGTATTGCAGTGATGAGATAGACTCTAAGACAAAGAAGCTTAAGGATAAACTGATGTTAGTCCAGATGCAATCGGGAGGACAAGGTCAGTCAGGAAGTGGAACATTAGGGAGAAAATCAGGGGGACAAAAAAGGGACAACGAGGACGGCCCAAGACCCAGGATAGATCTGGCAACTCTGAAAAAGACGACCACGTGTCATCAGTGTCATGAGGTCGGACATTGGAGACGCGAGTGCCCCCATAACTCAGAAAATCAAGGACAGGAAGAGGGGGAGGAGGTTCAAGCCCCTCCGGTACAGAAAGTAACAGTAACTCAGTTTAAGACGGCTAAAGGGGGGACTTCAGCCCCTAGGGCTCCGGTTCCCCAGCCACCGAAGATTTTGACAGGGAACAAGGTTTACAAGCAGATGCCTTTCATAGTCGAAGGGGATGAGTACTATTACTTTGACCCAGTGACAGGACGGTACCTGAGTGGGGAGGAGGACTGTACCCTCGGGGAAGTTCTGGAGGTAGATCAGAGGGGACCATTCGTAGAGGCTGATGTGGATGGACATCCCACCACCTTTTTGGTTGATACTGGTGCTAACCGTTCTACTGTACGGTCTGCGGTAGTCCCCAACCTACCCCTTTCAGGACAGACTATCCAAGTTGTAGGCGTTGCAAACAGAAGAATGACGAACCCACTGACTGAGCCGGTCCCAGTGAAGATCGGAAGTTTCAGGGACAAACATCAATTCGTAGTGTGTGATTCCAGTCCTGTGTGTCTGTTAGGAAGAGATCTCCTGTGTAAACTCAATTGTACCATCGAACTGTACCCCCAAGGGAGTGGAGTTGCAGACGAATGATGATGATGCTGCCTTTAAGGTTGCAAATACGCGTGTGTGCATAAAATTGTATCCTACTTTAACGGTGGAAGAACTCCCTTGGGATTTGAGGGATACAGTCTCACAGGAAGTGTGGGACTTTACAGGAGAGGAGATCGGTTTGATTAGAGGAGTAGAGCCAGTTAAGATTCAAGTAAGGCCGAATGCTGAGTTCCCAAGAACACCCCAATACAAGTTGACTCCGGAAACTATTGCAGGAATAAAACCTGTGATCGAATCCATGATTAGACAGGGAATTCTGAAGGAAGTCATAGGCAGTCCATGCAACTCCCCGATCATGGGTTTGCAGAAGCCTAGCGGGAAGTTCAGGATTGTGCAGGATTTACGAATGGTGAACAACATAGTTGTTCCATGCTGTCCAGTGGTACCGAATCCATCAGTGATACTGTTTCAGATACCGTTCCAAGCTGAGTGGTTTACTGTAATTGATCTGTGTCAGGCTTTCTTCTCGATTCCCTTGCATGAGGAGAGCCAATTTCTTTTTGCGTTCAAGCTGGAGAATCGTGTTTTAACGTGGTGTCGTGTCCCTCAAGGGTACACGGAGAGCCCATCGATCTTTAATCAGTTGCTGAAAAGGAATCTTGAGAGTCTGGTACTGCCGCAGAACTCAGTTCTCGTACAGTACATAGACGACCTCCTTGTTACGTCAGAGACAGAAGACGCTTGTAGAATTGACACCATTGCCTTGTTGAACCATTTGGCAGAGAATGGACACAAGGTATCCCCCAGCAAGTTACAGTACTGCTTGTCTGAAGTACAGTATCTGGGTCACAGGATAGAGAAGGGAAAGAGGAAAGTGTCGCCTGACAGGATTGAGGCGATCATGAAAATGATGGTGCCTTCGACACAGAGAGAGTTTAGGACGTTCCTGGGTATGGTTGGCTACTGTCGCCAGTGGATTGCCAATTTTTCCCTGCAGGCGAAACCATTGCAGAAACTGACACACAAGTATGTGAGTGATCCGGTACCATGGGACAAAGACTGTATGATGGCTTTCCTTGGGCTGCGAGAGGACTTGTGTCGCGCTCCGGCTCTGGGCATGCCCGATTACACCAAATCATTTTCACTGTTCTGTTGTGAGCGGGAGGGTTGTGCTTTGGCAGTCTTAGCACAAGATCATGGAGGAGTCCGTAGACCAGTTGCTTACTTCTCGGCTACATTAGACCCAGTAGCCACAGCGTTGCCCAGATGTCTTAAATCCATTGCCGCAACAGGTGTCAGCATTGAAAGGTGTGAAAGCATTGTGATGGGTCATTCACTGACTGTATAATTCCCCACTCAGTGGAATTATTGATGACCAGGACCAAGACTCAGCACTTGACAAATAATAGGCTCACACGCTACGAGCAGGTTATACTTGCTGCGGAGAATGTGACCCTTAGGAGGTGCTCGGTCTTGAATCCTGCTACTTTGATGCCATTGCCAAATGCCTTAGACGATGATTGTGAAGACCATGATTGCCTTGATGTGACTGAACTGTGCACTAAACCTAGACCGGATATTGTTGATGAGCCACTGATAGACCCTGATGAAATTTTCTTTGTCAATGGCTCATGTGTAAGGGACAATACTGGTCAGTTGAGAGCAGCTTTTGCTGTTTGTACTATTTCTGGAATAATCGAAGCGGCCTGCCTGGAAGGAGTACACTCCGCTCAGGTGGCTAAGATAATTGCGTTGACGCGTGCCTGTTTGGCAGCCAACAAAATTCGGATCACCATATATACTGACAGCCAATATGGGTTCGGCGTGGTTCATGACTTCGGTCAGTTGTGGTCTCAAAGGGGTTACATGACATCATCGGGTTCCCCTATCAGGAATGGAGAATTTGTCAGATTACTGCTGGATGCTTTGCAGGGTCCAGCAGAGATAGCCGTTGTGAAATGCACTGCACATAGCAAGGGTACCGACTTTGTGTCCCTGGGTAATCGTTATGCTGATGAAGTTGCACGTTACTGTGCCGAACAGGGATACTCATTTACTGAACAAACTGTCGAAGGGGCGCAGGGAAGGACTGGGTTAAACATGATGCTTGAGGTGGCTGATACCTGGGAAGAGTTGAAAAGCATGCAGGAGCAGGCGTCAGACTATGAGAAAAAGGTGTGGGGGACAGCTGGTTGTGTCAAAGGAGAGTTGGATTTGTGGGTTTCGGCTGATGGGAGAGCGGTGTTGCCGAATGAACTGGTGCGTCCGCTGGCACGACAGATACATGGTCCTGTACATCTGGGAAGAGATGCGATGATGCGTGTGTTCAGACAAACTTGGTACAATCCGACATTCCGAACGGCTGCGGAAGCAGTATGTCAGAGGTGTGTTACATGTCAACAAATGAACGTTGGGAAAAGAGCACCAGTTACATTGAGTCACATTGGGAGGTCCGGCGGACCTTTCAATAGGATGCAACTGGATTTCATTGAGATGCCGAGGTGTAATCGCTTCAGGTATGTTTTGGTGATCGTGTGTGTGTTTTCCAGGTGGGTTGAGGCATACCCAACTCGTAGGTGCGATACACTCACAGTAGTTAAAAATATTTTAAAAAGTTATATTTAATACAAGTGTATTACAGTGAATTAAATTATATACAGTGGTGTATTTAAAAATGATATAGGCTCAGAAAGTATTCCTGTCTTTTATATTCTGTTGCACAATATTTTTGCGGTGACAATATTTTTGTCACATTATTCATGGCACACAATTTTTAGGTTTCTACATTTTTCTCTTTCACTCTCAGTTTACTCCAACCCTGTTTCTCTCTCTCCCCTTCATTCTCTCTGGTACCACATCTATCTAACTCCAACTGTATGTCTCACCCTAAAACCTTCGCTGTTACTCTACCTCACTTCCTGCTGCACCATTTCTTTCTTTCTACTAACCTCACCTTTTGCTCTTTACCTCATGTCTCACCCTACCTCATCTATCTGTCTACTGCATCTCTATATATAATTTCTTTCTCCCTCTACTTCACCTCTCTTGTAATACTGGTTTCATTACCTACACATTTTCATCATGCCTCCCAACCGCTCATTTCTCTTTTCACCTGAGCTGGGGTTCGCTGTTTACTCTAAGAAATATAGAGATGTGACAAGGCGTGAATGAGAATTAAGAATACAAAGATCAGATTTCATCCAATAAATAGTGAAAATCCTGAGAGCACTGATTTGATTTCACATGCTGCAGCAAGAATGCCAGATTTGAAGGGGGATTTATTTGGTTGTTAATGCCTGGCAGCTTGAGATTTTGAATGTTCGTCTTGCGCTTACTTCTGAAACTTTAATTAATAATTCAATGTTGGTTGGAATAATGAGGGCTTGATTAGCTGAAAGTGGATAATAAATTCAAAGTTGTTACCAAAATGGGGTCCAAAATATGCATTGCCCAGGGTCCCACAAATCTCTAAAATGGCACTATATAGAGTCTGAGGTGTAGTCACTGCACCTTTAGATTCTCATGTATTAGCTCTACTACCTCAGTACCTTACACCCAGACTCTGCTTCTTCATTACCACATCTGCATCCCTTTCCTCAGCATATAAAGCACCTGCCCTCTGTTGCCTCATTATCTGTACCTATGTACACATATTTGCCTGCAGTGTTGTTTTTTGTTTACGTGTGGGCCCTTTTTATTTAATAGGACTTATTACGATGTTGGGCTGATTTATGTCTGCCTGACACCTTTACATTCCTGACACCGCCCGACACCTTTGTATTCCCGACACTGTTGCAATCTTGACACCGCTACTACAATGTGACCGCACATGGTGTGGTCTCATCCTCCCATTTCTCTATGAGAGCTTATGCTGCAGCCGCAAATCGGCCATAGCACAAGCTTCCATAGAGAAATCAGAGTTTCTGTTAATGCCTTCACCGTGTGGCAGGCAACTCAAGGTGCCTGACTCGCCCTGCAGGGAATAAGAGGGGGGCACCATAGGTTCCCCCTCAGCCCTTAACCGGAGGCCACAGGGAGAAGAGGCACCACCAGCATATTACAGCCTTACACTGCTGCACCACTGCTTGGTTATCAGGGTTCCCTGGCGGCTGCGGGGGTCTTGTGTTGGTCCCAACACTGTAGTGGTAATATGGTGGGTGGACCGCCAGTCTGGCGGTCCAGGGAACGTCTCCATGGGTTGGACCTGGACCACCAAATTTGTAACTAGGCTCTTATTCTATATAACTATTTTAACTATGTGTAATACAATTACACATAGTTAAACTACCATGCACATATTTACATGCAGGGTAATAAAATGATCATCCCAGAATCATAAGAGTTGTGACATGGTGTCAAAGCTAAAATTAGAATACAGGAGCTGGATGTTTCAACATTTCATTTTGCAATTTAAGAATAAGGGCCTTATTACAAGTACTAGGGCCATGGGGCTGCTGTACTCACAGTGGTGGTCTGACCGCCACCACCACTGCAGGTCCGCCTGCTATATTTCGAGTGTGGCAGTCCGACTTCGACAAGACCACTGCCTCTGCTGGGATCTAGGTGGGGTGGTGGAAAGGGGCAGGAATATGCTGGCCGTACTGCTACAGCACCCCCAAGCATATTCTGAGTTGCATTTCCACTGCTCACTTCATGGCGGTGACCCCGCCATGAAAGGGGTGACAGAAATGCAACTAAGGGGGCAATAACAGGGACCCCTGCTTCTTCTGGGCCTAGGGGTGCATGTGGGGTATTGTATCCCTGTTCCAGAACAATGTGGAATGCACAACATTGTGTATGTCACACCGTGCAGGTACGTGCTGGAGGCACTGTGACAGTGGCAGTCTGCTGCTAAGGATAACACGGCCGCCGCCGTGAGACGGCCGCAGCACTGGCCACCTGTGGGTGGGTGCAACACAGGCTTGGCGGTCCTCTGTCCAGCACAGCAGTGGATGTGCTGCAGGAGGACCATCAAGCTCGTAATTAGTCAGTTCGCAAACAAAAAAGATTTAGAGTGGGTTGCAATCCAACCTATCTAGTTAACATTCACGATTTTGGTATCAAAGTGTGTTTCACTCCAAATAGAGGCCATCACAGGAATGGCAGACTGAAAGGTTCAGCAGACCACCATGTCTGTGATTGCCTCTCAATAAAGAAACTCAGTCCTCGTTCCCTAAGAGAAACAGGGCTGCATTAAAAATCAAAAACTGATTCCGTTTTTTCATGAAGTTTGTTTAATAATTGCAGTGATCCCACGGGCCACTGCCTACTCCCAACCTGACTTTTTTTTTAGGATTCACAAAGGGACCCTTTCCTTTTGTAGAAAGCATTGCCACTCCAACTTGGGAGTCACTTGTTTTTCAAAGTAACATTGATACATCTCATTATGATTTGTAATTTGGAAGGGACACCTACAACATTCTCTTCCAAATTGCAACTTGGTACGCATTTGTAATTACATTTTAGGAGTCACTAAACGTTTACGAGCTCCTAAAATGGTATTAGTACATAGTAAATACATATTTTGTGGTTGCAGATGCGCTTTTTTTGTGAATCGTAGCGTTTGTAAATACTAAATAGGTTTAAACATCAGGCCCCAGGACTTCAATTTACAAATACATCAATAAAGTCAATAGAACAAGGTCAAGATTACCTGAAATGTATGCAGCGCTGATTTACTAGAATCCGAAAATATGGTACAGCAGTAGCACGGGTGTTCATTCACCAAAATGCTAGGGGTAGCAGATGTCATGTCACATAACCGCCCTTTGACCCAACGACATTACATAAGGGGGCATCACATGATCTTTGACACTGAATCCTTCCAGCAAGTGATGTCACTTTATCTTGATTACAATTATTTAATTGACATTACTGAACTTGAGAGACCATCGTAGGGGACAGGTTGTACCCGTTGTTGGTCAATACAGGGAATGCGCAGAGAAGGGGTACTGAGGATGAGGACAGTGAGACAGACGACAGCCTGATAGAGAGACTGTTGTCGGAGAGACCACCTCCATATAATCCCGAGATGGAGGAAAGGCCAGCACCAGCAATGGGCAGGGAAGCCTCTGTCGTGGACGGTGGCGTCCCAATAGAGAGCGGCTTGGGCCCCTTAGGGGACAGGTTTGGTTCGGTGGAGAGAGAAAGGGCACCTCAACTTTCTCCAAGGACGAGAGTAGTGGGAAGATTTACGGTACAAAATGTACAAAACGAAGAGGGTGTCGATTCTCAGAGACTGCCAGCCACTCTTACGGTACCCGTTACCATAGGTCCCATAGTATCAGTGTACATCCCAGCACAGACACAAAGCGAGGGTCCGTCACAAACAGAGAGAGAGAGAAGTGTCAGTGAAGGAAGGAGTAATGTGGCGGACGGATGGAGCCAATTGCCAAGGCCTGTAGAAAGGAGCACTCCTTTGGCAGCATCGGCAGACTCATCTGGAGAGCAGGGGGGTTTGAGAGGACCGATGGACTTGAGAGGACCACGGCCAAGGTCACTTAGGGAATTAAGGCCTGATTTGAGAACTTGGGAAACGATTGCGGATACCCAGACCAACAGGTCTAGGGATGATTTTGACCATGGAAACCAGGAAAATAGGGGGGTGTCTCACTGCACGCCTAGCGGAAGCAGGCAGGAATGGGATCGCGGGAGTGTGGAAAGTAGGGGGGCGTCCCACCACGCGCCTAGCAATAATAGACAGGAGTGGGACCGCGAAAGTTGGGAAAACCGAAGGGTTCCCCATAACACACCTGAAGAAGACAGACGAGTGAGTCAGGACTGTGGCGGGAGGGACTCTAATGGAACTTCTAGCCAAGGTACATTGAGGGCGGCGATAAAGGCAAGAAGGATCGATGTGATGAGACTTAAATCAGAAGTGGAGGAAATAGTGGAAGGCACATTGCCACTAGAGAGAATCGAACTCTATGAATCAAATGAACTGTTGTTTGTGGCGAAAGATGTTACTCGAAGGGCTAGGACAGCTCATGAGAAACTGTCTGAATTAGCGAATAAGTATGCTGTGGATTTGACAAGGGCAAAAGCATTACAGGGTGGCCATTGGTTGCAGTACTCGGACCAAGATCTAGAAGAGAAGAGGGTGATCGGATTAAAAACCCACATCAAGGAGTTGGTTGTGGGACTCCGAACCTGGATCCAATTGGACAAATGGGAGGAAAGGTGGTCAAAGAAAAAGAGTGTTAGGCGAAGCACCATTGAGACATCTCCGGGAGGAGGGTTGATGCATGTGGAGGCGTACCCCTTGCGGGAGGTGGCTCACGGGGGATATGTACATGTACCCTGGAGTAGGGGAGATTTGGCTGCCTTTACGAACTCGTTTCCAAAGTTGCGCGAGAGTCCATTGGAATGGTACAAACAGGTAGAGAGGTTTGTTAAGATCTCAAAGGTACTGTGGATTGATCTAAACACACCGTTTGACATTGTGGTTCCAGGAGACCTGTGGATAGCATGCAAGGTCAGTGTTGAATGGCCCACAGTAGAGCCAGACCGAGATGCTGCCACGAATGGACCCTCACCCAGGGTGATGGTAAAGTATGAGCAGGCGATCACGTGGTTGAAGACTAAGGTACCACCACAGGACATTGACTGGGTGAAGATAGATCGGACTAGGCAGGAACCGAAGGAGACAGTTCACGAGTATTATGAGCGATTATTGCAGATTTTTAAGCAGTACAGTGGATTGGATGTGATGGATCCAAAAGACATGGACAGTTTGTGTCTAAGTTTGTTCTGGGACTGAGACCTGATATCTGTCTCATGATACAACAACATTTAATTTGTTGGCAGAACAAGCCTCTGGACGAGATCCTGAGGTACGCGAGGTATTGCAGTGATGAGATAGACTCTAAGACAAAGAAGCTTAAGGATAAACTGATGTTAGTCCAGATGCAATCGGGAGGACAAGGTCAGTCAGGAAGTGGAACATTAGGGAGAAAATCAGGGGGACAAAAAAGGGACAACGAGGACGGCCCAAGACCCAGGATAGATCTGGCAACTCTGAAAAAGACGACCACGTGTCATCAGTGTCATGAGGTCGGACATTGGAGACGCGAGTGCCCCCATAACTCAGAAAATCAAGGACAGGAAGAGGGGGAGGAGGTTCAAGCCCCTCCGGTACAGAAAGTAACAGTAACTCAGTTTAAGACGGCTAAAGGGGGGACTTCAGCCCCTAGGGCTCCGGTTCCCCAGCCACCGAAGATTTCGACAGGGAACAAGGTTTACAAGCAGATGCCTTTCATAGTCGAAGTTGATGAGTACTATTACTTTGACCCAGTGACAGGACGGTACCTGAGTGGGGAGGAGGACTGTACCCTCGGGGCAGTTCTGGAGGTAGATCAGAGGGGACCATTCGTAGAGGCTGATGTGGATGGACATCCCACCACCTTTTTGGTTGATACTGGTGCTACCCGTTCTACTGTACGGTCTGCGGTAGTTCCCAACCTACCCCTTTCAGGACAGACTATCCAAGTTGTAGGCGTTGCAAACAGAAGAATGACGAACCCACTGACTGAGCCGGTCCCAGTGAAGATCGGAAGTTTCAGGGACAAACATCAATTCGTAGTGTGTGATTCCAGTCCTGTGTGTCTGTTAGGAAGAGATCTCCTGTGTAAACTCAATTGTACCATCTACTGTACCCCCAAGGGAGTGGAGTTGCAGACGAATGATGATGATGCTGCCTTTAAGGTTGCAAATACGCGTGTATGCATAAAATTGTATCCTACTTTAACGGTGGAAGAACTCCCTTGGGATTTGAGGGATACAGTCTCACAGGAAGTGTGGGACTTTACAGGAGAGGAGATCGGTTTGATTAGAGGAGTAGAGCCAGTTAAGATTCAAGTAAGGCCGAATGCTGAGTTCCCAAGAACACCCCAATACAAGTTGACTCCGGAAACTATTGCAGGAATAAAACCTGTGATCGAATCCATGATTAGTTCATAAAATGTTTGGTTCTGTTGGGTGAGACAGGTTATTTGGACAATGCTCATAGATGCATAAAAAATGAATCAACTCTCTGATACAAGGAAAAGTGTTTCGATGAGAAATCAATTACTCAAAACATGAAAAAACCAAGGTTATATATTCCAAAGTATTGTATTGTACATATTAACACATGTTTGCTCCTTTATAAAACTGAATTACTTCATTCATAGAACAATTTATACAAACATAACAAGACCATGAAACACAAATTTGTGACTTGTTGTGAAATAAGTGCTTAGTGAACAGGGAAATATATACAGTGCTGGGAATTAATCTATACAAGTATATATACAGGTACACTTGGGTTTTTGGTCAGATGGTGGTTTGATTTCAACCAAGGATTCCTTCGATTACTGTGGGAATCCTGGTGATTCTGAACCTTTAAATTCGTCGACGTTTCGACCCTGGTGTGCCCCAGTGGGTGGTCACGTCGGGTCTTTCTCAAGACAGAAGGGAAAGGGGTGGTCTGTAGGGAAAGAAGACCAGGTACCAAAAACCCAAGTGTACCTGTATATATACTTGTATAGATTCATTCCCAGCACTGTATATATTTCCCTGTTCACTAAGCACTTATTTCACAACAAGTCACAAATTTGTGTTTCATGGTCTTGTTATGTTTGTATAAATTGTTCTATGAATGAAGTAATTCAGTTTTATAAAGGAGCAAACATGTGTTAATATGTACAATACAATACTTTGGAATATATAACCTTGGTTTTTTCATGTTTTGAGTAATTGATTTCTCATCGAAACACTTTTCCTTGTATCAGAGAGTTGATTCATTTTTTATGCATCTATGAGCATTGTCCAAATAACCTGTCTCACCCAACAGAACCAAACATTTTATGAACTATTATATACCCAGGTTCTGAGGGACACCGGGTCACCCCTTTTTTTGTAAATCATTACTTTGCAGGTGCTCACCTGCGAGGGTTACTATATAGTAATAATTTTGTTTTTCTATATCTGCAACAAACCGAATGTGGAACAAATATTAGTATGTCAGATAAGGATACTCTTTCATACAGTGAAGACTACATTGCCAAACTAATTCAGGAACAGTCATCATCAGGTTTCCTTCTGGGTGCTGAACGCACCTCAACCGATGTTACACTTAATGAAAAGTTACTCAAAATTGAACGATTGGAAAAGAAATTAATCAGGTCACGCCTTCATGGGCATGTGTTAGCAAAATATCTTTCTGCGAATATAATTCCGAAAGGGCTGCAAGTGAGAAACGAACCAGCGATATTTATTGATGTGCCAAGATTCAGAGAAGGGTTCAGCTTCGTGGCAAACAACTGCTCAAGGCACTGGATGGTGTTAGGTGTGGAGACAGCCATTGACTATGTCAAGAGATTGACACAAGAGATCGCCGACCTGAAAAAAGAAATCTTAGAGGACACCGCTTTAACGAATGCCAAAGAAGCCTTGGAACGAGCCGAAAAAACACTCACTGAATTTAACAGACTAACCCTGAACAGGAATCTTGACAAACTTGCGAAGGATATCCGCAATTACGATAAAAAACTCACCTACCCATACCTAGCTGACCCGAGGGTTTCATGTTTTGAGTAATTGATTTCTCATCGAAACACTTTTCCTTGTATCAGAGAGTTGATTCATTTTTTATGCATCTATGAGCATTGTCCAAATAACCTGTCTCACCCAACAGAACCAAACATTTTATGAACTATTATATACCCAGGTTCTGAGGGACACCGGGTCACCCCTTTTTTTGTAAATGGAATGGTCTTCTGCTTCTGCTGCCTTAAAACAGTTACACTGGCTCCCCATACATAAGCGAGTGCTCTTTAAGATACTGGTAATTACCTTTAGAGCATACTACAAAAAAGGGCCTAAATATCTGCTCCCACGGTTCAAGCCGTACATACCTAGTCGGAACTTGAGGTCATCAGACATGTGTCTCCTAACAGTCCCCAGATTTAGACTAGCCACAAAAGGAGGAAGATCTCTTGCCGTCCTTGGTACTAAAGCCTGGAATAAACTCCCACAAAGCCTACGGCGAACCCCCACTGAAATCGGATTCAGGAAAGCCCTGAAAACCTGGATTTTTAATCTACCAGACACGGTTAGTAAACAGTTAGTCTAGGCTCAAATAAACCTTCAGGTACTTTGAAATTGATGTGAGTAGTATCTCCGGCCCACCATTCTAGGCTACGGAATCACAGCGCCAAGATGCTCCTTGGAGCGATAGTATGCGCTCTATAAAAACTATCTTACAATTACAATTACAATTACAATCCATGATTAGACAGGGAATTCTGAAGGAAGTCATAGGCAGTTCATGCAACTCCCCGATCATGGGTTTGCAGAAGCCTAGCGGGAAGTTCAGGATTGTGCAGGATTTACGAAAGGTGAACAACATAGTTGTTCCATGCTGTCCAGTGGTACCGAATCCATCAGTGATACTGTTTCAGATACCGTTCCAAGCTGAGTGGTTTACTGTAATTGATCTGTGTCAGGCTTTCTTCTCGATTCCCTTGCATGAGGAGAGCCAATTTCTTTTTGCGTTCAAGCTGGAGAATCGTGTTTTAACGTGGTGTCGTGTCCCTCAAGGGTACATGGAGAGCCCATCGATCTTTAATCAGTTGCTGAAAAGGAATCTTGAGAGTCTGGTACTGCCGCAGAACTCAGTTCTCGTACAGTACATAGACGACCTCCTTGTTACGTCAGAGACAGAAGACGCTTGTAGAATTGACACCATTGCCTTGTTGAACCATTTGGCAGAGAATGGACACAAGGTATCCCCCAGCAAGTTACAGTACTGCTTGTCTGAAGTACAGTATCTGGGTCACAGGATAGAGAAGGGAAAGAGGAAAGTGTCGCCTGACAGGATTGAGGCGATCATGAAAATGATGGTGCCTTCGACACAGAGAGAGTTTAGGACGTTCCTGGGTATGGTTGGCTACTGTCGCCAGTGGATTGCCAATTTTTCCCTGCAGGCGAAACCATTGCAGAAACTGACACACAAGGATGTGAGTGATCCGGTACCATGGGACAAAGACTGTATGATGGCTTTCCTTGGGCTGCGAGAGGACTTGTGTCGCGCTCCGGCTCTGGGAATGCCCGATTACACCAAATCATTTTCACTGTTCTGTTGTGAGCGGGAGGGGTGTGCTTTGGCAGTCTTAGCACAAGATCATGGAGGAGTCCGTCGACCAGTTGCTTACTTCTCGGTTACCTTAGACCCAGTAGCCACAGCGTTGCCCAGATGTCTTAAATCCGTTGCCGCAACAGGTGTCAGCATTGAAAGGTGTGAAAGCATTGTGATGGGTCATTCACTGACTGTATAATTCCCCACTCAGTGGAATTGTTGATGACCAGGACCAAGACTCAGCACTTGACAAATAATAGGCTCACACGCTACGAGCAGGTTATACTTGCTGCGGGGAATGTGACCCTTAGGAGGTGCTCGGTCTTGAATCCTGCTACTTTGATGCCATTGCCAAATGCCTTAGACGATGATTGTGAAGACCATGATTGCCTTGATGTGACTGAACTGTGCACTAAACCTAGACCGGATATTGTTGATGAGCCACTGATAGACCCTGATGAAATTTTCTTTGTCGATGGCTCATGTGTAAGGGACAATACTGGTCAGTTGAGAGCAGCTTTTGCTGTTTGTACTATTTCTGGAATAATCGAAGCGGCCTGCCTGGAAGGAGTACACTCCGCTCAGGTGGCTGAGATAATTGCGTTGACGCGTGCCTGTTTGGCAGCCAACAAAATTCGGATCACCATATATACTGACAGCCAATATGGGTTCGGCGTGGTTCATGACTTCGGTCAGTTGTGGTCTCAAAGGGGTTACATGACATCATCGGGTTCCCCTATCAGGAATGGAGAATTTGTCAGATTACTGCTGGATGCTTTGCAGGGTCCAGCAGAGATAGCCGTTGTGAAATGCACTGCACATAGCAAGGGTACCGACTTTGTGTCCCTGGGTAATCGTTATGCTGATGAAGTTGCACGTTACTGTGCCGAACAGGGATACTCGTTTACTGAACAAACTGTCGAAGGGGCGCAGGGAAGGACTGAGTTAAACATGATGCTTGAGGTGGCTGATACCTGGGAAGAGTTGAAAAGCATGCAGGAGCAGGCGTCAGACTATGAGAAAAAGGTGAGGGGGACAGCTGGTTGTGTCAAAGGAGAGTTGGATTTGTGGGTTTCGGCTGATGGGAGAACGGTGTTGCCGAATGAACTGGTGCGTCCGCTGGCACGACAGATACATGGTCCTGTACATCTGGGAAGAGATGCGATGATGCGTGTGTTCAGACAAACTTGGTACAATCCGACATTCCGAACGGCTGCGGAAGCAGTATGTCAGAGGTGTGTTACATGTCAACAAATGAACGTTGGGAAAAGAACACCAGTTACATTGAGTCACATTGGGAGGTCCGGCGGACCTTTCAATAGGATGCAACTGGATTTCATTGAGATGCCGAGGTGTAATCGCCTCAGGTATGTTTTGGTGATCGTGTGTGTGTTTTCCAGGTGGGTTGAGGCATACCCAACTCGTAGGTGCGATACACTCACAGTAGCAAAGTTATTGTTGAGGGAGCTTGTGCCACGTTTCGGGGTTCCGACCTCTTTGGAATCGGACAGAGGGACGCATTTTAATAGCGAAATTGTGAAAATGCTCTGCTCTGCACCGAACATTGACCAGAGACTGCATTGTAGCTATCGACCAGAGGCTTCTGGCATAGTGGAGCAAATAAATGGAACCCTCAAGGTCCGAATGGCGAAAGTGTGCTCATCGACGTCCCTGAAATGGCCAGATGCATTACCATTGGTGCTAATGAGCATGCGTAGTACGCCAGACAGGAGAACAGGTCTCTCACCGGACGAAGTATTGATGGGGAGGGCTATGAGGCTGCCATCTGTTCCTTCAACAGCCTTGCTAAATATCACAGATGATCTGATTCTTGATTATTGCAAAGGACTTTCTGATGTCATCCATTCTGTGTCCCTTCAGGTGCAGACTGCTGAAATTCCGGCTTCTAGAGACCTTTGTCACGACCTGTGTCCGGGTGACTGGGTCCTGGTGCGGAAGCACGTAAGGAAAAGCTGCTTGGATGTACGCTGGAGAGGACCGTTTCAAGTTATCTTGGTGACGAACACTGCTGTGAAGTGTGGAGGATTGCCAAACTGGGTCCATGATTCTCACACCTGACAAGTTCCAGCACCCCTGGAAGAAACAGCTCCTCTCGTGGATGAAAATCCAGCCGTCGAGGAAGATCCACTGGAGGGGACAAGTCAAGCTGTGGGGGTGTCTGAAGAGGCAGGCAACTCATCTGATCGAGCTGAAGGAAATCACGACGACAGTGACACTGAGTCTACCTCTGAATGGGGAAGTTGCTGTGAAGGTGATTTGAGCGCAGAACAAGCTGAAAGTAGTGATGAGCAGGGTGTGCAAACGAGAAGCAGAAGAGTGAGAAGCGCAGAGGCTCATTGGCCGGAGAGGTGGAGGCGATTGAACGTAAGACTGGCTTCCGAAAGAGATCTTGCTCATGTGTCTGAAGAATCAGACCAGGAAGAGGGAGAACAAGAAATAGAGCAAGGAGGTCCAAGAAGGTCCAGGAGGGTGAGAGTACCTTGTCGAAGATATGCCACTCCTGAGTGGTCTACCCTGTGACAGATGCCCGGTGTACTGAGATCAGGGAGGGTGAGGGCTGTGACAGTGACCAGTACGAACCCAAATGTTAAGTTGGATGTGGTGCTGTTGGTACCAGGACTTGAGATCGAAGGCGTACTGACACTCACCGTTCCTAATCCCCCTTACCTAAGCAAGATACGTGATTTAATCCTGAATTGACTGATTTTTCCTACATTTGGTCCAGAAATACCATCTCACGAATCGATTGTGCTTCGCATGGAACTTCTGGAATACGTGTTAAGTGCAGTTGGAGCAAGTGTGATCATTGATTACTAAAGACTTTTTGTAAATAGCTGTTGAACTAACCTAGAGCCGAGTGGAAGAAGAAGAAATTTAGGGACTTTCCACAGAGGACGGAGAAGGATTAGTGTTGTCTGTTGTTGATGCAAGTGAAAAACTAAAACGGGGATTTCTGCTTTCAGAGGTGTGGTTCGAGAGACTCAAATAACCAAGAAAGAGACATTGGGTTGTTGCTGAGAACGAACTACATTGTTCCGAGACCATGGAGGCTGGAAACCCGACTCGTAGGGCTAAGTGCATTGTTGGCACCCTTATAGGAGGAGTGATATTCTTTATTTTCTTAGTAGTTATAGTTTCCTATTTAGTACCACACGAGCAGGCAGTGGAGGTTGAGGGAACACCGACACCTACCACTCCTAGCAAGAAAGAGGTCAAATTAGGAGCAGAGAAGGCTTTGCTATTAGAAGAGAGTCGTAGGTTACATGCAGATCTGTCTAAAGGCAATTTTAAGCAGAATGCGTATGCAAAGTTGTTGTATGAATACATTGATGCGATGGATGCGAAAGATTGCTATGTGTGTATGCAATTGCCGGCTTCAGTAGATGAGGGTATTAGATACCATCACCTTCCATTGACATATGGAATTTCCTGTAGTTTGCTGCTTAGCATATTTTATGGGCGAAACCATTTTGAGTATTTCTTTTCGAATTATGATGTTGTGCTTCCAGAAGTCCCTGCTTATAAACACCTGAATAAGTTCGATTATTATAAGTCAGAGGATAGACTTGGATATTCGCTCACCGACACAATTTGACATGTTTGCTATCAGAGACAGAGAAAAAGTTCATAGAACAAGTGGAGGACAGGGACAAAAAGCAAAAACAGTTGCGAGATTCAGGGCAAGGTAAAGTTGATTGGACGGATGAGGAGAAGCAGCACAGGTCAAGAGGGAGTTATGGTCCAATAGCTCTAGATGAAGTGCAGAAAGGGAAGTTGTGCATTCACAGACCACAGACGTATTATGAAAATGTGTATGTGGGTGATACTACATGAGAACACACTTTCACATTGGAGTATTACACGAAGGATTTCTTGCAGAGCGTGGTGCAGGTGATTCCTACAGTTTATTTTGTCTGCGGAAGGAATGCGTATGTAAGATTGCCGGAGAAGTTGTATGGAACGTGTTATCTAGCGATTATTTTTCCCAAGATTTACCATACTGAGGATTTTGCTCTCTTGGAGGGAGGACACCAGACGAGGGTAAAGCGAGGTGAAAGTGCTGGTGCAATAGTTGGAGACGTGTTTGGAGCAGTGATACCCATGTTGGGAGTGATTTTGAATGACGTGAAGATACGGCGATTGTCAACTGTGGTGGACGAACTATCAATGAGTACAGCTAAGTCATTAGTGTTGGTTGAGGGTGAGATGTTGTCGATAAGGACAATGGTTTTACAGAACCGTCTTGCCTTAGACGTCCTTCTAGCAAAAGAGGGAGGAGTCTGTAAACTTTTGAAGGTACCAGAATGTTGCACGTATATTCCAGACAATTCCAAGGATCTGGAGAAATATATAAGTAACATTACTGTTATTCATTATGAAATTGAGGATTTAACGCAAGAGAACGTGTGGAAAAGGTTGGCAAGGGAGTTGGAAATGTTGGAAACTGGTTTGCAAATCTGGGAAGGAGTTTCCTTGGGTTTGTACTGAAACCCCTCATCATAGTTGTGGCATGTGTGATTGGGTTGTGGGGTTTGGTAAGAGTGTACAAGTGGTATAGGTCAACTAGATTGGAAAGATCGATGAGAGTGCAAGAGCAAAGAATGGAGAGACTGCAGGACAGTCAATATCGGAGCTCGAGAGCGATGGAGATGCTCAAGCGGGGGAAAGTGGCAACAGGCTCTGTTTAACTCGGTTCTTACCCTCAGGGATGGTGTGATGATGGTGATGACACAGGTCATCAAAGGGGGGAACTGAGAGAGCGCCAAACAGAAGTAAAATTTGTAGGGGTGTATCATATGTACAAGTAGTTAACACCCGCATATATAGAGGATTTACTAATCGTGTTCAAATGTAATGTAGAGCTGAGAACTAATGTACTTGGTATTAGAAATACATGGAGAGCTAATGTTAAGAGTTTTGAAAATCAATAATGCAGTTTTAACATAGAGATGTCGTTTGATGTGAAGTCTTTCATTAATAAGAGATGTGTTTTAATAGATCACCATTGTGACTCTAGATTTGCTTTATTAAATTTCATAAGTTGTACTTTTTAAACGTGATAAAAATGCTTGAGGTAGAAATGTATTTTGCCTTAAAGATGGAGGCTTAAAGAACAAAAGATATTGTTATGCTAGGATGTTGGGCACATAAACGTGCAGAGGCCCAGTTCATGAAAATCGTGTAGGCCTGATCGAAGATGCCTTGCTTAGCATTAAATTGTAGAAATGTTTTTGGAGAAAGCTGCCTTTAGCTAAAGTCAATTGCAACATTAAGAAATTGTGCGCCGATTCACATGTATTCCTTTGCAGGTGCAGGACTAAGTAGATAGTGGAGTAGAAGGGCCCTTTGTGTAAGAGTGTTAGGATACTAGGCTCAGACGTGGAGGAGTAGCCGAGGAATTTAAGAAAGCAACTTGAAGCGAAGGAGAGCCTGGGACCCAAGGACGTTTTAACGGACAAGGATGGAAAGGTGCCATAATGGAAAAATCTGAAAACCAACACCTTCGAGAGGGGCGTACCTGAAGGCGTGTCGTCCGCATTGTGGGGTTTTGTATTAGGGACAGCACTCCGAGGGAGAAGGCAGAGTAGATGAGCTGAGGAGCGAGAGGGAGCAGTTGACCAGGCAGAGAGCTTAGCTATGACGGAGGAGTCTTTAGACTAAGTCATAAGAAAGTGAGTGTACTTCTTTGGAAGTCGCCACTGCTGACACCTTTATTAGATTGGGCTATTGTTGAGTAGGGATGTCACTTAGTATAGTGTAGGGACAGATTAATCTGAAATTATACCTTTTATCAATGCATACTAAAACTCAGGTTATAGCAATTCTTGTTAGCCTGATGATTCTTGAATTGATTCTTGTATTATTCCTGAGCCGTCTGAGACTCTTCCGTAGGATTATGTTTGTATTAGTGCCTGTTTTTCTTCCAAACCTTTTGCTGAGGTGTTTATAAATCCAGTTGTTTTTGGCTTTGTAATAAATCTTCAAACTTGGTCCTTAGTCGGTGGTTCTTTGGGGGAAACAGTGGGAATCGTTGAAATTGATTGACTATTGTTAGATAGATTGCCTAATTCATTCTATGACAGGTAAAAAGGTCCAGTCGACCTGGGACGGGATTCTGGAGAATGATATGCAGACTCTAGAAGGAAAATCCCGCCCTTTCACGATGCAACACGTTGCACTGCTGTGTTGATTTGTTTTACAAATCTAAGGAGTTAATGACTCAGGTCACAGTTGGAGCTACAAAAAGTATACAGTGAACATCACATCACAGTTTACTTTGGCACCACATAGCCTAGGGGTTTCAAAGTCAGTGTCAGAGGTTGCAAGGGGTTGCAACTGTGGCCCAGGCAACCCCTAAACAATGTCCATGAGCAGCAGATTTAGCAAGGGGCGTGTGTTAGCATGAACTTTGGCATTGTGCTTATATGCAACTGTGGCCCAGAGGTACCTTGGGTGAGATTTGTACTCAAAGTACATCCAACCGCACACATTTAAAAGCAATGACAGCTGTCCAAGGGTAACCCACGAAAACGTTATCACTTTGCATAAGAATATGACTTTATATTCTGCTTATCCCTGCTTTCCAGCTAGTGTCATTTGTCATTAGGATTTCACCCAAAGCCAGGTCAAGCCGGGTGAACGCTCCTTTTTACACCTTGCAGCGTTACATTGGAACGGGTTTCCGCTCGAACCACGGCTAACTGAAGACTATATGACATTCAGGAAGAAACTTAAAACAAACCTATTCCCTTAAAATTGCCGCCACTGACTTTAATTGGACCGACTCAACCGACCACCCACTTAGTGCCGTGATATCCCAATGGGATGAATGTTGCGCTCTATAAATAAATAAATAGATAAATGAAAAAATTAAGCTATCTATTATATGATTAGGATATTTTCATATATTTCGAAGATATAGCTTGGTGTACAAACCTATTGCAGTTTGCTCTCTTGCTGCCCTGTTAAGTCCTTAGTGCGATTTTAGCATTGAACTTGTGTCAACTTTTGGTGTACAATAGTTTATTTTCTGTAAAAGTTTATCAGCACAGCCATTTGTGATGTATTCTACCATGAATCGCTGCTACTTATCGCATGAGCACTTGTGCAAACAAAAAGTAAATCTGGGTCCACATCTCCACAGTCATTGCTATTTCTATCTACATATTGGCCATAAATGCTTTGAAATATTTGTAAGATATGCCTGAGAATTCGAAGTAAAAAATGACATTGGAAGTGTGCTTGCACTCACTTAATTCACATATTATTGAGATAATGTGTGTCATACATCAATGATAATGTGGAAAGGTAGCTGTTGTAACTTTAGTATGGACCCTTCCTCCTTGTTGTCTTCCCCCCCCCTCCCTTTCCTCTACCATGGTTTCACCCTAGCTGTCAGCCTGGAGGCAGCTTTGGAACGTTGTCATTGTTATGCCGCCCAGCTGGGTGCACCGGAGGATTTACAACTAATAAATCTCTCTCTTCAATATCATAGTGTAGTGTGTCTTTACTACACTTTCTGGCGACGAGGGTCAAGGAGCTGAGCCAGGGTCAGCGTGGTGTACCCCCCTGGAGTGAATTTTGCTGGGGACAGAACATTGTAAGACATTTCAACCTACCCGTTTCGTGAAACCTCTGCCTGGCATCTCCGCCGTGATTCCCTTCAGCTTTTCTTCATCTGGTTACAGCACGCAGTAAGATAGACTTGATGTGATTAAAGCGTCATCCATACAGTATCGGGAACGGTGCTGTGAGCTAAGTTTGGGCTGGTGTTGGCGGCGGAGTTGGCTGATTAGTACCGATCCCTGTGAAGAGGTTCGTCTTCGTGTGAAAAGGTAGTCGTGTGAGGTGAGAGGCGGTTTGCGGAAGGGTGCCTAACTCAAGCGTTGGCTGTCAGAGCTGTTTTGAAGTGAGCGGCCAGCGGGGTGTCGGTGATTCCAACGAACTCCTGTCGTTTTGGGCAACATCATCAAGATGTGAACAGCGTTTTGCGTTGAGGTGGCTTGAGTGACGTCGCCTTTGTGAGGAGGCTCCGATTGTGAGCAGAGCGGCGATAATTGTTAAGAGCCAATTTTCTCCAGTCTCCGCTGTGGTTTCCTTAAAGCGCGGAACCCATTCGCCTTGTTCTGTTGTTTCTTGGCGGATTGGCGAGGGAGAGCAGCGCTGGGGGCATTGAACGGCGACTGTACTGTTTACTTCACGGAGAGGCTGAGAGAAGGCGACGGCGCTCACCACAGGAAGTTCCCGCCCATATCCACAAACTGTGAGAATCGAGGAAACAAAAAGGGGACTAGGGGTTTTTTCTAAGCTAGGAGTCTGGGGAACCATGGTGAAGTGCTGGGTTATTTGAAATTTCAAGGGAGTTTTAACTCGCTATTAATCTCCTTTATGTGTTATGCCCATACAAGTGTGTACCTATTTATCTTATTAGTGAGGCATATTTCCTTTATCTCCAGCTGTGAGTCTAGTGATAATTTTTTATATAAGCAAGTATTTCAAGCCCCTACTGTATGGCCATGGCAGGTGCAGGTATGAGCCAGCCCCCACCTTTCCTAAATGAGCTGGGGGAGCCGGAAATACCTTGGAAGAGATGGGTTGGAATTTTTAAGTCCTATCTCATAGCGATAGGGGGAGCTAATTATAACAATGTTAGGAAACAACATATTTTGTTACATAATGTGGGCATACATGGAAGAAAAGTGTTCGAAGACATAACTGGAAGACTAGTAGATGATGAACAAGAAGAGGTTGAAGGTGTGAATGTTTATGATTATACCTTGATAAAATTGGAAGAACACTTTAAAATGAAGCTCAATGTAGTGCTGGAGAGGCATAAGTTCTATAAAAGGGCCCAGAAGAAAGAGGAGAAAGTCACAAATTATGTAGCAGTTCTTAAGGGTTTAGCTGCTACGTGTGAATTTGGGGCATTAACTGACTCTATGATAAGGGACCAGATTGTGAGGTGCACGAATGATTCAAGGATTCAGGAAGAGCTCCTTACGAGAAATCCTGACCTGGAAGAGTCTTTGAGTATAGCTAAAGGGTTAGAGCATACAGCCATGTGTATGAAAGAGATGAAAATACATGAAGGAGCAATAAGAGAAAAGATTGAGAGTAAAGGGGCACAAGAGGGGGAGACCATTTGTAAAGTAGGAGAGAAAGCTAAGGTTAGTCAGCGCAATAACCCTCAGGGTTTGTTATGTTACAAATGTGGTAGCCCAAATCACCTGGTAAACAGCTGGAAGTGTCCTGCCAGGGATACTCTGTGTAGGAAATACAACAAAAGAGGGCATTTTTCTAAGGTGTGTAAAAATTTTAACCAGAAAATACATATGGTGGAAAATTTAGAAATTGAAGATGTAAAAGAGAAGACGTTTATTTTCCAGGTGGGGGATGAGGAGGAAAGTGAATGTAATGAACATCCAAAATGTGAGATTACCTTGGATGGTAAAAGATTTGATGTTTTTGCTGATTCATGCTCCCGATACACTCTCATAGACAAGAGGGAGTTTGAGGAAAAGTTTGCGGGAAGGGGAGTAGTTTTGGAGAGAGCTGACATAAACCCAGTAGGATACTACAAGGAGCGCATACCGCTAGAGGGAATGACAAAAATGAGAATAACTTTTAAAGATAGGCACACGGTAGGGAAAGTGTATGTTGCCAAGAGAGGTTCTAATCTGTTGGGTTGGAAACATCAGAAGGAACTTGGCATCAAATTGGATCCTAACAACAAGGAACAGGTGCTCTTGGTAGAACCCTCCAGTGTAGCAGAAAATGTTATCCAGGATTTTAAGGAAGTGTTTAGTGAAAAGTTGGGGGTGCTAAAGAACTATATGCACATGATTACACTTAAGGAGGGGGCAAGGCCTGTGATACACAAAACACGTTCCATACCCCTACGCATGAAAGAACCCTTAAAAATCGAGTTGGACAAACTGGTTAGCCAAGGAGTGATCAAAGAAATAGAGACATCTTCATGGTTGGCTCCAGTCGTGATCACGACCAAGGACGGAGGAAAGAACATTAGGTTGTGTGTAGACCTGAGAGACTTGAATGCAAACATCCTGGTAGACCGGTACCCCCTCCCGAGAATTGGAGAGATGTTGACCACCATACAGGGGGCGAGGTATTTTAGTGTGCTGGATTTGTCCTCGGCCTACTATCAGATAGAGCTACATCCAGATTCACAGTCTCTGACAGCGTTCACAACTCCGTTTGGCAATTTCAAGTTTTTAAGGATGCCTTTTGGTTTGGCGTCGGCGGCAGCGGCTTTCCAACGGGTGATGCAGCACATCCTAAGGGAATGCAGGAAAACCATGTGCTTCCAAGATGACATTCTCACCTATGGCTCAAGTGAGGAGGAACACAGTGAAAACTTAAAAGGAGTTTTAAGGAAGCTAAGGGAGGTAGGATTCACCACCAGGCTGAGCAAATGCAAGTTAGGAGTGAGCTCCGTGGATTACTTGGGCCATACTATCTCCAAAGAAGGTATTAAACCAAAATGCGATTTGGTCAATGCAGTCAGAGATGCACCTACGCCATCCAACAAAGAGGAATTGTTGTCATTCTTTGGTTTGGCAGAATACATGGCTAAGTTCATCAAAGACTTTGCCATCAGAACACATGCCATGAGAGAATTGGTGAAGAAAGACAGCAAGTTTGAATGGGGTGAAAAGCAGGAAGAGGCGTTCAGAGACATAAAGAATGCCATAATTCAGGCACCCTTTATTGGCAAATTTGATCAAGGAAAAGAAATAGTAATAACCACCGATGCGAGCAACAAGAGAATAGGAGCAACTCTATCACAGAGGGTGGATAAACAACTTAAGGTGATTGCTTTCGCGTCAAGAACACTTACTTCCCCAGAAGCTAATTATTCTACAGTGGAGAAGGAGGCTCTGGCAGTAAACTGGGCCATCAAACACTTCAAATTCTATGTGTGGGGAGTACCATTTGAGGTGCACACGGACCACAAGCCATTGGTCCCACTATTCAGTAAGAATAATATGGAGGAAATGACCCCACGCATAGCTAAGTGGGTCTTGGGTCTACAGGGGTATAATTTTCGAGCAGTGTACATCCCTGGACAACTAAACAGAGTGGCGGACTTCCTCTCTAGAGCTCCGGTTTCCGATGAAACAGTTGAGGAAAAAGTGCAGGATACCATCTTGGAGATAAATGTACCTGCTGTGATGAAGGATGAGTGGGAAGAGCACATGGAAAAAGATGAGATTTTGAGGAAGGTTTAGGAGTACATTGTCAAGGGGTGGCCAAAGAAGTGCAAGGAGTTGGAAAGAGAAATCCAACCGTTTTGGAATGTAAGAGAGGATCTCTCAATTGATGCGAACTTTGTCATGAAGTCGGGAAAACTAGTGCCACCTGAGGGAGTGAGGCAGCAAATCATCAACTTAGCCCATGAAGGCCATCTGGGCAGAAGCTTGTGCAAGAATAGATTAAGAGCAGACTATTGGTTCCCGGAGATGGACCGAGAAATGGAGGAGAAAGTTCGTGACTGTTATGCTTGCAGCATCAGTGACAAGTCAAAAATCACCAAGCACTCTCCGTTAATACCAGTAAAGGTACCTGAGGCTCCGTGGAAAAAACTGGGATTTGATATCACTGGACCTATTCATGGAAGAGGTTCACAGGATATGTATCTATTAGTGCTGATAGACTACTATACCAACTGGATCACTCACAAGATCGTGATAAACATCAACACCAAGGCTTTGATAGGTTTCTTGAAAGAGGTGTTCTCGAGAGAGAGAGAGAGGGGATCCCCGCAACGATAATAACAGACAACGGGGTCCAGCTGATTTCAGATGAGATGAGCGAATTCTTAAAAGACTGTTCTATTTCCCACATCCGCACGCCGTTGTACTGCCCAAAGGCAAATGGCAAAGTGGAAAGGGCGAATCGATTACTTAAGGAGTGTATCAAGTTGGCAGGAAAATCAGGAAAAAATATGGAAGACGCTATATTGGAAACTTTGTGGGCATACCATACCACCCCCAATTCAACAACAGGGCATTCACCTTTCGAACTAATGAGAGGAAGAAAAGCGGGATCTAAACTGTCCCCACAGTGGATGGGGAGAGGAAGTCGCCTAGAAATAGATTCTGGAGAGGTGATGCGGAGAATTTAAGACAAGCACGACAAGTATAAAGAGTGGTACGACAAGAAGTGGGGAGTAAGAGAAAATAACCTAAGTAGTGGACAGATGGTATACATCAGGAAACCAGGCAGAATGGGGAAAAGTGAGGACAGGTTCTACCCCCCAGGGAGGATAAGAGAGGTAAAGAGCAATGTAGTAGTTATGCAGGATGGGAGAGTGTGGAGTCAGGACAGGGTGGTTCCAGTTACTACAGAGGGAAAATTGTCAAGGGAAGATAGGGCAGGATCAGGCGACAGAGCAAGGGAGCTGGGGCACCGCAGGGAAAGTCAAAGAAAAAAGACCATCCCGGCTTGGCACCGACAGTATAGTATGAGGTGATTTTCCAGCTATTAAAGGTTATCCCTGGTCCCCTCACTTAGGCATTGTATTTTCAGTATTGTCCTGTTTCCGGGACTTATGTTCTTTTTTTCCACCCGTCCTCCTCAGCCCACCTCCCTTCCCTCCCCTTTGTTCCCTTAGGGAAAAAGATGTGTTGTAACTTTAGTATGGACCCTTCCTCCTTGTTGTCTCCCCCCCCCCTCCCTTTCCTCTACCATGGTTTCACCCTAGCTGTCAGCCTGGAGGCAGCTTTGGAACGTTGTCATTGTTATGCCGCCCAGCTGGGTGCACCGGAGGATTTACAACTAATAAATCTCTCTCTTCAATATCATAGTGTAGTGTGTCTTTACTACAGTAGCTTCTTAACTTTGTCAGAGTTCCATGCCAGACTGTTGGTCTAATTGTATTCCTGGGGGTCATCTTTTTGAAGGTTTAAAGGCGTTTCACAACCCATTCACTCTCGACAATCTGATGGCAGAGAAATAAAGCAATGTCACTGAATGGTGCAAACAAGTTTGTAAAGCATTGAATACATGGTTATTTCAATCACATTGAAATGTCTTTCCCCACCAAGGCTAGCTGGCTACTTTTGATAATAACAGTATAAATTAAACAAATTAATTTTGTTTTAAACAATTTGAAAATGTTATCGTTTTGTTGTAGATTTTATATTCAAGTAAGCAGTATTTTATTTCAACATGCTCAAGCAGCTCCAGAAGAGCTCAGAAAGCATATAGGGCGCCTGTGAGAAACAGCATACATTTAAGGCATTTCATACATGAACGATTGCATTAATGCAGACTTTCTTTTATCTACTCTTTCAAGGCTGCTCGTTCGTTGAAGTATGTTATCTGAGTGACCTGTGTGTCTTTTCTTAAGTGCAGTTCCTTAAAGTGACTCCCACAAATCCGCCTGAGAGTTTTAATTTATTTTAATGTTTTACAAGTTTTGCAACTTTCATTTTCTTTATATGGCTGTGTTTGCCCGTGTTGCCGGATTAGCACTTATTGTTACGATTTTGTTCTAGGCAGCACCAGTCATGAGGCGATCCAAGTTGATCCATGACCACAGTGACAGCCTCAGTCCGGGCACTGAGAAGCCAGCTGATGTACAGCTGGCCAGTAGACATGGAACTACAGTTCTGGGTACAACAGGTAGTGCTAAAGCTGTGACAAGAAAGCCCACGTCAGTCCATGAAGACAAGGCCTGTAAAAGGGCCGTAGTATAGTGCCTGGATGCAGTGCTTCATATTTGAAGACAAAAAAAGTGAGTGCCAGGGCCCTTCTTGGACGGCCACTGCAGCCTGTGCCACCAATGGTCGCTACTAATTACAGTACCGATATAATTACTAACCATCGCACGCCTACAAATGTGCCATTTCAGATTAATTCAGGCCATCCTAAGGTATAAGAATCTCATAGGTGGCAGGGAGAATTCATTTTTAATGTATATTGGCTTATTGAAAACTGATGTTATGCTCATTTCAAAATTAGATAGACAGTGCCACCATGTGGTGGACTGCCATTAGTGATAGTTTTGAGATTAATGGAGGTGGAAAGCACCAGTAACCACTGGCTCAAATTAAGCACTGCTTGAATGACCCATGTATTTTTTCTTATGTGCAGATCCTTATTGCTATAACTTCCATAAGTCTGTCTGACAGTTTTAGTTATTTTTAATGCTTAAAATCATGGGGTGAAGACCTGTAAAGGAGCCATGTCGATGTGAGTGCTCAAGAGCACCTCATTCTCCCTTCATACTGTGGACTCACTATTACAGAAGTATGTCCATGTAAGAACTTCCTGTCCTGAACTGAAGAGATGAGAGTGTTCTATCACACTCCCGGGGTAGCTTTTCACCAATGCTTGAAAAAACCTATAGGAGTGGCATGCCAGTGTATTATGATAGGAATAATGGGTGAGCAGATGGTCCAGTTTGAAATAGTGCTATGGGGATGTAAAAGAAAGACATACTCATCTGCAGGTTGGAAGGTAAGCTATTAACTCTTAAATGAAGTGGTGCAGGTGGAGGGTGAAGGGTGAAGGGACAATGGTCACAGATACTGAAAACTCCTCCTTGAAGCTACTACTTCTATGTGTTGGTCCAAGTAACAGGAGCAGCCGGCTAACCTGGTGGTTGATTTGACAGCCATATAAATGCTGGTACATCCGGCTTAGAAGAACCAGAAAAAGGGGTGTTTGTGTTCACCAGTAAAATATGTATACTCCATTTCAGGATACCAATTGTCTGCATGACAACAGAACCCAGAAGTCGATTGGTTTGGTAGTCACACCAAACAATAAAACTTAAAGTGGGCAACTTTAATACATGCTCGACAATTGCCATAATCATTATTCTATTCTAACATGCCATTAACCATAACATCTGTCTTTAACTGAAACTTCATTAAATGATTATTTTGGAGGAGACACTAAAACTGTCCTACAAATACGTTTTTGTGTCTCAGAAAACCCTGGAGAGTCTCAAACGGCTGGTTAGCCCTCAGACTAAATGCTAGCTGCAATGTGCAAAAGACCATATTATTTATCCAACCTTCATTTGAAGATGTAACCTACAACACTGGCGTAAACATCATGCGTGCAAAGCCCATGCAGAAGTAGCACTGAAGTTAAAAACTTGACTTTGTAATACAATTAGACCCTCGTGATTACTGGCGATTTCAATACCTGGCAGGGATCAGCTCTACTTTACCCACTAGGAAGATGTGAGTCTCAGAAAAAAGAGCATTAGAAATGACTTAGAAGCAAAGGGTGTATTGCTGAATTCCAAGCACATCTATTGGGTTCATCATCAACCGCATGATGGAAGTTCGCAGCCATCTTTACAAAAGACTGTTAATGACAAGGTAAGTAGATTACCAACTCTGGCAAACCCTTCTATTCAAATGTTTTAGATTCTGTCTCCATGCATGAAGCTTTGTAGCGTTTGAGCGTTCGCAAGAGCAAAATAATGCATCCAAAACTAAACGTGCTGAGATGCCACCATTGTAGAACAAAGTCTGTCCAAACTGCATCGTTTCCCTGCTCCTTATGTCAGTTTCAATACTGACATGTATCTACCAGAGCAGCAAAAGACCCTCCACATTTTACAAAAAAACCTTAATTCCGAAGTTGTCTTTCTAACTTAGAACTATCACATTTATTGAAACAAATAGTAGTTCAGGCTTTACAAATGTTTTTGTTTAACTTAGTGAAAATAAATACTCCATGATGTTAGATGTGCAGGCCTTTGTAATGAGAATACAGTATTCTTATGGCGTGGGTCCTGATTGTATTGGACAGAAAGGACTGTTCATATTATCTACAAGCCGGAAAATGGTGGTGCATTTACTGCTGGGCATGATGTTTGAAACGATCAGGTCGATTTGCAGCACATATTTGTCAGTAACAGAATATGTACTTTTAGATATATCAACTTTTTCTACATTTTTCTTCATGCATTTTTATTTTAAGTTAACATTCTGTTAACTTAAAATAAAAATGCATGAAAACGAGCGGTCGAGAAAAATAGAGAAAATGAGCAGCTTAAATGAGAATTAGCCTGCAGTATCAATTCTTTAAAAACTAAGGTATGTGCAAGTGATCTTAAAATAGATATATACATGTATGCATTTTTCTAACAAACGTTTCGCTTTTTGGGACTCTGGGCCTATAGATGCCTAACTCAAAATAATACATGGGGCAAGTCCTAAGGGCCCGGGCAATTTATACAGTATCAAATAACATTGGTTCCTTCAAAGAGGATCATTCAATGCCATTGATAATTATTTGTGATCATTGACTGTGGGCCTACTGAGGTACTCGGTTTTTCAGAACCGGTACCGAACCGGTAACCCAGTGGTGTCAGGGAACACACCCAAAGACCTCGAGTACTTTCCTGATTTAGACCACAGAAACTCAGAGTCTTCTAGGTGAAGTCAAGGATCGATTTTATTGGCTGCAACCAAGTAACAGGTCCTAGAAGTACAACACACGGGATGTATATTCTCAGGAGACTGCTCAATCTTACAAAGCCAGGCTTCTCTTTTTATACAAAATATTGTGCTTCAGGCAAACATTCTCCACATTTTAGTATACTGTTCACATGTTTCCACTACAAAGAAAAAGCAGAGTCATGATGACAAGCCCACATTCCAATTTGTTCAGCCCACAATAAATTACCCGACAAGGCCCAACAGTTTCATCAGATATCGGTGGACCCACAATAAAAACGGACACCTCCTCCTCGTAAAGCAAGTCAGAGAGAAAGGAACAGGGACAGGTGGGAGCAAGATTAGGCAGGGTGTGTGTGCGATGAAAAGGGTTTATGACATGTTGTGCCTTGATGCCTTCTCGTTCGGCCACTGGGAGAGGAACTGACCAAACAGGTTCGGCCTGAGGCAATGGTTTCAACCTGCCCAGGTCAGAGAAAAGTCAATTAAGGTGTACGTGTCCTTTGGAATCGAATTTAGCTGTATTATAAGCCTATGTCAGGGCAACCCACAAAATGGCTGCCGTACACAAAATGGAAGTCGAGGGTTCAAGAAGAAAATGACAATTTCGAGGTGAAATCGTCACTCGAATATGACGAAAATGCTTGTACATAGTGTACTAGCCATTTTCGGTCTTTTGATATAAAAATCGTCATGCTATGAACCCTCCTTTTGCCCTTACATACGCAATTTAAACCTAATCTCATGCTAATCTGAGTCCAGGTCTATATTCCTAAAGTCATTGAGATGTTGCTGTAACATCATTCTAATACTTATCTCGTCTCTTGATACAGGTTTCCTTACACATGATGTAGCACAGAGGCCACATATTGCAGGAGCACACTGCACGCACAGACAGAACAGGAAAAGAATGGCTAAGACCATCCCAATGACCATCAGAATTTTCCATCCCCAGGCGGATATCAGTTCCCAGAACCATCCCATTAACGACCAATCTCCTTTATCCACATGAATAGATTCGGAATTCTTATGTAGTTTGGAGATGGCCTGGTACACTGTTGGAGCGTTATCTGGAATGAAAACACAGCAACTCGATTGGATCAATCTACATACATGTTCTGAAGGGTCATAAGACGATCCGACTGGAGCTCAGCAGTCAAGTTACTAAGAGCACCAGCAGTTTCAATTACGGTGGACTCAACCACCCTTGTCAATTGCCTTATGTTCCTGCTGTTAACCATGGGTCCCCAGAACGGCAGAAAACCCTTTACGAAGTCCCCAAATTCTTGTCCTGCAGTGTCTTCTTCGCTGAAGACACCTCTAACTATCCTTGTCTTGTGGTAATCTGCCGCCGCTGTGTAGGTGGGAGGCAGCAGGAACGAAACAATACATGTGCCCGAAAAGTCAGGGGGCAACCATGTATAGGCTCTATCATGGCAGATGAAATAGGTACCCTTAGCTGCTAAGAACGGAGGGGAAGTCTGAGATGCAAAAACATATGTTTCAGTGCAGATGCTTTTCCCTAGCTGAGCTCTGGGATTCTTGCCAGTACCTTGCAGACACAGGTGACCCTGATGGGGTACAATCCAAATCGGGGAAGATCTCTTAGCTTGCTGTTTCTCACTCAGAGTAGCTCCATATCCGGTCACGTTCCATCCTATGTATACTAGTGTCTCATCTCTCGGGATAGTCTCATAAGAAATATCTTCCTTAATCATGTCTACTATACCCTTAACTAGAGCACTATTCTTAGGATTGTCTGTTACAGAACGTAGGGGGTAGACTTCATGTGCATATATGAACATGGTTCTGTATGCCCACACAGAACCATTGTGGCTGAAAGGCAGGACCAGATAAGGGATACCTTTATCCGTTGTGTGAGGCATAAGACCACACACCCAACAGTTAGTCGCGTTCATTACAAGTTGGTGTTGGTGCAAAAGCTGAACAAAGGAGTTATTAATAAACTCTAATCTCCTAGCGGATTCATGTTCAGGAAGGGGTTGAAAAGAATGTGAGGAAACAGTGGAAGGAGGAGGTATAGGCGATATAGTGGGTGCAAATGTTACTCGAAAAGAGAATAAAACATAACTTATTAAAAATATCATCACACTGAATAACATGAAAATGCACAATATCAAAAAGCTTTTCTTTGTCATTATTTTACGTACTCGATTTTTAAAGTTCACAGTTTTGGCAGGTCTCTCCATCTCGAAAAACTCCATCCTCTCTAAAGTTCTGCCCGCGATGGGAGGTTGTTTCTGCTAAGGAATGCTTCTGTCAGTCTAGGGCTACTCCCTTGGACCAACCAGAACTGTCGACCTAACGTCGTCAGCTGCACCCCAAAGACTTTGGGCAATCGCCGCCCTAGCAGCGGAACCCGGGTGGCGGTTCGAAAAACAAAAATAAGCAAGTTTCTCAGATGGGAGAGCTGCGCTTTCAAAAATAGTACTTGGAGGAGAAAAAAAAGAATTTTATTTGTCCATAGGTCTCGGCCATAAATTATAGCGCTTTTTCCCAGGTACTGTCTGGTCCTGAAACAGGAGTTCAGGCTCTGTAGTGTCCAATCGAATTGACGGTGATACAGCTGGTTGCAAAATGTTATCACTCTCTTGTTCAGTAAATGTTCCTTTTACACGTGCATCACTGAAAGGCAGAAAACGTGGCACGGTTTCAGTCTCTGAGTCGGTGACACCTTCCTGGACCCACCGGTCATATGGCAGAGGCAGAGGGATCCGCTTGCAGTGGATCCCGTGGATCCAGTTTTTCTTCCCCTCCACTCAACAGCTGATCTTGTGGAAAGAAGAACGAGGTGCGGTCCGGTCCACCTTGGCTGGTCGTTCTTGGGTCGCTGGAAATTCTTCACGAGGACCCAAGATCCAGGGTCGATCTGATGACCTGGAGTTTCAGAGACAGGAGGCAGGGTGTCATGGACATGTTGGTGTAAAACACGCAATTTAGCCGTCAATTCGTACAAATAATCAAGCAGAACAGGGTGTTCTATTTCACTGAACTTAGTGGGCCTTGGCACTCCCCATATGTTGGCCGGGCGGCCAAAAACTATTTCGTAGGGACTAAGTCCCACTCGCGAATGCACAGTCATTCTGGTGGATAGGAGTGCTAAGGGTAGAGCGTCAGGCGATTTAAGACCAGAGCTCGCATGGATTTTGGCCAGTTTAAGTTTTAAAGTGCCGTTGTAGCATTCTACTAATCCAGCTGATTGGTGGTGAATTGCAGCGTGGAACTTTTGCTGAATGCCTAGCCCTTCACATACTCTCTTCATCACACGACCCACAAATTCACTCCCATTGTCACTCCAGACCATTCTAGGCATTCCGAACCTGGGGAAGAACTCTTTCACAAGGGCTTTAGCTGTGGATAAGGCAGTGTTGTCTTTTAGGGGATAGGCTTCCACCCATCTTGAAAAGGCACAAACAACAACGAGTACGTATTTTAAATTGTTGCACCTCTCCATGTGGATGAAATCTAGCTGCAAAACCTCAAACGGATACGTAGGAGGTGCAAAATGACCAGCTGGAGTTGGGGTTCCCCTACCAGGATTGTGTTTCAGACACACCATGCAATTCTTGACGACATTCTCTGCACACTTGGGAATTCCCGAATTTTGCCACACTGGAGCCAACAACTTGCAAATCCCTTTCACGCTGATATGAGCCATTCCATGAGCCATTGTAACCACTGCAAGCACATATGCATCGGGTAACAACCATCTCTGATGCTCTGACAATTCAACCCAACCACCATTTGCATCCATTCTACCCGTACTTTCTCTCCACATGTTCAACTCTTTCTCTGTAGCCTCAGCTTGAATAGACTTCACACTCTCTATCGTGTCTTCACACATTCCAACATCACCAACCCATCTTGCAGGGCCTGCAACATACATTTGGCTCATTACATTCCTTGCAGTTTCTTTCGCGATTTCGTCAGCAAATGCATTTCCACGACCAACATCATCAGTCACCTTCTTGTGAGCATTACATTTCACAATCGCCACTTGCAGAGGCAAGGTCAGTGATTCAAGAAGCTCATTCACCAACTGACCATGCTGAATCTTAGCTCCATGCGAAGTCAGGAACCCACGTTCTTTCCACAATCGTCCAAAACTATGAGCCACACCAAATGCATACTGACTATCGGTGTAGATGGTCACTTTCATTCCTTTTGACAACACACATGCTCTTGTAAGTGCAATCAATTATGCTGCTTGAGCTGAATTATGTGGAATACGTGCAGCTTCAACAATTGTATGCAAAGTCGTGACAGCATATGCTGCAGTCGTGTCACCATTCGGAAGCTTGAAGCATGAACCATCCACCCATAAGGTACCATCACACTTTGCAAGAGGAGTGTCCCTAAGATCTATTCTCCCTTTGGTTTCTTCTTCTGTTCTAAGAAAACAATCATGCTGTTCAGAAGCATCTAGTTCCTCTACAATTGGCAACAACGTAGCTGGGTTGAGAGTGTTGCATCTTTTTATGTGCACATGACTTGCTTACAAGGTTAATTCGTAACCTGACAATCGAGCACTAGTTAAGTGCTGTGTCTTGGTTCTGTTTAACAACGTGTCCACTGCATGTGGAACCATCACAACTAACATGTTATTCATTACTAAACCAGCAGACTGTCGAATAGAAACAGCTGCTGCCGCTGTTGCTCTTAAACAACTCGGCAATGCTTTAGCTACCGGATCCAAAGTCGACGAAAAATATGCACATGGACGCTGTTTGTCTCCAAACAACTGAGTCAACACTGATAATGCACAACCCTCTTTCTCATGGACATACAATGTAAAGGGCTTACTGTAGTTGGGGGTACCTAACACAGGAGCCGAACATAATGCTGTGCTTAATTCAGTAGAACTTTTCTGACACTCTTCAGACCAAGGAACGGGATTGGGTGTATCTGTACACGTTAATGCCACCAAAGGTTTGGCTAATAACGAAAGATTTGGTATCCATTGCCTGCAATATGATGTAATGCCCAAGAAAGCACGTACTTCTCTCTGTGTTCTTGGCACACTCAATTTCGCTATTGCCTGAATTCTTTCTGGGGTCAGTTTCCTTCCCTCCTTCGATAAGAGATGACCTAAGTAGGTCACTTCTTGTCGACAATATTGCAATTTTGAGAGAGACACTTTGTGGTGCAAATCACACAAATGACGCAACAATGACAATGTGGCTTCTTTACAGATTTCCTCAGTATCTGCAGCAACAAGCAAATCATCTACATACTGAATGAGGGTAGCGCCATCAGGTAAAACAATCGTATCAAGCTGTGTTTTTAAAGCTTGACTATATATTGATGGACTTTCACAGTAGCCCTGGGGAGCGCGTTTAAAGCGGAAGCTGCGACCTCCTAAACTGAAGCCAAAAATATCCCTACTCTCCTCGGCAATCGGGATGCTGAAGAAAGCATTCTTCAAGTCAATCACCGAAAACCAGGTGGCAGAAGCTGGAATCATAGTCAATAGGGCAGTAATGTCAGGAACAACTGGAAATTGTGGCACGACTATTTTATTGACCTCTCTAAGATCAATCACAAATCGGTACACAGGTGGCTGAGAAGGGTCAGTTCGTTTCAAAACAGGCAGAACAGGACTATTGCAAATGTTGCCTCTTGTCTCTTCAATCACATCTTTTTCAATCAAATCGTAAATGATCGCTAGCAAAGCTTTTTCACCTTCACTAGAAATTTTGTATTGGGGAATTCGTGGCATTTTAACATTGGCTTTCAATGTTACAACATATGGCGGTATTTCCAAAAGACCCACATCATTAGGACCAGTAGCCCAAAGAATATTAGGGAAAAACGACAATTCTGTTGGAAGTTTATCCCTTGACAAATACATTGGAGAAACCACTTTCTTACCTAAAATAAGTTGTACTCCTGAAGGAGAACAGTACAAAGTCGCATACAATCTTTTTAACAGATCTAATCCTAACAGGTTTTCACCACAACCTGTTGTCAGAATAAGGGGTGCTTCGAATTCACAAGGTCCAACAGAAAGGGACAAAGGGTCAGAAATCGGATTTCTAACTGGGGCGCCAGAAAAACCTACTGATACATTCATTTCGCCAGACAAAGGTGCGCCAGGGAGTTTGGAGTGCATAATAGAACTCTTTGTAGCACCAGTATCCAACAGAAAAGGCTCTGACACACCTGATGTAATCACCTCAACGCAAGGCCCACTCTGATCTACTGGAACTGAAACAACTCCCTCTCTTTGTCTATGGCTGTCCTAGCAATCATTACCGTCCATATTCTCATCTTCTGCATAGTAATCATCAGCGTAGTACTGAGCCGTCCTACCAGATGCGTTATTCTGCTGATCGAACCTATTCATCGAATTTTGAGGTGGAAAAGACTGTGTGTTCTGGGGGAAATTTCCACGTCCTCTACCTCTAGACGCTTGTTGAACACCTCGACCTCATACACCAGAAGCACCATTTGCACGCTGTAATAAAATAGGACAACTATACTTGAAATGACCCTCTTCCTTACAAAATGAACACTGATTGGGGCCTACAGGGACACGTGGTTGAGTATACTCGACTCTTTGCGAGTTCCTCTGATACTGTTGAGGCTGCTGATAATTATTCTGATAGTTGCTCTGAGCACCACTATTTTGACCACCACGTGGCGGATATGCTTGCTGTAACAAAACCTTCGTTTTCAACTCTTTAGTTTTCTTTTCTGCTCTATCTTTCTCATCTTTGTCTCGATTTTCGTAATATTGTGCAGTAGCCAATATCTGTGCTGAGGAGGAAACTGCCCAAGAACTCTCTGAATCTTTAAACCTTTTACACAACTCGGGAAGCAGATTGTGCACGAATTTATCGACGAACAATCGCTGACCACCTTCTGTGCTCATATCTTGACCACTGTGGTCGACAAAAGTTTCTTCAAACCTGGTGAAGAAATCTGAGACCGTTTCATCTTTCTTCTGCTTACATGCAGACAATTTATCCCAATTTACTCGCATGGCAGGCATTAAAGTCTTCATGTAATTAATAATCCTACCAGGGAGGTCTGCTACTAAAGGCTCGGGTTTAGCACCACCAACTTGTCGGTCATCTGCAGCAGCAATATTAGCCCATGAGTCACCTAACTCCTGATCATGATCTGCATGACGAATCTTTCCCCATAAAGGTTGTGGAACAACGTTCCCAAACAACATGTCTATGTCAGCTAAATTCATAATGCATGAACCTGCAGTCTGTGACAATTCCTTGTAATACCCTGCGGGATTTTTACGGGGATCAGGTAATGTCTGTTTAAGAGCCAAAACTTCAGCTCGCTTCCTAGGAACATGTACCCATACACGCTGAAAATTTGCTGGTATAGCTGGTCGAACATTACCAGGAGCAGCCGCTACTTCTTCCTTCCATACTGGAGGAACTTCTCTCATGGGATATTGTCTTCCCTTCTTTTTACCAGAAGAATCAAATTCAAACAACGACTTAGAAACACCTTTAGTCCTAAGCGACAACAACGTCGCAACTGCTTTCCTAACATCTGAACCCACAATTGCGCCTTTTGAAAACTCAAAACGTACATGGCTCATCTCGGGCGGATTAGAGTCCAAATCATTTTCCTCTAAATCTTCACATAGAAAAAACCACATTTTCTCAAAAACGTATATCTGCTTTTATGCTTCCAACTGGGTGAATACATCCATAACACATTCTAAATCATATTTTTCCGGGTCAGCAACCCATTTATGTGCCAAATAATTCAACGTTTCTTTCTCCCTAGAATCAGGCTGTTGACTACGCAACTGTTTGTGCTCTGTGTCAGGAGTTACACTCGTTGCACCAAAGAGAGGATGCAAAAAATTAGCGACAGTACTAGCCACTCTCTGACGAACAGAAGGAGAAGTCGATGAAAAGACAAGAGGGAAAGCAGGGTGAGACGAGGCAGATGCAGAGGCAGTGTCAGGAGAAGTACCAGGAGTGGTAGTCGATATAGTAGTCAAAGTTGTAGGAAGTAAAGGAGGAGCAGATGTAAAAGTCGGTGGCCCTTGAGGAGGCTGCACCAGAGGAGCAGGAGCCAGCTGAAGAGTAGCTGGTGGGTGTTGCGGAGGTGCCGTAGCATTTTGCGCATAGGGGGGTGGCGAACTTAACAAATGCGCCATTAACGGATCTTTTTCAAGCTCTTTTGCTGCATCTTGCTGAAGAGGCGGCAAAACTGGATAGCATTTATCTATCACCATTTTACGTTGCCTGTGCAACTGCTCACTCATCTGTTCTTCTTCATTGTCTTTAAACTGCATAGCAGCTTGCATTATCGAAATACCCCTTTCTCTCTTATTTTTCTTCGCTAATTTAATTTCCTTCTGTTTGGCTTCCTTACGCCATAGGCGGAAAGAGTCAAACATCGCCGGCCGGGCTTTCTTCTTGAAAAGTTTAACTTCGAGATTGTCTAAGATTTCCGTGTCAAAGCTACCATATTGGGGCCATTTTAAAACACCATCTTTTCTGGTGTATCTGATCCACACTTCATTATATGTGATGGGACCTACGCCATGTTTTACATATAATTCATAAGTTGGAGTTCCAATCGGAGGAACCGGACACGAGTCCTCCAATCGGGAATCCCTATTACTACAACCAAGACAAAACAAATTTCCAAGTCTGCTAAGACCAGGCATCTTCGCTCTCTAGTCTAGCTTCAAACTTCAAAGGATTATCGATTACGATATTTCTCGTGAATACACGAGTCCTTCGGTTTTGGCACTTGCAAGTTCCAAACAAAGTGATCCCAAAAGGGGATACCCAAACTAAGACCAACTAAGGACTGGGAGACGCTCCACTTATACTTAACTGAAATATCGATGACGTCACCAGAAGACTCGTCTTATCGTTTCGCTCTACCAAACTTCAAGGGTCCAAATCAGAGTGATAGCCAGGGCAGCAGTCCTTTGTAGCCGTCGGGAAGCGGGGAACCTCGCAGCAAAGACTTTCGGACCACGTCGACATGCAGGGGTCGATGAAGTGGTTGGCCTTCCTCCAGAATTTTCACACGAAGCTCCTCACGAACCTCTGGCTGGACCGGTACCGCTGGTATCGCCCCGCATTGGGCGCCAACTGAGGTACTGGGTTTTTCAGAACCGGTACCGAACCGGTAACCCAGTGGTGTCAGGGAACACACCCAAAGACCTCGAGAACTTTCCTGATTTAGACCACAGCAACTCAGAGTCTTCTAGGTGAAGTCAAGGATCGATTTTATTGGCTGCAACCAAGTAACAGGTCCTAGAAGTACAGCACACGGGATGTATATTCTCAGGAGACTGCTCAAACTGACAAAGCCAGGCTTCTATTTTTATACAAAATATTGTGCTTCAGGCAAACATTCTCCACATTTTAGTATACTGTTCACATGTTTCCACTACAAAGAAAAAGCAGAGTCATGATGACAAGCCCACATTCCAATTTGTTCAGCCCACAATAAATTACCCGGCAAGGCCCAACAGTTTAATCAGATATCGGTGGACCCCCAATAAAATCGGGCACCTCCTCCTCGTAAAGCAAGTCAGAGAGAAAGGAACAGGGACAGGTGGGAGCAAGATTAGGCAGGGTGTGTGTGCGATGAAAAGGGTTTATGACATGTTGTGCCTTGATGCTATCTCGTTCGGCCACTGGGAGAGGAACTGACCAAACAGGTTCGGCCTGAGGCAATGGTTTCAACCTGCCCAGGTCAGAGAAAAGTCAATTAAGGTGTACGTGTCCTTTGGAATCGAATTTAGCTGTATTATAAGCCTATGTCAGGGCAACCCACAAAATGGCTGCCGTACACAAAATGGCTGCCGTACACAAAATGGAAGCCAAGGGTTCAAGACGAAAATGACGATTTCGAGGTGAAATCGTCACTCGAATATGACAAAAATGCTTGTACATAGTGTACTAGCCATTTTCGGTCTTTTGATATAAAAATCGTCATGCTGCTACGACGAAGTTTTATTCACGAGTCCAGAATTTTCAGAACTACACTACACACATAATTGCAGTAAAATAACAAAAAAAACTCACAGAGCCAAAAAGATAATCAAATGTTGAATATTTTATGGTACATAATGGCACAATGAACAAATAGCGCTCCAAAGAAAATGAGAGGCGTTTCAGTGCACATGAGTTGTGATAAGTGAACAATGACAGCATATAGCAGCTCATTGACAAAATAGAATCTGCTAAGTAGACGAGTAGTATGCGGTCATGGGTACACTTTAGAACATATATGTACACACGTTGACTATTTGCTCAAACCATTTCTCTACAACGCAAAGGCATATATTAAAGACGGCATGGACATTATGAAGTGTGTTGAGGATTTTCCAACCGATTCTTATATATAGATATAAGTGACTTTAGACATACAGTACATTTTTTCCAATGTTTCTCAGCTTGGAACAATTGCACTAATATATTGGACAAAAGACAATTCCCCATCATTTTCCCTATGGACTTCATTATAGTACTTCTGGAAATAGCACTAACCAAAAATTCCAGTTTCTAGAATACTTATTATTGCTATGTGAAGCGAGTCAGATATGGTCCAGACTTCGAGAATTTGTGTGAAAGAATCATAATGAGATCCTGTACACGTACAGTGATCTTAATCCTTTCAATAGGAATCTCACAAAATGGCACAGATACATTGATGATGTGTTACTGATTTGAACACCTACATATTTGCTACCCTGGAGGTTTTTCATAGATGGTTAAGTTCTAAATCGAGGAACATCTAATTCATTCTGCCACACAAAGGTGTGAAATAAGAAAAACTGTACACAATGCTGTTCAGAAAGCACACAGAATGGAACACCCTCATAGGCCACACTATCCACCACTCATGAATTCTCAAAGTTGACCTATCATTAGTGCAGTTCCTCGTGGTCAGCTAAGGAAGGGTAGATCATTTCAAATAATCTGAAACCTTCATCTTAAAATTGCAGAATCAAGGATATACCTCAAGGTTTCTCAAAATATTTAGTGAAAGAGCCTGGCATTATCCTAGGGTGCACTTGCTCACCCCTAGTCAGAAGATTCATACAGATAGCCAAACGGTCTGTGTTACCACTTTATGTACTAAGAGCAATGAGCTAAAACAATAGAAAACAGACACTGGCATTTGCTGATGAATAAGTTGGGTGTGTCAAGTAAACCTCTATATTTGTCTTTAAGATGAGCAAAAACATTCAAGACTGAGTTGTTAGATCAATGATACCTATTCAGGAGCAACCAATCATCATTTCCCAGTGGGGCCTTTATCCCAACCAGGGATACAATAAATGTAGTTCTTATAAGTCATGTCATTTCTATATTGAGACGCTTCGTTGTAGCTGCGGGGGCACTGTTCGAACTAACCTCCCCAGGAGCCTGCGGGGAGAGCCTTGGTCCTGCCCCACCCGCAAGCGGCAGTAGATTAGCTCCTCGCGCCTACCGCTTCGCGAGAGACGCTTTGTTGGAGCTGCAGGGGCACTGTTCGAACTAACCTACCCAGGAGCTTGCGGGGAGAGCCTTGGTCTCGCCCCACCCACCAGCGGCAGTAGATTAGCTTCTCGCGCCTCCCGCTTCGCGGGAGACACTTCGTTGCAGCTGCAGGAGCACTGTTCAAACTAACCTCCCCAGGAGCCTGCGGGGAGAGCCTTGGGCCCGCCCCACCCACCAGCGACAGTAGATTAGCTCCTCGCACCTCCTGCTTCGCAGAAGACTCTTCGTTGGAGCTCCCAGGGCACTGTTCGAACTAAACTCCCAAGGAGCCTGCGGGAAGAGCCTTGGTCCTGCCCCACCCACCAGCGGCAGTAGATTAGCTCCTCATGCCTGGTTTCGCTGGAGCTGCGGGGGCACTGTTCAAACTAACCTCCCCAGGAGCCTGCGGGGAGAGCCTTGGTCCCACCCCACCCACCAGCGGCAGTAGATTAGCTCCTTGCAGCTCCCGCTTTGTGGGAGACGCTTCATTGGAGCTGCGGGGGCACTGTTCGAACCAACCTCCCCAGGAGCCTGCGGGGAGAGACTTGGTCCCGCCCCACCCACCAGCGGCAGTAGATTAGCTCCTCGCGCCTCCCGATTCGCGGGAGACGCTTCGTTGGAGCTGCATGGGCACTGTTCGAACTAACCTCCCCAGGAGCCTGCGGGAAGAGCCTTGGTCCCGTCCCACTCACCAGCGGGAGATGCTTCGCACAGACTGTGTGACAAACTACGAGAGCCAGGAACCAGCGGGGCTACCAGCTGTCCACTTGCCCCTCCCCCCTGTAATCAGAAGGACTTAACCGCCCAGTTCTCCCCGCAGCACGGGACACGCGAGGGTTAAGCCCGGGCAAAGGGCGGGCTCTCTGTTGCCGTCAGGGTCAGACAGGGGCAGGGCAGGGCCCTGTCCCTTGGCTGTTTCTCCTCGAGCTGCAATATTCTGAGGACTGGTAGGAACTTTGGCGGTAAGGACTTTCCGATGTTGGTTTCTCGGAGCACGAGCGCCATTGCTTAAAGGGTTATTTTATCTTTCTTTTCTTTCTGTTTTTGATAATAGTAGCTACTTATTTTCATTGTTCCTAAGCCTGTCTACTTACCCCTTACTAATTGTGAATTTCTGTCATAAGAATTAAAACTGATGGAGAAAAGAAAGAGTACCGTGGGCACTCTGTTCGCTTTTCTGGTGAGAGCGGAATCCCTTCTCAATTACGAGATTCAACTAACTGAGCCTAGGCTCTCATTCGACCCCCTACAGTTTCCGCTGACTAGGGAGGAAGAACTTACTAGATCAGTAACCCTAAAGATAAACATCGCCCAAATACTTTCTCCATCCCCTCTGATTATTCAATCTCCACATTCTAATATACAGGAGAGGGAGCTCATTAACTCTATTTCTGGAGGGAAAGGACCTCAAACTCGGAAAAAAAAACCAAATAAAAGGGCGGGCACTAAGAACGAAACAGAAGGGAGACAAGCAGGGTAATGATGGAAGGGGAAAAGATTGCCATGGCCCTAGTTCTTTGGCAACAGCTTCAATACAAACCCAAACAGAGGAAGCTCCAAGTCACTCTGAAACACAGTTAGGGTCCCCTACTATAAATTCTAAAGACGCCTCACAAGGCCTGAGGGTTGACATGGAAGATCTTATAAAAAACATCTTAGAAGTAAAGCTTAGAGACATGACATTCCAGATGACCACACTCCTTGACGAAAGATTTGCCCGTATTGAGAATAAGTTAGAACAACTGAAGGAGGATGTAGACTCAATTAGTGCTCGACTGGAAACCTCAAAAATGACCCTCATTAGTACGGATTCTTCCTATCGCAAAATGGTCTTTGCAGCCAATCCACCCAAGAGCCCAAGTTTGGCACCTTAAAGGAGCAGCACCTAGAAACCCTAAAAAATCCTGTAGTAGAAGATTGTAAATTAAAGGTTACTGCCAGGGTGGAGAATATGCGAAATCAAGGGCAGGATAATCATAATCTTAACTCCACCAATTCTATTGCTCAACCGAACACACTTGCCTCCTGCATCCTGTCCCTATGTGCTGATTTTAACGGAGGTTCCACCTTTAAAACATGGACAGACCGAATCCTGGTTTTCTCTCTGTAATAAAGTAGCCGACTGGCTGATGAAATATAAGCACTTTAACCCTCAGCATATAAATCACATTTTGATGGCCCGAAGAGTGGGGTGGGTGGGTCCCTCTTTTAAATCTATACAGGGCTATTCTATTGTTATAAACTTTAGGACGCCCAGAATGGTTTGCTCCCTTCTGACCCATAAAGAGGAATTACCTGCAATACCAAAAGCAATTGTGTCCCTTCCTCGGATTTTTCTCTAAACCTGTCCCCAAGCCTAGTGCGAAACCAAACGGCTCTGTTATAACCTCTAACAGATTTGAGCTCCTATCACTTTTAGAGGAGGTGGACTGACAACCAACTAGTGCACTGGGGTCTGTTCCTCATATAGTTGAGGGAAATAACAGGGAGGGATTAGTCACTCCTGCTTGTATTCCATCTTTGGTAGCAGTGTGTGCAGTAAATCCTCTGACTCTCTCCTCTAACTCTAGTTTGGTCCTACTTGAACAGGAGCAAGAATCTCCTGTAGACAATCACGGCAATAAATTATTCTCATACTGTGCACCAATAATAAAGGATTCAGACTTACCCTTGGCTTCCTTGATGGGTAGTACAAGTCTAAAGGAACTTGGAGGTTCGACTACAGACTTACCGCCTAATACTAACTCTCCAAGAGGGGTCCCCCTCAGTATTATATTTTGGAATATTGCTGGCCTCCGCTCCGCTCTAAGAACAACCAAGGAGATTGGCTCACATTTGTGCGGACCTATGGCATCTTGTGTCTACAGGAGCGAGGGCCGTACAACCAATCCATATAAATGGTTATAAAACATTTTTTTCTCCTGCAATTTCTTCTACAACAGGGCGCGCAAAAGGTGGACTACTGGTCTATATTTCAAACCTAATACGGGTGAGAGAAGTTAGAACCCTAAAAAATGAGGCGAATTACCAAATAATCTCAATAGCCACTGATAAACTTGACCTCCATGTGCTAGTCAATTTCTACAATAACTTTAACTTACAACAATCCCAGTTAATAGCAACGCTGAAGGAAATTCAATATTTCCTACTAGAATTTAACAATAACCATCACGGGAAAAATCCCATCATTGTTTGTGGTGGTGACTTCAACTTATCTCTTTGTGAAAGAAATGACAATGTAACATGCGGCCTCTCGGTGGAGCAGGAAAATAATATCACTCATTTTCCCCACTCTTGTATTGGTGCGTGTTTGAACGAGTCGATTTTGCTCCTCCACCTGGCCTTTGCAAATGAACTGTTCTCTCCCATTGTTCCCTTAAGTCCAACCTTCAATGGTAGAGGAGCCTCTAGTTGTATCGATTTTATTCTTCTGGCAAATAGGGCTTCACCCCTCATAACACATTTTAAAACTCATGACAGCGTATTCCTCGATCATTTCCCGATCTCTATTACCTTCTCTGCGCAGCTAGCGCAAGGTAGGGAAAGGCCGACGATACTTTATGAGGAGGAAAGTCTGGCTATGAACAGGTTGAATGGATACTCCATAAAATGGATCCGCTCAGATCCGGAAAAGATAACTGAACAGGTTGTCAGAAACTCCGTGCCTGCAATTAGATCATGTTTGGAGGATTGTTCAACCCAGCAGGAGATTCTTGACAACTTTAAGGTAGTAGCCAAATCTGTTAAAGAAGCCTTAACTATCATACCCAAAGGAAAAAGAAAAAATAGGGTTGGCTGGTTTAATTCATCTTGTACTCAAGCCTACTCTAACCTTAAAACCGCTCCTAAAAAACGCTAATAGAGACAGGGCAGAGGTGATACAACTTAGGAAAACATATAATAAGGCCCTACGACAAAGAAAGTCGGAACTAAAAGAGGAACTATGGGTAGCATTACACAATAGCTGTGTAACCAATGATAGTGCAGCTTTCTGGGAAGTCATAAATACCCCATTTCTCTCTGGCCCAAGGGAGACCAGTAAAATAGAAGTCACGATCGATGAATCGGCTTGGATAGCCTATTTTTCCAGGATTTTTGGACGACCAGAGGATGTGACCCTAACCCAGTGTAATCTAGAGACTAGCAGCAATAGTTCAAGCCCCCCTTCAACCTCACTGGACTCTAGCTGTAGTTGAGCATGCCCTAAATGCCAGCTAATGGGGCAAGGCCCCCGGCCCTGATGGGGTACCCGTCGATCTGTATAAATTCAAAATTGACCTATTGGCCCCAATATTGCTCAGGGTACTGGAAGCTACGGCAAAAGTTGGCCTTCTGGAATCTTGTCCAGAATCCATTCTGGTTCCGGTTTTTAAAAAGGGCGATCGCAATAGTCCATCGTGCTATTGCCCTATTTCTTTACTGGACTCGTTGGGAAAAGTTGTGGGCCACATTTTGTTAGAACGCCTTCAGTACTCGACGGAAGATAATAACATCATATCCTACCTCCAGTACAGATTTAGGGAAGGCCTCGGCACCATCGAGCAGGTCCTTGACCTGACGCTACTCAGGAGTAAATATGTAGATGTGAAGGGTGGAAGATTACACATGGCCTAAGTAGATCTTACCTCAGCGTTTGACTCCATAGGTCATACAAAACTTTGGGATATTTTAACAGTAATGGGTGTTGACCCTCTGTTCGTTAATTATCTGCATGAAATCTATTCCAATGCGACTGCCAGAGTGAGATTTGGTTTGGGGAGTCAATTAACCGCTCCCTTTAGGGTTGAGCGGGGAGTAAGACAGGGCTGCGTCCTGGCCCCCTTCCTTTTTACCCTATATACAAATGGCCTGGAACTAGCCATGTTGGAAGGGTGCCAGGACCTACCCCTAGTCCAGAAACGCCCGATCCCCGCTCTCCTATACGCGGACGACACGGTGATCATTGCCCGTACTCCCCTTGAACTACAACGTTCACTAAATCGATACAATGTATTTATTTCAAACTTAGACCTAAAAATTAACATTAATATCATGACTTCAGGCCGGAAATTAAGAAAAGAGAGAAACATCTATATAAATATCTCTAGGGTGGAGCACACTCCCACTTACCCCTAGCTTGGAGTTGTAATAGACGAAAAGGGTACCTGGAGAAGAGCTATAGATGCTAGAAAATTGCTGTTTTTAAAATCTACAATGGCTCTAGTAACTTTCACCGAGAGATTAGGCAAATGACCCCCGGAGGAAATGTTACGTATCTACCAGGGTAAATGTGTTAGTACTGCCATCTATGGGGCGGGGTGTGGGGATACGTACAGGCAGAATCTCTACAAAAAGTGGAAAATAGCTTTTTAAGATTCTTACTCGCAGTCCCACAAAGTACGCCCACATTCAGTTGCCACTTAGAATTAGGCGTGCCCTACATTTCTGATATCATAAAGATACAGCCAATTCTTTTATGGCACCGTCTCTGGACGTCAAATAAGTTAGCGTTTACTCAATCTGTTGTAACAGATTGTGTTATTCTTGAAAACGCTAAAAATATTGAGTGGCTGCAATATGTTAGGAAGTTTTTACATGATCTTGGCCTGGAGAAATATTACCATAACCCCCTTGAAATGGCACAGATTCCAAGGAATTTGTTAAAAAATCAATGTCTAAAGCATCTAGCAGGTCTTCGTTTTGCTGGCAGAGGTCAATAAACCCTCTGTCCAGCATTCTTTGTTAATCCAAACATCTCTAATGATCCAGCCATATTTAACCTGGAAATTATCCAGTTATCACAGATTTTTACTGACCCGATTTTGACTTAATATCTTCCATCGACTTGTGACTTTTCCTATTGTTAATGACTGGTCAAAGTTGTTATGCCATTGTCCCTGTGATGGAATATCCTCCCAATCGCTTTTACATCTAACCTTCTTCTGCAAATTTTACTCCAAAGCTAGAAAGCGATGGCTCGTACCAATTCTAAAAAGTTTGGGCCTACGCCAATGTCGACCCGTTTTCATGGTTCTACAATTTCTGGAATCTGATTGTCTAGCTTTAAACATAGCCAGGTTTTTAAAATTTTGTATTCGACACAGAACTAATTTATAACTTAAGAACTGATGCACTTTAACTTTCTGCTGTATGTTTTTAATCGGAAAACCTTGAATGCTAATTTTTTTTGTAAATAATTTACTGTGATTTTAACAAATAATTCATGTATTTTTGGGAAAATGTAATGTCTTGAGATCATCATACTTTTATGTTTTTTTCCTAACAAAACCGAATAAAGTAAATATTGATTGATTGATTGATATTGAGGCCAAAGAATTTGAACATGGCAATAAGACATTCTTACTGAAATTCCAACAGTGGTATCTATGAATATAATGCCCATCCAACCTAATTTATGTAGGAAAGACTAAGCTGAAAGTAAAGGAACGTATCTTGCGGCACATCAGCAGGGTTCTAGTGGCAATGTGAAAGCTCCAATGATTGTTCATTACAAGATAAATAATCAGTCCACTTATGAAATATAGTGGCAGATGGAGAAAATCACAACCAACTCATGTGGTGCCCATCTTATTTTTATAATAAAAGTTAGACCTGACAACTTAACAGTTGTCTTCCCCCAAACATTTTTCCTACTCCCTTTTTTCCGAATTCATTTTTGTTGGCCTAAGTACTCTTTGCAGTTACCCACTACCAACCAGTGCTAAAGGGCTTAGTGTTCACTCCCTAAACATGGTAAAATTGGCTTATTCCTGATTGGCATCAATTCTTGTTCCTGCCCCAGCACTACCTTCTATGCTACTTTGTTTTCTTGATTCCTTAACCTGCACTATTCTAGTATACCCTTGTAGCCTCCCCTTCTGTATATCCTTCTCCTGTCCCCGCCTTTCTTCCCATTCCCTTGGTTCCAGTTCCTAGTTTGCTGTCTTTCTATTCTGCGGCCTTGCCTCTGTTGCCTTGTATGTTTGTTACCTGCTTTCTGACAAGTGTGCACTGTGATTTCCTTCCTTTCCTGTTCAGCACTCCTCCTTGCTAGCTCCTTGTCTATTGTGCTTGTGTTTAGTTCCACCCCCTTGCTGTTACTGCCTTGCACTTTCGTGTTCGATTGCCAGGATATGTGGGCACAGCTGACTAGCTAGGTGGTGTTTCTTGTGACTGTGAGTATTGTCTTTCAGTTGCATTTATAACATCACCATAGGTATAAGCTCCACAGACCCTGCCTTTGCATGCATATCCTATAAGTGGGTATTTGCAGTCAGTATCTGTAACAGCAATTGTGGGTGAGAAACTTACTGAGCTTCAGTCTTCCCGTCTGGAGCTCCTGAGTGCTTTACCCCACACTCCCCTTTATTGTTAATGTTGTTTCATATATATGTCTTGCACATTTGTCCTGGGGGTAGTTATTCTGAATGCTAAATTGCCTTGTGAGTGCCCTTCCTTTCTATGTCTTACCCATCTTGTTCACTTGTGCAGGCTTCCCCTATGGACCCCCTTTTCTCCTATGACTCCCTGTAGGGTCCTGGCCAGCGCTGTACTCATCTTTCTGTGTACATTTTCTACCCAGTTCCCAGTCCTTGTTCAAGTCCCTGACTGTGTTCCCCACATAGTCCCAGACAGTCCCTGACACACGCAACGAGACCCAGGACATAAGAGCAGACAATTTAGACAAACAGTAAAATTGGCAGAAATATCTGTGTACTCCAAAGTAACCCTATGACCCTTAAGAACCTCATTAGAAGATGTTGCATTAAAAGGTGACAAAAATTATAATTAAGTAACCATCACACATGCACACACATGCACATGTTTGTAAAATTTCAGACAAACACATGGCCATAAATCAGGCCTCTGCAGTAAAGGACATGGCCTCCCCAACTGCCACCAAAAACGTGCATTATTGCAAGACAAGGAGTGGACACAGATATATCAAATTGGGCTAGCACATCCACACCAAAGTTTAGAGTGTCAAAAGTGAAAATTAAGGATATTAAAATATTTGTGGACCACCAAAGGACACAATAGATCCTACATGATAGCAATAAGGAAAATTACAAAATACTGATTACAATTTAAAATGTCCCTAACAGCCCCAGTAACCACAGTAGAAACATGGAAAAGGCGTGGAAAATTACACACACACACACACACACACACACACACACTAGGGGACAATTATGATGCCATAGGAAACGGCTCCGACCCTCGGTTAGAGTCATTCCTACTGCATTATGATCTCCTGTTTGGATTCATTTCCAACTGACCCATTTTGAAGGAGTCAGTAGGAAATTAATCCAAACAGGATTTCCGAATGGCTTTCAGTGGGCTTGGAGAGCCCGTCTGCCATTCGTAAAACCTCCAGTGTCCTAAGGGCAGCTCTTTCCGCCAGAGGGATTACAATTTCAGATTCCAACAGCCTTTCTGTACCAGCCTTTCCGACACAGAAAGGCTGTGGGAATGTGACTTTGGGGGCCCCTAACATGGCCCCAATAGGTGCAAGGCCTCCGGATGGTGTTCCGAGAGGGCACCTATGGTGCCTCCCTATTGATCCCTGCACCCGGTGGCAGGCATCTTGAGGTGCCTGCCATCGGGTGCAGGGATGAACTGCACTTCAGCTCTTTAAAATGCATTCCGGTCCGAATGCATGCTCCCATTGTAAAGAATTAGAGTGCAACGAACAGTGTTCAGTCACATCCTAATTGCTGGATTGGGACCGCTGACAGGAGGTTGGTTGGTCCCAGTTCCAGATCGATGTCAGACATACTCAGGTCCATTCGACATCGAAATCAACCCCTGAGTGTGAAAAATGGAGGATAGGCACATGGTAAGGATGAAAATGGCTGAGCACAAATGAAAATATCTGCCTGACTCCAGCCTCCAGCAAACACCAACAAACACATGCAGGTCAAGATTGCACACAAATACCGCACATTTGTCATTCATTCTAGGAACATCCAGTTCCATGCTACCACCAGCACAACACCAGTAAAACATCAATTAACAGTTAGAAACACATCTGTGGCTTGCAACAGATTATTAAACTAGCATGAATTAGCATGGGATAATGAGTTTGAGATCTGCTGTTTGAAAATCATGGGATCATTCGCCTTTAAGACTGTGGAAACCAGTATTTGGTGGCTGGGGTGCTATGACGGACAGAAACTCTAAAGGTCGGGAGTGGGACCTCTAAGTCGAGGCAGGATGTAGAGTTCATCCACTCTCGTGTCTCTCTCCTTTGCTACCTTCCTCTTGTTTGGTTCCCTTGGTAGTCTTGGTCTTTGCCTACTTTCCTGACTTCACTCTTGGACTTCAATTTGACTTGGTAATATTACTGTGCTTCTCTTGCTCTGTTCCCTTTAAAATGCAGTAGTTTCCTGGCTTACTCACTATCCCTCTTACCCGCTTACTCCAGTTCAACTTAGGTACACCATGGTTCGCCAACTTGAAGTCAGTAAGTGGTTGACGTTTTACCATCATAGCACATACCTTATGTTAAATACTGTTACTAAAGTCTATACTCTTTCCCTGCAGATAAAGTCAATCACTGACCGTAAGATATTGGTTAATAACCTTACTGTGACACAAGACATGAGACGTGAGACAAGAGAGAGTGGTGCCTCAGAAGACCCTGGTGTGTTACTTATTTCTCTCTCTGTATCGCATTCCCCTTTCCCACTAGTACGTGTTTCTGCCTGACAGCACCCAGAAATCCTGACATACACTAGGCTATAAACAAGAAAGCACTCCAGGCCAATCAGTGATTGTTGACATCAAGAATGGAATGGAGGAAATATATTGCCAGGCCTCTTCAATCCCCCCCAAAATCCATTGTCCTAAAAGTACATCAGTCACTCTTACCAGTTAACACATACCTAGGACAGCACTGGCCTACATCCCCATTTCACATGTTGTCCAGCAAAAAAACAAAGAAAATACATTCAGGAAGTGGAAAACAAATAATTGGCAGTCCCCTTCATCAACCATCAGGCCATGAATCATAAATATTTGAGTAAAGTCTGAACTCACGTCCAGATGTACTAAACTTTTGTGACAAAATCCCGGTCACAACTAGCGACCGGTATTTTTACGACCAGAGTTCTATTTTGCAAACCAGTCTATGTACTGATAGATCAGTTCGCAAATTACTGATTCCTAGTAGGGTTATATATTGACCTACATCATGAATATTAATGAGGTAGGATGCAATTTGTAGACCCACTAGGAATCACAGCAATCACAAGATGATGGCCTGCTGGGATCAGCAGACCAACATATCTGTGATTGCTTTTAAAGAAAGCATTTTTTTTAAAACACAACTTCTTTTCCTTAAAAGAAAAACAGGAAGCAATTAAATAAAAATATTAAACATATAACCTACATTTATTTTTTAAGCGCACGCAGTGGTTCATTAAATTAGCGCCTACTCTTAAAAAATTCTTTTTTTTTACATTCTGAAAGGGGAAGGCATCCTTCGGGGAGCCCTTCCTGTGTGTGAATGCATTAACAGTACACTTCTGTAGTCGATAAAGTATTAACGGGTTGTAAAACATTAATACATATCATTCCAATTCGGTATTTGGAAGCAACGTCCTTTTCACCCCTCTTCCAAATACTGATTCCGAATTGGGTTGCAACTCCAAATTGCAAATCAGTAACTTGTCACTGAATCGCATTATGGTATTTACACATAAGAAAAAGCATTTTTGTATTTACAAACAGGTTTGCAACTGCAAAAATGCTTCATACATCTGGCCTTAAGTTTCAAAATAATGCTTAAGATAATGCAGAGTTTGCATACTTAGGGGCATATTTACAACAAAATGTGGGAGCATGGAGCTATGCCAAATTTGGCAGCCCCGCGCTCTGACATTTCCCCCGCGCACCGACATTTCCAAAATGCAGGGATGCACCGTATTTACTACAATACGACATCCCTGTGTTTTCCCTATTGCTGGTGCTAAAATTAGGTGCATAGCACCAACGCAGGCACCGTAGTGCAAGGATGCCTGCGTTGTAAGGAATAATTGTTTATGTGCAGGAAGGTGTTCTTTCCAGTGGATAAACAAACCATAATGTCTATGTGTTACTTCTATCTACACTGCAGAATACAGCACACATAGAAGTAGCAAATCATCATTATATAATGATTGTTTATGTGCTGGAAGGGACCTTTCTTCCACATAAACAATCATTAATGGCATTTAGCTCTTTCTACGTGTGCTGCAAACACGAGAAGAAATAAAAGCATTTCTCCTTGTTTCGCCATTCGAATGCCTGCTCTTGCTTTTGTAAATCTGGGGCAGTGTCAAAAAGCAATGGGTGTTACAATGGAACGCCCACAGCAACACCCATTGCATGCCCCTTACCTACATGAAAAAAGGTACCAAATTTACAAAGCGACGTTAAGCCATAGAAAGTGGCTTAATGCCACTTTGTAAATATGGAGCAGGGAATTGCGCCACACGAATGTTGTTAAAAGTAACGTTCCTGTGGCACAATGACTTTGTAAATATGCTCCCAAAAAAAGCAAAGGGACCAACGAGTCAACAAGGAACAGGGAGTAATTTGTTTCTACTGCAAGTACAGTTGCTCCTATGGCACCTGCACTATCAAAAATGAATATGTGTATTAAAGTTCCCTAAATCGTGCTTTGGGAGAGACAAAACAGACTATACTGCAGTGGTTTAAACAAAATGATGTCCCCCGCTGATTGTGATGAGGGACCCCCAGTCTCTCATATCTCACAGATATTGATTGGCCTTGGGGTGAATGGGGGGCCCTCTTGAATGGTTGGGAGACTGCATAAGGTCCCCCATTTCCTCCCTCCCTGCGTTGCAGGGGCTTCGTTACGCCCTGACGTGTTTGTTGCTCTAATTTCCTATAGTGGCATGGCTTGCGCATTGACAATTTTATTGATTTAATGCTTAAAGCAGACATTTGGTTTAACTGAGTTCCAGCAAGAATCAAGTTTCATATTCTGCCGTCAATGTCGGCTATACCATAGTATATTTGTCAGGTTTTACATAAGATTGCACCAGTGCAATACAAATTGCATCTTGGCCTTCTTGACAGCTGAAAGCTTAGCTGCTCATCTCCTATCAAAGGAATTAACTCTACACAGTTAAATCTTCTCAGCCCTTTCACTCTTCGATGAATTATGCAGTGATTATTGTATTACAATTTATTGTTTTTTATATGGTTAGGTCTCGCCTAGCGGTGCAGCGCGCATGAGCTGCTCGCTCTGCGAGGGCTATTGTGATCAAGGAAATTTCAGAAGGGGACTTGAAGCCCCGCACATGCTTTTCATTGCCAAGCGTCATTGTTTATGGCAAACGATGGCCTCCGATTGAAAAGGTGGCTCCTTTCTTACCACACTTTTTCCTTTTTGGATGGCCCCTTCAGACTGATCACTTGCTTGATGGCTGTTGTGATGATATTTCTTATCTTTGGTGCGTGTTGTGATGGATCATGTTTCCTTTTTATTACTTAATGCTTGTGTTTACCTAGTTTACTCCAGGCAGGCACGGAGCTCAGAGGCGCAGGGGATCACAGGGAAGACAGGGGGATCCCAGCAGACTCTGGGTGCTTTTCCACAGAGGCAGCAGCGTGTTGAATTTTGCATCGCACGTTTCCTTTAAGTGAAAGCGCGATGCAAAAATAAACACACTGCTGTATGCGGAATGGCAACAGTATTTTTTTATTTGCAGCACATTCACGGCCTCGCTTGTTAGAGGGAGACTTACCCTGGGGCGCGAGGCGCTGCCTTGGCGATTACAAAGGAAAGCGGGTCACGTGGGCCGGGGTCAAGGCTTCTGGCCAAGGGAGCCCAAGGTTTGGGAAGTGCTGACTCGCTGTATGAACCAGACTCGAGCTAGGGAGGCAGAGTTAGGCCACCGCGTCCAGAGGAATGGCATCAACTGAGACCCTACCGGACAATGCCCAGCTGCTGGCGGCTACGGTAAGTCTGACTGCTCTGGTGGTTCCAGAAAAGACCGATTTTAGCGTGCTCATGCTGTCTTTAGCGCAGAGTACTTGCAAAAGTGATCCTGTACAACAAGAGTCACAGAATCCGGCCACCGGTGTGTTACCCTCCCTTGATCTGTTGTTACAGCAGAACACACGGCATTGTTTTAACCCCTGGTGCTCCACTTCTGGGAGCTGGTGGCCGGCCAGCACCTCGGAAGTATGTGGTACCAACATGAGGAAAGATTTTTTTTCTGGTTCACTTCTAACAGTAACTTGTGATTTTTACCATGTGGGAGCGCTTGTGTAACTAACTGTGTCCCTGCTTCCTGATGCACGTTGCAGGACCAAACATTTGTCGTTACATTTGTGGCAATTTCTGTCTACTAGTTTGATTTAATGCTAAAAAAAGCCTTTTTAGCCAAGCTGAAGTATCATTTCCTATTCCTTGATTGAATTGTCTGTGGATACAATTGGGGACGTTAAACACTAGTTTCTGTGGAATTCTATGGATATTGTACTTAATCGATGTGACTGGCTGCAATAAAAAACTGCCTAAATTTAAACAGGGACAAAACAATTAGTGAGCGTGACCATATGGAGAAGGCTGTGGTATCAACACCTCTGCATTTGTCGCTCACAGCAGAGACACAGCCGTTCTGCGTCGCTTATAACTGTTGGTGACCACATGACGCCAAGTCACCAGACACAACTTTTCCAGTGCTGAAATTCGATTTAATATCTCAGTGTATTAAGGGAGTTATAGTCTTCATTCATTTTAATTAAGACAAGTGCACCAACACGCCTGCGCAGAAATATTCTATTTCAGCCTGTCTTGAATGGCTTTTATTTCAGCACACTACTATGGTGCTGAAGCTACTTCCGGAAGTGATTATAGCAGTAAATATTTCGCTAGAACTCTTCATATTACTTGCATGCAAAACCTACAAAGACAAAAAAATTGACTTTCGATTTATAGTGAAATGCTTCTGTTTTGTGCCTTCGTTTCACCTGACCTCATTTGGGTGTAAACTGGGGTATATATCTGAATTGGGATCCTTATATTTCCAGTAATTCAATCAATCAACCAATTTCAAACTTTATTCGGAAGCTTTTTAGCAACCATAAAAGTAAGTCACAGTACAAAGACACATTGAAAAAGTTCAGAATGCAAGTGCAAAAACGCAATCTGTTATCCGAGCATTGACCTACGGGCTGGTATGGCTGTCCTTAAACAAGCATTTGCAATGCAATAGGCCTCGCATTTACGCGAGTGTAAGCTATTGACATTGAAAATAACAATGCCTTTTATTTTTTATTTATTTTTTAAAACCTAAATAAAAGGCATTGTTATTTCCAATGCCAATAGCTTAAACTCGCTTAACTGCAAGACCTATTGCATTACAAATGCTTGTTTTTTTATGGTACTGCATTTTATACTGTGTATGTTGTGGTGACCATTTTTTTAAAGCTTTGTACAATAAAAATTGGCTTACAAGTTAGGCGGGTCAAAATTTGGTGCTAGTCCATCCCCCATTTTCTTAAACCTTGCTAGCCCATTGAACGCCTAAAAAGGAATTATTCTGTTGAGCATGAACCCCACAAACCATTAGAAAGTGGGTATATTGTCTCATGCCTTCTGAGGGAGTTAATAAACCCCTGTGGGCGATGTAGTATTGCTCTTTTGAGCCCTTATTCTTCTGTGGCCCAGGTTTTTCACGGTATAAGGACACCACCAATAAGTTATGGCATAATTGCAGGATAGTTCCACTTTGTTTTTTACATTCCAGTTTTTTAGGAAGTTAAAATTAAATGCTAAAAATGCGGTACTCGTACATTATAAACGGAAATACATGGTATAAAAATGCTTTTTTAAATCCTGTGTCCGAAGTAGAATCGTATCATATCAGGAGAAAGACAAGCAGCTCAAATAAAAATGAAATGTGCAGTTTTAATATAATCATATCCTTTATGTTTGGCCCCAGAAAAAACATCTGGGAAATTATTTAGTGCAGGAAAAGTAAGTAGATTACCCTCTATGTTGACAAAAGGAATAGTTTTTTGACAAGGTAATATTTAGAATACTTAAACGGAAAAATGTAAATTACATGCAAATAATGTTTTAATTAATAAGGAAACACCTGCATTCTCACCTCGCAGGGCTCCACTCACGGTGCAACAGAAGTCATTATTGTCTCACTAGAAAAAGTCTGCACACTGTATGCTGAACTGTAGGAATGTTGGTGAAAGAACATGCTAATCCGACCCCTTCCCAACACTCGTGTCTCCGGAGCAACTGAGTTTGAAGCATAAGATTTAGCGAGAGTAAAAGCAGAGCTTCAAACTGCCACTGTGATTCAGGACCGGAATCTTTTCATCGCCGAGATATCAGGATTTTCCCGAGACTGACAGCTGTCACTGTTGGAGAGGTAACACTATTTCGCAAATACTATGAACTCCTTGACTGCGAAGGCTCAGCATCTGGGACCGGACAGATGAAGTCAACAGCGGTGCCTCGATGGCCTGGAAATGATTTCACTGAGCTGCAATGCGATGGATTAACTCCAGGCAGGCCTGAAAAGTCAACATGGCCGAACACTGGCTACATCACAGTCTTCATTACTGGGGTCTGGATCGGGTTTTGATGAAGTAATGTCCCTTGAGTTTAGCACTTAAAAACTTATAGGGCGTCCTTTTTGGATTGGGCTTGTTATCGGCCTTTTTACTTTTTAGCTTAATTTCCCTTTATCACTTGCACATGGGCCCTTCCTGATTTGGAAGAGTTTCAAACGAGGCCCGTCTGGTTCGTGGCATCTGATGCCCAAACAATTGGATGCCTGAGATGAGGTGAATGTTTGGCACATATGACGGAATTAATAGCAAACCGCATAACACTTGGCAGGAGGATCTCCAAATGGAAGGGGGTAGTACAGGAATAAAGATGGTCTTCCCTTTAAAAGTAAACACTGCTATTATACCGACTTTAGGAAAACGCTGTTGCGCAATATATGTAAAGTATCTGAGGAAAATGTTCGGTTTAAATTTGTCTTTACTCCCTCATTGGACCTCCTCATCCCAGTTATTACACTAAGAAGCGTTCCGCTTACCAACAGGCACTCTAACACACAAGCAATTAAAAAAAATTCTATAAAAAAGGCCCCTCCCACCCGTCTCCATACCAACTTGTTTTCCTGTCTGAAGACAGGTAAGAGAACGTGCTAATTTTAAATTGTGTTTTTTCGCATAACGTTAAACCAGAGGTCTTCAAACTGTTTTACTCTGAGCCCCACTAAGCAAACTGTTTTGAGGTCGGGCCCCACTCCAAAAATTTATGGCAAGGATTGGGGGAGTGGGAGGGACATGGCTGCGTGCAGGGCGAGGGGCTTATGAGATGGTTTCAGGGATACTTTTTCTATAGCTTATGATCCGCACTAAATATGAGACTTATAAAACAGCAATTGCATCAAACAGAAACAGATATTATCCCAAACAAACGGCTCTCCATAATTGGGATGTTGTGAGCCCCTCACACTCGTTGACCCCAATGCAACTACACCTGCTGCACAAATGATAACTGCAGTCCTGAGTAGCAGGCTATCTCCTCTGCATCTTTTACCTCATCCCCACCATGACGGATCGTCACCTCGGTCCTAATGCTTGAAAGGAAAATAAGCTCTGCCCTTTTTTAAAGTTAGACCCTCATAATTGTGATACAGTGGGCCCCTCAAATCCAGTCCTGCTGCATGTGCTTCCTTAATGATAACCAGCAGTGACCACTTACACACTTGGCAGCAGTACCAGCTTCACTAATGAATGCACCTTGAAAAAAAACAAAAAAAACTTTATATGGTCCCCTTCTTTGGGGTATCTCTCTGAAGAAGCTGTCTCTGGTTATTTGTAAACTAAAAAATGAATCTGCATACAGTGCTCCCTATTTTGGGCCTTATATTTGACAATATCTATGACTCTCACTCCTTTCCTCTGTCTTCTGGACCATTACTGTGAGGCCCCCAGGGATTGAGAGGAATAGGGCTCTGCATCTGAATGCAACCCTGCTAGCCTTTTAACTGTCATTCCATGGACTCAGCTTTCACACAAAACTTCCTCTGAATGGTTAATTCTTACTTTGAGGTGCCTCTGCCTGAAAGCGAAGGGTGTGGTGGTGGTGCTGAAAGTTAAAAAAGAAACCAGCCTTCTTACCAGCCATTAATTGATTGAGTCACTTAAAAACAGGGCCTCTGGAATTATGAATTTCTGCAGCTGCAGCATTTTCCACATGATTATCAGTTTACTGCATTTGCTACATAATCTGCAGATTTCAACAAAAAAAATTTGATTCTAGCTCAAACTGAACAAAAGTTACTTAAAGGCTGACAAAGTGTTCTGGAGCACTGGAAGGCCCATTGCAAATATTGACTGGTAATCTTGTAGTTGCTCACTACTGTATTTGGGTGTCAAACTGGTACCAATGAGGTGAAATAATTCCCCTGACAGCGTTACCTTGAGTTAAATTGACAAAATAATGAAGTAATGCTAACCACAATATGTGGAACAGTGTGCCTCATAATTTAGTCAAACCTGCCACATAATGTATCCTCTTCTGCTGAATAATTCCAGTGACTCTACTTGGAGCTTCATGTTGCAAAGATCTATTCTTTTTGAAAAGTAATGTAACGGTGTTATCAGCTGAGATCTGTAATTGTAGAGACAATTACAAAAATGTCTGCATTAGATACAGTTTGATTACATATTACTAAAAAGTGTATTTTGTAAGAACTTGTTTTATCTCAATCACTGCATAATTTTGCAGCAGCCTAAAATAATAACTTACATATTCAAAGTGCTTTCTGCCACAGGCTGGGACCTCATAGCACTGTAAACAGGGCCATTGGAATTATGCGGCAGGAGTAGGCCAAATTATGCAGCATGGTTGACTAAATTCTGCAGCAAGCAAAGGCGAATTACGCCGCATAATGCTGCATATTTTGTAATAGCATTACTGCATTATTTTGCTATTTTTACACTTGTTAACACTGTCCCAGCCTTTATTTCCACTCACAAGTACCACATTAACACCCATATATAGCAATAATCAACAGAAAGGAGGTGACTAGCCAACCTTTAGAAAGGGCCTTCCACTGCGAGGTAACACGTGTTGCTGCATTTTTATTAACTTTTGAACTGTTTGAGCTAGAAACAAGATTTTTTATCTGCAAATTATGCAGCAGCTGATGGATTTTGTGGCAAATGCGGGGAATCCATAACTATGCGCTGTGAGTGCAGGGTGAGCATGAAAGTGAAGTGTGAGAATGAGGGTGAGTTGTCTGAATGCAGGGTGCATTCCCAGTCACTTGAAGTATATCAGCATGTTATTGACGGGGGCGTAGGGTTTTTGATGTAAGTTAAACTATTGCTATTATGGCATTAATCAGGGATCGAGGGTGAAGGAAATAAATAATATACTGATCCTGCAACAAACTTTCAGTCTTATGATTAGGATTGCCTGCTCATTATTTTGATGTCCCAGATGGTACACAAATAAACACTCACCTAAAGCCCTATTTTCAGCACTTATCGGTTCTTACTTCAAACAGCAAATATAAATAGGAAACACTTTTAATTGTGTTCTAGGGTGGCCTGAATGATTCATGACTGACAATTAAAGGGAACAGACAGAAGCCACATTACAAATGAATTCATACTTTTTTATTTATAACGCTATTTAGTGTCAATACAAGGTCTTTGCAGGCTATTTAAACATACTTGGCTTGGATCTTTTCTACTGGCAACCCTACTTTATATTCCTTTTCATGAAATGCATTTTCACACTACAGCAGTAAACTAAAATACAAATGTAAGGAATAGGCAGAGAGGGGGCCCAGGGGTGTACTGGAAACAGAAAAAAATGATGCCTTGGTAACCAGTTCATAAAGGAATGCAAATGGTCTTTAAACACCTGTGAACAACTTGGGCGTGCCGGAGATAAGACTCCAGACACTGCCCAGCAGAGCCCACAGCAGCACACTCACGGACCTCCGGCCCCACGTAAATGAAGACAGCCTGGAAATATAGCAAATAAACATCGCCACACTTCCAGGCCATCTTCATTTACATGTGCATGTAGAAGCCTTTGCGCCCCCTGGGAACCCATCCACGCCCCCCCACGGGGCACGCCCCACAGTTAGAAGACCTCTGCTTTAACCCCTTCCACACTGCCGTCGGCCCTTGGCCGACGGCAGCACTACCTGCCCAGTGCTGCCGTCGGCCAATGGCCGACGCGGCCCCGCCCGTTTTGCGGAAGTGCCGCACTTCCGCAAAATCGCAGGCGCATGAAACGGGTTAAACCTATAATTTGCATTGCTTCTGCTTACACTAAGGGCTGTGTATGTTTCTGCACCGCCCACGGCATCTCCCCATGCATGTGGTTGGCTGGGGCTTGGAGTGTCGCAAGCGGTCCACGGACGGGTCTATCGGGGGCTGTTTGGTGGTTCATTACTTGGGTCCGTGGCTGTGTCTCATTGAGTGTGTGGCTGCAGGGGAGACAGAAGCCTGTTTTGAGCATTCCAAGTCTCATTGTTTTTTAGACTCGGTTGCTTTGAAATTGGCATAAATAGGTAGTAGTGCTCACTAGCATGATGGTACTTGAAGGGGCCCCCTAAAAACTACATGGAGGGGCCCCCCTCTGGACTCAGGAGCTCTTTGGCCAGGGTACTGTGCTGAAGGGCCCCCTGGAGTTTGGGCCCCCACACACCACAGGGAGCTGTAGGGACCTATGTTACGCCCCTGGTAGTGCTCTTAGCACAACTTACTTTCTGCTTGCTGTACAGGTACAGAGACTGTAGATCTGTCTGTGGTTGCTTCTGGGAAAGCTGCTAATAAGAGAAAGCATGTACAAGAATAGGAGGAGGATGATTTATTCAAGATCTGATCTGCAGGATCTCATTAATAAAATGTTCTAGGCTGCTTTAAATGGATCATCAGCTAAAAAGCAGAAGGGTGAGGTTGATGAGGCTATGGGCAATTTACCTAAGTGTAAATATGTGAAGGGGGAAGTGTTTTCTGCTCTGTTGGCAAACATCCACAAAGTCCTTGGTTTTAGCCCAAAAACCATGGAGGACCTTGGGTTTTATTCAGAGTACAGTTCATCTGTTGTGGACGATTTGCCTGTGCATGACATTATTAATGAGATCCTTGTTGTAGAATGAAAGGCTGTAGTAAAGCAAGTTATTTTCCATTTTTTGAGCAAACAATATCTCTTGACTCAATTTGAGGATCAATATCCGCAGAGTCCAAAGGTCAACTTCATATCGTCATCTATGGCATCTTCCTCCTCTTTGTCATCTGGGGAGGCGATCCTTTCAGATCCGGTTAAAAAAAGGTTGAGAAAGCTCTAAAGAGGGCTTACACAGCCTCTAATTTTAGTATAAGAGCCAGTACTTATTCATTATATGCCTCATACGTTCTCATTAAGGATTTTGAAAGAGCATTTGATTGCCTGCAGGAACAGGAGATCCAGACGCATGTTGTGGCCCAGTTCCTATCAGATGTCACTTTTGATACAGTGTGGGCTTTTTCCTTCTCTTCAGGTGCTGCAGTGGAATAAAGGCAAAAGTCATTGATTCATAAATTGCAGTATAAAGGTCCAAAGGTATTTGGGTACGAGTTGAACACTTTGGTTCAAAGATCGGCTGAAGAAAAGAAGATTTTGAAACCTTTTCAATCAGTCCCAAAGAAGACATCTTTTTTTCAACGAACACATTTTTCAGAATGTGTTTGTTAGAAATTGGGTTTATGGTTGGCTAGGGAATGCACCTCAGCCAGGCAGAACCCACAACTCTAGTCAGGCTAAGGAAGTTAAACACCAAAGATAACCCCTCCTCACCCCCTTGGTAGCTTGGCAGAGCAGCCAGGCTTATCCCAGAGGCAATGTGTAAAGAGTTTGCACAACACACACACACACACACATCAGTGACATAATAGGCACACCACAAAAGAGACTCCACACAAGCTATGTAAAAAGAAAATCTCATATATTGATTATAAAACACATTAGACCACAATCATATAAATCACTTTGCCACTAGGCAATTATCATCACAATACATAGATCATGAATCATTTTGCCACCTTGGCAATTACCATAACATCACATGTAGTGCACTATGTAATACCTACAAGTTGCACAGATCAGAAACACAACATTTAGAGCAATAAAGCAAATACTTAGAACTTGCCCATATCATGAAAACAGCATGGCATGAAATGCAGCTTGTAGTGCATATAACATCAGCAGATCACCTCAAGTACTCCATGGCTTAGAAATTACTAAGCCATGCCATAATCACACAAAGAGAGGCACATGCACTTCTATTATAAGGTATCTGGTGTCCCTGTTATGTGTAGGCTCCTGGTTCACCTGCCCATCTACAACAGGGAATATGGTAATGGCTGCTCTTGATCATTACTCCATGAGCCTGGGTACCTGCCTTGATGTTTTCCCGTTATGACTCTTCCAAGTAAATTGGCCAAGGTATGTAACAACAATGAGTGGCAGCTGCCCGTGATTGTGCTTAGGGGAGCTGCTGCTAGGAAACACAGCAGCCTCAGCCGGGGAGGAGAACTCACCGGGTCACCCCTTTGAAGCTGCCTGCAGTAGCAAAACTCACCTGCGCTCTGGACAGATTCAGACCCACCCGGGCGTGGCTCCTCCTGGCTGCATCACTCACACTCCTCTGACTTCCTAGACTGGTTCTCGGGAGCCGAGGCGTGTCTCCTGACTCCTGGTGCACAGTGCACGGTGACTGCCTCTCATGAGGCCCAACAGCTGCTGTAACTTCCAGGCCATAGCCATCCTGTTCCACGGAAAAGGGCAGGGCTACACTCTGCTTTGGCAGGTTGCCAGGCAACCTTTTACAGCCCAGCATACACGGATGTCACTCCTCTCCACAGCTTCTCTGCCCTGAGCAGTCACATGCGCTAGAGGCTGGGGAGGAGGGAGAGCACTTTCACGCTTAATTTCTCCGCTCCCATGGCCCAATACCTGTGGGGCAACTTGCGTCACATGCCATGCCTCTTGTGCTGCTGCCTGAAGCAGTTAGAAGCACAGCTCACACACTTATTGTACTGAAAGGGGGTTGCCCAATAAAAGTGCTCACCACACGCTTTCTGGCACACCGTGCAGCCTCCTCCTCAAGATGTGGAAATACAGTGCTCACCACACAATGCTTGTAGCATAGGACATTCCAGTCCTTTCTCCTGCTCCTGGCAGGAACAACCCCTCCAGGCCTTCCTACCCCACACAAGTCAGTGAAAGTGCTCCTCACACATCTTCTCCAGCTCTCCTCCCAGACAGGTTACTCTTAGATCCAGAAAGGATCTTTCCTGAAGTCTTTTATCCCCCTGACACTTCCAACAGGAAGAAAGCACACACAAGCCCTTGGAGATCCTTCACAAGGAGGTTACCACCGCAGGACAAAAAGAGTCAGTCCTTTTCTTCCATGGTGGGCAGAAGCAGCAACTGCAGGCCAACCCACCCCTCATACAGAAAAAGGTGGCACTCCTCACACACCTCTTGAGTTGCTCTTCTTGACAGGGTCCTCTTGTTTCCTGAGTTATCTGAAGTCTTTGGGTTTTAGGTCCAATACTTATTCCTTTGCTTCAGAGTCTATGAGCTCAGACCATACCAGTTCTGCCCTCCATACTCCAGCATGACCACAGGGGGTGACCACAAGGGGTTGAGACTGCATTGTGCAAAGGAGACACAGCCTATTTAGGTGCTGGCGAAACTCCACCCACCACTCTAAATGCATACCAGGTCTGTTCAGCCTAGTGATAAGTCACCCAGTCAAATTAGGATGCCCCTCAACACCCCTTGTGACTGTATAGAATGAATGAACATCCCCACATCCTGTCATTCCAAAATTAGACAATGAATGCACAGTCAGAGGCACACAGAATTATAAAGTAAGTAAATGCTCACTTTCTAAAGGTTTGATCAAAAAAACAAAAACTAGGTCTTGGATTTATTGAAGGCCACTCTAATTTATTTTCGAGAGACCTAACGCATCTAATCAAAAACTTTTTTTAGATGCCTGCATTCATTTTTGCATCATTTAACATAGTTACATTTATATGATTTGCATTGTCCAAGTTTTGAAAAACCATACAATTTCAAATATCCAAGTTCTTTTTGAACAAAAATTTTAATGCTTACAACAATCATAAAGTTGCACAAAATTAAATCAAAACGATAATGCATGGATTTATCAAATCAAAACAGTAATGCATAAATACTAGAGTTGCAACAAAATTGATTCTACAGTACACCAGTACTTTTTTAACATGTAGGTCCTATATCTGGTATTTTTCGATTCTAGTACCAAAGTCACAGGGAAAAACATTTCAAACAATGCGATTTCCTTATGGAGCCCTCTGTGAGCTAAAAGGAATTCTACGAGAAACAGCCGACGCGTTTCCAAACCCGATAGTAGATTGGTGGGTTTTTCATCAGGGCTTGACTGGGTACCTCTATCTCATAAAGGTTACTTGATCCTTGCGTTCTTGTGTTTGTCATGTATCGTTTAGAAAAACTTTCAGTTTGTTTGTGATGCCTTCTCCAAGGCTGTGTTGTTCGTCTTGCTGGAAAGCGAATGCTTTTATTCAGATCACTGTAAACCAGTTGGAGCTGGTGTGACGCTTTTTTAAATGTTGTGCTTCTGTCGCGTGTATTGGTGTGCTGGCGTATCTCTCGTTAATGGCGGCAGCATAAGGGATGATCCTTCAATCGTCTCTTTCAGTAAGTTTCACACCGCATCACCCAAGCGTTCGTCTCTGTGCGACTCGCGTAGGAGGTTTGACAAAACTTTCTAAAGGTAGCATTTTCAAACATACAATTTAAAAACCATGTATAATAAAAGGTGTATTATTAAATTCTGAGTTCAGAGAGACATTTTTCTATCTGGTCCAAATTGTAAGTTACACGTGAAAAATGTTTCAGTGTAACTCCAATGATATCCTATGGGACAGATAGCCTTACAATGGTGAAAAATGAAATGCACAGTATTTCACTATCAGCATAGCTCACAAACACACCCGTCCATGTCCTAGCTATCGCACACACTGTACTCTGCCCATGAGGGGTACCTTGGGCCTACCTTAGAGGTGTTTTAGATGTAAGACAAGGGCAGGTTAGGGCCTGGCAAGTGGGTGCACTCACTCATGGAGGTAGTGGACCGCATCGAGAGTGACCATAACCCCATCTCCTCGGCGTTTAATTTGGGTTTAAAGATGGTGGATGAAACGTCTAGGGGTCCCATTAAGTCGAACCTAGTTCTAGCTAATGATGAGCGACGCTTAAAGTGGTGTCAGGTGGTAGAACATCAGGATATCATTACAGAAATTGAGGAGGGTTTGGAAGGTGTCCTGGCGATTATGGAGGTTGAACCTAATGATGGGCTCCCGTATAGAGCTTTTATGGAGGCCCACGATATTTATTTTACTAGTCTGAAAAGCTACTTCTGTAAGACTCGTAAAGGAAAAAGTGTGCAAATTCGAAGAGCAGAGAGTTGGTATGATGGCTCCTGTCGTAAAGCTAGGGGGGAGCTATCTAAAGCATTAAAATCAAAGGACCCAAGTGAAGTAAAGGAGGCTAGAGCCAACTATAGGCACAAACAGTTTATTGCTAAAAAAAACATGGGATGAGTCTAGTTGGCAGGACCTTAAAGAAGCTTGTAAAGCTAAAAACACAAAAGCTTTTGGGGACTTTTTTAAATGGGGTAGGGATGGACAACATGAGACACCCCAAAATAATGTAGCTCAAAGTGCATGGGTTGAGTACTTTAAACCACAATACGCCGCTAATGAAGCAGGAGGTACAGAGGGAACACGGGTCCACGTTTTCTATAATGAAGTAGTATTCACAGTAGGAGATGTGGACAGAGCGTTAGATCTGGTGACCACGGGCCGCGCACCAGGAATGGATTGTGTCCCCGCCGACTTGTTTTTATACAATAAGGGAAGATGGCGGTTGTATATCCTGCCTTTGGCAAATGCCATCGCCCAGGGGATGGAAGTCCCACTTTCATGGAAATGCGCGGAAATAGTTCCGGTGTTTAAAAAAGGGGACAAGTCGTTAGCAGGCAATTACAGGCCCATCAGCCTGATCGACTCTGTCCAAAAAATCATGGGACGGCTGGTTTTGGGAAAAATCCAGACGTGGATGGATGATAATAACATCTTGAGTCACCTCCAGGCTGGGTTTAGACCCAAGACCAGCACTATAGACCAGGTCTTCCGATTTATTATTTTATTTTGCGCACTGTGGTTTTGGCCAAAGGTACCCTCTATGCCGTCTTTGTAGATTTAAGGGCGGCTTTTGACTTGGTGCCCCGCAACAAATTGTGGCAAGTGCTGGAGGAATTAGGGATGCCCCCTGAGCTGTTGTGTTTGGTCGTCCGGTTACATGAGGGTACGTTTGCTCGGGTACGGTGGGGGGGCCAGGGAGATGTTACGGAACCCTTCCCTGTTGGACGAGGGGTGAGGCAGGGCTGCGTCTTGGGGCCTACCCTGTTCTCTCTCTTTGTGAATGGGGTAGCGAGTTTTCTCTCCCTGGTCCCGACCGATGCCCCTGTGATGTGCGGTGAGCGAGTCCCGATCCTCATGTTCGCGGACGACACCTTATTAATTTCAAAAACTCCCAGTGGCCTACAGCGTGCTCTTAAGCGCTTTGAGGACTTTTGCCTCGAACGGGGTTTGGAAATAAATATAGCCAAAACCAAGTATATGGTCCTTACTGACCGTAAAGCTACTGGGTGTTCCAAACCCTATAGAGGGAGGATATACATGAACAATTCCCCGCTTGAACAGGTTGAAGCTTATATCTACCTGGGGGTCACCCTTCAAAAAGATCTGGGTTGGACTAGCCAATTCGAACTAGCAGTCCTTAAGCAGCGCCTGCAGGCAGGTATCCTTCTTAAAAGGTTTAAATCTTTTGAATCAAAACCCATTAGCCCACTGCTAGAAATATATGGGATGAAGGTACTTAGTTCGGCTCTCTATGGAGCTGAACTATGGGGTTTTGAAAAACTGGGGAGCCTGACACAAGCAGAAAATGAATTCCTAAGAAAAGCGACTAGTGTCCCGATAAGTACCCCGCTGTTACCTTTAATGTTGGATCTAGGAAAACAATCTGTCCAAGATCTTGCCTTCCTGCGCCCGCTTCTGTATTGGCGCAGGATATGGACCACAGAAGAGCTTCAGCACTATGCAGAGGGTCTAAAAGAAATAATAGCTAAAGATTCCTCCCAAAAAATACGTTGGCTAAAGGCCATAAAGTCTCTGCTAATTAGCCTGGGGATGAGGGAACTTTGGGATGACCCAATAAATGTGGTTTTTCCCTCTAAAAAAGATTTGAAGATAAAATATTGGGAGATGGTTACACTAAATGCAAGAACGAAGGGCCTCTCCCTGCACCTTGCAGGTCGCTTCCTGGAATTCAAGGGATACCCTAAGCTGGAATCGTATTGGGATGCCATTGAAAAGCAGCTGGACCGTAAACTCTACTTTCAACTAGAGTAGGCTCCCTTCCAACAAGGTCATTCACAGCTAATTGGGTAGGCGAAAATCATCATGATAAATGCCCTAGGTGTAGAGAAAAACAAGAGACAATAAGTTATCTCCTTTTTTTCTGTCCCCTCTATGTGGCCCCTAGAAAGATGTGGATTATACCAATATGTGAATTAATAGGTATCCGCAGACATGAGGAGGCGCTACGAATCTTGTGTACAGTCCCCAATCCCCCAATTGCCATAGCAGTGGCAACATTTTTAAAATGGGCATGGATAATCCGGGCAAGAGCTCTATCAAATTAGATTGAGAATACCATCTAAACTGTTTATTTGCATTGTATACGCCGGGATGTAGCTGGCACATGAGCCTTGCAATATAGCATCTGACCCACACAACTGATGAATTTTATAAATTTTAAGGATGTGTTTTTAGCTATGTGATATTCGGCAATAGTCTTTCGGTGTTTAATTCTTTTTAAATATATTTATTGTATAATCTTTTTAATGATATTTTTAAATCATTGGAAAATGTGATTTTATGTTTCACTTTTATGACTTAATTGTCAAATGAAGTTTATTTGAATTGAATGGGTGCACTCACCAGGTCAACATGGCAGTTTAAAACTGTGCGCACAGACACTACAGTGGTAGGTCTGAGACACATCAACAAGTGGCCCAACCAGTCCTGCAAGCCCACCAGGAGCATTTGATTTGCAGGCCCTGACACACTCAATGGACTTACCTGTATATCAAAAATGACAATCATAATCATATTTTACAGAGAGCATATGCACTTTAACACTGATCAGCAGTGGTAAAGTGCCCAGAATCCTATAGCCAACGAAAGCAGCATCAGAAAAATGGGAGGTAAAGGGATTGGGGATAGACCGGTCAAAAGGGCCCCGTCCAAATGTGTTGTTTATTATAAATTGGGTCTCTAACTGGCATAGGTATGCACTCTGTTCAAGTAGCGACCACAATCTTAGTCAGGGTAAGCTAGATACACACTAAAAGATAACCTGTGCTCACCCTCAGGTACCTTGGCACAGAACTATCGGCTTATCTAAGGAGGCAATGTGTAAAGTATTTGTGTAACACACATAGTAACACAATGAAAACACTACAAAAAGACTCCATACAGCTTTAGAAAGATAGACAATAAATGTATGAGTAAATCAATACCAAAACAACAAAAATCCAATAAGTAGAACCAGAGTTACGATTTTTTAAAGAATAAACCAAAAATAGTGCTTAGAAGTTAATAGTGCTAGAAGATTACTTGAGGTCGTGCCAGACTGAGGTAAATTCAAAGTTCACACTAACTGCGATGGATGGCAGGCTGGCTGCAGGACTCAAACAGATCCCACTGATAAAATATAGTGGCAGGAGCATAGCGTCGTCATCGAGAGTATAATGAATTGTTTCCGATTCACGACGACGGATCTAGGTATCAAAGTCGAGCCTCGCATTCAGGACCTCGGATCGGCACTGCATCAGAGTACAACCTTGCCATCAGGATCTCAGATTGGCGTCTGCATTGTGATTGAGTCACGCAGGGATATTTTTGGATTGGCACTGCATCGGCGTCGAAGGGTACTGTGTCAGTTCCGATCGGCGCAGTGGTGATGATGCATTGATTTAATAACAAAGCAGCTGCAGAACCTACTTCTGAGGCCCAAGACTGGAGGAGGCACCTCAGGTAAGGCTAGGACTCACAGATGGTAGAGTTCATCAGTACCAGCAGAGATGCAAAAAGTATTTTATTACCCTGAGACTTCAGAAAAAAGGAGGCAAGCCAGCAAGCCCTTGGAGTCTCTCTGGGTTCAAGTGAGATGGGTCCAGTCCTTATCTTCAGCAGAGCAGATATCATAAGGTAGCAGAGAAGCTCAGCAATGCAATGAAGCAGTTCAGTATAATAGTCAGTCAAGCAGAGGGGCAATCCTTGTACCACAGCAGTCCTTACTCCGGGCAGAGTTCTTCACAGGTCCAGTAGTGTTCTGTCGGTTCAGAGCCCCAATACTTGTACCCAAATGTGTCTTTGAAGTGGGGGTGACTTCAGAGCAGCTGCTTGGAGCGCACGGGTCCCCTTCTATCCTAGCCCAGTACGCCAGACTATCTTTTGGGGGTAATCAGCCACTTGTTTGCGACGCAAGGCACTGCCTATTCAGATGTGTCAGCTCCCACTCCCTACTCAGGCAGGCTAACAGAATGCAGATGAGTCCTCTGTCATACCCACCCTTCCTGCGTTTGGGGCTGCCTAGAGGGAATTCAGAAAGTGTAGCTGTCACTTAACCCAGAATTGTATTAAAGACAGGATGCAAGGCACATACAGCAGAAAGAGCAAAAATGTCCACTTGCTGAAGATGGTATTCGTGAAATATTAACGTTAAATCCAACTTTATTGTTAAAGATAATTTAGCATTACCAGTCCAAAAATATGAAACGTGATGCAGCTACTCGTTTCCAATCAGGAATTACAGCTTAAAAGTGTTTTCAGGAATTCCCAATGCTAGCTTATGAGAGGAGTAGGCCTCACAGAAGTGAAAATCAAATCTAGCTGTTTGTCACTACCACGACAAGTATATGTACTACATTTTAGCTACACAGCACCCTGCCTTTAGGGCTAACAAGGGTCTACTTTAGGGGTGACATTTGTATAATAAAAGGGGAGTGGTAAGTGAAATTAAATGCCAAGTGAAAGTGGAAGTGGAAGTAAACTGCAATGGCAGGCCTGAGGCAGGATTGAAGGGCTACTTGTGTGGGTGGCACAGTCAGTACTGCAGGCCCACTGGTAGCATTTATATTGCAGGCCCTGGGTATATGATATACCACTTTATAAGGGAAGTACATGTAACCAAAATATATGCCAATAAGGTATATCTCCAACGTTACCATATTTAGGGGAGAAGCACATGCACTTTAGCGCTATTTAGCAGTGATAAAGTGTTCAGAGTTGCTAGAGCCATCAAAAAGTGACAGCAATAAGTGGAGGAAAGTAGGCACAAAGTTGGGGAAGACCACCCTAAGGATGACAGATCTAACAAATGGAATATTGACTGTGACTATTGCTCATTTACATCCACCACTCAAATAAATTCTGAGTGATTTGTTTACTTAGCACTACCAGATTGCAAAACTATACCATTTGATAGATTGATTAAAAATGCAAACCAAAAATTGTCCTGCCCAAATTGTAGATCATGTTATGTTTATGTTGTATCTGCAAGGGACTGGCAAATATTTTAGATTAATGTTACAGCGATATAGCTCACATGGATTTAAACTCGAAACTTAAATTGCCCAATTCAAAGTTGGACAAATATCTATTTGTGGAAGAACTTACAATACTATCGGTATTATCTTTCACAAAGGAGTTAATATAACATCTGGACACTACTCTGTCTATTTAAAGAGTGAAAGTGGTTGAACAGAATGCAACGTAAATAAGATTCTTTATTGTTCAGTTAATTAAAATTCACAATATAGAAAACATAGCTGACATGTTAAAAACACGTAAAAACAATCCTTTCTTCAATTTATACAGCAACTTAAAAATATCAGAATTTACAGTCTATTAAGCTTACTGGTAAAACGGTATAAGAATGCAATTACAGCAATCTTGATTTCAAACTATGAAATTCTTACTTTTTGTTTCTCCAATCAAAGTTCTAAAGAGTATTTTTCAGGAAAACTAATATAAGTTGTTTTTTATAAGTGGATCATCAATGTTTTAGACATCATTCGGCCTATCAGGGTGATGTCTTGAAAAAGTTCTCCAAAATTCAACAGTCCTTTTGTCTTCAACAAAGAAGTTAATATAGCACACAGATGTTACACTCTCTAATAAAAGAATGCATTGGAACACAATTTGTCACCTCTTGTTTCTTCAGCAAGACCTCTATGTACTATTTCTGGAGTAAAACAAAGTCACATATTGCATTTTATCCACATGACTGATCATCATTCTACAGGTTAGTCTGCCTGCTACGGGTGATATTTTGAAAAGGATCTCAAAAATTCAATTGTGGATTACATTTATTAGTAGCTGTGTACTGGGAATAATAATAAGGGGAAGAGTTGTATGGTACATTTGTTTACATTAATGTAGTAAGTGCAGGTAAAACAACAGTTTCATGAATTGTAGTAAGTGCAGTGCATAGTGTCACTTATTTACAAAGATGTACTGTGCAGTTATGTTTTTTTCTATAGTCCATACAATTGTTTTTCCCCACTGTTCAAGGATAAGCTTCATATAGCACATTGTTTATGGTGTAAAAGTATGAAAGCTGAAAACAGTAAATAGGGAACAAAATGTACCTTTATTGTTATATGCTATTGCAAATCAAATACTAACTGATATTTCTATTCTTTTCTTTTACAACATGTGTTGGAGTGATTTGTGTCTAGATGTATCATGATACATCTACTGCTACAGACATATTTATTTAACAGAGTCATGCAGAGGGTCTTCATGCATATAAAGCAATTGAAATCCCTTTTCACCAGTTTCTTTTACCAGGTAGGGATGGTAGAAAACTTCCTTGCAATTAATTGCTGCTTCTATGAGGTCTGGCATATGATTCTAATTCACTGATACACGTATTCAGATATTCACTCACATATCCATACACCCACTCATACACCCACTCAGTCCCCCATTGTAGGAGAGTAGGGTCTGCTATCCTATGGTCACCCCAAATTTTTGCTTTTTGCTTCACTGGTTTTCGACTACTGAGGCTGTGGGCCTGCTGATCAGACCCCCAGCCTGCTGTTCTCTCACTAAATTAATGACACATGTGCTATAGGCACATACCAATTGGAAATGGACTCCTTGTCAGCCCCTGTATAATGCACTATAGGTGCCCAGGGCATAGGGGCCACCAAGGCCTACCAGGGGCTGCAGCATATCTTTTGCCACCCCTGGCTGGTTCTTAAATTGACACAACTGGCTGATCACTCAGCTGGGGTAAGGTGGTGTAATCACCCCTTGCTTAGGTATAGTATACCTATATCTAAACCTATATCTGGACACATGTAAACCTGTGAGCCACTCCTATGGAAGGCCTCATCAATCCTGGAGGCAGGGTGCGTGGTTTTATGTGAGATGGAGCTCTAGCATGAGCTGACCCTGTCTGCAGCTGTCGGGAACAACTCCCTAAGCTGTTTCAGGATAATGCCATACCATATACTCTTAAGTGCCTTATAATCCTCGCGGTTAAATAGCAACTTTGGTTTGGCTTTATCAAAACATGTCGTGTAAGGTGTCATACGATTTGGAATACCATCCCCTCGCCAGTTCTGGCGACGGGGATGGCATTCCACCCCTCTAGAGGGGTAAGACATGTTCCTTTACTAAATGCGGTTAATTTCTCCAAAGACCTTAAGATCCACAAAATGGATGCCTCTGCCACAGACAAATGTCTGGACCCCTGCAGTTGACCGAAACTCAGCAGATGGGGCCTGGACAAAGGGTTTCCTGTCACAGGAGGGTGTCACCACCCTCCAGACAGGAGATAGTGGATTGTAGCAGGGAGGTTTGAAAGAAACCAGACACTGCCTGGGGCGCACAAGGCTGCCCCTTGCATAATCCGGCCAAACCGGTTCTGGGGCACTCCAGCCCTCGTGCCAGGGCGGCCTGGATCAAAGGAAGGGGGTGTATCCACCCACTTCCTGGGTCCCACCCATAGGAGGGGACCTAGCAGGTAATCACGCCCCCCAGATTGGAATAAGAGTGGGAGCAGTGCCAATGCACATCAGATTTCCTGGAAGAAACATTTGAAACGAAACTCTGGACCCTTGGACCTCCATCTCAACGTGGAAGCCCGAAGAATCTCCCTTGTGGTCAAGGAGTGACCACCCTGCAGCAGCAGGCACCATCCAGCCCTCGACGTCTACTTAGTTGCAGTTCCCGCCGGAACTCGAGCGACTGAGATCGACGAGATTAAGCTTGCCTGCCTTCCAACAGCCCGATCCACAGTCCCTGCAGAGCTGAGACCCGTGGAGGCGACCGGAAGCGTGGGGCACGCCATCTTGAATTGACCACGAGATGCTGACCGTGCAGCCCACGAGTGACCCTCGAAGCTGTGCACCGGGGTTTGAGAAGCCCCCACCCTGAGCTGCTCCTGAGCCGAAGTTCAGCCCTCCACACTTGACGAGTGCTGCGTGGGGCCCTTTGGCTCTATTTGGCTCAACGCGTCGGCCCGGTCACTTGCCAGCTGGCTAGTGGTCCCTGTGCCGACGAAACTACAAAGAAGACTCGTGAATCTGGTTGCTCCAGATCCACACCAGCTCCCCTGAAAAGGAGCCCCGACTCTGACCTTCCTGGTCCGAGTGAGAAGCAATCTTCCGATCCCGCGTGGATTGCTCTTGCCAAGGCTTGTTTGCTCCAAACTTGAAGCCGACTGCACCGACGGTGAGAACCTGCGTGGGACAGATCGTGACCTGCTCCTGGACGTCGCAGATGCCCCAGAGCCCACGTGACAGCGGAGAGAAGCTCCTCGACGACCACCTGACTGCGCCCGACATTGCCTGGTTCCGTCCTGGTTCCACCCTGGTCACTGCTGAGTGACCCAGACTCTGTCCCCTCTGCTTTCAGGTACTCTACAACTTGAGTCCACCCTTGGACTCCACCGGACACTTCATCTTTAACCCGCCTGCAGCCCTTTCAGCTTCAAGCACCAAGAGCCTGCGTGTCAAAACCCGACGCCACTTCGACCCTGTGCACCCACTTCCTGTGGGTGAGGTAACTTTGCTCCGCCGGTGTTCCCACACTGGTGCACACCTCTAGGGTCTGTGTGTTAAGTTTTGTTCCTCTAGGTCCAGCGGAAGTGTCCTTAAACTTTAACTCTATGACTTTTACGCACCATTGGTTAACATTGGTGCATGCGTGCGCTTTCCGCACATCTCCCGAATCCCGAGGGCCATTCCCGACTTCAGCATTGCTTGTCCTGACTGCTCCCAGCGATTCCCTAGGCCCTAGGCCTAACCACTGTTCGAGTGGCCTCTCTTATACCACTTGTTTAGTATATGGTTTGAGTGGCCACCCGCCCTCATCCATAATTGTGCAACTTGTATGTTTAAACAGTGCTTTTGATTTAACGCTTGTGCCCCTTTATTCATAAAGAATACTGGGGATTGTTTTTAGTAATAAACACATATATTTTTATAATATATACTTGTGTGGTGTCCTTTCATTTGGTATTACAGGATTGTATGTGGTAAAACAGCTCGCTTAACACGACCTCTTAAGTTAAGCCTTTAGGCTGCTTAGTCCATGCTACCCCTAGGATAGCTTGTCTAATAAGGTTGACTTACAACCAGACACCATAAGGGATTGTTTGGTCAGGTAGTAGGTGGTTCCAGAATTGGAAACATCCCCTACCAGGCCAACTTCTCACATTGGTGAGCAGCGGTGCGGATTTGAGCTTGCTGTTGTTTTACCATTGCAATCTTTATATCAAATTGAAAGATCACATCAAGTACCTCTAGGTACATATAAATCAAAAGCTTAGCATATTAAGTTCTACTGAACTTAGTAGTTGTAGATAAAAGGGATTAGCACACCCTGACTACAACTCACTAGCAAGGTACAGTAGGAAAACACTTAGTGTAGGTAAGTGCACCACTTACACCTCACTAGTAACCATGTCTGACACAGGAAAAGCCTCAGGGTCTAATCCTGTGACAGTTGACCCTACCCAGGCAACTTTTGGATATGACAAACTAACCCGAAGAGACTTGATTGCCTTGTGCAAAGCAAGAGGGTTAAAAAGGGGCAGAAGCCCCACCTGCCAAATCCTGGTAGAAATCCTAGAACAGGATGACTTAGAGAAGGCAAAGGCAGCTTCCCTAGACACAGGAAATGGAGGGAACCCCCCTGAAACTGATCCCCCTCAGGAGGAGGAGGATGATGATGACTTAGATGAGGACTCAGATGTTGAGGACTTAGAAGTTCAGGATCAGGGTAGCCAGGTTCCAGTTGCCAGGCTTAGCCAGGCCAACTTGGACCTACTGGGGAATGGAGAGGGCCAGCACCTCCCCAGAACCCACCATGGGATTCTCCCAGGCAACAGAAGAGTGAGATCTCCCTCAGGGGACTCTCATATTTCTAGTGCCTCCAGAGAATCAGAGAGAGGCATGACTGCTTCTCAGAAAGCTGAGCATAGGGCTAGGATGAGGGCTGTCAGACTCCAGATAGAGAGAGAGGAGGTAGCCCTGAGTCAAGCTAAACTCACCTTAGCTCAAGCTAAACTTGCCTTGGCAAGAGAGCAGAAATTAAGTGGCTTAGATGTCACTGGTGGCAGCAATTTTCCAAGAGAAAAAGACAGGGCCTATGACAATAGAAACCTGACCAAAATTGTGCCCCCCTTTAAAGAAGGGGATGACATCCACAAATGGATGACTGCTCTTGAGAGAGCCTGCATGGTACAGCAGGTTCCTGAGAATCAGTGGGCTGTAATTTTGTGGTACTCCTTTTCTGAGAAAGGGAGAGACAGGCTCCTCACAGTTAGACCTGAGGATGCCAAAAACTACTCTGTTTTGAAGAGTGCTCTTAGTGAAGGGTTTGGCCTAACCACTGAGCAATACAGGTTGTTGTTCAGAGACACCCAAAAAGCACAGACTCAAGACTGGACTGATTTCGTTGAGTGTGCCACTAAGGCTTTGGAGGGTTGGTTGCAGGGAAGTAAAGTTTCAGACTATACAGGATTGTACAATCTTATAATGAGAGAACAGATCCTTAATAACTGTACAAACCAGCTGTTGCATCAATACCTTATTGACTCTGATCTGACCTCTCCCCAAGAATTGGGAAAGAAGGCAGACAAATGGGTCAGAACAAGGATTAAGCAGAAACCCCAGAACCAAGGTGGTGACCAGAAGAAAACAGATCAGAAGGGTGGTAATCAGAATCAGAAAGATAAAGAAAAAGACCAGAAGTCTTCAGGCCCCCAAACTAATAGTAAGGAGGGTGGTTCCCAAAATGGTAACAAGAAGAAGAAGAACAAAGGTCCAAAGACACCTTGGTGTAATACCTGCAAATCAGTTTCACACTGGGGCAGTGAGTGCACCAAGGCAAATCCAGTTCCCACCACTACAGCTCCTAAAGCAACTGCAACCCCAAGTACAGTAAGCAGTGGTGGAACACAGTCCAAGGGTGTAGCTGGGTTGACCCTGGGTATTGAAGTAGGATCTGGCCTAGTCAGAATCCCTACACAGGCAGTTCTCCTGTATGATGTGGACATTGAGTTGCCCACTGCAGTAAGCCCCACTAACCTGGGCAAATACAGGCAGACTCCCTTAATTAATGAGAAACTGGCTCAAGCATACAGGGACACATGTGCCAGTGTCACAATGGTGACACCTGACTTTGTGGACCCTGGACAGATTGTACTAGGTGAGAGCTACCTAGTGACCAACGCCAGCAACTCCACTACCTCCCATAGTGTGGCAGTTGTGAACTTCTCCTGGGGAGGGGTTGATGGCCTAAAGAAAGTTGTGGTGAGTGCATACCTACCAGTAGACTGTCTGTTAGGCAATGACCTTGAAAGCTCAGCATGGTCAGAAGTGGAGTACAGGACTCATGCAGAAATGCTAGGGATTTCAGAGCATGTCCTTGCCATGACAAGGGCTCAGGCTAAGAAGTGCCTTCCTGAACCAGTGGTGGATCTTGAAACAATAGACCAGCCACAACCCAAGAGAAGGAGCAAGAGAGGAAAGGCCCAGCCTTCCACCTTGCCCCAGGTTGAGGATCAAGTTTCAGAGGAAACTGATTCTGCAGTCCAAGAGGAGACTGTCTCTGAGGAGCTTGAACCTGACCAGGTTGAGTTTCTGGGGACAGGGGGACCCTCAAGGGCAGACCTGAGGCAGGCTCAATTAGATTGCCCTTCCCTTGAACCCCTCAGACAGCAGGCTGCTGCTGAGGCTGCTGGGGATGCCCAAGGTACCCATACTGTGTATTGGGATGATGGACTCCTTTACTCAGAGGCTAGAGACCCCAAGCCTGGCATGACCAGGAGGTTGGTCATACCTCTGCAGTTTAGGGGGTTCCTTCTTACCTTGGCCCATGATATTCCCCTTGCAGGACACTTAGGCCAGAACAAGACGTGGGACAGGCTTGTTTCACACTTTCACTGGCCTCACATGTCAGAGGATGTCAAGGAGTTTTGTCGCTCCTGTGTCACTTGCCAAGCCAGTGGTAAGTCAGGTGGCACAACAAAGGCCCCCCTAATACCACTACCTGTGGTGGGGGTCCCCTTTGAAAGAGTTGGAATTGATATTGTGGGTCCAATGGACCCCCAAACAGCATCTGGGAACAGGTTTATACTGGTGGTAGTGGATCATGCCACCAGGTATCCAGAGGCTATTCCCCTGAGGACCACCACAGCACCTGTGGTGGCAAAAGCCCTCATTGCAGTTTTCTCAAGAGTGGGCTTCCCAAAGGAGGTGTTATCAGATAGGGGCACCAATTTTATGTCCAGCTATCTGAAAGCAATGTGGAAGGAATGTGGAGTAAACTATAAGTTTACCACCCCATATCATCCACAATGCAATGGGCTTGTGGAGAGATTTAACAAGACCCTTAAAGGCATGATAAAAGGATTACCAGAGAAGCTCAGGCGGAAATGGGACATTCTTTTACCCTGCCTGCTCTTTGCTTACAGAGAGGTCCCACAGAAGGGGGTTGGCTACAGCCCTTTTGAACTTTTGTTTGGCCACCCTGTGAGAGGTCCATTGTGTTTGGTGAAGGAAGGATGGGAGTTACCTCTCAAAAAGCCCAAACTAGACATAGTGGACTATGTACTTGGTCTCCGCTCCAGGATGGCTGAGTACATGGAAAGAGCATCCAAAAACCTGGAGGCCAGCCAAGAATTACAGAAAGCTTGGCATGACCAAAAGGCTGTGCTGGTAGAGTTCCAACCAGGACAGAAGGTATGGGTACTGGAGCCAGTGGCTCCAGCAGCACTCCAAGACAAATGGAGTGGACCCTATCCTATTATTGAGAAGAAGGGGGAAGTCACCTACTTGGTAGACTTTGGAACACCCAGGAGCCCTCACAGGGTAATCCATGTGAATCGCTTGAAAGCATTTGTGGACAGGGAGGACATGAGCTTGCTCATGGCCACAGATGGGGAACAGGAGGAAGAGAGTGACCCTCTCCCAGACCTGCTTTCTCAGAACCCTGATGATGGTTCAGTTGATGGAGTAGCCTTGGCAGGCAGCCTCACTGACCAGCAACAGATGGACTGCAGACAAGTTTTGCAGGCCCACAGGCATTTGTTTTCACTCACACCCAGCCAGACTGACTGGTGTACCCATGTTGTGGACACTGGTGACAGTCTGCCTGTCAAGAATAAGATCTACAGGCAACCTGATCATGTCAGGGATTGCATCAAGGCTGAGGTGCAAAAGATGTTGGAGCTTGGAGTGATTGAGCCATCAGAGAGCCCATGGGCCAGCCCAGTAGTCCTGGTGCCAAAACCTCATACCCAAGATGGAAAGAGAGAAATGAGGTTTTGCGTGGACTACAGGGGTCTCAATGCTGTCACTAGGACAGATGCTCACCCCATTCCAAGAGCAGATGAGCTCATTGACAGATTGGCTTCTGCCAAGTTTCTGAGCACATTTGATCTGACAGCTGGCTACTGGCAAATCAGACTAGCTGAGGAGTCAAAAGCCAAAACAGCATTCTCTACCCCTAGTGGACATTATCAGTTTGTGGTAATGCCCTTTGGTTTGAAGAATGCACCTGCCACTTTCCAAAGGTTGGTGAACCAAGTCCTTACTGGGTTGGATGACTTTTGTGCAGCTTATCTAGATGATATTGCTGTCTTTAGCTCCACCTGGGAGGATCACCTGATCCACCTGAAGAAAGTTTTGGAGGCCCTGCAAAAGGCAGGCCTAACTATCAAGGCCACAAAGTGCCAGATAGGGCAGAGTAAGGTTGTATACCTGGGCCACCTAGTAGGTGGAGGCCAGGTTCAGCCACTGGAAAGCAAAATCCAGGCCATATAGGACTGGGCTCCTCCAGTTACCCAGACACAAGTCAGAGCCTTCTTGGGCCTGACTGGGTATTACAGAAAGTTTGTGAAAAACTATGGGTCTATAGTGACACCATTAAATGACTTGACATCCAAGAAGATGCCAAAAAAGGTTCAGTGGACAGTTAGCTGTCAGAAGGCATTTGATGACCTGAAGAAGGCCATGTGCTCTGCACCTATCCTGAAGAGTCCTGACTACTCCAAACAGTTCATTGTTCAGACAGATGCTTCTGAGTTGGGGGTGGGAGCTGTGCTCTCACAACTTAATCAAGATGGTCAAGACCAGCCTATTGCTTTCATTAGCAGGAGGCTGACTCCCAGAGAGAAACGTTGGTCAGCCATTGAGAGGGAGGCCTTTGCTGTGGTTTGGGCATTAAAGAAGTTGAGGTCCTACTTGTTTGGAACTCACTTCCTGGTGCAGACAGACCATAAGCCCCTCTTATGGCTTAATCAGATGAAGGGTGAAAATCCCAAACTGCTCAGGTGGTCCATTTCCCTACAGGGGATGGACTTTACAGTGGAGCACCGCCCAGGGACTGACCATGGTAATGCAGATGGTCTCTCAAGGTACTTCCACTTAGAACATGAAGACTTATCTGGTCAAGGTTAGTTTAATGTCCCTGCGTTTGGGGGGGGGTTGTGTAGGAGAGTAGGGTCTGCTATCCTATGGTCACCCCAAATTTTTGCTTTTTGCTTCACTGGTTTTCGACTACTGAGGCTGTGGGCCTGCTGATCAGACCCCCAGCCTGCTGTTCTCTCACTAAATTAATGACACATGTGCTATAGGCACATACCAATTGGAAATGGACTCCTTGTCAGCCCCTGTATAATGCACTATAGGTGCCCAGGGCATAGGGGCCACCAAGGCCTACCAGGGGCTGCAGCATATCTTTTGCCACCCCTGGCTGGTTCTTAAATTGACACAACTGGCTGATCACTCAGCTGGGGTAAGGTGGTGTAATCACCCCTTGCTTAGGTATAGTATACCTATATCTAAACCTATATCTGGACACATGTAAACCTGTGAGCCACTCCTATGGAAGGCCTCATCAATCCTGGAGGCAGGGTGCGTGGTTTTATGTGAGATGGAGCTCTAGCATGAGCTGAGCCTGTCTGCAGCTGTCGGGAACAACTCCCTAAGCTGTTTCAGGATAATGCCATACCATATACTCTTAAGTGCCTTATAATCCTCGTGGTTAAATAGCAACTTTGGTTTGGCTTTATCAAAACATGTCGTGTAAGGTGTCATACGATTTGGAATACCATCCCCTCGCCAGTTCTGGCGACGGGGATGGCATTCCACCCCTCTAGAGGGGTAAGACATGTTCCTTTACTAAATGCGGTTAATTTCTCCAAAGACCTTAAGATCCACAAAATGGATGCCTCTGCCACAGACAAATGTCTGGACCCCTGCAGTTGACCGAAACTCAGCAGATGGGGCCTGGACAAAGGGTTTCCTGTCACAGGAGGGTGTCACCACCCTCCAGACAGGAGATAGTGGATTGTAGCAGGGAGGTTTGAAAGAAACCAGACACTGCCTGGGGCGCACAAGGCTGCCCCTTGCATAATCCGGCCAAACCGGTTCTGGGGCACTCCAGCCCTCGTGCCAGGGCGGCCTGGATCAAAGGAAGGGGGTGTATCCACCCACTTCCTGGGTCCCACCCATAGGAGGGGACCTAGCAGGTAATCACGCCCCCCAGATTGGAATAAGAGTGGGAGCAGTGCCAATGCACATCAGATTTCCTGGAAGAAACATTTGAAACGAAACTCTGGACCCTTGGACCTCCATCTCAACGTGGAAGCCCGAAGAATCTCCCTTGTGGTCAAGGAGTGACCACCCTGCAGCAGCAGGCACCATCCAGCCCTCGACGTCTACTTAGTTGCAGTTCCCGCCGGAACTCGAGCGACTGAGATCGACGAGATCAAGCTTGCCTGCCTTCCAACAGCCCGATCCACAGTCCCTGCAGAGCTGAGACCCGTGGAGGCGACCGGAAGCGTGGTGCACGCCATCTTGAATTGACCACAAGACGCTGACCGTGCAGCCCACGAGTGACCCTCGAAGCTGTGCACCGGGGTTTGAGAAGCCCCCACCCTGAGCTGCTCCTGAGCCGAAGTTCAGCCCTCCACACTCGACGAGTGCTGCGTGGGGCCCTTTGGCTCTATTTGGCTCAACGCGTCGGCCCGGTCACTTGCCAGCTGGCTAGTGGTCCCTGTGCCGACGAAACTACAAAGAAGACTCGTGAATCTGGTTGCTCCAGATCCACACCAGCTCCCCTGAAAAGGAGCCCCGACTCTGACCTTCCTGGTCCGAGTGAGAAGCAATCTTCCGATCCCGCGTGGATTGCTCTTGCCAAGGCTTGTTTGCTCCAAACTTGAAACCGACTGCACCGACGGTGAGAACCTGCGTGGGACAGATCGTGACCTGCTCCTGGACGTCGCAGATGCCCCAGAGCCCACGTGACAGCGGAGAGAAGCTCCTCAACGACCACCTGACTGCGCCCGACATTGCCTGGTTCCGTCCTGGTTCCACCCTGGTCACTGCTGAGTGACCCAGACTCTGTCCCCTCTGCTTTCAGGTACTCTACAACTTGAGTCCACCCTTGGACTCCACCGGACACTTCATCTTTAACCCGCCTGCAGCCCTTTCAGCTTCAAGCACCAAGAGCCTGCGTGTCAAAACCTGACGCCACTTCGACCCTGTGCACCCACTTCCTGTGGGTGAGGTAACTTTGCTCCGCCGGTGTTCCCACACTGGTGCACACCTCTAGGGTCTGTGTGTTAAGTTTTGTTCCTCTAGGTCCAGCGGAAGTGTCCTTAAACTTTAACTCTATGACTTTTACGCACCATTGGTTAACATTGGTGCATGCGTGCGCTTTCCGCACATCTCCCGAATCCCGAGGGCCATTCCCGACTTCAGCATTGCTTGTCCTGACTGCTCCCAGCGATTCCCTAGGCCCTAGGCCTAACCACTGTTCGAGTGGCCTCTCTTATACCACTTGTTTAGTATATGGTTTGAGTGGCCACCCGCCCTCATCCATAATTGTGCAACTTGTATGTTTAAACAGTGCTATTGATTTAACGCTTGTGCCCCTTTATTCATAAAGAATACTGGGGATTGTTTTTAGTAATAAACACATATATTTTTATAATATATACTTGTGTGGTGTCCTTTCATTTGGTATTACAGGATTGTATGTGGTAAAACAGCTCGCTTAACACGACCTCTTAAGTTAAGCCTTTAGGCTGCTTAGTCCATGCTACCCCTAGGATAGCTTGTCTAATAAGGTTGACTTACAACCAGACACCATAAGGGATTGTTTGGTCAGGTAGTAGGTGGTTCCAGAATTGGAAACATCCCCTACCAGGCCAACTTCTCACACCCATATACACTCTTACACAGCCACTGAGGCATCCATACAGGCACTCCTACATCATTTCACTCACTCAAATAGGTCCTCATGCACAAATAGGTCCTACCCTTTCAGTCATTTTATAAAGAAATCACCCACAGTTACTCACCCATACAGCTACTCACACACCTTGTTAGTCACTCATGCAACCAGTAATAGACCCATTCACGAAGGTACATAGCCACTATGACACCCTCTCTCTTACTCACTCATTCATTCACTCACTCATATAGGCACCCATGCACCCACTCTTTATCCACACACACACTCATAAAACCTGTCACTCACTTACAAAATTACTAATACACCCACTTACTCACCCATACAGCAACTCAACACCCACTCACTCACCCATACAGGTACTCCTGCACCGTCTTACTCATCCATATAGCAATCATGCAGCCACTTACTCACACATACACCCACTCACACAGCTACTCAATCACCCATAGAGTTACTTACACATTCACTCAATCACTCATAAACCACTCACAAACACACATGGACACTCAACAACCAGTCAATCACTAATATAGGTACTCATGCACCCTTTCACTCACCCATATAGATATCAATACAACCACTCACTCACCCATACAGACACTCATACACACTCTCACACACCCATAGAACCACTTAGACACCCACTCACTCGTCCATACAGCCACTCATGCAGCTTCTCGCTCATCCATATAGCTACTTATACAGCCTCTCACTCACTCATTCAGACAGTTATATACCCACTCAGTCACTCATACAGCCAGTCACACAGCCACTCACTCACCCATTTAGTTGCTCACACACTCACTCATCCAATCCATGCAGGCAGTCATCCATATAGCTACTCATATAGCCTATCACTTACTCATACAGCAACTCACAAACCCTCTTACGTACTCATATAGGCACTTATTCACCCACCCGGTAGCTATACACCCAGTAATTCAACCTGGCACTCACTGAGACAGCCACTAACACACATACTTACTCACCCATAAAGCTACTCAACGGCCACTCATTTACCCATTCAGGCACTTGTATACCCTTCCACTCCCCCATATAGTAGTTATAGAGCCAATCATTCACCCTTACTGCCACTCATGCAGTTATGCACACACATGCAGTCAGTCATTCACCCACTCTCTTACCCATATATTCACTCATGCACCCACTCACATTCCCGCTCATCCATACAGCTACTCAACAACCACTAACTCACCTACACAGGCACTCATGCAACCTCTCACTCACCCATATTGCCACTCATTAAACCACTCTCTCAACCAAACAGGCACTGATACACATTCTCAAACACCCATACAGCCCCATGCACTCACTCATTCACCCTCTCCCTCACCCATATAGCTACTGATACAGCCTCTTACTCACTCATGCGGGTAGTCACAAACCAGCTAAATAACTGAAACAGCCACTCACACACAGAATCACTCATCCTATAGCAACTCATACCCACTTATTTACCTGTACAGCTGTTCTTAGCCACACTCACTTGCTGATACAGTCACTTACACGTGTACTCATCCACCCATACAGGTACTCACACACCCACTCACCCACTCACACACATAGTCACTCACCCATATACTCATTCACACATCCAGTCATTCACCTATTCAACCATTTACAGGCATCCTCACTCACCCATACAGCCACTCATACATGCACTCGTTCAGACATTAAATCACTTACACAACCATAAACTCATTTAAAGACTCAGGAACATACTAATAGACATAACAAGACACATTCACACTGTTACAAATATACATTTAACATAAACATTTTCTTTCTTAAACTGGAATGTGCGGTTCTAACACAAACCATTTGTTTTTAAAACATTTGTGATTTTGGGGGATTTTTTTAACAATTTTATATTTTTTTGTTTTTTTTTGTTTCTGCAGGAAAAAACATAAATGCCCTTTGGAAGAACAAGCACACAAAAACAGAAAGTATTCTACTACTTAAAAAAAAAATAATAATTGTGGGCATTAATGATCTGCACTGGAGTGGTCAGAGCTTGCACTGCTCTGCACTTTGGGCAAAAAATGCCAACTTTATCAAACTCTGGAATGGCCGCAAATTCTCCAGTAGCAGATGATGTGCTTGCTTCTCCTTCTGCACTAGCAGAAATGTATTCCTGGCTTTTCAATCTTTCCATTTCGGCTCTTGCCAGATGGGTTCTGTGGATAGTTAGCAAGTGTTTGTACATACTTGAAGTATCACAAGAGTACTTTCGCTCACTTCCACACAACAGAACCTTCTGGCACAGAGCACATGTTACTTTTGGGGCATTCACTTTTTTTTCTCCGTCCGTAATTAAGAAAAACTGCCAAACAATGCTTTTTTTCTTTACATCCTCTTCTTCTTCCAATAGAGCATAGTCTTGTTCCTCCCCAAGATCTTCTGGAGCAGATGCCATCTTCAATTGGTGGAAAAAAGCAAAGTGAAACACCAAGCCAAAATACTAAATTGTCAATGCAAAAGGAAAGTGTGAAAACTCACAGCTACTGCTAAAACATGGAGGAAAGGGGTAGAACCTTCATGTATTCTTGATAAAAAGGTGTTTAACTTATCAAATCCATTTGTTTCTGTGGCACATGGGATACGCAACGCTGGCGTGGCTCCGATGCAGCAGTGGTGTGACTTCATAAAAATGCATTTAAATTACATTTAAAAAGTATTTCTGTTCTAATGAAACTACTTTTCTTAGTCTATTAGTGAACATCTTTTCTTAAAGTAAACCTTAAAAGTGTCTATACATGTGTTTTACTACTGTAATATAAAACGCTAGATGCGCGTCCCCACACGTGGAAACATGTGCTGGCATGGTGCGTGAGGACCTCACGACTCCCCTAAAAATATTAAAATTACCATTGAAATGATGTTTACTGTATTTATACTACTTTCCTTACCATATTACTAAACCTTTTACCTTAAGCTAAACCTTTAAAGTAGCTTAAGGTATAATAAAGGTATTATACTGCTAACAGAACTACCCCGGGGTCGCAAACTCATCCACAATGGGTCATGATGGGTGCACGACTGCTGATTTTTTTGGGGAAAGAAATTACATAAATTTAAGCAGCATATGACTGTACATATTTCACAACCATCCATGTTTTGCCAAAATGATGGGCAGCATACCAAAACGCCCACCCAGTGCTTATCCCGAAAAATCTGTTGATGTGTTCTTGATGATGAGGAATATGACCACAACTCCACCAAACAAAGAAGCACTTTCTTCATGTATAATCTTATCTAAAGGAACACTCGTATTTTTGTAAAATAACACTCATAATATTACATGTTCTGCATGAAGACACTCAAGGAATAATCACATTGCAAAAACACCAGGGACACAGCTTCATGGGGATTTGTTTGGAGTGTTACACGCCACGTATTAATGTATTTTCTGATAAGCAGTCAGGTACTCATCCACTCAGTCAGGTATTGTGAGAATTTCAAACAACAGCGATAGAGCGAAGGATACAGGAAACTCGTCCACCTACTCAAGCAATCACTATTATAACAAACAAGAACACGTTTACTACCTATTCAACTAAAGATTTGAAGATTGGAATACTCATAATCCTTGTGGCAAGTGTGTCCTGGAACCAGCAGGGTGTTTTTTTAAGAACCATCTCTCACCAACCTAGTTGGTGACATGCTTCATTATTTGGCTTCCACCCTGGTCGCCGAATGCTTCCAGGGTGTGCTACGATGCCTGATTACAGTGGAGCTGTTTTTTGTTTTGTGATGGTGACAGTGTGTGTTGTGGTGGTGTGTGATTTTTTTAATTGGGTCAGGAACTTTTCCCACATATAGTGATTTTAATAATGGAGGACCTGGTTAAACTTTAAAAACAGTGGTAAATCTTTTTGAGATTTAAATTAATCCAAATTACCCTCAATGTGGTCTACATGTTTCAGCCATCTAATTGAGTGCCACTATGGGTCCATATTGCTTTTGTCAAGACCAGAAAACTATAATTGCATGCACGCTATGGCATGCGAATTAAGGTTTGTACTTATAAACCATTCAATCATGGAAAAAGTCACCTCTTGTAACAATTATCATAAGGTAGGGGCATATTACCAAGCAATAGCGATAATTATCGCCATTGTTTGGTTAGCGGGAAAAAAATATCGCCGAGCACCGAGGATTTTTACCGCTGAGATACCTTGATATTATCAAGGTTTATCTCAAAAGCGGTAAAAATCCTGCGAAATGCATGAATATCGCTGAAAAATCAGCGATATTCATGCATTATTGTGACAATGCTTTAAGCCATGTTATCCACCTTCCATTGGATAACATAATATTTCCAAAAGTTGTTAATAGGAGTTAGAGATGTTAGCGACTGAAAACAGTCGCTAACATCTTGGCACGCCCACTTTGCATGTCATTAGCGATAATTATCGCTGACATGCAAAGTGGGCCCCTAAATGCCCGCTATCGCCTACAAGCTGTCGCTAACTGGTGTTAGCGACAGCTTGGTAATAGGGCGCCGGAAAAAGTCCCGCTAATGTGGCGATAATGCCCTTGGTAATATGCCCCATAGTTTCTACATTGGATGCTCCAAAGGGATGGACCCTGTCATCACACCTACTGATCCTCCTCTTGAGCCCAGCATATAGGGAGATGCCAGTCAGATTTCAGCAGGATTGTTTACATATACACATTCAAAAACGCACACACACTCTCTCATTCTCTGTTTTGAAAGTCCTTGTAAGTATTGGTTATTTTACCCAATATTACTTTTCTCACTTAGCACTCCTACCAATCTGTATTTCTCTTCCTTTCCACTGCCTCTTAGGCCCCTCTCATGCACCCTGCTTATCATATAATGTATTTAAACATTATATTCCAGCCTGATTGTTGGAACATCTGAAGCTCACAACACCACATTCTTACTGACTAAGGTATACCCTTGCAAAAATACACAGAATGTCACTAGTGATATTTCCTCATACTCCAATACACAATTGTACTGCAGAACACATACTGGACATTTACCAAAGGAGGTAACACCTACTAATTAGCCACTAAAATTTCCTCATCTTTGATACATATTTGGTGGGAAAATTCGCACTCTTTTTGTTATAGGGACAGGTGCTTCCGCTGAATCCCCGAAAAAATTAGAAAAAAGAAAAGGAGGCAGGGTAGGAAACCCTGATTCTCTAGCTCTGGTCTTGGGGTCCCCTGGTGCTCTGCCAGGGCAAAATAGCATTTTTGTTAAACAATTTTGCCACAAAATCCTGACGGAGTCAGGAATCTGTGGTCAAAATCTTTTAAAAACCACAAGCGGGGTCTCCCACGGTTGTTTAGACTATAGCCCCCGGGTGGTGCAAGACCCAGGGGCATGTAGGCATATTTTCCAAAAAAGGAGAGGTGCACAGGGCCGCCCTCCTTAGGCTCATGGGAACCCAAGGGATCATCACCGCCACATGGCTTATTTAATTTATTGGAAGGGGGCCACGCAAACCCCCTACATGGGCTCATTTGAACCCTGGGGACCACCACCTCCCTAGGTATTTTTTTTTTTAAGGGAGAGGGCCACCCATACTACCCTCCAGGGGCTAAATTAAAGGTTTTGCAAGGAGGTGTCGCATGGACCCCCTGGGCCCAGAGGACCTCCACCTTCCCGGGGCCAGCCCATGCAAAGTAAAGGAGGGAATACAGGCATACCTTCCTGGAGCCAATTATGGCCTGGGGGTTTCTATTTGGCAGCGATAGCAACCATAACTCTGCTTCGAGCAAGCAGGAACTGTCAAACCACTCCCACTTGCTGGAAGCAGAGTTTTCATCGTTTCTCTGCCCACTGTCATGCGGACAGGGAAACAGATGAAACAATTGGTCCTACACACAGGGAGCTGCATTTCTAGCAGGAGGAAGGCAGCTGGCTGGGGCCAAATGGGTCTGTAGGCTCCCCCCATGGTCCCCATCAAATTACATTGGGTGGGCTCCAGGGCACCCAGGGAGACATGGCCAGTATCCAAGGGATGGGGTTACCCTGACTGAAATTGTCCCAGGGAGGGGGACCACATGCCCCCCTCCCCCATTGAAGTTCGCCAGACCTGGTGGATATGGTCCCCAGGGCGGAAATTGAGTCAGTGAGGGGGCTGCATGGCCCCATCCCCTTATGTAAACAAAAGGATCCAGACTTCTTGAGCATGGGGAAGGCAAACCAAATGTGTTTCCTTTCATATTCCACATTGAAAAAAATCTGAAATCCCTAATAGAGGTGTCTGCATTCTTGTTCTATTGGAGCTCAATCTGATCTTGCATGACTGTGATGAGTGGTTTCTTTCCTGTTGTTTCCTGGTGAGAGCAGAGTCCAAGATTCTCCTTTTTAATAACCCTGAGTATGCAAATACCAAAAATCATCTGCAAGCTTCGCCTGTTTTTCCAAACCCTGTTTTCTTTAGTAGTATGCAAATGTCTTCCCACCTTTTCCCACATTGCTGGATAGCTTAACATTGGGCCCCCAAGCACATTTCAAGCCGATTTTGGTGCTGCGTTACTGATGCAGAGGAATACGAGGACATCTCCACCAAACAAAGAAGAACTTACATCATTTAGTAAATGGGAAGTACCCCTGTTTGTAGTCTTGTTGTCTTCTCTTGACTATGATTCACATTATCACAGATTTGTGGATGAAGACTCCTTCCATCTTCAAAGAAATCAAGAACATCCTCATCCCCACTTGGACAAAGATTGTAAATGCTTCACTGTCACAGGGCTCGATCCCAGAGTGCCTAAAAGCAGCCCAGGTATCACCTATACTAAAAAATACTAATACTGATAGGTCTGACTTTAACAACTTCCATCCTATCTCCAACATCCTCACCCTAGTCAAACTCCTAGAAAAATGCACTCAATCCCAACTCTGTGCACACATGGAGAATTTCCAACTCCGAGACCAGCATAAATCTGGCTTCCGGAGGGGGCATTGCACTGAATCGGCTCTCATTCATGTCCTGGATGACATTTTGAAATGATCAACCAAAATAAATCCTGCCTCCTAATCCTCCTTGACCTTTACTGCGCCTTCAACATGGTCAATCACAATAACCTCATATCCATTCTGAAGAATAGGGCTTCTCTGATCAGGTGTTACAATAATTCTCGTCTTTTCTCCACCACAGTTCGCAAAGAATCAAGGTGACCCACACTCTCTTCCAGCCCTCTCCAGTACTCATGGGGTTCCCCTAAGGTTCCACCCTATCACCTATACTCTCCAACCAGTTCTTGGAACCTTTAGCTAAAACACTAAATTCTATGAACATTCTCTTCCATATGTATACGGACGATACGCAAAGTTACTTGAAACTCTCTTCCCCAGATAACTTCATCTCACTCAACACTAGCCTAACGTCTACTTGAAACTGGTAAACCGAATACCACCTCCTGCGCAACACCTCCAAAACAGAATTCCTTCTCATCTCTGCACCAAACCACATCCCTAAGCCAGACCTTTGGCTGAATCACCTCACTGCCTTCAACTGCTCCCTCCTCATTATAGACTTGGCCAAATCTCATAGAATCACCCTGGACAAATATCTGAACATGAAGAATCATATCCGCAATGTGTGTAAGGGAGCTAATCATTTGATGAGGACTCTCAGAAATATAAAACCATTCCTGCCAAAATCTGATTTCGAGCAGGTGGTCCAAGCGCTTGTGCTGCTGAGACTTGATTATGGCAGTGCTATGCTCTATGGCCTCCCCAAATATATCTTGGCTCCACTAAGGACATCTATGAACCCTGTGGCTAGACTTGTTACACGTACCAAAAGAAACGCACACATATCCCAGTCGGAAATCCCTTAAATGGTTGCCTTACGAAGCTCGAATTCAGCTTAAGATGGCTTGTTTGACACACAAAGCCCTCCATTTCAAAACCCCCAGATAGCTAGTGGAAAACACTTGAACAATCTGAGGGTGGTAGACCCTCAAGAAGTGTGAACTCGTTCCTCTTGAAACCACAAATCTATAGAAAAAAGTGAACCTCCCCGAAGATCTAGAACTCTCTTCCACAGGTAGTATGCATACTCTCCTTCACGGCTGCTTTCAAACTGGAAGCTAAAAGATTCCTAATGAACAAGTTCTTACCTTAAATGGGATTTTATATTCTGCTCGAAGTCTCTGATCCTACAACCATTAGACCTTCATTTGATGCTACTCTTCTGTACCTTACCGTTTGCCCCCTTTCTTAGCCCGCTATATATTGGCTGTTGTATCATTCTCATTTTACCCCTAATTATTCATGTTTGCTGATGTCGATATTGCACTTATTACCTTCCTTCCTTCCTTTTGTAATGTGCTCTGATATCCTTCGGGATCTTGTTTGCGGTATATAAAACATTATAAATAAATAAAATAAGTAAACTTGAGGAACAAACACATTGCGATAATTACATACACACCTAGTGTTCCTTTACACAGCTGTATTGTAGAATATGCTTGAGACATTTACCCAATGAGATAGCACTTACTAATCAACCAAAGAAAAGTACTCCAATTGGTTAGACTTTTTTGGCAAAACTGGGGACTCTTCTTGGAAAAAATGAGGTTTCGATTCTGGCCTTGATGCTGATTTCACAGAAATTAAACCTCGACAGAAAGCTCTTACAAATATAAGCATAGCAGGTGTCCCACAGACTCACTCATAAACCCACACAAACACTTACACACCCACACAGACAGTCACATATGCACTCACAGACCCACACAGGCAAACGGACTGACACACATAGCCACACACACACTCACACTGGTACACACACACCTACTCACAGACCCACAAAGACGCTCACCTATTGACTCACGCAGGCACTCGCAGACTCACACACCCACTCACACACCCACTCTCAAAGGTCACAGGGAACAGTTAGGATTTCAGTGAATTTCTAAGGTTTTTTAAATGCTAATTCCTAACTGTAATGTGGCTGAAACCTATGGTTTTTCAGCGAATTTCTAAGGTTTTTTAAATGCTAATTCCTAACTATAACATGGCTGAAACCAATGGTTTTGTCAGTGAATTTAAAAGGTTTTGTAAATGATAATTTTTAAATGTATTAATTGTTGTATTTTTTTATACTGATTTACTACATTGTTTTAAAGTATTTATTTTTAGATATTTTATTTTTTAAATTACATTACATATTTTTAATATAAATTGAAAAAGATATTAAAATTGTAATATTTTTTTTATTTTATATATTTTATATAGCAGGCAATGATAACCTATGGAAGGAAATTCAAGTTACTGGTAAGTACGGTTAAAATTACTTTTCAGGATCAGTAGTGGGCTGAAAGATGCAGCACTGAGGTCTCACCTGATAACAGGTGAGTAAATCGGAATTCATAGTTCGGCTGATTTTAGAGGAATTTTTTAAAGTTCCAAAACTACACACTTTGAAGAATTTCCAAGTGAAACCAGTCAATGTTAGCCTATGGAAGGAAATTCAAGTTACTGTAAGTATGGTTAAAATTACTTTTCAGGATCAGTAGTGAGCTGAAAGATGCAGCACTGAGGTCTCTCCTGATAACTGGTGAGTAAATCGGAATTCGTAGTTCGGCTGATTTTAGAAGAATTTTTTAAAGTTCCAAAACTCCACACTTAGAAGAATTTCCAAGTGAAACCAGTCAATGTTAGCCTATGGAAGAAAATTCAAGTTATTGTAAGTATGGTTAGAATTACTTTTCAGGATCAGTACTGGTCTGAAAGATGCAGCCATGAGGTCTCTCCTGATAACAGGTGAGTAAATCGGAATTCGTAGTTGAGCTGATTTTAGAGGAATATTAGTACGTTTCAAAAATAGACAAACTTTTCTAGTGAAAACCACACAATAGATTACTATGGAAGGAAATATAAGTTACTGGTAAGTACGGTTAGATTTACTTTTTAAGGTCTGCACTGGGCTCAAAGATGCAGCACTGATGTCTCTCGTGATAAGGAATATTGTGCTCAATAGTGAATGAAGGGGGCGGGGCCTGAGTTGGCATGTGTGCAAACACACCCTGTGGCGCGTTTTAAGTTGGGGAATTCATTCCTCTTCAATCCTGAGGTCCCCAGTGAGCCAACTAGCCCATCAGGTGTCTCCAGTATGAACCAGGGAGCTGCGTTGCAGAGAGGTGTTCAGAGGGCACGCCCCCTTTTTACAACACTCTGCAACGCAGCTCCGTGGCACTTACTGGAGGTACCTGTTGGACTAGTTGGCCCCTAGGGGACCTCTGGATTGAAGAGATATTAATTCCCCAACTTAAAACGTGCCACAGGGCTTGTTTGCACACATATCACCTCAAGCCCCGCCCCCTACCTTCACCACTGTGCAAATGCACCCCGTAGCGTGTTCTAAGTTGGGGGATTAAGTCCCCTTGCACCCTGGGGGTCCCAGCAGGCCAACTAGTCCACCAGGAACCTCCAGTATGCGCCATGGGGCTGCGTTGCAGAGAGGTGTAAAAAGGGGCATGGCCTCATTACACCTCTCTGCAACCCAGCCCCCTGGCGCGTTTGCAGAGGGGGAACTAATTTCCCTTGCATACTGGGGATCCCTGGGGGCCAACTAACCCACCAGGAACCTCCAGTATGCATCAGGGGGCTGTGTTGCAAAGAGGTGTAATTTGGCCACGCCCCTTTTTATACCTCTCTGCAACGCAGCCCCCTGGCGCATTTGCAGAGTGGGAACTAATTCCTCTTGCATACTGGTGGTTCCTGGGGGCCAACTAGCCCACCAGGAACCTCCAGTATGTGCCAGGGGACTGCTTTGCAGAGAGGTGTAATGAGGCCATGCCCCTTTTTACACCTCTCTGCAACGCAGCCCCCTGGAGCATTTGCGAAGGGGGAACTAATTCCCCTTGCATACTGGGGTCTCTGGGGGCCAACTAGCCCACCAGGAACTTCCAATATGCGCCAGGGGGCTATGTTGCAGAGAGGTGTAATGAGGCCTCGCACCTTTTTACACCTCTCTGCAATGCAGCCCCCTGGTGCGTTTGCAGAGGGGAAACTAATTCCCCTTGCATAGTGGGGTCCCTGGGGGCCAACTAGCCCACCAGGAACCGCCAGTATGCGCCAGGGGACTGCATTGCAGAGAGGTGTAAAAAGGGGCATGGCCTCATTACACCTCTCTGCAATGCAGCCCCCTGGCACGTATGCAGAGGGGGAACTAATTCCCCTTCCATAATGGGGGTCCCTGGGGGCCAACTAGCCCACCAGGAACCTCCAGTATGCGCCAGGGGGCTGCAATGCAGAGAGGTGTTCTGAGGCCACGCCCCTTTTTACACCTCTGTGCAACTCTACATTTTTGCCAAATCTGGTGTAATTCCGTTCAGCAGTTCGTGCTGTGTGTGCTGTCTAAAGGTCCCTATGGAAAATTGCATGGGGAAAACAGGTTTTGGGACCCCCCTTTTTTCTCGGCCCACACTTGACAAATCATCCCGAAACTTTCAGGGAAGGAGCGGAGCGGAGCAGGGCATCTTCTTTGCGAATTTCGCATAGATTCACTGACCGGCGCCAAAGTTATTCCAAATAGAATGTTGTGGATTTTCTATGGAAACTAGGTCCTAACTATAACTACCTACTGGCGACCGCCAGTAGGTAATATATATATATATATATATATATATATATATATATATGCACACAGAAAGTTCTCTGCTTATTTCTTGCATATATATAAATATATATATACATATACATAGAACTTTTTCAATTATTTTTATTAGAACAGGAAATATAAAACAATCCCAATAACATCTAAAAAAGTGTAGGTAATAAATAGCTTACAGAACTACAGCAAAGCAAGCAATTGGCAGATCATAGTTAACCACAGTTATAATATCCAATCCATATTAGATACATGAAGAATCTTATCTATTACATAAAAAACATATTTCTTAGTAGTCGCCAGTTATAAGATGGCTAATGACAAATACAAACTCACAATTTTTTTTATCTGTTCCATACTGGCTGATCTAAAATAGAAAATCACAGTGCATGACATTCTTATATAAAGTGCATATATGTATATAGCTGCTGATGTATTTGTAACCATAAACATTTTTTAATTATAAAGTATAAAGTGCAATGTGCAAGATTAAACCAAAAACCAATTTAACGGATACGTCAATGACATACATTATTTTAACATGCATTGTGCTAATAGGGGCCCTAAGGACCCAAGTCTCATGATCAGTTTTCATCAGCAGCCTCATTAGAAGAGAAATTACACCAAATACCCCTGAACCTTACAGTTGTTCCTATACGTTTAGCATAGGCTCCCTCTAATCTACAGGTCTTGGACATTTTATTAAACCAGTGCTCAATGCTGGGTTGTATATTAGTTCTCCAATTTGAAGAATAAGTAACCTGGCAACTGCAATAGCAATTAAAATAAAGTACTGTTGATATTTTGTAAAGTATTTCACCTCTCCGGAAGAACCAAATAGCACCAGCATTGCTGAAGGCTCAATTGTTAATGATAGAATCCTGATAAATTTCGGCAAAAAAACCTTCCAGTATTGCTGTCAATTATTACATTCGTAAAATATATGCAGCCACCTACCGTCTCCCTCTTTATAACATCTAAAACATTGATTCGGGCTTGTTCGGAACATTTTAGACAATCTCTGGGGTGTATAAGATAATAACCATATGGATAAAAAGTTCATCCTTTTGTAATTAGCGCCTCTGAGTGCTTTATTCGCAAATTTGCTAAAGAGTTTCCATTCTTTGGTACTGAACTTACAGCCTGTTTCTGAGAGAATTTTTAGGAGCTCTTTCATCAGAATTGTCATTTTGATGAAGTAACCAATACCAACGTCCAACTCCTACCATTTTATTTGCCATCTGCTTAGTGATTTGATGTACCATCTCCCCCAGCATTGAATTATTAGTTTTAGGAAAATTCACTATTTGTAAAAAAACTCAGAAAGAGAGCAGTAGTCAACACAGTAGCCTGCAAACAAACTGTTTACCAGGTAATCAATGTTTCATAATTGTAAAAATCACCGAGCTGGGAATAACCCAGCCCTTGCCATACCTGATCAAGCTCTCTAGACAATATAAGACCCCCATACTACACAGTCCTGAATAGGGGTATATGCATGTAATGTAGGGATATCTTGTGCCTAAAAAAATAACTCAGTTCTCTCAGCCAGTGTGAGTATCACCTTATATCTTGTTTTCTTAGGGAGTTTCGCTACTCGTAAAAACACAGAGAGTTCTATATTACTTTCCTTCAACATATGAATCAATAAGACATTATCAAAAACTGAATCTTCCTCGCTCAATTGGAAGAGTAAATTAACTAATGCAGCCTGATAATAAGTTTAAAAATGTGGGCGTGCCAATCCTCCTGATGTTACATCCAATTGTAATGTAGTTATCTTTACCCTAGAGTGTTTATTATTCCAGACAAATTCCTGATTATTTGATCCAACTCCTTAAAATAATGATTTGGAATTTTCAAGGGAAGATTAATAAAAAAGGAACAAAAACAGTGGGAGCACTGACATTTTAACCATGGAGATCCTCCCTATTAAGGACAATTGAAGAAAAGACCATTTATCTAATAGTGTTTTCACTTTTGTAAGCATATTAGTATAATTAAAAAAAATAGTTGCCAAAAATCATTTGTGACGTGTATCCCCAAATATCTAACTGGATGCGATTGTTTTAGTTGGCTAGAAGCTGGAATAGGCGAAGAAGTCACATTAAATGTTAAAATTTCGGTCTTCGCTTGATTAACTTTGTAACCACCCACCTGTGTAAACTTTTGGATTTCATCCAAAGCATTCTGTCCATTATCTGCCCCTGCTTTCAGATATAAAATAATATCATCTGCATAAAGCTTAATTTTTGCCATCCCGTTAATGGGTGGCAAGATCAGTAAGTTTTTCAGGATCTTCCCAGTTAGGGGTTCAATGAACAATGAAAAGAGGAGCGTGGATAGCGGGCATCCCTGGCAAGTGCCACGTTTAATCATAACTTTGCTGGCTTCTGACCCATTAATAATGATTTTGGCTTCTGCACAGTTATAAACTTTTCTTAACATCTGTAAAAATTATGACGGAAACCCAAACATTTGCAAAAAAATAAATAAAGCACTCCCATCTACTAAATCAAAAGCCTTTTCAGCATCCATCATCATAATCATCGCATTAGTCTTATTAATAGAAAAATAATCGATGGTCTGCGTTAAACAATATGTAGTGGATGCCATAAAACGTCCTTGGATAAAACCATTTTGATCACTATGAACCACTTGTTGTGCACAAGGAGTTATCCTTTTTGCCCAGATTTTCATGAGCAATTTATAATCTGTATTTAACAGACTAATAGGACGATAAGAACTGGGATCACAAGGATTTTTTAAGAAAGACTATTAGCATCAATTCCTTAAAACTATGGGAATATCAATACCTTCTTTTATTTCATTGAGCAACTTTACTAAAAACAGGAAGTAACTCATCTTGAAATGCCTTGTATACTTCTACGGGGATCCCATCTGCTCCACTGGCCTTAGCATTAGGTATACTTTTTAATACTGATTGAGCTTCTGAAATCCCTATTTGGGCATTCAATGCCTTCGAAAGATGCTGTGTTGGCAAAGGTAGCTCCAAAGTATCAAAGTAACTCAATAAATCTGCTTCATCTATTCTCTGGGTTTAAGCATAGATTTGCTTAAAAATGTGTAAAGAACACCTGAGTGATAGCCAATTTATCATCTTCTAGCATGCCTGTTGAATGATTTTGGATTTGGCTAATTAATTGAGCAGCGTTTTGAGATTTTGTAGATCACGCCAGAAATCTACCTATCTGCTGACTTTCCTCGTAGAGCTTTTGTTGGTTGGCCTTACTCCCTGTAATCTCCTTAATTAAAAAGAAATCTTTCAATTTATCCTTAGCCCTAGCTAACTCTTGTTGCTGTGCTTTTATAATTGGCTCTGGCATGTCTGTTAAGGTTACACTTAGTCTGGCCTTCTCCAAGGCAGTCTGGAGTACCAAAATCTTATGTTTGAATAAGTTATTTATTCTTGCCATATATGATATGGCCTGGCCTCTAAAAGTAGCTTTAAAAGCCTCCTAGACCATAAACAAGGGTGCTTTGTTTTAATTAAGCTGGAAATACTCCTTGATGAACTCTCTGGTTTCTGCTAACCAAGTCAAATCTTGTAATAAGGATTTATCAAACTGTCATCTGGACGTCTTTTTTACAGTGCTATTTAATCTTAATGTAAATGAAACTAAAGAATGATCTGAAAAAAAATTGGCCACTATTTCTGCCAAGCCGTTGGCAACCAATTTGTCAACTAAAAAATAATCCAGTCTTAAGGCAAATCTAAACCTTGCTGAGTAGCAGGTAAATTGCAAAAGAGTAGGATGTCCTAGTCTCCAAGGGTCTGTTAATGAGAAATCTTTTGCAATGCTGCTTATTAATTGTGTGGTTTTCGGCTTTAGTTGGCGCTTCGCCTTGTTTGATGTATCAAGTGCCAGATTCTGAATGAAATTAAAATCATCCCCCCAAAATCAATATGCCTTCCATTCGTACTGCTAATTGATATATTTGACCTAATGCTGCAGTATCGTCCTCAATAGGACCATAATAATTCAGCAGGTTTAGAACTGCTTTCTGCAGAGTAACTTTCTCCCAAAGCCATCTACCTTTCCCATCCTTAGCCTGCCAGTCAAGAGTGTTCGCTACTAAAATCCCTACCCCTCGGACAGCCAAATTAGCAGAAGAAAAATATGCCTGTGAATACCTCTTGGGAAGTGCTATCTACGGGATATCAGTCCTAAGATGTGTTTCTTGTAAAAAAAACAATCTCCCGAGAGAGGAAGGTGACCCAATGTAAAAGAGCAAAAAACACAGTTGATGGACAGAATGTAGAACAATGTCATACATTCACCCCAGTACAAGGATCTGGGCCTAAATCCAACTTTTTTTGCACTCCACACCACCCTGGGTTAGACACTGGCTATATGCAAATCAGCTCTGACCCTGTGCCTCATGGGAACAGTCCAGTCCGAACTACCAAGCCATGTCTTTCCCAGACCGGAATCAAGCATCCAAGGACCGGTTTCTGGCTATCAGCCTTCATCAGCCTGGATAGCTTGACTCCAGTGGTGTGGAGAGCCTGGGACTCATGTCTGAGCATGCCCAGCCCACTCGGGGTGAAAATTGCAAAAAACACAGTTGATGGACAGAATGTAGAACAATGTCATACATTCACCCCAGTACAAGGATCTGGGCCTAAATCCATCGTTTTTTTGCACTCCACACCACCCTGGGTTAGACACTGGCTATATGCAAATCAGCTCTGACCCTGTGCCTCATGGGAACAGTCCAGTCCGAACTACCAAGCCATGTCTTTCCCAGACCGGAATCAAGTATCCAAGGACCGGTTTCTGGCTATCAGCCTTCATCAGCCTGGATAGCTTGACTCCAGTGGTGTGGAGAGCATGGGACTCACGTCTGAGCATACCCATCCCACTCGGGGTGACAAATGCAAAAACAACAATTGATGGACAGAATGTAGAACAATGTCATACATTCACCCCAGTACAAGGATCTGGGCCTAAATCCATCGTTTTTTTGCACTCCACACCACCCTGGGTTAGACACTGGCTATATGCAAATCAGCTCTGACCCTGTGCCTCATGGGAACAGTCCAGTCCGAACTACCAAGCCATGTCTTTCCCAGACCGGAATCAAGCATCCAAGGACCGGTTTCTGGCTATCAGCCTTCATCAGCCTGGATAGCTTGACTCCAGTGGTGTGGAGAGCCTGGGACTCACGTCTGAGCATACCCAGCCCACTCGGGGTGAAAATTGCAAAAAACACAGTTGATGGACAGAATGTAGAACAATGTCATACATTCACCCCAGTACAAGGATCTGGGCCTAAATCCATCGTTTTTTTGCACTCCACACCACCCTAGGTTAGACACTGGCTATATGCAAATCAGCTCTGACCCTGTGCCTCATGGGAACAGTCCAGTCCGAACTACCAAGCCATGTCTTTCCCAGACCGGAATCAAGCATCCAAGGACCGGTTTCTGGCTATCAGCCTTCATCAGCCTGGATAGCTTGACTCCAGTGGTGTGGAGAGCCTGGGACTCACGTCTGAGCATACCCAGGCCACTCGGGGTGAAAATTGCAAAAAAAAACAGTTGATGGACAGAATGTAGAACAATGTCATACATTCACCCCAGTACAAGGATCTGGGCCTAAATCCATCGTTTTTTTGCACTCCACACCACCCTGGGTTAGACACTGGCTATATGCAAATCAGCTCTGACCCTGTGCCTCATGGGAACAGTCCAGTCCGAACTACCAAGCCATGTCTTTCCCAGACCGGAATCAAGCATCCAAGGACCGGTTTCTGGCTATCAGCCTTCATCAGCCTGGATAGCTTGACTCCAGTGGTGTGGAGAGCCTGGGACTCACGTCTGAGCATACCCAGCCCACTCGGGGTGAAAATTGCAAAAAACACAGTTGATGGACAGAATGTAGAACAATGTCATACATTCACCCCAGTACAAGGATCTGGGCCTAAATCCATCGTTTTTTTGCACTCCACACCACCCTGGGTTAGACACTGGCTATATGCAAATCAGCTCTGACCCTGTGCCTCATGGGAACAGTCCAGTCCGAACTACCAAGCCATGTCTTTCCCAGACCGGAATCAAGCATCCAAGGACCGGTTTCTGGCTATCAGCCTTCATCAGCCTGGATAGCTTGACTCCAGTGGTGTGGAGAGCCTGGGACTCACGTCTGAGCATACCCAGCCCACTCGGGGTGAAAATTGCAAAAAACACAGTTGATGGACAGAATGTAGAACAATGTCATACATTCACCCCAGTACAAGGATCTGGGCCTAAATCCATCGTTTTTTTGCACTCCACACCACCCTGGGTTAGACACTGGCTATATGCAAATCAGCTCTGACCCTGTGCCTCATGGGAACAGTCCAGTCCGAACTACCTAGCCATGTCTTTCCCAGACCGGAATCAAGCATCCAAGGACCGGTTTCTGGCTATCAGCCTTCATCAGCCTGGATAGCTTGACTCCAGTGGTGTGGAGAGCCTGGGACTCACGTCTGAGCATACCCAGCCCACTCGGGGTGAAAATTGCAAAAAACACAGTTGATGGACAGAATGTAGAACAATGTCATACATTCACCCCAGTACAAGGATCTGGGCCTAAATCCATCGTTTTTTTGCACTCCACACCACCCTGGGTTAGACACTGGCTATATGCAAATCAGCTCTGACCCTGTGCCTCATGGGAACAGTCCAGTCCGAACTACCAAGCCATGTCTTTCCCAGACCGGAATCAAGCATCCAAGGACCGGTTTCTGGCTATCAGCCTTCATCAGCCTGGATAGCTTGACTCCAGTGGTGTGGAGAGCCTGGGACTCACGTCTGAGCATACCCAGCCCACTCGGGGTGAAAATTGCAAAAAACACAGTTGATGGACAGAATGTAGAACAATGTCATACATTCACCCCAGTACAAGGATCTGGGCCTAAATCCATCGTTTTTTTGCACTCCACACCACCCTGGGTTAGACACTGGCTATATGCAAATCAGCTCTGACCCTGTGCCTCATGGGAACAGTCCAGTCCGAACTACCAAGCCATGTCTTTCCCAGACCGGAATCAAGCATCCAAGGACCGGTTTCTGGCTATCAGCCTTCATCAGCCTGGATAGCTTGACTCCAGTGGTGTGGAGAGCCTGGGACTCACGTCTGAGCATACCCAGCCCACTCGGGGTGAAAATTGCAAAAAACACAGTTGATGGACAGAATGTAGAACAATGTCATACATTCACCCCAGTACAAGGATCTGGGCCTAAATCCATCGTTTTTTTTGCACTCCACACCACCCTGGGTTAGACACTGGCTATATGCAAATCAGCTCTGACCCTGTGCCTCATGGGAACAGTCCAGTCCGAACTACCAAGCCATGTCTTTCCCAGACCGGAATCAAGCATCCAAGGACCGGTTTCTGGCTATCAGCCTTCATCAGCCTGGATAGCTTGACTCCAGTGGTGTGGAGAGCCTGGGACTCACGTCTGAGCATACCCAGCCCAATCGGGGTGAAAATTGCAAAAAACACAGTTGATGGACAGAATGTAGAACAATGTCATACATTCACCCCAGTACAATGATCTGGGCCTAAATCCATCGTTTTTTGCACTCCACACCACCCTGGGTTAGACACTGGCTATATGCAAATCAGCTCTGACCCTGTGCCTCATGGGAACAGTCCAGTCCGAACTACCAAGCCATGTCTTTCCCAGACCGGAATCAAGCATCCAAGGACCGGTTTCTGGCTATCAGCCTTCATCAGCCTGGATAGCTTGACTCCAGTGGTGTGGAGAGCCTGGGACTCACGTCTGAGCATACCCAGCCCACTCGGGGTGAAAATTGCAAAAAACACAGTTGATGGACAAAATGTAGAACAATGTCATACATTCACCCCAGTACAAGGATCTGGGCCTAAATCCATCGTTTTTTTGCCCTCCACACCACCCTGGGTTAGACACTGTCTATATGCAAATCAGCTCTGACCCTGTGCCTCATGGGAACAGTCCAGTCCGAACTACCAAGCCATGTCTTTCCCAGACCAGAATCAAGCATCCAAGGACCGGTTTCTGGCTATCAGCCTTCATCAGCCTGGATAGCTTGACTCCAGTGGTGTGGAGAGCCTGGGACTCACGTCTGAGCATACCCAGCCCACTCGGGGTGAAAATTGCAAAAAACACAGTTGATGGACAGAATGTAGAACAATGTCATACATTCACCCCAGTACAAGGATCTGGGCCTAAATCCATCGTTTTTTTGCACTCCACACCACCCTGGGTTAGACACTGGCTATATGCAAATCAGCTCTGACCCTGTGCCTCATGGGAACAGTCCAGTCCGAACTACCAAGCCATGTCTTTCCCAGACTGGAATCAAGCATCCAAGGACCGGTTTCTGGCTATCAGCCTTCATCAGCCTTTATAGCTTGACTCCAGTGGTGTGGCCAGAAACCGGTCCTTGGATGCTTGTCTGGATATAGCATATAGCCAGTGTCTAACCCAGGGTGGTGTGGAGTGCAAAAAAACGATGGATTTAGGCCCAGATCCTTGTATCCTTGTACTGGGGTGAATGTATGACATTGTTCTACATTCTGTCCATCAACTGTGTTTTTTGCAATTTTCACCCCGAGTGTGCTGGGGATGCTCAGACGTGAGTCACAGGCTCTCCACACCACTGGAGTCAAGCTATCCAGGCTGATGAAGGCTGATAGCCAGAAACCGGTCCTTGGATGCTTGATTCCGGTCTGGGAAAGACATGGCTTGGTAGTTCGGACTGGACTGTTCCCATGAGGCACAGGGTCAGAGCTGATTTGCATATAGCCAGTGTCTAACCCAGGGTGGTGTGGAGTGCAAAAAAACGATGGATTTAGGCCCAGATCCTTGTACTGGGGTGAATGTATGACATTGTTCTACATTCTGTCCATCAACTGTGTTTTTTCCAATGTAAAAGAGCAGCGCTTTTTCGCGGGTTAAGTAATCCATTGACATTACATGTCACTATTTTTATGTTCTGCATTTATTGGTTTCATTTTGTTTGACCTGCTGTATTCTGTATTTTTGTTCGCATCTGGCCTGACATACACAATTTAGAGTAATTCTATAAAATAGTTTAAATCTTTCCTGTTCATTTTTTCTATAGTCTCACCCCCCTCCACCCAAAATCCCCTTGCCCTGAAATGTGGCCCCCTCCGTCGCCACAAACCACATCTCTCCCCCCTTTCTATACTTTGGAATGCCCTGTTTCAGCACCCTAGGTGATCTACCCCCCTACAACAGTGAAGACCTGACAAACATAGATCAGTCATCAATCGTTCACACCAATTCATTTCTCAGTGGAAATGTCTCTTGATAGCTCCTATGCTTCCTCTATATGCGAAAGCCTCTCACTGACACCCTTAGCTTAGATTGCTGTGCAATGGATGCTTGAGCGCCCTGTGCTTTAAATCAATGCAAACATTTCACAAACTCTTTATGTCTGCAGGCCGCCCTTGCAGACATATCTGGAAAAATTTGACATTTAGTACCCTCATTAATGGAAAACTGTCTCTGCTGAATTGCTTTAGCCAGAATGTTCTCTTTTATTCTATAGTCAGCAAAGTTAGTCAAAATTGTGCGAGGGTACTTAGAGTTAGGGATAGGATGAGCAGGAACCCGATGCACCCTGGTTAGAGTCAAATCTCCAGTGAAATCTGGGAGCACTTTTTGCTTGATGAATGTTTCAACCCATAGGAGGATATTGGTTCCCTCACTTCCCTTGGACACTCCAACAATCCGAAGATTGGAGCAGCATGAATGGTTTTCCAGTTCTTCAAGCATGTTTTACAGAACAATCTTGTCTGCCGTCACTGAGTTAATATTCTGGATCGCAGAGCTCATCTGATCCTCAAGATGAGCTATCCTAGATTCAGCTACTTGTAGTCTTGCGGGAATGCCGGCAACTGATACTTCAATTTTCTGGAGCTGGAGATGAAGAGCGGCTATCTCATGTCCCTGGCGTTTTTTCATATCCCTCATCTCATCCAGTATGAGATTAAGTAAGGTTTTAATTTCAATTTGTTGAGTATTAACTCCGGTGGTTGGAGATTCCGAATTATCTTGTGAGATTATATTCTCCAGATTAATTGTTTGGCCTGGTGATTCTGGGCCCTTTTCCATTATTGCACAGGATATTTCCTGAGGTGCGGCCAGCTCTTTAGCTGTTGTTCTAAGATGTTTTCTCTAGCAGGAGATTGATCAGGGAGCAAAGGCTGATCCAGAGAGGCCAGTGTGCTTGCCTGACAGCACGGTGGACTTCCTACCTCTACCTGAGTTGATGTTGCGGATACTGAGGCTGAGATTAGGGCTCAAACAGGTGGGGATATGTGCAACATCTCGAGATAATTAATTGCTGCATCTTTTTCTGGGGTCACTGGCAGGGCTGCATGCATATATTGTGAGCCTTGAGCAGCTACAGGCTGAATATTCTTTTTTGTAAATAGCGGGAACTCTTTGCAGTTCTTGAGATCCGGGTTTCTTATTCCTGGCAAGGATTCCATAGCCCATCCCCTTTCCCCATCATTATGTCCTTCGGCTACGTAAATGGGGTCCTCTCCTCCTTGCTGTAGCTCTGACTGTGGCTCAGACAGATCTTCCACAGAGCTCTCAAAACTTAAGCTCAGACCTGAGTGATTTTCTGGGCTTGGTGCTTTAGCTGAAGACAATGATTCTTTTACTTGCATTAGACGCTTCTTTGCTTTCAGCCCTGTCGCTGTTTCCACTTTAGCAATTGTATTAACTTGTGAATTCCCATAGAAACCCATGTCCACACCAGAACATGGGCTTCTATGGGAATTCACAAGGGCATATTATCAAGCCCATTATCGTCGCTTTAACAGTAGTTTCCTGCCGCTAAAGTGGCGATAATTTTAAAGCCGTTCTTGGTAATATGCCCATCAGTTTTCAACGCATTTTTCCGACCTGCTTACTACTGTCTTTCATGTATCAAACACCACTGGCATTGCTACTGCTAAGAACATGGGATTTTGACTATTAATTGTCTCCAAGCACAACTGGAGGAGTACCCGCACTTTTTGGCTCACTGTTGTCACATATTGTAGAGAATTTCAAATGTTTCCATTATTTTGTATGTGCGGCCACATGAATCTGCTAAAATGACGAATTTGTTGTATCCATCTGAGTAGAACTGTGGTCATGCAGTGACCTTCTACTTTGAAGTAGAGCTACTTTTGAGGTTCGATGGGTCTAGGGATCTGCGGTTTGATATGGTTCTTCCACCAGTTGCAAAGACTTCTCTTCCAATTCTGCACTTGCTTTCATACAATTGTTCTGAACAGTCTTGTTGTGGTTCCTGTGACTCATTCAGCTTAAATAGAAGACTGCTCAGCGTGTGCTGATGTTCCCACAATAGCTGTCTTTTTGCTTTTGCACCTTATTTTGCAGACTTTCCAGCAATTTGCTGCATTGTCTAGAAGGTATTGCTATGATCTCTTATTAATCAATGTGCATTATGAAATGTGAGTCAAGTATTCCCTAGAAAAGTACAGTCATTCCAAGGGTGTCATTTATTTTGATTTGCATGCCTTTTAGACCCCTCCTTGCTCCAAAAGTCTGCATATGCTTATTTCCTTAGGTCATGTAAGTCATTATTGATTTGTAATAGCTGTTTACATCCATCTTAGGGAGAGAGATTGAGACGTCGATAACGTTCCAGCTAGCAACGAGGCGAGCCATCCAACGCCATCTGATGTTGTTTGTCTCATAACGTATTTTGCTGCAGGGACATAACTTATCTTTGTTTTGCGGACAGTCTTAAACCATGCTAAACAGAAAGGAAGTACATGTAAACATTAAATGAATGCATCATATGTATTATGTTTCCAATGTTCATAATATTTACATTTCTTCCTTGTGCTATGGTTCTGAATTTACTTATTTCTGCAATTATTTTGTTTAATTTATTCTGCAGGAAAAATGGCCTAAAATACCTCCTTTAAAAACAACGGTGTGAATTTCCTGTGTGGCCGTGTGTGCACTTGTGGCGAAAGAATGAAAGCACTCACAACATAAAATAAGTAAATGAATATGCCCCATAATCTCTGCCATTGTTACATACTAATACGCATTACCTCCAGGTAAGTCGAGGGAGATGCGTGGGCCATAACTTGTATGTTACTTCACCCCAGAATTTGTAATTCGGACAATACCTGCACTTACCAAAGAACCACAATAAATTTACTAGGTAATGTTTGCATAATATTTGTAAATACATATCAACAGCAGACCCTCGTTTTCAGTGCTAGAAAGGCAGTCCCAACTAGTCTTGCTGGTCTTTCTTGCAAATAAGTCCTGGGCTCTCTTCTTCTTGTGGGCTCCAGAAGGCCCACTTTCCAGGTCCTTAAAACAGTCCTTAAATTCAGAGATTCCAAGGATGGTAAGAACTGTCATTGGTCCTTCCATATTGAGAAAGGTTATCCAACAGCAGACCTATTATTATCTTCACAGATCCCAGCTACAGTCTGAATGGTGAGTGATGGGGGCAGCTCACCCTTTCCAACACCTTTTTGAGCCAAGTGAAAGACACAACTTCTGATGCTGCTTTTCTCTCTCTCAGCAGAATGAGGCTCATGGCTGTTTTTATGATTCGACAGCTTCAAAGCGATTCTTTGGGGTTCTTCCCTTTTCACTTCCTAATCACTTTGTGTGGCACGCTGTGTAACAGCCCGCCTACTAATTGTGTAACACTTCCACCCTCAGAGCATAAAGCAGTGACAAGCTACCATACCTTTTTCTGGGCAGGCCTGTGATCGGTGACTTCTGCTTTTGACGATGGCTGTCGGGCAAACAGGAGGGAGGGGAAGGATATTGTGCTTGGAAAGCTTTACATCTTAAGGCCATTCACGCCTCATTACACCTTTTTTGGACTGGAGTAAAGTGTGACAAAAACTATTTACTGGTGCTCTGTGGGGAATCTAGCAAAGGCAGAAGGAAGTCATCAGTTTAAACTGGTGAAATTAAAGGCTGAAAAGCCTACCACATGTCAATCGTGAGACACATCAAATAAAAATCCATGTTGTCGATTGATTTTTCATGTTTGTGTCCTAAGAATAGGTTTCCTAGTTTATTTCCAGCAAAAGGTAGAAAAATAGAGCATTTGACATTTCTCACCGTTGCAACTTTGCGATGGTTCCCATGTTAATGCATTTGAACATGCTTGGATGTATTACATAAATATTTCAAATGCTGATCTTTCTTGCAAATAAGTCCTGGGCTCTCTTCTTCCTGTGGGCTCCAGAAGGCCCACTTTCCTGGTCCTTAAATTCAGAGATTCCAAGGATGGTAAGAACTGTCATTGGTCCTTCCATATTGAGAAAGGAGTTATCCAACATCAGACGTATTATTATCTTCACAAATCCCAGCTACAGTCTGAATGGTGAGTGATGGGAGCAGTGTTTCATAAGGATGACCCACTAGTATTTGGTGGAATTCAGACCTGCAGAAACGTTGTCTGGCTCTCTGAATATATGCGATTCCGTTCCTGTGACTTGGAGCAGAATCTATCCCACAAGTTCCTATTTATCAACTTTTCAAGATGACCGCAATGACCCTATGCTGAAATTGACTCTTTTTGTTTCTTAGCTCCAGCCAAATCTCACTCTTTCCAACACCTTTTTCACCAAAGTGAAAGACACACCTTCTGATGCTGCTTTCCTTTCCCTCAGCAGAATGAGGCTCAAGGTCGTTTTTATGGCTCCACAGCTTCAAAGCGATTCCTTGGGGTTCTTCCCTTTTCACTTCCTAATCACTTTGTGTGGCACTCCGTGTAACAGCCTGCCTACTAATTGTGTAACACGCCCACTCTCAGAGAATAAAGCAGTGACAAGCTACCATGCCTTTTTCTGGGCAGGCCTGTAATCAGTGACGTCTGCTTTTGAAGATGGCTGGCTGGCAAACAGGAGGGAGGGGAAGGATATTGGGCCAGATGTAGGTAGGGTTTTACCGGTCGGTAACGGCCGAATTCGGCCGTTACCGACCGGTAAAAGGAATTTGAGATGTAGGGGGCAGAATCGGTAATTTTACCGTTCTGTAATTTACCGATCTGTAATTTTACAGAATCTGTAAATATACCGGTCGGTAAATTTACAGAACGGTAAAATTACAGATTCTGTAAAATCGATATGTAGGTGGGACTCTGATGAGTCCCACAAGGCCTAAGAAATCGGTATGTTACCATCAAATTCAATTTGATGGTGAAATACCGATTCAGGTGAGCATGCAAATGTGTGCATGCACACCTGTGCCATATGACAGGCAGACCTGCCCTTAGGGCAGGTATGCCTGCCATATGGCCCCCGAACCTTTTTTGGGGGTGCTAGAGGGTGTCAAAGTGACACCCCCTGCACCCTTGCCAAAAATCTGTATTTACCGATCGGTAAATACCGACCTGTAATGCCCCATTCATTCCTATGGGCTTCAAAGCCCATAGGAATGAATGGAGCATTACCAGTCGGTATTTACCGAATCGGTAAATACCGACTTTTAAAGAATCGGTAAATCCACATCTGGATTTACCTACATCTCGGTACATCTATTTTACCGACTCTTAAATACCGAATCGGTAAAATTCGGTATTTAAGTGTCGGTAAAATAGATTTACCTACATCTGGCCCTAAGTACTTGGAAAGCTTTAGATCCTAAGGCCATTCACACCTCATTACACCTTTCTTGGACTGGAGAAAAGTGTGACAAAAACTATATACTGGTGCTCTGTGGGGAATCTAACAAAGGCAGAAGGTAGTCATGAGGTTTAAACATTAAGGGCCAGATGTAGGTAATTTTATTTTACCACCTCTTAAATACCGAATCATACCGAATCGGTATTTAAGAAGTGGTAAAATAGAGGGGGGGAGATGTAGGTATTTCCAGATGTGGAAATACCGAATCGTTAAGATTCGGTATTTACCGAATCTGGAAATACCGAATCGGTATTTCCTATGGGCAATACCGATTCTGTAATTACAGAATCGGTAAATACCGATTTTAGCAAGGGTGCAGGGGGTGTCACTTTGACACCCTCTGGCACCCCAAAAATAGGCATGTGCGCCATGTGGCACACAGACATGCCCTAAGGGCATGTCTGTCTGTCACATGGCTAGGTGTGCATGCACACATGTGCATGCACACCTGAATTCGGTACTTTAACACCCAATTGGATTGGGTGTTAAAATACCGAATTTTTAGGGCCTTTGGGACTCTGAAGAGTCCCACCTACATATGGATTTACAGAATCTGTATATTTACAGATTCGGTAAAATACCGAAGTGGTAAATTTACCGAATCGGTAAATATACCGATTCTGTAAATTCACAACCACCTACATCTCAAAAGCCAAATACCGGTCGGTAACGGCCGAATTCGGCCGTTACCGACCGGTATTTGGCTACCTACATCGGGCCCTAAAGGCAGAAAAGCCTACCGAATGTCAATCGTAAGACACATCAAATAAAAATCCATGTTGTCGATTGATTTTTATGGTTGTGTCCTAAGAATTGCATTCCTAGTTTATTTCCAGCAAAAAGTACAAACAGAGGGCATTTGACATTGCTCACCGTTGCAACTTTGCGATGGTTCCCATGTTAATGCATTTGAACATGCATGGATGTACTCCTTAAATATTTTAAATGTGGACACTATGGGGCTGAGCCTTTCTTCAAAAGGCACAAGTACATCACACATTACCAAAATGTCAAATGTAGCTCTTAAATTGCAAAAATTAGTTCATATTACAATTTCACTCTAAGCCCTTGCTTACATGCTTTTCAGCATAGGTTTTATGTGTTTTACTCCACATGGATATATTGAAAGCATTACTGGGGTATTTGACTTTTACGCAGCTTAATTAGTTTGTGTGCACCCACTTCAGGAAAAATGCACGTGCACTAAGGTGCTGTTTAGTAGCCAGTACCTGCCAAGAGGTCAAATAAAGTCTCAATCCTGATCCGTAAAACATTCCAGTGGCAGTGATGAAAAAGTTGTTTATGTTCTACAGATACAAACTAGATCACGGAAGAATGGTAGTTCGAGGGTTAACTCGGTTGGTTCTTGCACACTATTTCCATTGGTCTTTAAATGAGCCCAATTGGATCTCTACATAACACTGAAAGTAGTAATTCTATTTTGTAAATTGGAAACATCGGGAATGTGGGGTCTAAAAACACACCATTGACAGGAGGGTGGCTGTCATCCCCCATGAAGCAATGAATGTTACAAAAAAGACTGCCATTCCCTGTGTGGCTTAAATCTTGCAAAAATAAAACTCTGATCTCACCCGCAAGTGGTTGTCCTCTCCCACAGGACTTGGAAAAAGTAAAATGTGAGTAAAGAGTTTTGGGTACCTGAACTCTCTTGCAAAATTTCTCGGGGTCTTTGAAGCTCAAACTGACCCACACATTTTCATGAATCATCACAAAATTCTAGGACAATGCACGCATACTTGAGGTTAATATTCAATTCGTCCAGGCACAGTTCAATACAATGTAAATCGAAACAAATATCCATTCTGCTGCCAAAGTTCCTCACAGAGTCCTGTTATTTGAAGTGTAGTTGTCAAAATGACCCAGATTTCTGGTCTGCCCAGTTTATGCTGCTCTTTAATCAGATTTACACACAGGCCACAGTTCCAGTTTCCTGGAAAGGGAATAGAATCCATCCTATATTTGAAAAGGTAGATCACCGTAAGCCAGGAAACTACAGACTGATCTCTCTGATAGATGTAGAGGCCAAGCTCTACGCTTCTTGTCTTTTAGTCCAGCTTCAAGATTGGATGGACGAAAAGAACATAATTACCAAGTTCCAAACTTGGGAATTGTGCCCATCCCTTTTAGGCAAGGGATGGGCACAATAACAAACTTGGCCAGCCTGGCGCTCCTAACAGAAAAAGCGCTAAAGAAGAAAACACGGCTGTACGCATGTTTTGTGGATATAAAATCCGCCTTCGACCGAGTGAGTAGGAGGTGTCTGTGGAAAAAACTACATGTATGGGGACTGCCTAGTTCACTACTGAACGCAATAATTGCCTTATATAGTGATACCTGGGCAAGAGTAAAACTGGGCGACGGGTGCAGTACAACCTTAAGCATCCATACGCAGCAAGGTCTGAAACCAGGCTGCGTTCCAGCGCCAAGCCAATTTAATTTGTTCCTTTCAGATATTACTACGCATATGGAAAAAGCCGATTGCCACCTGCCGAATATGGCCAATGAATCAATTTCTGTCTTGCAGTATGCTGATGACATCATTGTGTTGAGCCAAACCCCTATTGGATTACAAAGAGCAATAAATAGCCTAGTAACTTATCTGGATCAGGAAAAATTGGAACTAAACAAAGAAAAAACTAAAATTGTTTGTTTAGTGGACTCCAAAACAACTAAGTTTAAATGGTCTGTGAAAAGGGCAACGGTGGAAGAGCGAGGGTCTTATAAATATCTCGGCAAAACAATAGGACAGGGCACAACACACAAGGAACATAAACTGGCGATAAATGCTAAAGCACAATCGCTAATTTATGCATACAGATTACTACGCAAAACTTTGCACTGCCCAAACTATAACCACATGTTAAAAGTAATGGCCGCACAAATTCAGTCCAGCCTGTCATATTGTTTAGTCACTTGGTGTGGCAAGGCAGCAGATTTATTAAACGAACTTCAGACGAAGGTTTATAAGGCTGTTTTTAACCTGCCAAAGTCTGTCTCTCCAGCTCAGGTTTGGCTGGAATTCGTCCTCCAGAATCAGAAATTTCGGGGCATGAGCGGCTTTGTTAATCTGTGTTATAAATACCACTCCTCCAATCCAGATACAATGAATAGGTTATGCAGGGAAGAAATCAAGCACCAGATGGACCACGAAACACCAAACTCATGGGGAAGCTATCTGAGAACATCACTGGCTGAGTTGGAAATGCAAACAGCATGGGAAAATAGGGTTGATGGAGTAAGCTTCAGAAAAGCTGCCAATGATGCAGCTAAAGAATCTTTGCTGGAAGATAAAAAAGTGATTATCAAGCGCCGGCATGGGTGGACCGTCATCAACTCTAATAAATCCTTAACACCACAAGCATACCTATCTGCTCACTTCAGCTTGCAGTTAAGAAAGGGCTTCACAGACTATCGAATGGGCCTGCATGAATCAAAAGACCTACAGCCCGCTTGGAAAAAGCCCTACCAAACCGCTCACTGCCGATTATGTGGCTTTCACGCAGAAACTTTATTTCATCTACCAAGTGTATGTCCAGCAGTCACGGACCTGAGGAGACAGTATTTAAAAATAATTTTCAATGATCTGAACATTCGCATGTGCAGGCAAGCCGTGACATGCTGGCTGGAGGGTACCTCCATAATCTTGGCCTGCCGGGGAGTCAAATACATGACAGAGGTAAGAAGACTTTTACGGCAAGCCGACCCGGAGTAAAGTCAAGAAGTGGGACCTACTCGGCATGGCCACAGCTGACCCATCAATGCAATAAATGGACTGAATGTAAAATCATTAAGAGACCCTTTCTAGTTAGTAGGTCCCTAAAGTTGGATTGAAACATTATACTTTTCTGAATAACCATTCTCTTCCCAAATGAACTTGCCTCCTTTTAGGGCTCTCTATTTTTAAGTAGGTTGGTTTTGTTTTTTAAATTATAGTACATATCTTGATGTCACACTGTGCCGACTAATTGATAGTTTGTCTTTCGTGTTTTCCAAGCAGTAGAGTGGGAGACACTATACAATAGTAAGTTAAAGTGCTATCATGGTTTTAGCTAGGAAAATGGTGTTTTTAGCAGGTATCTCAAAAATGCGTTTCATAACATTTTGTACCGAAGGATATGTTATGTTATGTTATGTTATAATTGGCATGTAAAGCGCTCTATCACCCCGAGGTATCTAAGCGCTATCAGCGGACACACAACATCGGTAGGCAAGACTGCCAGATCACAAGGGCCCCCACGCCTCCCCAAAAAGCACAGTCTTCAGCTTCTTCCTGAACACTAGCAGGTTAATTTCCTTCCTGAGTTCTGCTGGGAGGTGGTTCCATGCCAAGGGGACGGTGCTAGAAAAGGCTCTGCCACCCTTGGATGAAAGGTAGAACCAAGGGCATATCAGGTTACATGCCTCAGCAGACCGGAGGGTCCTACTTGGGATGTACTTGATGAGCCGTTCTTTAATGTATTTTGGGGCTGAACCGTAGATAACCTTATGCGCGATGCATAGGCTTTTAAATTTTATTCTTTGAGTGATTGGCAGCCAATGTAGGCTGCGAAGTAGAGGCGTAGCTCGGGTATGCCTAGGTTTGTTAAAAATAAGCCTGGCCGCATCGTTCATTACCACCTGGAGTCTGGCCAGAAGGTTTTTTGGAAGACCGTGGTATAAGGAGTTACCATAGTCCAGCCGCGCCAGGATCAAAGTGGAAACCGCCAGCCTGAGCGTAGAAAAGGACAGCAGTGGGGAGAGTTTCCGCAACTGGCGTAGCAGGCCAACACAAGTGCCCACCACTGATGATACCTGCCGTGCCATGGAAAGCAGGACATCAACTTTGATGCCAAGGCTTTTTACTGCCGGTGCTGGTTCTGGGAGTGGCCCTAATTCGGCCGGCCAGAGCTGATCACTCAATGGATTGGCAGCTGTCGTAATTGCCAGGACTTCGGTTTTGTCAGGATTTATTTTTAACGAATTATCCGACATCCAGCTGATTGTAAACTTGAGTATGTTTTGCATTCTCAAGTGGGCCGTGGCTGAGTCATCAATCTGAATCAGGATTTGTGTGTCGTCAGCATAGTTATAGACTCTACAATCCATCCTGTTCAGTGCTGCAATCAAAGGTTGAAGATATATGTTAAAAAGCAGGGGTGACAGGGCCGAACCTTGGGGTACACCACAAGTCAACGTAGCTGGTTTTGACACAAGGTCAGTAAGTTGGACTCGCTGCGAGCGATCTTCAAGGGAAGAAGTCAGCCAGGCTAGAACTGAGCCCTGAATCCCCAGGTCCCTTATCCTCAATAGAAGTTGGCGATGATTAACAGTATCAAATGCCGCGGATAAGTCCAGGAGGACCAGGGCACAGGGAGTTTTTTTATTGGCCTTGAGTCTCAGGTCATCCAGCACGGACAGCATTACCAATTCCGTGCTGTGGTGAGCTCTGAAACCCGCCTGATTGGGCTCAAGGAGATGATTGCTTTCCAGGAAGTAGGTGAGGGCGTGCAGCACATGCTGCTCCAGAATTTTGGCAAGGAAAGGAAGCTGGGAAATTGGCCTAAATTTTTTAATTTTTTTTGGATCGGCACCGGGTTTTTTAAGTAGAGGGATCACCCTTGCCTCCTTGAAGTTGAATGGCACATGTCCCGTCTCCAAGGAATGATTAAGCAGGGCGAGTACTTTGTCTTCCAACCCGGGCCACCCCAGCTTAAAAATCTGAGGCGGACAGGGGTCTGCTGGTGAACCAGATTTCACCCGGTTCAAGATAATCACTAGGGATTCCTTGGTGAGAACTGGAAACACTGATAGAATGTTCCTAATTGGCCTAGCAGAGGTTAGGGAGGGTTCAATAAAGCAAGGAAGGTTTGGAGTCAGACTGATTTCTCTTACCAACGTCATAATTTTATCCATACAGAAGTCTTGAAAGTCTTGGCAGTCCTTTGAATTAAAAGTGGGCTTTGGCTCTTTGACTGTCCGTAAATCATTTAAGACCTTAAAGACTTCCTTCTGGGGATTAACTGCCTCTTGGATGGCAGTTTCATAGAAATCGGCCTTCCTCAGACGGATAGCTTTTTTATATGACGCAGGCTGCAGAGTGTAAGCTTCCAGTGCCCTGGGCGAACGGGCCTTACGCCAAGCTCTTTCACGTTGACGGAGGACTTGTTTTAGTTCCCTAAGATCTTTATTAAACCATCCTGCGGCTTTGCCCTTGTCTCTCAATCTAATTTTATGAGCAGGAGCAACTACCTCGATGGCTTCTTTAAGTAAAGACTCCAAGGCAGCACTTTCAGTGTCCACATCGTCCACCGACGACGAGGGATATGCAACTTGTAATAGAGTGTTTATTAAGACATCAGCTTTAACCAGCTTCCAACTACGCAATTGTTTCCACTCTGGTCTCACTCCCCTCTGTCGTAGCAAGAGTGGAATATGGCCTTCGATCAGGTAGTGGTCGGACCAGGGACACGGGGAGATCACATGGGGAGCTAACAGTGGGCGGGAAGACCAAATCAGATCTAGAGTATGGCCTTTCTGATGTGTTGGCTCCTCTACCATCTGTATAAGTCCCAGAGCAGTTAAAACTTCATCAAGTTGTTTTGCCTGGCAGTCCTTCGGGGTCATTTCCCAATGAAAGTTAAAGTCACCCAGCACCACGAGTCCTTCATAACGGGTACGTAGGTCCTGAACCACCTTCAGAAACGGTTCTATGAACTTGGCTGTTGTGCTCGGTGGGCGGTAGACTAAGAGAAAAACCACACAATCCGTGGGAGAGCAGAATTTTACGCCCAGAACGTCTGCACCTTCAATACATTCTGAGCATAATTTTTCCGTCTTTAGAGTGTTTTTAAAAAGAAAGGCAACACCACCCCCCCTTATATTATCTGGGCGGTTAGCCTGGATGGCAGAGAAATTAGGCGGCAGAGCTGCCACTAGGTCAGGTTTTGCAGACTCATTAAGCCAGGATTCAGTAATGCAAAGGATATCCAAAGTATCCTCATGAAGATGCATGCACACTTTCTTGCTGAGTCATTGCTGCATTGTCTTCTGTTTTTTGTGTGACGTTTTTGGAATTAGTGTAGGTTTCTGTGAACATATGTACACTTGCACTTGCACTTTAGCAGATACCTCAACAAAGCGTTTTATAATAATTTGGACTGAAGGATAAGCACTTGCACTTTAGTTAACCCCTTGTGTGCTAGTGATGAGCTCAGCTCGTCATGAGGGACGGTTGAGCTGCCCTCATGACGAGCTGAGCTCGTCACAGCCGTTGGAACTTTCGCACGCGGGGATAATTTCCCCGCTGTGATGAACGTTCGAAAACTGGTGTGGCCGAGACGAGGTCGTCACCAGCACAGCGGTGCCGCGCGCAGTCCCTCTCCCCCCCCACAGCGGGGGGAAAACACCCCACAGCTAAGGGGTTAAATTACTAACGGGACTGCATCAATGTCATTTGGTTTTACACTGTTGGTGGGGGGATTTGTAATGATTTTAATTAATCAAACAATAAACTATGACTGACTGACTGACTGTGAAGTGTAGTTGTATAGCGCACAACTCACCGGAGAGGGCATCCAGGTGCTGGCTATGTTATTGTATACTGCATTTCTATGCAATTGCCTTCTTTAAAACCAGAACATGTACCATTTCCTAAATGCAATAGCAACGATGTATAACAACAGAAAATGTAAATAGTTCCATCCATTAAATTAAGTGAGATCTTTTGTAGAGGACAAACTAGTGGATTCAATATGAGACCTGCAAAGTCCACAATCGTTGTGCCATTTTGTCTACGTTTTTTGTAACCGAGTCAACATAATTGAATTATATAACTTTCATTCATTCCTAGCAAAAATAAAAATGCATGTGGGATTAGTAAACCTAATTAAAAATGAAACATTGTCAGGCCAAGTAAAAGTAATTTGATTTAAAGTTCTGGAAGATATTTGAGTAGAAGTGTAATCTGATGAATCTTCAGAAACCCCGTCTTGATAGTGGAAGAAAAACATATTTTACATATTGCTAGTGGCAACTGCTGTGAATTTAGATTAATTTATGAATATTTCTTTCTGATCATATTTACACCTCTGCGTGTGCTCATAAAGAGAAAGCTATCATTTCCAGAACAAGAACGTTTGATACAGACCCATTGTGTTCAAATCCTTGGCGCCAGATGTGCAGCGCAATTCATTCTTAAATGGCAGTATAAGATTAAAGCAGGTAGTGTTTTTATTAGGCATACTCTGCATACATTATTATCAATAGAACCCGCAAGTAACAGTATGAATGGCAATTTGATTTTGTAGTGTAATTCCTATATTCCCAATAGGCTCTACACATTGGAATAATATATCCTATAGATGTGACGTAGGACTTATGTCTACTAGGTCTCTATTGAATATATTAGACTTAATTGTGAGTGCCAGTTAGCTCAGAGGTCACTAGAAACTTTCTCGAGTTCACAATTTTTGCTTTCAAATATCAAAGAATTCCTTTTAGGTCTATCTTGAGAGTTCCATGGCTGTTGGACGTATTGTTACAAGTTCTTTCATTTATACATAGAGTGGACTTTGGCTTCTGTTGGAAGAATACTACTGTCTACAGCATGCTACTAGCTATTTTTGTATCACTTCGTCTTTCAGGAAGTGCTTCACATGGAATACAAGAGGGACTATTTTACATCTGAAAAGTACACTCAATGATCATGTTTTTGTCATATTCAGTTATTTATCTTGTATATGCCTCCTACAAAAAAGCAATAATGTTTTATACTTTTCTCCCAGCATTGGTTACGCCAAGAGGGCAGGCTTATTGTGATCAACAGTGTTTGTGCATGTGACAGAGCACTTGTGAACACATGTGGTTTTGCATATTAAATAAAGACAGATCTATTACTTTGCCAATACTTGTTTCAAACACTGCCAATAAAAATGCCTGTATAGTTGCTGTGCATCTATTGATGTTGCTTCAAAGAACAGCACCAACCATAGACTGCATTAGGTGGAAGAAATTAAGCATTAATATGTAATAAATGCACACTTTATTAAAAACTGTCCATGTGCTATAAACTATAAATGTTTAGGCTACTGGTACTTGGGAGTTCATACGTTTTTGTACTGCTGACTTTCGTTGCCTTGCAACTATAAACGTCAATAAATAACCATTTTCTGAGTTTGTAAAAGCACAAGAGAATTGGTGAAACCATAGCGTTTATTGTACATATGTTCACAGAAACCTACACTAATTCCAAAAACGTTACACAAAAAACAGAAGACAATGCAGCAATGACTCAGCAAGAAAGTGTGCATGCATCGATAATTTAGCAGGGCTCTGGCCAGCAGTCCCAAGTCCTGCATGTATGTGTTTAGTACAATAAGTAATTGATACTCATTCACACGTTTCCTCATCATGTACCTTTCCCAGCCTTAAATGTGAATTGTGACACTTTATAACAATTCCTGGTCATTGGATCAGGTGCTTTGTTGTGGTGCCAGCCACTGATTCAAGCAATGTCCTTAATGGAATATGATACATTGGTAGGAAGGATTTAACTGATTCTAGTGATGTTGTTTTTTCCAAGGCTTTACAGGTCAGACGTTCTAGAACTTACTAAGTCTTGATTTTTTAGTTAATCTTAGTTGAACAAAATGCTTGTGCTTACTTTTTAGAACATGGTAAAATTGGCCTACACCTGATTGGCACATTTTATTTACTTTTAAGTCCCTCGTAAAGTGGTACAACATGTATACAGAGCCTAAAAATGGAATGCTTCTTGTGGGCCTAAAAGTTGAATGCTTCTAGCGGGCTTGCAACACTTATTGCGCAACCCACGTAACTAGCCCTTTAAAGCAATTGCAGCCTGTGTGAAGTTAAGTGCTAAAATCGACTTGGTAAAATAAAGCTTTTTCCTAGCCTAACCCTTCCTTTTTAATACATATAAGTCAACCCTAAGGCAAATCTTAAACAGCCCATGGGACATGGTGCATTATTTAAAAATGTTGGCATGTATTTTTAAGTTTAATATGCCCTATAAGTGAAACGCTCACAAATTTGTTTTTCACTACGGTGAGGCCTGCCTCTACATTCAGATAACATTGAGATGCCTTATTACATTTATTAAGTGCATACATTTGTTTGTGTTCAGGTAGAAATGTCATATTTGATCTCCAAATATTTGCAATTGAAAATCCTCTGTGAAAAGTTGGCAGCTGGCCTTTATGCATTGCTCCCAGGCAGTGAGACATAGGAGGACTAGAAGTTGGCCATCCTGCCATGATGGGAGGGGCTGAACTGTTCCCTACTTACATTTCAAAGGGGTTGCCTCAGCACACTCACAAAGAACTGGGCAGAAGAGGAAGGAAAATTTCAGAACCAGATGTAGGGGAAGTCTAGATGTTATTAATCTCCACAGCAGCAAGTCCTGTTCAGCAAGATCTCTTCAGAAGGGTATGCAGCCATGTGAAGCCCTCATGCGCTTGAGCATGCAGCTTTGTCCTGCTGGAGATTTTTTACTCCCAAAATAGGTCACAGAATTCTGAACTTTGAAACCTTCATAGCCACTCCATCCAGCCGCTCCCCAACAATGACGACTCCTCCTCACACACTGCTGGTCAAGGTAAGCCAAGATTGGCCCCAATCCACTTTGGGTATCCAAACTTCCTTTGTGGTTGGCCTTAACGTTTGACTTTGCACTGGCCTCGCATGAGTCGATGTCCATGGTTGGCACTTTGATCTTTTAGGTGCTATTTTTCACTTAACATTTAAAATTCATACGTCTAGTTCTACTGAGTGGACAAAACTTATTTTGGTGTCATTTTTTTCATTAACATTGGGTTTTTTTCTAAATTGGTGTGGGATGTTTCTTGTGTTGTGGTTTCACTTCAAAACTCTTTGAGTACTGCAAAAATACTTTGTACATTGCCTCTAAAGTAATCCTGATTACTTTTGTGCCAAATTACCAGATGGTTAAGCACAGGTTAACTTAGTGACTTGTTGTGGTACACAGTGACATGGATTGTGATTGCTGCTTGAGAAGGGATCACACCCCCTCAACGAAAAACCCAATTTCATAGAGGCTCCTTTAAGCACAATGAGACCAGGGACTTTTTCCATGTTCTCTGACCTATTAAGATCAGATTCTAAAGCCCTTGTAGCTGACTGAAAAAATATCATGCCTTTTTAAGGTATTGTAAAAATAGTTTTAGGGATTTTGGAGTTTCCACTGCTTTCAGTCAATGCCAAGGAAGATTATTAGAGGTAAGGCCCAAGATGCTAATGCATTGCTGCTGTTTAATGAGGCATTGTTGGACAACATTATTCGAACCAGGTGGAATTGCATTCTGATGTTGTGGTCACAGGTGCCAAAAAAGTGTAAACAGTCTCCTGCTGATCCTGCCTTTTTGGTGCCTAAGCCAACATTCTAAGGCCCAGTGGTTTAAGCACCGTAAGCAAAGCAGGAACACAACACCTTCCACACTGAACCAAGAGTCCATGCTATTGGATGGTTTGTGATGAGATGCATTTTCATCAATCAACCTCACCTGAGAGCATGCAAGCTGAATGCTGCATGAAAAAATATTGATGTGTACTGTGGGAAATGGTGGACTTCCACATCTTATGTTAGTCTGAGCACGTCCGTGGGCCATTTTCGGAGCTACTGATGATTAAAAAGATCCAGCAAGGCAACTTAAATGTATCAGGATTCTAGTTGTAATTCCAGCATTTTTTCTACCATCTCCCCCCATCAAACAGATAAAAGCACCTTCATTATATAGACTCAAGCGAGAGCTTTCAGATTACATGCGGAGAGAACTAAATCATTTTGAGTTAATTATCGACTTTTCATTTGATTTCCTTTTCAGAAGACTTATAGTTGTGTCATCCGCAAAGAGCGTAGACTGTTCACATTTTGAATTCAAGAAGGTTAGATGCTAGCAAACAATGCATCTCCAGAAGGCGTAAGAAACCAATCAATCGGATAGAAAACACTACTTCACATCTATTCATGGGACTTACAGACTTAATATGTGTCACATAGCCATTGAGTCTTCCATGCAAACCTACCTGAAACACGACTGCCTTCATATGGATGCAGTTTGGTAGGACGGTGCCACAGAGCTTTCTGGCCATGGTCTTGAACATGCAACACTACGGTGATTTGAAAACTTAAATAACAACACCCAGAAATACACTGGACTCAACGCTGTAATTGGATTAAATTGCCTCCAACCAAACTTTTTCCCTATTTAAAAGATTTTCTGAAGCCTCTATTCAAAAGATCTTCTGAAGCAGCGGGTGATGCCTTGCTGTTTTTTTAAAATCAGGAAAATGGCTAGTTAGTGGTGGGTGAATTTTCTGAGCATCACCACTACGTGTGTGGAAAGGAGAGGGTTCTCATTGCCTTGATTCAGCAGGTCTTGTCACACTGCATACAAGGCATGCTTGGCAAGAGTACTCCTGTGCTTAGCTGTGACATGCTGATGCCTCTTGCCAATTTGGAATAAGAAGGCTGCAAGGTGTGACGGTTCATTATGCTTATCCTACGCCCATACATTTTCCCTTCAAATGAAAGACTATGTTGTGGTGGGGCTTAATCGCTGTGCACAGTTTTTTTTGTTGAATTAATTAACTTTAATTTCTTCCAAGCAAAATTAAAAATCCATGTGGCATTAGTAATCTAATTATAAATGAAACAGTGTCAGGCCAAATGAAAGTTCTAATTTGGTTTAAAGTTCTGCAAGATATTTGAGTGAAAGTGTAATCTGATGAATCTTCAGAAACCCAGTTTTTATAAAAGAAGGAACACATATTTCACCTATTGCTAGTGGGAACTGCTGTGAATTTAGATTATTTTGAGAATATTTCTTTCTGACCCCAATTTACACCTCAGCTTGTGCTCAATAAAGAGTATGGTAGACTCAACCTGATTGCTAAGAGAAGAAACCTATCCTTGTAGGTCGCGATTTCGAGACCTCTTTTATATACTTTGATATATACTTATATACTTATATGTGTATATACTTTGTGGGCTCTGGAGATCAGCCCTAGGACTTGTCTGCTTCCATGTATGGACTTTTGTTCTGTACAACTGCCTCTATTTAACTGTCTTGATAGAAAACAACCCACAGAGGTCCGTAAAACCCCAGCATTGCTTTCTGCTGAGAGACTTTCTTTTTTGAATTTTTCTGGCAACTGCCTCTATTTAACTTTCTTGATAGAAAACGACCAGCAGAGGTCAGTAAAATACCAGAATCACCGAGCATTCTCTAGATTCCAGTCCATAGAAATTATCTCCCACGAGCACCCGTAGACACTAATATTATTTTCAAATCTTGTATTTTCAGTGATATGACCACAGAAGGCCCTGATTTTATATTAAAAACAGCTTTGGACTATACCATTTCTCACTGAAAAGCAATATTTCTCTCCAAGTGTTTCCATACCTGGCATGTCACGCAGTTTGGTGCTTACTTTACCTCCATGTTAAAGAACAATAGATGTTTCAGCACCCAGGCTAATGTGCTGCATAGCTTAATACATCTAAAGTCCCAAAGGCAAGACTGATTGCATTGCAAATGCTTGTTTTACTGGAAGCCCCATAGGAATTTTGAAGTAGGGGCTCTTCTACTTATCTCAGAGATGAAAGGATTAGTTTTCCTTCCTGTCTTGCTTTTGTAGTGTCTTGTTAGAAATGATGGAACCCTTTTGGCTCCTGATAGACGCCATAGAACGGTGACATAAGTGTTAGAGCTGAATGCAATGAAGACTGGTTTAGAATGTTGAGTTTGCAGTTACACAAAATTGAGTAAAAATGTAATACTAAATTCCATGTGTGATATAGTCATTGGCGGTTACCCAGGCTGAGAGGACGCTGCAACCGGCAATGAGTTAGGGGATAAATAACCCAAAAACAGTGCTCTCCCAGCAATTTTGCCGTGGTCTAAGCAAACTGCTTGTACGCACCACTTGTGTTGTAGTCAAAGTATGAAACCAGTGCTTAACGAATGTGGAGTCAAAGCACAACTCCAGCTGCTGTAAAGAAGCTGAAAACAATGAAAGCATTGTAAAGAAATCTACATAAGGCAAGCTCGTCTGTGCTCGTCCGTGCCGAGACCGGGCCTAGGGCCAGAACCCCTGATCAATCCCCACGATTGGATCCCCACATGTATCCCAAATCCACATTGATGGCACTGCGCACGCCTAACACCGACTGCGCTCAATATAATCCACACCTTTGGTCAGATACCACAAAATTTACATGTCCTCACTGCAACGTCAAGTTACAGATAACCAATGAAAAAATCAAAACGCATGCTGTCACTGCATCTATGTCTACCGACTTCACCGCTGCACTTATCAATGCGCGATCCCTTGTCAAGCACCGGCAAGAAATACACGATCTCATTATCAACAACAACCTTGATTGTCTCTTTCTCACGGAGACATGGACGGATGGAGCATCCGATCCTGACATGGCAGTTGCGACCCCCCAGCCTATAACGCCTACCGCCTAGATAGAGTAGGGCAGCGCGGAGGAGGACTAGCCATCATCGTCCGCGACCACATAACGGTCAGAATATCTCACATCCCCTCCACCTCCTGCGAAGCCCTTCTTTTTGATCTTAAACTCACCCCATCGTTTCATTTTAAAGGCATCCTCCTATATCGACCACCAGGCTCTCGCACCAACTTTCTAGCAAATTTGAGTGCAATACTAGAAGCACCATCGCTGGAAGACTCATTTACAGTATTGGGCGACTTGAACTTCCATCTTGAGAATGCACCCGACAAGGACACCCGTTCCTTGCTTTCAGACATGCACACTATGAGTCTTCGGCAACTGGTAACCACCCCCACCCATATAGCCGGTCACACGTTAGACGGCATCTTTTCTAACATGCAAGGCGTTAATATAATAGACACCTTACCAATGCCATGGACCGATCACTTTGCCATCTTAATAAAAATATCAGTCAAATTAAATAGACACAGACCCCACTCTGTATTGAAACCACAAACCATCAAAGTTTGGAAGGACATCGATCAAGCTGAGCTAACGACCTTACTCGAAAAAACCCGTCCTGATTCAACATCTGAACCAAACTTAGCCACTCGACAATTTCAGGAATGGATAGGTACCGCCACCGACTCCTTAGCCCCAACCAAAAAACTCTCAAGAAATAGAGCAACGCCATCAGCCCCGTGGTTTACAGCGGAGCTACGTATTAAGAGGCAATTTTATAGAAACAGGGAGAGACACTGGCGCAGATCCTACAGCGCTGAAAGCAAGACCAGTTATAAGGAAGCACTTGGACAATACAAAGCCCTTATTGTCGAAACAAAAAAATCCTACTTCACTGAACAAATCAATTCTGCTAAAAACTCAAGCAAAAAACTTTTTGAGAGAACTAAGGCCTTAGCGGGAAACGCACCGGATCTGAATCCTCCACAATCCCAAGTCTTTTGTGATTCTCTGGCCGATTTCTTCTTCACAAAGGTGAATGATATATATCAAGCATTCTCCACGAAAACAGTAACCAGCCCCCCCACATCTAACAACGGTACCAATAATATCGAACTATCTCAGTTCTCAGACCTAGGAGAAACACAAATCAAGGAAATAACGGCCTCAATTAAATCAGGCTCAGCATTAGATCCCTGTCCTCTTAAAGTCATTCGTCCTATCATGGACTATCTCTCCCCTGACATTGTATCAATCTGCAACACAATGTTCAGAACTGGGATATACCCAGACGCCCTTAAAAACACCTTGGTCAAACCCTTACTTAAGAAAGCTAATCTGGACAAGGACCAACCAAAAAACTACCGCCCCATAGCCAGTCTTCCCTTTTTAGCCAAGGTGGCGGAAAAGGCTATGAAATTACAACTCTCAGAGTTCATAGAAAACCACCAACTACTGGATAACACTCAAATTTGTTTCCGCAAGTTCCATGGAACCGAAACTGCCTTAATAAAAGCTACAGAGGACATAAGAGTGATCCGGGACCAGGGAGGTACAGCAATACGCGTATTGATCGATCTGTCTGCAGCCTTCGATACGGTCGACCACAAGATCTTGGTCGACCGTGCCGAAAACCTGGGCATGCGCCACATGGCTAAAAATCTGCTTTCCTCCTTCCTGGCCGGGAGATCACAGGTGGTCACACTGGGGCCCTTCCAATCACACAAGCTGTCACTACCGTGTGGGGTTCCTCAAGGCTCATCCCTCAGTCCGACACTATTCAATATCTATGTGTCGGACCTGGCCTCTGTCATCAAGGCCTATGGGATGAGCCTTACCTCATATGCGGATGACACTCAGCTTGTGCTGGCCATCAACGGGAATGGAGACAAGGTAGCTGAAAACTTCCAAGAGGGCATGCGGGCGATTGGTGAGTGGATGGCCTCTAACTACCTAAAGTTAAATGCTGAAAAAACGGAGGTCGTCATATTCGGACATCTCTCCCCCGGATGGTCAAACACATGGTGGCCCCCTACGCACGGAACACCACCTACACCAGCCATCACCGTCAGAAATCTGGGGGTGATTTTTGACGATAAACTAAATTTCATGGCCCACTCAAATAAAATTGCAGCAACAGCCCATCATAAACTCAGGCTGATCAAGAAAATCATGCCGTTTCTACCAACCTCAGCAGGTAAGACGCTGGTAAGCGCTCTCGTGCTGTCATCTCTTGACTATTGTAATGGCTTATTCATCAACGCCCAAGCAAGAGTGACCAACAAAATGCAGACCATCCAGAACGCTGCAGCTCATCTCCTGTCTGGAATCCCAAAGTTCTCACCAATTTCTGATAATATAAGGGACTTGCATTGGCTTAAGATTCGAAACAGAATCAAGTTTAAAGCGCTGTGCATACTCTATAAAGCATTGCACAACTGTGGTCCACATTTCCTGAAATCCCAACTCAGATACCAGTCCTCCATAAGATCGCTCCGATCTAACAACCTTAAAATCTTACAAATACCACAAACAAAAACAGTCAACTGGGGCGATAGACGCTTCCTTGTGGCAGTTCCCAGAGTATGGAACTCCCTGCCAGCTTCCATCAAAGACAGCCCATCCCTGATGCATTTTCGCAGAAAGATAAAAACCTGTCTGTTTGATCAAGAATAGTTACCGGCCTAACCTTGGGAATACATCCACAGTTTCTAGCGCCGAGACGCCTACGGGCAATTGTACGCGCTGTATAAATCTCAAAAATAAATAAATAAATAAATAAATATCTGTGACTGAGAACATGCTGGTCAAATCATACATAAAGGTACCAGGCGGTAATGCAATATACAGGCACACATAATACGGAGTGATAAAGCTTAAGGCAGATGCAACCAGGTTTTTAAAAAGCAGCAAATAGCAGCAGCAACTTGCAAGATAACATTGCGATTGAAGAGCTGCGAGGCAGAGATCAACCAAGTGTCAGACATTACACAAAGAATAAAACAGTGATGTACTCACCAGAAACTGAGTAAAGGGAGCTGGGGCCGAAAACCAGGAAGATCTGAGGGGTTGTGCTTATGATGCTCATGTTGTCAAGCTGACTGAATGGCCGTGAAGGCAGGCAGAATAGTAACACAGCAGTGGGCAACAACCAAAACGGTCACAGATATTTTCGAATACTGACTACTGAAACATAGCTTTTCCAATGGAGACAAAGACAGAAGCCATTTTCTCAAAAGTCATCAAGGATGATCCAGAAGCCAGCACATCTCAAGGCCTTAGAGATAGCTCACATGAACATGTTCATGATAAACAGCTGAGGGATCTGAAAAGAGCACCACACTTAGGGGCTCATTACGATCTCGGACTACCCCTGAGTAGGAGGGAACCTCCGCATGGCCTGCGGAGTTCCGTCCTGTGAAATTAGGATGTGAACGCCACCCTGGCGGTCACATCCTCTATTTTTACCTTTGCGGCAGGTGCGGCTTCAAGCTGCACCTGCCGCAATGGTAAAAATGCATACATTGCATTTGTATGCAGAAAGCGGCTGGCACCGTGTGGTGCCTGCCGATTTCTGCATACAAATACAGGGGGATACCATAGGTACCCCCCATGTGCACCCCTAACCCCCATCTCCACCCAGGGGGCCCGCACAGCCCTCTGCAGTGAAGTCCCACATACTTTTCCACAGTGGAAAACCCGCCGCGGAAAAGCATTACTTTGGACACATCCTAATATGGCTGGTGGTGTCTGGGAGACACCGCCACCATATTAGAGCTTTTCCGCCGCGGCTGTAAGCCGACTGCAGCGGAAAAGCGGCGGACTTAAACCAGGACCCACCAGCCATCCTAATGTGTCGGTGGGTATTTGGTGGGTCCGCAGCGGTTTTCCCGCATCCTCCGGGCCGGTGGTGGCTTCCGTCGGCCCGGAGGATGCGGGAAAACCGCGATCGTAATGAGCACCTTATTGTTAGCCACTCTCAGCTACTGTGTGGCATGCATTACATGGTGCATCCCACACCATGCAGGAATGTGCTACAGACTCTCTCAGGGTGGTGTATGCTTGTTAGACTCTCCTATGAGCCTAACAGACCCTACCGTGAGACAGCCACAGCACCATCCTGGATTAAAGTTGTAATCCGGTAGGCAGCCTTACCACAGCCTTGGCAGTCTTCCTGGGACCACAGTGGTGGTGGTCCCAGCTGAAATTCATGATAAGGCCCTTAGTCTGGATCAAGTGTTAATGGCTGCCAGAGCTGAAGAGCATGCTGATAGACAAGCTGTTGACATGGAGGCTGGAGGCTCCCAGAATGAATCTGTCGCGAGTGTGAAAAGTAAGCTAACACAAATGAGTGAAGGATACAAAGTGATGTTTACACTTAAAAAGCAGTGGTGTTTTAGTTGTGGATTTTCATTTCCACATGAAAATTAATGTCCCACCATTAGACAGACATGTAAAGGCAGTGGAAAGGAGATTCATTTTGTGATGGCTTGCAAAGTGAAGGAAAAAGTTAGTGCATCAAGGCGCGAAGACAAAATGGCCAGCAGAACATTCCAGAAGCAATGTTCCACTCACACCCTCAAGGCCAAGCAGCGACATCACTTAAAACAAATCAACAGTAAAAGAAGTTGATCATCATCTAAATCATCGTGAAACAGTTCTTCTGTATCAGTATCAAGTGAAAATGAAGAAAATGATTGTGCTGTATCGATGTTTACCTCAGGAAAGCATGCATATGTCAGTTTAGCTACTTGTGAAGAAAAATGTCAGTTAAAGAAAGATCGACATGCCAAAGCACCAAAGTTGTTCAAACATTGTTCGAAGGTTACACTGAAAATAAATGGTTGTTTGATACCTTTCTTCATCGCCAGTGATGCATTGATAAACATTATGTCTGAGGAGAAATGCACTGAATTGTCTCCATTGCTGTAACTTACACCATCGAAAAATAAAGCTGCATCAACGCTCTTTAAAAGCCAAGGTTCATTTGTAGCGACAATGAAACATAAAAAAACGAAAATGCAAGCACTCATCCACGGGCTTGAAGGCATGGCATCGGTGCAACTGTAAAAGTAAATGGAGTAAAAGACGGTCAGACGGAATAATGTAAGGTCCTGTGCAAAGTGAGACAGGAGTCTCATTAAACGCGTTAATCTATGGGGTAGTGCAGAGTGACTTACTGGAACGGTAAATCGGCGTCTTCATGCTACGGGTCCGTAGGAGACAGCATCCTACATGAACGCCGCAAAATGTGGTGATATATCGGTGTGTGGGTTAGGTGATTGGTGAGGTTGATCACGTGTCATTAGTAAAAGTAGATGAGGTGAGTCAGTCCGTCATCTACTTTTACTAATGACACGTGATCAAGCTCACCAATCACCTAACCCACACACCGACAGTATTTTACTCCGTTTACTTTTTACAGTTGCACCGACATTTTCCTCAAAAACTGCGGAGCTGTAAGTAGCTCATACACCTTACACACTGTTCACGTTTTCATCCACCTCTGTACACTCCAGACCCGGTTTTTGGCTTTTTACTCTATACTTTATATTTCTGGTGACCGTTAATTTCTTCTCATGATTACACCACCCCTCTTTTATCACTTATGTTTACAGTGAAACTTTAGCCTGCATGTTTTAGTCACTTCACGCGGTTGCATGCATTTTCCGACTGCAATTTATGAAATGCATAATCAATCTAGTTCAGCATGTAACATCTTTGCTCTGATTGCTATATCTTCTTCATTTTTTGTAGAACTCCTTGAAAAAGGGCCAACCAGCCCAAAATGCATTGGAGTTAAAAGAAATATATATAATCCTCTATAATGATGTCGTGATGATCTTGTCGTACATATGATATGCTGAAAATATCAAATGATATGGACAACTAAACATAAACTTTACAACATTTAATTAACATTGTTTGGGAGTCTTTGACGAACCCAGTGGAGTGCCTCAATACAGGGATGCATTCATATGCATGTATGCACGACTTTCTTTGTTGTTGACGCTAGCCCAGTCGTGTTAGGTGCTATCCTTGCATACCACTGAAGACACTTGAATGCTTGAAAGCATATTGTGGTATATGCAAGTAGACCATTTTCCCTAAAAAGAACGTGATTACTCACAAACAGAAAAAAAAGTTTAGCCATTTTGTGGGCTTGTAATCATTTCTATATATTCCTATACGGAAAACCGTTCACACTGGTAACGGATCATCAAGCTTTACTAACTATATTTGGCAATCCAAAGGCCAAAATGCCTCCTCGCATTGAAGGAAGGGGACTATGGTCATAAGAGTATAATTACACCATTGTGCATTGTCCTGGGAAGGATCAGAACTCTGCTGACTACTTTTCCAGAGTGCCTATACATGGTCACAATACTCCGTCGACAACGGCTGAGGCCTATATTAACTTCATTGTAAAATCAAACACACCAGCTGCCATTTTGTTAGCGCAGATTATCACTGCCATGAGCCATGACAGTAAGATGTTAAAGTATATCATTACACATCAGTCATGGAACAATCCCACTCAACCGCTCATTAGTGATGGAGAATATCAAAAATCCAAAAATGTCAAGGATGAACTGTCTATAACTAAGGAAGGTGTTATACTACAACGGTCAAGAATTCTGATTCTGAAGAGTCTGTGACAGAAAACAATTGCAGTGGCACATAGAGGACAATGCGGAATTGTTGCTATAAAACAAGCTTTCCAAGACTGAGTCTGGTTTCCTTATCTTGTTGACAGGGTTGAAAGGGAATTGAAGACCTGTCATCTATGCAGCTGCCTTTTTACAAAAACAAATTCACGACACCTTGAACATGTCAGAACACGCAAAGCATGCATGGGAGAGAATAGCATTGACTTTTTTGATCCACTCGACAATGGACATCACCTGCTGGTGATCATGGATGAATGCTCACAATTTCCATTAATGGAAGATCTTTCTTCTACTACTCAAGAGCGAGTCATTGAAAGGCTAGATGGCAACTTTGCGACATACAATGTTCCAGCCATAGTGACGTCTGACAATGGCCCACCTTTCAATAGTGACAAGTTAAATATTTCTTGGAGCATTTGAATATAAAGCATCAGAAGAGCACACCTTTGTGACCACGGGCCACTGACTTGTTGAGCGTTTTATGAGTACACTAATGAAAGCACTGCAGTGTGCTTTTCATGAGAAGCTCGATTTCAAAACTGTTGAATTCTACCTTGAGAGCTTATCATTGAACATCCCACTTGACAACAGGTGAAAGTCCTTCGAGATTAATGTTTGGGAGAGCAATGAACACTAGGGTACCTTAATGGCCAATCAGAGAAAGAAAGATGAAATAGCAACTCATGAGAAGGACTTGGTTAAAAGAAAAAGATGAAAGTGTATGAGTAAAACATTGTCTTTAAGAAAGGAGATCCCGTGCTTGTACAGCAAATGCAGTGAAGTTAATCTTATGCTCCATTTGATGCAGAGCCTTGTCAAATGGTGTCTACTAAAAGACACATAGTGACTGCCCAGCACCCTGGGAAGTTTATTACCAGAGACTCTTCTCATTTCAGGCACTTTACTCACTATTTATCAGATCTAACTGTTGAAGGAAAGACTGGGTCTGAAACAACAGTGGCTGCTTTTGCCTCTGCATCGTTGACGCAGACCCTGGACAGTGGTGGTGACAGTTTCCAGGTTCTAAGAAGAAGATCAGGTCGAACAATTAAGAAGCCAAAAAGATTGATTGAAGAGATTTAATTGTACATGTTTATATATGCATATTTCGTAAAAAATATACATTTTTTATTCAACAGAGGGGGAGCTACAGTGTCTTGTGAATTTTGAATGATGAAACCCTTTTAGCCCCTGATAGATACTGTAGACCTGTGACTTAAGTGTTTGAGCGGAATGCAATGACTGGTTTCGAATGTTGAGTTCACAGTTACATACAAACGAATAATGAATTGTAATACTAAGCTCCGTGTGTGGCGTAGTCATTGGGAGGTACCCAGGATGGGGAGGACGCTACAACTATGTTGCCTGGGAGGGCCAAGTTGTTGAAAACTTTGACCTAGCCTGACAACTCGACCAAAGCGCACACAAAAACTGCAGTTGAAGCTGCTGAAACTGGGAAGCATTTAATAGGTAGAGCCTTGTGTTTGTTTGTGCCTACATGAAATGGAAGCTAGATACCAAAGAGCCTGCTTGTTTGCAAGTATAAAGACTGCAATTTTCGTTCTGCAGATTTGGCTGAGGAGCATTTGTACTACCTAGAAATTTACAAATGAATTTTGGTTTTAATGAGAAGGCCCAGGTAAATTGCCTCGATCAAACTGATGTAAAAAAACCTTGTCGTCCTTCTACAGAACCTTCTCGTAGTTATGGCTTTTATAACTCTTGTAATACCTTCTGCTCTAAGCTTGTGCCACCTGTATCTATTACTATGGAGTCCTGCTTAGGTTGAGCCTGCCCACTAAATCTTTGAGTCAGAGAAAAATGTCATAAAAGGGAAATGACCAACATCAGCCAGCAAGCTCATCCTATTACCTAGCATGTCTCTGTAACTGCCATGGGAGATCTTCTAACACCTAGAGCTCTTTGGACTTAAGTGTTCTTCTTCATCACGAAATCCTGAAAATTATATCTGACCTTTTGGATCTAGTCAGTGGAAACACTGAACCGCCACCGAGGTGAAGATTTTGCTCCAAACAAGTCCAAAGCGAACTTTCTTCACTAGAACGAACTCGATGCTTCCATGTGACCATGCACACACTATTGAGTCAAATTTGTTCTTATCGTGTCACTGAAAAGATACATACAAGCACATAGCATTTTTTTAGTTCATTTGTACTTTTTCTCGTACACTTGAACTGGTTTCTACAGGAGTCATGTTAATAGATGCTTTTATTTGCACTCTATGGAATTGTTTAAGTCATTTTTCACCATATTGAAAGGGCAAGGATTGTGGACCAAAAACATAGGTGCACAAAATAGTGTTCATGAATAGACCGGGGTGAAATATGTAAAACATTCACTCATTTATCTTTTTATTCAAAATCGTAGTTACTCAGTCCACTGGAGTACGCTGCATCGCCCACTTGCTCATGTTTTTCTTAACCGGAATTCCCAACCTGGTATTCAACAGCACGAACCCTTTGTTTCATAGACAAAGATAGATAGCATTAATTCGTACGCTCAACCTTTTATAGCACGTGTTTTGCTATCATTAGAGCTAGCATTTGAGGCTGTTGTGGCTCCAGTGCAGGTTTGCACAGAATTCGCACAATATATGAACTGTACGTTTCAGAGCAGGAACATTTCAGGAGAGTGTAATCTTCTGCTTAGTTGTACTGCACTCTAGATGAGACTGTGTCTTCTATGTGTGGCCTCAGTTCACATTTGTGTTTCCTCCACAGTACATTGTGGGCATGAATGCTTTAGGTGGGCATACAACATAGGACATTACAAAGAGGGAGACTGAAAATAAATTGAGGACTTTATTTTCCCCATTGAAGTACATTGAAGCACAGACAATTTTATGCAGCAGACTGCTAAAAGCCATTCTTGGCTTAAAAAACTCAAGAGTCACCCGCCTGCATATGGTCTGTTGGCATGTATGCATGGGTGTGGCCCAAAATAAGAGCATATATGACTCCCAGTGCACCCCCTCACTGCATTATTTTGGTGGGCCTGCGACTGGATGGTGCGCAGTGTGCCCTACTACTTAGGACAAAGGTGACAGCAACAGCTCTGCAGGATGAAAGGTGAAGTGGCACGGGGTACTGGGTGTGGTAAAGTGAGGATGGCAGTATACTTGGGTGTGTTATATTGAGGAGTGCGGCACACTAAGGGGGCCAAGGGGTTCTGAGGGCAATTAAGTTCAATGGGTAGACTGTGTCGATTTTATATTGAGGAGTGTGGTATAGTGGGAAAGGTGGTATACTGAGGGGGCACGGGGTACTGAAGTCAGTAAAGTGGGGATGGAGTATACTAAGGATGGTGGCACAATGAGCAGGATGGTATAGTGAGGGGGTAAAAAGTTCATAGGACAGTAATGTGAGGATGTGGTACACTGCTGGGTGTTTTTCTGAGGATGGCGGTATACAGAAGGGGCAAAGGGTATTATGCACAACTTCATGGACAAAGGCAGCAGAAACAGCTTGGCAGGATGGAAGGAGAGGGGGCACGGGTACTGGGCGTGGTAAAGTGATGCTGATGGTATACTGACAGGTTCTATACTGAAGATGATGGTATACTGCGGTTGGGGGCAATGGCTTTGCAACATGCTCTGCTTCAAAGATGAGCTTGTCGGAATGGAATGTAAGGATCATGGGCTGTATAGAGAGGGTCATTCAGTAAGGAGGGTGGAATACTGAAGGAGGCAGCATACTCAGGTGGTATCCGGAGGTTGGTATACTGAGGTTACAAGAGGACCCTTGGGCTCACACACAAAACTAAAACCCACAGCGCTGATGTGAGAAAGGACGCATAGAACGGGGTACCACCAAAAACCACACAACTGACGGCCATGCCACGAGCGGCCCAGCTGCTACTTCTACCCGTGCTGCAGCTGGGTGCCCGAGGATGCCATTAAAGGTCCATGGTGTCACATACTCACTCACACATCCACTGAGACACTCCTGCACTCACTCACACACTCACTCTCAAAGGTTACAGGTTACAGTTAGGCAAAAAAATTAAAAAAAACTCTTAAAAATTCACTAAAAATCCAAAGGATACATGGCCATTATAGTTGGGATATAACATTAAAAAGCTGTAGGAATTCAGTGAAAAAGCCAAAGGTAGAAGGGATGCTTTAGTTAGATGTAGATTTCACTTGTACAAAATCATAGAAATTCAGCAGTTATAAGTTACCTAAACTAACTATAACGTATGCCCCCGCAATGCACTGCTAACGATCTCACATATTACATCACTCATCGCATGGTCAGTGACATCACTGATGATATCACTCATGACATCGTAAACTATATCACTGATGACATCACTGATGACACTACCCACAGAACCAGTCACACACCCACACAGTCACTGACAACCCATTCACAGACCCATACATCCACTCACATACCAAGTTACTCAACCACAACCCACTAACACACCTACTCACCAACCTGCACATGCACTTATACACCCATTCACCCATACAACTACTCACAGAACCACGCATTCACCCATACAACTGCTCACACAGCCACACAGTAATCCATACTGCTACTCACACACCCACTTATTCAACCATTCAGCACTTACTTACACAGCCATACACTCACCCACACAACTACTTACGCACCCACTAACACACCTACACAACCACATACATACCCATTCACACTTCCATATAAACACTTACATACACGGTCATTCATCCATACAGCAACTCACACAGACACTCATGCTCCAATAGAGCACTCACACACCAACTCACAGAGTGTTTTAATTAAATGTATGGATGTTGTTTTGTCTCTGTTATAAATAATTTAATCTTAGTCAATGTATATATATTTCTTTTTATATGTATTTGCAGCCCTTGTCTGGGGCAAAAAACACATTGGTCGCATCTATATATATATCAAAACCTCCAAGTGTGGAAAAGAAAGGAGAAAAACAACAAACAATAAAAAAAATTAAAAAGAGCAATCAAGCAAAATTGGAAATTATGGACTAACTTGTTAAGTTTATTGGAAATTCTGTTTCATACTGAACACATTCAATTGTGATTGTGTTGTCTCTCATTCATTTTGTGGGGCTCCAAATCTGTCATAGATATCTATGACCTTGTGGCAGAAGAAGGTGGCAAGGTTGTCGCAGAGGTCTTGGGAGGGGAATGTCTGTGGCATCTGTGCTGGGTTTAACAAATTTGTTGTTCACTGTGAAGAGTTCTTTGCTGTTGTGTGCATTGGCGTAGATACTTTCCTGTATGGCAGTTTTCTTTGTGGTTCTGATGAGATGGTGGTTTTTGGTGATGGTGGCTTTGAAGACTGCCAGGTTTTCCGAAGTCTTGCAGCTCCTCCATCTTCTCTTGAGACATCTGCAGGTGAGTCTGGCCTCATGGACTGTGGGGATGAACCCACTGGCTTTCTCGGAGGGCTGCTGCCAGAGAGTTTTATGAGGCGAACAAGTGTGTCAATCAATCAATCAATCAATCATAGAATTTGTAAAGCGCACTACTTACCCGTGAGGGTCTCAAGGCACTGAGGGGAGGGGGCTGCTGCTACTGCTCAAAGAGCCCGGTCTTGAGGAGCCTCCTGAAAGTAAGCAGATCCTGGGTCTGCCGAAGGTGGGTGGGGAGGGTTTTCCAGGTCTTGGCGGCGAGGAAGGAGAAGGATCTGCAACCGGACGTTGTGCGTTGGATTCGTGGGACGGTGGCGAGGTCGAGGCTGGCGGAGCGGAGCTGGCGGGCGGGGGTGTAGAAGTTGAGTCTGTTGTTCAGGTAGGCTGGTCCGGTGTTGTGGAGTGCTTTGTGAGTGTGGGTGAGGAGCTTGAAGGTGATCCTCTTGTTGACGGGGAGCCAGTGCAGGTCTTTTAGGTGGGGGTGATGCGGCTGCGTCAAGGGATGTTGAGGATCAGGCAGGTCAAGGCGTTCTGGATGCGTTGCAGTCGCAGTAGGTGTTTGGTCGGGATTCCTGCGTACAGTGCATTGCCGTAGTCCAGCCTGCTGCTGACGAGGGCTTGGGTCACCGTTCTTCTGGTTTCGGTTGGGAACCACTTGTAGATCCTGTGAAGCATATGGAGGGTGTTGTAGCAGGAGGAGGAGAAGGCGTTGACCTGCTTAGACATGGAGAGGGAGCAGTCGAGGATGAATCCCAGGTTGCGAGCGTGGTCCGTGGGTGTCGGCGCTGTTCCTAGTGTGGTCGGCCACCAGGAGTCGTCCCAGGCCAAGGATGAGGACTTCCGTCTTGTCCGAGTTCAGCTTCAGGCGGCTGCTCCTCATCCACTCGGTGACGGCCTTCATTCCCTTGTGGAGGTTGGTTTTAGCGGTGTGCGGGTCCTTGGTGAGGGAGAGGATGAGCTGGGTGTCGTCGGCGTCGGAGATGATGTTCAGGTCGTGTTGGCGGGCTACTTGTGTGAGGGGGGCCTTTTAGACGTTGAACAGGGTCGGGCTGAGGGATGAGCCCTGGGGTACGCCGCAGATGAGGTCGGTTGCTTTGGATTTGTAGGGTGGGATGCGGAGTCTCTGGGTTTTGCCGGAGAGCAAGGATGTGGTCCAGTCCAGGGCCTTCTCCTGGATTCCGGCTTCTTGGAGGCGTGATCTTAGTGTGCAGTGGCAGACCGTTTCGAAGGTGGCAGACAGGTCCAGGAGGATGAGGGCTGAGGTTTCACCGTTGTCTAGTTGGTGCCGGATGTCGTCTGTGGCGGCGATGAGGGCTGTCTCGGTGCTGTGGTTCCGTCTGAATCCAGACTGCGACGTTTCCAGGATGTTGTTGCCCTCGAGGTGGCGGGTCAGCTGTATGTTGGTGATTTTCTCGATGACCTTCGCCGAAAAGGAGAGCAGGGAGATGGGCCGGAAGTTCTTGAGGTCCTTGGGGTCTGCCTTGGGCTTTTTGAGAAGGGTGTTGATTTCGGCGTGCTTCCAGCTTTCCGGGAATGTCGCTGTGTCGAAGGAGATGTTGATGACCTTCCGTAGATGGGGTGCGATGGTGGCGTCAGCTTTGTTGAACACGTGGTGTGGGCAGGGGTCTGATGATGAACCCAAGTGGATGGAGTTCATGACCTTTCGTGTCTCGTCGTTGTTGACGTGGGCCCAGGAGGTCAGCTAGGTTGGTACAGGTTGCGTACAGGGTGGGGTCTGTCGTAGTCGGGGTGGACTGGGTGTTGAAACTGTCGTGGATTACGACAATCTTGTGATGGAAGAAGGTGGCCAGTGAGTCGCACAGTCCTTGCGAGGGTGGGATGTCGTTGGTATTGGTGCTGGGGTTGGAGAGTTCCTTCACTATGCTGAAGAGCTCTTTGCAGTCGTGTGCGTTGTTATCTAGGCGGGTTTTGAAAGCGGATCTCTTGGTTGTCCTGATGAGTTGGTGATGTCTGCGGGTGGCGTCCTTGTGGGCAGCGTGGCTGTCTGGCATGTGGTCCTGGTGCCATTTCTTCTCCAGCTTCTGGCATGTGTGTTTGGAGGTCCGGAGCTCTTTGGTGAACCAGGCGGCTTTCTTGCTGGGGTGGTTGATGGAGGGCTTCTTTAGCGGGGCGAGAGTGTTGGTGCTGTCTTCGATCCACTGTCTGAGGTTACGGGCGGCGGTGTCTAGGTCGGTGGGGTTGGTGGGTGGGTTCAGGGAGAGGGTGGCGGTCAGCTGATCCTCGGTGACTTTGCCCCAGCAGCGGTGAGGCTGCTGTTGCGTGCGGTGTTGCGTGGTTGGTTTCTTGAATGTGAAGTGGATGCAGCGGTGGTCGGTCCAGTGGAGTTCGGTGGTGTTGTGAAGGTGACATGGGTGCTGGTGAAGAAGACGGGGTCGAGCGTGTGGCCAGCGGCGTGGGTGGGTTCGGTGACGAGTTGTCGGAGGCCAAGGTTGGCGAGGTTGTCGATTAGGGTGGTGGAGTTGGCATCGTTGTTGTTCTCGAGGTGGAATTTCATATCCCCGAGGAGGATGTAGTCCATTGAAGCGAGTGCGTGGGTGCTGGCGAGGTCGGCGATGGAGTCGCTGAACAGGGCCCGGGGTCCGGGTGGTCTGTAAACAAGTGTTCCTCTAAGGGTGGTGTTGGGGTCGGTGTGGATTCGGAAGTGGAGGTGTTCGGCGGTGTTGAGGGAGTCGTCTGCGTAGGTGTGGACCCGGAGGGTGGACTTGTGGATGATGGCTATTCCTCCTCCGATTCCGTTGGTGCGGTCTCTACAGGAGATCTTGCAGCCCTCAGGGATGGTTATGGTGATGTCCGGTGTCGATGAGTCGTTCCACCAGGTCTCAGTGAGGAACGCCTCGTCTGGGACGGATGTGTCTGGCAAGTCTCAGAGCTCGATGGCGTGTTTGCGTGCGGAGCGGGTGTTGAGGAGTATGCATCGGAGGTGGTTGGGTTCGGTCCCTGGAGGTTTGGTGGTTCTGTTGCCTGTGAAGTCGCTGGTGTGGCAGGAGAAGGGTCCGTGAGTGAGTTTCGGGGTGGCTTGGAAGCAGCGGTTGTCTCGGCCGGTGTTGAGGGCGTGGAGGGTGTTGCCATCGTATCGGAGTCTGGCATTGTTGCGTGTGCCGGGGTCCAGGGGTTCTGGCGCTGGGCGTGGCCCAGGCACGGACGGGCGCAGACGGGCTTGCCTTTGGTCACCTTCGGCGCACCCGCTGCACGCGTCCGCTGTGCGTCCAGGCGGGGTCCTCCATTTAAGACAGGGAGGGAGGGCGGAGCAGCTGAGAGGCGGGAGCGGGGCGGCGAGGGGGCGTGGCCTCCCGAGGAGGTCACGGGAATAACAGGGGATACAGAAGGAAAAAGGAGGGGGGGTGTAAGGCAGGCAAAAAGCGGGAAACAACACTGGCAATGACTCAAAAAACAGAGAAATAAAACCGTCCAGCACAATCAGGACGTCATCTATGAAGCGGAAAAAAGCAGCAGCAGGGTCACTGCGGGTGCGACCTCGCACTGTGGGGCAGCGACGGGCTTCAGCAGGAGGAGCTGGGTGGCGGTCGGGGGGCATCTTGACCTGCAAGCAGGTCAGGAGTCACCCGAGCGTCCAGCAGCAGGCACCTTTGAGGCGGGGAGGGAGGGCGGAGCAGCTGGGAGGCGGGAGCGGGGCGGCGAGGGGGTGTGGCCTCACGAGGTGGTCGCAGGAACAACAGGGGATACAGAAGGTAAAAGGGGGGTGGGCGGGTGTAAGGTTGGCGAAAAGTGGGAAACAACACTGGCAAAGTCTAAAAAAACAGAGAGATAAAACCGTACAGCACAATCAGGACGTCAGCTAGGAAGCGGAGAAAATCAGCAGCAGGTCACTGCAGGCGCAAACCCGCACTGGGAGGCAGCAATGGGCTTCAGCAGGAGGAGCTGGGTGGCGGTCGGGACGGCGTCTTGACCTGCAAGTGTGTTGGCGCAGTTAGAGATTTGTAGGTGGAGGTTACGTGCTAAGGCGTTGGCATCCGTGGAGGTCGGTAGTGGGGTTTTATGGAGGGAGGTGACGAGTTGGTCTACGGAGGCCTTGTTCCAGCTTCTGCGTGGGTAGCTGTGGTGTTCTGTGGGTTTGGTGAAGTGGAAGTGGAAGCAGTGGTGGTCAGTCCAATGTAGTTCGGAGATGTGGCTGACTGATATTTTGTTGCTTGTGGAGAAGATGGGGTCGAGCGTGTGTCCTGCTGTGTTTGTTGGAGAGGTGACCAGTTGTTCGAGTCCGATGGTTTCGAGGTTCCCCAGAGGGATGAGGTGTGTGGTTGTTGAGGTTATCCAGGTGGAATATGAGGTCACCGAGAAAGATGTAGTCCATTGAGGCGAGAGCTTGGTGTGCGATGAAGTCAGCTATGGATTAGCTGAAGGAGGGATGGAGTCCCGGAGGTCTGTAGACCAGGGTGTTACAGAGGGTGGCTTTCGTGATGGTCTGGACCTGGAAGTGGAGGTGCTCCATGTCTAATGAATAGTCATCAGAGCTAGTTTTGAGGCTGAGGGTGTTTTGCATACGATGGCAATGCCTCCTCCCAGTGGGTTGGTGCAGTCCTTGGTGATCAATTTGTAACTGTCGGAAATGGAGGAGGAGATATGCAGGGCTGAGGTTGGATTCAATCAGGTTTTCATGTAGAAGGCGACAATGGGGTAGATGCAGTAGAGCAGGTCCCAGATCTCCATAGCGTGCTTATTGAGGGAGCGTGTTTTGAATAGTACGCAGCTGAGTTAGTAAAGTCTGGTTCTTGGGGGCCGTGTGGTTGGTGGATCTGGTGTGCAGAGGCAGGAGAAGGTGAAGTTGCAGCAGGTAAATGGGCTTTGGGTGGCATTCGGTGATGCTAGGTGGCAGGTGTTGGTTCGCCCGGTGTTGAGGCCATAGAGAATGATGGTGTTGTAGTGGTGAAAGGTATGTGGACCAAGGTCAGTTGCGCTGCCGCTGTCCACGTGCAGATGGGTGCAAACAGTCTTACTCACCCTGGGGTCAAGAGGTTGGAGAGGATGATCAGCTGGGAGGCAGGAAGTGATGCTGGAAGGGGGAAGGCCACAGGGACATAGCAGAGACAAGGGCAGGATGAAAAAATGCACAAAATAAGGGGCAAAAGTGAAATGCAGAAGAAAAATAGAAATGAAAAAGGCTCGAAAAGCAGAACAAAAGATGAGAAGGAATAGGAAAAGAGAGACGGACTCGCCACTGGGCCACCATAGATTAGGCGCAAGCAGGATCATGTGGGTGGAAGAGGACCTCCAATTCGAGACCTAGAGAGCAGAAGGGGAGCAGATACCACGTAGAGCAGTGCATTACGGGGCATAAGTTAAAGTTAGCTCAGATAAATATAAGTGCTGAAATTCAATGGTTTTGTACCATTTACATTTATTTCCTAAATATAACATCCTTACAACCTTTGTTTTCTCTGTGAATATATGTGTGTCTGTGTATATATCTATATATATATATATATAATCCACCAAGTTAGTCCTTGAACAGCGGCGCGTGATTCAGCTGGTGCTCACGGCTCACGGCAAGAGAAGGACCACTCTCGCAAATTATTTTCCACCAAATTGAAAAGATATACGTGGCACTCTCCTGGGATGATTAAACTGATTATTCAAACCATCACTTTCCTCCTCCGATGCGTTTCGACCAACAAGGTCTTTATCATGGAAGTAAACAAAGTCCCTTTTTAATTTCCTCTATTTATACTGAATCACCACTCGACCCATAATGAGACATTGTGGGATCAGTAGTTCAACTTTTAAAATCTAATTATAATCATTGAATTTTACAAATTTGATGGAGTCATGTGTTACATCGCACCACCCCAATCATTACTGAGACCAAGTGTGATGTCACTCCCGCATACATGTATATTCTCATGTTGTTCTACATGTTATACTTTTGACCCTTCGGTCATTGCATGATTATAAATTAAGTATGTTTGTTGCTCCAGTTAATGTTAAGTACTTATTACCCAAAATCTCTGGATGTTTAGATCTCTTGATCTGCACATTCGTAGAATTAACACATGGCATGTTTCTATGTGGCAAATTTTGACTAAGTGTCCCCTTGTAAATTGTTTGGCTTAGTGCCAGAACTTCTAACAATCACTATGTACATCATTACTCTATTCATAGGCATACTGCAAAGGTCACCAGTTCCCATCAAAATAAATTACTACTGTGACTCATATAATCAGAATAGATTGCATTCATGACAAGGTTAGCATTAGGTCATTGCTATAAGTATTCGATAATGTTCAAAACATTACTGTTAGATTTGGGGGACTCTAGTTGGCAGAGGTAGGTACCTTTGTCCAAATAGGGACCGTTGAGTCTAGTCAGGGTAAGGGGGTACACTCCTAAAATAACCCCTGCTCACCCCCTTTGTAGCTTGGCACGAGCAGACAGGCTTATCTCAGAGGCAGTGTGTGAAGCATTTGTAAACACATACAGTAACCCAGTGACAACACTACAGATGGACACCACACAAGTTGTAGTATAAAAATAGGTATTTTTATATAGACTTAACACAAGACCACAAACGACAAAAATCCACAATACTGGACTTTAAAAGTGGTAGAATTAGCTTAGTTCTCTTAACATGTAAAATGCGACACTTTGAGATCAATGTACCTTTGGATGCGTAACGCTATACAACTAACGTGTTGCAGGGAAGGTGATGCGTAGGTTCCTTACACGCAAGAGCGGTGATGCGTTAGGTCCCTACTGATGCGTAGGGGATATGTCGGTTCTTCTCAGCATAGGGAGGTGATGCATCGGTTTCTTACTGCGCTTCAGGGGTGATGCGACCAGCAACTCTGTGATGCGATGAAAATCCAGTGCAATGAACAAAAATGGCATCTTCACCTTGATACGACACAATGCGTGCATGCTAATGAAAAGGTAAACCTCGAAATTCAAGTTAATAAAAATCTGGGGAGCAGCTTTTCGCTCATCAGGGTTCTCCAGAAGATTCACCCAAATCAGGTACGAGCACAAGTAGTTAGGAGCGTCATTCTGAATCGGCTTGACTATGGTAATGCGCTACTGGAATCCCACAGGTACTTGATTGGGAGACTCCAGAGAATCCAGACGGTGGCGACTAAGCTGGCCTTATCAAGACCACAACGGTCATCTATATCTCTGCGCTGGCAGAGCAGCACTGGCTCCCTGTATTCCAGAGGATACAGTTCAAATCACTCTGCATTGTCTTTAAGGCACTGCACAGGATGGGGCCCATATCGCTGCAGTCCACGTTCAGCTGGTATACTCCCACCCGCAGTCTCCATTCCTCTTCGGCCAACCTGGTGAACATACCCAAGATTAAAAGAGCTAAATCAGGCAGAAGAGCTTTCAGCCATGCGGCAGCACACATTTGGAATGATCTCCCAGCTGACCTGAGACAGCCGCAGAATCTGCTTAAGTTCAAGGGGAAAGTCAAACCTGGCTATTCCCTAGAGTACAGGCTTAACTTAGCAACATTCTGATTCCGGAACTATAGTGACAGTGCATATGTACCGCAGCGCAAGGATGCCCGTAGGGTTACAGTGCGCTTAATAAGTTTGAATGCATACAAACACATACAGGGGATTCGTCGGTTCTTCTCGGCATGGGGTGGTGATGCGTCGGCTTCTTACTGCGCTTCCATGGCGATGCGACCAGCAAAGCCGTGATGCGATGAAGATCAGTGCAATGAACAAAAATGGCATCTTCTCCTTGATGCGACACGATGCGTGCACGCCCGACGGCCGTGCGCCAACTCAACGATTCTTCTGAGCCGTCACAGGCCCTGCGACACGCTTCCCAGTGATGCAGCGGCATCTGGTGGGAAGTCGATACTCTTCTCCGGCAATACGAGGCGCTTCGGCAACGATGCAACAGTTGCAGCGGCAACACGCTTTCCCAGCAATGCGACGACAGCGGCTGCAGCTGTGACACGCTTCTCTGATGATGCAGCGGTGTCTGGTGCGACATCAATCCTCTTCTCCGGCGATGCAAGGTGCTTTCAAGTTGTGAAGTGACAGTGACAGTTCGGCGACACGCTTCTTCTTCGTGAATCGCGCTTCCAACTCCTTGCGACACGCAGTCCCTCAGAAAGCCCAACACAAATGCAGGCACTTCCAAAGAACTCTTGGGCAGGTGGTGGGTGAAGTCTGTTGAACCTTAGACTTCAGCTGGAGGCAAACTCTATCTCAAGCCCTTGGAGAATGAAAGTAGCACAACATCCTTTCTCCTCTCTTTGGCAATCAGGCAACCACTACAGACCAATCCCTCACACTTAGGGATAGTCTCTCCTCAGTCTCTCTGGTTCCTGTCCTCAGCAAAGGTTTCTACTTGTTTCCCAAAAGTGATCTAAAGTTCTGGGGTCTGGGTCCTTTCTTTAATACTTATTTTCTCTTTGTTCTCTGAAGGCGAAGAGGCCTTTGCCTAGTCCAAACCAGTTCTGGTTAGTCTTGGAGCACTTTGTTGACAAGATTCCTCCTTTCATTTCACAGTGTCGGCCAGGGACATCAGCATTGTGGAGGGAAGGCACAGCCCTAAGCATGGGCGTAAAATCCGTTACGCTCGCGGATTTTTCGTATTTTCGGAGAATCCGCAATCCGCAAACTCTCGCGGATGTGGCGAGAATACGCAAATCCGCGCGAAGCGGATTTTTTGTTTGTGTTCGCACTGCTCGCGGTCCGCGGCGCGGGCAGGAACAATCTCGCACTAGTGAAAGTACAAAAATTAGTAAAGGAAGTGGCCCAGTCTCCAACTTCCTGTTTCTGTCCAGCAAGCTCCTCCCATAGGGGTGGGGTGAAGAAAGTGCCCCAGTCTCCAACTTCCTGTTCCTGTCCAGCAAGCTCCTCCATTTCCTGGCCACTTTGATTTCGATCTTGACTGGGAAGGATTACTTTTTGTGGTTGCTGCTGGATATTTGGATTTGAGGCCTTTTGGAATACTTTTGGATTCGAAATTTGATTTCACAAAGAAGTAAGTTGATGTTGTTTGTTTGTGGTGATTTTTGTGTGTGTTGCTTTTTTTTCGACTTTTTTGGGGGGAAAATCTGCAAGTTCGCGAGCTGAGGATGTATTTGCTTGTGTTCGCACTGCTCGTGTCCCGCGCAGCAACAATCTCGCACTCGCGAAATTGTAAAAATTACAATTCTGCACATGAATTGAAAACCACCAGGCTTATTTATGGGTGCATGCATGATACAACTGTTTTGTTGAATTTTTTTTTAACATGATTCTGGCCAGGGCATGGATGGCATTAGATTGTGGTGATTTTTGTGTGTTTTAGGACTTTTTGGGGTGGTGTTGGGGGCTTGCTATGTGGGTGGGGGCCATTTTATTGTCTGGTCCCGTGTGGGTGGGGGTCTAGGGGCCATTTGTAAGCCAGTTTGTGTGCTTTGTGCCATAGGCCTGCACCCACTGTGCTCTGATGTCATCCATTATGCCCAGGGGGGCCCAGAATCGGTCTGTTCGCGTATTTTGCGTGTTTTTCGCCACGTTCGCGCCGTGAAGCAACAATCTCGCACTCGCGAAATTGTAAAAATTGCAATTTTGCACCGGCAAACAACCAGCAGGCAGCATAAGCCTTCTGAAACTTGATGGATGGCATTGGATTGTGGTGATTTGATTTGTGTTGTGTGTTTTCACTTTTTGGAGTAGGGGTTGGGTGCTGGCTATGTTGGTGGTGGCCATTTTGAGGCATGGTCCTGGCCATGTGGATGGGGGGGTCAAGCGGCCATTTTGAAGGCAGGCAGTGAGCTTTGAGACATAGGCCTGCACCCATTGTGCCTTGCTTTCACCCATTGTGCCCAGGCGGAGTCAGGGGTACATGAAAGTACAACCCTCTCTGTGTGTGCTCTCTTGGATCAATGTTAAATTCCTGTTTCCCAAAAATTTAGCAAATCCTAATTTTGAAATTTCCATATTGTGTGGTGTGCACGTGTGTATTCATAAATGCCTACTTGCAAACTGTTTATTCAAGCGCTACATATGCAACATATATTTACTGATGTTCCTCTGTCTTCGTTTGCTTTTAGGTGCACAAAACTCCGCATCATCGTTGAGCATCAGTGCCAGGAAGAAGTGCTGCTGCGGCCTGTTGTTCCGACATCGGAAGAAGATGGCTCCAAAAAGAGGTGCCCGTAGGTCCTCTTGCAAGAAAGATGTCTCTACTAAGGAGAAGAAGAAGCAAGTGGCACCACTTACCAAGGAGACTGGTGGCTCAACCAATACATTTTTTGGAGAAAAACAACAAAAAAAACAAAGGCACACCATGAGTGCTGCACAGGTAGCCTGTTTAGTTGTTGAATCACCAACGACCAGTGATGTGGGATCATTGCAAGAAAGTAGCAGCACGCCATCAACACAGGTTTTAACTCATCTCACAAGTACTATTCAACAACCAAAGCCGCAACAACAACTGCATGGGCTACTAGTACAAGCAGAAGTACATGCGCAAGGAGCTGTCCGAGAAGGAGCTGTCCGAGAAGGAGCTGTCCGAGAAGGAGCTGTCCGAGAAGGAGCTGTCCGAGAAGGAGCTGTCCGAGAAGGAACTGTCCGAGAAGGAACTGTCCGAGAAGGAGCTGGCCGAGAAGGAGAAGGCCGAGAAGGAGAAGGCCGAGAAGGAGAAGGCCGAGAAGGAGAAGGCCGAGAAGGAGAGGTCCATGGAGACTTGCAAGTAGAGGTCAGTGAAGATGCCGATGTAGCGGCGCATGGAGCTGTGCAAGTGCCCACAATGGTTGTTCTTCCAGAAGTAGGGGCACAGGAGGAAATTGACTTTGGAGCCAGGGTATCATGTCAGGAAGACGAAGCCACTCCTCCTGATGATTCATTTTCTCCCAGCTCCCCAGCAAGGAAAAGATCAAGGAGGGTGTGTAGAAGTTCCTCTTCAAGCCCCGCTCCATCAGATGATGATCTGGATCTAGATTGGCAACCATCTCTGACGTCTGAGAGGGAGGCACACCATGAGCTGCGAAAGGTATCACATGTTAAAAGGAAGGGCCCCGGAAAGCTCATACTTATGGATCCGAACGTCGGACTTGATGAAGTGGTGCATTCTGATGTTGTTGAACAGGATGACAGCAATGACCTAGTCATCACACATGTCAGTCCAGCCACACCGGCCATGCAGCAGACAGACATTTATACCCTATCCCGACGTCATGCTGAGCGTGACCCTGGCGACGTGCCACTGGTAGCACCACCAACGCAGTCAAGTAGTACCACAAGTTCAACAAAACCTACAGCTCCCATATTTTCTCCCCGGAGGGGGACTCCATCCAGCTCGACTCCCTCAAGTAAGGTTGCTGCAATAATTGTACAACCCAGTAGATGTCTGCAAGGCTCATCCACCACTGCTTCATCTGGCATTGGCAGCAGTATCACCTCGTGCGGCAAAACCAGAAGTTTCCAGTCCCCAGTTTGGAACTTTTTTAGTGTCCATGAAAAGTATGATAACATAGCCGTTTGTTGCATTTGTAAGACTAGCGTTAGCCGTGGTAAGACTGGTAACAACTATGGAACCGGAGGCCAGATAGGTCATCTTGAAAGAAAGCACGCTGTCGAATGGTTTCCGCACCTAGCAAACGTCAAGGGAAAGCGATCCCAAAGGGCAAGTGGCCAAAATATACCCATAGTAGGTGTTTCATCTGAAGATGATGGGGAGGTAGAAGAAGCGTCAGACATGTGTCCGGTTGCACCCAGTACCCCTGGCAGCACCACACCCTCCGTAACACATAGCAGGCACACTGAGAGTCTGGGAGACACACCAATGCGGGAAATGTCAACACTGATCAGAAGTGGGTCGAAGAAGGCATCAGCATCATCCCGTAAATTTGTCCAGCGCACCATTTCAGCCATGTTCTCCTCAGATGCGCAATTTCAACGCAACCACCCAACTGTACGCCTGTATAACACTAAGCTGGCAAAAATGCTAGCGGTGGACCTTCTCCCTTTTTCGTTTGTCGAAGGTGTGGGTTTCCTTGAACTCGTGGCAACATTGGCCCCTAAATGGAAGGTTCCTAGCCGGTACTATTTTGCCAGGGTTGCTGTTCCAGCACTACACAAAGAGGTGCTTGAGTTGGTGGGGGCAGCTTTGCAGAAGAGTGCTGTTCACACTATACACCTGACAACAGACATGTGGACCAGTTGCCAAGCCCTTGATTACATGTGCATCACTGCACACTGGGTCTCTTTTTCAGGGGTTATAAAACAGATAAATGCAGGTGGTGACTTGGTCGAGATTTTTAAGGGTGCTCGTAAACATGCAACATTAGCCATGTTTGGCATGGAGAAAAGTCATACTGCAGTCAACATTTTGGCTGACTTTAACAAAAAGGTCTTGCAATGGCTGCGCCCAAGAAATTGCAAGGTTGGTTATGTTTCTACAGATAATGGCAGGAATGTAGTTAAGGCCATGGAGGACGGTTTCTATTTCAGAGTGCCGTGTTTGGCGCACTGTATCAACCTTGTTGTGCAACATTTTTTGAAAAAAGAACTTGCAGTCGACAAAACACTGACCATCTGCAGAAGAATATGCACACATTTCAACCATTCTTTTAAGGCCCGGAAGGAGCTGAGGCGCAAGCAAAATGAACGTAGAATGCCAGTGAAAGCACTTATCCAGGAGGTGGCAACACGTTGGAACTCAACCTTCTACATGCTTGAGCGTCTGCATGAGCTGTTTCCAGTAGTCAATGAGTATTTCTACAACCTGGGTGGTGATACGACAGAAATGATGCTAGCGGTGGAGCAATGGCAGCTAGTTAAAAGCCTGACAGACATGCTTCGTCCTTTTGAGGTCTTCACGCGTGACGTCAGCAGGGAGGACTGTTCTTTGAGCAAAGCTATCCCATTGTTGCTGAAGCTCGAGCACCAAGTCAAGGTGGTGTCTTCACAATTAAAGGACGTTGGAAAGAACGAAGCACATGAGTTGGCGCAGAGATTATTACAACGCCTAGTTAGCAATGAACGGCTTGTAAATATCAAGAAACAACAGCACTACATTTGTGCTACTATTCTGGATCCACGTTACAAAAAGCCATTGTTTGGCAAAGTAATAATTCCTTTTGAAACATCGGATGTTACAGAGTACAAAGGTTGGCTAGCTCAGTCAGCCATTCGTTTTGAAAGAGAGCGGAAGGAAACTGTAGGAGAAGACAGTACTACTAGTGAATCAGCAGGCCATCAGGCGTCCCAAAAAAGTACTTCTGCATCTGTGCCTCTGGCAGAAGTGAGTGACTTTCCCTCTGAGCCGTTAACCACACCAGCAACCGTATCATCTGCACCAGGCCCAGGCGATATGTCTGAAGCGGGTTGGCTAACTCAGCTAGGGTTTCCTTGTCCTAGAAAGGACACAGAAGTGCAAAGTACAGGAATCCGGGAGGACATTCTTTCAATGGTGCAAGCCTATCTGGATGACTCAACAGAGGTCAATATTACTGAGGACCCATTGGCGTATTGGCATGGGAAAAGAAAAATATGGCGAGAGCTCACCAACCTGGCTATCAATTACTTGTCTTGCCCACTCGCAAGCGTGTCCTCAGAACGTGTTTTTAGTTCTGCTGGTGGCATTGTGACTTCCAAAAGGTCCCGCCTCTTGCCCGCAAATGTGGAGCGGCTCACCTTGATAAAGATGAACCAGCACTTCATACCACCAGATTACAGAGTACGAGAATTCACGCAGGAAGAAGAGGACACCGACCTACCTGAGGAAAGTTCTCCTCAGTTACCAGAAGTAACCCCGACTGATGATTTAGCAGAGTATGAGGACGAGTTCTGCTTCCCTGACAGCGAGTTCTGAAAATGAGCCAATCATTCATTAATTGTAATTAGTCCTCCTTATTCACTTTTATTCCTGTGCGTCTGTCTTTCTTTAGCAAGTGCTTCATCACATTCCCAACAAAACTGTAATCAGCCAATAAAACAACAAGCCCATCAACAGAACTGTCTTGATTTTGATGCCGCAGCATTCCTCAGGTTCACAACAGTTAGTTGACAAGAACTCAGTCCTGGTCGTCTATCCTGAGTCCTCCTCCTCCAGACTCACCCTATCCATTACCCATAATGCTAATGCCTGGATTCTGCACAATGAAGAAACTTACGTTGACGAGTCCCCCACTGTGAATTCCAGGTGGAGCCAGCCCTCAAACACAAATTACAGGTAAGATAAGCGTTTGGATGGGAGGTAGTATAATGGAGTATTCGGAGAGGCGAGAGAGTGACAGTGGTACTAGCAGTAAAGTCCTAGGGCTCTTGAATTAACAAACTCTGTGACAGGCATTTACTTAGGAAAACATTTGGCCTATTGCACGTGAACGTGTAGGCGTTATTATTGCTCGCTTGCCTGTCTCAGAGGTGCTGTCTCTGGGGCTTCTAGGTTTTTGGGTTGTGTGAGCACCGCTGCCACATTTCTAATGTTGATTGCTTTTGTTTTGCAGAAAATCCATGCCGGGAAACTCCAGTTGGGGCCCTGCTGCAGAACGCCTTAGGACACTGTGAATTCCAGGTGGAGCCAGCCCTCAAACACAAATTACAGATAAGATAAGCGTTTGGATGGGAGGTAGTATAATGGAGTATTCGGAGAGGCGAGAGAGTGACAGTGGTACTAGCAGTAAAGTCCTAGGGCTCTTGAATTAACAAACTCTGTGACAGGCATTTACTTAGGAAAACATTTGGCCTATTGCACGTGAACGTGTAGGTGTTATTATTGCTCGCTTGCCTGTCTCAGGGGTGCTGTCTCTGGGGCTTCTAGGTTTTTGGGTTGTGTGAGCACAGCTGCCACATTTCTAATGTTGATTGCTTTTGTTTTGCAGAAAATCCACGCCGGGAAACTCCAGTTGGGGCCCTGCTGCAGAACGCCTTAGGACACTGTGAATTCCAGGTGGAGCCAGCCCTCAAACACAAATTACAGATAAGATAAGCGTTTGGATGGGAGGTAGTATAATGGAGTATTCGGAGAGGCGAGAGAGTGACAGTGGTACTAGCAGTAAAGTCCTAGGGCTCTTGAATTAACAAACTCTGTGACAGGCATTTACTTAGGAAAACATTTGGCCTATTGCACGTGAACGTGTAGGCGTTATTATTGCTCGCTTGCCTGTCTCAGGGGTGCTGTCTCTGGGGCTTCTAGGTTTTTGGGTTGTGTGAGCACTGCTGCCACATTTCTAATGTTGATTGCTTTTGTTTTGCAGAAAATCCACGCCGGGAAACTCCAGTTGGGGCCCTGCTGCAGAACGCCTTAGGACACTGTGAATTCCAGGTGGAGCCAGCCCTCAAACACAAATTACAGGTAAGATAAGCGTTTGGATGGGAGGTAGTATAATGGAGTATTCGGAGAGGCGAGAGAGTGACAGTGGTACTAGCAGTAAAGTCCTAGGGCTCTTGAATTAACAAACTCTGTGACAGGCATTTACTTTGGAAAACATTTGGCCTATTGCACGTGAACCAACACGATGACAGTGTTCAGTTAAATGAACTTACTGCAAAACCACCACCCACCAAGCTCAAAAGTAGTAAAAAAACAGGTATGCTCAGATAAAGTTTGAAAAAGTATATTTATATCCCTAACAAAATAATCTCCCGCAAGACCCTCCCTAACCCCAACAAATAAATAGTCCTTCAAAAGTCCCCAAAAAACCCAACTCCCAATTCCCACCCCCCAAAAGTCTCTAAAAAAGGGGCAAGGGACACTCTAGGGATGCAAGCTGTTAAGTTTGGCCTCCAGGGCATCATGCCTTAGGGCCAGGGCATCATACTTCTCCTGGAGGATGGCTTGATCTAGGCGGAGGCCCTCCACCACATTCTGATATTTGCTCCATTTCTGGACCTCCGCCTCTAGGTCGGACTCTCTGCGGAGTGCACGGCGCAAGCGAGCTTTAACAGTACTGCGAGGTGCAGCTTTTGCTGCTCGGCGGTGGCGTCTTCCAGCACGGCTCCGGTTCGCTGGAGCACTGCGCTTACCGGCAGAACGTGGGGTCACGGAGGAGGATGCAGATGTTGATGCACTGGACTGTGTGTCGTCCCCCTCCAATTCCACCAGCCGCCGATATTGGGCAACAGTTGCTTCCAGCCTCCGTTGCCGGGCCAGTACAGCCAGCATACTCCTCGTCGGTTTGGAGGTTTTAGTATTGCCAACTATATGAAGAAAGAAAGACAAAATATGTAACCAATGCTCTTTAAGAATATGATTAACACAAAATAATTCAGCAGGAAGTTGTGTCACAGTACAACTAGCAACTAGCCAGCGCAGTACAAAACTATTCAGGCCAGTATCATGGGCGTCCGCAGGGAGGGGCAAGGGGGGGCGCTTGAATCACCATTTCCCTTCCCACAACTCACTTGTATCCTTGGTTTGATGCTCTTTCATATGAAAGAGATCTGGCAGAAGCCCAGGCGATATGTCTGTTTCCCTCTCTCTCTCTCTCTCTCTGTCTCCCTCTTTATGTCTCCCTGTGTCTCCCTCTACCTCGCTGTCTCTCTCTCTCTGTCTCCCTCCCTCACCCTCCCTCTTGCTCCCTCCCTCTCTCTCTCTCCTTCTGTCTTCCTCTCTCTCTGTCTCTGCCTCTATATGTCTGTCGGTCCCAGCCTGCTGTAATTACCATATTGTAATTTGTCACTGGGCCACCACTGGATACACATCATATCCTATCTAAGAGTCAGATAGTACCATGATCCAGCTTACCTGTACTCGCCACCGCCACTGTCTCCTTCCTCACAGTCTGTACTTCTTGCTCTTGGTCCTACTCCTCTTGCGCCGCCTCCGCCCCAGATTGATCCTCGGACTCCGAGTCAATGATGACCACCACATCCGAGCTGGCCCCGCCACCAGATGTTCCACCTACAAAGTAGATTTAAGAATGTTAGATTACACCACTCCACTAGTATTTGGTCTATGAATGAAAAAATGTGAAAACAACAGAAAAATTAATTGACTGTCTACTCTAGTCTAAAGTAAAAATGTCCCTCCTTCCAGGGAAAGCTGTTGTCTTGCTTCATTTTTTTGTCACAATTGTTGAATGCTTGCTTAATTTTAACACACACTATTTTTCTCTGAACAGACAGAAACTGGACTTCTAACCAGGTGAAAGCTCGGCTCGACCACAAGAAATGTGTTCCAATCCATTACTCATCAACTCAGCACCAAGCACTTTTCCATTTCCAACTAACTTTATTTTAATATATGTGTTTACTTAAACTTTTAATAAAGCTTTTAAACTTGAATAGACTCTGTGGTTTTTAGTCCTCCAGACTAGAGTGACTGAGCGAAAAGTCTTGCAATTTTTGCAAGGAGGAGTCCGTGCCGCTGACACTACCAGGTTTATTTATACAGTGTGCCAAACACGCCACTCTGAAATATTATTACTCTGGTCTTTGGTGTCCATAGTTCGGTTTGTGGAGAATTGTCCCTGCAACAGTAGGATTATTGATTTTGCTCCTATCTAAACACTATTTCGAAACAATTAAATTAGGAATGCTTGGACAACAATAGGTCCTCTATATTTAAATGAAAACTTACTGGGGCCAGCAAAGGAGCACTCGCCGCCCTGGCCTGCATCCTCCTCCTTTGGAGCCACTGCATCCGATTTTTCGGTCCGCTTGCCCCTGGGCGGACCTGACGTACAACATGAAAGAATTAACAGAAAACATTGATGATTGCTGCTTGCCGATGTCCTTGTCAACCAAATCAAACATTTAGAAAGAACAAGAACCTACTATTTCATCCAAAAAGAGGGCTACAAAGGAAAGACTGCACCTGAGCCTCTACTCTAGGGGCAGATTTACAAGCCCCTTGCAGCTCTTTTGCTCCATTCTTGCATCAATTTTGTGACGCAGCGCCACAACAAGAGAGGCGCCATGGTGTGGCGTATATTAACAACGTGACGCATATGGGAGATGCATCGCATTCTAAAGCCCTGCGCCATTAGGGAGCATACCAGCGCAAGGGAGGGCGTTCCTGCGCAGGAACGCATGCTAAAAGTGGCTATGGGGAATATATAAAATTTCAATCAGTCATTTAGGACAATGATGCGTCACTGAAACCCTGCGCCTGCATGAAGCAGACTTACGGCTTGACGCAGCATTGCTGGAGCTGCGCCATCGTTGCAACGCAACTCCATCAATGAGCCGCCTTTACGGCACCGATGCGTAACGCTTCGGTGACGTTTTGGGACCATGGTGTGCCGCATTGTAAATACGGCGCACCATGGGTGGTGCTGGCGTGCCGCACACTTTGCAGGGATGCGCAGGTAATTGCTAATCTGACACTTAGGGGCATACTTACGAGTTCTGAGCTGGACACCTTCAGATGTGCACCAGAACAAATGCGTAACGCAAAACTAACCTTGCGTCACGGCAGATGCGCCGCTATTACAATGCGGCAAACCCTGGCGCAAGGGTAGGCAGATGCGTGACGCATCTCGTGACGAAAGAGGGGCGCATCTCTAGAGTCGCGTCGCGGGCGCGATGCAACTATAGCAGTGCTCAGGGCTGCCCAATACTCAACATACCGCATCAGTCCTTACGCCTGCTTCAAGCAAGCAGGCATAAAGAATTGACATAGCAGCGTCGCGGAAGTGCCTGCGTTAAATCTTGTAGATTTCACGCAGGCACTTTTGCGAGGCACACATCTGCCTGACCGCCACCCCCCCGCCCCCCCTTGCGTGGGAACGCACCCATTGTGGCGCAGGCCCAGGCCTTCACGTGGCGCATCTCCTTAGATGGATCACGTTGTACATGACTCGCAGGGATGCGCCACGTTTACGTCGCTGTGCGTCAGGTAAGGCAGTGTAAACGTGGAACAAGGGGCTTGTAAATCTGCCCCTTTGTGTCTAGCATTACGCAGTTCTGTAAAATACACTCATACATTACTCAGCCCAATTAAATGAACACAAAATAGAAAAGAAATAAGCAGTGGCACCGGCACAGAGAAGGAGAACAGTGCACCTGAAATGCACAGAAGATTTTGAAATATTAATTTACCTCTCTTATCAATGTAATCACCAGCAGCATTATTGCTCTTTGTAAAAAAATTAAAGCAAACATTTGCAATATAACACAGTCACACAGAGCAGGAGAAAAAACAGAGTAGTGAGTGATGAAAAAATTGCTACTACTACTCACCAAGCCCGGGGACCTCCACTCCCAGCACGTCTAGCAGGTCACGCTCTCGGTCCAGTATATCGGTCCAGCGGTGGGTGACTTGATTGTAGGTGCGCTGGACCCCCGTGATCTTAAAAAGGGCCCGGCACACCTGCCCCCACCGCTTCCGTCGCTCCTGGCTGTTGATGTAACCAGCAGCGATCCTGCCGCCTGGGGAGACGGCGCTGCACATAAAAAACAAGTGCGCCCACCTCCTCAGGGCTGAAGATCTCCCGGGGCACCACCATTTCCGCCCTCAAGCGACCACACGGGAGCCGGGCACGGGCTGCGGTGCCCGTCTTGGGCAGCTTGACAGCTGTCTTGACCATGTTCTGGGCAGGTGTTAGCAGTAAAGAAGAGACAAAATGAAAAAGAATAAGCGTAGGGAAGAAGGAAATAAAAGTTTAAAAAAGTAGTTGAAAAGTAAACAAAAGTAGCCTAAAACACAAAAATATAGATCTAGAAAAATAGAGGGATAGAAAATAAGTTAAATAGATCAAAAAAATATTAAAACAAGCAAAGGATGGCAGAGATATACAGAGGATAGAAACACCATACCCAGACACATAGGAATGAATGAAAAACAAGATGGCGGCCCGATCACGTGCGCGTAAGTAAGTTCGCACGCGATTTCCCTCGCGAACTCGTGCGAACTTGCATTCGCAAGGCGCGCATTGCGCGAGATTACACATAGCGGGCGGAAACGGAAATACGTCATGCAAACAAAATGGCGGCGCCCATACTCAACCTTGGGGTAACTCGCACGAGTTCGCGGCTTCCACGGGCGAGTTCGCACTACGCCGCGCCTCGCGAATAGGGCGAAATTACCGAAAAACGAGTTTTGCAAAAGCAAAACCAACGAGCAGGTGCAAAAGTTCGAGCTCATCATTTGTAACCATTTACCTGTAGTGCTTCCTGAAGGGGCCCTCCAGAATCCGGTTGCCTACTTGCAACTATTGTGTGACCCTGCTCTGACAGTCACAGAATAGTTACAAGTATGCCATTGCATCCGGTTAAAAAAAATTTACATTGCATTTGCAAATAAAAGGAAAGGGAGCAGACAAGCAGGTGCCAGCCTTCATTAATGTCAGTTGGGGCAGGGCAGGTGTTGTTGTTTGCAAAACTTAAAGCACTTAGCAGGTGTGCACTCACTGGTCAATCAGAGGGTGTTGTGATGACACCGAGGGTGGCATGGGTGAGCCAGAGGGTGGCATGGGTGACCAAAGAGAGTGCCAGTGGTGACAGAGGGTGGCAGTGATGAAGAAAGCCTTGCAAACAGGCTGGGCACGTAGAAACAACAAGTTCGCAAAACTGGCGACCCGACAAGTAAGTTCGCAATTTGCGAAATTGTACAAAACCCTCGCGAACTTGCAGAAACCCGTGCGAACACACACACCCCCAAAAAATACGCAAATCCGCGAGAATTCGCGGATTTCGCGGATTTTCGCAATCCGCAAATAGGCAAATCCGCAAATTCGCGGATTGCGAATCCGCAAAATCCGCCCACTTACACAGCCCTATTCAGGTCCCTGGTGCAACTGCTCCCACCCATCTACATGCAGATCTCTCTATTCAGCCCTGTGCTGACTCACCCTCTCTCCTGGAATCTCCGAGCCCCTGTCACTCAAACTCCAGACAAGTAATTTACAACCTAGCAGAGGCAGGCTTGGATGGTTAGACAAGAAAATACCTACTTTCTAAAAGTGGTATTTTCAAACACAGAATGTTAAAACCAACTTCACTAAAAGATGCATTTTATTATTCTGAGTTCAGGCATACTAAACTCGAATTTCTACCTAGTTCCCTGAGTCAGTTAGGATTATAAGATGTAATAATCAAACGGCCCATTCTGGCCTATAGGGAATAGGTAGCCTTGCAATAGTGAAAAACAAAAATGGCTGTAATTCACTATTAGGACATGCCAGACACACCAGGGCATGTCCTACCTTTTACCTACAATGCACCTTGCCCTTGGGCCTACCATCGGGGTGACTAATATGCAGAAAAGGGAAGGTTTAGGGACTGGCAAGTGGGTGCACTTGGCCAGTCAACATTGCAGTACCAGACTGCACACAGGCTCTGCAATGGCAGACCTGAGGCGCACTTTACAGGCTGCTTCTGTGGGTGGCACAACCAGTGCTGCAAGTTCACCAGTAGCATTTGGTTTACAAGCCCTGGGCACACTCAGTGCACTGTACTAGGGTCTGACAAGTAAACCAAACCAACCAATTATGAAATCATTAATCCATATATCAATTTATAATAGGGAGAGTATATGCACTTTAGCACTGATCAGCAGTGAAAAAGTGCCCAGAGTCTGAAAACCAACAAAAATAGGTCGGACAAAATACAGGAGGAAGGCAAAAAGTTCAGGGATGACCCTGCAAAAAGGCCAAGTCCAACAGTTACTATCAATACAGCTATATAACTTTGTTCCTCCTCAGAGATGAATATACAACTGCTAGTCCCCATTAAGTCCCTGCGGGATCTTGGTTTTAAATCTTATAATTAATCTCGATTCTAGGCATCTGAGTTTCTCCCGTATCATGTGATGGTACAGTAATCAAACCTGAATTGCATACGTCAAGTCATGATTTTGTGTTACTCATATGTTCCAGGATTCATTTTTAAGTGGGCATATAGTGTTCCCTATATATCTCTTCCCTCAGAAGCACTCAATTAAGTATACCACATATGTGGAGTCACATGTGATTGCCTCATTGATATTAAACATGCTGCCCCGCGGATCCTGGATTGACTTTAAGTTCTTTCTGATTTTACAGGCCTTGCAGCTGTTGCATTTCTCGAAGCCCTTTTGGCGACTCTGTAGCCATGTTTCCTGTTTCTTAACTTCATAGTGACTATTCAATAATGTATCTGATAACGATGGCACCTTTCTGTAAGACATCAATGGGCGATCTCCTATTGTTGTCCCAATGTCCGGGTCTTTCTTCAGGACATTCCAGAAATTAGTTAGCATTCTCTGAATCTTATAGCTTTCTTTGCAATAATAATAATAATAATATGAATAATATGAATAATATGAATAATATGAATAATATGAATAATAATATATATGTTATTATAAGTCATGGTGTTCCATCCTGTGATTGAGTTTCGTTTTTTTTAAGCTATAGCCTATTCTCAATTAGTGTCTGTGTCCTTGTCTTTCCTCTGGCTTTTTCCTCACCTTGTTGAATGTCGCTATGTTTGTAGCCTCTTTTTAGAAATCATTGTTTCTTCTCTGCAAACTTCTTTTCCATTTCCTTCACCTCAGAGCAATTTCTCTTCATCCTTATGAACTCCCCATAAGGTATGCTTTTCTTGAGGGACTGAGGATGGAAGCTTGAACCATGCAGTACGCCATTAGTAGCAGTGCTTTTTCTGAAGACTGTAGTTCGTATTTTTCTTTCCTTGATGTTCACTTTGGTATCAAAGAAGTCTATCTCCTCGGGATTGATATTGTGGGTAAACTTCAAACCCACTTCATTATCATTCAAAATTGCTAGATCTTGGAGTATCTAGCAATTTTGAATGGCTCAAGCTTTCAACCTATATATATATATATTCACTGAAAAAACAAAGGTTAAGTTAACATTACAGTTAGGTGAAATATTCAATAACAACGTACGGTTTAAAACCAAAAAAAACACAGAAAATCACCAGTCAGTTAGAATTATAGTAGCTATATTTTGTGCCCTAAGGTAAGTATAACTCCTGCCACCTCCACACACAGTTTTCTCATCAATAATTTCCTTGCAAATGTAGCAGTGATATTAATAGAAGATTTCATGACTGATAGAATAAGTGGGGTAATAAGCAGTGCATGGCGAGGGTGTGAGTTATTGTTACCTTAAGGCATGATTTATAGTTACTTGAGGTAACTATAACATTAACTGGTGTTTTTTCGAGTTTAAAACCGCCATTGTGTTACTGAACATTTAAACTAATTATAATGTTACTTTAACCTTTGGTTTTTTTCAGTGATTTTCTAGGGTTTCTTTAACATAAAATAATATGTTATTACCATATGCAAAGCCAACCCCTCACCGGCAGCCAACCCTATGGTGCAAAGTTGGCTGAAGGACCTGGCTGCCGACATCAAGCTATACATGACCTACAGCCTTGCACCGTTGTGGGTTGGCCTCGGGCCTTGGCCTTAGGCCAAGTGATGTGGCCATCCCACATGGAGGCAGCAAACCCCACACTGCACACTGCCTTTGGTCGTGCATGGAAAGAGGCTGGCTGCAGGGGCTAGCCCATGGCCTGTGGGCAGCAAACTCCATACTGCGAGGTTGATGACATGGACTGGCCCCAAACCCCATGCTGTGATCAGCCTTTGAATGTGCACGTCAAGAGGTTGGCCACAGGGGCTGGCCTACAGCCAGGCCATGTGGCCAAACCTCCCAAATGCAACCAATCCCACACCACACAAAGCCTTTGGCCATGCCCAGCATGGGCTTGGCCTGCGGCCTGGCCCTGTGGCCAGCCTGCCCGAAGGCAGACAATACCCCCTACAGGCTGCCAACATCATGCCACACACAGCCTTTGGTAACATGGCATTCCTTTGGCCTTCAGGCCCCAGGGAAGCCATCCCATGGGGCCAAACCATATATATAAAGGGGAAAGGGTATGTAGTCCCCATCCTCAAGCCTTAAAAGCCATTAGGACCCCGAGCCATGGGGTCAAATTCACCAAAAGAGTGGAGATGGACCTCGTGGCCTCCTCTCAGAGGGATAGTTGGCTCTGAGGACCCTATCCCCCAAGGCCAAATTTCTATGGAGCGGGGGCATGCAGCCTCCTTTCCCGCCTTATCAGGGCTTGGGAGCACCATTCCACTGGTCAAAGGTAATAAAAAGGGGAAAGGCCAAACAACCTCTTCTTCCCGAACCTTATCAGTCCCCGGGGACCCCAAACCTGGGGCTAAGTAGAATAAAAAGAGGCCCACTCCGTTTTCAATGAAGTGGCTGCCCCAGGGGATGGGGTTCCCAAGGCCCTTTTAAGGCTTGGTAATAGAGTCCACATAGCCCCCCTCTTTAAAATTTTATTTTGGCCCTGGATGATACGGTTCTGGGCCTCCTAACGCTCACAGAGGGGGGCTGTGCAGCTGGCTGCTCCTTAACTTTTCAATACAGTTCCTGTGGATGGAGTCCCGAGGACCTCCTTAGGCTGGGAGATGGGGCGCGTGGCCTCCCTTCCCTTTTTGTATGAAATAGGCCACGGGGAGATAGGGTCCCTGGGGCCACCATTGGCTGAGGGTGGGGGGCCGCACAACCCCCCTAAATTTAATATACCCAGCCCCAGGTGATGGGGTGTCCAGGGGCCAAAATGAGCTGGGAAAAGGGGCCCCTCCTCGCACCCCCATGTATTTATTTAAATAAATGCTGGCCGGCATTTCTTTTCCTTTTTCCCGCAATCCTCGTGGAGTCCCACAGGATCGGTTCAATAGCCTTTGAAGCTATTGAACCGGATCAGGCCCACCCTAGCCTACAGGGATAAACATAGCGGTGTCGGAGTTATTAACTCCGCTCTGGGAGAGATGCGTTGCCGGACTTACCCCCGCGAAATGGATCCCTGATGACGAAGGTTGTGAAGTTGGGGACTCAAGGAGGCTGTTTGTTGCAGGGGACACAGTAACATTGAGAGAAGTGATCTATTGCTACATTGCAGGTTGCGCTACCATTTGGCTGCCCTTTCCTGGTAAAATGCTGTATGCTGGGAGATGAAGTGCTTCGCACTCTTGAGGCGCTGTGAATGGTGCTATCCCGGCATCATTAAGGGCGGAGCGATCTACAAATGTGGCAGTGAATGAACTTTCATCTAATCAGCAGGCACTCGACCATTCTCCTGTATACCACGCTGGGCACTGACGAAGCTACACAGCGGAAATGCATACGCCCGAAGTGCCGTGAAATTTTGCAATAAAGAAGCCTTCACACTGCTCCCCGTTGTGGCCTCTGCCTCTCTTTTGGGAGGGTTTCTCTGGATATCGTCAATTGCCTGCCAGCGGCAATCTACAGAGGCCCCTGCATGCAAGTTGGCCTGATCCATGCTGGCGTCCTTTTTTGCCTCGGCGGAAAAACTTTGCCTTTCAAGCTATTGAACCGGATCAGGCCCACCCTAGCCTACAGGGATAAACATAGCGGTGTCGGAGATATTAACTCCGCTCTGGGAGAGACGCATTGCCGGACTTACCCCATGAAATGGATCCCTAATGACGAAGGTTGTGCAACTGGGGACTCAAGGAGGCTGTTTGTTGCAAGGGACACGGTAACAGTGAGAGAAGTGATCTATTGCTACATTGCAGGTCGCGCTACCATTTGGCTGCCCTTTCCTGGTAAAATGCTGTATGCTGGGAGATGAAGTGCTTCGCACTCTTGAGACGCTGTGAATGGTGCTATCCCGGCATCATTAGGGGCGGAGCGATCTACAAATGTGGCAGTGAATGAACTTTCATCTAATCAGCAGGCACTCGACCATTCTCCTGTATACCACGCTGGGCGCTGACGAAGCTACACAGCAGAAATGCATACGCCCGAAGTGCAATGAAATTTTGCAATAAAGAAGTCTTCACACTGTTCCCCGTTGTGGCCTCTGCCTTTCTTTTGGGAGGGTTTCTCTGGATATTGTTAATTGCCTGCCAGCGGCAATCTACAGAGGCCCCTGCATGCAAGTTGGCCTGATCCATGCTGGCGTCCTTTTTTGCCTCGGCGGAAAAACTTTGCCTTTCAAGCTATTGAATCGGATCAGGCCCACCCTAGCCTACAGGGAAAAACATAGCGGTGTCTGAGTAATTAACTCCGCTCTGGGAGAGGCGCATTGCCGGACTTACCCCATGAAATGGATCCCTAATGACGAAGGTTGTGCAACTGGGGACTCGAGGAGGCTGTTTGTTGCAGGGGACACGGTAACAGTGAGAGAAGTTATCTATTGCTACAGTGCAGGTCGCGCTACCATTTGGCTGCCCTTACCTGGTAAAATGCTGTATGCTGGGAGATGAAGTGCTTCGCACTCTTGAGACGCTGTGAATGGTGCTAACCCGGCATCATTAAGGGCGGATCGATCTACAAATGTGGCAGTGAATGAACTTTCATCTAATCAGCAGGCACTCGACCATTCTCCTGTATACCACGCTGGGCGCTGACGAAGTTACACAGCGGAAATGCATACGCCCGAAGTGCCGTGAAATTTTGCAATAAAGAAGCCTTCACACTGTTCCCCGTTGTGGCCTCTGCCTTTCTTTTGGGAGGGTTTCTCTGGATATTGTCAATTGCCTGCCAGCGGCAATCTACAGAGGCCCCTGCATGCAAGTTGGCCTGATCCATGCTGGCGTCCGTTTTTGCCTCGGCGGAAAAACTTTGCCTTTCAAGCTATTGAACCAGATCAGGCCCACCCTAGCCTACAGGGATAAACATAGCGGTGTCGGAGTTATTAACTCCGCTCTGGGAGAGACGCATTGCCGGACTTACCCCCGTGAAATGGATCCCTGATGACGAAGGTTGTGCAGTTGGGGACTCAAGGAGGCTGTTTGTTGCAGGTGACACAGTAACAGTGAGAGAAGTGATCTATTGCTACATTGCAGGTCGTGCTACCATTTGGCTGCCCTTTCCTGGTAAAATGCTGTATGCTGGGAGATGAAGTGCTTCGCACTCTTGAGACGCTGTGAATGGTGCTATCCCGGCATCATTAAGGGCGGAGCGATCTACAAATGAGGCAGTGAATGAACTTTCATCTAATCAGCAGGCCCTCGACCATTCTCCTGTATACCACGCTGGGCGCTGACGAAGCTACACAGCGGAAATGCATACGCCCGAAGTGCCGTGAAATTTTGCAATAAAGAAGCCTTCACACTGTTCCCCGTTGTGGCCTCTGCCTTTCTTTTGGGAGGGTAACCACTTGGTGGCATGCTTCATCGTAGGGTTCTTCCCTAACCCAATACGGAAAGGGGCGTTCTGTGACCGACGGATACGTTGGAGCACTGATAGTATCTATGCCTATCCAGAAAGAGCACTAGGCACAGGGTATTGTTTTTTATATGTAGGGGTGGGGGCTGTCCAAAATGGGCATGCCAATGCCTCCAACTCCCCTAATAAATTGCCACAGTCTTTCTGTCCCGGGAGGTAGATGGGGCGGATAGCACCTTATCTGCTGCCCCCAGGGGGGGGAAGGCCACTAGGCACCAGGGATTATGTTTTTATTATACATAGGTGTGGGGACTGCCCAGAATGTTCATCCCAATGCCTCCATCCCCCCATAAAAATTAGCCACAGTCTTTCTGCATTCCCTGGAGGCAGATGGGCCAATAGTCCCACATATCCCCCCCAGGGGGGCAGAACGCCCACTAGGCACCAGGGATTTTGTTATTTTTTTTATACGTGAGGGTTGGGCTGCAGAGAATGGGGATGCAAATGCCCCCACCCCAAAAAAAGTCTTTCTGCCCATCCCAGAAGGCATATCGGGGCAATAGCGCTTTATCTGCCCCCGGGGGCAGAATGCCCACTAGGCACCAGGGATATATTTATGGGCATGCCATTGAGAAGCCCCAAAGGTATGGGTCATTCCCTTTTCTTTAGGTACATATTGTGTCTGTTTCAGTGATATTTTTAGTCTCATCTGCACCCAAGTGGGCCAGAAAACCACTAGAAACAAGGGAGAGTTTGTGTGTGTGTAAACTCGAGTTTGGCTGCCTGTCTGCATATATTGACCCTAGGCTGGCATTTTGCTGGTGGTGTTTTGGACCTGCATTTGGCTAAATGTGTGGGTACTCGCGGTTGATGACGGTGTGTTTAGATTGGTGCTTGCCTGGTGGTGTGCGTGGACTGTTGCTTGGCTGGCTGTGTGCATGGATGGTGTTAGGATGCAGGGTTGGACTGCCCGTAGCAGGCCCTGGACATTTACCCGGTGGTCTGGAGAGGTGGGGGCTGGTTTTCTTGCTGTGGGGGGCGGTTTAGTCACTGGGGGCCAGTTTTGCAGCAGTGCTGTAATATCGGGCTCCAGTAACAAAAGCGGACGCAGTGCTTTTTAGTAGCACCCCCCTCCCGGAGCCAGTTGAGCAGCAATCTGCCAGAGCTGGCTACTGTTCCCAGTCCGGCCCTGCTTGGCTAGCGGTGTGCAGGGATGGTGCTTGGATGGTAGAGTTTGTTAGGTGGTGCTTGGCTGGCGGTGTGCATGGATATTGCTTGGCTGACTGTGTGCATGGATAGCATTTGGCTGGCAGTGTATGTGGTTGGCTCTTGGCTAGCAATGTGTGTGTGTGTGTGGATGGCGATTGGTTGGTGATGTGCATGGATGGCAATTGGCTGCTGGTGTGTATGGCTGGTGCTCGGCTAATGGTGTGCGTGGATGGTGGTGTGCGTATACTGACTCTTAGCTGGTGATGTGGCTCGCATGGATCCCCACATTTTCTTACCCGGAATCCCTCGCAAACCTCAAATTTACTTACAAAGTCACATTTTCCTCACATTTTTGTGTATGTAAGTTGTAGGATCACCATGCAGGCACAAATTTCCTACTTCCAAGCATTCCCCTTGTCTATCCATATAGGTAAGGTAAGGTATGGTATAATTTTTATCGGGAGACTGAGGAGAACACTGAGTGATAGGGAATCTGTGCTGTGCAGTGATCCCATAACTTTCCCACACCGATATTAGAGGAAATGTTTACTTTTTAGCCAAACTTGAGTTTTGCAGCGGATTTCTGGAAGGAAAATGTTGGGGGACCAACGTAAGCCACACACCCCAGGATTCCCACAGATGTCTAGTTTTCAGAAATGTCTGGTTTTTTAGGTTCCCCTAGATGTCTGAAAACCCGGGACCAAAAACACAGGTGCCTACCTATCTATCACAAAACAACCTTTTTTTTTAATGGGGGTCACCTGCGTTTTGGTGGCAGGCTCAGTGGCCATCTAGGGAAACCTACCAAATCCAGACATTTCTGAAAACTAGAACCTAGGGGAGTCCAGGGTGGTGTGGCTTGCATGGATCTCCAAACATCGTTCCACCCAGAATCCCTTGCAAACCTCAAGTTTTGCTCTCTTTTCTGTGTGAGAAAGTTGTGGGATCACAGGGCTGCCATAAATTTCCTACCACCCAGTGTTCCCCAGGTCTTCAGATAAATATGGCATCTCACTTCTGTGGGTGGGCCAAGTTCCCACGACAGGCAAGGGCCCAAAAAGTATACCTAGGACTAAATGAAATGCTTTTGTAAAGGGGGGTCATATGGGTTTTTGGCCCCTGGCTCGGCGGCCATCTGGGGAGATCTACCAAATTCACACAGTTCTGAAAACTAGACACGCGCGGGAGTCCAGGGATGTATAACTTGCGTGGGTTCTCTAATGCTTTTCTACCCAGAATCGTCTGCAAAGCTCAAAGTTGCTGAAAAAATCTAATTTTTCTCACGTCTCTGTCTGGGAAAGTTGTGGGATCACTGGACCGACACATATTTTCCACCACCCAACATTCCCCCATGTCTCCCTATAAAAAAGGTACCTTACTCTTGTGGGTGGCCATGTACCCACAACAGACAAAGTCCCAAAAAGTATTGTGGAGACATCAAAATTACCTATCACAAAATGACCTGGTTTTGCAAGTGGGGCACCTGCGTGTTTGGCCCCGAACTCGGAGGTCATCTAGGGAGACCTACAAAACCCACATATTTCTTAAAACTAGACACATGGGGGAGTACAGAGAGGTATGGCTTGCGTGGATCCCCCAACGCTTTCCTACTCAAAATCCCATGCAAACCTCAAATTTAACTGAAGCAATCACATTTTCTCATGTTTCTGTGTGGGAAAGTTGTGGGATCACTAGGCTGACACAAATTTCCCACCACTCAGCATCTCCCCAGGTCTCCATATAAAAATGGCACCTCACTTATGTTATGTTTCATAGAGTACCCCAATATAGGCTTGAGTAGTATCCCGACCCTTTACCTACATTTACCGTACCATTACATGACATAACTGGTTTTGGTATTGACCTTTTACCTGTTTAAGCACTGCTTAATATGTCGTGTGGTTTTCCCCGAAAACTAATTATGCATGGAGATTCCCAGAATCACGGCAAGATTACAATCTTCTGCATAATAAATATGTTTAAGGGTCCTCCCTTCCTTCATCCTCAGCCCACATGACACAGCAAAGGTAGAATCCCCTGAGGGTACCTTTTGGGTATATATACACCATATCTTTGCCAAGGCAGGCAGAGGAGAAAAGACTTTCATGTTGACGCACTGACGCAAGATGCTGAGGTTCCTGCATGCAGACACTCCAGCACTCAAGGGTCTGACATCCCTCGCGAGGTGTCCATCTCAAGACCAAGACAGGGTCTCCAGTCTCTCCCTTCAGGTAATGGGGTGGGCTTCACCCTAGGGCGATTCTTTGCCTACACCTACATACATGTTACGCACATTTAGGTACATCTAGTTAGGGTTGCGTTGTAGGAGTACACATTATTACTGTCATATATTTATATGCTTGCATATATTCATAGTTTGCAGCACTATGGTAGAAATCTACCATCCATTTACTCTGATGGTGCTTATAATCATATATATCTGTTCCTGTCTGATGGTTGTTTTGGCACGCCTATTTTACACTAGAATGATGCTGGCTCAATACATGCTTATTTTTTTGGAATTCTTTTTATTAAACACATAAAAATTATAAAACATTTACAATAAATACACTGGGAGGCATCTCACACACAATACATATACAAATATCCTCCTGTACAAAAAAATCAACAGAAATAACAACATACGGGTTCAAGGGTCCTCCGACCTTACTGGATCTTCCGGTTCTGCAAGGGGAGCGCATATATCACCCCTATAAACATTCCAGGGCCCCCAAATCTTGCCCCATTTCTTGGGCCTCCCCCTAGCCACATACACCGCCCACTCTCTAAACATGCACCAGTCCAAGTCTTTCATCCATTTCCCGACAGTAGGTGGCTGATTCGCCCCCCACAATTGAGCTATATTACGTTTGGCAATACCACATGCCAACGTGGCCCACACCTTTCTATGGGACGGGTGATCCGTCGGGTCCCAAACATTCAGGAGGCAACGCCGTGCCTCCAACTCAAAGCTCACTCCCCACACCTCACGCACCTTGGCATGAATAGTAGACCAATACCCCGAATGAGGGCACAGTCCCACAACACATGAAAGAACGTTCCAGACTCGCACATCCACTCTTGCACTCATCACTCACAGCCAAGCCCATTTGCACCAGCCGTGTGCCAGTCACAATGCAGCGGTGGAGGATCTTCAACTGAACCAGTCGGAGCCTCATTTGGATTGCAACGACCCTCGGAGAGGCCACGGCCTCCCTCCAGTCCTCATCATCTAGGATCAATCCATCCACTGTCCACTGGTCCCTAAGTACCACCAAGGGATCCTCCGTGCGATTAACTAGTTTTTTATAAATCAAGGAGATCGGTTTCGTTGGAAGATGACCGTCCAACACTCGATCCTCCAACGGGGAAGCCTCCAGGAGCGTCGTGCCACGGGGAATACCAGCAAGCAGCGTATGGCTAACAAAACCTCTCACTACCTTGCAATTGATATCGTTCCTGCAAAGTTTCAAATGGGAGGATGCCATCCTTACCCCAGAGATCCCCAACTCGGGAAATCCCAATGAGGTCCCATTTGTCAAAACCATTGGACTTCCATAAACTGCCCAAACACTCAGAATTCCAGAGGGGTGTGACCAGTGTGATCTTCCCCTCCCACTTAAGGGAGCAGTTAGCCTCGTGCCAGACCTGAACAGCAACCGCCGTTGGTCACACCAAGGGAAAACGTCCGCGCCTCGCATAGAGTGCCCTAGTAAATTCCCCCCCCCCGGGAACCCGGCCACAGTCCATAATATAGCCGGGGTCCAACGGCGAGCCATAAATAGCCTGATCAACCACCGCCAATTGTGACACCCAATAATACTTACGGATATTAGGCAGACCGCTCCCCCCGTCATACCACGGCAACGTCAATTTCACAAATGCGATTCGGGGCCTACTGTCCCAAAGAAGCTGTCTCTGAAGAGACTAAACCTCCCTGAAGTACGACGGGGGAACCTGGTCCATAGAGTTCTGAAGCGCGTAGAGGAAACGAGGATGAGTCCAATACATGCTTATTGAAAATGTCCCCATGGTTTATTTCTGTGTATCTCTCTGAGACAAACTAAGCTCAAGTGACTGAGTGAAAAGTACTGTACTGTTTTCACGATCCCTGACGGGACCGGGTTGTCATGTGCGATAGTTGCCAACAACTATTCTCTCCTTGGTAAGAAGAGTTTACAGTAGCACTGTGAGCAAGCTGGTATACAGGCGAACATACCCGGTGGGGGAGTTTGGAATCAGTATGAACACCAATCCCATAGTCTATGTTATCTAAACACGCATATCCTATATAGGTTTATAGGAACTACATGCCATGGCGCCGCCAACCTTAGTTTTGTAGTTATTTAATGGTGACACCTGAGTAGTTCAGTTGTGCTTGTCTCAGAGACCCCCACTCATATGTTTTCCAGAGACATCTGTAGTGGGAGGGAAAAATCCACCACTGCTGAGTAGGCACATCCTACGTATTGGCTGTAGGTTTATTCTAGCTTGAAGGACAAATAGTTCCTATTGTGCATATAATCTTATCTCAGTTTCCTTGAAACGTTTTCAACAATGGCTGACGAAGACCTCACTGTGCCAGCACTACGTGTAAATGCAGTGGAGGAAGAACAAGAAGGTGAAAAAACATTTCAGAAAATTTCAGAACTGGCATTATTTTAAAACTAGCAGACTATGGAGTCATAGCTAGGGGTGGGGCTGTAACTTCGTGATTTAGGCACATGTTTCATATAGAACTGAGGTATTCTATTCAGGGGTTAAATTCACACAAGCAGATGAATGCACAAATGGATTTCATTCTTACATTGAAGATGAAACACTAAATGAATACTGTCCATATGAGGACATTGAAGTTCCTCTCATCTGCCAGAAGCACATAAACTGGTTTAAAGGCACCCTCCTACACACAAAAGATAAAGTAAGACTCAGTCCGCTCGATAGAGATGGAGTGACTTGGCCAGTCCTGGCGCTTACACACCGCCTCCAAGCTTTGACACAATATCAGTAGCAGACTTACGTCAACTGCACAAAGAAATAATAAAACTTTAGAGAAACCTGACACCATTCGTTATGAGAACACTCACACTTCAGCCAACAAGGGCTAAACCAGCAGAACAATTTCAGGGATCTACAGCTAAAATAACTCCACAAACTCTAAACGCAGTTATGGGTAAAATGCCCACTAAGCGTGAGCAAATGCCATTCTGGATAGCTCAGGAAATCACACAGTAAGAGGCAGTGTTTCTGCACACAAGCTCGCAAGAAAAACATAGGATACTAACAATCTGCTTGCCAATGGGAATAGCTCCCCAGATAGAGGATTGTACCTCTTGGGTAAAGTTTTGCTGCCATATATACCAGAACTCATGGTATCCCTTCCATAGCAGTAATACCCGATGTATTAAGACAAATACAACATGAGTATGCAGCAAAACCTGCTCTGAACTTCGAGATGAAATTGTTAGAAAATGTTGCCCAGGTATCAACTATTATATTAGCAAACATAAAAGGGGAGGCAAAAATAGTGGCAATACGCCAACGCCTGAGGGACTTCACTCCTTTACAACAGGAACGTGAGTTACCTAAAATTATCAAAGACACATATACCGAATTAGGTAGTGATAATTTGGGAGCTGAAGCAACAATACCCCAGCTCATGGTTGGTCCTGAAAAGGAAAATACCAAGCAAGCACCTGATTCTTCAAAGAAGAAATAGGACAATAAAAAACATAATAATAGAGAGAGTAGGACACAATCTAGTGGTGGGTCTCCTCAACAGGAGCCCTCCTGGAGGGTACAGCTTAGGAATCATGATAACATAAAAAAAACTGACAGGTATGAGGATACTGATTCACGTTCCTCTTGTTCCTTTCAGGGTTCAACAGAAAAATCACAGAGAGGGAAGGACTGTCAGAAAACAGACAAAGTCCAGAGACACACAGTGTACTTTGCACTATAATCTCAAATACGAAGATAAACAAAAAATCAAAACCTCAATTTAAAAAGAAGAAGGTAGCAGGTCTTAAAGTTAGATCTGCTCAGAATTCTGAGGACTCAACTTCTGAACGGGGAATGGGGTCTGACGATGCTAGACAGCGCAGCAGAAGTAACAATTGCTTGCCAGAACCCAATGGAATTTCTTGTTACAGAGACATTGAATGAACACATCATGGTGGAGACACCTGCAACCAGGGTCAGTGTCACACACCCGTTATATGAAATAACACTCCAAATGGAGGGGGACAAACCCAGAAAAATTAAAGGTCTCTTTTGGGAGAACCTAATTTATGGCTATGACATCCTTTTGGCTCAAAAGTATGGTCGCCTGAGATGGTTATGGAGTGCCCAATGGAGAAACAGTAATTTTACTGGTTTTTTCCAACCTTGTTCCAGTATACTCAAAACATACATGCACGCAGGTGGGCGTTAGCACTTGCTCCAGAATTATATCGCAACCATATAGGGTGGGATGCTAAGTCACCTCACCATGTAATCCCAGTAAAAACTACTCTAACTCCATAGAGACAATACCCTATTAAACAAGAAGCGAAGAAACAGGCAAGGGAAATATTAGATTAACTTGAATACCAAGGTTTAATTGAAACATGGACCTCTTCCATGAATAATCCTCTGTTTCCTGTAATGAAACCTGATAATTCATATTGTCTAGTTTTATACTTCAGACATCTGAACACATGAACAAAGACATTTGCATTATAAAACGCTCACAGTGCTGCATTAATGAATACAATACAAAACAACACTTGATATCTCAAATGGATTTTTCTGCCAAAATATAGCATCTGAAAACAGATATTCAGCAGCATTCTAAGTGCTCAGTTCCCAGTGTCAATTCTATTGACTCCTTGAAGGGTATAAGAATAGCCCGGGTTGTTATCAGCTAGGGTAATAGAGTTACTTCAAAATTTGGACGAGGAGGCATTGTCCTGTATAGTTGATATTTATCGGACGGATGATGATTTAAAGAATCACTTGACCAGGGTGAGCAACATAATTTTGGGATTTAACTCTGAGGGCTATAAATTCAACTCAAAAAAATTGAAAATAGCACACCTCAAAGTCCTATTTTTGGGATATAAACTCTCAAGTGAAGGGAAAAGCCTAGCAGCTAACTCTTTAGAAAAGCGTGCCCTGCTCCAAACTCCAAAAACTCTGAAAAACTTACAATCAATATTGGGATTCCTAAATTTTGGTAGCATATATTTTGGATTACGCAGAAAAAATAACACCTTTCTACAATTTGATTAGACCTGATTTTTCAATTAAACATTGGATACAGGAACACACAGATATACCTCGTTCATTACAAGCTGACAAGATAGCTTCAAAACACCTACACGCACGTGTAAATACCACAAATCTGGTGATCCATCTAATAGCGGGTCAATCGGGGTACCCTTACCTAACCTTCAATGAAGGAGAAACAGTACCAATAGCATACAAATCACACTTCTACACTTTCGCTGAAATGCGTTTTGCTTTTACAGAGAAAATTCTGACAGCAATACAGGCTGCTGTGGTGAGAGAAAGAGCACTAGTTCAGGGAAAACTAATAATTGCCGTGACTCCGGTACCGGCCTTAGAGTCTGTTACCAAAGCGAGCGTTCAGAAAGAAAAAGCGCTACATCCGCAATGGATGCAATGGGCTAATCCTCTCACTGCAGCAGATGTAGACTACAAATTTGATTCTACACTAAAAACACAGGCATTTCTGCAATACAAAGAAGAATATTCTCTCCCCGATGAAATAATGCCTGTACATCAGTATAAATACATTATTTACACTGACGGTTCTGCTCAGCCTTCCATAGGGAGTAAACAGCAATACAGCGCACCTTGTCTGACTGTAAAAGGATGTATGCAAGACGGCAAGTTCCATCCTAGCAGTACAAAGATGCAGTCTCTAAGAGATTGCATGGACCAGCTGGCAGAATTAAAAGGACTATTACTTGCACTAACACAAAATGATTGAGTATTCCCCAATCTTACAGCGTGTGATTCATTTTATTGTGTCTAGTCTTATAATGAATATCTCCACTATTGGGTTCAAGTGACTGAGTTGAAAAAAGACTTGCCGAGAGCGATACACACGCTTAATTATCAACATGATGGCATTCACATTACCTTCTTCAGTGCTCATGATGGCACCCGGCCGTCATGAGTCACAGTAGACGTGTGCTTTTGACGGCCGGATCCGTCCGAACATTGCCGCTTTGCCCACGGGCTGTTAATTCCCCGCCTGTGCAGGAGAACTAATCAGTGGGCAGTGTTCTGATGTCTCCCAGCCATCATGAGCACACGCCCAACGTGATTTATGATGTCTAGGAGCCGTCATAAGTACCGGAGCGACACGCCAAGCCCCGCCCCCTCACACCGGGGCAAAATTTGCACCGCGGCAAAAGGGCTAAAGGGATTTCATTTGCTGATGAAGCAGCAAAAGGGGCAGTACGAACTGCTGCTGTAGCGGTGATCAATAATTCTAGTACAAAAATAGACTGACAGATAATGGTAGCTGTCACTTCTTCACACAAAAACAGCTCAGCCTTGCCAAAATGCTTTACACTCAAGTACTCCTACAAGTTAGATGAAAAAAATATTTTGTGAGCTCAAATTCCAGGAGTGGGGGATAGAGTAATACCAAACATGGATTGCAGGGTAGGTTTAATTCTAGCTGCATATGAGGGTCTGGGTTCTGCACATGCAGGAGTTACTGCGACTGTTTCATTGCTGAAACAATGCTATTGGTGGCCAGGTCTGACCAAATAGGCAAAAGCTTTTGTACTTAAGTACAACATCTGTCAGGAGATGAAGGGTGTGACTGCAGTACGTCCACCATAAACACCATTAATAATATCAGACAGAGCTCTTGCATGTGTCTATTTGGACCACTGCGGCCCCGTACAATATGACTGAGCTTTCGAGTACATCTTGGTGGCAGTGGATTAATGTTCTAGATTCCTGTGGGTTTGCCTCAGTGCTCGGCTTATGCTCTAACTGTTATAAAAGATTTGCGAGTCTTCATAGGGACATATGCAGTTGGCACATTACATTTTGATCGTGGCCCTGCATTTAGCTCTAGAGCTTACAAGGAAGCCATGCTAAGTTTCAGTGTTGCACTGCAGTACTCCTCTCCGTACCGTCCCAAAGGAAATTCGGTCATGGAGAGGAAAAACCGGGGCTTAAAGCTATCTTTAACAGCAAAGGTAATAAGTTTGGGTAGTAGTTGGGTCAATCACCTATACGGGGTCCCGAGTGCACTAAATAATAAGCCAAGAAGTTCCTTAGGAGATGTCGCCCCTTATGAAGTCCTATTTGGGATGAGAATGTGGGTACCTGATCTTGATTATGAAAGCACTGTGGTGGATGAAAAACGTTTTGATATTGATAAACATTTTGGCTATTTTACAGGATCCTAATTAATTCTGGGGACTACAAAGCAATGTGCAAGTAAAATGCCCCGCCACTGGGGAGGTGAAATCAGTAATGGCAAGACCTGCCTGGATCCCCAAAGTTGGGGATCTGGTCAGAGAATAAATTGTGGACAATAAAGAATTTGGGCCATCCTAAAGGAAGCCTGTACCGGTCCTGGCTCTTGAAGGAACGACAACAATACTTCTACCTCCTCTTGCCTGCAAGAAAATAGATCTGTCTCCATTGATCTGATCAAAACGCATTATGTGGCCAATCCTGAATTGCAGGCACATGGGCTCCTGGGTAGCCGCCGCTCTCTTCTCGCTACCATACAGAAAGTTCAGACAGAAAGACTTATAACAGTCAAATGGAGTTACCAACAATGAAATGTAACTCGTCCCTCTGGAAATTGAACAACAACAAAATTCAAGTGAAACACAAATATTAATTCGGCCTACCACCAACATCTACATCAATATGCCTCTACATGAGACATCTGCCAGTTCAACAAAATCTGCTGAGCTATGAAAGATAGACTGAACTGCATCAGGCTACTTCATCGATTTTAACACATTTTCTCTGGATCCAAGTGAACCCGAGTCACCTCCAGCTCTAGTGTCCTGCAAAAAATAATTTCATGATTTTTTAATATTTCTGAAAAAGCCATACCTAGTCTCACCATGGCTACAGCTCTGGATATTCACTGGTATAATTAAGCTGTCCGGTTTTAGGCTTAAACCTATAATAACTGATAACACCCCACTGAAAGAGAATTAGCCCTCATCAGTGTAAACATATAAACACTGAAAAAACACATGCACAGCCATAAACTAAATGCTATTCAAACAAAGTAAAAGGGGAGTGAAAGAGTCATTTTTCTTTCTTTCTGAAAGGGCCAATACAATATAACTTTGTTATACAAGGTAGCAGCAAGAAAGACTGGGCTAACATTATTCTGCTTGAGCTTTGTTGTTTGGGGATCTCGCTAAAATATTGTTTCTTTTTCCTTTTTTCAGTTTAGTGGTCTTTGGTCTTAAGATGTGGGGTTTAGAAGCATGTTTTAGGTCTTGTTTAATTATTTTATAAACAGTTGAGAATCAGAAAATGTTCAAATCATATTTGATATTTTGGCTACATTTCATTCTTTCACAATAGGTAAAATGGCTGGTTTCATATTAATTTTTTGTAATCACATTTTTCCACAGAGAATGGGTAAAAACCTTTGATACATCAGCCCCCTTTTCTAGTGAGTCAGAATTGATAGTAGTTGAATTGCCAAACACCCAAAGCTTTAAACATTCAGTGTAAGGTGTAGTGACGGGTATATGTGAAAAGAGTGCAGTCACAAAGCATCTGGGATACTGGTAAAAAGATTACACCAGACATTTGGAAAACATGTAATGCAGTGTCACTTGGAATGCTGCTGCAAAAATTCTTGCCAAGTTCAACAATGATTGGAGCGATAATGTTTGTACTTGCAGTGATTTAGCTATGTATTTGAAAAAGTTGTGGGATGTCCTGTTAAAATCAATACCTGAGCTGAAGTGCTTCACTGTAACAGATCCTTGCCACTTTCTAGATGGAATCCTTAAAGCATCTTTAAAACCTTGAGAGTTAATGAAGAATGCTATTGACTTTTTAGTCCATTCTGCTGCACTGTTTTGTTCTGTACAAGAACTAAAACGCAAATATTTCTCATTTTGTGCTTTGTGTGGCATCAAAGAAAGAGTCATTACAACTGTGTTACTTAGCTGCTGATTCTCAGTCCTGCTGGAATAGTTTGGAATACAGTTTTATATGATGTCATGGGTCCCACTGGACTCTTAAAAAAAACACATGTATGTAAAATTCCTTTAAATAATATCATCACCTCAAGTACATATTTTGAAAATTGGGATTTTGAAACTGTAACTAATATGTTGTCTGATTTAGAACTGTCTGCAGCATTTTCAACAAATGAAAATTTTGATGACTCTTCTAAGTTTAACGCAATGAACTGTTATCAACACTATGTCCATCATTTTTTGCATGAAGCAAGTGTACCACGTAATGTTTTCGCATACCATCAATGGGATCATTGCCCAGCACCACCGAAAGGTAGTTCACAAATGTTTGCACAAAAGTTTCCTTATTTTTCTGGATTCAATACATCAGATCCATGCTCATCCTATTATATGCTTGCACCTTCATCTGCAAAGAAAAGTATGCTTACTACCGATTACTAACACAAAACAGATATATTCTGCATCCTTTATTCAGACCCTCCAGGATTTTGCGATTTTGCAATTTCCCAGTTTCCCGCGAAATCGGCACTTTTGTAAAAATGCAGCTATTTTTACAAAAAGGCCAGCGAAATCGGCACTTTTGTAGAAATCACGGCATTTTTACAAAAGCTAATCCATGCTGCTATATCCTGCTATATCTTTCAGTGTTCAATCACGTAATCTATAGGACTTTTTCTGGAAGTGTGTAATTGATGATCATGCATAGTGCGTGTATGGATATCCATTCACATTCATTCTGGCAACTGTTGTAACATGTTTGAACTATGAACTCTCCATGTTGTTCAGTGTTGTGCAGAAAATCTAAGCATTTTCTCCAAGAAGAGCATGCACACATTGAGTTGATCAATAACCTTATGTTACTATTTTTTGTGCAAGTGGTGATTATATAATCTTAATTTGAATCGAGCGTAATATTTGCCTGGCCTCTCATTGCGGACATAGCATGAAAGTCAAACAATGGAGCGATTATGAATGAATACTGCGTGCAGCCCAGAGACCTGCCAAGACAATATTCACACTGTGAACCAATCAGGAGACGCACTCCCCTTCAAGTAAGGCAGTCTCCAGTTTCGCAGTCTTTCTTTCTTGCTCATTGAGGCCTCTGCATCCCGTGATGCACACTGACCGCTACAGAGCCCTGTTATTATTTTTTTCAACAGTGTGACCAGGTCATGTACTCGTATAAGTTGTTTTCAATAAGTTGGCCTTCTAGACCCGAGACACATTCCAACGTGTAGCATTGATGTTTTCATGTCTCCACCCACGGTTGACGTAGCTCGGAGTTGTCTGCCCATGTGCGCACCCCTGTAGACATTTCCTGAGCCAATAAATAGTTCAGGTGCCTTCGATCAGCAGTGTCCTGACTTCTAGGGGCTGCTTTCTCATTATAGAGAACTTTTCACCCACTTTTGAAAGTGACTTAATTACAAATGTATTCCTTATATGATTCGCATAAAATAATAATTTTCTTCTTTGGTTTTTCAAAGGCAGATTTTAAAAAGAAAGCATCAGTAAGCAAACATCAATATAATTTCAAAATGATTTCTCACTGTGCGTTTATATTTGCCTGTTTTGCTCAAGACCACCCTAACATGGTCTTGATATTCGTTTGAAAAGAACTGAAAGATTCCATATCAGGGAAGTAAGTGGCAATAACAGGTTTTTTTCTCCGAAGTCTGGTGGTCAGAGGTGCAACTAGAGCCACATTTCGGGGGGGGGGGCTGAATCTCTAAGCATTAGACAGAGTGGAGCTGCAGGAGCTCTTAGAATGGGTGAAACAACAGTAATGCCTCATTAACCTGCAAATGGTCTTTAAAAGATCTGTGAAGTGCTCGGGTGCGGCTGTGTGTGTGCCCGGGAAGCTGTCTCATCCCGGGCTGACACACATGACGGAGGGGGCTGAAGCCCTGTGAGTCCAATGGGCATTGCGCACCTGCTGGTGGTATATATATTTTTAGTTCGCAACCTACCAGAAAGACAGCACAGCTGTCTGGCTTGCTAAAGACCTCTTGTGGACATTCAGAAAGTTAAACTAGGAATGCTCTCTGCCCGTTGCTTACCATTGGCTTTGCGGTTTGTAACTCTTGTTTTCAGGCTTGCTGTCTTGCTACATGCTTTCAGGCTGTCTAGCTTGATTTGACCCTCCCATGACCAAACGTGTTTACTGTATTCTTCCACAACCTCGCTTGTTGCGGTGCATTCAAAGACAGAGGTCAAATGTCAGGCTGTATCTTCCAGTGAACCTGTTGGTTATTTTTCTTTATCAGACTTCAAAGTAAGAGGATTTATGTGACAATCATGCTGGCTACTAGGGGTCTGCTTGAGGAAAGCTGTAGGGTGTATTTTGTTTTCTAGCACAAAACAAAATGTAAATGTCTGTAACTGAAGTGACGATCAAATAAGTACACTGGGTGATGACATTTCCACACATGGTTTGTGCACTGTATACTTTTATCAACAAAACTGTATGTGAGTCCAAACGTAATGGCCATTTTAATTGAAGATGTGTTCTCTGTAATGGCAGTATGCTAGCATACACCACTTTACCCCACTCCACTCTACTCTACTCTCAACACTTCACACTACGCCTGCCACTCCACTCAACACTGCGTCACTGCACTCTTCTCTGTGCCACTCCACACCTCTCCACTACTCCATTCTAAGCCAGTGCACTCTACCCACCACCACTCTACTATGCGCCACTACACTCTTTGTCACTGCAGTCTACACCACTCCGCACCACTCCACCCTACTCTGCAAACTGCACTCTATGCCACTGCATTCTACACCAATGCACTCTACTGTGTACCACTCCATTGTATTCCATTGCACTCTATGCCAAACCCCTTTATGCCACTCTAATCTACTCTGCACCACTGAACTCTAGTCTAAGACAATCTACTTTACACCACTCCACTCTGTGCACCTCCACTCTGCACCACTGGAGTCAATGCTACACCACTCTACGTCACTGCACTTGGCCCCACTGCAGTCAGCACCACTCTACTGTACTTTGCACCACTCTGCATCACTGCACTCTATGCCAATGCACTCTACACCACTTTACTCTAAAACAATGGACTCTATGCCAATCTTCTCTGCACCATTGCACTTTACACCATTGTACTGTCACTGCACTCTGACACTTTATTCTACTCTGCGTCACTGCACTCTATACCACTCTACTCTACTCTGCACCACTGCAATCTGTGCCTCTGTACTCTGCACCATTCTGGTCTAGGCCACTCCGCACCACTCCATTCTACTCCACTCCACTCTACAGCACTACATAACACTGCACTATATGCTAGTGCGGGTATAAAGCAGGAATATCGACGGGATAATATCGACTAGCATAAATATCGAGGTAAGAATATCGACTGTAAAAAATATCGTTGTAGTAAATATCGTTGTTGTAAATATCGTTTTTGTAGAATGACAAAAATATCGTCAAAATAAAATATAGTTGAATAGAATATCGTTTAGAGAAATATCGTTGAATATAATATCGACAAAATAATTGAATGTGTAATATAAGTGTAGAAAAATTTGTTTTATGTATAAATATTATTAATTAAATGTTTATTTTTATTATTATAGGGATAAAAATGTAATTTTTTTTAATATTAGTAAATATTTTAGGAGCGGGTTATTGGTATTATAGGGGATAAGGGTGGGTAGTAATTTAAAAAAGTAGTGTAAATAATATGTATATAATGGTAAAAAATTTGAAAAATGTAAATTAAAATTTTTTTCAATGGCGAAATTTTAAATTTAATTTAAATTACTGAATTATTGATTGAATTGTTATTTTTTAAAGATTTAGTAGCGGGTTGTTGGTGATATAGGGGATAAGGGTGGGTAGTATATTAAAATATGTTTGATAAAATTTAAATTAAATTAAAATAAATTATAAATTGAAATACGAAAATGTATTTAATTTATTTGAAATTTAATGTATTATATAATAATTTGGTAATTAAGTGTTATATTTTTTATATAGTGTTTAATAAAAAAATCTATAAATAATACGAAATTAGAAATGTCAATATTTAAATTTCTAAATTGAAATTTTAAATTTTAAATTTTTTATTTCAAATTTGAAATTTGAAATTTTACATTTATTTTTTACATTATATTATTATAAGTCAAGTGTGTAATATTTTATGTTTGTGTATTTGTTATAATATATGCTAAGAATGAGTCAAAATACAAATATACAAAGTTTGGGTTACATTTTTAAAAATGTTAAAACTTTTTTAAAATTGTTAAAAAATTTAGATTTTTGAAATTTTAAATTTTGGTTAAAAAATTTGGTATTGTTATGTTCAAAATAAAATATTGTGTGATTGTAATTTAATAGTCTATTTTGTAGTATAATAGATAAGAGTGGTTATTAATATATATAGTGATGTTTATGTGTTATAATATCACAAATATTATTGTTTCCTGTCCAGCACTTTACCTGACTTATGTAGGATTGGAGTTAGAATAATTCTTTATTATGGTTTCTTGTCCAGCACTTTACCTGACTTATGTAGGATTGGAGTTAAAATTGTGATTTATTTTTGCTTACTGTTAAGTATTTTCTATGTGTTATGTTTTATATTTTATATTTTATAAAAAAAGAAATTAAATTTTTAATTTTTTTATATTTTACTATTATTATGATATATAATTTTGCTATATATTTTTTAATAATAAACAAATATGATTCTTTTGTACATTTTTACATATATATCACAAGTGTCAACATTTATTAAGTACAATGGTAATATAGTTTTGGACACTTTTTTTATTCATACTTTTCAGTTGTTGATGCAAACATTTTCATATTTTTTAATACACTTTTTTCAAATATTTGTTTACATTCTACATTGCTATTTTTATCATATATACATTGTTATATTACATTAATTACTATATTAAATTTAAAATTTTTAAATTAAAATTTAATATGTTAATTAATTTACATGTAATTGTATTTTTCTACAGTATGTACATAAAATTGTGTTCAGTGTTATACATATAAAAAACAATTAACAATCAAAAACATATTTTTAATATACTATAATTATTTAATATATAATTATATTAAAAATATTATTGTATATTTTACATTAATCAAAAGGTTCTTTACAAACAATAATACATTTATTACAATACATCCAAAAAATAATGCTATTCATCTCTATTTTTGTTTAAATTATGGGGATTTAGTCCTATTTTAGTTTTTATTGTGCTGCCATTTTAATTTTTGAACTTCACTTTTTTGTCTATCTACATCGTTGTTTGGGTCAATTCAGAAAACGGAACCTCGCGGTTGGGAGCTGCTTCGTGTTGGTGAATGTAAGTTTATTTTACATTATTTTTAACTACATTTTAAGACATTATAGAGCTAGTTGTATTGTGTAAGTGTTGGTATGTGTTGTACTTTACAGTTTATGTGAAAAATACGTGTTATTTAAGGTCTTTATTGATAACGTACTTTGTAAGATATTTATTATGAAATTAAGGTTTATGTATTGTGTAAATGAATTAATTTAGGGGTTTTCCTATGTTTTATATGTTATGTTTAGGCTTAGTGGCTTTCGTATTTATTGTGGGTGAGTTTTGTTTGTATTTATTTACAGGTGTTCGTTTTGGTGAGCTGAGGGATTTTATCGCGTAATTTTGGTTAAATACAGCTAAATGTTTAACTACATTTCTTGATTTTTCGGGGTTTTGGAGCGTTTTTATCGTCATTATTTTTCTCGTTTTTTATGGTTCCGTTCTCGAGAGGATTGCTACGTGGGACCCTTATAAAACAGTTGTTTTTTTCCATTTTGTGGGGATTTTTTTAAACCATGTGGATTTATTTATGTTCTATTCGTCTTGAAACCATCTTTTTGGAACACATTCTACAGCTGCACAACACTTAAGTTATTATTATATTTTAGATTGGGGTGGATTGAGCTATATTGTGCAATTTTGTTTAATGTCGTTTTATTATGTCTTGTAATAATAGATTACATTTATTTTTACATGACATAATGTAACTACATTAAATAAAAAGGTTTGTTTTATTTATTGTTTGAAATGTTTTTATGTGTTGCTTGTTAAAGGATAGATTTTGCTATTAGTTCTAAGTATTCAATACCTTCAATACTTGGGTACATTCTGACTTTTTGCTGTAGGTATTCGTACATATTTAATGTTTGTTTACTTAGTTTAGGGCCGATTTTAGATAGAGGTTGCTCTATTCTTAGTTCTTGGTAGCTTTGCTCTTTTTTGATGCTTTGGATTAGTTTATGAAGTGTGGGTTGTGTTCTTCCTATTGTGGCTTGGAAGGCATTATGCCATCCTTCGACCGCGTTGTTGGTTTTGGCTTTCTGTGCCATAGTACTAGCATACACATTCCACCATGGAATTTGGAATTTAGGTTGTCTGCGGTGGCCCGAACGATGTAATCTTCCCACCCAGGTATCTTCAAAATAGTCTAAGAAGGGAGTTAATTTTGTCTCATTGGTGCGGTAGAAAGGGCTGTCAAGTAGTAAATTGTAATAGTTAGCAACTTCTGTTGTTGGTACAAATGCCAATGCTATTAACTTTTTAATCTGATAAGCAACGTTACTGTTTGTTGAATATTCAATGCTTAAAGTAGATTTTTGTAAGTGCCTCCATATACTTTGGTTGTAGTGATAATAACACCCTTGTATTGATGTGTGAGGATATATTTTAAGTATAGCTTGAATCATGGCTATTTCAAAGTCTATTATTATTCTTTGTGGATAGTAATTATCAGTAAATTCTTTGATAGTTGTTAAAATTTCTACGTAGGTAGCATTTGTTTTATTTGGCAGCAGTGTATAAATTAAAGGGATATTTGTTTCTTGGTACTCACCATGGATGGTGTAAAGTTGATAGAAAGGTTTGGGACATACTTTAAAAGTTCCGTCCATCATCCAGGTTTCACACGATTTTAGTTTTTGCAAATTGCTATTTGTTGCAAAAAGTAAAATTCTTTTATCATGACTGTGGTTATCATACATTAAGAATTTATCTTCATTGTGTGTAATAGTATATTCAGGATAAATTATAATGTCTTGAAAAGTTTTAGGTGCTGGTGGAGTTGGATCAGAAGCTCGTTTTGTTTTTGCAATTAATCTTTTCAAGTTGGGTATTGAAGGTAACTGTCCTGTGACATGTTCTGGCACCTTGCTTAAAACATTTTTCAAAATAGTGGTGCTTGTTTCTTGTGAGCCTGTACTAGCTTCTCTCAATGTCTCTAGTGCTTCTCTTACTTCGACTTCTGTTACATTGGGTGGGTGGTTATGCTCATGTACATTTACAACATTGTTATCAACAGTCTGTGCTCTACCATAGCATGCCGTTGAGTAATATTTACTACATTTCCAATAAGTTTTATTCCCTTTGATTCTTTCTTGGGTGTAGGTGTAACCCATGTAGCTCAGCATAATTTTCCCTTTTTGAGAAGTAATAAAAGTAGCTCCTGTTGCCGTGTCTAAGGTAGATCTGTGAAGGCATATATATTTTTTTTAGTAAAAGTGATAAACATTTCTTGACATGTGTACGTTAAAAGGAAAAACTGCAAAAACTTACTTCCAATGTTGTTTTCCTGCTAATTATATGTTTTCTGTTCTTATATGTAGATTTTCACTCTTTAATGTTCTGTAGTTGTGGTAAAGAATAATACAAAAAAATGAATTAGTTTTATAGTTGTTTGTTTTTACTTACTGATTATTAATAGACACAGTGGGTATACTTACTTAATGTAGTAGAAGATGTTGTTAGTTTAGTTGTAGATTGGTAGATGAATTTTCTATAATCTGTAAAAGAAAGTTAAATTGTGTTATTTATTGTATTAGGATCTATTAGTAGGTAATAACATATCAAGTCTTTAGCAAGTTTACTTTGTGACTTTTTACATTTATTTTAAAGCTTTCTAAGTACACATGGATAAGGCAGTTCATAATTTCATTTAATTATTATCTTGTGGTAGTTGTTGATAGGATGTTGTAGTTATATTTAAACAAATAAAAAGACCATCTTTTTAGTTTAGGGAGTTTAGCTAGTTATCGACAGGTTTGTATGATAAATGAAATGGGACTTCACTTACTTGATTTTTAGTATGCTGTGTTGTAGTCGTTGTAGTAGGTGTGTATTCTCTTGTTTTCAGCAAAGTAACCGTTTTCATCCAAGTTTGGCTAAAAAATTGTAAATTACGTTAAGTCTGTAATTGTCTTTATAGTAGTGAGTTAATTAATTGTTATATTTGATTGGTTCAATTACATATATTTTAAATTCATTGGCTGAGAACATTAGTTTGAATTTGAAAGCCGTTAATTTGTAAAGAGTTTGTAGCATCAATAATTGTTTTCGATTTTAATTACAAAATGTATTATATGTGTTTTATTTTAAATGTAAATATTTATTACAATGTTAAAATTAGTGAAATGTTATTTAAAGTAATCCGATAAGAGTGTATGATAGTGTTTGGTAATGTTTATATTGGTTTACCACCTTTACAACTTAACTTTTACAACGCTAAAACCATTACAACGTATGTATTTACAACGCATGTTTTTACAACGTAGGTACCTTTACAACGCATACCATTACAACGTAAGTATTTGTAAGTATATAATTATATTTAAAATGTAAAATGTTTTTTTTTTTAAGGGGTATATTTAGGGTTCAGGGTCAGTTTAGCGTTTTTGGGTGAAGGGGTATTTTTAGGGTTCAGGGTTAGTTTTTATTTTTTGGGTAAAGGGGTATTTTTGGTGTTCAGGGTCAGTTTTCAGTTTTTGGGTAAAGGGGTATTTTTAGGGTTCAGGGTCAGTTTTCTGTTTTTGGGTAAAGGGGTATTTTTAGGGTTCAGGGTCAGTTTTCAGTTTTTGGGTAAAGCGGTATTTTTAGGCTTCAGGGTCAGTTTTCAGTTTTTGGGTAAAGGGGTATTTTTAGGGTTCAGGGTCAGTTTTCAGTTTTTGGGTAAAGGGCTATTTTTAGGCTTCAGGGTCAGTTTTCTGTTTTTGGGTAAAGGGGTATTTTTAGGGTTCAGGGTCAGTTGTCAGTTTTTGGGTAAAGGGCTATTTTTAGTGTTCAGGGTCAGTTTTCAGTTTTTGGGTAAAGGGGTATTTTTAGGGATCAGGGTCAGTTTTCAGTTTTTGGGTAAAGGGCTATTTTTAGGGTTCAGGGTCAGTTTTCAGTTTTTGGGTAAAGGGGTATTTTTAGGGTTCAGGGTCAGTTTTCAGTTTTTGGGTAAAGGGGTATTTTTAGTGTTCAGTGTCAGTTTTCAGTTTTTGGGTAAAGGGGTATTTTTAGGGTTCAGGGTCAGTTTTCAGTTTTTGGGTAAAGGGCTATTTTTAGGGTTCAGGGTCAGTTTTCAGTTTTTGGGTAAAGGGGTATTTTTAGGGTTCAGAGTCAGTTTTCAGTTTTTGGGTAAAGGGGTATTTTTAGGGTTCAGGGTCAGTTTTATGTTTTTGGGTAAAGGGCTATTTTTAGGCTTCACGGTCAGTTTTCTGTTTTTGGGTAAAGGGGTATTTTTAGGGTTCAGGGTCAGTTGTCAGTTTTTGGGTAAAGGGCTATTTTTAGGCTTCAGGGTCAGTTTTCAGCTTTTGGGTAAAGGGGTATTTTTAGGGTTCAGGGTCAGTTTTCAGTTTTTGGGTAAAGGGGTATTTTTAGGGTTCAGGGTCAGTTTTCAGTTTTTGGGTAAAGGGGTATTTTTAGGGTTCAGGGTCAGTTTTCAGTTTTTGGGTAAAGGGGTATTTTTAGGGTTCAGGGTCAGTTTTCAGTTTTTGGGTAAAGGGGTATTTTTAGGGTTCAGGGTCAGTTTTATGTTTTTGGGTAAAGGGCTATTTTTAGGCTTCACGGTCAGTTTTCTGTTTTTGGGTAAAGGGGTATTTTTAGGGTTCAGGGTCAGTTGTCAGTTTTTGGGTAAAGGGCTATTTTTAGGCTTCAGGGTCAGTTTTATGTTTTTGGGTAAAGGGGTATTTTTAGTGTTCAGGGTCAGTTTTCAGTTTTTGGGTAAAGGGGTATTTTTAGGGTTCAGGGTCAGTTTTCAGTTTTTGGGTAAAGGGCTATTTTTAGGCTTCAGGGTCAGTTTTATGTTTTTGGGTAAAGGGGTATTTTTAGTGTTCAGGGTCAGTTTTCAGTTTTTGGGTAAAGGGGTATTCTTAGGGTTCAGGGTCAGTTTTCAGTTTTTGGGTAAAGGGCTATTTTTAGGGTTCAGGGTCAGTTTTCAGTTTTTGGGTAAAGGGCTATTTTTAGGCTTCAGGGTCAGTTTTATGTTTTTGGGTAAAGGGGTATTTTTAGTGTTCAGGGTCAGTTTTCAGTTTTTGGGTAAAGGGGTATTTTTAGGGTTCAGGGTCAGTTTTCAGTTTTTGGGTAAAGGGGTATTTTTAGTGTTCAGGGTCAGTTTTCAGTTTTTGGGTAAAGGGGTATTTTTAGGGTTCAGGGTCAGTTTTCAGTATTTGGGTAAAGGGCTATTTTTAGGGTTCAGGGTCAGTTTTCAGTTTTTGGGTAAAGGGGTATTTTTAGGGTTCAGAGTCAGTTTTCAGTTTTTGGGTAAAGGGGTATTTTTAGGGTTCAGGGTCAGTTTTATGTTTTTGGGTAAAGGGCTATTTTTAGGCTTCACGGTCAGTTTTCTGTTTTTGGGTAAAGGGGTATTTTTAGGGTTCAGGGTCAGTTGTCAGTTTTTGGGTAAAGGGCTATTTTTAGGCTTCAGGGTCAGTTTTATGTTTTTGGGTAAAGGGGTATTTTTAGTGTTCAGGGTCAGTTTTCAGTTTTCGGGTAAAGGGGTATTTTTAGGGTTCAGGGTCAGTTTTCAGTTTTTGGGTAAAGGGGTATTTTTAGGGTTCAGGGTCAGTTTTCAGTTTTTGGGTAAAGGGGTATTTTTAGGGTTCAGGGTCAGTTTTCAGTTTTTGGGTAAAGGGGTATTTTTAGGGTTCAGGGTCAGTTTTATGTTTTTGGGTAAAGGGGTATTTTTAGGGTTCAGGGTCAGTTTTATGTTTTTGGGTAAAGGGCTATTTTTAGGCTTCACAGTCAGTTTTCTGTTTTTGGGTAAAGGGGTATTTTTAGGGTTCAGGGTCAGTTGTCAGTTTTTGGGTAAAGGGCTATTTTTAGGCTTCAGGGTCAGTTTTATGTTTTTGGGTAAAGGGGTATTTTTAGTGTTCAGGGTCAGTTTTCAGTTTTTGGGTAAAGGGGTATTTTTAGGGTTCAGGGTCAGTTTTCAGTTTTTGGGTAAAGGGCTATTTTTAGGGTTCAGGGTCAGTTTTCAGTTTTTGGGTAAAGGGGTATTTTTAAGGTTCAGGGTCAGTTTTCAGTTTTTGGGTAAAGGGGTATTTTTAGGGTTCAGGGTCAGTTTTATGTTTTTGGGTAAAGGGGTATTTTTAGGGTTCAGGGTCAGTTTTGAGTTTTTGGGGTACAGGGGTACAGGATAGAAAAAAATAAAATTATATATAAATTAAAAAAAAAATTAAATGAAATGATTTTATATTAAATTAATTTACAATTTATTTTTTTCAATTAATTTATATTAACAAAATTAATATATACTTACCAATACTTACGTTGTAATGGTATGCGATGTAAAGGTACCTGCATTGTAAAAACATGCGTTGTAAATTCATGCGTTGGATTAGTATTGGTGTTGTAAAAATTTCGTTGCAAAGGTATGTGTTGTAAAAGTATGCGTTGTAACGTCATACATCCTTTATATTACTAATGTATCTTTTTATTATTATATATAAATAAAACATACATAGTGTATATACATATATGTTAGAAAAGCTTATTTTTATTTTTTATTATTATGAAAAAGTGAATAATAGAAAGGTAATGTGTATATAAGGTTATAAAGAAAATGACGATATTTTTTGTATATTAATATAAGTAGAAAGGTAGTCGATATTTGTGTAGTCGATATTAGTGTAGAAGGTAATGTTATTTTAAAGATAGTCGATAATGTAGTAGTCGATATTTATGTAGTCGATATAATTGTTAACGATATTAGAGTAGTCGATAAAAAAATATCGATATTTGTGTAATTTCTTGTTTAAGTATATGGTGACGATATTTTTGTAGACGATGTATTTGTGGCGATATTTTTGTAGGTCGATGTTTTAGTAATCGATATTTCATCATGGAACCGCTAGTGCATTCAATGTCACTACTCTACACTACTTCACTCCACTCTGAAACAATCTACTCTACGGAACTGCACTCTGTGCCATTCCACTCTACGCCACTTGAGTCAATGATACACCACTCTACTCTGCAGCACTCTATTCTGTGCTATTATGCTCTACCATGCACCACTATACTCTACCCTGCTTTAAACGTCTGCCCCCTGAATACTACTGAATACTACTACCTCACAGTGTGTTTCTGTGTGCCCAGTGTGTGGCGGTCCCTGGAGAACATGGCTTTTGGGGCATTTATTCATTAACATGTTTATGTCCTATATGTAGCCTTGAAGGCAAACTTAGGGGCCGATTAGGATGGCGGACGGACTTGCGTCCGTCTGCCACCCCAGAGGGGGAGGGACCGTCCGCAGGGGCAGCGGCGGTCCCTCCGCGGAAAAGCATGTGTCCGTGCTATTCCTAATTTGGCTGACGGTGTCTTGCAGACACGTCACCAAATAGCCGTTCTCACACCGCGGATCAGCGGCCTGCCGTCCGCCGCTGGTCCAACCGCACTCCCACCGCCATCCTGATCTGGCGGTGGGTCTTCTATTGCACTGCGGCGGATAATCCGCATACTCCGGGCCGGCGGTGGCTTCCGCCGGCCCGGAGTATGCGGATTATCCGCAGTCATAATGAGGCCCAAAGTGTCTACATTGTAAATAAAACAAATATACATAGCTTCATGTTGTTAAATAACAAAAAAAAACAAGATATCTGTGTTTGTTGTAGGAAAAATGGCCAAATAAAATGCCGCTAAATTGCCGCTAAATTTCCATATTTTTGCCGCTAAATTTCCGTTTTTGTGCCGCTAAATTTGCTAATCCAAGACACTATAGACATTAAATCAGTCTGAGGGTACTAAGGAATGGCAGGTTCAGGGAACTGAGGCACTATTTAGAGCTTGCCTTATACCGCAACAGATGATTTTCCTGAACAACCGTGTGACACAGACTTTCTGTCTTGGGTTAGCCAAGATCAAGGACTTGAACACATCTCGCAGTCCCTCGCTTTCACACTTGGAAGGATGGCAAAATTATACAGAAAAAGGTGAGGGTACACTAAATGACCTCATGCATAGCATTTCCTACAATTCAACAGACCTCAATTGGAAGAGATGGTTAGTCTGGCCTAACAACTCAAATAGATGTCGGTCAAGATTCAGGGGTATGGCCAAAGGTTTTACTGTCAGTAAAGCCAGACTTACGCTATGTACAACATCCGGGGTAGTGACATCATACAGTGTTGGGAAGTTATGCCTAGATTGCCTAAGAACCTCAACACTGTCTCAGGTGAAACAACAAATGTCCATACTGTCACAGATTTTTTACTAGGTCCCTGAAAGCCACATCAAAAACGTTTTTGTTAAGCACCTTTCAGACAGTCTTCGGAGTGATACACTCCGTATTCGGAAGCATTTTTAGAAGGCTTCCGCTAATCATGCTACTAGTATTGTGTATCCTGATTTTAATTTCATCTGCTACGCAAAGGACATCCTAGTCACCAAGGAAATGGAAAAAACTGTCTTGGAAGCGACGCTACCGTGATCACATAGTACTCCCTCTTGGCACACCTCGACTTCGGGAGCTAAGCGAGTTTTGGTTCCTATACTCTCGACCAGTCTGTATTGACTGTGTTTTGCCTGTCCTCTGCTGCTTGTTCTGCAGCTATGAATGCGTGGTGGACCTCCGTCTTATACTTCCATTGGTTGTGCCACAGGACGTGGATGCATTACTGAACCCATTAACAGCCCACATACTGCAGTGTCCCCAGTGTATTCCAATAGTGAGGTCAGCATTCTTAGAGCCTCCACACTTCAGCTCCTGTTGGATAGGGTACCAGCTCTACTACAGGCACACAGGCTTTGAATGTTACAAATGCTTCCCCAGCATCGGCTGTGGGAACAGAAGAAGATCATTGTTGTTGATTTGACGTGATCTGTGAGGTGTTATAGGAACCGATGTCTGCAAAGGCAAGCGGCTGTGATTTTGCATCTCCCACACAGGACACAAAAACATTTGGCTCTCCATGTGCTGGGAAGAATGCAGCCTTTTTCCAAAACAAACGAAAGTGGAATTTTAAACAAACTTTTTCTTTCTGTGCTATTTCTGAGTGCCAAGGCTGTCAGTGGCTCAGACTATATATATATATATATATGAACATATTTGAAAGGACTTTTAGAGTTTATTTTTTAGAGATTTTATGAATTTATAAGCTTTTTAAAGGCCTTTATAGCCTTTTTTAGTTTTGATAAAAATGCTTGATTAGAAGGACATTCCCTTTTCAGTATGTTGTCTGGTCGAATAAGGAGTGGATGTTATGTTTTATAGGGTACACCAATATAGGCTTGAGTAGTATCATGACCCTTAACCTACATTTACCGTACAATTACACTACATAACGTGTTTTGGTATTGAACTTTTACATAGTTAAGTATTGCATAATATGTTGTGTGGTTTTCCCCACAAACTAGCCTCATTAATTATTCATGAAGATTTTCAGAATCACAACAGGATTACCATCTTCTGCATTATAACTATGTATGTAGGTCATCCCTTCTGGCATCTTCAGCCGACAAGACACAGCAAAGTTAGAATCCCATGAGGGTACCTTTGGGGTATACATATACCATATCTGTGCCAAGACACGCAGGGGAGAAAAGACTTCCATGCTGGTGCACTGACGCAAGACGCTGAGTTTTCTGCACGCAGACACTCCACCACGCAGTGGTCTGACATCCCTCGCAGGGTGTCCATCTCGAGACCAAGCCGGGGTCCCACAGTCTCTCAATTCAGGTAACTGGGTTGGCTTCAGCATAAGTGGATTTTGGGCTCTACAACTACATGCATGTTAGGTACACTTAGGTACATCTAGTTAGGGTTGCATCGTAGGAGTACACATTATTATTGTCATGTATTTATATGCTTGCATATATTAATTGTTTTTAGCACTATGGTAGAAATCAACCTTCCATTTACTCTGTTGGTGCTTATAATCATTTATATCTGTTTCTCTCTGATGGTTGTTTCGGCACACCTATTTTACACTAGAAAGATGCTGGTTCAATAAATGCTTATTGAAAACGTCACCACGGTTTATTTCTTTGTATCTCTCTGAGACAAAGTGAGTACAAGTTACTGACCGAAAATTACGGTACTCTTTCCACGGTCCCTGATGGGATAAGTTTGTCATGTTCAATAAGTAGTAAAAATTCTTTATTGTATTCTTAGTTTAAACCATTACAATATTCCAATGAATAAAATCCATTTTCTCTACATGTTAAAATAAAATACGGAGGAGTAAGTATAGACAATTAGCACCACATTTAAACTTTGATTCATTATTTCAATTTACAACAGTATGACTCTTAAAAAGACGGGCAGGAACAGCTGAATAATGTTTGTAGCCTGTATCATTGTTCCGTTAAGTTCTCAAAATAGGTTAGAAATGTTATCAGTTGACAAATTAATTGCTGGTCCTTTAAGTCCAGACTTTTTGGTATTGCACATCTACAAGTGCGGATCTCTATTTCATTACACTGTCTCCTCAGCAAGTAACAGCGGTGGTACCCTAACACCGGGCAGGTGCATATTAGATGTATGAAGTCCTGTATTGGTGACCCACATAGACTGCAAGCTTTTTAGCCATGGGACTTCCAATTAGGGCAATCAGCATTGGAAGGCAATTTCCCCATGCGCAGTTCCAAGAACTTGGTTTTTAGATAAGGGGAGAAAGCAAGGCCCAGGTATGTCGCTGGCTCAAGCTTCCTGTAAGATTGTTGTACCATCCAGGCGTGCACACGTCGACGTAACGTTGCTTTGTCTTCCATTAGTGAATGCGTTTTTGCTGCTTTTTTCACAATCAGCTGAAATGAGGTCAAAGGTAGTTTCCGATGCCAGAGGTCTGCCATCCTGGTTATTTTCAAAGAGGCATTTAGGCACTTCGCGTTGTGTGATTTTGGATCATTTTGCAAGGCTGAGTTGATTTCAAGGCTGCAATTAAGCCATATTTTGTACCAAATTTTAATTGTCTCGTACCTTCTATGCAGTATTTGTTACTGTGGTCCAAACTCTAGACGTACCTGAGCTGGTGAGGCGTCACATGGCAGGCAAAATACTCTTTTGTACACTCGTGTTTGGATATTATCTAGAATTGTTATGCTGTTTCCGTGATGGACCACGCTTCCGTAGGCAATGGTTGGAAGTAATTTTGCTTTAATGACTGCAAGAAGTGGAGCGAACAATGGGCCTTTTAACGATTAAGAAATACTGCAAAATGCAAACAGTAAAGCGTCATGTTCAATAGTTGCAGAGGAGGTTACAGTGGCACTGTGAGCAAGCTGCTATACAGGCGAATATACCCGGTGGGGATGTCTGGAATCAGTCTGTACACCAATCCCACGGTCTTTGTTGTGTAAATGCGCAGAACCTATACAGGTTCAGAGCAACTACATGACAGCAAAGTCCCAAAACGTATTGTGGAGACATCAAAACTACCAATTACAAAATTACCTGGTTTTGCAAGGAGGAAAATCTGCGTTTTTGGCCCCGGGCTCAGCGGCCATCTAGGGAAACCTACCAAACCCACACATTTCTGCAAAACTAGGCACTCGGGGGAGTCCAAAGAGGTATAGCTTGCATGGATCTTCTGACGTTTTTCTCACTAAAATCCCCTGCAAACCTCAAATTTAGTTGAACAAAATCACATTTTCCTCACATTTCTGTGTAGGATCACTGTGCCAGCACAGATTTTCTACCACCCAGCATTCCCCTTGGTCTCCCGACTAAATGATACCTCTCTTGTGTGGGTGTCCAATGCAGAATCAGGTAAAACATTTTTTTTTTAAATGTAGCGCTTAGAATTTGCTGTGCGACACCCTTAATCCCTATGTTTTTGGCCGTTCCACAGTCACAGTTCCTTGCCTCCACCCACACAAGTGAGGTATCATTTTACTCGTGAGACTGTGTGGTAGGAAATTTGTGCTGGCATGGTGATACCACACCGAAATATGTGAAAATGTGATTTTTTTCAGCTAAATTTTAGGTTTGTAGGAGATTCTGGGTAGGAAAACCTTGGGGGATCCACGCAAGCCATACATTCTTGGGCTTTCCTGGGTGTCTAGTTTTCAGAAATGTGTGAGTTTGATAGGTTTCCCTAGAGGGCCACTGAGCCCGGGGCCAAAAACCCAGGTGCAAAACCAGGTCATTTTGTGATAGGTAATTTTTTGGGCCCTTGCCTGTCATGGTTACCTGGCCCGCCCACAAGAGTGAGATACCATTTTTATTGGGAGACCTGAGGGAAACTGGGTGGTGGGAACTTTGTGTCAGTCCAGTGATCCCTCAACTTTCCCACACAGAAAAATGGGAAACATTAGATTTTTTCAGCCAAATTTGAGATTTGAATGGGATTCTCGGTAGGAAAATGCTGAGGGATCCACACAAGCTGTACATCCCTGGACTCCCTCAGTTGTTTAGTTTTCAGAAGTATATGGATTTGGTACGTTTCCTCAGATAGCCGCCAAGCATATGGCCAAAAACCCAGGTGTCCCCACTTGCAAAACCAGGTCATTTTGTGATTGGTAATTTTGATATCTGCAAAATAAGTTTTGGGTCCACGTCTGTCTCGGTTACTTGGCCTACCCACGCGAATGAGGTACCTTTTTTATCGGGAGACCTTGGGGAACACTGGGTGGTGGGAAATGTGTGCCAGCCCAGTGATCCACAACTTTCCCACACAGAAATTTGAGAACAATTTGATTTTATCATCTAAATTTGAGGTTTGGAGGGGACTCTGGGTAGGAAAACGTCGAGAGTTCCACACAAGCCATACCTTCCTGGCTTCCCTTGGGTATCCAGTTTTCAGAAATGTATGGATTTGGTAGGTTTCCCTTGAGCGCCGTCGAATCGGGGCCAAAAATCCAGGTCCCCCCCTTGCAAAACCAGGTCGTTTTGTGATAGGTAATTTTGATGTCTCTATAAAACATTTTAGACCCTTCCCTGCTGCGAGTACTGCGCCCACCCACATAAGTGAGGTATCATTTATATCAGGAGTATTTCAATAATGCGTGGTGGGTAGAAGTCCAAGGCTAGTCACTTTGCAAAAATGGGACTATTTTCACCGTAAAAATGTTGGGTGTCAACGTTGTGTTTTGGACCATTTCCTGTCATAGGCACTAGGCCTACCCACACAACTGAGGTACCATTTTTATCAAGAGACTTTGGGGAAATGCAGGGTGGGTGGAAGTTTGTGGATCCATACAGATTTCAGAACTTTCCATCACAGAAATGTGAGGAAAATGTGGTTCTTTTAACAAGCTTTGAGGTTTGCAAGGGATTCTGGGTAAGACTACCTGGTGAGAGCCACACAATTCACCCCATCCTGGATTCCCCTGGGTATGTAGGGTTAACAAAATGTATAGGTTTGCTAGGTTTACCTAGGTGCCTGTTGAGCTACAGTTCAAAATCCACAACTAGGCACTTTGCAAAAAAAAGGGTCAGTTTTCACTGTAAAAATGTGGTGTGTCTCTACTTTGAGTTTTGGCCCGTTTTCTGTTACGGGCACTAGGCCTACCCACAGAAGTGAGGTACCTTTTTTATAGGGAGATTTTGGGTAATGCGGAGTGGGTGGATTTTTGTGGATCCACACTGATTCCAGAACTTTCCGTCACAGAAAGTGAGGAAAAAATATATTATTTTTACAAAGTATGAGGTTTGCAAGGGGTTCTGGGTGACAGAACTTGGTGAAAGCAACACATATCACACCATCCTGATTTCCCCTTGGTGTCTAATTAAAAGAAAAATGTATAGGTTTGCTAGGTTTCCTTAGGTGCCGGCAGAGCTAAGGTTCTAAATCCACCGCTAGGCACTTTGCAAAAAAAAGGGTCAGTTTTTACTAAAAAAATGGGGTGTGTCCACGTTGCGTTTTGGCCCATTTCCTTTTGCAGGCACTAGGCCTACCCACACAAGGGAGGTACCATTTTTATCAGGAGACTGTGGGGAATGCTGAGTAAGTAGAATTGTATGATCTCTGTGGTAATCCTACTTGAGAAAATACGTGTGCCACAGCTCGAATATATGCAACGCCATGGTGCCTCCTAAAGGAATAGCATAATAATGTCCCTTTAAAAGGGTTTATAGGGTGCCAATTAAATGTATTCTAATCCTCTATAAAGGTACGCTGTCCAATGGGAACACACTATAAAAGTGCTCTATGTATATTGCTTATGTGTTCCAACTGGTATATGGGACAATGATATCAATAGATGGCAATCTCTGCAAAACATCCTGCCCAGAAATGTTTTGCAATATGTAAGTATGCATGTGCAATTTCTATAGCTCAAACCTAGCCAAAAGGCAGATGAATACTTTACATGGTCAAAGACAATTAGAAAGATGAGTGATCTGAGAGGTAGCTGAGTGGTCTGTTAAAGCATTTTAATGGAGTGTTGTTTAAAGACATTTCTTCAACTCTTTCCTAAATTGGAGCAGTGCTGGAGTGGCCCTGGTAGATACAGAGATGTTGTTCCAAATCCAGGATGCATTGAGCAAAAGGCCTGGTGATGTGAAAATGCTATTCCCAGGGGAGGCATAACGGGGAGAAACATCTTTATTTTTCCTAGGTTCTTCCTCCATTTACATGTGCTACATTCTACAGCACACATGGAAAGAGGTAAAAGCCTCAAAGACTTGTTTTTGTGCATAAAGGCTTATCTTCCTTCACAAAAACAATCCTGCCTGTAACACAGGCACCCTTACACCAGGTGCAAAGGTGCCTGTGTTGTTGCTACATATCTGTTTGAGCACCAGTGCTGGCAGAGAGACGCAATGCAACAGGGGCCATATTTATCATTGAGAAATACAGCGCAGCAAGTCGCCTTGCAATGCTGCCTGATGGGCAAAGGGCAGGAATGTGCCGTATTTAACACAATGGAACATTCCTCCCTTTTCCAAACTCTGGTGCACAATGTGTTACATAGCAAGAACACAGACACTCTTGCTCCATGGTGCAAGGGTGCCTGCCTTGTAAGCAGGATTGGTTTTGTGCATGATCTTTCGCACAAAACCAATCACCTGAGGCATTTTGCTCTTTCTATATGTGCTGCAGAATTCAGCACACATAGAAACAGGAAAAAACAAGAAGAAATAAATATGTGTTTACTCGTTATGCCTCACCTTGGGAGGAGTAGCAGTTTTGGTGCATTCCCAGGTATACCACTTATGGACTTGTGGTAATTCTGGGAATGCGCCAAAGTCCATGGGTTTAGCGTGGGAACACAATTCACCACCACCGTAATGCCTCTCTCGGGCCGATTACTTCAGCATAGCAATTTGCAATGCATTACTCTGGATTTATTAAGTCACTCAGTTTCACACAAGCCCTGTGTGGCTTGATAAATCGCATCTCAAAGGTTGTGCCACTGCATGGTGCAAAGGTGACAAAACCCTTGATAAATATGATCCCATATCTATAGAGATATGACGCATTCCTGCCCTCTCACCCAGTGCAGTGCAACAAGATGTCTTGCTGAATTGCCTTGCGTGAAATAATGATAAATATGGCCTTAGTCTTTTTGCATCAGTTTAATTTCTATGTCTCTTTTTGAAAGTGACTTGGACACAATTCTACCAACCACTTTGAGAATGCCATCAAACCCCAAAACCTACTTGATGTTAAAGATTCTATGAACCTCGTTATCTTTAGGACTGTAATTGAATTTAGTAAAGTCTCATCATCTTGATACCTGAAGCTGAATCCAAAAGATAGAAAAGATCTTGAGAGATGTGAATACAAGATGTGGCTGTTGCCATTAAAAGCTTTATTTCCATTAATACCTAGAACAACCAGCCTCCTCCATTTCAAGCCATGCTTTTTCGTTACCCATCCCCCTATTTCTATGCAATGTAAGTGCGTTTGAAGAATTCTATCTTCTCTATAATTTTTAAAGTAATTTTATTAGTGCTGCTCTAAATTCCTATGAAGTTACACCCTAGCTGACAATCTAGGACAAAGTAAACTACCAAGGTGTTCCTTTTTCCTTTTGGGTCATATAATTATACAAATGAAGGATACAGCCTGGGAAAGTACTTTTTCACACTTGTCAATATCATTTAGAATTCACAATTGAGCACATCTTCGCATCAACAGCACACAATTTTGTAAGCTAATGTAAGCTAATCATCATATTTGATTTTTAGTTTCTTTACACTAACTGTACCATATGTGTTTTCTTCAAATTCCAAGTATTTTGTCACTATGGGAAAGTGGTCCTTAACCTAAGCTTTTAGGGGGTGCTATCCAAGGCAGCACCAAAAAAGTTTCACACATAAAAAACAGAAGATCCATTGCCATTTAGCAAACAGGAGAATCTTTGAAGCGGTAACTAAATGTACAACTGTCTGGAAAATCTTTTTTGAACGTAAACATTCCAGGAAATCAAAACAACAAGATTCTCTTGTCTCAAGCAACCAAGGCTCTGATGTTCAAAGATATTTTGCACTCACAAAGCTCGTGATTCCCAAAATTACAAGGTTTACAATGGCAAGTGTTAACCCCATTTTGCGTACATTGTAAACATTGTTAAATAGTTCTTTAAATTGTAATTGGTTAATTGGATTATTAATTAAGCATAATATTTTATTTTAATATGAACGTTTTTGTATAATTGTTTTTTTAACATTTTTATATTTTTTAATGAATATAATTTTGTGTGTAATATTTGCATTTGTTTGTATATCTTAAAAGAATACATTATTGTTTTGGGGGTATTTTAGGTATGAAATAGAGTAAAGTGTTTCAAGGATATATATATGTAGAAAACGCCATTCGTCATGCCCCCTATTTTCCAACGGAGACCAAAATAACGTCAGAGCGAAACCACCAGTAAGTGCTCATTTCTTCAGTGCTTTATTCGTGCAAAATTCAGCCAGCAATCTGTCATGACGCGTTTCACCTCTCGAAGAGGCTTGATCACATGATCAAGGTTTTTTTAAATGCTAATTCCTAACTATACTGTGTGTGAAACCTATGGTTTTTTCAGTGAATTTCAAAGGTTTTTAAAATGCTAATTTTAAAATGTATAAATTATTATATTTATTATATATTTATTTTTCCACAAACTGCCTTTGTATATTGTAATATATGCCAAGGGCAAAAATGGAACTGGTCCAACCAATATTGTTCACAGATTGAGAAAGCAAGGAAACATGTGAATAAGTATGTTTCTGCTTTCCTCAGAGACTATGGTATGGGTTCTATATACCACAACAACTTGCGTTACAACTTGCAAGGTATTTATAGAGGAGACGCTGTACATTTCACAGATGAGGGGAACAGAGTCTTCCTCTTGAACTTTAAACTCTGCATTGGTACCTACTTGTACGTACAAAAAACACTCAATGAACACAACAGCTCTTTTTAGAGCCAACCAACATATAAACACTAAAACTTGTTATTTAACTGTATTTTTTTTGTTTGTTTTTTTCCGACGTGCGCGCAGCATGCGTGCACCTCGCGATTTACAAAAAAAATAAAAAATTCGCCCTTCGGGGTCCTTCAGGGACCCCCTGAGAAGGTCTAGGGGGTCAGGGAGTCTCTACCCTGCCCCCTTTTCATGTTCTCCACTTTTGTTTTTGATTCACTTCTGCCTCGAGGGTGCGTGCAAGGTGCGCGCACCTCGCGTTTTTTTAAATAAAAAAAATGTTTTTTTGACCCTTTTGGGGTCCTTCAGGGACCCCTGAGAAGGCATAAGGGGTCAGGAAGTCTCTACCCTGCCCTCTTTTCACGTTCTCCACTTTTGTTTTTGAGTCACTTCTGCCTCAAGGGTGCGTGCAACTTGCGCGCACCTCGAGATTTAAAATAAAAAGGTTTTTTTTGCCCTTCAGGGTCCTTCAGGGACCCCATGAGAAGGCCTAGGGGGTCAGGGAGTCTCTTCCCTGCCTCCTTTTCACGTTTTTAAAAGCATTTACGAAAATCGGGTAAAAAGTCATTCATATGCGACGGTCGCGCAACGTGCGCGCGCGCACCCCGTGCGCGAACGTAAAGTCATGTGACTAGAAAACAACACTTTTGATTGGTTTATAGTAGTTTCTTTTCCAAATCTTCAAAAACCCCACCCACTTCCCTCACAATCTGTTTCACTTCTTTGAGAGAAGCATCTTCAGTCTTTTCTTCTTGATTTGATCTGATACAGATGTGGACTTCGTTCCTGAGCATGCACCTCCAAAGAAGACCAAAGAATCGATTATTTGGAAGGATTTTACCTATCCAGAGGGGCAGAAGAAGGTTAATGCTTCCAAAGTTACATGCAAAATCTGTGGAAGCATACTTTCAAGAGGTGATGCCACGAAGCATTATTCATTTAGCATTGCTACAATGATCTGGCTGCTGTCCCCAGCACCTCTTCTGCTGGAGCATCTCCTTCTGCAACTACTTTAGACATCCGACCGGATTTTGCAGATGTACACACACACTGCAACTACTGCAACGAAATATTATGCTACAGAGAACAAAGCATAGACTTAATCGTGGCAAAGATCAGGCAGCACAAATGCTCCTGCCGTTAATTTTTTTTCTTTTATTATTTTTGTTCCTGTTCCTGTTGATCAGTTTTTGGTTACCTGGTTTCTTTTTTATTTCAGAAAACCCCCAAAAAATATAAAATTGTTCAAAAAATCACAAAAAAAATGTAAAACAAAACCAACAGTTCTTCTAAGAACTAACTTCACTTCTCCAAGAAGAGCTATATTTCCTATATACTGTCTCATATTTTTTTTTAATGAATGTGTAGTGTATAAATGAATGACAGAAATGACTGAATGAAGGGGAGAAATAGACTGAGAGAATGAATGAGGAAATGGGAGTATGGTGAGTGAGGAAAGGGGAGTGAAAGAGTGACTGAAAGAAGGGGACTATGGGTAGGGGAGTGAGGTAAGGAGAGTGAAAGAGTAAATGAATGGCAGTAAGGAAAGGAGAGTGAGGGAGGGGGTTCGAGAGAAAGGAAGCGGGGGATGGAGATACGGAAGGGGAGTAAGGGACAGAGAGGGGGAAGTAGAGCAGGGTAGGGAGAATGAAGTAAAGGGAAGTTGAGTGACGGTGAGGGAAGGGGTATGAGGATGAGAAAAGGGGGGTAAGGAAAAAGTGAGAGAATGGTAGTGAAGGAAACAGAAGGGGAATGAGGGGATGGAGGGAGTTAGGGAAGGGGAGTGTGGGAAGGGGAGTAAGGAATGGAGTGAGAGAAGGAGAGCAAGGGGGAGTGAGGAAAAGGGAGGGAGAAAGTGAAGGAGTGAGAGATACAGATAGGAGGAAGTGGAGAGGGGGAAGGGGAGTGATGGCGAGTGAAGGGCAGTGAGAGTTAGGGAAGGAGTATGAGGGTGAGGGAAGGTGAATGAGGGAGAAGGAAGAAAATTAAGAGAGAGTGAAAGTGAGTGAGGAAGAGAGGAGGAGTGATAGAAAGAGAGAGAAAAGCAGATTAAGGGTAAGGGAGAGAGAGGGACAGAGTGAGAGAGAGGGAGAGCAAGGAACTGAAAAGGAGTGAGGCAGTTAGAGTGAGTGAGACAGAGGGAGACAGGGAGAGAAAAATGGATGAAAAAAAGTGAGGGAGGGAGTGAACGAAGGGGAGTAAGTGAGATGGAGTGAGGGAGTGAGGAAAGAGGAGTGAAGGAAGGGGAGTGAGGGAAGGTGAGTGAGGGAAAAGTACTGAGGGTGAGTGAAAGGCAGTAACATTGAGAGAGGGGTATGAGGGTGACGAAAGGGGAATGAGAGAGAATGAAGGAGATTAAGAGAGAGGAAAGGGGACTGAGGGATAAAGTAGGATTTAAGGAAACAGAAAGGGAAAGACAGGAAGGGTGAGGGAGAGAGAGAGAGGGAGAGAGAAGGAGAGGGAGAGCGAGTGACTGAGAGGGATTGAGGCGGTTAGACTGAGTAAGACAGAGGGAGAGAGGGAGAGAGAAATTGAGTAAAGGGGAGTGAGGGACTAAAGGAACGGGAGTTAGCAAAAGTGAATGAGGAAAGGGGAGTAAGGGAAGGGGACTGATGGAAGGAGCGAGGGAAAGAGAGTGAGGGGGAGTGAGGGAATGGGAGCAGGAGAAAGGGAATTGGAGTGATGCACAGAGAGGAGAATATGAAGTAGGGGAAGAGGAGTGAGATTGAGTAAAGGGCAGTGACAGTGAGGGAAGGGATATGAGGGTAAGGGCAAAGTGAGCAAGGGACTCACGTCTGAGCATACCCTGTCACACTTATGGCGGTCAAAAGCGGTACAAAAGGGGGTGGTGATGGACGGAGTATCTGAATCAATCAAACACTCACACCCAGTCAAAAGAACTGGGTTTAATCCATCACCGTTCTTTAGCCCACTCTGCCACCCCATTTCAGACATGGCTATATGCAAATCAGTCTGACCCTGTGCCTCATGGGAACAGTCCAGCCTGAACTGCCAAGCCATAACTTCCCTGGATCGGAAACAAGCTTCTGAGGACCGGTTTCTGGAATTCCAGCCGTCTTCAGCCCGGCTTGCTTGAATCCAGTGGCAAAGTGAGCAAGGGACTCACGTCTGCGCATACCCTTCCACACTTATGGCGGCCAAAAGCAGTACAAAAGGGGGTGGTGTTGGGCGGAGCATCTGAATCAATCAAACACTCACACCCAGTCAAAAGATCTGGGTTTAATCCATCACCGTTCTTTAGCCCACTCTGCCACCCCAGTTCAGACATGGCTATATGCAAATCAGTCTGACGCTGTGCCTCATGGGAACAGTCCAGCCCGAACTGCCAAGCAATGCCTTCCCTGGACCGGAAACAAGCTTCCGAGGACCGGTTTCTGGCATTCCAGCCGTCCTCAGCCCGGCTTGCTTGAATCCAGTGGCAAAGTGAGCAAGGGACTCACGTCTGAGCATACCCTGCCACATTTATGGCGGCCAAAAGTGGTACAAAAGGGGGTGGTGATGGACGGACTTCGTAGAACTACATGTAATAAAGATCCTGGGTGTACTGTAGAAATGCCATAGCAACTCTCTCTGTGGCATGTATTAATCATTTTAGTGAATTTTCATTTCTACATTCTTAGTCTCACCTTAACCTCCTACACTGCCTGAACACCACTGCACTGTCCTAAACCCTGAAACACCATCCCTAGCAAAACATGCTAAACTTTTTCAACACTAATGCACTGCTCTAAACCCTGAAACAGTACTCCCAGCAAGACCCCCTTTCACTGTAGTAATCATTTTACTGAATTGCAAGAGATACTGTCATGTGTCTAAGATCACAGTGTGAGTCAGTATTCATTTCTGAAAAATGTGACAGAATAATTTTCTTTGCTCATGTGTTTAAAAAAATGGGAATACATGTACTCATGAAGTGAGTCAGGCTTTAGGACATGTAGTGCTACAAAGTCCTATGCAGCATGTGTGTCAGGCCTCTTAATTCCCAAATAGTCTCCATGCTGTGTAATAAAGATCCTGGGTGTGCTATAGAAATGCCATTACAAAAAACACAGTTGATGGACAGAATGTAGAACAATGTCATACATTCACCCCAGTACAAGGATCTGGGCCTAAATCCATCGTTTTTTTCACTCCACACCACCCTGGGTTAGACACTGGCTATATGCAAATCAGCTCTGACCCTTTGCCTCATGGGAAAAGTCCAGTCCGAACTGCCAAGCCCTGTCTTTCCCAGACCGGAATCAAGCATCCAAGGACCGGTTTCTGGCTATCAGCCTTCATTCAGCCTGGATAGCTTGACTCCAGTGGTGTGGAGAGCCTGGGACTCACGTCTGAGCATACCCAGCCCACTCGGGGTGAAAATTACAAAAAACACAGTTGATGGACAGAATGTAGAACAATGTCATACATTCACCCCAGTACAAGGATCTGGGCCTAAATCCATCGTTTTTTTCACTCCACACCACCCTGGGTTAGACACTGGCTATATGCAAATCAGCTCTGACCCTTTGCCTCATGGGAAAAGTCCAGTCCGAACTGCCAAGCCCTGTCTTTCCCAGACCGGAATCAAGCATCCAAGGACCGGTTTCTGGCTATCAGCCTTCATTCAGCCTGGATAGCTTGACTCCAGTGGTGTGGAGAGCCTGGGACTCACGTCTGAGCATACCCAGCCCAATCGGGGTGAAAATTACAAAAAACACAGTTGATGGACAGAATGTAGAACAATGTCATACATTCACCCCAGTACAAGGATCTGGGCCTAAATCCATCGTTTTTTTCACTCCACACCACCCTGGGTTAGACACTGGCTATATGCAAATCAGCTCTGACCCTTTGCCTCATGGGAAAAGTCCAGTCCGAACTGCCAAGCCCTGTCTTTCCCAGACCGGAATCAAGCATCCAAGGACCGGTTTCTGGCTATCAGCCTTCATTCAGCCTGGATAGCTTGACTCCAGTGGTGTGGAGAGCCTGGGACTCACGTCTGAGCATACCCAGCCCACTCGGGGTGAAAATTACAAAAAACACAGTTGATGGACAGAATGTAGAACAATGTCATACATTCACCCCAGTACAAGGATCTGGGCCTAAATCCATCGTTTTTTTCACTCCACACCACCCTGGGTTAGACACTGGCTATATGCAAATCAGCTCTGACCCTTTGCCTCATGGGAAAAGTCCAGTCCGAACTGCCAAGCCCTGTCTTTCCCAGACCGGAATCAAGCATCCAAGGACCGGTTTCTGGCTATCAGCCTTCATTCAGCCTGGATAGCTTGACTCCAGTGGTGTGGAGAGCCTGGGACTCACGTCTGAGCATACCCAGCCCACTCGGGGTGAAAATTACAAAAAACACAGTTGATGGACAGAATGTAGAACAATGTCATACATTCACCCCAGTACAAGGATCTGGGCCTAAATCCATCGTTTTTTTCACTCCACACCACCCTGGATTAGACACTGGCTATATGCAAATCAGCTCTGACCCTTTGCCTCATGGGAAAAGTCCAGTCCGAACTGCCAAGCCCTGTCTTTCCCAGACCGGAATCAAGCATCCAAGGACCGGTTTCTGGCTATCAGCCTTCATTCAGCCTGGATAGCTTGACTCCAGTGGTGTGGAGAGCCTGGGACTCACGTCTGAGCATACCCAGCCCACTCGGGGTGAAAATTACAAAAAACACAGTTGATGGACAGAATGTAGAACAATGTCATACATTCACCCCAGTACAAGGATCTGGGCCTAAATCCATCATTTTTTTCACTCCACACCACCCTGGGTTAGACACTGGCTATATGCAAATCAGCTCTGACCCTTTGCCTCATGGGAAAAGTCCAGTCCGAACTGCCAAGCCCTGTCTTTCCCAGACCGGAATCAAGCATCCAAGGACCGGTTTCTGGCTATCAGCCTTCATTCAGCCTGGATAGCTTGACTCCAGTGGTGTGGAGAGCCTGGGACTCACGTCTGAGCATACCCAGCCCACTCGGGGTGAAAATTACAAAAAACACAGTTCATGGACAGAATGTAGAACAATGTCATACATTCACCCCAGTACAAGGATCTGGGCCTAAATCCATCGTTTTTTTAACTCCACACCACCCTGGGTTAGACACTGGCTATATGCAAATCAGCTCTGACCCTTTGCCTCATGGGAAAAGTCCAGTCCGAACTGCCAAGCCCTGTCTTTCCCAGACCGGAATCAAGCATCCAAGGACCGGTTTCTGGCTATCAGCCTTCATTCAGCCTGGATAGCTTGACTCCAGTGGTGTGGAGAGCCTGGAACTCACGTCTGAGCATACCCAGCCCACTCGGGGTGAAAATTACAAAAAACACAGTTGATGGACAGAATGTAGAACAATGTCATACATTCACCCCAGTACAAGGATCTGGGCCTAAATCCATCGTTTTTTTCACTCCACACCACCCTGGGTTAGACACTGGCTATATGCAAATCAGCTCTGACCCTTTGCCTCATGGGAAAAGTCCAGTCCGAACTGCCAAGCCCTGTCTTTCCCAGACCGGAATCAAGCATCCAAGGACCGGTTTCTGGCTATCAGCCTTCATTCAGCCTGGATAGCTTGACTCCAGTGGTGTGGAGAGCCTGGGACTCACGTCTGAGCATACCCAGCCCACTCGGGGTGAAAATTACAAAAAACACAGTTGATGGACAGAATGTAGAACAATGTCATACATTCACCCCAGTACAAGGATCTGGGCCTAAATCCATCGTTTTTTTCACTCCACACCACCCTGGGTTAGACACTGGCTATATGCAAATCAGCTCTGACCCTTTGCCTCATGGGAAAAGTCCAGTCCGAACTGCCAAGCCCTGTCTTTCCCAGACCGGAATCAAGCATCCAAGGACCGGTTTCTGGCTATCAGCCTTCATTCAGCCTGGATAGCTTGACTCCAGTGGTGTGGAGAGCCTGGGACTCACGTCTGAGCATACCCAGCCCACTCGGGGTGAAAATTACAAAAAACACAGTTGATGGACAGAATGTAGAACAATGTCATACATTCACCCCAGTACAAGGATCTGGGCCTAAATCCATCGTTTTTTTCACTCCACACCACCCTGGGTTAGACACTGGCTATATGCAAATCAGCTCTGACCCTTTGCCTCATGGGAAAAGTCCAGTCCGAACTGCCAAGCCCTGTCTTTCCCAGACCGGAATCAAGCATCCAAGGACCGGTTTCTGGCTATCAGCCTTCATTCAGCCTGGATAGCTTGACTCCAGTGGTGTGGAGAGCCTGGGACTCACGTCTGAGCATACCCAGCCCACTCGGGGTGAAAATTACAAAAAACACAGTTGATGGACAGAATGTAGAACAATGTCATACATTCACCCCAGTACAAGGATCTGGGCCTAAATCCATCGTTTTTTTCACTCCACACCACCCTGGGTTAGACACTGGCTATATGCAAATCAGCTCTGACCCTTTGCCTCATGGGAAAAGTCCAGTCCGAACTGCCAAGCCCTGTCTTTCCCAGACCGGAATCAAGCATCCAAGGACCGGTTTCTGGCTATCAGCCTTCATTCAGCCTGGATAGCTTGACTCCAGTGGTGTGGAGAGCCTGGGACTCACGTCTGAGCATACCCAGCCCACTCGGGGTGAAAATTACAAAAAACACAGTTGATGGACAGAATGTAGAACAATGTCATACATTCACCCCAGTACAAGGATCTGGGCCTAAATCCATCGTTTTTTTCATTCCACACCACCCTGGGTTAGACACTGGCTATATGCAAATCAGCTCTGACCCTTTGCCTCATGGGAAAAGTCCAGTCCGAACTGCCAAGCCCTGTCTTTCCCAGACCGGAATCAAGCATCCAAGGACCGGTTTCTGGCTATCAGCCTTCATTCAGCCTGGATAGCTTGACTCCAGTGGTGTGGAGAGCCTGGGACTCACGTCTGAGCATACCCAGCCCACTCGGGGTGAAAATTACAAAAAACACAGTTGATGGACAGAATGTAGAACAATGTCATACATTCACCCCAGTACAAGGATCTGGGCCTAAATCCATCGTTTTTTTCACTCCACACCACCCTGGGTTAGACACTGGCTATATGCAAATCAGCTCTGACCCTTTGCCTCATGGGAAAAGTCCAGTCCGAACTGCCAAGCCCTGTCTTTCCCAGACCGGAATCAAGCATCCAAGGACTGGTTTCTGGCTATCAGCCTTCATTCAGCCTGGATAGCTTGACTCCAGTGGTGTGGAGAGCCTGGGACTCACGTCTGAGCATACCCAGCCCACTCGGGGTGAAAATTACAAAAAACACAGTTGATGGACAGAATGTAGAACAATGTCATACATTCACCCCAGTACAAGGATCTGGGCCTAAATCCATCGTTTTTTTCACTCCACACCACCCTGGGTTAGACACTGGCTATATGCAAATCAGCTCTGACCCTTTGCCTCATGGGAAAAGTCCAGTCCGAACTGCCAAGCCCTGTCTTTCCCAGACCGGAATCAAGCATCCAAGGACCGGTTTCTGGCTATCAGCCTTCATTCAGCCTGGATAGCTTGACTCCAGTGGTGTGGAGAGCCTGGGACTCACGTCTGAGCATACCCAGCCCACTCGGGGTGAAAATTACAAAAAACACAGTTGATGGACAGAATGTAGAACAATGTCATACATTCACCCCAGTACAAGGATCTGGGCCTAAATCCATCGTTTTTTTCACTCCACACCACCCTGGGTTAGACACTGGCTATATGCAAATCAGCTCTGACCCTTTGCCTCATGGGAAAAGTCCAGTCCGAACTGCCAAGCCCTGTCTTTCCCAGACCGGAATCAAGCATCCAAGGACCGGTTTCTGGCTATCAGCCTTCATTCAGCCTGGATAGCTTGACTCCAGTGGTGTGGAGAGCCTGGGACTCACGTCTGAGCATACCCAGCCCACTCGGGGTGAAAATTACAAAAAACACAGTTGATGGACAGAATGTAGAACAATGTCATACATTCACCCCAGTACAAGGATCTGGGCCTAAATCCATCGTTTTTTTCACTCCACACCACCCTGGGTTAGACACTGGCTATATGCAAATCAGCTCTGACCCTTTGCCTCATGGGAAAAGTCCAGTCCGAACTGCCAAGCCCTGTCTTTCCCAGACCGGAATCAAGCATCCAAGGACCGGTTTCTGGCTATCAGCCTTCATTCAGCCTGGATAGCTTGACTCCAGTGGTGTGGAGAGCCTGGGACTCACGTCTGAGCATACCCAGCCCACTCGGGGTGAAAATTACAAAAAACACAGTTGATGGACAGAATGTAGAACAATGTCATACATTCACCCCAGTACAAGGATCTGGGCCTAAATCCATCGTTTTTTTCACTCCACACCACCCTGGGTTAGACACTGGCTATATGCAAATCAGCTCTGACCCTTTGCCTCATGGGAAAAGTCCAGTCCGAACTGCCAAGCCCTGTCTTTCCCAGACCGGAATCAAGCATCCAAGGACCGGTTTCTGGCTATCAGCCTTCATTCAGCCTGGATAGCTTGACTCCAGTGGTGTGGAGAGCCTGGGACTCACGTCTGAGCATACCCAGCCCACTCGGGGTGAAAATTACAAAAAACACAGTTGATGGACAGAATGTAGAACAATGTCATACATTCACCCCAGTACAAGGATCTGGGCCTAAATCCATCGTTTTTTTCACTCCACACCACCCTGGGTTAGACACTGGCTATATGCAAATCAGCTCTGACCCTTTGCCTCATGGGAAAAGTCCAGTCCGAACTGCCAAGCCCTGTCTTTCCCAGACCGGAATCAAGCATCCAAGGACCGGTTTCTGGCTATCAGCCTTCATTCAGCCTGGATAGCTTGACTCCAGTGGTGTGGAGAGCCTGGGACTCACGTCTGAGCATACCCAGCCCACTCGGGGTGAAAATTACAAAAAACACAGTTGATGGACAGAATGTAGAACAATGTCATACATTCACCCCAGTACAAGGATCTGGGCCTAAATCCATCGTTTTTTTCACTCCACACCACCCTGGGTTAGACACTGGCTATATGCAAATCAGCTCTGACCCTTTGCCTCATGGGAAAAGTCCAGTCCGAACTGCCAAGCCCTGTCTTTCCCAGACCGGAATCAAGCATCCAAGGACCGGTTTCTGGCTATCAGCCTTCATTCAGCCTGGATAGCTTGACTCCAGTGGTGTGGAGAGCCTGGGACTCACGTCTGAGCATACCCAGCCCACTCGGGGTGAAAATTACAAAAAACACAGTTGATGGACAGAATGTAGAACAATGTCATACATTCACCCCAGTACAAGGATCTGGGCCTAAATCCATCGTTTTTTTCACTCCACACCACCCTGGGTTAGACACTGGCTATATGCAAATCAGCTCTGACCCTTTGCCTCATGGGAAAAGTCCAGTCCGAACTGCCAAGCCCTGTCTTTCCCAGACCGGAATCAAGCATCCAAGGACCGGTTTCTGGCTATCAGCCTTCATTCAGCCTGGATAGCTTGACTCCAGTGGTGTGGAGAGCCTGGGACTCACGTCTGAGCATACCCAGCCCACTAGGGGTGAAAATTACAAAAAACACAGTTGATGGACAGAATGTAGAACAATGTCATACATTCACCCCAGTACAAGGATCTGGGCCTAAATCCATCGTTTTTTTCACTCCACACCACTCTGGGTTAGACACTGGCTATATGCAAATCAGCTCTGACCCTTTGCCTCATGGGAAAAGTCCAGTACGAACTGCCAAGCCCTGTCTTTCCCAGACCGGAATCAAGCATCCAAGGACCGGTTTCTGGCTATCAGCCTTCATTCAGCCTGGATAGCTTGACTCCAGTGGTGTGGAGAGCCTGGGACTCACGTCTGAGCATACCCAGCCCACTCGGGGTGAAAATTACAAAAAACACAGTTGATGGACAGAATGTAGAACAATGTCATACATTCACCCCAGTACAAGGATCTGGGCCTAAATCCATCGTTTTTTTCACTCCACACCACCCTGGGTTAGACACTGGCTATATGCAAATCAGCTCTGACCCTTTGCCTCATGGGAAAAGTCCAGTCCGAACTGCCAAGCCCTGTCTTTCCCAGACCGGAATCAAGCATCCAAGGACCGGTTTCTGGCTATCAGCCTTCATTCAGCCTGGATAGCTTGACTCCAGTGGTGTGGAGAGCCTGGGACTCACGTCTGAGCATACCCAGCCCACTCGGGGTGAAAATTACAAAAAACACAGTTGATGGACAGAATGTAGAACAATGTCATACATTCACCCCAGTACAAGGATCTGGGCCTAAATCCATTGTTTTTTTCACTCCACACCACCCTGGGTTAGACACTGGCTATATGCAAATCAGCTCTGACCCTTTGCCTCATGGGAAAAGTCCAGTCCGAACTGCCAAGCCCTGTCTTTCCCAGACCGGAATCAAGCATCCAAGGACCGGTTTCTGGCTATCAGCCTTCATTCAGCCTGGATAGCTTGACTCCAGTGGTGTGGAGAGCCTGGGACTCACGTCTGAGCATACCCAGCCCACTCGGGGTGAAAATTACAAAAAACACAGTTGATGGACAGAATGTAGAACAATGTCATACATTCACCCCAGTACAAGGATCTGGGCCTAAATCCATCGTTTTTTTCACTCCACACCACCCTGGGTTAGACACTGGCTATATGCAAATCAGCTCTGACCCTTCGCCTCATGAGAAAAGTCCAGTCCGAACTGCCAAGCCCTGTCTTTCCCAGACCGGAATCAAGCATCCAAGGACCGGTTTCTGGCTATCAGCCTTCATTCAGCCTGGATAGCTTGACTCCAGTGGTGTGGGGAGCCTGGGACTCACGTCTGAGCATACCCAGCCCACTCGGGGTGAAAATTACAAAAAACACAGTTGATGGACAGAATGTAGAACAATGTCATACATTCACCCCAGTACAAGGATCTGGGCCTAAATCCATCGTTTTTTTCACTCCACACCACCCTGGGTTAGACACTGGCTATATGCAAATCAGCTCTGACCCTTTGCCTCATGGGAAAAGTCCAGTCCGAACTGCCAAGCCCTGTCTTTCCCAGACCGGAATCAAGCATCCAAGGACCGGTTTCTGGCTATCAGCCTTCATTCAGCCTGGATAGCTTGACTCCAGTGGTGTGGAGAGCCTGGGACTCACGTCTGAGCATACCCAGCCCACTCGGGGTGAAAATTACAAAAAACACAGTTCATGGACAGAATGTAGAACAATGTCATACATTCACCCCAGTACAAGGATCTGGGCCTAAATCCATCGTTTTTTTCACTCCACACCACCCTGGGTTAGACACTGGCTATATGCAAATCAGCTCTGACCCTTCGCCTCATGAGAAAAGTCCAGTCCGAACTGCCAAGCCCTGTCTTTCCCAGACCGGAATCAAGCATCCAAGGACCGGTTTCTGGCTATCAGCCTTCATTCAGCCTGGATAGCTTGACTCCAGTGGTGTGGAGAGCCTGGGACTCACGTCTGAGCATACCCAGCCCACTCGGGGTGAAAATTACAAAAAACACAGTTGATGGACAGAATGTAGAACAATGTCATACATTCACCCCAGTACAAGGATCTGGGCCTAAATCCATCGTTTTTTTCACTCCACACCACCCTGGGTTAGACACTGGCTATATGCAAATCAGCTCTGACCCTTTGCCTCATGGGAAAAGTCCAGTCCGAACTGCCAAGCCCTGTCTTTCCCAGACCGGAATCAAGCATCCAAGGACCGGTTTCTGGCTATCAGCCTTCATTCAGCCTGGATAGCTTGACTCCAGTGGTGTGGAGAGCCTGGGACTCACGTCTGAGCATACCCAGCCCACTCGGGGTGAAAATTACAAAAAACACAGTTGATGGACAGAATGTAGAACAATGTCATACATTCACCCCAGTACAAGGATCTGGGCCTAAATCCATCGTTTTTTTCACTCCACACCACCCTGGGTTAGACACTGGCTATATGCAAATCAGCTCTGACCCTTCGCCTCATGAGAAAAGTCCAGTCCGAACTGCCAAGCCCTGTCTTTCCCAGACCGGAATCAAGCATCCAAGGACCGGTTTCTGGCTATCAGCCTTCATTCAGCCTGGATAGCTTGACTCCAGTGGTGTGGAGAGCCTGGGACTCACGTCTGAGCATACCCAGCCCACTCGGGGTGAAAATTACAAAAAACACAGTTGATGGACAGAATGTAGAACAATGTCATACATTCACCCCAGTACAAGGATCTGGGCCTAAATCCATCGTTTTTTTCACTCCACACCACCCTGGGTTAGACACTGGCTATATGCAAATCAGCTCTGACCCTTTGCCTCATGGGAAAAGTCCAGTCCGAACTGCCAAGCCCTGTCTTTCCCAGACCGGAATCAAGCATCCAAGGACCGGTTTCTGGCTATCAGCCTTCATTCAGCCTGGATAGCTTGACTCCAGTGGTGTGGAGAGCCTGGGACTCACGTCTGAGCATACCCAGCCCACTCGGGGTGAAAATTACAAAAAACACAGTTGATGGACAGAATGTAGAACAATGTCATACATTCACCCCAGTACAAGGATCTGGGCCTAAATCCATCGTTTTTTTCACTCCACACCACCCTGGGTTAGACACTGGCTATATGCAAATCAGCTCTGACCCTTTGCCTCATGGGAAAAGTCCAGTCCGAACTGCCAAGCCCTGTCTTTCCCAGACCGGAATCAAGCATCCAAGGACCGGTTTCTGGCTATCAGCCTTCATTCAGCCTGGATAGCTTGACTCCAGTGGTGTGGAGAGCCTGGGACTCACGTCTGAGCATACCCAGCCCACTAGGGGTGAAAATTACAAAAAACACAGTTGATGGACAGAATGTAGAACAATGTCATACATTCACCCCAGTACAAGGATCTGGGCCTAAATCCATCGTTTTTTTCACTCCACACCACTCTGGGTTAGACACTGGCTATATGCAAATCAGCTCTGACCCTTTGCCTCATGGGAAAAGTCCAGTACGAACTGCCAAGCCCTGTCTTTCCCAGACCGGAATCAAGCATCCAAGGACCGGTTTCTGGCTATCAGCCTTCATTCAGCCTGGATAGCTTGACTCCAGTGGTGTGGAGAGCCTGGGACTCACGTCTGAGCATACCCAGCCCACTCGGGGTGAAAATTACAAAAAACACAGTTGATGGACAGAATGTAGAACAATGTCATACATTCACCCCAGTACAAGGATCTGGGCCTAAATCCATCGTTTTTTTCACTCCACACCACCCTGGGTTAGACACTGGCTATATGCAAATCAGCTCTGACCCTTTGCCTCATGGGAAAAGTCCAGTCCGAACTGCCAAGCCCTGTCTTTCCCAGACCGGAATCAAGCATCCAAGGACCGGTTTCTGGCTATCAGCCTTCATTCAGCCTGGATAGCTTGACTCCAGTGGTGTGGAGAGCCTGGGACTCACGTCTGAGCATACCCAGCCCACTCGGGGTGAAAATTACAAAAAACACAGTTGATGGACAGAATGTAGAACAATGTCATACATTCACCCCAGTACAAGGATCTGGGCCTAAATCCATTGTTTTTTTCACTCCACACCACCCTGGGTTAGACACTGGCTATATGCAAATCAGCTCTGACCCTTTGCCTCATGGGAAAAGTCCAGTCCGAACTGCCAAGCCCTGTCTTTCCCAGACCGGAATCAAGCATCCAAGGACCGGTTTCTGGCTATCAGCCTTCATTCAGCCTGGATAGCTTGACTCCAGTGGTGTGGAGAGCCTGGGACTCACGTCTGAGCATACCCAGCCCACTCGGGGTGAAAATTACAAAAAACACAGTTGATGGACAGAATGTAGAACAATGTCATACATTCACCCCAGTACAAGGATCTGGGCCTAAATCCATCGTTTTTTTCACTCCACACCACCCTGGGTTAGACACTGGCTATATGCAAATCAGCTCTGACCCTTCGCCTCATGAGAAAAGTCCAGTCCGAACTGCCAAGCCCTGTCTTTCCCAGACCGGAATCAAGCATCCAAGGACCGGTTTCTGGCTATCAGCCTTCATTCAGCCTGGATAGCTTGACTCCAGTGGTGTGGAGAGCCTGGGACTCACGTCTGAGCATACCCAGCCCACTCGGGGTGAAAATTACAAAAAACACAGTTGATGGACAGAATGTAGAACAATGTCATACATTCACCCCAGTACAAGGATCTGGGCCTAAATCCATCGTTTTTTTCACTCCACACCACCCTGGGTTAGACACTGGCTATATGCAAATCAGCTCTGACCCTTTGCCTCATGGGAAAAGTCCAGTCCGAACTGCCAAGCCCTGTCTTTCCCAGACCGGAATCAAGCATCCAAGGACCGGTTTCTGGCTATCAGCCTTCATTCAGCCTGGATAGCTTGACTCCAGTGGTGTGGAGAGCCTGGGACTCACGTCTGAGCATACCCAGCCCACTCGGGGTGAAAATTACAAAAAACACAGTTGATGGACAGAATGTAGAACAATGTCATACATTCACCCCAGTACAAGGATCTGGGCCTAAATCCATCGTTTTTTTCACTCCACACCACCCTGGGTTAGACACTGGCTATATGCAAATCAGCTCTGACCCTTTGCCTCATGGGAAAAGTCCAGTCCGAACTGCCAAGCCCTGTCTTTCCCAGACCGGAATCAAGCATCCAAGGACCGGTTTCTGGCTATCAGCCTTCATTCAGCCTGGATAGCTTGACTCCAGTGGTGTGGAGAGCCTGGGACTCACGTCTGAGCATACCCAGCCCACTCGGGGTGAAAATTACAAAAAACACAGTTGATGGACAGAATGTAGAACAATGTCATACATTCACCCCAGTACAAGGATCTGGGCCTAAATCCATCGTTTTTTTCACTCCACACCACCCTGGGTTAGACACTGGCTATATGCAAATCAGCTCTGACCCTTTGCCTCATGGGAAAAGTCCAGTCCGAACTGCCAAGCCCTGTCTTTCCCAGACCGGAATCAAGCATCCAAGGACCGGTTTCTGGCTATCAGCCTTCATTCAGCCTGGATAGCTTGACTCCAGTGGTGTGGAGAGCCTGGGACTCACGTCTGAGCATACCCAGCCCACTCGGGGTGAAAATTACAAAAAACACAGTTGATGGACAGAATGTAGAACAATGTCATACATTCACCCCAGTACAAGGATCTGGGCCAAGCTAAGCCGGGCTGAAGAGAGGTGTTACCTCGAAACCGGTCCGGTCCTCGGATGCTTGATTCCGTTCTGGGAATGACATGGTTTTTTTTAGTTCGGACTGGACTGTTCCCATGGGGCAACAGGGTCAGAGCTGATTTGCATATCGCCATTGTCTAACCCAGGGTGGTGTGGAGTGCAAAAAAACGATGGATTTGGGCCCAGATCTTTTGACTGGGGGAGTGTGTGACATTGATCCACATTCAGTCCATCACTTGTTGTTTTTGCAATAGAAATGCCATAGCAACTCTCTCTGTAGCATGTAGTAATCATTTCAGTGAATTTTCATTTCTACATTCTCAGTCCCACCTTGACCCCTATACTGCCTGAACACCACTGCACTGTCCTAAAGCCTGAAACAACATCCCTAGCAAAATCTGCTAAACTCTTTCAACACTACTGCACTGCTCTAAACGCTGAAACAGCACTCCCAGCAAGACCCTCTTTCACTGTAGTAATCATTTTACTGAATTGCAAGGCATACTGTCATTTGTCTACGATCACAGTGTAAGTCAGTATACTTTTCAGAAAATTGTGGCAGAATAATGATTACTACAGTGAAAGAGGGCCTTGCTGGGAGTGTGGTTTAGAGCAATGCAGTTGTGATGTCAGGGTTTAGGACAGTGCAGTGGTGTTCAGGCAGTGTAGGGGAACAAAGTGGGACTGATATTTCTGAGTTTAGAGCAATGCAGTTGTGTTTGGGAAGTGTATGGTATCATGCAAGGGCTAGGACTATAAAGCACTGCATGTCCTAAAGCCAGACTCACTCCATGAGTACATGTATTTCCATATTTTTAAATACATCAACTAAGCTAATTTTTCTGCCACAATTTCCTAAAATGAATACTGACTCAAAGTGTGACAGTATCCCTTGCAATTCAGTAAAATGATTACTATGAGAATACATGTACTCATGAAGTGAGTCAGGCTTTAGAACATGCATTGCTTTATAGTCCTAGACCTTGCATGATACCATACACTGCCCAAACACAACTACATTGCTCTACACTCAGAAATATCAGTCCCACTTTGACCCCCTATACCTTGTAAACACCACTGCACTGTCCTAAACCCCGAAATCACAACTGCATTGCTCTAAACTCAGAAATATCAGTCACACCTTGAACCCCTACACTGCCTGCACACCACTGCACAGTCCTAAAGCCTGAAACACCATCCCTAGCAAAACCAGCTAAACTCTTTCAACACTACTGCACTGCTCTAAACCCTGAAACAGACAGAGTATTAAGCCTGACTCACTCCATAAAAACATGTATTTCCATATTTTTAAATACATCAACTTAGCAAATTATTCTGCCACATGCTTCTAAAAGATTTTCTATGGCATTTGTGCAGCACACCCAGAATGTTTACTAGACTGCAAGGAGACTATCTGAGAATTCTAACCCTGATATACAAGTGTGTTAGTGGTTAGACCACTTCATGTACACACTCTACATTTTTGACAACAGCACTATACTGCAAAAAAATATCTCCTCAAACACATTAACATACCAAATGCAACTATCACAATGTTTTTCCCAAAGCAGACAAATTCAGAATCAGACTCTATGCAAATAAACTCCTGCTTCCACATTATAACACATTTTTCTTATTAAATTAAAGTGCACAACATAGATCCCTTACAAATTAACAACTCACCTTTAAAAATGCTTTTGTAGTTTTAGAACAGTGTCAATCACACACCAGATTTTCTTAAGCAGAATCTCTGAATTGTGCACCAGTCACTGGAACCATAGAATGACAAAGCTTCCCTCTCATTTTACACACATATTCTTGTAGATAACCAATGAAATATCTTCCCACACAAATTCAAAACCAAACGAACATTTTAATTGGTTCTACATTGCAACACTTTCAATCTCACATAATATTCAACCTTCCCCCACTGCTCTCTCTGCCTGTTACCATGGTAACACTCCATAGAACACCTAACTGAACACACAGGTGAAAGGTTCATCTGCAAACCAAATCACCAAGGGTGTTTGACTTTTCAATACACCAGCGTATCCTGTGCAATGTTCCTTTCAATTACTATTTCTCAACCATTAGCATTTCTCCTTAAAAAAAACAGTAGCATGCACCCTAGTTTTCAATGTTGAATTTTCAGAAACCACCAATCATTTCATTTTTTTTCAAGTACACTGAATCTCATCCACAATTTTTCCTAAACTCCTACTTTTCAAACTGCCATTTCATTTCCAGAGCCCTTCTGAGTACAACCAGATCTCCTTTCAAGATGCTTAGAGTTTGGATTGTAGGACACAGCTATATTTTCTGGAGTGAAAGGTATGCATCAAATAGATGGTTTCTCAACCTTGATTTACCAAATGTGGATAGTATATGGATTGGCCAGAGAGGATTAAGATGTCACCAATTGATGCCATTGGTAAAATCCTTTTTGCATCTCCCAAACCCTAACCTCATAATTGTGCACTGTGGTGGCAATGACCTAGTCACTTTGACTGGGGTAGGTCTGGAAATGCTTTTAAAGGACACCTTTGGGCAATTGATGTCACCTTTTCCACAAACTGCCTTTGTATATTCTAATATATGCCAAAGGCAAAAATGGAACTGGTCCAACCAATATTGTCGACAGATTGAGAAATCAAGGAAACAAGTGAATAAGTCTGTTTCTGCTTTCCTCAGAGACTATGGTATGGGTTCTATATACCACAACAACTTGCGTTACAATATGTAAGGCATTTATAGAGGAGACGGTGTACATTTCACAGATGAGGGAAACAGAGTCTTCCTTTTGAACTTTAGACTCTGCATCGGTACTTACTTGCAGGTACAAAAAACACTCAATGAACACAACGGCTCTTTTTAGAGCCAACCAACATCTAAACACTCAAACTTGTTATTTAACTGTATTTTTTTTGGGGGGGGTTCCGACATGCGCGCAACGTGCGTGCACCTCGCGCTTTAGAAGGAGTCTCTACCCTGCCCCCTTTTCACGCTCTCCACTTTTGTTTTTGACTCACTTCTGCCTCTAGAATGCATGCAACGTGCGCGCACCTCGCGATTTAAAAAAAAATTATGTTTTTTTTGCCCTTTGGGGTCCTTCATTTGAGATGTCATCAGTGATGTCATCAGTGATGTCACTGACCATGTCATGAATGATGTAATATGTGACATGATCAGCAGTGGATTGCAGGTGCGCGATATATAGTTAGTGCAACTAACTATATATGCGAATTTCAATGGTTTTGTGTGAGTAAAATAAGGTTTTGTAAATGCTAATTCCTAACTAGATATGGTGTATAACCTATGGTTTTTTCAGTGAATTTTCAAGGTTTTGTAAATGCTAATTCCTAACTATATATGGTCTATAACCTATGGTTTTTTCAGTGAATTTCAATGTTTTTTTAATAGCAAATATCAAAAGCTTTAAAATGTATTCTTCTTTAAAACGAAAAATATATTTTATATGTTTTTAATACCATTTTTTTATGTATATATTTAAAAAAAAATAATAATTTCGCTACCGGTCCGCGCACCGGGTAGCTTCCCGTTAGCTCAATTTGGTGCCGCGACCCGGTCTGCGAACCGGTAAACGTTCCGTTTGCGCAACTGCCGTGTTAGAAAACAACATCGTGACGCGTCGCGTAAGCGCGACGTATCGCGTTGTCGCGTAATGCGTCTTATGACACGCCGCGTTAGCGCACCCGGAAGTGCTCCGGAGCGCGAACCGAGGCGCGAAGCGCAGCACCCCGGAAGCGATCCGGGGCGCGGCACGGAGCGCGAACCGAGACGCGAAGCGCAGCACCCCGGAAGCGATCCGGGGCATGGCGCGGAGCGCGTAACATAAGCGTAACAGGTCATGTGACTTATTAATAAAACTTTTCATTGGTTCATTTCACTTTTGGTTTCCTAATGATGTAAGGCTAGGTCATGTGACCTAAAAATAACACTTTTCATTGGTTTAGAACACATTTTTTTTCCCAAATGATGAAAGCCCCCACCTTTTTTCTCACTCTGACTTTCAACTTTGTGAGAGGAAGACCTATTTTGATTAATAGGAGATGGCTTCATTAGTAGCTGCAGCTGGTGCACCCCCACCACCACCACCACCTCCTAGGAAGGAAGGACCACCTACCCAGTTCCTTCCCAACCCTGAGGAAGAGGAGGAAGAAGAGGAAGAGGAGGTACAGGAAAGAGTATTCTTGCCTGAACAGCCCCGGAAATCCCACCATAAGAACAATTTCATTTGGCAATTTTTTTCATTTCCAGAAGGCCAAAAGAAAGTCAATGCCCGTCATGTCACATGCCTGATCTGTAAAGAAGTTCTGTCCCGAGGCACAGATAAAAAATATAGCTTTGGGAACTATACCATGCATCGCCACATGCAAAGGTGGCATCCAATAAATTACAGCGTGGCTGAGATGCGTGACCTCCGTGAAAACCCACAAACTCCTTTGGCCACCACCTCAACACAGGAAAGTTTTTCGGGACCAGAGGCGAGGGAGGAGGTCCCCAATATCCCCAAAAATTTTCATCACATCAAGCTAGTGTGTGTTCATTGTGGGGGACTACTTTGCCACGGGGAGATGAGTGTGATTTTAGTGAACAGAGCATTTGAAAATCACAAGTGCTCAAAACGCCCCAAAAAGTGATTTTTTTTGCTCCTGTTGAGCCGTTTCTAATGCCTGTTTTTCGTTGTTCCCCCTCAAAAAAACAAAAAAAATTAAAATTGTTTCAAAAATACAAAAAAAAAAAATGTTCAGAAAAATATTTAAAAAAATATAAAACAACAAAAACAATAAAACAAAGTTCTTTTCAGAACTACCTCCCATTTATAAAAAATTGCTAAAATGTTTAGGACTCTTGCAATTTTTTTTTTTTGGATTCGCTTCCTGGTTCGCGCTGGTACGCGAACCGGAAGCAAACCAAAAAAAAAATGGAAAAAAAAATCAAGAGTGAATATAAGGGAAGGAGACAGAGAGAATAATGTTAAAAGAAAGACAGCTAGAGGGAGTAACACAGAGATACTATATAAGAGATAATTATACAAAGAAAAGTTATAAGAGGGAAAAATTAGAAAAATAAATAGAAAAGGAAGTGAAAGAAAAAAGAGTGTAGAAGAATAATAAACAAGAGTTACTTGGAGAATGTGAATGAATCTTCAAATTAAAAAGAAAGAGAATAAAAGATGTGGAGTAAGAGGTAGGGATAGAACCGGACTAAAACAACAACCCTGAGAGAAGGTGTTAAAAAACAGTGAGTGAAAGTAAATAGGATTAAAACATGTGGAATGACAGAGAGAAAAAACAGAAAGAAGAAAAGCAGAAGTGATAGAAAAAGAATAATTGAAGCAGCAAAAAAATGAAAATAAGATAGTGTGCTTGAACTACAGGGAAAAAGCATAAAGAACAACTAGTAAAAGAATGAAGAGACAGTGGCAGTTTGTGTTAGAGAGACGGACTTAGTGAAAAGGAGTGAGGAACTGAGAGAACAGAGGGACTGACAAAAGGAGTGGAAGGAGTGGAGTAAGTAAGTAATTGAAAAGGAATGAGGGAAAAAGCAAAGGAAGGAAACTGAGGGTTAAGGAAATAAAGCAGTGGAAGTAATAGAAGTTGAATGTGATAGAGATGTTTGGGAAAAAGTACTAAATACTTACTTTATAGTTGTTGTTAACTCCATCACTTATAATTTTTTTAATTTCAATCTGTGAAAGAAAGAAGAACAATTTGAAAAATATTAAAACATGTATTTAAAAAATAGAAAATATAAGGCATAAGGTTGAAAATCATACAATTTTACAAAGAAATAAAGTTAGAGATAAACATTCAGAAAGGAAAATAAAGTAACAGTGAAAGACAGACAGAGTCAAAAAGAAATAGAAATAGAATAAATTACTAAGTGAATAAAAAGGAGGATAGATTCAGTGACAGAAAAGAAGGATAGAAGAGAAAAATAAACTAAAGATGTGTAAGATACTAAAAGAATGTGAGTAAAGTAAACTAAATAAGGAAAGGGTGAATAAGGAAAAGAGAGAGGGGACACAGAAAGTGAAGGAAAGAGTGTCAGATACAGACTAAGTGAAGCAACAAAGAAAGATAAATGAGTGAAGGTGAGTTAAAGTAACTGATTGCAACAAAAAAGGAGAACCCAAAATATTTAATTTCGAAAACAAAAGGGAGAAAAGATGGAAAAGAGAACCGAAGCAGAGGGTCTAAAAGCTAGAAAATGGTGCATGAGAGAAAAGAAAAAAGCAGAGTTGGAATAAGGAAACAAAGGTTGAAAGATAAGTGGAGTTAGAGGTCAAGGGTGAAAGAGAATAAAACAAAAGGCAATGTGAGTATGTAAAGAGAATTGATATAAGGTAGTAAAAGACAAGTAAGCATGAGAGAAGATGAGTATAAATAAAAAATCACAATACAAAATATAGAATTAATTATACATATTAAATGGTTTATTTTTGCTGTTCTCAGAATATATCAAATTTCACTAAAAACAGTGAGTTGAAGGTATTCATCATATAACAGCGGGGAAAAAAACACAATCAAAATGATTGTGTTTAAAAAAAAAAAAATATATAACAAATCCGAAATCAGAACTCACCAAAACTACACTTACTTTCCATGACGTCGAATGATATGCGATAAACAGCTTATACTCTGTTGTGCTCTAAAAAATCCGTGCCCGCCAGTTTCTGAAAGAAAAGCTCTTTCTTTTTGAGTAATATGTTAGAAACAATGAATGACTTTTTGCTCTCTACCACACTTCTCCTCAAGGCCAAATCGTGTAAGAGACAATTTAATCTCTTCGAATTCCTCAAAGCAAATCCCGTCATTTTCTTTTTCCCCGACTTTCATTAAGAAAACGTCCAAAATCACTTTCACAATCTTGTACTAATAATATCTCCCCTTCTACTTTACTTTTATTTCACATTTCCTATAATATTTGATACAACTTAATATGAGGCACACTTATACTACCTCCATGACTTTTCCAATTTTTTCATTCTCTTGATCTCAGTTACTAACAAAGCAATTTTAAACAACAGAGTAAATCATATCAACTCTTTGAATCATTATAGGCCAGTTATGTACCTCAATGACTACTTTACATTTTTAATTATCATGATCACTCTTATTCACAAAGCAATTTAAAACAGCAGACTAAAATTTATCAACTGGTCCAATCTTCGTAGGCCACTTTCCTTCTCTAAAATTTTAGTTGTAAAAACACTAGGTAAGAATTTTTTAAGTCAAAAGGCAAACGTTGTTTGAAAGTTAAAACAGAATCATTGCAGAATGACCAGCCTTTTCCAGATTTTAAATAAGCTGTGTAATGTCCTGAAGTTGTTGAAGGACCGTCATGATATATAATTGCTGCAGTTACAAAAGTCCTTCCTGATATTGACAACTGCGAAGCCACAAAATTTTTAATTAAAGTTGTCAATTTCGTTCCATCAGGTCTACATCGTTGGAACATTAAAATGACATACTGGCCATAACTTCATATAAATAATGTGGACAGATTGCAGACTTACATTGGCTACACTCCATGTTTTGATCGGCTGCTTTTACTAGCTTATTAAAGGATACTGATTTACTGTCAGGCAAAGTTAAATATATAAATCTTTCTGAGTCTACACTAGTAGTACTTGATAGCCTACAGTTCTCGCAGTCATGCTGCATTGATAAGAAAGGCCAAACAGATAATCTACATCTACACCTTCATCTTGTAAAACATCAAGTATATTCATTAAAAACTCCTGACAATCCTGCTGAATATTTTGAGAGAATTGCGTTTGACCTGAACATTTGTCTAAGAGATTTCGAATTTCAGACACACTTTCTATTTTTCTTCTATCAGTGCTACATTTCTCTAACACAGAATTCAACAAACAGCAAAATCTTTGATCCGAATTGACCACAATCTCTTCTTTTAAAGTTTCTAGAGAAAAGACAACATTAACCACTACATTAGCATAGCAGTTGACACCAGAACTATTTTCAAATTGAAAACCAACAACATCTTGAACAGCATCCATTTTCTTTCTGCTTACAATTTCGGGTTCATCAACTTTTTGTCTTGTTGCTACAACCTCCCTACTATTGGTCACATTTCTTCGTTTCCGGCCTACCACACGTTTTTCAAATAAAGGATATTGAGGCAAATGTGGCGCATACTCTCTTCTTAACCTATTGTATTCCTTAACACAATCTAGATCTGCACAAATGTTTGTCTCATCACACTCAATCAAGTTCTGACTCGTGATAATGCCACATAAACCATACCCTCCTTGATCACAGAACTGCCAATATTCACCAAAGCACTGTCTACACTTAAACCTTGCGATTTATGGATTGTCACCGCATATGCCAAGCACACAGGAAACTGCTTACGGCGAACATATAAGTCTTTAACAAGCAAAAACCTAGCAGAGCAACGACCAATTTGCTGTACATCCTCAATGCCATCAAATTTAATTTTTAAAATTTCAATTCCATCTCTATTTTTGTAATTCACAAAACCAACAACATTACCCATTGATCCATTTACCAGACCTCTTTCAACATTTAAATTTCTTCTCAAAATGATACGGCAATTTAAGCACACATTCAGAGTCTTTTCAAAACCCGCAGTTTTAGATATAGTCTTCTCTAATGAATCCAATTTAGATTTCAAATTTTCAGACAAAATAATTGTTGCTCCCATATGCTCAATTCTGTCAATAGCTTCCAGTTTCACTATGTTTTGGTTTTCTAAAATCAACATTTTGTTGTTGAAGATGGAACATTCTTGCAGAGTTGGCATCAAACATATCCCAGATTTCTTCTCAGTAATTTTCTGAAAAATATTCTCTGGCAGAACGTCTTCATCTGGATACAAATTTGACAATAATCGTGCATGTAAAGCTTCCTTCCCATGCTCAGTCACTTTTCCAATTCTAACATCTTGTAGAATATTCTTATAATCTTCATCCTTCGCCTGACGCATATTTACACGCAGTTCAGCATAATTGAAGTTTAACCATATATTGACGTTGCCAATGCTCCCTAGGCACTTCCTGGTATCTTCATGCGTAAGTAGTTTAAACACTGGTTGTCCTTTCACTGGTGTCAGCTGCAGAAGATCACCGAAAACAATGATGTGTTTGCCACCAAATAACACATCATATTCTGTTTTAAGAACTTCTTGCATTCTCAAATGCACAAAGGCAAGCATGACATTGGAAACCATGCTTACTTCGTCAATGATAAGAAGTTTCATTTTCCTCAAGACTCTGGAAACTTCACAACAAGCATCTCCAGATAACTTGTGGTATTGTAATTTGTTATCATCATGCTCCACTGGCAGCATCAGTAGACGATGCAAAGTAATACCTTTAATGTTATGTGCTGCCAGACCAGTTGGAGCGGTGACAACACAAGACAGCGATGACTCGGTCCTTTTCTGCAAATAACATGAAATTGCTTTAATGAGGAAACTTTTTCCAGTTCCTGCTTCTCCACTCACGTACAGTCGGACAGGCTTCAACGATGTACATGAGCACTCTTTCTTCTCATGACTTAATCCATGTTCAATTTGGTTGGCAACTTCGTCATATATTTTCCTCTGCTCAACGTTGAGTTGTCTTTCCAAATCTTCTAAGTTAACCGCATCCTCCTGAGCATGTTCCATGGCTCTTTCCACTTCAATCATGGCAGTGGCAGCTTCATTTTCGATAACTGGTCCTCCTAGTGGATCCTGACTCAATGAAGTGGAACTCTGACTGTCCTGAGAACTATCTCTAGCAATCTCGGCTGCAATTGTTGCTTCCTGCTCGATTTCTGCATTCAACATTTCTAGATATTTGGGAAAAACAGGACATTCTATGGACTCCTTGGCTGCATTGAAAGAATCTTCATAACAGAGAAAATCTCCAAGCAGTTCCTCTTCTGCACGCCAAGGCTTGAAAAGTTGCAAAAGAGCTAAATAAAAAAACTCTTTTCTTTCAGGAGATTCGCAACTCAATTTTCGATGATTTACCAATTGGTATTTTCTTTGCTTGACCAGACATCCCTCACTTCCAATTACAGCATACACTCCTTTATCAATATCTTCTTTGATGTTCCTCTTGAATATGTAATTTTGTAGAACCTCATACAGACAAACATTCTCGAGGTGACTGCTTCTATTTGGATAATATGTATCCAACTTGTTGGTCTTCAAAATATCTGTACTGTTTGGCTCCTTCTCCGCCAAATACTCAATTTCCCGTACAGGTTTCAGAACTCGATTACGTGTTGCAGCAAGACCAAGACTCACCCAAATTATACTCCTAGATTTGGCATAGAGACTTGCTGAAGATAACCGATCAGAACATTCGTATGCTCCGATTTCTCGATGCGACAACATCTTTAGACTGAAACTGTACAACTTCTTACTGAGGCTCTTCTCATGTGAAATGTCATCCCACATATCCTTCAGTTCTGTCTTTTCTTTTTTGGTGATATAAGACGTCACATACCGAGCCACAGCCATACAGTTGTCAGCCACAAACTGTATATCCATGTTAGCATTCCACAAGGACAAAATCACTGGGTTGTAGTCGTTGATGTACTTGGACTCTTCGTTTCTTTTTAAATTGTATGTATTTTTGGGTGATTTCCTCATCACATTATGTCGCAGCGAAGACATCAAATTGTTCACTCTTCCTTTACATATCACTGATCGTGGAAACCCAAAACGACATTTTGTGTAGAACTTGTCCTTGTTTCTGAATTTACGACGACAGTACTTTCCACAACGATGGTTTTGAAAACGTAAAACTTGTTCTCTTAAACTTTTGTCTTCCTTTGTGTTTGGAACAGCACATGTAGAATACTGTTCTATGAAACTCATGGGTAGGTGGGAACAAGAAAAGTATAAAGGGTGACTGTGTGGTTATCACGTTTGAGGACCCACGATTGGTGGAATTTATTTGTTCCTTTCCTCCATGTGATAATAAGTCGGTGGTATCAGCCAAACCACTGTCATTTTTTTACGCCCAAGAGGGCCATCAGGATGCCAGGTGGAGTTGGTTGAGGCCGTCTAATAAAGGGTCAGGGAGAGGGAGTAATAGGAGGGAGAATTCTATTTACCAGATCCCCCAAAAGTGGGGGGGGGGGGTTGATGAGGAAGGTTGGAATCTAGTTCCTGGGAGGAAGGGGCGACATTGGAAGGGTGATCCCCAGCTGAATGGAGAAGGGTGGGGTCCGCAGCTAAACCATCCCTTATTCTCTTGTTATAATCGTTTTAGTGGGCTAGAAGGGGTGGACTGACCATCATCTCAGCCCCCTGAAGTTCGCATTGAGAGAGGGGTACTTACTCCCCTGGGTATCGGTCTCTTTAACAACACCAGGGAGGTACCACCCAATCAAGATAGTACCAGTTTAGATACATTAGTAAGGGACGTTGTTACTTTGACAACATCTAAAGACCTCTCATCGTCCCTTTCCCCTATCAATATTCTGTCTTGGAACATAGCAGGTCTAAAGAAAAATTTGTCTAATCCTGCATGGAATCATTTTTTAGAAGATTATCATATTTGTATGTTCCAAGAAACTTGGTGTGTTCGGCCAGAATATAAGCAGGGATATTCCACCTTCTTTGTTCCTGCGATCCTATTGGGGAAGGGGCGCCCATCGGGAGGCTTACTCATTTGGGTTAGGATAGATTTGAATTGTGTTGTCATTGTAAATCATATCCCCTCTAATGATATTTTGCACATCACTGTTAAAAGCCAGTCAGGCAAAAATGTCCTGGAACTTTTCTGTGTTTATGCCAGAGGCTTACCGGGTGGCCAATCCTCACCCATATTGGAGTTGCTAGATGACAGGCTATCCTCCCTCCCCTCTAAATCCTCAATATTGGTGGGGGGTGATTTTAATTGTACCTTTGAGCCCCTGGATGAGGAGGATCTCTTGGGTTCACACAACAAATTTGGGAACCAGTTCATACCATCTTTAACTTTGGCTCCAATTAAGAAGTGGTCCGCACGAGCAATCCAGAAAAATGCCCTGGCTTCTGATCATGACCTATGGGCCCTAAATGGTCGTACTTTATCAGATCGTTCGGGTGCAATGACTTTTAATCGAATAGGCAGCCCATCACGGATTGACTACAACCTCTTAGATGTTTGGTCATGGGTCAGCCTAGTGGATATGAAGGTCTGTCAGAGGATTGACAGCGACCATAATCCCCTATGTATGGGTATGTTTTGGGGAGACAACATTGGTAATAGTGTACCGAAAGAGTTGATTACCAAAGAAGTAGTTCCCTCTAATTGCAACCGTAGGCTCAAATGGAACATAGTCAGGTGCGACGAAGGGATACTAGATAACATCAAAGCTCTAGTCCTGGCCGTATCGAGTGACCTGTCATCAGTTACTCCGATAGTCCCCCGTTCTCAGGGGCCCACTACAGCAACCAAGTATATGAACTTAATAGGTGAAATTAGTACGTTTTTTACTAAAAAATCTAAGGGGCAGCAAATGACTAAACATACCCAAAGGAAGGGTAATCCCTGGTATACAGTCAATTGTAGAGAAAAGAGAAAAGCCATCTCCTTGGCTATAAAAAGCAAGGACCTAACAGCTGTAAGAGTTGCAAGACAAGACTATCGCAATAGTATTGCGAGAGCCAAAAAGGATTGGGAAGAGGACCATTGGCAGGCACTGAAGGATGCAGCCCATGGAAAAAAAAACACTGTGTTTTGGAAATTAATAAATATCCTTGATAGGCTTGGAGCAGAGCCTATTCCAAACCACATCACGGAGTGTCAATGGCATTCCCACTTTTCTAAGTTATACGGTGAAGGTAGTCTGGAAGTTGTGCCAACATCTCCTGTATTAGACATTGGTCGTTTGGTCCAACTAAATAGTGACAACATAGATGAGTTATTCACGCCCCGTGAAGTTCAGTATGCAATCCATAAAATAATTCCGGGTAAGGCCCCTGGCCCGGATGGTATTCCGGGGGACCTACTGTTGCATGACCCCATAGTCTGGGCCGACTTTATTGCTAAAATTATGAATCTTATTCAGTCTGGCCATCAAGTACCTGATTCCTGGAAGGGCGCTGAAGTTATTACTATTTTTAAAAAGGGTGAAAGAGAGGACCCTGCCAACTACAGACCTATTAGCTTAATTGATGCCATTCAAAAAGTAGTTGGTAGGGTCATTATAAATCGGACAGAGTGCTGGCTAGTGGAAGATAATATCCCGTCGCATTTCCAGGCAGGTTTCAGAAGCAATGTAGGAGCAATGGATCAGGTTTTTAGATTTTGTGCCGTTTTTTGGAAATCAGTGTCAATAGCCAGAGGGAGCCTTTACCTGGCCTTTATAGATTTAAAAACTGCATTTGATGTAATCCCCTGTGCTAAATTATGGGAGGTTTTAATGGATATGGGATTCCCGTCCTATTTGTTACAATTCATAATCAAACTACATGAGGGTACTTTTGCTAGGATTCGGTGGGGGACCCAGGGGCAACTCACTAAGAGTATTCCAGTTAACAGAGGGGTGCGGCAGGGGTGTGTGATGGCCCCGACTCTGTTCTCTCTGTTCATAAATGGAGTGGTGAACCATCTGCGAGAGATACCGGCAGATGCTCCTATTGTTGCCGGGGAGAAAACGCCATCGCTCCTCTTTGCCGACGACACCCTTCTGTTATCTAAAACCCCCATAGGCCTGCAAATCCTTCTTGATCGTTTTAGTGATTTTTGTCAGGATCGGGGACTAACAATAAATACTACAAAAACGAAAATAATGGTTATGACTGTTAAAAGAAATCATAGGAAGATTCAACTTTCCTTGAATGGATCACCTCTTGAGGTAGTGGAAGAGTTTGACTACCTCGGGTTAGAATTAATAATAAATTGAAATGGGAACCCCATATGAGTAAAATGATTTTAAATCTTAAAAGAGTTTCCGGCACTATTTTAAAGAACCAGCGCCTCTCAGTGAGCAGAGCAATAGCCCCCGCCCTGTCAGTCTACGAGGGAAAGGCATTAGCTTCAGCGATTTCCGGTTCAGAAATATGGGGTATTGAGAATACCAACACTCTCGTGTTAACTGAGAATAAGTTTATGAGAGATTTGGTTTCGCTTCCAGCCTCAACCCCATTGAAACCATTATATGCCGATCTGGGTAGGAGGTCCATTCGGGACATTGTTCAGCTACGTCCTCTATTATTTTGGGTGCGCCTTAGGAGGACCCCTGAATTAGCTAATTATGCCTCAGTGTTTGATGAAATATTAAAACTAAACACATCGGGCAAGATTAAGTGGCTAAATGTTTTAAAGCAACTTACAGCTAGCGTGGGCTTAAGCGATGCCTGGGCTTCCCAATCTCCCCCATCGAAACAAACGGTAAAAAAACTATATTGGGACTGGATAGAGGCTAAGGCTTTGCATAACCCAAACTGGGGGCAACTAACTGAGAATTTTTTATCCCACAAGTTCACTACAAAGTTAGAATTTTTTCATCCAGATCCCTCGGGATAGGACCCTTTATTTGAAATTCAGACATGGTACTCTCCCTCTTAAAAATTTTACGTCTAGATGGGGTAGAAGGAGGGAAGAGGATAGGAAGTGTCCGGGTTGTTCTTGCCCAGAAGAATCCTTAGGTCATTTTGTCTTTGCCTGTAAAGCTTATACCCGAGCTAGGAATAAATGGTTAAAACCTGCACTTAAGAATCTTGGAGTTAGGGATTATAAAACATCCCTACGTATTATTATCTCCAATACCACTTGTATGGTCACTGTCTGTGGGGTTGCAAAGTTTTTATCATGTGCCTGGATTATCAGGTTAAGGCTGTTACATCACACGTCTACAGTCAATATCTCTATATGATTTTTAAATGTATCTTTTTTGTAATGATGAAACAGTTTTAACATTCATGTATGTATTGTATGTTTGTACTTTTTATGATACATGTATCGAATAAAAGTATAATGACTTGACTTGAAACTCATCACTAAGTCATCCGGATCTGTTCCAAATTTGGGTGCATCTTTGATCCATAGCAGCATATGTATATGAGGAGCACCTCTTGCTTGATACTCCTTTCTCCAGAAGAAATCCAACACCTCTCCAAGAGGTGGATTTTTCTTGTTCGTAATGAAAGACATCATAGCTTCAAATCTATGATTGAAGTACCTGCATACATTGACTGGATCCAAAGAGCACAGTTCTCCGGGTGTCTTGAATTCGATATTTTCAATGTTTCCATTTTCCTCTCGTAGAAATTCAAGTAAGTCTTCCCAGCCATACTCGGCACAGCTGAGAGTGAGGAACCATGTGGGAGTTCCTAAGTTCCTCAGCATACATTTTAAGTCACCATGACGACGGTACCAATACTCATTAGTACCACGCTGACATGCCATGAGATTATTCAGGTGAGAATCCAAAATACTGTCTTGCACATTGACTTTATCCATAAAGTCCCTTGCCGAGATTTTTTGCAGCTGTACACCACTTTTCAGGATGTGGTTCACTGCATAAGACAGTCCAGACAGATCACTTTCATACAGTAGATGAAACAAATAGGGAATGCATTGACGAAACCTAGGATCTTCTGCATACAATCGTAAAGTCCGGTATTCAGAAGCAGGAATTTGATCAGGTCGCTCATCATATCTTCCTCCTCGACCTGTTGGAAATAACTGTGGGAAACACCGAGCTTCCAAACTTTCCTCCCAAACACTAATGGGACTTCCTTTGGCTTGTTTCATTTGAAACAACTCAATAGCATCCCCCATGACTTCTTTAGAATGCAAAGGATGAACACTATAATGTTCATATATTTCTTCCTTTTTAGAGGCATCTACTTTCCCTATTTGTCCAGCACACAAATCGCTGTCCTCTTCTTCACTTAGTTCGTCTTCTGCAACACATACATTCTTGTAGTACTCATTGTTTTTCATCAAATACAACGTTGCCTTTTTGACTTTCCTAACATCCACTAAATCTTGCCAGATTTTCTTACTCTTTGTCGGAACCCCATTAACTAGGATAACCAGAGGTTCCTCTTCCACTTTGTCTACACCAATTGTATCAATATTTTTCTTCAAATCTAGAGGCAAATAAACAACTCTTCCCTTTAATCCTCTCTGTAAATCTGAAGGAGGCAATTTCCCTGTCTTAGGCTCCATTCTAACAATAGCCTGAAAAGGATGGACACTTTGAATCAAAATAGATTCATAAGTATTTAAATCCTTCAGTTCAGAAGGAATGTCAACCAATTCCAGATTATTATGAACTGCTCTAGCAGGCATCCGGTTTTGATTTAATTTGTTAAAACAATAAGTACACATACGTTGATCTGATCCCAAATCAAAACAATTTTCTACCATCAAGTATGTTGCAAAATCCTTCCATTCACTATTGTTTTCCATTTCACTTTTTGCATATAAATCCACTAACTTAGTCTGATTCTTATAATAAGTCCGTCGACAACACACACAAGTGAAATTAGGCCTCTCACTTGATTTCTCTGTAAACGTGGAAATTTCCTTGAGAAACTTCTCTGTACTGGAAATCTGTACTCTCTCTTCCACATTACCTTCTTCTACTGGGTCAATTTCAACATTGTTCTCTTTACTAGTAAAGTAACAAAACTCAATTTCTTCACAAATATTCTTCACATCTACTTCAGAACCATGCAAAAGAGCAGAGCATAATTGTTTAAGCATAATTGCTGGACTCTTAGCATAATACAACATTCTAACTAATTTCCTCACTTTATTATGATGCACTGCTAGCATCCTGAAATTATGAAAAACACTCTGGCATACTCTCCTGGAAAGACAAGCCAGTGAATGACCATGCAAACCTGTCACTTCTCTCACTCTGCAAGGATCTAATTCTTGCAACAACTTCATTTTCTGTTTTAAACTTTTCTTATTAAATGTCCGTACAAAATCACAAAGCAAATTGATGGAATCCTGTCGCACACTGCAAATACTACTACACTTCCAGGTGTACACTGGTCCCTTAGGACGTCTTCCTAAAACTTCATTACCTAACACCTCTTCTGCCTCTGTTGACACAAGTTTTTCTTTTTCAACCGGACAACCATCTTTCACCTCATATGCTCGACCACTGGTGTCAACTGCATGCACCAAATCATTATCCTGGAAATAACTCTCCTCATTAAAAAATGCCTCACAACTTGAACTATGCATTAATTCTCCTGAAAAAACTTCACAAAAATTACTACGATTAACTGTTCTCTTCCATCTACTATTTGATTTGAAATCATAAATTGCCTTGCTTAGTTTCCTAATTCTATTGATTATCAAAATAAATAACTTTCGCTTAATTTCAAAAGCCTGATCAATAATTTTCTCAACATTTTTCTTTCTCTTATAAAAAGCCACTTTCTGTTGACCTTTCTTAATATTTTTTAACAAATTGCCAATTATCCTGTTGCGGAACATTCGTCTACGAATGTCCCTAAACAGATTTTTCCTTCTACTACCATGCACAGAGTTATCTCCTGCTCTAGCAGTAACATTTTTGAGTGGCCTCTTCTTCCCGTTTAAATTGGCTCTCTTCTTCTGGACTAAAACATGTTCTGTAGTGATACTTTTTCGTCTGCAAATGTTTCTTAATAAAGATTTTGTTGTCTTACCCGGAGTTTTTCTGGTGACTTGACAAGTTTTTATTGTAGAGGACTGCTGCAAAGGTTTACCAAGGTGGGGTGTAAGTCGCTTTGCTTCTTTTCTTTTTCTTTGCCTTGAGGGCATTTTTGAATTTTTCAAAAGATCTTGAGTTGAATCTGTGGTAAATATTTTTAAAAAAAGGTATTAACCACTATTTCCAAACAGTAAACCAATAACAGTAGGCAAACAATTAACACACTAGTTGAGGTATGAGGGCGTATTTACAAGGCCCTTGCACCACTTTTGCGTCACTTTTAACATGGGGAAAATAACATGAACGTGGCTCAAAGGCCTTGTAAATATGGCCCATGCTGGCTATGAAACTCTAGCAGTACATATCAAGAAACTAAATGACTTCAAGAAACGTTTTTAAACACATCAAGTAAGCAAATTATTCTCCCCAAATCATGGGGTAAGTGACTTAAAATGCCCTAACACACATGGGGGCGTATTTACAAGGCCCTTGCACCACTTTTGCGTCACTTTTAACATGGGAAAAATAACGTGAACGTGGCTCAAAGGCCTTGTAAATATGGCCCATGCTGGCTAAGAAACTCTAGCAGTACATATCAAGAAACCTAAATGACTTCAAGAAACGTCTTTAAACAAATCAAGTAAGCAAATTATTCACCCAGATTCATGGGGAAGTGACTTAAAATGCCCTAACACACATGAGGGCATATTTTACATGGCCCTTGCACCACTTTTGCATCACTTTTAACATAGGAAAAATAACGTGAAAGTGGCTCAAACATGAGAGCGTATTTACAAGGCCCTTGCACCACTTTTGCGTCACGTTTAACATGAGGAAAATAACGTGAAAGTGGCTCAAAGTCCTTCTAAATACGCCCCATGCTAGCTATGAAACTCTAGCAGTACATATCAAGAAACCTAAATGACTTCAAGAAACGTTTTTAAACACATCAAGTAAGCAAATTATTCACCCAGATTCATGGAGAAGTGACTTAAAATGACCTAACACACATGAGGGCATATTTTACAAGGCCCTTGCACCACTTTTGCGTCACTTTTAACATGAGGAAAATAACGTGAAATGGCTCAAAGTCCTTCTAAATACGCCCCATGCTAGCTATGAAACTCTAGCAGTACATATCAAGAAACCTAAATGACTTCAAGAAACGTTTTTAAACACATCAAGTAAGCAAATTATTCACCCAGATTCATGGGGAAGTGACTTAAAATGACCTAACACACATGAGAGCATATTTTACAAGGCCCTTGCACCACTTTTGCGTCACTTTTAACATGGGGAAAATAACGTGAAAGTGGCTCAAAGTCCTTGTAAATACGCCCCATGCTGGCTATGAAACTCTAGCAGTACATATCAAGAAACCTAAATGACTTCAAGAAACGTTTTTAAACACATCAAGTAAGCAAATTATTCTCCCTAAATCATGGGGAAGTGACTTAAAATGCCCTAACACACATGGGGACGTATTTACAAGGCCCTTGCACCACTTTTGCTTCACTTTTAACATGGGGAAAATAACGTGAAAGTGGCTCAAACATGAGAGTGTATTTACAAGACCCTTGCACCACTTTTACGTCACTTTTAATATGGGGAAAATAACGTGAAAGTGGCTCAAAGTCCTTGTAAATATGCCCCATGCTGGCTATGAAACTCTAGCAGTACATATCTAGAAACCTAAATGACTTCAAGAAATGTTTTTAAACACATCAAGTAAGCAAATTATTCACCCAGATTCATGGGGAAGTGACTTAAAATGACCTAACACACATGGGGGCGTATTTACAAGGCCCTTGCACCACTTTTGCGTCACTTTTAACATAGGGAAAATGACATGAAAGTGGCTCAAAGGCCTTGTAAATATGGCTCATGCTGGCAATAAAACTCTAGCAGTACATATTAAGAAACCTAAATGACTTCAAAAAACTTTTTAAACACATCAAGTAAGCAAATTATTCTCCCTAAATCATGGGGCGAGTGAAATATTTGTTTAAAGAAGCAGACACCATTTTTTCATTGTCATAAATTTAAAAAACATTCCTTTTCCTCAAAAACGATTTTCAAGTCATATTTTGAAAACACAGCACAGCTCCTATGTACAAGCACACCCTGTCAGTACTAATACTTCACATTATCTCCAATTACAATTTCTCAAAGAAACAAAATCTATTTGTAAAACACTAGACACAAAGCAACATTTTAAATACACAACTTTCTTCCTAATTTTCTCCCTAAAGCATACTAGTCTCTATCTAAATTAAATGAATCTTTTCTCACCTTAGCAAATACTTTTTGAGTTTCAAAACAGTCTCAGACACACACCAATTTTTCTTTAGCAGAGCAAAGGGTATGCACTCCAGAGGCTGCAACCAACAAAGGCACAGAAATGCTGTAATTCATCACACATATCTCTCATGTCACCCAATCAAAACTCTTCCCTCACTTTTTTCAAATCAACACCCTTCCCCCCTCTGCCCTTTCTGCCTTTTTTCCATAGCAACTACCTCCTGAAAGACCTCTCATGTTTACAAGTTCACACAACAATGTTTCAATTGAACTCTGAACTCTCAGTACACCTGCGTATCCAGTGCAATGTTTCTTAAAATTATTTTTTCTTAACCATTCAAATTACATCTTTCAAAGAACTCATCCAGGCACCCTAACTTTCTGTTTTCAGCAATCAAAATCCACCAATCACTGCTACTGAATCATTAGCACTGAAACTCCACAGTTTTTTTCATTACAAACTCCTACTGTTTCAACTGCCATTTCATTCCCACACTTCATCTGACTGCAGCAGAACCTCCTCTCACCATGTTTTCTGTCTGGATTATTGGACATAGTTACATCCACTGGGCTCAAAGGTATGCTGATAACAGAAATTTACACAACCGCAATTTACAAAATGTGGAAATCAACTGGATTGGCCACAGAGGATTGAGATGTCACCAATTGATACCATTGGTGAAAACCTGTTTGCATTTGCCACACACTGACCTGTTAATTGTGCACTGTGGAGGAAATGATTTGGGCACTTTGACTGGGGTAGGTCTGGAAATGCTTTTAAAGGACACCTTTGAGCAATTGATGGCACTTTTTCCTCAAACTGCCTTGGTATATTCAAATATATGCCAAAGACAGAAATGGAGGTGGTCCAACCAATTTTGTCCACAAATTGAGAAATCGAGGAAGCATGTAAATAAGTCTGTTTCAGCTTACATGAGAGACCATGGAATGGGCTCCATCTACAACAATAACTTGCGTTACTACATGCAAGATATCTACAGAGGAGGTGGTGTGCACTTCTCAGATGAGGGGAACAGAATTTTCATCCTGAATTTAAGACTATGTATTGGTACCTACTTATAAGTACCTAAATCTACCACAGACCCAAAAGCTCTTTTCAGAGCTACCCTAACTATGATCACTCTAAATACATTTTAAATGTAACTTTTTTTTTTACTAATTTTCACGATTTACGCTTTCCGGAGCGCTACCCGGTGGGCACACCGGACTCTAACCGCGCGAAAATTTGAAAACATTTTTCTTTTTTTTGGACATATATGGGTCTCCTCATCCACCCTCACAAAACCTAGGGGGTCAGGATATGTCTCCCTTGCCCCCTTTTACACAATCCCAGCATTGTTTAGCATCCATCTTGTGTCCAAATTAGACCTTAACGCAAGATGGCGGACTCCTGTTACGCTACCGGTAAGCTACCCGGTTCGCGTACCGGGTAGCGCTTCAACCGCGAAAAATCAAAAACATTTTTTTTTTTGCCCCACGGGGCCCTTCAATAGGCCCCACATCAATCCTAGGGGGTCAGGAGGGGTCTACCTTGTCCCCTTTTATTCGTTTCCCCCTTCGTTTGTTTCCACCTCTTGTCTCTCGATCCTACCGAGAGACAAGATGGCGGCCGCACCGGACTGTTTAGAATGTTGACAGTCACCAGAGAGCCAATCCGCTTCTCCTCGCAAAGTTCCGTTACGCGTCAGGTACACGAACCGGGGCGCTAACCGGGACGCTGTCACAGATATATATATTTTTTTGAACGTTAATTTCTCAAAATCCACTGGAGCACATATCTTGAGACCTAGCAAAGGCACATCGGGCAAACAGTCTCTACAATTTTGCCAAGTTTCATAGAAATCCATTCAGCCGTTTGAGCTAAAAGTGAGTCCAACCGCCCTATGGAAATCTCAATGTTAAAAACACGTTTTGGGACCCACCTTTTTTCTCGGCCCCCACTTGACAAAACGCCCCCAAACTTTCAGGGGACGCTCAGAAACAAAATGTGCCATTTTCCTGAAAATTTCAGCCAATTCCGTCCATCAACGCCAAAGTTATTCAACATAGAATTTTCAGAAATCCCTATTCAAAAAAATCCTAACTATATATACCTACTGGCGACCGCCAGTAGGTAATATATATTTATAAATATACATATATATATATATATATATTACCTACTGGCGGTACCACTTCCATTTCTGTCTTTGGCATATATTGGAAGATACCAAAGCAGTTTGTGGAAAAAGTGTCATCAATTGCCCAAATGTGTCCTTTAAAACCATTTCCAGACCTACCCCAGTCAAAGTGCCTAGGTCATTTCCACCACTGTGCAAAATTATAAGGTCAGGGTGTGGCAGATGGTGAATGGTTTTCACCAATGGTATCAATTGATGACATCTCAATCCTCTTTGGCCAATCCACTTGATATGCACATTTGGTAAATCAAGGTTGTGAAAATTTCTGAGAGCTGCATACCTTTGAGCCGAGTGGATGTAGCTATGTCCAATAATCCAGACAGAGTACATGGTGAGAGGAGGTTCTGGTGCAGTCAGAAACCTCACTATTTTACAAAATACATTTCCTCTCTCTTGCACACATTCCTACCAAGCATTATCTAAAAACATGAGACAAACCAACAGCAAAGAAGCTCAATGTGATTCCTCTTGTGAGGTAACACAGGTGACATCATTGTGAAAAGTGCAGATATATTTATTTTAATTATGCAGACACTATGTATCCCTTCTAAAAAATGTAAAAGCCATTGATTTGCCCCAAATCATTTTTTAAATAACATTTAAGAAACAGTACGCAGATCCTATGTACAAGCATTCAATTTCACTACTGAAACCCCACTATTTTACAAAATACAAATCCTCTATCTTGCAAATGTTGATAGCAAGTATTATCAAAAAACATGACACTAATCAACAAGAAAGAAGCTCAATCTGCTACCTAATCTGAGGTAACACAGGTGACATCATTATGAAAGGTTCAAATATATTTATTTAATCATGCAGACACTATTTATTCCTTCTCAAAAATGTAAAAGCCATTGATTTGCCCAAAAATCGGTTTTTGAATAACATTTTAGAAACAGAGCGCAGGTCCTATGTACAAGCATTCAATTTCACTACTGAAACCTCACTATTTCACAAAATACAAATCCTCTGGCTTGCAAATGTTGATAACAAGCATTTATTTAATCATGCAGACACTATTTTATTCCTTCTCAAAAATGTAAAAGCCATTGATTTGCCCTTTAATCGTTTTGATATTACCATTAAGAAAACTGAGTACAGGTTATATGTATAAGCATTCCAATTTACTACTGAAACCTCAGTTTTTTACGAAATACAATTCCTGTATGCAGCAGAAAATTTTAACCAAGCATTAAGAAAAAAAATAACAGAAAGCAACAATAAAAAAACAAAATGTGATTCCTAATATGAGGAAACACACCTGACATGATTGCAAAAGGTGCAGAGGAGGTGAGGAAAGTCGAAATGGCTTGCATGATTGTGAAATTTGCTGAGAATATGAGGCCTGTGTCTAAGAGTGCAGTGGAGGAGACGCTTTATGAAGTCCTGTCCACTGCACTCTTGGACACAGGCCTCACCTCCTCTGCTCTCCTGGACAGGCATCACCTCATCTGCACTCCTGGTTAGGTCTCAACTTATGTGCATCCTGCTACCATCAATTATATCTAATACATTGAGGCCTGTCCAGGTCGCACGGAGGAGGTGAGGCTTGTCCAAGGGTCAGAGGAGGTGAGTCCTGTCCATTGCACTCTTGGACACAGGCCTCACCTCCTCTGCACCCCAAGACAGGCCTCACCTCATGTGCACAATCTGCTTACTAATCTGAGGAAACACAGGTGACATGATTGTGAAATGTGCTAATATATTTTTTTATTCATGCAGATACTATCTAATCCTTGTCAATAATGTAAAACCAAATCATGTGCCCGAAATCTTTTTTTAGAATAACATTTAAAAAACAGAGATAAGGTCATATGTATAAGCATTTCATTACAGTACTGAAATCTCGCTCATTTACAAAATACAATACCTTTATGCACCAACATTTCTCTACCAAGTATTATCAAGAATGTATCAGTCTCTCCTATATTCTCTTCCTGACTCACTCTATTTCTCCACCTGTCCCCTTCTAACACCCTGTCTCTGACTTATTCCTTTGTACATCCTGACTCTGTGTTACACTCTCTTACACTCTCTCTTTGACTTACTTTCTCTTACACCTTGTCTCTGATTTGTTCTCTCTCTCTCATTACTCCTTGTTACATCCTCTCTCTGATTTACTTCCTCTTACACCCTCTCTCAAACTTACTCCCTCTCTCTACCTTTTACAGCCTCTCTCTGTTTTAGTCTCTTTTACATCCTTTCACCTTCTAACACCCTCTCTCTGTCTTACATCGTTTTACACCCTCTCTCTGTCTTACACCCTGTTACATCCTTTTTCTGACTTACTCCCTTTCTCCCTTTCTTTGACTTACTTCCTCTCCCTATTACATCCTTTCTCTGTCTTACAACATATTATACACTCTCTCTGTCTTACTCCTTCTCTATGTTTTACTCCCTCTACCTGTTTCTTTGTCTGACTCTCTCTGTCTTTTTGTGTTACTCACTCTAGATCTTTTTCTCTGTCTTACTCCTAGTTACATAGTTGCTGTGGTATAAACTTAGATATGTTGTAAACTAGTGTTTATATCGTTTGCTTATTGTCATTGCTTTGTTGATTGGTAATAGTGGTCTATAATGTGTTTTTTTTTTTTTACCACAGATTGAAATCAAGATTTCAATAGTAAGAATATATGCCCTCAAGGCAGAGGAGAAGGAAAGATGCCAAGCGGAAAAAATCAAAAACAGCAACGGAATTAAAGCAGTCTCCTACAACAAATACTTCAAAAAACGCGAAAAAAGCTCCTGGTAAGACAACTAAGTCTTTTTTTCGGAACATATGTAGATCAAAAAAAAAATGATAATAAACATGTGAATATACAGAAGGAGAGAGCAAATTTGAAGAGGAAGGAGAGGCCCCCCCAAAAATGTTACTACTGTAGCAGGAGACAATAATATGTATAGGAATAGAAGGCAAAACCAATTTAAGGACATTCATAAACGAATGTTTCACAAAAGGGTAGTTTTAAATTTGTTAAAAAACGTTAAGAAAAGTAAACAGAGTAAACAGAGAGCTGCTTTTTACAAGAAAAAGAAAAATGTAGAGAAGATTGTTGATCAAGCTTTTGAAGTTAAGAATTTTTTTTATTTTAGTAATTAATAGAATTAGGACACTTAACAAGACAATTGATGTTTTCAAATCAAACAGTAGATGCAAAAGAGTAATTAATCGAACACATTTTTGTAAAGTTTTTTCTGGAGAATGGATGCATAGTTCAAGTTGTTAGCCATTTTTTAATGAGGAGAGTTACTTCCAGGAGAATGATTTGGTGCATGCAGTTGACACCAGTGGTCGAGCATATGAGGCGAAAGACGGTTGTCCGATTGAAAAAGAGAAACTTGTGTCTAGAGATGCAGAAGAGGTCTTAACTGATGAAGTTTTAGGAAGACGTACTAAGGGTCCAGTGTACACTTGGAAATGTAGTAGTATTTGTAGTGTGCGACAGGATTCAATCGATGTGCTTCGTAATTTCTTACGTACATATAGTAAGAAAAGTCTAAAACAGAAAATGAAGATGTTGCAAGACTTAGATCCTTGCAGAGTGAGAGAAAACACAGGTTTGCATGGACATTCACTGGCTTGTCTTTCAAGAAAAGTATGTCAGAGTGTTTTTCATCATTTTAGGATGTTAGCAGTGCATCATAACAAAATGAGGAAATTAGTGAGAAGGTTGTATTATGCAAAAAGTCCAGCACTTAAGCTTAAACAGTTAAATAGTGCTCTTTTGCTGGAACTGTATTAGATGTGAAGAAGATTTGTGAAGACATTGAGATTTGTTATTTTAGTGAAAAAGAGGACAGTGTAGAAATTGACACAGTAATACAATGTAATGTGGAAGACAATGTACAGATTTCAAGTACAGAAAAGTTTGACCAGGAAATTACCAAGTTTAAGGTGAAATCAAGTGAAAGGCCTAATTTTACTTGTGTGTGTTGTGGATGTACTCATTATAAGATTCAGACTAGGTTAGTTGATTTATATGCAAAAAGTGAAATGGAAAATAATAGTGAATGGAAGAATTTTGCAACTTATTTGTTGGTGGAGAATTCTTATGATTTGAGTTCTGATCAGCACATTTGTAAATATTGTTATAATAAATTAAATGAAAACAGAATGCCTGCTAGAGCTGTTCATAATAATCTTGAGTTGGTAGACATTCCTGCTGAATTGATGGATTTAAATACATATGAATCCATTTTGATTCAATGTATCCATCCTTTTCAGGCTATTGTTCGCATGGAACCTAAGATAGGGAAATTGCCTCCTTCAGATTTACAGAGAGGATTAAAGGGAAGAGTTGTTTATTTGCCTCTCGATTTAAAAAAAAATATAGATACAATTGGTGTAGAAAAAGTGGAAGAGGAACCTTTAGTTATTCTAGTTAATGGGGTTCCGACAAAGAGTAAGAAAATATGGCAAGATTTAGTGGATGTTAGGAAAGTCAAAAAGGCAACGTTGTATTTGGTCAAAAACAATGAGTACTACAAACATGTATGTGTTGGAGCAGAGGAAATAGCTGCAGAAGAAGACAGTGATTTTTCAGCCGGCCAAATTGAAAAAGTTGATGTGTCTAGAAGTGAAGAAATATGAACATTATACTGTTCATCCTTTGCATTCCAAAGAAGTAATGGGGAATGCAATTGACTTGTTTCAAATGAAAGCAGCAAAAGGAAGTCCCATTAGTGTATGGGAAGAAAGTTTGGAAGCTCGTTGTTTTCCACAGCTATTTCCAACAGGTCGAGGTGGACGATATGACGATCGACCAGTTCAAATTCCTGCATCTGAATACCGGACTTTAAGATTATATGCTGAAGATCCAAGGATTCGTCAATGCATTCCATATTTGTTTCATCTACTGTATGAAAGTGACTTGTCTGGGTTTTCTTATGCAGTAAATCATATACTGAAAAGTGGAGCACATCTGCAAAATGTTTCGGCTAGGGACTTTATGGAGAAAGTCAATCTGCAAGATAATATTTTGGAATCTCATCTAATCAATCTCATGGCATGTCAGCGTGGTACAAACGAGTATTGGTACCGTCGTCATGGGGAATTGAAATGGTAAACAACCTTTACAACGAAACTATTACAACGCACTACCATTACAACGCAGTCATTACAACGCAAACCATTACAACGCATTGCGCTGGGGGCGCTCTAGGATAGGGAATAAGTTTAATTTTCTATCCAACACCTTCCCTAGTGTCCACGGGGACTGGAGTTGGAATAGAAAATTATACTTACCACTATCCAGCACCTCTAAGCGCTATGCGTTGTAAAGGTTTGCGATGTAAAAACCGCGTTGTAAAGGCAGGCGTTGTAATAGCCTGCGTTGTAACGTCATACATCCAATTGAAATGTATGCTAAGAAACTCTAGTTTCCTCCCAGACCAATGGGTTACGCATTTTGAGGGCTTGTATAATAACACCAAGGCGGTCACGCAAGAGGGAGCGTGGGAGGGTGACAGGAGTCTGGAATTAGCTTTTTCCTTGGAAGAGCTAAAAACGGCGATCCAAGGTCTTACCCCCAACAAAGCTCCAGGACCTGATGGAACACCCCCAGACCTATACAGAAGCAACATAGATCTCTGGGCACCAATTTTAACAAATGGTCTTAAACGCAGCCATTAGGTCTGGCCTACCACGTTCCTGGTCCACCGCACTGATCGTACCCATCTTTAGGAAAGGGAGCAGAGAAGATGCCAAATGTTATAGGCCGATTTCTTTAATTGATGTCTCTGCGAAAATATTAGGGCGGGTGATCTTGAATCGGCTAATAGACTGGACGGAGGAACACCATACCATAGTGGATACCCAGTACGGTTTTAGAGTGGGCAGATCTACCGGTGACCATGTTTGAATTTGTACCTGCTAACGGCCAAATACACCAAAGCTAGTAATAGCACCGTTTTTATGGGGTTCATGGATCTGGCAGCAGCTTTTGACAATGTTAATAGAAGCAAACTGTGGGCCATGATGTACAACATGGGCATGGAGGTGGAGCTCATTAACATCCTAAAAGAGCTCCATTGGAACACCACGGCTAGGGTGCGCTTCAGCCCAGAGGGGGGGCGTTCTGAGGCTTTCCCCTGCTCAGGAGGCATAAGACAAGGATGTATCCTTGCGCCTTTTCTCTTTTCATTATATATTAATGGTCTGGAAAGCAACCTCATCTCCCTTGCCCTGGATTGCCCGAGAGTAGGATTGCGTCAAATCCCAGTACTACTGTATGCGGACGATGTGGTCCTCCTGGCCCGCACATCGAGTAGCCTACAACATCTGGTGAACGGCTTTGTGAAGTTTATGTCCGACTTGGATCTATCGGTAAACTTAAAAAAATCCTTTGTCATGGTGGCCAGTAAAAAACCAACTAAGAAGCCTGTGTTCAAAATAGGGACACATACTCTTGAAATAGTTAATACTTTTCCCTATTTGAGCCTCTTGTTGGATGGCGATATGCACTTTAAGCCGCTGGTGGAGGAACATTGTTCTAAACTGGTGTCTTCTAATGGGGTAATTCTAAACTTTGCGCATAGACTGAGGCGTTGGTGCCCTGAACAAATAATGACTTTGTATGGATCAATCACTATGCCAAAGGCCCTATATGGCGCGGAGGTATGGGGATTCAGGGACCCGAAAAAGCTGCAAATCGAAGAAGACAAGTTTCTCCATAGAATCCTTAAAATCCCACATTCTACCCCCACTGATATTGCTCATTCAGAACTGGGGACACAATACATCTCGGATCAAGTGAAGATTAGGCCAATCACTGCATGGATCAGAATATGGACTTACCCAGAGGCTGAATTGAGCAGGGAAATCGCTAAAGACTGTTTGCAAAGGGACTATGCATTGCAAATTCCCTGGCTAAAATACGTTAAAAATACTCTGATAAATATTGACCAGTCTCATCTGTTTTCTGACCAGTCCCTAATTACAAACAATTGTAAAGCTACAGTAAAGAAATTGCTTCTAGAAAACTTTGCAGCAACCAGACTAAGGGGCCGATTAGGATGGCGTCCGTCCGCCATCCCAGAGGTGGAGGGACCGTCCGCATGGACTGCGGAGGTCCCTCCGTGCAAATCAGGATGTGACCGCCACCCTGGCGGTCACATCCTGGATATTTAACATTGCAGCGGGTGCTGCTTCAAGCAGCACCCGCCGCAATGTTAAAAGTGCATGTGTAACATTTACATGCACAAAGCGGCAGGCACCGTGCGGTGCCTGCCGCTTTGTGCATGTAAATGCTGGGGGGTACCATAGGTACCCCCCATGTGCACCCCCCACCCGCCTACGCCCTGGGGGCCCGCAACGGGCCCCCAAAAGCAAAAGTACACATGCTTTTCCACGGCGGAAAAACTGCCGCGGAAAAGCATGTTTACTAATGCTTCCTAATTTGGCTGGCGGTGTCTGATAGACAAAGGAGAGCTTTTCCGCCGCGGTTGTAATCCGACCGCGGCGGAAAAGCAGCGGACAGAATCCAAGACCCACCAGCCATCGTAATGCGGCGGTGGGTCTTTGGTGACTCCGCAGAGGATTTTCCGCCTCCTCCGGGCCGGCGGTGGCTTCCGCCGGCCCGGAGGAGGCGGAAAATCCTCTATCGTAATCGGCCCCTAAATGTGGGAAAGGGTAAGACATCAGTAATGGCACATGGTTTAGTGGACAATGGGGTGGGCATGGAACCTTATTTGTTCCTGATGTATAATCAACAGGCCAGATTTTTAATGTGCCGTTTTAGGCTCAATCTTTTACCTAATATTTTAGCCTATCCTTCGGGTTTTACTACAACGATTGAGCAGAAGGGTGCCTGCGGCTGCGACAATAGGTCTCCGCAGGACACCCTTCATTTTGTACTTTTATGTTCATTTTATCAACTGCCTAGGCGTCGATTCCTGGTTCACATTCTTAGAAAACAGAAACTACGTCACGTGAAAGCAGCCCTGCTATTCTTACAGAAAGCAAATGATATGTACACTCTGTGCGCTATCTCAAGTTTTTTTTAAAGTAGCAGTTAGAGAAATACAAGAAATTAATTGAACTGTGAACTGGAACCCATTTCTACCTCTACTCTTGACTCATATGCTCTGCTCTTGGTGTTTCGCTTTTTTAATTCTTTTAATTTGCTGAAAAGTTCAGAAATGTAAATGTAATGATATTTTAGGGGTAAATGTATTGTTACTATGTATTTTTATGATGATTTTTAATTATCGAAATAAAAACTAACTGAACTGAACTGCTAAGAAACTTAGGAACTCCTACATGGTTCCTCACTATTAGCTGTGCCGAGTATGCATGGGACGACTTACTTCAATTTATACGCGAGGCAAATGCAAATATACAAAATATAGAGTTCAAAACACCTGGAGAACTGTGTTCTTTGGATCCAGTGAATGTATGCAGATATTTCAATCATAGATTTGAAGCTATGATGTCTTTTATTACCAACAAAAAAAATCCACCCCTTGGAGAAGTTTTGGATTTCTTTTGGAGAAATGAGTATCAAGCGAGAGCTGCTCCTCACATACGTTGTTGTGATTACATAACATATGTTGTTGTGGATTAAAGATGCACCCAAATTTGGAACAGATTCGGATGAAACAGTGATGAGTTTCATTGAAGAGTATTCAACATGTGCTGTTCCGAAAACTACCGAAGAAAACAGTTTAAGGCAACAAGTTGTACGCTTTCAATCCCATCGTTGTGTGAAGTACTGTCATCGAAAATTCAAAAACAAGGAAAAGTTCTACACAAAATGTCATTTCGGCTTTCTACGACCAGTGATTTCTAAAGGAAGAGTAAATAATTTGATGTCTTCTCTACGACATACTGTGACGAGGAAATCACCAAAAAATACATACAATTTAAAAAGAAACAAAGAGTCCAAGTACATCAACGACTACAACCCAGTGATTTTGTCCATGTGGAATGCTAACATGGATATTCAATTCGTTGCTGACAACTCTATTGCTGTGGCTCGATATGTGACGTCTTACATCACAAAAAAAGAAAAGACAGAACTAAAGGAAATGTGGGAGGACATTTCACATGAAAAGAGTCTAAGCAAGAAATTATACAGTTACAGTCTGAAGATGTTGTCGCATCGAGAAATTGGAGCATATGAATGTTCTGATCGATTGTCATCAGCAAGTCTATATGCCAAATCTAGAACCATCATTTGGGTGAGTCTAGGTCTTGCTGCTACACGAAACCGAGTTTTGAAATCTGTACAAGAAATTGAGTATTTGGCGGAGAAAGAACCAGACAGTACAGATATTTTGAAGACAAACATGTTGGATACATACTATCCAAATAGAAGTCCTCACCTTGAGAACGCTTGTCCCTATGAAGTTCTGCAAAGCTATATTTATAAGAGGAACATCAGAGAAGATATCAATAATGGAATATATGCTGTCATTGGATGTGAAGGATGTCTAGTGAAACAGAGAAAAGCTCATTTGATTAATCATCGAAAATTGAGTTGCGAAAATCCAGAGAAAAGGGAATTTTACTATTTGGCTCTTTTGCAACTCTTTAAACCATGGCGTACAGAAGAGGAACTACTTGGAGATTTTCTCTGTTACGAAGATTCTTTTAATGCAACCAAGGATACCATAGATTGTCCTGTTTTTCCAAATTATCTGCAAATGTTGAACGAAGAAATAGAGCAAGAAGCCACAATTGCTGCAGAGATTGCTAGAGACAGTTTTCAAGACAGTCAGAGTTCTACTTCATTGAGTCAGGATCCACTAGGAGGACCAATTATTCAAAATTAAGCTGCCACTGCCATGGATGAGGTGGAAAGAGCTATGGAACAAGCTGAAGAGGATGTAATTAACATTGAGCAGAAACAGATATATGGCGAAGTCACAGAACAGATTGAACATGGATTCAGTCATGAGAAAAAAGAGTGCTCATGTACATCATTTAAGCTTGTCCAACTGTACGTGAGTGGAGAAGCGGGAACTGGAAAAAAAAATCTGATTAAAGCAATTGCAACTTATTTGCAGAAAAGGACTGAATCACCACTGTCTTGTGTTGTAACCGCTCCAACTGGGCTGGCAGCACATAACATTAAAGGGATTACTTTACACCATTTACTGATGCTACCAGTTGAGCATGATAATAAATTGCAATACCACAAGTTATCTGGAGATGCGTGTTCTGAAGTTTCAAGAATCCTGAAGAAAATGAAACTTCTTATCATTGATGAAGTAAGCATGGTCTCAAATCTAATGCTTGCTTTTGTGCATTTGAAAATGCAAGAAATTCTTAGTACAGACTATGATGTCTTATTCGGAGGAAAACACATTATTGTTTTTGGAGATCTAATGCAGTTGACTCCAGTGAAAGTACAACCAGTGTTTAAAATGCTCACCCATGAAGATACCAGGAAGTGCCTAGGAAGCATTGGAAACGTAAATATATGGTTAAACTTCAAATATGCAGAACTGCTTCAAAATATGCGACAGGCAAAGGATGAAGATTATAAAAATATTCTACAAGATATAAGAATCGGAAAACTAAGTGAGCATGGGAAGGAAGCTTTACATGAACGATTAATTTCAAACTTGTATCCAGATGAAAACATTCTTCCAGAGAATATTTTTAAGAAAATTACTGAGAACAAATCTGGGATATGTTTGATGCCAACTGTGAAAGAATGTTCCATCTTCAACAAAAAAATGTTAAAGTTAGAAAATGAAGAGTTTGTGAAACTGGAAGCTATAGATAAAATAGAGCATATGGGAGCAACAATTATTTTGTCTGAAAATTTGAAATCAAAATTGGATTCATTAGAGAAGAGTATATCTAAAACTGCTGGTTTTGAAAAGACTCTGAATGTGTGTTTAAATTGTCGTATCATTTTGAGAAGGAATTTAAATGTTGAAAGAGGTCCGGTAAATGGAGCAATGGGTCATGTTGTTGATTTTGTGAATTACAGAAATAGAGATGGAATTGAATTTTTAAAAATTAAATTTGATGGCATTGATGAAATACAACAAATCAGTCGTTGTTCAGCTAGATTTTTGCTTGTGAAAGACTTATTTGTTCGCCGAAAACAGTTCCCTATTTGTCTGGCATATGCAGTGACAATTCATAAATCTCAAGGTTTAAGTGTAGATAGTGCTCTGGTGAACATTGGAACTTCTGTGTTTTAAGAAGGTATGGCATATGTGGCATTATCACGAGTCAGAACTTTATCAGGTTTGTACTTAATTGAGTGTGATGAGACAAAGATTTGTGCAGATCTAGATTGTGTTAAAGAATACAATAGGTTAAGAAGAGAGTATGCTCCACATTTTCCTCAATATCCTCTGTTTCAAAAACCTGTGTGGTAGGCCGAAAAAGAAGAAAAGAGAATAATTGCAGTGAGGTACTAGCAAAAAGACAAAAAGTAGATGAAACTGTAATTGTAAGCAGAAAGAAAAAGGATTCTGTTGAAGATGTTGTTGGATTTCAATTTGAAAACAGTTCTGGTGTCAACTGCTATGCTACTGTAGTGGTTAATGTTGGTTTTTTTCTTCAAAATTTACAAGAACAAATTGTTGAAAATCGAGATCAAACATTCTGCTCTTTATTGAATTCTGTGTTTGAGAAATGTAACAGTGATAGAGCAAAAATAGAAAGTGTTTCAGAAATTCGAAATCTTTTAGACATATGTTCTGGTCAAAATCAATTTTCACAGAATATTCAGCAGGATCGTCAGGAATTTTTAATGTATATGTTTGATGTATTAGAAGATGAAGGTGTAGATGTAGAAAATCTATTTGGCCTTTCTTATCAATGGCATCATGACTGTGACAATTGTAGTTTATCAAGTAGTACTAGAATAGACACTGAAAGATTTATATATTTGACTTTACCAGACTGCAAATCAGTGTCTTTCAATAATCTAGTTAAAGCAGCTGATCACAATATGGTATGTATCCAATGTAAGTCTGCAATGCTGTCCACATTATTTCTACAAAGTTATGGTCAGTATGTCATTTTAATGTTCCAACGATGTAGACCTGATGGAACGAAATTGACAACTTCTATTAAAAATTTCGTGGCTTCTCAGTTAAACATGAGTGAGCCAGAGATGGAATTATGAATATTTAAATATTGTGAAAGTGTTGTATGAGCCTTTCTTCAGAACATCGGGAAAACTGTAATTTCAGAGTTTGTTTTAAGTAATTTGAAAATATACTGATACATCTGACACTATTTGGCCTTAAGGAAAAGTGAAGTAATGAGCAAAGAGTCGTGACTGAAAAAAAGGAGTATATGAAAACATTGAAACATATTTCAGATGTTCTTGGAGCTTTTCTTCTAGAAAGTCGATGAAATAGAATTTTTAGAGAACAGCAGAGTACTTTTCAACGAAAAGGACCTTCATGATGTACTATTTGGCCTAAAGGAAAAGTAAGTGAATCAAAGATTAGTGTACATTTGTGATTTTTAAGTTTATATGGTTTTTTTTAAAACACAATCTTTTAGAATGTGTTTTTTTTCCCGCTGTCATATGAGGAGTAGTTTGAACTCACTGTTTTTAGTGAAATTCAATATATTCTGAGAACAGCAAAAATAAACTATGTAACATGTTGTACAAGTTATTCTATAGTTTGTATTGTGTAATTTAAATTGTATTCCCATTGTCTCACACTCACTTTCAGCTCTCTTTACTCACTCATAATGTCTTTCTCTCACTCTCTTTCACCCCCGTTCCTTTACTCCACTTCTTTCACAACCCCTTATTCCCATTTCAACTGTCTGCATCCCCTCTCTCCCTTGCATCACTACTTGCATCACTTTTCAACTTTCAGTCTCTCTGTTTTATTTCCCTTTTCCGTCTTTTCCTTCTTTCCTCTTTTAGTAATTCCTCTTTACTCACTCACCTCTTTTGTCGTAGTCTGTCACTATAACTCACCCACTCTCCCTGACTTATCTTTCTTTGCTCCTTTCTTTTGTCCTCTTCTCTCTGATTTTCGTTCACTACCTCTATGTCCTCAGTCCCTGACTCTCCTTGTCTTATGCTCACTTATGTTTATCTACCTTCTATCATTTCTCTTAAAACAAATTCACTGCTCCTCTCTCATCATTCTTCATCCTCTTTTCTTTTACTCCTTTTGCTCCCTTACTCATTTTCCTTTCCTCACTCATTGTATTCCACTTCACTCAGTCATTCCCTTGCTTCCTCTGTCTACTAACTTCCTCACTCCTTTTCCCTCAATCCTTCTATATTATTCTCTCTCCCTTTATCCCTTCACTCTATGAATCCCTTTCACTCACTCTAAGTCATCTTCCATTCGTTATTCTTGTAAATGCATCCTCAATCAGACTCCTTTCTCTCTCAGTCATTCCCTTTTTACTTACTCCTGTTTCCTGATTCAGTTTTGCTAACTCATATTCTTTTAGTATCTTTCTTACCTTCAGTTCATTTCTCTCTTCTTCTCTTCCTCTCTGTCACTGAACGTATCTGCCTTACTCTTAGTAATTTGCTCTCCTTCTATTTCTTTTTCCCTCTTTTTGTCCCTCTACATTACTTTATTTCCCTTTCTGTGTCTTTCACTCTTACTTTATTTCTTACTACACTTTTATGATTTTTAACCTATTGACTTGTCTCTTCTATTTTAAAATATACATTTTACTAATTATAACTTTTTTTTCTCTTTCACAGATACAAAGTGTAGTAAAAACATGTAATTAAATTTACATTAATTATATGGTAAGTATGACTAAAAAAATGTAGTTTGTCATCACCCTTTGCTTTAACCTCATTATTTTTCTCTCACCCTACCTCACTCCTGTTTCCTTACTCTGCTTCCCTCACTTATTCTTATCCTCCATGTTTACTCTTCTTTCCCTACTGTCCTACCACATTCAACTTCTTTATGTCCCCCTGCTTTACATCCCTTACCCTCTGTTCCCTTCCCTCGCTCCCTCACTCATTCTCTTACTCATTTACTTCACTCCTCTCACTCCTTCTCTCAGTCCGTCTGTCCTCACAGTTCCTCACTTCCGTTTCCTCACTCTGTCTCTCTTACCGTCACTGTATCTGTCCCCTCAGTCTGTCACTACTCTTTCGTCATGCTCACTCCCTACAACTCACCCACATTCCCTTACTTACCTTTCTTTGCTGCTTCACTCAGACCCTTTCAGTCACTCCTTCCTTTACTCTCTCTGTCCTTTCTCTGTGTCACTCCCTATGTCTTACCCTTATTCAATTTCATCCACCCTCTTTCACCCCTCTTTATTTACACGCACTGCTCTTTTCTCACCCTCCCTCACCGTTGTTCCTTTACTCCGGTTCCATTACTACCCCTCATTCCCCATCCTTTACTGTCCTTCCTTTTACTTTCCACACCCCCTCACATTCTCCCAGTACCTCTGCTTTAGTCTTCTTCCTCTCTCTTCCCTTCTTTCACTCCCTTATTCATTTTCCTTTTCTTAGTTATACCCTATTACACCTTCTCTCTGTTTTACTATGTAATAAAGAGTCCCTCTGTGTTGCTCCCTCTAGCTCTCTTTCTCTTAACATCACTCTCTCTGTCCCTTTCCCTCATGCTCACTCCCTCATTCTTTTTTTTTTGGTGCGCGCCTCGGTGCGTGCCCCGGTGCACATACCGGTACGCGTACCCTGGAGAAAAAAGAATGACAGTTTTTTAAAAATGTTTTTTTTTTATAAATTAGAGGTAGTTCTAAAAAGAACAGTTTTTTTATTCTTTTTGTTGTTTTATATTTTTTTATTGTTTTTTTTTTTTTTTTTTTTTGGGCTTTTCTGAACAGTTTTATATTTTTTTTGTATTTTTTTATGGGGAGAAACAAAAAACAGGGAATTGAAATCGGCTCAACTGGAGCAAAAAAAATCAGGAAAAATTAAGGTTTCTTCGGGCATTTGTGGTTATCACCAGCAAGATTGATGAGTGTAATGCTTTGCTCACCATAACTAATTGTTTTGCCACAATATATACAAACAATTTTGTATCCCCCAAACTTTATTTGTATATTTGGAATCATCTGACTTGCCTCTGGACCCAATGGAGTGGGTTCTTTGGTTGTTGAGGTTCTGGAAGATGATTGGGGTAGGTTTCTGCAGAGTTCTCTCACCTCTGCTGCAGAATAGTTATTAGGGTGCAAACGCTGCATGTGCAGAATCATTGTATGATTCCCAAAGGAATATTTTTTTGCAGGGTTCCCCCTGGATAGCACAGCACCACAGATGAGACAGGTCACCTTTGCAGCGTTTACTTTTTTGGAACCCCTTGGGATTTTATAAAACTCCCATATGAAGTGTTCCCTAGGTTTGTATGGGGGATTGTCTTCAGGCAGGAACTGCCTTCTCTCTTCCTCCTCTTCCACCTTCTCCTCCTCTTCTTCTTGACCACCAATGTGATGTTCTGGTGGTCCTTGTGGTGGTGGTGTTGTTGGGGCAGATGCTCCAGCTGCTGCTGCTACTGTAGCCATTTCTGTAGCAATACAAGCAGGTCTTCCTCACTCAAACAACAAAGTGAGAATGAGGAAAAAAGATGGGGGCTTTCATCATCTGGAAAACAAAACTGTTCTGAACCAATGAAAAGTGTTATTTTCAAGTCACATGACCCGGGCTTTCATCATTTGGAAACCAAAAGTGTTCTGAACCAATGAAAAGTGTTATTTTCTGGTCACATGATCCGACGCGCTTACACTACGCTCCCCGGAGCGCGCCCGGGGGTGCATAGCGTAAGCGTGTCAGGGCGCGACCGGGGGCGTTTACGTAGCGCGATCGTATGCGCTCGAGAGCTTCCGGGTGCGTTTACGCCGTGCGTCATAAGACGCATAACGCAGCTACGCGATACGTCACGATGATGTTTTTGTTCGCGGCAATAGCGCTAACGAGACGCTCACCGGTACACGCAACGGGACGCGTATCGCTGCGCTTACCGGTGAGCGCATCGGTACGCGCCCCGGGAGCACTCCAAGGCAAAAAAAAAAATATATATACTATTATATAATTATACAATATAAAATTCATTATAAAAAATATTACTTTTCATACCTATAGAGATTTGCTATTAAAAAACCTTTGAAATTCACTGAAAAAACATAGGTTTCTCACCAGTTATAGTTAGGAATTAGCATTTAAAAGACCTATTAAATTCACTGAAAAAACCATAGGTTTCACACTAGTTATAGTTAGCAAGAAAATTTACTCGCATAAAACCATTGAAATACCCACGTTATAGTTAGTTGGACTCACTATAACTTGCGCGTGTAATGCACTGCTGATTACGTCACATATTACATCGCTCATGACATGGTCAATGACATCACTCATGCGCTCCCCCCTGTCTTCAAAAGACATACAAAGAGAGAGTCACTCATTCATGCATCTATGTGCTAAGTAATACCCTCACCAAACCATACAAACACTCATACTGATACTAAGAAAAACATCTAATAACCCATATACATACACATGTAGCTACTCACCAACCCATGCAGCCACTTATACACAAAGTGAAACACTAATCCATATATTTAAATATTTAAACATTACTCACTAATATATGTATTCACTAAGATATTCAATAACATATACATATATAACACATATTTATTTTTCAGAAAGACACACATTCACTGGATGGTGTCATCAGTGATGTCATGAGTGATGTCACTTACCATGTCATGAGTGATGTAATATGTGATGTCATCAGCAGTGCATTGCACGCGCAAGTTATAGTGAGTCCAACTAACTATAACGTGGGAATTTCAATGGTTTTATGCGAGTAAAACTTCCAGCTAACTATAACTGGTGTGAAACCTATGTTTTTTTCAGTGAATTTAATAGGTTTTTTAAATGCTAATACCTAACTATAACTGGTGTGAAACCTATGGTTTTTTCAGTGAATATATATATATATATTACCTACTGGCGGTCGCCAGTAGGTATATATAGTTAGGATTTTTTTCCTATGGGATTTTTGAAAATTCTATGTTGAATAACTTTGGCGTTTGAGGACGGAATTGGCTGAAATTTTCTGGAAAATGGAACATTTTGTTTCCGAGCAGCCCCTGAAAATTTGGGGGGGTTTCGTCAAGCGGGGGCCGAGAAAAAAGGGGGGTCCCAAAACGTGTTTTTAACATTGAGTTTTCCATAGGGCGGTTGGACTCACTTTTAGCTCGATCGGCTGAATGGATTTCCACGAAACTTGGCAAAATTGTAGGGACTGGTAGCCCGATGTGCCTTTGCTATGTCTCAAGATATATGCTCCAGTGGTTTTTACGAAAATTAACTTTGAAAAATATATATTGGGCTACATTGGGCTATATATATGTTGGAGCCCAAATGTAGCCCAATGTAGCCCAATGAAGCCCAATGAAGCCCAATGTAGCCCAAAGATGGCCGCCAGAGACAAAAAAAACAAATGTAGCCCAAATATCAGCCAGATGTAGCCCAACTATAGCCCAGTGACAGAATGTCCCAGAGTGTTTTAAAGAACAACTAGAACGCTAACAGTCTTACTTATGACAAAAGTTTGGCACACCTGAAGTCATCTTGATTGGAATAAAGTGGTAACACTTAATACATTTAATTTGAAAAGGAACAAAGTAAGGGGTTTTATTTTGCCATAGAAATGTTATATATATATATATATATATATATATATATATCACTGAAAAAACCATAGGTTATAGACCATATATAGTTAGGAATTAGCATTTAAAAAACCTTATTTTACTCACACAAAACCATTGAAATTCCATATATAGTTAGTTGCACTAACTATATATCGTGCACCCGCAATCCACTGCTGATCATGTCACATATTACATCATTCATGACATGGTCAGTGACATCACTGATGACATCACTGATGACATCTCAAATGACATCACTGATGACAACATCCAGTGACTGTATTTTTCTGTAAAGTTAAAATATGTCTTGAGTGGATGTATAAGTGTCTGGATGAAGGATTTAGTAGGTGCATGACTGACTGTATGAGTGAGTGATTAAATGTGTCTCACTGAATGCATGGGTTAGTGACTAAACTGTCTTAATTTGTGCATCATTATGTCTGTTGTTCTGTAAACTGCTGCATGTGTTGATCATTAGCTATACGAGAGGCTATATGTGTTATTAATTGGTTGCCCAAGTATTTCTATGGGAGATTGAGTTTGTGTGGGGGTGGCTGGAAGGTGTGAGACTCTATGCATAGATGTGTGAGCAGTTTATTCACTAGGTGTATGAGTTCAAGAGTGCATGTGGAAACAGCTACATGGGCAGTTGACTGTGTGCATGAGTGTATTGATGAGTGAATGGATATCTCAATGCTACATGTCATAGTAAGTACATATGTAAAACACAGTACATGTGAGAGTTGGCATATATAAATAACTGTGCATGAGAGCCACTGAATGAGTGAGTGGTTGTATCGATCATTGTGAACTTGTATCAGGGATTGTATAAGAGAGTAAATATGTGTTAGTATATGTTTCAATAAGTAAGGTGTGTTTAACTGTATAGTTGAAGAAATGGAGGTGAGATTGTTTCTTTGCATGACTGACTGGGTGTGTGAGTAACTCCATGGATGAGTGGCAGTGTGTGAGTGTCTGTATACACTGAGTGTATCTAAGGTTATATTAGAGTCTGAAGAGGTTTATCGTATTAGCACAAGAATGATGTCAAATGAGATGTCATCAGTGATGTCATCAGTGATGTCATTTGAGATGTCATCAGTGATGTCATCAGTGATGTCACTGACCATGTCATGAATGATGTAATATGTGACATGATCAGCAGTGGATTGCGGGTGCACGATATATAGTTAGTGCAACTAACTATATATGGAATTTCAATGGTTTTGTGTGAGTAAAATAAGGTTTTTTAAATGCTAATTCCTAACTATATATGGTCTATAACCTATGGTTTTTTCAGTGAATTTTCAAGGTTTTGTAAATGCTAATTCCTAACTATATATGGTCCATAACCTATGGTTTTTTCTGTGAATTTCATTGGTTTTTTAACAGCTAATATCTGTAGCTGTAAAATGTATTCTTCTTTAAATCCAAAAATATATTTTATATGTTTATGAAGAATTTTTTTTTTAAATATTTTTTTTTCTTCGTTCCCGCTTCGCAAATCGGGAAGCTTCCCGTTAGCTGACCTTGATGCCGCGAAATAGACCGCGAGCCGGTAAACGTTTCTTTACCGCAAGTGCCGCGTTACAAAACAACATCGTGACGCCTCCCGTCCGCATGACATTTCACGTTGTCGCGTGATACGTCATATGACGTACTACGTTAGCGAACTGGTACGCGAAGCGAGTCGCAAAGCGCAGGTTTCTGGAAGCAAACCGGGAGGCCCTGCAAAGCGCTTAACGTAAACACAGCAAGTCATGTGACTTGGTAATAACACTTTTCATTGGTTCATTTCACTTTTGGTTTCCTAATGATGTAAGACTAGGTCATATAATCTAAAATGAACACTTTTGATTGGTTGAGAACTCTTGTTTTTCCCAAATGATGAAAATCCCTCCTTCTTTCCTCACTCTGACTTTCATCATTGTGAGAGAAAGACCCTTTGTGATCACTGAGCAATGGCTTCTTTAGTAGCTTCAGCTGGTGCTTCCCCACCACCTCCACCACATCCAAGGAAGAGTGGACCACCTGCTCAAGTTATAATTCAACAAGAAGAAGAAGAAGAGGAACAGGAGGACGAGCACGAAGAGAGGCAGTTTTTGCCTGAGCAGCCCAGGACGTCTCACCGGAAAGAAAACTTCATTTGGCAATTTTTTAAAATTCCCAAAGGTCAGAAAAAAGTAAATGCAAGATACGTAACTTGCCTTATATGTCAAGATAGACTGTCCAGAGGGACCGACAAAAAATACAGTTTCGGAAACTACACAATGCATCGCCATATGACTAGGTGGCATCCTAACAACTACAGTGCTGCACAGTTTCGGAACGACCTAGATAATCTCCCTATTATGGCCAGAAGATCTGTTGTACCGGAAGTAACGGGACCAGAGGGCAGGGAGATGGTGCCAAATATACAAATGAGATTTGGTGAAGTAAAACACACCTGCGTATTTTGCGATGGATTCATTTCCTACGGAGAAAGAAGCATCACTCTGATCAACAGAGCTATTGACTATCATATGCAAGTTTGTCCGAAACGCCCAAAATAATAAATACTTCTTTTTTTTGTTTTGTTGCTCCTGTTGAGCCCTTTACAATGACTCGTTTTCATTGCCCCCTCCAAGAAAAACCCAAAAAAATATAAAACTGTTCCGAAAAATTCAAAAACAGTAAAAAAATGTTCAGAAAAATAAAAAAAAAAGTTCTTTTCAGAACTACCTCCCCGTTATTAAAAAATTGGTACAATATTTGGAACTGTGCCAACCTCTATTTCTCTTAGTTCGCTTCCTAGTTCGCTCGCCGGTACGCGAACTGGAAGCGAACCAAAAACAGTAAGTATAAGGGAGGGAAACACACACTTATGTTAAAATAAAGACAGCTATAGGGGAGTAAACTAGAGATACTATTACCCGTAATCCACTGCTGATGATGTCACATATTACATCATTCATGACATGCTCAGTGACATCATCAGCAGAGGATTGCGGGTTTTTTGACAACATGCCTTATCCACGGTTTAATAACGCTGCCTTTTGCTTTATATAAGTTTTCAAATTGTATGAAATATATACCAATAGGTCGTTATGAACCTTTAGGTAGTGCTTTTCTTCATGAGGTCTGGTCGCTTCCATACACATACAGATGTTTCAAAGATGATCAAGAAGTTTATCTGAATGGAGAGGAATGCACTGAGACGCCAGATCATTCACTAATGTGTAGGCACATACAGTTACACGGTTCATGCAACAAACACCGACCAAATATGGCTTGCGTGTTGCAAGGCACGCCAGTTCCTGCTATCATCCCCACGTTCAAGTTGTTGGAAAATGGTAGTTATTTGATGCTCAATAATGAAGATTGTTCTGAGTTAATTAAAAGTATTCCTTTTATCGTAACAGTAAGTGAACGGGTTATTTGCTGCAGAAATGTTCTATTTCCTCCCACACATGAACATAGGGAGTTTTCAATCTGGCCACAAATACCAACCTTGGGACACGTTTCAACGGCATGGCAAGAATAAGAGCTCTTTTGTCTCAGAGAGAGGTGGCCTTGAGTTCGGCCCGTGAAACTTTCGTACTTCACATAGCGAACACCCGTACAGAGGTGCACACCCTTTTCAATTAAGATTTGCCTTTCAATTTCAGCAACATGTTTCCGACTATCTTTAACGCATCCTCCACAAAGTCCCTGACACACTTTTTTAAAGTTGTTACCAGTGGCCTCGTGACTTCATTTGAGAAAATCTTTGGAGTCATCCCTGCTTCCTTTCATTGTATTTTCTGCACTCTGGTTCGTGGATTGGCATTTTTACTTGCATTACCAGCGGACGCTCTTGTGCTTTTTTACATTTTTAAATATGGATGTCCCTCCTATGCAACCTCCGACCCTGCAGCTGCTGACACTGTTCCGCAATCGCATGCTAGAATATTATGGCACAATGCCGTTGGCGATATTAAGCACGGCATATGGATTATCTTTTCGGTTCTCCTACTTCACCTGTATCCAGCCTGTATTTCACTGCCTGACCTGTGATTTCGATTGGGCCATTGATTTGTGTCTCTGCGGACCGGTTTCTCCTGACGTCGACTTTAATCAGCTGATGACTCCTATCATTACTCACGAGTTGGTTTGTCCTGGCGAAAGGATTATGGCTGTGGCATTGATGCATGGACTACTTGGTCCCTGGAATTTACTGGCGGCAGCACAGTCTTTCTTGGAACAGAGCTTTCTTGAAAACCCACCGAGCTGTCCTCTGATGGTGATAGAGGATCCGGTGCTGGGAGAGCACGTATGTTCTTTTCCGCTTTTAAATTGGATGGCTGAACTGTTTTCGGATGAAGACGGTGACTTCCTATTGGAGGCTGTTGCAGCTTATTTTGCATACACAGTTATGTCATAGACCTTTTTCATGTTTGATATGCTGAGTACTAGCATTTCATTGACAATTCATTAACTTATTTGTCAAGTTTTTATTATTTACCTTGCCTATTGGCTTAAGACTCGATAAAGTACTTGGCTGTTTTATTTTTCTTTAGCATTAAATTTTCCTAGTTTTTAATGCTTTACCTTGCGGACCGTCCACATATAAACTTGCAATCTGCTCTCATGAGATGGCACTTCTATTATCTTATTCAGTTCGTTTCCGGATCATGAGGAGGTGTCATCTAGGTCCTGGATATCTTTACACCGTGTTAAGTTAGCATGGGCTCATTACCGGTTTAAACGCCATTTTTCCTTTTTTGCAACTTCTGCACACGACACTTAGTTGTTGCTTTAGCTTTCCACCTAGTAGTTCATCGTGGTTTACATGAGAATAATATGTTATTGGTCTACTATCTGCTTTACTTGTTAAACTATATCTGTACAGCGAGTGCTAAAGTTTCAAGAACAACACGATACAGAATTGTTATGAGGTCTGATCTCCACGACTTCATACTCATAACATAAGTGCAACTTCTGCCAATTCTGGGCATGAGGCGGGTTTTATATTGCTTTGCCGAACACACATACACAACAGTTGATGCGGTTCACATGAAGAGAGAGCTGGTGTATGCTGATGTGATTCCTTCAAATCTAAGACACTAAAGTATGGGCACGCCCTAAACCAACACAAAGAGACCTTCTTAGCAAATAATATAATATGTGTATTAGGGAGGGTGAGATATAAGCAGCCGCGGGCCGTGGAGGGAGTTACGGTGAGGCAGGGAGGCGGGGAGGGGGAGAAGCAGGGTGGAGCCCTCTCTACCTTGCCCCTCCCCCTCCCTGCCTCCCTGCCCCACCGTAACTCCCTCCACGGCCCGCGGCTGCTTATAAGTGTTGCTAACTCTTATTCATTTACAGCATGTTAACATACTGTCACCATTCGCTTTTTATGTACTAGTAACTATGCTGGTAATTTTGCTACTGATAATATGTGTACTTGTATTCTCCACCCTGCTTCTCCCCCTCCCCGCCTCCCTGCCTCACCGTAACTCCCTCCACGGCCCGCGGCTGCTTATAAGTGTTGCTAACTCTTATTCATTTACAGCATGTTAACATACTATCACCATTCACTTTTTATGTACTAGTAACTATGCTGGTAATTTTGCTACTGATAATATGTGTACTTTTATTATCTAAGGTACTACGCCTGAGAAGACGGCATTAGTAAATAAACATTTCAAATACACATCTGTTCTTCTTAACTCCATTTTCTGGTTTCTAAGAAATCTATAACGACCGACTGTTCATGAGTTCCACGTATCCTGAGGTACTATAAGTTCATATTCTGGATTGTCTAAACATTGAGAGTTTGTTATATCCAATGTGACACTGTACCTAGCTTGCTAAGGAGTTTTTGATTACTAACGTGAGTTTTGGGACACCCTAATTCGCCGAGGTTCCAATCCTCTGTCCACAGTTCTGTGTGAGAACAGAAACCCTGCGACAGGGGCACCCCCGACCCTTGCTGGAGCTTCATCACACTTGCGATACAACTCCAGCAATGCATTCGCCGAGGTTCCAATCCTCTGTCCACAGTTCTGTGTGAGAACAGAAACCCTGCGACAGGGGCACCCCCGACCCTTGCTGGAGCTTCATCACACTTGCGATACAACTCCAGCAATGCGCCACCTTTACGGCACAGATACATCACGCATCTGTGCTGTTTTTGCCCCATGATGCGCCGCATTGTAAATGCAGCACACCATAGGTGACGGAACAGCGGCACAGAATGACTAACACATCCCTGGTGATGCGCCAGTCATCATAAATGTATCCCTATGCTTCTTATCTTGTTAGAGATGAACCGCCATATATATCATCAAAGTTTTTTGCATTTCCTAAATAGCGAACTTTAAGGAATAAATAGCGATTCTTTACCATTCCTAGTTTGCGATGAGTTATTTGCTAATTAGCCGAATGTAGCCCAATGAAGCCCAATGTAGCCCAATGTAGCCCAAAGATGGCCGCCAGACACACAAAAAAACAAATGTAGCCCAAATATCAGCCAGATGTAGCCCAACTATAGCCCAGTGACAGAATGACCAATCAGCTTCGCAAACCTCCGTTACGCGAAGCGGAGCGCTGTTACAGATATATATCTTTTTTTGAACGTTAATTTCTCAAAATCCACTGGAGCACATATATTGAGACCTAGCAAAGGCACATCGGGCTACCAGTCCCTAATATTTTGCCAAGTTTCGTGCAAATCCATTCAGCCGTTCAATTATTATTATTATTATTTTTTTTTGCCCCGCGGGGCCCTTTTAAAACCTCCACATCAAACCTAGGGGGTCAGCGAGGATCTACTATGCCCCCTTATAGTTATTTCCCCCTTTGTTTTGACCTCCTCTTGTCTCTCGATCCTACCAAGAGACAAGATGGCGGCCGCTACGGACTGTTTGGAATGTTGACAGACGCCGGAGAACCAATCAGCTTCGCTTCACAAAGCTCCGTTGCGCGAAAAGTCCGCGAACCAGTGCGCTGCCCGGTCCGCTGTTACAGATATATATCTTTTTTTAAACGTTAATTTCTCAAAATCCACTGGAGCACATAGATTGAGACCTACAAAAGGCACATCGGGCTACCAGTCCCTACAATTTTGCCAAGTTTCGTGCAAATCCATTCAGCCGTTCGGGCTAAAAGTGAGGCCAACCGCCCTATGGAAAACTCAATGTTAAAAACACGTTTTGGGACCCCCCTTTTTTCTCGGCCCCCACTGGACGAACCCCCCCCAAATTTTCAAGGGCTGCTCAGAAACAAAATGTGCCATTTTCCTGAAAATTTCAGCCAATTCCGTCCACAAACGCCAAAGTTATTAGACATAGAATTTTCAAAAAACCCATAGAGAAAAAATCCTAACTATATATACCTACTGGCGACCGCCAGTAGGTAATATATATATATATATATATATAATATATATATATATATATTACCTACTGGCGGTCGCCAGTAGGTATATATAGTTAGGATTTTTTTCCTATGGGATTTTTGAAAATTCTATGTTGAATAACTTTGGCGTTTGAGGACGGAATTGGCTGAAATTTTCTGGAAAATGGAACATTTTGTTTCTGAGCAGCCCCTGAAAATTTGGGGGGGTTTCGTCAAGCGGGGGCCGAGAAAAAAAGGGGGTCCCAAAACGTGTTTTTAACATTGAGTTTTCCATAGGGCGGTTGGACTCACTTTTAGCTCGAACGGCTGAATGGATTTCCCCGAAACTTGGCAAAATTGTAGGGACTGGTAGCCCGATGTGCCTTTGCTATGTCTCAAGATATATGCTCCAGTGGTTTTTACGAAAATTAACTTTGAAAAATATATATTGGGCTACATTGGGCTATATATATGTTGGAGCCCAAATGTAGCCCAATGTAGCCCAATGAAGCCCAATGAAGCCCAATGTAGCCCAAAGATGGCCGCAAGAGACAAAAAAAAACAAATGTAGCCCAAATATCAGCCAGATGTAGCCCAACTATAGCCCAGTGACAGAATGTTCCAGAGTGTTTTAAAGAACAACTAGAACGCTAACAGTCTTACTTATGACAAAAGTATGGCACACCTGAAGTCATCTTGATTGGAATAAAGTGGTAACACTTAATACATTTAATTTGAAAAGGAACAAAATAAGGGGTTTCATTTTGCCATAGAAATGTTATATATATATATATATATATATATATTCACTGGAAAAAACCATAGGTTATAGACCATATATAGTTAGGAATTAGCATTTACAAAACCTTGAAAATTCACTGAAAAAACCATAGGTTATAAACCATATATAGTTAGGAATTAGCATTTAAAAAACCTTACTTTACTCACACAAAACCATTGAAATTCCATATATAGTTAGTTGTACTAACTATATATCGCGCACCCGCAATCCACTGCTGATCATGTCACATATTACATCATTCATGACATGGTCAGTGACATCACTGATGACATCACTGATGACATCTCAAATGACATCACTGATGACATCACTGATGACATCTCAAATGACATCACTGATGACATCACTGATGACAACATTCAGTGACTGTATGTTTCTGTAAAGTTAAAATATGTCTTACATATTGAAGAATGAGTGGATGTAGAAGTGTCTGAACAAAGGATTTAGTAGGTGCATGACTGACTGTATGAGTGAGTGATTAAATGTGTCTCACTGAGTGCATGGGTTAGTGACTAAACTGTCTTAATTTGTGCATCATTATGTCTGTTGTTCTGTAAACTGCTGCATGTGTTGATCAGTAGCTATATGATTAACTATATGGGTTATTGATTGGTTGCCAAAGTATTTGTATGGGAGACTGAGAGTGTGTATGGGTGGCTGGGAGGTGTATGACTCTCTGCATAGATGTATGGGTTCAAAAGTGCATGTGGAAACAGCTGTATGGGCGGTTGACTGTGTGCATGACTGTATTGGTGAGTGAATAGATATCTCAGTGCTACATGTCAAAGTAAGTACATATGTAAAATACAGTACATGTGAGAGTTGACATATATAAATAACTGTGCATAAGAGCCAGTGAATGTGTGAGTGGCTGTATGGATCATTGTGAACTTGTATCCAGGATTGTATAAGTGAGTAAATATGTTTTAGTATATGTTTGAATAAGTAAGGTGTGTTTAACTGTATAGTTAAGGAAATGGAGGTGTGATTGATTGTTTGCATGACTGACTAGGTGTGTGTGTAACTTCATGGATGAGTGACAATCTGTGAGTCTGTGTTTACACTGAGTGTATCTAAGGTTATATTAGAGTATGAAGAGGTTCATCGTATTATCACATGAATGATGTCATCAGTGATGTGATCAGTAATGTCAAATGAGATGTCATCAGTGATGTCATCAGTGATGTCATTTGAGATGTCATCAGTGATGTCATCAGTGATGTCATCAGTGATGTCACTGACCATGTCATGAATGATGTAATATGTGACATGATCAGCAGTGGATTGCGGGTGCGCGATATATAGTTAGTACAACTAACTATATATGGAATTTCAATGGTTTTGTGTGAGTAAAGTAAGGTTTTTTAAATGCTAATTCCTAACTATATATGGTTTATAACCTATGGTTTTTTCAGTGAATATATATATATATATATGCGAGCGCATACGATCGCGCAACGTCCCGAAGCGCTTACACTACGCGCCCCGGGGCGCGACTACGGGCGCGCCCCGGGGCGCGACTACGGGCGCGCCCCGGGGCACGTAGCGTAAGCGCGTCGGGTCATGTGACCTGAAAATATAACTTTTTATTGGTTCATTTCACTTTTGGTTTCCTATTGATGTAAGGCCAGGTCATGTGACCTAAAAATAATACTTTTCATTGGTTCAGAACAGTTTTCTTTTCCAAATGATGAAAGACCTCACCTTTTTTCCTCATTCTACCTGTGTGCTTTGAGAGAGGTAGACCTGCAGTTATTTCAGTAGAAAATGGCTACATTAGCTGCAGCTGCTGGAGCTTCTGGACCACCACCACCACCACCACAAGGACCACCACAACTTCACAGTGGTGGAGATCAAGAAGAGGAGGAGGAGGAGGAGAAGGAGGAGAGGAGATACCTCCCAAAGGACAATATTACCTACAAACCTAAAGAACACATCATCTGGCAGTTTTTTTCAATCCCCAAGGACAAAAAAAAAGTAAATGCGCCTAAGGCAACCTGCTTAATATGTCATCAGGAGCTGTCAAGGGGGAATCTCAACAAAAAATACTCCTTTGGCAACCACACCATGATCAGACATATGCAACGCAAGCATCCAAATAACTACGCTAGGGCAGAGGTCATGGAACTGGCCAGAAACCCTGTCCAATCTTCTGCCAGCACCTCCCAAACTAATGTTCCCACCCCATCGGGACCGGAAGTTAGGGAGATCTGCTCCACCATACAAAGTTTTCCAATTTTAAAATGGTTTGTATTTTTTGTGGACAAACAATATGCTATGGAGAACAAAGCATCACACTTATTAACCGTGCTTGGGATAACCACAAGTGCCCAAGGAAACATTAATTCTTTCAGTTTTTTTTTTGCTCCTGTTGAGCCCTTTACAATTCCCTGGTTTTTGCTTCTCGAAAATAAAAAACACAAAAAAAATATAAAACTGTTCAGAAAAGCCAAAAAAAGTAAAAAATGTTCAGAAAAACAATAAAAAAATATAAAACAACAAAAAGAATAAAAAAACAGTTCTTTTTAGAACTACCTTTAATTTATAAAAATAGACCTAAATTTTTAAAGGATCTCTGTCAATCTTTTTTCCTTAGGGTACGCGTACCGGTACGTGCACCGGGGCGAGCTCCGGGGCGCGCCCCCACAAAAAAGAAAAAAAAAATTAATGAAGGAGTTAGCATGAGGGAAGAACACAGAGAGAGTAATGTTAAGAGAAAGAGAGCTAGAGGGAGCAACACATAGGGATTGTTTATTTCATAGTAAAAAACAGAGAAGGTGTAATAGGGTGAAAGTGAGAAAAGTAAAATGAATAAGGGAGCGAAAGAAGGGAAGAGAGAGGAAGAAGATTAAATTAGAGGTAGTGGGAGAATGTGAGTGGGTGTTGAAAGAAAAACAAAGGACAGTAAAAAATGGGGAATGAAGGGTAGTGACGGAACCGGGATAAATGAACAACGGTGAGTGAGGGTGAGAAAAGAGCAGTGAGTGTAAGTAAAGAGGGGTGAAAGAAGGTGAAAAAAGTGAATTAGGGTAAGCCATGGGGAGTGACAGAGAGAAAGGACAGAGAGAGTAAAAAACAGTGCCTGAACGGGTCTGAGTGAAACAGCAAAGAAAGGTAAGTAAGGCACTGTGGGTGACTTATAGTGAGTCAGTGGGTGTAGGTGGGGGTGTGGGTGTGTAAGGTGTGTCTGTGGGTGTGGGTGTGTGGAGTGTTTCGGTGTGGGTGGAGGTGTGGGTGTGTGAGATATGTGTGAGGGGTGTGTGGGTGTGGGGGGTATGTGTGTGGGATGTGTGTGTGTGTGGAATGTGTGTGTGTGTGTGTGTGTGTGAGGAGTGTGTGTAGGGGTGTGTGTGTGTGTGTGTGAGGTGTGTGTGCGGTGTGTGTGTGGGGTGTATGTCTGAGGTGTGTGTATGTGTTGGGAGGGGGATGAGGTGTGTGTGTAGAAGTGAAGTAAATAATTAAGGAAAAGAGAATGAGTGAGGAAGCAAAGGAAGGGAACAGAGGGTAAGTGAAGTAAAGAATGGGGACTGAAAGAAGTTAAATATGAGAGGGGAAATAGGGAAAAGGGAGTAAACATGGAGAATAAAAATAAGTGAGGGAAGCAGAGTAAAGAAACAGGAGTGAGGTTGGTTGAGAAAATATTAGTGAGGTTAAAGCAAAGGGTGATGACAAACTACATTTTTTTACTCACACTTACCATATAATAAATGTAACTTTAATTACATTTTTTTACTACACTTTGTATCTGTGAAAGAGAGAAGAAAAAATAAGTTATAATTAGTAAAATATGTATTTTAAATTAAAAGATGCAAATGAAGAGGTTAAAAAACATAACAGTGTATTTAGAAATAAAGTAAGAGTTTAGGACACAGAAAGGGAAATAAAGTAAGGTAGAAGGACAAAAAGAGAGAAAAAGAAATAGAAGGAGAGCAAATTACTAAGAGTAAGGCATATAGATTCACTGACAGAGATGAAGAGAAGAATAGAGAAATGAACTGAAGGTAAGAAAGATACTAAAACAATGTGAGTTACCAAACTAAATCAGGAAACAGTTGTAAGTAAAAAGATAATGACTGAGACGGAAAAGAGTCTAATTAAGGGTGCATTTAGAAGAATGAGGAATGGAAGATAACTGAGAGTAAGTGAAGAACAGTTATAGAGTGAAGGGATGAAGGGAGAAAGGATAATATACAGGGATTGAGAGAAAAGGAGTGAGGAATTTAGTAGACAGACAGACTAAGATAAAAACTGAGTGAAGTGGAGTACAATGAGTGAGCAAAGGAAATGAGTAAGGGAGCAAAAAAAGGAAGAGAGGAGAAGAGGACTAAAACAGTGGTACTGAGAGAAAATGATTCGGTGATGAAAGTAAAGAGAAGGACACTGAAAGAAAGGAAATGAGGGATAGTAATGGAACCAGAGTAAAAGAAATAGGATGAAGAACGATGAGAGAGGAGCAGTGAAGTTGTTGTAAAAGAAATGATAGAAGGTAGATAAACACAAGTGAACATAACACAAGGAGAGTGAGGCACTGAGGTCATAGAGGTAGTGAACGAAAAATAGAGAGAAGAGGTCAAAAGAAAGGAGCAAATAAAGATAAGCAAGGGAGAGTGGGTGATTTATAGTGATAGAGTGCGACAATACTGCTGAGTGAGTAAAGAGGAAATACTGAAAGAGCAAAGGAGGAAAATACGGAAAAGGGAAGTAAAGCAGAGAGACTGAAAGCTGAAAAGTTATGCAAGGAAGAGAGGGGTTGCAGACAGTTGAAATGAGACTGAGGGGTTGTGAAAGAAATGGAGAAAAGGAACGGGGGTGAGAGAGAGTGAGAGAAAGACATTATAAGTGAGTAAAAAGAGTTGAAAGAGGATGGAAAAAGGAAAGTGAGTGTCAGACAATGGGAATACAATTTAAATTACACAATTCAAAGTATAGAATAACTTCTACAACATGTTACAGAGTTTATTTTTGCTGTTCTCAGAATATATTGAATTTCACTTAAACAAGTGAGTTCAAATTACTCATCATATGACAGCGGGAAAAAAAAACACAATCTAAAAGATTGTGTTTTTAAAAAAAACTTAGATACTGACAAAGCTCCAAGAACATCTGAAATATTTTAATTATTTTCATATACTCCTTTTTTTCAGTCACAACTCTTTACTCATTCCTTTACTTTTCCTTTAGGCCAAATAGTGTCAGATGTATGAGTATATTTTCAAATTAATTATAAGAAGCTCTGAAATTACCGTTTTTCCGACGTTCTGAAAGAAACGCTCATACAACATATTCACAATATTTAAATATTCGTAAAACCATCTCTGAGTCACTCATGTTCATCATTTTGTATAATACTGATATCACTGACTATGAGATCCACTTACAGTACCTATATGACAAGTCAATTTTTTATATTATCTTCATCACTTTTACTCAGAATATAACTTTAAACAGCAAACTAACCTTTATTAACTGCTCCCGTCTTCATAGGCCAATTACCTTTACTTAAATTTTGGTTCTAAAAGCACTATTTATGAATTTTTTAAGTCAAAAGGCAAACGTTGTTTGAAAGTCAAATGAGTGTCATTACACTGGGTCCAACCTTTACAACTTTTTAAATAGCATGTGTAATGCCCTGATATTGTTGAAGGACCGTCATGATAAATAATAGCTAAAGTTGCAAAGGTTCTTCCTGAAATTGATAACTGAGAAGCCACAACATTTTTAATAGAAGTTGACAATTTACTTCCATCAGATCTACATCATTGGAACATTAAAATCACATATTTATCATAACTTTGTAAAAATAATGTGGACAGCATTGCAGACTTACATTGGGTGCACACCACATTGTGATCAGCTGCTTTAACTAGATTATTAAAAGGCACTGATTTGCAGTCTGGTAAACTCAAATATATAAATCTTTCAGTGTCTATTCTAGTACTACTTGATAAACTACAGTTGTCACAGTCATGCTGCCATTGATAAGAAAGGCTAAAAAGATGTTTTATATCTACACCTTCATCTTCCAAAACATCAAACATATACATTAAATATTCCTGACAATCCTGCTGAATAATCTGTGAAAATTGATTTTGACCAGAACATATGTCTACAAGATTTCTACTTTCTGAAACACTTTCTATTTTTGTTCTATCACTGCTACATTTCTCAAACACAGAATTCAATAAACAGCAGAATGTTTGATCCCCATTTTCAACAATCTGTTCTTGTAAATTTTGAAGAAAAAAAAACAACATTAACCACTACATTAGCATAGCAGTTGACACCAGAACTGTTTTCAAACTGAAATCCAACAACATCTTCAACAGAATCCTTTTTCTTTCTACTTACAATTACAGTTTCATCTACTTTTTGTCTTTTTGCTACTACATCACTACAATTATTCTTATTTCTTCTTTTTCGGCCTACCACACGTTTTTCAAACAGAGGATATTGAGGCAAATGTGGAGCATACTCTCTTCTTAACCTATTGTATTCTTTAACACAATCTAGATCAGCACAAATCTTTGTTTCATCACACTCAATCAAGTACAATCCTGCTAAAGTTCTGACTCGTGATAATGCCACATATGCCATACCCTCTTTAAACACAGGACTTCCAATGTTCACCAAAGCACTATCTACACTTAAACCTTGAGATTTATGAATTGTCACCGCATATGCCAAACAAATAGGAAACTGTTTTCGGCGAGCATATAAGTCTTTCACGAGCAAAAATCTAGCTGAACAACGACAAATTTGTTTTATTTCGTCAATGCCATCAAATGTAATTTTTAAAATTTCAATTCCATCTCTATTTTTGTAATTCACAAAACCAACAACATGACCCATTGCTCCATTTACCAGACCTCTTTCAACATTTAAATTCCTTCTCAAAATGATACAACAATTTAAACACACATTCAGAGTCTTTTCAAAACCAGCAGTTTTAGATCTGGTCTTCTCTAATGAATCCAATTTTGATTTCAAATTTTCAGACAAAATAATTGTTGCCCCCATATGCTCTATTTTATCTATAGCTTCCAGTTTCCCTATCTCTTCATTTTCTAACTTTAACATTTTGTTGTTGAACATGGAACATTCTTTCAGAGTTGGCATCAAACATATGCCAGATTTCTTCTCGTTAATTTTCTTAAAAATATTCTCTGGAAGAATGTTTTCATTTGGGTACAAATTTGAAATTAATCGTCCATGTAAAGCTTCTTTGCCATGCTGACTTACTTTTCCAATTCTTACATCTTGTAGAATATTTTTATAATCTTCATCGTTTGCCTGCCGCATATTTTGGAGTAGTTCTTCATATTGGAAATTTAACCATATATTAACGTTTCCAATGCTTCCTAGGCACTTCCTGGTATCTTCATGCGTGACCATTTTAAATACTGGTTGTCCTTTCACTGGAGTCAACTGCAGTAGATCTCCAAAAACAATGATGTGTTTTCCTCCGAATAAAACATCATAGTCTGTTCTAAGAATTTCTTGCATTCTCAAATGCTCAAAAGCAAGCATTAGATTTGAGACCATGCTTACTTCATCAATGATAAGAAGTTTCATTTTTTTGAGGACTCTCGAAACTTCGGAACACGCATCTCCAGATAGCTTGTGGTAGTGCAATTTGTTATCATGCTCCACTGGCAGCATCAGTAAACGATGTAAAGTAATCCCTTTAATATTATGTGCTGCCAGCCCAGTTGGAGCGGTAACAACACAAGATAGCGGTGATTCAGTCCTTTTCTGCAGAAAAGTTGCAATTGCTTTGATCAGAAAACTTTTTCCAGTTCCCGCTTCTCCACTCACGTACAGTTGGACAGGCTTAAATGATGTACATAAGCACTCTTTTTTCTTGTGAGTGAATCCATGTTCAATCTGTTCTGTGACTTTGTCATATATCTGCTTCTGCTCAAGGTTTAGTTGTTTCACCAAATCTTCTAAGTTAACTACATCATCTTGAGCTTGTTCCATAGCTCTTTCCACCTCATTCATGGCAGTGGCAGCTTCATTTTGGATAATTGGTCCTCCTAGTGAATCCTGACTCAATGAAGCAGAACTCTGACTGTCTTGAGAACTGTCTCTCGCAATCTCTGCAGCAATTGTTGCTTCTTGCTCTATTTCCTCGTTCAACATTTGCAGATAATTTGGAAAAACAGGACATTCTATGGTATCCTTCGTTGCATTAAAAGAGTCTTTGTAACAGACAAAATCTCCAAGTAGTTCCTCTTCTGTACGCCATGGTTTAAAGAGTTGCAAATAGTAAAATTCTCTTTTGTCTGGATTTTCACAACTCAATTTTCGATGATTAATCAAATGACCTTTTCTCTGTTTCACTAGACATCCTTCACATCCAATGACAGCATATATTCCATTATTGATATCTTCTCTGATGTTCCTCTTATAAATATATCTTTGCAGAACTTCATAGAGACAAGCGTTCTCAAGATAAGGACTTCTATTTGGATAGTATGTATCCAACATGTTTGTCTTCAAAATATCTGTACTTTCTGGTTCTTTCTCCGCCAAATACTCTATTTCCTGTACAGATTTCAAAACTCGGTTTTGTGTTGCAGCAAGACCTAGACTCACCCAAATGATGGTTCTAGATTTGGCATATAGACTTGCTGATGACAATCGATCGGAACATTCATATGCTCTAATTTCTCGATGTGACAACATCTTTAGACTGTAACTGTATAATTTTTTGCTTAGACTCTTTTCATGTGAAATGTCCTCCCACATTTCCTTCAGTTCTGTCTTTTCTTTTTTTGTGATGTAAGACGTCACATATCGAGCCACAGCAATAGAGGTGTCAGCAACTAATTGAATATCCATGTTAGCATTCCACATGGACAAAATCACTGGGTTGTAGTCGTTGATGTACTTGGACTCTTCGTTTCTTTTTAAATTGTATGTATTTTTGGGTAATTTCCTCGTCACAGTATGTCGCAGAGAAGACATCAAATTATTTACTCTTCCTTTAGAAATCACTGCTCGTGGAAAACCAAAACGACATTTTGTGTAGAACTTGTCCTTGTTTCTGAATTTTCTACGACAGTACTTTCCACAACGATGGGATTGAAAGCGTAAAACCTGTTGCCTTAAACTGTTTTCTTCCGTAGTTGCCGGAACAGCACATGTTGAATACTCTTCAATGAAGCTCATCACTGTCTCATCCGAATCTGTTCCAAATTTGGGTGCATCTTTAATCCACAACAACATATGTATGTGAGGAGCACCTTTCGCTTGGTACTCCTTTCTCCAAAAGAAATCCAAAACCTCTCCAAGGGGAGGATTTTTTTTGTTGGTAATGAAAGACATCATAGCTTCAAATCTATGATTAAAATATCTGCATACATTCACTGGATCCAAAGAACACAGTTCTCCAGGTGTTTTGAATTCTATATTTTGTATATTTGCATTTGCCTCGCATATAAATTGAAATAAGTCGTCCCATGCACACTCGGCACAGCTAAGAGTGAGGAACCATGTAGGAGTTCCTAAGTTTCTTAGCATACATTTCGATTCCCCATGACGACGGTACCAATACTCATTTGTACCACGCTGACATGCCATGAGATTGATTAGATGAGATTCCAAAATATTATCTTGCAGATTAACTTTCTCCATAAAGTCCCTCGCCGAAACATTTTGGAGATGTGCTCCACTTTTCAGTATATGGTTTACTCTATAAGAAAGCCCAGACCAGTCACTTTCATACAGTAGAGGAAACAAATATGGGATGCATTGACGAAACCTTGGATCTTCAGCATATAATCTTTAAGTCCGGTATTCAGATGCTGGAATTTGAAGTGGTCGATCGTCATATCGTCCACCTCGACCTGTTGGAAATAGCTGTGGAAAACAACGGGCTTCCAAACTTTCTTCCCATACACTAATGGGACTTCCTTTTGCTGATTTCATTTGAAACAAGTCAATTGCATTCCCCATTACTTCTTTGGAATGCAAAGGATGAACAGTATAATGTTCATATATTTCTTCACTTCTAGACACGTCAACTTTTTCAATTTGGCCAGCTGAACAATCACTGTCTTCATCTGCAGCTGTTTCCTCTGCTCCAACACACACATGTTTGTAGTACTCATTGTTTTTGACCAAATACAACGTTGCCTTTTTGACTTTCCTAACACCCAATAAATCTTGCCAGATTTTCTTACTGTTTGTCGGAACCCCATTAACTAGAATAACCAGAGGTTCCTCTTCCACTTTCTCTACACCAATTGTATCAATATTTTTCTTGAAATCTAGAGGCAAATAAACAGCTTTTCCCTTTAATCCTCTCTGTAAATCTGAAGGAGGCAATTTCCCTATCTTAGGCTCCATGTGAACAATTGCCTGAAAAGAATGGACACATTGAATCAAAATACACTCATATGTATTCAAATCCATCAATTCAGGAGGAATGTCTACCAACTCAAGATTATTATGAACAGCTCTAGCAGGCATTCTGTTTTGATTTAATTTATCATAACAATATTTACAAATACGCTGATAAGAACTCAAATCAAAAGAATTGTCCACCCACAAATAAGTTGCAAAATCCTTCCACTCATAATTATTTATCTTTTCCCTTTTTACGTACAAATCAACTAATCTAGTTTGATGCTTATAATGAGTTCGTCGACAACACACACAAGTACAATTCAGCCTTTCACTTGATTTCACCTTAAACCTGATAATTTCCTGGTCAAACTTTTCTGTACTTGAAATCTGTACATTGTCTTCCACATTACCTTGAATTTCTGTGTCAATTTCTACACTGTCCTCTTTTTCACTAAAATAACAAATCTCAATTTCTTCACAAATCTTCTTCACATCTAATTCAGTTCCATGCAAAAGAGCACTGTTTAATTGTTTAAGCTTAAGTGATGGACTTTTTGTATAATACAACCTTCTCACTAATTTCCTCATTTTGTTATGATGCACTGCTAACATCCTAAAATGATGAAAAAGACTCTGACATACTTTTCTTGAAAGACAAGCCAGTGAATGGCCTTGCGAACCTGTCTTTTCTCTCACTCTGCAAGGATCTAAGTCTTGCAACATTTTCATTTTCTGTTTTAGACTTTTCTTACTATATGTACGTAAGAAATTACGAAGCAAATCGATTGATTCCTGTCGCACACTACAACACTTCCAAGTGTACACTGGACCCTTAGTACGTCTCCCTAAAACTTAATTAGTTAATACCTCTTCTGCATCTCTAGACACAAGTTTCTCTTTTTCAATCGGACAACCATCTTTCACCTCATATGCTCGACCACTGGTGTCAACTGCATGCACCATATCATTCTCCTGAAAGTAACTCTCCTCATTAAAAAATGGCTCACAACTTGAACTATGCATCCATTCTCCAGAAAAAACTTTACAAAAATGAGTCCGATTAATTACTCTCTTGCATCTACTCTTTGATTTGAAAACATCAATTGTCTTGTTAAGTGTCCTAATTCTATTGATTATTAAAATAAATAATTTTTTCTTAACTTCAAAAGCCTGATCAACAATCTTCTCTACACTTTTCTTTTTCTTATAAAAAAGCAGATCTCTGTTTACCTTTTTTAATGTTTTTTAACAAATTTAAAACCAACCTAAATTGATTTTGCCTTCTATTCCTATACATATTATTGTCTCCTGCTGCAGTAGTAACATTTTTTGGGGATCTCTCCTTCCTCTTCAAATTTGCTCTCTGCTTCTCTTTTTCTACATTCTGTCCAACATTTTTTTTTTTTGATCTACATATGTTCCGTAAGAAAGACTTAGTTGTCTTACCAGGAGCTTTTTTCCTGTTTTTTGAAGTATTTGTTGAAGGAGACTGCTTTAATTCCGTTGCTGTTTTTGTTTTTTTCCGCTTAACATCTTTTCGTCTCCTTTCCCTTGAGGGCATACTTCCTTACTAATGAAATCTTGATTTTAATCTGTGGTAAACAAAAAATAAAATAAAAAACTCATTATAGACCACTATTAGCAAACAACAAAACAATGACAATAAGCAAACAATATAAACACTATAATGCTTATACATATGACCTTATCTCTGTTTTTTAAATATAATTCTAAAAAAATATTTCGGGCATATGAATTGATTTTACATTATTGACAAAGATTAGATAGTATCTGCATGATTAAAAAATATATTTGCACATTTCACAATCATATCACCTGTGTTTCCTCAGATTACTAAGCAAGTTGTGCACATGAGGTAAGGCCTGTCCAGGGGAACATAGGTGGTCAGACCGGTGTGTAAGAGTGAACTGGACTGGACTTTATGAAGCCTATCCCCCACTACACTCTTAGATACAGCCCTCACCTTCTTTACACCCCTGGACAGACCTCTCTTCCACTACACTCTTCAACACAGACATCACTTCCTATGCACCCCTGGATAATCCTCACCTCATCTGCAACCCTGAATAGACCTCAACACATCTGCACCATGAAACAGGCTTCAGTTCATCTACACCCCTGGACACGCCTCATCTCATCTGCATCCTGTTACCATCAATTATACTCAATGTATTGAGGTCTGTCCAAGGGACACAGATTAGATAATGCTTGTCTAAGGTTTAGAGGAGGTAAGTCCTCTCCATTGCACTCATGGACACAGGCCTCAACTCTTTTGCACCCCTGCACATGCCTCACCTCATCTGCACAATCCACTTCCTAATTAGAGGAAACACAGGTGACATGATTATGAAAGGTTCAAATATTTTTATGTATTCATGCACACACTATTTATTCCTTCTCAAAAATATTAAAACCATTAATTTACCCCCAAATTGTTTTTGTGATAACATTTTAGAAACAGAGCGCAGTTCCTATATACATTTATGAGGCCGTGCGTCACTTTAACGCCGCCAGTGCGTCACTTTTTGTGACGCATCGGCAACGTAAAACATGCCTCCTGATGCACACTATTTACAAAGTGACGCATCTAAGCAGATGCGTCACTTTATAAACCCCTGCGCTACATTATACCTGCGTCAAATATAATGTATGCAGAGGGGGCGCTCCCCCACAAAAAGCCTCGTAATAGTGACACAGTAAAATCTATGAGATTTCACTGCGTCACTTTTAGGACGCTGTTATGTCAAAATCTTAAAACTGCCTCACAGCGGGCGTAAGACTGACGCAACCCCTTTCACATGGAACTTTCCCCATGTGAAAGGACGCATTGCTGCAGTTGCGTCACTTTTGTGACACACTCCAGCAATGCGTCACTTTTGCGCCGTACAGATACGTCAGAAATACTGACTTATCTGTAAGTCCTTGCACCATGATGCGTCATACATTAAATATAACACATCATTGGTGTCACAAGGAGTGCGCAGTGAAAAGTGACGCATTGCTGTTTTCATAAATAAGGCTCTCAGTGTGCCTTCTAATCTGACGTAACACTGGTGACATGATTGTGAAAGGTTCAAATATTTTTATGTAATCATGCACACACTATTTATTCCTTATCAAAAATGTAAAAGCCATTGATTTGGCCCAAAATCGTTTTTTTGAATAACATTTTAGAAACAGAGCACAGGTCCTATGTACAAGCATTCCATTTCAGTACTAAAAACTCACTATTTTACAAAATACATTTCCTCTCTCTTGCAAACATTCCTACCAACCATTACTAAAAAAAATGACACAAAACAACAGCAAAGATGCTCAGTCTGATTCCTAATCTGAGGTAACACAGGTGACATGATTGTGAAAGGTTCAAGTATTTTTATGTAATCATGCACACACTATTTATTCCTTCTCAAAAATGTAAAAGCCATTGATTTGCCCCAAAATTGTTTTTTGAATAACATTTTAGAAACAGAGCACAGGTCCTATGTACAAGCATTCCATTTCAGTACTGAAAACTCACTATTTTACAAAATACATTTCCTATCTCTTGCAAACATTCCTACCAAGCATTACCAAAAAAAATGACACAAACCAACACCAAAGAAGCTCAATCTGATTCCTAATCTGAGGTAACACAGGTGACATGATTATGAAAGGTTCAAATATTTTATGTAATCATGCACACACTATTTATCCCTTCTTAAAAATGTAAAAGCCATTGATTTGCCCCAAAATCGTTTTTTGAATAACATTTTAGAAACTGAGCACAGGTCCTATGTACAAGCATTCCATTTCAGTACTGAAAACTCACTATTTTACAAAATACATTTCCTCTCTATTGCAAATAATGATACCATGCATTTTCAAAAAGCAACACACAAACCAACAGCAAAGAAGCTCAATGTGCTTCTTAATCTGAACTCTCTATCTATATTGAATGAATCATAACTCACCTTTACAAATGCTTTGAGAGATTGAGAACAGTGTCAGATACACAACACACACCAATATTTCTTTAGCAGAGCAAAAGGTATGTACTCCAGGCACTGCAACCATGAATGGCACAGAAAACCTCTAATTCTACACAAATATTCCTCATGGTAACCAATCAAAACTCTTCCCTCTCTATTTTCAAATCAACACCCTTCCCCCCCTCAGCCCTTTCTACCTGTTACCATAGCAACTCCCTCCTCACTGAGCTCTCAGGGTTAAAAGTGTATTCTACAATGTTGCAAATGAACTCAGCAAGGATGTTTGACCTATCAATAAACCAGCTTATCAGGTGCAATCTTTCTTGTAATGACTTTTTCCTAACCATTCAAATGACTTCTTCCACAGAACAGAACCATGCACCCTAACTTTCAGTTTTCAACTATCTGAATCCACCAATCATTGCTTGTGATTCAAGAGCACTGAAACTCCACAGTTTTTTTTTTGCAAACTCCTACTGTTCCAACTGCCACTTCATTCCTACACTTCATCTGACTGCACCAGAACCTCCTCTCACCATGTACTCTGTCTGGATTATTGGACATAGATACATTCACTGGGATCAAAGGTATGCAGCTATTAGAAATGTTCACAACCTTGATTTACCAAATGTGCCCATAAAGTGGATTGGCCAAAGAGGATTGAGATGTCATCAATTGATACCATTGGTGAAAACCTTTCACCATCTGCCACACCCTGACCTCATAATTTTGCACTGTGGTGGAAATGACCTAGGCACTTTGACTGGGGTAGGTCTGGAAATGGTTTTAAAGGACACCTTTGGGCAATTGATGACACTTTTTCCACAAACTGCCTTGGTATATTCCAATATATGCCAAAGACAGAAATCGAAGTGGTCCAACCAATTTTGTCCACAATTTGAAAAAGCACGGAAACATGTGAATAAATCTGTTTCTGCTTACATGAGGGACTATGGAATGGGTTCAATATACAACAACAACTGGCGTTACAACATGCAAGATATCTACAGAGGAGATGGTGTGCACTTCTCAGATGAGGGGAATAGAATATTCCTCCTGAATTTAAGATTGTGCATTGGAACCTACTTGTAGGTACCTAAATCAGTCCCAGAACCCAAAAGCTCTTTTCAGGGCTACCCTACATCTAATCACTCAAAATGATTATTTTACTCTAACTTTTTTCACTAATTTTCACCAAAGTACGCTCCCCGGTACGCTTCCCGGTGCGCGTACCGTGCGCTCCCCCCGAGAATAATTTCTTTTTTTTTTTGCCTATATGGGCCTCCTAAGCCCCCCTCAGAAAACCTAGGGGGTCAGGGGGTGCCTACCGTGCCCCCTTATACCCATTCCCAACGTTGTTTGTCCTCCATCTTCTGTCTCAAATCTACCAAAACACAAAATGGAGGACTCCCGTTGCGCTTACCGGTACGCGTACCGGGGCGCGCACCGGTAAGCGCTCCCCCAAAAATATTTAAAAGTTAATTTACATAAAAACCTCTGTAGAGAAGTTCACCAAATATAGAATAGGCAATACTACATACCAGTCCCTACTATTTTCCCAAATTTGGTGGAATTCCATTCATCCATTTGGCCTGTAGCCCTGTCTAAATATCCTGAGGTAAATTACATGACAAAAACACATCTGAAGTGTTAGAATTTACAACCAATTAAAATGTTACTTTCAATTTCTAGTATTATTTCCTGACATTTGATTGGTTATGTACATGAATATAAATGAAAAAAGAGGGAAACACAGCCATTTTGACTACAACTACCTGAGGTACATCTTGAAAGGATTTTCACTTTTTTTCTTCTTCACCTCTCTCAAAAGTAAGTTGTTAATTTGTAAGGAGCACTTTACATTAATTAGTAAAAACGTTTTCTGATAGTTATTTATTGTCCCTCTGTTATAGTTATAGCTTGAGATACGCTTCTCTATTATATTTATGGATTAAGTTAGGCTTCTCTAGTATAATTATGATTTTACTTAGTCTTCATCACATGCACTTTTTAATACTTCTACTTCCTGCCTGATACCATACACTGCCCAAAGATAACTTCACTGTTAAAAACTCAGAAGTACCTGTCTGAACTTAAACCTAACAGTGCCCTATCTCTACTGATATATTTATATTTTATGCAATTTACAGCAACAAAATGGAAGGAGAACAAAAGAAATTTAATATTTCGTTTGAAATTTATCTCGAGAACAACCCAGAGGAGGAGATTAATGATTTAGACTTTTTGGATCAGTCTCTTGATGAAGAGTTTCTTAAATATGTGGAAGAAATGGAATCATGTAATCCAAATGAGGACATTCCTGACGAAATAATGTTGGAAGTGTTATTACATTTTGAAAAATCAGAGCAATACATTTTTATTTAATAATTAAAAATTGTTCCAGACATTATTCTTTTTTATATGTAATTCATGAAATAGTACCAAATTGAATATAATATAATGTGAGACTTATAGTATACTGTGCAACTTTTTTGTGTTACATAGTAATTTTGCTCATAGTTACTTCCTTTCTCCCACTTTATTATCTCCAATGTGTATTTGACAACTCTTTTTCATCTCCTGCCTCCATGTTGTTTCTGCTTTCCTGACAGACTATAGTATAGATTCCATATACCACAATAACTTCTGTAACAACATGCAAATTATCTACAGAGGAGACAGTCTACATTGAATTTAAAACTCTGCATGGGTACCTACATGCTGGTACTTATATCACCCACACAACACAACAACTCTATGCAGAGCTACCCTACCTCTAAGCACTTTAAATTATTATTTTACTGTTTCACTGGGTTTTCCCCATGTGTGAGGGGGGGTGAGGTGTGTGTGGGGGATGTGGGGGGTGTGTCTTTGAGGTGTGTCTGTGTGTGTGTGTGGGGGGTGTGAGGTGTGTGTGTGGGTGTAGGTGTTTGGGTTGTGTGGGTGTGGGTGGGGATGTGGGTGTGTAAGGTGTGTGTGTGGGTGTGTGGGGTGTTTGGGTGTAGATGGAGGTGTCAGTGTGTGAGGTGTGTGTGGGGGGTGTGTGGGTGTGGGGGATATGTGTGTGGGATGTTTGTGTATGTTTGGGTGTGTCTGTGAGGTGTGTGTGTGTGTGGGGGGGGGGAGGGGGGAGGTGTGTGCGTGGGATGTGTGGGGTGTGTCTGTGAGGTGTATGTGTATGTGTGTGGGGGGGTGAGGTGTGTGTGTGAGTGTGGGTGTGTGGGGTGTGTGGGTGTGGGTGTGGGTGTGGATGTGTAAGGTGTGGGTGTGTGGGTTGTTTGGGTGTGGGTGGAGGTGTGGGTGTGTGAGGTGTGTGTAGGGAGTGTGTGGGTGTGGGGGAGTAGGGTTATGTGTGTGGGGTGTGTGTGTGTGTGTGAGATGTGTGGGTGTGTGTGTGTGAGGAGTGTGTGTGTGGGTGTGTGTGTATGGGGTGGGTGCGTGTGTGTGTGTGTGGGATGTACTTGTAGGTACCTAAATCTGCCACAGAACCCAAAAGCTCTTTTCAGAGCTACCCTACCTCTGATCACTCAAAATGATTATTTTACACTATTTTTTTTCACTAATTTTCCCCATGGTACGCTCCCCGGTACACTCCCCGGTACACTCCCCGGTACACTCCCCGGTGCGTGTACCGGGCGCTCCCCCGCGAAAATCTAAAAACAATTTTTTTAAAAATGTTGTCCCGCAGGACCCTTTTATGGCCCCCACATCAAACCTAGGGGGTCAGGGGGAGTCTACTCTACCCCCTTATGGTCATTTCCCCCTTTGTTTTTGCCACCTCTTGTGTCTCGATCCTACCGAGACACAAGATGGCGGCCGCTCCGGACAATTTGGAATGTTGACAGACACCTGAGACCCAATCAGCTTTCCGCGCGCGAACTCGCGTTACTCGCGTTACGCGCAGGGTGTGCTCCCGGGGCGCGCTTATAGATATATATATTTTTTTTGAACCTAAATTACTCAAAATCCTCTGGAGCACATATCTTGAGACATAGCAAAGGCACATCGGGCTACCAGTTCCTACAATTTTGCCACGTTTGGTGGGAATCCATTCAGCCGTTCGGGCTAAAAGTGAGTCCAACCGCCCTATGGAAATTAACATGGGGAAAACACGTTTTGGGACCCCCAAATATCTCGGCCCCCGCTTGACGAATCCCCCCCAAACTTTCAGGGAAGGAGCAGAGCGGAGCGGAGCGGAGCGGGCCATCTTCTTTGAGAAATTCGCGAAGATTCGTCCACCGACGCCAAAGTTATTCCCAATAGAATGTTGCGGATTTCCTATGGAAAACAATCCTAACTATAACTACCTACTGGCGCCCACCAGTAGATAATATATATATATATATATATATATATATATATATATATATATATATATATATATATATATATATATATATATATATATATATATTCACTGAAAAAACCATAGGTTATAGACCATATATAGTTAGGAATTAGCATTTACAAAACCTTGAAAATTCACTGAAAAAACCATAGGTTATAGACCATATATAGTTAGGAATTAGCATTTAAAAAACCTTATTTTACTCACACAAAACCATTGAAATTCCATATATAGTTAGTTGTACTAACTATATATCGCGCACCCGCAATCCACTGCTGATCATGTCACATATTACATCATTCATGACATGGTCAGTGACATCACTGATGACATCACTGATGACATCTCAAATGACATCACTGATGACATCACTGATGACATCTCAAATGTCATCACTGATGACATCACATCACAACTGAATGAGTGGATGTATAAGTGTCTGAATGAAGGTTTTAGTAGGTGCGTGACTGACTGTATGAGTGAGTGATTAAATGTGTCTCACTGAATGCATAGGTTAGTGACTAAACTGTCTTAATTTGTGCATCATTATGTCTGGTATTCTGTAAACTGCTGCATGTGTTGATCAGTAGCTATATGAGTAACTATATGGGTTATTGATTGATTGTCCAAGTATTTGTATGGGAGACTGAGTGTGTGTGTGGCTGGCTGGGAGATGTGTGACTCTGTGCAGATCAATGTGTTCTTGTATCAATGATTTATAAGAGAGTAAGTATGTGTTAGAATATGTTTGAAAATGTAAGGTACTCTATGTTTAACTGTATAGATTAGAAAATGGAAGTGTGATTGATTCTTTACAGGACTGACTAGGTGTGTGAGTAACTCCAAGGATTAGTGGCAGAGTGTGAGTGTCTGTATAGGGTGTATGAGTGCATATGATAGTGTTCTAAAGATGAGTGATTGTATGTATGAATGATTGTATGGGTGAATGAGTGAATGTGTGTGTAGACGTAGGAATCAGTGAGTGCGTATGTAGTAACTAGTATTGGTGTGTCAATTGTTTAAAAAAATATATTCTGTATTTAACACTGGGTGTAACAGAGGTTATATTAAAGTGTGAGGAGATGCATTGTATTGTCACATGAATGATATCATCAGTGATGTGACCATTGATGTCAAATGAGATGTCATCAGTGATGTCATTTGAGATGTTATCAGTGATGTCATTTGAGATGTTATCAGTGATGTCATCAGTGATGTCATTTGAGATGTCATCAGTGATGTCATCAGTGATGTCATTTGAGATGTCATCAGTGATGTCATCAGTGATGTCATTTGAGATGTCATCAGTGATGTCATCAGTGATGCCACTGACCATGTCATGAATGATGTAATATGTGACATGATCAGCAGTGGATTGCGGGTGCGCGATATATAGTTAGTACAACTAACTATATATGGAATTTCAATGGTTTTGTGTGAGTAAAATAAGGTTTTTTAAATGCTAATTCCTAACTATATATGGTCTATAACCTATGGTTTTTTCAGTGAATTTTCAAGGTTTTGTAAATGCTAATTCCTAACTATATATGGTCTATAACCTATGGTTTTTTCAGTGAATTTCATTGGTTTTTTAAAAGCTAATATCTATAGCTGTAAAATGTATTCTTCTTTAAATCCAAAAATATATTTTATATGTTTATTAATAATTTTTTTTTAATATTTTTTTTGTTTCGCTCCCGGTCCGCGAACCGGGAAGCTTCCCGTTAGCTCAATTTAATTCCGCGTCCCGGTCCGCGAACCGGTAAGAAATCAACATAGTGACGGTATCGCGTTGCCGCGTAATGCGTCTTATGACGTACTGCGTTAGCGCACCCGGAAGTGCCCCGGGGCGCGGACCGAGGCGCGAAACGCAGCTCCCCGGAAGCGATCCGCGGCGCGAAAGCGCGACGTATCGCGTTGCCGCGAAATGCGTCTTGTGACGTATCGCGTTAGCGCACCCGGAAGTGTCCCGGGGCGCGGACCGAGGCGCAAAGCTCAGCGACCCGGAAGCTAACCGGGGCGCGTTCCGCAGCGCGTAACATGAGCGTGAGAGGTCATGTGACTTGTTAATAAAACTTTTCATTGGTTCATTTCACTTTTGGTTTCATAATGATGGAAGGCTAGGTCAGGTGACTTAAAAATAACACTTTTCATTGGTTGGGAAGTATTGTTTTTTCCCAAATGATGAAAACCCCTCCTTCTTTCCTCACTCTGACTTTCATCATTGTGAGAGGAAGACCTATTTTGCTTGTTGGAAAATGGCTTCATTGGTAGCTTCAGCTGGTGGACCCCCACCACCACCACCACCTCCTCATGGGAAGAGAGGACCACCTCCCCAGGTCCTGACCAACACTGAGGAGGAAGAGGAAGAAATGGATGAGGAGGGAGAAGAACCACAATTTTTAGAAGAGTTGCCCCGGGTTTCCAGAAAGAAAGCCAGTTTCATCTGGCAGTTTTTTTCAATACCTCGTGGCCAAAAAAAAGTCAATGCGAGGTATGTCACCTGCCTCATATGCAAGGAACAATTGTCCAGAGGGACGGACAAAAAATATAGCTTTGGAAATCACACAATGCACAGGCACATGACAAGGAAACATCCCCTAAATTACAGCCAGGCGGAATTAAGGGATATGCACGACAATCCAAGACCAACTCCTGTGGCCAGACCAACAATACCGGTTTCTCTAACACCAGAAGAGGCACGGGAAACTGTGCCAAATATTCAAGAAAATTTTGGGCACATGATTCACTTATGTCTGCACTGTCGTGCATTATTAGCTTGTGGCAACATGAGCATCAATGCACTCAACCTGGCGTATGAACACCATGATTGCCCTAACCGCCCCCAGTAATTTTTTTTTGCTCCTGTTGAGCCCTTTTCAACGCCTGTTTTTTGTTGTTTCCCCCCCCAAAAAAAACCAAAAAAAATATAAAATCGTTCAAAAAATACAAAAAAAAACAAAAAATGTTCAAAAAAAATAAAAATATATAAAACAACAAAAATATTTAAAAAAAAGTTCTTTTCAGAACTACCTTCCCTTTCCAAAAAAATTGCTAGAATGTTTAGCACTCTGGCAAGCTCTATTTCTTTTGGTTCGCTTCCGGGTTAGCTTCCCGGTACGCGGACCGGGAGCTAACCAAAAAAATAAAAAAAAATAAAAAAGTGTAAGTATAAGGAAAGGAAACAGAGAGTGATGTTAAAAGAAAGACAGCTATAGGGAGTAAAGAAGAGATACTGTTTAATAGATCTATTTACCGAAGAAAAGACAGAAGAGGGTATAATTGTGAAAAACAAAATAGATAACGAAGTGAAAGAAAAAAAAAGAGAGTATAACATTAACAAAGAAGAGTTTCTTGGAGAATGTGAGTGAATGTTCAAAATAAGATTAAAACATGAGGAATAACAGAGAGAAAAAATAGAAAACAGAAAACAAAAAATAACAGAAAAAGATTAATTGAAACAGCAAAGAAATGTAATTAACATAGAGCCATATCATCAACATAGGCAATAAAAGTTTTGCAGCTTTTATTGGCAGAAATGTGTCGCTAAAGCTGCTTTTGTGGCAGAAAACTGCCACTAAAACCACTTTTGCACCAGTTTTCTGCCAATAAAAAGAGCAATAATTTTATTGGCTGTGTTCATAATATTCCCCTTAGTGTGCTTCAACTACACAGAGAAAGCATTATGAACAAGTAGTGATAGAGTGACCAGTCAAAGACACCAAGAGTAATAGAGACGCAGTGAGTGAACAAGAGTAAGGAACTATGAGAAGAGAGGGACTGAGAAAAAGAGTGGAAGGAGTTGAGTAAGTAGGTAATAGAGAAAGGAATGAGGGAAGTAGCAAAGGCAGGAAACTGAGGGTTAAAGAAATGAAGCAGTGGAACTAATAGTAGTTAAATGTGATAGAAATGTAACGAAAACAGTACAAAATATTTACCTTATAATTGTCATTAAATTACTCACTTTTTGTTTTTATACTTTCAATCTGTGAAAGAGAGAACAAACATTTGAAAAATATTAAAAAATGTATTTAAAAATTAGAAAAGACAAGGGAAAAGATTGAAGGACAAACAGTTTTTCAACAACTTTGACACTTACAGAAGCTTCTGCTTCTCCAGGCCCCCTACACAGTCCTAAAGATATACATTTTAAACTAACAGTATCTTGATGCAGATGGAGTGAGGCCTATCTTAAAACATGGTGCATGTTTTGCATTGCTGTTGTTTCAGAAAAGTGTCGCAAGACACTAAAATTTTAAATAATTGCTTCAGGATGCCAATAAGATGTCTACTATCCAGAGGTTTGTTTCAGGTGAGGCCTACTCAGGGTTGCAGATGAGATTTACACTTGTTGAAGAGTACAGAGGAGATAATACATGTGAAGGTCTACCAATGAAGTGAGTCATGTCCACTGCACTCTTCAACAAAGTCCAAATCTCCTATGTTTCCCTGGACAGACCTAAACTTGATCTGCACAATGTGATTCGTAATGATAGGAAACACAGGTGATGTAATTGAAATACGTGCAATTTATTTTGCTCATTTCACAATCACATCACTTGTGTTTCCTTTGCTTAGGTATCTCATTGTGCAGATGTAGTCTAGCATATGAAAGAATACGCAGAAGTGCAGCACTGCATGCAACAACTTTGACACTTACAGAAGCCTCACCTTCTCCATGCCTCCTACACAGTTCTACATATACATCATAAATGCAAACAGTACAGAATTAATTATACATCTTAAATGGTTTATTTTTGCTGTTCTCAGAATGTATCAAATTTCACTAAAAACAGTGACTTGAAGGTATTCATCATGTAACAGCGGGGAAAAAAAACCACAATCAAAATGATTGTGTTTAAAAAACCCATACAACATCAGAAATCAAAATTCAGAACTCCTTAAAGTTAACTTACTTTCCATGACGTCCAAGGATGTCCTATGAACAGCTTACACTCTTTTGTGCTGTTATTACTTTCAGCCCGCCACTTTCTGAAAGAAAATCTCCATCGTTTTTAAAAACACATTACATGCAATAAATGACTTCTTGCTCTCTACCACAATTTTCCACAAGGCCAAATCTGGTCAGAGCCATTTATAACTCTTGGATTTCTTGTAAGCCAATCCCGTCATTTGGCATTTCCGCAACTTTCAGAATTAAAATGTTGAAGATCATTTTCACAATCCTGGAATAGTAATATCTTCCCCTTCTTGCTCAGTCATGTTCTACATTTCCTATGACACTGATACTGCTTACTATGAAGCAGACTTACACTACCTCTATGACTACTACAATTATTTAATTCTCTACATCACTTTTAATCACAAAGCAATGTAAAACAGTAGACAGCATTGCAGACTTACATTCCCTCTACTCCATGTTTTGATTGGCTGCTTCAATTAGCTTATAAAAAGAAACAGTTTTTCTGAACTCATTCAAAGTGCACGTATTTCTCCATGACGTCCAGTCCTATGGTTAGAAGTTATGTCTCTGAACTACACTTATCCTCAAGGCCAAATTGTGTAGGAGCCATTAGAACTTCTTGAAATTCCACAGAGCACATCCCGAGATTATTTCCCTAAAATTTTGGTTTTAAAAACACCAGGTAAGAGTTTTTAAGGTCATACGGCAATTTTTTTTTGAAAATTAAAACAGAATCATTGCAGAATGACCAGCCATTTCTAGACTTTAAATAAGCTGTGTAATGTCCTGATGTTATTGAAGGGCCGTCATGATATATAATTGCTGCAGTTACAAAAGTCCTTCCTGATATTGACAACTGCGAAGCTACAAAATTTTTAATTAAAGTTGTCAATTTTGTTCCATCAGGCCTACATCGTTGGAACATTAAAATGACATGCTGGCCATATGTTCGTATAAATAATGTGGACATCATTTCAGATTTACATTGGCTACACTCCATGTTGTGATCAGCTGCTTTTACTAGCTTATTAAAGGAGACTGATTTACTGTCTGGCAAAGTTAAATATATAAATCTTTCTGAGTCTACACTAGTAGTACTTGATACCATACAGTTCTCGCAGTCATGCTGCCATTGATAAGAAAGCCCAAACAGCTGATCTACATCTACACCTTCAGCATGTAATACATCAAGCATATACATTAAAAACTCCTGACAATCTTGCTGAATATTTTGAGAGAATTGTGTTTGGCCTGAACATCTGTCTAACAGATTTCGAATTTCAGACACACTTTCTATGTTTCTTCTATCAGTGCTACATTTCTCTAACACAGAATTTAACAAACTGCAAAATCTTTGATCAGAATTGACCACAATCTCTTCTTTTACATTTTCTAGAGAAAACAAAACATTAACCACTACATTAGCATAGCAGTTGACACCAGAACTGTTTTCAAACTGAAAACCAACAACATCTTCAACAGAATCCTTTTTGTTTCTGCTTGTAATTTTAGGTTCATTGACTTTTTGTCTTTTTGCTACAACCTCCCCAGTATTGTTCTCATTTCTTCGTTTCCGGCCTACCACACGTTTCTCAAACAAAGGATACTGAGGCAAATGTGGCGCATACTCTCTTCTTAACCTATTGTATTCCTTAACACAATCTAGATCCGCACAAATGTTTGTGACATCACACTCAATCAAGTACAATCCCGATAAAGTTCTAACTCGTGACAATGCCACATATGCCATACCCTCCTTGAACACAGAACTGCCAATATTCACCAATGCACTGTCTACACTTAAACCTTGCGATTTATGAATTGTCACCGCATATGCCAAGCAAACAGGAAACTGCTTACGGCGAACATATAAGTCTTTTACAAGCAAAAATCTAGCAGAACAACGACCAATTAGCTGTACTTCCTCAATGCCATCAAATTTAATTTTTAAAAATTCAATTCCATCTCTATTTCTGTATTTCACAAAATCAACAACATTACCCATTGATCCATTTACCAGACCTCTTTCAACATGTAAATTCCTTCTTAAAATTATACGGCAGTTCAAGCACACATTCAGAGTCTTTTCAAAACCTGCAGTTTTAGATATACTCTTCTCTAATGAATCCAATTTTGTTTTCAGATTCTCAGACAAAATAATTGTTGATCCCATATGCTCTACTCTATCAATAGCTTCCAGTTTCACAATCTCTTGCTTTTCTAAATGCAACATTTTGTTGTTAAATTTGGCACATTCTGCAAGAGTTGGCATCAAACATATTCCAGATTTCTTCTCAGTAATTTTCTGAAAAATATTCTCAGGCACAACATCTTGTTCTGGATATAAATTTGACAGTAATCGTGCATGTAAAGCTTCTTTCCCATGCTCGGTCACTTTTCCAATTCTAACATCTTGTAGAATAGTCTTGTAAACTTCATCCTTTGCCTGACGCATATTTTCATGCAGTTCAGCATAATTGAAGTTTAACCATATATTGACGTTGCCAATGCTGCCTAGGCACTTCCTGGTATCTTCATGCGTGAGCATTTTGAACACAGGTTGCCCTTTCACTGGTGTCAGCTGCAGAAGATCTCCGAAAACAATGATGTGTTTGCCACCAAATAACACATCATACTCTGTTTTGAGAACTTCTTGCATCCTCAAATGCACAAAGGCAAGCATGACATTGGAAACCATGCTTACTTCGTCAATGATAAGAAGTTTCATTTTCCTCAAGATTCTTGAAACTTCAAAACAAGCATCTCCAGATAGCTTGTGATATTGTAATTTGTTGTCATGCTCCACTGGCAGCATCAGTAAACGATGTAAAGTAATCCCTTTAATATTATGTGCTGCCAGTCCAGTTGGAGCAGTGACAACACAAGACAGCGATGACTCTGTCCTTTCCTGCAAATAGCATGAAACTGCTTTAATGAGGAAACTTTTTCCAGTTCCCGCTTCTCCACTCACGTACAGTCGGACAGGCTTCAACGACGTACATGAGCACTCTTTCTTGTCATGACTTAATCCATGATCAATTTGCATGGTAACTTCGTCATATATTTTCCTCTGCTCAACGTTGAGTTGTCTTTCCAACTCTTCTAAGTTAACCGCATCCTCTTGAGCATGTGCCATGGCTCTTTCCACTTCATTCATAGCAGTGGCAGCTTCATTTTCAATAACAGGTCCTCCTAGTGGATCCTGACTCAATGAAGCAGAACTCTGACTGTCCTGAGAACTGTCTCTGGCAATCTCTGCTGCAATCGTTGCTTCCTGCTCAATTTCCGCATTCAACATTTCTACATATTTGGGAAAAGCAGGACATTCTATGGTCTCCTTGGCGGCATTGAAAGAGTCTTCGTAACAGAGGAAATCTCCAAGCAGTTCCTCTTCTGCACGACAAGGCTTGAAAAGTTGCAAAAGTGCTAAATAGAAAAACTCCTTTTTTTCAGGAGATTCGCCACTCAATTTTCGATGGTTTACCAAGTGGCATTTTCTTTGCTTGACCAGACATCCCTCACTTCCTATTACAGCATACACTCCTTTCTCAGTATCTTCTTTGATGTTCCTCTTGAATATGTAATTTTGAAGAACCTCATACAGACAAACATTGTCGAGGTGAATGCTTCGATTTGGATAATATGTATCCAACATGTTGGTCTTCAAAATGTCGGTACTGTTTGGCTCCTTTTCCGCCAAATACTCAATTTCCCGCACAGGTTTGAGAACTCGATTACGCGTTGCAGCAAGACCAAGACTCGCCCAAACGATACTCCTGGACTTGGCATAGAGACTTGCTGAAGACAACCGGTCAGAACATTCGTACGCTCCGATTTCTCGATGCGACAACATCTTCAGACTGAAACTGTACAACTTCTTGCTGAGGCTCTTTTCATGGGAAATGTCCTCCCACATATCCTTCAATTCTGTCTTCTCTTTTTTGGTGATGTAAGACGTCACATACCGAGCCACAGCCATACAGTTATCAGCCACAAACTGTATATCCATGTTAGCATTCCACATGGACAAAATCACCGGGTTGTAGTCGTTGATGTACTTGGACTCTTCGTTCCTCTTCAAATTGTAAGTGTTTTTAGGTGCTTTCTTCATGACATTGTGTCGCAGCGAAGACATCAAACTGTTTACTCTTCCTTTAGAAATCACCGGTCGTGGAAAGCCGAAACGACATTTAGTGTAGAACTTGTCCTTGTTTCGGAATTTACGACGGCAGTACTTTCCACATCGATGGCTTTGGAAACGCAGAACTTTTTCTCTTAGGCTTTTCTTCTCCTTTGCGTTTGGAACAGCACACGTAGAATACTGTTGGATGAAACTCATCACTGAGTCTTCTGGATCCGTTCCAAATTTAGGTGCATCCTTGATCCACAGCAACATATGTATATGAGGAGCACCTCTTGCTTGGTACTCCTTTCTCCAGAAGAAATCCAACACCTCTCCAAGAGGTGGATTCTTCTTATTCATGATGATAGACATCATAGCTTCAAATCTATGATTGAAGTACCTACATACATTGACTGGATCCAAAGAGCACAGTTCTCCGGGTGTCCTGAATTCGATGTTATCTACGTTAGCATTTGCCTCTCGTAGAAATTCAAGTAAGTCTTCCCAGCCATACTTGGCACAGCTCAGAGTGAGGAACCATGTGGGAGTTCCTAAGTTCCTCAGCATACATTTTAAATCACCATGACGACGGTACCAGTACTCATTAGTACCACGCTGACACGCCATGAGATTAATCAGGTGAGAATCCAAAATACTGTCTTGGACATTGACTTTATCCATAAAGTCACTTGCCGAGATGTTTTGCATGTGTATACCACTTTTCAAGATGTGGTTCACTGCATATGACAGTCCAGACAGATCGCTTTCAAACAGGAGATGAAACAAATAAGGAATGCATTGTCGAAACCTAGCATCTCCTGCATACAATCGCAAAGTCCGGTATTCAGAAGCAGGAATTTGATGAGGTCGCTCATCATATCTTCCTCCCTGACCTGTTGGAAAAAGCTGTGGGAAACACCGAGCTTCCAAACTTTCCTCCCAAACACTAATGGGACTCCCTTTGGCTTGTTTCATTTGAAACAACTCAATAGCATTCCCCATGACTTCCTTGGAATGCAAAGGATGAACACTATAATGTTCATATATTTCTTCACTAGTAGAGGGTTCTACTTTCTCAATTTGACCAGCACACAAATCGCTATCCTCTTCCTCACTTACTTCCTCTTCTGCAACATATACATTCTTATAGTATTTATTATTTTTTTTCAAATACAATGTTGCCTTTTTAACTTTCCTAACATCTACTAAATCTTGCCATATTTTCTTATTCTTTGTCGGAACCCCATTAACTAAGATAACCAGAGGTTCCTCTTCCACTTTTTCTACTCCAATTGTGTTAATGTTTTTCTTCAAATCTAGAGGCAAATAAACAACTCTTCCCTTTAATCCTCTCTGTAAATCTGATGGAGGCAATTTCCCTGTCTTTGGCTCCATTCTTACAATAGCCTGAATGGGATGGATACTTTGAATCAAAATAGATTCATAAGTATTTAAATCCTTCAATTCAGAAGGAATCTCAACGAATTCCAGATTATTATGAACTGCTCTAGCAGGCATCTGGTTTTGATTTAATTTGCAACAACAATAACTACACACATGTTGATCCAATCCCAAATCAAAACAATTTTCTACCATCAAGTATGTTGCGAAATCCTTCCATTCACTATTATTTTCCCTTTCACTTTTTGCATATAAATCCACTAACTTAGTCTGATTCTTATAATAAGTGCGTCGACAACACACACAAGTGAAATTAGGCCTCTCACTTGATTTCACCTCAAACGTCGCAATTTCCCTCTGAAAATTATCTGTACTGGAAACCTGTACACTATCTTCCACATGACCCTCTTCTTCTTGCTCAATTTCAACATTCTCCTCTTTACTTCCAAAGTAACAAAGCTCAATTTCTTCACATATATTCTTCACATCTATTTCAGAACCATGCAAAAGAGCAGCGCATAATTGTTTAAGCATAATTGCTGGACTCTTAGCATAATACAACATTCTAACTAATTTCCTCACTTTATTATGATGCACTGCTAGCATCCTGAAATGATGAAAAACACTCTGGCATACTCTCCTGGAAAGACAAGCCAGTGAATGACCATGCAAACCTGTCACTTCTCTTACTCTGCAAGGATCTAATTCTTGCAACAACCTTATTTTCTGCTTCAAACTTTTCTTATTAAATGACCGTACAAAATCACAAAGCAAATTGATGGAATCCTGTCGCACACTGCAAATACTACTACACTTCCAGGTGTACACAGGACCCTTAGCACGTCTTCCTAAAACCTCACTACCTAACACCTCTTCTGCCTCTGTTGTCACAAGTTTTTCTTTTTCAACTGGACAACCATCTTTCACTTCATAAGCACGACCACTGGTGTCAACTGCATGCACCAAATCATTATCCTGGAAATAACTCTCCTCATTAAAAAATGCCTCACAGCTTGAACTATGCATCCATTCTCCAGAAAAAACTTCACAAAAATTACTACGATTAACTATTCTCTTCCATCTACTATTTCTTTTGAAATCATAAATTGCCTTGTTTAGCTTCCTAATTCTATTGATTATCAAAATAAATAACTTACGTTTAATTTCAAATGCCTGATCAATAACTTTCTCAACTTTAACTATTTTTTAACAAATTGCCAATTATCCTGTTGCGGAACATTCGTTTACGAATCTCCCTAAACTGTTGTTTCCTTCTACTATCATGCACAGAGTTATCTCTTGCTCTAGCACTAACATTTTTGATTGGCCTTTCCTTTCCATTTGAATTCCTTCTCGTTTTATGGACTGAAACATTTTCTGTAGTAATATTTTTTTTACTACACATATTTCTTATGAAATATTTTGTGCTCTTACCCGGTGCTTTCTTCGTGACTTGACAAATCTTTTTGTTAGAGGACTGCTGCTTATTTTCTTTCACCTGCTGTCTTTGACGTTTTGCAGCCTTTCTCTGTCTTTCTATTGTTGGCATGGTGAAATCTTGAAATGATCTGCAGTTGAATCTGTGGTAAAATATAATAAAAAATGTTATTAACCATTATTACCAAACAGTAAAACAATAACAGTGATCAAAAACTTAACACACTACTTGACATTTTAAATAGAAGATTTTTTAGTCCTTGCAAATTTACAATACAGAAATAGCAGAAAAGAAATGACATTTATATTTATGTTACATATGCTATTTTATATGTGAATCTGATCTAATTTTATGAGCATATTTTAATATTTTATTGAAGACACTACACATAACCTGCTTTTGAAGGTGTCTTTATTTTTAAATTAAACGGTTTACCTTTTTACTTTTTATTAATTATAAATTTTAAAAATAAATGTTTATATTTCCATAGGCTCAAGCAGGTCAGCTTCCCATCCTATGTCATATAATTCGGACAAATCTGCATCCTCATCACGCTCTTCTTCATCCTCAGGATTTAAATCATCCAAGGGATCAACATCCACTGATGTTTCAATTACAAGTTCAATGATGAGGTCAAAATCAACTGATTGCAGATTGTCGCTCATGTTGAGGTTGTCTTTATCTTTAAAGAAAGATAACAACAATGAGATGTTGCAGAGTAAGAGACAAATCTCAGAGATTATAATAGTAAAATTGTTTAACAAGAGTAATATTTTGCAGCTATTATTTAGCCATGTCCAGCGATGCTGAGCAGGTGAAGCCTATGTCTAATTTTTCACTGAACAGGACTCATCTCTTCTTAACCATGGATAAGCCTCACCGACTCTGTGTCCCCTGCACATACTTAAATGTAAAGGGGCAGATTTATGTTAAATGGCACATCCCCAGGCATGCACCAGTTAACGTGCACCACTGCTCTGCCACCCATGGTGTGCCGCATTTACAATCAGATAGGAGAAACCTGCGTCAAAACCCTGCGCCTGCTTGAAGCAGGCATAGGTCTTGACGCAACATTGTGGAGATGGTGCACCCCTGAGCGTTGCTGGAGCTGCATCGCACTTGCGATACAACTCCAGCAATGCGCCACCTTAACGGCACAGATGCGTCACGCATCTGTGCCATTTTTGCCCCATGCTGCGCCGCATTGTAAATGCAGCACACCATGGGTGGCGGAACAGCGGCGCAGGATGACTGGCACATCCCTGGTGATGCGCCAGTCATCATAAATCTATCCCTAAGCTTCTTATCTTGTTAGAGATGAACTGCCATATGTATCATCAAAATATTTTGCATTTCCTAAATAGCGAATTTTAAGGAATAAATAGCGATTCTTTACCATTCCTAATTTGCGATGAGCAAATTGCTAATTGCAAGTTACCCATTCATTTCCATGGGCTAGGAGGCTCATAGGAATGAAGGTTTAATTTGCGATTAGCAATTTGCTCATCACAAATTAGGAATTTTTCCAAGGGTGCAGGGGTGTCTCAAGAACACCCTGCTGCACCCCTGAAAAAGAAATTTGGGGGCATATGGCACACATACATGCCCTAAGGGCATGTGTTGGCGTCATATGGGACCTTTTGTTTTTTTTAAAAAAAGCTTTTTGAAAAGAATTCACAAATTACCACCAATTTACCACAATAGTTTCCAAATCCTTAATGTCATTTTTTACATATTTTTTGTTTGATACATTGCATTTAAGTAGTCACAAAATTTGCAAATCCTTCAGTGCAATTGCAAAAAAAGGAATAGCAAATTTTGCTACTCCTTATTTTGCATCAAACTTGTTTGATACATACCATTTGTCTAATTAACATTCGCAAAGGCCGAAATTCGTAGAATTTTGATCTTTGCGAATGCTAATTAGCTTGATACATATGGCCCCAAGTGAGGCCTGTCTTGCGACATGGTGCATCTTTTGCATCACTGCTGCATCGGTTTCATGTGGTACGTTTTTTTTACACCATGACATATCTGCCTAAATGCATCAATTTGTAATGTTGTCGCCTCATAGCAAATCTTTTGCACCGCCGCTGCATCATAAAAGTGACGCACAGTGGCACAAAAGAGGCATATACCTATCATAAATCTGTCCCTAGCATTTTAAATGATTAATCCAGGATGACGATAAAAAGTGGCCTATCCAGAGGTTTGTTTAAGGTGAGGCCTACTCAGGATTGCAGATTAAAGTTACGCTTGATGAAGAATACAGAGGAGATAATACATGTAAAGGCCTACTAATGAAGTAAGTAATGTGCACTTTATTGCGCCAGTCATCATAAATGTATCCCTAAGCTTCTTATCTTGTTACAGATGAACCACCATATGTACCATCAAACTATTTTGCATTTCCTAAATAGCAAATTTTAAGGAATAAATAGCAATTCTTTACCATTCCTAATTTGCAATGAGCAAATTGCTAATTGCAAATTAGCACCGCCGCTGCATCATAAAAGTGACGCACAGTGGCACAAAAGAGGCATACACCTATCATAAATCTGTCCCTAGCATTTTAAATGATTAATCCAGGATGACAATAAGGTGTGGCCTATCCAAAGGTTTGTTTAAGTTGAGGCCTACTCAGGATTGCAGATTAAAGTTACGCTTGATGAAGAATACAGAGGAGATAATACATGTAAAGGCCTACCAATGAAGTAAGTAATGTCCACTTTATTGCGCCAGTCATCATAAATGTATCCCTAAGCTTCTTATCTTGTTACAGATGAACCACCATATGTACCATCAAACTATTTTGCATTTCCTAAATAGCAAATTTTAAGGAATAAATAGCAATTCTTTACCATTCCTAATTTGCAATGAGCAAATTGCTAATTGCAAATTACCCATTCATTTCCATGGGCTAGGAGGCTCATAGGAATGAAGGTTGCAATTTGCGATTAGCAATTAGCTCATCACAAAATAGGAATTTTTTCAAGCGTGCAGGGGTATCTCAAGAACACCCTGCTGCACCCCTGAAAAAGAAATTTGGGGGCATATGGCACACATACATGCCCTAAGGGCATGTATGGGCGTCATATGGGACCTTTTGTTTTTTAGAAAAAAATGCTTTTTGAAAAGAATTCGCAAATTACCACAAACTAGAAGTTGGTGGTAGTTTCCAAATCCTTAATATCATTTTTTACATATTTTTTGTTTGATACATTGCATTTAAGGAATCGCAAAATTTGCAAATCCTTCAGGGCAATCGCAAAATAAGGAATAGCAAATTTTGAATTAAGGACATTTTAAGTCATTTCCACATGTGCAGTGTTTTCAAATTATGATTTGAAAATCGTTTTTGGGGAAAAGTAATGGTTTGCAAATTTATGACAAGGACATAATGGTGTATGCTTCTCTATAAGGCATTTCAGTGTCTCTGATGTCATTTTTCCCATATTACATTATAAGACCTTTCCCCATGGAGCACATTCCTTGTAAATATGCTCCCACCTGTGCATGGTGAATTTAGATTTTGACTGTTTGAGTCACATAGCCATGTTAAAAGTGACCCAAAAAAATTGCAAACGTTTTAAAAAAACACATTCATGTGTCTTAAGGACATTTTAAGTCATTTCCCCATGGACAGTGTTTTCTAAGTGGCGCAAAAGAGGCATACACCTATCATAAATCTGTCCCTAGCATTTTAAATGATTAATTCAGGATGACGATAAGGTGTGGCCTATCCAGAGGTTTGTTTAAGGTGAGGCCTACTCAGGATTGCAGATTAAAGTTACGCTTGATGAAGAATACAGAGGACATAATACATGTAAAGCTCTACCAATGAAGTAAGTGATGTCCACTTCATTGCGCCAGTCATCATAAATGTATCCCTAAGCTTCTTATCTTGTTAGACATCAACCGCCATATGTATCATATAACTATTTTGCATTTCCAAAATAGCGAATTTTAAGGAATAAATAGCAATTCTTTACCATTCCTAATTTGCGATGAGCAAATTGCTAATTGCAAATTACCCATTCATTTCCATGGAGCAGGAGGCCCATAAGAATGAAGGTGCAATTTGCGATTAGCAATTAGCTCATCGCAAATTAGGAATTTTTCCAAAGGTGCAGGGGTGTCTCAAGAACACCCTGCTGCACCCCTGAAAACGAAATTTGTGGACATATGGCACACATAAATTTTAACAACATTCCTTTACCTCAAAAACGATTTTCAATTCATAATTTGAAAACACTGCCCACAGGGAAATTACTTAAAATGTCCTTAAGACACATGAAAGTGTTTTTTTATTGCCTTTCCAGCATGGTTGGGTCACTTTTAACATGGCTATGTAACACAAACATTTAAAATCTAAATTTCCCATGCACAGGTCGGAGCATATTTACAAGCAACTTGCGCCACAGAGAAAGGTCTTACATTAAAATGGGAAAAATAACATCAGGGACAGTCAATTGCCGTATAAAGAAGCATACACCATTATTTCTTTTTATTAATTTAAAAACAATTCCTTTTCCCCAAAAACGATTTTCAAATCATAATTTCAAAACACTGCACATGGGAGAATTACTTAAAATGTCCTTAAGACACATAAAAGCGTTTTTTGATTGCCTTTGCAGCATGTTTGTATCACTTTTAACATGGCTATGTAACACAAACATTCAAAATCTAAATTTTCCATGCACATGTGGGAGCATATTTACAAGCAATTTGCGCCACATAATTCATAATTTTCTCCTAAAAGCACACTATTCTCTATCTAAATTAAAGAAATATTTTCTCACCTTAGCAAATACTTTGAGTTTGAAAACAGTCTCAGAAACACACCAATTTGTCTTCAGCAGAGCAAAAGGTATGCACTCCAGAGTCTGCAGCTATGAAAAGCACAGAAATGCTGTAATTCTTCACACATATCTCTCATGTCACCCAATCAAAACTCTTCCCTCACTTTTTTTCAAATGAAAACCCTTCCCCCCTCTGCCCTTTCTGCCTTTTCTGCATGGCAACCACCTCTTGGAAGACTTCTGGTGTTTGCAAGTTCACACAACTTTGTTGCAATTGAACTCTGAACTCTCAGTGCACCTGCATATCCAGTGCATTCTTTCATTTAATGATTTTTTATTGACCATTCAAAATACATCTTTCAAAGAACACATCCGTGCACCCTAACTTTCTGTTTTCAGCAATCAAAATCCACCAATCACTGTTACTGCTTCATGAACACAGAAACTCCACAGTTTTTTTCATTTTAAACTCTCATTTTTTCAACTGCCATTTCATTGCCACACTTCATCTGACTGCAGGAGAACCTTCTCTCACCATGTTTTCTGTCTGGATTGTTGGACATAGTTATATTCACTGGGCTCAAAGGTACGTTGAAAACAGGAAATTACCTAACCTCAATTTACAAGATGTGGAAATTAAGTGGTTTGGCCACAGAGGATTAAAATGTCACCAATTGATACCATTGGTGAAAACCTTTATGCATTTGCCCAAACCTGACCTGTTAATTGTGCACTGTGGAGGTAATGACTTGGGCACTTTGACTGGTGTAGGTCTGGAAATGCTTTTAAAGGACACCTTTGAGCAATTAATGGCACTTTTTCCTCAGACTGCCTTGGTATATTCAAATATATGCCAAAGACAGAAATGGAGGTGGTCAAACCAATTTTGTCCACAAATTGAGAAGTCGAGGAAGCATGTAAACAAATCTGTTTCAGCTTACATGAGAGACCATGGAATGGGCTCCCTGTACAACAATAACTTGCGTTACTACATGCAAGATATCTACAGAGGAGATGGAGTTCACTTCTCAGATGAGGGCAACAGAGTTTTCACTCTGAATTTAAGAATGTGCATTGGTACCTACTTATAAGTACCTAAATGTACCATAAACCCAAAAGCTCTTCTCAGAGCTACCCTACATCTGATCACTCACAATTATTATTTTACTCTAACATTTTTCACTAATTTCCAACAAAGTACGCTCCCTGGGGCGCTACCCGGTACGCGAACCGGGAGCTAACCTCGCGAAATTTTTTTTAAAAAAGTTTTTTTTTCGCACATATAAGCCTCCTCAGCCACCCTCAGAAAACCTAGGGGGTCAAGATAACTCTACCGTGCCCCCTTCTACCAATTCTGAACATTATTTGCCCTCCATCTTGTATCTTAATTCGACCGAAACACAAAATGGTGGACTCCCGGAACGCTTAAGGTTCGCGAACCGGGGCGCTCAACGGTACGCGTACCGGGTCGCTCCCTGGGAAGCGCACCATCAAAAAAGGTGGGAAAGTAGTTCACAGAAAAGCCACTGGAGACAATTTCACCAAATATAGATTAGCTCATACTACATACCAATCCCTACCATTTTCACAAATTTGATTGGAATTCCATTTAGTCATTTAGCCTATAGACCTCTCTAAATACCCTGAGGTAAATTACTTCACAAAACACATCTGAAGTGTTGGAATTGAAAACCAATGAAAATGTTACTTTCATTTTCTACTTTTTTTACCTGACATTTCATTGGTTATATACCTGAATATATATAAAGGAAGAGAAGAAAACACAGCCATTTTGACTACTACTTCTTGCTGTACATTTAAATAGTATTTTCACTAATTCCTTCAACTTCTTTCTAAAGGTAAGTTTTTATTTTTAAAACTGAAGTATATTGTGCACTATAAGTTAATATGGTAAACTTTTTCTGATAGATATATACTATCCCTCTGTAGTAGTTATAGATTTAGAGAGACTTCTCTGTTATAGTTATGGATGGAGTTAGGCTTCTCTTGTATAATTATGAATTTACTTACGTTAAATCACATACACTTTTTTATATTCCTACTTCCACTCTGATACTATACACTGCCCAAAGATAAATTCACTGATAAAAAATGCCTATTTAAAATTATTCCCAACATTGCCCTATCTCTACTAATATATATTTTTTAAATCCAAATTTCAGGCAAAATGGAAGGCGAAAATCAAGTTTCTTTTGAAATGGACCTGCAAGAGAGCAGCCAAGAATTGATTGATACAATTGATCAAATTGACATTGAATTTTTCGATGAAACTTGGGACAATGAACTACTGCAATGTGTACAAGCAGTAGATAACCTCCTTGCAAATGAGGACATTTTACACCCTCAGAGACTACAATGTATATTCCATGATAATTATGAAATTTCTGACAATGAAATGTTAGAAAGTTTAATAAATTATGAAACACAATCACAATAAAAAAAATGCTTAAAAAATAAAAAAAATAAAAAATAATCAACAAAAACAACAATCAATTAACATACAGCATTTGAAAAGTCTATCATTCATTTTTCATTGCAGTACGCTGCCCAGAACGCTTCCCGGTTCGCGGACCGGGCGCTCCCCACGCAAAAAAAAACAAAATTTTTTTTTTGTTTTTTTTGCCCCGCGGGGCCCTTTTAAAACCTCCACATTAAACCTAGGGGGTCAGGGAGGATCTAGTATGCCCCCTTATGGTCATTTTCGCTTTTGTTTTGGCCTCCTCTTGTCTCTCAATCCTACCGAGAGACAAGATGGCGGCCGCTCCGGACTGTTTAGAATGTTGACAGACACCGGAGAGCCAATCAGCTTAGCTACGCGAAGTTCCGGTACGCTTAAGGTCCGCGGACCGGAGCGCTGCCCGGAGCGCGCTTACAGATATATATCTTTTTTTAAACGTTAATTTCTCAAAATCCACTGGAGCACATATATTGAGACATAGAAAAGGCACATCGGGCTACCAGTCCCTACAATTTTGCCAAGTTTCGTGCAAATCCATTCAGCCGTTCGGGCTAAAAGTGAGGCCAACCGCCCTATGGAAAACTCAATGTTAAAAACACGTTTTGGGACCCCCCTTTTTTCTCGACCCCCCCTGGACGAACCCCCCCCAAATTTCCAGGGGCTGCTCAGAAACAAAATGTTCCATTTTCCAGAAAATTTCAGCCAATTCCGTCCACAAACGCCAAAGTTATTAGACATAGAATTTTCAAAAAACCCATAGAGAAAAAATCCTAACTATATATACCTACTGGCGACCGCCAGTAGGTTATATATATATATATATATATATATATATATATATATATATATATATATATATATATATTACCTACCGGCGGTCGCCAGTAGGTAGTTATAGTTAGGACCTAGTTTCCATAGGAAATCCGCAACATTCTATTCGGAATAACTTTGGTGCTGGTGGACGAATCTTCGCGAATTTCTCCAAGAAAATGACCTGCTCGGCTCGCTGCTTCCGTGAAAGTTTTGGGGTGATTCGTCAAGTGGGGGCTGAGAAAAAAGGGGGGTCCCAAAACATGTTTTCCCTATGCAATTTTCCATAGGGACCTTTAGCCAGGGCTACAGCCTGAACGGCTGAACGGAATTACCCCAAATTTGGCAGAGAGGTAGAGTTAGGTTCGCAGATTGTGCTTTTTGTTAAATGGTGTATATCCGTTCGATAGTTCCTGAGAAAATCATAGCGATATCTAGAGACGAAGTACAGAACGCGTACCAAAATCCGTACTATTACGAGAACGAGCTGTATGCTGATTGGATGTCAAATATCTGTCAACACTCCAAACCAGGAAGTGTTGGCAGCCATCTTGTGCCTCGGTAGCACCGAGTCACAAGAAAACAGTAAAAGAAAGTTGAAAAATAAGGAAAGGGGGCAGGGTAGAAACATGTTGATCCTCTAGGCTGCTCAGGGGGTCCCACATGGATGTTTAGGCGCCAAAATTATTATTTTTTTTTAAATAAAAAAAACGCGTGGTACACGCGGTGGAAAAGGAAAAAAAAACTAGAAGTCCAATTTATTCTTAATTAGCTCCCGGGGAGGCCAAATCCCGGGGTCAATTTTTTTCAATAATGGGGGGCTTGGAAGTGTCCAAGAGGAACAAAAGAATGAGAATTTTTTTTTTTGAGGACAGCGATGTTCCTGCTTCCTGCATTTTATCAGGTCAATAGACTGTTTCCCATAACACAAAAGTTTATTGCAATAAATGCATAGAATTTTAACTTCACCAAAATCAGGATTAATTTGTGAGTGTGGAGTGCATGCTGAAAATGCTGCTGCAGCAGTTGATGTGTTTGGTGCAGTAGCAGGTGGGTTGTCCTTCAACCTCTGTGTTGCAGCTCGAGCAAAGTTGTTGGGGTGTAAGTTCTTCACGTGTCGCTCCATATTTGGCTTATCCATGGTATCATAACGTTACTTTTTAGGCTGTTTAAGTTTACATGAAATAGTATGCAATAGGCAGATATGGATCTTTAGGCAGCGCTTATCTCCATGAAGGTTGGTTATTATCATTTACATATAGGTGCATGAGGGAGGGAAAAGAAGTCTATCTGAATGGTGAGGATTGCACAATAGCACCAGATCACTCCTTAATTTGTAGACACATACTATTGCATGGCTCTTTTAAACAAGATGCGCCTAATTTGGTCTGAGTTTTGAAAGGCACTCCGACACCTGCTATCATACCAACGTTCAGTTTACTGGAAACGTGAGTTATTTAATTTGAAATAATGCAGATTGTTGCGCAATGATATCAGGCATCGGTTACATGATTACGGTAACTGAGCGTGTGGTTTGCTACAAAAAAGTTGTGTTTACTCCTCTGCATGGGAAGCTGGATGTTTCTATCTGGCCGTCGATTCCGACCTTGAAAGCAGAGATTACGGCGTTAGAAATAAACATTTCAAACTTGCACGTGTCTTTATTTACTGCTTGTTTTGGACTGGTGTAACACTAATGAAAGAGTGCTCTTGTTATCCACCTTACTGAGGTAATCTAAGTTGCAAAGGTTTTGTATGAGTGAAATGTCCAGCTAACTATAACATGTTTGAAACCTATGGTTTTTTCAGTGAATTTCTAAGGTTTTTTAAATACTAATTCCTAACTATAACGTGAGCGAAACTTATGTTTTTTTCAGTGAATTTGCAAGGTTTTTTAAATGCTAATTCCTAACTATAACGTGGCTGAAACCTATGTTTTTTTCTGTGTATATATAATATATACACTGTGTCCTGTACACCCTAGGAGGTTACCTGCTCCACCAAGTGGTCTGAGCAACAAGGACAGCTTCAGCAATCTCTTTACGTCCAAGGTATTGGATCGCTCAGTACCCACCGTTTCACCTTCCAGAGAAAGCGCCGCTGCAGACAGCAGTCCAAGACTGCATGGACGGATTTCAGAACACTGTGTTCACAATTTCAGGCCTGGCTGACTGAGGACTGTACGGTTGAGGCGTCTAGGGGACTCAAGTGAGGTGTTTGTTTCAGCCACTGTGCTTTGCCAGTGCACTTGCACCACGTTCTTACCGACAGCCAGGACCCAGGAAGGGATATATGGTGCCGTGAAAGAGATCCCGACCCAGTTTCACCGTGAGAGGGGCATTCTGGAAACTGTGGTTTTCGAGACAACCACAGCGATAATGGGGACTCTGAGCCGGCCCACCTGGCTACGTCATTTAGACAGAACGGATGGAGTAATTACAAGTGGCTGGCGTGCAAGCATGGTGTTAGCAGGCATCTGAGGAAGACATTTATGTTGAGATGCGTCATGCCTTTGCTGGTTGTAAATAAATGCTTTACCTGAATTCCCCGTTTGGTTCCTCCAGTTCCTCTTGTAGTTGAAGACTTTCCACCATGAATTTGTGTGCTGTGTCCTGGGCACGCTAGGAGGTTACCCGCCCCACCAGGTGGTCTGAGCAACAAGGACAGCTTTGGCAATCTCTTTACGTCCAAGGTATTGGATCGCTCAGTACCCACCGTTTCACCTTCCAGGGATAGCGCCGCTGCAGACAGCAGTCCATGACTGCATGGAGGAATTTCGGAACACTGTGTTTGCAATTTCAGGCCTGGCTGACTGAGGATTGTACGGTTGAGGCATCTAGGGGACCCAAGTGAGGGGTTTGTTTCAGCCACTGTGCTTTGCCAGCGCACTTGCACCACGTTCTTACCGACAGCCAGGACCCAGGAAGGGATATATGGTGCCGTGAAAGAGATCCCGACCCAGTTTTCCCGTGAGAGGGGCATTCTGGGAACTGTGGTTTTCCGAGACAACCACAGCGATGATGGGGACTCTGAGCCGGCCCACCTGACTACGTCATTTAGACAGAACAGATGGAGTAATTACAAGTGGCTGGCGTGCAAGCACGGTGTTAGCAGGCATCTGATGAAGACATTTACGTCAAAACGCGTAATGCCTTTGCTGGTTCTCAATAAATGCTTTACCTGAATTCCCCGTTTGGTTCCTCCAGTTCTTCTTGTAGTTGAAGACTTTCCGCTATATTTATATATATATATATATATATATATATATATATATATATATATATTACCTACTGGCGGTCGCCAGTAGGTATATATAGTTAGGATTTTTTCCCTATGGGATTTTTGAAAATTCTATGTCTAATAACTTTGGCGTTTGTGGACGGAATTGGCTGAAATTTTCTGGAAAATGGAACATTTTGTTTCTGAGCAGCCCCTGGAAATTTGGGGGGGGTTCGTCCAGGGGGGGTCGAGAAAAAAGGGGGGTCCCAAAACTTGTTTTTAACATTGAGTTTTCCATAGGGCGGTTGGCCTCACTTTTAGCCCGAACGGCTGAATGGATTTGCATGAAACTTGGCAAAATTGTAGGGACTGGTAGCCCGATGTGCCTTTTGTAGGTCTCAATATATGTGCTCCAGTGGATTTTGAGAAATTAACGTTTAAAAAAAGATATATATCTGTAAGCACGCTCCGGGCAGCGCTCCGGTCCGCTGACCTTAAGCGTACCGGAACTTCGCATAGCTAAGCTGATTGGCTCTCCGGTGTCTGTCAACATTCTAAACAGTCCGGAGCGGCCACCATCTTGTCTCTCGGTAGGATTGAGAGACAAGAAGAGGCCAAAACAAAGGGGGAAATAACCATAAGGGGGCATACTAGATCCTCCCTGACCCCCTAGGTTTAATGTGGAGGTTTTAAAAGGGCCCCGCGGGGCAAAAAAAACAAAAAAAAATTTTTGTTTTTTTTGCGTGGGGAGCGCCCGGTCCGCGAACCGGGAAGCGTTCTGGGCAGCGTACTGCAATGAAAAATGAATGATAGACTTTTCAAATGCTGTATGTTAATTGATTGTTGGTTTTGTTGATTATTTTTTATTTTCTTTATTTTTTAAGCATTTTTTTTATTGTAATTGTGTTTCATAATTTATTAAACTTTCTAACATTTCATTGTCAGAAATTTCATAATTATCATTGAATATACATTGTAGTCTCTGAGGGTGTAAAATGTCCTCATTTTCAAGGAGGTTATCTACTGCTTGTACACATTGCAGTAGTTCTTTGTCTAAAGTTTAATCGAAAAATTCAATATCATTTTCATCATTGATTTCTTGGCTGCTCTCTTGCAGGACAATTTGAAATTCAACTTTCTGTTCGCCTTCCATTTTGCCTGAAATTTAGATTAAAAAATATATATTAGTAGAGATAGGGCACTGTTGGGATTAATTTTGGGCAGTGTATAGTATCAGAGTGGAAGTAGGAATATAAAAAAGTGTATGTGATTTAACGTAAGTAAATTCATAATTATACAAGAGAAGCCTAACTCCATCCATAACTATAACAGAGAAGTCTATCTAAATCTATAACTACTACAGAGGGATAGTATATAACTATCAGAAAAAGTTTACCATATTAACTTATAGTGCACAATATACTTCAGTTTTAAAAATAAAAACTTACCTTTAGATAGAAGTTGAAGGAATTAGTGAAAATCCTATTGAAATGTACACCAAGAAGTAGTAGTCAAAATGGCTGTGTTTTCTTCTCTTCCTTTATATATATTCAGGTATATAACCAATCAAATGTCAGGTAAAAAAAGTAGAAAATGAAAGTAACATTTTAATTGGTTGTCAATTCCAACACTTCAGATGTGTTTTGTGAAGTAATTTACCTCACGGTATTTAGAGAGGTCTACAGGCTAAATGGCTAAATGGAATTCCAATCAAATTTGTGAAAATGGTAGGGATTGGTATGTAGTATGAGCTAGTCTATATTTGGTGAAATTGTCTCCAGTGGCTTTTCTGTGAACTACTTTCCCACCTTTTTTGATGGTGCGCTTCCCAGGGAGCGACCCGGTATGTGAACCGTTGAGCGCCCCGGTTCGCGAACCTTAAGCGTAACGGGAGTCCACCATTTTGTGTTTCGCTCGAATTAAGATACAAGATGGAGGGCAAATAATGTTCAGAATGGGTAGAAGGGGGCACGGTAGACTTATCTTGACCCCCTAGGTTTTGTGAGGGTGGCTGAGGAGGCCCATATGTGCGGAAAAAAAACATTTTTTTTAAAACTTTTTCGCGAGGTTAGCTCCCGGTTCGCGTACCGGGTAGCGCCCCAGGGAGCGTACTTTGTTGAAAATTAGTGAAAAATGTTATAGTAAAATAATAATTGTGAGTGATCAGATGTAGGGTAGCTCTGAGAAGAGCTTTTGGGTTTATGGTACATTTAGGTACTTATAAGTAGGTACCAATGCACATTCTTAAATTCAGAGTGAAAATTCTGTTGCCCTCATCTGAGAAGTGAACTCCATCTCCTCTGTAGATATCTTGCATGTAGTAACGCAAGTTATTGTTGTACAGGGAGCCCATTCCATGGTCTCTCATGTAAGCTGAAACAGATTTGTTTACATGCTTCCTCGACTTCTCAATTTGTGGACAAAATTGGTTTGACCACCTCCATTTCTGTCTTTGGCATATATTTGAATATACCAAGGCAGTCTGAGGAAAAAGTGCCATTAATTGCTCAAAGGTGTCCTTTAAAAGCATTTCCAGACCTACACCAGTCAAAGTGCCCAAGTCATTACCTCCACAGTGCACAATTAACAGGTCAGGTTTGGGCAAATGCATAAAGGTTTTCACCAATGGTATCAATTGGTGACATTTTAATCCTCTGTGGCCAAACCACTTAATTTCCACATCTTGTAAATTGAGGTTAGGTAAATTCCTGTTTTCAGTGTACCTTTGAGCCCAGTGAATATAACTATGTCCAACAATCCAGACAGAAAACATGGTGAGAGAAGGTTCTCCTGCAGTCAGATGAAGTGTGGCAATGAAATGGCAGTTGAAAAAATGAGAGTTTAAAATGAAAAAAACTGTGGAGTTTCTGTGTTCATGAAGCAGTAACAGTGATTGGTGGATTTTGATTGCTGAAAACAGAAAGTTAGGGTGCACGGATGAGTTATTTGAAAGATGTATTTTGAATGGTCAATAAAAAATCATTAAATGAAAGAATGCACTGGATATGCAGGTGCACTGAGAGTTCAAAGTTCAATTGCAACATTGTTGTGTGAACTTGCAAACACCAGAAGTCTTCCAAGAGGTGGTTGCTATGCAGAAAAGGCATGAAATGGCAGAGGGGGGAAGGGTTTTCATTTGAAAAAAGTGAGGGAAGAGTTTTGATTGGGTGACATGAGAGATATGTGTGAAGAATTACAGCATTTCTGTGCTTTTGATAGCTGCAGACTCTGGAGTGCATACCTTTTGCTCTGCTGAAGACAAATTGGTGTGTTTCTGAGACTGTTTTCAAACTCAAAGTATTTGCTAAGGTGAGAAAAGATTTCTTTAATTTAGATAGAGAATAGTGTGCTTTAAGGAGAAAATTATGAATTATTGGCGCAAATTGCTTGTAAATATGCTCCCACCTGTGCATGGCAAATTTAGATTTTAAATGTTTGTGTTACATAGCCATGTTAAAAGTGACCCAACCATGCTGGAAAGGCAATAAAAAAACACTTTCATGTGTCTTAAGGACATTTGAAGTAATTTCCCTGTGGGCAGTGTTTTCAAATTATGAATTGAAAATCGTTTTTGAGGTAAAGGAATGTTGTTAAAATTTATGTGCGCCATATGCCCCCAAATTTCTTTTTCAGGGGTGCGGCAGGGTGTTATTGAGACACCCCTACACCTTTGGAAAAATTCCTAATTTGCGATGAGCTAATTGCTAATTGCAAATTGCACCTTCTTTCATATGGGCATCCTGGCGCATGGAAATGAATGGGTAATTTGCAATTAGCAATTTGCTCATCGCAAATTTGGAATGGTAAAGAATCGCTATTTATTCCTTAAAATTCGCTATTTTGGAAATGCAAAAAAGTTATATGATACATATGGCGGTTGATGTCTAACAAGATAAGAAGCTTAGGGATAGATTTATGATGACTGGCGCAATGAAGTGGACATCACTTACTTCATTGGTAGAGCTTTACATGTATTATGTCCTCTGTATTCTTCATCAAGCGTAACTTTAATCTGCAATCCTGAGTAGGCCTCACCTTAAACAAACCTCTGGATAGGCCACATCTTATCGTCATCCTGAATTAATCATTTAAAATGCTAGGGACATATTTATGATAGGTGTATGTCTCTTTTGCGCCACTTACAAAACACTGTCCATGGGGAAATGACTTAAAATGTCCTTAAGACACATGAATGTGTTTTTTTAAAGCGTTTGCAATTTTTTTGGGTCACTTTTAACATGGCTATGTGACTCAAACAGTCAAAATCTAAATTCACCATGCACAGGTGGGAGCATATTTACAAGGAATGTGCTCCATGGGGAAAGGTCTTATAATGTAATATGGGAAAAATGACATCAGAGACACTGAAATGCCTTATAGAGAAGCATACACCATTATGTCCTTGTCATACATTTGCAAACCATTACTTTTCCCCAAAAACGATTTTCAAATCATAATTTGAAAACACTGCACATGTGGAAATGACTTAAAATGTCCTTAATTCAAAATTTGCTATTCCTTATTTTGCGATTGCACTGAAGGATTTGCAAATTTTGCGATTTCTTAAATGCAATGTATCAAACAAAAAATATGTAAAAAAATGACATTAAGGATTTGGAAACTACCACCAACTTCTAGTTGGTGGTAATTTGTGAATTCTTTTCAAAAAGCTTTTTTTCCAAAAAACAAAAGGTGCCATATGACGCCCATACATGCCCTTAGGGCATGTATGTGCGCCATATGCCCCCAAATTTCTTTTTCAGGGGGTGCAGCAGGGTGTTCTTGAGACACCCCTGCACCCTTGGAAAAATTCCTATTTTGTGATGAGCTAATTGCTAATCGCAAATTGCACCTTCATTCCTATGAGCCTCCTAGCCCATGGAAATGAATGGGTAATTTGCAATTAGCAAATTGCTCATTGCAAATTAGGAATGGTAAAGAATTGCTATTTATTCCTTAAAATTCGCTATTTAGGAAATGCAAAATAGTTTGATGGTACATATGGTGGTTCATCTGTAACAAGATAAGAAGCTTAGGGATACATTTATGATGACTGGCGAAATAAAGTGCAAATCACTTACTTCATTGGTAGGCCTTTACATGTATTATCTCTTCTGTATTCTTCATCAAGCGTAACTTTAATCTGCAATCCTGAGTAGGCCTCACCTTAAACAAACCTCTGGATAGGCCACACCTTATCGTCATCATGAAATTAACGTTTAAAAAAAGATATATATCTGTAAGCGCGCTCCGGGCAGCGCTCCGGTCCGCGGACCTTAAGCGTACCGGAACTTCGCATAGCTAAGCTGATTGGCTCTCCGGTGTCTGTCAACATTCTAAACAGTCCGGAGCGGCCACCATCTTGTCTCTCGGTAGGATTGAGAGACAAGAAGAGGCCAAAACAAAGGGGGAAATAACCATAAGGGGGCATACTAGATCCTCCCTGACCCCCTAGGTTTAATGTGGAGGTTTTAAAAGGGCCCCGCGGGGCAAAAAAAACAAAAAAAAAATTTTTTTTTTTTTGCGTGGGGAGCGCCCGGTCCGCGAACCGGGAAGCGTTCTGGGCAGCGTACTGCAATGAAAAATGAATGATAGACTTTACAAATGCTGTATGTTAATTGATTGTTGGTTTTGTTGATTATTTTTTATTTTCTTTATTTTTTAAGCATTTTTTTTTAATTGTAATTGTGTTTCATAATTTATTAAACTTTCTAACATTTCATTGTCAGAAATTTCATAATTATCATTGAATATACATTGTAGTCTCTGAGGGTGTAAAATGTCCTCATTTTCAAGGAGGTTATCTACTGCTTGTACACATTGCAGTAGTTCTTTGTCTAAAGTTTCATCGAAAGATTCAATATCATTTTCATCATTGATTTCTTGGCTGCTCTCTTGCAGGACAATTTGAAATTCAACTTTCTGTTCGCCTTCCATTTTGCCTGAAATTTAGATTAAAAAATATATATTAGTAGAGATAGGGCACTGTTGGGATTAATTTTGGGCAGTGTATAGTATCAGAGTGGAAGTAGGAATATAAAAAAGTGTATGTGATTTAACGTAAGTAAATTCATAATTATACAAGAGAAGCCTAACTCCATCCATAACTATAACAGAGAAGTCTATCTAAATCTATAACTACTACAGAGGGATAGTATATAACTATCAGAAAAAGTTTACCATATTAACTTATAGTGCACAATATACTTCAGTTTTAAAAATAAAAACTTACCTTTAGATAGAAGTTGAAGGAATTAGTGAAAATCCTATTGAAATGTACACCAAGAAGTAGTAGTCAAAATGGCTGTGTTTTCTTCTCTTCCTTTATATATATTCAGGTATATAACCAATCAAATGTCAGGTAAAAAAAGTAGAAAATGAAAGTAACATTTTAATTGGTTGTCAATTCCAACACTTCAGATGTGTTTTGTGAAGTAATTTACCTCACGGTATTTAGAGAGGTCTACAGGCTAAATGGCTAAATGGAATTCCAATCAAATTTGTGAAAATGGTAGGGATTGGTATGTAGTATGAGCTAGTCTATATTTGGTGAAATTGTCTCCAGTGGCTTTTCTGTGAACTACTTTCCCACCTTTTTTGATGGTGCGCTTCCCAGGGAGCGACCCGGTATGCGAACCGTTGAGCGCCCCGGTTCGCGAACCTTAAGCGTAACGGGAGTCCACCATTTTGTGTTTCGCTCGAATTAAGATACAAGATGGAGGGCAAATAATGTTCAGAATGGGTAGAAGGGGGCACGGTAGACTTATCTTGACCCCCTAGGTTTTGTGAGGGTGGCTGAGGAGGCCCATATGTGCGAAAAAAAAACATTTTTTTAAAAACTTTTTCGCGAGGTTAGCTCCCGGTTCGCGTACCGGGTAGCGCCCCAGGGAGCGTACTTTGTTGAAAATTAGTGAAAAATGTTATAGTAAAATAATAATTGTGAGTGATCAGATGTAGGGTAGCTCTGAGAAGAGCTTTTGGGTTTATGGTACATTTAGGTACTTATAAGTAGGTACCAATGCACATTCTTAAATTCAGAGTGAAAATTCTGTTGCCCTCATCTGAGAAGTGAACTCCATCTCCTCTGTAGATATCTTGCATGTAGTAACGCAAGTTATTGTTGTACAGGGAGCCCATTCCATGGTCTCTCATGTAAGCTGAAACAGATTTGTTTACATGCTTCCTCGACTTCTCAATTTGTGGACAAAATTGGTTTGACCACCTCCATTTCTGTCTTTGGCATATATTTGAATATACCAAGGCAGTCTGAGGAAAAAGTGCCATTAATTGCTCAAAGGTGTCCTTTAAAAGCATTTCCAGACCTACACCAGTCAAAGTGCCCAAGTCATTACCTCCACAGTGCACAATTAACAGGTCAGGTTTGGGCAAATGCATAAAGGTTTTCACCAATGGTATCAATTGGTGACATTTTAATCCTCTGTGGCCAAACCACTTAATTTCCACATCTTGTAAATTGAGGTTAGGTAAATTCCTGTTTTCAGTGTACCTTTGAGCCCAGTGAATATAACTATGTCCAACAATCCAGACAGAAAACATGGTGAGAGAAGGTTCTCCTGCAGTCAGATGAAGTGTGGCAATGAAATGGCAGTTGAAAAAATGAGAGTTTAAAATGAAAAAAACTGTGGAGTTTCTGTGTTCATGAAGCAGTAACAGTGATTGGTGGATTTTGATTGCTGAAAACAGAAAGTTAGGGTGCACGGATGAGTTATTTGAAAGATGTATTTTGAATGGTCAATAAAAAATCATTAAATGAAAGAATGCACTGGATATGCAGGTGCACTGAGAGTTCAGAGTTCAATTGCAACATTGTTGTGTGAACTTGCAAACACCAGAAGTCTTCCAAGAGGTGGTTGCTATGCAGAAAAGGCATGAAATGGCAGAGGGGGGAAGGGCTTTCATTTGAAAAAAGTGAGGGAAGAGTTTTGATTGGGTGACATGAGAGATATGTGTGAAGAATTACAGCATTTCTGTGCTTTTGATAGCTGCAGACTCTGGAGTGCATACCTTTTGCTCTGCTGAAGACAAATTGGTGTGTTTCTGAGACTGTTTTCAAACTCAAAGTATATGCTAAGGTGAGATAATATTTCTTTAATTTAGATAGAGAATAGTGTGCTTTAAGGAGAAAATTATGAATTATGTGGCGCAAATTGCTTGTAAATATGCTCCCACCTGTGCATGGCAAATTTAGATTTTAAATGTTTGTGTTACATAGCCATGTTAAAAGTGACCCAACCATGCTGGAAAGGCAATAAAAAAACACTTTCATGTGTCTTAAGGACATTTGAAGTAATTTCCCTGTGGGCAGTGTTTTCAAATTATGAATTGAAAATCGTTTTTGAGGTAAAGGAATGTTGTTAAAATTTATGTGCGCCATATGCCCCCAAATTTCTTTTTCAGGGGTGCGGCAGGGTGTTATTGAGACACCCCTACACCTTTGGAAAAATTCCTAATTTGCGATGAGCTAATTGCTAATTGCAAATTGCACCTTCTTTCATATGGGCATCCTGGCGCATGGAAATGAATGGGTAATTTGCAATTAGCAATTTGCTCATCGCAAATTTGGAATGGTAAAGAATCGCTATTTATTCCTTAAAATTCGCTATTTTGGAAATGCAAAAAAGTTATATGATACATATGGCGGTTGATGTCTAACAAGATAAGAAGCTTAGGGATAGATTTATGATGACTGGCGCAATGAAGTGGACATCACTTACTTCATTGGTAGAGCTTTACATGTATTATGTCCTCTGTATTCTTCATCAAGCGTAACTTTAATCTGCAATCCTGAGTAGGCCTCACCTTAAACAAACCTCTGGATAGGCCACATCTTATCGTCATCCTGAATTAATCATTTAAAATGCTAGGGACATATTTATGATAGGTGTATGCCTCTTTTGCGCCACTTACAAAACACTGTCCATGGGGAAATGACTTAAAATGTCCTTAAGACACATGAATGTGTTTTTTTAAAGCGTTTGCAATTTTTTTGGGTCACTTTTAACATGGCTATGTGACTCAAACAGTCAAAATCTAAATTCACCATGCACAGGTGGGAGCATATTTACAAGGAATGTGCTCCATGGGGAAAGGTCTTATAATGTAATATGGGAAAAATGACATCAGAGACACTGAAATGCCTTATAGAGAAGCATACACCATTATGTCCTTGTCATAAATTTGCAAACCATTACTTTTCCCCAAAAACGATTTTCAAATCATAATTTGAAAACACTGCACATGTGGAAATGACTTAAAATGTCCTTAATTCAAAATTTGCTATTCCTTATTTTGCGATTGCACTGAAGGATTTGCAAATTTTGCGATTTCTTAAATGCAATGTATCAAACAAAAAATATGTAAAAAAATGACATTAAGGATTTGGAAACTACCACCAACTTCTAGTTGGTGGTAATTTGTGAATTCTTTTCAAAAAGCTTTTTTTCCAAAAAACAAAAGGTGCCATATGACGCCCATACATGCCCTTAGGGCATGTATGTGCGCCATATGCCCCCAAATTTCTTTTTCAGGGGGTGCAGCAGGGTGTTCTTGAGACACCCCTGCACCCTTGGAAAAATTCCTATTTTGTGATGAGCTAATTGCTAATCGCAAATTGCACCTTCATTCCTATGAGCCTCCTAGCCCATGGAAATGAATGGGTAATTTGCAATTAGCAAATTGCTCATTGCAAATTAGGAAGGGTAAAGAATTGCTATTTATTCCTTAAAATTCGCTATTTAGGAAATGCAAAATAGTTTGATGGTACATATGGTGGTTCATCTGTAACAAGATAAGAAGCTTAGGGATACATTTATGATGACTGGCGAAATAAAGTGCAAATCACTTACTTCATTGGTAGGCCTTTACATGTATTATCTCTTCTGTATTCTTCATCAAGCGTAACTTTAATCTGCAATCCTGAGTAGGCCTCACCTTAAACAAACCTCTGGATAGGCCACACCTTATCGTCATCATGAATTAATCATTTAAAATGCTAGGGACAGATTTATGATAGGTGTATGCCTCTTTTGCGCCACTGTGCGTCACTTTTATGATGCAGCGGCGGTGCAAAAGATTTGCTATGAGGCGACAAAATTACAAATTGATGCTTTTAGGCAGATATGTCATGGTGTAAAAAAAACGTACCACATGAAACCGATGCAGCAGTGATGCAAAAGATGCACCATGTTGCAAGACAGGCCTCACTTGGGGCCATATGTATCAAGCTAATTAGCATTCACAAAGATCAAAATTCTGCGAATTTCGGCCTTTGCGAATGCTAATTAGACAAATGGTATATATCAAACAAGTTTGTTGCAAAATAAGGAATAGCAAAATTTGCTATTCCTTATTTTGCGATTGCACTGAAGGATTTGCAAATTTTGCGATTACTTAAATGCAATGTATCAAACAAAAAATATGTAAAAAAATGACATTAAGGATTTGGAAACTACCACCAACTTCTAGTTGGTGGTAATTTGTGAATTCTTTTCAAAAAGCTTTTTTTCCAAAAAACAAAAGGTGCCATATGACGCCCATACATGCCCTTAGGGCATGTATGTGCGCCATATGCCCCCAAATTTCTTTTTCAGGGGGTGCAGCAGGGTGTTCTTGAGACACCCCTGCACCCTTGGAAAAATTCCTAATTTGTGATGAGCAAATTGCTAATCGCAAATTAAACCTTCATTCCTATGAGGCTCCTAGCCCATGGAAATGAATGGGTAACTTGCAATTAGCAATTTGCTCATTGCAAATTAGGAATGGTAAAGAATTGCTATTTATTCCTTAAAATTCGCTATTTAGGAAATGCAAAATAGTTTGATGGTACATATGGCGGTTCATCTGTAACAAGATAAGAAGATTAGGGATAGATTTATGATGACTGGTGCATCACCAGGGATGTGTCAGTCATCCTGTGCCGCTGTTCCGCCACCCATGGTGTACTGCATTTACAATGCGGGGCATCATGGGGCAAAAATGGCACAGATGCGTGATGTATCTGTGATGTAAAGGTAGTGATTGCTGGAGTTGTATCGCAAGTGCGATGCAGCTCAAGCAAGGCTCAGGGGTGCCCCATCTCCACAATGTTGCGTCAAGACCTATGCCTGCTTAAAGCAGGCGCAGGGTTTTGACGCAGTTTTCTCCTATCTGATTGTAAATACGGCACACCATGGGTGGCAGAGCAGCGGTGCACGTTAACTGGTGCATGCCTGGGGATGTGCCATTTAACATAAATCTGCCCCTTTACATTTAAGTATGTGCAGGACACACAGAGTCGGTGAGGCTTATCCAAGGTTAAGAAGAGATGAGTCCTGTTCACTGAAAAATTAGACATAGTCTTCACCTGATCAGCATTGCTGGACATGGCTAAATAATAGCTGCAAAATATTACTCTTGTTAAACAATTTTACTATTATAATCTCTGAGATTTGTCTCTTACTCTGCAACATCTCATTGTTGTTATCTTTCTTTAAAGATAAAGACAACATCAACATGAGTGACAATCTGCAATCAGTTGATTTTGACCTCATCATTGAACTTGTAATTGAAACATCAGTGGATGTTGATCCATTGGATGATTTAAATCCTGAGGATGAAGAAGAGCGTGATGAGGATGCAGATTTGTCCGAATTATATGACATAGGGTGGGAAGCTGACCTGCTTGAGCCTATGGAAATATAAACATTTATTTTTAAAATGTATAATTAATAAAAAGTAAAAATGTAAACCGTTTAATTTAAAAATAAAGACACCTTCAAAAACAGGTTATGTGTAGTGTCTTCAATAAAATATTAAAATATGCTCATAAAATTAGATCAGATTCACATATAAAATAGCACAGGTAACATAAATATAAATGTCATTTCTTTTCTGCTATTTCTGTATTGTAAATTTGCCAAGGACTAAAAAATCTTCTATTTAAAATGTCAAGTAGTGTGTTAAGTTTTTGATCATTGTTATTGATTTACTGTTTGGTAATAGTGGTTAATAACATTTTTTATTATATTTTACCACAGATTCAACTGCAGATCATTTCAAGATTTCACCATGCCAACAATAGAAAGACAGAGAAAGGCTGCAAAACGTCAAAGACAGCAGGTGAAACAAAATAAGCAGCAGTCCTCTAACAAAAAGATTTGTCAAGTCACGAAGAAAGCACCGGGTAAGAGCACAAAATATTTCATAAGAAATATGTGTAGTAAAAAAAATATTACTACAGAAAATGTTTCAGTCCATAAAAAGATAAGCAAATCAAATGGAAAGGAAAGGCCAATCAAAAATGTTAATGCTAGAGCAAGAGATAACTCTGTGCATGATAGTAGAAGGAAACAACAGTTTAGGGACATTCGTAAACGAATGTTCCGCAACAGGATAATTGGGATTTGTTAAAAAATATTAAGAAAGGTCAACAGAAACTGGTTTTTTATAAGAGAAAAAAAAAAGTTGAGAAAGTTATTGATCAGGCATTTGAAATTAAACGTAAGTTATTTATTTTGATAATCAATAGAATTAGGAAGCTAAACAAGGCAATTTATGATTTCAAAAGAAATAGTAGATGGAAGAGAATAGTTAATCGTAGTAATTTTTGTGAAGTTTTTTCTGGAGAATGGATGCATAGTTCAAGCTGTGAGGCATTTTTTAATGAGGAGAGTTATTTCCAGGATAATGATTTGGTGCATGCAGTTGACACCAGTGGTCGTGCTTATGAAGTGAAAGATGGTTGTCCAGTTGAAAAAGAAAAACTTGTGACAACAGAGGCAGAAGAGGTGTTAGGTAATGAGGTTTTAGGAAGACGTGCTAAGGGTCCTGTGTACACCTGGAAGTGTAGTAGTATTTGCAGTGTGCGACAGGATTCCATCAATTTTCTTTGTGATTTTGTACGGTCATTTAATAAGAAAAGTTTGAAGCAGAAAATGAAGTTGTTGCAAGAATTAGATCCTTGCAGAGTGAGAGAAGTGACAGGTTTGCATGGTCATTCACTGGCTTGTCTTTCCAGGAGAGTATGCCAGAGTGTTTTTCATCATTTCAGGATGCTAGCAGTGCATCATAATAAAGTGAGGAAATTAGTTAGAATGTTGTATTATGCTAAGAGTCCAGCAATTATGCTTAAACAATTATGCGCTGCTCTTTTGCATGGTTCTGAAATAGATGTGAAGAACATATGTGAAGAAATTGAGTTTTGTTACTTTGGAAGTAAAGAGGAGAATGTTGAAATTGACCCAGAAGAAGAGGGTAATGTGGAAGATAGTGTACAGGTTTCCAGTACAGATAATTTCCAGAGGGAAATTGCGACGTTTCAGGTGAAATCAAGTGAGAGGCCTAATTTCACTTGTGTGTGTTGTCGACGCACTTATTATAAGAATCAGACTAAGTTAGTGGATTTATAGGCAAAAAGTGAAAGGGAAAATAATAGTGAATGGAAGGATTTTGCAACATACTTGATGGTAGAAAATTGTTTTGATTTGGGATTTGATCAACGTGTGTGTACTTATTGTTGTTGCAAATTAAATCAAAACCAGATGCCTGCTAGAGCAGTTCATAATAATCTGGAATTGGTTGAGATTCCTTCTCAATTGAAGGATTTAAATACTTATGAATCTATTTTGATTCAAAGTATCCATCCCTTTCAGGCTATTGTAAGAATGGAGCCAAAGACAGGAAAATTGCCTCCATCAGATTTACAGAGAGGATTAAAGGGAAGAGTTGTTTATTTGCCTCTAGATTTGAAGAAAAACATTAACACAATTGGAGTAGAAAAAGTGGAAGGGGAACCTCGGGTTATCTTAGTTAATGGGGTTCCGACAAAGAATAAGAAAATATGGCAAGATTTAGTAGATGTTAGGAATGTTAATAAGGCGACATTGAATTTGAAAAAAAATAATAAATACTATAAGAATGTATATGTTGCAGAAGAGGAAGTAAGTGAGGAAGAAGATAGCGATTTGTGTGCTGGTCAAATTGAGAAAGTAGAACCCTCTACTAGTGAAGAAATATATGAACATTATAGTGTTCATCCTTTGCATTCCAAGGAAGTCATGGGGAATGCTATTGAGTTGTTTCAAATGAAACAAGCCAAAGGGAGTCCCATTAGTGTTTGGGAGGAAAGTTTGGAAGCTCGGTGTTTCCCACAGCTTTTTCCAACAGGTCAGGGAGGAAGATATGATGAGCGACCTCATCAAATTCCTGCTTCTGAATACCGGACTTTGCGATTGTATGCAGGAGATGCTAGGTTTCGACAATGCATTCCCTATTTGTTTCATCTCCTGTTTGAAAGCGATCTGTCTGGACTGTCATATGCAGTGAACCACATCTTGAAAAGTGGTATACACATGCAAAACATCTCGGCAAGTGACTTTATGGATAAAGTCAATGTCCAAGACAGTATTTTGGATTCTCACCTGATTAATCTCATGGCGTGTCAGCGTGGTACTAATGAGTACTGGTACCGTCGTCATGGTGATTTAAAATGTATGCTGAGGAACTTAGGTACTCCCACATGGTTCCTCACTCTGAGCTGTGCCGAGTATGGCTGGGAAGACTTACTTGAATTTCTACGAGAGGCAAATGCTAACGTAGATAACATCGAATTCAAGACACCGGGAGAACTGTGCTCTTTGGATCCAGTCAATGTATGTAGGTACTTCAATCATAGATTTGAAGCTATGATGTCTTTCATCATGAATAAGAAGAATCCACCTCTTGGAGAGGTGTTGGATTTCTTCTGGAGAAAGGAGTACCAAGCAAGAGGTGCTCCTCATATACATATGTTGCTGTGGATCAAGGATGCACCTAAATTTGGAACGGATCCAGAAGACTCAGTGATGAGTTTCATCCAACAGTATTCTACGTGTGCTGTTCCAAACGCAAAGGAGAAGAAAAGCCTAAGAGAAAAAGTTCTGCGTTTCCAAAGCCATCGATGTGGAAAGTACTGCCGTCGTAAATTCCGAAACAAGGACAAGTTCTACACCAAATGTCGTTTCGGTTTTCCACGACCGGTGATTTCTAAAGGAAGAGTAAACAGTTTGATGTCTTCGCTGCGACATAATGTCATGAAGAAATCACCTAAAAACACATACAATTTGAAGAGGAACGAAGAGTCCAAGTACATCAACGACTACAACCCGGTGATTTTGTCCATGTGGAATGCTAACATGGATATACAGTTTGTGGCTGATAACTGTATGGCTGTGGCTCGGTATGGGACGTCTTACATCACCAAAAAAGAGAAGACAGAATTGAAGGATATGTGGGAGGACATTTCCCATGAAAAGAGCCTCAGCAAGAAGTTGTACAGTTTCAGTCTGAAGATGTTGTCGCATCGAGAAATTGGAGCTTACGAATGCTCTGACCGGTTGTCTTCAGCAAGTCTCTATGCCAAGTCCAGGAGTATCGTTTGGGCGAGTCTTGGTCTTGCTGCAACGCGTAATCGAGTTCTGAAACCTGTGCGGGAAATTGAGTATTTGGCGGAAAAGGAGCCAAACAGTACCGACATTTTGAAGACCAACATGTTGGATACATATTATCCAAATAGAAGCAGTCACCTCGACAATGTTTGTCTGTATGAGGTTCTTCAAAATTACATATTCAAGAGGAACATCAAAGAAGATACTGAGAAAGGAGTGTATGCTGTAATAGGAAGTGAGGGATGTCTGGTCAAGCAAAGAAAATGCCACTTGGTAAACCATCGAAAATTGAGTGGCGAATCTCCTGAAAAAAAGGAGTTTTTCTATTTAGCACTTTTGCAACTTTTCAAGCCTTGGCGTGCAGAAGAGGAACTGCTTGGAGATTTCCTCTGTTACGAAGACTCTTTCAATGCCGCCAAGGAAACCATAGAATGTCCTGCTTTTCCCAAATATGTAGAAATGTTGAATGCGGAAATTGAGCAGGAAGCAACGATTGCAGCCGAGATTGCCAGAGACAGTTCTCAGGACAGTCAGAGTTCTGCTTCATTGAGTCAGGATCCACTAGGAGGACCTGTTATCGAAAATGAAGCTGCCACTGCCATGAATGAAGTGGAAAGAGCCATGGCACATGCTCAGGAGGATGCGGTTAACTTAGAAGAGTTGGAAAGACAACTCAACGTTGAGCAGAGGAAAATATATGACGAAGTTACCATGCAAATTGATCATGGATTAAGTCATGACAAGAAAGAATGCTCATGTACGTCGTTGAAGCCTGTCCGACTGTACGTGAGTGGAGAAGCGGGAACTGGAAAAAGTTTCCTCATTAAAGCAATTTCATGCTATTTGCAGGAAAGGACAGAGTCATCGCTGTCTTGTGTTGTCACCGCTCCAACTGGACTGGCAGCACATAACATTAAAGGGATTACTTTACATCGTTTACTGATGCTGCCAGTGGAGCATGACAACAAATTACAATATCACAAGCTATCTGGAGATGCTTGTTTTGAAGTTTCAAGAATCTTGAGGAAAATGAAACTTCTTATCATTGACGAAGTAAGCATGGTTTCCAATGTCATGCTTGCCTTTGTGCATTTGAGAATGCAAGACGTTCTCAAAACAGAGTATGATGTGTTATTTGGTGGCAACCACATCATTGTTTTCGGAGATCTTCTGCAGCTGACACCAGTGAAAGGGCAACCTGTGTTCAAAATGCTCACGCATGAAGATACCAGGAAGTGCCTAGGCAGCATTGGCAACGTCAATATATGGTTAAACTTCAATTATGCTGAACTGCATGAAAATATGCGTCAGGCGAAGGATGAAGTTTACAAGACTATTCTACAAGATGTTAGAATTGGAAAAGTGACCGAGCATGGGAAAGAAGCTTTACATGCACGATTACTGTCAAATTTATATCCAGAACAAGATGTTGTGCCTGAGAATATTTTTCAGAAAATTACTGATAAGAAATCTGGAATATGTTTGATGCCAACTCTTGCAGAATGTGCCAAATTCAACAACAAAATGTTGCATTTAGAAAAGCAAGAGATTGTGAAACTGGAAGCTATTGACAGAGTAGAGCATATGGGATCAACAATTATTTTGTCTGAGAATCTGAAAACAAAATTGGATTCATTAGAGAAGAGTATATCTAAAACTGCAGGTTTTGAAAAGACTCTGAATGTGTGCTTGAACTGCCGTATAATTTTAAGAAGGAATTTACATGTTGAAAGAGGTCTGGTAAATGGATCAATGGGTAATGTTGTTGATTTTGTAAAATACAGAAATAGAGATGGAATTGAATTTTTAAAAATTACATTTGATGGCATTGAGGAAGTACAGCTAATTGGTCGTTGCTCTGCTAGATTTTTGCTTGTAAAAGACTTATATGTTCGCCGTAAGCAGTTTCCTGTTTGCTTGGCATATGCGGTGACAATCCATAAATCGCAAGGTTTAAGTGTAGACAGTGCATTGGTGAATATTGGCAGTTCTGTGTTCAAGGAGGGTATGGCATATGTGGCATTGTCATGAGTTAGAACTTTATCGGGATTGTACTTGATTGAGTGTGATGTCACAAACATTTGTGCTGATCTAGATTGTGTTAAGGAATACAATAGGTTAAGAAGAGAGTATGCGCCACATTTGCCTCAGTATCCTTTGTTTGAGAAACGTGTGGTAGGCCGGAAACGAAGAAATGTGACCAATACTGGGGGGGTTGTAGCAAAAAGACGAAAAGTCGATGAACCTAAAATTACAAGCAGAAACAAAAAGGATTCTGTTGAAGATGTTGTTGGTTTTCAATTTGAAAACAGTTCTGGTGTCAACTGCTATGCTAATGTAGTGGTTAATGTTTTGTTTTCTCTAGAAAATGTAAAAGAAGAGATTGTGGTCAATTCTGATCAAAGATTTTGCAGTTTGTTAAATTCTGTGTTAGAGAAATGTAGCACTGATAGAAGAAACATAGAAAGTGTGTCTGAAATTCAAAATCTGTTAGACAGATGTTCAGGCCAAACACAATTCTCTCAAAATATTCAGCAAGATTGTCAGGAGTTTTTAATGTATATGCTTGATGTATTACATGCTGAAGGTGTAGATGTAGATCAGCTGTTTGGGCTTTCTTATCAATGGCAGCATGACTGTGAGAACTGTATGGTATCAAGTACTACTAGTGTAGACTCAGAAAGATTTATATATTTAACTTTGCCAGACAGTAAATCAGTCTCCTTTAATAAGCTAGTAAAAGCAGCTGATCACAACATGGAGTGTAGCCAATGTAAATCTGAAATGATGTCCACATTATTTATACGAACATATGGCCAGTATGTCATTTTAATGTTCCAACGATGTAGGCCTGATGGAACAAATTTGACAACTTTAATTAAAAATGTTGTAGCTTCGCAGTTGTCAATATCAGGAAGGACTTTTGTAACTGCAGCAATTATATATCATGACGGCCCTTCAATAACATCAGGACATTACACAGCTTATTTAAAGTCTAGAAATGGCTGGTCATTCTGCAATGATTCTGTTTTAATTTTCAAAAAAAAATTGCCGTATGACCTTAAAAACTCTTACCTGGTGTTTTTAAAACCAAAATTTTAGGGAAATAATCTCGGGATGTGCTCTGTGGAATTTCAAGAAGTTCTAATGGCTCCTACACAATTTGGCCTTGAGGATAAGTGTAGTTCAGAGACATAACTTCTAACCATAGGACTGGACGTCATGGAGAAATACGTGCACTTTGAATGAGTTCAGAAAAACTGTTTCTTTTTATAAGCTAATTGAAGCAGCCAATCAAAACATGGAGTAGAGGGAATGTAAGTCTGCAATGCTGTCTACTGTTTTACATTGCTTTGTGATTAAAAGTGATGTAGAGAATTAAATAATTGTAGTAGTCATAGAGGTAGTGTAAGTCTGCTTCATAGTAAGCAGTATCAGTGTCATAGGAAATGTAGAACATGACTGAGCAAGAAGGGGAAGATATTACTATTCCAGGATTGTGAAAATGATCTTCAACATTTTAATTCTGAAAGTTGCGGAAATGCCAAATGACGGGATTGGCTTACAAGAAATCCAAGAGTTATAAATGGCTCTGACCAGATTTGGCCTTGTAGAAACTTGTGGTAGAGAGCAAGAAGTCATTTATTGCATGTAACGTGTTTTTAAAAACGATGGAGATTTTCTTTCAGAAAGTGGCGGGCAGCACAAAAGAGTGTAAGCTGTTCATAGGACATCCTTGGACGTCATGGAAAGTAAGTTAACTTTAAGGAGTTCTGAATTTTGATTTCCTATGTTGTATGGGTTTTTTAAACACAATCATTTTGATTGTGTTTTTTTTTCCCCGCTGTTATATGATGAATACCTTCAAGTCACTGTTTTTAGTGAATTTTGATACATTCTGAGAACAGCAAAAATAAACCATTTAACATGTATAATTAATTCTGTACTGTTTGCATTTATGATGTATATGTAGAACTGTGTAGGAGGCATGGAGAAGGTGAGGCTTCTGTAAGTGTCAAAGTTGTTGCATGCAGTGCTGCACTTCTGCGTATTCTTTCATATGCTAGACTACATCTGCACAATGAGATACCTAAGCAAAGGAAACACAAGTGATGTGATTGTGAAATGAGCAAAATAAATTGCACGTATTTCAATTACATCACCTGTGTTTCCTATCATTACGAATCACATTGTGCAGATCAAGTTTAGGTCTGTCCAGGGAAACATAGGAGGTTTGGACTTTGTTGAAGAGTGCAGTGGACATGACTCACTTCATTGGTAGACCTTCACATGTATTATCTCCTCTGTACTCTTCAACAAGTGTAAATCTCATCTGCAACCCTGAGTAGGCCTCACCTCAAACAAACCTCTGGATAGTAGACATCTTATTGGCATCCTGAAGCAATTATTTAAAATTTTAGTGTCTTGCGACACTTTTCTGAAACAACAGATGCAAAAGATGCACCATGTTTTAAGATAGGCCTCACTTCATCTGCATCAAGATACTGTTAGTTTAAAATGTATATCTTTAGGACTGTGTAGGGGGCCTGGAGAAGCAGAAGCTTCTGTAAGTGTCAAAGTTGTTGAAAAACTGTTTGTCCTTCAATCTTTTCCCTTGTCTTTTCTAATTTTTAAATACATGTTTTAATATTTTTCAAATGTTTGTTCTCTCTTTCACAGATTGAAAGTATAAAAACAAAAAGTGAGTAATTTAACGACAATTATAAGGTAAATATTTTGTACTCTTTTCGTTACATTTCTATCACATTTAACTACTATTAGTTCCACTGCTTCATTTCTTTAACCCTCAGTTTCCTGCCTTTGCTACTTCCCTCATTCCTTTCTCTATTACCTACTTACTCAACTCCTTCCACTCTTTTTCTCAGTCCCTGTCTTCTCATAGTTCCTCACTCTTGTTCACTCACTCCGTCTCTATTACTCTTAGTGTCTTTGACTGATCACTCTATCACTACTTGTTCATAATGCTTTCTCTGTGTAGTTGAAGCACACTAAGGGGAATATTATGAACACAGCCAATAAAATTATTGCTCTTTTTATTGGCAGAAAACTGGTGCAAAAGTGGTTTTAGCGGCAGTTTTCTGCCACAAAAGCAGCTTTAGCGACACATTTCTGCCAATAAAAGCTGCAAAACTTTTATTGCCTATGTTGATGATATGGCTCTATGTTACTTACATTTCTTTGCTGTTTCAATTAATCTTTTTCTGTTATTTTTTGTTTTCTGTTTTCTATTTTTTCTCTATGTTATTCCTCATGTTTTAATCTTATTTTGAACATTCACTCACATTCTCCAAGAAACTCTTCTTTGTTAATGTTATACTCTCTTTTTTTTTCTTTCACTTCGTTATCTATTTTGTTTTTCACAATTATACCCTCTTCTGTCTTTTCTTCGGTAAATAGATCTATTAAACAGTATCTCTTCTTTACTCCCTATAGCTGTCTTTCTTTTAACATCACTCTCTGTTTACTTTCCTTATACTTACACTTTTTTTTTTTTTGGTTAGCTCCCGGTCCGCGTACCGGGAAGCTAACCCGGGAGCGAACCAAAAGAAATAGAGCTTGCCAGAGTGCTAAACATTCTAGCAATTTTTTTTGAAAGGGAAGGTAGTTCTGAAAAGAACCTTTTTTTTAATATTTTTGTTGTTTTATATATATATTTTTTTTTTGGAACATTTTTTGTTTTTTTTGTATTTTTTGAACGATTTTATATTTTTTTTGGTTTTTTTTGGGGGGGGGGAAACAACAAAAAACAGGCGTTGAAAAGGGCTCAACAGGAGCAAAAAAAAATTACTGGGGGCGGTTAGGGCAATCATGGTGTTCATACGCCAGGTTGAGTGCATTGATGCTCATGTTGCCACAAGCTAATAATGCACGACAGTGCATACATAAGTGAATCATGTGCCCAAAATTTTCTTGAATATTTGGCACAGTTTCCCGTGCCTCTTCTGGTGTTAGAGAAATCGGTATTGTTGGTCTGGCCACAGGAGTTGGTCTTGGATTGTCCTGCATATCCCTTATTTCCGCCCGGCTGTAATTTAGTGGATGCTTCCTTGTCATGTGCCTGTGCATTGTGTCATTTCCATAGCTATATTTTTTGTCCGTCCCTCTGGACAATTGTTCTTTGCATATGCGGCAGGTGACATACCTCGCATTGACTTTTTTTTGGCCACGAGGGATCGAATAAAACTGCCAGATGAAACTGGCTTTCTTTCTGGAAACCCGGGGCACCTCTTCTAAGAACTGTGGTTCTTCTCCCTCCTCATCCATTTCTTCATCTTCCTCCTCAGTGTTGGTAATGACCTGGGGAGGTGGTCCTCTCTTCCCATGAGGAGGTGGAGGTGGTGGTGGGGGTCCACCAGCTGAAGCTACCAATGAAGCCATTTTCCAACAAGCAAAATAGGTCTTCCTCTCACAATGATGAAAGTCAGAGTGAGGAAAGAAGGAGGGGTTTTCATCATTTGGGAAAAACAATACTTCTCAACCAATGAAAAGTGTTATTTTTAGGTCACCTGACCTAGCCTTACATCATTATGAAACCAAAAGTGAAATGAACCAATGAAAAGTTTTATTAACAAGTCACATGACCTCTCACGCTCATGTTACGCGCTGCGGAACGCGCCCCGGTTAGCTTCCGGGTCGCTAAGCTTCGCGCCCCGGTCCGCGCCCCGGGACACTTCCGGGTGCGCTAAAGCAGTACGTCATAAGACGCATTACGCGGCAACGCGATACCGTCACTATGTTGATTTTTTACCGGTTCGCGGACCGGGTCGCGGCATCAAATTGAGCTAACGGGAAGCTTCCCGGTCCGCGGACCGGGAGCGAAACAAAAAAAATATTTAAAAAAAATTATTAATAAACATATAAAATATATTTTTGGATTTAAATAAGAATACATTTTACAGCTATAGATATTTGCTATTAAAAAACCATTGAAATTCACTGAAAAAACCATAGGTTATAAACCATATATAGTTAGGAATTAGCATTTACAAAACCTTGAAAATTCACTGAAAAAACCATAGGTTATACACCATATATAGTTAGGAATTAGCATTTTTAAAACCTTATTTTACTCACACAAAACCATTGAAATTCCATATATAGTTAGTTGCACTAACTATATATCGCGCACCCGCAATCCACTGCTGATGATGTCACATATTACATCATTCATGACATGGTCAGTGACATCACTGATGACATCACTGATGACATCTCAAATGACATCACTGATGACATCACTGATAACAACATCCAGTGATTTTATGTTTCTGTAAAGTTTAAATATGTCTTACATATTGAAGAATGAGTGGATGTATAAGTGTCTGGACGAAGGATTTAGTAGGTGCATGACTGACTGTATGAGTGAGTGATTAAATGTATCTCACTGAGTGCATGGGTTAGTGACTAAACTGTCTTAATTTGCGCATCATTATGTCTGTTGTTCTGTAAACTGCTGCATGTGTTGATCAGTAGCTATATGAGTAACTATATGGGTTATTGATTGATTGTCCAAGTATTTGTATTTGAGACTGAGTGTGTGTGTGGCTGGCTGGGAGGTGTGTGACTCTGTGCAGATCAATGTGTACTTATATCAATGATTGTATAACAAGGTAAGTATGTGTTAGTATATGTTTGAAAATGTAAGGTGCTCTATGTTTAACTGTATAGACAAGAAAATGGAAGTGTGATTGATTCTTTACAGGAATGACTAGGTGTGTGAGTAACTCCATGGATGAGTGGCAGAGTGTGAGTGTCTGTATAGGTGTATGAGTGCATATGATAGTGTTGTAAAGATGAGTGATTGTATGTATGAATGATTGTATGGGTGAATGAGTGAATGTGTGTGTAGACGTAGGAATCAGTGAGTACATATGTAGTAACTAGTATTGGTGTGTCAATGGTTTAAAAAATTATACTCTGTATTTAACACTGGGTGAAACAGAGGTTATATTAAAATGTTAGGAGATGCATTGTATTGTCACATGAATGATATCATCAGTGATGTGGTCATTGATGTCAAATGAGATGTCATCAGTGGAGTCATCAGTGATGTCATTTGAGATGTCATCAGTGATGTCATCAGTGATGTCACTGACCATGTCATGAATGATGTAATATGTGACATCATCAGCAGTGGATTGCGGGTGCGCGATATATAGTTAGTGCAACTAACTATATATGGAATTTCAATGGTTTTGTGTGAGTAAAATAAGGTTTTAAAAATGCTAATTCCTAACTATATATGGTGTATAACCTATGGTTTTTTCAGTGAATTTTCAAGGTTTTGTAAATGCTAATTCCTAACTATATATGGTTTATAACCTATGGTTTTTTCAGTGAATATATATATATATATATATATATATATATATATATATATATATATATATATATATATATATATATTACCTACTGGCGGTCGCCAGTAGGTATATATAGTTAGGATTTTTTCTCTATGGGATTTTTGAAAATTCTATGTCTAATAACTTTGGCGTTTGTGGACGGAATTGGCTGGAATTTTCAGGAAAATGGCACATTTTGTTTCTGAGCAGCCCTTGAAAATTTGGGGGGGGTTCGTCAAGGGGGGGCCGAGAAAAAAGGGGGGTCCCAAAACGTGTTTTAAACATTGAGTTTTCCATAGGGCGGTTGGCCTCACTTTTAGCCCGAACGGCTGAATGGATTTGCACGAAACTTGGCAAAATTGTAGGGACTGGTAGCCCGATGTGCCTTTGCTAGGTCTCAATATATGTGCTCCAGTGGATTTTGAGAAATTAATGTTCAAAAAAAGATATATATCTGTAACAGCGGACCGGGCAGCGCTCCGGTTCGCGGACTTTTCGCGGTACAGAGCTTTGTGAAGCGAAGCTGATTGGTTCTCCGGCGTCTGTGAACATTCCAAACAGTCCGTAGCGGCCGCCATCTTGTCTCTCGGTAGGATCGAGAGACAAGAGGAGGCCAAAGCGAAGGGGCAAATGACCATAAGGGGGCATAGTAGATCCTCGCTGACCCCCTAGGTTTGATGTGGAGGTTTTAAAAGGGCCCCGCGGGGCAAAAAATAAAAATAATAATAATAATCGAACGGCTGAATGGATTTGCACGAAACTTGGTAAAATATTAGGGACTGGTAGCCCGATGTGCCTTTGCTAGGTCTCAATATATGTGCTCCAGTGGATTTTGAGAAATTAACGTTCAAAAAAAGATATATATCTGTAACAGCGCTCCGCTTCGCGTAACGGAGGTTTGCGAAGCTGATTGGTTCTCCGGCGTCTGTAAACATTGCAAACAGTCCGTAGCGGCCGCCATCTTGTCTCTCGGTAGGATCGAGAGACAAGAGGAGGCCAAAGCGAAGGGGCAAATGACCATAAGGGGGCATAGTAGATCCTCCTTGACCTCTTAGGTTTGATGTGGAGGTTTTAAAAGGGCCCCGCGGGGCAAAATAAAATAAAATAATAATAATCGAACGGCTGAATGGATTTGCACGAAACTTGGCAAAATTGTAGGGACTGGTAGCTCGATGTGCCTTTGCTAGGTCTCAATATATGTGCTTCAGTGGATTTTGAGAAATTAATGTTCAAAAACAAGATATATATCTGTAACAGCGCTCCGCTTCGCGGAGATAAAATTATATCTGTATTACCTAGCTGTTGCTAACACCAGTTAGCGACGGCTAGTAGGAGATAGCGACCATCTTGGGCCCCACTTTGCATGTGAGTGATATTTATCACTAATGACATGCAAAGTGGGCATGCCAAGATGTTAGCGACTGGAAACAGTCGCTAACATCGCTATCTCCTATTATCAACTTTTGGAAATATTTGCGATAAGCGCGAATATCTCCAAAAGCTAGCACCTGCCCTGAGCAGTTCTTAGCCATGTTATCCAATGGGAGGTGGATAACATGGCTAAGAGCATTAGCTCGGTAATGCATGAATATCGCTGAGTTTTCAGCGATATTAATGCATTGCGGTCGTTTTTTATCGTATTTGCGATAAACCTTGATAATAGCAAGGTTTATCTGCGATAATTTCTGACGATGCTTAGCGGTAAAAAAATCGTTGCTAAGCATCGTTAGGGATAAATATCGCTTAACTTTGGTAATATGCCCCAACGTCTGTTAACGTTCGATTCGAAGGAAATCAGGAAGTGTTGAAAAACATTGTCTGCGCCATCTTGCCTTTTTTCAAATGCCACACTTTTGTCGTGCACGGCAGTCATTTTAGATGCCTTGACCAGACCCACTCTGTGCACGCTGTCGATCCTTAGCATGGCTCCCCACCCTCGCAAGCATCTCCCCCAGGCAGTGGTCACCCCCGCTCTCTGTCTTATGCATGGGTAATAAACCACCACCCATCTGCGCTGCTCTTCCCTGAGAATCACACCCTGTGCCCGCCCGACACCTCCCTTTCGCCCTATTCACTACCGCACCCTCTGACACTCCTTTTCCTCTGTGTCCGATTGTCCAGGCCGGTCCTAGGGTATCAGCTAGCCCTGCAGATGTAGTTTATGGCCCCAGCTGTAAAGAATCACCCCTCTTCAAAGGAGTTATAGTAGATCAAGGCCCACACTCGATGAGATCCGTCACAGCAGACGCGTTCCTATTATCTGAAAACCATCCTGTATTGTAATTGGGGAGGGGACCGAGCCTGAAGCGGAAGATTCCAGGGATGACTCTTTGTACATCAAAGTTTTTACAATTATGTGTCACATTAAAAATATATAGCACTCCAACAAAGTAGTAAGATTATAAAACTTTAATAACTTATAAATATATACAAGAAAACAAAAACAGTAATAACATATAAACATTTTTAGGGAAAAACAACGAAGTAGCGGTCGGCTGTGCGAATAGTCCCAACGCAGCACAACGTCCAGATTTCTGGCGTGGGGCGTCGCGGGGGGTGGGTCATCAGTAGCAAACTGTTGTGCGAATAGTTCCAAGGCAGCAGAACGATGGCACCAAGGTGATGTCCAGTAAGTTGCCGCACTGGTTTTGGTATCCTACAATGCTGCTCCGAATAACGGCGTGGGGCGCCCCGGGGGAGGCGGCGTGAACGGGGCTCTCCAGGTGGAGTCTCGTCTGTTGTAGTGGGGCGCCCCTTTACCGTTTCAGTTGCCATTCCGTCCGCTTTTGGTCCACTGTGTCAAAAGCCGCAATTCAGCTGAGTTGCGCCCACTCTTGCGGTGCAGCGATAGGCGGCTGTCACAGGACTCTCAAAATGGCGGCAGGCTGTTTCCTTTTTGGGCCTGGTCCACTGAAATGGCCCTGGGACACCTTGGAAATCGGACGCTTGTCTGCTAGGTCTTGGACCCCATTCTCGAAAGCGTCCCCTCCGCCTTGAGGATTCATCAAAAGTTTTGGGGGCCCCCGACTCCTGTAGGCTTCTGGTGGGGAGTGGCTGCCATGATTGCTCGCGGAATGACCACGACGGAGCCACGAGATGGTGGTGCTCTCATGCTGACGCCAGCTTCAGTCTGAAACATCCAGAAACAAGGTGGGGCTTTCATCGTTTGGGAAAAAAAAAAAGTTTTCATCCAATGAAAAGTGTTGTTTTTAGGTCATATGATCAAGCCTTCCATCATTAGGAAACCAAAAGTAAAATGAACCAATGAAAAGTTTTATAAACAAGTCACATGACCTGTTATGCGGCATAGGGTATAAAATGCGGAGAAAATACGTTGGCACGTGAGGCGGCGTCAGTAGCGGACCGATGTGCGAATAGGCCGAAGGCAACACAACGCGCCAAGATCCGGATGGCACCGAGGTGGTGTCCAGCAAGTTGCAGCACTGGTGTGGCCATCCTACAATGCTGAAAGTCGGCGTGGGGCGCCCCGTTGGCCTGTGAGTTTGCGTCAGTAGCGGACCGATGTGCGAATAGGCCGAAGGCAGCACAACGCGCCAAGATCCGGATGGCACCGAGGTGGTGTCTAGTAAGTTGCCGCACTGGTGTGGCCATCCTACAATGTTGAAAGTCGGCGTGGGGTGCCCCGTTGGCCTGTGAGATGGCGTCAGTAGCGGACCAATGTGCGAATGGGGCCAAAGGCAGCGCAACAATATTTTCTGACTAGAAGACACCACAAGGCGCTGAGATGCCAAGATTCGGATGGCACCGAGGTGGTGTCTAGCAAGTTGTGGTACTGGTGTGGCCATCCTACAATGGTAAAAGTCGGCGTGGGGCGCCCCGTTGGCCTGTGAGATGGCGTCAGTAGCGGACCGATGTGCGAATGGGGCCAGGTACCGCCCAGCGGACCGGGCAGCGCTCCGGTTCGCGGACTTTTCGCGGTACGGAGCTTTGTGAAGCGAAGCTGATTGGTTCTCCGGCGTCTGTGAACATTCCAAACAGTCCGTAGCGGCCGCCATCTTGTCTCTCGGTAGGATCGAGAGACAAGAGGAGGCCAAAGCGAAGGGGCAAATGACCATAAGGGGGCATAGTAGATCCTCGCTGACCCCCTAGGTTTGATGTCGAGGTTTTAAAAGGGCCCCGCGGGGCAAAAAATTAAAATAATAATAATAATCGAACGGCTGAATGGATTTGCACGAAACTTGGTAAAATATTAGGGACTGGTAGCCCGATGTGCCTTTGCTAGGTCTCAATATATGTGCTCCAGTGGATTTTGAGAAATTAACGTTCAAAAAAAGATATATATCTGTAACAGCGCTCCGCTTCGCGTAACGGAGGTTTGCGAAGCTGATTGGTTCTCCGGCGTCTGTAAACATTGCAAACAGTCCGTAGCGGCCGCCATCTTGTCTCTCGGTAGGATCGAGAGACAAGAGGAGGCCAAAGCGAAGGGGCAAATGACCATAAGGGGGCATAGTAGATCCTCCTTGACCTCTTAGGTTTGATGTGGAGGTTTTAAAAGGGCCCCGCGGGGCAAAAAAAAAATAATAATATTAATCGAACGGCTGAATGGATTTGCACGAAACTTGGCAAAATTGTAGGGACTGGTAGCTCGATGTGCCTTTGCTAGGTCTCAATATATGTGCTTCAGTGGATTTTGAGAAATTAACGTTCAAAAACAAGATATATATCTGTAACAGCGCTCCGCTTCGCGGAGATAAAATTATATCTGTATTACCTAGCTGTTGCCAACACCAGTTAGCGACGGCTAGTAGGAGATAGCGACCATCTTGGGCCCCACTTTGCATGTGAGTGATATTTATCACTAATGACATGCAAAGTGGGCATGCCAAGATGTTAGCGACTAGAAACAGTCGCTAACATCGCTATCTCCTATTATCAACTTTTGGAAATATTCGCGATAAGCGCGAATATCTCCAAAAGCTAGCACCTGCCCTGAGCAGTTCTTAGCCATGTTATCCAATGGGAGGTGGATAACATGGCTAAGAGCATTAGCTCGGTAATGCATGAATATCGCTGAGTTTTCAGCGATATTAATGCATTGCGGTCGTTTTTTATCGTATTTGCGATAAACCTTGATAATAGCAAGGTTTATCTGCGATAATTTCTGACGATGCTTAGCGGTAAAAAAATCGTTGCTAAGCATCGTTAGGGATAAATATCGCTTAACTTTGGTAATATGCCCCAACGTCTGTTAACGTTCGATTCGAAGGAAATCAGGAAGTGTTGAAAAACATTGTCTGCGCCATCTTGCCTTTTTTCAAATGCCACACTTTTGTCGTGCACGGCAGTCATTTTAGATGCCTTGACCAGACCCACTCTGTGCACGCTGTCGATCCTTAGCATGGCTCCCCACCCTCGCAAGCATCTCCCCCAGGCAGTGGTCACCCCCGCTCTCTGTCTTATGCATGGGTAATAAACCACCCCCCATCTGCGCTGCTCTTCCCTGAGAATCACACCCTGTGCCCGCCCGACACCTCCCTTTCGCCCTATTCACTACCGCACCCTCTGACACTCCTTTTCCTCTGTGTCCGATTGTCCAGGCCGGTCCTAGGGTATCAGCTAGCCCTGCAGATGTAGTTTATGGCCCCAGCTGTAAAGAATCATCCCTCTTCAAAGGAGTTATAGTAGATCAAGGCCCACACTCGATGAGATCCGTCACAGCAGACGCGTTCCTATTATCTGAAAACCATCCTGTATTGTGATTGGGGAGGGGACCGAGCCTGAAGCGGAAGATTCCAGGGATGACTCTTTGTACATCAAAGTTTTTACAATTATGTGTCACATTAAAAATATATAGCACTCCGACAAAGTAGTAAGATTATAAAACTTTAATAACTTATAAATATATACAAGAAAACAAAAACAGTAATAACATATAAACATTTTTAGGGAAAAACAACGAAGTAGCGGTCGGCTGTGCGAATAGTCCCAACGCAGCACAACGTCCAGATTTCTGGCGTGGGGCGTCGCGGGGGGTGGGTCATCAGTAGCAAACTGTTGTGCGAATAGTTCCAAGGCAGCAGAACGATGGCACCAAGGTGATGTCCAGTAAGTTGCCGCACTGGTTTTGGTATCCTACAATGCTGCTCCGAATAACGGCGTGGGGCGCCCCGGGGGAGGCGGCGTGAACGGGGCTCTCCAGGTGGAGTCTCGTCTGTTGTAGTGGGGCGCCCCTTTACCGTTTCAGTTGCCATTCCGTCCGCTTTTGGTCCACTGTGTCAAAAGCCGCAATTCAGCTGAGTTGCGCCCACTCTTGCGGTGCAGCGATAGGCGGCTGTCACAGGACTCTCAAAATGGCGGCAGGCTGTTTCCTTTTTGGGCCTGGTCCACTGAAATGGCCCTGGGACACCTTGGAAATCGGACGCTTGTCTGCTAGGTCTTGGACCCCATTCTCGAAAGCGTCCCCTCCGCCTTGAGGATTCATCAAAAGTTTTGGGGGCCCCCGACTCCTGTAGGCTTCTGGTGGGGAGTGGCTGCCATGATTGCTCGCGGAATGACCACGACGGAGCCACGAGATGGTGGTGCTCTCATGCTGACGCCAGCTTCAGTCTGAAACATCCAGAAACAAGGTGGGGCTTTCATCGTTTGGGAAAAAAAAAAAGTTTTCATCCAATGAAAAGTGTTGTTTTTAGGTCATATGATCAAGCCTTCCATCATTAGGAAACCAAAAGTAAAATGAACCAATGAAAAGTTTTATAAACAAGTCACATGACCTGTTATGCGGCATAGGGTATAAAATGCGGAGAAAATACGTTGGCACGTGAGGCGGCGTCAGTAGCGGACCGATGTGCGAATAGGCCGAAGGCAACACAACGCGCCAAGATCCGGATGGCACCGAGGTGGTGTCCAGCAAGTTGCAGCACTGGTGTGGCCATCCTACAATGCTGAAAGTCGGCGTGGGGCGCCCCGTTGGCCTGTGAGTTTGCGTCAGTAGCGGACCGATGTGCGAATAGGCCGAAGGCAGCACAACGCGCCAAGATCCGGATGGCACCGAGGTGGTGTCTAGTAAGTTGCCGCACTGGTGTGGCCATCCTACAATGTTGAAAGTCGGCGTGGGGTGCCCCGTTGGCCTGTGAGATGGCGTCAGTAGCGGACCAATGTGCGAATGGGGCCAAAGGCAGCGCAACAATATTTTCTGACTAGAAGACACCACAAGGCGCTGAGATGCCAAGATTCGGATGGCACCGAGGTGGTGTCTAGCAAGTTGTGGTACTGGTGTGGCCATCCTACAATGGTAAAAGTCGGCGTGGGGCGCCCCGTTGGCCTGTGAGATGGCGTCAGTAGCGGACCGATGTGCGAATGGGGCCAGGTACCGCCCAGCGGACCGGGCAGCGCTCCGGTTCGCGGACTTTTCGCGGTACGGAGCTTTGTGAAGCGAAGCTGATTGGTTCTCCGGCGTCTGTGAACATTCCAAACAGTCCGTAGCGGCCGCCATCTTGTCTCTCGGTAGGATCGAGAGACAAGAGGAGGCCAAAGCGAAGGGGCAAATGACCATAAGGGGGCATAGTAGATCCTCGCTGACCCCCTAGGTTTGATGTCGAGGTTTTAAAAGGGCCCCGCGGGGCAAAAAATTAAAATAATAATAATAATCGAACGGCTGAATGGATTTGCACGAAACTTGGTAAAATATTAGGGACTGGTAGCCCGATGTGCCTTTGCTAGGTCTCAATATATGTGCTCCAGTGGATTTTGAGAAATTAACGTTCAAAAAAAGATATATATCTGTAACAGCGCTCCGCTTCGCGTAACGGAGGTTTGCGAAGCTGATTGGTTCTCCGGCGTCTGTAAACATTGCAAACAGTCCGTAGCGGCCGCCATCTTGTCTCTCGGTAGGATCGAGAGACAAGAGGAGGCCAAAGCGAAGGGGCAAATGACCATAAGGGGGCATAGTAGATCCTCCTTGACCTCTTAGGTTTGATGTGGAGGTTTTAAAAGGGCCCCGCGGGGCAAAAAAAAAATAATAATATTAATCGAACGGCTGAATGGATTTGCACGAAACTTGGCAAAATTGTAGGGACTGGTAGCTCGATGTGCCTTTGCTAGGTCTCAATATATGTGCTTCAGTGGATTTTGAGAAATTAACGTTCAAAAACAAGATATATATCTGTAACAGCGCTCCGCTTCGCGGAGATAAAATTATATCTGTATTACCTAGCTGTTGCCAACACCAGTTAGCGACGGCTAGTAGGAGATAGCGACCATCTTGGGCCCCACTTTGCATGTGAGTGATATTTATCACTAATGACATGCAAAGTGGGCATGCCAAGATGTTAGCGACTAGAAACAGTCGCTAACATCGCTATCTCCTATTATCAACTTTTGGAAATATTCGCGATAAGCGCGAATATCTCCAAAAGCTAGCACCTGCCCTGAGCAGTTCTTAGCCATGTTATCCAATGGGAGGTGGATAACATGGCTAAGAGCATTAGCTCGGTAATGCATGAATATCGCTGAGTTTTCAGCGATATTAATGCATTGCGGTCGTTTTTTATCGTATTTGCGATAAACCTTGATAATAGCAAGGTTTATCTGCGATAATTTCTGACGATGCTTAGCGGTAAAAAAATCGTTGCTAAGCATCGTTAGGGATAAATATCGCTTAACTTTGGTAATATGCCCCAACGTCTGTTAACGTTCGATTCGAAGGAAATCAGGAAGTGTTGAAAAACATTGTCTGCGCCATCTTGCCTTTTTTCAAATGCCACACTTTTGTCGTGCACGGCAGTCATTTTAGATGCCTTGACCAGACCCACTCTGTGCACGCTGTCGATCCTTAGCATGGCTCCCCACCCTCGCAAGCATCTCCCCCAGGCAGTGGTCACCCCCGCTCTCTGTCTTATGCATGGGTAATAAACCACCCCCCATCTGCGCTGCTCTTCCCTGAGAATCACACCCTGTGCCCGCCCGACACCTCCCTTTCGCCCTATTCACTACCGCACCCTCTGACACTCCTTTTCCTCTGTGTCCGATTGTCCAGGCCGGTCCTAGGGTATCAGCTAGCCCTGCAGATGTAGTTTATGGCCCCAGCTGTAAAGAATCATCCCTCTTCAAAGGAGTTATAGTAGATCAAGGCCCACACTCGATGAGATCCGTCACAGCAGACGCGTTCCTATTATCTGAAAACCATCCTGTATTGTGATTGGGGAGGGGACCGAGCCTGAAGCGGAAGATTCCAGGGATGACTCTTTGTACATCAAAGTTTTTACAATTATGTGTCACATTAAAAATATATAGCACTCCGACAAAGTAGTAAGATTATAAAACTTTAATAACTTATAAATATATACAAGAAAACAAAAACAGTAATAACATATAAACATTTTTAGGGAAAAACAACGAAGTAGCGGTCGGCTGTGCGAATAGTCCCAACGCAGCACAACGTCCAGATTTCTGGCGTGGGGCGTCGCGGGGGGTGGGTCATCAGTAGCAAACTGTTGTGCGAATAGTTCCAAGGCAGCAGAACGATGGCACCAAGGTGATGTCCAGTAAGTTGCCGCACTGGTTTTGGTATCCTACAATGCTGCTCCGAATAACGGCGTGGGGCGCCCCGGGGGAGGCGGCGTGAACGGGGCTCTCCAGGTGGAGTCTCGTCTGTTGTAGTGGGGCGCCCCTTTACCGTTTCAGTTGCCATTCCGTCCGCTTTTGGTCCACTGTGTCAAAAGCCGCAATTCAGCTGAGTTGCGCCCACTCTTGCGGTGCAGCGATAGGCGGCTGTCACAGGACTCTCAAAATGGCGGCAGGCTGTTTCCTTTTTGGGCCTGGTCCACTGAAATGGCCCTGGGACACCTTGGAAATCGGACGCTTGTCTGCTAGGTCTTGGACCCCATTCTGGAAAGCGTCCCCTCCGCCTTGAGGATTCATCAAAAGTTTTGGGGGCCCCCGACTCCTGTAGGCTTCTGGTGGGGAGCGGCTGCCATGATTGCTCGCGGAATGACCACGACGGAGCCACGAGATGGTGGTGCTCTCATGCTGACGCCAGCTTCAGTCTGAAACATCCAGAAACAAGGTGGGGCTTTCATCGTTTGGGAAAAAAAAAAAGTTTTCATCCAATGAAAAGTGTTGTTTTTAGGTCATATGATCAAGCCTTCCATCATTAGGAAACCAAAAGTAAAATGAACCAATGAAAAGTTTTATAAACAAGTCACATGACCTGTTATGCGGCATAGGGTATAAAATGCGGAGAAAATACGTTGGCACGTGAGGCGGCGTCAGTAGCGGACCGATGTGCGAATAGGCCGAAGGCAACACAACGCGCCAAGATCCGGATGGCACCGAGGTGGTGTCCAGCAAGTTGCAGCACTGGTGTGGCCATCCTACAATGCTGAAAGTCGGCGTGGGGCGCCCCGTTGGCCTGTGAGTTTGCGTCAGTAGCGGACCGATGTGCGAATAGGCCGAAGGCAGCACAACGCGCCAAGATCCGGATGGCACCGAGGTGGTGTCTAGTAAGTTGCCGCACTGGTGTGGCCATCCTACAATGTTGAAAGTCGGCGTGGGGCGCCCCGTTGGCCTGTGAGATGGCGTCAGTAGCGGACCGATGTGCGAATGGGGCCAAAGGCAGCACAACAATATTTTCTGACTAGAAGACACCATAAGGCGCTGAGATGCCAAGATTCGGATGGCACCGAGGTGGTGTCTAGCAAGTTGTGGTACTGGTGTGGCCATCCTACAATGGTAAAAGTCGGCGTGGGGCGCCCCGTTGGCCTGTGAGATGGCGTCAGTAGCGGACCGATGTGCGAATGGGGCCAAAGGCAGCGCAACAATATTTTCTGTATGGAAGATACCACTAGGCGTTGAGATGCCAAGATCCGGATGGCACCGAGGTGATGTCTAGCAAGTTGCTGTACTGGTGTGGTCATCCTACAATGCTGAAACTCGGTGTGGGGCGCCCCATTAGCCTGTGAGATGGCGTCAGTAGCGGACCGATGTGTGAATAGGCCGGAACCAGCACAAGGCGCCAAGATCCGGATGTCACCGTGGTGGTTTCATAGTTGAGAGGCACTTCATCTGCAGTGGGGCGCCGAGATCCGGATGGCACCGAGGTGATGTCTAGCAAGTTGCTGTACTGGTGTGGTCATCCTACAATGCTGAAACTCGGCGTGGGGCGCCCCATTAGCCTGTGAGATGGCGTCAGTAGCGGACCGATGTGTGAATGGGGCAAAGGTAGCGCAAGAATATTTTCTGAATAGAAGACACCACAAGGCGCTGAGATGCCAAGATCCGGATGACACCGAGGTGGTGTCTAGTAAGGTGCACTGGTGTGGCCATCCTACAATGCTGAAAGTCGGCGTGGGGCGCCCCGTTGGCCTGTGAGATGGCGGCAGTAGCTGACCGATGTGCGAATGGGGCCAAAGGCAGCGCAACAATATTTTTGGAATAGAAGAGACCACAAGGCGCTGAGATTCGGTTAGCACCGAGGTGGTGTCTAGCAAGCTATGCAGCTGAGTTGCGTGCGCACTTGCGGCGAATAGGTCGAAGGCAGCACAACAATGTTTTCTGAATAGAAGACACCACAAGGCGCTGAGATTCGGTTACCACCGAGGTGATGTCTAGCAAGTTGCCGCACTGGTGTGGCCATCCTACAATACTGCTCCGAATAACGGCGTGGGGTGCCCGAAGGGGGGGGGGGAGGCGGCGTGAACGGGCCTTCCTAGGTGGAGGCTCGTCTGCTGTAGTGGGGCGCCCCTTTACCGTTTCAGTTGCCATTCAGCTGAGTTTCGGCTGCTCTTGATGCTACAGCGACAGGCGGCTGCAACAGGACTCTCAAAATGGCGGCCTGTTCTTTGGATTTGGGCCTGGTCCACTAAAATGGCCCTGGGACACCTTAGAACTCGGACGCTCAATTTTTTTTTCCCTTTCCTGTACATGCAAAAAAAGGTAAATGGCCGGTACATTACACGCTTCATCTGCCACGATGAACTCTCCAGAGGAACCGAAAAAAAATATAGTTATGGTAACTATACCATGCATCGTCATATGGAGAGGTGGCACCAATTAATTTTAGTGCTGCATAAAAGAGAGATTTGGAGGAGAACCCCTGACCTGCTAGTACATTCATCAAAGAAGTGGCACTGACAGCATCAGAGGCAAGGGAAACGGTCCCAAATATTTAGAAGAACTTTGGAAAGATTAAAATGACATGTTTAGATTGTGGCAAATTAATTTCATGTGGACAGATGAGTGTTACTCTAATAAATACAGCATATGAACATCATCATAGTCGATGGTTGGTAGAGACACTTTGACTATATCCTGGACCTGCCCGTCCTCGCCCAAAATGGCGCCGGAATAAATGGGACTCGTAACTCCTTGTTGTGTACTGGTTGCAGAACCTTGAAATCACGAGATACGTATGCAGTTTTGAAGCACATGGCGGGCGGGGATGAGAATTGATTGAATATTTCGACATCCCTATTGATATTAAGTTCTGATGTGTTATTGATTACTGTACTATTGAAAGTTCGAATTAACGTCACCCATGGTACTTGCCCGCAAATGTATATCTAGATAATTTTATTGTAACTGGCCCTGTCGTATTTTAATTATAAAATGTACGTCCACCGATTCCGTAACTGTTAGACACCTTAGTTCTTGCAACCTAATGGCCCGCCCGTTACGTTCCTCTACAGTGTAAATGTCTACTCATCATATATGATTACAGTTTGCTCCGTGGCCGGCCCACGTGGTTATAGGCTCGTATTTGTATAATGAAATTTTCACAATAAAGGTTTTTAAAAGAAAACATGGTAGTAGTATATACATTGGTAAAGTTTTTAATAATAGTCACTGTTTTAGAATCATTAAAAGGCAAGTGAAATAAAGCAGACCAATTACATGAAGGGTAAAAGGTATAATACAAAGGAACGCAGTAAAGATAAATGGTCAAGGGCTGTTGTGTTTTCTACTCCTGCAACATAAAGTGATCGATAAGAATCTCATATTCAGGCGTATCGGCGACTAAGACAGCAGGTCCACCCTCTTTTGCTCAACGGCTCCGTCATGGGACGAAGAAACGCTCTTTTTCTCGAAAAAAGAATATATTTTACTTGCAGGACAGTTGTAAATTTTCCGGTAAAGTACATTAGCCTGGAACATTATAACATATATTTAAGAAAAAATAATGTTCGGAAGTAATAAAAAGCGTAATTTTTAGGTCATATGACCAAGCCTTTCATCATTAGAATAAGAAAAGTAAAATGAACCAATGAAAAGTTTTATTAACAAGTCACATGACTTGTTATGCTTACGTTACGCGCTGCGCGCCCCGGATGACTTCCGGATGCGCTAACGCGGCGCGTCATATGACGCATTACGCGACAACGCAGGTCCATAATATAGTCAAAATGTCTCCACCAACCAGCGGTCGGAACACAACCCCTTTCAGCAGGCTAAATAGTTCTGTTAAATGACAACAGAAGGGACAGGCAACAAGAACCATCAGTTAAAGAGGGGAGGGCTAGTTCTTCTCTACCGGGTTACATTGGGGCGCTACCGGAACTGATCGAATTGGTAGTCTACAGTGTTTCTGGATGTTTCAGACTGAAGCTGGGGTTAGCATGAGAGCAGCACCATTTTGTAGCTCCGTCGTGGCCATTCCGCAACCAATCATGGCAGCCGCTCTTTATCGTTATTTTGGGCGGGGTGGGTGGCGGAGCCGAGCTGTTTTGCAGCCATCATTGTGTGGAGTTCAGTTCATCTCACTAGTTTTGTATTTGTCATGAGGGGTTGTTCCTAATGTTTCTATTTTAGCGAGGTCAAAAAGAGATCCTATTAGTGGCCTACTGATTTTGCTCGATTCCTTTTCTTTTTTTTTTACGCGATTTTTCGTTATCTGCAAAGACTAAACAGAGTATTGCGACTCTGTGTTTGTTTGTAAATAGAGAATGAACCAAAGAGAACCAATTCTAAAACAGTAAATACTTGGATAACAATCAATCAAATGGAGAGAGAAGCAGGCAAGACGTATTACATCGGGGGCAAAGGCCTGCGTTAACTACCCTTCACTATGTGCAAAGAAAGAGTACTCCTAATAGAAATGAGGGGGGGGGCACCATTCAAAGCAGATCAGTGTGCATAAACACGAAAATGTTTTCACTTACCACGTACTTGACATTCGACAGCTTATGATATTTGCTATTAAAAAACCATTGAAATTCACTGAAAAAACCATAGGTTATAGACCATATATAGTTAGGAATTAGCATTTACAAAACCTTGAAAATTCACTGAAAAAACCATAGGTTATAGACCATATATAGTTAGGAATTAGCATTTAAAAAACCTTATTTTACTCACACAAAACCATTGAAATTCCATATATAGTTAGTTGCACTAATTATATATCGCGCACCCGCAATCCACTGCTGATGATGTCACATATTACATCATTCATGACATGGTCAGTGACATCACTGATGACATCACTGATGACATCTCAAATGACATCACTGATGACATCACTGATGACATCTCAAATGTGGGAGGCTTGGTTAATAAATGTCCTCAAGTGAAAATGCGGATTTCATTGTTGCTGTTTAAAGCCCAGGAAGAAGGGGCTTATGGCCCTGAAACGCGTAGGCACAAGGAAAACAGCACACGAACTTACTTAAGCAGGAAGCATTGTCAGCCTGGAAGGGAGAGAATCGTCGAGTGCGCCTCCAAGCTCCAGGGTGTTTGCATAAACATATATATATATTACCTACTGGCGGTCGCCAGTAGGTATATATAGTTAGGATTTTTTCTCTATGGGTTTTTTGAAAATTCTATGTCTAATAACTTTGGCGTTTGTGGACGGAATTGGCTGAAATTTTCAGGAAAATGGCACATTTTGTTTCTGAGCAGCCCCTGAAAATTGGGGGGGGTTTCGTCCAGGGGGGGTCGAGAAAAAAGGGGGGTCCCAAAACGTGTTTTTAACATTGAGTTTTCCATAGGGCGGTTGGCCTCACTTTTAGCCCGAACGGCTGAATGGATTTGCACGAAACTTGGCAAAATTGTAGGGACTGGTAGCCCGATGTGCCTTTTGTAGGTCTCAATATATGTGCTCCAGTGGATTTTGAGAAATTAACGTTTAAAAAAAGATATATATCTGTAACAGCGGACTGGGCAGCGGCCCAGGACGCGTACTTTTCGCGCAACGGAGCTTTGTGAAGCGAAGCTGATTGGTTCTCCGGCGTCTGTCAACATTCCAAACAGTCCGTAGCGGCCGCCATCTTGTCTCTCGGTAGGATCGAGAGACAAGAGGAGGTCAAAACAAAGGGGGAAATAACTATAAGGGGGCATAGTAGATCCTCGCTGACCCCCTAGGTTTGATGTGGAGGTTTTAAAAGGGCCCCGCGGGGCAAAAAAAAATAATAATAATAATAATCGAACGGCTGAATGGATTTGCACGAAACTTGGCAAAATTGTAGGGACTGGTAGCCCGATGTGCCTTTGCTAGGTCTCAATATATGTGCTTCAGTGGATTTTGAGAAATTAACGTTCAAAAAAAGATATATATCTGTAACAGCGCACCGCTTCGCGTACTTTTCGCGTTACGGAGCTTTGCGAAGCGAAGCTGATTGGCTCTCCGGTGTCTGTAAACATTCCAAACAGTACGTAGCGGCCGCCATCTTGTCTCTCGGTAGGATCGAGAGACAAGAGGAGGCCAAAGCGAAGGGGCAAATGACCATAAGGGGGCATAGTAGATCCTCGCTGACCCCCTAGGTTTGATGTGGAGGTTTTAAAAGGGCCCCGCGGGGCAAAAAAAAAAATAATAATAATAATCGAACGGCTGATGACCATAAGGGGGCATAGTAGATCCTCGCTGACCCCCTAGGTTTGATGTGGAGGTTTTAAAAGGGCCCCGCGGGGCAAAAAAAAATAATAATAATAATAATCGAACGGCTGAATGGATTTGCACGAAACTTGGTAAAATATTAGGGACTGGTAGCCCGATGTGCCTTTGCTATGTCTCAATATATGTGCTTCAGTGCATTTTGAGAAATTAACGTTCAAAAACAAGATATATATCTGTAACAGCGCTCCGCTTCGCGGAGATAAAATTATATGTGTATTACCTAGCTGTTGCTAACACCAGTTAGCGACGGCTAGTAGGAGATAGCGACCATCTTGGGTCCCACTTTGCATGTGAGTGATATTTATCACTAATGACATGCAAAGTGGGCATGCCAAGATGTTAGCGACTGGAAACAGTCGCTAACATCGCTATCTCCTATTATCAACTTTTGGAAATATTCGAGATAAGCGCGAATATCTCCAAAAAGTAACAGCTGCCCTGAGCAGTTCTTAGCCATGTTATCCAATGGGAGGTGGATAACATGGCTAAGAGCATTAGCTCGGTAATGCATGAATATCGCGGAGTTTTCAGCGACATTAATGCATTGCGCTCGTTTTTTATCGTATTTGCGATAAACCTTGATAATAGCAAGGTTTATCTGCGATAATTTCTGACGGTAAAAAAATCTTTGCAATGCATCGTTAGGGATAAATATCGCTTAACTTTGGTAATATGCCCCAACGTCTGTTAACGTTCGATTCGAAGGAAATCAGGAATTGTTGAAAAACATTGTGTGCGCCATCTTGTCTTTTTTCAAATGCCACACTTTTGTCGTGCACGGCAGCCATTTTAGATGCCTTGACCAGATCCACTCTGTGAACGCTGTCGATCCTTACCATGGCTCCCCACCCTCGCAAGCATCTCCCCCAGGCAGTGGTCACCCCCGCTCTCTGTTTTATGCATGGGTAATAAACCTCCCCCCATCTGCGCTGTTCTTCCCTGAGAATCACACCCTGTGCCCGCCCGACACCTCCCTTTCGCCCTATTCACTACCGCACCCTCTGACACTCCTTTTCCTCTGTGTCCGATTGTCCAGGCCGGTCCTAGGCTATCAGCTAGCCCTGCAGATGTAGTTTATGGCCACAGCTGTAAAGAATCACCCGTCTTCAAAGGAGTTATAGTAGATCAAGGCCCACACTCGATGAGATCCGTCACAGCAGAAGCGTTGCTATTATCTGAAAACCATCCTGTATTGTGATTGGGGAGGGGACCGAGCGTGAAGCGGAAGATTCCAGGGATGACTCTTTGTACATCAAAGTTTTTACAATTATGTGTCACATTAAAAATATATAGCACTCCGACAAAGTAGTAAGATTATAAAACTTTAATAATTTATAAATATATACAAGAAAACAAAAATAGTAATAACATATAAACATTTTTAGAGAAAAACAACGAAGTAGCGGTCGGCTGTGCGAATAGTCCCAACGCAGCACAACGTCCAGATTTCCGGCGTGGGGCGTCGCGGGGGGTGGGTGATCAGTAGCAAACTGTTGTGCGAATAGTTCCAAGGCAGCAGAACGCGCCGAAATCTAGATGACACAAAAGTGATGTCTAGTAAGTTGCCACCCAGCAAATAACGGCGTGGGGCGTCGCGGGGGGTGGGTCATCAGTAGCAAACTGTTGTGCGAATAGTTCCAAGGCAGCAGAACGATGGCACCAAGGTGATGTCCAGTAAGTTGCCGCACTGGTTTTGGTATCCTACAATGCTGCTCCGAATAACGGCGTGGGGCGCCCCGGGGGAGGCGGCGTGAACGGGCCTCTCCAGGTGGAGTGTCATCTGTTGTAGTGGGGCGCCCCTTTACCGTTTCAGTTGCCATTCCGTCCGCTTTTGGTCCACTGTGTCAAAATCCGCCATTCAGCTGAGTTGCGCCCACTCTTGCGGTGCAGCGATAGGCGGCTGCCACAGGACTCTCAAAATGGCGGCAGGCTGTTTCCTTTTTGGGCCTGGTCCACTGAAATGGCCCTGGGACACCTTGGAAATCGGACGCTTGTCTGCTAGGTCTTGGACCCCATTCTCGAAAGCGTCCCCTCCGCCTTGAGAATTCATCAAAAGTTTTGGGGGCCCCGACTCCTGCAGGCTTCTGGTGGGGAGCGGCTGCCATGATTGCTCGCGGAATGACCACGACGGAGCTACGAGATGGTGGTGCTCTCATGGTGACGCCAGCTTCAGTCTGAAACATCCAGAAACAAGGTGGGGCTTTCATCGTTTGGGGGGAAAAAAAAGTTTTCATCCAATGAAAAGTGTTGTTTTTAGGTCATATGATCAAGCCTTCCATCATTAGGAAACCAAAAGTAAAATGAACCAATGAAAAGTTTTATAAAGAAGTCACATGACCTGTTATGCGGCATAGGGTATAAAATGTGGAGAAAATACGTTGGCACGTGAGGCGGTGTCAGTAGCGGACCGATGTGCGAATAGGCCGAAGGCAACACAACGCGCCAAGATCCGGATGGCATCGAGGTGGTGTCATAGTTGAGAGTTCTGAGCAGCGGTTGTAACACTGTCTGAAGCTTATTTGCAGCTGCTGCAGCTTCACTACGCGCGAAGATCCGGATGGCACCGAGGTGGTGTGTAGGAAGTTGCCGCACTGGTGTGGCCATCCTACAATGCTGAAAGTCGGCGTGGGGCGCCCCGTTGGCCTGTGAGTTTGCGTCAGTAGCGGACCGATGTGCGAATAGGGCTAAAGGCAGCGCAACAATATTTTCTACTATATTTCCGGTGTAGAAGAGACCACAAGGCGCTGAGATGCCAAGATCCGGATGGCACCGAGGTGGTGTCTTGCAAGTTGTGGTACTGGTGTGGCCATCCTACAATGCTGAAAGTCGGCGTGGGGCGCCCCGTTGGCCTGTGAGATGGCGTCAGTAGTGGACCGATGTGCGAATAGGCCGAAGGCAGCACAACAATATTTTCTGACTGACACCACAAGGCGCTGAGATGCCAAGATCCGGATGGCACCGAGGTGATGTCTAAGTTGCGGACTGGTGTGCGAATGGGGCCAAAGGCAGCGTAACAATATTTTTTGTATGGAAGATACCACTAGATTGAGATGCCAAGATTCGGATGGCACTGAGGTGATGTCTAGCAAGTTGGTGTGGTCATCCTACAATGCTGAAACTCGGCGTGGGTCACCCCATTAGCCTGTGAGATGGCGTCAGTAGCGGACCGATGTGCGAATAGGCCGAAGGCAGCACAACGCGCCAAGATCCGGATGTCACCGTGGTGGTTTCATAGTTGAGAGGCACTTCATCTGCAGTGGGGCGCCGAGATCCGGATGGCACCGAGGTGATGTCTAGCAAGTTGCTGTACTTGTGTGGTCATCCTACAATGCTGAAACTCGGCGTGGGTCGCCCCATTAGCCTGTGAGATAGCAGTTCTTTGGATTTGCGAATAGGCCGAAGGCAGCACAACAATATTTTCTGACTGACAGCACAAGGCGCTGAGATGCCAAGATCCGGATGGCACCGAGGTGATGTCTAAGTTGCGGACTGGTGTGCGAATGGGGCCAAAGGCAGCGTAACAATATTTTTTGTATGGAAGATACCACTAGGCGTTGAGATGCCAAGATTCGGATGGCACTGAGGTGATGTCTAGCAAGTTGCTGTGGTCATCCTACAATGCTGAAACTCGGCGTGGGTCACCCCATTAGCCTGTGAGATGGCGTCAGTAGCGGACCGATGTGCGAATAGGCCGAAGGCAGCACAACGCGCCAAGATCCGGATGTCACCGTGGTGGTTTCATAGTTGAGAGGCACTTCATCTGCAGTGGGGCGCCGAGATCCGGATGGCACCGAGGTGATGTCTAGCAAGTTGCTGTACTTGTGTGGTCATCCTACAATGCTGAAACTCGGCGTGGGTCGCCCCATTAGCCTGTGAGATAGCAGTTCTTTGGATTTGGGCCTGGCTCGTCTGCTGTAGTGGGGCGCCCCTTTACCGTTTCAGTTGCCATTCAGCTGAGTTTCGGCTGCTCTTGATGCTACAGCGACAGGCGGCTGCAACAGGACTCTCAAAATGGCGGCCTGTTCTTTGGATTTGGGCCTGGTCCACTAAAATGGCCCTGGGACACCTTAGAACTCGGACGCTCGATTTTTTTTTCCTTTCCTGTACATGCAAAAAAAGGTAAATGCCCGGTACGTTACACGCTTCATCTGCCACGATGAACTCTCTAGAGGAACCGAAAAAAAATATAGTTGTGGTAACTATACCATGCATCGTCATATGGAGAGGTGGCAACAATTAATTATAGTGCTGCATAAAAGAGAGATTTGGAGGAGAACCCCTGACCTGCTAGTACATTCATCAAAGAAGTGGCACTGAGAGCTTCAGAGGCAAGGGAAACGGTCCCAAATATTTAGAAGAACTTTGGAAAGATTAAAATGACATGTTTAGATTGTGGCAAATTTATTTCATGTGGACATCTGAGTGTTACTCTAATAAATACAGCATATGAACATCATCATAGTCGATGGTTGGTAGAGACATTTTGACTATATCCTGGACCTGCCCGTCCTCGCCCAAAATGGCGCCAGAATAAATGGGACTCGTAACTCCTTGTTGTGTACTGGTTGCAGAACCTTGAAATCACGAGATACGTATGCAGTTTTGAAGCACATGGCGGGCGGGGACGAGAATTGATTGAATATTTCGACATCCCTATTGATATTAAGTTCTGATGTGTTATTGATTACTGTACTGTTGAAAGTTCGAATTAACGTCACCCATGGTACTTGCCCGCAAATGTATATCTAGATAATTTTATTGTAACTGGCCCTGTCGTATTTTAATTATAAAATGTACGTCCACCGATTCCGTAACTGTTAGACACCTTAGTTCTTGCAACCTAATGGCCCGCCCGTTACGTTCCTCTACAGTGTAAATGTCTATTCATCATATACGATTACAGTTTGCTCCGTGGCCGGCCCACGTGGTTATAGGCTCGTATTTGTATAATGAAATTTTCACAATAAAGGTTTTTAAAAGAAAACATGGTAGTAGTATATACATTGGTAAAGTTTTTAATAATAGTCACTGTTTTAGAATCATTAAAAGGCAAGTGAAATAAAGCAGACCAATTACATGAAGGGTAAAAGGTATAATACGAAGGAACGCAGTAAAGATAAATGGTCAAGGGCTGTTGTGTTTTCTATTCCTGCAACATAAAGTGATCGATAAGAATCTCATATTCAGGCGTATCGGCGACTAAGACAGCAGGTCGACCCTCTTTTGCTCAACGGCTCCGTCATGGGACGAAGAAACGCTCTTTTTCTCGAAAAAAGAATATATTTTACTTGCAGGACAGTTGTAAAATTTCCGGGAAAGTACATTAGCCTGGAACATTATAACATATATTTAAGAAAAAATAATGTTCGGAAGTAATGAAAAGCGTAATTTTTAGGTCATATGATCAAGCCTTTCATCATTACAATAAGAAAAGTAAAATGAACCAATGAAAAGTTTTATTAACAAGTCACATGACTTGTTATGCTTACGTTACGCGCTGCGCGCCCCGGATGACTTCCGGATGCGCTAACGCGGCGCGTCATATGACGCATTACGCGACAACGCAGGTACAGAATATAGTCAAAATGTCTCCACCAACCAGCGGTCGGAACACAACCCCTTTCAGCAGGCTAAATAGTTCTGTTAAATGACAACAGAAGGGACAGGCAACAAGAACCATCAGTCAAAGAGGGGAGGGCTAGTTCTTCTCTACCGGGTTACATTGGGGCGCTACCGGAACTGATCGAATTGGTAGTCTACAGTGTTTCTGGATGTTTCAGACTGAAGCTGGGGTTAGCATGAGAGCAGCACCATTTCGTAGCTCCGTCGTGGTCATTCCGCAACCAATCATGGCAGCCGTTCTTTATCGTTATTTTGGGCGGGGTGGGTGGCGGAGCCGAGCTGTTTTGCAGCCATCATTGTGTGGAGTTCAGTTCATCTCACTAGTTTTGTATTTGTCATGAGGGGTTGTTCCTAATGTTTCTATTTTTGCGAGGTCAAAAAGAGATCCCATTAGTGGCCTACTGATTTTGCTCGATTCTTTTTCTTTTTTTTTACACGATTTTTCGTTATCTGCAAAGACTAAACAGAGTATTGCGACTCTGTGTTTGTTTGTAAATAGAGAATGAACCAAAGAGAACTAATTCTAAAACAGTAAATACTTGGATAACAATGAATCAAATGGAGAGAGAAGCAGGCACGACGGATTACAATGGGGGCAAAGACCTGCGTTAACTACCTTTCACTATCTGCAAAGAGAGAGTACTCCTAATAGAAATGAGGGGGGGGGGCACCATTCAAAGCAGATCAGTGTGCATAAACACGAAAATGTTTTCACTTACCACGTACTTGACATTCGACAGCTTATGATATTTGCTATTAAAAAACCATTGAAATTCACTGAAAAAACCATAGGTTATAGACCATATATAGTTAGGAATTAGCATTTACAAAACCTTGAAAATTCACTGAAAAAACCATAGGTTATAGACCATATATAGTTAGGAATTAGCATTTAAAAAACCTTATTTTACTCACACAAAACCATTGAAATTCCATATATAGTTAGTTGCACTAACTATATATCGCGCACCTGCAATCCACTGCTGATGATGTCACATATTACATCATTCATGACATGGTCAGTGACATCACTGATGACATCACTGATGACATCTCAAATGACATCACTGATGACATCACTGATGACAACATCCAGTGACTGTATGTTTCTGTAAAGTTAAAATGTGTCTTACATATTGAAGAATGAGTGGAAGTATAAGTGTCTGGACAAAGGATTTAGTAGGTGCATGACTGAATGCATGAGTGAGTGATTAAATGTGTCTCACTGAGTGCATGGGTTAGTGACTAAAGTGTCTTAATTTGTGCATCATTATGTCTGTTGTTCTGTAAACTGCTGCATGTTTTGATCAGTAGCTATATGATTAACTATATGGGTTACTGATTGATTGTCCAAGTATTTGTATGGGAGACTGAGTGTGTGTGTGGCTGGCTGGGAGGTGTGTGACTCTGTGCAGATCAATGTGTACTTGTATCAATGATTGTATAACAAGGTAAGTATGTGTTAGTATATGTTTGAAAATGTAAGGTGCTCTATGTTTAACTGTATAGACAAGAAAATGGAAGTGTCATTGATTCTTTACAGGACTGACTAGGTGTGTGAGTAACTCCATGGATGAGTGGCAGACTGTGAGTGTCTGTATAGGTGTATGAGTGCATATGATAGTGTTGTAAAGATGAGTGATTGTATGTATGAATGATAGTATGGGTGAATGAGTGAAGGTGTGTGTAGACGTAGGAATCAGTGAGTGCGTATGTAGTAACTAGTATTGGTGTGTCAATGGTTTCAAAAATTATATTCTGTATTTAACACTGGGTGAAACAGAGGTTATATTAAAATGTGAGGAGATGCATTGTATTGTCACATGAATGATATCATCAGTGATGTGGTCATTGATGTCAAATGAGATGTCATCAGTGATGTCATCAGTGATGTCATTTGAGATGTCATCAGTGATGTCATCAGTGATGTCACTGACCATGTCATGAATGATGTAATATGTGACATCATCAGCAGTGGATTGCAGGTGCGCGATATATAGTTAGTGCAACTAACTATATATGGAATTTCAATGGTTTTGTGTGAGTAAAATAAGGTTTTTTAAATGCTAATTCCTAACTATATATGGTCTATAACCTATGGTTTTTTCAGTGAATATATATATATATATTCACTGAAAAAACCATAGGTTATAGACCATATATAGTTAGGAATTAGCATTTAAAAAACCTTATTTTACTCACACAAAACCATTGAAATTCCATATATAGTTAGTTGTACTAACTATATATCGCGCACCCGCAATCCACTGCTGATCATGTCACATATTACATCATTCATGACATGGTCAGTGACATCACTGATGACATCACTGATGACATCTCAAATGACATCACTGATGACATCACTGATGACATCTCAAATGACATCACTGATGACATCACTGATGACATCATCCAGTGACTGTGTGTTTCTGTAAAGTTTAAATATGTTTTACATATTGAAGAATGAGTAGATGTAGAAGTGTCTGGATGAAGGATTTAGTAGGAGCGTGACTGACTGTATGAGTGAGTGATTAAATGTGTCTCACTGAATGCATGGGTTAGTGACTAAACTGTCTTAATTTGTGCATCATTATGTCTGTTGTTCTGTAAACTGCTGCATGTGTTGATCAGTAGCTATATGAGTAACTATATGGGTTATTGATTGGTTGCCCAAGCATTTGTATGGGAGACTGTGTGTGTGTGTGGGTGGCTGGGAGGTGTATGACTCTGTGCATATATGTGTGAGCAGTTGATTCACTAGATGTATGGGTTCAAAAGTGCATGTGGAAACAGCTGTATGGGCGGTTGACTGTGTGCATGAGTGTATTGGTGAGTGAATGGATATCTCAGTGCTACATGTCAAAGTAAGTACATATGTAAAATACAGTACATGTGAGAGTTGACATATATAAATAACTGTGCATAGGAGCCAGTGAATGTGTGAGTGGCTGTATGCATCATTGTGAACTTGTATCCAGGATTGTATAAGAGAGTAAATATGTTTTAGTATATGTTTGAATAAGTAAGGTGTGTATAACTGTATAGTTGAGAAAATGGAGGTGTGATTGATTCTTTGCATGACTGACTAGGTGTCTGAGTAACTCCATGGATGAGTGACAGTCTGTGAGTGTCTGTTTACACTGAGTGTATCTAAGGTTATATTAGAGTCTGAAGAGGTTCATTGTATTATCACATGAATGATGTCATCAGTGATGTGATCAGTAATTTCAAATGAGATGTCATCAGTGATGTCATCAGTGATGTCATTTGAGATGTCATCAGTGATGTCATCAGTGATGTCATTTGAGATGTCATCAGTGATGTCATCAGTGATGTCCCTGACCATGTCATGAATGATGTAATATGTGACATGATCAGCAGTGGATTGCGGGTGCTCGATATATAGTTAGTACAACTAACTATATATGGAATTTCAATGGTTTTGTGTGAGTAAAATAAGGTTTTTTTAAATGCTAATTCCTAACTATATATGGTCTATAAACTATGGTTTTTTCAGTGAATTTTCAAGGTTTTGTAAATGCTAATTCCTAACTATATATGGTCTATAACCTATGGTTTTTTCAGTGAATTTCATTGGTTTTTTAAAAGCTAATATCTATAGCTGTAAAATGTATTCTTCTTTAAATCCAAAAATATATTTTATATGTTTATTAATAATTTTTTTTTTTAATATTTTTTTTGTTTCGCTCCTGGTTCGCGAACCGGGAAGCTTTCCGTTAGCTCAATTTGATGCCGCGACCCGGTCCGCGAACCGGTAAACGTTCCGTTAGCGCAACTGCCGCGTTAGAAATCAACATCGTGACGCGTCGCGGAAGCGCGACGTATCACGTTGTCGCGTAATGCGTCTTATGACGCGCCGCGTTAGCGCACCCGGAAGTGCTCCGGTACGCGAACTGAGACGCGAAGCGCAGCTCCCCGGAAGCGATCCGCGGCACGTCGCGAAAGCGCGACGTATCGCGTTGCCGCGTAATGCATCTTATGACGCGAAGCGCAGCGACCCGGAAGCGATCCGGGGCGCGTTCCGCAGCGCGTAACATAAGCGTGAGAGGTCATGTGACTTGTTAATAAAACTTTTCATTGGTTCATTTAACTTTTGGTTTCATAATCATGTAAGGCTAGGTCAGGTGACCTAAAAATAACACTTTTCATTGGTTTAGAACTATTGTTTTTCCCAAATGATGAAAACCCCTCCTTCTTTCCTCACTCTGACTTTCATCATTGTGAGAGGAAGACCTTTATTCATAGTAGAGCAATGGCTTCAGTAGTTGCTTCAGCTGGTGCACCCCCACCACCACCTCCACCTCCTCATAGGAAGAGAGGACCACCTCCCCAGGTCATCACCAACACAGAGGAGGAAGAGGAAGAACTAGAGGAAGAGGAGAGAGAAGGACCACAGTTCTTGGAAGAGATGCCCCGGGTTTCCCATAGGAAAGCCAGTTTCATTTGGCAGTTTTTTTCAATCCCTCCAGGGCAGAAGAAAGTAAATGCGAGGTATGTCACCTGCCTCATTTGCAAAGAGAAATTATCAAGAGGGACTGATAAAAAGTATAGCTACGGGAACTATACCATGCATCGGCACATGAACAGGTGGCATCCATTGAATTACAGCCGGGCGGAGATACGTGACATGGAAGAAAACCCAACAGCAACTCCTGTGGCCAGGTCAACATCGTTAATATCGTTGACAGCAGCAGAGGCACGGGAAACTGTGCTAAACATCCAGGAGAATTTTGGGCATATGAAATATACTTGTCTGCACTGCGGTGCATTGATATCATGTGGTAACATGAGCATTAATTCAATCAACCTAGCTTATAACAATCACAATTGTCCTAACCGCCCCAGACAGTAATTTTTTTTTTGCTCCTGTTGAGCCCTTTTCAATGCCTGTTTTTTGTTGTTTCCCCCCCAAAAAAACCAAAACAAATATAAAATTGTTCAAAAAATACAAAAAAATAAATAAATAAAAAAAAATAAAAAAAAAATATAAAACAACAAAAACATTAAAAAAAAGTTCTTTTCAGAACTACCTCCCCTTTCAAAAGAAATTGCTAGAATGTTTAGCACTCTGGCAAGCTCTATTTCTTTTAGTTCGCTTCCCAGTTCGCTTCCCGGTTCGCGAACCGGGAGCTAACCAAAAAAAAAAAAAAAAAAAAAAAAAAAAGAAGAGTAAGTATAAGGAAAGTAAACAGAGAGTGATGTTAAAAGAAAGACAGCTATAGGGAGTAAACCAGAGATACTGTTTAATAAATCTATTTACCGAAGAAAAGACGGAAGAGGGTATAATTGTGAAAAACAAAATAGATAAGGAAGTGAAAGAAAAAAAAGAGAGTAGAACAATAACAAAGAAGACTTTCTTGGAGAATGTGAGTGAATGTTCAAAATAAGATTAAAACATGGGGAATAACAGAGAGAAAAAATAGAAAACAGAAAAGAAGAAGTAACAGAAAAAGATTAATTGAAACAGCAAAGAAATGTAAATAACATAGAGCCGTATCATCAACATAGGCAATAAAAGTTTTGCAGCTTTTATCGGCAGAAATATGTCACCAAAGCCGCTTTTGCAGCAGAAAACTGCCGCTAAAACCACTTTTGCACCAGTTTTCTGCCAATAAAAACAGCAATAATTTTATTGGCTGTGTTCATAATATGCCCCTTAGTGTGCTTCAACTACACAGAGAAAGCATTATGAACAAGTAGTGAAAGAGTGATCAGTCAAAGACACTAAGAGTAATAGAGACGGAGTGAGTGAACAAGAGTGAGGAACTATGAGAAGAGAGGGACTGAGAAAAAGAGTGGAAGGAGTTGAGTAAGTAGGTAATAGAGAAAGGAATGAGGAAAGTAGCAAAGGCAGGAAACTGAGGGTTAAAGAAATGAAGCTGTGGAACTAATAGTAGGTGAATGTGATAGAAATGTAACGAAAAGAATACAAAACATTTACCTTATAATTGTCGTTAAATTACTCACTTTTTGTTTTTATACTTTCAATCTGTGAAAGAGAGAACAAACATTTGAAAAATATTAAAACATGTATTTAAAAATTACAAAAGACAAGGGAAAAGATTGAAGGACAAACAGTTTTTCAACAACTTTGACACTGACAGAAGCTTCTGCTTCTCCAGGACCCCTACACAGTCCTAAAGATATACATTTTAAACTAACAGTATCTTGATGCAGATGAAGTGAGGCCTATCTTAAAACATGGTGCATCTTTTGCACTGCTGTTGTCTCAGAAAAGTGTCGCAAGACACTAACATTTTAAAGGATTGCTTCAGGATGCCAATAAGATGTGTCCTATCCAGAGGTTTGTTTGAGGTGAGACCTACTCAGGGTTCCAAATGAAATTTCGAGTTGTTTGAAGAGAACAGAGGACATAATACATGTGAAGGCCTACCAATGAAGTAAGTCATGTCCACTTCACTCTTGAACAAAGGCCAGACCTCTTCTGTGTCCGTGGACAGACCTAAACTTAATCTGCACAATGTCATTCATAAACTTAGGAAACACAGGTGATGTAATTGAAAAATGTGGAGTTTCTTTTCCTCATTTCACAATCACATCACCTGTGTTGCCTTTGCTTAGGTATCTCATAGTGCAGATGTAGTCCAGCATATTAAACAGTACCTAGAAGTGCAGCACTGCATGCAACAACTTTGACACTTATAAAAGCTTTTGCTTCTGCATGCCCCCTACACAATGCTAATTATATACATTTTAAACTGATGGTATCTTGCTGGAGATGAACTGAAACCTATCTTGCAACATGGTGCATCTTTTACACAAAAGTGACCCACAATGGAGCAAAAGAGGCGCACGGCCACCATAAATCTGACCTTAACATTTTAAATGATTGTTTCAAGATGCCAATAAGGTGTAACCTATCCACAGATTTGTTTCAGGTAAGTCCTACTCAGGGTTGCAGATGGAATTTAGGTTTGTTGAAGAATACAGAGAAGATAATACATGTGGAGGCCTACCAACGAAGTGAGTAATGTCCACTGCACTCTTGAACAAATATCAGACCTCCTCTGTCTCCAGGAACAGGCCTAAACCTCATCTACACAATGTGGTGTGTAATGTTAGGAAACACAGGTAATATAATTGAAAAACATGCACATTTTTTTGCTCATTCCACAATCATATGACCTGTGTTTCCTTTGCTTAGGTATCTCATTGTGGAAATGTAGTCTATCATATGAAAGACTACGTAGAATATGAGCACTGTATGCAAGAACTTTGACACTTACAGAAGCCTCTCCTTCTCCATGCCTCCTACACAGTTCTAAATGTACATCATAAATGGAAACAGTACAGAATTAATTATACATGTTAAATGGTTTATTTTTGCTGTTCTCAGAATGTATCAAATTTCACTAAAAACAGTGACTTGAAGGTATTCATCATATAACAGCGGGGAAAAAAAACCACAATCAAAATGATTGTGTTTAAAAAACCCATACAACATAACAAATCAGAATTCAGAACTCCTTAAAGTTAACTTACTTTCCATGACGGCGAAGGATGTCCTATGAACAGCTTACACTCTGTTGTGCTGTTATTACTTTCAGCCCGCCACTTTCTGAAAGAAAACCTCCATCGTTTTGAAAAACATGTTACATACAATAAATGACTTCTTGCTCTCTACCACAAGTTTCCACAAGGCCAAATCTTGTCAGAGCCATTTATAACTCTTGGATTTCTTGTAAGCCAATCCCGTCATTTGGCATTTCCGCAACTTTCAGAATTAAAATGTTGAAGATCATTTTCACAATCCTGGACTAGTAATATCTTCCCCTTCTTCCTCAGTCATGTTCTACATTTCCTATGACACTGATACTGCTTACTGAAGCAGACTTACACTACCTCTATGACTACTACAATTATTTAATTCTCTACATCACTTTTAATCACAAAGCAATGTAAAACAGTAGACAGCATTGCAGACTTACATTCCCTCTACTCTATGTTTTGATTGGCTGCTTCAATTAGCTTATAAAAAGAAATAGTTTTTCTGAACTCATTCAAAGTGCACGTATTTCTCCATGACGTCCAGTCTTATGGTTAGAAGTTATGTCTCTGAACTACACTTATCCTCAAGGCCAAATCGTGTAGGAGCCATTAGAACTTCTTGAAATTCCTCAGAGCACATCCCGAGATTCTTTCCCTAAAATTTTGGTTTTAAAAACACCAGGTAAGAGTTTTTACGGTCATACGGCAATTTTTAAAAAAAAATTAAAACAGAATCATTGCAGAATGACCAGCCATTTCTAGACTTTAAATAAGCTGTGTAATGTCCTGATGTTATTGAAGGACCGTCATGATATATAATTGCTGCAGTTACAAAAGTCCTTCCTGATATTGACAACTGCGAAGCCACAAAATTTTTAATTAAAGTTGTCAATTTTGTTCCATCAGGCCTACATCGTTGGAACATTAAAATGACATACTGGCCATATGTTCGTATAAATAATGTGGACATCATTTCAGATTTACATTGGCTACACTCCATGTTGTGATCAGCTGCTTTTACTAGCTTATTAAAGGAGACTGATTTACTGTCTGGCAAAGTTAAATATATAAATCTTTCTGAGTCTACACTAGTAGTACTTGATACCCTACAGTTCTCGCAGTCATGCTGCCATTGATAAGAAAGCCCAAACAGCTGATCTACATCTACACCTTCAGCATGCAATACATCAAGCATATACATTAAAACTCCTGACAATCTTGCTGAGTATTTTGAGAGAATTGTGTTTGGCCTGAACATCTGTCTAACAGATTTCGAATTTCAGACACACTTTCTATGTTTGTTCTATCAGTGCTACATTTTTCTAAGACAGAATTTAACAAACTGCAAAATCTTTGATCAGAATTGACCACAATCTCTTCTTTTACATTTTCTAGAGAAAACAAAACATTAACCACTACATTAGCATAGCAGTTGACACCAGAACTGTTTTCAAATTGAAAACCAACAACATCTTCAACAGAATCCTTTTTGTTTCTGCTTATAATTTCAGGTTCATCGACTTTTCGTCTTTTTGCTACAACCTCCCCAGTATTGGTCACATTTCTTCGTTTCCGGCCTACCACACGTTTCTCAAACAAAGGATATTGAGGCAAATGTGGAGCATACTCTCTTCTTAACCTATTGTATTCCTTAACACAATCTAGATCCGCACAAATGCTTGTGACATCACACTCAATCAAGTACAATCCCGATAAAGTTCTAACTCGTGACAATGCCACATATGCCATACCCTCCTTGAACACAGAACTGCCAATATTTACCAATGCACTGTCTACACTTAAACCTTGCGATTTATGGATTGTCACCGCATATGCCAAGCAAACAGGAAACTGCTTACGGCGAACATATAAGTCTTTTACAAGCAAAAATCTAGCAGAACAACGAGCAATTAGCTGTACTTCCTCAATGCCATCAAATTTAATTTTTAAAAATTCAATTCCATCTCTATTTCTGTATTTTACAAAATCAACAACATTACCCATTGATCCATTTACCAGACCTCTTTCAACATGTAAATTCCTTCTTAAAATTATACGGCAGTTCAAGCACACATTCAGAGTCTTTTCAAAACCTGCAGTTTTAGATATACTCTTCTCTAATGAATCCAATTTTGTTTTCAGATTCTCAGACAAAATAATTGTTGATCCCATATGCTCTACTCTGTCAATAGCTTCCAGTTTCACAATCTCTTGCTTTTCTAAATGCAACATTTTGTTGTTGAATTTGGCACATTCTGCAAGAGTTGGCATCAAACATATTCCAGATTTCTTCTCAGTAATTTTCTGAAAAATATTCTCAGGCACAACATCTTGTTCTGCATATAAATTTGACAGTAATCGTGCATGTAAAGCTTCTTTCCCATGCTCGGTCACTTTTCCAATTCTAACATCTTGTAGAATATTCTTGTAAACTTCATCCTTTGCCTGACGCATATTTTCATGCAGTTCAGCATAATTGAAGTTTAACCATATATTGACGTTGCCAATGCTGCCTAGGCACTTCCTGGTATCTTCATGCGTGAGCATTTTGAACACAGGTTGCCCTTTCACTGGTGTCAGCTGCAGAAGATCTCCGAAAACAATGATGTGTTTGCCACCAAATAACACATCATACTCTGTTTTGAGAACTTCTTGCATTCTCAAATGCACAAAGGCAAGCATGACATTGGAAACCATGCTTACTTCGTCAATGATAAGAAGTTTCATTTTCCTCAAGATTCTTGAAACTTCAAAACAAGCATCTCCAGATAGCTTGTGATATTGTAATTTGTTGTCATGCTCCACTGGCAGCATCAGTAAACGATGTAAAGTAATCCCTTTAATGTTATGTGCTGCCAGTCCAGTTGGAGCGGTGACAACACAAGACAGCGATGACTCTGTCCTTTCCTGCAAATAACATGAAATTGCTTTAATAAGGAAACTTTTTCCAGTTCCCGCTTCTCCACTCACGTACAGTCGGACAGGCTTCAACGACGTACATGAGCACTCTTTCTTGTCATGACTTAATCCATGATCAATTTGCATGGTAACTTCGTCATATATTTTCCTCTGCTCAACGTTGAGTTGTCTTTCCAACTCTTCTAAGTTAACCGCATCCTCCTGAGCATGTGCCATGGCTCTTTCCACTTCATTCATAGCAGTGGCAGCGTCATTTTCGATAACAGGTCCTCCTAGTGGATCCTGACTCAATGAAGCAGAACTCTGACTGTCCTGAGAACTGTCTCTGGCAATCTCGGCTGCAATCATTGCTTCCTGCTCAATTTCCGCATTCAACATTTCTACATATTTGGGAAAAGCAGGACATTCTATGGTCTCCTTGGCGGCATTGAAAGAGTCTTCGTAACAGAGAAAATCTCCAAGCAGTTCCTCTTCTGCACGCCAAGGCTTGAAAAGTTGCAAAAGTGCTAAATAGAAAAACTCCTTTTTTTCAGGAGATTCGCCACTCAATTTTCGATGGTTTACCAAGTGGCATTTTCTTTGCTTGACCAGACATCCCTCACTTCCTATTACAGCATACACTCCTTTCTCAGTATCTTCTTTGATGTTCCTCTTGAATATGTAATTTTGAAGAACCTCATACAGACAAACATTCTCGAGGTGAATGCTTCGATTTGGATAGTATGTATCCAACATGTTGGTCTTCAAAATGTCGGTACTGTTTGGCTCCTTTTCCGCCAAATACTCAATTTCCCGCACAGGTTTGAGAACTCGATTACGCGTTGCAGCAAGACCAAGACTCGCCCAAACAATACTCCTGGACTTGGCATAGAGACTTGCTGAAGACAACCGGTCAGAACATTCGTACGCTCCGATTTCTCGATGCGACAACATCTTCAGACTGAAACTGTACAACTTCTTGCTGAGGCTCTTTTCATGGGAAATGTCCTCCCACATATCCTTCAATTCTGTCTTCTCTTTTTTGGTGATGTAAGATGTCACATACCGAGCCACAGCCATACAGTTATCAGCCACAAACTGTATATCCATGTTAGCATTCCACATGGACAAAATCACCGGGTTGTAGTCGTTGATGTACTTGGACTCTTCGTTCCTCTTCAAATTGTATGTGTTTTTAGGTGATTTCTTCATCACATTATGTCGCAGCGAAGACATCAAACTGTTTACTCTTCCTTTAGAAATCACCGGTCGTGGAAAGCCGAAACGACATTTGGTGTAGAACTTGTCCTTGTTTCGGAATTTACGACGACAGTACTTTCCACATCGATGGCTTTGGAAACGCAGAACTTTTTCTCTTAGGCTTTTCTTCTCCTTTGCGTTTGGAACAGCACACGTAGAATACTGTTGTATAAAACTCATCACTGAGTCTTCTGGATCCGTTCCAAATTTAGGTGCATCCTTGATCCACAGCAACATATGTATATGAGGAGCACCTCTTGCTTGGTACTCCTTTCTCCAGAAGAAATCCAACACCTCTCCAAGAGGTGGATTCTTCTTATTCATGATGAAAGACATCATAGCTTCAAATCTATGATTGAAGTACCTACATACATTGACTGGATCCAAAGAGCACAGTTCTCCGGGTGTCTTGAATTCGATGTTTTCTACGTTAGCATTTGCCTCTCGTAGAAATTCAAGTAAGTCTTCCCAGCCATACTCGGCACAGCTCAGAGTGAGGAACCATGTGGGAGTTCCTAAGTTCCTCAGCATACATTTTAAATCACCATGACGACGGTACCAGTACTCATTAGTACCACGCTGACACGCCATGAGATTAATCAGGTGAGAATCCAAAATACTGTCTTGGACATTGACTTTATCCATAAAGTCACTTGCCAAGATGTTTTGCATGTGTATACCACTTTTCAAGATGTGGTTCACTGCATATGACAGTCCAGACAGATCGCTTTCAAACAGGAGATGAAACAAATGAGGAATGCATTGTCGAAACCTAGCATCTCCTGCATACAATCGCAAAGTCCGGTATTCAGAAGCAGGAATTTGATGAGGTCGCTCATCATATCTTCCTCCCTGACCTGTTGGAAAAAGCTGTGGGAAACACCGAGCTTCCAAACTTTCCTCCCAAACACTAATGGGACTCCCTTTGGCTTGTTTCATTAGAAACAACTCAATAGCATTCCCCATGACTTCCTTGGAATGCAAAGGATGAACACTATAATGTTCATATATTTCTTCACTAGTAGAGGGTTCTACTTTCTCAATTTGACCAGCACACAAATCGCTATCCTCTTCCTCACTTACTTCCTCTTCTGCAACATATACATTCTTATAGTATTTATTATTTTTTTTCAAATACAATGTTGCCTTTTTAACTTTCCTAATATCCACTAAATCTTGCCATATTTTCTTATTCTTTGTCGGAACCCCATTAACTAAGATAACCAGAGGTTCCTCTTCCACTTTTTCTACTCCAATTGTGTTAATGTTTTTCTTCAAATCTAGAGGCAAATAAACAACTCTTCCCTTTAATCCTCTCTGTAAATCTGATGGAGGCAATTTCCCTGTCTTTGGCTCCATTCTTACAATAGCCTGAAAGGGATGGATACTTTGAATCAAAATAGATTCATAAGTATTTAAATCCTTCAATTCAGAAGGAATCTCAACCAATTCCAGATTATTATGAACTGCTCTAGCAGGCATCTGGTTTTGATTTAATTTGCAACAACAATAAGTACACACACGTTGATCCAATCCCAAATCAAAACAATTTTCTGCCATCAAGTATGTTGTGAAATCCTTCCATTCACTATTATTTTCCCTTTCACTTTTTGCATATAAATCCACTAACTTAGTCTGATTCTTATAATAAGTGCGTCGACAACACACACAAGTGAAATTTGGCCTCTCACTTGATTTGACCTGAAACGTCGCAATTTCCCTCTGGAAATTATCTGTACTGGAAACCTGTACACTATCTTCCACATTACCCGCTTCTTCTTGGTCAATTTCAACATTCTCCTCTTTACTTCCAAAGTAACAAAACTCAATTTCTTCACATATATTCTTCACATCTATTTCAGAACCATGCAAAAGAGCAACGCATAATTGTTTAAGCATAATTGCTGTACTCTTAGCATAATACAACATTCTAACTAATTTCCTCACTTTATTATGATGCACTGCTAGCATCCTGAAATGATGAAAAACACTCTGGCATACTCTCCTGGAAAGACAAGCCAGTGAATGACCATGCAAACCTGTCACTTCTCTCACTCTGCAAGGATCTAATTCTTGCAACAACCTCATTTTCTGCTTCAAACTTTTCTTATTAAATGACCGTACAAAATCACAAAGCAAATTGATGGAATCCTGTCGCACACTGCAAATACTACTACACTTCCAGGTGTACACAGGACCCTTAGCACGTCTTTCTAAAACCTCATTACCTAACACCTCTTCTGCCTCTGTTGTCACAAGTTTTTCTTTTTCAACTGGACAACCATCTTTCACTTCATAAGCACGACCACTGGTGTCAACTGCATGCACCAAATCATTATCCTGGAAATAACTCTCCTCATTAAAAAATGCCCCACAGCTTGAACTATGCATCCATTCTCCAGAAAAAACGTCACAAAAATTACTACGATTAACTATTCTCTTCCATCTACTATTTCTTTTGAAATCATAAATTGCCTTGTTTAGCTTCCTAATTCTATTGATTATCAAAATAAATAACTTACGTTTAATTTCAAATGCCTGATCAATAACTTTCTCAACTTTTTTTTTTCTCTTATAAAAAACCACTTTCAGTTGACCTTTCTTAATATTTTTTAACAAATTGCCAATTATCCTGTTGCGGAACATTCGTTTACGAATGTCCCTAAACTGTTGTTTCCTTCTAATATCATGCACAGAGTTATCTCTTGCTCTAGCAGTAACATTTTTCATTGGCCTTTCCTTTCCGTTTGAATTGCTTCTCTTTTTCTGGACTGAAACATTTTCTGTAGTAATATTTTTTTTACTACAAATATTTCTTATGAATGTTTTTGTACTCTTACCCGGTGCTTTCTTGGTGACTTGACAAATCTTTTTATTAGAGGACTGCTGCTTTTTTTCATTCACCTGCTGTCTTTGACGTTTTGCAGCCTTTCTCAGTCTTTCTTTCGTTGGCATGGTGAAATCTTGAAATGATCTGCAGTTGAATCTGTGGTAAAATATATTAAAAAATGTTATTAACCACTATTACCCAACAGTAAATCAATAAAAGTAATCAAAAACTTAAAACACTACTTGACATTTTTACATAGAAGATTTTTTAGTGCTTGGCAAATTTAGAATACAGAAATAGCAGAAAAGAAATGGAATTTATATTCATGTTACCTGTGCTATTTTATATATGAATCTGATCTAATTTTATGAGCATATTTTAATATTTTATTGAAGACACTACACATAACCTGTTTTTGAAGGTGTCTTTATTTTTAAATTAAACGGTTTACATTTTTACTTTTTATTTATTATAAATTTTTAAAATAAATGTTTATAGTTCCATAGGCTCAAGCACGTCAGCTTCCCATCCTATGTCATATAATTCGGACAAATCTGCATCCTCATCACGTTCTTCTTCATCCTCAGGATTTAAATCATCCAAGGGATCAACATCCACTGATGTTTCAATTACGAGTTCAATGATGAGGTCAAAATCAACTGATTGCTGATTGTCGCTCATGTTGATGTTGTCTTTATCTTTAAAGAAAGATAACAACAATGAGATGTTGCAGAGTAAGAGACAAATCTCAGAGATTATAATAGTAAAATTGTTTAACAAGAGTAACATTTTGCAGCTATTATATAGCCATGTCCAGCGATGCTGAGCAGGTGAAGCCTATGTCTAATTTTTCAGTGAACAGGACTCATCTCTTCTTAACCTTGGATAAGCCTCACCGACTCTGTGTCCCCTGCACATACTTAAATGTAAAGGGACAGATTTATGTTAAATGGCACATCCCCAGGCATGCACCAGTTAACGTGCACCGCTGCTCTGCCACCCATGGTGTGCCGCATTTACAATCAGATAGGAGAAAGCTACGTCAAAACCCTGCGCCTGCTTGAAGCAGGCATAGGTCTTGACGCAACATTGTGGAGATGGGGCACCCCTGAGCCTTGCTGGAGCTGCATCACACTTGCGATACAACTCCAGCAATGCGCCACCTTTACGGCACAGATGCGTCACGCATCTGTGCCATTTTTGCCCCAGGCTGCGCCGCATTGTAAATGCAGCACACCATGGGTGGCGGAACAGCAGCGCAGGATGACTGGCACATCCCTGGTGATGCGCTAGTCATCATAAATCTATCCCTAAGCTTCTTATCTTGTTAGAAATGAACCGCCATATGTATCATCAAACTATTTTGCATTTCCTAAATAGCGAATTTTAAGGGATAAATAGCGATTCTTTACCATTCCTAATTTGCGATGAGCAAATTGCTAATTGCAAATTACCCATTCATTTCCATGGGCCAGGAGGCCCATAGGAATGAAGGTGCAATTTGCGATTAGCAATTAGCTCATCGCAAATTAGGAATTTTTCCAAAGGTGCAGGGGTGTCTCAAGAACACCCTGCTGCACCCCTGAAAAAGAAATTTGGGGGCATATGGCGCACATACATGCCCTAAGGGCATGTATGGGCGTCATATGTCACCTTTTGTTTTTTGGAAAAAAAGCTTTTTGAAAAGAATTCGCAAATTACCACCAACTAGAAGTTGGTGGTAATTTGCAAATCCTTAATGGCATTTTTTGCATATTTTTTGTTTGATACATTGCATTTAAGAAATCACAAAATTTGCAAATCCTTCAGTGCAATCGCAAAATAAAGAATAGCAAATTTTGCTATTCCTTATTTTGCATCAAACTTGTTTGATACATACCATTTGTCTAATTAGCATTCGCAAAGGCCGAAATTCACAGAACTTCGGCCTTTGCAAATGCTAATTAGCTTCATACATATGGCCCCAAGTGAGGCCTGTCTTGCAACATGGTGCATCTTTTGCATCACTGCTGCATCAGTTTCATGTGGCACGGTGTTTTTTACACCATGACACATCTGCCTAAATGCATCAATTTGTAATTTTGTCGCCTCATAGCAAATCTTTTGCACCGCCGCTGCATCAGAAAAGTGACGCACAGTGGCGCAAAAGAGGCATACACCTATCATAAATCTGTCCCTAGCATTTTAAATGATTAATTCAGGATGACGATAAGGTGTGGCCTATCCAGAGGTTTGTTTAAGGTGAGGCCTACTCAGGATTGCAGATCAAAGTTACACTTGATGAACAATACAGAGGAGATAATACATGTAAAGGCCTACCAATGAAGTAAGTTATGTCCACTTCATTGTGCCAGTCATCATAAATCTATCCCTATGCTTCTTATCTTGTTAGAGATGAACTGCCATATGTATCATCAAACTATTTTGCATTTCCTAAATAGCGAATTTTAAGGAATAAATAGCGATTCTTTACCATTCCTAATTTGCAATGAGCAAATTGCTAATTGCAAATTACTCATTCATTTCCATGGGCCAGGAGGCCCATAGGAATGAAGGTGCAATTTGCGATTAGCAATTAGCTCATCGCAAATTAGGAATTTTTCCAAGGGTGCATGGGTGTCTCAAGAACACCCTGCTGCACCCCCTGAAAAAGAAATTTGGGGGCATATGGCGCACATACATGCCCTAAGGGCATGTATGGGCGTCATATGTCACCTTTTATTTTTTGGAAAAAAAGCTTTTTGAAAAGAATTCGCAAATTACCACCAACTAGAAGTTGGTGGTAATTTGCAAATCCTTAATGGCATTTTTTGCATATTTTTTGTTTGATACATTGCATTTAAGAAATCACAAAATTTGCAAATCCTTCAGTGCAATCGCAAAATTAAGAATAGCAAATTTTGCTATTCCTTATTTTGCATCAAACTTGTTTGATACATACCATTTGTCTAATTAGCATTCGCAAAGGCCGAAATTCACAGAACTTCGGCCTTTGCAAATGCTAATTAGCTTCATACATATGGCCCCAAGTGAGGCCTGTCTTGCAACATGGTGCATCTTTTGCATCACTGCTGCATCAGTTTCATGTAGCACGGTGTTTTTTACACCATGACACATCTGCCTAAATGCATCAATTTGTAATTTTGCCGCCTCATAGCAAATCTTTTGCACCGCCGCTGCATCACAAAAGTGACGCACAGTGGCGCAAAAGAGGCATACACCTATCATAAATCTGTCCCTAGCATTTTAAATGATTAATTCAGGATGACGATAAGGTGTGCCCTATCCAGAGGTTTGTTTAAGGTGAGGCCTACTCAGGATTGCAGATGAAAGTTACGCTTGATGAAGAATACAGAGGAGATAATACATGTAAAGCTCTACCAATGAAGTAAGTGATGTCCACTTCATTGCGCCAGTCATCATAAATGTATCCCTAAGCTTCTTATCTTGTTAGAGATGAACCGCCATATGTATCATCAAACTATTTTGCATTTCCAAAATAGCGAATTTTAAGGAATAAATAGCGATTCTTTACCATTCCTAATTTGCGATGAGCAAATTGCTAATTGCAAATTACCCATTCATTTCCATGGGCCAGGAGGCCCATAGGAATGAAGGTGCAATTTGCGATTAGCAATTAGCTCATCGCAAATTAGGAATTTTTCCAAAGGTGCAGGGGTGTCTCAAGAACACCCTGCTGCACCCCTGAAAAAGAAATTTGGGGGCATATGGCGCACATAAATTTTAACAACATTCCTTTACCTCAAAAACGATTTTCAAGTCATAATTTGAAAACACTGCCCACGGGGAAATGACTTAAAATGTCCTTAAGACACATGAAAGTGTTTTTTTAAAGCCTTTGCAAGTTTTTGGGTCACTTTTAACATGGCTATGTAACTCAAACAGTCAAAATCTAAATTTACCATGCACAGGTGGGACCATATTTACAAGGAATGTGCCCCACGGGGAAAGGTCTTTTAATGTAATATGGGAAAAATGACATCAGAGACACTGAAATGCCTTATAAAGAAGCATACACCATTATATCCTTGTCATAAATTTACAAACCATTCCTTTTCCCCAAAAACGATTTTCAAATCATAATTTCAAAACACTGCACATGGAGAAATGACTTAAAATGTCCTTAAGACACATGAAAGCGTTTTTTGATTGCCTTTCCAGCATGGTTGTGTCACTTTTAACATGGCTATGTAACGCAAACATTCAAAATCTAAATTTGCCATGCACAGGTGGGAGCATATTTACAAGCAATTTGCTCCACAGAGAAAGGTCTTACATTAAAATGGGAAAAATAACATCAGAGACACTCAATTGCCTTATAAAGAAGCATACACCATTATGTCCTTGTCATAAATATTATAACCATTCATTTTCCTCAAAAACGATTTTCAAGTCATAATTTGAAAAGACTCCACAGCTCCTATGCACAATAACACCCTGTCAGTACTAATACTTCACATTTTCTCCAATTACATTTTCTCAAAGAAACAAAATCTATTTGTAAAACACTTGAGACAAAGCAACATTTGAAAAACACAACTTTCTTCATAATTTTCTCCTTAAAGCACACTATTCTCTATCTAAATTAAAGAAATCTTTTCTCACCTTAGCAAATACTTTGAGTTTCAAAACAGTCTCAGAAACACACCAATTTGTCTTCAGCAGAGCAAAAGGTATGCACTCCAGAGTCTGCAGCTATCAAAAGCACAGAAATGCTGTAATTCTTCACACATATCTCTCATGTCACCCAATCAAAACTCTTCCCTCACTTTTTTTCAAATGAAAACCCTTCCCCCCTCTGCCATTTCATGCCTTTTCTGCATGGCAACCACCTCTTGGAAGACCTCTGGTGTTTGCAAGTTCACACAACAATGTTGCAATTGAACTCTGAACTCTCAGTGCACGTCATATCCAGTGCATTCTTTCATTTAATGATTTTTTCTTGACCACTCAAAATACATCTTTCCAACAACTCATCCATGCACCCTAACTTTCTGTTTTCAGCAATCATAATCCACCAATCACTGTTACTGCTTCATTAACTCTTACTTTTTCAACTGCCATTTCATTGCCACACTTCATCTGACTGCAGGAGAACCTTCTCTCACCATGTTTTCTGTCTGGATTGTTGGACATAGTTACATCTATTGGGCTCAGAGGTATGCTGAGAACAGGAATTTACCTAACCTCAATTTACAAGATGTGGAAATTAAGTGGTTTGGCCACAGAGGATTAAAATGTCACCAATTGATACCATTGGTGAAAACCTTTATGCATTTGCCAAAACCTGACCTGTTAATTGTGCACTGTGGAGGTAATGATTTGGGCAATTTGACTGGGGTAGGTCTGGAAATGCTTTTAAAGGACACCTTTGAGCAATTAATGGCACTTTTTCCTCAGACTGCCTTGGTATATTCAAATATATGCCAAAGACAGAAATGGAGGTGGTCAAACCAATTTTGTCCACAAATTGAGAAGTCGAGGAAGCATGTAAACAAATCTGTTTCAGCTTACATGAGAGACCATGGAATGGGCTCCCTGTACAACAATAACTTGCGTTACTACATGCAAGATATCTACAGAGGAGATGGAGTTCACTTCTCAGATGAGGGCAACAGAATTTTCATTCTGAATTTAAGACTGTGCATTGGTACCTACTTATAAGTACCTAAATGTACCATAAACCCAAAAGCTCTTCTTAGAGCTACCCTACATCTGATCACTCACAATTATTATTTTACTCTAACATTTTTCACTAATTTTCAACAAAGTACGCTCCCTGGGGCGCTACCCGGTACGCGAACCGGGAGCTAACCTCGCTAAATTTTTTAAAAAATGTTTTTTTTTCGCACATATGGGCCTCCTCAGCCACCCTCAGAAAACCTAGGGGGTCAAGATAAGTCTACCGTGCCCCCTTCTACCCATTCTGAACATTATTTGCCCTCCATCTTGTATCTTAATTCGACCGAAACACAAAATGGTGGACTCCCGTAACGCTTAAGGTTCGCGAACCGGGGCGCTCGCCAGTTCGCGTACCGGGTCGCTCCCTGGGAAGCGCACCATCAAAAAAGGTGGGAAAGTAGTTTACAGAAAAGCGACTGGAGACAATTTCACCAAATATAGATTAGCTCATACTACATACCAATGCCTACCATTTTCACAAATTTGATTGAAATTCCATTTAACCATTTAGCCTGTAGACCTCTCTAAATACCCTGAGGTAAATTACTTCACAAAACACATCTGAAGTGTTGGAATTGACAACCAATTAAAATGTTACTTTCATTTTCTACTTTTTTTACCTGACATTTGATTGGCTATGTACCTGAATATATATATAAAGGAAGAGAGAGAAACACAGCCATTTTGACTACTACTTCCTGAACTACATTGCAAGATCATTTTCAATCACAACTTAAACTTGTTTTTAGAAGGTGAGATATTATTTTATAAATTTGAAAACATTTTCAGATAGTTATATACTATCCCTCTGTAAGAGTTAGACATTGAGAAAGACTTCTTTATTATAATTATGGATTGATTTAGGGTTCTGTGGTATAATTATGAATTTACTTAGGCTTCTTCACAGGCACTTTTTAATAGTACTACTTCACGCCTGAAACCATACAGTGCCCATAGATTACTTCTCTGTTATAAACTCACAAGTACCTGTCTGAACTTAAACCCACCAGTGCCCTATCTCTACTGATATATTTATTTTTTATGCAAATTACAGCAATAAAATGGAAGGTGAGCAGAATGTTTCCTTCGAAATTGTTCTGGAGAACAACACAGAAAAAGATATTGAGGACAATGATGACTCAGATTTCATGGATGAATCACGGGACCATGAATTAGTTCAATGTGTAGAATCTGTGGATCATTTACTTCATTATGATGACGGTCAAATGTGGGAACTTATGTTCACTCAACAAGAGGACATATCGGACAGTCAAATGCTAGACGTTCTATTAAATTTTGAAAAACAATCCGAAAAATAAAATTGTATGTAATATTAAAAAATTGTTTGAGTCTTTAATCATTTTTATATGTAATTCATAAACTAGTTAAATGTTAGAAATGTTATTACATTTTCAAACACAATCACAATAATAAATAATTGCTTAAAAAATAAAAAAATTAAAAAATAATCAACAAAACCAACAATCAATTAACATACAGTATTTGAAAAGTCTATCATTCTTTTTTCCTTATAGTACGCTGCCCAGAACGCTTCCCGGTTCGCGAACCGGGCGCTACCCACGCAAAAAAACAAAAAAAAAAGGTGTGCTACTCACATGGTGGACAACCTTGGAGCGTGAATCTATATGCGGCAGTCCAGCCGCAGAGTATGCACCACCCCGTTAACGTGGGGGTCACGGCAGTGAAGTAGCAGCCGTACATGGAATCGAGGACGGGCCCACTTGTGGAGTCCATACAGGACTTGATTGTGTGCTTTCCGTACTACACTTCCCAGAAGTCTCACTGGAGCCTCCCATCGACGGGCGAGTTATATAATTGGAGAAGTGTAGCGGGTGCGCACACCGCTTCCGTTAAAGCCCCTGAAGAGAAGCAGATGGAGCTTCGAAACGCGTCGGGCAGATCCATTACGGAGCGGCGTCTACAAGCGGATCCCCATCCTCACCTACACATAAATAAAGCTGCTGCTCGCGTGCTACTCACATGGTGGACAACCTTGGAGCGTGAATATATATATATATATATATATATATATATATATATATATATATATATATCGTTTGTAATTGATTCTTTTATTTTCAATTGGTTAATATGCATAATATACAAAATATGCTAAACAAAAATGTATGAGTATTTGGCTAAAGTATAACAATGTTTCCAGTTTTTCTAAGTATGAGTGAAATGATAAATCTAACCCCCACCAAAGAAGAATACTTTCTCTACTGTTGATCTGGCTGGAGTGGGAAAAATAAGTCTGACCCCCTTAAAGTTCAATACTTTCTCTACTGTTGCTCTAGTTGTAGTGGGAATAATGATTCTGACCCTTCAAAAGTCCAGCACTTTCCTTTCTGTTACTCAAGTTGAAGTGGGAATAGTGCTCTGACTCCTCCAAAATCCAACATTTCTCTACAGTTTCTCTCAGGTTGGAATGGGAATAGTAAATCTGGCCACTCCAAAGTCCAACTCTTTTCCTACAGTTGGTTCGGTTGGAGTGGGAATAGCAAATCTAAACCATCCAAAGTGCTATACTTTCCCTACTTTTTCTCAGGTTGGAGTCGGAATAGTAAATCTGACCCCTCCAAAGTTCCAACATTATATTTCCACTTCTCAGGTTGCATTGGGAACAATACATTACATTTTCCTTGATGCATGTTTTCTATTTTTGTTTGAATAAAATTATAATAGAAATATTTTATAAATGTACTTTTAGGGCTCGATTATGATGACGGTCGGAGTTGCCTCCGACCAACACAGTTGCGGTCTTGGGACCGGCCGACCTCTGGTTGGCGGTCCCAACACCGGAATCATGATGCGACTGCACATGGTCATTTTGCATAATCACATTTCTCAATGGGAACTTGTGCTGCGGCTGTAAACCAGCCATAGCACATTGATAATTGGGAGATTCTGTTAATCCCTGGACTGTGTGGCAGGCACCTGATGTCCCTGCCATGCAGTCGGGGTATATACAGGGGGGGGTACCATAGGTGGCCACTCAGCCCCCAACCCGAGGCCGAAGGGAGAAGGGTGCCCTGCTAGGGAACCCCAAACTCACTTTCCGACAGGCCTTCAATGTCAGACAGCTCAGCATTTAAAGCCTGTCCAAAACCAGGCACAGCAATCCCAACAGCAGAAATGCCCTCTATTGGGATTACGTGCCAGTCTCTAGCTGCCCGAATTCAGCACTCGGAACTAAAACTGCGATGAGGCTCGGAAAGGCTCCGACCTGTGGTCATCGTAATTAGGGCCTTAATGTTTATTAGAATTGTAAAAATGATACCGTTGTAACCAAGTCATATATTTTTCATTAATATTTGTTGGATTTTATCTACAGATGTATTCATGTCGTTTGTTACGTTATTTCTATCTTTTTGTTTTGCACTGTATTTGTTTTATATTTAAAATATGTTTGTGTTTTATCTTTAAGTATATTTTTGTTTTGTTAATGCATGTTATACATTAAATATTTTTATGTTTTAATAATAATATTGTTTCATCCATTTATTATAATTATAAATTGTGTTTTTATGTACAATTTTAATTATTATTACTTTATTTCTTTAGTTATATTCTAAACAAATAATTTATTATTATTTTTTGCATATATTTTATTTTTTGTTTATATTTATTTTCTCTATTATATATATATATTTAAACATTTATTTTTTTACAGTTAATTTATATTTTTCAAGGTTATTATAGTGGTAATTCCTAGTTTTTCATATATATACTTATCCATGTAAAGTCGATTTCTTGTCATAGAAACATAATGGAAAGCATAAAAGGTGTTTTTTCCCAGGAAAGGTGCCTTTTTTTCTCATCTCAAAACCCACTATGCTCTGCTGTGCATCAAGGGTGCCTTGCTTGGACATTACGTGAGCATGTCAGCGCGAATACCCATAGATTTTTACACAGAGCCCGACTTACTAAGAAAGTCAGATAGGGCATTGTTGGACTTGGCCCTCTCTGAGGGGCCAATCCTAAAATGTTGCCCTCACCTCTGTTTTGAATTTTTTTTGTGGGTTTTAGTACTTTGTGTAATTTAATACTGTTAACCTATGCCTAAGTGCTTGGGCGCTCAAACCTGGTTGGCATGTTTAACTACTTATAAGTCCCTAATATACAGTACTACATCTACCCATGGCCTGTAAATCAAATTACATGCTACTACTGGGTCTGCAGCACTCACTGTGCCACCCACTAAAGTAACCCTTTAAAACAGGTCTTAGAACTGCCATTGCAGCATCTAGTGCAGTTTTAAATAGCCATTTCTACCTGGCAAAATAAACCTTTTACCGGGCCAATAAATATGACTCACCCCCTACGGTAGGCCCTAAACAGCCCATTGGGCAGGGCATTGTATTTTTACATGTCCTGGAAATTAAAAACTCCTAAACTCACTTTTCAAAGCCTATCCTTTCCATTGGGTAACGTTGGGCTACCTCATTACATTTCATGAGTGCTAACTTTTGATTGGACGTAGGTAGAAATATCATGTTTGGATTCCAATGAATTGTAATTTTAAATCCTCTTTAAATGTAAAGTCAGATTTTAGATTACAATTTGATTAGAAAGTTTGCATATTCCTGCTCAAATGCTTGTGAGGCAGGTTGCTCCCCACGCCGCACAGCTCCACCTGACTGCACCCGTGTTCCTGCTCCCGCTGCTGCCACGAGTTTGTGCCTCCTATGCCACTCTCTTGGTTTCCCTATTTGCCCATTTTACTTGTCTGCAGCCTTCTCTACACTTTCTGCCTTTCTTTTTCTCTTCTTGTTCTCTGTCGCTATCTATACATTTCTGTTCTCTGTTGCTATCTTCATATTTTTGGCCTTTTGCCACTCACCCTTCCCGCCGCTGAGTCTCTTGTGGCCCCGCCCCCCTCGCTCACCTATTCGTCCCCGCACCCGCCTCCCAGCTGCTCCTCCCTCCCATCTCCCCTTCTTAATGGCAGCCATGCGCAGCAGGTGTGCCGTTGGTGCCCCGAAGGCGCACCTAAGGCAAGCCCGTCTGCACCTGTCCGTGACTGGAACGCGCCCAGCACCAACAAACCCCGACAAGCACTACAATGCCAACATCCTCCACGAACTCAACGCCGGCCGATCATCCACCTGCTTCAAGCTCACCCACAGACCTGTCTCCTGCCGGAGCTGCAACTTGACCAGCCACCGAACACATACATGTCCTGCCCCCCCACCAGGGCAGGTCGCAACCATCTCAGATGCATACTACTCAACACCCGTTCCATTCAAAAGCACGCCGTCGAACTCTGGGACCTACTCGACTCATCCTCCCCAGACGTTGTCTTCCTGAAGGACACCTAGATGAATCCCTCCTCGACATTGCCATAGCCATCCCAGATGGCGGCAAGATCACCCTCAGGGACCGCACCAACAACCCGGGAGGAGGAATCGCCATCGTCCACAGGATTTTTGACCAGCACCGAAGACACCCTCAGCACCGCTGATCACCTGCATTTCCAGATCCACATCGATCCCATAACCACCCTCAGAGGAACCCTCCTCTACAGACTCCCCGGACCCCGGCCACAGTTCAGCGACTCCATCACCGACGTCATCAGCACGCACGCTCTTGCCTCCACAGACTACGTACTCCTCGGAGACCTGAACTTCCACCTCGAGAATGCCAACAACAGCAACTCAACCACCCTGCTCGACAATCTCACCAACCTCGGACTTAAACAACATCCCCCCACTCCGCCGGGCACATACCTGATCCCATCTTTTCTGCCAGCAACCAAGTCACATTCAGCCACACTACCGAACTCCACTGGACCAACCACCGCTGCATCCACTTCTCCTTTGACAAACACACCACACACAATCATCCTGCAACAAATTCCCCACTGCAGCTGGAGCAAGATCACCGAAGACCAGCTAATCACCAACCTCGCCCGAGACCCACCACCCGACCCCACCGACACCGACACAGCCACCCGCAACCTCAGGCAATGGATTGACGACTACACCAACACTCTCGCCCCGGTCAAGAAACTCTCAAAGAGACGCACCGACAGAAGGGCCATCTGGTTCACCACTGACCTCCAGGCATCCAAGCAGACCTGCCGAAAACTCAAGAAACAGTGGCGCCAGAACAGACCCTGGACAACCACACAGCCCTCAAGAACGCTAGCAGCAAGCACCACCAACTCATTCGAATCGCAAAAAGGAGCTTCTTCAAGGAACGCATCAACAACAACGCGCACAACAGCAAACAGCTCTACAACATCGTGAAGGAGCTCGCCAACCCCAGTTCTAACGACATCCCGCAGTCGCAAGACCTCTGCAACTTCTTTCACCACAAGATCACAGACATCCATGACAGCTTCAACACCCAGACCCCCCAGACAGCCGCCGACACCTCAATCTCACCGCCCCCAGCCACACCGGCCTCCTACTCACCTGGAACAACATCAATGATGACTACACCATCAAAATCATGAACATCATCCGCTCTGGCTCGCCATCTGACCCCTGCCCTCACCACATCTTCAACAACGCGAGCACCATCATCGCACCCCAACTCCGGAAGATCCTCAACAGCTCCTTTGAGACAGCCACCTTCCAGGAGAGCTGGAAACACGCTGAGATCAACGCCCTACTCAAGAAACCCAAGGCAGACCCAAAGGACCTCAAGAACTTCTCCGGCCCATCTCCCTGCTCCCGTTCCCAGTGAAAGTCATGGAGAAAATTGTCAACAGGCAACTGACCCAATTCCTCGAGGAGAACAACACCCTGGACTCATCCCAATCCAGATTCCGCAGCAACCACAGCATCGAAACCGCCCTCATCGCCATCACCGACATCAGGACCCTGCTAGACAACAGCGAAACCGCTGCCCTCATCCTCCTGGACCTCTCGGCCGCCTTCGACACCGTCTGCCATCACACCCTTCACACACGCCTCCACAATGTAGGAATTTGTGATAAATCCCTGGACTGGATCGCCTCCTTCCTCTCCGATCCGAAGCCACCAAGAGCACCTACAGAGTACCCCAAAGATCATCCCTCAGCCCGACCCTTTTTAACATCTACATGGCACCGCTTGCCAACATCGTCCGATCCAGGACCTCAACATCGTCTCATATGCCAACAACACCCTACCTCCATGAAGGAATGAAGGCTGTCGCCAAATGGATGAAGAACAGTCGCCTGAAACTGAACTCAGACAAGATGGAGGTCCTCATTAGCCCGGGGCAAAGTACTGTGCAACGTTCGGGTAGTTTGCAAAGTTTGCGCTACTTCACACTACGCGAATTGCACGTAGCACAGTGCAAACACGCGTAGCGTAGCGGTCAATTTTTGCTTGCTCGTGGTCCTCAATGTCAAGTTGGCGACCACAAGTGAGCAAAATGGCATCCCGGTGAAACTTTTTCTTCATTTGCGATCAGCAACATCAAGTTGCCAATCGCGAGCGTGGAAAATAAACCTCCCGGCAAGATTCTCAACGCAGGGAGGTCAGGTTTCTTATTGCAAGTGGTCGCATATGCTCGCGACCACTCGCGATGAGAAACTACCAGTCCGCGCTGAGAAAGCTGCGTCTCAAGTAGAAATCTACTCAAGTGGCAGAAAACGACCGCTTGCACTGTGCAAGATGCGGTTTGCACTGATTGCACAGTGTGGACAAGCATCTGGCACTGTGCAATCAGTGTGAGCAGCATTTTGCACTGTGAACCACACCCTTCACATGCTTCAAAAGATCTACAGATGGATCCCCACCAGAACCAGAAGAACGGTCACCCAGGCCCTCGTAAGCAGCAGGCTGAACTACGGCAACACCCTCCATGCCACGGCCAAACTCCAGAAAAGACTTCAACGCATACAGAACGCATCCGCATGCCTCATACTATGTAGCACCGAATCGGCCCTCATTAAATCCTGTGAGGAAGTAAGGGAGGCTTTGGACTGAGGGGAGAAGGCTATTCTCATAATGTTAGATCTCTCAGCAGCCTTCGACACGGTCCATCATAAAGTTTTGATGGACTGGTTGTCGGGGGCTGGGTGCAAGGGGTCGCTTGGAAACTCCTTCACTCCTTTCTATCAGGTAGATCACAAACGGTCGATCTAGATAATAACAAATCTCAGCCTTTTAGCCTTCCGTGTGGGGTGCCGCAGGGGTCGTCACTGAGCCCTATGCTCTTTAATATCTATGTGACGCCTCTGGCAGCCTTGATTAGATCATATGGTTTTCAGTTGCCCTCCTATGCTGACGACACTCAATCAATCAATCAAAGACATTTATAGAGCGCACTACCTACCCATTGGGTCTCGAGGCGCTTGGGGGGGGGGGGGCGGTGCCGCTACTGCTCGAACAGCCATGTCTTGAGCTTCTTCCTGAAGGCGTGGTGGTCCTGGGTCAGGCGCAGGTTGGCCGGGAGGGAGTTCCAGGTCTTGGCGGCCAGGTAGGAGAAGGACCTTCCTCCTGTGGTGGCTCTGCGGATGCGTGGGACGGCGGCGAGGGCGTGGCTGGCAGATCGGAGGTGGCGTTTGGGAGCGTAGAAGTTGGTGCGGTTGTTGAGGTAGCTCGGGCCTTGATCGTGGAGAGCTTTGTGTGCGTGGGTAAGGAGGCGGAAGGTGATTCTCTTGTTGACCGGGAGCCAGTGCAGGTCTCTCAGGTGTCCGGAGATGTGGCTTTGTCGTGGGATGTCGAGGATGAGTCTGGCTGAGGCGTTCTGGATGCGCTGAAGTCTCTTCTGGATCTTGGCGGTGGTTCCGGCGTAGAGTGCGTTGCCGTAGTCCAGTCGGCTGGTGACGAGGGCCTGGGTGACGGTCTTCCTGGTCTCTGTGGGGATCCACCAGAAGATCTTCCGAAGCATGCGTAGGATGTTGAAGCATGATGAGGAGACGGCGTTGACTTGTCTGGTCATGGAGAGGGAGGAGTCCAGGATGAAGCCCAGGTTGCGTGCGTGGTCCGTCGGTTTGGGTGCGGTGCCCAGGGCGGGGGGCCAGCAGGAGTCATCCCAGGCGGAGGGCGAGGAGCCCAGGATGAGGACCTCCGTCTTGTCTGAGTTCAGTTTCAGTCGGCTGGTCGTCATCCACTCGGCTACCTCTTTCATCCCTTCGTGCAGGTTGGCTCTGGCGGCGGCGGGGTCGTTGGTCAGGGAGAGGATCAGCTGGGTGTCGTCGGCGTAGGAGATTATGTTGAGGTTGTGATGGCGTGCGATGGCCGCGAGGGGGCTCATGTAGACGTTGAAGAGAGTAGGGCTCAGCGAGGATCCTTGGGGGACGCCGCAGATGACTTCGGTGGCCTCTGACTTGTACGGTGGTAGGCGGACTCTTTGTGTTCTTCTGTCGAGGAAGGAGACGATCCATTCCAGTGCCTTTTCCTGGATTCCGACGTTGCTGAGGCGCTGCACTAGGGTGCGGTGGCAGACGGTGTCGAAGGCTGCGGAGAGGTCTAGGAGGATGAGGGCCGCTGTTTCTCCGTTGTCCATCAGGGCTCGGATGTCGTCAGTGGCGGCGATGAGGGCGGTCTCGGTGCTGTGGTTGGCACGGAATCCGGACTGCGATGGGTCGAGGGATCCATTCGTCTCGAGGAAGGCGGCCAGCTGTTTGTTGACGGTCTTTTCGATGACTTTGGCTGGAAACGGGAGTAGAGAGATGGGGTGGTAATTCTTGAGTTCGGTGGGGTCTGCTGTAGGTTTCTTGATTAGAGCGCTGAGTTCGGCGTGCTTCCAGCTCTCGGGGAAGGTGGCGGTTTCGAATGAGGTTTTGATGATGTCCCGCAGGTGGGGTGCGATGACAGCGTCGGCTTTGTTGAAGATGTGGTGAGGGCAGGGGTCGGTCAGAGATCCGGAGTGGATGGAGTTCATCATGTGGACGGTGTCTTCGGTGTTGACCGGGGTCCAGGCGCGGAGGGTGGCGGTGGGTGGTCTTGCCGCGGTCGTGGAGTGCGTCGGTTGCGTGCTGAAGCTGTTGTGTATGTCCGCGATCTTGTTGTGGAAGTGGGAGGCGAGGGAGTTGCAGAGGTCTTGCGATGGGGTGATGTAGTTGTTTCCGGCCTTGGGGTTGGAGAGCTCTTTCACGATGTTGAAGAGTTCCTTGCAGTTGTGTGCGTTGTTGTCTAGTCGGTTCTTGAATGCAGTTTTCTTGGCGGTGCGGATCAGTTGGTGGTGTTTCCGGGTGGGGAGCTTGAGGATGGTCCTGTTGTCCGGCGTGGGTTCCTTTCTCCAGGCTTTCTCGAGGGCTCGGCAGTTCTTCTTGGAGCTCCTGAGTTCGTCGGTGAACCATGGGGCTCTCTTATTGCCGGGTCTGCTGGGCGGGATCCTCATAGGGGCGAGTTCGTCTGCGCATTTGCTGATCCACTTCGAGAGGTTGTCGGCGGCCTGGCTGGGGTTCGCTGAGCTGGCCGGAGGGTGCTGGCTCAGGGAAGCGGCGAGCTGGTCGGCTGTGATTTTGTTCCAGCTTCTTCGGGCAACCTGTTGCTGGTGGTGGTGGATCGTCGTTCTTCTGAAGGTGAAGTGGATGCATCTGTGGTCCGTCCAGTGGAGTTCTGTGGCGTGGCTGAAGGCGATGTCTTTGCTGGATGAGAAGACTGCGTCGAGTGTGTGTCCGGCGAGGTGGGTGGGGGTGGACACCAGCTGCTTGAGTCCAAGGTTGGCGAGGTTGTCGAGCAGGGTGCTGGTGTTGCCGTCGTTGTTGTTCTCCAGGTGGAAGTTGAAGTCCCCCAGGAGGATGTAGTCAGTGGAGGGGAGGGCGTGTGGGCTGACGAAGTCGGCGATGTCATCGCTGAATTGAGTGCGTGGTCCCGGAGGTCGGTAGATCAGGGTGCCTCTGAGGGTGGTCTTCGGGTCGGTGTGGATCTGGAAATGCAGGTGTTCGGCGGAGGGTGGGGTGTTGTCGGTGCTGGTCGTGATGCGGATGGTGTTCTTGTGGATGATGGCGATGCCTCCTCCCACCTGGTTGGCGTTGCGGTCCCTCCGGGTGATCTTGTAGCCCTCTGGGATGGCGATGGCGATGTCAGGCGCTGAGGAGGCGTTCATCCAGGTCTCCGTGATGAAGGTGACGTCAGGGGCTGTGGCGTCTAGGAGGTTCCAGAGTTTGATGGCGTGTCTGTGGACGGAGCGGGTGTTCAGCAGGATGCACTTGAGGTGGTTGCTGCTGGTGTTCAGCTTGGTGGGTGCAGGGAAGGTCCGGGTGCAGGTGAACTTGCAGGCGTGGCAGCTGAAGGATCCGTGGGTGTGCTTCGGGGTGGCACGGTGGCATCCCGGGATGCCGCCGGTGTTGAGTGCGATGAGGTCGGCGGCGTTGTAGGTTCGTCGGGTCGGCTTCCGTCGGTGGGGGCCAGGGGTCCTGGCACTGGGCGCGGTCCAGGCGCGGACGGGCGCAGACGGGCTTACCTTTGGCGCGCCTTCGGCACACAATCGGCGCGCCCGCTGCGCGTCAACGCTGCGCGTTCGCACGGTCGCCATATATGGCGAAGTGCGCGGGTGGGCGGAGCAGCTGGGAGGCGGGACCGGGGAGGGAACAGAAGGAAAGAAGGGGCGGGGTCAGCGGTGGAGGCGGGAAGCGGGGAGGGCGGCAACAGGCGGGAAAAAAACAGTCAATACGGCGGAACAAAACACCAATGAACACAAATACAATTCAACAGGAAAAACGGCGGAAATACAACAATAAGCACAAGTAAGCACAAATGCAAGTCTGCACAGTGAACCAGGGGCACAGGGAGAGGAGCGCTGAACACGGAGCACGCCGCTCGAAGGAGGGGGCGTGGTCACGAGCCGGCAGTCGGGCAGCGAGGCACCAGGAGGGGGGAGCACACGCAGCAGCTGGTGGCCGTGCGGCGCGGGGGTGTCCTAAAGCTAGGTCACACTCACCTGCGTCGCACGGTCGCCATATATGGCCAAGTGCGCGGGTGGGCGGAGCAGCTGGGAGGCGGGAGCGGGGAGGGAACAGAAGGAAAGAAGGGGCGGGGTCAGCGGTGGAGGCGGGAAGCGGGGAGCGGGGAGGGCGGCAACAGGCGGGAAAAAAACAGTCAATACGGCGGAACAAAACACCAATGAACACAAATACAATTCAACAGGAAAAATGGCGGAAATACAACAATAAGCACAAGTAAGCACAAATGCAAGTCTGCACAGTGAACCAGGGGCACAGGGAGAGGAGCGCTGAACACGGAGCACGCCGCTCGAAGGAGGGGGCGTGGTCACGAGCCGGCAGTCGGGCAGCGAGGCACCAGGAGGGGGGAGCACACGCAGCAGCTGGTGGCCGTGCGGCGCGGGGGTGTCCTAAAGCTAGGTCACACTCACCTGCGTCGCACGGTCGCCATATATGGCCAAGTGCGCGGGTGGGCGGAGCAGCTGGGAGGCGGGAGCGGGGATGGAACAGAAGGAAAGAAGGGGCGGGGTCAGCGGTGGAGGCGGGAAGCGGGGAGCGGGGAGGGCGGCAACAGGCGGGAAAAAAACAGTCAATACGGCGGAACAAAACACCAATGAACACAAATACAATTCAACAGGAAAAACGGCGGAAATACAACAATAAGCACAAGTAAGCACAAATGCAAGTCTGCACAGTGAACCAGGGGCACAGGGAGAGGAGCGCTGAACACGGAGCACGCCGCTCGAAGGAGGGGGCGTGGTCACGAGCCGGCAGTCGGGCAGCGAGGCACCAGGAGGGGGGAGCACACGCAGCAGCTGGTGGCCGTGCGGCGCGGGGGTGTCCTAAAGCTAGGTCACACTCACCTGCGTCGCACGGTCGCCATATATGGCCAAGTGCGCGGGTGGGCGGAGCAGCTGGGAGGCGGGAGCGGGGAGGGAACAGAAGGAAAGAAGGGGCGGGGTCAGCGGTGGAGGCGGGAAGCGGGGAGCGGGGAGGGCGGCAACAGGCGGGAAAAAAACAGTCAATACGGCGGAACAAAACACCAATGAACACAAATACAATTCAACAGGAAAAACGGCAGAAATACAACAATAAGCACAAGTAAGCACAAATGCAAGTCTGCACAGTAAACCAGGGGCACAGGGAGAGGAGCGCTGAACACGGACCACGCCGCTCGAAGGAGGGGGCGTGGTCACGAGCCGGCAGTCGGGCAGCGAGGCACCAGGAGGGGGGAGCACACGCAGCAGCTGGTGGCCGTGCGGCGCGGGGGTGTCCTAAAGCAAGGTCACACTCACCTGCGTCGCACGGTCGCCATATATGGCCAAGTGCGCGGGTGGGCGGAGCAGCTGGGAGGCGGGAGCGGGGAGGGAACAGAAGGAAAGAAGGGGCGGGGTCAGCGGTGGAGGCGGGAAGCGGGGAGCGGGAAGGGCGGCAACAGGCGGGAAAAAAACAGTCAATACGGCGGAACAAAACACCAATGAACACAAATACAATTTAACAGGAAAAACGGCGGAAATACAACAATACGCACAAGTAAGCACAAATGCAAGTCTGCACAGTGAACCAGGGGCACAGGGAGAGGAGCGCTGAACACGGAGCACGCCGCTCGAAGGAGGGGGCGTGGTCACGAGCCGGCAGTCGGGCAGCGAGGCACCAGGAGGGGGGAGCACACGCAGCAGCTGGTGGCCGTGCGGCGCGGGGGTGTCCTAAAGCTAGGTCACACTCACCTGCGTCGCACGGTCGCCATATATGGCCAAGTGCGCGGGTGGGCGGAGCAGCTGGGAGGCGGGAGCGGGGAGGGAACAGAAGGAAAGAAGGGGCGGGGTCAGCGGTGGAGGCGGGAAGCGGGGAGCGGGGAGGGCGGCAACAGGCGGGAAAAAAACAGTCAATACGGCGGAACAAAACACCAATGAACACAAATACAATTCAACAGGAAAAACGGCGGAAATACAACAATAAGCACAAGTAAGCACAAATGCAAGTCTGCACAGTGAACCAGGGGCACAGGGAGAGGAGCGCTGAACACGGAGCACGCCGCTCGAAGGAGGGGGCGTGGTCACGAGCCGGCAGTCGGGCAGCGAGGCACCAGGAGGGGGGAGCACACGCAGCAGCTGGTGGCCGTGCGGCGCGGGGGTGTCCTAAAGCTAGGTCACCCTCAGATTGTACTATCCTTCAAGGACAGTCAGGTAAAAGAAACAGGTGTTCGCTTCCATGACTGCAAGGGGGCTATTTCAAACTGGATGTCGGCAAATTGTTTGAACCTGAATTCCAATAAAACGGAGGTGATTGTATTCGGAAATAACCCACATGTATGGACTCCAGATTGGTGGCCAACAGATATAGGTAACTACCCCACTCCAACCTCTAAAGTGAAAAACTTGGGTGTAATAGTGGGTAATAAACTGGCTTTTTGTGCCCACATTAGTTCAGTTGTCTCCGCTTGCTTCATGATTCTGCGAGTCTTAGGAAAAATAAAACCTTATCTTTCAGATGACAATTTTAGGACTGTAGTCACAGTCCTTGTACTGTCACGACTTGACTATTGCAATATCATATATCTGAATGCCTAGAAACAACTGCTTAATAGGCTTTAGATAGTTCAAAATGCTGCAGCTAGACTACTGTCAGGTATACCCAAATTTGTCTCAGTCCGAACAGAACTAACATGGCTACATTGACTTCCTGTGAAACAGAGGGTTTGGTTTAAGGCCCTCTGTATAGCCTTCAGCGCCCTTAATGGAATTGGCACTGAGCACTTGAGGCAGAGGTTTAAATGGTATATCCCCGGTAGGGCGCTTCGATCTCTGGGTGCTAAACTGGTCCAAATACCGACCTTCAAGACAGCCGGCTGGGAGGGAGGAGCTTCATCACCTGCACATCCAAGGCATGGAACGATTTGCCGTTCCACCTAAGGAATGCTGCTAACCTGTTCTCCTTCAGAAGAGGCCTGAAGACCTGGCTTTTCTCTCTCTGATCGCATTGATGTATGTTTAGGCCTAGCTCAGCGCCAGGACACCCAAAGGTAATCGTGCGCTTCTTTTAAATTCCAATAACATAACATAACATCCTCGACATCCCCTGCCAAAGCCACATCACTGCCCATCTGAGAGACCTGCACTGGCTCCCCGTAAACAGGAGGATCAACTTCAAGCTCCTCACCCATGCTTACAAAGCACTCCACAACGTTGAAACAGCATACCTCAACAAACAACTCACCTTCTACACCCGAACCGCTAGCTTCGCTCCACTGACCTCACCCTCGCCACCGTTCCACGCATCCACCGAACGACCATCAGCGGCAGATAATTCTCCCACCTTGCCACTAAAACATGGAACACCTTCCCCATCCACCTGCGGCAGACCCAGGACCTGCTGACCTTCAGGAGTCTTCTCAAGACTTGGCTGTTCAAGCAGTAGCAGCACCTCCCCCCTCCTCCCCTTCAGCACCTTGAAACCCTCACGGGTGAGTAGTGTGCTCTACAAATGCATTGATTGATTAGTTTCCTGGGCCTGTTAATGGCTCCCCATGTGCTTTGGGCCCAGACAGTGAATAATAAAGGACTAGTTCTGGGTAGGATGGGCCCGTCTGACTGTATGTTAGGGGGTGAAGCTATTCCCTGCCTCAATTACATTTCAAAGGGCTTGCCACGAGCACACACAAAAAACCTTACACTAGTCTTTGTGACACTAAACTTCTTTGAGCCTTGGCAGGGAAAGGGAAGATGTTTCTAGAACCAGATGTGAAGGTAGTATTAAAAAATGTCCCCACTTCAAAGGATGGCACCAGGTATAAATATTGGACGTCCTGGGCCATTCTTCAGTGCAATCCTCTACTTGCAGACATTACAGAAGGAGGACTGCCTTGTTCCCCAGAGGATTTCCCTTCTGCTTGAGGCCTGCCTTGTTACCCAGAGGATTGCCCTGTACTGCTTGTGGACTGCCTTGTTCCTAAGAGGACTGCCCTGCTGCTTGAGGCCTGCCCTGCTCTCTGCAAAAGAAAACTAAACATGCTCCCTTCATCCCAGGCTACTTGAATGACTACATGGATCAAATGGCTGACCTCCTTTTCTGAGTCACAGGGACACAACCAGCTCCAGAGTCTTCCATGCAACTACTCAGCTGACCTACTGTAACTAGGCCTGCTTGGAACTGCAATTGAACCAGCCTGAGCTCCCGATCCTCAAGAGGTGTATCCCCAGGTTCTGGACCCTTGACTGGCAACAGAGTGCAATATTCTACAAGAAAAGGAGAAATCCTAAAGTTCTGGACTCTTTGCTCCACACTTTGAGAAGGTAACTTTTTTCATTGGGACAAACCTGGCCCTCAATGTCCAGCCCATGCTCCATCTCAATCAACTTGAACTTGTGACATTGCCCCGGTTTAACACATCCAAAACCTTTGGATTTGCATATCTCCAGTTCTACTGATTAGACGTGTGTCATTTTGGTGACATTTTAGTTATCCTATTTTACTCAATTGGTTTGGGATTTTTCATATTTTATATTTTGACATTATTACTGTTTGTGTGCAGCATCAATATTTAACATATTGCATCTAAGTTTAGCCTGACGGCTTCTGTGCCAAGCTACCATAAATTTAGGCACAGGTTAATTTAGTGACTTTTGAGGTTCACCCTGAAAAGGATTGACACTGTTGTTTGAGAAGGGTTAACACCCCCTCAACCAAGAACTCAAGCCCTGTAAATTCTCCCTCCACCCCCACTGAGCCCTAACTCTCCGCCTCCATGCTCTAAAAACTACCCTGAACCCAGCCACCCCGCCCGAGCCCTAAAATCTGACCTCCCCACCCCTGAAAACTACTCAAACCTCCCCGCCCTGAGCCCTAAAACCCAGCCCCTACCCTAAAAACAACCCAACCTCCCTTGAGCCCTAACAACTACCCCACCACCACTTAAAACCGGCCCAGCCACACTTTCCAGACTGTGTCCTGCAGTTTCCTCTCCCGATCCTTCCTCTTCCCATGCCTGCCCATCCACACATCAAGGCTGAGCACTGACTTAATCATGCCTATGCGTGGTTAAGGCAAGCGTGGTTTTGCTTGCAGGAAAACAGCACTCATGGCTCAGCCAGCGTTGGAACCCTCCCCCCCGCCCCCCCTGCCCCCCCAATATGCATTGATTCTACTTGTTTCCCTTTGCCCCATAAGGGTCATCTAGTTAAAATCTAATTCCCAAACAGGCAAAAAGTGTTTGGCTAAGTTCATTCAGTCTGATTTCATAGTATCCGCACCAACAAATCTCAGCCTTTTAGCCTTCCGTGTGGGGTGCCGCAGGGGTCGTCACTGAGCCCTATGCTCTTTAATATCTATGTGACGCCTCTGGCAGCCTTGATTAGATCATATGGTTTTCAGTTGCCCTCCTATGCTGACGACACTCAATCAATCAATCAAAGACATTTATAGAGCGCACTACCTACCCATTGGGTCTCGAGGCGCTTGGGGGGGGGGGGCGGTGCCGCTACTGCTCGAACAGCCATGTCTTGAGCTTCTTCCTGAAGGCGTGGTGGTCCTGGGTCAGGCGCAGGTTGGCCGGGAGGGAGTTCCAGGTCTTGGCGGCCAGGTAGGAGAAGGACCTTCCTCCTGTGGTGGCTCTGCGGATGCGTGGGACGGCGGCGAGGGCGTGGCTGGCAGATCGGAGGTGGCGTTTGGGAGCGTAGAAGTTGGTGCGGTTGTTGAGGTAGCTCGGGCCTTGATCGTGGAGAGCTTTGTGTGCGTGGGTAAGGAGGCGGAAGGTGATTCTCTTGTTGACCGGGAGCCAGTGCAGGTCTCTCAGGTGTCCGGAGATGTGGCTTTGTCGTGGGATGTCGAGGATGAGTCTGGCTGAGGCGTTCTGGATGCGCTGAAGTCTCTTCTGGATCTTGGCGGTGGTTCCGGCGTAGAGTGCGTTGCCGTAGTCCAGTCGGCTGGTGACGAGGGCCTGGGTGACGGTCTTCCTGGTCTCTGTGGGGATCCACCAGAAGATCTTCCGAAGCATGCGTAGGATGTTGAAGCATGATGAGGAGACGGCGTTGACTTGTCTGGTCATGGAGAGGGAGGAGTCCAGGATGAAGCCCAGGTTGCGTGCGTGGTCCGTCGGTTTGGGTGCGGTGCCCAGGGCGGGGGGCCACCAGGAGTCGTCCCAGGCGGAGGGCGAGGAGCCCAGGATGAGGACCTCCGTCTTGTCTGAGTTCAGTTTCAGTCGGCTGGTCGTCATCCACTCGGCTACCTCTTTCATCCCTTCGTGCAGGTTGGCTCTGGCGGCGGCGGGGTCGTTGGTCAGGGAGAGGATCAGCTGGGTGTCGTCGGCGTAGGAGATTATGTTGAGGTTGTGATGGCGTGCGATGGCCGCGAGGGGGCTCATGTAGACGTTGAAGAGAGTAGGGCTCAGCGAGGATCCTTGGGGGACGCCGCAGATGACTTCGGTGGCCTCTGACTTGTACGGTGGTAGGCGGACTCTTTGTGTTCTTCTGTCGAGGAAGGAGACGATCCATTCCAGTGCCTTTTCCTGGATTCCGACGTTGCTGAGGCGCTGCACTAGGGTGCGGTGGCAGACGGTGTCGAAGGCTGCGGAGAGGTCTAGGAGGATGAGGGCCGCTGTTTCTCCGTTGTCCATCAGGGCTCGGATGTCGTCAGTGGCGGCGATGAGGGCGGTCTCGGTGCTGTGGTTGGCACGGAATCCGGACTGCGATGGGTCGAGGGATCCATTCGTCTCGAGGAAGGCGGCCAGCTGTTTGTTGACGGTCTTTTCGATGACTTTGGCTGGAAACGGGAGTAGAGAGATGGGGTGGTAATTCTTGAGTTCGGTGGGGTCTGCTGTAGGTTTCTTGATTAGAGCGCTGAGTTCGGCGTGCTTCCAGCTCTCGGGGAAGGTGGCGGTTTCGAATGAGGTTTTGATGATGTCCCGCAGGTGGGGTGCGATGACAGCGTCGGCTTTGTTGAAGACGTGGTGAGGGCAGGGGTCGGTCAGAGATCCGGAGTGGATGGAGTTCATCATGTGGACGGTGTCTTCGGTGTTGACCGGGGTCCAGGCGCGGAGGGTGGCGGTGGGTGGTCTTGCCGCGGTCGTGGAGTGCGTCGGTTGCGTGCTGAAGCTGTTGTGTATGTCCGCGATCTTGTTGTGGAAGTGGGAGGCGAGGGAGTTGCAGAGGTCTTGCGATGGGGTGATGTAGTTGTTTCCGGCCTTGGGGTTGGAGAGCTCTTTCACGATGTTGAAGAGTTCCTTGCAGTTGTGTGCGTTGTTGTCTAGTCGGTTCTTGAATGCAGTTTTCTTGGCGGTGCGGATCAGTTGGTGGTGTTTCCGGGTGGGGAGCTTGAGGATGGTCCTGTTGTCCGGCGTGGGTTCCTTTCTCCAGGCTTTCTCGAGGGCTCGGCAGTTCTTCTTGGAGCTCCTGAGTTCGTCGGTGAACCATGGGGCTCTCTTATTGCCGGGTCTGCTGGGCGGGATCCTCATAGGGGCGAGTTCGTCTGCGCATTTGCTGATCCACTTCGAGAGGTTGTCGGCGGCCTGGCTGGGGTTCGCTGAGCTGGCCGGAGGGTGCTGGCTCAGGGAAGCGGCGAGCTGGTCGGCTGTGATTTTGTTCCAGCTTCTTCGGGCAACCTGTTGCTGGTGGTGGTGGATCGTCGTTCTTCTGAAGGTGAAGTGGATGCATCTGTGGTCCGTCCAGTGGAGTTCTGTGGCGTGGCTGAAGGCGATGTCTTTGCTGGATGAGAAGACTGCGTCGAGTGTGTGTCCGGCGAGGTGGGTGGGGGTGGACACCAGCTGCTTGAGTCCAAGGTTGGCGAGGTTGTCGAGCAGGGTGCTGGTGTTGCCGTCGTTGTTGTTCTCCAGGTGGAAGTTGAAGTCCCCCAGGAGGATGTAGTCAGTGGAGGGGAGGGCGTGTGGGCTGACGAAGTCGGCGATGTCCTCGCTGAATTGAGTGCGTGGTCCCGGAGGTCGGTAGATCAGGGTGCCTCTGAGGGTGGTCTTCGGGTCGGTGTGGATCTGGAAATGCAGGTGTTCGGCGGAGGGTGGGGTGTTGTCGGTGCTGGTCGTGATGCGGATGGTGTTCTTGTGGATGATGGCGATGCCTCCTCCCACCTGGTTGGCGTTGCGGTCCCTCCGGGTGATCTTGTAGCCCTCTGGGATGGCGATGGCGATGTCAGGTGCTGAGGAGGCGTTCATCCAGGTCTCCGTGATGAAGGCGACGTCAGGGGCTGTGGCGTCTAGGAGGTTCCAGAGTTTGATGGCGTGTCTGTGGACGGAGCGGGTGTTCAGCAGGATGCACTTGAGGTGGTTGCTGCTGGTGTTCAGCTTGGTGGGTGCAGGGAAGGTCCGGGTGCAGGTGAACTTGCAGGCGTGGCAGCTGAAGGATCCGTGGGTGTGCTTCGGGGTGGCACGGTGGCATCCCGGGATGCCGCCGGTGTTGAGTGCGATGAGGTCGGCGGCGTTGTAGGTTCGTCGGGTCGGCTTCCGTCGGTGGGGGCCAGGGGTCCTGGCACTGGGCGCGGTCCAGGCGCGGACGGGCGCAGACGGGCTTACCTTTGGCGCGCCTTCGGCACACAATCGGCGCGCCCGCTGCGCGTCAACGCTGCGCGTTCGCACGGTCGCCATATATGGCGAAGTGCGCGGGTGGGCGGAGCAGCTGGGAGGCGGGACCGGGGAGGGAACAGAAGGAAAGAAGGGGCGGGGTCAGCGGTGGAGGCGGGAAGCGGGGAGCGGGGAGGGCGGCAACAGGCGGGAAAAAAACAGTCAATACGGCGGAACAAAACACCAATGAACACAAATACAATTCAACAGGAAAAACGGCGGAAATACAACAATAAGCACAAGTAAGCACAAATGCAAGTCTGCACAGTGAACCAGGGGCACAGGGAGAGGAGCGCTGAACACGGAGCACGCCGCTCGAAGGAGGGGGCGTGGTCACGAGCCGGCAGTCGGGCAGCGAGGCACCAGGAGGGGGGAGCACACGCAGCAGCTGGTGGCCGTGCGGCGCGGGGGTGTCCTAAAGCTAGGTCACACTCACCTGCGTCGCACGGTCGCCATATATGGCCAAGTGCGCGGGTGGGCGGAGCAGCTGGGAGGCGGGAGCGGGGAGGGAACAGAAGGAAAGAAGGGGCGGGGTCAGCGGTGGAGGCGGGAAGCGGGGAGCGGGGAGGGCGGCAACAGGCGGGAAAAAAACAGTCAATACGGCGGAACAAAACACCAATGAACACAAATACAATTCAACAGGAAAAATGGCGGAAATACAACAATAAGCACAAGTAAGCACAAATGCAAGTCTGCACAGTGAACCAGGGGCACAGGGAGAGGAGCGCTGAACACGGAGCACGCCGCTCGAAGGAGGGGGCGTGGTCACGAGCCGGCAGTCGGGCAGCGAGGCACCAGGAGGGGGGAGCACACGCAGCAGCTGGTGGCCGTGCGGCGCGGGGGTGTCCTAAAGCTAGGTCACACTCACCTGCGTCGCACGGTCGCCATATATGGCCAAGTGCGCGGGTGGGCGGAGCAGCTGGGAGGCGGGAGCGGGGATGGAACAGAAGGAAAGAAGGGGCGGGGTCAGCGGTGGAGGCGGGAAGCGGGGAGCGGGGAGGGCGGCAACAGGCGGGAAAAAAACAGTCAATATGGCGGAACAAAACACCAATGAACACAAATACAATTCAACAGGAAAAACGGCGGAAATACAACAATAAGCACAAGTAAGCACAAATGCAAGTCTGCACAGTGAACCAGGGGCACAGGGAGAGGAGCGCTGAACACGGAGCACGCCGCTCGAAGGAGGGGGCGTGGTCACGAGCCGGCAGTCGGGCAGCGAGGCACCAGGAGGGGGGAGCACACGCAGCAGCTGGTGGCCGTGCGGCGCGGGGGTGTCCTAAAGCTAGGTCACACTCACCTGCGTCGCACGGTCGCCATATATGGCCAAGTGCGCGGGTGGGCGGAGCAGCTGGGAGGCGGGAGCGGGGAGGGAACAGAAGGAAAGAAGGGGCGGGGTCAGCGGTGGAGGCGGGAAGCGGGGAGCGGGGAGGGCGGCAACAGGCGGGAAAAAAACAGTCAATACGGCGGAACAAAACACCAATGAACACAAATACAATTCAACAGGAAAAACGGCAGAAATACAACAATAAGCACAAGTAAGCACAAATGCAAGTCTGCACAGTAAACCAGGGGCACAGGGAGAGGAGCGCTGAACACGGACCACGCCGCTCGAAGGAGGGGGCGTGGTCACGAGCCGGCAGTCGGGCAGCGAGGCACCAGGAGGGGGGAGCACACGCAGCAGCTGGTGGCCGTGCGGCGCGGGGGTGTCCTAAAGCAAGGTCACACTCACCTGCGTCGCACGGTCGCCATATATGGCCAAGTGCGCGGGTGGGCGGAGCAGCTGGGAGGCGGGAGCGGGGAGGGAACAGAAGGAAAGAAGGGGCGGGGTCAGCGGTGGAGGCGGGAAGCGGGGAGCGGGAAGGGTGGCAACAGGCGGGAAAAAAACAGTCAATACGGCGGAACAAAACACCAATGAACACAAATACAATTTAACAGGAAAAACGGCGGAAATACAACAATACGCACAAGTAAGCACAAATGCAAGTCTGCACAGTGAACCAGGGGCACAGGGAGAGGAGCGCTGAACACGGAGCACGCCGCTCGAAGGAGGGGGCGTGGTCACGAGCCGGCAGTCGGGCAGCGAGGCACCAGGAGGGGGGAGCACACGCAGCAGCTGGTGGCCGTGCGGCGCGGGGGTGTCCTAAAGCTAGGTCACACTCACCTGCGTCGCACGGTCGCCATATATGGCCAAGTGCGCGGGTGGGCGGAGCAGCTGGGAGGCGGGAGCGGGGAGGGAACAGAAGGAAAGAAGGGGCGGGGTCAGCGGTGGAGGCGGGAAGCGGGGAGCGGGGAGGGCGGCAACAGGCGGGAAAAAAACAGTCAATACGGCGGAACAAAACACCAATGAACACAAATACAATTCAACAGGAAAAACGGCGGAAATACAACAATAAGCACAAGTAAGCACAAATGCAAGTCTGCACAGTGAACCAGGGGCACAGGGAGAGGAGCGCTGAACACGGAGCACGCCGCTCGAAGGAGGGGGCGTGGTCACGAGCCGGCAGTCGGGCAGCGAGGCACCAGGAGGGGGGAGCACACGCAGCAGCTGGTGGCCGTGCGGCGCGGGGGTGTCCTAAAGCTAGGTCACCCTCAGATTGTACTATCCTTCAAGGACAGTCAGGTAAAAGAAACAGGTGTTCGCTTCCATGACTGCAAGGGGGCTATTTCAAACTGGATGTCGGCAAATTGTTTGAACCTGAATTCCAATAAAACGGAGGTGATTGTATTCGGAAATAACCCACATGTATGGACTCCAGATTGGTGGCCAACAGATATAGGTAACTACCCCACTCCAACCTCTAAAGTGAAAAACTTGGGTGTAATAGTGGGTAATAAACTGGCTTTTTGTGCCCACATTAGTTCAGTTGTCTCCGCTTGCTTCATGATTCTGCGAGTCTTAGGAAAAATAAAACCTTATCTTTCAGATGACAATTTTAGGACTGTAGTCACAGTCCTTGTACTGTCACGACTTGACTATTGCAATATCATATATCTGAATGCCTAGAAACAACTGCTTAATAGGCTTTAGATAGTTCAAAATGCTGCAGCTAGACTACTGTCAGGTATACCCAAATTTGTCTCAGTCCGAACAGAACTAACATGGCTACATTGACTTCCTGTGAAACAGAGGGTTTGGTTTAAGGCCCTCTGTATAGCCTTCAGCGCCCTTAATGGAATTGGCACTGAGCACTTGAGGCAGAGGTTTAAATGGTATATCCCCGGTAGGGCGCTTCGATCTCTGGGTGCTAAACTGGTCCAAATACCGACCTTCAAGACAGCCGGCTGGGAGGGAGGAGCTTCATCACCTGCACATCCAAGGCATGGAACGATTTGCCGTTCCACCTAAGGAATGCTGCTAACCTGTTCTCCTTCAGAAGAGGCCTGAAGACCTGGCTTTTCTCTCTCTGATCGCATTGATGTATGTTTAGGCCTAGCTCAGCGCCAGGACACCCAAAGGTAATCGTGCGCTTCTTTTAAATTCCAATAACATAACATAACATCCTCGACATCCCCTGCCAAAGCCACATCACTGCCCATCTGAGAGACCTGCACTGGCTCCCCGTAAACAGGAGGATCAACTTCAAGCTCCTCACCCATGCTTACAAAGCACTCCACAACGTTGAAACAGCATACCTCAACAAACAACTCACCTTCTACACCCGAACCGCTAGCTTCGCTCCACTGACCTCACCCTCGCCACCGTTCCACGCATCCACCGAACGACCATCAGCGGCAGATAATTCTCCCACCTTGCCACTAAAACATGGAACACCTTCCCCATCCACCTGCGGCAGACCCAGGACCTGCTGACCTTCAGGAGTCTTCTCAAGACTTGGCTGTTCAAGCAGTAGCAGCACCTCCCCCCTCCTCCCCTTCAGCACCTTGAAACCCTCACGGGTGAGTAGTGTGCTCTACAAATGCATTGATTGATTAGTTTCCTGGGCCTGTTAATGGCTCCCCATGTGCTTTGGGCCCAGACAGTGAATAATAAAGGACTAGTTCTGGGTAGGATGGGCCCGTCTGACTGTATGTTAGGGGGTGAAGCTATTCCCTGCCTCAATTACATTTCAAAGGGCTTGCCACGAGCACACACAAAAAACCTTACACTAGTCTTTGTGACACTAAACTTCTTTGAGCCTTGGCAGGGAAAGGGAAGATGTTTCTAGAACCAGATGTGAAGGTAGTATTAAAAAATGTCCCCACTTCAAAGGATGGCACCAGGTATAAATATTGGACGTCCTGGGCCATTCTTCAGTGCAATCCTCTACTTGCAGACATTACAGAAGGAGGACTGCCTTGTTCCCCAGAGGATTTCCCTTCTGCTTGAGGCCTGCCTTGTTACCCAGAGGATTGCCCTGTACTGCTTGTGGACTGCCTTGTTCCTAAGAGGACTGCCCTGCTGCTTGAGGCCTGCCCTGCTCTCTGCAAAAGAAAACTAAACATGCTCCCTTCATCCCAGGCTACTTGAATGACTACATGGATCAAATGGCTGACCTCCTTTTCTGAGTCACAGGGACACAACCAGCTCCAGAGTCTTCCATGCAACTACTCAGCTGACCTACTGTAACTAGGCCTGCTTGGAACTGCAATTGAACCAGCCTGAGCTCCCGATCCTCAAGAGGTGTATCCCCAGGTTCTGGACCCTTGACTGGCAACAGAGTGCAATATTCTACAAGAAAAGGAGAAATCCTAAAGTTCTGGACTCTTTGCTCCACACTTTGAGAAGGTAACTTTTTTCATTGGGACAAACCTGGCCCTCAATGTCCAGCCCATGCTCCATCTCAATCAACTTGAACTTGTGACATTGCCCCGGTTTAACACATCCAAAACCTTTGGATTTGCATATCTCCAGTTCTACTGATTAGACGTGTGTCATTTTGGTGACATTTTAGTTATCCTATTTTACTCAATTGGTTTGGGATTTTTCATATTTTATATTTTGACATTATTACTGTTTGTGTGCAGCATCAATATTTAACATATTGCATCTAAGTTTAGCCTGACGGCTTCTGTGCCAAGCTACCATAAATTTAGGCACAGGTTAATTTAGTGACTTTTGAGGTTCACCCTGAAAAGGATTGACACTGTTGTTTGAGAAGGGTTAACACCCCCTCAACCAAGAACTCAAGCCCTGTAAATTCTCCCTCCACCCCCACTGAGCCCTAACTCTCCGCCTCCATGCTCTAAAAACTACCCTGAACCCAGCCACCCCGCCCGAGCCCTAAAATCTGACCTCCCCACCCCTGAAAACTACTCAAACCTCCCCGCCCTGAGCCCTAAAACCCAGCCCCTACCCTAAAAACAACCCAACCTCCCTTGAGCCCTAACAACTACCCCACCACCACTTAAAACCGGCCCAGCCACACTTTCCAGACTGTGTCCTGCAGTTTCCTCTCCCGATCCTTCCTCTTCCCATGCCTGCCCATCCACACATCAAGGCTGAGCACTGACTTAATCATGCCTATGCGTGGTTAAGGCAAGCGTGGTTTTGCTTGCAGGAAAACAGCACTCATGGCTCAGCCAGCGTTGGAACCCTCCCCCCCGCCCCCCCTGCCCCCCCAATATGCATTGATTCTACTTGTTTCCCTTTGCCCCATAAGGGTCATCTAGTTAAAATCTAATTCCCAAACAGGCAAAAAGTGTTTGGCTAAGTTCATTCAGTCTGATTTCATAGTATCCGCACCAAGGCATTGGAGTTACTTTTTCCATGGCCTTAATCCCCTAGATCTTCCAAGTTATATATCGTCTAAAAATGAACATTTGAGAATAGTTATAATATTTTGAATCTATCATCAACTTTCTGCCAGCATCCGGTCTAAACCTGATCCGGTGACAAATTCAAAACACGGCAGACACAAAGATCAATGTGTAGCATACAGTATTTTGACCTGGCAACATCTGAGCATACCAGTGCGAATGAGCTGTATATTAAAGCAAAGTCAAGCTTCTCCATTGACCGTAAATGTGGTTTGCATTTTCCAGTCTGATCTGAGCTCTCATGCACCATTTTCAACAGGAACCAATTTAAATCTTGACTGATTCCCATCAGTGGACACGAGGGACCTGCAAATTTAGCAGTCAATTTCTCAACCTAATTGAATGGAACTTTAATAAGAAAAAAAGAAAGAAAGAATACAATTATCTATTGCTACATTGAACACATGCTTTTCTTACCTTGGATTAACTAAATAGGAATGAGGATAGAAGGTATGTGAACCAAATGTAAAAAATCAGTACTTATTTAAATGTCCTGCAGGATTTTTAAAGCCGTGCCAACAATTAAAATCAATCACATATAGTTTGGCACATCTATATACAAAATAAGCCTCATGAGGTACCTGTGTTATTGTAGTCACAAGTTAATTGGTTGCAAATGTTCATACGAACTGTACAGCAAATTGCATTAGACAGCAATGGGAAGCATTTTAAAGGATTAATAACCAGATATGTTTTACTCTTACCTCATCACTCTGCAACGAAGCCTCAGATATGGAGCAAGATGCACATATTTTTTCAGACCATTTTACATTTGCTTATAATGAATATTTATAGCGTGTTTAAGGTTCAACAATTGCAATAGTGAACCTCTTTAATCATCTGTGCAGCCATGCAAAAGACCAGGTGTAGACACTGAAAGACCAGGTGTAGACTCAGAAGGTCAATAAGGCAAACATCCCCCACTGAATTGCGAGTCGAGTATAAATCAGAACAAAAACACAAATGCATATTTATCTAAAATGTATATCAATTACATCTTGACAAAATAAAATATAGGTGAACTTTCTGACAGCAGCATGGGGCAATGGGAGCTGTCGGTTGTTGGAGCAAGGTGAGCTTGTCATCTACACAGAACTAAAAACTTTTCATGATAGCAAAACATGTTAGCTTGCACATAAAGAGTACAGCATGGTTTGAATCAAGAGTTATGACTCTGAGAAGTATTTGACAAGAGCTGTCTTATCTATGATAATTTTCGGCACGCTTAGGTGAACTTTTATCTATCCCCAAAAATATATTTCTCCAAATCAATGTTATATACTGTACAGAAGGTCTTTTAATGTTCTTGGATTGCCTACATGATGACTTAGTCACTGTGTCAACTTTGCAATCCCTAATGATGGCTACTGGGGCTCCCACTGATCATTAAAAGGTATTGCATAACCAGTCTCCATGCAAGGTTTATCATTCCCTATAACAGCCAGTGGTACTCCCACTGATCATAACAGGTGCTCATGTCATCGGTGACTGTATGATCATTCATAATGATGTGCAGTGGTGCCCCCACTGAGCATACTGGCTATCACGTGACGGGTCACATTGTGACCAGTCACTGTGTCAGCCTGACAGTTTACACTAATGTCCAGTGGTCTTCCTACGCTCTTACGTTCACCTCATCAGTTTCAGGCACATCTGGGAGTGGTAACTTCCTACTTCAAAGCGGACATCAGTTATAAATATTGGACCCTCAGACCCAACTGTTACTCTGTTGCCCTGCTGCCTTGCTGCCTGAGTGAAAAGGATTGGAGCTGCATCTTGAATCCAGGGCCACAAGAGTGACTCCAAGGGCTAGTTGGCTGGCCTCCTGATCAGAGCCTCAGAGACAGGAAAGGGTCTAGCCATCTTGAACCCAGCACCTGGACTTTGTCTGCGGTGAGTCCCACTCCCCTTCCCCAGTCCTGGACCTCTGGAAGTGGACTTGAAGGTGCTCTGCAGACCCAACTGTGGTCATGTGGGCAGAACTGATGGAGCAAGATGCATCTCCTCACAACTCCACTTCGGGATCGCTGCAAGGCAACGCATCCCTGATGCTGAACCTTGCATCTCAGCCTGCAGTCTCCCCGAAATGTCAAATGCAGAATGCATATTTGATGCAAGGCTTCCCATCGCAAGCCGCTCATCAATGGCATCGGCAATGATGCAGGACTCTACATCACAGCCCCTTAGCTTCCTCAGAGCTGCTGCTACGCGACACTTCCTCAACGCAGGATGTCACAATGCTCTTCTACCCAGACTTGAGGTACTTTGTTCAGTGGGCCTAACTTGGACCCAGTCAGCTGGAGCTTGTGACTTTGCCCCCTGTCTGGTGCTACCAGAGAACCACAGTTGACTTGTGCTTTTAGGCACTGTTTTCACTTAAATCTTTAAAATTGCATATCTCCTGTTCTACTGATTGGATTTTTTTCTTTTTGTCCTCAAATTTTTTTCTAAATTGATATAGAATTTTACTTGTTTGGCGTTTACAATTTATTACTGTTTGAAATGCTGCATAAATAATTTACATGTTGCCTTTAAGTTAAACCTGACTGCTTTTGTGCCAGTAGGGTTTCACCCCTCCCCCCCAATCAGTAACCCAATTTCCTACATTTGCGTTCAGTGACAAGTTTAGGACTTGTGTTTGTGCAGTGGCATACAGTGACTTTGAACAACACTAAAATCCCAGATAAATAATTTGAGACAATTTCGTTCTTTTTTTCATTTCTCCTTCATTGACTCTTTTTTTCCAAATGCACTCTCATACTACCTGACTGTCTGAGCATGTGACTGCACCTGCAAGGATGAAGTTTGAGTTTTCCAACCTGGATCACTACACTGGGGACGTGCACAACACCACCGCCACCGCCAGCAACTCACCTGCATTACGGGGGGGACTACAGCCCCCAGACTGCGCCCTCTTTCAGCCGCTGTCTTCATCGCGCGCGCCAGGAGGCACATAAGTGTCCTCATGGCTCTCGCTTCGTGGGACCCGCAAACACCACCGGCACCGTCAGCAACTCACCTACATTACAGGGGGGGACTACAGCCCCCAGACTGCTCCCTGTTGCTGCTGTTGTCTTCATCGTGTGTGCCAGGAGGCGCATAAGTTTCCTCGCTCCTTGCGGCTCCCACTTCGTGGGACCCGCACAACACTACCGGCACCGCCAGCAACTCACCTGCCCCCAGACTGCTCCCTGTTGCCGCCGCTGTCCTCATCGTGCGCGCCTTGAGGCGCATGTTTCCTTGCGGCTCCCGTGTCATGGGATGCTCGTGGGTGCCCCGGGGCGAAGCCCGGGCCAAGGGCGGGCACGTCTTTGCATGTCGTTGCCAGGAAGAGGCAATTGTGAGGTGACGTTGTTGACAAAGTCATTACTAAGGATTATGGCTGACGAAGTAGCGAGTAAAGTATCAGTATTGTCCTGGAAACTGCGAGGCCTCAAGATGCCAGAAAGGGTAGGAATGTGCTTGCTAGACAGACGCAATGTGCAAATAGCTTTATTACAGGAGACGCATATACACCCGCGCTCTGAACCCAAGTTTGCAAGTAAATGGGCGATGATTAGGAAATTTTCGTCATATTCCTGATATGCCAGAGGGACTGCAGTGCTCATTAAGAAATCACTCAAATTGCATCTGATGGGGAGATGTTGGATCCTAACGGACGCTATGTGATATTGTGGGGCAGATTGGGCACTGATACGGTTGTGATAGTGAGTTGTTACGCTCCTAATGTGGATACACCGGAATTCTTCACGACACTGTGGGGACACGTGATGGGAGTGGGAGCTACCCATATCATCTGGGGGGGTGACTTTAATGTTGCATTAGTTCCTGGAGCGGACAGGTCGGATGGCTGTGGTCAGTATAACCGGTAGGCACGAGATATACTACTGGGTATAATAGAGGAAGCTGGATTAGTGGACAGTTGGCGGTTTACTCACCCCGAGCATAGAGAGGGTCCACATTTTACAACGCACGCAAACACGTGGGCTCGGCTTGATTACTGCTTTGTGTCCCGGGGACTGAGCACAGGTATGGGACGGGTGGCACATCTGTCCAGGACGTACTCCGATCACTGCCCAGTGTTGGTGCAATTGGCTATACCGGGACAAGATAGAGTGCGTCCCCCATGGAGAATGTTTCCCTCAGTGTTACTAGATACGGTGTTCAAGACGGAGTTGGGAGAAGAAATAGAGGCCTTTTTCCCCAGAAACAAGGGCTCGGTAAACAGTGTGGAAATGGTATGGGAGGCCTTTAAAGTCACGATGTGGGGTTTTTGCATCTCCAAGAGCTGCGGGGTGTTGAGAGACATCAAAAGGACAATAGGAAAGTTAGAAAGAGAATTGAAAGAGCTAGAAGTTGCGTTGACGAGGGACGGGGATCCAGGGGTACACAAGAAATTTAGGGATAAACTTTCAGAATATGAGGAAGAGGCAGCTAGAGAAGTTAAATATAAGGGAAAACACTGGACTGCGCGTAAATATGGCGAAGGGGAGCGGCCGGGTAAAATACTGGCGGCGATCCCGATCAAACCGCGTTTCAGTACTAATATAATGGAGATAGTTACACCAGAGGGTACACATTGTCAGGACATGCAGAGAATTCAGGAGGAATTTGTGGCACATAATGGGCAGCTATATACCTCTCAACAAACAGATGGAGTGCACTTAGGGAGTTTTCTAGACGATATCGCGCTATGTTGGTTAAGTGATGTCCACAGGTTGTTTCTCGGCGCTCCATTAGAATTGGATGAGATAAGAGAGGCGATTATGTCGCTAACTAATGGCAAGGCGGCAGGACTAGATGGACTGCCCGCTGAGTTTTATAAGTGCTACATAGATATTATGGCGCCAGTCCTAAAGGAAGTATTTGAGGAGTCTTTGGAAGTTGGGGAATTGCCGGGATCAATGAGGGAGGTAGTGATAACTTCTCTGCTGAAGCCAGGCAAGGACCCAATGGCCCCAGATTCGTATCGGCCGCTATCTCTCATCAATTGCGATGCGAAGATACTTGCTAAGGTACTTGCAACACGCTTAACACTGATTATGACTAAGATAGTGCTACCAGACCAGGCTGGCTTTGTACCAGGACGGGCCACAACTCATAATCTTCGTACGTTGTTTTCTCTGATTCCTACTATAGCCCCGGAGATCCCAGTTGCTGCCATATTTCTCGACGCAACAAAAGCATTCGACTCAGTAGAATGGAACTACCTTTTTGCCATATTGCACAGAATGGGGTTTCCCAAAGTATTTGTGGCATGGATAGAACTGCTTTATACTAAACCAGTTGCTAGAGTGCTTATTATTGGCGTGCTGTCACCCCAGATACCCATAACGAGAGGCACTAGGCAGGGATGCTCTCTCTCTCCACTGCTGTTTGCTTTGGCAATAGAACTGCTGGCATGTCGAATTCGTCAATTGCATGTTGCTTTCAACTGTTTCCAGCGTCAGATAGGGGTGTCATTATATGCAGATGACATCACATTATATGTAAAAGATCCGCAGCTCAACCTTAATCCTATTCTGCGCGAGTTCATAGTTTTCGGATGGCTATCAGGTGTCCAAATAAATTGGAAAAAATCGCAATTTTTCCCGCTCACAAGTGCGGTAACGAAATTCCAGCTGGATTACCCACTTGAATGGTCTGACACTGATCTCCGCTACTTAGGTATTGTGATATCTCTTAATAAGGAGGAGACACTTAGACTTAATTATGGCGTGGCCATTAATAAGTTAGCTGACAACGTCTCACGATGGATGTCGCTGCCGTATCCATGGCGGGTAGAGCGTCGCTCATAAAGATGATGGTGCTACCGCGTTTTCTATATCTATTTCAAAATATTCCTTATTACCCTGGTGCATCTTTTTTTAAACGGTTGAGATCGGAACTCCTTCGTCTGTTTTGGGGGGTAAGCAGCCGCGGTTGCGATGGTCCATTCTGACACAGCCCTATGACAAAGGGGGCTATGATGTGCCGGACTTCGAGGTTTATTATTTAAGTGCCCAGGCGCAATATGCGAACCACTGGATGAATCCTACACCTTTTATGCCGCAAATAGCGGCAGAAGATTGGGTCGCGCGCCCTCTTCCCCACAGCGGAATGATACAAGGTACGGTGGAAGTTATATATACACAATTCACCACGGTGACATGCACGATTAACGCATGGCGCAGATTGGCGAAGGTCCTTCGAACTCCACTGTTGTATTCCCCCGTAATGCCACTCACATATCACCCCCGTTTATCTCTTCTGCAGGAGATGGGATTTCAATTAATGTGCATGAAGTTAAAGATTGCCACGTGGGGTGACCTGTTCCTCAACGGGCAATTTCGCACTAGGGAACAGCTGTTTCAAGAAGCGCAACCAACTCCTTTGGAGGTTTTTTATTACATCAGGTTGAGACTGGGGCTGAAGGACGTGCTGGTACACTTTCCGGACAAACCGGAGGTAGTCTTACCGTTGCATGCTATGCTGTTGTCAGATGGCCGCCATCTTGTTTCTAGATTGTATAATAATATCCGGCTACAGCGCATAGGGGTGGAGAATCCAGCACGCCAGTTGTGGAGTCTGGACATAGGTAATGAAATTACTGAAGGTCAATAGAAATATTGTTGTACTATCACAGACAACATATCTTCTAGTTGTAGGCTCAAAATTATTCATTATAAGATTTTACAAAGATTCTATTGCACGCCGGTTCGGAAGCTAAGGTTCCAATTGGCGGATAATGATAGATGTGAACGATGCCATGCAGAGGGGGCAGGATTCATCCATCTGGCATGGGATTGTCCTGGGGTGTATGACTACTGGTCCCAGGTGCACGATGCATTACAGATTATGACGGAAGGGGTTATTGATAGGGACCCACTAGTTATGCTGTTGGGATATACATTGAATATACCTAAGCCCACCGTAGGTTTATGGACGTTGTCCTGCTGCTTGCAAAGAGGAGGGTTGCATGCCGTTGGGGTAGGGGAAGGGCCCCGAAGTTTAAGGAATGGTTGGATGATGTAGTATACTGACAGGATCAACACAATATTTATGCTGATCTATTGCCTGTTCGGAGCAAGCCGAGAGACATCTGGGGTCCTCTACAGATTTATCTGATGAAAACTGCTACGCCACATGAGGGGTCAGAAGATGGCAGCGAAGGTGTTGGGTTGTAGGTAGAACACTCCTATGGATATATCTCCTAGCACCGATGGGGGGGCACCATGAATCCTTCTCACTGTATAATGTTATGTAATGTTAAAGATTTAAAGGAGACATCGTTGTAAAAAGGCTAATCGACTTCACCTGTAATATTTGTTTTGCTGCCCTGTGGATTAACTGTACGAACTTACACAGAGAATGTATAACAGCGACGAGATGGGGCTCACTGGTATTTTTCTGTTAGCTCGGATCACTGGCTCGGACAAATGTACCTATACGCGTGTCAATTGAATGTATCTAGCATGACTGTAACCAACTTGACTGTTTTTGTTAAATAAAAACTGATAAATTGAGGTTTAAAAAAAAAAGAGGCAATTGTGTTTTTAGAACTCCTAGAACTCTATTAAAAAATCATCATTTATCACTTTACTTCTTGGGGAATTTTGATGTGTGGTGGGTGGTGGGAATCGAACCCTGAGACGGAGGAATTGGGGCGAAAGGGTACTACCCACCATTTTAGTTAAGGCGCGGTCTAGTTGTTCCCCAGGGGCCTTTAAAACGGGATCCTGCGCGAGCGCACTCAAACCAAAAACATTACGAAATCATGGTAAAAATTGTATTGTTTTTTTTTAAACGTGTGACTTTCAGGAAGGATTTGTAGGGTATGACTAACCTATCCACCACTTAAAATGTACTTGCGTGTTTCACTATACTAATTCAACTCTAATCCTCTATGGGTCCCGGAGTAGCGTGCTACTCCCCGAAAAAGCGCTTTGACACCTCGTCAGGGGTAGTAAGCGATATATAAATGCAATTACAATACAATACAGTAGCTGAGTTCAAAAGGGGGGCTGTACGGCCCCTCTCCCCGAATCTTCAGGAGGTCTCAGGGACCTTATCCCCAGGGTGATAAGTTAATTAAAGGGGAGGGGAGGCACTAGGCCCCCTTCCAGAGCCGGTGTCCTGGGGTTCTCGCAGGCAGGGAAAGTGCTACGGCACAAACAGCTCTAGCCTGGTGGGAGAAAAAAGCATTTCTCTGCTCATGCTCACGGGCAGTGCTTTGATTGCTCAGACCCAGCAGGAGCAAAAGAAAACTCTCCCAAGGGTTCAGAGCAATGCCAGCTTCTGCTGCACCCATGATGGATGTAAGCAGGGGCCCTGCAGCCCCCAATGTGGGTCAAGTCTCGGGGGCCCTGGATGTGCACCGGGGCACCCTGTTTTCAAAAATATAAAAGGGAAGCAGTGGCGTAATGAACCATGAGGGGGCCCCCTGCAGGGTAAGTGAAGGGGCCCCCTCCGGACTCGAGCTAGAGCTCCACAGCAGAAGTGCGGTGCTGATGGGGCCCCCTGGAGGGTGATGGCCCCCCTGCACCGCGGGGGCTGCAGGGGCCTGTGTTACGCCCCTGCAGGGAAGACTAGTTGTCGCGTGCCCCAGGTGGGCGCTCAGGCACACCCCTTAAAAACAAAACATGCCACCTCCCACAGGAGCAGGGAGCTAGCAGGGCTGCGGGAGTCCTAGCCTCCTACCACATCCCACAATGTGGCTAATGCTGTGGCATGGCCCGGGTGGTCACCAGAACACCCCAATATATATTTTAAAAAACTTTGTGCAGCTCCTGCGGAGCAGGCAGATGACAGAGTCTCAGGGGCCCTGGGGCTCCCCCCACTTACTCTATTAGAAAAAATAAATAAAACAGTAGGTGTCCCAGGTGAGACCGAGACACCCATAGTAAATGTAAAAACAAGCATTGGCATAGCCAATAGGTCTCTCTTTTGGGACCTTATAACTATTTAGTTATGCAGCACAATATCCTTTGTGCAACAACATCAACTGTTGCATGTCCCAAAGGCGAGACCTATTGGCTGTGCTAATACTTGTATATTATAGATTCTCGAGATACTCTTTCCAACATCTACATATCCGAGTAGCCGTTTCTGGTTTACTGCTGGCATCCTGCCTTGCTAATTACACTATTGGCATTTATTTGGAATTCTAAAGTCTAGCTTTGAAAAAAATAGCATGTCTGCTCAAAGTTTATGGCATCCTGCCTGTTTCTTCCATTCTCCACACTTTCCTGTCTTCACCCGCCCTTGTCCTAATCATCACTAAGGATAAATGTACACAATGTAATTTAAAATTAAAGAGAGAAAGAGATCCATCTATCTACCTATCTGTTTGTGTGTGTGTGTGTCTGTGAGCAGCAACTTGTGACACATATAGACGTATAAATCAATGAAAAGCATCCAACCAATTGAAACGTTAACTCTTTTCAGTGCAAATGGTTTCTTTAGATATGTTAAAATAATTCTGCCATTCATCTTCTGCGATCTTAGGTTTTTCCAAACTTGCCAGCTTGAAATAAGAAGTTGAACAAAGATGGCGAAGAGGGGCTTTCAGCGGCATTTGCAATTTATGGCACCTATTTCTATGCCATGCTGAGCTATTCTACATAGAGATGAGACAGTCTTTGAGGGGCCTCTGCTGTATTTGCATTTGGTAAAACAGCCTTAATAATGTGTTGAGAGGCGCCCCCTGCCATAGTAACATCATGGCAACCGGCCCCCACCCCTCCTAGCATGCATTCCGCAAATAACACACTCCACACCAGAGTTAACTTGGGAAAAGCTGCTGCAGGTTTATTGTTACATACAACGTTATGTAATCATAGTAAGTTATCTTACGGGCGATCCAAGGGCAGGCCGCATTCTCGCCACCTGTCCGCCTGATGAGCCGGCAACACTGTGGCGAACCACCTATGTGCTGCCCCTTCTGGTAATCCATTCCCGGATCACTTAACCATTGGTTCTTTGTACTCACGCCCCTTTCGGGGCAAAGCGCAGCTAGGAAAGACCCCGGTTGCATAGGCCCACAACCGCCCAAAGGACTACTGGGGCGCCGACACAGGGTCCAGGAACCTACCATGAGGCCCCTGGTGTTAGGCTAAGGCACCCCTATGTGCGACGCTGAGGTATACTTCTGTACTCATCTGCTTCCAGATCGCCCTGTAACTCTGCCTGCAATGAGAAAATCAAACATTAAAACATTCTAGCAATCCCCCCCATGCCAACACGCAGGGTGAGTGGTAGCGTGGGAGATTGCGTGTCCCCATACGATGCGTACACGGCGCGTTTGGTGCACAAAGAGGCAGGTAACATGGCGAGGGAGACTTAAGTACCCCTTGCCCTACCTGCTGTACAGGAAGTGACATAGCGCCCTTCGGCCATCTCGACGGCTCCTCCTCATGCCACCCCCCCTTCGGGGACGACAACAAACGGAGGGTGAGGAGGGGCAGGGGAGGCCCAATGTCACTAGAGGGCCGCCCTCTTGAGTGGCCCCCTTTGGTGGCCTCGGGCAGCCGTATTGTTGAAGCCGCCGTGTGAGGGCCTGCTAAGTGTATGGGGTGGGGGATCAGCGTACACAATTTATGGTGTCTAAAGGTATCCTTTCCTGAGACACAGCCCGGAAACAGAGGATGTTTATTTCAAGGAAGTCTCCGACCTTCGTGCCTGGGCAGCATTTGGTAAAACAAAGTGCAAATGTTATGAAGCAATTACATACTCCGAAGCATTTAATACATTGTACAAGCCTCTCATTGCACGCGGGCGGAATGTTTGTCTACTGTATGTATTTTTGGCATCAACAGATGCAGAGAGGATGACGCTCTGTGAAAAGGTGCAGTGGTGGACCCATGGTGTATGTGGTTGTTAAGTAATGTTTCGGCTGAGATAACGTTGTAAAGACTGAAGCATGGATAGTTAAAAACATGCACAATAACAAAACGTGAACAATGTGCATATAGTAGTTGCTGCAACAAAATCTACAAAGCCGGTATCTACTCTACAGGAAGAGACTGCTCTGAGTGCTGAATCCATGTTCCACATTTGTGGCTGCTGCTATAAGTGGCATCTACAGACGCGAGTCACACAGAAGAAAAGAAAGGCGCGTGGTCGTCATTAAGAAAGTTAAAGCGCTTCATGGCGTGTGGCCCAAAAGAACAAGCATTTCTATTCAGCTGGAGATCTTTTGCTAGCGTGCAGTCACGGGGGTGGACTCCTCATTTTTTGAATAAGCTACTCACTTGCCAACCGCTGGTGTGAAGGTCCTTATTACATTTTGTACACAGGGAGGTACTTCCTAAGCTGCTGTCTCAAACTGCCTTGAGCTGCTCCTGCTTTTCGTGAGGTGATATTGCTAAATGGGAGGGGATCGGACTTCCCACTTGATGCTTACTGTTGCGTGGTTGCCAATTATTAAGCACTTCTTGCCAAGTCATGTTGCGGCTTGTGCTGTGTAAATAGCTAATATTTTATCGCTAGTCAACATTATGCAAATATTTCTTGCCGTCAGGGGTGGTAAGTGCCATATAAATACCGTTTACAATAGCAGCTCCATCAAAACAATTCGGCACATCCTAAAGGACTATGCAGAGGAAATCGGTGACGAAAAGAGCCAGGAGTTCCGGGAGAGTGAACTGAAGAGCATCATTGAGCTCCTTGAACATTTCTAATGGGCTTGTGGGAGTACTGACGGGTTTCAAACTGTTGATCAAGCTGCAGAGTTGTGACTGCCTCATGAATCCCTCTGACGTTTATAATAGGTAGTGTGCCTGACCCTTGCCACCACAATGACTTTTATAGGAAAAAAACAACCCTGTGTTAAGTTTAGAAATTGTTTGACTACAAGGAGAAATAGTTATTTTAGCCACTTCTTTATATTTTGCCCCTCTGCCCCATTTTTCATGAAGAAGCCCCTTTGATCAATCCTGGGTCTCCCACGCAGCTTTCTCCTACCTACCCACGGCACAAGGATTGTGGCATTCTGGACCGACTTTTTTAGTGAAGAGACTTTTGGAGACGCTTTCCCCAATATACGACTCTTGTCTCCTTTATGAGAGCATGTGAGCGCCAGGCTGATGCAAGCTACAGTTCTTCAAGAAAGTCACCAATTTGTTTACTGGATGAAAAGACAGAGCACTGAGCCCTAAGGACTGTTGGCACCGGTGCTTCTATCCTTAATTCCAGGTTGTCAAGAAATGATGCTGCATTTGTTATTGGAAGCTTTTGATGCAAACGTTTGATGGCACTGTCAGAATTAGCCGAATAATTTCAAACACTTAAATCTGGGAATGTGTAATATATATTGACATGACAGAAGTTGCTGGGTCTCGTTTGTGATTGTAAAGAGATGGTCAGCAGAAATAAGAATATAGATATCCGCTGGAGTTCAAAATTTATATGTTTCTTATAAAATTGCTTATTCTTGTAAAGAGATGGTCAGCAGAAATAACAATAGTTCAAGTTCAAGTACAAAGAAACTTTATTTCTGTCAATATGACCTAAAAAGTACAAACACCTACAACCAATCATTTATAAAAATTACATCAAGGCATACAAACAGCAAATTTAGGATGCTTTAAAAATCACTGTACACATAATTATACCAGGTTACAGTAATAACATTTTTGATTCCCTATGTCAGATCCAATACATCATTAGATGATTTAAAAAAAACCTTCTGGTGCACCACATAGAGAACAGGAATCCTGCAACAGAGTAGACAATCGGGATACTTAGATCGTACTTAGGTATCCTGAACGCCTCAAGACAATGCCTACTACCAAGATTCCTGCAGATCTGCACCAACCAACGTTTCCTTGCTTTATAATAGCCAGGGCAATTAAAGAAAATGTGGTGCACTGATTCTTCAGGGTGATCACATGCCGGACAGTGTACCGCTTTCTGATCTCTCCACTTGGATGTAAAATAGCGAAGCGGAAAAGCCCCAAACCTGAATTGTAAATAAAGCTTTCTTGCCGCTACTGGTTTGATGGGATCTAGTACCATCTCAAAGCGAAAACTATCTTTTATTTCTAAGAAAGCTATAGTTGATTTGCCTGTTTTGGAACAAGAGTGGAGTGGAGCCTTTCTGTACTCTACATAGTGTACCTTCATTTGTTTCCTTGATATTAGTGAACAGGCTAACTCAGGTTCAGCTCAGTAATCCCCCACGTCCATATTGGTTAACAAATATTTAATGTGGACAAACCAAGAAAATTTGGCTGCACCCCGTGCCATCATTACTTCAGACAATTCCACCTTATATGGTGAAAGTTCGGGAGTAATCCACAGGTGACGCCAGTACATTAAAGGTTTAAGGCTCGACACTTCTGCAATTGCCATTAATCCCGAGTCTAGTCGAAGCGGAATTAGCGGGGTGCAAGAATAGAGATATCAGCTGGAGTTCAAAATTAAGACGTTTCTTATAAAATTGCTTATTTCCTGTTGTTGAAAAAAAAAACAATGGCCACTAGATGTCCCCAGAGCAATATCTTATTCTGTCAGTACCATGCCAAGTCAAAGTGTGGACGGGCGGCTGTGTGTCCGAAGGCTTTCCTGAGGGGCTATGGAGGCGGATTGACGTATGAACACACACTCCCTGCGAAAGCAGCCACGTGCAGCGTTTTTCTTGTGGCAGCAAGTGCGATAATAGCTAACATATGGCGCCGCTCGCTCCCATGAGGGAATTGCCAAATGTGCACTAGTGGCAGTTGAAACCAATGCAAAACATGCTATGAGTTTCAAGCAAAGTCCTGAGCAATGGCTAAAGGTCCCATCCTATGCAGCGCTTGTTCGCTGCTAGGCGAGCCCTAAAAAGCCCACAAAAAGTGAATAACAACAGAGAGGCTACAGCTGCTCATTTATTATTCACTGCTACTTCAAGGAGGCTTCATAATGACTTGTGAGTGATATTTGCATATGTTTTGAATTCAGTGATGTCCCTGGAAGGGTCAGGGACATCACCAATTTATTTTTTTCATTTTTGGGACGGGATGTAGGGACTTCTCCTACCCTCCAGTAAAACTAGAAAAAAAGTATAAGTCTGCTGGATCATTGAAACCATGACCCCAAGGGAACCTACCATATTTTTTTAAGGCATTTCCCAGGCTGAGGCTTATGTTCTACAGCTGGGATTGCATTGTCACCTAGGGGCTGGTGTATTTTATATATTGCAAATGTATTACATAAAATACAAGGCTGCCTGCAGAGTTTGACTTCTGGGGGTGGCTGCTTGGCCGTGCATGGCGGGTTTTTGCTTTACATATGTTAATAAAATATTTCTTTATATTAAAAAAAATCTAGAAATTCATTAAAAAAACTAAGTTTAAAGTAACATTATAGTTATGTGACATGTTCAGTAACCTCTAAAAACCACAGAAATTCTCCAGTTAAAATGATCTCAAATACCTATAACTTGTGCCCAAAGTAAATATGCAACAAAATTATTGATGAAAAAACTTTGCATGGTGGGGTGTGAGTTATAGTTAACTTAAGGCTCGAGTTGCAGTTACTTGAGATAACTGTAACTATAACTGGTGAATTTCTGTGTTTTTTTTTAGTTTAAAACGTTATGTTGGTACTGAACATTTCACCTATAACGTTACTTTAACCTTTGTTTGTTTCAGTGAATATATATATATATATATATATATATATATATATCTATATATATAGATATATATATATATCTATATATATATATATTCACTGAAAAAACCATAGGTTTTACACACGTTATAGTTAGGAAGTAGCATTTAAAAAACCTATGAAATTCACTGAAAAAACCATAGGTTTTACACACGTTATAGTTAGGAAGTAGCATTTAAAAAACCTATGAAATTCACCGAAAAAACCATAGGTTTTACACCAGTTATAGTTACCAGGAAATTTTACTCGCATAAAACCATTGAAATTCCCACGTTATAGTTAGTTGGACTCACTATAACTTGCGCGTGACTCCTGGCGTGGTGTTCTGTTGCTGCTGACCGCTACAAGCTGCATTTGCTGCCTACATCACTTGCTGTGGTTCCTGTCCTCCCGCCTCCCGCCGCCCGACCCTTTCTTCATCCCGGGGTGAGGCCGCCGAGTGGAGCGCGGTGGGGATACAAAACTACAACCCCCAAGAGCCTTCACGACGCTACTCGCGTCAGTTGCGCGCCAGGAGGCGCATAAATCACCAGTCACCCCGGTCGAGTGGGTGACTCCTGGCGTGGTGTTCTGTTGCTGCTGACCGCTACAAGCTGCATTTGCTGCCTACATCACTTGCTGTGGTTCCTGTCCTCCCGCCTCCCGCCGCCCGACCCTTTCTTCATCCCGGGGTGAGGCCGCCGAGTGGAGCGCGGTGGGGATACAAAACTACAACCCCCAAGAGCCTTCACGACGCTACTCGCGTCAGTTGCGCGCCAGGAGGCGCATAAATCACCAGTCACCCCGGTCGAGTGGGTGACTCCTGGCGTGGTGTTCTGTTGCTGCTGACCGCTACAAGCTGCATTTGCTGCCTACATCACTTGCTGTGGTTCCTGTCCTCCCGCCTCCCGCCGCCCGACCCTTTCTTCATCCCGGGGTGAGGCCGCCGAGTGGAGCGCGGTGGGGATACAAAACTACAACCCCCAAGAGCCTTCACGACGCTACTCGCGTCAGTTGCGCGCCAGGAGGCGCATAAATCACCAGTCACCCCCGTCTCGCGGGACGCGAGCGGGACGCCCGGAGCGAAGCCCGGGCAAAGGGCGGGCCCTCTGTGGCCCTCAGTGGCCGAGGTAGGCCGGGCTGGGCCCCGTCATTTTCGTTGTTTTAATCATATGTTGTTGTATTCGGTCCGGATGATGTAAGTTCTCTAGTTGAGAGGGACTGCACCTTTCCATTACCCAGAGTACCTGAACGCTGACCGCATTGACTTAATTTAATATTTTAATTCGTGATTATTCTCCTCTACGTACTATTCTAATTGTAAATACCACCATCTCGCAAAGCCGGAGTGTGGGAAGCTTGCAGTAAAAGATGACAAAAAAACTTCTCTCGGGGAGAATGGTGGGTGGAAGAACCTGTGCCAAAACAAAATCAAATCCCTTGAGAAACAAGGTTGTGAATAAACAGCTGTTAAAGGGCCAGTGTCAGCTCTTTGAACTGTGGGAAAAACCGCTGGAAAACTCCCCAATGGCTGCTGTAAAATGTAACACTGCTTCAGACATCCAAGCGAATGATAATCATATTGCAGATACCAATGCTCCTTTTGTGCCTCTTGAGACACCAAAAGTGTCATGTATGGACACCCCCTGCATTGTGCATTCGGAGGAGGGCAAGGCTAATATTCTTGCTGCCCTCTCACTGAATGATTCGCTAGTGAATAACTCCATGCCACCTTTGGAGTCATCCTTGAACAGCTTTGAGGCTCCAGCCTCACCGCCTCTCTCTATTGACCTGGAACTCTGTGGCCGTTATGTGAAGCCGATCAGCCCGGCTGTCCCGGAAACTAACAATCTTTTAGGAGGGGCGACTCCGTCCGGGCTGCTACTTTATAGTAGTACCCCGTCTGTGAATAGTCAATGCTTGTCTGAGGCATTAAGTGCTTCCAGGAGTCCATTTTTTAATTTATCCGGCAATTGTCCTACAGTCGGGGCTGGAGATAAACCTTTATCAGAATCCCTGATTGCACTGGAACATCTGTTAGCCTCTATTTTGTTCCTACTGGGAAAATTTGTAGGCAGCTCGGACTGTATTCTGGACTCTGTTACTCAAATCTTGGAAAATCTATTGCAAAAAGCACCGGCAATGAGGAATACCCCCCTCTTTTCACAGGGTACTAAACTAAATAAGGGGGAAGCTGAGGTGCATATAGAAAACTCCAAGATAAAGGTCCCCGAACCAGCGCCAGCCGAACCACACTACAGCATTGCTAAAGGTTCATCTGCATCTGTAACTGCAGCACCGAACTGTATTATGAAGGCGGATTTGGGGATAACGGAAGAAATTTTGCCTAGCCCTGACTGTCAAGTACCACCACAAGAACTTTTTCCAATCTTCTGCTCGGAAAATAAAAAAGTTATTTCCGAGGTTAATCAAGAAGGAGGGGGAAAAAATGGAAAATGTAAAAAACATAAAGGAAATAAAAGGAAACTGGTGCGTAAGCATAAGAAGAAAAGACAGAGGCGGATAATGTTTCAAGACGCTATAATTCTAACTGATCAGGAAGATAAAGCTACTGAACCCATTCCATCTACCGTTACGGTGATTTTGGAAGCCAATCCTCCCTATTGTGTTCCAGAGACTCTTGGAAATTCTCCACTCATGATTAGGGAGGCTTTATCACTAAAGGATGGCTTGGGCTTAAATTCTTCCTTTGAATCAAATTTAAAGAGTCCCAATCCAGCTATCTCTGAGCTACTTAATCCACTGGCTTCTCCTTTTACTTCCACAGTTGGGACAGGGGAACCGCTTCTTCCCACTCTTGAACGAAAAGAGGCCATATCTTATGTGGACACTCATGTGTTGGACTTTCTTCCACTATTTGAGGTTGACTTACCATTAAATAGATCATGGCTACTCAAACGCTTTAGTGAAATGGATAAGTTACATCGTATTCAAACAAGCGATATTGAGTTAGTCTCTTTGCTAGGGGGAAATAATGTTACTAGTATAAGGGTCAAATTCTACTCTAAAATAATTGTAAATTTGGTTTTGCAACAGGCAGAGAGTTTCCAACGCACAGGTATCGATGTTTTACCTATAGTGAATTTTGATTATAAAGACGTTTCCCATGGGTTGTCCCAAAAGGATGATAGACAAAGTGGGGCTACCTTATCACTTAAAGATATAAAGATCTGGGTTGCAAAAGGAAAACGTGTGGTTTCCCAGGTGAAACCACCGCCACTGATTCAAAAGCCCTCGCAATTAGAGGGCTCTAATCGGTGGAATTGGTTGCATAACGCTTTATCATCTAAATCCACAGATAACCCCAAACTGTTTCAGCACCTTTAACAATCAATTGAAAATCATTTCATGGAACGCTGCTGGGATACACAGTAGTCCAGAGAAATTCGAGTTTCTATTTTCGTTGGGTGCAAATGTGATTTGCATTCAAGAAACATGGTGTATTAATAGAATTGATGTTAGAAAGGATTATTTTGTGTTGGAGGTCCCGGCGGTTGCTTCTAAGAAAGGGCATGCTAAGGGGGGTATCGCGTGCTTGCTATCAAATAAATGGAATTGGAAATTCTCTCAGTTTATTGACCCAAGTAACCTTTTCCAAGCCATAACTCTAGCCAATCTCCCCACCCCCTCAAAGATGGTGTCTGTCATAATTATTAACGTTTATATCCCTCCGGAAGAGGGTTTTAACGCCGTGTTGAAGCAGATTTTTCAATATATTGGCCAGGTTAAAAAAATATCACCCTTTTCAGAAGTGGTACTTGTGGGTGATTTAAATTGCAAAATATCTAACTCCAGTATGAACCTTTTTAGAAATAAAGCCAAAGAAGAGGCGCACTTTATTCCCCAATCCCTTTTTCCCGACAAAATAATAACTAATAAAAGAGGGAAGATACTGTTGGAGGAACTTTCGGCAGTCGAGGGTCTTATCCTAAATGGAAGATTTCCCTCGGACGTACCTGCAAAATTTACGCATAAATCGCACAGTAAGTCCTCTATAATTGATTATGCGATCTCGGACTTTAATATATTTCCACGTATCCTGGATCTGATGATAGTCCCCACGACATTGAGTGATCATAATGTAATACTCTTGACTATCTCCCTAAAACCTCCTAGTACGGCTTCATGGGCGATTAATAGCAAAGATACAGCCTTTCATGCATCCTCCGGTAGATGTTTTTGGAATCCATCTTTAATTTCTGGGGTGCATGTCATTCTATGTAAAACCATAGCAGACCTGAATGCTTGGTATGGCTCGGAAATTGCTAGTTTTGAGAACTTTATGCAGAACATCATTTTGGATGTGAAAAAGGTTAGACGGCCCCCGAAGCGGGTATACATGCCCAGTGCCCTGTGCACCCTGAATAAAGAAATAAATAAATTAGTCCGTGCCCAATTTGTAAGTAGATCTGGGGAACGGGGAAAAGAACTTTCGAGGTTAAAAAGAAAGAGAGTTAGACTAAAAGCGAAATTAAAAAAGGAAAAGGAAGATTTAGTTTGGATAAATCTAAGGGAAGCAGTAGCGCACGGTAAGATCCGCAAATTTTGGTCCATTATCGGGATGGGATGTGGCAATAGATTAACCCCTTGCCCAATCCCTATTACCGAAGAGGTTTGGTCTGCCTATATTTGGGATCTTTACGGGGGGTATGGTACTTTAGTGGATACTAGCCCCCCCGATGTATTCATCGATGGAGAAATTAAGTATCCATCAGAGGTAACAATAGCTGCGGCCATAAAGAACATGCGCTCGTCTGGTGCAATGGGGCCGGACGAACTCCCTATGACGGTCCTGAAGCAGGAGCCCTCCCTCTGGAGTAAAATACTTTATCCTTTATTTAAATCCTGTTTTGATTCGAAGAAGGTTCCAGCATCCTGGAGGGGTAGTATCTTGGTTCCTATCTTTAAGAAGGGCTCGAGGGATACCCCTAGTAATTATCGTTTGATTGCTCTCCTCGACTCAGTCGGTAAGATCTTTGCGAAGTGTCTTTTAAATCTACTTTCGGACTGGGTCGATGAGAACAATATTTTACCACGCGAACAAACGGGATTCCGTAGGGAGCACGGCACTCTAGACAATTTGACCACCCTTCATGTGATATCGGACAAGTATACGCAGGTGAGAGGGGGAGTTGTGTATGCAGCTTTCATCGATTTCTCCACGGCGTTCGATAGAGTGGATCGTAGAACGCTGTGGAGAAAATTATCAACTATTGGAGTACCCCCATACTTGCTGGAACTTGTTCGCACATTACATACGGAAACTTGGTGTAGGGTGTTGCAGGGGGGAGAAAGGGGTCTTTCTGATCGTATACCTTCCCTAAACGGCCTGAAACAGGGTTGCCTTCTGGCGCCTCTGTTATTCTCTCTATATACGCAGGATTTACCTGCAGCCGTATCTGTCTGTGAGGGCATTGCTCCAGTGCTAGGGGGGGCCCCCATCTCCTGCCTGATGTATGCTGACGACATTCTCGTTTTGGATTTAACACCTAAAGGTTTAGCAAATAGGTTGCAAGCACTTCATGCCTTTGCAGTTTCCCACTCTATGAGGATTAATATATCTAAAAGCAAAATCATGTGCATAAGGGGGAAAAAGTTGTGCCGTTCAGAAAATTTTGGGTGGTCGATTGGTGGTCAGAAGCTGGAGGTAGTCAAAACTTATACCTTCTTGGGAAAAATTATTGCGGCCAACCTGAGCGAGAGGCCTCATATTGATCACTGTTCTCGAAAAGCCCTTGCACATGGTAAAGGCATAAATTCATTATACGTAGCGACTGGGAAAAGACATTTCTCTTGTATGCTTGAGGTTTATAGGGCTAAGATCCCCGCTACCCTTATTTATGGTATTGAACTCGTTGAGTTAAAACTCTGGGATTTCTGCCATAAAACTGAAGGGAAACTATTAAGATCCTTGGCTTCATTAAATACCAACTGCTCTTTGGCAGCGTGCAGACTTGAGTTTGGCCTAAGGAGCAGTTGGGTGCAGGGATTATGTGCCCTGGTACGTTGGGTGGCCTCACTTGCCAGAGCAGAACCGGGGACGATGAGAGCTCTACTTAAAAGCGAATTATTAGGCAACTTTAAAGAGTTTTCACAACTTGTAAAGAATTTCAGAAAAGCGGTGACTCTTCTGAAACTAGATGAAAGTACTTTGTTCCTGCACTCTCGAGCGCAACTAAAAATCCTGCTAAAACAGGCATCTTGGGAACTAGGCTATCAACTAGATAAGAATGAAATACAAAGAAAAGGTGGTTGTGATCTTCTTATTAATTCATATGTTGCCAAGAAAGCCCAAGCCTACGTATTATGGAATATACCTCATGGCATTAGAAGGTTGTGGTTTCTTATTCGTCATGACCTATTGCCATTGAATATTCTTCTAGCCAAATGGTATGGAACATCGAAAATGTGCAATTTTTGTAACCTAAGTATACAGGATCGTATGCATGTTTTATTGATTTGCCCGGTACTTCGCACTTTGCGCCTTAAATGGCTAAAACCAATTTGCATCCGCTTGGGTATTTCCAATGTAAATATCTTCCTACAATCTTTGTACTCGCCTTTAAATGAAATGTTCTGCTTCTACATTTTTAAATTTTTTAAAGGATTTTTAGATATTTATTAATATGCTATCTAAATTTTTGTCAGCCTTTTTGTGGTACTCTTGTTAATGGATGAATCATGGACTTGTATAACATATGTTTGTGGAATATTATGTTTGAATTTGTAGTTATTCTTGAACATGTTACATGTGTTTTCTTTTATATTTTATTCTGAATATGTCATATGTGTTTTCTTTTATCTTTTATGTGGCCCTCTACGAGAGCCAAAACATAAATAAATAAACTTTGAACTTTATAACTTGCGCGTGCAATGCACTGCTGAAGACGTCACATATTACATCACTCATGACGTGGTCAGTGACATCACTCAGTTATGAAACAGTTTCTTTAAAAAAAGTTTATAAAACAAAATTATTAAATCAGAATAACGTTCTTTGATTATCTCATAAATTTAAAACAGCAGTCTTTTTATCAACATATTCAACAATACCATGGTTACTGCTTATGTACATAAAGGAAGTAGGACCTAATCTCAAAGGCAATAGTGTTTGCTTGTTATTTGTGTGAAGGTATTTCCTAAACTACATATCTGCATGCAGTAAGACAAACAACATACCTCCAGTCGAGCACCACACCATACTACACGCATATTTGTAGTTTAGATGCTTTAATCTGCCTACACAATAACATCCAACACCTCCTTTGAAAACACTCCTTCCTTTTTTAAAACAGTGCTAAAAGTCAGGGGCGGATTACCAAGGCGGACATTCGGAGATGGGCCGAAAGGCCAGTGCCTCAGTGCTCTCTGTGGGCCGTTTTTTTCTCCCCTGCCCCAGTCCACACAGAGTGCACTTGGAAAGGGGAGAAAAAAAAAGCCTACCCACAGAGTACACGGAGACAGACAGGGAAAATAAAAGCAACCTCTCTGTGCGGCTGAACACCCCTGCCCTACCAAGCAATAAAGCTAAGGCTGGTCTGGGGAGGGATGATTGTTTTCAAGAATCGACCTCCCTAGGGGGTAGGTGTTTCTCAGGCCTTTGAGCCATTTTCACCTAAGCCCCCCTAGGGCCCATGCAGCCCATGCAGCAAGTATGTAAAGTAAACAAAAGTAAAAGGTAGCATACAGTGTGATACCAACAAAAACTGAAGTGTGCAAGTAACAAAAGAGTATCATACACAAGTACAAGGATAATACTACAGTAAATGGTAAAGACTTAATATGACAGAACACACTGGGATGGTACTTCCCATGCACCAGCTTCACCTCAACCTCCCTCTGCCTACCTGGCTGTGTTTTGTGGTCCCCTGCTAGGACATTTTCCCGAGGCCTGTAGGACTAATTAATTACCTAATTGCAGGGGCCTTACCTCTCTTCAAGTGCTCCTAAGCTAAAGGCCTGGGAAGGACTAAGTAGGTTAGTAATACCAGCGGCTATTCTGCTTTTCAGGTGCTCCTGTGCTGAACGACTAAAATAATTTTGTGACAGAAAGGGGCCTTGCTATTTTTTTTAGTTGCTCAGCATATTCCCATTAGCACCTTGGCCCTGTGCCCTATAGAAGAACAGTGTCCTCCCACTTTTATGCTTTGTATGTGCAAATGATGTTTCATGAAAGGGCACGCCCCTTGAATATGGACCACACCCATTAAATATGGACCACGCCTCTTGAATGTGGACCACTTTTTTTGCTCAGGGGCAACTATTTGATTTTGATCATTTTCAAATATAGCACAAATATGTTCAAAAGTGAGTAAAAACAAATAGTAATGTTAGCAACTGTTTGCAGTCACTTACATCTTGCAATGTTAACTTTCTATGTCAATTATATTAAATTTCACAGACAAACAAAGCACATCCCAATATACTCATTATCTATCATTAGTTGTCACTAACTGCTGTTAGCATCAGCTACATACTAATAAGACAATTTTATATGCACTATCTTGCCTTTTAAAATAAAAAATGCAGAATAAAATTCCTTTGATAATTTCCTGAAAAGTTATGTAACACATATCATTTACCTGCAATATTTTCACACATCCGCATTAGTGCACTGACTGACTGAAATGTTGTTGATTTCTTAAATTAATTTTTTAGACACTCCTTGTGACCGTGCAGCCAATCCTCCATGGAAATGTTTATATAAAACACAACACTAATATGACCATGATACTCAAAGAAATAACACAGGGTGTAAAAAGTATTTTTATTATTTATACTTACCTAAGCAATAGTAACAAAGAAAATATTGAAAAATTTGAAAAACATGGTATCTGTGAAAGATAAGTTAAAATATGGTTATAGTGTTATTTCATTAAACAAAACAAAGTAGAAGTGATTGAAGCAGAAAGTGAAAGAAAAGAAGACAGAGGCACAGAAAGAGACCAAGACAGAATATTTTCAAAGAAATAAAAGCACTCAAACAATGACAGTCTAAAGGAAACTAAAGTGACAGGCAAAATAAGAGTATGATCAGTGATAATACACAAAACAAATAGTCTCTGAAATAAACAGACTAAGAGTACCTACATATCTTAAAGAGATAGATAAAATAAAGAACCAACACTAAGAGAAAAAGAGTCAAAAAGGTAGAGTAACAGAAGAGAAATAAAATACAAACAGACATGGAGTATAACAGAGACATATAAACAAAAATAAAGTAGGATGACAAAACTAAACTATAGATTTTAGATTGGAAAGTGTTCATAATTAAAGAAAGCAGAGTAAGGGAACACATTGTAAGGTATAGTAAGACAAACAAATTAAGATTCAGGAAACAATGCCAATAAAAGATCAATGAAGCTAACTCTCTGTAAAGCAACGTAGGTAACAAACTGAAGACTAAGAAAGACTGAATAGAATACTAACAAAAACGATGTAAAAGTAAAAGGATGAGTTAAAGAAAATAACCATATCTAAACACCAACCATATCTAAACACCATTATCAAAGGAAGAGGATGAACAAAATTAGAGTAAGAGATAGGTACACGAAACTTTCAGATATGATTAGTTGTTCTTACCTTAAAAATATAATATCTGTGGAAGACAATAAAGAAATCTGTTATAATACATACTTCCAAATCCAATATAACAAAATATCTTAAACAACATATTTACTGGTTTATTTTTGCTGTCTTCAGATAAATTGATTTTCACTATAAACAGTGATTTCAATAGTAATCATCATGTAACAGCGGGGAAAAAAACACAATCAAAATGATTGTATTTAAAAAACCCATAAAAGATCTCTATATATACTATAAATACCTAGAAAAAAACATGTCTTGAATGTTTTTCTCTAATTCACAATTTCTTGAGTAAGCACACCACATATTCCACAATTATAAACTAACTAAAGTATACCAGTTACTTTTAAATACCGCTCCACAAATAACCGTGCAACTATGTTCTTAACCACTTGGATGCTAATGATAAGGGTAACTCGTCATGGAGTGCCCATTCATTTCAATGGAAATTACATTAAATGTCTAGGCACAGGCTTAGCATCCAAGTGGTTAAAACATTTATCTCAAAACAACATTTTTATATCTGATTTTTTTCCACATGGCCAAATACTATGAGATAAGTCCTTATTTTTTTGAGTACCTCTCAACAAACTCGCGAGTAAGTATGTTCTAGAAACATTTATCTGTATTTCACATTTACATATCTCATACATTTCCGCAAGGCCAAATGGTATGAGTTAATTCGTTTTTTTTTACTACCTCTCCACAAACTTCCAAGTAAGTGTACTCTAAAAACATTTATCGTAAGTCAACATTTCCATATCTGATTGTTTTCCGTGTTGCCAAATAGTATAAGTTAATTCCAACATATCCTGTACCAGAAACATTAAGGAAACCTTACCTGATGCTATCACTTTGGCACATAATAGTCTCATTTCCATATTTGAACACCCTTAATCACATCATATTTCTAAAGAACACATTTTCATATCTTTACAGTATTACTCTGACTCGACCAAGTAATTTCACTGAAATTTTGGTTGCAAAAATATCAAATAAGAATTTCTTAACTCAGAAGGCAAACGTTTCTTAAAACTTAATTGACTAACATTGCACAGCGTCCAACCAGTTGGACTCTTCAAATAAGCTATGTAATGTCCTGATGATATAGATAACCCTTCATGAAAAATAATTGCTACAGTTACAAATGTTCTTCTAGAAATAGATATTTGAGAAGCCACATAATTATTAATTAAAGTTGACAATTTACTTCCATCAGCTCTGCATCGTTGAAGCATTAAAATAACATACTGTCCATATCTATGGATAAATAAGGTAGATAACATTTCTGAATTATATTGAGAACAGACCATGTTCTGATATGCATCTTTAACTAGTTTATTAAAGGACACTGTTTTACAATCTGGTAATGTTAAATATATAAATCTTTCTGTGTGTATGTCAGTACTACTTGTAAAAGAGCAATTATCGCAAATATGTTCCCATTTATAAGAAAGGCCAAATAGACTATCAATACCTACACCTTCTTCTTCCAAAACTGTAAGCATATACATAATAAATTCCTGACAATCTTGCTGAATATTCTGAGAAAATTGATTTAGTTCTGCACATATATCTAAAACATTCCTTACTTCTGAAACACTTGCTACTTCACTATTACCACTAGTACATTTTTCAAACACAGAATTTAAAGAACAACAAAATGTTTGCTCCTGATTTTCTCTAATCTGTTCCTGTAACTTTTTTAGAAAAAAAACCACATTAACCACTACATTTGCATAGCAGTTGACACCAGACCTATTTTCAAATTTAAATCCAACAATCTCTGTAGAACTAACGTTTTTCTGACTCTTATCAATGACAGTCTCATCTTTTTTTCTTCGTTTCTCTAATACTTCACTACATTGTTTCTCATTTCTCCTTTTCTGACCAACTATACTCTTTCTAATTAAAGGATATTGAGGTAAATGTGGAGCGTATTCCCTTCTTAACCTATTATACTCCTGTACACATTTTAAATCTGCACTGATCTTTGTCTCATCAAAATCAATTAGATAAAGCCCAGTTAAAGTTCTAACTCGTGATAAAGCAACATATCCCATACCCTCTTTGAATACACTATTTCCAATATTTACCAAAGCACAATCTACACTTAAACCTTGCAATTTGTGAATAGTCACTGCATATGCCAAACAAATTGGAAATTGTTTCCGACGGACATACAAGTCTTTTACAAGTAAAAAACGACTTGAGCAGCGACTGATTAGTTGAACTTCCTCTATTTCATCAAATTTTATTCGTAAAAATTCAATCTCATCTCTATTTGGATAATTTACAAAATTAAAACATTACCCATTGCTCCATTCACCAGACCTCTTTCTACAAGTAAATTTCTCCGTAAAATAATCCGACAATTTAAACATACATACAGATTCTTCTCTAAACCAGCAGTTTTAGATATAGAAGTCTGTAGACTATCCAATTTTAACTTTAATTTATCAGACAAAACAATAGTACCTCCTTCATACTCTATTTTATCTTTTGCTTCCAGTTTCTTAATTTCTTCATTTTCCAACTTCAACATTTTCTCATTGAAAACTGAGCATTCTTTTAGAGTTGGCATCAAGCATATAACTGACTTATCTTTTACCTCTTTACTATATATTTTCTCAGGTACATTATCTTCATTGGGAAACAACTTACATATTAATTGAGTTTGTAGAGCTTCTTTTGCATCTTCAGTTAGTCTTCCAATCCTTATATCTTGAAGAATCTCTCCATATTTAGTATCCTTTGCCTGTCGCATATTTTGAATCAGTTCAGTATATTTGAAATGTGACCATATATTTACATTTCCAATACTGCCAAGGCACTTTCTGGTGTCTTCATGTGTCACAGTTTCAAATACAGATTGTCCTTTTACAGGAGTTAGTTGCAGTAGGTCTCCAAAAACTATGACATGTTTCCCTCCAAATAAAACATCATAGTCAGTTTTAAGTATCTGCTGCATTCTTAAATGTACAAAAGCAAGCATTAAATTAGATACCATGCTTACCTCATCAATAATAAGAAGTTTCATTTCTTTAAGAACTCTTGAAACTTCATAACAAGCATCTCCAGATAGCTTGTGATATTGTAATTTGTTTTCATGTTCAACTGGCAGCATTAATAAACGATGTAAAGTAATACCTTTAATATTATGTGCTGCCAATCCAGTTGGAGGTGTCACAACACAAGACAATGGTGACTAAGTTTTTTGCTGTAGATATGCAGTAATTCCTTTTATAAGAAAACTTTTCCCTGTACCAGCTTCTCCACTTACATATAGTCCTATAGGTTGAAATTACATACATGAGCATTCTTTTTTCTCATGACGAAAACCATGCTCAATGTGCTCTGTCACTTCCACATATATTTGTCTTTGCTCAAGATTAAATTCCTTCTCCAATTCTTCTAAGTTTATTATATCCTCTTGAGCTTGCTCCATTACTGTTTGCACCTCATCCATGGCAGTGGCTGCTTCATTTCGGATAATTGGTTCTCCCAGTGGATCCTGACTCAACGATGCTGAACTTTGTGTATCTTGTGAACTTTCTCTTGCAATCTCCGCTGCAATTGTTGCTTCTTACTCTATTTCGTCGTTCAACATTTTCAGATAATTACTAAAAGCAGGACATTCTATACTACTTTTAGATGTGTTAAAAGAATCTTCATAACTTATAAACTCTCCAAGTAGTTCCTCTTCGGTACGCCATGGTTTAAAGAGTTGCAAAAGAGCTAAATAGTAAAATTCTCTTTTGTCTGGATTTTCGCAACTCAGTTTTCGGTGATTAATCAGATGTCCTTTTGTTTGTTTCACCCGACATCCTTCCTGTCCAATTACAGCGTACATACCTTTTTCAACATTCTCTCTAGCATTCCTTTTAAAAGTGTATTTTTCAAGAACTTCATACAGACAAATGTTTTCTAGCAGAGTACTTCTATTTGGATAGTATGTATCCAACATATTTGTTTTCAAAATGGCTGTACTGTTTGGTTCTTTCTGTGCTAAATATTCAAATTCTTGCACAGTTTTCAAAACACGGTTTCGTGTTCCTGCTAGACCTAAACTCACCCACAGGGTACTTCGAGATTTCGCATAAAGACTTGCTGATGATAATCGATCACAGCATTCATATGCTCCAATTTCTCGATGTGATAACATCTTCAAACTGTATGTATACAATTTCTTGCTTAGGCTCTTTTCATGAGAAATATCTTCCCACATCTCCTTCAGTTCCGTCTTTTCAGATTTTGTGATGTAAGACGTTACATATCGAGCCACAGCAATAGAGTTATCCGCAACATATTGTATATCCATGTTAGCATTCCACATGGACAAAATGACAGGGTTGTAGTCATATATATTTGGACTTATAAGTATTTTTGGGTGATCTTCTAGTGATGTTATGTCGCAAAGATGACATCGAATTATTCACTCTTCCTTTTGAAAGCACTGGTCGTGCAAATCCAAAACGACATTTTGTATAGAACTTATCCTTTGTTTTGGATTTTCGCAGACAATATTTCCCACAACGATGTCTTTGAAACCGTAACACTTTTCCTCTTAAGTCTTTATCACTTGTACTGTTAGGTATGTCACAAGTGGCATATTCCTCAATAAAAGACAGTACAGTTTCATCGGAGTCTTTTCCAAATTTGGGAGCATCCTTAATCCATAGTAACATATGAATATGTGGAGCACCTCTAGCTTGATACTCTTTTCTCCAGAAGAAATCCAAAACTTCACCAAGTGGTGGATTCTTCTTGTTTGTAAGAAACGACATCATTGCTTCAAATCGATGATTAAAATATCGGCAAACATTAACCGGATCCAACAAACACAATTCTCCTGGTGTCTTGTAGTTTATATTTTCAATATTTACATTCGCCTCTCGAAGATATTCAAGTAAATCTTCCCAGGCGTACTCTGCACAGCTTAGAGTTACAAACCATGTTGGTGCTCCCAAGTTTCGTAGCATGCATTTTAAATCTCCATGACGACGGTACCAATATTCATTAGTACCACGCTGACATGCCATTAAATTAATTAGATGAGAATCCAAAACACTATCTTTCTGTTGCACTTTATCCATGAAATCCTTTGCAGAAACATTATGCAGATGCACTCCACTTTTTAAGACACGGTTTACTGCATAAGAAAGACCAGATAAGTCACTCTCAAAGAGAAGATGAAACAAATATGGAATACATTGACGAAATCTGGGATCTTCTGCATATAACCTTGTAGTCCGGTACTCAGAAGCAGGAATCTGCATAGGTCGATCATCATATCGCGCACCTTCACCTGTTGGGAATAAGTGTGGGCAACAACGACCTTCCAAACTTTTTTCCCACACACTAATAGGACTTCCTTCTGCTTTTTTCATCTGAAATAACTCAATTGCATTCCCCATTGCTTCTTTAGAATGCAGTGGATGAACACTATAATGTTCATAAATTTCTTCACTTCTGGACATGTCAACTTTTTCAATTTGTCCAATAGACAAATCATTATTCTCTTCATCACTTACATCTTCTTGTTCTACATACACGATTTTATAGTATTTATTATTTTTAACTAAATACAACGTTGCCTTCTTCACTTTCCTAACATCCACTAAATCTTGCCAGATTTTCTTACTCTTTGTAGGTACACCATTAACTAGAATAACAAGAGGTTCCTCTTCTACATTTTCAATACCAGTTGTCTCCATATTTTTTTTTAAATCAAGTGGCAAATATACAACTCTACCCTTTAATCCTCTTTGTAAATCTGTAGGATTTAATTTCCCAGTCTTAGGCTCCATACGAACAATAGCCTGAAAAGGATGTACACATTGAATCAAAATAGTCTCATAAGTATTTAAATCCTTCAGTTCCGATGGAATATTTATCAACTCAAGAATATTATGAACAGCTCTAGCAGGCATTTTATTTTCATTCAATTTATTATAACAATATTTACAAATACGTTGTTCAAAACCCAAATCAAAATAGTTTTCTACCAGCAAATAAGTCGCAAACTCTCTCCACTGAGTATTATCTTCATCTTCACTTTTTAAATATAAATCAACTAACCTAGTTTGACTTTTGTAATGAATGCGTCGACAACACACACAAGTTAAATTTGGTTTTTCACCTGCAATGACCTTACATTTTGTTATTTCCTGTTCAAATTCTTCAGTATTAAAGTGTCCAACATTTTCTAACACATTTCCTTCTCTAACTATATCAGTTTCTACATTCTCTTCATCTCGACCAAAATAACTTACCTCAATTTCTGCACAAATACTCTTCACATCTAATACAGACCCATGCAAAAGAGCACTATTTAACTCTTTAAGTTTAAGTGCTGGACTTTTTGCATAATACATATTTCTGACTAATTTTCTCATTTTGGTATGATGCACTGCTAACATCCAAAAGTGATGAAAAACACTCTGGCATATTTTTTTTGAAAAACAAGCCAAAGAGTGTCCTTCCAAACCCGTTTTTTTCTCTCACTCTGCAACGATCTAATTCTTGCAACAGTACAATTTTTTTAAAAAACTTTCCTTAGTGTACTTACGTAAGAAATTGCGAAAGAAATCAATTGAATCCTGTCGCACACTGCAAATACTGCTACAATTCCAACTATAAACAGGAGCATGAACACGTCCCTGTAAAACTTCTCCACCTATTTCCCCTTCTGTATTTCTCACCTCAATTTTCTCTTTCTCAATAGGACAGCCATCCTTCACTTCATACGCTCGACCACTGGTGTCAACTGCATGCAACAAATCGTTACTTTGAAAGTAACTCTCTTCATTAAAAAATGGCTCAGAATTTGAAGTATGCATCCATTTACCAGAAAAGATTTTACAAAAATTAGTTCTATTTATGTGTCTCTTCCATTTACTCTTAGCTTTTAAAACTCTGATTGCCTTATTTAGTGTATTTATTCTTTTAAGCACTAAAATAAACAATTTCTTTTTCGTCTCGAACGCATCATCCACAACTTCCTCTATATACTTTTTTTTCTTATAAAAAGCAGATTTCCTTTTTGAAACTTTTTCCTTTTGTAATAAATTCATAACAACTCTCTTATGAAACATACGTTTCCTTATTTCCGCAAACTGATTTGTACGTCTTTTACTGTACATATTTTCCTCACCACTCTTTTCCAACACAGTTTTCTTTTTTTGTCCATTTCTCCTTGTAGATCCTGAAAACTGTTTTTCCTTTGCAACATTATCCAATTGACTTTTCCTCTGACACAATTTTTTTAAAAATTCCTTACTGCTCTTACCAGGAGCACTCTTGTTTTTGTCCGTCCTTTGTTGATTACGTAAATCTTGTCCCTCTTTTCTCTTCAAATGGTATGTCTTTTTATACAGCTTTCTTTTTTCATTTCTCGTCGGCATACTGATTGATGTTTCTGATATTAATGATAACCTGTTTGGAAAAAAGTTAAAAAATATTATAGACCCCTACTACCATATACCATACAAATTATAACCAAGGCTTGATTTTATAACTTGAATAAAGACAAAGAAACAGTCTCTGGTCAGAGTAGGAAATCCTATAGTGAATATTGTTTCTAAATGTGTGACACTCCATATCTATGTTATCCTTACACATGTATTGTATGAATGTAATTTTTGAGAGATATAAGTACTATTCTAACTTTCAAGCATTATCGATGTTCCTAATGCTTTTTATTTTTATAACTTTAATCTTTTAACCACCTTATCACAACTTTTACTGTCATTCTTAAAAAAGAGAATACTGATTAACGGTACAACAATAATATTTTCAAAACATTTTTTATTTAATCAAAAATAATTTTATTCATTTAATAATTCATATTCCAGAATCACATTTAGCATAATTTCATCTGATATTTCATTACTATTTTGCTCTTCCAAATTCTCTTCTTCCACCATCTCTAAGTTAACCCTGGGCGCGGAGAACGCGTAGCTGTCGATTACTCCGCGATCCGGTGCGTAGCGTAGTTCTCGCGCGCTGAATAACATTATCGCGTGCGCGGCAATGGCTTACCTTCGTTCTGCGTTCGTTTTTTCCTGGTCCCTTGTGCCACCATGTTTGGAAACACTCTCGCACAGTCCCGTGCGACTGTGCGAACGCGATAACGTCATTTGGATGCGCGATAGCGTCATAAGGATGCGCGAGGATGCTTTTTGGTAAGATCGAGTTGCCGAACACGCAGAAACTGCATTCTTGCACAGAATAACTCGCGAGCATGTTAAAACCATAATAAATTACCATTTTGGTTAGGAAAAAAAAGCTAAAAACCTTAAAGTTGTAGCTTTGGCTTTATTTTTAGGGGGGAAGGACCCCTCTTTTTGTTTCTACTCTTTTTTTGAAGAGTAAAGAGGAAGGGCTCTTGAGTTTACAACTTCCTGTTCCTGTCCACCAGGCTCCTCCCAGTGCTTTGTCCATGTGGTGCTCACTTTCCTTTGGATTTTGAGCTGGAAGGATCACTTTCTGTCTGTGTTGGCTGCATTACTGATTTACCTTGGATTTAATGAGGACTTTTTGAATTGGAATTCTCTTTTTCAAGTAAGTTTGTGTAATGTATGAGTGATGTAGACTTGTGCTTGTTTGATTTGATTTTTTTTTTAACTACAGTATTCAATCCTGGAATTAAATTATTGATGGAGGCCTGTACTTTCATGAGGTCCCAAATTGTATTTTTTTTTAACTTGCATCCAGGCTTCATATAGAGGTACCCATGGGTCCAATCATGTTTCTGTAGTCTGTGTTTAAATGTTTATTCCAGTTTGTAAACAAACATCATGGATGGCATTGGATTATGTTCATTATGCAATAGCAATGTCTGTTGTGGAATTTCTGTTTGTGGAATTTAAAATGTTTCTAATTTTTAAGCCAATATCTGACCCTAGTACCCCATGTAGTTAGTGTGTAGGCATGCTTGAGTTCATTGTATTAACTTTCTGTGGTTGGCCTGGCCATGTGTTGGCGGCCATTTTATGTTTCCAGCCACTTTGCTCTTGCCATAGGCCTCCAACCTTGTGGCCTACTCTGGCAGTAGGCCATAGGTACTACTCATAGGGTCATGAAAGTTAATCAACTGTTTTTGTGGTGTACCCTTAATGTGAAAATCATGGATGGCTTGGATTGATATAGAAAATCTTATGTTTATGTGTGGGGTATTTCTGGTTTTGGGTGTGTTTAAACTTTAAATACTCTGTCAATTTCTGCCATTAGGTAACCCTAGGAATACAGCTTGGGTAGTTTTGGTAACTTCGCACAGTGTGAGAACGTGAACTTACATTTTTTGTCTTGTTCGCGCACTCAATGTACTTGCTCGGGAACGCGAACACGACTTTTTATTTCATTCGCGCTGCCGAACATGCCGATTTAGCATTCTCGCGGACAATATGTCCCGAGTTGCATAAAAGTTTCTCGAAAATGTTGCAGGTGTTTCTTGTGCACCCAAAAAGTCCTCATTTATGTTATGTTGTCATTTGGTTGTAGTTTTCTCTTTTTGGAGCATGGACCACTTCCATTTTCTGTCCTCTATGTAATTTTTTTTTTTTTTTGGGTGGGGTGACCAATTTGGGCGGTGGTGTGGTGTGTCCATTTTGTGAAGCAAAGCATTGTCCCTTTGCCATAGGCATTATTGTCTGTCTTCTCTTTCTTGTCATGTTGTTGTTGGTGGCCAGGCCATGTGGTGGCGGCCATTTTGTGTATGCTTCCTTTGTGATTTATTTTGCCATGTTGTTGTTGGTGGCCAGGCCATGTGGTGGAGGCCATTTTGTAAAGTTGTCCATGTTGTTGTTGGTGGCCAGGCCCTATGGTGGTGGTCATTTTGTGTATGCTTCCTTTGTGATTTATTTTGCCATGTTGTTGTTGGTGGCCAGGCCATGTGGTGGAGGCCATTTTGTGTATACATCCTTTGTGATTTTGCCATGTTGTTGTTGGTGGCCAGGCCCTATGTTGGCGGCCATTTTGTGTGTCCTTCCTTTGTGCTTTTGCCATAGGCATCCAAGGTTTTTGACTATTGTATTGTGGCAGTAGGGCAGAGTTACTACTACTCATAGCCATAGGTGCATTAAAGTTAATCAACTCTTGACGCGACATTACATTTTTTGTCTTGTTCGCGCGCTCAATGTACTTGCTCGGGAACGCGAAAACGACGTTTTCTTCTTTTCGCGCTGCCGAACCCGCCGATTTTGCATTCTCGCGGACAATATGTCCCGAGTTGCATAAAAGTTTCTCGAAAATGTTGCAGGTCTTTCTTGTGCACCCAAAAAAACAGAATTTGTCATTTGGTTGTAGTTTTTGGAGCCTGGAAGAATTACTGTGTCTGTCTTCTTGTTTGTGGGTGGGCTGACCACGTGGGCAGCGTTGCGGCTACTTTGTGAAACAAAACAAAGCATTGTCCCTTTCCCAGAGGCATTTATTGTCTGTCTTCTTTTTTCTTTTACTTTTCATGTTGCTGGTGGTGGCTAGGCCATGTGGTGGCGGCCATTTTGAAGGTACTTCCTTTGTGCATTTATCATTGGACTCCCAGCTTTCTGTCTGATCTCACAGTAGGCCAGAGTCCCAGAGGTAGTAGTTAGCGGGGGTGCTGCCTTTATGTAGCTGTTTTAGTTCGGTGTATGCAATTAACATCATTAGGGCATGTGTGTGTATGGCATTGCATTCAACAATGTGTTGTCTGGGCAGGGGTTTGTTTGTATGTGTTTTTGCGGTGTTATGTTTACAACCTCTGTCTTAGCCATGGGCTATTTATTCCTTGCACATTAACCTGTCATGTGCAGCAGGCATCCTACTTTTTCTGTCCATATTGGTATCTATAGGCCTGCTTGACTTTATTGGTTCTTTCTGGACTTCATGTGGCCTTTGAGCTGTGGTGCTGCTGGACTGGTATTATTAGTCTTCTGTTTTGTCTTTTATACATTGGCCTGTGTGTCTTTCAATTGTTCATGTTGCCTTACTGCTTGTTTGACTGATGTTGTTCTGCCTTCTTTACTTGTAGGTGCACAAAAAAGACTGAGGAGGTGCTGGTTGTTTTTTCATCCATCGCTCGTTCTACTGCCAGACGGACGTCCTTCAGTTGTAGGCCACGTGTGGTGTGTGACTCATCTGACCAGACATCTCTGCAATTTGTGCTGCTGTGAGCTGACTGACATCAGAAGAAGATGGGCCCTAAGAAAGCTACCAGGTCCTCCACCACAAAGAAAGTTGCTGCGAAGAAGGAACAGCAGAAGGAAGTGTCACTTAAGTCTTGTATGGACCCCAAAACCTTTTTTGGCACCCCAAAAGGTACACCTGCAGCAGCGGGGTCTGGGGTGCAAGCTGGGACCAGCACATCTGCATTAGTGGGGGCAAGCCAGCATCCCAGGGCCAAGCACATGATGAGGGTCGAAGAGGTAGCCAGCCTTCTGCTTGCGAGCAGTGATACTGAGCCAGAACTAAACTTATCGCTGTCTCAAAGTAGTACACAATCCACGCAAGATGGAAGTGCTCAACAACCACCGCCAGCAGTAGATGTTCAACAACCACAACCACCGCCCGCAATAGGAGTTGTTCACCCACAACCACTTCCCGCAACAGTTGTTGAACAACCACAACCACCGCCCGCAACAGTTGTTGTTCAAAAACCCCAGCCCGCAATAGTACTTCCTCAAGAACAACAACCACCATCTCCGCACCAAATAGTAGTAGTTGTTCCTCCCGAAGTCGGGGCAGTTCAGGAAGTAGAGCCTCCTTCCGAGCAAGAAGAAGAGGAAGCCACTTCTGTAGGTGATCTATTTCCTTTGAATTCACCAAGGGAAAGGAGGGTTAGTGCATCGAGTTCTTCGCAAAGCATCCCTTCCGATGACCTTGATACGGATTGGCAGCCACAACTATCTGCGCATTCAAAGGAGAGACATCCCAAGAAGACCATGCTAGGAAAAAGGAAGTTTCCAGGCAGGCTTGAACTTATGGAGGTCGATGTAGGTGAGCAGGATACTGCTGGTGATAAAGACGGGTCTGACACTGTCATCATCACAAGCGTTATTCCTGGTGCAGAGGATGTAGAGACCAACATTTTCACCCTATCCAGAAATGCTGCAATGACTGATGAGCAGGTACCACGCATAACTCCTACACACTCAACACCCAAAGTAACACCAGCTCCAATTTTTTCATCAGCGAAGGCCCGGCAGCATCCGACATCCAGCAGAAGCGCCACTTCAACAGAAGGAGGTAGTGGCAGTACTAGGACTGAGCTGTCCCATAGTGAAATTCCACAATCCTCCAGTCCATCCGGCATTGGCAGTGGGTCCTCCTCTTCCTATGGCAGGAGACAAAAGTTTACCTCCCCAGTGTGGGACTTCTTTACGGTTCACCCAGTTCAGGAGAACATTGCTGTATGCACCATTTGTCATGTCAATGTTAGTCGTGGTAAGCTTGGTACAAACTATGGGACTGGAGGCCAAACGACCCATTTGAAAAAAACACACTTGATCAGGTGGGAGAACCACCTTGCAAGCTTAAAATTTTTTAGCACTCGTGTTGGTGGGGATACAGTGGTACAAGGTCCACTCATGGTTGACCAGGAGGTAGAAGAAGAGGGAGACGATGACCTTCTATCTAGGAGTGGTACACAATGGACCCCTGTCGCCAGCACTGGAGTGGTAAAGTCCACATCCGCCGCATCAGCAACTTCTCAGTGGCACCAGAGTCAGCTGGAGACACCAAGGAGTGCAAAGTCTTCGATTCAAGGTGGTCCGTCTAGCATAACTCAAAGACATGCAAAGCAGCTTACCATTCCTAGCATGTTAAGGCAGGAGGGAAAGTACGAGCGGAACCACCCAGTAGCACGTTTGTACAATGCCAAACTTGCGAAAATGTTAGCACTGGACCTTCTCCCATTTTCATTTGTTGAGGCTGTTGGATTTCTGGAATTAGTGGCAACCCTCTGCCCAAAATGGAACGTTCCCAGTCGCTACTATTTTGCCCGAGTGGCTGTTCCAGCACTACACCACGACGTGCTGGAATTGATTGGGAAAGCCTTACAACAGAGTGTTGTCCATTGTATCCACCTGACAACAGACATGTGGAGCAGTTGCGATGCTACAGATTTCATGTGCATCACCGCACACTGGATCTCTTTTGCAGGTGTTAAAGACAAGTTAACTTCAGGCCTCCATGACGTTGCTGGAATTTTTAATGATACGCGCAGACATGCAACTATAGCCATGTTTGGTATGGACAAAAGTCATACTGCTGAAAACATTTTGTCTGACTTTAACGACAAGGTCTTTGAATGGCTGAAACCAAGAGGCCTTAAGATTGGTTTTGTTTCCACCGACAATGGCAGTAATGTAGTGAAGGCAATGAGAGAAGGACATTATTTCAGGGTACCCTGTTTGGCACACTGCATAAACTTAGTCGTGCAAGACTTTCTGAAAAATGAAGCCAAAGTCAGCAACATAATGGCCATCTGCAGAAGAATATGCACGCACTTTAACCATTCTTTCAAAGGACAGAAGCTGCTACGGGTCATTCAGCATGAGCATAAGTTGCCAGTCAAAGCACTCATCCAGGAGGTCCCAACACGTTGGAACTCAACTTATTTCATGCTTGAGCGTCTCTTTGAGCAGTACATCCCACTGAATGCTTATGTCATGTCAAGAAGATTAGGGGATCCTACTGTTAATCTTAAAGCCCTGACCATTGAGATGTGGCAGTGGGACCTCATTAAATGCATCACAGAGATGCTACAACCCTTTGAGGTCTTCACACGTGCAGTTAGCAGGGAGGACTGTACTATGGGCCAAGCCATCCCATTGTTGTACATGCTTGAGCAACAGGTGAAGGAGGTCTGTCAAACATACGAAGGTGACGAACAAAAAGTTGATGCATATACCTTAGCCAAGGGCTTAGGCAACCGCTTGTGTGCAAATGTAAGGCTCAACAATATTGTGTCAGGTGAACATTACATAACTGCAACAATCTTGGATCCACGGTACAAATTATTTGTCAGCAGTAACGAAGTAATTCCATTTTCAGATGAGGATGTTGACAAGTACAAAACTTCCATAGCTGCGGAAGCTAATGAGTTAGAAACTGAACGGCTGTTACTTAAAGGCCTGCCACTGCCAGCCCAGGCCAGTCCAAGTACTCCTGACGCAAGTTCTTCACAGCATGAGAGCAGTGCGTCTGCTTTCCAGCAGGCACCAACAGTACCAAAAGCAGCACCTACACGATCTGATTCAGCAGACCCAACCAAAAGCATAACTGCTTTTTTTCTACAGAAAGGGATGGGTAAGTCCGTTGCTGTTGCAAAGGGAAAAGAGGACCAGCAAAGCCGAGCACCAATGAACATTGAGCGGATGGTTCAGGCCTATCTGGATGACACAACAGAGGTGTTCATGGAGCAAAGCCCATTGGTCTATTGGTATGAAAGAAGGAGACAGTGGCCAGTGCTGAGCAGGCTGGCGATAAAGTATCTGGCTTGTCCTGTAGCCAGTGTCTCTTCTGAGCGGGTTTTCAGTGCTGCTGGTGCCATTGTCACATCGAAAAGGACTAGTCTCTCCCCCAAAAGCGTGGAGCGGCTGACAATGATAAAAATGAATCAACGCTTCATACCACCAGACTATCAAGTACGTGAATCACCGCCGGATGAAGAAAGCGAGTGCGAAGACGTCCTCACTACTGGGTTACATGACCTACTTCTGTCTGAACGCACAGAGTTTGAGGACGAGCTCCTCTTCCCTGACAACTAGGACAGGTATATTAAAGGAATGATGCAATGCATTGCATAGGATTGTTTAGCGGACTCTGAGCAAATGTGCATGGAATTAAAGTATACTAGTAACTTCAGACTCACGTGATGGGCAATTTTCCCATGTTATTTAATAATATAAATTATTTATGCACTTGTGACCCTACTACTACAGGTGCAGTCAGTACTTAATTTATCGTTCGTAGTTCATGTTCATGTTGCACAACGTACATTATTTGGTGAAACAGTCCCCCCTCCACCCCCCCAACAAACACAAATGAACTTCAAATGTTTTCTTGTGAAAATATCTTTGTTTTATTTTTATATTTTCATAATGATAATAGAAAAATAAAATATATAACAAATGTAACCCCCTGACCCAGAGCTGTCCCTACCCTCCCCTAACCCCAACCAAATTTCAACCCAAATGTACACCCCAACTCCCACATCCCACCCACCAACAAAAGGATTAAAAAAGGGGCAAAAAACAGGGTCCATTTCAAAGCCGGCGGGCTTTCAGGTGTTTGTCCACCATTATCTTCACACGCTCCTCTAGACCGTCCTCCAGCTTCTTCCGCTCCTCCTCCAACTTACTCGCTACCCGGCGGAGAATCTTCGCTTGGAAATCACGGCACCTACACTTGCATGCATGTTGTTGTTGTTGTGGGGGGGCCGCCGAAGATGTAACAACGCGGCGGCGGGCGGCTGCCTGACCACGGCGACGTAGTCCTGCAGGCTTGGGGCCCGGGGCATTGGAAGAGGCAGCAGCTGCTGCCGCCGCCTCCTCCTCCTCCTCCTCGGCCTGATCCACCAGCCGGCGGTAGGCCTCTACAATTGCCTGCAGTTTCCGCTGCCAGGCCCGGACTGCCAACTCCTTCCTTGTTGGTTTTTGGGAAGGAGTAACTATAAAGAAAGAAACAGAATTGTTGTAATCCAAACTCCCCGCAAATCAAGAACACAACATTGATTCAACACATAGTGGGCGGCACAGTAGCACTAGCAAGCAAGCTGAGTACCAAAAATTGTGTTGCGTCTATCTTGAACATTCTACAGCCTCTATTAATTTTTTGGACTTTTTGTCACGGCATTATGCCTGCCCTATTAGCATGGGTGTACTTCAACGGTCACACACATTAGAACGAACACCTGTCTTTTTCATATCTCCTTTTGTATTATATACTCTGATTCCGGGAAGGCGGGAACACTCTCAAAGTAACATTAATTAACAGGGGGCAGCTAGTAGTACATGTCTAGTAAAGACTATAATACTTTGTACCGCGCAACAAACCTTATTTGGTTTGTGTTTCACCAGCAACGACCCATGCACCCAGTCGTCCCCTCCTTCCCTTGCCTTTGGGTTTGCCCAAAACACCGCTGCTGCTGAGACTATCCACTAACCACCGGTATTGGGTGTGTCTCCCAACCACGCTGGCAGCTGTGTTTTCCCCTTTACATGCTTTAACAACAACCCATGCATCCGACTGCTATCAGCCACTTGCATTACTGTAGTGGTAATGCTTAGCATGCTAATGACAAGTAAAGGTAACATCATATATTTTCCAGTAGAGTACAGTGAGAAAGTTTTCCCCTCCCACCAAGTAATGCAGATCACTATTGAATGTAACTTACCATCGCCCGCCGCTGTTGGCTCCCCCCCCACTGCTGCTGGTGTAGGTGCCTCTGTTCCTCCTGTCCCCGCCGGGATCGCTGAAGCTGCGCCGCTGTCCCCGTCGGCACTGGTCGATGGTAAGGGTTCTGCACCTATAAAAATAAGTACACCTTTTTAGATGGATGCACAGCCCCCTTTGTACTTGTTCACCAAGAATGGAGTTCTTCAAAACAGTTAAGTACAACGTACGTAATCAGTATGAGTCCACATTGCATAGTACAGCAGAGTCACTACACATATTAGCATTCATTGTTATGGTATGGTACCCAAGCTCATCTCATCTGTCCTGCTACTCTAGTCCTTGGAAATTGGAAGTGAACTATGTAACCTTTGTACATCAATGTATCCAGTTTTGCGCATGTTAACTCGCAGCTTGTTGCGCAGTACGAGAAGACGCTCTGAGGCAACACATCATTGTTCAATGCATACACCTGAAGAGGTGGGAAAGTAAAAGGGCCCGTATTTAAGTTTTCTATGTGGATTGTGGAATAGAGTTTGCTTACAGGTTACAACTTCTTTTTAGCATGGCTGCATAAAACTGGCATAAATGTATTTCATACTGTCTAACGTGCACCACTTTTGTCATTATTTTTCGGCAGATGAGAAGATTGCCTTCTACGAAGCGGACATTTCCATAGCTTACAAAAAAAGAGGAATATCTGACCAGTATACGTTGGTGAGAGGTCTCCGATAGTTGCCACATTTCCCTATTGTGCACTAGTAGCTGTACAAATGTTGTTTACTTTATTATGCCTTTTTTAACTCTGGATTTTTTCTGGTGGGCCCTTCAACGTATTTGACGGAACAACTTAAAAACATTGATGTTACTTACTTACTTCTAACAAAATAAAGCTTTTGAATGACCACTTTGACTCTGAAGTTTATTTTCAGTGTCTGTTGTCTTGGAGACTCACACGAGTGAGTGAGCAAAAGGGGGTTTCTTAGGTAACGGTTTGTGTACTAAAAGCATTCGGCATCTTGGTATTGGGGTTCAGGAGTGTGAATTGAATAATTGACCAATGACTCAGGCCATATAGGCTGTCGTTCAGTGAATTGTGCGTTCCTCAGAGTTCTGTGACTGAGGTGTAAGTAAGGTCCAACCTGCCTATCAGTACCAACATCCAATTTTCGTGTGCATAGTTACATAGTTGTGTAATATGTATATAACTCCATAGGAGATAGAATACCCACAAGACTAGTAGTGGTATACTAACGTTTACAAAAATACTAGACAAACATCATTCTGGATGCATACTTGGTTGCTGTCAATTGCCAAAGCAGACACATTACAGAGGAAAAAACAAGCACTGTTGGACTTACTGGGGACAGCAGCAGGATCCTCAGTAGAGGAGCTCTGTGTAAGTGTTGGTTCACCCGCCGACTCGGTCCCTGTATTCTGCTTGCCCCTGGGTTCTGTGGTTCATGTAAAAAATAATAAACAAAGAGAAAAACATTGAGTGCTGTGAAAAATAGACATCATTGCAAAAAACACTGCTACAGTGGAACAGAGCCGGAGGCAACAAATCCATGCCAGGGGCCGCAACGCAAATATGTATCCATCCTTAGAGTATTATTAAATTAAGGATATCTATTGGTGCGGTGGCCCCTGAAGTTTGGTGCCCCTGTGCAGTTGCACAGCTTGCACATGCCCCCTAGAGCCGGCCCTGGCTGAGGTAAGAAGAACAAAGTAACGTTAGCATTCTTTGCAAGAAAAGGATTCGATTCATGCAGTAGAGAAGGCCGTGAAAAAAATGCTACAATATGCAAACTACGTACAATTATCCATCCACCGCTATTTCACTGACGGACAAAGGAAGGACAAGACTCTATTAATAGCATTAACTAACTTCAGTTCTCAACAATAAAGAAAATCTCACATCAATAAACAGCAACAGCTAGCGCCAAGTTGAAACAACACGCAAGAGCCAGTGAAGAAGAAGAACACTGTCATACAATGACAGTAGATATACCGGAATACATCGGAAATGTAACTAGGAGCAACAGTCATCGCGTTACTTATTCAGCCAATATTTACAAAGATACAATAACAATATTTATACAACTATATATATATATATATATATATATATATTGATATAACTATATATATAATATATATATATATATATATGTATATATATATATATATATATATATATATATATATATATATATATATATATATATATATACACTTTATTTTTGGGGTAGCCACTCACCAAGACCCACAACCTCCACACCAAGCAGGTCCAACAGGTCCTGCTCCCGGTCCAAAATGTCGGCCCAGCGGTGGGACAGCTGATGGTGGGTACGCCGGATACCGGAGCAGCGGAAGACTGCACGGCGCACCTTCGCCCACCGCCGGAGACGCTCTTCAATGCGCTGGTAGCCGGAGCCGGGCCTGCCGCCTGCTGCCAAAGTCAAGGGGAGGTGACGCTGGATAAAAAAGACCAGGGCGGCCACCTCCTCCTCCCCAAAAAGTTGGCGGGGCGTCACTCCTGCCGGGCGCATTCTGCCGCAAGGCAGCCGGGTTTTTTTCGGCACAGCCGCCTTGCCCTTTGAGCCGCCGATGCTGCTGGCACCCATCACCATGGTTCTGGGTGGAGGGGAGAAGGAAAGTTGAAGACAAAAAGGTTAGGGGAAGAAAGAAGAAAGATAAAAGAAGAAAGTAATATAAAACAAGAGAAAAGTTGCAAAAAAAGTTGAAAAAGTAAAAATAAAATGAGAAATATAAACCTAGGCACAGACAGAAATAGGTAATAAGTAAAGAAAGTTAGAAAAACTGAGGGAAAAGACCAGGATGGAAGAGATAGGAGTGAGATGCTAAAGTAGGCCCAAAACCATAGCCAGAGTGTGAAATCGAAGATGGCTCTGCCCGTCGCGACCGCCGCGGTAAGTTCGCGCGATATTTGACGCGATCACGCACTTTGGCAGTGCGAACGAGAAGATGAGTTCCCGAACATGTCTAACACAACGCGAACACGTTACTTGTGACCCGGAACCGGAAATAAGGGAACGCAAGCGGGCGGGACAAACCTCATTGAGTAACTTAGCGCGCTAGCTATCTCGAGCATGCAGGCAGCGCCCCGAACACGCGCACCGCGCTCCCGAAGACGAAAAACGGCGCGCGAACGGGTCTAGCAAGCTACTACGCATGTCCGCGGAGCTACGTGTAGCTCGCGGAGTGCAAGTGCGTCTTCGCGTAGCGTCGTGGAGTGCGGCTACGCGAACTACACCCAGGGTTATATGCACTATCAAAAGTACTGTCCAAAAAGTCCTCATATTCAGTTGGAATTTCATCGTCAAATACTCCTTCAATTAATTCTTCTAAGACTTCTTTTGCCATTTCAAAATTAATAAACTCATTTTCACAGTAATCTTCCATCTTTTTATTAATTTTCTATCTTCTTTCTCCTTTTAAAAAAATATAAAGACTAATTTAAATATTTTTTATTATTAGTTAACCAATGATTACCTTGAGTAATCTTTTAACTACATACACTTTCATACTTTTACAGACATTAACTACATTGATTATTATAAGACCTTCCTCTTTATTTTTCTAAAAAACAGATACTTTCATCCTAGACATTAACAGTTTCCTATTTAATTTTTTTAATTTAAATTGTGCTATAAAAACACATTTCACTGTGAAATTTGCTTTCTGCATTTCGTGCTGTAGAACTATTTATACACTTTCTAATTTTATTGTAGAGATCTATTTTCTAACTTCACCACTATAAACTGTGATTCAAACTGTATGCAAACTGAAGGAATAACTCACAACATACCAATTAAACATTCACTAAACCGATTGCTACTTCCCACAGAGGCAGTTGCTTTTACCTTTAACAGCATACTCATCATGTAAATTTCATCTATTGTAAAACATTTCATCATAGTCATATAAAACCACAATGAGCCGCAACTCGTGGAGGCAATTATGGTGCGACAGGGAGACAAGGAGGGAAGATCTTTGCTGGAGGGACCTAAAAAGCAGTATACAGATAATTTGTAGTAAATACATAATTTAATTATTTAAATGAATTTTACAGTGTGCACTACATTCCAAAATGCGATGCTGTATACACTGTAAAAAATGTATTAATTAAAATATATACTTTCCTACATTTATCTATATACCATATTTTAGATCTCTCTACCCTACACCTCCCCCTCCCTCCCTCCCTGCCCTACCATTACTCCCTCGATGGCGTCCGACTGACCTCATCATAATACACCTGTGCAAATGCATATAATAGAATGCAAATACATAGTACTGTCACAAAAAAGCATCCAAAATGTCCATCACGCCAACAGCCATGTCATAATATACCTCTATAATTTCTCAAAAATTACTGTACATCAATGATACAGCATAAAGTTGAAAGATAATGATGACTTAGCACAAATTAACCAAGGTAAACAGCAAACTCTTACAGTCAAAGAATAGATGAACCCAAACTGTATACAAAATAACACATGAACCCGGCCCATCAAAAGATTGTAACAATTAACAATAAAACCGTATTTCAAAATACATATGTACTACAAGCATGTTCAGACATGTTGAAAGTACAAATTAAAACCCTCATGTATAAGAGAAGCAGTGTTAATATTTTTTAAATAAACATGCATATTATGATAATCTTTTCCAAAATAAGTTATCATTTTAAATTTATCAACTCACCTGTAAAAAAGGATTTTCTGGTTCTATACTCTCACGTTCAACCTCTGGTTGTTGCTTTTCAGCACCAAACACTCAAACAGAACTGAATTTTAGTTATCATAATACACACATATGTATTACACAACATACACCCATTTTACCAAATATCATGCCTACCATATACATTCCCTAATTTTCTATCCAATATATATCGTAAAGCCTAAGTTTAAGGGGCCTTATTTATGAAATCCTTGCGCCACCGGTGCGTCACTTTTTCCCATGTTAAAAGTAACGCACCAGCGGCGCAAGACCTTCATAAATGAGACCCAAGATGCCTTTGTGAACCACATTTATTTATCAAATTTTTCCCCCTACCATTTTTTTTAAATCAATCATTATATACAATATAATCTACCATACATTACCAGGATACTACATGCAATATTTTTGATATGCACTACTACACAACCTTACTTTCTATATTTTTTACGTAAATACATATACATTATGTGCAGGGAGTTTTTTAACATAATGGCGCTCAACACTTTCTGAATTCCCCCAAATTGGGCATATTATCAAGCGAGTTTATCTCCACTTTTTTGCCTTCAAGTGCCAACAAAGCGAAGATAAAATTATTTCCCTATTACGTAGCTGTCGCTAACACCAGTTAGCGACAGCTAGTAGCAGATAGCAACCATCTAGTGCGCCACTTTGCATGTCAGTAATAATTATCACTAATGATATCCTAAAGTGAGCGTTGTAAAATGATAGCAACTGGAAACAGTCACTAACATCACTATCACCTATTACCAATTTTGAAGATATTCGCGCTAAGCGTGAATATCTCCAAAAGTTAACATCTGCCCTGAGCAGTTTTTAGTCATGTTATCCAATAGAACCTAGATAACATAGCTAAGAGCATTAGCTCGGTATAGCATGAATATCGCTAACTTTTTAACAATAAGCATGCATTGCAGCCGTTTTTTATACCATTTATTATAATTAGCTGCTGAACGTCTCTCAACATTCCATTCGGAGGAAATAAGGAAATGTTGCCGCCATTTTGTTAATACGTCTGCATATATTCTACCGAACAAACGGTAACTACTTGGAAAGAGAAAAAGGCACATATTATCTAAGCAAGTACGTTTTCTCAGGGAGTGCACTATAGACCCTGAACGCCAGAACAACATTTTTTTTTTCTAAAAAAAGTTACGGGGTGCTCGCACTCGATCGCGCAACCCTATTTACAAGACTGTGATTCACATGCTTTATAAGTAAAATTTAATGCTGGAAATACAGACGACACTTGAAGATCGTTTCAGATCTTTAAGTTTACTTATTTTGCCTATTATTTAAAATTACAAAAATATACAGTTTATAGAATTCTCATTTGCTGTTTAACATCTGTTAACATTAGAATCAGTGCAAATCAGAAAGTATTGGCCGCCATTTTGTAACTGCGAGTGAATATATTGTACTGATCAAAGGGTTAGAACATGAAAAGGACAAAAGTTACAGATTATGTAACCCAGTACGTTTTCTCAGGAAGTCCAGTATAGACCCTGAACGTGAATGAAACTTTTTTTTTCAACGTAAACAGTTACGTGGTGCGCGCATTGGATCGCTGAATATCGCTAACTTTTTAACAATATGCATGCATTATAGCCGTTTTTTATACCATTTATTATAAATAGCTGCTAACGTCTCTCAACATTCCATTCGGAGGAAATAAGGAAGTGTTGCCGCCATTTTGTTAATACGACTCCATATATTCTACCGAACAAACGGTGAGAACATGGAAATAGAAAAAGGTATAGATTATCTAAGCTAGTACGTTTTCTCAGGGAGTGCACTATAGACCCTGAACAACATTTTTTTTTTCTGAAAAAAGTTACGGGGTGCGCGCACTCGATCGCGCAACCCTATTTACAAGACTGTGATTCACATGCTTTATAAGTAAAATTTAATGCTGGAAATGCAGACGACACTTGAAGATCGTTTCAGATCTTTAAGTTTACTTATTTTGCCTATTATTTAAAATTACAAAAATATACAGTTTATAGAATTCTCATTTGCTGTTTAACATCTGTTAACATTAGAATCAGTGCAAATCAGAAAGTATTGGCCGCCATTTTGTAACTGCGAGTGAATATATTGTACTGATCAAAAGGTTAGAACATGAAAAGGACAAAAGGTACAGATTATGTAACCCAGTACGTTTTCTCAGGAAGTCCAGTATAGACCCTGAACGTGAATGAAATTTTTTTTTCTCCGTAAAAAATTACGTGATGCGCGCATTGGATCGCGTACCCCTATTTACAAGACTGTGCACTATTACCTTTTCTCACAGATTATTAGCTGCACATATTAAATACACCATAATTTAATTATTTCACTAATCTTTATCAAACTTTAAGTAACAGTTCCACTAACACTGTAACAATATTCTCATACGTTAGTTTGTGAAAAAAATAAAAACTATTCCATACTAAATGTAACTCTCTTTAAAAGTTTTCCGTTCCGTAACTACACTACACTCACCTAACATCATTTCATTGCGTCACTTCTCCACTAGTCATAAGTACACAGAGCCTTATTTATGAAGCCCTTGCGCCGCCGGTGTGTCACTTTTAACATAGGAAAAAGTAACGCATCTATGGTGCAAAATTTTCATAAATGAGGCCCACAGTGTCAAAAATATCAATGCCGCACATAATCGTTCACATCCAGGCACTACCAATTGCATAACTTGTTTAACATGAAGCGCTGTAATGTTGCATGTGTCTTCAATGATACACCGGTATCTCCTATTATGCCTAATTTTACCATAACACTCAGCAGTAATTATTTATTTTCAAGCAATGTTAATTACTATGACTTTTTAATAAACGACAAACTTTAATCTGAAATAGTCACTCTGCAAATGTTTCTCTGTAAAAATGAACTTCACCCACCCACGCATGGGAACCTTCATGTTTGCATCTGGCCGCGAATTACGGCCTTGAACTCAAAGTTCCATCCCAAGACTTGAATAACAGCCTTATTGTCCCAAAATCAAGCTTCCCGAGCATCTGTTAACAAACATATCTCATTCACTTAGCTAACAGTCGCAGAAAACTGCATATCTTATTAAATAGTGACCTTCCTTTACAATTTTCTAAGGTGACTCTCATAATCTTTAAGGCTCCTCCACTTTCCAGCTGCACTATTTTTTTTACAACTACTAACCAATGGTTTGGTACTTTTTTTGCACCAAATCATTTAAAGGCATTCTGCTACTCTCACTCCATACTGTCTGATCTATGTTTCTGGACATCCTCATCTATTACCAGCAGCTGCAACCTTTCTATTCCTATTTTCGTTATTACAAAATGGAAGTCCGTCCCGCCTTTGGAAACGAGCTGGAACACTTAGAACTATTTCGCCATAGAATGCTTGATCAGTATGGCATTCTGCCACTCGCGACTTTGAGTCCATCATATGGATTATCGTTCCATTTACCTATTTCACCTGTGTGCAGCCTGTATTTCATTGCCTGAGCTGTGATTTCATGTGGGCCCTGGACTTATGTCTCTGCAACTCAGTACCTCCTGAAGTGAATTACAATCATCTCATGAATCCGTTACTTGATCATGAACAGCTTTGTTCCTACGGAGGGATTATGGCCTTTGCAGCGATACATGGAGTTCTGGGTCATTGGAATATATTCGCAGCGGCGCAAGATTTCTTGGCACACAGCTACATTGAAAATTCACTGAGTTCTCCTCTGATGCTACTAGAGGCTCCGGTGATTAATGACCATGTATGTTCATTTCCTCTTTTCAATTGGATGGCTGACTTGTTTTCGGATGATAACAATGACTTTCTTTTAGAAGCAGTTGCCACTTACTTTGCCTATTCAATGGAAAGATAGCTGTTCTGCAAACCATTGACATCTTGACTGTTTTTTCCCTTCCTAATTTTTCTTATTTTTTTTTTATTATTATATTTTATATAAACTGACCTATTGGCTTTACTAACATTGGACATTGTAATTTCCTACTGGTATGAATTTTTTAAGTTATGTGGAGTTAATTTTTTTTCCACACCTCCTCCATTTTGTTCAAAACATTTCATGATTCTCTAATTTCAACAAATCATTACCTTATGTTATCTTATCTGATTTAAAATATTCTCGAACCAAGGCTGCGTAAAATATGGTTAAATGTGCCCTGAGAAATGTGTATAGTTACAATGACTTTTTATATGATTTTATATGGTTTATCACCATTCTCCCTTTCTACTCCTTATTTCCGCCTCACACACATGTGCTGCTTTTAATTTATGCCTATTGCAAGATTTTTGATTCATAACTAAAAAGTTTATGATTACCCTGATATTACCCTTGCTTATCAACCTGTATGAGACATTGTGTACTGAAACCTTTCAAAAAATTATATCAATACAATAGTTGTTCTGAGTACTGATTTTCAAATGTCCCTGCACATAACATACATGCACCTCGAGCCAAATTCTCCCTTTTGGCGCGTTTTTCATTTCCTTTCACAATACCATACAACAAGCTTGTTACTGCTTCGTATGCTGTAAACTAACTGTAAATGAAGTGATGTGTAACCATTACTATTTTCATATATGATTACTGAACTTAAAATTAAAACACACCTTCTTGCATGCAATATACTTAAATATATTTCATTGCAGGGCTGTACAATGTTTTTTAAACGATATTCATTTTGCTTCATACTACATTTCCATCATTTGTGTTCTATGAACTAGTAACTATACCCACTATTTTCTTTAGATTATGTTTACTTGTATTAAATAAAAAACTTTCTCTCAAAACACTGCATCATTGAATAAAAATGTGAAATATATACGTTCCCTCTTTTAACTCATATTCACAACTGAAATAATTTATACTAAAACTGTATTCATGTGTTTGACGTAATCTCAGCTGTACTCAATTCATGTTTTCTTTTGTCAACCTGAATTTTTCATAGTTCAACCCGCTGGCCTGCAACGGTCAGTCAGCCCTTTCTTTACGAGTTGTGAACCATAGCATCAATTGTACCTCTGGCAAAACAATTTTTTATTATTGTAACAAAACTCCGCCGCAGTTGAGCTTCACTCAGAGTATTAATCACTGCTCCCTCGCTTCCACAGAGCACACGCTATATCCTATTTCAGTACCTATCACCCTTTCATCTCGACTATAACAACTGTGTCTGCCTGCAGAACAAACTTCCTTAGCTCAGACTGAACGCACACATACACACATACACACACTAACATAACACAAAGCAACTAATATAGAAAGCAGGAGTGAGATGAAAATGGAGTCACACTGTGGTACACAGAAACCTCTATATATATTTGCTCTTCTACATCAATTTATAAAAGGCATATACTCCACGAACCTGTCTACAACCTCATGGTCACAATTTTTCATTTAATTGTACTGGGACACCTCTCCTTCTCACCCCACCCCCACCACTGCATTCCTCGGCCGCAAACCGCACTGTGGGCCTTATTTATGAAGGCCTTGCGCCGCCAGTGCGTCACTTTTTTCCATGTTAAAAATGACGCATCGGCGGCGCAAGGCCTTCATAAATCTGCCCCTGTAATTTTTTCCTCAAACTTAAAGTTTAAAATACCTAAACCATTACCACTTTTTTTCGACAATATCACATTTAATCAACTATTTTTCTCTCTACCTGCATTATCTCTACTCTACCAATTCCTTTGTTTTTTGATTTGTAACCAACTTTACAAATTATGTGCAAACACTCCCAAATATTGATTAACTTCTGTCTATTTCATTACATTTTATTTTCTATTTATTCAGTTTTCCACAAATACAATAAAAACTATAATTCAGACTTGAAAGAAAGTGAAGAAACGGCGCACAACCCCCATTAACTTAACAGAACTTCAGCCCCTTCCCCCCCTCTGACGTCTGCTGTGGAAGCCCAAGATAACACACATCCCAGATACACAAAGAGCCGCACTTGAACGTTTCACATCTCTATAAACAACCATTTCAATATTAATTAGGCCTCACACTTGTTTTACCCATTCTAAGAGCCCCTCCACCTTTACTCTACCTACTGATTACAAGTTCAAGTCCCCCTACAAAAAATCTTTTTTTATCGTCCTTCCCCCCCCAAATTTCGTTGCAGATCCGTCTCTAACTAACATTTAATTCATAGACCTAACAGTAGCTCATAACTTCAAAACATGACTGAACTCCACTATCCTTAATCACATTAATTAATCGTAATTTTAAACTAATAATTACAAAGAAACAATGTTCCAAAACATTGATGTAATAAAATGGAACATTAGTTGAAAACATATCAAAATGTATCAAAGTCAAAAATGTGCTTCCTTAGACACAGTAACTCACATAATCTAATATATTGATCAAACCACATTTAACGGTACATCATAAAACAAACAGTTATACACTCACCTTTACCAATGCTTTATCAGATGTAGAACAATGATAGTTGTAAAACGATAGCCCTTTGACGGAGCTCTCAATAATACTTCTATCACTGCAACCAAAGAATAATGGCATAGATTTTCTGTCAATACACACTCATATATGTCTCCTCAACCAATCATATTTGTTCCCGCACAATTTCATATTCAAATTAACATTTCAGTTGGTTATCCTTTCAATATTTTCAAAGTCACATAACGGTCACCCTTCACCCTCTGCCTTCTCTGGCTGTTACCATGGTAACAGCTCAATCTGCACCTAGCTGAAGGCACAGGTCAAAAGTTCATATCTCAACGTTCTAAATCCAAGCAAAAAGGATAATTTCCCTCCAAACACACCTGCCTATCCACTCTTGTTTTACATTTCTTTATTTTCCACGACCAATAGAAGATTTGTTTATAATAAAACTATAACATACAGCGTAGTCTTCAATCTTGAAGTATATCAATTAACCAATCATGTTCAGTTTTCCTTTAACACCAAACCTCACACACTTTTTTTATCGTGACTTTCACCATCTACTTGCCATTCCACTTCACGAACCCATCGGAGTACTACTACATCTACCTTGAAAATGAAGGTTTGGCTTGTAGGACACAGTTATATTCACTGGAGTGAAAAATATGCTGCAAACAGACGAATTTGTAACCTTGACTTACCAAATGTGCAGATTACGTGGATTGGCCAAAGAGGATTAAGATGTCACCAATTGATACCATTGGTGAAAACTTTTATGCATCTCCCTGAACCTAACCTGATAATTGTGCACTGTGGTGGCAATGATCTAGGCACATTAACAGGGGTAGGTCTGGAAATGCTTCTAAAAGACACCCTTCGTCAATTGATGTCACTTTTTCCTCGAACTGTCTTGGTGTATTCAAATATATGCCAAAGACAAAAATGGAATTGGTCCAATGAACGTTGTCCACAGATTGAGAAAGCAAGGAAACTTGTAAATACATCTGTTTCTGCTTTCCTCAGAGAATATAACATGGGTTCTATATACAACAACAACCTACGTTTCAACATGGAAGGCATCTATCGGAGAGATGGTGTTCATTTCACGGATGAGGGAAATAGAATTTTCCTCTGTAACATGAGACTCTGCATCGGAACTTACTTATAAGTTCAGCAAAAACTCAATTAACACAAGGGCTCTTTTAAGAGCCACCTTAGATCTAAACACTCAAACTTGTAATTTATCTCCATCTTTCCTTATGTTTTTTGATCGCCGTGCGCGACCGAGTGCGCGCACCTCGTAACTAATTTGCGAAAAAAAAGCTACTTTTATACTTTCGTCATCCTTAATAAACCCCTCAAGAAACCTACGAAATCAAACACTCTCCACCCTGCTCCCTTTCCATTCTCACCACTATAGTTTTTCACAGTCTTGTAAATAGGGGTGCGCGACCGAATGCATGCACCCCGCAAATGTTTTATCCAAAAAAAAAATAGTATTTTCGCGTTCAGGGTCCATACTGTACCCCCTTAGAAAACCTACCCAGCCACTCAATCTCTACCTTCTCCCCTTTCCATGTACTAACCCTTTGTTCTGTATTAAATATATTCACTCGCACTAACAAAATGGCGGACAACACTTCCTGATTTCCTCCGAATCGAATGTTGACAGACGTTAAACAGCAAATCACAATTTCGCTCGCGCACAACCGCATAGGTGCGCACACCCGTGCTCGCTTACAGATATATAACTGATTTCAACTTTAATTTTCTCAGCAACTACTGAACGGATTTACACCATTTAAACAAAAGCGTGATCTGCGACCCACACTCTACCTTTCTACCAAATTTCTTATAAATCCATTCAGCCGTTCGAGCTGTAGCCGTGTCTAAACGTCCTATGGAAAATAACATGGGAAAAACACGTTTTGGGACCCCCCTTTTATCTCAGCCCCCACTTCACCAATCCCCCCAATACTTTCACAGAATGAGCGCTGCGGACCTAGCCATCTTCTTTGAGAAATTCGCAAACATTCGTCCACCAGGGCCAAAGTTATTCCCAATAGAATGTTGCGGATTTCCTATGGAAACTAGGTCCTAACTATAACTACCTACTGGCGACCGCCAGTAGGTAACATATATATATATATATATATATATATATATATATATATTACCTACTGGCGGTCGCCAGTAGGTATATATAGTTAGGATTTTTTCTCTATGGGTTTTTTGAAAATTCTATGTCTAATAACTTTGGCGTTTGTGGACGGAATTGGCTGAAATTTTCAGGAAAATGGCACATTTTGTTTCTGAGCAGCCCTTGAAAATTTGGGGGGGGTTCGTCCAGTGGGGGCCGAGAAAAAAGGGGGGTCCCAAAACGTGTTTTTAACATTGAGTTTTCCATAGGGCGGTTGGCCTCACTTTTAGCCCGAATGGCTGAATGGATTTGCACGAAACTTGGCAAAATTGTAGGGACTGGTAGCCCGATGTGCCTTTTGTAGGTCTCAATATATGTGCTCCAGTGGATTTTGAGAAATTAACGTTTAAAAAAAGATATATATCTGTAACAGCGGACCGGGCAGCGCACTGGTTCGCGGACTTTTCGCGCAACGGAGCTTTGTGAAGCGAAGCTGATTGGTTCTCCGGCGTCTGTCAACATTCCAAACAGTCCGTAGCGGCCGCCATCTTGTCTCTCGGTAGGATCGAGAGACAAGAGGAGGTCAAAACAAAGGGGGAAATAACTATAAGGGGGCATAGTAGATCCTCGCTGACCCCCTAGGTTTGATGTGGAGGTTTTAAAAGGGCCCCGCGGGGCAAAAATAAAAAATAATAATAATAATTGAACGGCTGAATGGATTTGCACGAAACTTTGCAAAATATTAGGGACTGGTAGCCCGATGTGCCTTTGCTAGGTCTCAATATATGTGCTCCAGTGGATTTTGAGAAATTAACGTTCAAAAAAAGATATATATCTGTAACAGCGCTCCGCTTCGCGTAACGGAGGTTTGCGAAGCTGATTGGTCATTCTGTCACTGGGCTATAGTTGGGCTACATCTGGCTGATATTTGGGCTACATTTGTTTTTTTGTGTGTCTGACGGCCATCTTTGGGCTACATTGGGCTACATTGGGCTTCATTGGGCTACATTCGGCTAATTAGCAAATAGCTCATCGCAAACTAGGAATGGTAAAGAATCGCTATTTATTCCTTAAAGTTTGCTATTTAGGAAATGCAAATAACTTTGATGATACATATGGCGGTTCATCTCTAACAAGATAAGAAGCATAGGGATACATTTATGATGACTGGCGCATCACCAGGGATGTGTTAGTCATTTTGTGCCGCTGTTCCGTCACCTATGGTGTGCTGCATTTACAATGCGGCGCATCATGGGGCAAAAACAGCACAGATGCGTGATGTATCTGTGCCGTAAAGGTGGCGCATTGCTGGAGTTGTATCGCAAGTGTGATGAAGCTCCAGCAAGGGTCGGGGGTGCCCCTGTCGCAGGGTTTCTGTTCTCACACAGAACTGTGGACAGAGGATTGGAACCTCGGCGAATTAGGGTGTCCCAAAACTCACGTTAGTAATCAAAAACTCCTTAGCAAGCTAGGTACAGTGTCACATTGGATATAACAAACTCTCAATGTTTAGACAATCCAGAATATGAACTTATAGTACCTCAGGATACGTGGAACTCATGAACAGTCGGTCGTTATAGATTTCTTAGAAACCAGAACATGGAGTTAAGAAGAACAGATGTGTATTTGAAATGTTTATTTACTAATGCCGTCTTCTCAGGCGTAGTACCTTAGATAATAAAAGTACACATATTATCAGTAGCAAAATTACCAGCATAGTTACTAGTACATAAAAAGTGAATGGTGATAGTATGTTAACATGCTGTAAATGAATAAGAGTTAGCAACACTTATAAGCAGCCGCGGGCCGTGGAGGGAGTTACGGTGAGGCAGGGAGGCGGGGAGGGGGAGAAGCAGGGTGGAGAATACAAGTACACATATTATCAGTAGCAAAATTACCAGCATAGTTACTAGTACATAAAAAGCGAATGGTGACAGTATGTTAACATGCTGTAAATGAATAAGAGTTAGCAACACTTATAAGCAGCCGCGGGCCGTGGAGGGAGTTACGGTGGGGCAGGGAGGCGGGGAGGGGGAGGGGCAAGGTAGAGAGGGCTCCACCCTGCTTCTCCCCCTCCCCGCCTCCCTGCCCCATCGTAACTCCCTCCACGGCCCGCGGCTGCTTATATCTCACCCTCCCTAATACACATATTATATTATTTGCTAAGAAGGTCTCTTTGTGTTGGTTTAGGGCGTGCCCATACTTTAGTGTCTTAGATTTGAAGGAATCACATCAGCATACACCAGCTCTCTCTTCATGTGAACCGCATCAACTGTTGTGTATGTGTGTTCGGCAAAGCAATATAAAACCCGCCTCATGCCCAGAATTGGCAGAAGTTGCACTTATGTTATGAGTATGAAGTCGTGGAGATCAGACCTCATAACAATTCTGTATCGTGTTGTTCTTGAAACTTTAGCACTTGCTGTACAGATATAGTTTAACAAGTAAAGCAGATAGTAGACCAATAACATATTATTCTCATGTAAACCACGATGAACTACTAGGTGGAAAGCTAAAGCAACAACTAAGTGTCGTGTGCAGAAGTTGCAAAAAAGGAAAAATGGCGTTTAAACCGGTAATGAGCCCATGCTAACTTAACACGGTGTAAAGATATCCAGGACCTAGATGACACCTCCTCATGATCCGGAAACGAACTGAATAAGATAATAGAAGTGCCATCTCATGAGAGCAGATTGCAAGTTTATATGTGGACGGTCCGCAAGGTAAAGCATTAAAAACTAGGAAAATTTAATGCTAAAGAAAAATAAAACAGCCAAGTACTTTATCGAGTCTTAAGCCAATAGGCAAGGTAAATAATAAAAACTTGACAAATAAGTCAATGAATTGTCAATGAAATGCTAGTACTCAGCATATCAAACATGAAAAAGGTCTATGACATAACTGTGTATGCAAAATAAGCTGCAACAGCCTCCAATAGGAAGTCACCGTCTTCATCCGAAAACAGTTCAGCCATCCAATTTAAAAGCGGAAAAGAACATACGTGCTCTCCCAGCACCGGATCCTCTATCACCATCAGAGGACAGCTCGGTGGGTTTTCAAGAAAGCTCTGTTCCAAGAAAGACTGTGCTGCCGCCAGTAAATTCCAGGGACCAAGTAGTCCATGCATCAATGCCACAGCCATAATCCTTTCGCCAGGACAAACCAACTCGTGAGTAATGATAGGAGTCATCAGCTGATTAAAGTCGACGTCAGGAGAAACCGGTCCGCAGAGACACAAATCAGTGGCCCAATCGAAATCACAGGTCAGGCAGTGAAATACAGGCTGGACACAGGTGAAGTAGGAGAACCGAAAAGATAATCCATATGCCGTGCTTAATATCGCCAACGGCATTGTGCCATAATATTCTAGCATGCGATTGCGGAACAGTGTCAGCAGCTGCAGGGTCGGAGGTTGCATAGGAGGGACATCCATATTTAAAAATGTAAAAAAGCACAAGAGCGTCCGCTGGTAATGCAAGTAAAAATGCCAATCTACGAACCAGAGTGCAGAAAATACAATGAAAGGAAGCAGGGATGACTCCAAAGATTTTCTCAAATGAAGTCACGAGACCACTGGTAACAACTTTAAAAAAGTGTGCCAGGGACTTTGTGGAGGATGCGTTAAAGATAGTCGGAAACATGTTGCTGAAATTGAAAGGCAAATCTTAATTGAAAAGGGTGTGCACCTCTGTATGGGTGTTCGCTATGTGAAGTACGAAAGTTTCACGGGCCGAACTCAAGGCCACCTCTCTCTGAGACAAAAGAGCTCTTATTCTTGCCATGCCGTTGAAACGTGTCCCAAGGTTGGTATTTGTGGCCAGATTGAAAACTCCCTATGTTCATGTGTGGGAGGAAATAGAACATTTCTGCAGCAAATAACCCGTTCACTTACTGTTACGATAAAAGGAATACTTTTAATTAACTCAGAACAATCTTCATTATTGAGCATCAAATAACTACCATTTTCCAACAACTTGAACGTGGGGATGATAGCAGGAACTGGCGTGCCTTGCAACACGCAAGCCATATTTGGTCGGTGTTTGTTGCATGAACCGTGTAACTGTATGTGCCTACACATTAGTGAATGATCTGGCGTCTCAGTGCATTCCTCTCCATTCAGATAAACTTCTTGATCATCTTTGAAACATCTGTATGTGTATGGAAGCGACCAGACCTCATGAAGAAAAGCACTACCTAAAGGTTCATAACGACCTATTGGTATATATTTCATACAATTTGAAAACTTATATAAAGCAAAAGGCAGCGTTATTAAACCGTGGATAAGGCATGTTGCCAAAAAACCCGCAATCCTCTGCTGATGATGTCACTGAGCATGTCATGAATGATGTAATATGTGACATCATCAGCAGTGGATTACGGGTAATGGTATCTCTAGTTTACTCCCTTATAGCTGTGTTTCTTTTAAAATAAGTGTCTGTTTCCTTCCCTTATACTTACTGTTTTTGGTTCGCTTCCGGTTCGCGTACCAGCGAGCGAACTAGGAAGCGAACTAAGAGAAATAGAGGTTGGCACAGTTCCAAATATTGTACCAATTTTTTAATAACGGGGAGGTAGTTCTGAAAAGAACTTTTTTTTTTATTTTTCTGAACATTTTTTTACTGTTTTTGAATTTTTCGGAACAGTTTTATATTTTTTTGGGTTTTTCTTGGAGGGGGCAATGAAAACGATTCATTGTAAAGGGCTCAACAGGAGCAACAAAACAAAAAAAAGAAGTATTTATTATTTTGGGCGTTTCGGACAAACTTGCATATGATAGTCAATAGCTCTGTTGATCAGAGTGATGCTTTTTTCTCCGTAGGAAATGAATCCATCGCAAAATGCGCAGATGTGTTTTACATCACCAAATCTCATTTGTATATTTGGCACCATCTCCCTGCCCTCTGGTCCCGTTACTTCCGGTACAACAGATCTTCTGGCCATAATAGGGAGATTATCTAGGTCGTTCCGAAACTGTGCAGCACTGTAGTTGTTAGGATGCCACCTAGTCATATGGCGATGCATTGTGTAGTTTCCGAAACTGTATTTTTTGTCGGTCCCTCTGGACAGTCTATCTTGACATATAAGGCAAGTTACGTATCTTGCATTTACTTTTTTCTGACCTTTGGGAATTTTAAAAAATTGCCAAATGAAGTTTTCTTTCCGGTGAGACGTCCTGGGCTGCTCAGGCAAAAACTGCCTCTCTTCGTGCTCGTCCTCCTGTTCCTCTTCTTCTTCTTCTTGTTGAATTAGAACTTGAGCAGGTGGTCCACTCTTCCTTGGATGTGGTGGAGGTGGTGGGGAAGCACCAGCTGAAGCTACTAAAGAAGCCATTGCTCAGTGATCACAAAGGGTCTTTCTCTCACAATGATGAAAGTCAGAGTGAGGAAAGAAGGAGGGATTTTCATCATTTGGGAAAAACAAGAGTTCTCAACCAATCAAAAGTGTTCATTTTAGATTATATGACCTAGTCTTACATCATTAGGAAACCAAAAGTGAAATGAACCAATGAAAAGTGTTATTAAAAAAGTCACATGACTTGCTGTGTTTACGTTAAGCGCTTTGCAGGGCCTCCCGGTTTGCTTCCAGAAACCTGCGCTTTGCGACTCGCTTCGCGTACCAGTTCGCTAACGTAGCACGTCATATGACGTATCACGCGACAACGTGAAACGTCATGCGGACGGGAGGCGTCACGATGTTGTTTTCTAACGCGGCACTTGCGGTAAAGAAACGTTTACCGGCTCGCGGTCTATTTCGCGGCATCAAGGTCAGCTAACGGGAAGCTTCCCGATTCGCGAAGCGGGAACGAAGAAAAAAAAATATTTAAAAAAAAAATTATTCATAAACATATAAAATATATTTTTGGATTTAAAGAAGAATACATTTTACAGCTACAGATATTAGCTGTTAAAAAACCAATGAAATTCACAGAAAAAACCATTGGTTATAGACCATATATAGTTAGGAATTAGCATTTACAAAACCTTGAAAATTCACTGAAAAAACCATAGGTTATAGACCATATATAGTTAGGAATTAGCATTTAGAAAACCTTATTTTACTCACACAAAACCATTGAAATTCCATATATAGTTAGTTGCACTAACTATATATCGCGCACCCGCAATCCACTGCTGATGATGTCACATATTACATCATTCATGACATGGTCAGTGACATCACTGATGACATCACTGATGACATCTCAAATGACATCACTGATGACATCACTGATGACGTCTCATTTGGCATCATTCTTGTGCTAATACGATAAACCTCTTCAGACTCTAATATAACCTTAGATACACTCAGTGTATACAGACACTCACACACTGCCACTCATCCATGGAGTTACTCACACACCCAGTCAGTCATGCAAAGAAACAATCTCACCTCCATTTCTTCAACTATACAGTTATACACACCTTACTTATTGAAACATATACTAACACATATTTACTCTCTTATACAATCCCTGATACAAGTTCACAATGATCGATACAACCACTCACTCAGTGGCTCTCATGCACAGTTATTTATATATGCCAACTCTCACATGTACTGTGTTTTACATATGTACTTACTATGACATGTAGCATTGAGATATCCATTCACTCATCAATACACTCATGCACACAGTCAACTGCCCATGTAGCTGTTTCCACATGCACTCTTGAACTCATACACCTAGTGAATAAACTGCTCACACATCTATGCACAGAGTCACACACCTTCCAGCCACCCCCACACAAACTCAATCTCCCATAGAAATACTTGGGCAACCAATTAATAACACATATAGCCTCTCGTATAGCTAATGATCAACACATGCAGCAGTTTACATCACAACAGACATAATGATGCACAAATTAAGACAGTTTAGTCACTAACCCATGCATTCAGTGAGACACATTTAATCACTCACTCATACAGTCAGTCACGCACCTACTAAATCCTTCATCCAGACACTTATACATCCACTCATTCTTCAATATCTAAGACATATTTTAACTTTACAGAAACATACAGTCACTGGATGTTGTCATCAGTGATGTCATTTGAGATGTCATCAGTGATGTCATCAGTGATGTCACTGACCATGTCATGAATGATGTAATATGTGACATCATCAGCAGTGGATTGCAGGTGCGCGATATATAGTTAGTGCAACTAACTATATATGGAATTTCAATGGTTTTGTGTGAGTAAAATAAGGTTTTCTAAATGCTAATTCCTAACTATATATGGTCTATAACCTATGGTTTTTTCAGTGAATTTTCAAGGTTTTGTAAATGCTAATTCCTAACTATATATGGTCTATAACCTATGGTTTTTTCTGTGAATATATATATATATATACGTATATATATATATATTTATTTATACACACATATTCCAAACTGCCTTAATCTTGCGGCGGCAGTCCGCGGCGAGGGGGCGAGCCTCTAAACACCTACCAACGCTGTTTACCTTGTAGCAATAACAGCATACCAACTCTAAGGTTGGTCTAACCTTTGCTGAATAAACAACCGTCTTGAAAGCATTTTGTGTCCGTGGCATGCTGTTATTGTTACAAGATAAAAAGGCGTTGGTTGACATATACATATATATGGACCTTTTCAATGTACTAGGAGGTCTGGTGTGACGACTAGCTGGTCTTATTGTCTCAGGACTGCGCCACTGTCTCTAGGTCCTCTATAAGGGTAACACTTTCCAGCTGCACTCCCAACGGACTCAGCCCCCCAAAAGCAGTTCTGCTCCATTCCCTAGGGCATGGGTCTCCAACCGGTCGATCGCGAGCTACCGGTAGCTCGCCAAAGCCCCTTGAGTAGCTCGCGCTGGTGTCGCAATTTAATAGCCTTTTAACATCGTTGAGTATTTCGGCCTTTTTTTTATGTTGACCGCCCTCACCGAAACCAGCTGCTCAGGTTAGCTTAACTGAGTGTAGCTGAGGAGGGGTGGGCGGGCCAAGGATGATGACATTGTTCCTCCAGTAGTCTCGGAGCCCCCTGCCTTTCACATCCTGGCACCACACTGTTCATCCTGCGAGTTAAGTGCTAATGCAGAGCAGCAGGCATGGAAGAGGGAAGCGTCCGGTGCTGGAAAATGTGCAGGTGGTGCAAGCAGTATTAAACTGCCACCGAGACCCGTACCACCTTCCTTGTTCAGCATGCCACCAATTTGACCAGAGCAGCAGGTAAGCTAAGGAACCCTATGCAGGCCTCAACAGCTCCACATCCATAGCGAGCCCCTGCCCTGGCCTGATAGTTGTATAGGCGAGGCTGCTCAGTGGCAGTCCAGGTCACATGAAACCATTAACAAAAAAAACGGAGTTAAGCCCTGCAGATTCTATTTATGTGATAATCTCTCTCGTGTTTAAATTAACTTTGATATTTGCACACTGAAACGAAACACAAAGTGATTTATTTTTCTGCGTCAAGGAATAGTTTCAAGAGCTGAAAATGTTAAATGTAAACAATTAAAATCGTACAAATGCAATTCTTCATTTGCAGAGAAACACTTAACTTGCATAAAATAGGCAGGGTATGTGCTCACATTCCCAGGTTTAGCTGAAACGTTATAAAACAGCGTTTCATATGAGTGCAACTGTCAACGGCTTGCTTAAATAAAACATTAGGCATGTTTGCTACCATGTTTGTGTTCAGTATTGTGCCCGATCATTTCTAGGATGAGGCGATGCTTGTTAGAACCTCAAAAAGTGAACAACTGTGGGACGTTGAGGGAAGTTACGTCATGATCCTTCACGTACCAAATGTTCCCGATGCCAGGGGGTGTTACACTTCAGATCCATTATGTACCAAGTATCTGTGCTGTCAGGGGGTGTACAGTGCTCATCCTATGCATTACCTCTGCCTTACTGGAAGTAGCAAAGGTCGGAGTCCCCAAGGCACACTCTGCCCCACTGTTATCTTACAAATCAAAAATCTTTACACAGGAGATGGGTAGTGTTCTCAGCTGTCACAACAGATGGCAGTCAAGGTGGGTTACACATGGTGGCGGTTTGTCCGTCCAAGTTCACAAAAAAAAGCCCATTATCTGCAGCTAACAACACAAAATGAAGTCTTAAAGAGGGATTTCTGTTTTTTTTTAAATTGGAACGCTTCAAATCCCAAATAATGTAATTTAAGTAATAGTCTGAAACAAAAGAAGGCTGGAAGAGCAAGGTGTAAATGTGTCTTCATGAAAATATGTCCATGTTCCATTTCTAGATATGCCAGCGGACATGCCACATGCGACTGTCATCCAATCTTGACTTTCTGCCCAATTGCACGTTGCGTTCTGGGCCTTGTGAATGGGCTTTTAGAATTGGAATTTTGAGCTCTAAATGTCAGCATGCAAAATGCAATAATCTAAAAGCCAGGACTGTCTGAAAGTGTTACAACCGATATAGGTCACTTGGCTAGCCATGATATTATTGTAGTAATGTTAGTACAAATATTACCTTCCTGCCCTCAACAATATACAGACAAAAACACTCTGCAGTTGCGCAGTCAACTGTAGTTCAAATGCTAGTGTAGCCCTTACAGATGGGCGTAGGGGGAGGTCTCTCCGAGAAATGCGCAAGCCGCTTGGCGTTTAGTAGCTCACAACGATTTTCACTGATTAGAAGTAGCTCTCACTACAGAAAAGGTTGAAGACCTCTAGGCTAGACTCATCAAATTAAGTATTTTTCAGGATTCACAAATATGCAGCCAGAAAAAAGTTTTACAAAATCATATTTTAAAACAGTTGCAAATCTACCCTCAGAATTGTAAAGCCATGGATCCAAAATCAGATCTCGGAATCCCTTCAGAAAAAGGGGATATTTCATGTTTTTGACAGTATTAGCCCATCTGACATTAACCCCAAGCGCCGATCCTGCACCAACAGTCCCATACACTCTGTGGTCAAAGAATCTTCGCCGCCCTCTTATACTTCCTTCTGTCACTTTTTGAGGACAAGCGTAAAGACCGCAGCAATAAAAATGTTCAGTTCTTGCTGGCCAGTCAAATTGCTCGAATCCTCTGATAATTCTGCGATCTCACATTGGAGGAAGGGAAAATGGCGCTTCTTTCATTGGTATTAGTTTATTTTTAAAATGTATTGTCCTGAGAGGAGTCGATGATCCAAAAACCCAAATAATCCAAAAATAAACTGTCAAGATCTTCCTTAACGATTAATCATTTGCAGCCTGCTGACAGCTTTCTGTAGCATATACTCATTAAAAATTATTTAATGGATTTAAACAAAATCCGAAAAATAACTATTCCTGTGTAAATATCTATCTTCGTGCCAAATTTGACGAAATTCCAGTCAGCAGTTATTGTGATAGAAACAATTATTATAGGCAGTGGATAGGAAAATACATCCCTCCCCATAACTTTCCTCCTCTCTACCATGGATCTGTACAAAACTTAACATACTGACTTTCAGAAGGCTGGACCGAGTGAGTGCCAAATTGTGTGCAGCTTCATCAAACAGAGACTTAGGGCCCGGTTACGGGGAATGGAACCGCCCAACAGGCTGTCGGCGGTCCCGCAGTAGGCATTACGATGCAACCACCACCACGGCGCTCTAAATGCCAATATTTTGCATATATTGCTAAAATGGGATACTTCACATATCCCTACAGTATGTGACAGGCACCACACACTACGTGGAAGGCACCATGGGGTCCCGTGCCTGGAGGCCACAGTGTAAGGGGGGCCCTCAAGGGGCCCCCAATGTCCCTTTCTGCAAGCCTTTTCGTGGCAGGTTCACCGCCATGAAAGGGCCGGCCGAAAGGAACATCGTAATGCTTATGGCGGTGCCTGGTAGGCACCGCCACCATTTTAAGCATTACTCCATCACCGAGGGACCGATGGGCTCCTTGAGCCCATCTGATCCATGGCGGTGTGTCTTTCTGACACCCACACAGCTGCCCGCCATCCAAATGTGGCAGGCGGAAAACTTGTTTACGATGGTGTTAGGCCCGCCATTGACGGGATGTCGGTGGTGGTCCCACCACCATCTTAATCGAGCCAAAAGTTATAAGAAGCCCAAAAAGTACTTTTTCAAATTGTTACGGGTTATATGTGCTTTACTGCTCATACCTCATACTACATGTTTAAAAAACTCAGGCATGTCTTTAAAAGTCACAGTTTCAATGAAGTTATTACAAAATAAAACCAAAAAACCCTGAAATGAAACTGGCTAGTTATGGTTAACAACACAAATAGGCATGGGCGAAATTTCAATTATGCCTTAGTAATTGGAGTAATCTCAGTAATTAAGCATTACTCTTGTGATGTGAAATTACTAAAATTATGTGATTGCGCCAGCTTGAGTAATTAAGAATAATTTGGGCTAAAATCCTATTTCAGGAGCACTAGAAAAATGTACCAAGAGAGAGAGAGAGAGAGAGAAAGAGAGGGTGCTTGCTACTGCTATTTATGTCCTGTAGCATTTAGTGCTATTTTTTAGCCAAAATGCATCTTCATGCCCATTTAATATGTGAGGATGCTATTCGCACTAAAAATATTGCGTTGAAAGCTGAATTAAGCTTCTCACAGAATTGCACATAATTATGAGTAATTTTGTAGTAATTATGAGTAATTACAATAAGGAGAATTATGCCAGTTATGCCTACCCCAAACACAAACCATAACTCGCACTGCCATAAAAACAAACCATATCTCAGCCACCTAATGCACTACTAACCATCACCTTACACACATGATAGATGACATCACAAATGGCACTCAAACAGGCAAAAGATGGTTCGACCACAAATGCTCTAAAGCACACTCTGCCCTTTATAAAGCACTGAAATTATCCCCAAGAAATAGAACACAAATAGTTTTACTACGGAAACTATATAAACAAGCCATTCATGATCGCAAATCCCAGATTAAAAGTGAAGCCTGGAATGATTTGTTATCAGAAGAGGCTTTACGGGATAGTGCTAAATTCTGGGCCATCATTAATCAGCCTTTTTTTTCGGGGGGGGGGAGAATCACACCTTGGAATGTTCCATCCCAGACGATTGGTGGCTCGCCCATTTTGGCAGAATTTATTCTCAGCCAAGCCATGAGCCCCCTCAAGAGCCCCAAGTTTCGAGCCAACTAGGGTCTATAATGGCTTTTGTGGAGGCAGATGTCGAAAAAGCAATAAATGACACACAAATTAACAAGGCACCGCGACCAGACGGGGTCCCAGCGGACCTGTACAAGAGTGCCCCGAAATTTTGAGCCAAGATCCTCACAAATGTTTTTAATGCAACTAGAGGAAACAATTTCCCGGAGTCCTGGCCTAAGTCCATTATTATACCTATCTTCAAAAAGGGACAACGTGGAGACCCGGCCTGTTATAGGCCCATCTCCCTAATTGACTCTGCCGTTAAAATCTTAGGCAGAGTCATGTTAGGTAGGCTTACAGACTGGCTAGAGGACAGTGGAGTTATGTTGAACGCCCAGTATGGCTTTAGAGCCAGGAGAAGCACTCTGGATCAGTGTCTTAATCTTCAACTTTTAATTAGCAAATACACGGTCGCTAAGGAGGGGTCCCTATACATGGCTTTTATGGACCTCTCCTCAGCCTTCGACCTAGTTAATAGGTCGAAGCTGTGGAAGGTCCTTTTAGGAATAGGCATTGATCCCCCTTAGTCGGATTTTTAGCTGACCTCCACTGCGGTCTCCTAGCCTCCGTCAGAGTCACTCAAGCGGGGAGGTGCACAAGTCACTTTAAGTTGGAGAGGGGGGTCAGGCAAGGTTGCATCCTGGCCCCCCTTCCCTTTACATTATACATAAATGCCTTAGAGCCTGCATTAGCAGAGGCAACTGTAGACGTTCCGCGTGTAGGAGATACCAATATTCCGGTCCTCCTATACGCGGACGATGCGGTTCTTCTAGCCCGATCAGGCCTTGCCCTAAATAGATTATTAGAATCCTTTGGTGACTTTATGAAATCATTAGATTTGAAAATCAACACCTCTAAATCTTAGGTTATGGTGGTGGGAGCCTGTGGTAGGAAAAAGAAAGGGAAATGTAGTTCTTTCTTTTGTACGGGGGAAGAGGTTAAAAGGGTCCCCATCTTTTCTTACTTGGGTGTCATCTTTGATGAGAAAGGAACTTGGGGCCCCCAACAGAAGTCTAAATGTAACGCAGTTGCCTGGTCATCTGCGGCTGTGTTGGGATTCGCCAAACGGTTGGGAGCCAGACCAATGGAGGCTATACTTAAAGTATACAAAGCAAAATGCCTGGCAATAGCCACCTATGGCTCCGCCATTTGGGGATATACAAATCAGGATGACATCCAGAAGATGGAGAATAAATTTATTAGATCCCTTCTCTCCGTACCACAGTCAACCCCGACCTTCTCAACTCATTCGGAGCTGGGGCTGGGATTCGTTACAGATTTATTGAAATCCGCCCCTGTAATTTGTTGGATCAAAACCTGGCTTAACCAGGAAATCTCCTTAAATCATCTGATTCTCAAGGATTGCCTGGCTTTGGATAAAGCCCACAAGATCCCATGGTTGGTCTATATTAAAGCCATACTTACGAAATTAGGCAGACCTGAGCTTTTCCATTCCCCCGGTTGTATAAGAAGAGAAGATGTGAGGGAGATCAAAATTGCCCTGTCAAACTTATTTACTGTTGAGCGGGAGGCAAATGAGATGGAGAAACCACTTGTAAGAAGGAACTATGGATTGATAACTGCCCCCGGACTTGAAACCTATCTTCTTGTGGTAACGAGACCATTTCATCGGTTTGTTTTAACCAGATTTCGTTTTAATTTAATACATTTTATGCTTGTTTTTTTTCCTACCTGGGACACACCAGAAAAGGCCTAAATCCTGTGACAGTGACAATTTTTCAATACAGGACAGACTACATTTTATGATGTTTTGTGACCATTACGCAGAAATGAGGAAAAAATATTTGTTCCCGATTCTGAGGGAGGCGGGTTTCCTCCAGGTGAGACCAGCTCTCCTGTTTGTGCAACTTTTATCTACCGCACGAGTCCCTTTTCATGTAGCAAGTTACCTGGTAACGTGTGTCCGTATTAACAAAGGTCGCCCCAGGTCACAGTGTATTTTCTCCCAGCACATGAATTAATTGTATATTGGCTGTTTTTAAATGTCTCTTTGAGAAATATTTTAACTGTGTTTTAATCTATGTGTAATTTATATACATATTGTCTGTATACCCAATGAATTGCTGTTGTTTACTCCCTGTGATGTATTTTTATTTATGTCTCTTTTTTTGATTTTTATTAATCGAATAAAAGTATCTTGACTGACTGACTGACTGACTGACTGACATCACAAATTACATCAATAGCATCACGAATGGCAATATGGGGCAGCAGGCGCAGGTTAGCAATTGTGGTATCGGGCAGGGTGGGAGGGGGAAGTCGACAGACAATGAAATAGGTCAAATTAAATAAATAAATATAACTTATTCCTTCTTCTGTCGACTTCTATCCCGCCTGTCCCGCTCCACCACACCTGCACCGGCCTTGACTGGCGGCAGTATATATCACCCTTCAATTACCAATATTGGTGATACCGCTATGAATACGGTATAGCTTTCTTTGGAAATGTGCTGTCATTTAATTATGTTAGTCTGTTATTTTTGTTAGGTATTGGTATAAAAGTTGGCAATATCAATTAGCCATTGTCACAAAATTAATTGACTGATCAAAGCAGACTGAATTGTTCATATCTGTTACCATTTTATATATCTAATGATCTTCTCTATCATAACACAGTAGGGATGGATGGGCTATGCTAAACTTTTAATAAAGAAGAGAAAATGCAACAATTGTAGGCTACATAGGCTCTGAAAGTAAACAAGATGTTTTGCAGGGCACAATTTAATGTCATGTTATCATATTCAGTACTGTACGCTGAAATGCAAACGTAAAGCAAAAGAGAAAAGCAAGCAGTTGGTCGGATTTAGATGGATGTGTGTGTGTGGAAGCTGTTAATTGCGCACACATGAGGCCATGCATTGCACATTAACTCAGACATGTACAGTAAACACATATCATTAGTTACCATGTCCAGAGGTGGATGTTAGTTAGGCTAATCGCTGACTTCGTGCCACGTTCCAAAAATCCAAGCAGGCCTCCAGCACATCCCAGTGCCAGAGCTGACTCTCACTGAAAGCGTCTTCTGCCTTGTTTTTAAATCTTTCCTCTTTAACAAAGTCTTTATTTCGATTTTTAGAAAAATCATAAAAGACATCGGCATAAAAATACAGTTTGTAACCATATTTAGAACAAAACAAGCCAGCAATATAAGACAGAATAAAAACCATTAAAAAAGGAGTGCAACATTTAAAATATATACAAGACAGCAGCTTTCCTTAGCAGGAGGTATAAGGAGGGGCCTTTCAAGAGAGGGCACTGAGAAAATCTCAGCGTATTAGCTCTTATCACCCAGGCCCATCCCAGAAACTTTGCCACTGCTCTCACAATAGCTTGTTCCGTGTCTGTCCTAAGAACCCTCAGGGCTGCCATGGCTACCCTGAAGCCCAAATTTCTACAAATAGGTTTCAACCATTTTAGTCTGTGGTTTCTATAGGACAGGCATATGAAAAAGAAGTGTGCAGTTGTTTCCAACACCTCTGGGCAAAATGGGCAATGGCCTCCACAGCCCCGATTCCAACTAAGCATACGGAACCCCAAAGGTAAGGAACCCTAAACTGATGATACAGTTTTCTTTCCAGAGTGCTTCTAATAATATCCCAATAAAGCTCTAAAGACAAAGTCATCTTGAACTCTAAGAATCCAATAGTTAGGGAATTATTACTCTGGGATAGTCGCCGTTGCTCTATATGGTTCCAATAGGCAGCTTTTAATATCTTCTTAGAAGGGAAGACCACTGAAGAGGGAGATTCCCATAAGTTCCTCATGCCCATGGCTGCTAAAGTTGATTGAGCTCCCTGAATCACGGGATCTTGTCAGAGGTGTTCATGGACTTGACTTCGCTCAAGGCCTGCGCATAGTGTGCCAGCTCCGAAGTCGTCCAGAGTCGGCGCCAATAGGCTATAGGGCAAAATCGAGCCTGGTCCCTAATGTTACTGCTACCCATGTCCAGATACAGGGGGAGCAATGGTGTAGAATTGGGAAGCCCCAGCAGCGCTTGAAGGAAGTTATTATGTGCCACGGCTAGGGGTGATAAATCACTGAAGCCCCAAAGTTCCGCACCATATAGAATCGAAGCCCCCACCTTGATGTTATAAATTTGTAATGCGGGAGCAATAGGCTTAGATTCAGATTGTTTATGCTCTCTAAGCAGGGCACCCGCCAACTGTGAGTGCTTCAAGTTCATTGTATCACTATGAAATTTCCAAGAAAAGGTTTTACCTATTGTTAATCCTAGGTACGTGAATGCATCTATTTGTTCCAGGGGGGTTTGCTCCAAACTAACCCCCCCCTCACAGTTTTGTTCTTGTGAAAAACCATGAATTTTGTTATGGACACATTAATAACGAAATCCTGGTCACGACAAAAAGCCTCAAAACAGGTAAGGGCGTCCTGCAGTCCCCTTTGAGTTCTCGACAACAACAGAGTGTTGTCTGCGAACATCAGAATAGGAATGTGCAAACTCGCAATTCTAGGTGCGTCTTTTGGTTGTTTGTCAAAGTATTGTGTGACTATGTTGATAAACAGTGAAAAAAGTGTAGGGGCCAGAACACACCCCTGCCTGACTCCCATTCCAACTATAAACTTGCTCGTCACATTACCTTGCCTCCCCCATCGCTGTGTAGCTAAGGGGGCTTTTTGGACAGCAGGTGGTAGACTAACTGAGGGTGGGGGCAGATTCTCAGCAGTAGCCTCAATACCGGAAGATTTAGCAACTGGGGGAGAATGTGTGGTACTTCCCGTGTTCCCCCACCTTGTTTTCAAAAGGGTGACTACTTTATCTATCCGGCTCAAGATTGTTTTCACCTGTGAATTTATAAGTTGGTCAATATGTGATTGTAGGTCGGAGATTAGTTGGCACGCCCAACTAGGGGGTGACTGCGATCGCGGTATGTGCTCTATATCCTCCCCTACTCTCCAATTATTATCTTCACTTTTGGGCCAAGAGATTTTTACCTGATTTGGCCCCCTTATGTTTAATTTTCCTCAAGATTTCACATGACACCACACCGATGGCTTTTTGAAGCATTTTATCTATTGCGGTGGGTTGAATAGACGCGGTGGAAAGAGTACCCTTTTGCTTTGCCAGGGGTTGAAAATATGGGGAGATGGTTTTACCCATTTTGGATGACCTAGTTCGCACAGTACTTGCCATTACCCTTAGGTGACTCCGGAAAGGTGACTACGAATTTTTCACATTCGTGTCGCGACTGCAGTACAAGTTAATACACAATATTTAGTGATTCAAACCCACCCAAGTCTATTCGGTATACAAACACCCAACTCTGCTGTACTAACAATGCAAATATCAGAGTCTTAGGAGGTATGGCTCAGTCCAGTCGCTCCCAGTCACAAACAGGCACAGACAGGCCTGCCCTTTGTCCCTAGCTTTGTCCCGTGCCGCGGAGGAAGCGGAGTGGCTTTTAAACATGGTAACAGCGCGTCTTCCTGACTCGCAACAGGTGGAGAAGCAGCGAGGCACCCTGGGGGCTGTAGTCCAAAGCCTGGGTGTAGACGCTGGTGTGCTCGTTACTTGGGGGAACAGGCAGCCCTCCTCCTCTCGTCCTCTCACCGCCACCTTCACACCTCGCCTCGCCAGTCACAGGGCAAACAAAAAAAGGCTCAGTAGTGGCTCCCCATTGTTTTTATATCAAACTCTGACATAGTTCACTATTCATTGCTAAACGTGTGCTAAAGCTGCTTGCTGGTATATGAATTTACGACCACTTGAGGTGCTGGTGCCCTGAAACAGATGCTTATTGTCATTTTTAGGTCTTGCCTTGGCAGCACATGCCCTGCATGCGCTGTCTCAGCGAGACATAAAGTAATTTGTATGTTAGGTGAAATTTCATGTTATGTGTTTTCTTGCTTGCTATTGGCTTAGTTGTGGTAGTGTTGTTGTAATGCCCTTTTCTATTGGCTGTTGGTGATTTTCTAACTTTCGTGTAGTCCCGATAAAGCGGCGCTTAACTACAGTGTTCTTTACACTTTGCTTGCACTTCCTTGCTATCTGGTTAGCACGCTGTAGCCTGGCTGTAGTAGCCTGCCTTTGTAATTGGAGACCTTAATGCATGCTGGCTATTTAGTTTCATTTTAGTTATTTTCGCTACAGTAACGAGCGAGGCACTATTGCCCCTGCTTATCAGTACTTAATCTCTCCATGCGCCATCACACATGGCTGCAGCTGCGTGCCTTCGTGCTGTGCCGTGCTGCGTATTGCTGGAGCTGCGTGTCTTCGTGCCATGGCGATCTAAAAAACAGATGCACTCTAGAAAACACTTAACGCTGTGGCCGCGTATTGCTGGAGCTGTGTGTCTTTGTGCCGTGACGATTTCAAACAACAGATGCACCCTAGAAAACATTTAACGCTGTAGCCGCGTATTGCTGGCATGCATAGGTAATTGCCGCGTGATGATGAGCTTGAAAGAAACCTTTTGAATGTATGTATACTTTGCCCCAATGCGGCAGAAGCGTTTCACTCGATTTGCCTTTACAACCACAGGTGCTATGGCAACATGCACACTTCAGCGCTTCGACCTGACTAAATTCAAACTATCTTTATTAAGTATTTATTTTATATTTTCAATGTGTACTTATGTGGGTGCGTGTGCGGCTGCGTGCCTTTTATCAGCACAGTGCCCGCTTCACCGCTGCCAGGCTTAATCTTTCATGAAGCCCAGCGGGCACCATGTTGCAAAAAGAACGCATCTGCAGGTACATGGCTAGTAATCTCTGTCTTGTGGTTGCTGTTGAGTTGACGTGGGAATGCCTCTCCGTCCGTTCTCCTGTTTCCAGGGCCTGAGACGGGGCTATATGGTGTCCTGCTTCACCTCGCTGGGACTGCAGCTGTATTTTCTAGCCCCCTGACAGCAATAGCAACAACGGGATTGCCGCAACCGTTGCTGCCCTGTACCAGTGTGCCCGGGTCAGCGCGCACCCCTGACCCGCAGCTGCCTTCCTCTCCCATGGCCATTGCCTAGTCATCCACGCTGATTTCCCCCTGGCTTCGAGCACCTTACAACGATCGATAAACTACAGCGTCCCCCCGCCAGATCTGGTGACTGCCTTTACCTTCAGCCCTGCTCCGGGGGTAGGTTTTCTTAGGAACTTGTTAACTAGACTTTTGTTCTCCCGCCATTTTGTCGCAAAAGTAAAGGGGTTTATTCCTGGATCCTCCATTTTAGGGTTTGTTCAGTTTCTCAAATTGACTCCTTCCTCCTGTCAGCACATAATGCGTTCCAGTCTGACCATTGCCTCAATTGATCTCCCGCTGGAACTCCTGCACCCCGCTTTACTCCTATGGTCACCATTATGCTCCCATTCTCCCCTTCCCTACCCGTCCCTTCCCATTTCTAATCTGACCCGATGCAACGAGGGGTCCAGCTCTGGATGTTGCTGTTCGATTTCAAACTTTCCGGTTTGTTTTCTACTCGCTCACCCTAACTGTGTTGTGTTCCCCTGATGTTCGATCCTCTCTGACTATTTTCCTAGTTCTGTTCTATATTCCAACTCCCCTCTATCCTCATTCTACGCACCATTGGACTTGTTTTCTTTATTATTTAAGGTTTTAGTAATGGATGCAAGTAACTATGTAACTCAGCTTTTCTCCATGCCATGATTCGTTCTAGGAACTGACAAAACTATGTAAAAATGTAACTGATTTCACTATTTAAAAATGCTTACCGTATGTAAAGCCGGCCGGGTCTAGCCAGCACTATATAAAACGTTGCACATATTTGACTGCCCTTGCATGTGAGCAGCCTACTGGCTGTTTACAATGTGCGTCACTGCACATTGTTGGCTACCGTGAGTGTGAGCATGCTGTCAGGACTGTGTTTCATTGCACATGGTTGGGTGTCTGTACTTTGGAGCAGGCTGTGGGCTGTGTACACTGTGTGCCAAAGCACATTATTGGCAGTCCTTGCATGTGAGTGCTCTGTGGGCTGTCTGGACTATGCTTCATCGCACATGGTTGGCCGTCAATGCGTGTGAGCATACTGTGGGCTGTCTACATTGTCACTGCACAGATTTGGCTGCCTGTGCATGTGAGCAGCCTGCTGGTTGTGTACACTGTGCGTCACTGCACATTGTTGGCTGTCCGTGAGTGTGCGCATGCTGTCTGGACTATGCTTCATCGCACATGGTTGACTGTTAATTCATGTGAGAAGGGTGAGGGCTGTCTGGGCTTTAGGTCACTGCATATAGTTGGCTGTCCATGCATGTGAGCATGCTGTGGGCTGTCTACACTGTCACTGCACATCGTTGGCTGTCAGTGAGTGTGGCTTTGGCCTGTCTGGACTATGTTCTGCTGCACATTGTTGGCTAGCACCTGACTGTCTCAAACTAACTACACAACATAAAACAGACCACAGTTCTTCAAATCATCCACAATACCTGAAACTGACCACAGTACATGAAACTAACTGCAGTACGATATCTGAAACTGACCACAACCCTTGAAACAAGCATATGTGGTACTGAGTGGTATTATGTTGAGTGTAGTTATGTTGTATTGAGTAGAGTGTAAATATGTGTTGTAAATATTTGTTGTGTAATTATGTGGTATTGAGTGTTATGATGTGGAGAGTATTTATGTTGCATTGATTAGTGTGTAAATATGTGGTTTGTAATTGTATGGTACTGAGTGGTAGGAGGGGTGTATTTAAGTTGCATTGAGTAGAGCACATAACTACACTCCACATAATACCACTCAGTACCACATAATTACACATCACATAATTACACTGTATTCAATAAAACATAAATACACTCCACATACCACTCAGTACTACATAATTGCACGTCACATATTTACTCTCTATTTAATGCAAGATAAATACACTCCACACAATACCACTCTATGCCACATAAGAACACAACACATAATTACACTGTACTCAATGCAACATAAATGCACACCTTTCACTCAAGTTTGTGCTATAGAAAAAAAAAAACTATTGCAATGCAATAGGTCTCACATTACTGAATCTTTGAACTGCTATTGTTGCATTATTATTATCAATGCCAACAGCTCAAACTTTTATAATGCGAGACCAATTGCATTGCAAATGCTTGTTTTTTATGATAAGATCTTGCAGATCCGCCATGATGGCTTTGCTGAATAGCCAGTGGCTGCAGCTTTCTTGCAGGACAACAAAGTATTTTCAACAAATAAATAGTTACAAATGGAGCAGGGGTAGAGGGGATTGTTTGAATTACTTTATCAATCATTTGTCTGATGTCTCTTAAGACATACTACTGAGACAGGGATCTCACTGAACGCAAAGTATTTTTAATTGCTCTTTTAGAAATTGTATACATTTTAACACGGTCAAACATTTTGACTAACCAATGAAGATGTTAAGGGCATAATGTATTTTACATGCCCAGTGATTGCAAGTAATTAGGAAACACCTAAGATTAACAATGGAGCGTAAGTTTACCCTGCACATTTTGCACACGTAATATATTCTCAAAGAAGGGACGTATCAGCCTGCCATGTAATAAGTAAACATGCATGATAGTTCTAGTTATCAAAATGCACTTTATACTCTCGACAAATCAGGGCAGAGCATACTTTGTATATTTGCATACTGAATCAGCTTTCTTAATTTCCCTCACTGCACACTAATGTTAGATGAAATGTGTACTTTGCTTGACATTTAGGCGTCGATTCCGATCCGGTAAAATATTCCGCCGTACGATTCGTAGTCGTAGCCGAATCCGTACGAATGGGAAACTACCGTCCAACCTGCGAATTCCGATCCATTTCCGTCGAATGCCGTACAAATATCAGTGAACAGTACAAACCACAGTCGATGACCCGTACGAATAAGCATCGGGAATCCTACCGTACGACTTGTAAACAGGCCGTACAAACACAGTAGTACGATCCTGTACGAAAAGCCTGTCCGCGATTCGTACGGCCCAAAGTATTAGCGCATGAAGAATGATTCGTACGGGATTATTCGCCTCACAGCAAGCGGCACCAACACATACCACACGTGTACCCCTCGATCAAGCCTACGCGAACCCCCCCACCCGCCAACGGCCCGTACAACTCAACCGCACACACAAGTACGACACGCACACCCCCCTTTGATCAAGCCCACGCTAACCCCCCCACCCGCCAACGGCCTGTACAAGTCAACCGCACGCACATGTACGACACGCACCCCCCCAATCAAGCCCACGCGAACCCTCCCACCCGCCAACGGCCCGTACAAGTCAACCGCATACACAAGTACGACACACACACACCCTCATCAAGCCCACGCGAACCCCCCACCCGTCAACGGCCCATACAACTCAACCGCACGCACAAGTACGACACGCACACCCCCCTCGATCAAGCCCACGCGAACCCCCCACCCACCAACAGCCCGTACAACTCAACCGCACGCACATGTATGACACGCACACACCCCCATCAAGCCCACGTGAACCCCCCACCCGCCAACGGCCTGTACAACTCAACTGCACGCACAAGCACGACACGCACACCCTCCTCGATCAGGCCCACGCGAACCCCCCCACCCGCCAACGGCCCGTACAACTCAACCGCAGGCACATGTACGACACGCACCCCCCCGATCAAGCCCACGTGAACACCCCCACCCACCAACGGCCCGTACAAGTCAACCGCACGCACAAGTATGACACGCACACCCCCCCATCAAGCCCACGTGAACCCCCCCACCCGCCAACGGCCTGTACAACTGAACTGCATGCACAAGTACGACACGCACACCTCCCTCGATCAAGCCCATGCGAACCCCACCACCCGCCAACTGCCCATACAACTCAACCGCACGCACATGTACGGCACGCACACACCCCCATCAAGCCCACGCGAACCCCCCCACCCGCCAACGGCCCGTACAACTCAACCGCACACACATGTACGACATGCAGACACCCTCATCAAGCCCACGTGAACCCCCCACCCGCCAACGGCCCGTACAACTCACCTGCACGTACAAGTACGACACACACACACCCCCATCAAGCCCACGTGAACCCCCCACCTGCCAACAGCCCGTACAACTCAATCGCACGCACAAGTACGACACGAACACCCCCTCGATCAAGCCCACGTGAACCCCCCCACCCGCCAACGGCCCGTACAACTCAACCGCACGCACATGTATGACATGCACCCCCCGAACAAGCCCACGTGAACACCCCCACCCGCCAACGGCCCGTACAAGTCAACCGCATGCACAAGTACGACACGCACATAGCCCCATCAAGCCTATGCGAACCCCCCCACCCGCCAACAGCCCGTACAAGTCAACCGCACGCACATGTACGATACGCACCCCCCCATCAAGCCCACGCGAACACCCCCACCTGCCAACGGCCCGTACAAGTCAACCGCACACACAGGTACGACACGCACACACCCCCATCAAGCCCACGCGAACCCCCCACCCGCCAACGGCCCATACAACTCAACCGCATGCACAAGTACGACACGCACACCCCCCTCGATCAAGCCCACGCGAACCCCCCCACCCGCCAACGACCCGTACAACTCAACCGCTCGCACATGTACGACACGCACACACCCCCATCAAGCCCACGTGAACCCCCCCACCCGCCAATGGCCTGTACAACTCACCCGCACGCACAAGTACGACACGCACACACCCATCAAGCCTGCGCGAAACCTCCCACCCGCCAACGGCCCGTACAACTCAACCGCACGTACAAGTATGACACGCACACCCCCCGATCAAGCCCACGCGAACCCCCCCACCCGCCAAGGGCCCATACAAGTCAACCGAACGCACATGTACAACATGCACCCCCCCGATCAAGCCCACGCAAACACCCCCACCCGCCAACGGCCCGTACAAGTCAACCGCACGCACAAGTACGACACGCACACACCCCCATCAAGCCCACGCGAACCCCCCCACCCGCCAACGGCCCGTACAACTCAACCTCACGCATAAGTACGACACACACACATAACGCCAACACCTAAACCAGCACAAGGACTTTGCTAACGAGTTGCACAACAACACTGAACATGTCTCCTGTGTACACACCATTGAGAAACAATGTCCTGGTCACAACCAAACAGGCAAACAGAGGACAACACTAACACCCACCCCATATAACACACACACCACCAATTCAAATTAACCAATAAAAGGGTCCACACATACAACCCATCATCCTTTGCAACATACCCATTCTTGCGAAGACACAGACATCTCACCAACAATTACAGCCACAGACCTTCACACATACACCCTATCTCATCGACACCCACACCACCCCCTTTACAATCAGACCACACACCCTCATCCATACACACCATCACCCCCTCAATCACATACACCCCACACCATGACCACACCCAAGATTCCAAAGTTCACTAACCCGGAGAATGAGATCCTTACAGATGAAGTCATCAGAGTCGAGCCCCAGCTGTTTGGCGCATTGGTCAGACAGACCAGCATGGCTGAAAAAACACGCATGTGGGAGAGGATCGTTGACATGGTCAATGCTGTTGCACCCATCAGGCTCACCAGGCAGGAATGCCAGGCCAGGTGGTATGATCTGCGGAGGATGATCAAGAAGAAAATGGACCAGGACTACGCCAATGCCCACTACACTGGAGGTGGTGGTCCCCGCAGACCTCCTGTATACCATCCCTGGGAGGAGAAAGTCATGGCCCTGCTGCCACCGGTGGGAGTACACAGAATTGAAGGAGCCGTTGAGCCTGGTGAGTGTACAAAAAACACATGTTACATGGGTGGACTTACAACAGTGCCCAGCAGCATGGGGGTGGGTGGCCATGAGTCCCAGCAGTACACAACTGAATGGGGGTAGTTGCAAGGGGGAGGCACAAAGGGTGGAAGGTGTAGGGTAGGGGGCTGCTCTCATCCCATATGTCCCAGGTACACACCCAAGCACCATGCCCAATGCACAGGGATTGGGAAATTTCACACAAGATAGTAGACCACAGCTTCTAAACAATTTCATGTTGCTGACACACTTTTCGGAGATGCATCATTTTGTGACACAGTAAGGCAGTGTAGCAAGCGAGCGAGCACAAACAACCTGTCTCCATCCCTCTGTTGCCCTCCTCCCTCTGTCTGTCTGTCTCCCTCTGTCTGTCACCCTCTGTCTGTCACCCTGTGCCTCCCTCCCTCTGTCTCCCTCCCTCCCTCTGACTCCCTCCATCCCTGTCTCCCTCTCCCTCTGTCTCCCTCCCTCTGTCTCCCTCCCTCCCTCTGACTCCCTCCATCCCTTTCTCCCTCTCCCTCTGTCTCCCTCCCTCTCTGTTGCCCTCTTTCTCTGTCTACCTCCCTCTGACTCCCTCCATCCCTGTCTCCCTCCCCCTCTGTCTCCCTCCCTCCCTCTGTATCCATCCCTCAGTGTTCCTCCCTCTGTCACCTCACCACAGCTCCCTGGGCACACACACAGTTGCACACCGAGCACAGCACAGGCCTGATAAAGACCATAGAGCAGAGTGTCTAGGGATGTCTCCTAATTACCAGTGGTCATGTACTAAGGGCCTGCGATACACCCACCATTTGCAGGTGACACTGTATTGTGTCAGAACACACAGTTTGGAAAGCTCTGTAGTACACAATGGGCCCAGGTGTAGGCAGCACAAGTCCCTCCTGTGATCATTGCAAACACAAACACCAGGACAAGGTCACACATCCTGTGCAGGAACCCACAACCACGATTATGCCAGCATGCTACATGAGGGGACAGCCAAATCACGAAGGATGGACGCTTGAAAATCACACGCAAACTACTAGCATGGCCTGTCATACACCCCCCTTACAGAAACTCATCCCCTGGGGACAGGCAGTGGAGTGCAACGCTGTCCCAATTGTCATGTACCACAACTAAACACTCACTCATATGAATACACATACAACTTTAACATGCACATTGCAGATGTTCCAGTCCATTGTGCCTCTCACACAATGCACGTGCCCCATCTCATGAACGTTGTGGATGCACTTAAGTACCAACATGGACATGGGTATTGACAAGGTGATGCGTGTTGGAGAAGTGCCACGTTCTAAAGCCATGATCTAGAAGTGGGTGTACAGGTGCTGGGTGTTGGCATTGGTTGGCCATCACGGAACAGCAACACCTATCCAAAGTAGAAGAATGTATCCAAATAAATAATGCTCTGTCTCTTACATGAACATGCTGCATATAAACTCTGTGCATGCTTGACGCTGGCATAAGGATTTACACTGTATCCTGGATGTTGCGTGAACCAGAGCACTGCTGTATATTTGTTGTGCCGGCAAGACAAGACATAGCAATGGCTGTGTCAGTCATTGTCAAGAGAATGGAAGAAGGAAAATACCCCAGAGTACATGTCAATTTACTACCACTACATACACAACTGAACAATGACAACAATGTAAAGCTTGTGGTAATGTGATGCTGATAATGGCTAACTAATTAAGATGTCACTTGATACTGCATTACCAGTGTCTGTCTCTCCCACACACAGGGCAACATGTGGAGACCCCCCCAACCAGGGGGAGAAGGATCCCAGTCCCAGGCTCAGCAGGACCCTGACCCCACTGACAGCGACGCCACTCAACGCACTGCGGATGACCCCAACCAACCTGGCTCCTCTGGATCCCAAACCCCTGCAGCAACTGTACCAGCAACATCTGTGCCAACCACCAGAACCATTCCCACCACATCCCAGCAGACAGGTCAGAGCCCTGCCCATGATCCACCAGAGAGCCTGTCTGAAAATGAGTGACACCCTTTGTCGGGCACCCCTGAGGTGGCAGACAACATCCACCCTGCCAGCACTCGGGGGGGCCCGTCGATCGGATGTGCCCACAAGCGCAGGCCGTGCTCGTGTGGGTCAGGGTGGTGGGAGTGGCGCAAGGCGGAGGCGAGAATCTGGCCAGTCAGCTGCAGGGCCCGGTATGCCTGAACTGACTAACATCCTGGAGGCATACCGGCGGGACACCAGGGAGGTAAGCGAGCTAGCGGAGGCCCTCAACCAGGTGAAAGAACAGCAGGCTGAGCAAAATGCCAGGCAAGACCAACATTATGGACGGGTGGAGGCAAGTCTGGCAGAGCTCTTGACGATGCATCGGGAAATGAGCCAATCACTACGTCAGATTGCTGCCAACATGCAGCACCCTCCCTGTGTCACCAGGCCAGCTACATCAAGGCAAAGTGCAACACCAGCCACAGGGAGGGAGGAGGAGGAGTAGGAACTGTCTGACGTAGCGTCCCATGCATCGTCCATGCCTGCACGTGAGGGTCCCCCAAGGAAGAAGGGTCGTCCACGGCTAAGACGTTGAGAGGCAGTGGGCCATGCACAACTCCCAGGACACCTGACCTGGCATATTGCCCTTGGGTGCAACAGCATCACCTACGAGACTCTCCCACATGGACTTGCTGGTCACAGTCTGCCCAATGATGCCAAGCACTGTGGCCTGGACTTTGTTGACTCAAACTGTAAGGCATCTCATCTCCAGCAGTGAACTTTGGATTCCCCCCCATAGTGTACAGCACCTATTCACGTTTCCTGCACAAGATCACCCAATAAATATTCTAAACATCATACGCATTTGGTGAGTTATCTTGTACCCACAGTATAAAAGAATATGTGTGTGCAAATGTATGAAATGCAAGGGTATTCAACAAACTGCAGCCATCCACACACTTGGATCTGAGTCCGGGTGAGGACACACATCAGTCACAAATTCCTAACAACTAGATACATGGATGGAAACACACACCTGTGAGGGACAGTAAATGCTGGAGGGTGGTTTGGATCACAAAACTGCAATTACAGACAGGCCCAGGAGAGTCACTTTGAGGTGTATAGATCAGTGTGAAAAAACTAGTTGTCCACATAGGGAGTACCTACATCTGTGTCCTCAGGTATGTGAACTATCATCAGCATGCTGCTGTACTGTGGATGTCATGAATGGCGCACAGGACAAGAGTGGCAGGACAGTCTGAGGGCAATGGGCTGTAGCACTCTACCCAAGCTCACCTGATTACGTGACCTCCCCCTATGGAGCTACAAGTACTAAACTCCTGTGATGGGTGCAACGCATCCAGAACAACTACCCACGTCTGACAATTATCTACACCAGAACAGCCAAATCACACCACACCCAAGAGACGTGGTCATGGTGTGTGTCCCCTATGGCTACTTGACTGACTGTGATGGCTATGTTGAAGTGGTGTGACCAGGTCGTGTACTGCCACGTGACTGTAAGGAAGCCAGTTTTTGCTGCTGTGGTGTTGAGAAGGTAACACTGTACAATATTGTGCCTATGGAAGATGTGTGTGTGTGCTGTACAAGGCACATGACCTGGTGGTACATAGACACACTGTCATGTGGCTCAGCATAGTCTTGCCAGTATGTGTTGCACACACAGGCATAGAAGCTGTAATGGGTGAGTTTGAGGCATCGTGATACCTGGAGGATGATTGTCTGGTGTTCTCTGTGTGTGGGGTGGCTGGAGCATGCTCTGCAAATGGATGGAAGGAGGGGTATCCTGTAGGCGTGTGTGGTCCTGGATAGTGTGCGCTGCATTGTGGCTGTGTATGCAGCAGCAGGAATGAGTGAAGACATGACGGCAGGAGGGGTTTGGCCACTTGCAAAACAAGCACTTACCACAAGGGCATTGGCAAGCCACAAAGTGACATGTGAATGTGAATGCAGGAGTGTCTGCTTCACTCATGGTCACTGCAAATAAAATGGCACAGTAATCACCAAAGATCACGGTCACAGGATCAGGCCCCTTAGGGACAAGTGGGGCACAGGACACACAACGTCATCAGGTGTAGACTACAGCTAGTGTGTTCAAAGCTAAACAGCAGCTACACAGCCATCTACCTCACACACAATATAGTACTTTAGCCTTAACCAACACCATGCATGTAGTCACTGTACACGTACACACATAACAAGAATAAGCTTACTTCATGCCACATAGTATACATGCACATTAGAAGGGCATGTGCGTTGACATCAAGGAGGCACAATATTCAGTAGAAATCACATGTCATGCACAACATGATGGTTTACCTTGTGAGCCCATGGAGCATTATCAAACATACATGGTAATTGGCATTGGCAAGAAGACAAAAAAAGTCTATGAATTATGTCACCTGCAATGCAGCAGAACGATTCGCTAAAAGCCTGCCAGGGACTGGCCGTACCTTTCTTCATCAGAGTGGTGTGATGCTCACAGGGTTCTACCTCCAAATAGCCCCTTGGTCTGAGTACAAATGACAGACACAAAAGGGTGATCAGGCGAGGGAAGGAGAGGATGGGAACTGCAGGGAGGGAGACCTGAAACAGAGGCAAATAACCCTTAGGAGTACTTTCTCATTTCACTGACAATACAAATACCTCATGAGATACACTGTACCAGTCGAATGTCTGACATATTATCGAAAGACACAAAATCGTATAACACAAATATCGGGACAAATATATCGAAACCACTATTATCGACTTCCTATACTTTACTATAAACATACAAAAATATCGGTTACACTATATCGATAAACAAAAACACCGTTATCATTTATATCGACTAAATATATATCGTTGGAAATAAATATCGATTACAGAAAAATACTTACACATGAACAAAAATATCGAGATCAATAATATCGTGAACAATAATATCGTGTAATGAAATATATCGCCATTTTATATATATATATATATACACATTTTTTTTACATCTTATAATGTTTTTTGCTATACATTACACACTTCTTATCAAAACATACATTTTTTTCATTATTTACAAATAATAAAACTATTCTGTATTATCTATTATATAACTTACACTTTGTAAATATGTTATTCCCATTTTTTTCATTATATAACTTAATTACTTTTGCCTTATTTAACAACATAAAACTCACAACTGAAATTCAAAAATACAAACTAACCAATCAACACACAGCATTTCTCATATAACCAATAGCAAACTAATTACTAATTACAATCCTCTATATAAACAATTAAACACTAAAAACAAACCACTTGCTAAAAGTAACGAAAGGAGATACATCTCTGGATGATTTGCGGCACACCGACAAGAACATCAATATTATCAAAATACAATAAATGATTTCAAGTAAGTAACTCTAACAAACAAAATGTAAATAACTGCTACTATTTTTATTCCTTGCTAAATATCCAATTCTCCTTTTGTTTTAGTACTACAGAACACTCTACTAATAAATAACAGATACCTGGTTTTAGAAAACACAGACACTACTAAAAATGTAAATGTTATCTCTATATTACATTAATTTTGTAAGCTTTCTAATAAATTACTACTCATGAGTATATCCTAACTATTTTCTCTCCTAATGCTACAGAAAACTACAGACAAACAACAGCGAAAAATATCCGATAACAAAATATACAACAAACTAAGTAAGTATATTGTAACATTAAATTAACTTGTAAAATGTTCTAAACAAAAAGACACATTAACATTTATAACACATATCGACTTTATTTCTCCAGATCCAACTACAGAAAACTAAACTACAAAAGAACAGAGAACACTATTCCTATTTCTATAAATAAAATGACAAAGTAAGTATTTCTAAACTTAACATAAACTGGTTAAAACGACAAACATTAGCACTTGTTCTAATTATTAACTATCATCTAATTTTTTTTCACAGTTAACACTACAGAAAACTATACTGACAAAATTCTGATCTACAAAATCCGATTACCAAAGATACAACTCACTAAGTAAGTATATTAAAGCACTAAATTAAGTGGTAAATTGTTGAAAACTTACAAACATGGTTACTTTTCTAACACATATCTACCTATTTTTGTCAGGTAACACTACAATATAGTCTACTAAGAAAGAACAGAAAACTCTACTCAAAAACCCTACCTAATACTAAATAAGTAAGTATCTTCACAATTTTTATAACAATCCTACACTTCTTAGTATCCACTTTGCTTGGAAACATTAGCACTGAAAGTCTAAATAGACACCACTTCTACTAATAACATTGTAAATATTTTTTTTCCTAACAGATAAAACAACATCAGAAAACACAGTCTACAACGAAAGAATAAAGCATATCAAAATATTTCACTGATTCCTAAAACACGTAAGTATATACATTACTATTGTTCACTTACTTAGGATTAAAATCAAACTTTTCTTTGTAATTAACTATTATATATATGTCTTGTAGATTCACTAACATCAAAATGACAGAAGGAGCAGAATTTGTAACCAGCCAGAAAGGAAAGCTACTACTCTGCTACATGGGTTACACTTATACACAAGAAAAGCAATATGGAATGAAAGTAAATTGGAAATGTTGTAAATATTATTCTAACAAGTGTTATGGAAGGGCAACAATGAGAGAAGCAACTGTACTGTATACTAGGGAACACAACCATCCACCAAACGTCACAGAAATTGAAGTAAGAACAGCATTGGAAAATATAAAAGAGGCAAGCACAGGTTCCCAAAAACAAACCAACGTCATATTAAAAGAACAAATTCCTAAAATCCCTAAAACTGCTACAACACAGATGCCAAACATTCTTTCACTAAAAAGGACTATAGCACGAACAAAAAAAGCTACTACTACTACCACACCACCTCCAAGAGCATATATTGATATCAATTTAAATGCCAACCAAATTATAACTTTAAACAAACAACCATTTATCATTTACGACAATGAAAATAATGAGAAAAGACTTATTATTTTTGGGACAAATATGAATCTATTAAAACTTCAGCAAAGCCAATATTGGATGATGGATGGGACTTTTAACATCTGTCCCAAACCATTTTTCCAACTATATACTGTACATGGCCTCTACCAAAACTGCAACATACCACTACTGTATGCACTACTACCAAACAAAAATAGTTCCACATATATGGAATTATTAAATATAATTAAACAAAAAACAAATACTACTCTCCTGAAAAAATAATCCTAGATTTTGAGCAAGCAATGCTTTCAACCATCCTAAAAATCCACCCCCATACCTGCATTCAAGGCTGCTACTACCATTTAAACCAGTGTCTACGGAGACATCTACAAAAAACTACCTTAAGTGTAGAATATGCAACTAACTCATCTTTTGCATACCAAATAAAAAAACTCATAGCACTGGCTTATGTTCCGGAAACAGACGTAGCAGAACACTACAACATTCTAATAGACAGCACCTTCTATAAACAAAATGAAGCAAAGTTGAAGCATTTTTGGACTACTTTGAAGACACCTGGGTAGGCAGACTCCATAGATCTGGCCACAGAAGAAACCCTAAATTCCTAATACCCTGGTGGAACGTTTACAGAAGCACCTTAAATGGTTAATCTAAAACTAACAACGCAGTAGAAGGTTGGCACAATGCCTTTATACAATCAACTGGCAGAACAAAACCAAATTTAGAACATTTTATTAAGTGCCTACAAAAAGAACAAAGCTACCAGGAATTCAGAATGGAGCAATCCATAACTGAACTAGTCCCTAAAACATCAAAACAAAATAAGCAAATGCACAAATACCTAGAAGAGCAAGTGAAATTATATCCTAGTACAAAAGGCATTGAATACTTAAACATAATAGCCAAAACCCTACTCTAAATAAATCTCAACACCAAACCAGTCCCTAAAAATTTCACATAAATATTCTGAATAACATTAGAATCGTGATTTGTGAAACTCTTTAATGTATGCAATATATATAATAATTAATCACATATATATGCAGACATTACTTAAAAATCACATATATAAAACAATGCAAGATTAATAATTACATTACCCATCCACAAAATATAAGAAATAAATCATTACCAATCATGTTGAAAATCCAATAAAGTCCTTCTCCACCAAAATAATCCAGTTTGTGAAAAGTTAACCCAAAATAAAATGCAAAAATACAACTGTACCAAAATAATCCATGAAGTGAAGATCCATGAAGTGAAGATCCGTCGAATAACCATAAAAATCCCGTAAAATAGGAAAAAATTGAAGAAACACTCCAGGAAAACCGAAAACTTGAAAGAAGTGTTTGAAACCCATTGGTTAATAAAACCAACAAACACTTCCTTAAAAAAAAAAACGCTACTTCCGATATGGCGAACACCTATAACAGAAACATATAAAACAGACATTCCCACCCACATTAAACAACACATAAACAACTAGTAACATTAGTAATCACATTATATTCCTACTACATAAACTTAAAACATAGTTTTATAACTCTCTAAAAAAGCCTACAACAAGGCAAAAGTACATGTAGCTACCACACGTAAATAATCGTTCTCAAAATCTAAAATACAACTCACTCACATCTAACAACAGTAAATAGCAGCAGACTACTCTCAAAACTACATTAAAATACACATAAAACATCAAAACAAACCTTACCTTAAGCGACGTGAAGTCTCTCCCAACTGTGAGCTCCTCTTCATCCAAATGACACAAAACGACCTAACCCGGTTACAAAATAAAGAACCCAAAAGTAACAAAATAGTCCAATGTAAGAAATATAATATAAAATGTTTGTAAAATCACCTACAATATTTACAAAATTGCTACAATTTTTTTAAAAATGTCTTTCTATTTCTAGTATTAAATCATTTTGAAAAATGTATTAAACCTATAAAAATAAATATTATGCATTTAATAATATTTATTGAAAAATGATTAGAAATGTTAAAACATTTTACACAATGTTTGAATATACTATTTCTGTTAGAAAAAAATATCCCTATATCTGTACAAGTTTTGTGTAAAAAATTATTGTGAAAAAATTAATAATATTTACAATATTATTATTAATTATTTTTTTTACTAACCACATATGTAATATTAAAAATAAATGATATTACATATTACATATAAGCATATTATATTTTCTTCTTGTTCTGTAAATAATATAGTAATTTTGTATAAAAATTATTTGAACAAATATACATGTTTCATAAATGTTAAAAAAATATTTTTTCCATATTATCTCTGCTAAATATACAGTACCTAATAAATATTTCTTGTTGAATTTTTTTTATTATTTTCTGTGTTTTTACTACTATAATCTCACAAATCTATTATTGGCAAAATAGAATTAGGTGCTAGACACTAATTAATTACAATGTACTATTCCCAATCCAATCTACATTAAATTAAAGTAGGTGCTGGACACTAATTAAATATAATTTACTATTCCCACTCCAGTCTACATTAAATTAAAGTAGGTGCTGGGCACTAATTAAATATTATTTACTATTCCCACTCCAGTCTACATTAAATTAAAGTAGGTGCTGGACACTAATTAAATATAATTTACTATTCCCACTCCAGTCTACATTAAATTAAAGTAGGTGCTGGACATTAATTAAATATAATTTACTATTCCCACTCCAGTCTACATTAAATTAAAGTAGGTGCTGGACACTAATTAAATATAATTTACTATTCCCACTCCAGTCTACATTAAATTGAAGTAGGTGCTGGACACTAATTAAATATAATTTACTATTCCCACTCCACTCTACATTAAATTGAAGTAGGTGCTGGACACTAATTAAATATAATTTACTATTCACACTCCAGTCTACATTAAATTGAAGTAGGTGTTGGACACTAATTAAATATATTTTACTATTCCGACTCCAGTCTACATTAAATTAAAGTAGGTGCTGGACACTAATTAAATATTATGTACTATTCCCACTCCAATCTACATTAAATTAAAGTAGGTGCTGGACACTAATTAAATATAATTTACTATTCCCACTCCAGTCTACATTAAATTGAAGTAGGTGCTGGACACTAATTAAATATAATTTACTATTCCCACTCCAGTCTACATTAAATTAAAGTAGGTGCTGGACACTAATTAAATAGTATTAACTATTCCCACTCCAGTCTACATTAAATTAAAGTAGGTGCTGGACACTAACTAAATATAATTTACTATTCCCACTCCAGTCTACATTAAATTAAAGTAGGTGCTGGACACTAATTAAATATAATTTACTATTCCCACTCCACTCTACATTAAATTAAAGTAGGTGCTGGACACTAATTAAATATTATTTACTATTCCCACTCCAGTCTACATTAAATTAAAGTAGGTGCTGGACACTAATTAAATATAAATTACTATTTCCACTCCAGTCTACATTAATTTAAAGTAGGTGCTGGACACTAATTAAATATAATTTACTATTCCCAATCCAGTCTACATTAAATTAAAGTAGGTGCTGAACACTAATTAAATATAATTTACTATTCCCACTCCAGTCTACATTAAATTGAAGTAGGTGCTGGGCACTAATTAAATATAATTTACTATTCCCACTCCAGTCTACATTAAATCGAAGTAGGCGCTGGACACTAATTATTTATAAATTACTATTCTCACTCCAGTCTACATTAAAGTTAATATATTTAATATGTAATAATTTATTTTTTATAAAAAATTATCTTATTTTTTATATTTTTACTCACTACTAATTTTTGTAATTATACATTTTTTGGAATTATTGTATTATTTTCTTACACCTGGGACTGCAGCTGTATTTTCTAGCCCCCTGACAGCAATAGCAACAACGGGATTGCCGCAACCGTTGCTGCCCTGTACCAGTGTGCCCGGGTCAGCGCGCACCCCTGACCCGCAGCTGCCTTCCTCTCCCATGGCCATTGCCTAGTCATCCACGCTGATTTCCCCCTGGCTTCGAGCACCTTACAACGATCGATAAACTACAGCGTCCCCCCGCCAGATCTGGTGACTGCCTTTACCTTCAGCCCTGCTCCGGGGGTAGGTTTTCTTAGGAACTTGTTAACTAGACTTTTGTTCTCCCGCCATTTTGTCGCAAAAGTAAAGGGGTTTATTCCTGGATCCTCCATTTTAGGGTTTGTTCAGTTTCTCAAATTGACTCCTTCCTCCTGTCAGCACATAATGCGTTCCAGTCTGACCATTGCCTCAATTGATCTCCCGCTGGAACTCCTGCACCCCGCTTTACTCCTATGGTCACCATTATGCTCCCATTCTCCCCTTCCCTACCCGTCCCTTCCCATTTCTAATCTGACCCGATGCAACGAGGGGTCCAGCTCTGGATGTTGCTGTTCGATTTCAAACTTTCCGGTTTGTTTTCTACTCGCTCACCCTAACTGTGTTGTGTTCCCCTGATGTTCGATCCTCTCTGACTATTTTCCTAGTTCTGTTCTATATTCCAACTCCCCTCTATCCTCATTCTACGCACCATTGGACTTGTTTTCTTTATTATTTAAGGTTTTAGTAATGGATGCAAGTAACTATGTAACTCAGCTTTTCTCCATGCCATGATTCGTTCTAGGAACTGACAAAACTATGTAAAAATGTAACTGATTTCACTATTTAAAAATGCTTACCGTATGTAAAGCCGGCCGGGTCTAGCCAGCACTATATAAAACGTTGCACATATTTGACTGCCCTTGCATGTGAGCAGCCTACTGGCTGTTTACAATGTGCGTCACTGCACATTGTTGGCTACCGTGAGTGTGAGCATGCTGTCAGGACTGTGTTTCATTGCACATGGTTGGGTGTCTGTACTTTGGAGCAGGCTGTGGGCTGTGTACACTGTGTGCCAAAGCACATTATTGGCAGTCCTTGCATGTGAGTGCTCTGTGGGCTGTCTGGACTATGCTTCATCGCACATGGTTGGCCGTCAATGCGTGTGAGCATACTGTGGGCTGTCTACATTGTCACTGCACAGATTTGGCTGCCTGTGCATGTGAGCAGCCTGCTGGTTGTGTACACTGTGCGTCACTGCACATTGTTGGCTGTCCGTGAGTGTGCGCATGCTGTCTGGACTATGCTTCATCGCACATGGTTGACTGTTAATTCATGTGAGAAGGGTGAGGGCTGTCTGGGCTTTAGGTCACTGCATATAGTTGGCTGTCCATGCATGTGAGCATGCTGTGGGCTGTCTACACTGTCACTGCACATCGTTGGCTGTCAGTGAGTGTGGCTTTGGCCTGTCTGGACTATGTTCTGCTGCACATTGTTGGCTAGCACCTGACTGTCTCAAACTAACTACACAACATAAAACAGACCACAGTTCTTCAAATCATCCACAATACCTGAAACTGACCACAGTACATGAAACTAACTGCAGTACGATATCTGAAACTGACCACAACCCTTGAAACAAGCATATGTGGTACTGAGTGGTATTATGTTGAGTGTAGTTATGTTGTATTGAGTAGAGTGTAAATATGTGTTGTAAATATTTGTTGTGTAATTATGTGGTATTGAGTGTTATGATGTGGAGAGTATTTATGTTGCATTGATTAGTGTGTAAATATGTGGTTTGTAATTGTATGGTACTGAGTGGTAGGAGGGGTGTATTTAAGTTGCATTGAGTAGAGCACATAACTACACTCCACATAATACCACTCAGTACCACATAATTACACATCACATAATTACACTGTATTCAATAAAACATAAATACACTCCACATACCACTCAGTACTACATAATTGCACGTCACATATTTACTCTCTATTTAATGCAAGATAAATACACTCCACACAATACCACTCTATGCCACATAAGAACACAACACATAATTACACTGTACTCAATGCAACATAAATGCACACCTTTCACTCAAGTTTGTGCTATAGAAAAAAAAAAACTATTGCAATGCAATAGGTCTCACATTACTGAATCTTTGAACTGCTATTGTTGCATTATTATTATCAATGCCAACAGCTCAAACTTTTATAATGCGAGACCAATTGCATTGCAAATGCTTGTTTTTTATGATAAGATCTTGCAGATCCGCCATGATGGCTTTGCTGAATAGCCAGTGGCTGCAGCTTTCTTGCAGGACAACAAAGTATTTTCAACAAATAAATAGTTACAAATGGAGCAGGGGTAGAGGGGATTGTTTGAATTACTTTATCAATCATTTGTCTGATGTCTCTTAAGACATACTACTGAGACAGGGATCTCACTGAACGCAAAGTATTTTTAATTGCTCTTTTAGAAATTGTATACATTTTAACACGGTCAAACATTTTGACTAACCAATGAAGATGTTAAGGGCATAATGTATTTTACATGCCCAGTGATTGCAAGTAATTAGGAAACACCTAAGATTAACAATGGAGCGTAAGTTTACCCTGCACATTTTGCACACGTAATATATTCTCAAAGAAGGGACGTATCAGCCTGCCATGTAATAAGTAAACATGCATGATAGTTCTAGTTATCAAAATGCACTTTATACTCTCGACAAATCAGGGCAGAGCATACTTTGTATATTTGCATACTGAATCAGCTTTCTTAATTTCCCTCACTGCACACTAATGTTAGATGAAATGTGTACTTTGCTTGACATTTAGGCGTCGATTCCGATCCGGTAAAATATTCCGCCGTACGATTCGTAGTCGTAGCCGAATCCGTACGAATGGGAAACTACCGTCCAACCTGCGAATTCCGATCCATTTCCGTCGAATGCCGTACAAATATCAGTGAACAGTACAAACCACAGTCGATGACCCGTACGAATAAGCATCGGGAATCCTACCGTACGACTTGTAAACAGGCCGTACAAACACAGTAGTACGATCCTGTACGAAAAGCCTGTCCGCGATTCGTACGGCCCAAAGTATTAGCGCATGAAGAATGATTCGTACGGGATTATTCGCCTCACAGCAAGCGGCACCAACACATACCACACGTGTACCCCTCGATCAAGCCTACGCGAACCCCCCCACCCGCCAACGGCCCGTACAACTCAACCGCACACACAAGTACGACACGCACACCCCCCTTTGATCAAGCCCACGCTAACCCCCCCACCCGCCAACGGCCTGTACAAGTCAAGCGCACGCACATGTACGACACGCACCCCCCCAATCAAGCCCACGCGAACCCTCCCACCCGCCAACGGCCCGTACAAGTCAACCGCATACACAAGTACGACACACACACACCCTCATCAAGCCCACGCGAACCCCCCACCCGTCAACGGCCCATACAACTCAACCGCACGCACAAGTACGACACGCACACCCCCCTCGATCAAGCCCACGCGAACCCCCCACCCACCAACAGCCCGTACAACTCAACCGCACGCACATGTATGACACGCACACACCCCCATCAAGCCCACGTGAACCCCCCACCCGCCAACGGCCTGTACAACTCAACTGCACGCACAAGCACGACACGCACACCCTCCTCGATCAGGCCCACGCGAACCCCCCCACCCGCCAACGGCCCGTACAACTCAACCGCAGGCACATGTACGACACGCACCCCCCCGATCAAGCCCACGTGAACACCCCCACCCACCAACGGCCCGTACAAGTCAACCGCACGCACAAGTATGACACGCACACCCCCCCATCAAGCCCACGTGAACCCCCCCACCCGCCAACGGCCTGTACAACTGAACTGCATGCACAAGTACGACACGCACACCTCCCTCGATCAAGCCCATGCGAACCCCACCACCCGCCAACTGCCCATACAACTCAACCGCACGCACATGTACGGCACGCACACACCCCCATCAAGCCCACGCGAACCCCCCCACCCGCCAACGGCCCGTACAACTCAACCGCACACACATGTACGACATGCAGACACCCTCATCAAGCCCACGTGAACCCCCCACCCGCCAACGGCCCGTACAACTCACCTGCATGTACAAGTACGACACACACACACCCCCATCAAGCCCACGTGAACCCCCCACCTGCCAACAGCCCGTACAACTCAATCGCACGCACAAGTACGACATGAACACCCCCTCGATCAAGCCCACGTGAACCCCCCCACCCGCCAACGGCCCGTACAACTCAACCGCACGCACATGTATGACATGCACCCCCCGAACAAGCCCACGTGAACACCCCCACCCGCCAACGGCCCGTACAAGTCAACCGCATGCACAAGTACGACACGCACATAGCCCCATCAAGCCTATGCGAACCCCCCCACCCGCCAACAGCCCGTACAAGTCAACCGCACGCACATGTACGATACGCACCCCACCATCAAGCCCACGCGAACACCCCCACCTGCCAACGGCCCGTACAAGTCAACCGCACACACAGGTACGACACGCACACACCCCCATCAAGCCCACGCGAACCCCCCACCCGCCAACGGCCCATACAACTCAACCGCATGCACAAGTACGACACGCACACCCCCCTCGATCAAGCCCACGCGAACCCCCCCACCCGCCAACGACCCGTACAACTCAACCGCTCGCACATGTACGACACGCACACACCCCCATCAAGCCCACGTGAACCCCCCCACCCGCCAATGGCCTGTACAACTCACCCGCACGCACAAGTACGACACGCACACACCCATCAAGCCTGCGCGAAACCTCCCACCCGCCAACGGCCCGTACAACTCAACCGCACGTACAAGTATGACACGCACACCCCCCGATCAAGCCCACGCGAACCCCCCCACCCGCCAACGGCCCATACAAGTCAACCGAACGCACATGTACAACATGCACCCCCCCGATCAAGCCCACGCGAACACCCCCACCCGCCAACGGCCCGTACAAGTCAACCGCACGCACAAGTACGACACGCACACACCCCCATCATGCCCACGCGAACCCCCCCACCCGCCAACGGCCCGTACAACTCAACCTCACGCATAAGTACGACACACACACATAACGCCAACACCTAAACCAGCACAAGGACTTTGCTAACGAGTTGCACAACAACACTGAACATGTCTCCTGTGTACACACCATTGAGAAACAATGTCCTGGTCACAACCAAACAGGCAAACAGAGGACAACACTAACACCCACCCCATATAACCAACACACCACCAATTCAAATTAACCAATAAAAGGGTCCACACATACAACCCATCATCCTTTGCAACATACCCATTCTTGCGAAGACACAGACATCTCACCAACAATTACAGCCACAGACCTTCACACATACACCCTATCTCATCGACACCCACACCACCCCCTTTACAATCAGACCACACACCCTCATCCATACACACCATCACCCCCTCAATCACATACACCCCACACCATGACCACACCCAAGATTCCAAAGTTCACTAACCCGGAGAATGAGATCCTTACAGATGAAGTCATCAGAGTCGAGCCCCAGCTGTTTGGCGCATTGGTCAGACAGACCAGCATGGCTGAAAAAACACGCATGTGGGAGAGGATCGTTGACATGGTCAATGCTGTTGCACCCATCAGGCTCACCAGGCAGGAATGCCAGGCCAGGTGGTATGATCTGCGGAGGATGATCAAGAAGAAAATGGACCAGGACTACGCCAATGCCCACTACACTGGAGGTGGTGGTCCCCGCAGACCTCCTGTATACCATCCCTGGGAGGAGAAAGTCATGGCCCTGCTGCCACCGGTGGGAGTACACAGAATTGAAGGAGCCGTTGAGCCTGGTGAGTGTACAAAAAACACATGTTACATGGGTGGACTTACAACAGTGCCCAGCAGCATGGGGGTGGGTGGCCATGAGTCCCAGCAGTACACAACTGAATGGGGGTAGTTGCAAGGGGGAGGCACAAAGGGTGGAAGGTGTAGGGTAGGGGGCTGCTCTCATCCCATATGTCCCAGGTACACACCCAAGCACCATGCCCAATGCACAGGGATTGGGAAATTTCACACAAGATAGTAGACCACAGCTTCTAAACAATTTCATGTTGCTGACACACTTTTCGGAGATGCATCATTTTGTGACACAGTAAGGCAGTGTGGCAAGCGAGCGAGCACAAACAACCTGTCTCCATCCCTCTGTTGCCCTCCTCCCTCTGTCTGTCTGTCTCCCTCTGTCTGTCACCCTCTGTCTGTCACCCTGTGCCTCCCTCCCTCTGTCTCCCTCCCTCCCTCTGACTCCCTCCATCCCTGTCTCCCTCTCCCTCTGTCTCCCTCCCTCTGTCTCCCTCCCTCCCTCTGACTCCCTCCATCCCTTTCTCCCTCTCCCTCTGTCTCCCTCCCTCTCTGTTGCCCTCTTTCTCTGTCTCCCTCCCTCTGACTCCCTCCATCCCTGTCTCCCTCCCCCTCTGTCTCCCTCCCTCCCTCTGTATCCATCCCTCAGTGTTCCTCCCTCTGTCACCTCACCACAGCTCCCTGGGCACACACACAGTTGCACACCGAGCACAGCACAGGCCTGATAAAGACCATAGAGCAGAGTGTCTAGGGATGTCTCCTAATTACCAGTGGTCATGTACTAAGGGCCTGCGATACACCCACCATTTGCAGGTGACACTGTATTGTGTCAGAACACACAGTTTGGAAAGCTCTGTAGTACACAATGGGCCCAGGTGTAGGCAGCACAAGTCCCTCCTGTGATCATTGCAAACACAAACACCAGGACAAGGTCACACATCCTGTGCAGGAACCCACAACCACGATTATGCCAGCATGCTACATGAGGGGACAGCCAAATCACGAAGGATGGACGCTTGCAAATCACACGCAAACTACTAGCATGGCCTGTCATACACCCCCCTTACAGAAACTCATCCCCTGGGGACAGGCAGTGGAGTGCAACGCTGTCCCAATTGTCATGTACCACAACTAAACACTCACTCATATGAATACACATACAACTTTAACATGCACATTGCAGATGTTCCAGTCCATTGTGCCTCTCACACAATGCACGTGCCCCATCTCATGAACGTTGTGGATGCACTTAAGTACCAACATGGACATGGGTATTGACAAGGTGATGCGTGTTGGAGAAGTGCCACGTTCTAAAGCCATGATCTAGAAGTGGGTGTACAGGTGCTGGGTGTTGGCATTGGTTGGCCATCACGGAACAGCAACACCTATCCAAAGTAGAAGAATTTATCCAAATAAATAATGCTCTGTCTCTTACATGAACATGCTGCATATAAACTCTGTGCATGCTTGACGCTGGCATAAGGATTTACACTGTATCCTGGATGTTGCGTGAACCAGAGCACTGCTGTATATTTGTTGTGCCGGCAAGACAAGACATAGCAATGGCTGTGTCAGTCATTGTCAAGAGAATGGAAGAAGGAAAATACCCCAGAGTACATGTCAATTTACTACCACTACATACACAACTGAACAATGACAACAATGTAAAGCTTGTGGTAATGTGATGCTGATAATGGCTAACTAATTAAGATGTCACTTGATACTGCATTACCAGTGTCTGTCTCTCCCACACACAGGGCAACATGTGGAGACCCCCCCAACCAGGGGGAGAAGGATCCCAGTCCCAGGCTCAGCAGGACCCTGACCCCACTGACAGCGACGCCACTCAACGCACTGCGGATGACCCCAACCAACCTGGCTCCTCTGGATCCCAAACCCCTGCAGCAACTGTACCAGCAACATCTGTGCCAACCACCAGAACCATTCCCACCACATCCCAGCAGACAGGTCAGAGCCCTGCCCATGATCCACCAGAGAGCCTGTCTGAAAATGAGTGACACCCTTTGTCGGGCACCCCTGAGGTGGCAGACAACATCCACCCTGCCAGCACTCGGGGGGGCCCGTCGATCGGATGTGCCCACAAGCGCAGGCCGTGCTCGTGTGGGTCAGGGTGGTGGGAGTGGCGCAAGGCGGAGGCGAGAATCTGGCCAGTCAGCTGCAGGGCCCGGTATGCCTGAACTGACTAACATCCTGGAGGCATACCGGCGGGACACCAGGGAGGTAAGCGAGCTAGCGGAGGCCCTCAACCAGGTGAAAGAACAGCAGGCTGAGCAAAATGCCAGGCAAGACCAACATTATGGACGGGTGGAGGCAAGTCTGGCAGAGCTCTTGACGATGCATCGGGAAATGAGCCAATCACTACGTCAGATTGCTGCCAACATGCAGCACCCTCCCTGTGTCACCAGGCCAGCTACATCAAGGCAAAGTGCAACACCAGCCACAGGGAGGGAGGAGGAGGAGTAGGAACTGTCTGACGTAGCGTCCCATGCATCGTCCATGCCTGCACGTGAGGGTCCCCCAAGGAAGAAGGGTCGTCCACGGCTAAGACGTTGAGAGGCAGTGGGCCATGCACAACTCCCAGGACACCTGACCTGGCATATTGCCCTTGGGTGCAACAGCATCACCTACGAGACTCTCCCACATGGACTTGCTGGTCACAGTCTGCCCAATGATGCCAAGCACTGTGGCCTGGACTTTGTTGACTCAAACTGTAAGGCATCTCATCTCCAGCAGTGAACTTTGGATTCCCCCCCATAGTGTACAGCACCTATTCACGTTTCCTGCACAAGATCACCCAATAAATATTCTAAACATCATACGCATTTGGTGAGTTATCTTGTACCCACAGTATAAAAGAATATGTGTGTGCAAATGTATGAAATGCAAGGGTATTCAACAAACTGCAGCCATCCACACACTTGGATCTGAGTCCGGGTGAGGACACACATCAGTCACAAATTCCTAACAACTAGATACATGGATGGAAACACACACCTGTGAGGGACAGTAAATGCTGGAGGGTGGTTTGGATCACAAAACTGCAATTACAGACAGGCCCAGGAGAGTCACTTTGAGGTGTATAGATCAGTGTGAAAAAACTAGTTGTCCACATAGGGAGTACCTACATCTGTGTCCTCAGGTATGTGAACTATCATCAGCATGCTGCTGTACTGTGGATGTCATGAATGGCGCACAGGACAAGAGTGGCAGGACAGTCTGAGGGCAATGGGCTGTAGCACTCTACCCAAGCTCACCTGATTACGTGACCTCCCCCTATGGAGCTACAAGTACTAAACTCCTGTGATGGGTGCAACGCATCCAGAACAACTACCCATGTCTGACAATTATCTACACCAGAACAGCCAAATCACACCACACCCAAGAGACGTGGTCATGGTGTGTGTCCCCTATGGCTACTTGACTGACTGTGATGGCTATGTTGAAGTGGTGTGACCAGGTCGTGTACTGCCACGTGACTGTAAGGAAGCCAGTTTTTGCTGCTGTGGTGTTGAGAAGGTAACACTGTACAATATTGTGCCTATGGAAGATGTGTGTGTGTGCTGTACAAGGCACATGACCTGGTGGTACATAGACACACTGTCATGTGGCTCAGCATAGTCTTGCCAGTATGTGTTGCACACACAGGCATAGAAGCTGTAATGGGTGAGTTTGAGGCATCGTGATACCTGGAGGATGATTGTCTGGTGTTCTCTGTGTGTGGGGTGGCTGGAGCATGCTCTGCAAATGGATGGAAGGAGGGGTATCCTGTAGGCGTGTGTGGTCCTGGATAGTGTGCGCTGCATTGTGGCTGTGTATGCAGCAGCAGGAATGAGTGAAGACATGACGGCAGGAGGGGTTTGGCCACTTGCAAAACAAGCACTTACCACAAGGGCATTGGCAAGCCACAAAGTGACATGTGAATGTGAATGCAGGAGTGTCTGCTTCACTCATGGTCACTGCAAATAAAATGGCACAGTAATCACCAAAGATCACGGTCACAGGATCAGGCCCCTTAGGGACAAGTGGGGCACAGGACACACAACGTCATCAGGTGTAGACTACAGCTAGTGTGTTCAAAGCTAAACAGCAGCTACACAGCCATCTACCTCACACACAATATAGTACTTTAGCCTTAACCAACACCATGCATGTAGTCACTGTACACGTACACACATAACAAGAATAAGCTTACTTCATGCCACATAGTATACATGCACATTAGAAGGGCATGTGCGTTGACATCAAGGAGGCACAATATTCAGTAGAAATCACATGTCATGCACAACATGATGGTTTACCTTGTGAGCCCATGGAGCATTATCAAACATACATGGTAATTGGCATTGGCAAGAAGACAAAAAAAGTCTATGAATTATGTCACCTGCAATGCAGCAGAACGATTCGCTAAAAGCCTGCCAGGGACTGGCCGTACCTTTCTTCATCAGAGTGGTGTGATGCTCACAGGGTTCTACCTCCAAATAGCCCCTTGGTCTGAGTACAAATGACAGACACAAAAGGGTGATCAGGCGAGGGAAGGAGAGGATGGGAACTGCAGGGAGGGAGACCTGAAACAGAGGCAAATAACCCTTAGGAGTACTTTCTCATTTCACTGACAATACAAATACCTCATGAGATACACTGTACCAGTCGAATGTCTGACATATTATCGAAAGACACAAAATCGTATAACACAAATATCGGGACAAATATATCGAAACCACTATTATCGACTTCCTATACTTTACTATAAACATACAAAAATATCGGTTACACTATATCGACATACAAAAACACCGTTATCATTTATATCGACTAAATATATATCGTTGGAAATAAATATCGATTACAGAAAAATACTTACACATGAACAAAAATATCGAGATCAATAATATCGTGAACAATAATATCGTGTAATGAAATATATCGCCATTTTATATATATATATATACACATTTTTTTTACATCTTATAATGTTTTTTGCTATACATTACACACTTCTTATCAAAACATACATTTTTTTCATTATTTACAAATAATAAAACTATTCTGTATTATCTATTATATAACTTACACTTTGTAAATATGTTATTCCCATTTTTTTCATTATATAACTTAATTACTTTTGCCTTATTTAACAACATAAAACTCACAACTGAAATTCAAAAATACAAACTAACCAATCAACACACAGCATTTCTCATATAACCAATAGCAAACTAATTACTAATTACAATCCTCTATATAAACAATTAAACACTAAACACAAACCACTTGCTAAAAGTAACGAAAGGAGATACATCTCTGGATGATTTGCGGCACACCGACAAGAACATCAATATTATCAAAATACAATAAATGATTTCAAGTAAGTAACTCTAACAAACAAAATGTAAATAACTGCTACTATTTTTATTCCTTGCTAAATATCCAATTCTCCTTTTGTTTTAGTACTACAGAACACTCTACTAATAAATAACAGATACCTGGTTTTAGAAAACACAGACACTACTAAAAATGTAAATGTTATCTCTATATTACATTAATTTTGTAAGCTTTCTAATAAATTACTACTCATGAGTATATCCTAACTATTTTCTCTCCTAATGCTACAGAAAACTACAGACAAACAACAGCGAAAAATATCCGATAACAAAATATACAACAAACTAAGTAAGTATATTGTAACATTAAATTAACTTGTAAAATGTTCTAAACAAAAAGACACATTAACATTTATAACACATATCGACTTTATTTCTCCAGATCCAACTACAGAAAACTAAACTACAAAAGAACAGAGAACACTATTCCTATTTCTATAAATAAAATGACAAAGTAAGTATTTCTAAACTTAACATAAACTGGTTAAAACGACAAACATTTAACACTACAGAAAACTATACTGACAAAATTCTGATCTACAAAATCCGATTACCAAAGATACAACTCACTAAGTAAGTATATTAAAGCACTAAATTAAGTGGTAAATTGTTGAAAACTTACAAACATGGTTACTTTTCTAACACATATCTACTTATTTTTGTCAGGTAACACTACAATATAGTCTACTAAGAAAGAACAGAAAACTCTACTCAAAAACCCTACCTAATACTAAATAAGTAAGTATCTTCACAATTTTTATAACAATCCTACACTTCTTAGTATCCACTTTGCTTGGAAACATTAGCACTGAAAGTCTAAATAGACACCACTTCTACTAATAACATTGTAAATATTTTTTTTCCTAACAGATAAAACAACATCAGAAAACACAGTCTACAACGAAAGAATAAAGCATATCAAAATATTTCACTGATTCCTAAAACACGTAAGTATATACATTACTATTGTTCACTTACTTAGGATTAAAATCAAACTTTTCTTTGTAATTAACTATTATATATATGTCTTGTAGATTCACTAACATCAAAATGACAGAAGGAGCAGAATTTGTAACCAGCCAGAAAGGAAAGCTACTACTCTGCTACATGGGTTACACTTATACACAAGAAAAGCAATATGGAATGAAAGTAAATTGGAAATGTTGTAAATATTATTCTAACAAGTGTTATGGAAGGGCAACAATGAGAGAAGCAACTGTACTGTATACTAGGGAACACAACCATCCACCAAACGTCACAGAAATTGAAGTAAGAACAGCATTGGAAAATATAAAAGAGGCAAGCACAGGTTCCCAAAAACAAACCAACGTCATATTAAAAGAACAAATTCCTAAAATCCCTAAAACTGCTACAACACAGATGCCAAACATTCTTTCACTAAAAAGGACTATAGCACGAACAAAAAAAGCTACTACTACTACCACACCACCTCCAAGAGCATATATTGATATCAATTTAAATGCCAACCAAATTATAACTTTAAACAAACAACCATTTATCATTTACGACAATGAAAATAATGAGAAAAGACTTATTATTTTTGGGACAAATATGAATCTATTAAAACTTCAGCAAAGCCAATATTGGATGATGGATGGGACTTTTAACATCTGTCCCAAACCATTTTTCCAACTATATACTGTACATGGCCTCTACCAAAACTGCAACATACCACTACTGTATGCACTACTACCAAACAAAAATAGTTCCACATATATGGAATTATTAAATATAATTAAACAAAAAACAAATACTACTCTCCTGAAAAAATAATCCTAGATTTTGAGCAAGCAATGCTTTCAACCATCCTAAAAATCCACCCCCATACCTGCATTCAAGGCTGCTACTACCATTTAAACCAGTGTCTACGGAGACATCTACAAAAAACTACCTTAAGTGTAGAATATGCAACTAACTCATCTTTTGCATACCAAATAAAAAAACTCATAGCACTGGCTTATGTTCCGGAAACAGACGTAGCAGAACACTACAACATTCTAATAGACAGCACCTTCTATAAACAAAATGAAGCAAAGTTGAAGCATTTTTGGACTACTTTGAAGACACCTGGGTAGGCAGACTCCATAGATCTGGCCACAGAAGAAACCCTAAATTCCTAATACCCTGGTGGAACGTTTACAGAAGCACCTTAAATGGTTAATCTAAAACTAACAACGCAGTAGAAGGTTGGCACAATGCCTTTATACAATCAACTGGCAGAACAAAACCAAATTTAGAACATTTTATTAAGTGCCTACAAAAAGAACAAAGCTACCAGGAATTCAGAATGGAGCAATCCATAACTGAACTAGTCCCTAAAACATCAAAACAAAATAAGCAAATGCACAAATACCTAGAAGAGCAAGTGAAATTATATCCTAGTACAAAAGGCATTGAATACTTAAACATAATAGCCAAAACCCTACTCTAAATAAATCTCAACACCAAACCAGTCCCTAAAAATTTCACATAAATATTCTGAATAACATTAGAATCGTGATTTGTGAAACTCTTTAATGTATGCAATATATATAATAATTAATCACATATATATGCAGACATTACTTAAAAATCACATATATAAAACAATGCAAGATTAATAATTACATTACCCATCCACAAAATATAAGAAATAAATCATTACCAATCATGTTGAAAATCCAATAAAGTCCTTCTCCACCAAAATAATCCAGTTTGTGAAAAGTTAACCCAAAATAAAATGCAAAAATACAACTGTACCAAAATAATCCATGAAGTGAAGATCCATGAAGTGAAGATCCGTCGAATAACCATAAAAATCCCGAAAAATAGGAAAAAATTGAAGAAACACTCCAGGAAAACCGAAAACTTGAAAGAAGTGTTTGAAACCCATTGGTTAATAAAACCAACAAACACTTCCTTAAAAAAAAAAACGCTACTTCCGATATGGCGAACACCTATAACAGAAACATATAAAACAGACATTCCCACCCACATTAAACAACACATAAACAACTAGTAACATTAGTAATCACATTATATTCCTACTACATAAACTTAAAACATAGTTTTATAACTCTCTAAAAAAGCCTACAACAAGGCAAAAGTACATGTAGCTACCACACGTAAATAATCGTTCTCAAAATCTAAAATACAACTCACTCACATCTAACAACAGTAAATAGCAGCAGACTACTCTCAAAACTACATTAAAATACACATAAAACATCAAAACAAACCTTACCTTAAGCGACGTGAAGTCTCTCCCAACTGTGAGCTCCTCTTCATCCAAATGACACAAAACGACCTAACCCGGTTACAAAATAAAGAACCCAAAAGTAACAAAATAGTCCAATGTAAGAAATATAATATAAAATGTTTGTAAAATCACCTACAATATTTACAAAATTGCTACAATTTTTTTTAAAATGTCTTTCTATTTCTAGTATTAAATCATTTTGAAAAATGTATTAAACCTATAAAAATAAATATTATGCATTTAATAATATTTATTGAAAAATGATTAGAAATGTTAAAACATTTTACACAATGTTTGAATATACTATTTCTGTTAGAAAAAAATATCCCTATATCTGTACAAGTTTTGTGTAAAAAATTATTGTGAAAAAATTAATAATATTTACAATATTATTATTAATTATTTTTTTTACTAACCACATATGTAATATTAAAAATAAATGATATTACATATTACATATAAGCATATTATATTTTCTTCTTGTTCTGTAAATAATATAGTAATTTTGTATAAAAATTATTTGAACAAATATACATGTTTCATAAATGTTAAAAAAAAATTTTTTCCATATTATCTCTGCTAAATATACAGTACCTAATAAATATTTCTTGTTGAATTTTTTTTATTATTTTCTGTGTTTTTACTACTATAATCTCACAAATCTATTATTGGCAAAATAGAATTAGGTGCTAGACACTAATTAATTACAATGTACTATTCCCAATCCAATCTACATTAAATTAAAGTAGGTGCTGGACACTAATTAAATATAATTTACTATTCCCACTCCAGTCTACATTAAATTAAAGTAGGTGCTGGGCACTAATTAAATATTATTTACTATTCCCACTCCAGTCTACATTAAATTAAAGTAGGTGCTGGACACTAATTAAATATAATTTACTATTCCCACTCCAGTCTACATTAAATTAAAGTAGGTGCTGGACATTAATTAAATATAATTTACTATTCCCACTCCAGTCTACATTAAATTAAAGTAGGTGCTGGACACTAATTAAATATAATTTACTATTCCCACTCCAGTCTACATTAAATTGAAGTAGGTGCTGGACACTAATTAAATATAATTTACTATTCCCACTCCACTCTACATTAAATTGAAGTAGGTGCTGGACACTAATTAAATATAATTTACTATTCACACTCCAGTCTACATTAAATTGAAGTAGGTGTTGGACACTAATTAAATATATTTTACTATTCCGACTCCAGTCTACATTAAATTAAAGTAGGTGCTGGACACTAATTAAATATTATGTACTATTCCCACTCCAATCTACATTAAATTAAAGTAGGTGCTGGACACTAATTAAATATAATTTACTATTCCCACTCCAGTCTACATTAAATTGAAGTAGGTGCTGGACACTAATTAAATATAATTTACTATTCCCACTCCAGTCTACATTAAATTAAAGTAGGTGCTGGACACTAATTAAATAGTATTAACTATTCCCACTCCAGTCTACATTAAATTAAAGTAGGTGCTGGACACTAACTAAATATAATTTACTATTCCCACTCCAGTCTACATTAAATTAAAGTAGGTGCTGGACACTAATTAAATATAATTTACTATTCCCACTCCACTCTACATTAAATTAAAGTAGGTGCTGGACACTAATTAAATATTATTTACTATTCCCACTCCAGTCTACATTAAATTAAAGTAGGTGCTGGACACTAATTAAATATAATTTACTATTCCCACTCCAGTCTACATTAAATTAAAGTAGGTGCTGGACACTAATTAAATATATTTTACTATTCCCACTCCAATGTACATAAAATTAAAGTAGGTGCTGGACACTAATTAAATATAAATTACTATTTCCACTCCAGTCTACATTAATTTAAAGTAGGTGCTGGACACTAATTAAATATAATTTACTATTCCCAATCCAGTCTACATTAAATTAAAGTAGGTGCTGAACACTAATTAAATATAATTTACTATTCCCACTCCAGTCTACATTAAATTGAAGTAGGTGCTGGGCACTAATTAAATATAATTTACTATTCCCACTCCAGTCTACATTAAATCGAAGTAGGCGCTGGACACTAATTATTTATAAATTACTATTCCCACTCCAGTCTACATTAAAGTTAATATATTTAATATGTAATAATTTATTTTTTATAAAAAATTATCTTATTTTTTATATTTTTACTCACTACTAATTTTTGTAATTATAATTTTTTGGGAATTATTGTATTATTTTCTTACATATATTTTAAAACACTCCCCACCCTTATCCCCTATAAACTCAGTAACCCACTCCTAAAAATATATATGTAATTTTATTAAATTTTTAATTTTTTATAATTTTTTAATTTTTTTAATTATTTATATTTAATATCAGTAAAAAATGTAATATTTTAAAAGATTGTTCATTATTTTTTTTTTTTATTATTATTATTATTATTTGGATATTTATAGAGCGCCTGGTTACGCGCACCGGCGTGTCCCCGCGCTATGATAAGTGGGAGCTGCAGTCCAAACCACCCTCAGAAACGCCTACCTGCTATATAGATGAGTTTTAAGCTTATTTCTGAAAATGGTCTCAGATGGTTCCAGGCGCAGTTCCAGAGGCAAGGCGTTCCAACACTTGGCAGCCAAGTATCTGAAGGACCTTCCTCCCATTCGAGCCTTTCTTACTCTTGGAACCTTCAATAGCCCTGTACGGGAGGAACGAAGGTTACGCGTGGGTTCATACCAAGTCACCAAGCTCTGTAGTGGAGCAGGAGCTTTACCGCTCAGAATGCGGTGACTCGTGGAGAGGGCTTTAAACTCCATCCTTCTCCCAACAGGGAGCCAGTGTAGTGCTTGGAGCGCTGCTTTAGAGGGAGATCTCCTAGGGAGCCTCAGTACTAAGCGAGCGGCTGCATTTTGCAGCACCTGGAGGCGGCTTATGACCTTTCCCGTGGCCCCCAGATACAGCAAATTGCCGTAATCTAGGCGCGATGTGACCAGGGCATGCACCAGCGTTCATCGAGGTGCAATAGGCAGGAGATCTAATACCTTCTTTAATGTTTTCAGAACGCCGAAACATACCCCCGCCACCCGGCCAATCTGGGGGCCAAAGGCCAGGTCCGCATCCAGCCACACTCCAAGATTCCTTGCCTCCTGACAGGGGGCTGGAATTTCTCCCAGGCAGGGAGGCCACCATGCCGACGACCAAGCAGACGGCCCTCCCCCCACTACGAGTACCTCGGTCTTGCTACCGTTAAGCTTCAGACAGTTGGCGGACATCCAGGTTGCCAGTTCTTGCATGCAATCTCTGAAGATGTCCGCCGCAAGACCGGTCCTACGCGAGAGGGAGATGACCAGCTGCGTGTCGTCGGCATAGGACACTAAGCGCAGACCGTGTCTTTCTACAATTGTCGCCAAAGGGGAAACATAGAGATTAAATAAGGTCGGGCTCAGGGACGAGCCCTGAGGCATGCCCTGGCCCAGCCCAATCTCCCTAGAGTAACAGTCACCCAGACGAACTTGAAAACATCTGTCTGACAAGAAGGATCGAATCCAGCCAAGCGCTGCTCCTGATACCCCTCCTTCATTCAGACACTGTAGCAAGATGGAATGTGCTACAGTGTCGAATGCTGCGCTTAGGTCCAGTAGGATCAAGGCCATAGTCTGGCCTTCAACCACACCCTGTCGCAAAGCCTCTACCGCCATAAGAAGTGCTGACTCCGTCGAGTGTCGGGGACGGAAGCCAAACTGAGAGTCGTGGAGCAGGGAGGCCTCATCCAAAATTTCATCAGTTGAAGGTTTGCTATTTTTTCCGCAACCTTCGCCATATATGGCAGGAGGGAGATGGGGCGAAGATTTTCTAATTTTTCAAAGCTAACATTAGATTTTTTCTGCAAAGGGAGTACAGTTGCTTGTTTCCAAGCCATGGGTACAGTCTGAGTCTCAAAAGAGGTGTCTAGTAGATGGTGAATGTAGGGTTCTAGTACCTGCAAACTTCCCATCAACCGCCTAGGCGTGGTAGGGTCTCTCGGGGAGCCAGATTTTATAGACCCGTAAATGCGAATAAGTTCCTCAGTAGGCGGGGTAGCAAAAGTGGTCAACCGCTGTTCCCCCCTTACCTTCGTTGTTTCAATAGGCTTAGAACTCTTACTAGGCTGCTGGGGGAAGGCGGTATATATCGTCGCCACCTTATTAGCGAAGAACTTTGCTATGTGGTCACAACCCTCCACCGAGCAGAGTTCTTTGGGCACCGCTACAGACTTCCCTACCAAAAGTGATTTGTAGATTGAAAATAATTCTTTTGTGGAATTTTCGGCTATTTTAATCCTAATGCCAAAGTGCAAAGTCTTGGCCTTCCTGATCAATCTGTGGTAGATACGCCTATTAGCTATGTACCCTGCTTTGGCATGAGCAGTGAGGGCTGTCTCTCTGCACCTTTGCATGCTACTTTAGCCGCTCGCACCTCCTCATTATACCATGGCGCCGTTCTCTGAACACGGCCCCCCACTCTTACTGTGCCGAGTGGGGCCACCAGGTCCAGAGCCTCCGTGATACGCTGGGCTAGGTTGGCATTGATTTCCTCCACTCCCACTCCCCCTGGGTAGCCCTTCCCAGTAAGCGCTTGATTAAATTTGGCTTGAGAAAAGGCCGCCCATCTCCGTCCGTTTGTTACATATATTTGAATACACTCCCCAACCTATCCCCTATAAACCCAATTACCCCCTCCTAAAACTATGTATCTTTAGAAAGTATTAATAATAATTTTTTTATATTTTAGAAATTTTTATAATTATAATAAGTAAAATGTACAGTAATTTCAAATAATTAAATTTATTTTTGGTTATTTTTTTACATATAGTTTAAAACACTCCCCACCCTTACCCCCTATAAACCCAATAACCCGCACCTAAAACCTAAAACTATATATGTATTTATATTATTTATAATAATTTTAATAATGTAATAAAACATTTTTTTATTTTAGATTGTTTTCTATTTATAATCAGTAAACATTTTATTAATTTAAATATATTTTTTTAATTTTCATTCATTTGTTACATATATTTTAAAACACTCCCCACCCTTATCCCCTATGAACTCAATAACCCGCTCCTAAAACTATATATGTTTTATAATTATTTATAATAATTTTTTATATTTAATTTTTTTTTGATATATTGTTGTTTATTTTATATTTATAATCAGTAAAAATTATAGTAATTTCAATATAATTATTTGATTTTTTATTATTTTATTTCATATATTTTAAAAACACTCCCCACCCTTATCCCCTATAAACCCAGTAACCCGCTCCTAAAACTATATATGTTATTTTATTATTTATATTATTTTTAATTTTTTAATTTTTTTTATTCTATATTACTTTTAATAATTTAATACGTTTTTTGCATACATTACTATATTTTTCTATTATACGATATTTTTATTAGTCGATATTTTTTCTCACGATATACTTACTTTCGATATATTATTCAACATACTAAATACGATATTTCTGTATTCGATATTTTTTTTTTTTTATATTATCTACCTACGATATTTAATCTTCGATATTATGTCTTTTCGATATTACATTTTCGATATTATGTCTGATTACCGTACCAGTCACACCTGTGAAGTGTAACGACTGTAGCCAATTTGAGATCACTCATTATGCTATCACATGAGATCCGATGCTGTAACATGGACACATAAAACCTAGGAGAGTCTGTAATCTATTTGAGTCTTGTGTAACGCTCACAAGTCAGCCACTATGCAATGAGATCTATGTGGACAATAAAATATTTCACAGTGTCTGATAATGTGGACCCCACAAACAAATTAAAACATATGGCAATGCTACTTATGCAAAGTGTAATATCTGTACTTGTTTATGTGTACCCGTAAGGGCCATCACCCACAACAGCTGTAAGAATCACGAATGATGAGGAAGCTAATGACCTACATGCAATGAAGGCACTCTGTAGCCAGTCTTTTGCTCTATCAACTTTGCATCACTATGCTAAACATGACAAGCAGGTTGAAAATAACTCAACAGCAAGTGATGTTGATCCAAGCCACATAATGAACCCTACCGTCGCACAGGAATGCTGCACGGGACAAGAGAATCATGTGAATGACCGCACTCCACTGGTGCAACACAATAATTCACATATGCATCATCCCACCATTGTCATGTCTATGCTAAACATACATGGCATCATGTGAATTAAAACAGAACTGCTACTCAATGTGAAGGCTGGCGTAGCAGTATTCTCAACCTGCACTGAGGTAACGACATGACAGTGACATGACATACTGCAACAAGGGGCAATGCATCCATGCGAACAGAATCACAGGACAGTTGTCTTAACATGTGGAACATATACTGGGCCACACCTACACAACATGGTTTTGTGGTAAACAAACTGGACTGGCCCACAACGTTGAGGTGAGGAACCAGACACTTTCTAATGCACACAGTGAGGCTGCAATCCCCCACAGAGTTCGTGGTTGTGACCTCTAAAACAATTTCAAACCATGGTATATGCAATGTTGCAGTGTCAATGTCTACACACATTGATGCATTCACCAGAGTCTAAAACTACAACAGATGACTGTCAGATGGGGTGACTATCCTGTCATGGGAGTGGGCCTACATGTAATAAGAAACACGATGTTGTTGCATGTATGCATGGTCTAACAACATGCGCATGAACATGTACCACACAATTGAAACCATACCAACGCTAAACAGCCTCATATGAGTCCTTACCCAAATTGACTTTTCCATATGTTCATGCATGCTCCGTTGATTTGGCTAACGTTGCAATCATAATGAGCAATTGCAGGCTGACCACGATGACACCAACGGACAACAGGCAGGGCGAGCTGGGGATGAGAGGCACACAAGGGGTCAAGTTCCAAATAATGTCATTCTGACATTGTCCTGTTGAATAGCCTGATGTTGTAGTACACCTGTATATTCCAAGTACACACATAGCACGTATGTGTGTTGCTTTACATCTGCACCTGTGTGACACTGCACAACAAACATCCAAGTGACATTGCATACAGTCAGTTTCATACACAGCATGCTACCCATGCAACTCTATAGTACATGTCTTACCAAAATGCACCTATGACTCACCATTATGAAAAGAAGTTGCAGATGAGGTGACTCTGGATATCATCTTCATCCTCCTCATCACTGGCATCCTGGGAAAGACCTTCATCCTCAACAGGCGGATGTTCCAGCTCATCAGGATCAAGGTAGAGTGGCACGGCCTTCTCCACTGCCATGTTGTGTAGCGTGTAGCACACGGTAAAGATGTCACACACCTTGAGTGGGGTGTATTGGAGGGCTCCGCCTGTCTTGTCCAGGCACCTGAACCGGCTCTTCAGGAGTCCAAATGTTCGCTCGATCACCCGCCTAGTCTTCCCATGAGCATTGTTGTACCGCTGGTCTGCAGCTGTCCTGGGGTTGTGTAGCGGAGTCATTAGCCACGGCATGTTTGGATATCCTGCGTCTCCTGCAAATTGACAACATGAGTGTGTAATATGATGCAGTCCATGAAGTTTTGACATACTGACATACATGGCTGACAGAGTTTACCCATCAACAAGACATGCCCGATGGTTGTGCAGCTGCAGCATCATCTGTGGTACCCTGCTACGCCTCATGATGAATGCATCGTGGCACGATCCTTGAAAACGTGCACAAACATGTGAGATAATCATGTTTGCAAGACACACCACCAGGGCATTTATCGAGTGGTAGTGTTTCCTGTTGCGGTACGCTTGCTCCTGAGCCTGTCGTGGCACCAGAGTAACATGTGTACCATCAATTGCACCAATTACATGTGTCATGCGTCCCAGGGCATAGAATTCCCCCTTGACATGGGTCAACTGTTCTGGAGTAGGGAATGTAATGAATTTATCAATGTGCAGCAACATAGCTGCCAATACATCGCTCAATACCCGGCTAAACATTGTCTGAGACATCCCTCCCACATCAGCTATGGTAAATTGGAACGTACCTGTGGCAAAGAAATGTAGGGCTGCCATCACCTTTACCTTTGGTGTCAGCGCAGTGGGATACCTGTGTCGTGGTTGCAGGTGTTGTTCCAGCCTGTCCGTCAGGTCCTTGATCAACTGTCTGCCGAAGTGGTAACGCCGTATACAATTACGTTCCCTCATGGCTTCCAAGTCTGGCAACGGCCTTTCCAGAGGGGGTGCCCTGCAAACCGTATTTAGTAGAAAATGTGTACACCTGTCAGACAAAGACAATAACAATGTACATGGCACAATCAACACTGCTTCAACAAATCTACAGAATTTTGAGTGTGGCGTGGGATACACACTGAGGAAACATGTGCCAGCTGCATGCCACTCCTCTGTGAAAAGTAAAAGACCTGTGGTCTGTGGAATGGATATGACATATATATAAATGATCTGATGGGAAGGTCTGAGTGAGGATGACAATGTATCACGTCAGTGACACACGTCACGTGAATTGCATTAGGAGGTTGTCTGCACATCCAGACAGCTGACAGCAATACACACACCCACATCACATGTGCCTTCATTTGCACAGATCTGACATATTCCTATTGCGGTGTGATATTTCCAAAAATATTACATGGACATCATCAGACAGCAGAAAAGTTTGATTTGTGACAAATGGTCTGTGATGCCATCACACATATGAGCGGTTCATTTGCACAAGTGTCATGGTGTGCGTACATGTGAAACCCAGTCATCACGGCAAGGACTCATCATAGATGCTCCTACAGCAGATATACTGAACAGTATGAACAAGTTACTTACCTTTTGTAACGAAATATCTGTAAGGAACCGTAGTTAGTACCATATTCCTAGCTTGGAATACATACCAGGCTTGGAAACAAACCGCCTCCGTAGATGCCATCGCTCTGCCCAGTGAGTCAGTGCTGTCCAGCCCACACCGGATCGAATACCATGCCGCAGATTGGCATTCTACAAGGGCTTGGCCAAGTATTGCCCGTACCTACAACCCGCACTCTGGCAGCAGTTCCACAACCGTGTCCCACAGAGAGTGTGTGTATCGGACAAAGAGGCATGTGATGTTGGAAGACCTCAGTCCCAGACTCAGGGAGGATGATACCATCTTTCCGTGCTGCTCATACCTCTTGTATACCCTGTCCAGCGGAGTAAATGGGAATGCGGTCTGTGATTTGGAGGCCTGGATGCCCATGCTGTCTGGGGTGGGGTGGGAGGACAGGAAACATGGGTCGTCCGGGGACGGGTGTGGGCGTCTGGCAACGTGCCTATCTACAGCCAAACCTGCAGCGGACCTGGACATGGTGGCCAAAATAGCGTCAGTCAATGCCTCATGAAACGGCTGCAGAGGCTCAGCCGAGCTTGACTGCAGTTTAAGGACCTCAGTGAGGAGGTTGGTCATCACGGCCGCGACGGGGAGATGAAGGGGCAAGGCTTTGGCCGCCCACGTAAACACAACACTGTACGTTGCCCGCTCATCCAAAGACACGGTTGGATTAGAGACATTATCAGTGTCTGGCGAGGTGTCCAGACCACTCGCATCCCCCAGTCCACCTGTCCTGTCGTCTTGGGACTGACACTCACGTGTCAGTGGGTCTTCAGAACCCTCCCAATACTCCTTATCACCCATTCCCTGATAATCAGGGTTGTCATAAGATGTGCCCGGCTCGTTGAAGTTTAACTCCCCATGCAGCATTAAAAGCAGTGTTCTGCCGCGCAGTTCCCACGCCGGAGCCGTATAGTGTGTGGTATCGGGGACAGCACCACCCGAGGACGGCGCCAAGGGTGACACCTGGGGGACTGTTGCCGGTGAGGACGTGAGGTGAACCAGCGAGGACCAGGATCACCAATCGGATCCAGTCTGTCCCAGCGGGTCCGGGACAAAGGCGCCGCCAGAGTCAGAGCCAAAGCAAGTGACGGCGTTGGGGGCAAAGCACCAGACCCGCTAGTGCCCCCAGACAGGTCCGCTGGGCCCTAAGCCGCGGCGCAGCCCATCGGTGGAGTGAGGGACATCATGGCCATGAGGGAGCGCACTAACTCCTCCTGCGTCGCATGCTGGCCAGGGACCGGAGGTCGTGGTGCAGGCTACGATGGCAGCAAATCTGACGGAGCCGCGTGGGCAGTGTCACCCGAATCCCGTGCAGCATTGCACGTGCATTGTGGTGAGTTTGAAGTGCGATGACGTCTCTTTGACTTCTTGTGGTTACCTTACGACTTTGCCCTGGAGGAGTGATGTCAAATCCCGGGGCTCTGATGTCTCTACCCCCACGCCCGGGCACTCGATCTACATCCAGACCATGAGCTATTGCGGTGCAGGGCCAACTGCTGGAGTCCGAGCCGCTTGCGGGACCACTCCCACCTAGCTTCATATGTCTGGGCGCGGCAGTCGGAGCAGCTCTTGTTGCCGTGCTTGACGTCAAAACAGTGTAGACACCAACGGTGAGGGTCAGTCACCGACATCAGTCAGTCGCAATCCTCACAGGCTTGGAAACGGCCATCCCTATTGGCACCGTCCTGAGTCGGACAATCCAAGTTAAATGGTCAGAAGTGATCGTACTATGATTAGAAAAAAATAAATGAGTAAGGTTACACTTATACGGGAATTGCGCTGGTGGTGTGAAAAAAGAGGACCTGACGTGAGCACGCATAGGCGACGTATGAGTACTCAGACAACTTCATCACGGCGCACACAACGCCAACGACACACGCGGAGACACAGAAGATGCCTACCAACACACAAGTGTACTGTTAAGCCGAAATTGGCATATCCAGTATGACACTTGGGGATATTATAAGGTGAGGAATATAATACTGACCTGTTTCTTTCATATGCAAACAGCATGCACAATGTCGCACATGGCACACACATGACGTGGTCACACAGGGTCATGCTGTGCGTCAATTCGACCTCTGTGACAGTGGGCATGTTGCTGTCATCATGTGACAGTTCCCTGTACTGAATGGTGTGCCATTCCAGTGTTGATGTGCATCACAATATGTTGCAGACGTTACTCAGGTAAGAAGTGTTGAATGTATGTGATACACATGTGCACAATGATTAATGACATGTCTCAACGGCTCTTCACACATCAACTGAGCCACAAGGTCACAGTCCCTGTGTATCTTCAATGTCTGCCACACCTTGGGCACGCTGATGTAAGGATGCCATGCTGATGTATGTATCCACATCATCAACATGAGTGTAGACACATCCCTGCAATGTGATTTCCTGGGGTCACTCTCCCAATGGTGACATGAAGGAGGTCAGGAACGCAGCCTACACAAGCATTCACTTGAGCATGTCTGACGCACTGTACCCCAATGGTACGTGCGTGTGTAGGCCTCGTTTCCCTATTGCATTGTAGCCATACGCGAGCACAGCGTACCCCAATGGTACGTGCTTGTGTACGCCTCGTTTCCCTATTGCATTGTAGCCATACGCGAGCACAGCGTACCCCAATGGTACGTGCGTGTGTATGCCTCGTTTCCCTATTGCATTGTAGCCATACGCGAGCACAGTGTACCCCAATGGTACGTGCATGTGTAGGCCTCGTTTCCCTATTGCATTGTAGCCATACGCGAGCACAGCGTACCCCAATGGTACGTGCGTGTGTAGGCCTCGTTTCCCTATTGCATTGTAGCTACGCGAGCACAGCGTACCCCAATGGTACGTGCGTATGTACGCCCTCGTTTCCCTATCGCATTGTAGCCATACGCGAGCACAGCGTACCCCAATGGTATGTGCGTGTGTACGCCTCGTTTCCCTATTGCATTGTAGCCATATGCAAGCACAGCGTACCCCAAGTGTACATGCGTGTGTACGCCTCGTTTCCCTATTGCATTGTAGCCATACGCGAGCACAGCGTACCCCAATGGTACATGCGTGTGTACGCCTCGTTCCACCATTGAATGGGTTGCATTTGCGACGGCAATCGCACCGTACTTGTGTGGGTAATCATATAAATACATAGGGAACATCTAGGGGAACAGTGGGATGATCAAAATGCAGCCAGGTTGTCATGGATATAGAGAGTTTTGAGCCTCCTACAGGTGTCCTAGAAGATTCAGTTGGGCAAAGGTATACAATGTTGCAAAAGCTGTTGTTCAGCTCTGGCTCAGTTTTCAAACCATGCATATGTGTGTCATGGCCTTATGTGTGACAAGATTGGATGAAACATAGGATGCAAACTATGGTGGCCTATCACACACTACTCCTTGGACTCACAGACCCTCTGCAGCACAAATATAAGGCAGCATGTGGCTGTGGGAGGGCACTTGCCTGCACAACATTGGAGTGGAAAGCACAGCTGCTGTCTCTGTATCCTCTGGACCCTGATTAGCTGAGCATGGAGAGGGCACCTGCATTCAGTGATGACGAGAACAAGGCCCTGCTGGATGCCCTCCTGCCTAACTACAGCAAGCTGTATGGGAGACCAGAGGAGCAGGTGAGTGATGTGTGCACTACCTTGGAGTGTGCACCTGTTGTGTGTGTGACGCTATAGCCACTGTGTATGTATAGTGGATAGATGCTATGTTGTTGGGAGTGAGTGCCAGGGTGTACAGTGTTGGGTGAAGAGGGTTCTTTGTTGTAGTGGGGTGTGTGACAGCATGTCACGTGCTGCAGTGCACCCAGATGTAGCATATATTGCTCAGTGAGTGCCATGCTCAAAGAGTGGTTTGCACCCCTTATGTCATCTGTAACCTTTAAATGGCATGTAGTGCAGTTGTGTTTGCTCACAGGCCACATACTCCTGGACAATGATGCAAATGTGTGGAGCATCTGACGCCCTGTTGTCCGCAAGTATTTTGTGCACATATGTGTGTCTTTGGAACATGGACCAGGTGTACTGATGTTCTTTAACTTTACATTTGTGACAGGTATCTGCCTATGAGAAGGGTGAAATCTGGCTGACCATCGCCAGGGCTGTCCGGAGTGAGGGGGGGCCTCGCAGGAGGCTCAGAAACATCAAGAAGAGGTGGCAGGACATCCGGTGCTAGACCCGCCGCATCGCAAGGGTACAGCTGAAGCTGGAAGCTCCACGCCGGCATGGCGGCACTCACCACCTCACCCCCCACATGCTCTGGGTCCTGGAAGTGGTGTTCCCAGACCTCCATAGGCAGTTGCAGGAGGGACAGAAGCAAGAAGGGGGTAGGTACATGTCTGTTTGTTGTCATGTGTGTCACATGCTACCTGCAGTGCTCCGAGGCATGGTAACACTCCCATAGTTGGAGTGATGTGGTCAGACAGGCAATTTATGCATTGGCATAAGAATGGCCCAGTTTCAGCAGATGCTTCTTTACATGCCTTGTCCTACTCCACATTTGACCAGCGTTTTGGCTAATGATTGTTTTTCACATGTACTCCTATGGTGCAATGTCTTAGTATGCATCTTTCTTTGGACATCATCATGTTGGAGGGGGGTCTGTGACACCTGTTGGTACCTTACATGTAGCACCACATGTGCACTGTGTCTGGCCTTCTTCATATTTTGGCACTGATCTTGAGTCTCAACATGTGTTTTCTGCACGAGGCAGCCTCAGTGGCCTTTGTCCATGGTACACTTTCTAATTGTCATTGTAGGAGAGTAGGGTCTGCTATCCTATGGTCACCCCAAATTTTTGCTTTTTGCTTCACTGGTTTATGACTTAATGTGGATGTGGGCCTGCTAATCAGACCCACAGCCTGCTGTTCACTCTCTAAATTAATGCCAATGCACTCTAGGTGCATTACGAATTGGAACTAGTTCACCGTATAGGGCCCTGTAACGGTGTACCCAGGGTACCCAGGGCATAGGTGCTTCCAAGGCCTACCAGGGGCTGCAGCACGTATTGTGCCACCCCTGGCCTCCATATTTGACACAACTGACTGATCACTCAGCTGGGGTAAGTCGGTGTAATCACCCTTTACTTAGGTATAGTATGCCTATGCCTAACCTAAAATGGACACATATGTTCCTATCAGCCCCTCCTATGGAAGGCCTCATCAATCCTGAAAGCAGAGTGCTTGGAAATATGTGAGATGGTGCTCTGGCATGAGCTGAGCCTGTCTGCAGCTTTCGGAACCAATTCCTTTAGCTGTTCCATGATACTGCCATACCATATACTCTTAAGTGCATTATGAACCTCGCGGTTAAATGCTATCTTTGGTTTGGGTTTTCAAAAACATGTCGAGTAAGGTGTCATACGAATTGGAATACTACCCCCTCGCCAGTTCTGGCGACGGGGGTAGCATTCCACCCTTCTAGAGGGACACGACATGTACATAACCTGAAACCCGGGTAAAGTTAAACATGAGCCTCAGCATCACAAAATGGATGCTGCCACCACAGACACAAGTCTGACCTCCTGCTGCTGGGAGTCCTTCCAGTGAGGGCGGTTTGGACAAAGGGTTTCCTGCCTTGGGAGGTGCTAGCACCACCCCAGACAGGGTTTTGTGTATTGGGTAGGACAGGGCTGAATAGAATCAGACATGCCTGGGGCACACAAGGTATCCCTGTGCATATGCCAGTTCAAACCGGTGCTGGGGCTCTCCAGCCCCAGTCTTGGCGTGAAGCTGGACAAAGGAAAGGGGGTGTAACCACCCCCCTTCCTGGTCCCACCCAGAGGAGGGACCTAGCAGGTAATCCGGCCCCTAGATTTGGAATAAGAGTAGGAGCTGTGTCCCAAGACTTCAGATCATCCTGAACTCGACTTGAAACTAAGAAGAAGACTGGACTTCGACATTCTGCTGCACAGAAGACTGAAGAGAATCTCCTTTGTGGCCAAGGAGTGACCACCCTGTGAATACAGGCACCAACCAGCAACTCGACGTCTGCTTTGCTGCCGCCTCCTGCCGGAGCCCGAGCCCAGAGCCCGACGAGATTCAGACTCCCAGACATCTCAGAGCCCGATGCACAGTCCCTGCAAAGAAGGGACCCGTGGAGGCACCGAGAGACGTGGGACCGGACATCTCGGAAGACCCTCGAAAAGCTGACTGCGCAGCACCTGAGGCACCCTCGACGCTGTGCTTTGGGGTTTGAGAAGCCCCAACACCAAGCAGCATTTGCACTGAAGATCAGCCCCCAGCATCTCCACGATCTGCGTGGGGCCCTTTTGCACTTTGCCACTTGACCCCCATCCCGGTCACTTGCCACGCAGCTAGTGGCCATCTTGGCGACGATAACTACAACTTGCACTGCTGGTCTGGTTGCTCCAGACTGGCACTGGCTCCCCTGAAAAGGAGCAACCGCTCTGACCTTGCTGGTCCGAGTGATAAGCTTTTTCCACATCCTGCATGGCTTGCATTAGCCAAGGCCTGTTTGCTCCAATCAAGTTGCCGACACCGCCATCAGCTAGAACCTTTGTGGGTCAGCTCGTGATTGAGTCTTGGACGTCCTTGACCTCTTCGTGTCCACGTGGCTGCGGAGACAAGCTGCACCTCTTCCCCTGTTTGCACCCGACATTGCCTGGTTCCATCCTGGTTCCACGGTAGTCACTGGCTAGTGACTTTGAACATTGTCCCCTCTGCTTTCAGGTCTTCACCTCTTCAGATCCACCCTTGGATCCACCGGAACTCTCCTCGACGACCCGCCTGCAGCATCTTCAGCTCCAAGCACCATCGACCTGCGTGACGAAACCCGACACTACTTCGCACCTGTTCACCCGCTTCCTGTGGGTGAGATAACTCAGCAACGCCGGTGTTCCCACACTGGTATACACCTCTAGTGCCTGTGTCTAAAGTTTTATCCTTGTAGGTCCATCGGAAGGTTCCTAAAACACTAACTTTGTAACTTTTACGCACCCATGACTTAACATTGGTACATGTGTGCACTTTGAGCACTGCACCCGAGTCCCGCGGGCCTTTCCCGACTTCATCACTGTTAGTCCCAAACAGCTCCAGCGATTCCCCAGGCCCTAGGCCTCTTTCCTTTCCCCATAGTGGTTCTTATACCACTATTTTAGTATATGGTTTAGGTGGCCCCTAGGGCTCATCCATATTGTGCAACTTTTGTATATTTAAACTGTGTTTTGTTTTAACGCATTTGCTTCTGTGCTCATAAAGAGTATAGGGGATATTTGTAGAAATAAATCTATATATATTTTCTATATATATCTGTGTGGTGTCCTTTCATTTGGTATTCAAGGGGATTGTGTATGGTAAAACAGCTTGCTTCACATGCCTTTACAGAGTTTAGCCTAAGACTGCTTTGTCCACGCTACTAGGATAGCTGGTCTATTAAGATTGACTTACAACCAATCATCATAAGGGTTGCTTGGCATGGTACAAGGTGATCACTAGAACTAGTGAGCATCATATACCAGGCCAACTTCTCACATTGGTGAGCAGCGGTTGGGATTTGAGCTTGCTGTTGTTTTACCATTACAATCTTTGAGAGTATCATTTGAAAGATCATACAGGTACCTGATAGGTACACTAAAACAAGACTAGTATACTTAAGTTCTACTGAACTTAGTTGTTGTAGAGGATAGGGAGTAGCACACCCTGACTACAACTACTAGATAGGTTTAGTAGGTAAACACCAGTGTAGGTAGATTGCAACACATCCACCCACACTAGAGAAATGCCTGGAGCAGAGGGATCCACTGGATCTATCTGTGTTGAGAGTGACCCTCCAAGGGCACCATCCAAATGTGCTATCTTTACTTTTAAAGAACTGAGGCAGCTGTGTTCCTTAAGAGGTCCTACCCCTACAGCAGAACACCTCAGAGAGCTTTTAGATAGGTCTGAAGCTCTAAAGACCTCCAAACCAGGCCCCTCAGGGACCGGAGATGGAGGCTCTCCCACTGAAGATGACAACACTGACACCCCTGCCCCTGTCATCCAGATAGACGAGAAAGACCAGGTCACTGGAGATACTCAGCCAGAGGATGAGGAAGAAGAGGAGGATGAGGACGAAAGTGGGTCTGAGGATGAGAGAAATAGTCAGGTGCTAGTCAGCAGGCTTAACCAGGCTAACTTAAGCTCATTTGGGACTGAACGTGGGTCCAACCCATTCAGACCCCCAAGTGGACTTAACCAGGAGCAAAGGAGGAGAAGGAATCACTCAGGTGAGTCAAATGCCTCCCAAGCTTCTAGAGGCTCTCATGGACACTCCAGAAGGGAGTTGTCTAGCCCTCAGAGAAGGGAACATGAGGCCAAAATGAGAGAGGCTGAACTTAGGATCCAGAAGCAAGAATTAGACATTGCCCTGGCCAAAGAGAAGCTTGCTAGAGCAAGACAGCCTAGAGAGAGTGGATTAGGATCCACTGGTGGCAGCAATATCCAAAAGGATAAAGACAGGTCCTATGACAATAGAAACCTGAGTACGATTGTGCCCCCCTACAAGACTGGGGATGACATCCACAAATGGATGACTGCACTTGAGAGAGCCTGCAGAGTACAGCAGATCCCTCAGGAGCAGTGGGCAGCAATCTTGTGGCTCTCCTTTGAAGGTAGAGGCAGAGACAGACTCCTCACAGTTAGTGATGGGGATTCTAGAAACTACCTGGTCCTGAAGAGTGCTCTGATTGATGGGTTAGGCTTAACCACTGAACAGTACAGGTTAATGTTCATAGACACCCAGAAGACACAGACTCAGGACTGGTCTGAATTTGTTGAATGTGCCACTAAGACTCTGGAGGGCTGGTTGCTGGGAAGTAAGGTTACAGACTATGAAGGATTGTACAATTTACTGATGAGAGAACATATTTTAAATAACTGTCAGAACCAGCAGTTGCATCAACATTTGGTTGACTCAGATCTGACCTCTCCCCAAGAATTTGGAAAGAGGGCAGACAAATGGGTTAGAACCAGAGTTAAGCAAAAGAACCAGAACCAGGGTGGTGACCAAAAGAAAACAGACCAGAAGGGTGGGGTGCAGAAAGCTAAAGACCAGAAGTCTTCAACAGGGCCCCAAACTAATACTGAGGGTGGGTCCCAAACTTCCAAGAAGAAGAAGAAGAAAGAAGGTCAAAGAAAACCCTGGTGTAGTACATGTAAAAACACCTCTCACTGGACAAGTGAGTGTAAAAAGGGTGGAGCCCCCAACACTGCAGCCCCTAAGGCACCTGCACCCAATAGTACAGTTAGCAGTGTTGGTCCACAAACTAAGGGGGTAGTAGGTATCACCTTGGGAACTGAGGGAGATTCTGGCCTAGTCAGAACCCATACACAGGTTGTTCTGATTTGTGATGTGGAAATTGATTTATCCACTACTGTCAGTCCCAGTAATCTGGGCAAGTACAGACAGACACCTTTGATTAATGAAAAAGTGGCTCCAGCATACAGGGACACATATGCCAGTGTCACAATGGTGACACCTAGCTTTGTGGACCCTGGACAATACCTACCAGGTGATAATTACCTGGTGACCAATGCCAGCAATGTCACTACTACACATAGTGTGGCACTTGTTAACTTTTCCTGGGGAGGGGTAACTGGCCTAAAAAGAGTTGTGGTTAGTGCTGATCTCCCAGTAGAATGTTTGTTGGGCAATGACCTGGAGAACTCTCTATGGTCAGAAGTTGAGTACAGGACTCATGCAGAGATGTTAGGGATATCATCACATGTCCTTGCTGTGACCAGGTCACAGGCCAAAAAGTGCCTCTCTGAACCTCAGGTCTTGGATCCTGGAACAATGGACCAAGCACCTTCCAAGAGGAAGAACAGGAGGGTAAAGGCTGTGCCTTCCCAACTGCCTACAAGTGAGGATCAGCCTTCACAGGAAGATGATCTTGAGACCCCTGAAGGAACTGTCCCTGAAGAGCTTGAACCTGATCAGGTTGGGTTTCTAGGGGCAGGGGGACCTTCTAGGGCAGACTTGGGACAGGCTCAGTTAACCTGTCCTTCTCTTGAACCCCTCAGACAGCAGGCTGAGGCTGCTGGGAATGCTCAAGGTACCCATAAAGTATATTGGGATGATGGGCTCCTTTTTTCAGAGGGTAGAGACCCCAAGCCTGGTACAACCAGGAGGTTGGTCATACCTCTGCAATTTAGGGGCTTCCTTCTTACCTTGGCACATGATATTCCCTTAGCAGGACACCTAGGCCAGAATAAAACTTGGGACAGACTTGTCTGTCATTTTCACTGGCCTCACATGTCTGAAGATACCAAGGAGTTTTGTCGCTCCTGTGTGACGTGCCAAGCAAGTGGCAAAGCAGGTGGTACTACAAAGGCCCCCCTGATACCACTTCCTGTGGTGGGGGTGCCCTTTGAAAGAGTGGGGATTGACATTGTAGGACCAATGGATCCCCCTACAGCATCTGGGCACAGATTCATACTGGTGGTGGTGGACCATGCCACCAGGTACCCAGAGGCAATTCCACTTAGGACCACAACAGCTCCTGTTGTGGCCAGGGCCTTACTTGGAGTTTTCTCCAGAGTGGGGTTTCCTAAGGAAGTAGTATCTGATAGAGGTGCCAACTTCATGTCAGGATACTTAACAGCTATGTGGAAGGAAAGTGGCATCAACTACAAGTTCACCACTCCCTATCATCCACAATGCAATGGGCTTGTTGAAAGGTTCAACAAGACCCTAAAGGGCATGATCAAAGGATTACCTGAAAAGCTCAGGCGAAGATGGGACATCCTTCTGCCCTGCCTTCTGTTTGCTTACAGAGAGGTCCCACAAAAGGGGGTTGGCTTCAGCCCCTTTGAATTGTTGTTTGGGCACCCTGTAAGAGGACCCCTGTGTTTGGTGAGGGAAGGATGGGAGTTACCTCTCAAAAAGCCCAAACAAGACATAGTGGACTATGTACTTGGTCTCCGCTCAAGGACGGCTGAGTATATGGAGAAGGCATCCAAAAACCTTGAGGCTAGCCAAGAATTACAGAAAGCTTGGCATGACCAAAAGGCTGTATTGACTGAGTACCAGCCTGGACAGAAGGTATGGGTGTTGGATACAGCGGCCCCAGCAGCACTCCAAGACAAATGGTCTGGACCCCATACAATCATTGAAAAGAAGGAAGAGGTTACCTACTTGGTGGACCTAGGAACTCCCAGGAGACCCCACAGGGTGCTCCATGTTAACAGGCTGAAAGCATATGTTGACAGGGAAGACATGGGCTTGCTCATGGCTACAGATGAGGGGCAGGAGGAAGAGAGTGACCCTCTCCCAGACCTGCTGACTCAGAACCCTTGAGGATGGTTCAGTTGATGGTGTGGCCTTAGATGGCCGCCTCACTGAACATCAGCAAAATGACTGTAGACAAGTGTTGCAGTCATACAGAGATATGTTCTCCCTGACACCCAGTCAGACTAACTGGTGTACCCATGTGGTGGACACTGGTGACAGTCTTCCTGTGAAGAACAAAATTTACAAGCAACCTGACCATGTCAGAGATTGTATCAAGACTGAGGTGCAAAAGATGCTGGAATTAGGTGGCATTGAGCCTTCAGAGAGCCCCTGGGCTAGCCCAGTGGTTCTGGTCCCCAAACCTCACACCAAAGATGGAAAGAGAGAGATGAAGTTCTGTGTGGATTACAGAGGACTCAATGCTGTCTCCAGGACAGATGCACACCCTATTCCAAGGGCAGATGAGCTCATAGACAAATTGGCTTCTGCCAAGTATTTGAGCACATTTGACTTGGCAGCTGGCTACTGGCAAATCAGGTTAGCTGAGGAGTCTAAAGCCAAGACAGCATTTTCTACCCCAGGTGGGCATTATCAATTTGTGGTAATGCCCTTTGGTTTGAAAAATGCACCTGCCACCTTCCAAAGGTTGGTGAATCAAGTCCTTACTGGGTTGGATGACTTTTGCGCAGCATATCTGGATAATATTGCTGTCTTCAGCTCCACCTGGGAGGATCACCTGGTCCACCTGAAGGAAGTGCTAGAGGCCCTGCAAAAGTCAGGCCTCACTATCAAGGCAACCAAGTGCCAGATAGGGCAGAGTAAAGTTGTATACTTGGGCCACCTTGTAGGTGGAGGCCAAGTTCAACCACTGGAGAGTAAGATCCAGACCATAAAGGACTGGTCCCCTCCAACTACCCAGACTCAGGTCAGAGCTTTCTTGGGCCTGACTGGGTACTACAGGAAGTTTGTTAAGAACTATGGGTCCATTGTGACTCCTCTTAATGATCTGACATCCAAGAAGATGCCCAAAAAGATTCAGTGGACAGTAAACTGTCAAAAGGCATTTGATGACCTGAAGACGGCCATGTGCTCTGCACCTATCCTGAAGAGTCCTCACTACTCAAGAGAGTTCATTGTCCAAACAGATGCTTCTGAGTTGGGAGTGGGAGCAGTGCTTTCACAACTTAATGTAGATGGTCAAGACCAGCCCATTGCTTTTATTAGCAGAAGGCTGACCCCCAGAGAGAAACGTTGGTCAGCCATTGAGAGGGAGGCCTTTGCTGTGGTGTGGGCCCTGAAGAAGTTGAGACCATACTTGTTTGGCACTCATTTCAAGATTCAGACCGACCATAAGCCCCTCTTATGGCTTAATCAGATGAAGGGTGAAAACCCCAAACTGCGCAGGTGGTCCATTTCCCTACAGGGGATGGACTTTACAGTGGAGTACCGCCCAGGGACTGACCATGGTAATGCAGATGGTCTCTCCAGGTACTTCCACTTAGAACATGAAGACACAACTGGTCAAGGTTAGTCTAATGTCCCTGCGTTTGGGGGGGGGTTGTGTAGGAGAGTAGGGTCTGCTATCCTATGGTCACCCCACATTTTTGCTTTTTGCTTCACTGGTTTATGACTTAATATGGCTGTGGGCCTGCTAATCAGACCCACAGCCTGCTTTTCTCTCTCTAAATTAATGCCAATGCACTCTAGGTGCATTACAAATTGGAACTGGTTCACCTTATAGGCCCCTGTAACAGTGTACCCAGGGTACCCAGGGCATAGGTGCTTCCAAGGCCAACCAGGGGCTGCAGCACATATTGTGCCACCCCTGGCCTGGCCTCCATATTTGACACAACTGGCTGATCACTCAGCTGGGGTAAGTCGGTGTAATCACGCCTTACTTAGGTGTAGTATGCCTATGCCTAACCTAAAATGGACACATATGTTCCTATCAGCCACTCCTATGGAAGGCCTCATCAATCCTGGAGGCAGAGTGCTTGGAAATATGTGAGATGGTGCTCTGGCATGAGCTGAGCCTGTCTGCAGCTTTCGGAACCAATTCCTTTAGCTGTTCCATGATACTGCCATACCATATACTCTTAAGGTTAAATGCTATCTTTGGTTTGGCTTTATCAAAACATGTCGAGTAAGGTGTCATACGAATTGGAATACTACCCCTTCGCCAGTTCTGGCGACGGGGGTAGCATTCCACCCTTCTAGAGGGACACGACATGTACATAACCTGAAACCCGGGTAAAGTTAAACATGAGCCTCAGCATCACAAAATGGATGCTGCCACCACAGACACAAATGTGACCTCCTGCTGCTGGGAGTCCTTCCAGCGAGGGCGGCTTGGACAAAGGGTTTCCTGCTTTGGGAGGTGCTAGCACCACCCCAGACTGGGTTTTGTGTATTGGGTAGGACAGGGCTGAATAGAATCAGACATGCCTGTGGCACGCAAGGTATCCCTGTGCATATGCCAGTTCAAACCGGTGCTGGGGCTCTCCAGCCACAGTCTTGGCGCGAAGCTGGACAAAGGAAAGGGGTTGTAACCACCCCCCTTCCTGGTCCCACCCAGAGGAGGGACCTAGCAGGTAATCCGGCCCCTAGATTTGGAATAAGAGTAGGAGCTGTGTCCCAAGACTTCAGATCATCCTGAACTCGACTTGAAACTAAGAAGAAGACTGGACTTCGACATTCTGCATCACAGAAGACTGAAGAGAATCTCCCTTGTGGCCAAGGAGTGACCACCCTGTGAATACAGGCACCAACCAGCAACTCGATGTCTGCTTTGCCGCCGCCACCTGCTGGAGCCCGAGCCCAGAGCCCAACAAGACCCAGACTCCCAGACATCTCAGAGCCCAATCCACAGTCCCTGTAAAGAAGGGACCCGTGGAGGCACCGAGAGACGTGGGACCGGACATCTTGGAAGACCCTCGAAAAGCTGACTGCGCAGCACCTGAGGCACCCTCGATGCTGTGCTTTGATGTTTGAGAAGCCCCAACACTGAGCAGCATTTGCACCGAAGATCAGCCCCCCAGCATCTCCACGATCTGCGTGGGGCCCTTTTGCACTTTGCCACTCGACGCGCCATCCCGGTCACTTGCCACGCGGCTAGTGGCCATCTTGGCGACGAAAACTACAACTTGCACCACTGGTCTGGTTGCTCCAGACTGGCCCTTGCTCCCCTGAAAAGGAGCACCCACTCTGACCTTGCTGGTCCGAGTGATAAGCTTTTTCCACCTCCTGCGTGGCTTGCATTAGCCAAGGCCTGTTTGCTTCAATCAAGTTGCCGAAACTGCCATCAGCTAGAACCTTTTGTGGGACAGCTTGTGATTGAATCCTGGACGTCCTTGACCTCTTCGTGTCCACGTGGCTGCGGAGACAAGCTGCACCTCTTCACCTGTTTGCACCCAACATTGCCTGGTTCCATCCTGGTTCCACGGTAGTCACTGGCTAGTGACTTTGAACATTGTCCCCTTTGCTTTCAGGTCTTCACCTCTTCAGATCCACCCTTGGATCCACCGGAACTCTCCTCGACGACCCGCCTGCAGCATCTTCAGCTCCAAGCACCATCGACCTGCGTGACGAAACCCGACACTACTTCGCACCTGTGCACCCGCTTCCTGTGGGTGAGGTAACTCAGCAACGCCGGTGTTCCCACACTGGTATACACCTCTAGTGCCTGTGTCTAAAGTTTTATCCTTGTAGGTCCATCGGAAGGTTCCTAAAACACTAACTTTGTCATTTTTACGCACCATTGACTTAACATTGGTACATGCGTGCACTTTGAGCACAGCACCCGAGTCCCGCGGGCCTTTCCCGACTTCATCACTGTTAGTCCCAAACAGCTCCAGCGATTCCCCAGGCCCTAGGCCTCTTTCCTTTCCCCATAGTGGTTCTTATACCACTATTTTAGTATATGGGTTAGCTGGCCCCTAGGGCTCATCCATATTGTGCAACTTTTGTATATTTAAACTGTGCTTTGTTTTAACGCATTTGCTTCTGTGCTCATAAAGAGTATAGGGGATATTTGTAGAAATAAATCTATATATATTTTCAATATATATCTGTGTGGTGTCCTTTCATTTGGTATTCAAGGGGATTGTGTATGGTAAAACAGCTTGCTTTACATGCCTTTACAGAGTTTAGCCTAAGACTGCTTTGTCCACGCTACTAGGATAGCTGGTCTATTAAGGTTGACTTACAACCAATCATCATAAGGGTTGCTTGGCATGGTACAAGGTGATCACTAGAACTAGTAAGCATCATATACCAGGCCAACTTCTCACAGTCATGTGTTAGCTACAGGTGCATACTGTACATGTGCACTAATTTTGGCTTGTGCATACTCACACTGGGCAGTGCGTGTGTGCATAACCTCAACATATGTTTCATGTTGTTTGTAAATAATATTGATGGTCAGCCACACAATGTGACTTTGGGTGTAGACAGCTGTGATGCCAGTGTGAGGTGATGGAACACTTGGTTCAGGTCCCAGGATGGCATCACATGGCAGTTCAGGCAGGACTTTTCACATGTGGCACATGGGCACAGCGAATAAAACATGACCAGGTCTGGATTTGGGTGGCAGGGTGGGCAAATGAACTGTGATTCATCATCAGCTATCCTGTTGTCAGCCAGTGGCTCATCATTGTGTCTCTCATACAAGTTTTTGCCTTGCCTGTTACTTGTATCCTACTATACATTGAGCGTTGTGTCTCTTAAAATTTGCCTAGACTAGGCTTGGCATTCTGCAGAGTTCAGTTACATGTGACTCATGATGCATGCCATATTTAGAAATGTGCCCAAATGATTTGTAGCTGATATGTCAGATGTGTACAGGTAGCTGATATGTTTTTCTTATTCTCCTTGCCAACAGCATTATCACCAGAATCTGGAGGAGACACAGGCGCGGACCAGGCAGAGGGACCAATCGACAGTGCCACCTGCTTTGAGGATTCAGAGGGAGCCAGTGGCACGGAGGGTGAGGAGAGTCTGCAGGCCGGACCCCATGTGACTGACACATCATACCATGTGGACAGCTCTGAATCAGACTCTCAGAAGGAGGGGGAATATGCAGCAATGGTCTCTTCTTCATCTTTGGCTGGCCTCTCCTCCTCCAGTACCATCTCCACCCTCCCAGTTGTTAGGGTCCCTAGGGTTCGTGCTAGCCCCCGTGTCTCATTTGTTCCCGGCACCGCAGCACATGCCCCTGTGTCCCCTGCTGCCCTCAGTGCTGAGTCTGTGGACCTACTCCGGCAGATTGTTGTAGGTCAGACATCCATGTTGACTGTCCGCCATGGACATACACAACTCATTACACATTTGGTGTCGTTCATGGAGGGCATGTCATCTGCCATGTCTTATCTACGTCGGAGTGTGGCTGCCATAGAGTCAACACTGACGGCAGCTCTGTACACCCAGCAACATCTGTCCCCCCCCTTCAGACCCATCCACCTCAGCCTCTCCCACACCTACCCAACATACAGGCAGACGCCACAGGTCAGACACAACAACAGACACACCCAGCACACCCACACGGCAGAAAAAGCTCAAAGCTCCACGCACCCAATCTCAAGGGGATGTAGGCACACCCACAGGGAGAGGGGACACACCTCACACACGCATCCACAGACCCAGGCCAACAGACTCACAGCCCTCTACCTCCACCCCCAATGTGTCCCCGGGTTCAGGTGGTAGTTTTTCCGAACTTGCTGAAGTGTGCAGCCAAGTTTATCTTGCTACTTTCAGCGATTCACCGGCCAGTGTGGATGAATCCACAACACCTGCACCCACTCCACCTGCCCTTCCCTCTCCTGTCCATGCAGTGCCGGAGGATTCCACAGATGATGCCCCCAAAGTTTCCACAGCGGATTGAAATCCATGTGCAGGCGAGTTTGGGTGTGAGAACATCCATGAAGGCACAAACTGTTTTTCTGACTTGTTTGGACTGGCCATTGGCCTCCTGAGAGCAAGGACTCTTATTTGCGTTTTCAAATTTGAACCAGCTGAATAAAGCTATTTTTTTTCAGTTTCTGTACTTTAGTTTGTCTGATAATGTCTGTGACTGCTGGGTGCCTGGGATCTGGTGTGATGTTCAAATGTGGGTATAGTAACATGTGTCTATTTCCTGATGGTAATGAGGTTAACAATGGTATGTTTTTGCTTTAACTGCTGGGCACTGGCGGGCACTGGTGGGGGTCTTAGCCACACACACACTCTAATGCTGGGCAATGCTGGGGATCTTAGCCACACACAAACTCTGATGCTGGGCACTGGTGGGCACTGGTGGGGGTCTTAGCCACACACACACTCTAGTGCTGGGCACTGGTGGGGGTCTTAGCCACACACACACTCTAATGATGGGCACTGGTGAGGGTCTTAGCCACACACACACTCTAATGCTGGGCACTGGTGGGCACTGGTGGGGGTCTTAGCCACACACACACTCTGATGCTGGGCACTGGTGGGGGTCTTAGCCACACACATACTCTGATGCTGGGCACTGGTTGGGGTCTTAGCCACACACACACTCTGATGCTGGGCACTGGTGGGCACTGGTGGGGGTCTTAGCCACACACTCTAGTGCTGGGGGCTGGTGGGGGTCTTAGCCACACACACACTCTAATGCTGGGCACTGGTGGGGGTATTAGCCACACACACACTCTAATGCTGGGCACTGGTGGGCACTGGTGGGGGTCTTAGCCACAAACACACTCTCTGATGCTGGGCACTGGTTGGGGTCTTAGCCACACACACACTCTAATGCTGGGCACTGGTGGGGGTCTTAGCCACACACACACTCTGATGCTGGGCACTGGTGGGCACTGGTGGGGGTCTTAGCCACACACACACTCTAATGCTGGGCACTGGTGGGGTCTTAGCCACACACACACTCTAATGCTGGGCACTGGTGGGCACTGGTGGGGGTCTTAGCCACACACACACTCTGATGCTGGGCACTGATGGGCACTGGCGGGGGTCTTAGCCACACACACACTCTAGTGCTGGGCACTGGTGGGGGTCTTAGCCACACACACACTCTGATGCTGGGCACTGGTGGGGGTCTTAGCCACACACACACTCTAATGCTGGGCACTGATGGGAGTCTTAGCCGCACACACACACTCTAATGCTGGGCACTGGTGGGCAATGGTGGAGGTCTTAGCCACACACGGACTCTAGTGCTGGGCACTGGTGGGGGTCTTAGCCACACACACACTCTAATGCTGGGCACTGGTGGGGGTCTTAGCCACACACACACTCTGATGCTGGGCACTGGTGGGGGTCTTAGTCACACACACACTCTGATGCTGGGCACTGGTGGGGGTCTTAGCCACACACACACTCTGATGCTGGGCACTGGTGGGCACTGGTGGGGGTCCTAGCCACACACACACTCTAGTGCTGGGCTCTGGTGGGGGTCTTAGCCACACACACACTCTAATGCTTGGCACTGATGGGAGTCTTAGCCGCACACACACACTCTAATGCTGGGCACTGGTGGGCACTGGTGGAGGTCTTAGCCACACACGGACTCTAGTGCTGGGCACTGGTGGGGGTCTTAGCCACACACACACTCTAATGCTGGGCACTGGTGGGCACTGGTGGGGGTCTTAGCCACACACACACTCTAATGCTGGGCACTGGTGGGGGTCTTAGCCACACACACACTCTGATGCTGGGCACTGGTGGGGGTCTTAGTCACACACACACTCTGATGCTGGGCACTGGTGGGGGTCTTAGCCACACACACACTCTAATGCTGGGCACTGGTGGGCACTGTTGGGGGGTCTTAGCCACACACACACTCTGATGCTGGGCACTGGTGGGCACTGGTGGGGGTCGTAGCCACACACACACTCTGATGCTGGGCACTGGTGGGGGTCTTAGCCACACACACACTCTAATGCTGGGCACTGGTGGGGGTCTTAGCCACACACACTCTGATGCTGGGCACTGGTGGGCACTGGTGGTGGTCTTAGCCACACACACACTCTAATGCTGGGCACTGGTGGGGGTCTTAGCCACACACACACTCTAATGCTGGGCACTGGTGGGCATTGGTGGGGGTCTTAGCCACACACACACTCTGATGCTGGGCACTGGTGGGCACTGGTGGGGGTCTTAGCCACACACACTCTCTAATGCTGGACACTGGTGGGGGTCTTAGCCACACACACCCTCTGATGCTGGGCACTGGTGGGCACTGGTGGGGGTCTTAGTCAAACACACACTCTAGTGCTGGGCGTCTTAGCCACACACACACTCTGATGCTGGGCACTGGTGGGGGTCTTAGCCACACACACACTCTAATGCTGGGCACTGGTGGGGGTCTTAGCCGCACACACAATCTAATGCTGGGCACTGGTGGGCACTGGTGGGGGTGTTAGCCACACACACACTCTAATGCTGGGCACTGGTAGGGTTCTTTGCCACACACACACTCTGATGCTGGGCACTGGTGGGGGTCTTAGCCACACACACATTCTGATGCTGGGCACTGGTGGGGGTCATAGCCACACACACCCTATGCTGCTGGGCACTGCTGGGTGTGTTTGTACACTCCTCTTACACTTACACTGACATAGCAGACGTTGTCCCACACATCTCACTGTTACACAGGTGATATGTGGTTGCGTACCGTACCCCGAGGTCGATGACGTAGGTGCGGCAGATCTCCGTATTACACTGGTGATGTGCGGTGGTGTACCGTACCCGAGGTCGATGACGTAGGTGCGGCACATCTCCGTATTACACTGGTGATGTGCGGTGGCGTACCGTACCCCGGGGTCGATGACGTAGGTGCGGCACGTCTCCGTATTACACTGGTGATGTGCGGTGGCGTACCGTACCCAGAGGTCGATGACGTAGGTGCGGCATGTCTCCGTATTACACTGGTGATGTGTGGTGGCGTACCGTACCCCGAGGTCGATGACGTAGGTGTGGCACGTCTCCGTATTACACTGGTGATGTGCAGTGGCGTACCGTACCCCGAGGTCGATGACGTAGGTGCGGCACATCTCCGTATTACACTGGTGATGTGCGGTGGCGTACTGTACCCCGAGGTCGATGACATAGGTGCGGCACATCTCCGTATTACACTGGTGATGTGCGGTGGCGTACCGTACCCCGAGGTCGATGACGTAGGTGCGGCGTCTCCGAATTACACTGGTGATGTGCGGTGTCGTACCATACCCCGAGGTCGATGACGTAGGTGCGGCATGTCTCCGTATTACACTGGTGATATGCGGGAGTGTGTGGTGTAACGTACCCAGACATTACAGTTGTGCAATGGAGATGTGCGCGTGTGGCACCACGTACAGGTATGTTGGACTTCGTTGTACTCACCGTCTGTGCCGTCGTCGGTTTCTATGTACGAGGTGGTGGCCGTGCAGGATTAGGATGACACGGACGATGGCGTTCATGTCTTGCTTGTCGCGTACCGGGGTGCGGTTCGTGCCGGAGTCTGGTTTTACGGTAGTTTTGAGCTCTCGTAGCAAAAGAGCCGTACGGAGTGTGTTCAACACGGCTCGTACTTCCTGGTTCGGAAGACGCGGTCTATTTACGTTCGCACGTAGCGTGGGGCGTCAGCCGAATGCAAATCGTATGGACTTCCGATTTGTACGGCGTTTTTTACGAGGCGTACGGAGTGACGCTTTTGGTTGGGATCGTACTTGCTGAATCGTACGGGGACGCTTACGGATACGATTCGTACGGGGAAAAACGCTCCATACGGCAATTCGGAGCGCTTTTTAACGGATCGGAATCGACCCCTTAGTATGAAGTCTGTGTCCTTAGTTTTGGCTAGTATCAAACACAATGAGTTCAGACCATCTCCGCATAAGGATCTAATGACCTCTTGTGATGTCATCCGGTGTCTCATTTTAATCAAGAAATTGTACTGTTGTAACCTGTCCATTTGTTATGGTTTTAACTAACTGAACAATAAAACTACCTTTATGTATCCCAAAAAATGTAAAAGAAATTCCAAACTAAGCAAATAGTGCTGTAGCATTTTTTCTTTACTTCAACATTTAAAATAATATATAAAATACATTACTGTTGGCAGCTAATCAGATCTCTGCACGAGATCAGTTGGATTCGCGGACGGTCCACGCCTCTAGACGTACACATTTGTTTTTCTTTTAATAACTCCAAAACTACTGAATGGGTTTACACTAAATACCAAAAAGAGCTCCTTATGGACCAAGAGCTATATACATTCTCAAACAATAATCCTTTAATGAACAGGCTTTTTTAGGAGGTGATCTCAAACGGTCCCTGTTGGATGAGTTATGTCTTTTATGGCCAGCTTCATTTCATACCCAACAACGAGTGAAATCCAGGCTTGAAGTGTCATCCAGGCCTGGAAGAATTTCAACATAGGAAGTCATTGTGGAGGAGTGTCATGAGAATGCTTTGGCTAAGAGGTATCCATAGCAGATGACGTCAGAGAATCAATGAAAATTTCCAAGTTTCAGTTCTGCAAATGGTTCAAGTTTTTTAAAACAATTCTCCCATTTCCTCATAATGGTTCTCAAGGCCAAGAACTTCTTCCTTACTGTCTTTGTGTTGTATGAAAAATCATCTCAGCCATGTAAGTTATGGGTAATATATATCAATATATATATTGACTGAAAAAGCCAAAGGTTACAGAAGATGTTATAGTTAGGCTCAGGTTTCACTCGTACAAAAACCAGAGAAATTCAGCTGTTATAGCCAGCTGAGCTAAATATAACTCCCTGCATTGCACTGCTTATGACCTCACATATTACATCACTAAACATGATCAATGACATCACGGATGACATCACTGATGACATCTCAAATACCATCACTGATGACATCTTCTACAGAATCACTAACACACCCACCAAAATATTCTTTCATACACCCATTCAAACTTCCACACTACCCACACTTGCTTTTTACAAAAAATGCGTCCCGGATTCAAGGATCCACCCTCGAGTCTGCACTAAATTAAAAAAAACAATGTGGGTGGTAAGAGTATTCCTACCTTGCCCCCTTTTCTTTATTTTTTACCTTTTTTCTGGGACTCAGTTTCAAGCCGAGTCCCAAGATGGCTGCCAACACTTCCTGGTTGCAGTGTTGACAGCCAATCAAATTTTAATAGGAGTTGCAAGTCCACTGCAAGGAGTCGCGTCCCCAGATACCTATATTTTCTTAAGCAAGATATCTGAAAAACTACTGAATGGATATACACCAAATAACAAAAGCATGCTTATTGGAACAGCATCTAGCTTCCTGATGAATTTTATGTAATTCCGTTCAACATTTTGAGCTGTAGTCATGGTCACAAAATGAAAAATCCCCATGGACTTGGGGAAAACGCATTTTGGACCTCCATTTTTTCTCGCCCCCACTTGACTGGTCACCCTGAAACTTTCAACACAGCAGCTGAAACAAAAAGTAGATTTTTTGTGAAAATCTCATAGAGATTCGCCATGCGGCGCCAAAGTTATTGGCAGTACAAAAAACGCTTTTCCTATGGAAACCTTGGTCCTAAATATACCAGGTTATTGTATTTATTAAATGCCTTTTTCAATTTGCTAATAACGTTGGTGCCTTTTGAAAAATATTCATGAAACTTTCTAAAAAAAAGTTTTCCTTTTCATTGAGCACTGTCCAGGAAGGGTTTGGGGGGATCCAGCAAGTGCGGGCAAAAAAAAGGGGTCCCAATGCACAAAATCGACATGCATTTTCCATACACTTTTTCGGAATGCAATACTGCAATAACTGCTGAACCGAATTACACCAATTTTGGCAAGAAGCTAGATCTTGGTCCGGAAAGAATGCTTTTCATGAGTTGGTGTAAATCTGGTGAGTAGGTTTTGAGAAATTAAGGCTCAAAGATATTTATATATCTGGAGGGCTGGGTTGGAGGGACTCTTGTGAGTGTCCAATGAGCACAACTTCCAAAAATAAATGGTTCTGACTAGCCAGGCAACTTTTTTTTCCTTGACATCTCACGTCTGTGGGAGTGAGGGTCTTGCAGGAGCAAGCACTCTGGTTGGCTGACCACATCATTATCAAAAATGTTTCAGTTGCCATTACAGGTCTCTTGGGACTTAGGTCCTGATTACGATGAGGGTGGGACAGCCTCGACAGCCCGTCAGTGGCACTCCCACCGCCAGCGTAATAGTGATTCTCGATTACCACATTAGGATGGCTGGCAGATGTTTGGCTCATCCGACTGGATCATGTTATGTTATGTTGAATAGTTTTATAAAGCGCACAGCTGCCCCAGCAAAGGGGCGTCCCAGCACTGATAGCAAACAAGGAGAAGCCACTGACAAAAAACAGGGCCTATAGTGGTAGACAGAGATGGGTCTTAATAGCCTTACATAATGCCAGGTGATTATTAATGCTGAGGATGTGTATTGGAAGTGAGTTCCAGAGTTTAGCTGACAGTGTGAGGAAGGAGCGTCCACCAGCATGCACCCTCCTTACCTGGGGTACACCTGCCAGATGATGACCTATCGAGCGGAGTTGGTGGGTGGGTGTATATGATGAAAGAATTTTGGCCAAAATGCCAGAAGAGGAAAAATTCTGGAACTTAAAATCAATGTAGAGGGACTTAAACTCCACACGTCTGGCCACCGGCAACCATTGTAACCGACAAAAAGCACTGGTGGGGGAGCAGGCTCTAGGAAGGCCAACGAGAGTTCTAGCAGCTGCGTTTTGGACCCTCTGAAGTCTCACAATCTCAGTCTTGTTTGGACCCAGGTAGAGTGAGCTAGCTTAATCCAGTCTCGACAAAATGGAGGCCTGAACAATAACCTGCCTAATGGGTGGATCAAAAAACCCAACAGCAGTTTGAGCCCCCGCAATATACCAAAACAAGTCCCTGCCACTTTCTTAGTTTTGACCTGGAAACTGAGGGCCAAGGCCACCCAGACGCCGTGATTTTTCACCACTTGTGGCAGGCCACCAGTGTTCACTGAACAGCTTAGAATCTTTCCCTACCAGTAAGACCTCAGACTTGCTGGCTTTGAGCTAGAGGCAGTTGGCAGTCATCCACTCAGCGAGAGTTGCAAGATCGCTCCGAAACTTATGAGCATCCCGCACCGAGTTATCTGAGAGTGCAACTACCAACTGCATATCATCTGCATATGATACTACTGTAAGCCTTCTACTCCTGGCCACTGCTACCAAAGATTGGACATACAAGTTGAAAAACATGGGACTCAGAGCAGAGACCTGTGGCACGCCTTGTTTAATAGTATGGACCATGGAGGCGGAAGGGGGGAGGCCATTACCTGGAAGGTTCTCTCAGAAAGAAAAGAGACAAACCACTCCAGGGGGCAGAGCCCACAATGCCTGCCTCCTTCAACCTTTGCAGCAGGATCTGGTGAGAAAACGTGTAAAACGTGGCACTGAGATCCGATAATATCAGTGCCAAAGTATGTCCTGCATCTAGTGCTACCCTCAGATGTTGGGTCACAGCTAGGAGAGCTGACTCTATGCTGTGGCCTGGATGGAAGCCATGCTGAGAGGGGTCTAGTATGTTTTTCTCTTCCAAAAAACCTGTCAAGATGAAATATATGTAGGCCTCAGAGATCTTGGATGCCCACGGAAGGAGAGAGATAGGATGAAAGTTCTGAGGTTTAGCTGTGTCGAGGGTAGTTCTTTTTAACAGGGGAACAACCCTTGCCTGCTTCCAAGTCAAAGGGACCACTGCCATAGACAGGGACACGGTGATAACCTAACCCAGAGGTGTAAGAAGCACGGGTAGCAATTTCATAAATTGATCAGGCTTCATGGGGTCAGCAGGAGAGCCGGATTTAACCTTGCTCTATAATGAGCGCAGCACAACCCGGGAGATCGGTGGGAAAGCAGCAAGCGTGTGAGTGGGAAGGGGTCTACATACAGGGTCAGACCAAATAGCAGGTTAAGGAAACATCTTATACATGTTTTCCACCTTGTTGACAAAAAAGGTGGCGAGAGCCTCACATTGCTCATCCAACGTGATAGAGGGCGCTGCGGGTACCCTGCCGATTTAAGATCTTTAAGTATAGAGAAGATACTTTTGGTGAGGTTACTGCTGTTCCTGATCCCATCTGCAAAGTAGGCTGCCCGTTCTGTCTGAATAGCCCTGTGATACTTCTTGGAGGCTGCCTGATAACACCCATTCAGGATGGGGTCCTAATCCCGTCTCCACACCCGCTATAACCTCTTACAAGCTTTGTGCATAATAGCGAGCTTGTCATTGTACCAAGGACTATATGTGTTACGGCACTGAGATCATTTAGCAGGAATAAGTGTGTCCATGTCCAAGTCTGTCATGAAGCCCGTCACAGAGACCGAAATCCCTACAATGGTGGCACCACTGTAGGGATTACGATGTTCCGTCCTGCAAACCGTTTAATGGCAGTTTGAAAAAGCAGGCGGAAAGGGACATTGGGCCCGTAGTGGCCCTCCCTTCCCCCCTGGCACTTCAACATGGGCCTGCGAGCACCTATGGTGCCCCCTACATATACCTGCACCATGTGGTAGGCACCGCATGGTGCCTGCCACATAGTGCAGTGGTATGCAATATGTGTATTTTGTGTACTGGGGCATGTGCTGCAACCTGAAGCACACACTGCAATATAAAATATACACTTTGCGACAGCCTTGAAGGCAGTCGCATTGCAATTAGCATGGTGGGATCGTCAACAGCTAATTGGGCGGTCCTGTCCCCGATATGATGGCGTCCGGACGAAAGTCTGACTGTCATCGTAATGAGGCCCTAAGACTCCTGTCCTGAAAATGTTTAAAAAAATATAAGGGGGCAAGGTAGGGATACTCTGCCTCCCTAACCCTTGAAGGGGGGTCAATTTGAATTTCAATTGGCTGCGGTACTCCCATAAGATGGCATATAACCGAAATGGCAGCTTCCATATTTTTTATTTAAAATGACCCCAGGATCAGTTGCCATGTTAATGAAAGGGGGTGGGGTGCATGGCATTCCTCCCAGAGCCTCTTCAAGGCACTGTGTTGTGTAAGTTACAAGTTTGGCGTAACTCTAAAAGGTGTGCTTTCCCACCCACAGGTGACATGGGGGAACTTGGTTCAATTCACCAACGATGAATGTGAGAGACAAGTTATTGTATCCCCACATAGAATAATGCTTTTGGGTTACTAACAATCCCATAAAAGGATAAGGGGCACTGTGGCAACAGTACCAACCCGTATCTCATCAATCACAATATCACGCACACTGTACTAAGAATAATAACCACTTTTATGTGAAAAGCATTTATGACTAAAGGGACAATCTGTTTTGTAGTGCATCTAAAACAACTTCACAAAATATTATAAAACAGCAAGAAGACATGTATGAATAATGAGAATAAAATGAACATTTCTAGCATTGCTAATATGTCACTTAAAATGTTATCTAGAACTTAACACCCTAATGCCTACTTCTATGCATAATAGAATAAGAGCATGAAAGGCAGAGAAACTTGAAGTCTAGCGGTCCTTAGAGAGAAGAGATGCACTGCATACCTTGTTGACATCAAAGGCTCTCTTTATCAATCAGAGGCGTGAAGATAGTGTTCCCCAAAAAGGGCAAACACCGACTGCAGTAGCAGTCGGTCAGTCTTAATCTGGGACTTGGCTTCGTCAGCTTCAGTCTTCATGCAAGATGCATCATCTGCGAAGTGTGAAGTGTGCTTGCAGCAGGTGACACTGTCTCTGGCAGAATCTCAGGTGATAATCTGGGAGAAGGACCTTTCTGACAAGTGGTCAAGTGGTAGTCCTTATGTACTAAATCTTATCGGAAATGTGAATATCTAACATACGTTTAGGATCATCTGACATAAATTAGGTGTATTAACACCTTCAATGCTAAGGCTTTTCCCGCTGGGTGCTGACAATCATGTATTCCCATTGTTCATGACAAGGTCAGCTCGTCATTAGCAAAGCTCCAGTGTACTGCATGACGAGCTGGCCTTGTCATTAGCATGGAAGTGGTTAAGGAATGCATCCGAGTTGTTTTCATAGGAACATATAAGGTAAATGGAAGTCAGTTCAGACTAGGTTATTTCAGTTATATGTCTGTTCTCATTTAACCTTGACCTGGTGAGGAGGAGACAGTTTACTCAGATGAATGTCACATTAGATGTTATATCTATGTCAGTAATCAAAAAACTTAACAATATCACAGTTCCTAGAAAGATTAGATCTGGTAAGATCACCACTGTCTGCCTGGCGGTGGCGATCCGCCCGCTATCTGTACCTGATTTATCCCCCGCCGTGGGTACCTCGGCGGATGGAAAGACCATCCGACGCTTTTCCGCCGGCAGGCAATCGTTACGATTGCCTGCCCTGCAGATCTAGGGCACAATTAGATGTGCATTTTTCATGGCCAGTGGAAATTGTATTGGAGGCTCATAATGGCCCCCTGGGGGGGCTGCATGTGGTGGGTACCACCCTATATTGCCATACACAAAGTTGCAGGCACCGCTTAGTTATTGTTCATGTTTCTTACTCTACTAGTTATATTTTTTGTAGTTATGGAATTTCATTTAATAACATATTGTGTTTTTTCAATCCGTAGTGGGTTGTGGCATTATAGGACTATAGGGCAGGAAGTAATTTAATTATAATAAATTAATGAATATTTTTTATTTAATATTATTTATTTAATCGCTACTTAATTATGTTAGTTGTGCTATTCATTTTGTATGTATATGTTTTGCACGGGTTGTGAGGTTTATAGGCGTAAATCGTGGGAAGTAATGTATTTTTAAATAATTAAATAATCGTTTTTAATTAATATTAATTAATTAATTGAAAATAAATGATGTGAATTGTTTAATTTTTTTTTTTTAGGTGCAGGTTGTGGGCTTACATGGGAGTATATCATTTAAAATAATTATTAATTACTTGTTAAATACTATAAATTTTTTAATAGTAAATAAGTATTTTAATAGCGTTAATTTTTTGTTTTTAGTATAACTTTAGGTGGGGGTTGTGGGGTTTATAGGGGTAAAGTGTGGTAAGTTAGTTCATGTTAATGAATTTATATTTATATTTATTTTTTATGAATAACATTTGTTTAATTAATAATTTTTTATGTTAATTGTGCAATTCATTTACATTTTTTTATTTTAGATGTGGGTTGTGGGTTTTCTTAGGGGTATGGGCTGAGAAGTAAATACATTTTAAGTAAATAATAATAATTTTTTAAGTATTATTAATGACTAATTTCATAATTTATTATGTTAATTGCGTAAATACATTTCTGTTACATATTATGTGTGTGATGTGTGTTTTGTTGGGGGTGTACTGTAAAAAATACATTAATTAAAATGAATTTATAATGAGTTTGTTGATAAATTTATTAATAGTGAATATAATATTTTGATTGAGTTCAATGTTAGGTGCAGGTTGTGAGTTTTGTGTGGTTATCGGGTGGGAAGTAACTAAATTAAATGTATGTAATTTATTTTGTAAATAAATACTATCTAAATAAAAATGTTTATTTGTATGAAAATAAGTTTTGTGTTTTATTCATAATAATATTTGTAGGTATTTGTGATATGTATTTAACATTGTAATATGTTTTTATTTTTTAATATTAAATATATTTGTACTTTTTATAAAACATTTATATTTTAATCTATTAGTTTTTTTTAATCATCTAATTTATATTTATAGATATTTTATTTGTTTTTAATGTTGCACTGACTGGACTGGAAATAGTCAATTATACCCCTCCGCAATCCAACACGTTCCCTACTGTTGCACTGACTGGAGTGGAAATAGTAAATTTTAACCCCCCCCAATCCACCACTTTCCCTACTGTTGCACTTACTGGAGTGGGAATAGTAAATGTTACCCCTCCACCATCCAAAACTTTTCCGTACTGTTCAACTGAGTGGAGTGGGAATAGTTAATTTTATCTACCCGCAATTCAACAATTTCTTTACTGTTGCATTGAGAGTAGTGTGGCTTATAAATTTGACACTTCCTGAGTATGATACTATGGCCCAAATTAGGTTGTTGTCGGAGTTACTTCCTACTGATATTTCTGCGGTTTCCAAATTGACCGACCTCGGGTTGGTGGACCAAATCACAATTATGATGTGACCGCACATGGTGCGGTCACAGACTCCCATTTCCCTATGGGAGCTTGTGCAGTGGTCGTTAACTGGCCACAGCACAAGCGCCCATAGAGAAATGGGAGTCACTGTAAATGCCTGACTTGCGTGGCAGGCACCTCATGGTGCCTGCCACACGGTGCAGAGATTTACAGGGGGCAGGATAGGTGCCCCATTATTCCGCAACCAGAGGCCGCTGAAGAAGGAGGTACCTGCTTGGGGCACCAAAAGTCGCATTCAACAGGCTTTCCTTGTGAGAAAAGACTGACATTGAAAGTCTGTTGGTAACCGACATCATAATCCTGAAGGCGGAAACGCCGTCTGTATGGGATTATGGTTGCAGTTCCAACTGGCCGACGTGCTCCTTGAGCCTGTCGGTAGCCAGTCAAATTGAACATCTGGTTTCAAATCTGACCACTGTCATTGTAATACGGCGGTGGATTTGAGACCTTGGATGTCATTTGGAAAGCCTCCAACCTGCGGTCGAAGGCTTCCCGACTGGCATCCAAATTAGGCCCTGTGCCTAATCTTGTATAAATTGTAGCGGGAATAGCATATGTGTTAATTACAAAAAATTGTAGTTTACTTTACTTCGTTTACATTTATATTAATAGGTTTTGGTTGTTTAAAATGTTAATATTTATAATTATTAATGTTAATAAAATTGTATTTATTTTTAGAACATTTTTTTTAATTATTTCATTATTTAATTGTATTTAAAATGGTTTGCTTTTAAAAATCTTATTAGATATATGTATATATATTTATTTTTTCTATAATTACATGTAAAAAAAGCTTTACATGATAACATAAATTAAACATATTAATTGAATACAATGATTACATTTGATATATTAAATAAAAAGAAAATATTAATATGTATGTTTGTTTACATTTTTTTGAAAATAATATTAATTGTTACTTTTCCCCAAAAAATTATTACATACATTTAATTTAATTATATTAGTATTATTATTTCATTTAATGTACTATTTAAATTTATATATTTAAAAATCGATATTTTAGATTGCTATATTAGTGACAACAATATATTTTTGATATTTTTGTAATTTCAATTATAAGTATAAGAAGTCGATTTTTTTTACATTGATATTTTGTCAGTGACCCTAAGTTAAGGAGAGTGGCAGGCTCCATGAACTAAGATGAAGTCGGGCATACATAAGATCGAGTCGGACCTTACGGACTTTAGGTCACCCGGGGACCATAATTTTGTTTTGTGCTTCTTGAACCCATCATTATGCTCATCAAAACTGGAAACTTGGAAACGTTTATTGATTCTCTGGATTCATCTGCTATGGATACCTCCCAGGCAAAGCCTCCTAATGACAGTCCTCCTGAATGACTTTCTGTGTTGAAATTCCTCCAGACTTAGATGACGACTCAAGACTGGATGGAGTCACTCGTCATTGGGTAAAAAATGAAGCTGGCTATAAAAGATATTACCTGCTAAAAATGCCTGCTAATAAAAGGATTGGTGTTTGTGACTTATACTAATATTTATTAACTTATCATGGCTATGCACTTACCTTCCTTGAGTCAAAAGGTCATCCTCTATGGTTGGGCCGCCTGGGGATAGGAAGAAGCCTGTGGAAAGTCCAAAAGTGTGATATTCTTGTACACTTCTATTATGGTATATGTTGACCAAGATGTCCTATTGGCCAAAGTTTCTATGGTCATTAATCCCCAAGTTTTATACTGTACTATCTATACCTTTTATATGGTTTCATTAGACCATTTTGGGTGATTGAAAATTCCTATTTTTGTACTCCATGGCCCATGATGGGCTGGGTCACTCAGATGGCTGTCTGTCAACTTGTCTTTCTACATGTTTTATGATCCACTGATATGTCTGAACATGTTCTATCTCTTCTCTCCCCCACCTTTTATTTTTTCCTCCTCTTGCTCCTTTTTGGCTCTTTAAATTGTAAATATTGGCTGGCTGCACAAATTCTGGTTGACATACAAAACTCCTCTCACACTTCTCATCTACTCTACTGCTGCGGCAAATACAGCAAGGCGTATCTCTCCCCATCCACCAGCTACCTGTATGCAAGAACCAGTTACAACCACCCTTTTGTACAGGAGTGTCACAGCAGTGCCTTTCCATTTCCTTTATACAGTGTCAAACCTGACCTGGATTGCTGATTTCTAAACTCTCGATCAGTAAGCTAATATTATCAACATTAGTAAATTATTTTCCCTACTACCTCTATATTAAATGCTCTCGCAAACGATGCCAAGAGTTAAAAGGTATTGTATTTTCAAGAATACAAGTACACACAGCTCTGTTAATGGCAACGCATCTCTAGGTCACTGAATGTGAGCATTTGAAGAGAGAATAAGAGGGTAACGTGATATTTACAACCTAGGGCCTGATTCCGATCTCGCTCGGAAAGCCCTATGGCGACTTGCTCCCGTAGAGTTTTCCCAACGACTCGTGCTTCTGGGCTCCAAATGCCCGAGTACGATGCAAGTACGCGCTTACGAACTTGGGTCGCACAGAGCCCCATTGAAGTCAATGGGGGCCTGTAGTACGTTGCATACATAGGCTTCTATTGAGAAAAAAGTATCTCACGGAAAAGGGCGCCCCCTGTCGTGGGGACACGGGGGTGCCCCCCGCACCGTGCTTGCATGTGCCTTGTGACTTAGTCATAGGGCTATGGGTGAAGGGGGGCTCGCTATGGCCCCCCAAAGTCCCCTTCCCAGAGTTTTTTTGAATCAGAGGCCCGAGTCAATCCGGCTGCCTGATGTGCGCATCATACTTGGTCCCTCGGAAATCGGACCCATTGCGCTGCATGAGTCGGCCATGTTGTAGTCGTCCGGAGGGCTTTGCTGTCAGGTACGAGTCACTCGGAGCGCGAGGTGATATTCACATCATACTCGCTTGCGCGTACGGCGGGACGAGTTGGTCGGAAATCGCACTGGTGACTCGGAATTACTCCTGACAGATGCCATCAGGAGCCCTTCCGAGCAAGGTCGGAATCGGGCCCTTAATGTCATTCCTTAAAGCTAACTGCTGCCAAGTCCTTAACGAATAGGAAGGGTGGAGTTCTGATTTTGCTTGGAACGACTAGGATCCTGAAGATGTTGTCGATCAAATAGTCAGTTTCTTTCTGTCAAACTTGAACTGCAAAATTTAATGATAGTGGTCAGTTCAGTGTAACTTGTTTTGGGGGAGTAAGGTGATTTTCTTCTTAGTGTATCCAGTATTCTCCATGAAATTAAAAAGATAGTAATAGTAGACTGAACTTTGGCTGTTTATCCACTCCTAGAGAAACTAGGTACACCCAATATATGAAAGGCAGAAACAGAAACTTTCTGCATTATCTCTGATAATGCACCTGTGGAGACATGCTGGTTGCTACATCAATAAAATATATTATCTTTTCACTTCTTGTGTGTATGGGACCAGTTTCTGCATTCACTTCTTTCTGATATCGACCCATTTACTGCACAGAATCTGCTCTGCTTTGATCTTGCCAGGCAGTGTCTTGAATCATGATCCGATTGACATACAAGTTGCTCACAGTTTTCTGACACCATCAAGAAGTGGACTGCACCTCAACATAAACTACCAGCTCACAAGGAACATGTACGCTCTTTCTGGCAAATTATTTAGGAGACAATGATTGTTCTGTTGCCTCTACCATCATCCGGAGGAATGCCGGAGAGGTCTCCATCAGAGTTGTGATGGTGAGGGACACAGCCTGGACCAAAAGTACTGGCTCAACAACTTATGTCTAAGTATAACACAATCACCTTGCAAGAAGTCCAGATATTGCCACTCAGTAATAAATATGTCCGTAATTCACTATTTACATCACAAGTGGAAAATTCTCTTACAAGCCTTCCACATAGGTGTCATGAAAAAGGGGATAAAGCTGGCAGAATGCAAGTGGCACAGGTAAAGGAAAAGGAGTTCCAGCATATCACGCTGACACACCCAGTTGTGATTATAGCTATACTTACCTTTTTTCAAGCAAACTCTTTAGCTCTGATCACACTGATACTACTGCAAATGAAGTAACGTTTTGATAGTTTTAAGGCTTGCCAGTGCTCCTGGATAAACATAGACAAGTCCTAGGGGAAGATATCTCATGGATGGAGAATGGTAACGTGAAAGAGGTTATGCCTACTGAGGAAGATGGGCTCCCGGTTAAATATTACAAAATAAATAACAACATGTGGTCTACTTGCACTGCAAGAAAATGTGTGCCCTGTCTGGTTTGGCACCTGATTTCAAATGAGAGTCGATCTAATTTATGCCAAAACCCAACAAAGACTCTCATTACACTGTACCAGTTACAAGTCAATCTGATTGATAAATATATACTTCAATACTATTGCGAACATACTGGCAAATGGGCTTCGAAAAACCATGCCAGAGCTGACACACCGCACAGGTATGGGTTTTCCCAGATTGCACTTCTATAGAACACAAAAAAAGTACGGATATAATCTCTTGGTGATAAAAAATCTTAACAAGAAAGTCAACAAAGTGTAGGCTTACATGTCTCCACCATTCTGAAACAGGGGGTTGAGCCAATTTTACGAGAATAAAGTGACTGCTACCAATGTTTCACATGTAGGCGGAGTTCTGCGCTATAGGGGCAACATCTGCCTGTGGTAAATTATACCAAAAATGTATATTGAATACTAATGTAAATTAATGTTATATGCTTATTTTAAATGTAGATCAAAAACAAATGCTACACCACTATTGTCTTAATTTTGAATTATGTTAAATTAAATGAAAACATTTTTTTTTTATTTATTTAAAAAATCTGACTTAATAGGAAATGTTTATAAATGTGCCATAAAAATGAGTAAAGTTACATACATAATTTATTTAAATTAATTTAATTTTTCTTTTAAAAATATGTAAAAAAATTCAAATTTAAAAAATGGATACAAATATTTGATCAAATACACTTATAACCTCTGGTTTTCTATTTATTGTCCATGCCTCTGTTTTTTTCGATGGGAGGTTGTTGCAGTACCAGTGGTTGGCCATGTCTGGTGCTGGAATTACTCCAGGCCTGAGCTGGAGTACATTTTTCTACTGTTGTGGGCCCTTATTATCTCTAGAAGTGCAGTTTGTGAATAGCTATGGATCACTCTTTTGCATGTGAGTGCCTATCCCTCAGTAAACCCCTTCTAAGCCCTCAGTAAACTGCTCCTTACTCCTCCCTAAGCCGCTCCCGATTAGTAGAAAGTATTCTCTGTTTGTCAGTCACTCCCCGGTCTTCCCACACTTACTAACAAGTAGAAAAATTACATGTGTGAGGATCTTCACACAAAAAAAGATAGGCTAAGTGGAGGTTGAAATTTTCACGTGCAGTTTTGTGAATTGCATTTTGTAGTAAGTAAATAGTACTACTGTAGTACTACTTTACCCATTACAAAATGCAGTTTATGAATAAGGTCCTGAGTGTGGGTGGCCCGTTACATAAAGGTGCTCCCCTCTGGAAAAATGTAACTATTCTCTTTGATAGCAGAGAGGTGCACTGGAAGCTGGGGGTGTTCTGACAATCAAAGGTATCCAAGGGGTTCTGAAATTATTTAAAGAGTTGAATAAAGTATTACAATGACCCTATTTTTGGTTGTGTACATTGTATAAATCGTGTACTAGGTCACCCTGCCGAAGAATTGCGTCAATCGGTTCTTCTTCAATACCTGGGAACTGGGAGATTGTTCAAGGGCACTGTTGCAGGGCTTTACAGAGTCCTAATTGACCACTAGTTCTCCAGGTCTACCGCTCTCCCCCTAAAATCCTGCTGTGACCAACAGTTGTCATTACAGTTTTAAAATGAATTATATAACTCCCTGCTCAGGGGTTAGGAGAGCCTCTACAAACCGTTAGAGATCAATAGGTCCTCTCAATCAGACATGAACTCACTGATAGACAATGGTTCCTTGCTCTAGAACAGGTCCAGAGGTTCTCTGGGAACTCACGAGTAAAATATACACAGTTCAACTACCTGCATCAAACATATCTCAGCAACACACAACTGCACTGCATTTTCCCAGAAATAGTCCCAGAATGCCCACAATGTATATGCCCGTAGGCAGACTTTTACCATATGGTGTGGCCCTGCCCCAATATTGAACGTTATTGGATGGAAGCAGTTATGACACTGATGGACATAACAGCATGATCCCTGCAGGTAGACCTCTTACCCTGCTCATTGGGGCTAACTTTTTGCACTTGTAAGAACAAAAACATCACAACGTTCTTGGACTTGGCATTCATTTTGCTGAGGCACCATATAGCAATGGTGTGGAAGTCATCTGTGGTTCCTGCACTGTTCCTGTGGCTTTGAAACCTTCTTAAATGGGCAACAACTGAGAAAACTACTTGCCACTCACTACCGCTACAGCAAGGAGTGGCACTATAATGGGACACATTTAGACAAACTGATGTGATCACCTTGACAGACAAGTGATCACCCTGAGGTCTGGCGCATACTGATCAACGATCCTTTCTGCAGCTGGTAGGGGTGGAAGGAGGTCCCCCCCCCTTGCGCAAGCAAATACATTGATTGTACACCTGGAATAGCTTCTGAAACCCTGCTCCACCCCCACTGCTCCACTTGTTGCCTACAATTAAACTTTCTTCTTAATGCACTGAAGAATAGGAGCGGTCTCCCTCAACCCCTGTCAACACTGAGACAACTTAAGGCATGGGACCCCCACCCCCAGAGGGCACCAGTGGGTTGATTTCATACAACAGACATTAATGGTTGTGCCTTGTTTGGGCGATGGAGAATTGTTGTTTAGTTACTATGAAAAACTGTAGTAGATCTTATGAGTAGGAGTCACAGGAGTCCCTAAAGCGACTACATGTCAAGCATATGGACTTTGGATACTGAAGCAATTGGTTAAACTCATCAGGGAGTAGGACATACATGGACCCCTACTGAGGACTTCAAGACTGAAACTTATACTGTTAATGCTATGTGGTGAGCCAAATAATATTCTTGAATGTATATGTTTGCATATTGCAAAACTTAATAAAGATCTGCTGGGAAAAAATTCAGGGACTATGAGAGTGACAACTCAGTTTACATATTTCAAGATACTACATCAATGGCACTCATCTACAACCAAACAACAATCAGCAAAACTAAACCCTGTCTGATTTCGATGTTGGAATGTGCAAAGCTGACTTACTTCGTGTCCAAGGTTTGAAAAGTGCAGTAATACCCAGGGCTAGAGATTCCTTTTTTCTGCATATATGTGTTTCTTCAAGATATGTATAAACAAGAAAAGAGAGGTTATATGAGTCTCAAAAAGCCACAGAGACGGAGCGATGCAACTGGGGAATCACACACCCGCTTTGGGTGGTTAAGAAAGCCCTCACACACCGACCTAGTCAGTGTCATGCTTCATCATCGGGCCCCACCAAAGAGGCCGAGTGCCTCTTCGGTGTGCTACGACGCCAGAAGACTGCGGAGCTGGTTGTGTGAAAAGGGCGTGCAGTGAGGTATAAGATTAAAAGTGCCTAAAGGGTATCTGCAAAAATTATTTTAATGAGTGATCCCTGAGACACGGATAAAAGGAGTTATGTGTCTGAATATGTTGCCAAAGGTAATGGATTGGTTAATTCAGAGTTAGAGTTTTTAGTAAGTCAACATGTTTCTGCCTTTACAATGGTTTAAGTTTACCTAGGCATTCGTCAGGACTAGTTAAACCCCGGCGGTATGGACTCTCTAATCGTCCACTCTAACCTGGGGACGTGAAAGTGAAAAATCAAAAAAGTGATAAAAGTGCATCAAAAAGGGGGAAGAGCAAATCGCTCATTCCGAAAAATACTCCAAGTTAGGGAGTGTATCTGCACTTTATAGTATGGCGCTAATCGCACCATGGGTCTCGGGAGGGGGGTTGGAGCGTACCTGGCACATCGCCCTCAACGCTCTCAGCCCGTTTCTACAACCTAGCATACCCTCAGGACCGGACCCAACATGTTGACTGACTAAAAACTCTAACTCTGAATTAACCAATCCATTACCTTTGGCAACATATTCAGACACATAACTCCTTTTATCCGTGTCTCAGGGATCACTCATTAAAATAATTTTTTGCAGATACCCTTTAGGCACTTTTAATCTTATACCTCACTGCACGCCCTTTTCACACAAACCAGCTCCGCAGTCTTCTGGCGTCGTAGCACACTGAAGAGGCACTCTGCCTCTTTGGTCTGGCCCGATGATGAAGCATGACACTGACTAGGTCGGTATGTGAGGGCTTTCTTAACCACCCAAAGCGGGTGTGTGATTCCCCAGTTGCATCGCTCCGTCTCTGTGGCTTTTTGAGACTCATATAACCTCTCTTTTCTTGTTTATACGTACTAAACCGGGGACTAAGAGAGAGTTCCTTAATCTCCCTGCCTCTCCTATTGTTGTTTTGTTTCTTCAAGATATATCAGACATAATTGAACTCACACTATAGTTGGCCTAGAGCCTGCAATCCGAAAACCTAATATATAACATTCTCATTCATGCGAAGGAAACACATTCTAAAAAATTGATCGGTGTTAACCTCTAATATCCCAGAGTGCTTTCTTAGCTTTCTGACCGGTGGGAAAGTAGCAGAGTGCCCATAGTATACCATAGGAAAACCACACGAAGGAAGGATGAGGCCCCCATCAATGTAACCAGATCAACTATGAATGAACACAAAATAGAGTTTTTCAAAACTCCTTACAATTTGATTGGGGGGACAGGACAATGTTATGGTGTTGGACAAGTCTTTGAATGCTTCCAAACCTTAAAATTTGTTTAGGGTAACTTCTTCCTTGGTCATAAGATCAGGGATTTGAACATACCAAAGAAACGAAAAAAAGAAAAACAAAAATATTTTTTTTATTTATTATTTCTTATTTCTTTTTATTTCTTATTTCACAGAACAATGTGTTTTTATAATTGTCCTGAGGAAGGTGGTGCATAAAAAGCGGGATCCACTGAAACGCGTCAACATATAAGAAAATCCCTTTTGGATTTTGCATTGGACATATATACAAGATTGTGTTTTTAACGAGTTTTGTGGTATTTTAAATGTATATTGGAAATTGTTTTTGAAGCTAATGATTAATGTGATACATCATTGATGCAATGTGCAAGAAAGATTAATTCCATATTGATTGGTTTTATATATTACTGATAAAATGTATATGTGTTTTTAATAAAAGAGATTGTAAACGCAATTAACATTGTAAGGTCAAATTTTGCTAGTACATTTGTGCTTCTGTGCTTCTACCCTTAATGGGTCGAGTAGTATGAAGGGTCTGAGGTGTGAGTGAGATGATTGTTTAACAGATACACACCTAATAGTAGTGATTGTGTGAGAGATAGCTCATTTGATAATCTTGATCATTAGTAGGACTAGACCTAGGGAACAATGTCTGTTTAATTATTGTGACCTACCCAGTTCCCTTGGGGTTAAAGGGTTACTCTCTACCTTTTATAACAGATAGGAGAAAGGGCCTACGAATTATCATACTAAATATCAAAGTCAGAATATCAGGGGTACTAAATATTGAGGACAAGTTATTTAAAAAAAACATCAACAGCTAGATAAATAGAGATTTTGTATACCTAACTCTGCAAGCATGTACCTATGTGGTACATATAGCTTCAAGGTACGTAGATGTGGAGTTAAGAATAGTGAGTATATACTTCCCTAAATGCACTTACCTTTTGATATTTTGTGCTTCAATATTCTGTTCTTGATATTCTTGTATGTCAATACTCTTCATTTCGATATCCAGTAGTACAATACGACCGTCGAAGGTTTGGCCAATAGACTGCATGCCCGTTTTAGAGTGGGCAGTTGAATGGACAGTTTTACTATCCCTTACCACATAAAAACCCTGGAGGTAAAGGACAGTAAAAAGTTGAAATAAACCCCACACTATGGGAGAAAACTCCCATGGTTTGACGGTGATTATTTTTTGTTTTTTAAAAACAAAATCCTGCTTGGATTTTGTCTTTAAAGAAACAAAAACAAGTACAAAATGTGACTTATAGACAGCAGTGATAGTGATTTCTGCCAATGACTAAAGATGTCCATTGGGCTGAGAGGTTGAGGGGCATATCTAAATTTGGTGTACGGGAACAGGGCACTGGAGTTTTTTACTCCATTACCCTGACAGAATCAAATCCATACTATGTACTCTAATTCAGGCCCTTATCGTCAGTTCCTTAAGCTTAAACCAAACTATAATAAAATGTTAATCTCTAAACTCGTGTAAACAAACAGTAAATATGTAAGTATGCAGACAGATGCATATAGCTCTGTTATGAAATTGTGGAATAGGATATTTAACTCACAATCCAAAACACATTTCATGCACCTTGTTTACTTGTTTATTGTTTGATTTAATGGAGTGGTAACATCAGCTTTTACCTCTAAAATGTGTTATGCAGAAGAAAAATTGCACCAATAAAAATAATAATGAAAGATCCGGACAAGAGTTAGTTGAGGCAAAACAAATTTGAAGTGTGGCGCCTTATTCCAGTATTCCTTTACTGCTGCCATATTGCTGGAAAATCTCAGAAGACTTTGGCATAAAGAGCTCTTTCTTCCAGATTTCACTGAACCAAATGTAGTTAGGTTCTGTCCTTGGAATGAGGGCCAAGACATTCCAAAGACTAAAGACAAGGACTCATATTATGAATAAAGGTGCTGGCTCAGAACTGTGCACCTGTTTCAAAGACATTGCAAATCTGAGAAACAGGGAGCCGTGTTTGCCTCTTGCTGGTTCTGAATGGTGCTGTCTGCAACTCATGTACTAACTAAGAAAATTTCTGAGCATAGTATATGCACATTTTTGACAGTGGATAGTCTTAAACCTCAGCGCCCAGCTCTGCTCTACACCACTGCACATTTTCATGATCTGCTTCTGTTTTTACATCTTGAAGGTCCGTTGATCGATAGATGTGAGTTGGTCAACCAAAGGTTCTTTGCAAGGGTACAGCAGGGAGCCAACTTTTGTAAGCAGCCATGTTCGTTGAGCCTAATGACTGATATAAATGGCTTTCAATGTGATCCTTAATTTGACTGAAAGTCAATGGAGAACTTTACAAGCTGTTGCCACATAAATTTCATTTTCAAAATTGCGTCAAAGTTTGGCCATGGAATAGGCGGAAATCAAAACCAAAGGGGATGATGGACGGAGTGTTGAACAATGCAAGCACTCACCCCCAGACAACTGATCTGGGTTTAATCCATCATCATTCTTTAGCTCACTCTGCCACCCCAGTTCAAAGCAAAACCAGATCAGTTGACTGGGAGTGAGTGTTTGATTTGCTCAAATGCTCCGTCCATCATCCCCTTTGGTATAGCTTTGTTCGCCCTAAGTTGGCAGGGTATGCCCAGACATGGGTCCCTTGCTCACTTTGCCACTGGATTCAAGCTAGCCTGGCTGATGACGGCTGATTAGCCTGAAACTGGTCCGAGGATGCTTGTTTCCGGTCCAGGGAAGACATGGCTTGGCAGTTATGGCTGGACTGTTGCCATGAGGCACAGAGTCAGACTGATTTGCATATGGCCATGTCTGAACTGGGGTGGTGGAGTGAGCTAAAGAATGATGATGGATTAAACCCAGAGAAGTTGACTGGGGGTGAGTGTTTGATTTGCTCAAACGCTCCATCCATCATCCCCTTTGGTATCGCATGGAATAGGTGGAAGGCTGCAGTAGACATCTTAGGCCCCTATTATGATATTGGTCAGAATTGCCTCCGACCAACACCCTTGCTGTGTGAGAACTGACCGACCATAGGTCTGTGGTTCCTATTACAATGCAACCACACATGCTGCGGTCACAAACTTCCATTTCTCAATGAAAGCTTGTGCGGCGGGCGGAAATTGCCCACAGCATATTAAGCACCAAAATCTGCATAATATTCACCATTATCAAGGAAGACTCATAATTAAGTTGTATTTATTTTCATCCAATGTATTTCGGCTCATCGGAGTTAAATTTTGTCTGTTGCAATAAATATTACACCAATTACCACCAACTCATAATGAGGGCCTTAACCTTAGTCACACAAAGGAAATTTGTATTTTTTGGGGCAACAATCAACCCTTGGTATACTCCAACCTGTTTGAATAAATGGAGAAGAGTGGTTTTGTTACCGAGTGGGGTAATTGTTTATGGCTGAGGGATATAGAGTGTTGAATACTTGATGCATATTTTTCATAGATTATTAAGGTTTGAAGCCATCATCCACCCAGAGCTTCAAAGGGTAACACATACAATACCACAGAATGAGAGGAGGGGCTTGCTGTCCAGACATGCATTAGTAAATATCTTTGCTATCGTCTAGATCGTTTCAAGAGAATGTTACTGGCATATTTTATTGAAGTGCCAGCATCAGCTATTGAAAGGCATTTGAAGTGCATTAAACTAAACTAGTTAGTGGCGAGTGGAGTTTGGATGTAGAGCAAAGCTCCTTACAAAAGGACAGCACCCATTCATGTTGAATTTAAACCTGTGAAGTGTATAGGATAGATGTTAGTCTAACTGCTTAGAAACCTTACTAAAAAGTTGTATGCATGTTTCGGGCATGTTGTGGGCACATTTTAGTGATTTTACTGATTTTAATAAGGATCTTGAAAATCCTATATTTTCACGGCTAGTACCTGAGGTGCAATATTAGTACAAAGTCACCCATTGTTTAGGGCTAGCATTATTGAAGCACATTGAGACCAGTGTGATGGATTGTATTGCCAAACAGGATCAATGAGTCTAATTTTATATCATAATTATAGATTCTCTGAACCTTCTTCTATGCCCGAAAACATGCTGGCAGAGGGTTGTCGCTTTGTTTTAACCTAAGGGTCTGATTTCGAGTTTGGTGGATGGGTACTCTTTCACAAACGAGACAGCTATCCCCTCTCAAAGCTTAGGGGTCGATCAGGATGGCGGACGGAAGAGCCACCGCGGCCCTGGAGTAGGCGGAAAAAGCCTTTTCCGTGTCCGCCTGCCGCGGATACTCCGTCCGCCATATCAGGATAGGAAAACGTGTCAAATTTCCGTCCGCGACGGAAAAGCACGCTCCGCCGGCCAACTACACACGACCACGCGGCGGACGGAACACATCCGGACGCTCCGCCGTACGCACTGACGTCGAAGACCGTCCCCCAAATCAAGATGGCGGAAAACACACATAAAACCGCAGCGGAAAAACAACCTGTCTTAACACGGCGGAATCCCCACAGCGAACATAGGTGACACAGCCGAGATACCCACCGCAAGCTGACCACCACCATGGACCCGGCGCTACACGCTTTCCCGATGCTCTTCGCGATCCACCACGTCCTAGTCATGGCCTACTATGGACGACGACGCAGGTAAGGTACAAACCATTGGCTGTCTGGAGGGGAATACCAGCAAGGGACGTGACGTAGGGAGGGGGAGTGTCATGTTACCGAAACCACTGATGAGAAGCATATACGAATACACATTTGCAGTACGCAAGCAGGAATGGCAACGACAGACCACGAGACTTGATAGACTACCTTTATTGTCCAAAATAGGGGTCAAATCACAGTGTATGCGTGAGCATGGGCAAAGTGGGCACCAGAGCAGGTATAACATAGCAGGCAACGAGAGGGCAGCATGCAGTATCAGAGCATCAACAGGGCATTGTGCATTACAGAGCAGGTACATCATAGGCAGGTAACGAGAGGGCAGCATGCAGTATCAGACAGAGCATCAACAGGGCATTGTAGAGTACAGAGCAGGTACATCATAGGCAGGTAACGAGAGGGCAGTATGCAGTATCAGAGCATCAACAGGGCATTGTGCATTACAGAGCAGGTACATCATAGGCAGGTAACGAGAGGGCAGCATGCAGTATCAGAGCATCAACAGGGCATTGTGCAGTACAGAGCAGGTACATCATAGGCAGCACGTGAGAGGGCCAAAGTGCATCAACAGTCCATTGCACAGAACAGGCCCATCAGAGGCAGCACGTGAGAGGGCCAAAGTGCATCAACAGTCCATTGCACAGAACAGGCCCATCAGAGGCAGCACGTGAGAGGGCCAAAGTGCATCAACAGTCCATTGCACAGAACAGGCCCATCAGAGGCAGCACGTGAGAGGGGCAGTATGCAGTATCAGAGCATCAACAGGGCATTGTGCAGTACAGAGCAGGTACATCAGAGCAGGTAACGAGAGGGCAGCATGCAGTATCAGAGCATCAACAGGGCATTGTGCAGTACAGAGCAGGTACATCAGAGCAGGCAACGAGAGGGCAGCATGCAGTATCAGAGCATCAACAGGGCATTGTGCATTACAGAGCAGGTACATCATAGGCAGGTAACGAGAGGGCAGCATGCAGTATCAGAGCATCAACAGGGCATTGTAGAGTACAGAGCAGGTACATCATAGGCAGGTAACGAGAGGGCAGTATGCAGTATCAGAGCATCAACAGGGCATTGTGCAGTACAGAGCAGGTACATCATAGGCAGCACGTGAGAGGGCCAAAGTGCATCAACAGTCCATTGCACAGAACAGGCCCATCAGAGGCAGCACGTGAGAGGGCCAAAGTGCATCAACAGTCCATTGCAGAGAACAGGCCCATCAGAGGCAGCACGTGAGAGGGCCAAAGTGCATCAACAGTCCATTGCACAGAACAGGCCCATCAGAGGCAGCACGTGAGAGGGCCAAAGTGCATCAACAGTCCATTGCAGAGAACAGGCCCATCAGAGGCAGCACGTGAGAGGGGCTAAGTGCATCAACAGTCCATTGCACTGGACAGGTCCATCAGAGGCAGCACGTGAGAGGGCAGAATGCAGTATCAGAGCATCAACAGGGCATTGTAGAGTACAGAGCAGGTACATCATAGGCAGGTAACGAGAGGGCAGTATGCAGTATCAGAGCATCAACAGGGCATTGTGCATTACAGAGCAGGTACATCATAGGCAGGTAACGAGAGGGCAGCATGCAGTATCAGAGCATCAACAGGGCATTGTAGAGTACAGAGCAGGTACATCATAGGCAGGTAACGAGAGGGCAGTATGCAGTATCAGAGCATCAACAGGGCATTGTGCATTACAGAGCAGGTACATCATAGGCAGGTAACGAGAGGGCAGCATGCAGTATCAGAGCATCAACAGGGCATTGTGCAGTACAGAGCAGGTACATCATAGGCAGCACGTGAGAGGGCCAAAGTGCATCAACAGTCCATTGCACAGAACAGGCCCATCAGAGGCAGCACGTGAGAGGGCCAAAGTGCATCAACAGTCCATTGCACAGAACAGGCCCATCAGAGGCAGCACGTGAGAGGGCCAAAGTGCATCAACAGTCCATTGCACAGAACAGGCCCATCAGAGGCAGCACGTGAGAGGGGCAGTATGCAGTATCAGAGCATCAACAGGGCATTGTGCAGTACAGAGCAGGTACATCAGAGCAGGTAACGAGAGGGCAGCATGCAGTATCAGAGCATCAACAGGGCATTGTGCAGTACAGAGCAGGTACATCAGAGCAGGTAACGAGAGGGCAGCATGCAGTATCAGAGCTTCAACAGGGCATTGTGCATTACAGAGCAGGTACATCAGAGGCAGCACAACTACGTGTCCCTACCAACCCGTCACAGGGACCACAAGAGTGCCACGCAGTTCTCAATGGACACACCATGTGAAGTAACATTTGAGTGAAGTGTACAGCACCTCACATCACAGATTCAGGGGGACTGCGTGAACTACCTGCCTCGGACACACTGGCAGCACCAGCAACAGGAGTGTGAGACACAGCCACAGCCCGAGTGACACACACATGGGCCACGGACCCAGACACACTGGCAGCACCAGCAACAGGAGTGTGAGACACAGCCACAGCCCGAGTGACACACACATGGGCCACGGACCCAGACACACTGGCAGCACCAGCAACAGGAGTGTGAGACACAGCCACAGCCCGAGTGACACACACATGGGCCACGGACCCAGACACACTGGCAGCACCAGCAACAGGAGTGTGAGACACAGCCACAGATGTAGTCACTGACACGTGAGCCACTGACCCAGACAGACTGCCAGCACCAGAAACAGGAGTGTGCAACACAGCCACAGATCTTCTAACTGACACGTGAGCCATAGACCCAGATACACTGCCAGGACCTGCAACAGGAGAGGGCACAACTGACACTGTGCCACCATCTGATACATGAGAGTCAACTGCACCAGCGCCACTGGGACAACTGAAATGATGAGCCACAGGGCTGTATGGGCCAGGAGGCAGGGTGGGCCTGGGAGCTGGGGATAGCTCACCTAGAGCCAAATCGGGGTTTGCAGGTGTCAATGGTGTGTGTCTGTGTTTCTTAGGGAGGTGTGAGTGCACCCTGGACAGGACAGGACTGCCAAGTGGTGGGGACTCCAAAGAATCACCACCCAGCATAGGTGGAGCAACTGCTGCCGGGGATCTGGTTTCGGGGGACGTGCTGGAGCCTGCTTGTCGTTTGCTCTGTGCCTGCCGCCTGGACTCGGAATGATGTGTAATGGGGGATGCAACAACAGGGGACACCCTCCTCTGCTTCTGACTGGCCTGGATGGGAGTGGAGGTATGGGGGGACTCCGCCGCGGAGACATCAGTTTGGCGTTTAGTAGAAAACATCAGCCTCAGTGCAGCCAGGGGTGAAGTATGCCTGTCCTTGATTGCGCCATTGTCCATGCTAGATGCCTTGTCCGTAGGATGTGCCTTATCCTTAGGTGGAGTGTTGTCTCTGGATGTAGCCTGTGCCCTGCTCGCCGCCCTGTTCCTGCCAGCAGACTTGTCGTCTGTGGTGCACCTGCCTCCAGCAGACACCTGCTCCCTGTGTGTGTCCCTGCCCTTGGGAGTGTTCCTATCCACTGCTGTGGGCCTGCTCTTGGGAGTCTCCCTGCTCTTAGTAGGTGCCTTAGTCTTCTCACTGTCCTTGGGAGTGTTCCTATCCACTGCTGTGGGCCTGCTCTTGGGAGTCTCCCTGCTCTTAGTAGGTGCCTTAGTCTTCTCACTGTCCTTGGGAGTGTTCCTATCCACTGCTGTGGGCCTGCTCTTGGGAGTCTCCCTGCTCTTAGTAGGTGCCTTAGTCTTCTCACTGTCCTTGGGAGTGTTCCTATCCACTGCTGTGGGCCTGCTCTTGGGAGTCTCCCTGCTCTTAGTAGGTGCCTTAGTCTTCTCACTGTCCTTGGGAGTGTCCCTTACCTCTGCTGTGGGCCTGCTCTTGGGAGTCTCCCTGCTCTCAGTAGGTGCCTTAGTCTTCTCACTGTCCTTGGGAGTGTCCCTTACCTCTGCTGTGGGCCTGCTCTTGGGAGTCTCCCTGCTCTCAGTAGGTGCCTTAGTCTTCTCACTGTCCTTGGGAGTGTCCCTTACCTCTGCTGTGGGCCTGCTCTTGGGAGTCTCCCTGCTCTTAGTAGGTGCCTTTGTCTTCTGACTGGCCTTGTCCAAGGAACAGTCCATGGACATGTGAGTATCCCTTGCCTTCGGAGTACCTTTCGTGTTGAATGCCTGTGTAGCTCCGGAAGGCATGTCCCCCAACAACACTTGTGGATCCTGTGTGTGTACTCCAGTGCATCTGACGTCGTCTACGTGAACAGATTTAGCTGATCTAGGGGATGGGGTCTGTGCCCTGCGTGCCCTGACGTGCTGTCTGACGCTGCTTCTAGTGCAATAACCTGTATTTGAGTCCTGCTCTGAATAATCACTACCCCCTGAGACATCCAGCGGTGTAGATGGGGAAACAGAAGTAGCACCCTGTTCATTCGACTGTACTATTGCAGACGACACACTGCTTGCCAATGACTGCACTGTCCTGTGTAGACCTGCAAGATCGCCATGCATCCCTTCCATGAATGCCACCTCCTGCCCCAACTTCCTATCATGGTCCTGGAAAGCATTTGTCATATTGGTCTGACCCACACACAGCTGTCGCAGCAGATCAACGGCCTCAGCACACAGTGCATTTTGGCTCACCGTGGCAGGGGCAGCGGTGCCTGCACCGAACGCCACTCTGCTCCCCCTACTCCTCCGGCCACGAACAGTACATGGTGCAGTTGGCGGAAGTGTGGGCCCTGTGTGCTGTCTTCCGACAGAAGGTGATGAGTGCCCACTCCCAGTCTGTGACAACAGTGCAGGCTCACCAAGAGTGTCCGACGAGGAGGACGATGGTGTCTCCACATGCGAGTCCTCAGGGACGGTCCTGTCCCCCTCTCCGGCGCTGGCCTCCTCCGTGTCAGTCTGCGTGTGTGCGAAGTCTGAGCCGGACTCATTTCCTCGGCTACTCTCCACCGTCTGTGGCTGAGTGTCCTCTGTCAAAGCTGAAATGCACAGAAAAGATGTGTGAGTCATGGGCACACTCACGTACAGAAGGAACAGGATAGCCAAATCACATAGCAGACAAAGGTTCATGAGCCCTCATCCCGCACATGGCCCACCCCTACCAGTCATCCTCACATTTTCTGCCATGGGGCCATGGACCACTAGGGGATGTGCTTTAACACTCAACTACTAAGCAAGTGGCGTCTCAACATGGCGGACCTGGATGTCAAATGAGTACCACCCAATGGGACCAAAATGCCATCACAGGCATACATACGCAACACGGAACTCAATAGTGTGTCTGTGCACCAATACATGCATAGCACTCACAAGTTTCCTACACAGACAGTATGCTCACCGCTAGTTTGCTGTTGATCGGCACTCAGACGTTCGGCCAGTTCAGGATGCGTCACTGCAATGATACGGTGCATGAGAGGGGTCATGGAGCGTCGGGCCAGACGGGGCGTCCTTGGAATCAGGCCCAGTGTTACTTCCGCTACATTCTTGCTCAGCCTGGAAATGTCGTCCCAGCGTTTGTGGCAGTGTGTATGTCGTCTGTTGCACACCCCCAATGCCCGTACTTCCCGTGCTATGGTCCTCCACAGGTCCTTGCGAAGGTGCAGCTTGACCTACCATGATGGGAGACAAAAGGGTTTAAGTCAGTGGACAGGTGGCCTGTCACACACATAGGGGCAAGACGTTACTGTCAGCAGCCATGCACAATCAGGAACATATGTCTAGCCCACACTACACAGCTAAGATATAAATAGGCCTGATCATTTGGCCCCCTCATGCACACCAACATGTCCCACACTGCACTTACCACCCGTCCCGGTGCGCCGTAGAGGCGTCCATAGTTGCGGAGTACACCGTCCACGAGGACATCAAGCTCCGCGGTGGTGAAGGGTCGAGACCGGATCTCTTTGCCACTCGACATGGCAAGATCACGGAGTATGGCACTAGAGCAGCAGTCGGTGGTCAGCTCAGCAGCAGCAGCAGCAGGTCGAGGTGATGGTCACAGGCAGCAGTCGGTGGTCAGCTCAGCAGCAGCAGCAGCAGGTCGAGGTGATGGTCACAGGCAGCAGTCGGTGGTCAGCTCAGCAGCAGCAGCAGCAGGTCGAGGTGATGGTCACAGGCAGCAGTCGGTGGTCAGCTCAGCAGCAGCAGCAGCAGGTCGAGGTGATGGTCACAGGCAGCACTGGTCCCCAGGGTAGGAAGTTTCATTTTGGCCAAGACACATATATAGGGCCCTCAGCACGTGTCAGTGGCATACGTCGCCAGCAATTGGTCAGCCCTGGAAGCGTGATCGTGAAATGGGCCAATGACTGGCCCTGTTGTTGCGGTGCACAGCTTCCGCTACTTGCGATTGGCCGTATGCGGCCAGCGTCCCTCTTCCCATTGGCTGCATGTGCAGGGACCGTGACGGGCACACATCGGCAACCGCACGTGCAAGCTTCAGGCACGGATGCTTCAGTTGCAACAATGTACTATCACTGGCGCCTCCATGGCGGTGCACGTACACAGCGGGGGAGGTGCAGGCCTATACACCCTGCAGATGTACTCAATGGACATGCCAGTTCATGACCCCCCTTACAGTCACCTTGCATCATCCACCGTACACCGGCCGGAGCGGCCGGCCCATGAACAACCGCTGTGCCCGGCCATGAACACAACCGCCATGGCCGGGCACGGCGGTTGTTCATGGCCGGGACCGGCGGTTGTTCATGGCCGGGCACGGCGGTTGTTCATGGCCGGGCACGGCGGTTGTTCATGGCCGGGACCGGCGGTTGTTCATGGCCGGGACCGGCGGTTGTTCATGGCCGGGCACGGCGGTTGTTCATGGCCGGGCACGGCGGTTGTTCATGGCCGGGACCGGCGGTTGTTCATGGCCGGGACCGGCGGTTGTTCATGGGCCGGCCGCTCCGGCCGGTGTACGGTGGATGATGCAAGGTGACTGTAAGGGGGGTCATGAACTGGCATGTCCATTGAGTACATCTGCAGGGTGTATAGGCCTGCACCTCCCCCGCTGTGTACGTGCACCGCCATGGAGGCGCCAGTGATAGTACATTGTTGCAACTGAAGCATCCGTGCCTGAAGCTTGCACGTGCGGTTGCCGATGTGTGCCCGTCACGGTCCCTGCACATGCAGCCAATGGGAAGAGGGACGCAGGCCGCATTCGGCCTTTGGGAAGTAGCGGAAGTTGAGCACCGCCATGGCGGCGCCAAATATGTGATCTTGTCAGACGCTGCACCGTGATGTGTTGTGTGCAGTTGCGTCATGAGGGATGTGAGCGTGATTGTGAAAGGTCATATGTCATACAATATAGCATGTGTGTCCATACAATGGACATCGGTCGGCACACAATGGGCAACAGATGTGCATTTGTACGTGTTGACGTCGGGTTTGACCCTACAGACGTTGTTACATCTTCACAACTGCACAGTACATCACGGCTGTGTGGCCAATTAATGCATCTGTTGTCAGTTTCTTGTTGTGTCGAGGTGACTACAGTGGTGGTGGTACACATGCATTCCGTGTATGTGATTTATACGTTCTGTCACCATGCATGTCATTACCGTATGCACATCATCATTGGTGGTGGCATTTGTGCTTGATGACATGGCGTGTGTAAACTTATCGTTTGTGTGCATGCAGTTGCATGAGTGTCTGTGATGTGTCTACGATACATTAGGGTGACGACTGGAGTTTTGTCAGTAAGGTACACATGTGATGGAGTTGTACACGTATGCGTCGTTTGTAAGTTGACCTAAGTTACATCTCTCTCCCACACAGGAGGGCTCCAAATGTGCATCGCCCATACACTCAGCTGGAGGATATGGTAGACGAGGAGGTGATTCGGAAATTCAGGCTGGATCGACGTCGGTTGCTGGAGCTTGTGGCTCAATTGTCTCCTCATCTGCAGCCACGTAGAACGTATCCTGGCTCGTTTACACCCACTGCAAAGGTCATGGCGGTACTACATTTCTTCGCTACTGGCACATTTCAGTATACAGTTGGAGGTGCCGGGGGTATGTCACAGGCAATGTTCAGCACGGTTCTTCGGGATGTGTTAACAGCTATGATGCTGTACAAGGATGAGTACATACATTTCCCACGTCCGGAAGAGTTGCCAGCTGTCAAAGCTGGTTTCTATGCACTGGGCCACATACCTCACGTTGTGGGCTCAATTGATGGCACGCACATCGCGCTCATTCCACCACGGGCACGCGAACAAGTGTTCAGGAATCGCAAACACTTTCATTCGCTGAACGTGCAGGTGGTGTGCCTGGCGAGCAACATCATCTCCCATGTGTGTGCAAGATTTCCTGGATCCGCACATGACGCCCACATCATGCGAACCAGCAATGTCCCACGACTCATGGCAAATCTGCCACCCGGTCAAGCGTGGCTTGTTGGTGAGTGTGCAGTGGGGACTCTTGTGATCTCTGTGTTGCATGGGGTACCCACCATATCTTGTTCTGATGTTTGTCTCTGTCATCCCCCTACATAGGCGACTCGGCTTACCCAAACCGGCCCTGGCTCCTCAGTCCCCTACGTAATCCGAGGACGGCGGGTGAAATGCGGTACAATGAGGCACATGGAAGGACACGGAGAGTCATCGAACGTACCTTTGGACTGCTCAAGTCTAGGTTTCGGTGCCTCGATAAGACCGGAGGGGCCCTGCCTTACTCACCAGGAAAAGTATGCAAGATCGTGATTGCCTGCTGCATGCTCCACAACCTGGCAGTACGCAATGACATTGAACTGCTGTTGGACCCTGAAGACGAAGGAGTTCCTCGGCCTCCCATCCCACCCATGTCGACTGATGAGGATAGTGGTGAGGAGGAAGGTGTGGACCAGAGGCGCCAGCTCATTGATCGCTACTTCCCTTGAATGTGAGTATCTACCTCTAGTGGCGGTTGACAATGCCTCATGTATGTTTTCTGGTGTTGTGTGGATATGGGGTTAATCAGCTGGGTGTGGTTTGTGATGGTTGCACATGTGTGTCTTCATGTCTTTGGACATAGGAGTGTCCATGATGTGTGTGCTCCCATCCCATGCTTGTGTGATGGTTGTCGTTTGTGTAATGTTGCTGTGCATTGTGTTGTGATGTGTGTGAATCTCTTTACTGACGTGTGTTTGCTGTCTCTGGTTTTCTCTAGGTCACTCCCGCAGCGCCATGATCATGTGCGACTATGATCCCTGTACCTGTTTACGTCTGTATCTGATGGCAATCATGTGAATAAACATGGAGGCAAAACATCATTGTGTGAGTAAATGCAATTTATTGACAGGTTGTGCTTTTGTGCTGGTGAATATTTACAAGTAAGTGGGGGGGAGGGAGTTGGAGTTGAAGGTAATGGCAGATGAAATGTCCGTGCTGACACCACATTGGGGGGTGTCAGGCTAGTCCAGCAGACCAGTGGCAATGATTGTCTATGTGGGACAGGATGGTTTGCAGGGTGAATGTCTGGCACAGGCAGTGGCATTGTCAAGGTCGTCCCCTCTTGGAGCGTGTGCCTGGCGCTCCTACACGGCTCTCAGCAACTTCCTGCCTCGGCCGCCCCCTCCGTCTCGGAGGTGGTACAGAGTCAGCTGGGAGGGCAGGTTGGTGATGGGCCACATCCGTCGCCAGGGGCTCAGGTGGTGGTGGCGGCGGTGGAGGCGGAGGCGGAGGTGACGGGGAGGCGGAGGTGACGGTGGCGGTGGCGCTGACACACATGGTGGAGGGGGGGGGGTTGTTCCGGGCAACCCATTCCCTCCACATCGTTGCCTGCTGGCCCATGATCACCAACATCTGGCCAAGGATGCCAGAGATCTCGCGCAGGATGTTGGTGTTGTCCACTGAGTCCTGGTGAACACGATCAGCGTTTGCCTGGGACCGGTCGTATGAGGCCTGGCACCTGGCAAGAGCTTGTAGGGACTGTGCCACTGGCTCGGGTAGCTGTCCCTCCTCTGACCGGCGGTGTGTGGGTCGCCTGATTGGCAGTTGTCCCGTTGCCTGTGTTTGTGGCCCACTCACCCTGCTTGTGTGTGGGGCCGTTGGACCAGCGTTGCGCGCTGGGTCATGCTGGGTGGCACCGGCAGGAGTCGTGGTGCTGGTGGTAGTGGTGGTACTGGTGGTACTGGTGGTACAGGTGGTACTGGTGGTGGTGGGGACTGTGCAGATCACAGAGACAGGTGCCGCGGGAGTCACACATGCGACGTTGGTCGGTCCCGGGAGTCCCTGTGAGCCAGATGGCCCTGGCTGCGTGCTTGGTCCCGCTCCATCCTCCGCCCCGGAGCTGCCTGTGTCGTCGTCAGCAGAGAGTCCTGTAGGTGTGGGAGGCGAGGCTGGCGGCCGGGTACTGCTTTCCCCAGTCAGTTGACGATCACCTGAGGGACAAGATCGAGCTGGTCAGTAATGTGGACAGTACATGGTTACATTGATTTGTAGACATTTCTGTTTCCTGTCGCACACACCCCACCCTCCACCACCACCACCACCCTCCCCGTGCACATGGGGGCCTGTTGGGAGTTGTAGTTTGGGCCTCTCACACACCCCACCCTCCACCACCACCGCCACCACCACCACCCTCCCCGTGCACATGGGGGCCTGTTGGGAGTTGTAGTTTGGGCCTCTCACACACCCCACCCTCCACCACCGCCACCACCACCACCACCCTCCCCGTGCACATGGGGGCCTGTTGGGAGTTGTAATTTGGGCCTCTCACACACCCCACCCTCCACCACCACCGCCACCACCACCACCCTCCCCGTGCACATGGGGGCCTGTTGGGAGTTGTAGTTTGGGCCTCTCACACACCCCACCCTCCACCACCACCGCCACCACCACCACCCTCCCCGTGCACATGGGGGCCTGTTGGGAGTTGTAGTTTGGGCCTCTCACACACCCCACCCTCCACCACCACCGCCACCACCACCACCCTCCCCGTGCACATGGGGGCCCGTTGGGAGTTGTAGTTTGGGCCTCTCACACACCCCACCCTCCACCACCGCCACCACCACCACCACCCTCCCCGTGCACATGGGGGCCTGTTGGGAGTTGTAGTTTGGGCCTCTCACACACCCCACCCTCCACCACCACCGCCACCACCACCACCCTCCCCGTGCACATGGGGGCCTGTTGGGAGTTGTAGTTTGGGCCTCTCACACACACCACCCTCCACCACCACCACCACCACCACCCTCCCCGTGAACATGGGGGCCTGTTGGGAGCCATGGACATGTTAGTGTGTTGGTGTCCGACGTGCATGGGTTGGGGCGTGGGGGATGTTTATTCTCAGTTGTGTGAGCCTGACCATGTCGTGCTGATCGTGGTGCTTGGTTTGTACTCACCAGTCTCTTCTCCTTCGTCAAGGCCGTCTAGGCTCTCTGGGTGTAGTATCACCAGCACCTTCTCCTCCCAATCGGTGTAGGGTATGGGCTCCGGGGGTGTGCCACCGCCAGTAAGATTGGCTCTGGCGTGGTTTTTCGCTCGGATGCCCTTGACCCTGGTCTTAAGGTCATGCCACCGCCTCTGAATGTCGTGCTTGGTCCTCGGCACAGTCCCCGACGCATTCACCCGAGTGACGATCCTGTCCCACATGTGGTTCTTTTGCGCCACGGTCGTCTGCTGGACTTGGGCCCCGAAGATGTTGGGCTCCACACGGATAATTTCATCTACCATTACCCGCAACTCTGTCTCCGTGAATTTGGTTTTTTTTTTGGGTGCCATGGTGTGTGGTGCTCAGTGTGTGAGTTGAGTGAGTTGGGAGGTGCAGGTGTGTGGTGTGTGATGTGTAGGATTTGTGTGGTGGGTGTTTGTGTGGTAGGGTGGTGGGTGGGTGTCTTCTATGTGATTTTATGTGAGTTAGCAGTGTCTCGAATGACCCTCTTGCTGGCAGCAATGCTGTGGTGCAAGGGATTGTGGTTGTGTGGGGGTGTCTTTTTGTAGTCGTGTCTCAATGGTTGTTGCGAGTCAGGTGGTAGGTGGGCGTGTTGACTTGTGTGCATTATTGGATAATTGGGACGTGTCATGGTGGCTTGTGCTTGGGGGGGGGGGGGCCTTGTCAATGTTCGTATGTTTGCTTAGGACTTGCGGTGCACTTTCATACATTTGTTAGGCGCTAGGGATGTTGTGCGTGTTGGCCTTCCGCCCTGATGCTGTGGTTCTCGTAGCATTGTTTCCGCCGCGGACGTGGATGGCTGTGAGTTCCGTTGTACGGGCGGATTTATCCTAATTGCGGCCACGGAGTATTCTCAGGGATGGCGGTACATGTTTTATTTTCCGCGGTCATTTCCGTCCGCGGCAGTGGTTGTTCATTGGACTCCGTCCGCCGCGGACGGACTTGGTTGTGTTCCGTCCACCGCGGACGGTGTTGGTTGTGATCCGTCCGCCGCGGTCGGAGTTTCGTGACATGAATATCCTAATCCCAACCGCGGTTTCTCCGCGGCGCAGCCGGGAGTAAAATTTCCCCCACCATGGCGGACAGTACCCATTTCCGTCCGCCATCCTAATCGGCCCCTTAATTTGTAACACAAATAGGTGCCACGGCTCTCATTAGGAGGCCACTGCAGCTTGCACCACACATTGCTCTTGCTATGCTGCCAGTGATAGTAGCAACACAGCCACTAACTATCACACTCCTAGTGTGACAATTCAGACTATTTCCGGCCCCCAAGGCTATAAGATGGCTTGGGCAGCAGTTAATCGTAATTTTTAATGTGAATTGAATAAAAAAATTGAGGGGCATATTTACAAGCCCCTATCACCGTCACAGCGTCACTTTCAGTGACATTGTGATGACGATAGAGGCCTCACCTTATTTACAAGGCAGCGTTAAGCCACTTCACCTTGTAAATGTTATATGTTGTGTTCTAAATTTTATAGAGCTCACAGCTGTCCCAGCACTAAGTAAATAAGGCCCCCTTTCACGTTATACTTAGTTTGAAAGGGAAGGGCAGTGGGTGTTGCAGTGGGTGTTCCACCGCAACACCCATTGGTTCTGACGCTGCCTCCTATTAACAAGGGAGGCGTAAATATGAGGCAGCACCAGCATTAAGACCAGGGAAAACTTGGTCTTGCCCTGGCACAACGAGGAATAATGTTTCATTTCTCCTCGTTTTGGCTGTTTTCATGTGTGCTGCATTGTGCAGCACATATGGAAACAGCAAAAGGCCAATGATTGTTTATGTACAGGAAGAGCCCCCTTCCTGCACATAAACCATAATTTTTTTAGTGCAGTTTTGCAACTTCTGTGTGTGCTGCATTAAGCAGCACACAGAAAAGTTACATAGCAGCATTTAAAATGTGTTTATTTGCAGCAAGGAGGACCTTCCTGCACATAAACATGCCCCTGCACTATGACACTTGGCTGCTAAGTGTAGCACCAGCAAAGGGGAAAATGCAGGGCCGCACCATATTCTTGTAAATATGGTGCAGCCCTGCATTTCTGAAGTGGCTGAGTGAGGCGTTAAGCCAGTAAGGCTAACACTTCACTCCGCCACTTCCCTTGTACATATGCTCCGGGTGTTGTTGCGGTCACCTCTAAATTAGACAGCGCCACTTGTGGCAAACCGTCACAAGCTCCCATGTTGACAATTAAGTGCTGGTGATGAGCAGCAGAAACCACCTGCTCACATTAAGCACTGTCCCCTCCGCCTTGTTACAAGTGCAGGGTATAAGGCGCCTTTAATGAGGCGGGCAAGATACCCATCATGGTTGTGACTTAGTAACCCATCCACCAAACTCTAAACCAGACCCCATCCATGGTTTTGTCCAGTATGCATACATTTTCCTTCTTCAAATCTACTTTCCAAATTCGTAAACATGCTTAAGACCCACTTTAAAAATCATAGTTTCGCCTCTCCGCATTCTCCCCATTAGTTTTTGTCTTGAAACGTTCAGCCCTTTAAACATTTCTTTGGGCGACTTTGTATTTCTTTCATTTGACTCGACCCGCATCTCAAGGGCCATGTACAACGCAAGGATATCACATGGACAGAAAAGGAACGAGTATATTTGCGCTGCGAAGTTCAACTATCCAATATTTAACTTATTTATGATTGCAATATTAAATCCAGAAATTATTAGCAAGCGCGCCCCTGGGGACATTTAGAAGACATCGGCTAACCCAGCTTAGTCAAGCGTCCACGAGGCTTTTATTTTCGAATACAGCTGTATTTCAAGACTGACATCACCGCTGCACAGGGAGTTTCATGTGATTTGTTTTAGATAGGACTTCTCACATCTGTTGATGGATATTTGTATTGGCAGCTCTCAGAATTTATTAAAGATTGTATCTATACTCCTTACTTATTTTAAGCGGAAAGTTTGCTGTCTGACATATACATTCAGAAATATTTTGTAAAATACAAATGAAATAAAAATTAGGCTAGCGCAATCGATACCTGTTTATGCGTTTATTTTTGTATGCAGCTATGTAGTGTGGTTTTGCCCCCAGAGGGGTTAGAGAACTTACAGAACAAGGGACATAGGCCCAATGTACTAACATTGCGATTTGAGATTCGGAAATTGCAATCACTAACGAAAGGCAATTATCAGATTTCAAATCGCGATCAAGAGGAAGCCGGTCAAAAGAGAGAAGTATTAAAAAAGCATCAGATGTCTCGCAGAATTGCCGGCTGGTTCTAAGTACATAGCTTTAAAATCAACTGATACATTGGCTAACCTCAGTTTAAAAAGTTCCCTCCCTATGTATGTTTCTTTGCAAATTTTTCTAACTCGGTCTGAAGGGTGCTTTAGCTTCCCCCCAGGTTGTATTCCAAATGGGTGTGCAAACTCCTGTTAGTGACTGAATCTGGATCTTGTAATGGGGGTCCCATTGTTTGAGTAAGATAAGGTACCCTACTCCGCTCTAAATGCCATCAGACTAGGGAGTTGTGGTCCTTTTGAGAGAACAACATAACATCAATCAATATGTTATTCTCATGAATAATTTTATATTCGGTTATTTTTTCATGATCTCATGCAAGCCACTGTGATATTTTTTCTTGATCTTCAGCCAGAAAAAAGCTGACCTTCAACCACGAATTGTGCTTCATTCCGACTTTCAAAGGCACAAGAAGAGAAAACAATTGATAACTAAAATCATTAGGCTGAATTCTTTTGAAATCAGTGGAGTAACGAAACATAATGCCTCCCCCCTACCACCGTAGAATGTGAAGACGGACCTCTGAGTCTCCCATATCTCACAGTTAATTCTTAACCTTGGGCTGAATGGAACCCCCGTGAACGGTTGGGAGGCCCCTGAAGGCGTGGGGCCACCCCCTGCCGCAAGTTCTGCAGGGTGTAGCGTCCTACCCAGCCTAGTTACTCACCAATGACTACGCCACACACAGGGCTTTGTATAACACGTCTTTATCTTGTGTGTGTAACCTCAAACTCATCAATATAAGGCTGCATTCAATTCACTACGCTCTAATGCTTACTTCACAGTTCTCCGGAGTTCATCAGGAGCCACAAAGGTTCCATCATCACAAACTCATACAACACTACATCTCCCCCTCTGTTAAATAAAAAAATGAAATTTTTTACAAATATATATAAATAGAGCTCTGTAATGAGTCTTTGTGGTGCTTGGATCACACGTCCCAACCGTGTCTTCGGAAACTGGGAACAAGAAGTAGAAATGTCCATGACTGGCGTTGGATAAAACAGAAGCTGGTAGTGATGCTTCACTGGTCCTTTCAGACCCAATCTCTAGGATGATATTTGTGTCAGACGAGTGAACAGCCACATGTTGGAAATGCAGGGAGCCTCAAGTAATGGACTTCCCATGACCCTAGGCAGTCACCATGCATCTTTTGCTGGTCACAACATGAAATGGTTCAGCATCCAAAGGAGCATCAAACGTTTGTTTACTATGCTGACAAACAAGAACTCTGTCTCCTCTAGTGAAGGTGACATATTTTACATGTCTACGATTGTCTGCATAGACTTTCATTTTTCGGATATTATCCAAGTCTTTTATGCATGTTACTTCCTTGGTATTTGCTCTTCTGTTGGTCCATTGAGGTAGCTTGGTTGTCATGGCTCTCTCAAAAATCAAGGTTGAAGGGCTTTCACCTGTGGTCAAGTGAGGGGTTGAGTGGTATTCTCGAAGAGTGGAATTTAAGACAGTTTTAAGTTCTAGCTTCTCTAGTAAACCATGCTGATGGCTTTCTTTAGAGTATTCATGAAAAATTCGACATGGCCATTGGCCTGTGGCCAAAGGTAGTGCTTTTCTAATGTTTCACATTGAGATGACTGAGAAAGTCTCTGAATGCTCGGCTGTTGAAGGTGGGCCATTGTCAGACTTCAAGATTACAGGAACATCCAAGGTCACAAAGATGCTATCTAATTTCTTAATGACACATTCTTGAGTGATAGATGAGAGATCTTCGATTAATGGAAAACAGGAATATTCATCAGTGATCACCATCAGGTAATGTCCGTTGTCAAGAGGACTGAAGAAGTCCACTGAAATGTTTTCACATGCTTACTTTGGCAACTCTGACGTGTTTAACAGGTGTTGAGTAGTTTTCGTTGACAGGCATTTGCAGAGATGAATGGCCTTTAAATCTCTTTCAATTCTCTTGTTGAGATGTGGAAACCAGACTTGGTCTCAGAGGGCTTGTTTGGTGGCAACAATTCCACGATGTACTTAAAGGGCCACTGCAATTATCTGTTGTCGCAGACTCTGCCGAATGACAATGCCCAAACCTCTTTGAATAATACCTTCATGAGTAACAGATAGCTCACCTTTGACTTCTCAAACTTTTGATACTCACTGTTCATGCTAAGAAGTCGAGGGTGCTGGTACCAAGACTGATGTGCAATAATGTCTTTCAATTTCAACATATCACTATCTTTACTTGTGGCAGTGATGATTTGTTCCAACAAAACGGCAGCTGTATTTGATTTCACTATGTAGTTTATATAAGCTTCAGCCATCTTAGAATGGGTGCCAAGGCATTGTAGATACACTCATGAGAAATAATCGGCAGGGATCTGATAGTTCCCTGGACCCAATGATGCACAATGGTGTAGTTGTACACTTGTAATTGCAGACTCCAATGTTTAATGCGAGGAGGCACTTTTGCTTTTGGAATTCCAAAGATAGTCAACAATGCTTGATGATCGATCATGAAGGGCTTCCCATACAAGAATACGTGGAAATGTTTACAAGCCACTGCTAAGCTTTCTTTTTTGGTTGTGAATAAGCACGTTCAGTTTGGGACAAACTGGCTTGCATACACCACAATAGGTCATTGATCATTTGGGTGTTCGCTGTCCTGTGAAAGGCTGGTTCCTAAACCAACAGGGCTAGCATAAACAGCAACCTCAGTATGAAGCTTTGGATCAACATATGCAATTTCAGTAGCATTCTCAATAGCTTGCTTAATTGTCTGGAAGCTTTGCTCACATGCATGTGACCAAATAACAGAATCATTCTTTTTTGTCAAGTCTCTTAATAGTGCAATGACAGTGGCAAAGGCTCAAATGTATCTAGAGCAAGAGCTGGCCATGTGAAAGAATAAACGTAACATGGAAACATCTTGTGGGGGATTGGCAGTTGACTGCGCTTGCACTTTAGTGGAATCAGGTGTCATGCTCCCATCAGAAAGGATATTTCCAAATATTTTAACTTTGTATTATGGAACTCACATTTCTCAGCATTCATTGTTAAACTGGCATAAACGAGCAACAGACACACTTGCATGAGAGATTTGTCATGCTTCTTATGGTAGCTCCGAAAACCAAAATGTTATCAATAAAATTGAAAGGATTCATGACAGGCTGTGTAATATGGTGTTCCAACGGCCCCATTACAACTTGGGCGGTCAGACCGCATTGGCACCGCCGCGACTGCCAGGGATCAGAAATCCCTGGTGATGTTGCAGCGGTCTTGATGCCACAATATGCTTGGTGGGCCCCTGCGGCCCACCAAGCATATTGTTTGAGAAAAGTTTGTATTGTACCTGCAGTTATCCTCGAGTTCAAACTGATGATACAGACGACAGAATACTTACACAGCATTCAGTTGTGTTATCATGTCTGCAATGTGCGAACTTGGATGTCATTCTCTTTCAATTGACTTGTTCAGTTAACGCATAGATGCACAGATTCATACAGCTCCTTCAATGTCCTTTTTGGATGCTGCCATTATGGGATAAACCCATGGAGTTGGGCCAGTGGAGTGCTCAAGGATATTGTGTTTGAGTGAAGATTCAAGTTCTTCTGCAACCGCTTCCTGTTAGTGAAAGGCAATTTGTGTGTTTCATTGAGTAATAGGACAGACATGCTCATTAACATGTAATTGGGCTTAATGATGTACTGTGTTATAGGAAACTTCTGGCTAACCCCATTCCTGAGTAACAGCATCTCATTAATTTCAAATTGAGCGAATGGAGAGAGATTGGGCTACTGACGGATGACGAGTCAGAATACCTGAGAGTACACTGCCACACATATCCATGTATCTATGTCTTGCCCAAAGTCCACAAGGGGGGGGCAGTTCCCCCCTGGACGACCCATTATCTCGAGGGTGGGATCACCCACCGAAAGAATTTCAGAATTTGTGGATATCAGGCTCCAGAAATATGTCACAAATCTCCTGTTTTTCATTAGAGATAGCAAAGACATTCTATTAAAATAAAAGATTTTCAATGGTCCGAAGATCTTATGTTTGTGACCCTGGATGTTGTAAGTCTATATACCTGCATTGCCAAGGACTTTGGAGTATGTACTGTGAGGACTTTCTTAGACAGAGAAAGTGCTAATTTGTATCAATTGAATGAGATGATCATTGAGATGATTATTCTCATTTTGGACAACAATTTCGTTTGCACGAGAAAAGTTGGTACCAGCAGATAAATGGGACTGCTATGGGCTCCAGGTTTGCTCCCTCTTACACCTGGCTTTTCTTGGGATGCTTTGAGAGGGAGGTTGCCTGGAGCCGACATGCCACCCCCTGGACAGAATACATTGTGTACTGGGGGAGGTACATAGACAACATTATCTGTTTAGGGTCAGGAACCAAGGAGCAGCTGCAGCAGTACTTCCTGCAATGACAGTGGCAAAGGCTCAAATGTATCTAGAGCAAGAGCTGGCCATGTGAAAGAATAAACGTAACATGGAAACATCTTGTGGGGGATTGGCAGTTGACTGCGCTTGCACTTTAGTGGAATCAGGTGTCATGCCCCCATCAGAAAGGATATTTCCCAATATTTTAACTTTGTATTATGGAACTCACGTTTCTCAGCATTCATTGTTAAACTGGCATCAACGAGCAACTGACACACTTGCATGAGAGATTTGTCATGCTTCTTATGGTAGCTCTGAAAACCAAAATGTTATCAATAAAATTGAAAGGATTCATGACAGGCTGTGTAATATGGTGTTCCGACGGCCCCATTACAACTTGGGCGGTCAGACAGCATTAGCACCGCCGCGACTGCCAGGGATCAGAAATCCCTGGTGATGTTGCAGCGGTCTTGATGCCACAATATGCTTGGTGGGCCCCTGCGGCCCACCAAGCATATTGTTTGAGAAAAGTTTGTATTGTACCTGCAGTTATCCTCGAGTTCAAACTGATGATACAGACAACAGAATACTTACACAGCATTCAGTTGTGTTATCATGTCTGCAATGTGCGAACTTGGATGTCATTCTCTTTCAATTGACTTGTTCAGTTAACGCATAGATGCACAGATTCATACAGCTCCTTCAATGTCCTTTTTGGATGCTGCCATTATGGGATAAACCCATGGAGTTGGGCCAGTGGAGTGCTCAATGATATTGTGTTTGAGTGAAGATTCAAGTTCTTCTTCAACCGCTTCCTGTTAGTGAAAGGCAATTTGTGTGTTTCGTTGAGTAATAGGACAGACATGCTCATTAACATGTAATTGGGCTTAATGATGTACTGTGTTATAGGAAACTTCTGGCTAACCCCATCCCTGAGTAACAGCATCTCATTAATTTCAAATTGAGCGAATGGAGAGAGATTGGGCTACTGACGGATGACGAGTCAGAATACCTGAGAGTACACTGCCACACATATCCATGTATCTATGTCTTGCCCAAAGTCCACAAGGGGGGGCAGTTCCCCCCTGGACGACCCATTATTTCGGGGGTGGGATCACCCACCGAAAGAATTTCAGAATTTGTGGATATCAGGCTCCAGAAATATGTCACAAATCTCCTGTTTTTCATTAGAGATAGCAAAGACATTCTATTAAAATAAAAGATTTTCAATGGTCCAAAGATCTTATGTTTGTGACCCTGGATGTTGTAAGTCTATATACCTGCATTGCCAAGGACTTTGGAGTATGTACTGTGAGGACTTTCTTAGACAGAGAAAGTGCTAATTTGTATCAATTCAATGAGATGATCATTGAGATGATTATTCTCATTTTGGACAGCAATTTCTTTTTGCACGAGAAAAGTTGGTACCAGCAGATACTTGGGACTGCTATGGGCTCCAGGTTTGCTCCCTCTTACACCTGGCTTTTCTTGGGATGCTTTGAGAGGGAGGTTGCCTGGAGCCGACATGCCTCCCCCTGGACAGAATACATCGTGTAGTGGGGGAGGTACATAGACAACATTATCTGTTTAGGGTTAGGAACCAAGGAGCAGCTGCAGCAGTACTTCCTGTACCTTAACTCTAATGACTTTAATGTCAGGTTTACTATGGAATTTAACAAGGAGAGAATCAACTTCCTCGACATTCAGCTTTATGTCCAGGGCCAGGTGGTAGAGAGCACCCTATATAGGAAGGAGACAGCCTGTAATGGGGTCCTAAATGAAGGGAGTGCTCACTCGCAGTCAGTCATCAACAACATCCCCTTTGCGGAGATGACTAGAATCCACAGGAATTGTATCAAGGAAGAGTACTACCTTAGGAATTTGCATTACTGTGAACAAAGATTCCGAAAGAGGGGATATAGAAAAGAAAATCTATCTAAAGCCCTCTGTGAAGCAAAACTTCTAAGAAGAGAGGAGACCCTTCATGACAACCCTAAAAAGAGGAAGGAAATTGTACCAGACAGACCAGTTAGTCTAGTGACATAATACAACCTGAATAGGGACATTCTGAAAAAGAACTGAGGTTTGCTATTGGATGTACCCGGCTTGAAAACAAGCATTTCTGATACCCCGGTACTGACGTACCGTAAGGGTAGAACATTAGGGGAGACTTTATGCCCTAGCTATGTTGTCAATACACAGGGTCCTAATACTTGGCTACCCCCAAAACCATTAGGCTTCTACACCTGTGGTTCTTGCAATATGTGTCCTTTTGGTCATAATAAAGCAAGTATCTTTTCATACAACACCTCAAAATCCTACAATATTGGTCATTTGATAAGTTGTAACATGACCCATGTCATCTATGTCCTTGGAAGTGACTGTGGGATCATTTACAAGGGCAGTACTGTGCACCCACTAAAGGTATGGTTACAAGAACACCAGAGGACAATACTCAATAAAGACAGCCACTATCCCCTTAGTGGCCATTACAGGGATACCCACCCAAATAATATCAGAATCTGGTTACATGGCATTGACCATGTCTCCTGTGGAAATAGGGGTGGGAATCGGGAACTCCTGGTGAGACAGAGGGGAGCGAAATGGATATGTCGCCTTCAAGCCACCCTGAGGGGACATAATACAGACAGAGAACTACATTACTTTTTGGAATAATTGAGGAAAGGGGCATCTCAGTGCTTCCAATCTCCCCTTTTCTGCATAATGGGTTCTAGCCATTTGTCTATAGTCTTATTGTTACTACTTTTTTAATTCATTTAGGACGGAATAGTCCAATTTGATTATCTGTATTTATTCTCAGAATCTAAATAGCAGGAATCTTACATTGATTCATTGGCACTACTCATGCTTACTGTGCTGCTCTTAAGTGCTTATCTTTTTGATTATAGCCTGCTTTGTTTTAAAAAAATTAATTTCATTTTACTGCATTCACATTTACTTTGAAAATACTACATTGAGCTATATATGTAAAGCACTGTTGGTTGCAAGAGGCTCTTTTCTCTCTGACTCATCGTGGTCATTCTGTTATCTGTAGATATCAAATAGTCCCTGGGATTTTTTCTATTTGATATTTTATGATATGATTATTTCTGTATTGGCCCTTGTATGTTAATGGAGGTATACCTCTTGAAAATATTATAATATATTTATTACTTTTTGAAGGTGATGTGTGACCTCTGCCTGTTAGATTGAATTCTAGTATAATTCCATTTTGTTCCCTTTAGATGGCTGCCGATGTTTTTTTGGTTATGACTATTTACAAAGTTGGTTTTATAATTGACTTATAATGTGTTACTGTGTTTCCCTCAATACTCACCACCATTCTAAGAAGGCCGCCGATGATTTTTTCTGATTTGCTCGAATTAGATCGTTTGTGCTAGGCAACCAACTTGGTGGCTCCATGATAATGTATGATGTGTGTTGCCAAAAAGAAAAGAAATTTTGCCGACCCCCACATGTTATCGAACATAGTTAATACAACTTTTGACCTTTTCATTCTTTCATCCCTATTTCGATAACTTTTATTCGCACAATAAAGACACTCCACACATTTCTGCTCATAGCATAAAAGGTCACTTTATTACTAGGACAGCCAAAGACAGACTCCGCACCTTAAGTTTATTAAAACACCAACCTTTGTACCTTTTTTCCAAAACCTTTTTCCCCAACTGTTTTTACATCACCATTCCCCAATGATTTCATCATTTTTCCAAAACTCCAAAACTGTTTTTATCCCAACCAAAGTTTTTCTTCCAACTTTTCTTTTCCTTTATCCACCTACCCTCCCCCCACCCCACAGAGAGAAAGGATATGTCCGCTCTAGACTATCCTATCCCCCAAAACACGCCTAACCAACATATAACAAAAAGGAGCACTATCCATGCTGCCCTAGAGTGACATTGCCTTTCAATAACGTTTTTTTTTTTTTTTTTTTTTTTTTTTTTAAAAAGAACACAAAAACAGACATAAATACAAAAGAAACATACCGACCAACCCACCAAACATAGGGCGGGTGGGTGGGCAAAACGACAACACCACCTCCTCACTCGCAGCGAGTGACGTTGTCCTCCCGCTCCCACCCCGAGTGCGGCAAAGCCCCTCCCACACCCCAACCAACCAATCACCTCCCGTGGGAGGTCGGATTGTGCGAACAATCCCAGGGGGACACCGGCTCATGCCAAGTCCCCCCGGGACCCATCGCACAATAAAGACACTCCACACATTTCTGCTCATAGCTTAAAAGGTCACTTTATTACTAGGACAGCCAAAGACAGACTCCGCACCTTAAGTTTATTAAAACACCAACCTTTGTACCTTTTTACCAAAACCTGTTTCCCCAACTGTTTTTACATCACCATTCCCCAATGATGTCATCATTTTTCCAAAACTCCAAAACTGTTTTTATCCCAACCAAAGTTTTTCTTCCAACTTTTCTTTTCCTTTATCCACCTACCCTCCTCCCACCCCCCAGAGAGAAAGGATATGTCCGCTCTAGACTATCCTATCCCCCAAAACACGCCACCCAGGAAAACCCCCTGTGTTTTCCTGCCCCACCCCAAACCTGCAAATATAAACAACAACAAAATTTGAGATCAACCCCCCACAGCTTTGCCAGCACATTACGCAGTTCCATTAAATAATAAGCTTGCCCCATCTGCGACAGGTGTACCCCATCATACCGGAACAAATGGAGCATCTCACTTGAAAAATGTTCATGCACCAAAACCGTGATACCCATTGCCTTGCAAAAGAATGACATTGCTCTGTTCAATTTTCGACGGGCTTTTTCCACCGCTGAGTGTAGCCTAGCCCCTCTCCATTGGTGCCTGTACACAAAACCAGTCCACGCAACCCTTGTTCCAACCCAATTTTGTTTCAGCACTGCCAGAACCAACTTCATTTGTTTTATCAAGGTGAGACCTGACAATTCCACCAAATCGTTCTCTCCCAGGTGTATAATGAGAAGATCCGGGATTCCCCACTCAGCAGACAGCTTTGACAGCAACGGAAAAAGGTCTTTCCACCTCATACCACCCACACCTTTCCACAAAACCTCATGATCTTTCCCATACAAACCCAAACCCCTTCCACAGATTTGCTGTTCTGCAAAAACTGATGACCATTTAACCAAGGAATGGCCCACAATCCATGTCCGTTTTTTCCGGAGGAAATCCAAAACTCGACCTATGATGAAAAAACCCACAATTAACTAACATACGAAAAAATAACTGTATGTCATAATTGAACATATCTGTAACAACAGTTGGACTTCCACCTCCCAATGCTCTGTATCTCCTCCCTCCCCCAACCCAATCTGGCAGCCTCCGTAGCCGCACCTATCCTAAAAGAATGTGTGCCATAGCATTGAGGATTTTCCCCAACCAATGAAAGCCCTTTCCTCAGTACTGATAAAAACCGAAAACCAGACAACTGTCCCCCTTGTTCATGGCAAAAAATTACCCAAGAACGGAAAACACCTGACTTAAAAACAGGAATCCCACTCCCCCAACGGGCAACAACCCACAACCCCACTCGCTTTCAACTGAATCCACGTTCCAACCCCTCTTTGGTCTGTCTTTGACTGTCTCAACCTGATCTGTAAAACTTCCCCATTCCCAACCCGAATGTCTGATGTCTGAATTCCAAGTTGATTCCGTAAACCCAAAAGTTCCGAAACCCGGAACGCCCCGAAGAACATCCAGATCATGCACAACTTGAACCTAGCTAATTCCCATTCATTATAGCAGCAGCTATGCAAAACACTTAAAATCCTTCGTAACACTTCAAAAGTAATAGGTTCCCTCAAAGAATTAACCGAAACCCTGTTACGCCCACACCCTTTCAGCATCCTCCTCAATAAAAACCCAACTTGAACTTCCTTACCCAACAATAATTGACTATAAAAGGAAATGCCCGCCAACTTTCCGAAAATCGTTGTATGCGCAAACCTTTATCTAACAAATGCAATACAAACTTTAACAGAAACTGTTCATTTTCAACTGCTGCGCCATCCTGATCATGTGCCAAAGCATAATTTAAAAATTCAGACCACGCTTGCTGGTAACTCCTGCACGTGGACTTAGCAATAGACTGCTCCACCAGTGCCACAATCCTCACTCCCCCAGGTCCCAGAAGGTCGGTGGAATCGCCGTCTTGCTTCTGTCCGCTTTTGGCGCCAAAGACCGTAACTTCTGCCAATTGCAATGAGACAGAGCATCGGCGATTGAGTTGTTCACCCCAGGAATATGCCTGGCTCTAAAAACAATTTCAGCTTGAGGATTTGCAACATAAAGGCTCGTAGTAATTGGAGCCCTCTCACATCTCTTGCTTTTTGCCCATTGACCAAACTTACCACTGCCATGTTGTCGATGTGAAATAACACACAACGGTCCCTGAATTCCTCTCCTCACACCTGCAACGCCACCAGTAACGGAAAGAATTCCAGAAAGGCGATACTGCGGCCTTGTTCCAACCAATGTTTCGGCCAACTCTCGGCGCACCAGCGCCCTTCCCAAAATAGCCCAAATCCTTGAGCCCCTGCAGCGTCCGAGAAAATCTGGACCTGCCTCACAGTGTCGTCTTCCACAAAGTTAATTGACACACCATTGAATTAGTCCAAGAACCTCAGCCAAATGATCAAATCCTCCTTCACTTTGTTGGACAATCTCACATGGTGATGCGGCAAGGAAGCCCCCGACATAGCAAGACCAAGACGTCTGCAAAAAGTTCTTCCCGCTCTCACCACCCTACAGGCAAAATTAAGGTACCCCAAAAGCCGCTGAACCTGTCTGAGCTGCAACTTCTTTTTCCCCCAGAACTTCTCTCAAAAACGTCCTGATCTCTTGCACCTTAGCCAAGGGCAGACGAGCCACCATTGCCTCCGTATCAATCTCAATGCCTAAAAAGACTAACGGTGACACAGGGCCTTCCGTTTTGCCAAAGGCACCCCAAAATCGCCTGTCATTTCCTGAAAACATGCCAACACTCTAGCGCATTGCCCACTCCCAGTTTGACCAATAAACAAAAAATCATCCAGGTAATGGCAAATAGCTTCATGCCCAGACTTGCGTCTCACACACCATTCCAGAAACGTGCTAAATGTCTCGAAAAGGGAACAAGAGATGGAACATCCCATGGGCAATACACGATCAACATAAAGCTTCTCCTCAAAATACATTCCGAGCAGCTCAAAGTCCAATGGATGGATGGGCAACAACCTAAAAGCCGCCTGAATGTCACACTTGGCAAGTTGTGCCCCCACTCCTGCCAAACGTACCATACGCAAAGTGGCATCTACTGAAGCATATGACACCGCCGTGTCGTCCGTGGAGATGAAATCATTTACTGAATGGCCCTCCGGCCCGGACAGATGGTGAATGAGACGAAACTCACCCTGGGCTTTCTTTGGGATGACTCCCAAAGGCGAGACCATCAGATTGGGCAGTGGACAGCTACTAAAGGGGCCCGCTATTCTACCCAGCTCCAACTCCTTAGCCAGCTTAGTTCTAACTACATGAGGTAATTTTTTTGCAGATTTTAGATTATCAGCCCAACGCAGCACCCGAGGACCTTGATACCCAATCCGAAAACCCACACGAAAACCCCAAAGTAATTTAACTGCTGCTGGCCCATCCGGGTATTCCTCCAACCAATCCCGCATGGCCTGAAGCTTAACTGGGGTAAGCGCCTTTTGGTATAAGAGGTGGAAGGGCCCCTCTGCCTCTCTGCCCTCTCCCTTGATCCCCTTGGTGATGGTTGGGGAAACACTGGAATATGGCATGTCGACCCCCACACTGGGCACACTCATGCTTGAATTTGCAATACTGGCGGACACAGGTACCTCTGTTAAATCCCCAACACGCTCCCGTGGCAGGCAACTGTCCCCGTCCCGACCCACCCGCCCCCAATGGAGCGGGACGCTGGAGAAAGGGCCGATATTGTATGGGCAGACCACTAGCTGTATGGATTGTGGCCGATACCTGATGCCCCGACATCCATTGGAGCCACAGCTCCTGGTCCCCCTCTCCCCATGGTTTATCATTGAACAAACACACTCTGGCTCTGAACTCTTCGTCGTAGTTCAACCAAGCATAGCCTCCCGCCTGCAAATGAGCCCTCCTGATGATATCAATGTACTTAAATAGTCGGATAAATCTGAGGTCCTTTTTTTCGGGTGCAGTTCGGATCCGGACTGGAAAGTGTGGTGGCCTGAGAACATGTTTCCACCAGCAAGTTCATCCCAGGTGGTGAAAAACCTTGGGATTAAGATTGACAACGGCCTCACATTGCGCTCACAGGTAATTGGTCTCACGGGCACCTGTTTCGGCCTTCTCCGGATGTTGCGCAAGTTCCTCCCTCTGTTATCGCAGGAACACAGGAAGATCACTGTGCAGGCGATAATTGGCTCGAGAATTGATTATGCTAACGCTCTCTATCTCGGCCTGCCGGAATATCTGCTTCAACGGTTACAGGTGGTCCAGAACTCTGCAGCTCGGGCCATCTTTGGACTATCTCGCCGTGCTAGAGCCTCGGGTCTCCTGGAGGCACTGCACTGGCTGCCTGTCCGGAAACGGATAATTTTTAAGATTCTGACTCTGGCGCACAAAGCCCTGTATGCCTCCGGGGCAAAATATCTCCAAAAAAGACTGACTTTCTACCATCCAGTCAGGTCGCTGAGGTCAGAATCCCTGTTTCTTGTGGCAGTACCTCGTGTGAAGAGGGCACGCATTGGTGGCCGTTCTTTTAGACTACTGGCGCCCCAATTGTGGAATAAGCTGCCAATGGCCCTGCGCAGTATTCCAAACTTGTTGGCCTTTAGGAAGGGGCTCAAAACTTGGCTTTTTACCTCTTAGTTTTTTTCCCTGAGCTCCGTCGGTTTCCTTTCTGTTTTTATCTGTTGTGTTGTAGATAGTTTACAAAACAAAGCGCCGGGACACTCTTTGAGTAGCCGTGCGCTATATAAAACCCCAGTATAACATAACATAACATAGTGCCACCGCCCGCTCTGGATACCGCTCACAATAAACATTGCATAAATTATGAAAGCTGCCGTCCAATTTTTGATGGTCTTCGGCACTTTGGGGTGGCGAGACAACTCTAGTTCCTCCTCCTTCGATCCCTCCCTAGCCTGCAAGTCCCTATGTAAAAGACGGAAAACGTCCACATAATCGTGACTCCAAATTCTCTGTCTCGTCCTCTGCGACAAATGCATGCCCGGAGGCATGGCCACCCCAATATAAGGTAGCTTGGTGCGACCACACCCCTGAACCTCACTCAACGCAGAGCTACCTATGGACGAAGCAGGACTAGTCCCCCCAACCCGTTCCAACTGACCCCCAGACCCCCCTATTGGACTGTGGTGTTTCCTGTGATGCTGTGCCCAAATCGCCTTGTACCTTAGCCCTCCCTTCAGGCCCACCCTCCCCTGGCTCCTCACTTGAGACGCCCACCAAAGGCCGGGTCCACGCAGCCCACCAGTCATCCTTACCTGACGTCAGATGTGTAGCCCTTTGCTGAAAATCCTTCAGACCATCACGCTGATGATGACTGCCACTCCGTATACGATTAGCAGAGAAAACCGCTCCAGTTCTCTGAAACACACTAGAAGATGTGAGACGACCCCCCCACCTGACACCCAATTCTTGACTGCCCCAGCCATGAGCCGCCCTCGGCACCCATTCCCTGGATTTATCCACATTTTCCTCATAAATTTCATCATATTCACCAATGTAATCATCCTGAATCATAGAGAAATCACCACTTGTGCTGGGCATTGCGCCATCGCCAATGCCGCCGTCATAACTTACCCAATTGGACACAGGCCTCTGTCGCGAGCGCCCGGCCGATGACCCCAAATCCGCACCAGATTCGCCACGGATCTGCTGAGCAGTATCCAAAGCCGCACTTTGCTTCGCCACCAAAGTAACTGAACTCTGACCAACAGACCCATGCTCAGAGTCCGCTGACAAGTTCCCGCCGCTCCAGCGAGGAACCGCCCGTAACTTACCATGTACCTGGGAACCATTGGCTCTGGATAAGACCTACCTGGGCAAGTCGGCGTGCTTGACCCACACCCACTGCCCCTGTTGAGGCCGCCTATCAGAATCAACCTGCACCTGAGGGTGACGGGAAGGTGGCCTGGACTCCGGATACACCACCACCACATCACTGTCTTTGAGAACAGCGACATCCTCACCCTGCCCCTCCCCCCAATGAGAAATGGCCCCAACCCGTCTGCCCACCAGACCCCTTCCAACATGCTGAATATCATATTACTGTAAGTCCACAGTATCCTCCTCATGCCCGGGCTCCATGCCCCCATTTGCCTTCGGGGGCCCTCTAGCTTGAGGCAGCAACACCCTTTGCAATCCTGAACTCTCCTGTGTCTGAAATCTGTGTGCAGGCGGCACTGGCTCACCACTCCCAGCACCTGCAGCCCGCACGGAGACCTCTTGACAACTTTCCTCATCGCTGTCGCTGGAGTAGTCCACCAACGCAGTGGCCAGCTCCCCCCAAACCTCCGGCGCAATTTCCACGTTTGTGCCATTAGCGCCCACAGCATATGCCACTGTGGTCATTCTTCCAGGGAAATCAGCTTCATGCATTAAAGAAACGCCTGGCGCCTGTGCAGCAACGCTGTCCTCTGAGAAGAAATCACCCATAGGTTCCTCCAACAATTTCACCTGTTGCTGCCTATTCGCCAAGGCAATGCTGGCTCTTCCACCCCGCTTCCCTGCTCTCTTGCTGCCCTGCGGCTCATATACTGTTTGATCTTTCCTCATAAAAACTGGAGCTGAGGTGGAGCACAGCGGTGCCTTCTTCCCTCTAATGCACCTGCCTGCAGAGCGCGCTCGACGGGGTCTAAAAGAGGCCACAGAAGCCTCACACGCAGCCTCTGAGCGGTGGCTCACCCCTGCCATGCATACCGCCACCGCACAACTCACCCCTTCAGCCGCTAACCGCCGCGGCCGCTTCAATTGAAAACCGCTTTCAGTGACAGCTCCTGGGCGTAGTAAATCAGTGCGCCCGACCGCCACCAAAGCCCTTATTGCCTCCTTGGCAATGTCCCCCGCTGACATCTTCGCTCCTAACCACACCAAAGGCTGTGTTCGGCAAAAGCGTTAAAATGTGGAAAAAACGCTGACCGAACGGTCACTCATCCTGCCACCACACCTACGCTACTCGTAAAAATTCTCTACATCCGATCTCTGTCAAAATCTGACAGGAATTCAGCAGCTGACGAGAAAAACGACAACACCGCCTCCTCACTCGCAGCGAGTGACGTCGTCCTCCCACCTCGAGCGCGGCAAAGCCCCTCCCACACCCCAACCAACCAATCACCTCCCGTGGGAGGTCGCATTGTGCGAACAATCCCAGGGGGACACCGGCTCATGCCAAGTCCCCCCGGGACCCATTGCCATTATAAGATGGCCACCGGGATTTTTTGTTTGTGATGTGTCCCTCCTCTATTGTGGTAGGGGCTGGGGTCGCGTTGCCGTCCACACACAGGTGTTTGTAATTGCGGGTATGACTCTGGATTTTTTTGCTTTAAAATGAAGGCGCCATTCCTGCCCCGATCAGCCGTGCCGTTTATCATGCCGTGAATTTGTTATCCTGCCTTGAGGTAAGCGGTCGATGGGGGTATTCCACCGAGGGGTTCTTGCTTGGAGTGATGTTCCAAGCGTTTCTGGTTATTACGTGGGGTCATTTCTAATGTGGTCGTTCGGTAACGCACTTTAAGGCATTTCTTATTAAGAAATTGCCGCCTACAGTAATCTTAAGAGATCGTTACCGGGTTAGAAAATTATGTTCCGTCGATGTTTGTTTTTGGTTACACTGGCACTTTTCTTGACCGGCAAAAGAATTGTATTATAATAATGTTGGCACATACTTGTCTGCCTATTTTGGCAATGAGTTGCACTTTTTAATAACGGGGTATGCACGTGTACATGTTTTCTTTCCATTTAGATCTCGAATTTACTTAAATTCAGGCCATTTTGTGCCCCTCAAGATGCCACCAGTTTAATTACCTCTCACCATTGCTAATGGTCCGATTATACAAGAGGTGTGATACATCTTAAAAATACCTGGCTCCATGATATTTTGCATTATGCGTTTTAGTCTAAAGCAACAACAGTATTATCCATTGGGATGGTGCTTTGTTTCTTAGCATGGTATGGTGTATGATGTCCTTGTTTGGAGAAACTGGCTATTTCAGTTTTAGGTTATCTTTTCTATTATCTCATAGGGATACTCTCTTCATTTTTTAGATCTTCACCCAATCCGGTCCAGGCGCATTGTGCACTTCAGGATGCAGTTGGTTTTATAACATTATTCCTCAAAGCCGACTGGTCAAAATTTAAAGAGGAGAGATACACCTATATATTTGTTCTGATCACATGTCTGACCTTGTTACCAACCCAAGGGTGTTGTCCTGTTTCCTAGCATGGTAGGATATATGGGCTTTTTTCAGTTTTTAGATTATCTTTCCCATTACTTAATGGGGATATCCAGTTTTTTCATTCTCAGATCTTTATCAACAGTGACTCATGCGCATTGTGCCCCTCTGGACATCATTTGTCTTACCATACTATTTTTCTACGCTTATTGGCAAATTACGTAAGAGGTGAGATATACCTATATATCTGTTTTTATCACATGGTGGGTCTGGTTTCCAAATCAAAGAGATCAGCAACTTGTTGTATTAAACATTAGGTCATGCTTTTTCTGGATATTTATACACTTCTATAATGTATTTGATGTGTCTCATATATTATGTCCAGGTTTTAATGTTTATTGTTTGCTTTTTGACTGTACTTGTTCATAATATGTATGTTTGTGAATATTGATTGTATGCTATTAAGTATATTGTTGTGTTCCTTCTTCTTTTTTCTCCCTGTGCTTTTTGAGTATATACGGATGGATTTTTCATTCTGTGTCTTATAAAATCTATTTTTTATAAACATGATATTTTTTATTCTGTGTAAATAAGAGGTGGTTTGTTGTCTTAATGTTTATGGTCACATGTATATACACATATATATGTGCAAAGAGTTTCTCATTATTTTTTCATTTAACTGTGGGTCATTTTTGTTAAACATTGTGTGTCCGTGTAAATGTTGGTAGTCTATTTGTTAATGCTTGGTTTTGTCTATGGTTATTACAGCCCTGACAAAGTTCCCTTTTGGCACAACTGGGAACGAAACGCGTTGGCTGTGTGCTGGTTTTTTAAGATAGACTAAATAAAAAGAAGCACTTTTTTGGAATTACTGCTTGCGTGTCTACTTTCTACGAGTGCACCTTCCATTTTTCTAGAAAATTGTACCTGCAAATATCCTCGAGCTCCAACTGATGATACAGGCGACAGAATACTTACACAGCATTCAGTTGTGTTATCATGTCTGCAATGCGCGAACTTGGATGTCATTCTCGTTCAATTGCCTTGTTCAGTTGACGCATAGACGCGCAGATTCATACAGCTCCTTCTTTTTCCTTTCTGGATGCTACCATTATGGGATAAACCCATGGAGTTGGGCCAGTGGATTGCTCAATTATATTGTGTTTGAGTGAAGATTCAAGTTCTTCTTCAACCGCTTCCTGTTAGTGAAAGGCAATTTGTCTGTTTCGTTGAGCAATAGGACAGACATCCTCATTAACATGTAATTGGGCTTTCATAGTCGTGAGTTTTCTCAACCCATGAAACAATAATGGGAATTGACTTACTATTTTGTGATGAGCATTCATGTTATATTTCACGGTTATTAGTCCCATATCAGTGGCTGTTTTACTGCTGAGTAAACAGGAACTTGATGCCATACCTTGAAGTACATGATGGGAATGGGTGCTTGTGCTATTGTTTTCTTATGCTTCATTATTGCTATAAATGAACCTTGACTTTTTAGTGGTGTTGATCCAGCCACGTATAAACTTTAGTTTTCAATGGCATAAGTTGGGGCAAAGAAGATAGTTCATTATATTTTTCATCAGGCATGATATTTATTGACATATCACTATTGATAATGAATGGTATTGAACGAAGATTGACTTTTAGTGTGATCTTCTGGGAATGTTTGAATGACTTTGATGCTTTGTCATGTTGATTTCTCTTAGACCGGTGTTTTTTCCTCACAGGGGACCATTCCAACATGCACATGCTTTTTCTGAGGTAAACACCGATATAGAACAACCATCTTCTTCACTTTGACTTAATAAGGAAGAGCTGTTTGATAAAGATTTAGATGTCGATCAACTTCAGTTAGTGTCGATTTGCCTCAGCTGATGTGGTCGATTGGCCTTATGGGTATGCGTTGTACGTCACTTCTGGAACGTTTCAATGGCCATTTTGTCTTAATGCCATGACACACTTACTTTTTATTTAGCTCACTGTCACAAAAGTGGTTCTCCTTTTCTGTAGCCTTTGCAGATCTGCCCAATGGTGGGACATTTACCTTTGTGTAGAAACGAAAATCCACACCTGAAGCAAAACTTCTTTTTCTGTGGAGAATTCCCTTGGTGTTTCTCTGCCTTGTGCTTCAGCTTATTTCTCACATTCATGACTGACTCACTCTGAGCACCTCCGGCCTCCATGTCAGCAGTTTGTCGATCAGAATGCTCTTCAGCTCTGGAAGCAATGAGAACTTGCTCCAGACTGAGTTTCTCTCAGCATTCGTCGTATGAACGATCTGACAAGCATCCATCAATCAAACTGAGGTGTATAGCTTCCTCATCATTAAATTCATTGAACTTACAGTGTTTGAGCATATACAGTCTCTCAACAAATTACTAGATGATCACACCAGCTTACTGTCATTCTTGACTGAAGATGTTCCTTTCGTATTCTACACTTGGCATTGGATTGAAGTTGAGATTTAAGGCTGCTTTGATTAGACTGCATGTGATTTCATCAGCTTGCGGCATTTTCTTTAAAACTTCTTTTGCACCTTCACCAGCAATATTTTAAGGTACATGATAATCTTCTTGGTATCTACTTCTTCAATTGCATCAATGAAATCATCCAATGCCTTTATTCAGGCAGCCCATCTGTCACCAAAATTAAACTTTTTGGCAGTATCAAATGGTGGTGTTGGTTTCAAGAAGGTGACGATATTGTAACCATTAACGAGATTGACTGACACTGAGGATAGAGTTCTTTCTGCCACTGTCTGATATATGCTAGGACCTGCTTCATCAATACTATCTCTAAGGCCCTACACTGTGCTGTCAGTTTTCTGTGAAAAATTGTGATGTGTCCACGTTGTGTTTTCGGCCTTTTCCTGTATCCGACATTAGGTCTACCCACCCAAGTGAGGTACGGTTTGTATCCAGAGACTTAGGGGAACTCAGAATGGTAAAACAAGTGTTATTACCAGTTGTCTTTTTATGCATTTCTGCCTTCCAAATGTAAGTCAGTGTGGAAAAAAAGAAGCCATTTTGAAAAATGCCCTCCTATTCACATGCTAGTATGGGTACCCACAAAATCAGAGTTATGCAAATAACCAATGCATCTAAGCTCCATATCTTGCTCCTTTTTTGGAAATACATAGATATCCTTGATACCTATTTTTCACTCTTTATATTTTACCAAATTAATGAATGCATACCCGGTACACAATTAACAACCATTGCAAGGTACAGCTCATTTATTGGCTCTGGGTACCTAGGTTTCTTGGTGAACCTACAAGTCCTATATATCCCTGCTAGCTGAAGGGTCCCGCAAATATAACGGTATATTGCTCTAAAAAATCTTCCAAAGTTAAAAGTAGCTACAGGTGAAAATGTAGGCATAAATATATATTTTTTTCAAATTAATTTCAATATTTTAAAATTTCAACTATTACTTTCCATAGGAAAACCTTGAAGTATCTACATAAATGATTGCTGAATTCATACTTGTGTCTACTTTTCAAAATGTACAGGTTTCCAGGACCCATTATTAGTTTTACATCTATTTCTACCACTAACTTAAAGGAGGTTAAAAGCACAAAAAAATAGGAAAAATAGACTAAGCCCCAGTAAAATGGCAAAACAGTATAGAAAATGTTGGTTTCATGACCAAAGTTTGCCTGTTTCTGAAATATGGCACGATGTGAATTTCTGAACCATAAACCCTTTATTGATCCCATTTGCAGATAAAAAAACAGATGCTTTTTTCTGCAGCACCTTTTTCACATTTTTCCCAAGAAAACTAAATGTAGCTGTATTTTGGCTAATTTCTTGGTTCCCTCCAGTGGATTACACAAAGCTGTGTACCTATGCAATCCTAAGGATGTTGATAAAAAGGACGTGAATTTGGCGTGGATACCTTATGTGGGCAAACTGTTATGGGGGCCTAAGCGCAAACTACCCCACGTAGCCAAAAAAGGAGTGGCAATGAGGGGGGAAGGCCTGGCTACGAAGGGTTTTAATCCCTAAGCAGGCAAAGAGCTGAGCTAGCGCCATCCTTCGACTGCAATTTTTGTGAATCTGCAGAGAACATCCAGTCCTGATGCACAGCAGTGTCATATTTTCAAGTAATCATTGGTGTCTATGGCATAAGCCCTATATTCCTTCAGAGGCTGCAAGCAACACCCTTTCCTAACTCATCACCTGTGACGAGTTGGGAAAGGGTGTTGCTTGCAGCTTGTGCAGTAATGAAGGCATGCGACTTGAGGTCACAGAGTCATGAGACTTTGTAACCTCAAGTTACATGCATGCTGTAAACTGATAGTCTGTGCTTGTTTTAGCACACACAGTCTCTGTTTAAATCGTGTCTGCTTATTAGCATCGGAGGCTGAGAGGCATGTGTGGCACTCTTGTGCCACACATGCCTCTCAGCCTCTGATGCCTCCAATGCTAATAAGTTGCCTAGCTGTTCCAGTCCACCTCTCCTGGACTGGAAGAGCAACGCACACACTTTTGTGGTCCGGCTTGCTTGTTCTAGAGCATGATTTGCCATGTAAGTCCGACCAGGGGATGCAGGCCTTCCATCATGTCTGAAAGCCTGTGGTTTGTTTTTATTGTTTCTGCAACAATAAAAACAAACTGTAGACTGGGACTGTTTGCGTTGAGTTTTTTGGAGAGCGCACATCCAGAAATTCAGAACTGAAATATTTAAAAGTGCTCATTTGTTAGCTAACATGTGGGAGCAATTTACATCACCATTTTGAGACACATTTATTTAAACTGTTAATAAATGCCTCTCAATATAGTGATATAAATTACAAGCTTGTGTGACAAAATTAATTTTATGCCCCATCACTCTCCCATTCCACGATCCACCACAGTTTCTTTATGTGAACTTCTGAGGTTTGCTAATGTATCTGGGTTTGACTCAATCCCAAACATTTAACATACCACCATGTGATCAAGGCCTTTGGCCGAAACATGTCATGTCTGTATCATGAGTAAACTTTGGTTTTTATGCATACTTTCCAGAGGGAGCACTTGTATTCAGATTTTTATTTTTGTGGACAAAGACAAAATATATAAATTGTGTTAGATCTGGCCCTTTTTGCATGTTTATCCCCAAACTGTTTGCCTTTCGCCTTCTACTTTTCTGACCCTGTTTTTGTTGGCTATTGGACTCTGGGTACTTTTACCAGTGCTGATCACTGCTAAAGTGCATATGCTCTCTTTGTAAATTGTGATTATGAGTGGCTATCCATGATTGAGATATTTGATTTATGAGTATGTCCCTGCTAAAGTGCACAGAGTGTTTCCAGGGCCTGTTAATCAAAGGCTACCAGTTGGTCCACACCACTAGTTGTGCCACCCACACAAGTAGCCTTTTCAATGTGTCTCAGACCTGCCACTTTAGTGTCTGCACATGCAGTTGTTAACTGCCCATTCGACCTGACAAGTGCACCTACTTGCCAGGCCCTAACCTCCCTTTTCTTACATGTAAGTCACCCCTAATGTGGGCTCAAGGAGCCCACATGGGCAAGGTGCAGTGTGTTTGAAAGGTAGGACATGTGCTGGTGCGTTTTACATATCCTGGTAGTGAAATACAGCCAATTTAGTTTTTCATTATTAAAAGGCTGTCTTTCCCATAGGTTAACTTGGGAGCTGCCTTGTAACATCTTACAATTGTAACTTTCCATTGGGAAGATATAGATATGGATTAGGCTCTCTGAATGTAATAATACACCTTTTGGTGGGGTGGTTTTTAAATTGTGTGTTTGAAAGTGCCACTTTTAGAAAGTTTGAATTTTCTTGCTTTACCGTTCTGTATGTCTCTGCTTGTTTGTGCATTCGCTGTCTGGTTTGAGATTGACAGGAGCTGGGGATGTGCATCACCCTAGACAGTCACAAGGGGTGTTGAGATGTGACCTGCCTTTCCTGGGAACTCACAGCCAGGTTTCTACCTAAAAGGGGACAAAGACTGAACTTTACTGTGAATCCTGCTTGAGAAGATCTCCAGGGGTTTGAAGGAGAGCCTCCCTGCTTTTTTGAAGTCTCAGGGACACAAAGACATACCTTGAAGCATCCCTGAACTCCACTGCTGGAAGTTCTGACCTGCCTAGTAGTGCCACTGCTAGTTCTGGACCACTGGAGGTATTGGCTGGGCTTCAAACCCAAAGAAGAAGCTTCCTGATGCCATCTCCAATGCCGCTACCTGCACTGACTCCCTGGTAACCACTGCGACTGCAATGATACCGCAGTGCCAACTCCATCCCTCTATCAACTCTGACACTGTCATCGAGGCTGCTGCTTGCGCTTGGGCCAAGGGCACAGTTCGTGGAGCAGACAAAGCTTCGTCCAACGCAAAGCGTTACCGTTGTTAGAAATTGACACACCACTGCTGACGCTGCGTCACCTCCCCTGCACATTAAGGAACCAACACCTCACCTCCCCTGCATTGCGGAACTGATGCCTCATCTCCCCTGTGGCAGTAAGAAACTGACACCGCCTCGCAAAGGCACTGCATCATCTCCCCAATGTCATGCAACATAGTTGCTTGGTTCCTCACAAAAGGTATTGTTTCTCTGGGGGTCCATGTGGCTCAGTGGCCAGCCCGTGCACCTCGCGGTTGGCACCATAATTTGCATTTGTACCTGTTGTGCTGTTGAGGTAGCCCAAGTGGCAGCTATTGTCTTCTGAAAGCTATATTTCACCAAGAAACCTTTTACAAGTGATATTTTGAGTTGTGTATGTTGGATTGTTGTTATTTTGGTCTTGTTCAGTTTAGATAAAGATACTTTCTTTTTCTAACCATGTGTAGTGTCGATTTGTGGGGTTTTCCCTGTGGGAAGAGGTGTGATGCAGCGGCCAAGGCACCTGACTCTGAACCACTGGGTTCACAGTTCGATTCCCGGTGCCGGAGGCAGGTTAGTCTAGCACCATGTGACTCTGGGCAATAGCTCACTTAATCTTCCGGACAGCCCCCAGCGCCTTGTCACCCTCGGGTAATTGTGAGCTTTACAAATACTAGATTTCATTCACTGTGGGTTATATACAAATCCCTTACACATTGCCTCAGTAGTTTAGCCTGACAGCTCTGTGCTAGGCTAGGTGCAGCACAGGCACACCTAGGTGCATACCTTACTCATCCTGACTAGAAGGAATGATCTCTACTTGGTCATTGTGCATACCACTGCAAACTAGAGACTCCAATTTACATATGTGTGTATATATAAATTTAGCATTTATACTTAGCTGAGTTAACTGTAACTTGTCCCCATGCAATGCACTGCATATGACCTCACATATTACATCACTCGTAACATGGTCAGTGACATCACTCATAACATCTCAAATGGCATCACTGTTGACATCACAATGAGTGTGTTAAAAAAAGGTTTATGAGTGTCAAATATATATACACCAAGGTGTATTGGTGAATCAGTGGGTGTATGATTGCCTCATTGGATGATTCAATGGGTGCATGGCTAACTGTATAAGTGAGTGCATGTACAGGTGAGTGACTGGTTGTGTGAATGTCTGTATCTATAGGTCAGTTGGTTTCTAAGTGGGTTCATGGGTGTGTGAGTGGGTATGTGAGTTTCTGTATGGGTTAGTTGTTGTCTGGTAACCTCCATGGGTGTCTGAGAGTCTGTGTGGGTGGGTGAGGGGGTGTGTGACTGCCTGTATTGATGAGTGAGTGGGTGAGTCAATGGCTCTATGGGTTTGCAAGTGTGTGTGTGTGTGAAGGGCGGTATGGGTGAGTCAGTGTGTGTATGGCTGTGTCACTGAATGAGTGCATGTGTCAGTGGTATATGGGTAACTGGGTATGTGAAAGGCAGCATAGGTGAGTGAAGGGGTATGTGAATGACTGGATGGGTGAGTGAGTGACTGTGAGTGGCTGTATGGGTGAGTGTGTGCATGTGTCAGTGACTGTATAAGTGAGTGAGTACATGTTAGTATCTGTATGAATAACTGAATGAGTGTATATGTAGGTGTGTGGGTAAGTAAGTGACTGTGTGATTGAATGGGTGAGTGAGTTGGTGTATGAGTAACTCTATGGGTGATTGACTCAGTGTGTGAGTGGATCTATGGGTATATGAGTGGATGTGTGTGTTGATCTATGTATCAGTGAGTAGCTGTTTAAGTACTGGTATGGGTGTGTGTTGAAAAGTTGGTTATTGGTAGGGGCAAATGTGGGTCTGCCACTGGCAATAAGGCCACTAAAGCATGGTGGAACTCAGCATAGGTCTTGGAAAATTCTTCCTATGCTCAACCCTGGATAACGTGGCTGTGAGCAGACAGGCTTAACTTCAAAGACAGGTATGTAAAGCATTTAAAAACACCATTTCAGTAAATATTTAAAACACAACACATAATAAAATTCCAACACCAATTTATAATAATAGGAAATATTTTTATCTTTAAAATGACTGAATTTTCAAAGATTTAATACAATATAGCACTTAGAAGATTATAGCGCCATATTGTGATACCTGCTCGCGATAGATCGGAGCAAAGTCAAAGACGGGGCGCGATGGAGCCCTGAGTGGCTACAGCAACCCACAGGTCCCGGTCTCAGTTTCTACCTTCACACTTAGAAACTTTTCTGGAGCTTTTTTTCTCGAGGCCCCATGAAGCTCCCGGACAGTCCAGATTCGGTGAGTGTTCGCCGGCTTGACGTGTGACGAGGTCCCGGTGAACTTCTCTGGAGCGGACTGAAAAAATATTTCAATATTGCTTCAGTAGGTCAACCCAGGAATCCAGGCCGACACGCAATGGAAGGCAGGGGGCTTGGCTCTCGCAGTTACTTCCGGTTACCTTTTCTACGAGCGGACTTAGCAACTTTTCTGGAGCTTTTTCTCGCAGGGTCTCTCGATGCTCCTCATGTAGCCGGATCCGGTGAGGGTTCGCCGGCTTCAGAATTTCTCTAGTCCCGACCAATCTCTGGAAGTTGGAGCTATGGAGCTTTTAGCAGGACGAACCTGGGGGGTTTGGCCCGCTTGCGGTTGAAGGCAGGCAGCCTGGCTGGCCAGGTTGAGTTGTCCCTCTATTGAGCTATCTTTCAAAGTTGCTCCAAAGTTCTCCAAACTTCTTCCTGAAGTTCCTCAAGGGGTCCCAAAGTGTCTCAAACTTACTCCAAGGGTCTGGAAGCTCCAAGATGGTCCTTGAAAGTTGAGGACTTCAGTTGCCACAATCCACTGGTAGAAAACCTTTAGAAATCCACTCATGGGTCTGCAATGTGTAGATTTAGTTGGTGATGTTCCAGTTGAGCTCTTTTAACCTGTAGCTTTCAATGACTCCACTCTTTAGTTCCTTTCCACCAAGACAATCCACAGGGATGTAGTTTCAGATGGTGCAGTCTTCAGAGGTCAGGTCTTAGAATTCTATGCACAGCAAAATCTTCTCAGAAGGGCACTTCTTGCTTCATTCAGTTTCAAGCAGCAGATCTGCAGGGCTCTACCCCTCTCAGATACTTATTCAAAATTCTCTGGGTCAAACAGGCAGTCACTCCTGGCCAATGGGAGCAGGGTTACTCCTCAAAGCGATGACCACATCCTGTAGAGTGTGGCGTTATTTTGTCCCAGAGTACATCAAAACTTCCAATTCCATAATGGCTGATTTTCCAGCAAAGAGTCAAGACCTGGCTAAACACCCCCCCAGGGATGGCTTAATTCCCTAGACTCTCCCACTACCATCTGCACCTACATTCCTTAAGCCTAGCCCTGACTCTGGGTCAAAAGTGTAAAAGTGCAACTGACACCCAGGCTTCCCCTCTGCCTTTGAAGAGCATGGTTTACGAGCCCACCCCCTGGCCTGGCATTCCTATGGAAGAGCACACTGCCCTCCCAGCAGAGCTGGTAACTCCAGGGGCTCTTTATCACCTCTTGAAAGCAGCCTGGCTAATCCACTTAACTGACCAATCAGGGCAGACCACTGGAAGGCTGAATCTGGACTTACAAACAAGAAAGTCTTATAACTACTTGTATATACACTTTAGGAAAAATTCAACAATATGATATTGTTGGATTTACTACTATCATTCTGGGAAGTCTAGTCCTCTCCTATCAATAGTTATTAATCAATACCTTTCTACCATGTTAACCTATGTAACAAGGGATTTGCAATGGGAAAAATGGATTGGGCAATTTTTCGAGACCAGGACTTACAAAAACATATTTTATAAGTACTTGCCCTATATCTACAGGAACCCCACCCCATATGCAACTAGGCAAGACTATAGGGGTTCTGAATCAGGTAGAAATATTGCAGATTCTCCTTTTACTGGGCTCCTAGCATCAAAGTCGAATTTGAGCAGCACTTTACCACAATGTGAGAAGTGAGAAGTGAAATTTCACTTTACCCAGGCATATAAAAACTAATTTTATAAGAGTGTACCTTATAGATAACTGATCCCCCACCCCTGGGATACCCAGGGAAGACCTTGGGGATCCCTAATATGCCAAAACATTGTAGGGTATCCATTTTTAAGTGCCCCAACCACCAAAGTCAAGTTTGGGCACAATTTACTTTTTTTAAGCAATCCTGGCACCTAGGGCTATTTTTAAACTGACCTCATGCTTCAACAGTGCACACATGCAATGCAGAAAAAGCTGCTGGCCTCTAAACTGCCATGCCCCAGGGTACTTGGGCCTTCTAGGTAGTTTCAATCCCCTGCCCTATTATATACTAGGGGCTTAGGGGGTAGGTCATGCCATGTACAGGGGTACCCACCATACCATAGAGTACCCTAGCGTATGTTAGGTGTTTTAACTGTATTCTAATATGTTCCTTTGTGTTCAGCTTAGCACTGGCCCTGGGCCTGGTTAGGCAGAGCCCAGGGTCAATCTAAATCAGTTACCACCAGTATCAGTCAGCAAAAATTTGGGGGGTACCCAGGGCACAGGATGACTTGGCAACAGTGTGTGAATGGGTTTGGGAATGATAGTACAGAAGTTGGAGTGGGTGTTTAAAAGGTTAGATGGGTGTGAGTGGGTGTGTCAGAGATTATGTGGATGATGTCATCAGTCATTTCATGAGTGATGTTACTGATGCATGAGTTATATAATATGTGAGGTAGTAAGCAGTGCATTGCAGGGCAAAACCGGAATCTAACTATAACGTCCCTGTAACCTTTGTTTTTTTCAATGAATTTCTGAGTTTTTTTTTATTCTATTTCCTAACTATAACATGCTTATAACCTTGAGTCAATCAATCAATCATTCAGGGTTTTGAGAAGCACACTAGTCACTCGTGAGGATCTCATGACGCTGGGGGTGTGTGAGCAGCTCCTTTGGGTCATTCGAAGAGCCAGGTCTTTAGGTCCTTTCTGAATTGGTGCAGTGTCGGGGCCCGTTGGAGGTGAAGGGGAGGTTTGTTCCAGGTCTTGGCTGCGAGAGATCTTCCACCTGCTCTGGTCCTGTAAAAACATGGGATGGTGGCTATGGTGAGGTTGGCTGAGCAGAGGTTTCTCTTGGGGGCTTGGAAGGAGATTCAATCATTGAGGTATTGGGTCTGGTGTTATAGAGGGCTTTGTAGGCATGTATGAACAGTGTTAAGGTTATTCTTCTTTCGACGGGGAGCCAGTGGAGGTCAATAAGGTGCTTGGTGATGTATTTGTGACATGGAATATCGAGTATAAGTCTGTCTGAGGCTTTCTGAATGGTCTGGAGTTTGTGGAGGAGTTTGTTGTTGAATCTAGCATAGAGGGCGTTGCCGTTGTCCAGTCTGCTGGTGATGAGTGCATGGGTGATGTTGGGGGATCCACTTGAATGTCTTGCTAAGTATGCAGAAGGTGTTGAAGCATGCGGAGGATATGGTGTTGATCTGGCAATTCATGGTGAGTGAAGAGTCGAGTATGATGCTGAGGTTGGGTGTATGGTCCGTTGGTGTGGGTGGGTTTCTGGGGGCGGGGGGCCACCAGGTGTCATCCAATACAGAGGGGGTAGAGCCAAGGATGAGGACTTCTGTTTTCTCCAAGTTGAGCTTCAAGCAGCTGTTGCTCATCCAGGTCGTGACAGCTTTCATCCCTTCTTGGAAGCTGTGCCTGGTGATGTCGGGTTTTTGAAGTCTCAAGGACGCAAAGACTTTTACTATGTACTACTTGGCATAGGGGCCTACAAAGGCAAAAGTAACTTATTGAACTCAAAAGGACATGTCTAATCTTTTAAACACAAAGCACCATACTTTAAAGCATACCTATTTGATATCTCAGAGGTGACTTGTGTCTCCTAAAACATGGGTTGAAAGCTTGTGAAACAGCTTTTATATGCAAAGTGAAGCTGCCAGTCTGAGTGCACAGACATGGTCAGAAGTGGTAGGATTGCTCCCTATCCATTATCAAACACTGCGGGGCCGAGTTGCAAGGACTGGTGCATCCCTGCATATTAGCAGGGATGCGCAGTAAAGATGTGACACGCAGGAATAGCCTTGTGCCGCCACGGATTCGTTGAATTTACAATGCGACGCACTGTGGTGCAAGGATAGACAGATGCGTGTTGCATCGTCTGGCGTAAGGGCAGCGCAATACTAGAGTTTTGTCACAAGTGCAACGCAACTCCAGCAATTTTCAGGGGTGCACAATGCCTAACATGCTGCGTCACTCCTTACGCCTTGCTTCAAGCAGGTGGAAGGTTTTGGCGAAGCATCAAAGTAAAAGTGCCTCAGTGAAATCTTGCAGATTTCACTGCGTCGCTTCTACGGGGCTTCCTTGTGACAGAATGCCAACCCTACATACATTATACCTGATGCAGGTATGATGTCGCGCAGGGCTTTACAATGTAATGTATCTCACTAGATGCGTCACGTTATAAATCTATTGTATTGTAGCCCATTGTGTACGGTGTCGTAAACTTGTCGCAATGGGCTTGCAAATCTGCCCCTGCATGTTTAACTATGCCTACAACATTCAAACTACACATTAAACTCTGTATAAGTTTAAAGAGCATGTCTTACCAGCTAAGCATATACAAACCTGTCTTATAATTTACAAATACATTGTTAAATATAAGTTTAACCCTTAACATGCAGTTTGTCCTATCTATTAGAACATGCAGTAAAATACCATATATAATATATGCAATTTCAAGGCAAAAAATTGAGAAGCAAGTTTGTGCACATCTAGTCTGCACAATAGACAAACTGATACATACTCATACACTCATAAAGCATCTTATTCACTTTTTAATAAATATACAAAGTGACTCACACTACCACTCATAGATTATCTCATGAAGTTTGAATATTTTTTCAGAAATATTGCATACTGTCTTTTAACACTCTCACACACACATATACCTTATCAATCATTTTTTACTCCATAAAATATTTGTTTTCCTCCTATCAGATATATACAATACTCTCAGGTAATGTAAAAAGTAAGCATAAGAATGGGACACCACCTCATATAAAGGAACCATTAATGGCCTTCTTTTTCTGATAGCGTGGAAGGCTGCAAATAAAAACATATCTTTCATTTTTGTATTTTGTAATACTTTTTAAAGAAGTCCAATATGGTAGGATTTTTGTGCATAATTGTGAGTATTTGTTAATGTCGTGACGTATTCGTGAGTCCAAAAACATATTTAGGTTTTATAACTTTAAGAGTGCAGTACACTTTTTTCGCAAGCGCTCATTCGAAAATGTAATCCTTGTTACACAACAATCACTCTAAAGACCTCTCATTTGTTAAAACAGACAACTCTCTCTTTAATACCCTAATATGCTAGTTACAAAATGAGCTGCAGTAGGTGTGGTTTACAGTACAGAACTAAATACATATTCAACACTGCATTACATGTTTTTATTTTTCCTGCAGTCAATCACAGATCTAATTACTTATACTTTCAAGACACTACCTAATTTTATTCACCTCCATATTCGTAGCATCCAATCAAATGTTTTTTTAAACCAGGATCAAACCTTCATTTAACAGCCTTTAATTTTGAACATTGCCTTAATAGGCTCCAGGCTTCTCCTGGCTGCTGCTTCACTTCAAAATGGTTAGAGTATGGATTGTCTTTTGGGCTACAGAGGCTGCAAGAAAAAATAGTATTGAAAGGGACTTGGGCTTCGCTAATGTGGTGCTTACTTGATTTGGCCAGAGAATGTTGAAGTGGCATAAATTGCTGCCTTTGGTTGAAAGCATTGTGGATTCCCAACCCCCTGACCTCATGATTGTGCAATATGTTGGCAATGATCTAGGCACACTCAATTATGTAGGACTGGAAATTCTGATGAAGGATACCTTTGCACAATTGACACTTTTTCTTCTCACTCTCTTGGTGTACTCGAATATATGCCAACAACAGAAATGGAAGTGGTCAAATCAATTCTGTTCACAGATTTACAAAGCCAGGAAACATGTTAATAAAACCGTTTCTGCATTCCTTAGAGACCACAACATGGGCTCTATCTATAACAACAATGTGTTTTGACATGCATGAAATCTATAGAAGTGATGGAGTTCACTTCACAGATTAGAGCAACAGGATGTTTCTCAGCAACCTGAAACTCTGCATCCGATCTTATGTGTAGCTGTCACATACACACAAAGAACACAAATCCTCTTCTTATAGCCACCCTATTGCCCAAAATGTAGTTCATTTTCTTTATAAATGTCTTTTTTGTTTCAATTACAAAAAATATTTGTTATGACATTGCAATATTTGTGAATACATCTCAAATTTGCAAAACAAAAGCAGACATTCAATATCCACCCGCACACTCAAAATGTATATCTATATAACTGATTCTAACCATCAGCCAGGATACATCAGTATCTAGTAACACTATAAAATATGGAACACCTTCTGAGACAGTCTGTGAGTGTGTGTATCAGAGTTTGAGTCGGTCTGTCAGTGGCTTCATTGCTGTCTCGGAAGCTCTATCGGAGGGTATGTAAGAGTGTGACTAGGTCCATGAGAACATGTATGCATGTCTGAGCGGGTCTGTGAGCGAGTGCATGAGTTTCTAAGTGGGTTTGTGTGTGGGTGCATGAGTGTCTGAGTGAGTCAGTGAGTGAGTGCATGAGTCTTTAAGAGGGTTTATGTTTGGGTGCATGAGTGTCTGAGTGGGTCTGTGACTGGGCATGAGTCTCTGAGTAGGTATATGAGTGGGTGCATGACTGTGTAAGTAGTAGAGGGAGTGGGTGCTTGACTCTAGGTGGATCTGTGAGTGGGTATATGCGTCTCTGCATATATATATGAGTGGATGCATGAGTCTATCAGTGGGTCAGTGAGTGGGTCCATAAGTCAGTGACAGGGTCTGCCAATAATAGTTAAAAAACGGAGTGACCCTGTGTCCCTCAGAACCTGGGTAGTTAGACGATTAAGAAAAAATGGTTCTGGCGGTTAGAACTTACGGTATGCTCTCTTAACACACAAAATAACAACAGTAGTACTCAAAGAGTCAATTCTGCGCTTAAGTGTTTATCTGAAATTACTTCATTTCATTATAAGCAATATAGTTGTTACAAAAAGACCGTGAAATCTAATTATGTACAAACATTTTTTACAGTGTCTATGAGTGACAGTTGTGCATAGTGAAAAGTAAAAAAGTGAAAATTATGTACAGTGTCAACAGAGTTCTATATACAATTATTTCTTTTAGGAAAGGCCAGAGCTTGATTTGAATCCAGAAGTTTCTTCCCTAGTGTAGAAACCCGGTCAGTCTGGACCTAAAGAGTGCGTCGACGTTTCGACCCTTCTGTGCCCCTGTTGGTGGTCACGGCGGGTCTTTCTCAAGACAAGGATGTAGGGATTATATGTAAACAGTCTGAAACAAATAATAATAAGGTGTGTGTAAGAGAGGCTGCTGGGTGCACAGATTACACCTGTGCATGAACAGTTGTGTTGAGTTACTCACCCTGGCAGGCTAGAGGATTCGAAGCCTGTGGTGTAGTGGCACAATGACCAATTGATCTGTTTGGGAGCGGCTGTGATGAAATTACAGCCCGGTGTAGTCTAGCCCATTGGCTAATAATCTGCTGAATAATTAGGGGAAATCTAGTTAGGCGTGGCCCGTTGGCGTGTGTTTGTTATCTATCTAAATAGATGACCTTGTATCCTGTGTGCGGGTTTGAGTGCTACGTGAGAGACCAGGAGGAGTCTCACCAATTGTGCCCGTAGCTTCAGTAAAAGACCACACAAAGTCTATATCATACCCGCAATTATTTAATTAGAGAACGCAGGTGAGGGGTGTGAAAATGTTGCTACCATGCAGCGTTTAATTATGGAACCATAAGGGGGGTGACAGGGGAGTGACCCGTGTTGGGATTCAAGGTCCTGATTCTAAACAACGGTGAGGACCCACCCCTCGCCTAACAACTCTATCACATGCATCGTACTCTGTAAGAATAACAATCGGCTCTCTTCTTACCTAGTAGTCCGTTTAATCCGGACATTTAATGCGGGGGCGGATGGACGGAGCGAAATGTCGGCCATCGGCAGCAAAAATGTGAATGCTCCGCAAGGTGCCTGATGAGCCTATTAAGAATCGACCTCGAGGACGCCGTTACCCCAGGAGCCATCACGGTTGCTCGGCAACGACGTGGCGTCCTATACTGTAGCCCGCAAGTGGCATGAGGTGTTCGAGACGCGTGCACGTAGTAATGCGATGACGCTAACCTGGCAATCTATCCGGGGCATGATCTGTGGTGTGTATATGGTTGTACACACTGCAATTGCATTATGTCAGAGGGTACCTTGTCCTCTGAATGTGAGACATGTTGGAGTTGTGACTTAATGGAACGGAATTCTATGTAAGAGCATTAAAACACTTTGGAGGTGGAACAATATTAAATACGGTCGGTTGGAAATTCGGACAGTATAAAAATCCTTATAGACTATTTCATAAAGCGACGATAGGCACTAATTATGATGTGAGAAAATATATACAGTCATACAAGATGGTTGGGAGCACACATGATGTAGTAAATTACATGTGGCTAACATACTCGAATTTGCTTTTTTGGAGGTTTGGAGAGAATCTAATACATTACGTTTTTTAAAAGACACACAGATAATGACATTTTGGAAGTAAATAAATCACAAGAAACGTAAGACAATAGTAAGGTGGACGGAAAATCGCACACTGTGGATGGAAATTAGGACAATTTCGAACCATTGTAAGCTATTACAGAAAAGGAACGATCGGTACTAGTTATCAAGTGAAGATATCACATGTGGCTAAAATCTTGGAATTTCCATATATTGATAGAAGTTAGGCAGAGTATCTAATATACTACAATCGTTGTCACGATTTAAGGTAATGCACGTACAATTTCTGGTATTGCTCATACACCTGTAACAGTTTGGGATTAAACAGGAAGTTAAAGTATGCTCATTAATGTGTTGTAATTAACGTCATTCAAGATCACACATCTGTACAATTGTGTAATTAGAGAGCCCCAAGTGGGCTTGATTGCGTGGTTACAATGTGGAGAAGCTCCACATTGATATGTAATTAACCTCATGAAAGTACGCAAACATGCACAGTTATGTAGTTGGGGAACCAGAGGATGAGGTTACTAAAGTAGCTGGTGGACTATGGTGCCTACAGTAGGCCCATTTGCTTTGAAATCTCCTCATGTTCATTCAGCCCTTTTGCTACTGAGTTGAGGGTGTGTATCCATTTGCACTCCTTGCGGTTCAGGGCCGCTGAAATGGATCTTCCCCGGGATTCGCATTGATTTTCTCAACCACCCTCCATTTTATGCTCTCTGGTGTGTGATTTAAGGCGAGAAAATGCTCCACAAGTGGTGCCCTCTGCACTTTGCATCTGATCTTACTCATGTGCTGTAAAATTCTAGATTTCACCTTTTGGAGTAGTCTGGCCAATGTATGGGGTGTTGCAGGGGCAGGGAATGATGTATATGACGTTGCTGCTGTTGCAGTTGGTTAGAGAAGGTAAATTGTATGTTTTTTGTTCATGCATGAGTGTCTGTCCTTCCATGCATGAGGGGCAAGCTTTACAGGAGCCACATTTGAAGTGTCCGAGAACTGGCGGCAGTCCAAGTAGGTCTCGTAGGTCATGGTGGATCTGTGAGTGGGTGTGTGGGTGTGTGAGCCTCTCAGTGGGTCTGTGACTGGGCATGAGTCTCTGAGTAGGTATATGAGTGGGTGCATGACTGTGTGAGTAGTAGAGTGAGTGGGTGCATGACTCTAGGTGGAACTGTGAATGTGGGTATATGCGTCTCTGCGTATATATATGAGTGGATGCATGAGTCTTTCAGTGGGTCAGTGAGTGGCTCCATAAGTCAGTGGCAGGGTCTGCCAATAGGCAGCACTTTCTAAGTTGGAATGTGAGTGGGTACATGAGTCTCTCAGTGGCTCTGTGAGTGGATGTATGAGTTTCAGAGTGGGTCTGTGAGTGGGTGTGTGGGTCACTGAGTGGGTCTGTGAGGGGGTGCATAGGCATCTGAGTGGGTGAGTGAGTGACTGAGTGGGTCTATAAGTGTGTTCATGAGCATCTGAGTGGGTCTGTGAGTGAGTGCCTGAGCCCTGATGGGTGCATACATGGCTAAATAGCTCTGTGAGTGGGTGCATGAAACTTTGAGTGGGTGAGAGAGTGGGTGCATATGTCTCTGACTGGGTATGTGAGTGGGTGCATAATCATTTGACTGGGTGAGTGAGTGGGTGCATGAGTGGCTGAGTAAGTATGTGAATGAGTGCATGAGTCTCTGAATGGGTCTGTGATTGGGTGTGTGCCTGACTAGGTCTGTTAGTATGTGTGCGAGTGTCTGAGTGGGTCTGTCAATGGGTGCATGAGTATCTGAGGGGATCTCTGAGGGGGTGTGTGAGTCTGTGAAACAGTGCATAATCATCTGAGTAGGTGAGTGCATGCATGAGGGTCTGAGTAGGTCTTTGAGTGGGTGCATTAGCCTCCTCGTTGGTGGGAGAAGGGATGTATGACTGTCTAAGTCTGTCTGTGAGTCAGTTTGTAAGTCTCTTAGTAGGCCTGTGGGCAGGTGTGTGAGTGTCTGAGTGGGTCTGTGAGTGGGTGCATGAGAATATGAGTGGGCCTGTGAGTGAGTGTGTGTGTCTGAGTGGGTGTGTGAGGGGGTACATGGGTCTCTGACAGGGCCTGTGAGTGGGTGCATGAGTGCCTGAGTGAGTCTGTGAGTGGGCACATGAGTCTCTGAGTCAGTCTGTGAGTGGGTACATAAGCCTATAAGTGGATGAGTGAGTGGGTGTCTCAGTGTCTGAGAGGGTCTGTGAGTGGGTGCATGAGAATATGAGTAGGTCTGTGAGAGGGTGGTTGAGTCTCTGGGTGAGTCTGTGAGTGGGTGGTTGAGTCTCTGGGTGAGTCTGTGAGTGGGTGCCTGAGTCTCACAGAGGGTCTGTCAGTGGGTGAATGAGTGTCTAACTGAGACTGAACGTGGGTGTATAAACATATATTTTCGTATTTTTTTTACTGATGTTCATGAATCTGAGAGGGCTGCACTGACAGTCATTGCAAATTCACAAATATCACGAGTGGGATTTTGTTTAACATATTGCACTCAGAAGGGATTCCTCAAACACCCTATATTCCTCTCATGGGGTCAGGACACATCCAACCTGGCCCCTTATTCTAGTTTCTGCCATTTGGTTTTAGCCCCAGGGACTGGTCCGATGAGATAAAATGGTGACTGCAACTCTCTGCTCAAGTTGCAGGCTGCTAATCATGGCATTCCTGGTGGCATGCAGATTCACGATTAATTGTGAAATCATCGCAAATTAGTCGTGATCACAGATATCCTAATTTAGATTTCATTACATTTCTCAACAACTACACCAGATAACCAAAAGCGTGCTCAGCAAAACCAAAAACTTCCTTCCTGCCAAATGTGGTGTAATTCCGTCCACCGGTTCGGGCTGTAGTCATGTTCAAAGCTCCTCAGGAAATTAACATTGTAAATGCCCTTTTTTACCCCCCTCTTTATCGGCTCTGGCTAGATGGATTACCCTGAACATTTCTATGCACAATAAGATTCTCTGTGACACTTTTTAGGACAATTTCGTAAAGATTCGTCAAATGGTGCCAAAGATATAGGCAAGTCAAAAAATGCTGTTCCTAACTACAACTACCTACTGGTGACTGCCAGTATTAAGATATATTTGTGTGAGCAAGAGCGTGGCTGTGCTCGAAAGGCGTCGCAGCAGAGCGGGGAAATAAATACCTTCCTGCCTGGTTCCTTGTGGTCCGTCTCCTTTATTTTCCTGGAATGGATTGTTTGTTTGGAGGATTGTTGCTGTGATATATATATATATATATATATATATATATATATATATATATATATATATATATATATATATATATATATATATATATATATATATATATATATTACCTACTGGCGATAGCCAGTAGGTATATATAGTTAGGATTTTTTTCCTATGGGATTTTTGAAAATTCTATGTCGAATACCTTTGGCGTTTGAGGACAGAATTGGCTGAAATTTTCAGGAAAATGGAACATTTTGTTTCTGAGCAGCCCCTGAAAATTTGGGGGGGGTTTGTCAAGGGGGGGCCGAGAAAAAAGGGTGGTCCCAAAACGTGTTTTTCCCATGCAATTTTCCATAGGGCGGTTGGCCTCACTTTTAGCCTGAACGGCTGAATGGATTTACACCAAACTTGGCAAAATTGTAGGGACTGGTAGCCCGATGTGCCTTTGCTATGTCTCAAGATATAGGCTCCAGTGGTTTTTACGAAAATTAACTTTGAAAAATATATATTGGGCTACATTGGGCTATATATATGTTGGAGCCCAAATGTAGCCCAATGTAGCCCAATGTAGCCCAATGTAGCCCAAAGATGGCCACCAGAGACAAAAAAAAAAAAAGCCCAAATATCAGCCAGATGTAGCCCAACTATAGCCCAATGACAGAATGTCCCAGAGTGTTCTAAAGAACAACTAGAGTGCTAACAGTCCTACTTATTACAAAGGTATGGCACACCTGAAGCCATCTTGATTGGAATAAAGTGGTAACTCTTAAAACATTTAATTTAAAAAGGAACAAAATGAGGGGGTTCATTTTGCCATAGAAAGTATGATTAGCGAATATATGACGAAATCCCGCATGTACTATTAGGCCGCAAATTAAAATAACGAAAACTTTTAGAACGAATATGCCTTTAGCATACACTAAACAACTAAACTACCCTAAACCCTAAAACACTACCCCCAGCATTACCCTACACTACACAAACAGTACAACACTACCCTAAACCCTAAAACACTACCCCCAGCATGACCCTACACTACACAAACACTACAACACTACCCTAAACCCTAAAACACTACCCCCAGCATGACCCTACACTACGCAAACACTACAACACTACCCAAAACCCTAAAACACTACACCCCAGCATGACCCTACACTACGCAAACACTACAACACTACCCTAAACCCTAAAACACTACCCCCAGCATGACCCTACACTACACAAACACTACAACACAACCCTAAACCCTAAAATACTACCCCCAGCATGACCCTACACTACGCAAACACTACAACACAACCCTAAACCCTAAAACACTACCCCCAGCATGACCCTACACTACGCAAACACTACAACACTACCGTAAACCCTAAAACACTACCCCCAGCATGACCCTACACTACGCAAACACTACAACACTACCCAAAACCCTAAAACACTACACCCCAGCATGCCCCTACACTACGCAAACACGACAACACTACCCTAAACCCTAAAACACTACCCCCAGCATGACCCTACACTACGCAAACACTACAACACTACCCAAAACCCTAAAACACTACACCCCAGCATGACCCTACACTACGCAAACACTACAACACTACCCTAAACCCTAAAACACTACCCCCAGCATGACCCTACACTACGCAAACACTACAACACTACCCTAAACGCTAAAACACTACCCCCAGCATGACCCTACACTACGCAAACACTACAACACTACCCTAAACCCTAAAACACTACCCCCAGCATGACCCTACACTACGCAAACACTACAACACTACCCAAAACCCTAAAACACTACCCCCCAGCATGACCCTACACTACGCAAACACTACAACACTACCCAAAACCCTAAAACACTACCCCCAGCATGACCCTACACTACGCAAACACTACAACACTACCCAAAACCCTAAAACACTACCCCCAGCATGACCCTACACTACGCAAACACTACAACACTACCCAAAACCCTAAAACACTACACCCCAGCATGACCCTACACTACGCAAACACTACAACACTACCCAAAACCCTAAAACACTACCCCCAGCATGACCCTACACTACGCAAACACTACAACACTACCCAAAACCCTAAAACACTACCCCCAGCATGACCCTACACTACGCAAACACTACAACACTACCCTAAACCCTAAAATACTACACCCCAGCATGACCCTACACTACGCAAACACTACAACACTACCCAAAACCCTAAAACACTACCCCCAGCATGACCCTACACTACGCAAACACTACAACACTATCCTAAACCCTAAAACACTACGCCCAGCATGACCCTACACTACGCAAACACTACAACACTACCCTAAACCCTAAAACACTAGCCCCAGCATGACCCTACACTACACAAACACTACAACACAACCCTAAACCCTAAAACACTACCCCCAGCATGACCCTACACTACGCAAACACTACAACACTACCCTAAACCCTAAAACACTACCCCCAGCATGACCCTACACTACGCAAACACTACAACACAACCCTAAACCCTAAAACACTACCCCCAGCATGACCCTACACTAAACAACCACCACAACTCTACACTACACTAACACAACACTACACTACACAACACTACACTACACTACACAATCACTAACCCACGAAAAAATTAACACAAACCCAGTTACCTCTCTCGTCATCGTGGTTTTCACAACGCAAATGCATTTACCATACATGCCTTTAAAACGTAATTCTTTGTAAAGGCATGCGCGATAAATGCACATGCGTTTTGAAACAATGCGGGATAATGGTATGCGAGGTCAATGACCTTGCGGGATAATGGTATGCGGACTGAACGTCTGCGGGATAAAAAATGCGGGAAAATGGCTGCAAACCATGATTAGCAGCAGACTTCCCTGGTGAGCACTAGCTTTACTACAGTGATCTAATGAGCAACTATAGTGCTAACATTCAGAATATATGGCAAATGTGTGACACATCTGAATGCCTTCTTGGTAGAACCAAAGTAAACAAGCATTGAAAATGCAATAGATCTCGCCCTCGTTTAAGTTAAAGCCATTCTGTTTGTAATGAGGTGGCTTTTTAGCTTTGCTTTTATTAGTGTTTTTAAAACTTTCATGTAAATAACATGCATATGTATGCATATATGTATATGTATGCATGCATTTATATTTATATAGATATGCAGATTATATATGTTTATATATGTATATTACCTACTGGCGATAGCCAGTGGGTATATATAGTTAGGATTTTTTCTCTATGGGATTTCTGAAAATTCTATGTCTAATAACTTTGGCGTTTGTGGACGGAATTGGCTGAAATTTTCAGGAAAATGGCACATTTTGTTTCTGAGCAGCCCCTGAAAATTTGGGGGGGGTTTCGTCAAGGGGGGCCGAGAAAAAAGGGGGGTCCCAAAACGCATTTTTCCCATTCATTTTTCCATAGGGCGGTTGGACTCACTTTTAGCTCGAACGGCTGAATAGATTTACATGAAACTTGGCAAAATTGTAGATATGGTTTGCCCGACGTGCCTTTGCTATGTCTCAATATATGTGCTCCAGTGGATTTTGAGAAATTAACGTTTAAAAAAATATATATATCTGTGACAGCGCTCCGGTTAGCGCCCCGGTTCGCGTACCTGACGCGTAACGGAACTTCGCGAAGCGAAGCTGATTGGCTCTCCGGTGTCTGTCAACATTCTAAACAGTCCGGAGCGGCCGCCATCTTGTCTCTCGGTACGATCGAGAGACAAGATGTGGTGAAAAACGAAGGGGGAAATGAAGGAAAGGGGGCAAGGTAGACCACTCCTGACCCCCTAGGATTGATGAGGGGGATATTAAAGTGCCCCGCGGGGCAAAAAAAAAAAAAAAATTTGTTTGCGATTTTACGCCGTAGAGGCGCGTCCCGGTATGCGAACCGGGCAGCTCACCGGGCAGCTCACCGGGCAGCTCACCGGGCAGCTCACCGGGCAGCTAACCGGGCAGCTAACCGGCAGCGTAGCTGTCAACATTGTAAACAGTCCGGAGCGGCCGTCATCTTGTCTCTCGGTAGGTTCGAGAGACAAGATGTGGTGTAAAAAGAAGGGGGAAATGAAGGAAAGGGGGCAAGGTAAACCCCTCCTGACCCCCTAGGATTGATGAGGGGGATATTAAAGTCCCCCGCGATTTTTCGCGGTAGGGGCGCTTCCCGGTACGCGAACCGGGCAGCTAACCGGCAGCGTAACGGGAGTCCGCCATCTTGTGTTTTTGGAGCGTCCGGTTCGCGTACCGGGTAGCGTCCCGGTAAGCGTAACAAGGGGAAAACCAAGAGAAACAGTAAAAAAAAAATTAAGGGAATAGATTTCCAGCAAACTTGGCAAAATTGTAGGGACTGTTTATTTGATGTGCCTTTGCAAGGCCTCAAGATATGTGCACGTGTGGATTTTGTCTAATTAAGGTTAAAAAATATATATATATCTGTAAGCGTGCTCCGGCACGCTTATGTTACGGGTTTTGTTTGCGCTGCAGAGCCGATACGTCACGGTTATGCGACGCGTCATGAGGCGTCTCACGTGGCTACGTGATACGCCACGTAATAAAGAATATATTTTACAGCTATAGATATTAGCTTTTAAAAAACCAATGAAATTCACTGAAAAAACCATAGGTTATAGACCATATATAGTTAGGAATTTGCATTTACAAAACCTTGAAAATTCACTGAAAAAACCATAGGTTAGAGACCATATATAGTTAGCTGGACATTTTATTGACATAAAACCAATGAAATTCCATATATAGTTAGTTGCACTAACTATATATCGCGCACCCGCAATCCACTGCTGATGATGTCACATATTACATCATTCATGACATGGTCAGTGACATCACTGATGACATCTCAAATGACATCACTGATGACATCACTGATGACATCTTAAATGACATCACTGATGACATCATGACACACCAATACCAGTTACTACATACGCACTCACTGATTCCTACGTCTACACACACATTCACTCATTCACCCATACAATCACTCATACATACAGTCACTCATTATTACAACACTATCATATGCACTCATACACCTATGCAGACACTCACACACTGCCACTCATCCATGGAGTTACTCACACACCTAGTCAGTCCTGTAAAGAATCAATTACACTTCCATTTCCTCATCTATACAGTAAAACACAGAACACCATACTTCAATGACATCACTGATGACATCACTGATGACATCTCAAATGACATCACTGATGACATCTCAAATGACATCACTGATGACATCATGACACACCAATACCAGTTACTACATACACACTCACTGATTCCTACGTCTACACACACATTCACTCATAAACCCATACAATCACTCATACATACAGTCACTCATTATTACAACACTATCATATGCACTCATACACCTAGTCAGTCCTGTGAAGAATCAATCACACTTCGATTTCCTCATCTATACAGTTAAACACAGAACACCATACTTTTCACACATATACTAACACATACTTACTCTCTTATACAATCACTGATACAAGTACACATTGATAAGCACAGAGTCACACACCTCCCAGCCAGCCACACACACACTCAGTCTTCCATACATCCACTCATTCTTCAATATGTAAAACATATTTAAACTTTACAAAAACACACAGACACTAGATGATGTCATTTGAGATGTCATCAGTGATGTCATCAGTGATGTCATTTGAGATGTCATCAGTGATGTCATCAGTGATGTCACTGACCATGTCATGAATGATGTAATATGTGACATCATCAGCAGTGGATTGCGGGTGCGCGATATATAGTTAGTGCAACTAACTATATATGGAATTTCATTGGTTTTATGTCAATAAAATGTCCAGCTAACTATATATGGTCTCTAACCTATGGTTTGTTCAGTGAATATATATATATATATCCCCAAGCTCCAGTTGCACCAAAAAACGAGTCACTCTTGAAAGCGGGTGCTGTCACGCGTTGGTGTCCGCGTGTAAAATAAGGGCTCCAATTTCCTAATAATGCCCAGCCGGGTTAAGGAAAAGACAGCACTCACGGGTACAGCAGTATTTCTGCAAAGGGTTTATTCAGAACAAACGCGTTTCAGGAGCAAATCCCTTCGTCAGTGTTCACATCAGGAAACGCTACGCGGCACCATTATCTATGTTTGCAAGGGTAATAAAAACAAACAATGGACTACACCACAAGCGCAATATAGCGCGCCATCTTGGAGTGTGTTATGGTTAAACATGCATCATAGGAAATGACAGTAGGGTTGTATAAACCGTAATTCAAGCCGTGTGTGTGTCAAAGGTTATTTTATGCTGATAGGAGGTCTGCCACTTTGTCACAAGGATGTTGTCATCAGTGATGTCATTTGAGATGTCATCAGTGATGTCATGAGTGATGTCACTGACCATGTCATGAGTGATGTAATATGTGACGTCATCAGCAGTGCATTGCACGCGCAAGTTATAGTGAGTCCAACTAACTATAACGTGGGAATTTCAATGGTTTTATGCGAGTACAATTTCCACCTAACTATAACTGGTGTGAAACCTATGGTTTTTTCAGTGAATTTAATAGGTTTTTTAAATGCTAATTCCTAACTATAACTGGTGTGAAACCTATGGTTTTTTCAATGAATATATATATATATATCTATATATATATATATATATATATATATATATATATATATTTCCCAAAGAGTCTCCGAGCAAAGGAGCAATACACCCTACAGGGCGGCCTCAGAACATCAGGCACGGAGCAGCCTGACCATTTCACATCCAACGAAGCACCACATGAGGCCCAATACCGGATTGAAAGGCATTTATTAACAAGCTCAGCAGCGCAAAATATCTCCTTTCCTTACGCATTTCGGCGTCAGCCTTGCTCACAGGATGAGAGTGTCATTTGCAAAGTGCTTCAAGCGCGCTTTTAAACTATTCAAAGTCACGTGACAGGCATATACAATACAAGACCCATGATGCATTGCACTGGTAATCCAAATCAAGTCACATCTTAATAGATCGTTTTTTCGTTTTTTTCCAAGTGTCCATTCATATACAGTGCAAGTTTCAATAATAGTGGGGTAATAACTCACATTGTCACGTTAGTATTGTATGTTAGCATGGTGCTTACAATCCTTGATTGCTTGAAAAAATGCCTCCCCTCCGGCACGATCAGAGTGAGAGAGTCCCCCTCACTCTGAATCCCTTCCTGCAGCCGCCGTGTTTGAGCAAAATAGCTTTCCTTAATAAGGGTCACGATGGCGAGTGGGTCTTGCTCCAGATTCAACATTTCCCAAAGAGTCTCCGAGCAAAGGAGCAATACACCCTACAGGGCGGCCTCAGAACATCAGGCACGGAGCAGCCTGACCATTTCACATCCAACGAAGCACCACATGAGGCCCAATACCGGATTGAAAGGCATTTATTAACAAGCTCAGCAGCGCAAAATATCTCCTTTCCTTACGCGTTTCGGCGTCAGCCTTGCTCACAGGATGAGAGTGTCATTTGCAAAGTGCTTCAAGCGCGCTTTTAAACTATTCAAAGTCACGTGACAGGCATATACAATACAAGACCCATGATGCATTGCACTGGTAATCCAAATCAAGTCACATCTTAATAGATCGTTTTTTCGTTTTTTTCCAAGTGTCCATTCATATACAGTGCAAGTTTCAATAATAGTGGGGTAATAACTCACATTGTCACATTAGTATTGTATGTTGGCATGGTGCTTACAATCCTTGATTGCTTGAAAAAATGCCTCCGCTCCGGCACGATCAGAGTATATATATATCCAAACACAGAAAAGATCCTCCTTGAATGGTTCCCGTCGTCAGGTGGCGCACAATCCGGCAGGATCCATTACGCCGGTGAAGTTTATGTACTGACCAGATTCCTATCAAAAGGATTTGATGCGCACTCGGATAGAGGGTAAAACACACCAAAGTTTTATTTTTCAGAAGGCGACTTCTGAAAAATAAAACTTTGGTGTGTTTTACCCTCTATCCGAGTGCGCATCAAATCCTTTTGATAGGAATCTGGTCAGTACATATATATATATATATATATATATATATATATATATATATATATTCACTGAAAAAACCATAGGTTATAGACCATATATAGTTAGGAATTAGCATTTAAAAAACCTTATTTTACTCACACAAAACCATTGAAATTCCATATATAGTTAGTTGTACTAACTATATATCGCGCACCCGCAATCCACTGCTGATGATGTCACATATTACATCATTCATGACATGGTCAGTGACATCACTGATGACATCACTGATGACATCTCAAATGACATCACTGATGACATCACTGATGACAACATCCAGTGACTGTATGTTTCTGTAAAGTTAAAATATGTCTTACATATTGAAGAATGAGTGGATGTATAAATGTCTGGATGAAGGATTTAGTAGGTGCATGACTGACTGTATGAGTGAGTGGTTAAATGTGTCTCACTGAGTGCATGGGTTAGTGACTAAACTGTCTCAATTTGTGCATCATTATGTCTGTTGTTCTATAAACTGCTGCATGTGTTGATCATTAGCTATATGATTAACTATATGCGTTATTGATTGGTTGCCTACGTATTTGTATGGGAGACTGAGAGTGTGTATGGGTGGCTGGGAGGTGTATGACTCTGTGCATAGATGTGTGAGCAGTTGATTCACTAGATGTATGGGTTCAAAAGTGCATGTGGAAACAGCTGTATGGGCGGTTGACTGTGTGCATGAGTGTATTGCTGAGTGAATGGATATCCCAGTGCTACATGTAAAAGTAAGTACATATGTAAAACACAGTACATGTGAGAGTTGACATATATAAATAACTGTGCATAAGAGCCAGTGAATGTGTGAGTGGCTGTATGGATCATTGTGAACTTGTATCAGGGATTGTATAAGAGAGTAAATATGTGTTAGTATATGTTTGAATAAGTAAGGTGTGTATAACTGTATAGTTGAGAAAATGGATGTGTGATTGATTCTTTGCATGACTGACTAGGTGTGTGTGTAACTCTATGGATGAGTGACAGTCTGTGAGTGTCTGTTTACACTTACTGTATCTAAGGTTATATTAGAGTCTGAAGAGCTTCATCGTATTATCACATGAATGATGTCATCAGTGATGTCATCAGTAATGTCAAATGAGATGTCATCAGTGATGTCATCAGTGATGTCATTTGAGATGTCATCAGTGATGTCATCAGTGATGTCATTTGAGATGTCATCAGTGATATCATCAGTGATGTCACTGACCATGTCATGAATGATGTAATATGTGACATCATCAGCAGTGGATTGCGGGTGCGCGATATATAGTTAGTACAACTAACTATATATGGAATTTCAATGGTTTTGTGTGAGTAAAATAAGGTTTTTTAAATGCTAATTCCTAACTATATATGGTCTATAACCTATGGTTTTTTCAGTGAATTTTCAAGGTTTTGTAAATGCTAATTCCTAACTATATATGGTCTATAACCTATGGTTTTTTCAGTGAATTTCATTGGTTTTTTAAAAGCTAATATCTACAGCTGTAAAATGTATTCTTCTTTAAATCCAAAAATATATTTTATATGTTTATTAATAAAAAATTTTAAATATTTTTTTTGTTTCGCTCCCGGTCCGCTAACCGGGAAGCTTCCCGTTAGCTCAATTCGATTCCGCGATCCGGTCCGCGAACCGGTAACAAATCAACATAGTGACGGTATCGCGTTGCCGCGTAATGCGTCTTATGACGTACTGCGTTAGCGCACCCGGAAGTGCCCCGGGGCGCGGACCGAGGCGCGAAACGCAACTCCCCGGAAGCGATCCGCGGCGCGAAAGCGCGACGTATCGCGTTGCCGCGAAATGCGTCTTGTGACGTATCGCGTTAGCGCACCCGGAAGTGTCCCGGGGCGCGGACCGAGACGCGAAGCGCAGCGAACCGGAAGCTAACCGGGGAGCGTTCCGCAGCGCGTAACATGAGCGTGAGAGGTCATGTGACTTGTTAATAAAACTTTTCATTGGTTCATTTCACTTTTAGTTTCATAATTATGGAAGGCTAGGTCATGTGACCTAAAAATAACACTTTTCATTGGTTAAGAAGTATTGTTTTTTCCAAATGATGAAAACCACTCCTTCTTTCCTCACTCTGACTTTCATTATTGTGAGAGGAAGACCTATTTTGCTTCTTGGAAGACCTATTTTGATTGTATGAAAATGGCTTCACTGATTGCTTCAGCTGGTGCACCCCCACCACCACCTCCACCTCCTCATGGGAAGAGAGGACCACCTCCCCAGGTGGTTACCAACACTGAGGAGGAAGATGAAGAGATGGATGAGGAGGGAGAACAACCATAATTCCTGGAAGAGTTGCCCCGGGTTTCAAGAAAGAAACCCAGTTTCATCTGGCAGTTTTTTTCCATCCCTCGTGGCCAAAAAAAGGTCAATGCCAGGTACGCAACATGCCTCATATGCAAGGAACAATTGTCCAGCGGGACGGACAAAAAATACAGCTACGGTAATCATACCATGCATAGGCACATGATGAGGAAACATCCCCTAAATTACAGCCGGGCGGAATTAAGGGATATGATGGACAATCCTCGACCAACTCCTGTGGCGAGACCAACAACATCGGTTTCTTTATCACCAGAGGAGGCACGGGAAACTGTGCCAAATATCCAACCTAATTTTGGGAACATGATACACTTATGTATGCGCTGTCGTGCATTATTAGCTTGTGGCAACATGAGCATCAATGCACTGAACCTGGCGTATGAACACCATGATTGCCCTAACCGCCCCCAGTAATTTTTTTTTGCTCCTGTTGAGCCCTTTTCAACGCCTGTTTTTTGTTGTTTCCCCCCCCCAAAAAAACCAAAAAAAATATAAAATCGTTCAAAAAATACAAAAAAAACAAAAAAATTTCAAAAAATACAAAAAAAATATAAAACAACAAAAATATTAAAAAAAAGTTCTTTTCAGAACTACCTTCCCTTTCCAAAAAAATTGCTACAATGTTTAGCACTCTGGCAAGCTCTCTTTCTTTTGGTTCGCTCCCGGGTTAGCTTCCCGGTACGCGGACCGGGAGCTAACCAAAAAAAAAATTTTTTTTTAAAAAAAAGTGTAAGTATAAGGAAAGTAAACAGAGAGTGATGTTTCAAGAAAGACAGCTATAGGGAGTAAAGAAGAAATACTGTTTAATAGATCTATTTACCAAAGAACAGACAGAAGAGGGTATAATTGTGAAAAACAAAATAGATAACGAAGTGAAAGAAAAACAAGCATTGGCATAGCCAATAGGTATCGACTTTGGGACCTTCTAAGTATTTAGTTATGCAGCATAATATCCTTGGTGCAGCAACATCAACTGTTGCATGGCTAAACACGTATAAGGTCCCAAAGGCGAGACCTATTGTCTATGCCAATGCTTGTTTCTTAAGTAGAATTGCAATACGTCTGGCTCTTCCATGTGAAAAGATCTTATCTTGTGCTCTAAAGATTGCTAAACTCTCGACAGAGAACAGGCTAGATTGTAAGTAGGGTAAATTGCGCTTGGTGATCTGTTTGAGGGAGCGTCTGCTTTGCCTGGTGTCTTTGGAGAGCAATTTTGATTGTTATACTGGACAATATAGCCCTAATGTAAATAACATAGGGGCATATTATCAACATAGGCAATAAAAGTTTTGCAGCTTTTATCGGCAGAAATGTGTCGCTAAAGCTGCTTTTGCGGCAGAAAACTGCCGCTAAAGCCGCTTTTGCACCAGTTTTCTGCCAATAAAAAGAGCAATAATTTTATTGGCTGCATTCATAATATGCCCCTTAGTGTGCTTCAACTACACAGAGAAAGCATTATGAACAAATAGTGATACAGTGATCAGTCAAAGACACTAAGAGTAATAGAGACGGAGTGAGTGAACAAGAGTGAGGAACTATGAGAAGAGAGGGACTGAGAAAAAGAGTGGAAGGAGTTGAGTAAGTAGGTAATAGAGAAAGGAATGAGGGAAGTAGCAAAGGCAGGAAACTGAGGATTAAAGAAATGAAGCAGTGGAACTAATAGTAGTTCAATGTGATAGAAATGTAACGAAAAGAGTACAAAATACTTACCTTATAATTGTCGTTAAATTCCTCATTTTTTATTTTTATACTTTCAATCTGTGAAAGAGAGAACAAACATTTGAAAAATATAAAAACATGTATTAAAAAATTACAAAAGACAAGGGCAAAGATTGAAGGACAAACAGTTTTTCAATAACTTTGACACTTACAGAAGCTACACAGTCCTAAAGATATACATTTTAAACTAACAGTATCTTGATGCAGATGAAGTGAGGCCTATCTTAAAACATGGTGCATCTTTTGCATTGCTGTTGTCTCAGAAAAGTGTCGCAAGACACTAAAATTTAAAATAATTGCTTCAGGATGCCAATAAGATGTCTACTATCCAGAGTTTTGTTTCAGGTGAGGCCTACTCAGGGTTGCAGATGAAATTTCGAGTTGTTGAAGAGAATAGAGGACATAATACATGTGAAGGTCTACCAATGAAGTGAGTCATGTCCACTGCAATCTTCAACAAAGTCCAAACCTCCTATGTTTCCCTGGACAGACCTAAACTTGATCTGCACAATGTGATTCGTAATGATAGGAAACACAGGTGATGTAATTGAAATACATGCAATTTATTTTGCTCATTTCACAATCACATCACTTGTGTTTCCTTTGCTTAGGTATCTCATTGTGCAGATGTAGTCTAGCATATGAAAGAATACGCAGAAGTGCAGCACTGCATGCAACAACTTTGACACTTACAGAAGCCTCACCTTCTCCATGCCTCCTACACAGTTCTACATATACATCATAAATGCAAACAGTACAGAATTAATTATACATGTTAAATGGTTTATTTTTGCTGTTCTCAGAATGTATCAAAATTCACTAAAAACAGTGACTTGAAGGTATTCATCATGTAACAGCGGGGAAAAAAAAACACAATCAAAATGATTGTGTTTAAAAAACCCATACAACATCAGAAATCAAAAATCAGAACTCCTTAAAGTTAACTTACTTTCCATGACGTCCAAGGATGTCCTATGAATAGCTTACACTCTTTTGTGCTGTTATTACTTTCAGCCCGCCACTTTCTGAAAGAAAATCTCCATCGTTTTTAAAAACATGTTACATACAATAAATGACTTCTTGCTCTCTACCACAAGATTCCACAAGGCCAAATCTTGTCAGAGCCATGTATAACTCTTGGATTTCTTGTTAGCCAATCCCATCATTTGGCATTTCCGCAACTTTCAGAATTAAAATGTTGAAGATCATTTTCACAATCCTGGAATAGTAATATCTTCCCCTTTTTGCTCAGTCATGTTCTACATTTCCTATGACACTGATACTGCTTAATATGAAGCAGACTTACACTACCTCTATGACTACAACAATTATTTAATTCTCTACATCACTTTTAATCACAAAGCAATGTAAAACAGTAGACAGCATTGCAGACTTACATTCCCTCTACTCCATGTTTTGATTGGCTGCTTCAATTAGCTTATAAAAAGAAACAGTTTTTCTGAACTCATTCAAAGTGCACATATATCTCCATGATGTCCAGTCCTATGATTAGAAGTTATGTCTCTGAACTACACTTATCCTCAAGGCCAAATTGTGTAGGAGCCATTAGAACTTCTTGAAATTCCACAGAGCACATCCCGAGATTATTTCCCTAAAATTTTGGTTTTAAAAACACCAGGTAAGAGTTTTTAAGGTCATACGGCAATTTTTTTTTGAAAATTAAAACAGAATCATTGCAGAATGACCAGCCATTTCTAGACTTTAAATAAGCTGTGTAATGTCCTGATGATATTGAAGAGCCGTCATGAAATATAATTGCTGTAGTTACAAAAGTCCTTCCTGATATTGACAACTGCGAAGCTACAAATTTTTTTATTAAAGTTGTCAATTTTGTTCCATCAGGCCTACATCGTTGGAACATTAAAATGACATACTGGCCATATGTTCGTATAAATAATGTGGACATCATTTCAGATTTACATTGGCTACACTCCATGTTGTGATTAGCAGCTTTTACTAGCTTATTAAAGGAGACTGATTTACTGTCTGGCAAAGTTAAATATATAAATCTTTCTGAGTCTACACTAGTAGTACTTGATATCATACAGTTCTCGCAGTCATGCTGCCATTGATAAGAAAGCCCAAACAGCTGATCTACATCTACACCTTCAGCATGTAATACATCAAGCATATACATTAAAAACTCCTGACAATCTTGCTGAATATTTTGAGAGAATTGTGTTTGGCCTGAACATCTGTCTAACAGATTTCGAATTTCAGACACACTTTCTATGTTTCTTCTATCAGTGGTACATTTCTCTAACACAGAATTTAACAAACCGCAAAATCTTTGATCAGAATTGACCACAATCTCTTCTTTTACATTTTTTAGAGAAAACAAAACATTAATTACTACATTAGCATAGCAGTTGACACCAGAACTGTTTTCAAACTGAAAACCAACAACATCTTCAACAGAATCCTTTTTGTTTCTGCTTGTAATTTTAGGTTCATTCACTTTTTGTCTTTTTGCTATAACCTCCCCAGTATTGTTCTCATTTCTTCGTTTCCGGCCTACCAGACGTTTCTCAAACAAAGGAAACTGAGGCAAATGTGGCGCATACTCTCTTCTTAACCTATTGTATTCCTTAACACAATCTAGATCTGCACAAATGTTTGTGACATCACACTCAATCAAGTACAATCCCGATAAAGTTCTAACTCGTGACAATGCCACATATGCCATACCCTCCTTGAACACAGAACTGCCAATATTCACCAATGCACTGTCTACACTTAAACCTTGCGATTTATGGATTGTCACCGCATATGCCAAGCAAACAGGAAACTGCTTACGGCGAACATATAAGTCTTTTACAAGCAAAAATCTAGCAGAACAACGAGCAATTAGCTGTACTTCCTCAATGCCATCAAATTTAATTTTTAAAAATTCAATTCCATCTCTATTTCTGTATTTCACAAAATCAACAACATTACCCATTGATCCATTTACCAGACCTCTTTCAACATGTAAATTCCTTCTTAAAATTATACGGCAGTTCAAGCACACATTCAGAGTCTTTTCAAAACCTGCAGTTTTAGATATACTCTTCTCTAATGAATCCAATTTTGTTTTCAGATTCTCAGACAAAATAATTGTTGATCCCATATGCTCTACTCTATCAATAGCTTCCAGTTTCACAATCTCTTGCTTTTCTAAATGCAACATTTTGTTGTTAAATTTGGCACATTCTGCAAGAGTTGGCATCAAACATATTCCAGATTTCTTCTCAGTAATTTTCTGAAAAATATTCTCAGGCACAACATCTTGTTCTGGATATAAATTTGACAGTAATCGTGCATGTAAAGCTTCTTTCCCATGCTCGGTCACTTTTCCAATTCTAACATCTTGTAGAATAGTCTTGTAAACTTCATCCTTCGCCTGACGCATATTTTCATGCAGTTCAGCATAATTGAAGTTTAACCATATATTGACGTTGCCAATGCTGCCTAGGCACTTCCTGGTATCTTCATGCGTGAGCATTTTGAACACAGGTTGCCCTTTCACTGGTGTCAGCTGCAAAAGATCTCCGAAAACAATGATGTGTTTGCCACCAAATAACACATCATACTCTGTTTTGAGAACTTCTTGCATCCTCAAATGCACAAAGGCAAGCATGACATTGGAAACCATGCTTACTTCGTCAATGATAAGAAGTTTCATTTTCCTCAAGATTCTTGAAACTTCAAAACAAGCATCTCCAGATAGCTTATGATATTCTAATTTGTTGTCATGCTCCACTGGCAGCATCAGTAAACGATGTAAAGTAATCCCTTTAATATTATGTGCTGCCAGTCCAGTTGGAGCAGTGACAACACAAGACAGCGATGACTCTGTCCTTTCCTGCAAATAGCATGAAATTGCTTTAATGAGGAAACTTTTTCCAGTTCCCGCTTCTCCACTCACGTACAGTCGGACAGGCTTCAACGACGTACATGAGCACTCTTTCTTATCATGACTTAATCCATGATCAATTTGCATGGTAACTTCGTCATATATTTTCCTCTGCTCAACGTTGAGTTGCCTTTCCAACTCTTCTAAGTTAACCGCATCCTCTTGAGCATGTGCCATGGCTCTTTCCACTTCATTCATAGCAGTGGCAGCTTCATTTTCGATAACAGGTCCTCCTAGTGGATCCTGACTCAATGAAGCAGAACTCTGACTGTCCTGAGAACTGTCTCTGGCAATCTCGGCTGCAATCGTTGCTTCCTGCTCAATTTCCGCATTCAACATTTCTACATATTTGGGAAAAGCAGGACATTCTATGGTCTCCTTGGCGACATTGAAAGAGTCTTCGTAACATAGAAAATCTCCAAGCAGTTCCTCTTCTGCACGCCAAGGCTTGAAAAGTTGCAAAAGTGCTAAATAGAAAAACTCCTTTTTTTCAGGAGATTCGCCACTCAATTTTCGATGGTTTACCAAGTGGCATTTTCTTTGCTTGACCAGATATCCCTCACTTCCTATTACAGCATACACTCCTTTCTCAGTATCTTCTTTGATGTTCCTCTTGAATATGTAATTTTGCAGAACCTCATACAGACAAACATTCTCGAGGTGACTGCTTCGATTTGGATAATATGTATCCAACATGTTTGTCTTCAAAATGTCGGTACTGTTTGGCTCCTTTTCCGCCAAATACTCAATTTCCCGCACAGGTTTGAGAACTCGATTACGCGTTGCAGCAAGACCAAGACTCGCCCAAACGATACTCCTGGACTTGGCATAGAGACTTGCTGAAGACAACCGGTCAGAACATTCGTACGCTCCGATTTCTCGATGCGACAACATCTTCAGACTGAAACTGTACAACTTCTTGCTGAGGCTCTTTTCATGGGAAATGTCCTCCCACATATCCTTCAATTCTGTCTTCTCTTTTTTGGTGATGTAAGACGTCACATACCGCGCCACAGCCATACAGTTATCAGCCACAAACTGTATATCCATGTTAGCATTCCACATGGACAAAATCACCGGGTTGTAGTCGTTGATGTACTTGGACTCTTCGTTCCTCTTCAAATTGTAAGTGTTTTTAGGTGATTTCTTCATGACATTGTGTCGCAACGAAGACATCAAACTGTTTACTCTTCCTTTAGAAATCACCGGTCGTGGAAAGCCGAAACGACATTTAGTGTAGAACTTGTCTTTGTTTCGGAATTTACGACGGCAGTACTTTCCACATCGATGGCTTTGGAAACGCAGAACTTTTTCTCTTAGGCTTTTCTTCTCCTTTGCGTTTGGAACAGCACACGTAGAATACTGTTGGATGAAACTCATCACTGAGTCTTCTGGATCCGTTCCAAATGTAGGTGCATCCTTGATCCACAGCAACATATGTATATGAGGAGCACCTCTTGCTTGGTACTCCTTTCTCCAGAAGAAATCCAACACCTCTCCAAGAGGTGGATTCTTCTTATTCATGATGAAAGACATCATAGCTTCAAATCTATGATTGAATACCTACATACATTGACTGGATCCAAAGAGCACAGTTCTCCGGGTGTCTTGAATTCGATGTTATCTACGTTAGCATTTGCCTCTCGTAGAAATTCAAGTAAGTCTTCACAGCCATACTCGGCACAGCTCAGAGTGAGGAACCATGTGGGAGTACCTAAGTTCCTCAGCATACATTTTAAATCACCATGACGACGGTACCAGTACTCATTAGTACCACGCTGACACGCCATGAGATTAATCAGGTGAGAATCCAAAATACTATCTTGGACATTGACTTTATCCATAAAGTCACTTGCCGAGATGTTTTGCATGTGTATACCACTTTTCAAGATGTGGTTCACTGCATATGACAGTCCAGACAGATCGCTTTCAAACAGGAGATGAAACAAATAAGGAATGCATTGTCGAAACCTAGCATCTCCTGCATACAATCGCAAAGTCCGGTATTCAGAAGCAGGAATTTGATGAGGTCGCTCATCATATCTTCCTCCCTGACCTGTTGGAAAAAGCTGTGGGAAACACCGAGCTTCCAAACTTTCCTCCCAAACACTAATGGGACTCCCTTTGGCTTGTTTCATTTGAAACAACTCAATAGCATTCCCCATGACTTCCTTGGAATGCAAAGGATGAACACTATAATGTTCATATATTTCTTCACTAGTAGAGGGTTCTACTTTCTCAATTTGACCAGCACACAAATCGCTATCCTCTTCCTCACTTACTTCCTCTTCTGCAACATATACATTCTTATAGTATTTATTATTTTTTTTCAAATACAATGTTGCCTTTTTAACTTTCCTAACATCTACTAAATCTTGCCATATTTTCTTATTCTTTGTCGGAACCCCATTAACTAAGATAACCAGAGGTTCCTCTTCCACTTTTTCTACTCCAATTGTGTTAATGTTTTTCTTGAAATCTAGAGGCAAATAAACAACTCTTCCCTTTAATCCTCTCTGTAAATCTGATGGAGGCAATTTCCCTGTCTTTGGCTCCATTCTTACAATAGCCTGAAAGGGATGGATACTTTGAATCAAAATAGATTCATAAGTATTTAAGTCCTTCAATTCAGAAGGAATCTCAACCAATTCCAGATTATTATGAACTGCTCTAGCAGGCATCTGGTTTTGTTTTAATTTGTTACAACAATAAGTACACACACGTTGATCCAATCCCAAATCAAAACAATTTTCTACCATCAAGTATGTTGCAAAATCCTTCCATTCACTATTATTTTCCCTTTCACTTTTTGCATATAAATCCACTAACTTAGTCTGATTCTTATAATAAGTGCGTCGACAACACACACAAGTGAAATTAGGCCTCTCACTTGATTTCACCTCAAACGTCGCAATTTCCCTCTGGAAATTATCTGTACTGGAAACCTGTACACTATCTTCCACATGACCCTCTACTTCTTGCTCAATTTCAACATTCTCCTCTTTACTTCCAAAGTAACAAAACTCAATTTCTTCACACATATTCTTCACATCTATTTCAGAACCATGCAAAAGAGCAGCGCATAATTGTTTCAGCATAATTGCTGGACTCTTAGCATAATACAACATTCTAACTAATTTCCTCACTTTGTTATGATGCACTGCTAGCATCCTGAAATGATGAAAAACACTCTGGCATACTCTCCTGGAAAGACAAGCCAGTGAATGACCATGCAAACCTGTCACTTCTCTTACTCTGCAAGGATCTAATTCTTGCAACAACATCATTTTCTGCTTCAAACTTTTTTTGTTAAATGACCGTACAAAATCACAAAGCAAATTGATGGAATCCTGTCGCACACTGCAAATACTACTACACTTCCAGGTGTACACAGGACCCTTAGCACGTCTTCCTAAAACCTCATTACCTAACACCTCTTCTGCCTCTGTTGTCACAAGTTTTTCTTTTTCAACTGGACAACCATCTTTCACTTCATAAGCACGACCACTGATGTCAACTGCATGCACCAAATCATTATCCTGGAAATAACTCTCCTCATTAAAAAATGCCTCACAGCTTGAACTATGCATCCATTCTCCAGAAAAAACTTCACAAAAATTACTACGATTAACTATTCTCTTCCATCTACTATTTCTTTTGAAATCAAAAATTGCCTTGTTTAGCTTCCTAATTCTATTGATTATCAAAATAAATAACTTACGTTTAATTTCAAATGCCTGATCAATAACTTTCTCAACTTTTTTTTTCTCTTATAAAAAACTAGTTTCTGTTGACCTTTCTTAATATTTTTTAACAAATTGCCAATTATCCTGTTGCGGAACATTCGTTTACGAATCTCCCTAAACTGTTGTTTCCTTCTACTATCATGCACAGATTTATCTCTTGCTCTAGCAGTAACATTTTTCATTGTCCTTTTCTTTCCATTTGATTTCCTTCTCGTGTTATGGACTGAAACATTTTCTGTAGTAATATTTTTTTTATTACAAATATTTCTTATGAAATATTTAGAGCTCTTACCCGGTGCTTTCTTCGTGGCTTGAGAAATCTTTTTGTTAGAGGACTGCTGGGTTTTTGTTTTCACCTGCTGTCTTTGACGTTTTGCAGCCTTTATCTGTCTTTGTATTGTAGGCATGGTTAAATCTTGAAATGATCTGCAGTTGAATCTGAGGAAAAATATAATAAAAAATGTTAATAAACATTATTACCAAACAGTAAATCAGTAACAGTGATCAAAAACTTAACACACTACTTGACATTTTAATTTGAAGATTTTTTAGTCATTGGCAATCTTACAATACAAAAATACCAGAAAAGAAATGACATTTATATTTATGTTACCTATGCTATTTTATATGTGAATCTGATCTAATTTTATGAACATATTTTAATATTTTATTGAAGACACTACACATAACCTGTTTTTGAAGGTGTCTTTATTTTTAAATTAAACGGTTTACCTTTTTACTTTTTATTAATTATAAAATTTAAAAATAAATGTTTATATTTCCAAAGGCTCAAGCAGGTCAGCTTCCCATCCTATATCATATAGTTCGGACAAATCTGCATCCTCATCACGCTCTTCTTCATCCTCAGGATTTAAATCATCCAAAGGATCAACATCCACTGATGTTTCAATTACAAGTTCAATGATGAGGTCAAAATCAACTGATTGCAGATTGTCGCTCATGTTGAGGTTGTCTTTATCTTTAAAGAAAGATAACAACAATGAGATGTTGCAGAGTAAGAGACAAATCTCAGAGATTATAATAGTAAAATTGTTTAACAAGATTAACATTTAGCAGCTATTATTTAGCCATGTCCAGCAATGCTGAGCAGGTGAAGCCTATGTCTAATTATTCACTGAACAGGACTCATCTCTTCTTAACCTTGGATAAGCCTCACCGACTCTGTGTCCCCTGCACATACTTAAATGTAAAGGGGCAGATTTATATTAAATGGCACATCCCCAGGCATGCACCAGTTAACGTGCACCACTGCTCTGCCACCCATGGTGTGCCGCATTTACAATCAGATAGGAGAAAGCTGCGTCAAAACCCTGCGCCTGCTTGAAGCTGGCATAGGTCTTGACGCAGCATTGTGGAGATGCGGCACCCCTGAGCCTTGCTGGAGCTGCATCGCACTTGCAATACAACTCCAGCAATGCGCCACCTTTACGGCACATATGCGTCACGCATCTGTGCCATTTTTGCCCCATGCTGCGCCGCATTGTAAATGCTACAGAAAAGGGGGTGGTGATGAACAGAGTGTCTGAATTAAGCAGACCACTCTTACCCAGTCCAAAGATCAGGGCTTGATCCATCACCGTTCTTTATCTCACTGCCCCATCCCAGCTCAGAACCTGGCTATATGCAAATTAGTCTGTCCCTGGCCCAGTGCATCATGGGAACAGGGCAGACCAAACTACCAAGCCAATTCTTCACCAGAAAGGAGACAAGCTACCGGGGACCGGTTTCTGGCATTTCAGCCTCTTCGGCCCGGCTTGCTTGAATCCTGATGGAGCAGTGAGAAAGGGACTCATGTCTGAGTATACCCTGCCACACCTATAGTGGCCAAAAACGATACAGAAAAGGGGGTGGTGATGAACAGAGTGTCTGAATTAAGCAGACCACTCTTACCCAGTCCAAAGATCAGGGCTTGATCCATCACCGTTCTTTATCTCACTGCCCCATCCCAGCTCAGAACCTGGCTATATGCAAATTAGTCTGTCCCTGGCCCAGTGCATCATGGGAACAGGGCAGACCAAACTACCAAGCCAATTCTTCACCAGAAAGGAGACAAGCTACCGGGGACCGGTTTCTGGCATTTCAGCCTCTTCGGCCCGGCTTGCTTGAATCCTGATGGAGCAGTGAGAAAGGGACTCATGTCTGAGTATACCCTGCCACACCTATAGTGGCCAAAAACGATACAGAAAAGGGGGTGGTGATGAACAGAGTGTCTGAATTAAGCAGACCACTCTTACCCAGTCCAAAGATCAGGGCTTGATCCATCACCGTTCTTTATCTCACTGCCCCATCCCAGCTCAGAACCTGGCTATATGCAAATTAGTCTGTCCCTGGCCCAGTGCATCATGGGAACAGGGCAGACCAAACTACCAAGCCAATTCTTCACCAGAAAGGAGACAAGCTACCGGGGACCGGTTTCTGGCATTTCAGCCTCTTCGGCCCGGCTTGCTTGAATCCTGATGGAGCAGTGAGAAAGGGACTCATGTCTGAGTATACCCTGCCACACCTATAGTGGCCAAAAACGATACAGAAAAGGGGGTGGTGATGAACAGAGTGTCTGAATTAAGCAGACCACTCTTACCCAGTCCAAAGATCAGGGCTTGATCCATCACCGTTCTTTATCTCACTGCCCCATCCCAGCTCAGAGCCTGGCTATATGCAAATTAGTCTGTCCCTGGCCCAGTGCATCATGGGAACAGGGCAGACCAAACTACCAAGCCAATTCTTCACCAGAAAGGAGACAAGCTACCGGGGACCGGTTTCTGGCATTTCAGCCTCTTCGGCCCGGCTTGCTTGAATCCTGATGGAGCAGTGAGAAAGGGACTCATGTCTGAGTATACCCTGCCACACCTATAGTGGCCAAAAACGATACAGAAAAGGGGGTGGTGATGAACAGAGTGTCTGAATTAAGCAGACCACTCTTACCCAGTCCAAAGATCAGGGCTTGATCCATCACCGTTCTTTATCTCACTGCCCCATCCCAGCTCAGAACCTGGCTATATGCAAATTAGTCTGTCCCTGGCCCAGTGCATCATGGGAACAGGGCAGACCAAACTACCAAGCCAATTCTTCACCAGAAAGGAGACAAGCTACCGGGGACCGGTTTCTGGCATTTCAGCCTCTTCGGCCCGGCTTGCTTGAATCCTGATGGAGCAGTGAGAAAGGGACTCATGTCTGAGTATACCCTGCCACACCTATAGTGGCCAAAAACAATACAGAAAAGGGGGTGGTGATGAACAGAGTGTCTGAATTAAGCAGACCACTCTTACCCAGTCCAAAGATCAGGGCTTGATCCATCACCGTTCTTTATCTCACTGCCCCATCCCAGCTCAGAACCTGGCTATATGCAAATTAGTCTGTCCCTGGCCCAGTGCATCATGGGAACAGGGCAGACCAAACTACCAAGCCAATTCTTCACCAGAAAGGAGACAAGCTACCGGGGACCGGTTTCTGGCATTTCAGCCTCTTCGGCCCGGCTTGCTTGAATCCTGATGGAGCAGTGAGAAAGGGACTCATGTCTGAGTATACCCTGCCACACCTATAGTGGCCAAAAACGATACAGAAAAGGGGGTGGTGATGAACAGAGTGTCTGAATTAAGCAGACCACTCTTACCCAGTCCAAAGATCAGGGCTTGATCCATCACCGTTCTTTATCTCACTGCCCCATCCCAGCTCAGAACCTGGCTATATGCAAATTAGTCTGTCCCTGGCCCAGTGCATCATGGGAACAGGGCAGACCAAACTACCAAGCCAATTCTTCACCAGAAAGGAGACAAGCTACCGGGGACCGGTTTCTGGCATGTAAATGCAGCACACCATGGGTGGCGGAACAGCGGCGCAGGATGACTGTCACATCCCTGGTGATGCGCCAGTCATCATAAATGTATCCCTAAGCTTCTTATCTTGTTAGAGATGAACTGCCATATGTATCATCAAAATATTTTACATTTCCTAAATAGCGAATTTTAAGGAATAAATAGCGATTCTTTACCATTCCTAATTTGCGATGAGCAAATTGCTAATTGCAAGTTACCCATTCATTTCCATGGGCTAGGAGGCTCATAGGAATGAAGGTTTAATTTGCGATTACCAATTTGCTCATCACAAATTAGGAATTTTTCCAAGGGTGCAGGGGTGTCTCAAGAACACCCTGCTGCACCCCTGAAAAAGAAATTTGGGGGCATATGGCACACATACATGCCCTAAGGGCATGTGTTGGCGTCATATGGCACCTTTTGTTTTTTTGAAAAAAAGCTTTTTGAAAAGAATTCACAAATTACCACCAATTTACCACAATAGTTTCCAAATCCTTAATGTCATTTTTTACATAGTTTTTGTTTGATACATTGCATTCACGTAGTCACAAAATTTGCAAATCCTTCAGTGCAATTGCAAAATAAGGAATAGCAAATTTTGCTACTCCTTATTTTGCATCAAACTTGTTTGATACATACCATTTGTCTAATTAACATTCACAAAGGCCGAAATTCGTAGAATTTTGATCTTTGCAAATGCTAATTACCTTCATACATATGGCCCCAAGTGAGGCCTGTCTTGCGGCATGGTGCATCTTTTGCATCACTGCTGCTTGGGTTTTATGTGGTACGTTTTTTTTACACCATGACATATCTGCCTAAATGCATCAATTTGTAATGTTGTCGCCTCATAGCAAATCTTTTGCACCACCGCTGCATCATAAAAGTGACGCACAGTGGCACAAAAGAGGCATACACCTATCATAAATCTGTCCCTACCATTTTAAATGATTAATCCAGGATGACAATAAAGTGTGTCCTATCCAGAGGTTTGTTTAAGGTGAGGCCTACTCAGGATTGCAGATTAAAGTTACGCTTGATGAAGAATACAGAGGAGATAATACATGTAAAGGCCTACCAATGAAGTAAGTAATGTGCACTTTATTGCGCTAGTCATCATAAATGTATCCCTAAGCTTCTTATCTTGTTACAGATGAACCACCATATGTACCATCAAACTATTTTGCATTTCCTAAATACCAAATTTTAAGGAATAAATAGCAATTCTTTACTATTCCTAATTTGCAATGAGCAAATTGCTAATTGCAAATTAACCATTCATTTCCATGGGCTAGGAGGCTCATAGGAATGAAGGTTGCAATTTGTGATTAGCAATTAGCTCATCACAAAATAGGATTTTTTTCAAGCGTGCAGGGGTATCTCAAGAACACCCTGCTGCACCCCTGAAAAAGAAATTTGGGGGCATACGGCGCACATAAATTTTAACAACATTCCTTTACCTCAACAACGATTTTCAAATCATAACTTCAAAACACTACACATGGGAAAATTACTTAAATTGTCCTTAAGACACATAAAAGCGTTTTTTGATTGGCTTTCCTGCATGGTAGGGTCACTTTTAACATGGCTATGTAACACAAACATTCAAAATCTAAATTTTCCATGCACATGTGGGAGCATATTTACAAGCAATTTGCGCCACAGAGAAAGGTCTTACACTAAAATGAGAAAAATAACATCAGGGACAGTCAATTGCCTTATAAAGAAGCATACACCATTATGTCCTTGTCATGATTTTAAAAACAATTCCTTTTCCCCAAAAACGATTTTCAAATCATAATTTCTAAACACTGCACATGGGAAAATGACTTAAAATGTCATTAAAACACATGAAAGCGTTTTTTGATTGCCTTTCGAGCATGGTTGGGTCACTTTTAACATGGCTATGTAACACAAACATTCAAAATCAAAATTTTCCATGCACACGTGGAAGCATATTTACAAGCAATTTGCGCCACAGAGAAAGGTCTTACACTAAAATGAGAAAAATAACATCAGGGACAGTCAATTGCCTTATGAAGAAGCATACACCATTATGTCCTTGTCATGATTTTAAAAACAATTCCTTTTCCCCAAAAACGATTTTCAAATCATAATTTCTAAAAACTGCACATGGGAAAATGACTTAAAATGCCCTTAAGACACATAAATGCGTTTTTTGATTGGCTTCCCTGCATGGTAGGGTCACTTTTAACATGGCTATGTAACACAAACATTCAAACTCTAAATTTTCCATGCACATGTGGGAGCATATTTACAAGCAATTTGCGCCACAGAGAAAGGTCTTACACTAAAATGAGAAAAATAACATCAGGGACAGTCAATAGCCTTATAAAGAAGTATACACCATTATCTCCTTGTCATGATTTTAAAAACAATTCCTTTTCCCCAAAAACGATTTTCAAATCATAATTTCTAAACACTGCACATGGGAAAATGACTTAAAATGTCAATAAAACACATGAAAGCATTTTTTGATTGCCTTTCCAGCATGGTTGGGTCACTTTTAACATGGCTATGTAACACAAACATTCAAAATCAAAATTTTCCATACACATGTGAGAGCATATTTACAAGCAATTTGCGCCACATAAATCATAATTTTCTCCTTAAAGCACACTATTCTCTATCTAAAGTAAAGAAATATTTTCTCACCTTAGCAAATACTTTGAGTTTGAAAACAGTCTCAGAAACACACCAATTTGTCTGCAGCAGAGCAAAAGGTATGCACTCCAGAGTCTGCAGCTATGAAAAGCACAGAAATGCTGTAATTCTTCACACATATCTCTCATGTCACCCAATCAAAAGTCTTCCCTCACTTTTTTCAAATGAAAACCCATCCCCCCTCTGCCCTTTCTGCTTTATCTGCATGGCAACCACCTCCTGGAAGAACTCTGTTGTTTGCAAGTTCACACAACAATGTTGCAATTGAACTCTGAACTCTCAGTGCACCTGCATATCCAGTGCATTCTTTCATTTAATGATTTTTTATTGACCACTCAAAATACATCTTTCAAAGAACACATCCGTGCACCCTAACTTTTTGTTTTCAGCAATCAAAATCCACCAATCACTGTTACTGCTTCATGAACACAGAAACTCCACAGTTTTTTTCATTTCAAACTCTCATTTTTTCAACTGCCATTTCATTGCCACACTTCATCTGACTGCAGGAGAACCTTCTCTCACCATGTTTTCTGTCTGGATTGTTGGTCATAGTTATATTCACTGGGCTCAAAGGTACGTTGAAAGCAGGAATTTACCTAACCTCAATTTACAAGATGTGGAAATTAAGTGGTTTGGCCACAGAGGATTAAAATGTCACCAATTGATACCATTGGTGAAAACCTTTATGCATTTGCCCAAACCTGACCTGTTAATTGTGCACTGTGGAGGTAATGACTTGGGCACTTTGACTGGTGTAGGTCTGGAAATGCTTTTAAAGGACACCTTTGAGCAATTAATGGCACTTTTTCCTCAGACTGCCTTGGTATATTCAAATATATGCCAAAGACAGAAATGGAGGTGGTCAAACCAATTTTGTCCACAAATTGAGAAGTCGAGGAAGCATGTAAACAAATCTGTTTCAGCTTACATGAGAGACCATGGAATGGGCTCCCTGTACAACAATAACTTGCGTTACTACATGCAAGATATCTACAGAGGAGATGGAGTTCACTTCTCAGATGAGGGCAACAGAGTTTTCACTCTGAATTTAAGAATGTGCATTGGTACCTACTTATAAGTACCTAAATGTACCATAAACCCAAAAGCTCTTCTCAGAGCTACCCTACATCTGATCACTCACAATTATTATTTAACTCTAACATTTTTCACTAATTTTCAACAAAATACGCTACCGGGGCCGCTACCCGGTACGCGAACCGGGAGCTAACCTCGCGAATTTTTTTAAAAAAATGTTTTTTTTCCGCACATATAAGCCTCCTCAGCCACCCTCAGAAAACCTAGGGGGTCAAGATAACTCTACCGTGCCCCCTTCTACCCATTCTGAACATTATTTGCCCTCCATCTTGTATCTTAATTCGACCGAAACACAAAATGGTGGACTCCCGGAACGCTTAAGGTCCGCGAACCGGGGCGCTCAACGGTTCGCGTACCGGGTCGCTCCCTGGGAAGCGCACCATCAAAAAAGGTGGGAAAGTAGTTCACACAAAAGCCACTTGAGACAATTTCACCAAATATAGATTAGCTCATACTACATACCAATCCCTACCATTTTCACAAATTTGATTGAAATTCCATTTAGCCATTTAGCCTGTAGACCTCTCTAAATACCGTGAGGTAAATTACTTCACAAAACACATCTGAAGTGTTGGAATTGACAACCAATTAAAATGTTACTTTCATTTTCTACTTTTTTTACCTGACATTTGATTGGTTATGTACCCGAATATATATAAAGGAAGAGAAGGAAACACAGCCATTTTGACTACTACTTCCTGGTGTACATTTCAATAGGATTTTCATTAATAACTTCAACTTCTTTTTAAAGGTAAGTTGTTATTTTTAAAACTGAAGTATATTGTGCACTTTAAGTTAATATGGCAAACTTTTTCTGTTAGTTATATACTATCCCTCTGTAGTACTTATAAATTTAGATACAATTTTTTATATTCCTACTTCCACTCTGATACTATACACTGCCCAAAGATAAATTCACTGTTAAAAACTGCCTATCTAAAATTAATCCCAACAGTGCCCTACCTCTACTAATATATATTTTTTTTATGCAAATTTCAGGGAAAATGGAAAGCGAACAAAAAATTTCATTTGAAATTGTCCTTCCAGAGTCCAACACAGAAATCATTGATCCAAATGAGATTGAATTTATGGATGAAACTTGGGACCAAGAACTACTGCAATGTGTACAAGCAGTAGATAACCTCCTTGCAAATGAGGACATTTTACAACCTCAGAGACTACAATGTATATTCCATGATAATTATGAAATTTCTGACAATGAAATGTTAGAAAGTTTAATAAATTATGAAACACAATAAAAAATGCTTAAAAAATAAAAAGAAATAAAAAATAATCAACAAAACCAACAATCAATTAACATACAGCATTTGAAAAGTCTATCATTCATTTTTCATTGCAGTACGCTGCCCAGAACGCTTCCCGGTTCGCGGACCGGGCGCTACCCACGCAAAAAAACAAAAAATTATTTTTATTTTTTTTTGCCCCGCGGGGCCCTTTTAAAGCCTCCACATTAAACCTAAGGGGTCAGGGAGGATCTACTATGCCCCCTTATGGTTATTTCCACCTTTGTTTTGGCCTCCTTTTGTCTCTCAATCCTACCGAGAGACAAGATGGCGGCCGCTCCGGACTGTTTGGAATGTTTACAGACGCCGGATAACCAATCAGCTTCGCTACGCGAAGTTCCGGTACGCTTAAGGTCCGCGGACCGGAGCGCTGCCTGGAGCGCGCTTACAGATATATATCTTTTTTTAAACGTTAATTTCTCAAAATCCACTGGAGCACATATATTGAGACCTACAAAAGGCACATCGGGCTACCAGTCTCTACAATTTTGCCAAGTTTCGTGCAAATCCATTCAGCCGTTCGGGCTAAAAGTGCGACAGACCGCCCTATGGAAAACTCAATGTTAAAAACACGTTTTGGGACCCCCCTTTTTTCTCGGCCCCCCCTTGACGAACCCCCCCCAAATTTCCAGGGGCTGCTCAGAAACCAAATGTTCCATTTTCCAGAAAATTTCAGCCAATTCCGTCCACAAACGCCAAAGTTATTAGACATAGAATTTTCAAAAATCCCATAGGGAAAAAATCCTAACTATATATACCTACTGGCGACCGCCAGTAGGTAATATATATATATATATATATATATATATATATATATATATATATCAAATTTCTATGGCAAAATGAAACCCCTCATTTTGTTCCTTTTCAAATTAAATGTATTAAGTGTTACCACTTTATTCCAATCAAGATGACTTCAGGTGTGCCATACTTTTGTCATAAGTAAGACTGTTAGCGCTCTTCTTTAGAACACTCTGGGACATTCTGTCATTGGGCTATAGTTGGGCTACATCTGGCTGATATTTGGGCTACATTTGGGCTCTTTTGTCTCTGGTGGCCATCTTGGGAGACTGCATATCAGAATTTTTTTAATGAAATATAAGAGGATTTGAGAAGTCACTCAAAATGTGCCCTAATTTTTCTTTCTTCAGCACTAATCATAATTTCTATGGCAAAATGAACCCCCTCATTTTGTTCCTTTGCAAATTAAATGTTTTAAGTGTTAACACTTTATTCCAATCAAGATGACTTCAGGTGTGCCATAATTTTGTCATAAGTAAGACTGTTAGCGCTCTAGGACATTCTGTCATTGGGCTATAGTTGGGCTACATCTGGCTGATATTTGGGCTACATTTGTTTTTTTTTGTCTCTGGTGGCCATCTTTGGGCTACATTGGGCTACATTGGGCTACATTTGGGCTCTAACATATATATAGCCCAATGTAGCCCAATATATATTTTTTCAAAGTTAATTTTCGTAAAAACCACTGGAGCATATATCTTGAGACATAGCAAAGGCACATCGGGGTACCAGTCCCTACAATTTTGCCAAGTTTGGTGGAAATCCATTCAGCCGTTCGGGCTAAAAGTGAGTCCAACCGCCCTATGGAAATTAACATGGGGAAAACACGTTTTGGGACCACCCTTTTATCTCGGCCCCCGCTTGACGGATCCCCCCAAAACTTTCAGGGAAGGAGCGGAGCGTTGTATCCCAGTATTAGGGATAGTGTAAGTTCTTACTCTCTTGCTGAACTTGCACGCCTTACATCTCCCACAAGGGGAAAAGCCACAGATTTCACCAAAGGCGTTGGTCTTAGGGGATTCAACCAGATGGCTCTGTACCAGGTCATTCTTAATAGAACGAGCCTTCCGGTACGTGATCTGGGGATTAGCAGGTAAATCATCCTTAAGGAGGTGATCAGTTTGTAGGATGTGCCAACTCTTCTTGATGGTTTTATTCAGAAAGGCCGCATCCTGGGAGAAAGTAGTAATTAATCTGAATTTCCCCCCGCTTTTTTCTCTTGTCACTTTGCTTTCACTTTTGAGCAGATCTAATCTTTGTGCCGAGTTAGCTCTTTTATAGGCATCATTGAGGATTTCCTCATGGGTGGATGATTGTGTGTATGGGTGAGTTAGTGAGTATGTGTTTTTATAATTGATTGTTTAAGAGAGTAAATATGTTTCCGTTTCTGTAGAAGTATGTGTAGTGGTGTGTATATAGCAGTATAATCAAGTAAATGTTTTTTTGATAGTTTGTTTGCATGTGTGAATTTGTGTGTGAGTAACTATATGGATGAGTATTAGTGTGTAACAGGATGTATAGGTGTATGAGTACATATGATGAGTAAGTACATGCATGAGTGACTATATAGAACTGTTGGTGAATGAGTGGATGTGTATGTAGATGTTGGAATTACCTAATAAGTTGTTGTAATTGGTATTGGTTTCTCCTTTTTTAAGAAAATGTTAGTTTCTATTTTTGAATGTGTGTGTCAAAGGTTATTTTATGCTGTTAGGAGGTCTGCCACTTTGTCACAAGGATGTTGTCATCAGTGATGTCATTTGAGATGTCATCAGTGATGTCATGAGTGATGTCACTGACCATGTCATGAGTGATGTAATATTTGACGTCATCAGCAGTGCATTGCACGCGCAAGTTATAGTGAGTCCAACTAACTATAACGTGGGAATTTCAATGGTTTTATGCGAGTAAAATCTCCACCTAACTATAACTGGTGTGAAACCTATGGTTTTTTCAGTGAATATATATATATATATATATACATATATATATATATATATATTACCTACTGGCGGTCGCCAGTAGGTATATATAGTTAGGATTTTTTCTCTATGGGATTTTTGAAAATTCTATGTCTAATAACTTTGGCGTTTGTGGACGGAATTGGCTGAAATTTTCAGGAAAATGGCACATTTTGTTTCTGAGCAGCCCTTGAAAATTTGGGGGGGTTCATCAAGGGGGGACCGAGAAAAAAGGGGGGTCCCAAAACGTGTTTTTAACATTGAGTTTTCCATAGGGCGGTTGGCCTCACTTTTAGCCCGAACGGCTGAATGGATTTGCACGAAACTTGGCAAAATTGTAGGGACTGGTAGCCTTGATAATAGCAAGGTTTATCTGCGATAATTTCTGAAGATGCTTAGCGGTAAAAAATTCGTTGCTAAGCATCGTTAGGGATAAATATCGCTTAACTTTGGTAATATGCCCCAACGTCTGTTAACGTTCGATTCGAAGGAAATCAGGAAGTGTTGAAAAACATTGTCTGCGCCATCTTGCCTTTTTTCAAATGCCACACTTTTGTCGTGCACGGCAGTCATTTTAGATGCCTTGACCAGACCCACTCTCTGCACGCTGTCGATCCTTAGCATGGCTCCCCACCCTCGCAAGCATCTCCCCCAGGCAGTGGTCACCCCCGCTCTCTGTCTTATGCATGGGTAATAAACCACCCCCCATCTGCGCTGCTCTTCACTGAGAATCACACCCTGTGCCCGCCCGACACCTCCCTTTCGCCCTATTCACTACCGCACCCTCTGACACTCCTTTTCCTCTGTGTCCGAATGTCCAGGCCGGTGCTAGGGTATCAGCTAGCCCTGCAGATGTAGTTTATGGCCCCAGCTGTAAAGAATCACCCCTCTTCCAAGGAGTTATAGTAGATCAAGGCCCACACTCGATGAGATCCGTCACAGCAGACGCGTTCCTATTATCTGAAAACCATCCTGTATTGTGATTGGGGAGGGGACCGAGCCTGAAGCGGAAGATTCCAGGGATGACTCTTTCTACATCAAAGTTTTTACAATTATGTGTCACATTAAAAATATATAGCACTCCAACAAAGTAGTAAGATTATAAAACTTTAATAACTTATAAATATATACAAGAAAACAAAAACAGTAACAACATATAAACATTTTTAGGGAAAAACAACGAAGTAGCGGTCGGCTGTGCGAATAGTCCCAACGCAGCACAACGTCCAGATTTCACTGATTTCGGCATCCGGCGTGGGGCGTCGCGGGGGGTGGGTCATCAGTAGCAAACTGTTGTGCGAATAGTTCCAAGGCAGCAGAACGATGGCACCAAGGTAATGTCCAGTAAGTTGCCGCACTGGTTTTGGTATCCTACAATGCTGCTCCGAATAACGGCGTGGGGCACCCCGGGGGAGGCGGCGTGAACGGGCCTCTCCAGGTGGAGTCTCGTCTGTTGTAGTGGGGCGCCCCTTTACCGTTTCAGTTGCCATTCCGTCCGCTTTTGGTCCACTGTGTCAAAAGCCGCAATTCAGCTGAGTTGCGCCCACTCTTGCGGTGCAGCGATAGGCGGCTGTCACAGGACTCTCAAAATGGCGGCAGGCTGTTTCCTTTTTGGGCCTGGTCCACTGAAATGGCCCTGGGACACCTTGGAAATCGGACGCTTGTCTGCTAGGTCTTGGACCCCATTCTCGAAAGCGTCCCCTCCACCTTGAGTTTTGGGGGCCCCCGACTCCTGCAGGCTTCTGGTGGGGAGCGGCTGCCATGATTGCTCGCGGAATGACTACGACGGAGCCACGAGAGGGTGGTGCTTTCATGGTGACGCCAGCTTCAGTCTGAAACATCCAGAAACAAGGTGGGGCTTTCATCGTTTGGGGAAAAAAAAAAGTTTTCATCCAATGAAAAGTGTTGTTTTTAGGTCATATGATCAAGCCTTCCATCATTAGGAAACCAAAAGTAAAATGAACCAATGAAAAGTTTTATAAACAAGTCACATGACCTGTTATGCGGCATAGGGTATAAAATGCGGAGAAAATACGTTGGCACGTGAGGTGGCGTCAGTAGCGGACCGATGTGCGAATAGGCCGAAGGCAACACAACGCGCCAAGATCCGGATGGCACCGAGGTGGTGTCCAGCAAGTTGCAGCACTGGTGTGGCCATCCTACAATGCTGAAAGTCGGCGTGGGGCGCCCTGTTGGCCTGTGAGTTCGCGTTAGTAGCGGACCGATGTGCGAATAGGCCGAAGGCAGCACAACGCGCCAAGATCCGGATGGCACTGAGGTGGTGTCTAGTAAGGTGCACTGGTGTGGCCATCCTACAATGTTGAAAGTCGGCGTGGGGCGCCCCGTTGGCCTGTGAGATGGCGTCAGTAGCGGACCGATGTGCGAATGGGGCCAAAGGCAGCGCAACAATGTTTTCTGAATAGAAGACACCACAAGGCGCTGAGATGCCAAGATCCGGATGGCACCGAGGTGGTGTCTAGCAAGTTGTGGCACTGGTGTGGCCATCCTACAATGGTAAAAGTCGGCGTGGGGCGCCCTGTTGGCCTGTGAGATGGCGTCAGTAGCGGACCGATGTGCGAATGGGGCCAAAGGCAGCGCAACAATATTTTCTGACTAGAAGACACCACAAGGCGCTGAGATGCCAAGATCCGGATGGCACCGAGGTGGTGTCTAGCAAGTTGCTGCACTGGTGTGGCCATCCTACAATGTTGAAAGTCGGCGTGGGGCGCCCCGTTGGCCTGTGAGATGGCGTCAGTAGCGGACCGATGTGCGAATGGGGCCAAAGGCAGCGCAACAATATTTTCTGAATAGAAGACACCACAAGGCGCTGAGATGCCAAGATCCGGATGGCACCGAGGTGGTGTCTAGCAAGTTGTGGCACTGGTGTGGCCATCCTACAATGCTGCGCCGAAAGTCGGCATGGGGTGCCCCGTTGGCCTGTGATGTGGCGTCAGTAGCGGACCGATGTGTGAATAGGCCGGAACCAGCACAAGGCGCCAAGATCCGGATGGCACCGTGGTGGTTTCATAGTTGAGAGGCACTTCATCTGCAGTGGGGCGCCGAGATCCGGATGGCACCGAGGTGATGTCTAGCAAGTTGCCGCACTGGTGTGGCCATCCTACAATGCTGCTCCGAATAACGGCGTGGGGTGCCCGAAGGGGGGGGGGGGGGGGGCGGCGTGAACGGGCCTTCCTAGGTGGAGGCTCGTCTGCTGTAGTGGGGCGCCCCTTTACCGTTTCAGTTGCCATTCAGCTGAGTTTCGGCTGCTCTTGATGCTACAGCGACAGGCGGCTGCAACAGGACTCTCAAAATGGCGGCTTGTTCTTTGGATTTGGGCCTGGTCTACTAAAATGGCCCTGGGACACTTTAGAACTCGGACGCTCGATTTTTTTTTTCCTTTCCTGTACATGCAAAAAAAGGTAAATTCCCGGTACGTTACACGCTTCATCTGCCACGATGTACTCTCCAGAGGAACCGAAAAAATATATAGTTATGGTAACTATACCATGCATCGTCATATGGAGAGGTGGCACCAATTAATTATAGTGCTGCATAAAAGAGAGATTTGGAGGAGAACCCCCGACCTGCCAGTACATTCATCAAAGAAGTGGCACTGACAGCATCAGAGGCAAGGGAAATGGTCCCAAATATTTAGAACTTTGGAAAGATTAAAATGACATGTTTAGATTGTGGCAAATTAATTTCATGTGGACAGATGAGTTTTACTCTAATAAATACAGCATATGAACATCATCATAGTCGATGGTTGGTAGAGACATTTTGACTATATCCTGGACCTGCCCGTCCTCGCCCAAAATGGTGCCGGAATAAATGGGACTCGTAACTCCTTGTTGTGTACTGGTTGCAGAACCTTGAAATCACGAGATACGTATGCAGTTTTGAAGCATATGGCGGGCGGGGACGAGAATTGATTGAATATTTCGACATCCCTATTGATATTAAGTTCTGATGTGTTATTGATTACTGTATTATTGAAAGTTCGAATTAACGTCACCCATGGTACTTGCCCGCAAATGTATATCTAGATAATTTTATTGTAACTGGCCCTGTCGTATTTTAATTATAAAATGTACGTCCACCGATTCCGCAACTGTTAGACACCTTAGTTCTTGCAACCTAATGGCCCGCCGCCCGTTACGTTCCTCTACAGTGTAAATGTCTACTCATCATATACGATTACAGTTTGCTCCGTGGCCGGCCCACGTGGTTATAGGCTCATATTTGTATAATGAAATTTTCACAATAAAGGTTTTTAAAAGAAAACATGGTAGTTGTACATACATTGGTAAAGTATTTAATAATAGTCACTGTTTTAGAATCATTAAAAGGCAAGTGAAATAAAGCAGACCAATTACATGAAGGGTAAAAGGTATAATACGCAGGAACGCAGTAAAGATAAATGGTCAAGGGCTGTTGTGTTTTCTACTCCTGCAACATAAAGTGATCGATAAGAATCTCATATTCAGGCGTATCGGCGACTAAGACAGCAGGTCGACCCTCTTTTGCTCAACTGCTCCGTCATGGGACGAAGAAACGCTCTTTTTCTCGAAAAAAGAATATATTTTACTTGCAGGACAGTTGTAAATTTTCCGGGAAAGTACATTAGCCTGGAACATTATAACATATATTTAAGAAAAAATAATGTTCGGAAGTAATAAAAAGCGTAATTTTTAGGTCATATGACCAAGCCTTTCATCATTAGAATAAGAAAAGTAAAATGAACCAATGAAAAGTTTTATTAACAAGTCACATGACTTGTTATGCTTACGTTACGCGCTGCGCGTCGCGCCCCGGATGACTTCCGGATGCGCTAACGCGGCGCGTCATATGACGCATTACGCGACAACGCAGGTCCAGAATATAGTCAAAATGTCTCCACCAACCAGCGGTCGGAACACAACCCCTTTCAGCAGGCTAAATAGTTCTGTTAAATGACAACAGAAGGGACAGGCAACAAGAACCATCAGTCAAAGAGGGGAGGGCTAGTTCTTCTCTACCGGGTTACATTGAGGCGCTACCGGAACTGATCGAATTGGTAGTCTACAGTGTTTCTGGATGTTTCAGACTGAAGCTGGGGTTAGCATGAGAGCACCACCATTTCATAGCTCCGTCGTGGCCATTCCGCAACCAATCATGGCAGCCGCTCTTTATCGTTATTTTGGGCGGGGTGGGTGGCGGAGCCGAGCTGTTTTGCAGCCATCATTGTGTGGAGTTCAGTTCATCTCACTAGTTTTGTATTTGTCATTAAGGGTTGTTCCTAATGTTTCTATTTTAGCAAGGTCAAAAAGAGATCCCATTAGTGGCCTACTGATTTTGCTCGATTCCTTTTCTTTTTTTTTACACGATTTTTCGTTATCTGCAAAGACTAAACAGAGTATTGCGACTCTGTGTTTGTTTGTAAATAGAGAATGAACCAAAGAGAACCAATTATAAAACAGTAAATGCTTGGATAACAATCAATCAAATGGAGAGAGAAGCAGGCACGACGTATTACAACGGGGGCAAAGGCCTGCGTTAACTACCTTTCACTATCTGCAAAGAGAGAGTACTCCTAATAGAAATGAGGGGGGGGGGCACCATTCAAAGCAGATCAGTGTGCATAAACACGAAAATGTTTTCACTTACCACGTACTTGACATTCGACAGCTTATGATATTTGCTATTAAAAAAACATTGAAATTCACTGAAAAAACCATAGGTTATAGACCATATATAGTTAGGTATTAGCATTTACAAAACCTTGAAAATTCACTGAAAAAACCATAGGTTATAGACCATATATAGTTAGGAATTAGCATTTAAAAAACCTTATTTTACTCACACAAAACCATTGAAATTCCATATATAGTTAGTTGCACTAACTATATATCGCGCACCCGCAATCCACTGCTGATGATGTCACATATTACATCATTCATGACATGGTCAGTGACATCACTGATGACATCACTGATGACATCTCAAATGACATCACTGATGACATCACTGATGACATCTCATTTGACATCAATGACCACATCACTGATGATATCATTCATGTGACAATACAATGCATCTCCTCACATTTTAATATAACCTCTGTTTCACCCAGTGTTAAATACAGAGTATAATTTTTGAAACCATTGACACACCAATACTAGTTACTACATACGCACTCACTGATTCCTACGTCTACACACACATTCACTCATTCACCCATACAATCATTCATACATACAATCACTCATCTTTACAACACTATCATATGCACTCATACACCTATACAGACACTCACACTCTGCCACTCATCCATGGAGTTACTCACACACCTAGTCAGTCCTGTAAAGAATCAATCACACTTCCATTTTCTTGTCTATACAGTTAAACATAGAGCACCTTACATTTTTAAACATATACTAACACATACTTACTTTCTTATACAATCATTGATACAAGTACACATTGATCTGCACAGAGTCACACACCTCCCAGCCAGCCACACACACACTCAGTCTCCCATACAAATACTTGGACAATCAATCAATAACCCATATAGTTAATCATATAGCTACTGATCAACACATGCAGCAGTTTACAGAACAACAGACATAATGATGCACAAATTAAGACAGTTTAGTCACTAACCCATGCACTCAGTGAGACACATTTAATCACTCACTCATACATTCAGTCATGCACCTACTAAATCCTTCGTCCAGACACTTATACATCTACTCATTCTTCAATATGTAAAACATATTTAAACTTTACAGAAACACACAGTCACTGGATGATGTCATCAGTGATGTCATCAGTGATGTCATTTGAGATGTCATCAGTGATGTCATCAGTGATGTCACTGACCATGTCATGAATGATGTAATATGTGACATCATCAGCAGTGGATTGCGGGTGCGCGATATATAGTTAGTGCAACTAACTATATATGGAATTTCAATGGTTTTGTGTGAGTAAAATAAGGTTTTTTAAATGCTAATTCCTAACTATATATGGTCTATAACCTATGGTTTTTTCAGTGAATATATATATATATATATATATATATATATATTCTCTTGAAAAAAACAAAGGTGACAGGGATGTTATAGTTAGGCTCATATTTCATTCTCACAAAACCTGTGAAATTCAGCAGTTAGAGTTACCTTAGCTACCTATAACTTACGCCCCCGCAATGTGCTGCTTATGACCTCACATATTGCATCACTCTCAACATGATCAGTGACATTGCTGATGACATCCCTGATTACATCTCAAATGACATCACTGAATACATCACTAATAACATCATCCACAGAACTACTCACACACCCATAGAATCTCTCATATGCCAACTAACATATACACACAACCAATCACATACCCATTCACACACCCATACCAATACTCATATACCCACTCCTCCATTGAGTCATGGCAGTTAATCTTTATTGGCTGCAGTCCTGTAAAGGACGTGCAAATTATTGTGTCCTGTCATTCAATCAATCAATTAGCAGACTTTTAGAGTGCTTCTTGTCATTTCAGATGATAGCCAGGTGATGATTGGTTTAATTGGTCAGAGAGCCCTATCGTAGGACATCCATGGGCGTTTTAAGTAGCTAATGCAGCCAGCTTGTGTTTTGGGAATGTCTTTTAATTCTGATAAACCTTTCGATTATTCAGGTGAAGAATAGTGCCCCAAATTACATTCACATGAAAAAAGAAATTCACTGGGGCTCACTGGGCTGCGTGTTTGAAGAGAATTGCTCAGCATACTCTAACTTTGTTAGTATTGGCTATCAAGATTATTTTTACTAACAATGAGGTGCGCCTCCTGTTGTCAAGCCCTCAGAGGCAACATTGCATGGCACTCCCTCTGCAGTTCCGCTACTGCCTTTCCGTGGGAGTTAGGAAATGAGTCTTGTCAGCAGGAGATGGTCGAGCTATTACAAAGGCCAGGCAGTTCATTTTCCAATTTGGATTGCAGCCTTTTACCCTAAGGATGTGTGCTACTTTATGCTCTAGGATTTCTCTGTTGAGTGAAATTACAATTTAATAATTTTAGCATAAAAAGAACTATAGTGTTGAATGTGTCAGAGATTAGAATACATATGTCCGGCTACAGAAATATAAAAATACAATGCAAACAATATAACAAATTCCGTTGATACATCTGGTAACCATATGTTTATTCGGCCAAATGAACAGTTTAGTAGCCAGTGTCTGTAAAAAGCTGCATTTGAAAGAGAAATCTCCATGAATGAGCACATGAAACAAACAAAGGACGTGCCTGGTGGCTTAGTAGATAAATACGTCTTCTGTAGGGGGAGTATTGACCTCTTCCTCACAGGTTCAAATTCAGGCAAGTCCACTCAGCCTTTCAACCTTCTGATGTAGATAACATGATTACCATTGAGTTGGGTAACAATAAACACCCGTTGTGCAGCACTAAGATACCCTTCTCGATAAACCTGCGATTTACAAATACACATGTTCTGCTATGTTCACTGGAACATTTCCAGGCATTGATGAAAAAAACAATGGTGCAGGGAAAATGACATAATTGAAGTCTTTGGTCTGTAAGACGGGGAGAGTCCATTCACTGTCCTGAATAATGTGCTAAGCACAATGAGGCATATTATCAAGACAGGCGATAAAATTATCGTCGCTTTAGCGGCAGAAAACTGCCGCTAAAGCGGTTATAATTGGCTTGATAATATGCTCTATGGATTTCCAATTAAAGCTCATGTTAGATGTCCTTCACATTTAACATGAGCTTCAATTTGAATTCCATAGAGCATATTATCAAGCAAATTATCGCCGCTTTAGCTGCAGTTTTCTGCCGCTAAAGCGTCAATAATTTTATCGCTTGACTTGATAATATGCCCCAATATTCTTTACCCAGTTGCTATCACCATACCCTTGACATAGTCACTGATTGGAAGTTGACGTATATGCACCACCTTCGAGCATCGCTAAACTGGTCACTACGAAGTACCTGGCAAATAAATTCACACAAGTTCAATAAACTAAAGACGCGAGAGCCAAAGGTTCTAATCCTCGATCTTCTAGAGCACAATCAAAATTCCACTGCAAAACATGCCTTCTCCATCAAGCCTCCAAAAATCTGGATCTCCCGTCCAACTATAATGGCCCCCACTTTTACAGTAATCAAAGCCAGCCTGAAAAACGATGTAGTTGATAGCTGAATATTTCCTGTGATAACTAGTCGGTCATACCTCTATTTGAATGAGTCTATGCAATTAGGGTCACAGCCACGCGATACAAAGCACAATGCAATAAAACAAAAAAAAGCAACGCATAAAGGCCTAATTAAGCGCTAATGGGTTGAATCCTGATCTCTGAGCACGAGTTTGAGAAGTGATTGGCATCCTGAGTCGTGAGATAATTATCGCGCTCCATTGCCTTCCCTGACACATTTCAGCTGGTAAAACCTGCCAAAAATATATTGGGGGAGTGTCACCGAAAAAAAGGAAAACAAGGTGGAATTTGGGGGCATATTATCAAGAACAGCGATACAATTATTGCCGCTTTAGCTGCAGGAAACTGCAGCTAAAATGGCGATATTGGGCTTGATAATATGCCCTTGTGAATTCCCATAGCAGCCCAGGTTCTGGTGTTGACCTGGGCTGCTATGGGAATTCACAAGGGCATATTATCAATCCCATTATCGCCATTTTAGCGGTAGTTTCCTGCCTCTAAAGCGGCGATAATTTTATTGCAGTTCTTGATAATATGCCCCATGGTGCTTTAAACATCAATTCCGCAAGTTATGCCTCATTTCCAAGAGAAAAGTTGGAATAGAAGTCACATACCTTGCAAGATTAATACTTAACCCGAGGTAAAGGTATTTGCCAGTATGGTAAGTGCCTCGTCCTTTAAACATCGACTTGGAATAGAAGCGTTTGCCAGAATCCTACCTACCACCCCATGCTGAACAGTGGGTATGATCGTGTCTAGATAATAGCTGCGTTTTTCGCTCCCATGGGTCAAAGTAATCTGCCCTTCATTAAAAAAAATTATGGGTCATGTTATCAACAACTGCAACAAAATTAAACTACCGCTAAAACGGCGATAATGGGCTTGATAATATGCCCTTGTGAATTCCCATAGCAGCCCAGGTCAACACCAGAACCTGGGTTGCTATGGGAAATCACAAGGGCATATTATCAAGCCCATTATTGCCGTTTTAGCGGCAGTTTCCTGCCGCTAAAGCGGCAATAATTTTATCATCGTTCTTGATAATATGCCCCTATATGTTTCAATGTCAAGAGGCTTTATAAGGGTCATGCACAAACCCTTTCTGCCCAGTATTCCTTACTAACTTGCCACATAATATGGTTTCATAAGCCACGTCATGAGCACACACAGTAAAGATATATTCCACTCCCATTTCCAACAGGTTTTCCAAAACAAATACCAGGTATACAGTTGTTGAGAATATACATAAGTATGAACTGTGCAAACAATGCTCTCTGAATAGGTCGCCGAGTCAGGAGTTCCTGTCAATCATCACTTTCAGAAAACAGGCAAGCAAGAATACCAGTTGATTTAAGATCATCCTGTTTAAAGCAGCAAGGAGATAGTCAACTAGAAACTCCGTGGCATATTATCAAGACAGGCGATAAAATTATCGCTGTTTTAGCGGCAGAAAACTGCTGCTAAAATGGCTATAATCGGCTTGATAATATGCTCTATGTAATTTCAATTGAAGAAATCAAGAAACGGCAATAAAATAATCGCTGCTTTAGCAGCAGGAAACTGCCGCTAAAGCGGCGATAATTTTAATGCCTTTCTTCATAATATGCTCCATAGTTCTTTCCTGCCATTGTAGGATGTCGAATAGCGGGTGCCAATTCTCGTTCAGGACCATCTCGTTCAGTTGTAAAGGAGGTGGGTGGACCCAGTTGCCAAGCACATTCTATGTTTGTGGGTAGACTTTTTGTTTTGTGGCTTGGTCACTTTTAAAAGCCTGAGTCACAAAGTTAAATTTACATGTGTAGATTTACTCACTTGTAAACTTACTACTGCACCAAACAGTAACTTTACACTTTTTTGTTACTTACCATTTCCAAGTCCAGAATGTAATGTATCCTCTCCCCTGAATACAGGCAGCGAAGCTGCTTGAACACGAATTACTTTAAGTAACTTTTCACAAGTAGACAGAGGTCTCTGCCCCCAATGCAGCCAGCGCCTTGACGCCCTCGGGCAAAGTTGCGCTATACAAAAACTAAATCAAATCAAATCAATCTCAAGGAAAATATATGGAAAAATTATAATGTTGCGCAATTGTTAATCAAATATAAAAAATATTTTAATATAAAATAAAAATGTATATTCATTTCAAATAATTATTATTAAACTAGAACTAAAACAAGAAAAATGTTGCATATATATATATATATATATTCATTTAATTTAAAATATTCTTAGGTAAAACAAGTAAAAACTTGAATAAAATGTAATTATCATTTAATTACTGTTTAGCAAATTTTATTTAAACATATTTGTCATTTTTGTTGTTGAAAGTTTACAACTATTATTTTAATAATCTTAAAGCAGAAATTGAAACTTGGATTTCTGTTAAATGAAAAAATGTCATATTCATTAGAACTTTTAACGCTTAAAAATATATATATGTATCTATAACTTAAAATTTGAAATTATTTATTTTATGTAAATTTTATTTCTTATGGGATATTAATATTTTAGTTCCTGCCTTCATTTTCTTTTAAGGAAGAGTATTGTTGTACCTGTGAATGGATATGTGTGGCGCTCAACTTACTCAATGGCTGTGTTGGAGTACATTTACTACTGTTTAGGGTATTTTTTTGCTGATATAACTTTAGAAGTGCAGTTTGCGAATAACAATGTGTGGACATTTGTATTTGCATATCCCAGCTAACCCCTCCTGACCTCTTCCTAATTCACTACCATTTCGTAGTAGGTATTTCCCATTTTTAACCCTCTTCTCATGTTTACTACTAAAATGAATACCTGCATGTGCACAGATGTTCACAACAAGGGCGGAGATCTCTACATAGTAAAGATAGGAGAGGAGGAGGTTCTGAATGTAAGTTTATGAATAGCATTTTGTAGCAAGTGAGTAGCATTATTATAGTACTACTACGTAAGTTACAAAGTGCAGTTTGTGAATAGGCCCTTAAGTGTTTTACTCATCTGACTTCCTGTTTTATGCCAATGTCTTTTATCAGGTACAAGTATGCATGTGCTGCATTAGGAACACCAACAATCCTAGGGATTACATTAGTTGTCAGGGCAGTCTTAAAATGTTCAAGGATTGTCCATGAATGGTTGTGTACTAGACAAAGAATTCAATACTGTCAGACCTGTCAGCCATAGGGTGGTCGTCCCCTAAACAGTTTGCCTCTCCACTTCCGTTTTCCTGGACTTATCTTTGTTGGCCTTAGGACTTAGAGTTAAATTGGCTTGTACCCAATTGGTATATTTAAATGTAAGTGAGAGATATACCACATAGCCAGTGCCTGCAACACTTATTTGCCACCCACTTAAGTAGCACCTCAAAACATGTCAGAGGCCTGCCACTGCAGCAAGAATGCAGTTTTAAACTGCCATGTTGACTTGCCAGTAAAACCCCTTTGCCAAGCCTTAAATGCTCTTTTCATTACATATAATACACCCCTAAATTAGGCCCTGGGTAACCCATAGGGAAAGGTGCAGTGTATTAAAAGATTGGACATGTTCTTTTAAGTTGTACATATCTTGGTAGTGAAATTTTTCACTACTATGAGTCCTACCCACACCACAGAGTAACATTGGAGATTCCTTGTTACATTTAATAAGCTGGAAATTGAACCTTGGATTTCTGTTAAATGAAAAAATGTCATATTCATTAGAACTTTTAACGCTTAAAAATATATATATGTATCTATAACTTAAAATTTGAAATTATTTATTTTATATGAATATTATTTCTGATGGGGTATTATTATTTTAGTTCCTGCCTTAATTTTTTTTAAGGAAGAGTATTATAGTACCTGTGAATGGATATGTGTGGTGCTCGACTTACTCAATGGTTGTGTTGGAGTACATTTACTACTGTTTAGGGTATTTGTTTGCTGATATAACTTTAGAAGTGCAGTTTGCGAATAACAATGTGTGGACATTTGTATTTGCATATCCCAGCTAACCCCTCCTTGCCTCTTCTTAATTCACTACCATTTCGTAGTACGTTTTCCCCATTTTTAACCCTCTCCTCATGTTTACTACTAAAATGAATTCCTGCATGTGCACAGATGTTCAAAACAAGGGCAGAGATCTCTACATAGTAAAGTTAGGAGAGGAGGAGGTTCTGAATGTAAGTTTATGAATAGCATTTTGTAGCAAGTGAGTAGCATTATTATAGTACTACTACATAAGTTACAAAGTGCAGTTTGTGAATAGGCCCTTAAGTGTTTTACTCATCTGACTTCCTGTTTTATGCCAATGTCTTTTATCAGGTACAAGTATGCATGTGCTGCATTAGGAACACCAACAATCCTAGGGATTACATTAGTTGTCAGGGCAGTCTTAAAATGTTCAAGGATTGTCCATGAATGGTTGTGTACTAGACAAAGAATTCAATACTGTCAGACCTGTCAGCCATAGGGTGGTCGTCCCCTAAACAGTTTGCCTCTCCACTTCCGTTTTCCTGGACTTATCTTTGTTGGCCTTAGGACTTAGAGTTAAATTGGCTTGTACCCAATTGGTATATTTAAATGTAAGTGAGAGATATACCACATAGCCAGTGCCTGCAACACTTATTTGCCACCCACTTAAGTAGCACCTCAAAACATGTCAGAGGCCTGCCACTGCAGCAAAAATGCAGTTTTAAACTGCCATGTTGACTTGCCAGTAAAACCCCTTTGCCAAGCCTTAAATGCTCTTTTCATTACATATAATACACCACTAAATTAGGCCCTGGGTAACCCATAGGGAAAGGTGCAGTGTATTAAAAGATTGGACATGTTCTTTTAAGTTGTACATATCTTGGTAGTGAAATTTTTCACTACTATGAGTCCTACCCACACCACAGAGTAACATTGGAGATTCCTTGTTACATTTAATAAGCTGGAAATTGAACCTTGGATTTCTGTTAAATGAAAAAATGTCATATTCATTAGAACTTTTAACGCTTAAAAATATATATATGTATCTATAACTTAAAATTTGAAATTATTTATTTTATATGAATATTATTTCTGATGGGGTATTATTATTTTAGTTCCTGCCTTAATTTTTTTTAAGGAAGAGTATTATAGTACCTGTGAATGGATATGTGTGGTGCTCGACTTACTCAATGGTTGTGTTGGAGTACATTTACTACTGTTTAGGGTATTTTTTTGCTGATATAACTTTAGAAGTGCAGTTTGCGAATAACAATGTGTGGACATTTGTATTTGCATATCCCAGCTAACCCCTCCTTACCTCTTCCTAATTCACTACCATTTCGTAGTACGTTTTCCCCATTTTTAACCCTCTCCTCATGTTTACTACTAAAATGAATTCCTGCATGTGCACAGATGTTCAAAACAAGGGCAGAGATCTCTACATAGTAAAGTTAGGAGAGGAGGAGGTTCTGAATGTAAGTTTATGAATAGCATTTTGTAGCACGTGAGTAGCATTATTATAGTACTACTACATAAGTTACAAAGTGCAGTTTGTGAATAGGCCCTTAAGTGTTTTACTCATCTGACTTCCTGTTTTATGCCAATGTTTTTTATCAGGTACAAGTATGCACATGCTGCATTAGGAACACCAACAATCCTAGGGATTATTTTTGAAGCGTCTCTCCCCTGATGTAGTGTTGTTGCAGGAAACACATCTGATAGGGAACACATTCCACGCAATGATTCGATGAGAGTATCGTCTGGCTGCGCACTCTGGATTCACTACTGGGTCAAGGGGGGCGGGGATTCTAGTTAGGAACTCCCTCCTATTGGAAATAGATGGAACGACTCTAGACGACAGGGGGCGATATGCAGCTATCACGGGCAGATGGGAGGGGAAGACGATTTCCATACTTTCTGTGTATGTCCAGCCCGGCTTGCAAACTGCAACATTTGCTGACCTGGGGTAGGTAGTGTTGGGTCTCCCCGAGTGTATTTTAGTTATGGGTGGAGACTTCAACTCGGTGCTCTGTGGTAGAGAGGACCGTAACCCCCCTAGGGACCTTTCAAGATCGCAGTCTTGGCTGAGCAACTTCCTGGAGACTCTGGGTCTCGTGGATTGTTGGAGGATGATGCACCCTGGACAGGCACAATACACCTTTCACTCGGGGGCACACGGGAGCCTCGCTAGTCTTGATTATGTTCTTATGCCGGCGGCACAGGTCGTCTCGGTGAGGGAGGTTAAACACCTAGCCAGGGGTATTTCGGATCACTCCCCACTGTGGCTCTCCATTGATATTCGGTTGGGGCGGAGGGTCGAGTGGCCCCGATTAATCCCTGGCACTTTGGCAATCCTAAAACCCGGGCAGGTGTGGTTAAGTCTATTGATCATTACTTCACGGAGAATGTGGGGTCAGTATCCTCCTCCATTTCATTGTGGGAGGCCTTCAAGGCTGTAGTCCGTGGTTAAGCCTTGTCGTTGATCGCGGATGCAAAGCAGCAGAAGAATGAGGAGGTGGTACGGCTGGAGGCTGAACTGATTGAATTGGAGAGAGAGTTGGAGTCTGGTGCCACACAAGATAGACTACATGCACTGAACCTCAAACAGTCGGATTACCGAGCTTTAGTGACTGACGCTGCCAAGGCTATGAGTCGTGAGCAGCAGGGGCGGCTGTATGATGCGGGAGATAAAGCAGGGAAGTTGATTGCTTGGTTAGATAAGAAGGAAAGATCGAATCGTGTTGTGCCTGTGATAGAAAATGCTGATGGAATGCGAGTGGTGGACCCGGTGGAGATAGTGGAGGGTTTTGCGTGTCATTTACAAAAAGTATATGCGCCAGTCTCAGACAGACCGGAGGAGGATTCGCATCTGTGCTTAGAGATATCGCTCTGCCTTGTTTGTCGGACTCGGACCAAGAGCTTATGGAGTCGGAATTTTCCGATGATGAAGTAGCGCTCGCTATCTGCTCCATCCGCTCGGGGAAGGCCGGAGGCCCAAATGGTATCCCCATTGAGCTGTACAAGTTATGCCCGGACAAAATGGCGCCATATCTCCGCGAGATGTTCCTGGAGTCGCGTGATGTCGGATCACTTCTCCGAGACCAGCGACTTGCGTCCATCGTTGTGATCCATAAGGAGGGGCGACCCCGGGATCTATGTACATCTTACAGACCAATATCACTTTTGAACGCCGAACCCAAAATCTTGGCAAAATTATTGGCGAACCGACTGATAAAGGTGATCGGCGACCTGATACACCCGGATCTGTCTGGGTTTATTCCCCACCGCAACACCGCGCTTAACCTGCGTTGTCTTCATGGCGTCTTGGCAAGGGCGGAGTCCTTACGTGAACCGGCCATCTTGGTGTCCTTGGATGCCACGATGGCTTTTGAAACGGTGGAATGGCCATATTTGTGGGCTGCCCTCGCGAAGTTTGGTTTTGGCCCTGGATTCATTGGGTGGGTTAAACTCCTTTATGAGGCACTGCTGGCCCAGGTGGTGGTCAATGGCAGGGTCTCGAAGTCCTTTGTTCTCGGGAGGGGTACGCGACAGGGATGCCCGTTGTCTCCTCTGCTTTTTGCGCTTGCTTTAGAACCCCTGGCGGTTTGGCTGCGATGGGAACCATCGCTTAAGGGTATCAGGTGGACCCCCGACTTTGAGGACCGCATATTGTTATATGCAGATGATATCCTGCTGTACCTCACTTCCCCACGGAAGTCGTTGGGAGTGTTATTTGATGTCCTTGGCTCGTTTGGGAAAAACTCCGGTCTAGTAATGAATTGGGCTAAATCCAGTGTCTATGCTCTTACTGGTGATGTACCCCCCTTACCACGCATATGCCCGATACAAATATCGCAGATTGGATTTAAATATCTGGGGATTTTTATATCATTAGACCCCACGGTGCGCTATGAACGCAACCTGCTCCCTCCGCTTCTTCAACTTAAATCTGACTGAGCGGCCTGGAGTAGCCTGCCGTTGTCCCCGATTGGGAGGGCGGCTCTTTTCAAGATGATGTCCCTACACCGATTCCTGTACGCCCTTCAGAATACGCTTGATGCCGTACCAGCCAGATACTTTCGTGAGATAGAGAGCCTGCAGAGACAGCTAGTATGGGGCGGGCGTCCTCGCATCGCCTTGGCGAAACTGACTCTGCCTTGGTACGACGGTGGCATCGCGCTGCCGGATATCAGGCGCTATTATTGGGCGTCCCAATTGAGTGCAATTAATCATGCCATGTATGGCCCAACGCCAAATCCCGCATTTGAAATGGACAAATGGCAGTTGCCGGGAGGGAACTATAACAGGGCGTTGTACTCCAAATGGGCTGGTAGGGGTCTACCGGGACCCAACGGAGTGGCAGTACGGGTATGGGGTAGTGCGAACGCCGCCATGGGGTGGTCAGACAGATTGACCAGGGCGACCCCGCTCTACGCAGCCGAGAGATTGGGAAGCCTATGGACAACGAAAGGCTTCGAGAAGTGGGACCTCATTGGTATCAGTAGGGTAGGGGACCCCAGGGTCAAAGATAGGATAAAATCCTTTGCGGAGCTGCAATTGGAATATGCGCTTAGTGATAGGGAACATTTCCGTTATATGCAAATCCGTCACGCACTTCACTCGGTCTTCCCGGTCGGAACCGTTATCCCGGAATCCTCTCCCCTTGAAGATAGGGTGCTTGATGGCCATGTTCCGGATAGCACTATATCTTTAATATATGAAAAGCTGATTAACGATCGAACGGATTTACTACTGCAGCTCCGGGAGGCTTGGACCGGGGATGGACTGGAGTTGGATGATGAAGACTGGCAGGCCGCGATATCCTCTCCCAAGGAGGTCGCGATTCCGGCCGTCTCCGGCTGGTGCAACTAAAAAGTTTTACATCGCATCAATATAACGGGTCCCCGTCTGATGCGTATGGGTTTTTCTGTAGATGGTATGTGTAAGCGTGGCTGTGGTCTGCTTGGTACCTTCCTTCATATTATATGGGAGTGTCCTGCGGTGGCTGTGTTCTGGAACCGTGTGCATGTGGTCATGGAAGAGGTCACGGGAGTCTTGTTGCTGCCTGAAGCTCGACGCTGTTTACTGAATGTGTGGGAGCCGAATGACTATTCAGTGGCACATACGCAATGGGTTACCCTCGGGAACATGGTGGCTAAAAGGGACATAGCACAATTATGGGGGTCCCACAGAGCACCTACGATTTCTGCTTGGGAAGAAAACATGGATTGGTGCATGTTCAGGGAAAAAACTGTATATGTTGCACGTGGCAAGCCTAAGAAGTGGGGCAGAATTTGGAACCAATGGAATTCATACCGTGGGGAGATTTGTACCCCTCCGTTTGTAGATGACCCGGAGATGCCGCAGTCCCCATAGCCTGACGTTCCTTGTACGGTACGGATTTTTGCAGAAACATGATCATTTTCCCTGGCCCCCCTCCCCGTCCCACCTTTCCTTCCATTATTGTCACAACACACGGTGACTGCTACGGCTCTCCCCATGGAACGGACACATATTGCATTGCCTCTTTGTTCAGTTAGTTTTGGTTGTTTTATTGTTCTTTTGTATGTCTTTAAATAGTAAAACCTTCACTTTATCCTGCACTACAACATATGAACCGTACGAACAATATGCTGAATCGCTGCCGGGCCTCCGGGCTGTCGGCTGAATAGCTGTGTATATGTGAAATATTAAGTCTCTGTTTCGTTTTAGCGAAGGCCGGCCCCCGTGGTTGTAGGCCCGCAACTGTAATACTGCGGCTGAGAATAAAGGTTTTAAAAAAAAAACAATCCTAGGGATTACATTAGTTGTCAGGGCAGTCTAAATGTTCAATGATTGTCCGTGAATGGTTGTGTACTAGACAGGGAATTCAATACTGTCAGACCTGTCAGCCATAGGGTGGTCGTCACCTAAACAGTTTGCCTCTCCACTTCCGTATTCCTGGACTTATCTTTGTTGGCCTTAGGACTTAGAGTTAAATTGGCTTGTACCCAATTGGTATATTTAAATGTAAGTGAGAGATATACCACATAGCCAGTGCCTTCAGCACTCATTTGCCACCCACTTATGTAGCACCTCAAAACATGTCCGAGGCCTGCCACTGCAGCCAGAATGCAGTTTTAAACTGCCATGTTGACTTGCCAGTAAAACCCCTTTGCCAAGCCTTAAATGCTCCTTTCATTACATATAATACACCCCTAAATTAGGCCCTGGGTAACCCATAGGGAAAGGTGCAGTGTATTAAAAGATTGGACATGTTCTTTTAAGTTTTACATATCTTGGTAGTGAAAAACTCTGACATTTTTTTTCACTACTATGAGTCCTACCCACACCACAGAGTAACATTGGAGATTCCTTATTACATTTAATAAGCTGGAATTTCCAATTGGGCGGGTAGTTGATTACAATTTTGAAAATACCACTTTTAGAAAGTTGGCATTTTTCTGCCCTTAGCTCATTTGCGCCTGTAGCCTGTCTTGGTTCACATGACTGGGTTTAAGTGACAGACGTTGTGAATCCCACCCTGACAGTCACACAATCAAGGGATTAGGTGTGCCTTAGTGGGCCATCTATTAGCAGGATGAGGGGGCAGATCTGAGCACATTACAACTGAATAGGGAGTGTTTGGCCCTCACACAAAGGGCCTAACACCTACACATTTTCACTACAGCCAGCTAAGAGCCATGGCAGAGGAGTCAGGAAATGTCATGTACATAAAAGCCATTAACTAGAGGATTCTTCCACCTTCCAGAAGGGGGGCACCAGGATATAAAAATAGGACCCCAGGCACCAACTCTCCAGCACGCAATTGGACTTGTATATACTCTACCAAAAAATAAAGACTGCTGTGCTCCTGAAAGGTCTGCCACTCTGTGGGGCTGCTAACCTGCAGCTGCCTTGCTGAATTGATGCCTTTCTGCCCTATTGCCTAGAGAAGGCCGACTGGAACTGCAACCTGAACCACCAGAGTGATCCAGAGGGCAAGTTTGCTGGCCACCTGTGGTGAGCCTCAGGGACAGAAAAGGCTCCCTTTACCTTGGACCCACATGTGAAACCAGTCTGAGTGAATCCTGACCCTCCAAGTGGTGCTCTTCCAGTCCTGGGCCCTTGGATGTGGCGCTGAAAGTGGCCAGCCAGTCAAAGTCCTAAAGTGGGAACTTGAAAAATTTTAGGCTAACAACTGCTCTAAGAACCACAAGGAGAGCCCGGGTCAAAACCTTCTCAGCTGTCTGCCCAAGGTGCTGAGCTGGTCCGATTGACTTTGCAGCTTCTCCCGCTACATTCTTTCCTGCAGCAGCAAATCTGTTCTTGCGAGAGTCCTTTGAACCCACTTTGAAAAAATATAGGTTCTGATTGTCCCAGGGAGCTCCCAAGGAAGTCAGACTCCCACATGAGCAAGTGCTCTGATTGGCTGCCAGCAACATGAGAAAAACGTGCCTCGCAGCCATGTTAGGACTTGGGGACTTAGCCTCCTGTCCTGAAGTTTTATTTAAAAAAATTATATAAGGTGGCAGAGTAGGGATACTCTGCCCCCAAGGCCCAGTGGAGGCAACCTATGAATTAAAAATAAAACAGCAATTTTTGCTCTAATTCCCATGGGTTTCCCTGCAAAACAAAAAGAAAATGGGACTGCCGTCTTTTAAAATGTATGTATGTGGAAGTGGGTGTGCATAGGACCCCACGCCTCAAGCACATTTTGGGCCACAGGGACCCTTTTCTATGGGTCTGAGTATGCTAAATAAGGGTTTTGGGGCCGTGCACCCCCCCTCCCTGAGCCTTTGTAGGCCTGTGGCCCCCAATTCCAAGGGCTGTATATATCTTTAAAGAAAAGAGGACTGTGTGGGCCCCCTCCCTGGGTCTTTCAAGGCCCTAGGGACCCCATTTTTGGTGGCCGGCTTAGTGACTGTGTACTGGTGAGCTAACCATCCCTGGGACACAGTAGTTACCAGTTTGGGCTGTTAAACATGTGTTTGCTCCTGTCTGGTTGGGAGCATTTCTAAATCTCCTGCCAAATGGGAGCCAACATTGAAATCTGCTCCCAGCCAGTAGGAGCTTTAAACATGCTCCTGACGGCTGGAACAGACTTTGTTCTGTTTCCCTGTCCATGCTCCTGGCTGGGTTCGCGGGGGTCCTGGGGCTTACCCCTGTGAACCCCAACATGGTGGTTGGTAGGTGCCCATATGTTAACAATAATCTATTAATTAACTGAGAAAAGCAAAGGTTAATGTAATGTTATAGCTGTTTTAGACAACAAATAACACAGAAATTCACAAGTTGTAGTTACAGTTATCTTAAGTAACTATAACCTGTGCTCTATGGTAACTATAACTCATGCCTTCGCTATGCTCTGCTAATAACCCCAAATATTACTTCACTCGTGACATCTTCTACTACATAAATGATAATACCAATGCAACATTTGCAATGAAATTACTGATGATCAAAAAACATAGGGCTTAAGGGTATAGCACCGAGAATTCTAAGCGCTACATTTCTTTTTAAATACGTTTTTTAGCCAGTTCTGCATTGGACATCCACACAAGTAAGGTACCATTTTATTTGGGAGACTGAGGGGAACACTCTGACGTAGGACATTTGTGCCAGCACAGTGATTCCACACAAACATATGTGGAAAATGTGTTTTTTTAGCTAAATTTTAGGTTTGCAGGGGATTCTGGGTAAGAAAACATTGAGGGATCCACACAAGCCACACCACACTGGACTCCCAAGGGTGTCTAGTTTTCAGAAATGTGTGGGTTTGAGAGTTTCCCAAGATGGCCGCCGAGCCCGGAGCCAAAAAACCAGGTGACCCCCCTTGCAAAACCAGGTTGTTTTGTGATAGGTAAATTTGATGTCACCTTAAACCATTTTGGGTCCTTGCCTGTCACAGGTGCTTGACCCACCCACGTGAGTGAGGTGCCATTTTTATTGGGAGACCTGGGAAAAGTGGTAGGAAATGTGTGAATCAATGCAGATTCTAGAACTTTCCCACACAGAAATTTGAGAAAAATTTGATGTTTACAGCTAAATTTGAGGTTTGCGGGGGATTCTGGGTAGGAAAACTTTAGGGGTCCCACAAAAGCCATACCTCGATGGACTCCCCATGGTGTCTAGTTTACAGAAATGTATGGGTTTGGTAGGTTTCCCAAGATGACCACCGAGCCCAGGGCCAAAAACCCAGGTGACCACCTTGCAAAACCAGGTTGTTTTGTGATAGGTAATTTTGATGTTTCCTCAATACATTTTGGGCCCTTGCCTGTCGTGGGTACTTGACCCACCCATGCGAGTGAGGTACCATTTTTATTGGGAGACCTGGGAAATGCTGGGTGGTAGGAAAGTTGTGCACCCACACAGATTCCAGAACTTGTCACCACAGAAATGTGAGAAAAAATGTGTTTTTTAACTAGGTTTGAGGTTTCCAAGGCATTCTGGGTAACAGAACCTGGTGAGAGGCACACAAGTCACCCTATCCTGGATTTTCCTTGGTGTCTAGTTTTCAAAAAAGTACAGGTTTGCTAGGGTTCCCTATGTGCCGGCTGCGCCAGAGGCCAAAATCCACATGTAGGCACATTGCTAAAAATGATTTGGTGCCTAATGGTCTTTCTGCCACCCTGGGTGGGAAACCGGGGGAGGGGGTTGACCCTATATGCCCCCAAGGGAAGTAGAAAGACTGTGGCTATTTTTGGGGGTTTGGGGGGGATTGGTGTGAATCCAGCCACAAGCATAAAAAAGCGAGCATAGTCGCTTGCACCTAGTGGTCTTTCTGCCCCCCCGGGGGGCAAATAAGGGGCCACTGCCCCATCTGTCCCCTGGGGGGGATAAATACTGTGGGGGGGGCATTGGAATGCCCATTCTGGGCTGACCTCACCCCTGAATTAGAAAAAATATAAATTTCCTGATGCCTAGTGGGCTTTCTGCCCCCCCCGGGGCGGGGCACATAAGGGGCTATTGCTCCCATATGCCTCCTGGGGGGACAGAAAGACTGTGGTAATTGTTTTCAGGGTAGGGGCATTGGCAAGCCCATTCTGGGCAGTCCCCGCCCCTACATCATAAAAAAAATGCCTGGTGCCTAGTGGGCTTTCTGCACCCCGTGGGGCAGAAAGGCTGTTGATTTTTTTGGCAGGGTGGGGGCATTGCCCTGTCCATCTTGGGCAGCCCCCACCCCATAATAAATATTTTTAAAAATTCCTGGCTTCTAGTGGGCTCTCTATCCCCAGGGGTCAGATTGGGGGCTACTGCCTCCCTCAGCCCTCTGGGGGGCAGAAAGACTGACATTTCTCCGGGGGTGGAGGCATTGTCATGACCATTTTGAGCAGCCCCCACCCCAACATTAGTAAAAAAAGAAATCCCAGGTTCCTAGTGGGCTTACTGCCCAACCCGGGGTCCGATTGGGAGCTACTGCCCCCAATCTGCCCCCCGGGGGAAAGAAAGACTGGAATTTCTGTGTGGGGATGGGGGCATTTTCATGCCCATTTTGGGCCGCCCCCAACCCAACATGAATACAAACAAAAATCCCTGGTTTCTAGTGGGTTTCGGCCCCCGGGGGGGGCAGAAAAACTGCAGTACCCAAAACATTGGGGGAGCAAAGGCCCTTGCCCAAAGGGGCCGCTCCTCCCCCTGGTGTCAAGTGGGTGTATCCCTGCCTGGGGATCGCCCCAGGTAGAGATCCACTAATGGTAACATTGGAAAGGGGAGATTCTCCCCTTTCCATGATACTTCTCCTGTCTTTCTACGTGCTCAGGGGACTGAGATAGCCCCCTGAGCACTTAGAAAGTAAAACTGAAATGAGCCTAAAGGCTCATTTCAGTTTTGGTTTCTATGAAATGACAACAGCGCGACGTGCGCACTGATCGTCATTTCAGGGAAACCAGGGGGAGTGCCTCCGGAGCTGGGGAAGCTCCTGAGGCTCTTAGGGAGTAAAGGAAATTCCTCTAGTGCCTGCACCAGGGGGATTTCCGTTGCCATGTGCGAGGATGGCTGGGAGCCGTCCTGCGCACACGAGCACTGATGTCGTGCGCATGGAAGAGGCTAGATATACCAATTAGGAATATCTCAGGCACTTTACCATGGGCTAGCAAGATTAAAGTGCACCGAGCCATAAAGCCAGCAAAACCATAGGGTCCAGCAAAAGACTGAAAAATCCGAGTGACTATGTAGAAAAGGCATATTTCCTACCACTGTCCCCAAGGCAACCGTGAACTCTTGCCTGTTGAAGGGGCAGAACATTAGTGAAAGGCAGACCATCCGTTTGAAGCAGTCAGTCTGTCTTTCACTTGGCAGACAGCAACATTACAAGCATCTGCAGCCCCTTCAGTAAGAACAAAGGTCCCTCGGGTGCAAAAAACTGGCTCACATTCTGTTGCACTCTGGGGCACTCAATGTAATACAGCCCCACAACGCTTTTAATACACAAGCTCGAAAATTCACTACTGTCACATGGTTGTGAGCTTTGAGTCATTTATACATTGAAGTCAGAAAGATAAAAGTTGTAAGCTTCACGAAAACTGATGGGATATGTATTTGATTTAATGATTTGAACTGCAAATAAAAATAAGAGGCAGCCCCACAAATACATCCAAGTGGTGCTCGAAAACAAAGAAGAGACATATTAATGGTTGAGCAAATACGACAGCATACACCTGACTTGGAGTTTCAGCATTGAGACAACATTAAAAAACATAAAGTTATTTGTGGGGAAGGGGGGCGGGGTATGGTGAAATAGGGAGTGTACCAGCTGAAGTAGCTCTTTTTGAACACTGGGTTTCATTATTTAATTATTTGAAACTGTTGTAAGTTGAGGGTTGCAGTTTTTTTTTATATTGAATGCTGTGCTAATGAAGTAAAGTCACATTTGCTTGTCAAGCTGCTAAGATAGACATTTTATGATCTTAATATTTGTGTATATGTTATGCCCTTAGTGGTTAATGAAGTCAAATCGTTACTGTTGGACTTGGCCATTTTTGCAGGGTCATCCCTAAACTTTTTGCCTTTCTCCTAGCCTTTTTTCTGAGATGGTGTTGGTGGTTTTGGGACTCTGGGCACTTTAGCACTGCTGTTCAGTGTAAAGTGCGTGTGCTCTCTGTGATAAATATGGTAAGATTTGTCTACACCTGTTTGGCCTATATAATTTACCTGTCAGTCCCTTGTAAAGTGGTATCTCATATACCCAGGGCTGGCAAATTAAATGCTACTGGTGGGCTTGCAGCACTGATTGCGCCACCCACCAAAGTAGCCTTTCAAACCTATCCGAGGTCTCTGCCATTGCTGGGCCTGTGCGAGTAGTGTTACTGCCGCTGTGACTTGGCACCTAAAGTGCGTGCCATGTCTGTAACCCCCCCCCCCCTTTTACTACGTTAGTCACCCCTAAGGTAGGCCCTAGCTAGCCCTATGGGCCGGGTGCATTGAAGGTAAAATATAGGACATGTACCTTAAGTGTGTAACATGTCCTGGTAGTGACAAACAGCCATTTTTGTTTATCACTACTGTGGGGCTGCCCTCCCATAGGAATGCATTTGGGATTCCCTGATAAGTGTTTCAGTGGTAATTCCTGATATGAGAGGAGCAGCGTGGTCAAGTTTGGTATGTTTGAAATACTAATAATAAATGCTACGCAATGGTGTGCGCAGATTTATTATATTTATTTTAGAAATGCCACTTTTAGAAGTTGCCATTTCTGTGTGCTATGTGTCTACCTTCCTGATGTGAATTGCATGTCTGGCTTTTGAGTGACAGGGGCTGGTGAGGTGTGCGTGGCTCCAGCAGGGGCAGGGCTAGTCAGCGCTAGGCTGAATGGGACATCTACATTTTGAGTAGTGGGAGGAGAAGTCCCTGGTTCCTGAATAGGATGGTGCCTGCCCTAGTGAATGCTGGCTCTGCCCCCCTCTTGTGTGTCTGATGACGAGACCCCATCTAACAATAGGGAAGAGGGCCTGGTAAATAGAGTGCTCCTGAACCAGTTGCATCTGGTTCCCCCATGCCCTGTACTACAGACAAAGGAAAATATGGTATAAATGTAGGAGCTGTGACCCCATGAAAAGGTTGTTCTTGTGCTTACCCGGGCTGGGGGGCACACTCTGCCAGGAGGAACCGCCGTGAGACCCAGCTGCAGCTTCTTGGGGGTCCGTGTGTGCTGGCCTGCCTGGCTGTGCCCTACTGGGGTGTCCCCAGCCCCCAGGACTTTTTCCTGCCTGCTGGTATCCCTGCCCAGCCTTTTCCACTTCATCTGTGGGACCTTTAGCACCTCATGAGCACTGTATTTTTGTTTCCCTAGAGGAGAGCGCTTCTATTGTTGATCTGCAGCACTGGGCTGCGACAAGGAAGTCCCCAGCATTTTGAGTGCTTCTTCAGCAGAGCGGGAGCCCACCCCGCACTGCTGCTGCTGAAAGAGAGCGGGAGCCCACCCTGCATTGGCGTGGTGCTGGCGGGTGCCCATCCCGCTTATTTGATTATTTTTTATCATTGTGGTCGCGGGTGCTCACCCCGCTTATTTGTTTGTTGTTTGAGAGTTTTGTAGAGCGCGCAGCGGCCCCAACGGAGCGTCCCGGCGCTGAGAGCTCTGAAAAATAGAGGTCATAGGGTCAGATGTCCAGTATTAAGAGGAGAATAGATGTGTTTTCAAGGATTTACGGAAAGCTGATTCTGTCTGACAGGTGCGTAGGGCTAGTGGAAGCTTGTTCCAGCGCTGAGAGGTGCAGACCTCAAAGGTTTTCCCACCTGCCTGAGAGCGTTTAAATCGGGGAGTTTCCAGGAATTGGAGGGAATTAGAACGTAAAGTCCTGGAGTTGGCATAGGGTGGCAGGGTGTTTTTCAGATGTGCCGATCCACTGCCTTTTGATGCTCGGAAGGCCAGAGTCATGGCCTTGAACACACATCTTTTAGCTATGGGCAGCCAATGCAATTTGTGGAGCTGGGGAGTGATATGGTGTCTAGCCGGGATTCTCTCCACCAGCCGGGCGGCGGCATTTTGGACCGTCTGGAGTTTATGGCAGAGGCCTGCTGTGATACTAAGGTAGAGGGCATTGGCATAATCAAGATGGGATATGATCAGTGCTTGGATCACAGTCTTACGGCAGTCCGCCGGCAGGTAGTTGATAAGACGTTTTATGGTTCTAATCTTAGCGAAGCAGGAGGTAGCTACAGTTTGTACCTGATTTTTAAAGCTAAGTTGATTGTCCCAGCGAACTCCAAGATTTCTCACCGAGTCTTTAGGGGTGGGAGGTAGGCTCAAGTCTTCTGGCCACCAAATACTAGAATCCAGGGGGGATGGGGTGTTAAAAAAAAAGGATCTCTGTTTTTCCAGCACTGAGTCGGAGGGAATTGGCATCCATCCAGCTCGAGATGTCCCTGAGACAGGATTTCAGTGGATCAAAAGCTGAGGCGGAAGGGGAGTTGAAAGTAAAAAGAAGCTGGATGTCATCAGCGTAGGAAGTGGATTTGATCCCCGTCTGTGCAATCAGCTTGGCCTGGGGGTGAAATACACATTAAAAAGGAGCGGGCTCAGGGAAGAACCCTGTGGGACTCCCCATTTGAGAGGTCTGGCAGGAGAGGAGAATGGAGGAGTGAAGACCTGCTGTGTGCGGTCCGAAAGGTAGGATGAGAACCATTTCAGGACAGCGCCGCCCAACCCTAGGTCCTCCAGTCTTTCCAGCAGGATTTTGTGAGAGACGGTGTCGAATGCTGCCGAAAGATCCAGCAGCACCAACACCGCCCTCGACCCTTAGTCAAGCGTCCACCTCACCGAGTCAGCCATTTCGATTAGGGCCGACTCGGTGCTGTGGCCCGACCTGAAACCGTGCTGGGAGTCGTGGAGAAGCACATTGGTTTCAATGTAATTCGACAACTGGGAATGTACCAGTTTTTCCAGGATCTTAGCTGGGACAGGCAAGAGAGAAATAGGCCTGTAGCTACTGGGGTTGTCTGGATCCAAATTGGGTTTTTTAAGGATGGGGACTAAGGATGCCTGTTTCCATTTGGCAGGGAAACAGCCCATTCTGAGAGAGTCATTCCAGATAAGATTGAGGTGAGGGTTGAGAAGGGAAGCAAGATTCTTATATTGCTTGGCAGGCCATGGGTCTTTGGGTGAGCCTGATTTGCATTTGATAAGTTCAGCCATAGAATCTGCTTCTGAAATGGTTGCAAATTCGAATAGGGTAGGCTGCGGAAGCAAAGGAGTGATGAGTTCCTTTTTTCGTCCTACTATGTTGGGGGGGGGAAGGAGGAATAGATAGCCTCGATTTTATCCTCAAAGAATTGTGAAAGTTTGTCGCAAAGCGACTGAGAGGCGGGCTGAGTACGAGTCAGCGCATTGGGGTTTGTGAAGGATCTCACTATATTGAAAATTTCCCTTGCGCCATTACTGGCAAGTTTAATTCTGGAGGCCAGAAAATCTCGTTTGTGTTTTTCGATCATTCTCCGATATTCTTTAAGGGTTGATTTATAAGTGGATTTGCTATCCAGGGAGTAGTTTTGTCTCCAGAGGCGTTCGAGGGATTTACAGGAGGCCTTTTTCTGCCGGAGCTCATCGGAGTACCATGGTGCGGAGGGTGCCGCCCTGTAGGTTTTAGTGGGTTTGATAGGAGCCAGAGCATCCAAGGCCTGACTAATCCAGGCGTCCAGGTGGTCAATCTGTGAATCCGGATCGGACGACGGACAGGGAAGAGTGTTTTTTAGATATCCCAGGAGCGATTCAGGGGTGATGCGACTCCAGTTTCTGCCTGATGATTTAGGGGCGATAGCGGGTCTGACGTGGCAAGGAATGTCGATCTCAAAAGGGATGAGAAAGTGATCCGACCATATAACCGGGATAGGGGATGTGGCCCGGATAGATGGTAAGTTAGAACAGATCAGATCTAAAGTGTGACCTGCTTTATGCGTAGGTAGAGTAATAATTTGGACTAACTTGCAGACTGCTAGCGTCGATATGAAGTTACTGCTGTGTGAGCAGGATTCGTTATTGACGTGGAGATTAAAGTCTCCTAGGGCGGTGAAATTGGTGTAGCGTGTGCTAAGCTGAGTGAGATAGTAGGCCAGAGCCAATAAGTGAGAGGCATTGGAATGCGGGGGGCGGTAGATAAGAATACCGGAGCAAGAAGAGGACGGGGAAATTTGAACATTGAAGGGGAGGCCTTCAATACTGTCAATTTGGTCAAAAGGGGGGAGGGTAACCGTCCATTTGGATTTGTGAATTAACGCAACACCACCCCCAGATTTACCATTGGGTCTGTTTGCACAGATGATGTTATAGCCCTCCGGCAGTGCGAGGGTGATGGCAGGATTCGTGGTGTCGTTCAGCCATGTTTCGGTTAAAAAAAGCAGGTCCCAGTCGTTGTCCCGAAGGGACTGCCAGATGTCAATGGCGTGTTTACTCAGAGATCTGCAGTTAATCAAGGCAGCTCGGAGGGTCAGGGGGGATAGCGCTCCACGCGAGGAGGGGGAGTTCAGGGCATGAGTCATCCTGATAGTATGACCAGGAGCGGGAAGGGAAAAATGGCAGGCAGTGCAAGCATGGGCATGGCTTTGAGGAGGGAAAAAGGCAAGTCGCGCACTGGGGGGGTTTCAGGGACAGCAGCTCATATCGAGTGTAAGTAGTGATGGAATGGCTGGTGGGTCGGAGATAACGACCGGCCCCGGTCGCGTCCTGATCGCGGACGAGCGCAGACGAGCTTGCCCTAAGCGCGCCTTCGGCGCGCCCGCTGCGCTCGTCCGCTGCGCTTCCGGTACATGCACATTATTATGAGGATGTGAGGGGGAGGGGGCGTGGCCTCGTAGTGGGCGGGGCCCAGTCAGGGCGTGGGTAATGGCGGTTAGTGGGAGATCGGCGATTTCAGCCTTTCCAGCCCTCGTTTGCTAGGAAAAAGGGGTGCCTACACACAGCAGTCGTGTGACAGGAGGGTAAGTGCAATTTTAAAAGAGCTTTCAATTTACAATTTTAAAAATAACAGTGCTAAAAACACGATCTTTCTATCTGCTCCCGGCTGTGCCTCAGGAGTTTTGCAGAGTTGTCTGCGCACTCGCGATTCAGCGCACCTTTTAAGACACTCAGCGGGGGGGCGTGGCCTCGTAGTGGGCGGGGCCCAGTCAGGGCGTGGGTAATGGCGGTTAGTGGGAGATCGGCGATTTCAGCCTTTCCAGCCCTCGTTTGCTGGGAAAAAGGGGTGCCTGCACACAGCAGTCGTGTGACAGGAGGGTAAGTGCAATTTTAAAAGAGCTTTCAATTTACCATTTTAAAAATAACAGTGCTAAAAACACGATCTTTCTATCTGCTCCCGGCTGTGCCTCAGGAGTTTTGCAGAGTTGTCTGCGCACTCGCGATTCAGCGCGCCTTTTAAGACACTCAGCGGGGGGCGTGGCCTCGTAGTGGGCAGGGCCAAGTCAGGGCGTGGGTAATGGCGGTTAGTGGGAGATCGGCGATTTCAGCCTTTCCAGCCCTCGTTTGCTAGGAAAAAGGGGTGCCTGCACACAGCAGTCGTGTGACAGGAGGGTAAGTGCAATTTTAAAAGAGCTTTCAATTTACAATTTCAAAAATAACAGTGCTAAAAACACGATCTTTCTATCTGCTCCCGGCTGTGCCTCATGAGTTTTGCAGAGTTGTCTGCGCACTCGCGATTTAGCGCGCCTTTTAAGACACTCAGCGGGGGGCGTGGCCTCGTAGTGGGCGGGGCCCAGTCAGGGCGTGGGTAATGGCGGTTAGTGGGAGATCGGCGATTTCAGCCTTTCCAGCCCTCGTTTGCTGGGGAAAAGGGGTGCCTGCACACAGCAGTCGTGTAACAGGAGGGTAAGTGCAATTTTAAAACAGCTTTCAATTTACAATTTTAAAAATAACAGTGCTAAAAACACGATCTTTCTATCTGCTCCCGGCTGTGCCTCAGGAGTTTTGCAGAGTTGTCTGCGCACTCGCGATTCAGCGCGCCTTTTAAGACACTCAGCGGGGGGCGTGGCCTCGTAGTGGGCAGGGCCCAGTCAGGGCGTGGGTAATGGCGGTTAGTGGGAGATCGGCGATTTCAGCCTTTCCAGCCCTCGTTTGCTGGGAAAAAGGGGTGCCTGCACACAGCAGTCGTGTGACAGGAGGGTAAGTGCAATTTTAAAAGAGCTTTCAATTTACAATTTCAAAAATAACAGTGCTAAAAACACGATCTTTCTATCTGCTCCCGGCTGTGCCTCATGAGTTTTGCAGAGTTGTCTGCGCACTCGCGATTTAGCGCGCCTTTTAAGACACTCAGCGGGGGACGTGGCCTCGTAGTGGGCAGGGCCCAGTCAGGGCGTGGGTAATGGCGGTTAGTGGGAGATCGGCGATTTCAGCCTTTCCAGCCCTCGTTTGTTGGGAAAAAGGGGTGCCTGCACACAGCAGTCGTGTGACAGGAGGGTAAGTGCAATTTTAATAGAGCTTTCAATTTACAATTTTAAAAATAACAGTGCTAAAAACGGATGTATGACATTATAACGCATGCATTTACAACGCATGCCATCACAACGCACCTTTTACATCGCAGGTGCCATTACAACGCATGGCATTACAACGCAGGTATTTACAACGCAGTGGCTATTACAACGCATGCCATTACAAAGTAAGTATAGGTAAGTATATAATTTAAATTACAAATGTAAATAATTCTAATTTAATTAATTTAATTTAATTTAATTAATTTAATATAAATTTAATTTTACTTTATTTTTACCCTGTACCCTTTTACCCAAAAACCCATAACTGACCCAGAACCCTAAAAATGTCCCTTTACCCAAAAACCCAAAACTGACCCTGAACCCTAAAAATACCCCTTTACCCAAAAACTGAAAACTGACCCTGAACCCTAAAAATACCCCTTTACCCAAAAACCCAAAACTGACCCTGAACCCTAAAAATGCCCCTTTACCCATAAACTGAAAACTGACCCTGAACCCTAAAAATACCCCTTTACCCAAAAACTGAAAACTGACCCTGAACCCTAAAAATACCCCTTTTCCCAAAAACTGAAAACTGACCCTGAACCCTAAAAATACCCCTTTACCCAAAAACTGAAAACTGACCCTGAACCCTAAAAATATCCCTTTACCCAAAAACTGAAAACTGACCCTGAACCCTAAAAATACCCCTTTACCTAAAAACTGAAAACTGACCCTGAACCCTAAAAATACCCCTTTACCTAAAAACTGAAAACTGACCCTGAACCCTAAAAATACCCCTTTACCCAAAAACTGAAAACTGACCCTGAACCCTAAAAATACCCCTTTACCCAAAAACTGAAAACTAACCCTGAACCCTAAAAATACCCCTTTACCCAAAAACTGAAAACTGACCCTGAACCCTAAAAATACCCCTTTACCCAAAAACTGAAAACTGACCCTGAACCCTAAAAATACCACTTTATCCAAAAACCCATAACTGACCCTGAACCCTAAAAATACCCCTTTACCAAAAAACCCAGAACTGACCCTTAACCCAAAAAATACCCCATAAAAAAATAAAACATTTAATAATTTAAATATAATTATATACTTACCAATACTTACGTTGTAATGGTATGCGTTGTAATAGCACCTGCGTTGTAAATACCTGCGTTGTAAATACCTGCGTTGTAATGGTTTTTGCGTTGTAAAAGTTTCGTTGTAATGGTAGTGCGTTGTAAAAGTTGCGATGTAATGGTTGTTTCCCGCTAAAAACACGATCTTTCTATCTGCTCCCGGCTGTGCCTCAGGAGTTTTGCAGAGTTGAGTGTTTGCGTGACGGGTGCCCACCCGCATCGCTGCCGGATAAATCACCACCAGGGTGAAACAGGAAGTCAGGAATCCTGGAAGCCTGATCGTGGGCCGACCAACCTGCAAGGGCGGAAGCAGGAAGAGCCAAAAGTTGGGCGAGATGAGCCAACGGAGACGGCCCTCCGTATCCGACTCCAGCCACAGCCGCCAAGAGCTTCGCGGGCTTCCCACCAGAGTCCCGGTACCACGAAGGGGGACCAGGCGAAAGGAGACATGTGGCACATCACAGCAGGCAAGGCGCAGCTCCTGTGTGGTGAGGGGAGTCCCGCTGTTTTCAGAAACGGCACTGGAGGAAGCAAAAACACCAGAGAATGAGAGCCGGATGAGTGGGGCTCAGTGGTGACCTAGTTGTTAAAGAGGGCATCAGGGCACATTGTCGGTGCGCGCCCACCGAGTCCCTCTAAGGGCACCATAGTGCCCGTGCTGGTCTTACAGCTGCCCGCCTGGCAGTGGGCAGTTGCAATGTTTTAGGCTCATAGTTTTCAGGGTCCCAGAGGGGGTCCAGGAGCCACGTTGGTGCCAGTGCTTCTTTTGTGGTTTTTAGTTGCACCGCTATTGCGGGCAACTGCAATGTGGGGGCCATTTGTGTAGAGCTCCCGTGGGGCTCAAGAGGCACTGTGAGGGCCTGACCTCATTTGCACACTATTTACAGCTGCCCTGCGAGAGTGCTGGGCATCTGCCATGTTTGGGGGCCAGTACTGTAGGTCAAGGAGGAGGGAGTGCACCCCAGGCCCCAGTGTCCTTGCACACTTTGTGTTTGCTAGCAAAGTAGCCAGGGGGTCATTTGAGAGGTCCCTGACATATCTGGACATTTTGAGCCCTATGGGAAGGCCAGTTGGCCTGGGGGTCATTTTAGGGTATGATTGGGGCACAATGTGTTTATGCTGGTGATGCTTATCCCCTAATGTAATTTATACGCCATGATTTATGGCTAATGTGATTTCTGCTTATGAGGCCTATTGTGTAATGTGTTTATGCTTAGGAGGTTTGGGCCTAATGTGTTTTATGCCTGCTGTAATAATGCTGAGGTCATTATTTTACCAGTTGTCACTGGTTGTGTTTTACAATTGCTACTTGTGATTTCTAAAGGTTCTGACAGTGGCCCGATTGGTCCTGTCATGTATATAATCCCCTGTGAATATTGCCTGTGCCAGTTGGCACAGTGTAAATGTGTGATTATATTTCTAATGTGTTTATGATAATACAAAGGCTATTTTTTATATAACCTTGTGTGGAGTTTCTTTTGTGGTGTGCCTAGTTTGCTGCTGCTGTGTGTGTGTGTGTTGCACAAGCGCTTTACACATTGCCGCTGGGATACATGCTAACATGCCATTGAACTCTGGGACCTGCTTGACACATCCTCTCCGGACGTCGCCTTCCTGACAGAGACCTGGATGAACGCCTCCTTGGCACCCGACATCGCCATAGCCATCCTGGACGGCTTCAAAATCATCCGCAGGGACCGTACCAACAGAGTAGGGGGTGGAATCACCATCATCCACAAGAACAACCGCAGGGTCTCGACCAGCACCGACGACACCCTTAACACTGCCGAACACCTGCACTTCCAGATCCACACCGGCCCCAACACCACCCACAGAGGAACTCTCGTCTACAGACCCCCCGGACTGTGGCCTCAGTTCAGCAACTCTATCGCCGACCTCGTCAGCATGCACGCCCTTGCCTCCACAGACTATATCCTCCTTAGAGACCTGAACTTCCACCTCCAGAACAACAATGACACCAACTCCACCACCCTGATTGACAACCATGACAACCTCGGGCTCAGAAAGCTCGTCACAATGCCCACCCACTCCGCTGGCCACACGCTTGACCCCATCTTCTCTGCAAGCTCCTACATCACCTTCAATCACACCAGCAAACTCCACTGGACTGTCTATCACTGCATCCACTTCACCTTCCGGAAACCCACCTCGCACCACCGCACTCAACAGTTCCCCCGCCACAGCTGGAGCAAAGTCACCGAAGACCAGCTAAACACCACCCTCGCCTGAAGCCCACCCACCGACCACGCCGCCACCGCCACCGACACCGCCGACCACAACCTCAGGCGATGGATCAACGACTGCGCCAAACTCTCGCCCCAATTAAGAAACTCTCCAACAGACGCACTAACATTCAAGCCAGCTGGTTCAACACGGACCTCCAGACCTCTAAGCAAACCTGCCGAAAACACGAGAAGAAATGGCACCGCAAACAGGCACCGGAAAGCCATGCAGCCTACAAGAACACCAGCCTCAGACATCATCACCTCATCAGATCCGCCAAAAGAGCCTCCTTCAAGGAACGCCTCGATAACAACGCGCACAATAGCAAAGAGCTCTTCAACATTTTGAAGGAACTTCCCAACCTCAGCGCCAACACCAATGACATCCCACCATCGCAGGACCTGTGCGACTCCCTTGCCACCTTCTTCCATCGCAAGATCGCAGACATCCATGACAGCTTCAACAACCTGGCTGCCCCATCAACCACCGACACCTCAGATCCCACGGCAACCACCCACTCCGATACCCTGCTCACCTGGACCAACATAAACGACAACGACACCAACAAAATCATGAATACCATCCACTCCGGCTCTCCATCAGACCCATGCCAAGACAAGGCTCTGGAATGGACCACCTCCTTCCTCTCTGGCAGAACCTAGAGCGTCCGCCTCCCCTTTCCATTCCGTAGCCTCTGAGATCATCGGCAGGGTACCCCAAGGATCATCCCTCAGCCCGACTTTGTTCAACGTCGTCTAAATGGCACCGCTCGCCCACGTCACCTGACTGCATGACCTCAACATCATCTCTTACGCTGACGACACCCAGCTGATCCTCTCCCTCACCAAGGACCCCCTCACCACCAAAACCAACCTCCACAAAGGAAGGAAGGCCGTTGCCGAGTGGATGAAGAATAGCCGTCTGAAGCTGAACTCGGACAAGATGGAGGTCCTTATCCTCGGCTCCTCCCCATCAGCCTGGGACGACTCCTGGTGGCCGACCGCACTGGGAGCAGCACTTACACCCACCACCACGCACGCAACCTGGGGTTCATCCTCGATTCAACACTATCCATCATCAAGCAAGTCAACGCCATGTCGTCCTCCTCCTTCAACACCCTCCGCATGCTCCGCAAAATCGACATGTGGATCCCCACTGAAACAAGAAGAACGGTCACCCAGGCCCTCGTAAGTAGCAGGCTGGACTACGGAAACGCCCTCTATGCAGGAGCCTCAACCAAACGCCTGAAACGACTACAACGCATACAGAACGCCTCTACATGCCTGATTCTCGACATCCCCCACCACAGCCACATCACACCCCACCTGAGAGTCCTGCACTGGCTCCCCGTCAACAAGAGGATCACCTTCAAGCTCCTCACCCACACACACTAGGCACTACACAACACCAGACCGGCATACCTCAACAGACAACTCACCTTCTACACCCCGAACCGCCAGCTCCCCTCCACCGACCTCGCCCTTGCCACCGTCCCCTGCATCCAAAGAGTGACCACCAGCGGCAGATCGTTCTCCCATCTCTCCGCTAAGACCTGGAACACCCTACCCATCCTCCTATGGCAGACCGAGGACCTACTGAGGAGGCTACTCAAGACCTGGCTTTTGAGCAGTAGCAGCACCCCTACCCCCCCCCCCCGAGTGCCTTGCCACCCTCACGGGTGAGTAGTGCACTTTACAAATGTACTGATTGATTGATTGATTGGGATAAGCCTGACTGCTCGTGCCAAGGTACCAAGGGGGTGAGCAGGGGTTATCTTCAGCGTGTAACCGTCTTCCCCTAACTAGAGTGGTGGTTTCTGCCTGGCTTTGGCGCAAGCCCTAGCCAACCAGAAATCCCATTTCTAACAATTACCAATCAAGATTTGTGGCAATGCCAATACTGCAACCAAACATAACTTAGTTGCCTTTGCCAATGCTTGCTTTGAAAGCTTCAGAATGTTTGAACTGAGTAGCACATTTGACTTTCCCTTACAAATGAATGTCCTTCCTACCTCTGCTTGGGCATGTTGTGTCACCTCCTCGTCATTTTTCTGCCCTTCCCATTTTGTTTTCATACACGAGCTGCGGAATACGAGACTCTGCGCGCTGTGCTGCGATAAACCAAACTGATAAACTCCGATTTCAGCCATGATCTTACTGGGAAAGCATAATTAAATCACAAATGAACACGCAGTGAAACATAGCCTTTCGCCTTCCGGTCAAAGATTCAAATCTAGCTTGTCTTGGGAGAACTGATGTGGTTATTTTCCGAAGCATTTTTGTGAAAAGAGTTGGTAATGACAGCCTCATACTTAGCGAATGAGGTGCCCCAGCCAATTAAGCTGCATGACAAAGTTCTCTCAAGGACATCTTGAAAACAATGCACTGACACATTGATGAAGCAAAGCTTCGCATATTTTGCGGCTTGCCGAAATCAAGAACCTCATTTATGTGTAATAAGGTAACCCGTGTATGTTTTACTAACGTTTATATTAAGATTGAGTAAAAGTTTAAGACGCTTGCCTATGTGTATTTCTAATGAAATTAATTCATGTCTTCTAAAAATGGCCGCCGCTTGTATTTTAGTTACTGCGCATGCGTCAGCCACACTCACGTGTCCTGACGCGTCTGCAGAAGTGGAGGGAAAGTTATGCGCATGCGTAATTCATAGCTGTGCTTATCATGTGGTACTGCTCGTGCCACTGCTCTTGTATTTCGTCTAAATGTAGCTAACATTTAAATTGCATAAGTTTATTTCTTGATGATGAGTTAAAAGTACAAACCCTGCGATGTGTTTTCATAATGACATTATTATGTATTAATTTGTTTTCGCTTACTTTTCATGTACCGCGGGCAATGGGGGTCTGAGTAAGAGGAGAGCCATATTGGAGGTCCCTTCTGCGCCTGTGCGACATTCGGCAGCACGAGGGACCTTGGCTGATGGAACATAGCCAGCTGGCAGTGATGGGCGAGATGCTCCTGAGAAAGTCACCTCTGCCCTGCGAGAACAGCGAATGTGGCTTCTTATATGTTACATTGTATTGATGTGCTACTGTTAGCTCATGGGAACCCAAACATGCTAGGCGGTCCCAAAATATGTAAATGAAGGCTTCAAATCGTATATTGTGATTGGTGTGTTACCCAAATCCTACCTTAGGACCAATCGAAATTGAGGGATTCTGACACTTTGCAACATTGGGGGGTGGTACACTGTCCCAAAACTGTATATCTACCCTGGGTTCACCTAGTGAACCGTCCGACTTGTCTGGTTTAGCTGACCTGTCACTGACCCAACGCACTCAATAGGTGACTGAAAATACAGAGAGCTGCGGAGCACTCTGTCCGAATTTGACCATAGACTAAGGTTTTACTGAACCTTAAAGTGCTGGCAAGGCACTTAGCTGGGAGTTCGCTGACCCAATCGGGGTCTTGATCGATATCTGCAGAGCGGGTGGAGCGCAGGCGTTGCTTCCTAACTGTGGGTTCCGGTCCTGTCCTGAAGAGGGTCCTGTCCTGAGGGTTTGCTGTCCTGTCCTGAGGTCCTGTCCTGATTCTTATTCCGAGGGTATCCTGTCCTGTCCTGGGTGTCCATTCTGCACCTGCTGTCCTTTGAGGGTATCCTTCCTTGAGGGTTTCCTGTCTTTAACTGACCCGTGGCCAGGGTTTGGTTTCCACACCTTTCTAGGTAAATACTGCTCTGAAATCTCTTGAAATTCTTGCACCTTCTGAATTTCTAACTTTTGCTTCAATAAAGTTCAACATTGCATATGTGATATTTTCCATGCCTTTCCGCAAATATTGAAAGTCATTTAAATCTTTGCAAAGTGATTCCTATGTCTTCTCATTTGTTAGAAATTATATTTTGCATAGCAGTGTGTCATTTCCTGATATGGTCTAGAACTTCGTTGCCTAGGTTGTTCAAAGGCCCTTTCACCTTAAGTGAAGCGTGTTATTCATTATAAGTTCTTCTATAATCACACACACTTAGTCTATCACTGTTTTAGATAATACTGACTTGCATAAGTATCTTTTCTCGTTACATTTTATTAGTACCTTGATGATTACTCTGCCATTATTTCTTTATGCATATGTGATTTACATTTTCTTGGTTATTGATTGCCTTATTTTACTGTATCTCATGCAAGAAAATACTGAACTTTAGATAAACATTTTAAAACTTCCAGTTGTCCGTGGTCATTTTCACAGTATTTGAATGTTATTGGTTGGGTTTGTATTTTGCTGCCTTTCTTTTACAGCTAGCTCCCTGATTCATTGTGGTCATTAGGCACCCGCATCGGTGGATGGTAAGTCGGGTGCACTGAGAATTGGTAGCAGGGAACACACACACACCAAATTGGTAGAGCTCGTGAAGTCACCTGATCGATGTATATGGTGATTTGAAAAGTATATGGGCCCTGAAGCCGGAAACGGCGAAAACTATTGGTCGGGTGGCCTCGCGCGCTCTATCAGTTTTTCTGGTAGCTAGAGGATGGTTAGGGACTAGTTGAGAGTAAGGCAGGGACTAGTTAGACTAGTTAAGTCGGAAGCTGCTATTTTATTGCTGCTAAAAGAGCGGCTGTTCTGAGGGAACTGATCACTCTCTTGTGAATACGCTGCTGAAATTTATGAATTACTGTATTGTCATTATTCTTATTCTTATATTGTTATATGTACTAATCAATGCATTTGTAAATCGACTTGTTAAGTGTTGTCCGAACTCCCCGGGGAATTGAAAGGGCAAGTGGTGAATAGAATCCATTGTCCTGAGGTCACAGGTTCGAGGAAAGTTAGGTGCAGGTTAGGATAACCGGGAAGCACTAACTAGGGTTTTCTGAATACATGTGTGAATAAATGACAGTGACGGGGTTCATTGGCAAAATTCCCATAGTGGCGTAACCTAGTAAGGGTCACATCGGAAGAGTAGCAGGTTCCTCGGAGCTAGCGTGAAAGCAGAGGGGTCCGCTGAGAAACCTTAAACTCGGAACATATCCCGGAAAGAAGTGGATGAGTTTAGGGGAATAACAGGTTCACCGATGCTAGAGTGAAGGGTAGGCGGAAGAGATCTGCCCGCAGCGAGTGAAAAGTAAATGGAAGTAGTTTACTTGCAGTAATAGAATTCTTTCTCTGTCTAGACACTTGAGCACTGTGGCGAATGTGTACTTGTTGTAAAATAACCAAGCACTGAGCACTTTAAAAGTAAGAAAGTTTCCGTTACCTTGTGAAGGGAGGGAGTCAGTCGCGAAGCGCCTCTGACGTCACTCTGTGCCGCGCTGGGATTGGTAGAAGCAGCGGGCGGGTAGCGGAGCTGAAATTGTAAAGGAGGGGTGAGCGCCGGAGCGTGGGAACTGTCTCACGAAGGGGCCGCGCACCCATTGGCAGAGCTTATTTTGTGTCGCGCACCCATTGGTTGCACGATTTTCTGAAGCGCATTCTGATTGGAGGTGGTTTGTAAACACAGTTAGCGCAGAAGTCGTATGTGGCACTCGCGGACTACAGAGACGCGACCTGATCCAAGGCATTTAGGGTTTGAAAGGGATCAGTGGAAGGCTAACAGATACGATATTATGTACGGAACAAAGAGAAAAATGTCCCTTGTAAATAAGGTGAAAAATTATTTTAAAACGGACAAACCCATTAAATCTAGGGAAGGTGTTCTTGTCCCAGCACCCAATACTCCCGCCTCATTCATGATGTTTGACCGAGGGTACAATACCTGTGTGTGGCTGGAGAATTGGGTGAAGTATACAAAAGATGACGGAGTATTGGCTTTTCCGTTAGATGGTACTTTCAATGGTAGGATCTTATTTAATTTAAGAACCCGAATGAATGAACTGCATCCCAGACCGAGACTAACGCAGTATGAAGCATTAGAGGAATGGGAGATTGAGGCTTTTGAAAGAGAAAGACCCCGAATGGACAAGGGTTTGACCAAGTGGTACCCCAGGCTGAAACAGGAGTCCAGGGATAAAAGGATGAAACAGTGGAGGCAGAGCATGATTGTTGAGGGTCTGTTTCCCATGATGCCGGCATGTCACAACCCTGCAGCGGGGGGAAAAAGTACTGAAAAATGTAAGCATTGGGGGGCCCTAGGGGATTCAGATGATGAACTAATAGATGACATCTGTACCAGAAGTCCGCCACCTTACAATGAGGGAACCCGACCTTCCAGTGTAGGAGATGTTCCCCGACGCCCCTTCCAAAAGGAAGAAGACAGGTCCCTGGGACTGGGAGGGGGTGGTCAAGTATTACCCTATCCTGAGAAACCCGAACTGGCGGAAACAAGGGATATATATCCCAAAGTGCCCGCAAGTCAGGAAGAAAAATATTCACGTACAAAAACCTTTTTCCCCAGACCCTTGTATGAAAGCGAAGAGAAACCATCGAATTCAGGACTGCCTTTTGTTCAACCTCCATATGGGGAAGAGCGCAGGTCCTTTAATACTGGAACTTTATTCCCGAAACCAAATTATGGTGGAGGACCAAGTGAAACGCATCCTACTGCCCCGAGTTTTACTCCTCCGCCTACTGCCCCGAGTTTTACTCCTCCATTGACCCCACAGATATTACATGACACAACTCTAAGAAGGGTACTAGTGGAAAAGGAGCAAGAGGCTCTAGCTAGACAAAGAACAGAAATAATTCAGAAAATTTCTCAGATAAATACCAGTCCTGAGGCATTGACTATTCCAGTAACTATTGGACCGGTGGTCCCGTTATACGGAAATGGTCAGGGAAATCCGATTACTCCAGTCATGACCCCAGTCATAGCAACCCCGAGACAGGAACCAATCATCATAGATGATCAGTCCAGTGAGTGCGAGTCTGAAGTTGCATTCTTGGAATTGCCAAACAAACAGACTGCAAAGGGAACACAGCTGAGGTATAACCCTTTTAATGCAAAGGAAATTAAATTAGAGACAGCAACAGGTACTAGGAATGTCTCTCTGGTAACTCCGGATGAAATTGAGAGTTGGAGTCGTGAATTAGAAAAGCAGACTCCGCAAACAAAGCCTTTAGACCTCTACAAGCTGAGGGTTGAAATAGAAGAATTAATGGCAGGAAATGTGGGGTTGAATCGATTGAATACCTACTCTGAGGAAGAATTGTCGTTCATATGTAAAAGCTTTACAAGGAACACCAGAGTGCTCCATGAAAAACTGACCGAAACAGCAATTAGTATGGGGGTAGATATCTCAAAATCCAAGCCCTTACAGAAACCGTACAGAGCAGACTTCTCAGACAAGGATATAGAACACCTGAATGTGGCAGGAAAGAAGCTACAGATTAAAGAATTAATGGGGGTACTGCAGAAATGGGGAGATGTGGAAAAATGGAGAAGCAGGTGGGCGAAAAAGAGGGAAGAGGTTCGCTCCCGACAAGTGACTCCCGAGTTTGCTTTAAGAGAGGTAGAAAAACCTGAGCAGTTATGCCCCATGCGCGAAGTTCCAGGAGGGAAATATGTGCATGTCCCCTGGTCTAGGCAGGATATTGTGTCCTTCACGAACGATTTTCCAAAATTAAGAGAGAAACCAGTTGACTGGTACCGGCAGGTGGAGAGGTTCGTGAAGGTACAGAAATGTCTGTGGAAAGACCTGGATGGGTTTTTCGACATTGTGGTTCCAGTAGATTTATGGACCCAGTGTAAAATAAACATAAATTGGCCCAGTGAAGAGTATCCCAGAGACAAGGACACAGGGGAGCCATCAAAGGAAGTCATGCGAAAATATGAGCAGGTAATTCAGCACTTGAAAGAAAAGGTGCCCGCCAAGGAAACTGATTGGACAAAAATAGATAGAACAACACAGGAAAGGGACGAGACAGTGCACTCCTTCTATGAGAGGTTATTGCAGGTATTTAAAACATACAGTGGTATTGACAACATCGACCTGAAGGATATGACACACTTTATTTACAGGTTTGTAAATGGTTTAAGACCTGAAATTTGTCAGTGGATAAAAGACAATAAAATCTGTTGGCATACTAAGAAAATGGATGAGGTCCTGCGGTACGCTAAGTACTGCGAGGACGAGATGGCAGAAAAGAAAAAGGCCCTTAAGGAGAAGGTTATGTGGGCTCAGGTGAAGCTCGCAGAACAACAGGAAAAACAATTGAGTAACATGGTTAAAAATGCTGAGAACAAAAGTCCTGGGGGAGGGGGTGGAGGAAAGCCCCGGCCCAAATTTAGCAGGGAAGAGGCTATGAAAAAATTTCCCTGCCATCAGTGCGGCGAAATTGGACACTGGCGAAACGAGTGTCCCCAATTAGTCGATGTTAATGAGACAACTCCTGATTTAATTCCACAGACGCAGAAAGAAAGACCAAGAAAGACTCAAACCCAGGTAAAAACAGTTCAGGTGCCTCGAGCACCCAAACAGGTATACAGGGGAAGACAGGCAGAAAATGAAGAGATAGAGGTTTGGGAAAGCGGGGAGAACAGAAATACAGCAACTTCGCAGTATCTGCTGAATGATACCTTCCTTTCTAATGATCAGGACTGACGGGGCCTGAGAGGGGAGGACGAGGAGTGCGTACTTGGCGCTTCCTTGCCGGTAGACCAGTCTGGACCATATATTGAAGGGAAGGTTGACGGAAATGATGTCACCTTTCTGTTGGACACTGGCGCTACCCGTTCTACTGTAAGAACAGTGGACGTTCCAAACCTACCCCTCTCGGGAGAAAACATCCAAGTAGTAGGTGTATCTAATCAATTGATTAGTACTCCTGTTACCGAACCTATGGAGATTTCAATTGGAAATTTTAAACAGATGCATAGATTTGTAGTCTGTGACACCAGTCCAGTAAATTTACTGGGACGTGATTTGCTGTGTAAAATGAACTGTACCATCTTTTGCACACCAAAGGGTGTCGAAATACAGACCCCAGATGAAGACGGCATTTATAAATTATTGTTGCTTAGACCTGACTCAGAACTTAAAAGATTGACCCTGCAGGACTTGCCCCAAGAACTACAGGAAGCCGTAAAGCCAGAAGTGTGGGATTTCACTGGAAAAGATGTGGGTTTGATGAAAGATGTGGACCCCATACAAATAGCCATCAAGGACAATGCAGTATATCCTAACACTAGGCCCTACCGAATGAATGCTGAAGTGAAAGCAGGTGTCACTCTGGAGATACAAAAATTATTGGAAGGAAACATCATACAAGAAGTGATGAGCAGCCCATGCAACTCACCGATTATGGGCATCAAAAAGCCTAGTGGCAAGTATAGGGTAGTGCAGGACCTGAGAAAGGTTAACAAGATTGTAGTTCCTTGCTGCCCTATTGTCCCGAACCCCGCAGTAATTCTGTACCAGATTCCTTGGGATGCTGAGTGGTTCACTGTGATTGATTTGTGTCATGCATTCTTTTCGATACCCCTGCACCCCGACAGCAAATTTCTTTTCTCATTTGCTTTCGAGGGTCACGTGTATTGTTGGAACAGGGTCCCTCAAGGGTATACAGAGAGTCCCTCTATCTTTAATCAGATCTTGAAAAAATGTCTAGAGACTTTGATCTTACCCGGGAACTCTGTGTTAGTCCAGTACATAGACGACCTTCTACTGGCGTCTAAAAGTCACCGGGACTGTGTAGTTGACACCATTGCCCTCCTAAATCACCTGTGTGAGAAAGGGCATAAAGTGTCCCCTGACAAACTACAGTTCTGTGCGAAATCAGTGAAATATCTGGGACACCAGATAGAAAAGGGTGTCAGAAAAGTAACTTCAGAAAGAGTGAGAATAATTCAAAAGATGCAATTGCCCCGTACTCAAAAAGAAGTCAGAATGTTCCTGGGTGTTTTAGGGTACTGCAGGCAGTGGATTCTGGGATTTGCAGCCTTAGCCAGGCCCTTGATAAAAATGACCACGAGAGGAATGCCAGATGTTGTACAGTGGGATGATGAAAGTCTAATGGCTTTCACAAGACTGAAAAACTGTCTGTGTACAGCCCCTGCGTTGGGAATGCCAGATTATTCCAAAGAGTTTGCCCTATTCTGTGACACTCGCGATAATTGCGCATTGTCAGTCCTGACTCAAGAACATGGCACAACCAGGAGGCCTGTGGCCTATTTCTCTGCCACACTGGACCCAGTAGCTGCTGGGTTACCAGGCTGTCTAAAAGCAGTAGCTGCTACCTGTGCAAGTTTGGAACAGAGTGAGTCCATTGTCATGGGACATCCTGTGACTGTCTATGTTTCACATGGAGTGGTAATTCTATTGACCAGAACTAAAACACAGTATCTCACCCCTAGTCGGCTGACTAAATACGAGAGGATTCTTGTGGGTGCAGCAAATGTGAGCATTGTTAGGTGCGGTATTCTGAACCCTGCCACCTTACTCCCCGACCCCTCGGAAATGGAAGGTGGGGATGATGATGAACATGATTGTATTGATCTGACAGAGTTCAGTACCAAGCCACGCCCTGACATAAAAGAAGTACCATTGCCTGAGCATGATAAAGAACTGTTTGTGGATGGTTCCTGCGTAAGACATGAATTAGGAGGCTTGAGTGCTGCTTATGCAGTAGTGTCTTTCGAAAAAATTGAACAAGCAGGTTACCTATATCACATCAAGTCTGCACAAGTAGCCGAATTGATAGCCCTGATAATGGCTTGCAAAATTGGGAAGGACTTACGCATAACAGTGTATACTGACAGTCAGTACTGTTATGGCGTTGTGCATGACTTTGGCCAATTATGGATGCAGAGGGAATTCATGACTTCCTCAGGTACTCCCATTCGGAATGCAAAGGTTGTTCATGACCTTTTAGAGGCCATCCAGTTGCCCAAAGAACTGGCAGTGGTAAAATGTGCTGCTCATCAAAGGAGCATGGACAGAGTATCACTGGGAAACGATTATGCTGATCGAGTGGCTCAATGGTGTGCCAAAGATCGATATATTATAAATCCAAAACGAGGGGGGCCAGGAACCAGCTGCCAGCTTCAGGTGTTTGAGGAAGTGCCTACATGGGATGAGGTGAGAGAATGGCAGGAGTCGGCTCCTTGGCAAGAAAGAGAGAAATGGAAGGAGGATGGGTGTAGACCGAGGCGTGTGGATGGTGTGATTTTGGGCCCAACTGGTATGCCTGTGTTACCCCGACACTTGCTTGGCACAATGGCAAGATTAATACATGAAGGATCACACATTGGTAGGGATGCCATGATTCTGGTATTTCAACAGACTTGGTACAGCAAGAAATTCAGGAAGGTAGCAGAGTCCCTCTGCCAGAGGTGCCTGTCATGTCAACAGATGAACCCAGGCAAGAGGACAATGGTTGAACTGAGCAAGATTGGGAGGTCAGGGGGTCCCTTTATAAGAATACAGGTTGATTTCATCACCATGCCCCGTTGTGAAGGGAAACGATATGTCCTTGTCATTGTGTGCGTATTTTCAAAATGGGTAGAAGCTTACCCTACTCCCAAGAGTGACGCACTGACAGTAGCGAAGTGTTTACTAAAAGAACTGATACCTAGGTTCGGCATACCATACATTATTGAATCAGACCAGGGTGGACATTTCCACAATGAAATAATGGCTGAACTGTGTAAGGCCTTTGGAATAAGGCAGAAACTCCATTGTGCATACCACCCAGAGGCTTCTGGAATAGTGGAACAAGTAAATGGAACTATCAAAAACAGACTAGCAAAGCTGACAGATGCTACTGGCATGAACTGGGTGAAGGCCCTGCCCCTGGTCCTGATGGGACTGAGAAGTGTTCCAGACCGCAAGACAGGCCTAAGTCCCCATGAAATCATTATGGGAAGAGTGATGAGACAAGCATGGGTGCCAGGAAGCAAACTGTTGAGTATTACTGATGATTTGGTGCTTGAATACTGCAGAAGATTGGGTGACCAAGTGCGTTCTATCTCTCGCCAGATTGGAGACGACGGCATCCTTAATCCAACGACTCCTCTCCACAACTTGGTTCCAGGAGACTGGGTTAAAATAAAGAAGCACACTCGATCAAGCTGTCTGGCACCCAGGTGGGGAAAGAAGCGCCAAGTAATCCTGGTGACAACCACTGCAGTGAAAGTCGCAGGTGTTCCCCAGTGGATCCACGCCGGACACACCCAGAAGGTATTGCCAGACAAAGGATTTGAAGAACCAGGGCAACCAGCAGAGGACCCTGAAGAAGCCAGACCAGTAGCAACTGACAACGAGCAGCCCAGCACCAGTCAGGTTGCAGGAACAGCAGACGTTGGCCCAGGAGTAGTTGACTGCGAACTGCCAAGAACAAAGCCTGCTGAAGAGGTCCAGGAAACTGAGCCAGGAGTAGCTGAAGACGAGCTGCCAAGCATATGGCCAGAAGAATGGATACCGATGATTGATCTGACCGAAGATCCTATCAGAACAAGAGAACGACTTAGTGAAGGTAGAGAGTGGACTAGTCAGGAAAAGCAAGGCACAGGCGAAGAACCTCAGCCACTTGAGATTCAAATCAAAACTGAGGAAGGAGAAGGTCAGACAGGGACAGAGCACGTGATTGATACAGATCCAGTGAATAAGACTGAACAAGTGCCCGATACTGAACAAGTACCCGATACTGAACAAGTACCTGATACTGAACAAGTGCAGGATACAGAACAAGTGTTCGATACTCCTCCATTAACTCCTGATGTGGATAAGGGACAGACTAGACATAGAGTAATAGTTCGAGCAGAAGAAAATCAAGAGATCGAAGTGCTTGAACAGGATCAGATAGAGTTAGAAAAACGGGTTCAGGAAACAGAAACAGAAACAGAGACAATTGAAAGCCAAAAACAAAATATTCCTGAACAAGGCCAGATTAGCAACCAGGCAGAAGAATTTGATGCTAGCCCTGGAACTAGTCAGATAAGGGAAGTAGGAGAAGAAAGTGGAGAAGAATTACCACAAGATAAAGAGAACAAGAGAAGAAGAAAAGAAAGTGAAGTCCAAGTACCAACTAAGAGAATAAAGAAAAGAAACAACCTTGAGCCTAGGTTTGTAAAAAGACTGAGACTAAGAATAAAGACAGTGGAAGAAAAACGTGCAGAAGCAAGAAGAAGTGCTCGAATAGCAGAGCAGGAAGAAGACTCTTCCAAAAGAAGGAGTGAGCGAATAAAAAGACAAAACAAAAAGTACAAGTCTCCTGAATGGACACTGGTTTTGGAGGAGCTTGAAGATCTTGATATAACTGACGTGAGTGACGGAGAACCTGTCCCAGAGTACTCAGCTGAAGAGGAAGACGAGCCACCGTGAATTTGCACAAAGTAAGCTAATTGTGTAAAGCAACAAAGAGGGGTTCAAGAGACTCCTTCTGAGCAAAAATGTCTGATTCAACAGTGAATGGTAGACCTAGTTGCAGCAGTTTTAAGACGTGTTGCAAGGTGTGTATATGTAGTATAGTAGTACTGATAGTTATCTGGATAGGATTAACAATTTTCATTCCCTTTGCTGTAAGTAAAGATACTAACATTGTCCCTACTGAAGTTGTAAATACTGACAATGAGGAGCTGACAACACAGAGTGTAGAAAGACATGAGAGAGCATTGAGACAAACTAAACGAGACTTAGAAGCATCAGATGAGAAAGGACTACATTATCATGGCATGAAGAACAGGACACATTTAAATGTTTTCGCAAACTTGTTAATACACTATGTAGAGACTATGGAAATTGAGGATTGCTATGTCTGCATGAAGCTACCTACCTCTGTGGCTGAAGGCGTGACATACCATCATCTGCCATTAACTTATGGAATTTCCTGTAGCATTTTAGCTAGTTTATTTTACAAAAGGGGACCGTTACAGTATTATTACTCTAACAATGACGTGATCTTTTCTGAACTGCCTATACGTGGGAACTTGAATCCTGTACATACAAAAACTGACACCATAAGATATATGGGAGACTACTTTCTGACTATAGGGAACATTGACATAGCAGATGCACACAGAGACAACTTGACTTGTTCTTTGCGTGAGCAGGAAAAGATGTTCCTGAACATGGCAGAGAAAAGGAGAATTAAAATTCAGAAGAAGGCTAATGACGAAAGTCAGAAAAAGCCAAAGTGGGCAGAAAACATGGAAGGCACCTCATCTGGTGGAGCGGGTCCTGCTCTGTTGCTGGATTTTGAAAAGAAAGGCAAGCTATGTCTTCACCGCGAGAAGACTAGCTATTATAACAATGTTTTCATTGGTTCCAGTGAATGCGAACATAATTACAAGGTAATTGGAGGTTGGGGTTTCAAAAATGGGTCAGAGCCTGTGTTTCCTGGAATTTATTATATTTGTGGGGACAAGGCTTATTTCAAATTGCCGGATCACTGGTATGGGAGCTGCTACTTTGGCATTGTTTTCCCGAAAATATACCATGTGAATGGAAAAGCTGGAAGCAATGAAGATACTAATGGCTTAGTGCGTAGTAAAAGAGAAAGTATAGGTGAAATTATGGGTAGTATTTTCAGTGCACTGATACCTGGAGTGGGAGTGGTTCTGAACACTCACAGAATTTGCAAATTGTCTACTATAGTAGATGTGCTGTCTACTGAAACAGCTCATGGATTCCTGCTGGTCAATACTGAAATGGTTGCGATCAGATCAATGGTTTTACAAAATCGACTTGCTCTTGACACCTTATTAGCGAAAGAGGGCGGAGTCTGCCGGATGTTGAAGGCGCAACATTGTTGCACTTATATTCCGGACAAAAGTGTACAGATCAAAAGATATGTGAGAAACATTACTAATTTGGCAAAGGAACTCAAACCACTCGAGGTTGATAGTGCCTGGAAGAGACTGGTAGATGGTCTCTCAAATGTAGGTCATTGGCTTGCTGGCATAGGTAAAAGCTTATTATTCAAAATTCTGATGCCAATTGGTATTATAGGTCTTATTATACTTTCCATTTTCTTATGCTGTAAATACCGCAAGCGCACCAGAAAGCACGAGGTTAATGCAAGAGGGGTGAAACGAAGTGTGGATGAGATTGAATTAGAGGAAGTGAATGATCAGATATACAAAAAGGTGAAGACTTCGCACCCGGCTAAAACTGAAAGAGAAAAGTTAGAGCGATTGTTGGAAGAAATAGAACTTTATAAAGTGTGAAAGAAAGTTGGCATCTGGTTCCATTATAATTTGTGATGATAGTAGATATCATCAAAGAGGGGATTGATGAAGCAAAGCTTCGCATATTTTGCGGCTTGCCGAAATCAAGAACCTCATTTATGTGTAATAAGGTAACCCGTGTATGTTTTACTAACGTTTATATTAAGATTGAGTAAAAGTTTAAGACGCTTGCCTATGTGTATTTCTAATGAAATTAATTCATGTCTTCTAAAAATGGCCGCCGCTTGTATTTTAGTTACTGCGCATGCGTCAGCCACACTCACGTGTCCTGACGCGTCTGCAGAAGTGGAGGGAAAGTTATGCGCATGCGTAATTCATAGCTGTGCTTATCATGTGGTACTGCTCGTGCCACTGCTCTTGTATTTCGTCTAAATGTAGCTAACATTTAAATTGCATAAGTTTATTTCTTGATGATGAGTTAAAAGTACAAACCCTGCGATGTGTTTTCATAATGACATTATTATGTATTAATTTGTTTTCGCTTACTTTTCATGTACCGCGGGCAATGGGGGTCTGAGTAAGAGGAGAGCCATATTGGAGGTCCCTTCTGCGCCTGTGCGACATTCGGCAGCACGAGGGACCTTGGCTGATGGAACATAGCCAGCTGGCAGTGATGGGCGAGATGCTCCTGAGAAAGTCACCTCTGCCCTGCGAGAACAGCGAATGTGGCTTCTTATATGTTACATTGTATTGATGTGCTACTGTTAGCTCATGGGAACCCAAACATGCTAGGCGGTCCCAAAATATGTAAATGAAGGCTTCAAATCGTATATTGTGATTGGTGTGTTACCCAAATCCTACCTTAGGACCAATCGAAATTGAGGGATTCTGACACTTTGCAACATTGGGGGGTGGTACACTGTCCCAAAACTGTATATCTACCCTGGGTTCACCTAGTGAACCGTCCGACTTGTCTGGTTTAGCTGACCTGTCACTGACCCAACGCACTCAATAGGTGACTGAAAATACAGAGAGCTGCGGAGCACTCTGTCCGAATTTGACCATAGACTAAGGTTTTACTGAACCTTAAAGTGCTGGCAAGGCACTTAGCTGGGAGTTCGCTGACCCAATCGGGGTCTTGATCGATATCTGCAGAGCGGGTGGAGCGCAGGCGTTGCTTCCTAACTGTGGGTTCCGGTCCTGTCCTGAAGAGGGTCCTGTCCTGAGGGTTTGCTGTCCTGTCCTGAGGTCCTGTCCTGATTCTTATTCCGAGGGTATCCTGTCCTGTCCTGGGTGTCCATTCTGCACCTGCTGTCCTTTGAGGGTATCCTTCCTTGAGGGTTTCCTGTCTTTAACTGACCCGTGGCCAGGGTTTGGTTTCCACACCTTTCTAGGTAAATACTGCTCTGAAATCTCTTGAAATTCTTGCACCTTCTGAATTTCTAACTTTTGCTTCAATAAAGTTCAACATTGCATATGTGATATTTTCCATGCCTTTCCGCAAATATTGAAAGTCATTTAAATCTTTGCAAAGTGATTCCTATGTCTTCTCATTTGTTAGAAATTATATTTTGCATAGCAGTGTGTCATTTCCTGATATGGTCTAGAACTTCGTTGCCTAGGTTGTTCAAAGGCCCTTTCACCTTAAGTGAAGCGTGTTATTCATTATAAGTTCTTCTATAATCACACACACTTAGTCTATCACTGTTTTAGATAATACTGACTTGCATAAGTATCTTTTCTCGTTACCTTTTATTAGTACCTTGATGATTACTCTGCCATTATTTCTTTATGCATATGTGATTTACATTTTCTTGGTTATTGATTGCCTTATTTTACTGTATCTCATGCAAGAAAATACTGAACTTTAGATAAACATTTTAAAACTTCCAGTTGTCCGTGGTCATTTTCACAGTATTTGAATGTTATTGGTTGGGTTTGTATTTTGCTGCCTTTCTTTTACAGCTAGCTCCCTGATTCATTGTGGTCATTAGGCACCCGCATCGGTGGATGGTAAGTCGGGTGCACTGAGAATTGGTAGCAGGGAACACACACACACCAAATTGGTAGAGCTCGTGAAGTCACCTGATCGATGTATATGGTGATTTGAAAAGTATATGGGCCCTGAAGCCGGAAACGGCGAAAACTATTGGTCGGGTGGCCTCGCGCGCTCTATCAGTTTTTCTGGTAGCTAGAGGATGGTTAGGGACTAGTTGAGAGTAAGGCAGGGACTAGTTAGACTAGTTAAGTCGGAAGCTGCTATTTTATTGCTGCTAAAAGAGCGGCTGTTCTGAGGGAACTGATCACTCTCTTGTGAATACGCTGCTGAAATTTATGAATTACTGTATTGTCATTATTCTTATTCTTATATTGTTATATGTACTAATCAATGCATTTGTAAATCGACTTGTTAAGTGTTGTCCGAACTCCCCGGGGAATTGAAAGGGCAAGTGGTGAATAGAATCCATTGTCCTGAGGTCACAGGTTCGAGGAAAGTTAGGTGCAGGTTAGGATAACCGGGAAGCACTAACTAGGGTTTTCTGAATACATGAAGCACCAGCACGGGTTCACTTACTGCTCTCTGGAGAGCTATCCCTATTGCACCCCAGCAACCCCTGGTCTTTTCTTTCCCACTACTAGTGGCCTCCATTTCCTGATGCTATCAATTCAGTGCCATCATTGTAGAGAAATGTAAAACAGGAATGTTCCCATAACCAAAGGAGTAGTGCCACGTGGTAAAATACCACTCTTTAAAGCACTTTTCTTTTCAATCCTGAGCTCTGGCACTTTTTCACATCACAGTAGTCACCTTTTGCGTTTCACCAACGGAAGTGAATAAGTTTTACTTTACACTACGAAGGAAAAATAGTATTCAATAATTGGTTCTATTACTCCCACAGACACATTATTAAATTAATGTAATAACACTTGAGTCGTACAAATGACCACGAAAGGGATTAACTAAAAAACACAATAGATCGTTTGAGAGAGAAAAGAGAAATGGGCGCGCGGCTGATGGAAGGAATAGTAGCTTGAATCTGACAACTTTTTTTTATAATAAAACCAAACATCATAGGGCCAACATTCATGCGTATGTGAAGTAGGACACCTACCGTAGTACTACCTAACGGACTCATGATACCTTTGTGAAATGTACTAAAAAGAGAATATCCAGGGACATATTGAGGAACTATGAAAGGGACTGTGCCCTCTTAGCATTTTTACTAGCAGGGAGTTGGACATCTTGAGGCAGTCATGATTAGGCAAAGTGGTACTCCTGCAGTACTACTTCATCTACCAATGAATGCCTGTGTAAACCGGCCCGTGTCCTGCTGATCTGTATTGCTACTACAAGGGAAAAATAGGTTACCACCAACGGTGCTTTACTGCCATTTTCGAAAGTCAGTTTGGCAGCCAGATTATGTACAAAAATGCCTCAGCAGCACACTCTTCTGTGGCAGATGACCAAATGAAGAGAATAGTAATTAACACCATAATTTAACTTTACTGCCTGAGCTCAGTATGTTGAAGCTACTTCAAACTACTTGTCTGTTCATGCATTATGCCCTCCACTGAACATGTATGTATGTATCTATGTTTGCATGTATGTTGTATTTCTGTATCGCAGACCTAGCAAAAGGCAACAGAGCGCTATACTGAGACAAACACAAGCATAACGTCATTGAGTGATAGGTGAGGTGGCTGGGTTGTTGATACACTATACACATATGCACTCACATATCTATATTTCCATTCTCCCTTCATGCTGAGACTATGGCAAAACAACCACACATATGCTTTCAATAACTATTAGAAAAATTTAGTTAGAAAAGTAAATTATCCCGTCCTACACTATTTGGGCTTATTTCTATGTTTTTCCTCTCATTTTCAGGAAGGTGTTGAAATATCACTAATTCCAGGAGGGACATACAGACATAGAAGTTTCAGCAGTAGAACATCAGTAATAAATGATATGCCACTGTAATGCTGATTACTAGATAACACTGATTAAAATGGGACAGTGGAAGCCTGAGATCAACAATTGCTTGCAGAACAGTAAAGTCCAGAAGTACGAGAATAGATGAAAAACAAGTTCAAAGGATGAAGAAATCTATTTGTTGTACAGTGAATCGCTGTCTTTCCATCACCATATGACATAAGGAACACTATGGGCGGTAGTAATGTACAACGGAACGCACATCAATATAGTTATATAATCAGGTTGGGTAACCAAAATTTGTTTTCAACTTCACAATGTTAGCAGAACAGAAAAACAATTATTTAAGGTGCCACTCGGGATATGAAGCAACCTACTACCTAGATGCTTAGATACACAGATCCTGCAGATGCATTCACCATGATTGAAAATAAAACTAACAAATATCCCGGCACTCAAAGGTAAACACTATTCGTTTGTCAATAAACCAAAACAAGCTACATTAAATAGTATCAGAATGTCACTGGTAAGAAGACAGAGTTGAGTTCATACAAAAACCGTAATTTTTAATATGGAAAAATATTGTTTGATTCATTACAGTATTACAAAACAAGATCAAGAAAAAATAATTGTCCCTAGAATCCATAAATATTGAAGAGACTGATCTTAAGATGATGATTGTCACTTTCTGATCTTGATCCAAATCCACAACAGCCGACACGTGTTTCGTCACGTCAAGTGACTTTCTCAAGACTCCGAAAGTAATAACATTGTCTTGTTTACACCAATTTACATATGTCTAAAAAACATGCCCATATTAATGGGAATTTCCTAAGCCAAAAGGGAAAAAGAAAGGAACATTGTGTAACAGCAAATGGAACTAGAAAAAGAAGGTGCTAAAAGAAGATATGGAAAAGTCTATTCGTGTTATATTGAGGTGAGAACCACCCCAAAGGATGAGAAAGTGATTGGGAAGAGAAGAAAAGAAGGCCCATTACCACACCGTGTCCGCTAAGAATTATGACAGCCACTATATCAGTACGCACACTGACCTTTTTAAATAATAGATTTTAAAGAGTTGGATAGCTGCACGTGTGCTGAATTCCTGATGTCTTCTCAGACCCGAACCAAAGTAAACACAAGATCTGTGAAAAAATGTATAATCACAGTATCTGAGATTTGGATTAACTCTAAGAAGATTTTCAAAATTAACACTATTTTAAGCATGATAGTGTTATACTTGTAGGAATGCCGATACTCACTTCCTAATTTGAGGAACATATATTCTCTTGAGTTATGTAAATACTTCCAGTACAGGTGGAACACGTCTATAGTAGAGTTCCCTATTATGCAAAAAAGCAGGGGAAAGTGTATATTAAAACCCCATCCATTGATCCATTATAAAATGACACTGTTCAAATATCTGCTATACCTGTGTAGTATACCCAGTCTTAAGTGATCGTTATCATAATATGTTTCGCCCAAAAGTTCTCTTCATATTGAATTATCCTAGTTGAACATGATTTTCATACCCCTTGTGACTTCTTTTCCATAGAGGCAGAGAAAGTACTATAACAAATTAGAGATAGTATTTTATTAAAAAAATATTTACTTAGTCAAATCTGTGGCGATACTGCTTGTCAAGATACCCTAAAACATGTCTTTTACTTACTTTAACCGTCTTATTACGTGAGATACAAAGTATTGTGAACACGGTGGGCTATGATAGGCCCCTGAAAGAAAACATAGTTGGTTTCTTTAGATTAGGGGACATGACACATTTATTAGTCCAATATTGTTAATACCAGAGAACAATTTTCCGAATTCAAAGTTAAGAAAAAATGGTGACTTTGGTAGGGTAATGCATATACCGCTAAACCACGATGGTATTTAAATAAACATGCTGTATGATTCACCATTGCACGAACCATATATTTAGGTGCCCCCTTCACGATAATCATCGTTGGCCATGCAAATCAGCACCCAGTTCCATCTCATAAAGAAAGGCAATAGCGTTTTCATGTTCTGATTGCGGTATCGAAGTAACGTATTTCTCATACTATGTTGACAAGCCAATAATGGTATGTCACTAATACTGTCAGATACGATTCTATATTTGCAAATTTAAATATATGCTAAAGAAAGGGAGGATAATATTAGCAGAGATGTCACGAAACCCTCAATATTCGGCAAATATTAGTTACTACCTACTAGTGCAAGGTTGGCTTAGTTTGTTGAGCACAAAACAAAGTACTTTAGGTAGTACGAAAAGTCCCTCCTCAAAAAAGTCCATGGCGTTTTTACTGGGACGAAGCAAAGTGATTACTGTAGGAATGCCGTTACACCATAAACAAACACTCGGAGCCAAATGTGTAAGGTAATTCCCTTTATTCCTCGGAGCGCCGGGGCAGCGCACCTCTCTTTGCCGGGCTCGGCGCCAACACAAAATGGCCGCCTTCCGGTTCCTGTTTGCCCCTTCCGGTTCCGGTCCTGCAGTGAAAAAGGCTAGACCGTCACCACATATCTCCCTCTTTAAACATTCTGTAAACATCAATAACTAGTGCAATAGTCTTACGGGGTGCACATGGTAAAGTCCTCGAACTTCTTTGCAATTCTCACGACTCTTCCTGCTCTCGTTCTCACCTCTCCTGCATCCTTTTCTCCTCCCTGGGTCATCGGGACTGCGTGCATCCCTTGTCTCACGCTCTTGCTATCCGCAGCTACTACCAGTCCCTCTTTGTTCCTTTCTTCCTCATGTCCCTTCACAACTGTATCACGTCCAGTAGCCCTCTCTTCACCAACTCTACAATCTCCGTTTTCCGTTTCCTCTACTTGCTCTTCCTTCCTTTCAACTTGCTCTTGTCTCCTTCCACCTCTTTCGCTGCGTGGCACTTCCTCTACCAATTCCGTATTACTTTCAGTTTCCGTCTCCCAAATCAGGATTTTGTTGCATTTAGCCATCCTGTCTTGCGACCACACCTTGCCATCGCTCAACAACGCCGACCTGGCGTTCAGTTCCAGGACTTGAAGGGGTGGTGTGAACTTGCTTTCTCCTTTCCTTTTTAATGTAGCTACTTTCACTCTCACCCAGTCTCCTTTTTCCAGTGTCACGCTACGCACATTACGTCGCTTGTTGTAATGCTCTGTATATGTCTCTTGTGCTCTCTCCAGATTCCTTTTAACTATCGCAGGTGACCATTTGCTTTGTACTACCATCTGTCTCCATGCGATGTTGTCCTTTGTGAACGGCTCTCTTCCCCTCAATATCTTGAAGGGACTGTAACCCATACTTTCAGGCGTGATGCGGTAAGCCCACAGCATCTTGGGTAGTTCCTTTTCCCAATCCTGTCCATCACTTATGGCTGCTTGGACGGTCCCCATTATGACTCTGTTGAACCGTTCGGCCAGTCCCTTCCCAGCCGGATGATATATGGGAGTATGTTTGACTTCAATTCCATTTCTGGACATGAATGCTTCCCACTTGGCTGAAACAAACTGTGGTCCGTTGTCACATGTTATTATCTTGAGGATTCCTTCTTTCACGAAGATCGCATTTAGGAACGCCAATACGGCTTCAGTGTCCACCGTTTCTTTCACCTCCACCTCAGGCCACTTGGAGTATCTGTCTACCAATACTATGGCATATTTTTGTACCCCTTCAATGTTCAAAATGGGCCCTATAATGTCTATGGACACCATCTCCCAGGGGCTGCTGGGCACGGGGAACTTGCCAAATTGTGGTCTCATCATGGTTTGTGTTTTGTCTGCCTTGGAGCACGAATTGCAATTTCTCACATACCTTTCCACTTGGGCGTCGATCGCCGGCCACCAATACGCTTGTCTCGCCAAGGCCTTGGTTTTCGTGATCCCTTGGTGTCCTTCATGTAGAATCGCCAACAGGTGTTCTATCAGTCCTTGGGGAGGAATGACTTTTGTCTCCCCTCATCAGGAACATGGGGTTCTCTCCTAGGGACAATTCTTCTCTCACCTCCCAGAATTTCCTCATTTTGTCGTCTAGGTGTCTTTTCTCCGGCCACCCATGTGTCACATATCCCTTGATCGCTTCCATGTCCTCATCTTGCTTATACGCTTCTGCCCATTCCTGTCCACTGATAACTTGCTCCCTGTCTTGCATGGTCGCCACCATATAGCCCTCCCATCCAGGAGGTCCTTGATCCTCTGCTTTCTCTTTGGCCGCTGCTCTGCTCAAGAAATCCGCGACTTTGTTCCGAGGTCCCGGTATGTACTCCACCTCGTACACATAGTCCAAGAGTCTCAGCGTCATTTTTGCTATTCTTGGGGTGGCATGCGCATGACCAATCGAGGTCAGTACTTTTATTAAAGGCTTGTGGTCTGTGCGCTCTAAGAACTTGGCCCCCCACAGGTATTGTCGGAAACGTTCCATTGTCCATACCACTGCTAGCATTTCTTTTTCGATGACACTGAATTTTTCTTCGTTCGGTGCCAAGGCTCTGGATGCGAAGCAGACTGTGGATACTTCCCCTTCGTCTGACCCTTGCATCAGTACCGCCCCCAGGCGTCGGTCGCTGGCATCCGTGGTGAGTATGGAGCTTGCTGCTTGGTCAAAGCCCTTGAGCGGTATGGACTCGCTCATTTCTTTCTTCAGGGCTTCAAATTCTTCTTGTTCCTCCTTGCCCCACTTGAACCCATTTTTCTCCTTCAACAGTTGACGCATGTAGTGTGTCTTGGTGGCGAAGTTTTTGATGAACTTGCTATAGAACTCCGCCATACCGAGGAACGATCTGACATCTTCTTTCTTCAAGGGGGCAGGCGCGTTCTGTATCGCCTCCATGTTTGCTCTCTTTGGTTCAATGCCCTTCTCGCTTATTTCATGCCCCAGGTACGTCACTGACGGCATCCCAAATTTGCACTTCGCCCACTCTGCTGTGAGTCCATTGTTTCGTAACACTCTCAATACGGTATGCAGCTTTTCATTTTGCTCTGACTTGGATTTTCCCATTATGAGAATATCGTCTTGGAAGTATTGAACTCCTTCCACATTTTTGAGTATCTTGTGCATCAGTTTTTGAAATACAGCCGCAGCTGACGCCAACCCGGATGGCATTCTCATGAATTTATAGCATCCAAAAGGTGTTATGAAGGATGTGAGATGACTGCATGTGGGATGGAGTGTCACCTGATGGTACGCCGAGGACAGATCCACCGTCGAGAACCATTTTATTCCTTTTGTCATTGAGAGCATCTCGTTAATTCGAGGTAGTGGAAATTTGTCAATCAGGATGTTTTTGTTGAGTTCCCTGAGGTCCTCACATAGCCTCACCTTCCCGTTTGGTTTCTGTGCCACCACCAAGGGTGACAACCACTCCGCACTTTCGATTGCCTCAATCACACCTCCTTTCTCGAATCCGTCCAGCTCCTCTTGTACTGCCTCTCTGCAGCGGAACGGTATGTTTCGAACCTTGTGGCTCACAGGTGTTGCTCCTTCCTTCAAGCGTATCATGTGCTTGAATGTGGTCAATTTCCCAATCTTCCCGATGAACACGTCGGGTTATTCTTTTTTCCATGCTTCTCCCTCTTGTCCACATTCCGTGTCCATCAGCATCACTTTCTCTATTCCTCCGGGATTCAGTAGGATCCCTAACGCACCTTGATCCTTCCATCCTAGTACCGAGGGTCCTTTTTTGGCCTCATACAGCTTGCAGTTTGCGCGACGTCCTCTGAATTTGAATGGCAAAGGGCAATACCCCATCATGGGTATTCTCTGTCCTGTGTAGGTGACCGGCCTCAAGTCCATTGGGCGTAGTTCTTCCTTCAATTCTTTCAAGAACTTCTCTTCCCATACTTTTCTCTGTACTATGGTGATGGGTGCTCCCGAGTGGGCTACGATGTCGATCTTCACACCTCCTATGCTCATGTTGAGTATTGGTTTGTTGGACTCGTTGCAATCCACATCCAGGACTTGGTCGTCTATGTATAGGACCTCTTCAAGGTATTCTTCCTCAGCTTGTGCTTCTTCTTCATTTGGGCTGCCCTAGTACCACAAACTTGACTGCCGCTCCTTTGGGCTTCCGCCTGCACACTTTCTCATTTTGTCCAAATATGCCGCAGAACGCACACTTCGCTCTAAACGCTGGACACACCTTGTTGTTGCCTAAGTGTGAGGTGCTTCCACATCTGTAGCAACTGGTTTTTCTCTCTCCACCAGTCCTCGGAGGCGCCCCCGCGTTCTGCTGGCCTCTCCTGTTGTGTTGGTACCTTGGTGGTCCTTGTTGCTTGGCTTTGTCTCCCTTGTTGTGTACCATCACCCTGCATACTGTTTGTGTGCTCCCTGCATCTTTTCTCGCTGCTTGTGCACATCTCTTGGATAATTCTGCTTTCTTGACCAAAGCCCACACCTCTTTGAGGGGGGCATCGCCATTTACCCATAGTTTTTCTTGCACTGCCGTGTTCGACGTATGCATGATGATTTGATCTCTTACCAGTTCATCGTGTAGGTCGCCAAATTTGCACGTGAGTGCTAATTTTTGTAACGCTGCGACGTATTCATCAATGGTCTCTCCACTCTCCTGCTTCCTCTGGAAGAAGTTGCACCGATCTATGGCCACACACACCACAGGCCTATAGTGTGCGTCTAGGTCCTCTATCGCGTGTCGGAACACATCTGTGTCCGTCGCGTCTCTTGTGACTTTCACCAAGTTGTCAAACACCCTTAGACCATCTGGTCCTAGGTTATGTAGGAGTATTTTCTTCCTCCTTGGGCTAGAATATTCTGCATCACTCTCTTCCTCCAGAGCCTCCAGGTAATTCAGGAAGTACATAGAGAGTAGTATCCCCAATGAAGATATAGAACAGACTTGTCTGGAGGGTGAGTTTTCTGGCAAGAAGGAGAGCATTCATCCTTTTGTTTAAAACCCCTCACTCACCAACCTAGTGGTGACATGCTTCATCATCGGGGTCCACCCTGGCGGCCTAGCGCCACCAGGAAGTGCTTCGACACCTGTACTACAGTGGAGCGGGTTGTGACTGTGGGTGCAACAAAATTAAATGTTAAAAATTGTCCTGGTTGTACTCAAAAATATACCTAAGAGACACCAAAAGCCTACTGACACTCTTGGAAGATATCAAAATGGAACCAGAAAACTCACCCTCCAGACAAGTCTGTTCTATATCTTCATTGGGGATACTCCTCTCTTTGTTTTGATACAATTCCTCTCAGGGGAATAGGAGTTATCTCAGGTTCACCTGTGAGTGAACAAACTCCCTTACTCTCTCTTTGATTGTATTAATTCAGGAAGTACCTCTTTCAGTCTTCCCATGGCATCGTGGGCTCTCCTCTCTTCGGGAGGAAGGGCACCATACTGGTATACTGGTGAGGAAAGTGGATGGTGTTGCCATCTTCTCGTTGCCCCTCGGGACTGCTTGGACGGAAACGATATGACCGGGCGGGCTGCCAGGCGCTTGCCTGGTGTCGGTGTCCTCCCCTTGGTCCTGTCTGCTGTTAACGCCTCCCGCTGCCCCTCTGTGTTCCAGGTTTGCTTGTTGTTTCCCCCTTTCTCCCTTGCCAGGCTCCACTCCGTGCGAGCTGATCCGCCAGCGTTGTGCGGCCCTGGGTCGGTGGCAGGAGCTTCTGTGTGCCTTTTCCTATTTCCCGCCTTGTATTCTGGGATGGGCCTCGTGTTTGACTCTTCATGCCCTTCTCCCGCGCTGAGTGCGCTTGTCTCCAGTTCCGCCCTCTCCCCTGGAGTGGCTACTCCTCCTCCTGGTAGTGTTCTCTTTAGGGCCTACCGGGTTGGTGCGATGCTTCGCTGGCTCCGATGGGCGCTGGCTTTATGCGCTGACTCCTGCCCTCTGCCGCGCTCCGAGGACACTCCTTGTGCTCTGGTGGTGACACATTCTTTTCCGTGTTTTTTTTCTGGTGTCTTCCTTTTTTTTGTTGTTTTTTTTTATCTTGTCGTATCCCGCCTCGTCGCCATTGTAGGAATGCCGTTACACCATAAACAAACACTCGGAGCCAAATGTGTAAGGTAATTCCCTATATTCCTCGGAGCGCCGGGGCAGCGCACCTCTCTCTGCCGGGCTCGGCGCCAACACAAAATGGCCACCTTCCGGTTCCTGTTTGCCCCTTCCGGTTCCGGTCCTGCAGTGAAAAAGGATAGACCGTCACCACAATTACAACTACATATAGAGATAGAGTGCGTGCTGCCCGTTCGGTTGAGTTATTCACCCTGTATGTTCGTGTCAAAGCTTCACGACGTGGACTCTACAGGACGTGTCCGGAACGAGGTTCCCTATTCATTTACGGTCTGTTTTTAAGCCGACCGAGAAGCCATAGGACCGAAATAGAACGCGAGGTCAAGAGAAAACCCCCTTCTCTATTTATCTCGACTCGTACCTAGTTTGTTTTCTAAAAGTCCTCAAATGCGGCAGCCATATTTGAATGGTGTTTTTGGAGGTGTATGCTTGTTATTACACGAGAGAAGCATGACAATACGGGCATTCCTAAAAATTAGAATATTGTGTTATGTCACAGTTTGAATTTATATAATTGTTACATTTTGCTTCTCAAATATGAAATATAATTCTTTAGTAACAAAGCAGTGTCTATGTACCTCAAGGCATGAATACATTTTTCAGCCCGAGCATCGTATATGTGTAAAACATGTATATTACCCAACGCGCTGGGTCGTGCATCCTAAATTGCTACATACGTAAAAAAATGAACAAGCCTTGTGTGATTCCTACAGAGGACAACATATTGCTTTCCCCATTTGTAATTACTTACGAGTTTGAGTGTATACCTAACTAAAGAAGAGACATTCCCAGAGATCTTTCAAGTTGAATAGCCCACCTAGTTGTAAAAAGAGCATTTCTTAAGATTAGGCTAGTGCATGAAATGAGGCCCACCACCTGTGTTTTTACTAAAGGAAAGAGAGAAATAATCATGGAAAAATAAACATAATCATCATTTGAACAATAAAGTTGCATCACATCTTACATTGCAAATAAAGAAATAGAGAAATAAAGAAATGAACATGGAGGAATAAAAACATATTCATCATTTGAACACTAAAGTTACATCACATCTTACGTTGTGATCAATAGCTATCTAAAAGGAAGAACATTTTTCAGCTCCTTATTCTTGTATGAATTCACATTGGAGGTATTACAGACATTGGATTATTCAGATCTCACGTGAGAAATGGATATGGGCAGTCCAATCCAATTACTTTTGTATAGACTGGCCTCATTCTGTTAGAAACACATGTAGTCCCTTGTCAAAATTGAGCCCCATTTCTACCGCTCTCAGTTTGATAATCCACTGTGTCTCTGTTCTTCTCAAAGTTAGTGTCCTGTCTCCACCCCTTGGCCTGCTCATAGTATGTGAAACACCATGGAATCTGATTTTTCTCATGTCCTCCAAAATATGACTTTGGTTAAAGTGTACCGCAAATGGATAACTGCAGTTTTTGTTTCTCACTGCCCTTATGTGCTCCTGTATTCTTTCCCTTAGGGGTCATATAGTACTCCCCTCATAGATTAGTCTGCAGCAACAGATGATGCAATAAACCACATAGTTGGTGTTACAATTAATTAATTTATTGCGATATCTAGCTGTTGTATTGTACTGGAACTTATAGGTCTTATCTGCTACAAACTGGCAGATACTGCAGTGGGTACATTTGAAAAAAAACATTGGTTTTGATGATAACCAAGTGGTTACTTTTTTCTTAGGAGGCAAGTAGCTCGGAGAGAGGAGTTCTCTTAGGGCTGTACCCCTTTTGTGGGACACAGTCGGATTGTTATCAATATATTTCTCTATTGATTTGTCAAGTTTCAGGATGTGCCAATGTTTTCGGAAGATGTTATAGATTTGGTGACTATGTGTGTTAAAGTCCGTCACCAATGCAATCTCGCGTCTTTTGTTCTTTCTCTTGTCTTTGTTCATTGATCTTAATGGACATGACCTGGGCTTTTGTAAAATATTAGTCTTAGCACAATCCAATACATCTTTTGGGTAACCTCTGTTTAAGAATCTCGACTCCAATTGTTGTAACTCCATTAGGAACACTGAGTTATCACTACAGTTCCTTCTGAGTCTAGTCATTTCTCCCAGGGGAATTGAGTTTATTTGGGACTTGGGATCAGAACTACTTGCGTGCAGTACTGCATTGCAAGCTGTAGGCTTTCTAAAAAGCCTAGAGACGATCTTGTTATCATTAGTGTATAGTACTACGTCTAAGAATTCTATTTCCAGTTTACTGATCTTATCTGTAAATCTGAGATTGTATGTATTGTTGTTAAGATGTAACAGCAATTCTTGGAGACATTGTTCGCTACCCGACCACAGAATGAAAAGGCCGTCGATGTAGCGACCCCAATACACTATATGTTCAGTACGTCCGGTCTTTGACGTCTTCCACAGATGTTGCTGTTCAAACGAGCCCAGGTAGAGGTTATCATATGACGGGGACATTTTGGATCACATAGCTACCCCTATCGCTTGTCTGTACCAGTTGTCCTGATGTAAAAATACGTTGTTTTCTAGAGTGAGACGTGTTAAATCTAATTACATCTGGGTGTGTCCGAAAAATGTTGCATCTCTATTTGACAGGCATTCTTCTAGGACCTGCTGGACTTTCTCCAGGGGTATGCATGTGTACGATGAACAAACGTCCATTGTAACAAATGAGAGATCTTCAGTCCATTCGAAATCTTCTAGTTTATTAAGAAGAACCCCCGTGTCTCTTATATAAGAGGGAAAATTATGTACTAGGGGTTGGAGAAACAGATCTATATATTCTGAGATGTGTTCTGTTGGGGAACCAATCCCAGATATAATCGGTCGACCCTGAGGAAAAAGACTTGGTTTATGTATCTTAGGTAATATGTACATACACAGTGATCTAGGTGTAGGATTGTAAAGATACCTAAATTCAGTATCAGAAATCTGACCAAGCTCCCTCCATCCTGTAAGTTTAGTACGTATCAGGGATGTGGTTTCTTTTATGGGGTTGCCCTTTAGTCTCACATAGGACTGATCTCCAGATCTTGCATGATGACTATATTTCCCTTCTTGTCTGCTTCCTTAAAAATAACATCTGGGAGTGTTGCCAAGTTCTTAAGAGCCTTATTTTCCCTCTTAGTTAGAATATAACATGTAGGCTCATGATTTTTGTTAAAATTGTCCTTAAGTTTATATAGATCTGATGATACGACTTTATAAAAGGTGTCCACCAAGTTGTCTGATTGCAAAGTGGGGGTGAATACCGATTTTTGTTTGAGACCACTATCCAAACTGTGATCTGGCATAATATTCAGATCAGTGAGTATGTCGGTCATGGCAGAAGGTACATTAGAACAATTGTCTAAAGATAACAGTAGATGTATGTCCTTTATTTGTTTTATTGTCTTATTACATGGGATCGAAACAGGATTTGTTGAATACATAGGTACAGATTGATTGTCAAAATTAATTTTTTAGCTTCAACTGACGGACAAATTTGAACAGATCAACATGAATGCTAGTGAAGTCAGGCAACCTAGTCGGACAGAAACTCAGTCCCTTACTCAATACATTAGTGTCGGTGCTAGAGAGTACAAGATCAGACAGATTCACAGTTGATACATTCTCATTGACAGTATTGGTATGTATAGCTTAAACTGTATCAGAAGGCGGACTCAATTCTTCAGACTCCATGAGACCGAACAGGTGGTGGCCCCTTCCCTTGCGTTTTGAGCCCCCCCCCTCCTGTTTTTTGGTATTTTGTGGGCCATAGTTTGTCCGATTGCACTTTCGGAATCGTGCCATCTCCTCTAAAAATGAGGATGAGTTGACATTAGAAGATGGTCCCGCAGCTGGGGTTGCTGCTTCATCCTCATTTGTAATCTCACTGTGTATGCTGGAAACATCTGACTCACTAGTTGATAGTAACATTGTCGGAGGTTTGGAAATTTTAGTAGACAATGTTTGTTTAGATTGTAGGTCATCAAATTTTTTCGCAAAGGTGAAAATTCTAACATTTTTGTAGTCATTTTCATCCCTTTTTAACTTCATCTTTTTTTTCTCCTTGATGTAGAGTTGATGTGCACTCAATACATGCTTCAAGATTTTGTAGATTTTAGCAGTTGTTTCATCTAAGTTCAAGCCTTTAATTTCAGATTCCAATTTCTCTATTTCCTGCAAAAGGATTTCTCTCTTTCTGTCAGCATATCTTATTAGAATATCCATCATTCTAAACGAGGATGAGAGGTTCAGCTCCTCCCATTCCTTAAGTAGATCTAAGTCTAAGTCCTCAAATGTGGGGAATATTATAATCCGCAGTCCACGTGGGACCTGCTTGATATCCATATATCGTTTTAAGATGATGGAATCCCACCAACGGGGCACTTCCTGTTTGCGAGCCCTCTCTAATTTAATACATTTCTTTTTAAAACCTTCTTTTTCTGCAGTTTTGTTCGTTTTTGGAACTCTCTGTCGAGCCAGTGAAAAGTTCTTGAAGCAAAGCATTTCTTTCTTCCTCAAAAGTATCCATTACTTATGAAGGTAATGTGTGATATTAGAGAGACAGGTGATACCCCTTCCAATTATTTTTCCAATCTGTAGAACTGAGTGCCGCTCTCCACATAAGCTTTAGAGAACACTATGGACAGTAGTAATGTACAACGGAACGCACATCAATATAGTTATATAATCAGGTTAGGTAACCAAAATTTGTTTTTAACTTCACAATGGTAGTAGAACAGAACAACAATTATTTAAGGTGCCACTCGGGATATAAAGCACCCTACTATCTAGATGCTTAGATACACAGATCCTGCAGACGCATTCACCATAATTGACAATAAAACTAACAAATATCCCAGCACTCAAAGGTAAACACTGTTCGTTTATCAATAAACCAAAACAGGCTACATTAAATAGTATCAGAATGTCACTGGTAAGAAGACAGAGTTGAGTTCATAAAAAAACCGTAATTTTTAATATAGAAAAATATTGATTGATTCATTACAGTATTACAAAACAAGGTCAAGAAAAAATCATTGTCCCTAGATTACATAAATATTGAAGAAATTGTGTTCAGCTAGGATAATTCAATATTAAGAGGACTTTTGGGTGAAACATATTATGATAACGATCACTTAAGACTGGGGATACTACACAGGTATAGCAGATATTTGAACAGTGTCATGCCCGTCCGAGTACAATGCAATTCCAGTGAAGTACGAACGACTCACACAGAGCACAATCTGCACGATCAAAACGTACGGAAAACCGTGATTCGGCCGGAAACTGAAAGGGAACCCTTCCGAACGACACGGACCGGGAATGTGTCTGGCCGACACGTAGACGTGATGTACGTCCACTAAGTACAATGCAATGCGTGTAAAATACCAATGACTTTCACGGAGCACATCCCGCAAGACAGAAACGTACCGAACATACTGACTGCCACGTTAAAGAGCCCGTCGCGATCAAAGCGTACGCAAATGCTGCAACATAGTAGAATGTGAGTGTGACAGACGCGGACAAGGCCGCAAGTGCTGCTGTAAGTGTCCGTCCCGGTCAACTGAACATCTCCCTCATGCTCACCAAAATGACATAGAAACAAAATGAAAAAGACAAAACAAGCAGTGTCAATGTCAATAAAAAAAAATGTAAAAAAAGCTGGAACAAAGACACATCCACAACTCCACCTACATAAAGGTCCAAAACGCCTACCATGATCCTTTGCAAATTCCACACACATGACAGCAGAGAACACCACCACCCTGCACTCAGAGACACACTCACAACTCACCCACCACACAACCTTCACACCATTTGCACCACTCAAACACACTCTCACAAAAACCCAGATAAACTGACACCCACTCACCCTCACACACACACAAGTCTCCACAACCACACATCACCATGCCCCCAAAGAAGAATCCAAAGTTCACAGATATGGAGTTGGAAGTCTTGGTTAATGAAATCCTCAGAGTAGAGTCACATTTATTTGGCACATTGGTCCAACAGACCCCCATGTGTGAACACACAAGCACCTTGCATGTGCACAATGGAGGATATAAAGAACAGGTACTATGATGTGTGAAGGATAGCAACCAAAAGCACCGGAGGCTTTGGACAGGTAGTGGGGATCCTCCGGGACATTAAACAACAGCAGTCTGCCCATCATGCCAGATTGGACTCCCACATGTCCCGGGTGGAGACACACATGTCCCGAATGGAGTCCAAAATAGACAATATTGATGACCTCACATTGGTGCATAGGGACATACTCACATGCCTCTGCCAGATAGCTAACAACATGACCACACCTCCCTGTGTGCTCACTATGTCTGTCGCCACTACATCTGCAACTGCCACAGGAAGAGATAAGGACTCTGGTGGACAGACCCCAGCACTGCAGCAGCATGCACTTGAGGGTCCCCCTGAAAAGAAGTAGAGGGGTCATCCAAAGAAGGACAAGTGAGAGGCAGATGGCCACGGCTAGCCCACAGGAAGTGAATACCTGTTCCAGACATCCTCCATTGTGTGCAAAGCGTTTACCTTCATGACTGTTGCTAAACCCCCACACATGTGATGGCGGGTCTAAGTTGCACCAATGTTTCAAATGACTGTGGACTATATCTATACTCTTGAAATTTCATCAACAAACACTACCAACTACCCTGTGAACTTTGGAGTCCAATTGCACTCTACAGCACTTTCATTTATGTTAACTTTTCAAACACATGCATGTCAATAAATTCACAATCACACACACATTGCTTCAGTTGTGACTTAAACTTGGTTTGTGTAATAGAGATGATGATCTGGCAAAAGAATACTGTGCATGAAAACAACTAAAGCAATGTAAACACAGTTATGTGAGTCATGGTCATGTGACACACATGAGGAAGACACAGCACTGCGTCTACACAACACATACCTACCATGGCCATCCAAATCATCGCATAGACTTCTGTGAACTGAAAATACATTGGAAGGCCCATACACAACACACATCCACAGTCAGTGGCAATCAGCCCACGTGTACAGTATGCAAATGATTGTCGGATGTGTGGACACAGAAAAAGCACAGTCCAAAGTGACTCACAGGTTTATCACACAATCACTATATATTAACTCCACAACAGATGAAAGGTAACCTCACGTGACAGTGATCCCAAAGTAACCAAGTGGTAAACAGTGACAGTCCAGTGGGGTGTGGCACATCATGGGTTTGTCAATGACAACTTGCACTCTGTAATAGGAAACCTTGTTTTGGGTGACACATGTGACCAAGCAATAGCCAAAGGACCCTATGAAGGACAGACACACAACACTAATAATTTCATAAAATAACAGCATACAGCTCCAATACACATGACAAACAAAAAGTATTCCGATACGAGAACACAACCTAGTAATCAAAGGACACATCCCTGCAAGCATCCTGTCAAGTACCACACATATGCATCCACATTGCACCAACTACACATATCAGGCCAACATGTAGACAACACATCACTGTTTACTCACAATCATGTGAAAAAGTTGTTGATGAGCTGTGTCCTAACATCCCCCTCACCCTCATCATCACTGGCAACATGACCCGGAGAGGGATCCTCCATGGCTGGCGGTCATCATCATCCTGGATGAGAGCCAACTCCTCCCTCAATGCCAGGTTGTGTAGCATGCAGCACGCAATTATGATTATGCACACCTTCTCAGGGGCCAGTTGTCCATGCAACGGAGTCTGCTTTTTAGCAGACCAAATGTCCGCTCTATCACTCTCCTGGTCCGCCCATGTGCCTCATTATAACGTATCTCCGCCGGCGTCACAGGGTTCCTGAGGGGTGTCATCAACCACAGCATGTTTGGGTATCCGGATTCACCTACATACAAACAAAAAACATTTTACGGGTCTGAAAAGAAGTTTAAAGACATTGTTTAGCAAAAACACAAAAGGGAAACAGATATTACACACTGACAAGCCAGGCACACTGGTTCTGCAGCTGTGACATCATTTTTGGGATCCGACTAGTACGCATGATGTAAGTGTTGTGTGGTGAACCACCAAAACGTGCACACACATGGGATATTGTCATGTCCGGCAGACATACCACTAGGGCATTAACGGAGTGGAAATGTTTTTGATTAAAGTATGTCTGCTCATGTGCTTGTGGTGGTACCAAAGCCACATGGGTCCCATCTATGGAGCCTATGGCATGTGGCATCCTTCCCAGTGCATAAAAGTCACTCTTTGTGTCAGTGAATTGTCCTTGGGTTGACATTGTATGTACCGGTCCAGGACATACAACATAGCCTCCAGAACATCGCGAAGCACGCGGCTGAACATGGTCTGTGACATCCCACCAGCAGAAGCCACAGTGTGCTGGAAGGTACCCGGTGGCAAAGAAGTGTAGGGCTGCCATCACATTCACCTTGGGGGTCAACGCCAACAGATGTGTCCGCCCAGGTTGTAAATGTGGTGCCAACTGCTCTGCCAGCACCTCAATAAGTGGTCTGGTGAAGCGATACCGTCAGATGCAGTCACGTTCCACCATGGTTGCTAGGTCTGGGAACGGTCTATGGACAGCTGGTCTCCTGCAGTACATAGGTGAGCAAAGAAAGATTGTCAGTTCACCCACTTATGTTGCAATGACCATGCCAAATATCACATGCTACATAATAGCCAGACACAATTACTTGATGTATGTGCTGTTGGGCATGGGCACATATGTCAGCTATGTGATCCAAATTGACATCCCAGCTCAACATGGTTACACAGCAAGTGCAATGCAATGCAATGCTGCACAGTGAAAATTCTATGGGGTCTGTCTCAGTAAATCTGCACAAATGACACATACCAAACACACACTGCAGTGACTAGTAAGGATTGATGTGTTCCCCACATGACAGGTGCTAAGTTAGTCACACACACAAGGATCTTGTTGTGCCACAGGGACACTGTCCGTATGTAGTGTCTGATGTACACGTACCAACACACCCATGAAACCCTCATGATTTGCTACCATATTGGTACTCAGGGCAGACATAGATGTCTGTTACATACAGACACAACAGCAACTCACCTGGACAAATAACATACATGTTGTAAACGATTGACATCTACCACATACACTAAGAAACATGTGTGGAGCACAATATGCACATACTCAGGACCAAACACACAATGGTATTTCTGGTACACCCTGTGACACACAGTCCATTTAACCTATGAGTCAGGGTGTACGTAACATGTCATCACACAATGTGCACCCTGAACTGTGTACAAGTCTTGGGGTTTGATCTTCAAAGTTGTCACTCACAGTAGTGATGTGCCTCATACACAATGGTTTCTGTCCACATTACACAAGGCATATCCTGGGAGTGTGTGCCACTAAGTCCCACATCCAATATGACCTGTGGAGCCATTTACACACACATGTCATGAAGCCTGAAAAGTCCTTCCATATACTGTGTGACAGGCTGTATGTTTGTTGTACAGTATCGGACGCCCGGACAAGATATTGTGTGTGGCACGCCTTGGCTTCTGACTGCAATGATGACAGACACGTGTGATTTAACAAAATACTCAACGTACATCTACGAGCCGAGCTGGGTGCACACTTTGTCTCCTGACTGTAATGGGGACTGACATGTGTGATTTAACTAGAGACGTGACTTACATCTATGGGCCGAGCCGGGCGCACGCCTTGGCTCCTGACTATCATGGAGACTGACACCTGAGAATTTTCAAAAGACGCGACTTACATCTACGGGCCGAGCAGAGCACACACCTTGGCTCCTGACTATCATGAAGACTGACGCGTGTGAGTTTTCAGAAGACACAACATACATCTACAGGCCACGCCGGGCCAAGCTGGGGGCATGCATTCGCTCCTGACTATCATGACTGAGTTTTCAAAAGAAGTGACGTACATCTACAGGCCGAGCCAGGTGCACACATAGGCTCCTGACTGTCAAGGGGACTGATGCTGTATTGATACTTGTACGAATGGTGTTCAAAAAATACAGTTGGCACCCAACAACAATGTTTCAAAGTCAATGGAGTCATGATGGGGACTATTTTAATGATGCTCAAGGCGTGTATGAAGCGTGCAATGCAATGGATTGGCCAATTTCATACAAAAGAAAACATCTCAGACCTATCGCTTTGGACGCATATGCACGATTCTGCCTCTGCAGCACAGATATTAGGCTCTCTGTTCCCTAGAGACTTCACTTGCCTGCACCACATGCCGCAGGACTACATCTACCACTACCACTGCTACTGTCTCTGCATCCTCTGGCTACTGCAATGGCAGGTAGTGTGGCTAGAGCCCCAGCATTCACTAAGGAGGAGAACCAGGCCCTGCTGGACGGCCTCCTGCCACAGTACAGCTAGCTGTATGTGAAACCAGAGGAGCAGGTGAGTGTGCAGTCCATTGCCTTTGTAATTATGCATGTTTTCTGACTAGCAATACTACCATTGTGTTCACCAAGGGCAAGCATGATCACTGAGTGCATGTAAGTCTCCAAGTGTGACGGAACAAGTAATGTGCAGGAGCAGTTTCTAAGACTAAGATTTTGGATTAAAATGCACTGTTATCATATTGTCAATGCTGGCTTGCACACAGGACAACTGCTCATGTCCATAGTTGCACTCCCTGTTTCCATCATATGCCCTTCAGCAAATTACATGTATGTCCAACTTCGTGATGAACAGACGTATTGCATGTGTGCCAATGGTGTCTGACTTTGTCATCCATGCAGGTTGATGCCCATAAGAAGCAGGAGATTTGGCTGACCCTCGTCCGGGCAGTAAGATCTGTGGGGGTCTACAGATGCCGCATCCGCAACTGCCAGAAGAGGTGGCGGGACGTTTGTGGCTGGACCAGGAGGATAGCCAGAGTCCAGCTGAAGCTTTCGCCTCCACACAGACAGGGCGGAAGACGGACACTGACCCCCCCATATGCTCCGGATCCTACCGGTGGTCTTTCCTGACCTGGATGGGCAGTTGCAGGCCAGCCAGCAGCAAGGAGGGGGTAAGTTCATGCCTTTTTGGTGAACTATGTCTAACATGCAATTTACACCCCTTCAGCATGGTAACACCCCCACAGTTTGTCTGTCTGCAGAGACAAGACTCCTGTGGCTAACTTTGGTGAAGGCACATTCTCATCTGATACCCAGGTGTGTCCATTTCAGTATGTGACTTGTGTCACTTGGGTTGTGTGTTCTTGCCATTGTCCAGGGTTGATGCTGTGAACAGCATCTGCTACAAGTGCATTGATTTGGGCTTATGAGTGGGGCTATTGTCTGACGTGTGTCAGCATATTGACAGAAATCTCACCTGTACTCTCTGTGGGCAATACAGGAATATTCACATTGCTGGCCTGGGTCACCATAGGTGTCTGAGGTATTAAGCACATACCCATGCAGCATGTAAGACCAATGAAATGCATGCGTGTAACTGATGCATAGCCACCTGCCAAGTTTCTGGTAATCCCATGTTGCACATGGTCCAGGACAGGTATGGCAACATCGGCAATTCGAGACACTCTGTCCTCCTAATCCTAGGTGTCATACAACATCATGACCATTGTGAAATGTGCAAACAGGTGTCTGACTCTGTGTAATTGTGGAGTGGCACAGCGTTTTGCACTTCAGGAGTGTTAAAATGTTTATGATGTACTGACATCTGATTTGTGGCTGTTGGAGCTGCACATAGTGTGGTAAATATGTGTGTAATCACTGGTCTGTGCCTGATGGTGTATTCCACATTAATATGCAAGTAGCTTTACTTTATTTTCATCAGCCGGTGATGTGTTCATGTATACTGATTTGTGTTATCACACACTCAAATGTCTCATTTGGTGAACGTGTGATCAGCAGGTTCCTTCTTATGATGGCTAGCATGGGGTATACATGTGTACTTGACCACTACAGAGCTTACATTAACCACAATAACATGAGTGTGACACAGTGCATACTGTTGTGTTTGGATGCACTACCCCTGTGACAGGAGCCAGTAATGACTCATTGGTGAGACAGGCCTGTGGCATGGTGTATCACTTGCCATTCTGGAGTCTGCAGCGTTGTCAGTTGTCCTGCATAAACGTAATTGTGGCATAAACTATCAAGACGTTAGGCCATCATGGTGTCTGGTGATGGAAGCATTTCCATGATATCAACAATGAGCACGGCAACCCATTTGTGACACAAGTACAGAGTCGCTGACAGGAGATGGTGTATGTGTGTGATGATCTCACACAAGAAAGCGGAGAGGGTCAAACCACTACTCTACCACCCCGAACCCCCTAGAATCTACATAATACACACATAAAGGGGTGGAGAGGAAACAACCACAGTTAGGGATGAAAACAAGCAGTGGCACAATTATGTGTTTTGAAAAACTGCCCTCACTCACACACAAATGTGTGTGACATGCTTCACCATCGGGTCTGCTTACAAAATGCCCTGGCGTAGCCACGCACAGGGCAGAGCATAGGGAGAGGGAACAAAAAACACAAAGACGAAAACAAATTCAGGAGTGACAAACAGTGTTCACAACAGAAAGTGTTAGCCCAAGACTGGGTACAGTCATAGAACAAAGTGCAGTCAAATTAGGGAAGTTAAAACTGGCTCATGGATACCTGTCATACCTTTATTCGTAGGTTCCAAGGTCAGGATTAAAAATTAAATGAAGAATGGTGGTGTTAAGGGAGGAAATCAGGATCCTGTAACACCCCTCCTTAAACTGCTAGAGTCAACATGTTTCGACCTTATAGTGCCCACATTCAACAGGTCACGTCGCTCTTCTTCAGGACGTCTATCTGTCCCAGTCCCTCAAACCCCCTTACCTTATACAGGCGTTAAAGAGGTAACAGGTGATCAAATCGATCTTGGCCATGTGGAGGGAATTCCTCCAACACAGAATCCACATACGAGTTTATTGGGAAATTGAACTCGAAATGGCGTCAGGGGGGAGGAGCACCAAGGAACACAACTGTTCCGGCGAAGCCTCCGGCACTTGTCATGCCCATACAAGTAAACTGGCAATGTGGTGCATGTTTGCACATATAATCAGTGACATCATACATGCACCAGACAGATGGGTCCATTGACAGGATGGGTACGAGGGGCTTGGTTGACTGGCACACTGACAAGGGCCTGGTTTACATTTGAGTCATTCATTTAAGAAAGGATTTTCTGGTGATGCCAGGGCTTGCTCTGTGATGTGCTGCAATTACAGTCATGTGTCAAGTCAATACAGATGACTAATGTGCTTATGTTTTTCCTCCTTGTTTCCAGCATCATATTCAGCTACTGGAGGAGACAGCTCCACAGACCAAGAGGAGGTGCAGAGCCAGACTGGGTCCACTGTGGATGAGACAGAGGAGCCCAATGGCACGGAGGGTGAGGAAAGCCACACAGAGGGACACTCAGCAGCAAACACCTCATCTGAGGAACATTCCAGCTCCAGTGAGGACTCCCTTGTGGAGGCGGGTGTTACAGGACCGCAGGTCACAACTAGCAAGTCTATCCCCGCCACCACCATCATCTCCACCCTCCCAGCTGCTCCCATCCCAGATGTCCTTGGAGCCCCTGTGTCAAGGAGCATGTCTCCTTCAGTCTAGGCACCACATACCCTACCTCTGTCTCCCCTGCTGCCCTGAGTGTGAAGTCTGGGGACTTGCTGAAGCAGAACCATGTGGGGCAGACATCGATGCTCAGTGTCCTCCACGCTCACACCGGTCTATTGACACAATTGGTGTCATTCATGGAGGGCATCTCAGCAAACACGCCTGCCCATCAGCAGACCACTCAGTCCATGGCCTCCTCACTGATAGCAGCAGTGTCCCTCCTCCAACAGTCCCTCAACCCTCCAATCTTAGCCCCATCCACAATACCCACTACCCTACCGGCCCAACGCACACTGACACAGGCACATGCACGCACAACAACAGACACAAGCAGCACACAGAAACGTCAGTCCAAGGCAAGACGCGCAAGCAGACACACTCAGGGGACCTATGGCACACACACAGGGGAGTGGGTACAAACACCCAGACAGGCATCCACACCACTCCACAGTCCTCAGATACCTGTCCGTTCAAAACCCCTTTCCTTGACTCACCTGCAACCCCCCTTCCCAGAAGCTATTCATCTGTGAGCTTGGCCTCTTCCCCACAGATCCATCATGTCCAACTCACAAGGAGACGAGGAAGTTACCACACACAGTGGGTAGACCCTATCCCATGCACACCCTCCCCCAGCAGGAGGAACACTGAGGCCCCCATAGCAAATCCCCCAGGTCCAAGAAGAGCAAGACCCTACCACAACCCCAAACTCCCACCACACAGTCTCCATCCTCCAGCACCCAGGCCACTGCTCCTTGGGTTCTCACACCACACCCTGCCCCAGGTTCACCTACACACAAGTACAGTATCCCTTAAATGATTAGGCCCTCCCCTCCTTCCACATGCACTTCCACCCCAACCTCACACTCTCAGCCTGCTCCTACGACTGCTGTGGAGACCATGTTTCCCCCATCTGACCTACACACTTCATCTGAGCCCCATACAACACCTTTGGACATTGGCACTGCAGTGGAGACCCTGTCCACTCCATCTGACTTGGGCACTGCAGTGGTGGAGTTGCCCACTGTGTCAGGCACATCCACTGCAGTTGCCACTGACACTCCTGCACCCACCACACCTCCCCCGCACCATACTGCTATCCCTGATCCCATCCCTGTGGTGGCTGGCCCGCCCCTCCAAGGAGACGTCCCCTGGCTGTAGCAGTGCAGGCAAGCAATGTGTGACGAGTAGTCATATGTTACACAAAACGGACAATTGCAATGGACTGGTCATTGGCCTTTGGATTGATCATGGTATCAAAATGTTTGTTTTTGCAAGCTGAATAAAGCTAATTGTTGTAATTGGTTAGTTTTGTATTTAATATACATGATGTTGCTGATGAGTGTCATTAAGTTGCTGTTGCTATTGTGTTTGTTGAAAATAATTGATTTGTTGATGGGATTGACTGCATGTGGTCCATGGTATATGTGTCCTACTACAGTATGTAGCCATGTCATCCTTTGCTGCAAATTGAGGTAATCGTGATCCCAATTACTTGGCACAGGGAGTGTCTCCTTCTTTTCACAACTTCACATCTTTGGCTTACACTGTTGCACATATGATGGGCTTAGAATTTGGGCACATTGTACTTTTTCCAGACTGTGGGCCCATCTACAATGGACATGAAGATTAGCACATCAATGATGAACAAGTCATCTGTGTCATCAGTTCAACTTGCCATACATGTGTTTTGATGTTGTGCAGATGACTTAAGAGTCACTCCTGAACACAGGTTGATGTGACCAGAGCTTTCAGGGTGTTGTAATTGGTGGCTCACTGACCAAGTTTTATGCTGACATGACAGAGCTCTGCACAGACAACGTTTGGCACAGCTGACCTTACACATGAGTGGAGTCACCTCATGGTAGGTTGTTATTCCGTGGCATTGACTGAGCCCATGTGGTGTGTTCTGTGAGCATGTCTCTGTGGGTTACCTTCCCTTTTTCTACCCAGCCTATATTCCCTGCAGATGTTCCTGTTTGTGATGCTTGCTGAGTTGTCCTGTGTTTGTCCAACATCTTTGACCTAGGTTTTCTGGGAGTAGGTGCATGGAAAACTACTGTTCATTCAGGTGTCATCTGTGGGTGTGTTTGATGTAAGGGCCTGGAATGTGGGCAAACGCACATGGGACATATTCAGGAATCACCAAGGCACTTTTGTGTTTCCAATATCAGGTTGTCTTCACTATGTGGTGTCTTTCTGTGACTGGGTCACTTGTATGTGTGTGTGACTGCTCACACTCATCAGATACAAGACTTCAATGTTGGATGATGTCAACATGTGTTCTTTGTGGGTCTCCTAGGGCTCTCCATTGGTCTGGGACTGTGACAGGGATCCCAATGTGTCTGATACGTTTCACGTCATGCACACACTATGCAGTGTGGAAGACATTCAGAAGGTTGTAGACTGGCCATGTGTGATGAGTTTGTACACCTTGGATCCCCCCTCCAGCCCTGCAATTGTCATAGGTGCATGTGCAATGTCACCAGTCCATGTGGGCTTAGCTGATGCACATTTGTACATATCAAGGTGTGTGGTATTTTGAGTGGGCATAAGTGAGTTGTCGCATGTCTAGGCCCCTACCTACATAGTGGCCTTAAATTACAGGCCATGGCCAGTGAGTTTTCTGTGTGTAAGTGTGATGGAAGTTGGTCTGTCACAACATGAAACAGTGCACGAATGAGAGACTGTGATTCACAGTATGGACAACATCCACATTTGTCATCAAAGAGTGATCATTATACAGGTTACTGTCACCACAATGTAGGGTCCTTGTGGGTACTGATGGAGTGGATCTGTCTCCTGCTGTGTTGGTTGCTGTTCCGCCCAGCTTATGTCACATGAGTCTGTTGTGCACCCACTCATCTAGCAATGCCTGATTGCCCACAAACAGGTACCAAATTCATGTGATACTTCTGGATTGCACTGTGTACACATATGTCTCATTGGAGTTCAGCCCCATATCATGTGTGTCATACTAGCCTGGGTACAGTGATACCCAAACACACATGTTGTGTTCGATGTGCAGTGTGAGGCTGGTTGGTTGTGTTTGTGCATCTGCACCCGTGCATTGGTATAGCTTTGTGGGCCATTGGCTGGATGTTAGTTGTAGGTTTATTCCTACTATCCCTGGGTCTCCTACCTCATCAGTCTGCACATTCATCATGGTTAGTGTTAGACCTGGCACCATTGGCGTGGGTCTCCCTTCCATTTTTGCTGTTGCCTCATGTATTTTTGCTGGTGTTAGATGCCTTGGGCACTGTGCCACTGCTGTTCAGTGCTACAGTGCAAGTGCTCCCTATTGTAAATTGATGTATTAATCAGTAGTTCCATGTTTGGCTATTTGGTTTACTTGTCAGACCCTAGTACAGTGCACTGAGTGTGCCCAGGGCTTGTAAATCCAAATGCTGCTGGTGGGCTTGCAGCACTGGTTGTGCCACCCACAGAAGCAGCCTTGTAAAATGTGTCTAAGGCCTGCCATTGCAGAGCCTGTGTGCAGTCTGATACTGTCATGCTGATGGTCAAGTGCATCCACTTGCTAGTCCCTAAACCTTCCCTTTTCTTCATATCAGTCACCCCTTGAGTAGGCCCAAGGGCAGGGTGCATTGTAAGTATAAGGTAGAACATTCCCTGGTGTGTGTGGCATGTCCTAATAGTGAATTACAGCCTATTGCAAAGCTGCCTGTTCTCCATAGGCCAGAATGGGCTGTTAGAATTATTACATTTTATAATCCTAACTGACTCAGGAACCATGGTAGAAATTCGAGTTTAGTATGCCTGGACTCAGAATAATAAAATGCATCTTTTGGTGAAGTTGGTTTTAACATTCTGTGTTTGAAAATACCACGTTTAGAAAGTAGGTATTTTCTTGCCTAACCTTTCAAGCCTGCCTCTGCTATGTTGTGCATTCCTTGTCTGGAGTTTGTGAGTGACAGGGCTGGGGATTCCAAGAGACAAGATAAGTCAGCCCAGTGGTAAATAGAGAGATCTGCATCTAGATGGGAGGGAGGAGTTGCACCTGAACCTTGAATAGGGCTGTGCCTGCCTTCCACAATGCTGGCTCCACCTCCTGGGGTGCGGCTGATGTCTCTGCCCTGCACACTGAAAGAAGAGAAGGAGTCCTGTCAACAAAGTGCTCCAGGGCTGTACTTGCCTTCCACAATGCTGGCTCCACCTCCTGTGGGGTGTCTGATGTTTCTACCCTGCACTGTAAAAGGAAAGGAGTAGTCTGGTAAACAGAGTGCTTAAGAACTGGTTTGGACTAGGCAAAGGCCCCTCTCCCCTCAGAGAACAAAGGATTTTGGGGTATAAATATTGGGACCCTGAACCCATGAAATTAGATCACTTTTGGACAAACAAGAAGATACCTCTGCTGAGGAGAGGAACCTGAAGAAACTGAGGAGAGACTATTCCTAAGCTGAAGTGCTGCTTAGGGGATTGGCCTGCAGTGGTTGCCTTACTGCCAAAGAGAGGAGAAAGGAACTTTGTGTAATTTGCTTTTAACTTATGAAGGATCTCCAAGGGCTTGGAAAAGAGCTTGCCTCCTGCTGAAGTCTCAGGGACAACAGACTTCAACCCCCAGCTCCACAGAGTTCTTTTGGAAGTGCCTGCTGCTGTTTTCGGCCTTCCTAGGAACTGAGTGTCTCAAGGAGCTGGAAGCGCAGTGCAACGAAGAGGAAGCGTGTCTCCGTCGCTGCTGTTGCCGTCGCACTTCTGAACAAGGGTGTCGCCGCTGGAGTTATCTCACTGCACCACATCGTGAGAAGAGTTTCGCAACGAGGAAGAAGCGTGTCACCGTAGCTGTTGCTGCCATTGCACTTCTGAACAAGGGTGTTGCCGCTGGTACTGTCGCATTGCACCGCTTAGAGGAAAGCGCCTCGCATCCCCGAGAAGCGCGCCGCCGTAGGAGCTGCTGCTGTCGCATTTCTGAACAAGGATGTTGCCGCTGTAGTTGTCGCATTGTGCGGAAGCTTCATGCAAATGTGGGAGAAGAGTGTCGCCGCTGAAGCTGTTGCTGTCACAGTTCTGAACAAGGGTGTCGCCGCTGCAGTCCACGCATCCAACCGAGAACTTCTCGCATCCCCGGAGAAGCGTGCCGCATCTGGAAGATCTTCACGTCTTTTTTTCTTTGCACCGGAACTTTGTCGCATTTCCCTCGCTGTGACATTGCTTGCCGTGGAAGTGCAACGCATCGTAAGGTACATTGATGCAAAGTGTTGCATCTTAAGATCTGAACTTAACTAAGCTAAAACTACCATCTTAAAGTAACCGTATTGTGTATTTTTGTCGTTTATGGTCTTGTGGTAAATCTATTTAAAGTATACTTACTTTTTATATAAAACCTTGTGCGGTTTCCATCTGTAGTGTTGTCACTGGGATACTGTATGTAGTCACAAATGCTTTACACACTGCCTCTGAGATGAGCCTGGCTGCTCGTGCCAAGCTACCAAGGGGGTGAGCAGGGGTTATTTAGGAGTGTAATCCCCTTATACTGACTAGAGGCAAGGGTCCCTATTTGTCACAAGTACCTACCTGTGCCAACTAGTGACCCCCAAATCTAACAGTTAGTATGTCCCATTGCTACCATAGTATGGGTCTTGATCCCCTAAAAAGCTGCAGTCTACACAGGATTCCTTAGCATGTGTGTCTGTTTGTGAGCATATGTATTTGTGCATTATACTATGCTGGTAGTGGTAGCCATCCACCCCATATGACTGGGGACTACTGGTAGTGATTGCCAGCCACCACCCTATGAGTAGGGACTGCTGGTAGTGATAGCCATCCAGCCCACTATAGTGGTGGACACTGCTGGTAGTGGTAGCCTTCCATACCCTATGGGCATGGACTACTGGTAGTGATAGCCATCGACCTCCCTATGAGTAGGGACTGCTGGTAGTGATAGCCATCCAGCCCCTTTTGAGCTGGACAATTCTGGTAGTGGTTGCCATCCACACCCTATGAGGGGGACTACTGGTAGTGACAGCCATCCCCAACCCTATGAGTAGGGACTACTGGTAGTGATGGTAACCCCCCTATGAGTAGGGACTACTGGTAGTGATAGCTATTCCCCCACCTATCAGTTAGGAGTGTTAGTGGTGTTAACTATCCACCCCCCTATGGGCTTTACAATGCTGGTAGTGATAGCCCTCTCCCACCCTATGTGTGTTTTGCATTGCATTGGTTCGGGACGTTTGTTTGCCCGGGACGGGTGTCTGACTTACCGTAGTATTCACAAACTAGACTTCTGAAGTTACCACAGCTAAAAAGAACAAAAAACAGGAGTAAACGTATCCCAGCGCAAACCTGAATTAAGGCCCACACCAAACACGACCAGACACTGTAAATATTGTTAAAATAAATGAATTAATGTTAACGTCTTAAAAAATACATGTAGATGGCATTATATAAATAAAAAATAATCAGTATTTAATTTTTAAATAATTCAATAAATATTTGTAATTTATATTTAATGCCTTAACCGCAGCGGCTTTTCTGCCGCGGTGCAGGCGTTCTAAAGGGTGGGCTGGGCTTCGTGGCCGACGGCAGCACTGGGGAGCATGGAAGTGGTTAAATAACTTTTTACAACATAATAAATAAATATTAAAACAATTTATGTGGGTTTTTTAACGAAATCTTGAAAAAATTATTAATGTTTAAATTATTATATATAATTATATTACAATTTTAATTTAAAATTAGGTTAATAGAGTTGAGGCATATTTGTATTTTGTTCTAAATTTTAAATACATATATTACATTAATTAATTTTAATATTTGAGCACACAGGGTCCATACCGACCTGCCTAACCGTGGATAGGCAGCTGACAATGAGTGTAAGCTTTGGGGACCCCGACCAACCCCCCCCCCAAAGCATGGAGGCAATAATTGAGACCCGTGCAGTAGAAGCCAGGGCCAATGCCAAAGGAGGTAGATAACGGCACAGCAGAGGAAGGCTGTGAATAAGCTGACACCAGCCTTGGAGACCCTCTGGGAGGCAGTACCATTCCTCTCCCTGCCAGAAGAGGCAGACTGGCAGTGGCCTGGCTCAGTAAGGGAAGCATCTGACAGCAGCAAAGTAAAAGGGAGGTGCAACACAGCCTGGCAGCCCCCGCAAGAGCTTGGGGATGAAGCGGGCAGTGGATTTCGGAGAGCCTCTCATTTCAGGTAGGGGGCACAAGGTGAGAGACAGCAAGAGAAGGGTAGTAAACGTACCCCAGCTCAAACCTGAATTAAGGCCCACATGAAACACGGCCAGCCACTGGTCTTGCCAAACTCTTCCATAGTAACAGAGGTAGGGACTCAAAATAACAACCCAGAGTAAATATTGTTAAAATAAATGAATTAATTTTAACGTCTTAAAAAATACATATAGATGTCATTATATAACTAAAAAATAATTAGCATTTCATTTTTAAATAATTCAATAAATATTTGTAATTTATATTTAAACGTAACTTTTTACAACATAATAAATAAATATTAACAACAATTTATGTGGGTTTTTTAACGAAATATTGAAACAATTATTCACGTTTAAATTATTGTATATAATTATATTACAATTTTAATTTAAAATTAGGTTAATAGAGTTGAGACATATTTGTATTTTTTCTAAATTTAAAATAAACATTGAATTAATTAATTTTAATATTTCACTTCAATTACATTTTTCATGTTTCTTTATTACATAGGGAGATCTCGGCCCTGGTGGCAGAGATCTCTGCCTATGTGTGAAAAGTTACAAGTAGTACATTTTCTGGTTTCAAGAGTGGAGACATGTAAGCCTATACTTTTCTAATAAATGTATACTTGTAAATGGTAAAGCACCTAAAGTAGTAAATTTACTTCAAATTTAACTGTAAACTTACATGTGTAGATTTACTCACATGTAAGTTTACTTTGTTGAAGGCATCCTTTGTTTTAGAAAATACTGGCTCATGTCGAAAAGAAAATAGTCAATGAAATTATTAAAAGGTGGGAGTTAAATGAAGATCTATCAGCTTGAGGGGCATGTCCGAAGTGGCAATGGCAGCAGATGCATGGTGCTGAGCTCTGTGGCTGTGACTCCAACAGGCCCACTAGTCCTTAAGCACACAGAGTCCATACCGACCTGCCTAACCGTGGACAGGCAGCTGACAATGAGTGTAAGCTTTAGGGACCCCGACCCCCCCCCCCCTCCAAAGCATGGAGGCCAAAATCGAGACCCGTGCAGTGGAAGCCAGGGCCAATGCCAAAGTAGGTAGATAACGGCACAGAGGAAGGCTGTGAATAAGCTGACAGAAACCTTGGAGACCCTCTGGGAGGCAGTACCATTCCTCTCCATACCTGAAGAGGCAGACTGGCAGTGGCCTGGCTCAGTAAGGGAAGAATCCCACAGCAGTGAGGCAAAGTAAAAGGGAGGCGCAACGCAGGTTGGCATCTTGGGGATGAAGCGAGCACTGGATTTTGGAGAGCCTCTCATTTCAGGTAGAGGGCACAAGGTGAGAGACAGCAAGAGAAGGGTAGGGCACTCCCTCCCTGGCCACAGATTGCCCTACTTCAACGGTGTGAGGCCCCACACAGGGGACAATGCCAAAGGAGTGCTTACAGATGCCCCTGATCGCTGTGAGTGGCTCACCAGGACAAGGTACAGTGCAGAAAGCCATGGTCTCCTGGACAGGAAAGTGAAGGTGGGCCACGCCTGCGGATGGCATGCTCTCTGCTGTGGCCGTAGCAATGGTGCAGTCCAAGCAGTGCAAAATGCGTCAGCAGTTGGGGGAATTGCATCTGGAGACGTACAGAGAGTCAATCCTGACAGCGATTAAGGATACAAAAGTGACTTTAGAGCATAAAATCAAAATGATGGTGATGGGCTTGGGCATACTCCATGTTAACTATAAAGACTGACTGGGAATGTGAAGAAAACAGAGTGACCTACCCACACCACACTAGTGGTCAAGGACAATGCTGCCCAGATGCAGAAACTTCAAACAGAGGCAAGAACCTTACAGTGCACCTGGATGAAGCAGAGGGCTGCTCAAGATGTAACAATGTGAGCATAATTGAGGTCCCTGAAAAGACTGAGGGCCAGAGTGTTGAGAAATGGCTCCTGGATACATTGCTGGGTGGTGGGTGACCAGGTGGTCGGATTGAACTCTATACATGGTAGAGCGTGCTCTCAAGAGTCCCAGGCCTTCCTCCAGCCTTCTCCCAGCTATGGAACCTTCCCATGCCATATCATAGCCTGACTGCTGAACTTGAGGGACCACAACCACATTCTGCAAGTGGTGCACACATGGCCTCCAGTCGATGGAGGCTCATTCAGTGAGCGTTTACCCGGGCAATACCAATACAGCGGCAATGAGACACTTTCATTTCAGTGAATTGCCACCACTGCACCCTGGGTCTTAAATACACTGTGCTCTTAATCCCTATGCCAGTGAAAACATGGTTCTTCACAACGGCGGGTGAAGTTTGGTCTGGTTGGAAGCATCTGCCACATCTGAGGAAGTAGTAACCTGGACCGATAGGTGTCCCTGGAAATCTCCCCGCAGGGAGTGTTTTAGGGAGAATATGACACAGACGAAAGGATCAGGCCTGTGAGGAGAGAGCTCGGTTGGTATGAGACCTCTAAAAAATAAAGCTCCTGGACAGCGTACAATGAATGGACAGCCCTCTGATGAAGACCATCGGAATCCGAGAACAGCACTGTGGCCTCTGAGGTCACCCCAATAATTGCAGACAAATTGCTCTAGCCCCTGGGGATAAAGGCCAAGGACTGAGTAGTACATCAGTGGGCACAGACCACAAAGATGGCTGGGGTTCTACTGCCTTCAGGCATTGGCAACACTGGACTGTAGGAGGGCTGTCACCTCTCATCTAACAAGTACTTTCTCACAGTAGTAAACCGTTGTATACAATGGTTAAGGTGGGAGCAACATGGATCTCGAGTGTTGGAGTGGGGTGTAGTTGGAAATTTGCTGCACAAGGATACAGGGAGGGAGGGAGGGGATTTTGTTGTGGGGGGAGTTTGGGTGATTGCACACAGATGGGGCAGGTACATGGGGATCAGACAAACCTGAGAACTACACTTGCAATTTTCACACTGCATAGGAAAGACAAAACCCCATTGACCATTCTGTTTTTGAACGTGAACGGGCTGGGTAGCAAAGTGAAGAGATGGATAGTTTGGTAATTTGCAGCACAAACCTGTCCTGGACGTCATACTGCTACAAGAGATTCACCTGCTGGGTAACAGCTGTGGTTTCCTAAGGAGGGAAATTTGCACATTGCTTGCTCAAGCGGGCTTCTCTAAGACAGCCTGAGAAGCGTATATCATGATCTGCAATCAGTGTTCGGATAAAAGGGAGCACCCTCATGAATGCTGGGCATACGTCCTGGGCACCTGGCACGGAGAGATGGCATGGATGGCCTCTTTGTATTTTCCACCTGGGCTTAAGGTGGTTGGTTTAACGACTATTGGGGACTGGTTCTTTTAAGCTTTAGACTCACTTGTTGTGATAGGCAGAGACTTCAAGCTAAGGGGAGACCTAGATAGAGTGGTCAGAGGAGAGGCCCACCCCAAGCTGGATACAAGATTGGGGAGATTAGTGGAAACTTTGGAATTGGTTGACCCATAGCAATCCACACACCCAAATGAGTGACGGTACTCACACTTGACAAATAAGATGGCATCTCTCTCCAGACTCAACTATTTTCTGATCCTAGCAGGCCAGCTGGGATGATACTGCGACTTAAGATACTTACAAAGAGGAATCTCTGACCATTCTCCACTCTTGATGCAAATAACTCAGCCACATCCCAGTACTGAGAGGAGCTGATATCTTGATCCCTGGGTCTTGACTGATTGGAAGATTAAATGCTTTATATAAGAACCGACAAAACTATACTTTAAGGAGAATACTGGTTCTGCAATCGGACATCACTGTCTGGGAAGCCTTTAAACACTAGTAAGGGGGCAGATGATAGCGCATGTGGCAGAGTAATGGAAGGATTGTGAGAGAGAGGGATGTGAGATGGTGGAACGATTGATAGAGTGGGAATCACAATACGTGACTAATCCAAACCTGTGACTGGCGAACTCCATAGAGACTAAGCAAGAGAAATATCGACGTCCTCATGCATCAAGGGGCCAGAGTGATTTTTGAATCCAAACAACATAAATTGTATTAGGTGGGAAATAAGGCCATGAAATTGCTTGCATTGCTCGGGCAATGGGAGGAGGGACAGTGGGTGCAAAAGATCACCACTCCCGCTGGGCTAGAGGTGGAATCAGCAGAAGTACCACAGGCATTTGCAGACTTCTTGCGGAGTCTCTACACCACAAATATAGACACTATCTTCAAGCGTGAAGTGAGGGGTTTTCTGGCAGATATCCCAATGCCTACTCTGAGGAGGGGGGCAAAGCACCTGGAGGGGGAAATCCAGGAAGAGCAGAGACACTGTCTCAAATAAATAGCGGAAAAGCTCTCAGACCCAATGGCCTTCTGCCAGAATTCTTTAAATGTATTAAGAGCCAAGTAATAAACCATGCTTTACAAGTCCAAATGGAAAGAGCAACTGCCGCAAGATCTGAAACAAGCTACGGTATTCCTTATCTATAAGAAGGTGTGCCCCCCCCCACCCAGTGTTCCTCCTACCACCCGATCTCGGTCCTGAATGTAGAAGTGAAGGTGCTGGCGTAGGTGTTGGCAGATTACTTCATACGGGTTATACACCAGCTGGTGGTACAGGGCCAATCAGGTTTCATGCCCTACAAGTCCTTCATGCACAATCGCTGGTGCTTCTTCAGTTATCTGGCAAGAGAGGGGAGACTGGGTGAGCCAGCATTACTCATGGCCTTGGATGCAGAAAAGGTATTTGATTTCTATGGAGTAGCAGTACTTACAGACAGTATCGTAACTAATGAGTTTTGGCCCATCCTTCATGCCTGGGTTAAACTGCTCTATGCCAATCCCACGGCCCAAGTGTATGTCAATGGGATGTTATGTTATGTTATGGTAAGCATTCTTATATAGCGCTTGAATCACCCTGGGGCATCTCGGCGCTGCTCAGATAAAACAACAAGAGGACAGCTAGGAGGTGGGGGCCTTAGTACAGAAATGCCTTTAGATGTTTCCTGAATATTCGGTAAAATGGAATATCTCGCAGATTTTTAGGTAGGCTATTCCAGTATTTAGGGGCCAAATATGAAAAAGCCATGCCTCCTGACCGTTTGAGTCTGATGCGGGGTAGATGAAGCAACTGCTGAGAACTTGACCTCAGAGGACGACCAGGGGTATATTTTTCCAATTTCTTTTGTAGGTATTTCGGACCCTGACCCTATAGGGCATTAAATGTCAGGCAGCAGACCTTAAAAAAAAGATAATTTTTTATGGGTAGCCAATGTAGGTTTCTCAACAATGGCAATGCTGAAGAGCCAGCCGGCATGTTCAGGGTCATTCTGGCGGCTGTATTTTGGATGACCTGTAATTTGTTTAGGAATGTCACCCCAACCTCCGCTAATAAGGCATTCCCGTAATCCAAGCGACTGATCACCATAGCTTGGGTCAATGTTCTGCGGTGCTCCGTAGGGATAAGTGGAAAAAAATTCCGAAGTAATATTAACCTATAGTAGCAGGCCCCTGAGGGGGATGCTACGTGGTCCTGAATGGAAAGGGATTGATTTATCTTTATGTCTAGGTTATAAACACACTTTTTGGGAACATGGGGGGTACCAAGCTGCGTTGGCCACCAGTCAATGGACCAGGCTGCTGCAGCCTTCCCAAGAAGCATGACTTCCGTCTTGCCCGGATTCAGCTGGAGACAGTTGTTAGTCATCCAGTTTGATATTTCTGGTATACCCGTGGCAAAGCGGAGTCTGTCTGCTTCAATAATTGGGCCGATGTTGAACAGTAGCTGGGTGTCATCAGCATACAAAATAGTTTAGAATCCCAGGCCTTCCACTACCTTAGCCAATAGTGCCATATAGATATTAAAGAGGGTAGGGCTAAAGCAGGTGCCCTGGGGGACACCTTTGTCCAATGGTGTTTTCTCGGACTGATAAGGGCCCAAGATGACAGTTTGAAATCTGTCCGTCAGGAAGTTCTGCAGCCATTTAAGAGCAACACCTTGAATGCCAAAAAATGTTAACCTCTCCGCGAGCCTAATGTGCGAGATGGTATCAAAGGCCGCGGAGAGGTCAAGAAGAATCAGAATCGCTGATCCTCCGGCATCAACAGTCATCCTCAGGGAATCAGTTACCGCTAAAAGAGCAGTTTCCGTACTAAAACCCCGACGGAAACCCGATTGCGAGGAGTCCAAGATGCAATTATTTTCAAGGTAGCTGCTCAGTTGCCGGTTAATAATGCTTTCGAGCATTTTGGCTAAGAGTGGAAGCAAAGAGATGGGGCGATAGTTGCCCAGATCTTGGGGGTTGGCCAAAGGCTTATTTAGAATAGGACGGACAAATGCTTCCTTCTAGGAGGCCGAGATTATGCCTCCTTGGATTGAGAGGTTAAACATTTTTTGAACAGTGGGAGCTAGAATATGAGACAAGAGAGACATGATTTTTGGGGGGCAAGGATCCGCAGGAGAGACTGATTTAGCCATCTCTAAGGCTTTTTGAGTCTCTGCTAATGAAACTGGCGCAAAGCATTCAAGAGAGCAGTCGGTCCGTGTAATGGGACTACCCGGACAGAATACCATGGGTAAGTTTGCCAGGTCCGGTAATAAGAAATTGGAGTAAATTATTGAAATTTTCTCCTGAAAAAACCTGGCAAGAGAGTCACATAATTCTTGGGACTCTATAGGTGATTGCTTAAACGCTACAGGTGCCACAAAATCTTTAACAATGTCGAATATGGCCTTTGATGAGTTGCTTGAGCTCTCAATTTGGTTAAAAATATACAGGCATCTAGCTGCCTTTAAATTCCGATGATAAGCTGCCAAGGCAGATTTAAAAAGCTGTTTAGTCTGAGGGGATTTACTCCTTCGCCAGTGTCTCTCAAATTTTTTGCAGGAAGATTTTTCCAGCCTTAATTTGGCGGAGTACCATTGTCCTGAGCGTCGGTTAGGGGTTAGTCTGGATTTTTTCCTTATCGGAATAGTGCCATCCAGAGCTTTCACCAACACTTCATTGAATGCAATCAGTGAGTTAGATACATCCTGATCCCCTGTCCATGGAACTGCCAGGAACGCTTTATTAAATGCCTGAGGAGTTAGCTTGTTCCAAGGTCTGTGCGCAGTTTGACACTTGATAGCAGTCTGTGCAATAGATGTCTGAATAACAGTTGGTATCGTAAATGTGATCATAGAATGGTCAGTCCAAGTAAGAGGCCAAGAGGAATCACATATGAGAGAATCAATATTCGTAAAGATTAAATCAAGTGTGTGCCCCCCGTTATGAGTAGGTCCTTGTACTGCAGAATTCCCCTGGGGTAAAGGGACTAGCCAAAGATGTCCTCTGTCTCCCCTCCTTTTCACAATAGTAATCGAACCAGTGGCCAACTGCATTCGAAAAGATGCTCTGATCCGGGGACTGCCATAGAATCACAACTGGGAAGAAATGTTTTCGCTCTTCCTTGGTGAACCAGAGGATTCCATCGACAGGCTACTGGAGATATTCGGGGTGTTCGCATGATACTCAGGCCTCTGAATAATTTGGACCTGATCCCGCCTTTACCCGTTGGCAGAATAGACCCCCTGAGCAAACTGGGCCTGCCCCATACCATGGGAGCAGGTTGGGTTTCAGTACTAAGGCATCTACATCTTCTACTTAGGGGTGGGTGGAACTCGTGGAGTTTCCCTCTGTCGAATTTCAAGGAATTCCACCAATGGGCGTAAAATGTGCAGCTTGTGCTGCTCAGGCTGCAATTTAGTGCTGGGAGCTCGAGCAATGCTGAAAATCCGCACAAATGGCACCATGCAGTGCGCAAGAGTGTGTGTCCATTAGAGTTGATTTTGCTGCCACTCGAGTCGAAAACCTACTCGAGCAGCAGCAAGCCTCCTCGAACAGCAGCCTTCTGAGAGCCTTCTGAGAGTGTCCGCTCTGAGGCTTGAAAGATAAATTGTCCACTTTTGCAATGTGGCCCTGATGGTGGCACGGGGAGATGTTATACAAAAATGGGGAAGCAAGGGGTACCCGACAAGGAGGCAATGGGAGGGGACATCAATTGGTGTATGTGAGCGGAAGAACACAGATATACATAGCACATGGATGCACCAACACATTTATTACACTTGGGGGGTCTGGGAAATGGTTGGAAGATGATTTGGCAGAAGAGGAGACAGAAGGGAGGGCAGAGGGATGAGGTCGTACCACAAAGGTTTAGGCTGATATTCATGGACCCTTTTATAGCACACTGTGGTCTAACCTCTGGAAGTGAATTTAGATACTATCTGACTGTCAGATAATGCACCACTGAATAGGGGAGAGAGGGGAGAGTAACCATATGTTCATGCATTTGTTATTTGTACTAAAATTTAATAAAGAAATTTAGAAAAAATAGATCTGTCATCTTCAATACAGGGTGAAATTTGTGGATCAAAAACAAAAAAGTAATACAAATATTCTTCTAAACCACATCCGGATTTTGTACATCACTGGTGATTTACACTCAAGTCGAATGACTTTGATTAGCTGAATTGGTAAAACAGGTGGTCATAATTAAAGTGACTTTAGCAAAAAGGGGAAAAAACAAAATAAGGGCAAAGGATAAAGACGTCAAACCATAGAGAAAGCACAACCTTGCACATATATCATCCTGCAGTCCAACATTTTAAATGAAAACTAAAGTAAATATTTTCTCATGCAATATCAAAGACCTTGAAAAGTCAAAGAAATTTTAGAAGCCATTGAAAACAGCAAGGCTAGCACTGCTGGATGAAATTAACTGAAATATTGTTGAATAAAGGAAGTAAATATGAGCTCTAGAGCTACAACCAGTGGACAGATTACCAGGCTCAACTCACCAGCAACCAGTTAGCTTATTGATAGATCAATCAAAAACTCTTATGGCGGGTGTGCTATCATAGTTACTATGACACAAAATGAGGATAATGCCCTGCATATTAGCAACTGATAAGTGTTTGAAGGTGAAGCAATAAAGCATTGAAATGTAAAAATGATTATGCTCTCAAGAACCACACCCTCTGTAAGAAAATGCAGCCACGCATGCAGATAATAAGAAATAGGTGATTTGTTGCTGTCAGCTCATTGTTGAGAAAATCTCAGGCATGCAGGCATGTCTTTCCTGTGGTTACTCCCTCTCTTTGGAACACATCTCCTATACTTCTGCATCAGGTCATGCATCATTAAGGAAAGCACCTTAAGACATAGTTGTCCTGCTAAGTGTCTCTAGTCATAGACACTTAGCTCTAGCACCTTGAAGCCTAGAGCCATAATGTTAGACCTTGTTTCATTGGTGTGTCTTCCTTCCATTTTTTTTTACTGCTTTCCTCCTCTGTTTTAGATCTGTTTTGCTGGTTAGATGCTTTGGGTACTGTACCACTGCTATTCAGTGCCACAGTGCAAGTGCTCCCTATGTAAATTGATGTATTGATTAGTCACTCAATGATTGGGTTATTTGATTTACTTGTCAAACCCTAGTACAGTGCACCATGAGTGCCCAGGGCTTGTAAATCAAATGCTGCTGGTGGGCTTGCAGCACTGGTTGTGCCACCCACAGATGCAGCTTGTAAATTGTGTCTCAGGCCTGCCATTGCAGAGCCTGTGTGGAGTCTAGTACTGCTGTGTCGACTTGGTAACTGCACCCACTTGCCAGTCCCTAAACCTTCTCTTTTTTTCATATCAGACACCCCTAAGGTAGGCCCAAGGGCAGGGTGCATAAGTATAAGGTAGGACATGCCCTGGTGTGTGTGGCATGCCCTAATAGTGAATTACAGCCGTTTCTGTTTTTCACCATTGCAAGGCTACCTGTTCCTCATAGGCCAGAATGGGCAGTTTGATTATAACATCTTATAATCCTAACTGACTCAGGGAACTAGGTAGAAATTCGAGTTTAGTATGCCTGAACTCAGAATGATGAAATACATCTTTTAGTAAAGTTAGTTTTAACATCTGTGTTTGAAAATACCACTTTTAGAAAGTAGGTATTTTCCTGCCTAACTATCTAAGCCTGCCTCTGCTAGGTTGTGAATTGCTTGTCTGGAATTTGAGGGACAGGGGCTGGGGAATTCCAGGAGACAGTGTGAGTCAGTACAGGGCTGAATAAAGAGATATGCATGTAGATGGATAGGAGGAGTTGCACCTGGGACCTGAATAGGGCTGTGTCTTCCCTCCACAATGCTTGCTCCACCTCCTGTGGTGTGTCTAATGTCCCTGGCCTACACTGTGAAAGGAAAAAAGGAGTCTTGTCAACAAAGTGCTCCAAGACTGACGAGAACTGGTTTGGACTAGGCAAAGGCCCCTCGGTTTTCAGAGGACAAAGGATTTTGCAGTATAAATATGGGGACCCAGACCCCAAGACTTTATATCTCTTCCGGAACAACAAGACAAACCTTTGTCAAGGAGAAGAACCAAGGAAGCTGCAGGAGTTTGGACTGCCCCCCTGCCAGTGTGCTGTGATGCTGGGTTGGCCTTCAGTGGTTTCTTTATTGTCAAGGAAAGGAGAAGGAACTTTTAAAGAACTTTCATCATCTTGCAGAATATTACTCCAAGGACTTGAACTTGTGCTTGCCTCCTGCTGAAGTCTCAGGGTCAAAAGACGTCACCACCAGCTCCACTTTGAATTTCCTTGCTGGGAATTCTGTCTGCAGAAGCCTGTGTGTCCCTGAGAGCTGGAAGCGTAACGTACCGAGACGAAACATGTCGCAGTCTCAGCTGTTGCCGGCGCATCACTGGAGGAGTGTGGCACTGCCGCAGAGGTTGTCGCCGCATCACCAGAGAAGCGTGCCTTCGTAAAAGCTGTTACCCGACGCATTACCAGAGAAGTGTGTCGCCGCCGCAAAGTCACACCACCGGAAAAGTGTGTCACAGGGCCTGTCACGGCTCCAAAGCTACAGATTTCGCCACAAGGCCGCCGGGCGTGCACACATCGTCTTTACATCATCGCATCAAGGGCACCATCTTATCGCATCTCACTGGATTGTCGCATCGCATCGAGGCGCCATCTTGCCGCATCTAAACTGGGCCACAGTACGAGAATCTACGCATCACCTCATCTCCGGTAAGAACCAAGATGCATCCCCTACTCTGTGCAAGCATTGAGGTGCGAAGCATTGTCTCCCCTGAAGTTAGGAACGGATGCATCTCCAACTCTGCCAGCCTTTTGTTTGTTTTGTGTTACTCACCCAAGTACTTTTGTGAGAACTGTGTTGCATTTATCATCAACTTGAACTAAGTAACGTCTACGATCTTTAAGTCTATTTTAAGTACAGTATTGTGTATTTTTGTCATTTGTGGTCTTGTGTTAAGTCTAAACAAAGAATACTTATTTTTATTAAACCTGTTTTGTGTCCATCTGTAGTGTTTTCACTGTATTACTGTGTGTGTTTACAAATGCTTAACACACTGCCTCTGAGTTAAGCCTATCTGATTGTGCCAAGCTACCAAGGGGGTGAGCAGGGGCTATCCAGTAGTGTAATCCCCTTTCCTTGACTTAGAAGCAAGGGCCCTTATTTGGTCAAAGTTGTATACCATTGCCAACTAGAGACCCCCAGTTCTAACACATAAGATTTTCACATTATACATATCAATTCATTCACTTATGTATGTGGATATTTTTTATTCGTTTGATACGGATTGTGCCTTCTAATCCTTCATAAAACATAGCAGCATAGTTCATAAACATATCTCTAAAGCTTGTTTTGATCATGGAGCTCTGGTAGTCCTTGTTGCCATAAAATGGGATCCAAGTAGTGGACTGGCTAAAGCAGAGAAGGTGACCTGAGCAATGCCAGCATGCCATAGCCTTTCCTATCGACTTTCATTTCTAGGTTGTAACCAGCAGTGTTGTCATCCAGCATTTGCAGGGAGGAGCAGCATGGGGAACAGTGAGAGGAGAGACATGGAGTGAGTGCTAGTTGGTGGCCAATGCGATTCAATGTTTTGGCTAGATTCGAGGCTGCTCCTGGTCAATTTTACAAAGAAACAGGGAAGGGGTCCAGATGGGGCTGCAACTATCTGGAGGGAGGTGGAGACCTTGTAGAAAAATAAAGGCCCAAGGGATGCTCTCTCCCTAAATCTAAAACAACCAATAAAGTATCCCTTGTCCTACAAGAGAAACTCCCATCCCACTTGGGAACCCGGTAAGAGTTTAATGAAGCAGGGGGTGTCCCTTTCTTTTTTTAGTATGACCCTCCCACACTCTAATAGTGTCATCCTTCCTCATCATGTGTCCACCGTGGCCCCTAAAAGCCAGGATGGGCTCAACCATATTCCAGGAAGCTCTTTTGATATTAGAACTACCAGGGAGATTGTAAATTAATGAACAATACCTAAATCAGGCAAAGGTATCCCATTATCGATGGTCTGAGTGGGTATGGGTTAAAGAAATTATCAGTTAGTGGGGTTCTTAAGATATAATGGTCCTATGATCACCAACAAGTTTCAGCCCCTATTCTGGGGCCTATCTGGTCCAGGACTTTCTTTAGAATGTAATGATAGTGGACATCATAGGAGATAAGTGGCTCAAGGGTTGTGGAGGAGGCATAGTGCCAAAGATTAAACGTTTGGCCAGCTGGAGAAAAGATCGTCCTAGTTAGGGGCCTTCCTCACCAAGATCTTTTTTACTGTTTACCACCCAACACCTCGACATTTTCCATTCATCTACCATGTCCCTATTTTTTTAAGTTGTTAACTGACCACAAGGGCAACCCTAGAACAGGAGCCAGGGGCTGTAATAGCTATTTTCCGAACAGTGGCTCTTGAGCTATATTCACACACTATACAATTAGATATCCATAGATTTAAATAAAAAAGAAAAGGAAAAGGCCTGATATAGACATAATATCACGAATGACCATGTACATAATATAAATATTTTAATAAAAAGCAAAGGGCGCTCAAACAATTAAATTCAAACTATACATATAACAGCACATAACATGTGAAAAATCAAAAACACAGTGGCAGAGGAAAATATATATACAACAGTTAACACGGTATACAATCAAACAATAGTGTCCTCTGAGGAATTTAGGCCAGTCACCGTAGCACAGGCAGACAAAAGACAGCGTGCTCACGTCAGTGCCCGCATTATATGGGAACCGCGGGGGCTGACCAATCTTAGCCCAGGGCCGTCATTGGTTGCGTTTTAGCGCTCTACAAGAATGACGGCCCAGGGGGACCTCCCATTGGCTAATGTATTGGCTTCCAGGCTTAGTGATAGCAAGAAAGCTAGGTGGTGACATCTGGGGAGTGTGGGTGGGCGTGCACCACGCATGTGCAAGTGTGAGTGTGTGCTCCAACAATTAACAACAGAGAGAGATGGGGGCGGGGTTATCATGTGCGCAGAGGCAGGTCCAGAATCGGATCTCCAATGAGTGACCACTTCTAATCATTCTCGTAGCGCGCCCTGTGCTCTGATTTGACACTGAGAGGGTGATCACACAATACTTTGTACTGCTAATCATACTCAGCGCGTACCCGCGCATGCGCTACGAATACGCTTTGACGTTACGCGTCGCATCAAAGCTTCCGTGTGACTTCATGTACGGCGCCTGTACGGGAAAGGCGCCAATGTTTTTAATTGTTTAAAAACATATATTTATGTATTTAATGTACATTCTAAGGGAAGACATTATCTGGGATAATTATGAAAAAATGTTTTTAAACTTTTAACGATCGTATTTTTCTTTTAAAAGCAATTACACAAATCGCGGAGGAACGTCATGCGTACTCGCATCGTAAGAGTACCGTAAACCCACCATAAGCGTACGCAAAGCCATGTGACTTAAAAAGAAGAGATTTGATTGGTTCATAACACTTCCTATTCCAACTGTTGAAAGTTCCATCCCATTTTAATCATTCTACTTTGATTTTCTAAGAAGAAGCATCTCTTCTGAAAATCCTGTCATATAGAAGGAAGATCACCATAATAACAGCAATGGACTCATCTTCCAGCTATTCTTCAGAGTGAGATTTCATTCCTGAAGAACCTCCAAAGAAGAAGAAGAAAGAGGCTCTAATTTGGAAGTTATTTACTTTTCCTTGAGGGCAAAAAAAGGTTAATGCTCTAAAAGTAACCTGTAAAATTTGCCAAACAACTCTTTCAAGGGGTGATCCATCTAAAAAATACTCCTTTGGCACAGCAAATATGGTGCGACACGTGAAGAACTTGCACCCCAGCAACTTTCCTCGAGCTGCAATACGGAGGTTGCAGGACAACTCACCTGCTACTGCACCAAGCACATCAACTGCTGCAGCAGCATTTTCAGCAAGCAGTCCACACCCACAAATTGATCCTGATTTTGGTGAAGTTAAAATTCTATGCATTTATTGCGATAAACTTTTGTGTTATGGGGAACAGTCTATCGACCTGATAAAACGCAGGACGCAGGAGCATCGCTGTCCTCGACATTCATTGTTTTTTTTCATTCTTTTGTTCCTGTTGGACTCTTTTTGGGTTCCAGTTCCATTATTTTGGTTTAAAAAAAAATTTGTTGAAAAAACAAAAAAAATAGAAAACTAAAAACACAAAAAACCCAGTTCTTTTTAGAACTACCTTCATTGGTCAAAGAAAGAACTATATTTCTATGTTAGTGTATAAAAGTTTCTCAGAATGAATGTGTAGTTCATAAATGAATGAATGAATACATTACTAGTGTATGGTGAATGGGAAAGTGCAGAATAATAAGGAACTGCTACAGCATAAATCTATAAGCTGTTTACCTATAGTATACTGTAGTACCTCCGAAGCACTTGAATGTAACATATGCACATAAATATGTTACAAGTCTATGCTTCAATTTGCACTGCTGGTTTAACTGCCTGGATGAATTTCTATGTGTTACAGGTGGATTTACAACCCCCTTGTGCCTCTTTTAACACAGCTGTTGCGTCACTTTTGTGATGCACTGGTGGTGCAAAAGATGTGCCATGGTGTGTAGTATTTACAATGTGACACATCTGGAAGGTGCATCACATTATAAAGCCCTGCGCCAGAAGGAGGTGATATCACAGTACACAATAACTGGCAAGTCTCTGGGGATGTACCACTTATTGTACATCTGCTGATTAGTGTTTTAATGTAGTGAATGGATTCTTTTAGAACAGTGTATAGATAAGCACATAGTGCTGTATGGTCACTCCAATACTGAAACAGAAGTGTGATAGTGTTTACTGGAAGTGTAAGGATACAGATTGGGGAATTGAAGATATAAAAGACAAGTTTCCTGGTGCATAGAACACCACATGCATAGTCTATAGGGGTTTTCTCAGGAACTACTGAACGAATTTACACCATTTAACAAAAAGCACAATCTGCGAACTGAACTCTACCTCTCTGCCAAATTTGGTGTAATTCCGATACCGTACGCGTACGGTACGATTACCAAAAAAACTATGAAAAAGGAATTATATAGAATTCAATTTTAATATATTTGGAGAAAAAAATGTAATCAAAAATATAATTTGCAAATTAGTTTTGTTATTGATTTACAATAAGAATATGAAATATAATTTAAAAAATAAAATAAATATAAACATTTGTATTAAAAATGTAAGAAATTAGTATAAAAAGAAAGAAATATAATAATTAATATATTTAAAAATTATCATTTACAAAACCTTTGACATTCACTGAAAAAAACATAGGTTTTACACACGTTATAGTTAGGAATTAGCATTTTAAAAACCTTGCAAATTCACTGAAAAAACCATAGGTTTCACAAACGTTATAGTTAGGAATTAGCATTTTAAAAACCTTGCAAATTCACTGAAAAAACCATAGGTTTCACACACGTTATAGTTAGGAATTAGCATTTAAAAAAACTTGCAAATTCTTTGAAAAAAACATAGGTTTCACACATGTTATAGTTAGCTGGACATTTCACTCATACAAAACCATTGAAATTCCCCCGTTATAGTTAGATCAGCTAACTATAACTTGCGCGCCCGCAATGCACAGCTGATGACATCACATATTACATCACTCATGACATGGTCAGTGACATCACTCGTGACATCACTGATGACATCTCAAATGACATCACTGATGACATCATCCTTGTGAAAGAGTGGCAGCCCTCTTCTCAACCTAATATTACCTTTGAAACACACATTGAAAAATAGAAACTAAAAATGTCAAAACAATGGAGATACCAATACCAGTTACAACAACCTATTCAGAAATTCCAAAATCTACATCCACGTCCACTCATTCACCAACAGTTCTATATAGTTACTCATACATGTACTCACTCATCATATGTGCTCAAACACCTATACATCCTGTTACACACTGACACTCATCCATAGAGTTACTCACACACATACTCACACATGCAAATAAACGATCAAACATCCATTTGCTTGCATATACAGCTATACACACACCACCACACTTACTTCTACAGAAATGTACACATACTTACTCTCTTAAACTATCACTTATAGAAACACATACTTATTTATACAAGAACTCTTGCAATCTCTCACTCTCACATATATTCACTTATATATATCAATGCTCACATATACTAGTTTAAAACATATGTAGTTACTCATAAAGATACTATTGAAACAGTCATTCACTCACTAACACACCCATACACACACTCATCCACCCATACAGTCCTGCACACATGCAGTCTTCAACATACAAACAGTGAGTCAGTCATTCATGCATCTATGCGCTAAGTAATATCCCCCACCGAACCATACAGACACTCATACTGATACTCAAAAAAACAACTAATAACCCATATACACACTCATGTAGCTACTCACCAACCCATGCAGCCACTTATACACAAAGTGAGACACTGATACAGATATTTACATATTTAAACATTACTCGCTAATACATGTATTCACTAAGATACACTTAATAAGTCAGTTATACAATCAATTTTGAAAAAAACATCCATTTAGACACTTATTTACCCATTTATTCTTCCATCGACCTTTAGATATACATATATAAAAAATATTTATTTTTCAGAAAGACACACATTCACTGGATGATGTCATGAGATGTCATCAGTGATGTCATGAGTGATGTAATATGTGACGCCATCAGCAGTGCATTGCGGGCGCGCAAGTTATAGTTAGCTGAACTAACTACAACAGGGGAATTTCAATGGTTTTGTATGAGTAAAATGTCCAGCTAACTACAACATGTGTGAAACCTATGGTTTTTACAATGAATTTTCAAGGTTTTTTAAATGCTAATTCCTAACTATAACGTGTGTGAAGCCTATGGTTTTTTCAGTGAATATATATATATATATATATATATATATATATATATATATATATATATATATATATATATATATATATATATATATATATATATTACCTACTGGCGGTCGCCAGTAGGTATATATAGTTAGGATTTTTTCTCTATGGGATTTTTGAAAATTCTATGTCTAATAACTTTGGCGTTTGTGGACGGAATTGGCTGAAATTTTCAGGAAAATTGAACATTTTGTTTCTGAGCAGCCACTGAAAATTTGACGCGTAACGGAACTTCGCGAAGCGAAGCTGATTGGCTCTCCGGTGTCTGTCAACATTCTAAACAGTCCGGAGCGGCCGCCATCTTGTCTCTCGGTAGGATCGAGAGACAAGAGGAGGCCAAAAGAAAGGGGGAAATGACCATAAGGGGGCATAGTAGATCCTTCCTGACCCCCTAGGTTTGATGTGGAGGCTTTAAAAGGGCCCCGCGGGGCAAAAAAAAAAAAATTTTTTTGTTGTTTTTTTTGCGTGGGTAGCGCCCGGTACGCGCACCGGGAAGCGGTCCGGGGAGCGTACTATAAGGAAAAAAGAATGATAGACTATGATATTTTGAAATATTGTATGTTTATTGATTGTTCTTTTTGTTGTTTTTTTATTTTTTTTATTTAAGTAGCAGTATTAATGATTATTAAATATAAATTTATTTTTGGAATTGTGCACAGTATACTATAAGTCTGACTTTACATTATAATCAATTTGGTACTAGTTTATGAATTACATATAAAAATGATTAAAGACTCAAACAATTGTTAAATATTAAATATAATTTTATTTTTCTGATTCTTTTTCAAAATTTAATAGAACGTCTAACATTTGACTGTCCGATATGTCCTCTTGTTGAGTGAACATAACTTCCCACATTTGACCGTCATCATAATGAAGTAAATAATCCACAGATTCTACACATTGTAGAAGTTCATGGTCTCGTGATTCATCCATGAATTCCAAGTCAATGGGTTCAATTATTTCCTCATTATTCATGTCTAGGACAATTTCAAAGGAAACGTTCTGTTCTCCTTGCATTTTTGTGCTGAAATTTGAATAAAAAATAAATATATCAGTAGAGATAGGGCACTGTTGGGTTTAAGTTCAGACAGGTACTTTTGAGGCATGAAGTAGTACTATTAAAAAGTGCCTGTGAGAAAGCCTATGTAAATTCATAATAATACCACAGAAACCTAAATCAATCCATAATTATAATAAACAAGCCTTTCTCAATGTCTAACTCTTACAGAGGGATAGTATATAACTATCTGAAAATGTTTTTAAATTTATAAAATAATATCTTACCTTTTAAAAACAAGTTTAAGTTGTGAGTGAAAATGATCTTGCAATGTAGTTCAGGAAGTAGTAGTCAAAATGGCTGTGTTTCTCTCTCTTTTTTTATATATATTCAGGTACATAACCAATCAAATGTCAGGTAAAAAAAGTAGAAAATGAAAGTAACATTTTAATTGGTTGTCAATTCTAACACTTCAGATGTGTTTTGTGAAGTAATTTACCTCAGGGTATTTAGAGAGGTCTACAGGCTAAATGGCTAAATGGAATTCCAACCAAATTTGTGAAAATGGTAGGGATTGGTATGTAGTATGAGCTAATCTATATTTGGTGAAAGTGTCTCCAGGGTTTCTTCTGTAAATTACTTTCCCACCTTTTTTAATGGAGCGCTTCCAGGTGAGCGCCCCGGTACGCAAACCGGCAGCGTTACGGGAGTCCCCCATTTTGTGTTTCGGTCGAATAAAGATACAAGATGGAGGGCAAATAATGTTCAGAATGGGTGGAAGGGGGCACGGTAGACGTATCCTGACCCCCTAGGTTTTCTGAGGGTGGCTTAGGAGGTCCATATGTGCGAAAAAAAAACATTTTTTTTCCAATTTTCGCGGGTTAGTGTCAGGAGCGCGTACCGGGTAGCGCTCCGGGGAGCGTACTTTGTTGAAAATTAGTGAAAAAAGTTAGAGTAAAATAATAATTGTGAGTGATCAGATGTAGGGTAGCTCTGAAAAGAGCTTTTGGGTTTATGGTACATTTAGGTACTTATAAGTAGGTACCAATGCACAGTTTTAAATTCAGAATGAAAACTCTGTTCCCTTCATCTGAGAAGTGAACTCCATCTCCTCTGTAGATATCTTGCATGTAGTAACGTAAGTTATTGTTGTAGATGGAGCCCATTCCATGGTCTCTCATGTAAGCTGAAACAGATTTGTTTACATGCTACCTCGATTTCTCAATTTGTGGACAAAATTGGTTCGACCACCTCCATTTCTGTCTTTGGCATATATTTTAATTTACCAAGGCAGTTTGAGGAAAAAGTGCCATCAATTGCTCAAAGGTGTCCTTTAAAAGCATTTCCAGACCTACCCCAGTCAAAGTGCCCAAGTCATTTCCTCCACAGTGCACAATTAACAGGTCAGGTTTAGGCAAATGCATAAAGGTTTTCACCAATGGTATCAATTGGTGACATTTTAATCCTCTGTGGCCAAACCACTTAATTTCCACATCTTGTAAATTGAGGTTAGGTAAATTTCTGTTATCGGCATACCTCTGAGCCCAGTAGATGTAACTATGTCCAACAATCCAGACAGAAAACATGGTGAGAGAAGGTTCTGCTGTCAGATGAAGTGTGGCAATGAAATGGCAGTTGAAAAAATAAGAGTTTAAAATGAAAAAAACTGTGGAGTTTCTGTGTTAATGAAGCAGTAGCAGTGATTGGTGGATTTTGATTGCTGAAAACAGAAAAATAGGGTGCATGGATGAGTTCTTTGAAAGATGTAATTTGAAAGGTCAAGAAAAAATCATTTTATGAAAGATTGCACTGGATACCCAGGTGTACTGAGAGTTCAGAGTTCAATTGAAACATTGTTGTGTGAACTTGCAAACATGAGAGGTCTTTCAGGAGGTGGTTGCTATGCAAAAAAGGCAGAAAGGGCAGAGGGGGGAAGGGTGTTGATTTGAAAAAAGTGAGGGAAGAGTTTTGATTGGGTGACATGAGAGATATATGTGATGAATTACAGCTTTTCTGTGCTTTTCATAGCTGCAGACTCTGGAGTGCATACCTTTTGCTCTGCTAAAGACAATTTGGTGTGTTTCTGAGACTGTTTTGAAACTCATAAAGTATTTGCTAAGGTGAGAAAAGATTCATTTAATTTAGATAGAGAATAGTATGGTTTAGGGAGAACATTATAAAGAAAGTTGTGTATTTAAAATGTTGCTTTGTGTCAAGTGTTTTACAAATAGATTTTGTTTCTTTGTGTTACATAGCCATGTTAAAAGTGATGCAAAAAAAGTGCAAGGGTCTTACAAAAATGCTTTCATGTGTCTTAGGGTATTTTAACTCACTTCCCCATGAATGTATGAATATAATTGCTTTACAAGTTGTGTTTAAAAACGTTTTTTGAAATCAATTAGGTTTCTTGATATGTACTGCTAGAGCTTCATAGGTTGCTTGGGGCATATTTATAAGGCCTTTGTGTCTCTCTGATGTTATTTTTCCCATTTTAATTTAAGACCTTTCCCTGTGGTGCAAGGTCCTTGTAAATACGCCCCCATCTGTGCTTGGCAAATTTAGATCTTGATTATTTGACTTACATAGCCATGTTAAAAGTGATCTAAAAATGGAGCAAGGGCTTAAAAAAACGATTTCATGTGTCTTAGGGCATTTTAAGTCACTTCCCCTTGAATGTAGGTATATAATTTATTTAGATGATGTGTTTAAAAACGATTTTTGAAATCAATTAGGTTTCTTGATATGTACTGCTAGAGCTTCATAGGTTGCTTGGGGCATATTTATAAGGCCTTTGTGTCTCTCTGATGTTATTTTCCCCATTTTAATTTAAGACCTTTCCCTGTGGTGCAAGGTCCTTGTAAATACGCCCCCATCTGTGCTTGGCAAATTTAGATCTTGATTATTTGACTTACATAGCCATGTTAAAAGTGATCTAAAAATGGAGCAAGGGCTTAAAAAAAACGATTTCATGTGTCTTAGGGCATTTTAAGTCACTTCCCCTTGAATGTAGGTATATAATTTATTTAGATGATGTGTTTAAAAACGATTTTTGAAATCAATTAGGTTTCTTGATATGTACTGCTAGAGCTTCATAGGTTGCTTGGGGCATATTTATAAGGCCTTTGTGTCTCTCTGATGTTATTTTTCCCATTTTAATTTAAGACCTTTCCCTGTGGTGCAAGGTCCTTGTAAATACGCCCCCATCTGTGCTTGGCAAATTTAGATCTTGATTATTTGACTTACATAGCCATGTTAAAAGTGATTTAAAAATGGAGCAAGGGCTTAAAAAAAACGATTTCATGTGTCTTAGGGCATTTTAAGTCACTTCCCCTTGAATGTAGGTATATAATTTATTTAGATGATATGTTTAAAAACGATTTTTGAAATCAATTAGGTTTCTTGATATGTAATGCTAGAGCTTCATAGGTTGCTTGGGGCATATTTATAAGGCCTTTGTGTCTCTCTGATGTTATTTTTCCCATTTTAATTTAAGAACTTTCCCTGTGGTGCAAGGTCCTTGTAAATACGCCCCCATCTGTGCTTGGCAAATTTAGCTCTTGATTATTTGACTTACATAGCCATGTTAAAAGTGATCTAAAAATGGAGCAAGGGCTTAAAAAAAACGCTTTCATGTGTCTTAGGGCATTTTAAGTCACTTCCCCTTGAATGTAGGTGTATAATTTATTTAGATGATGTGTTTAAAAACGATTTTTTAAATCAATTAGGTTACTTGATATGTAATGCTAGAGCTTCATAGGTTGCTTGGGGCATATTTATAAGGCCTTTGAGTCTCTCTGATGTTATTTTTCCCATTTTAATTTAAGACCTTTCGTTGTGGTGCAAGGTCCTTGTAAATACGCCCCCTTGTGTGCTTGGCAAATTTAGATTTTGATTATTTGACTTACATAGCTATGTTCCATACAGTTCTCACCTTCTGCGTAGTCTTTGATATGCTAGACTCCATCTGCACTATGAGATACCTAAGCAAAGGAAACACAGGTGATGTGATTGTGAAATGAGGAAAAGAAACTCCACATTTTTCAATTACATCACCTGTGTTTTCTAAGTTTACGAATGACATTGTGCAGATGAGGTTTAGGTCTGTCCACGGACACAGAAGAGGTCTGGCCTTTGTTCAAGAGTGAAGTGGACATGACTTACTTCATTGGTAGGCTTTCACATGTATTATCTCCTCTGTACTCTTCAAGAAGCGTAAATTTCATCTGCAACCCTGAGTAGGCCTCACCTTAAACAAACCTCTGGATAGGCCACACCTTATCGTCATCCTGAATCAATCATTTAAAATGTTAGGGACAGATTTATGATAGGTGTATGACTCTTTTGCGTCACTGTGCGTCACTTTTGTGACGCAGCAGCGGTGCAAAAGATTTGCTATGTGGCGACATATTTACAACTTGATGCATCTAGGCAGATGTGTCATGCTGTAAAGTCCCATGCCACATGAAACCGATGCAGCAGTGATGCAAAAGATGCACCATGTTGCAAGACAGGCCTCATTTCATCTCCAACAAGATAAGAAGCTGAATCTTCTGTAAATGTCAAAATTGTTGTATACACTGCTCAACTTATGTGTACTCTTTGATATGCTAGAGTCCATCTGCAGTATGAGATACCTAAGCAAAGGAAACACAGGTGATGTGATTGTGAAATGAGGAAAAGAAACTCCACATTTTTCAATTACATCACCTGTGTTTCCTAAGTTTACAAATGACATTGTGCAGATGAGGTTTAGGCCTGTCCACGGACACAGAAGAGGTCTGGCCTTTGTTCAAGAGTGAAGTGGACATGTCTTACTTCATTGGTAGGCTTTCACATGTATTATCTCCTCTGTACTCTTCAACAAGCGTAAATTTCATCTGCAACCCTGAGTAGGCCTCACCTTAAACAAACCTCTGGATAGGGCACACCTTATCGTCATCATGAATCAATCATTTAAAATGTTAGGGACAGATTTATGATAGGTGTATGCCTCTTTTGCGTCACTGTGCGTCACTTTTGTGACGCAGCGGCGGTGCAAAAGATTTGCTATGTGGCGACATATTTACAACTTGATGCATCTAGGCAGATGTGTCATGCTGTAAAGTCCCGTGCCACATGAAACCGATGCAGCAGTGATGCAAAAGATGCACCATGTTGCAAGACAGGCCTCATTTCATCTCCAACAAGATAAGAAGCTGAATCTTCTGTAAATGTCAAAATTGTTGTATACACTGCTCAACTTCTGTGTACTCTTTGATATGCTAGAGTCCATCTGCACTGTGAGATACCTAAGCAAAGGAAACATAGGTGATGTGATTGTGAAATGAGGAAAAGAAACTCCACATTTTTCAATTACATCACCTGTGTTTCCTAAGTTTACGAATGACATTGTGCAGATGAGGTTTAGGTCTGTCCACGGACACAGAAGAGGTCTGGCCTTTGTTCAAGAGTGAAGTGGACATGACTTACTTCATTGGTAGGCTTTCACATGTATTATCTCCTCTGTACTCTTCAATAAGCGTAAATTTCATCTGCAACCCTGAGTAGGCCTCACCTTAAACAAACCTCTGGATAGGCCACACCTTATCGTCATCCTAAATCTATCATTTAAAATGTTAGGGACAGATTTATGATAGGTGTATGACTCTTTTGCGTCACTGTGCGTCACTTTTGTGACGCAGCAGCGGTGCAAAAGATTTGCTATGTGGCGACATATTTACAACTTGATGCATCTAGGCAGATGTGTCATGCTTTAAAGTCCCATGCCACATGAAACCGATGCAGTAGTGATGCAAAAGATGCACCATGTTGCAAGACAGGCCTCATTTCATCTCCAACAAGATAAGAAGCTGAATCTTCTGTAAATGTCAAAATTGTTGTATACACTGCTCAACTTATGTGTACTCTTTGATATGCTAGAGTCCATCTGCACTATGAGATACCTAAGCAAAGGAAACACAGGTGATGTGATTGTGAAATGAGGAAAAGAAACTCCACATTTTTCAATTACATCACCTGTGTTTCCTAAGTTTACAAATGACATTGTGCAGATGAGGTTTAGGCCTGTCCACGGACACAGAAGAGGTCTGGCCTTTGTTCAAGAGTGAAGTGGACATGACTTACTTCATTGGTAGGCTTTCACATGTATTATCTCCTCTGTACTCTTCAACAAGCGTAAATTTCATCTGCAACCCTGAGTAGGCCTCACCTTAAACAAACCTCTGGATAGGCCACACCTTATCGTCATCCTGAATCAATCATTTAAAATGTTAGGGACAGATTTATGATAGGTGTATGCCTCTTTTGCGTCACTGTGCGTCACTTTTATGACACAGCGGCGGTGCAAAAGATTTGCTATGTGGCGACATATTTACAACTTGATGCATCTAGGCAGATGTGTCATGCTGTAAAGTCCCGTGCCACATGAAACCGATGCAGCAGTGATGCAAAAGATGCACCATGTTGCAAGACAGGCCTCATTTCATCTCCAACAAGATAAGAAGCTGAATCTTCTGTAAATGTCAAAATTGTTTTATACACTGCTCAACTTATGTGTACTCTTTGATATGCTAGAGTCCATCTGCACTATGAGATAACTAAGCAAAGGAAACACAGGTGATGTGATTGTGAAATGAGGAAAAGAAACTCCAAATTTTTCAATTACATCACCTGTGTTTCCTAAGTTTACGAACGACATTGTGCAGATGAGGTTTAGGTCTGTCCACGGACACAGAAAAGGTCTGGCCTTTGTTCAATAGTGAAGTGGATATGACTTACTTCATTGGTAGGCCTTCACATGTATTATCTCCTCTGTACTCTTCAACAAGCGTAAATTTCATCTGCAACCCTGAGTAGGCCTCACCTCAAACAAACCTCTGGATAGGCCACACTTTATCGTAATCTTGAATCAATCATTTAAAATGTTAGGGTCAGATTTATGATAGGTGTATGCCTCTTTTGCGTCACTGTGCGTCACTTTTGTGACACAGCGGCGGTGCAAAAGATTTGCTATGTGGCGACATATTTACAACTTGATGCATCTAGGCAGATGTGTCATGCTGTAAAGTCCCGTGCCACATGAAACCGATGCAGCAGTGATGCAAAAGATGCACCATGTTGCAAGACAGGCCTCATTTCATCCCCAACAAGATAAGAAGCTGAATCTTCTGTAAATGTCAAAATTGTTGTATACACTGCTCAACTTATGTGTACTCTTTGATATGCTAGAGTCCATCTGAACTATGAGATAACTAAGCAAAGGAAACACAGGTGATGTGATTGTGAAATGAGGAAAAGAAACTCCACATTTTTCAATTACATCACCTGTGTTTCCTAAGTTTACGAACGACATTGTGCAGATGAGGTTTAGGTCTGTCCACGGACACAGAAAAGGTCTGGCCTTTGTTCAAGAGTGAAGTGGATATGACTTACTTCATTGGTAGGCCTTCACATGTATTATCTCCTCTGTACTCTTCAACAAGCGTAAATTTCATCTGCAACCCTGAGTAGGCCTCACCTCAAACAAACCTCTGGATAGGCCACACTTTATCGTAATCTTGAATCAATCATTTAAAAAGGTTAGGGTCAGATTTATGATAGGTGTATGCCTCTTTTGCGTCACTGTGCGTCACTTTTGTGACGCAGCGGCGGTGCAAAAGATTTGCTATGTGGCGACATATTTACAACTTGATGCATCTAGGCAGATGTGTCATGCTGTAAAGTCCTGTGCCACATGAAACCTGCGTCAGTTTTCATATAGGTGTTTTGTTGCAAGGTATGCATTAATTTGCATGAAAGCCCTGTAAAACTAACACAGTGAAATTTAGAAGATTTCACTGAGTCAGCTTTATAGCATTGCTGAATCAAATCCTTACCGCCTGTTTGAAACAGGCATAAGAAGTGATGCACCATGCAATGTGAGGATTCCTCCTGTGCATTGCAGTAGACATGTCGCGCTTATGACATGATTCCTGCAATGTGCTGCTTTTGCGGCACAGATACGTGACGCATCTGTGCTGTTTTTGCTCAATGGTGCTCCACATTGTAAATGCGGCACACTATGGGTGGCAGAGCAGCGGTGCACATTAACTGGTGCATCCGTGGGGATGCGCCACTTAGCATAAATCTGCCCCTGTACATTTAAGTATGAGCAGGGGACACAGAGTCGGTGAGGCTTATCCAAGGTTAAGAAGAGATGAGTCCTGTTCACTGAAAACTTGGACATAGGCCTCACCTCCTCAGCATTGCTGGACATGGCTAAATAATAGCTGCAAAATGTTACTCTTGTTAAACAATTTTACTATTATAATCTCTGAGATTTGTCTCTTACTCTGCAACATCTCATTGTTGTTCTCTTTCTTTAAAGATAACGACAACATCAACCATGAGTGACAATCAGCAATCAGTTGATCTCGACCTTATCATTGAACTTGTAATTGAAACGTCAATGGAAGTAGATCCCTTGGATGATTTAAATCCTGAGGATGATGAAGAACATGATGAGGATGCCGATTTGTCAGAATTGTATGACATAGGGTGGGAAGCTGACCTGCTTGAGCCTATGGAACTATAAACATTTATTTTTAAAATTTACAATAAATGAAAAGTAAAAATGTAAACCGTTTCATTTAAAATTAAACACCTTCAAAAACAGGTTATGTGTAGTGTCTTCAATAAAATATTAAAATATGCTCATAAAATTAGATCAGATTCACATATAAAACAGCACAGGTAAAATGAAGAAGAATTCCATTTCTTTTCTGCTATTTGTGTATTCTAAATTTGCCAAAGCACTAAAAAATATTCTATGTAAAAATGTCAAGTAGTGTGTTACGTTTTTGATGACTGTTATTGATTTACTGTTTGGTAATAGTGGTTAATAAAAATTTTTATTATATTTTACCACAGATTCAACTGCAGATCATTTCAAATTTTGAGAATGCCGTCTAAGGATAGAATCAGAAAGGCTACAAAACGTCAAAGACAGCAGGTTCATCAACTAATGCAGCAGTCCTCTACAATAAAAAATCGTCAAGTCACCAAGAAAGCACCGGGTAAGACCACGAAATCATTCATAAGAAACATTTGTAAAAAAAAAAGTAGTACTACAGAAAATGTTTTAGTCCAGAAAAAGAGAAGCAATTTAAACGGAAAGGAAAGGCCAATCAAAAATGTTACTGCTAGAGCAAGAGATAACTCTGTGCATGATAGTAGAAGGAAACAACAGTTTAGGGACATTCGTAAACGAATGTTCCGCAACAGGATAATTGGCAATTTGTTAAAAAATATTAAGAAAGGTCAACAGAAAGTGGTTTTTTATAAGAGAAAAAAAAAAGTTGAGAAAGTTATTGATCAGGCATTTGAAATTAAACGAAAGTTATTTATTTTGATAATCAATAGAATTAGGAAGCTAAACAAGGCAATTTATGATTTCAAAAGAAATAGTAGATGGAAGAGAATAGTTAATCGTAGTAATTTTTGTGAAGTTTTTTCCGGAGAATGGATGCATAGTTCAAGTTGTGAGGCATTTTTTAATGAGGAGAGTTATTTCCAGGATAATGATTTGGTGCATGCAGTTGACACCAATGGTCGAGCTTATGAGGTGAAAGATGGTTGTCCAGTTGAAAAAGAAAAACTTGTGACAACAGAGACAGAAGAGGTGTTAGGTAATGAGGTTTTAGGAAGACGTCCTAAGGGTCCTGTGTACACCTGGAAGTGTAGTAGTATTTGCAGTGTACGACAGGATTCCATCAATTTGCTTTGTGATTTTGTACGGACATTTAATAAGAAAAGTTTGAAGCAGAAAATGATGTTGTTGCAAGAATTAGATCCTTGCAGAGTGAGAGAAGTGACAGGTTTGCATGGTCATTCACTGGCTTGTCTTTCCAGGAGAGTATGCCAGAGTGTTTTTCATCATTTCAGGATGCTAGCAGTGCATCATAATAAAGTGAGGAAATTAGTTAGAATGTTGTATTATGCTAAGAGTCCAGCAATTATGCTTAAACAATTATGCGCTGCTCTTTTGCATGGTTCTGAAATAGATGTGAAAAATATTTGTGAAGAAATTGAGTTTTGTTACTTTGGAAGTAAAGAGGAGAATGTTGAAATTGACCCAGAAGAAGAGGGTAATGTGGAAGATAGTGTACAGGTTTCCAGTACAGATAATTTTCAGAAGGAAATTGCCACGTTTCAGGTGAAATCAAGTGAGAGGCCTAATTTCACTTGTGTGTGTTGTCGACGCACTTATTATAAGAATCAGACTAAGTTAGTGGATTTATATGCAAAAAGTGAAAGGGAAAATAATAGTGAATGGAAGGATTTCGCAATATACTTGATGGTAGAAAATTGTTTTGATTTGGGATTGGATCAACGTGTGTGTACTTATTGTTGTAACAAATTAAATCAAAACCAGATGCCTGCTAGAGCGGTTCATAATAATCTGGAATTGGTTGAGATTCCTTCTGAATTGAAGGATTTAAATACTTATGAATCTATTTTGATTCAAAGTATCCATCCCTTTCAGGCTATTGTAAGAATGGAGCCAAAGACAGGGAAATTGCCTCCATCAGATTTACAGAGAGGATTAAAGGGAAGAGTTGTTTATTTGCCTCTAGATTTGAAGAAAAACATTAATACAATTGGAGTAGAAAAAGTGGAAGAGGAACCTCTGGTTATCTTAGTTAATGGTGTTCCGACAAAGAATAAGAAAATATGGCAAGATTTAGTGGATGTTAGGAAAGTCAAAAAGGCAACATTGTATTTGAAAAAAAATAATAAGTACTATAAGAATGTATATGTTGCAGAAGAGGAAGTAAGTGAGGAAGAGGATAGCGATTTGTGTGCTGGTCAAATTGAGAAAGTAGAACCCTCTAAAAGTGAAAAAATATATGAACATTATAGTGTTCATCCTTTGCATTCCAAGGAAGTCATGGGGAATGCTATTGAGTTGTTTGAAATGAAACAAGCCAAAGGGAGTCCCATTAGTGTTTGGGAGGAAAGTTTGGAAGCTCGGTGTTTCCCACAGCTATTTCCAACAGGTCAGGGAGGAAGATATGATGAGCGACCTCATCAAATTCCTGCTTCTGAATACCGGACTTTACGATTGTATGCAGAGGATGCTAGGTTTCGACAATGCATTCCCTATTTGTTTCATCTCCTGTTTGAAAGCGATCTGTCTGGACTGTCATATGCAGTGAACCACATCTTGAAAAGTGGTATACACATGCAAAACATCTCTGCAAGTGACTTTATGGATAAAGTCAATGTGCAAGACAGTATTTTGGATTGTCACCTGATTAATCTCATGGCGTGTCAGCGTGGTACTAATGAGTACTGGTACCGTTGTCATGGTGATTTAAAATGTATGCTGAGGAACTTAGGAACTCCCACATGGTTCCTCACTCTGAACTGTGCCGAGTATGGCTGGGAAGACTTACTTGAATTTCTACGAGAGGCAAATGGAAACATTGAAAATATCGAATTCAAGACACCCGGAGAACTGTGCTCTTTGGATCCAGTGAATGTATGCAGGTACTTCAATCATAGATTTGAAGCTATGATGTCTTTCATCATGAACAAGAGAAATCCACCTCTTGGAGAGGTGTTGGATTTCTTCTGGAGAAAGGAGTACCAAGCAAGAGGTGCTCCTCATATACATATGCTGCTGTGGATCAAGGATGCACCTAAATTTGGAACGGATCCAGAAGACTTAGTGATGAGTTTCATAGAACAGTATTCTACATGTGCTGTTCCAAACGCAAAGGAGAAGAAAAGCCTAAGAGAACAAGTTCTACGTTTCCAAAGCCATCGTTGTGGAAAGTACTGTCGTCGTAAATTCAGAAACAAGGACAATTTCTACACCAAATGTCGTTTCGGCTTTCCACGACCGGTGATTTCTAAAGGAAGAGTAAACAGTTTGATGTCTTCGCTGCGACATAATGTGATGAAGAAATCACCTAAAAACACATACAATTTGAAAAGGAACGAAGAGTCCAAGTACGTCAACGACTACAACCCAGTGATTTTGTCCATGTGGAATGCTAACATGGATATACAGTTTGTGGCTGATAACTGTATGGCTGTGGCTCGGTATGTGACATCTTACATCACCAAAAAAGAAAAGACAGAATTGAAGGATATGTGGGAGGACATTTCCCATGAAAAGAGCCTCAGCAAGAAGTTGTACAGTTTCAGTCTGAAGATGTTGTCACATCGAGAAATCGGAGCTTACGAATGTTCTGACCGGTTGTCTTCAGCAAGTCTCTATGCCAAATCCAGGAGTATCGTTTGGGCGAGTCTTGGTCTTGCTGCAACGCGTAATCGAGTTCTGAAACCTGTGCGGGAAATTGAGTATTTGGCAGAAAAGGAGCCGAACAGTACCGATATTTTGAAGACCAACATGTTGGATACATATTATCCAAATCGAAGCAGTCACCTCGAGAATGTTTGTCTGTATGAGGTTCTACAAAATTACATATTCAAGAGGAACATCAAAGAAGATATTGATAAAGGAGTGTATGCTGTAATTGGAAGTGAGGGATGTCTGGTCAAGCAAAGAAAATGCCACTTGGTAAACCATCGAAAATTGAGTGGCGAATCTCCTGAAAAAAAGGAGTTTTTCTATTTAGCACTTTTGCAACTTTTTAAGCCTTGGCGTGCAGAAGAGGAACTGCTTGGAGATTTCCTCTGTTACGAAGACTCTTTCATTGCCGCCAAGGAGACCGTAGAATGTCCTGCTTTTCCAAAATATCTAGAAATGTTGAATGCAGAAATCGAGCAGGAAGCAACGATTGCAGCCGAGATTGCCAGAGACAGTTCTCAGGACAGTCAGAGTTCTGTTTCATTGAGTCAGGATCCACTAGGAGGACCTGTTATCGAAAATGAAGCTGCCACTGCCATGAATGAAATGGAAAGAGCCATGGCACATGCTCAGGAGGATGCGGTTAACTTAGAAGACTTGGAAAGACAACTCAACGTTGAGCAAAGGAAAATATATGACGTAGTTACCAACCAAATTGATCATGGATTAAGTCATGAGAAGAAAGAGTGCTCATGTACGTCGTTGAAGCCTGTCCGACTGTACGTGAGTGGAGAAGCGGGAACTGGAAAAAGTTTCCTCATTAAAGCAATTTCATGTTATTTGCAGAAAAGGACTGAGTCATCGCTGTCTTGTGTTGTCACCGCTCCAACTGGACTGGCAGCACATAACATTAAAGGTATTACTTTGCATCGTCTACTGATGCTGCCAGTGGAGCATGATAACAAATTACAATACCACAAGTTATCTGGAGATGCTTGTTGTGAAGTTTCAAGAGTCTTGAGGAAAATGAAACTTCTTATCATTGACGAAGTAAGCATGGTTTCCAATGTCATGCTTGCCTTTGTGCATTTGAGAATGCAAGAAGTTCTTAAAACAGAGTATGATGTGTTATTTGGTGGCAAACACATCATTGTTTTCGGAGATCTTCTGCAGCTGACACCAGTGAAAGGACAACCTGTGTTCAAAATGCTCACGCATGAAGATACCAGGAAGTGCCTAGGGAGCATTGGCAACGTCAATATATGGTTAAACTTCAATTATGCTGAACTGCATGAAAATATGCGTCAGGCGAAGGATGAAGATTACAAGAATATTCTACAAGATGTTAGAATTGGAAAAGTGACCGAGCATGGGAAAGAAGCCTTACATGCACGATTACTGTCAAATTTATATCCAGAACAAGACGTTGTGCCTGAGAATATTTTTCAGAAAATTACTGAGAAGAAATCTGGAATATGTTTGATGCCAACTCTTGCAGAATGTGCCATCTTCAACAACAAAATGTTGTATTTAGAAAACCAAGAGATTGTGAAACTGGAAGCTATTGACAGAGTAGAGCATATGGGATCAACAATTATTTTGTCTGAGAATTTGAAAACAAAATTGGATTCATTAGAGAAGAGTATATCTAAAACTGCGGGTTTTGAAAAGACTCTGAATGTGTGCTTAAATTGCCGTATAATTTTAAGAAGGAATTTACATGTTGAAAGAGGTCTGGTAAATGGATCAATGGGTAATGTTGTTGATTTTGTGAAATACAGAAATAGAGATGGAATTGAATTTTTAAAAATTAAATTTGATGGCATTGAGGAAGTACAGCTAATTGGTCGTTGTTCTGCTAGATTTTTGCTTGTAAAAGACTTATATGTTCGCGGTAAGCAGTTTCCTGCTTGCTTGGCATATGCGGTGACAATCCATAAATCGCAAGGTTTAAGTGTAGACAGTGCATTGGTGAATATTGGCAGTTCTGTGTTCAAGGAGGGTATGGCATATGTGGCATTGTCACGAGTTAGAACTTTATCGGGATTGTACTTGATTGAGTGTGATGTCACAAACATTTGTGTGGATCTAGATTGTGTTAAGGAATACAATAGGTTAAGAAGAGAGTATGCGCCACATTTGCCTCAATATCCTTTGTTTGAGAAACGTGTGGTAGGCCGGAAACGAAGAAATGTGACCAATACTAGGGAGGTTGTAGCAAAGAAACGAAAAGTCGATGAACCTGAAATTATAAGCAGAAACAAAAAGGATTCTGTTGAAGATGTTGTTGGTTTTCAATTTGAAAACAGTTCTGGTGTCAACTGCTATGCTAATGTAGTGGTTAATGTTTTGTTTTCTCTAGAAAATGTAAAAGAAGAGATTGTGGTCAATTCGGATCAGAGATTTTGCAGTTTGTTGAATTCTGTGTTAGAGAAATGTAGCACTGATAGAACAAAAATAGAAAGTGTGTCTGAAATTCGAAATCTGTTAGACAGATGTTCAGGTCAAACACAATTCTCTCAAAATATTCAGCAAGATTGTCAGGAGTTTTTAATGTATATGCTTGGTGTATTGCATGCTGAAGGTGTAGATGTAGATCACCTGTTTGGGCTTTCTTATCAATGGCAGCATGACTGCGAGAACTGTAGGGTATCAAGTACTACTAGTGTAGACTCAGAAAGATTTATATATTTAACTTTGTCAGACAGTAAATCAGTGTCCTTTAATAAGCTAGTAAAAGCAGCTGATCACAACATGGAGTGTAGCCAATGTAAGTCTGAAATGTTATCAACATTATTTATACGAACATATGGCCAGTATGTCATTTTAATGTTCCAACGATGTAGGCCTGATGGAACAAAATTGACAACTTTGATTAAAAATTTTGTGGCTTCACAGTTGTCAATATCAGGAAGGACTTTTGTAACTGCAGCAATTATATATCATGACGGTCCTTCAATATCATCAGGACATTACACAGCTTATTTAAAGTCTAGAAATGGCTGGTCATTCTGCAATGATTCTGTTTTAACTTTTAAAAAAAAATTGCCTTTTGACCTTAAAAATTCTTACCTGGTGTTTTTAAAACCAAAATTTTAGGGAAGGAATCTCAGGATTTGCTCTGAGGAATTTCAAGAGGTTCTAATAGCTCCTACACGATTTGGCCTTGAGGATAAGTGTAGTACAGAGTCAAAAGTTATTTTTGAGTTTTAAATAGTTCCTGGAAAAAAAGAAGATTTTCTTACAGAAAGTGGTGGGCAGAGATTAGTTGAAGGACAACAGAGTATTTCCCAAAGCAAACGGTGTTCTTACCATAACACTTGACGTCATGGAAAAATAACTGCACTTTGAATGAGTTCAGAAAAACTGTTTCTTTTTATAAGCTAATTCAAGCAGCCAATCAAAACATGGAGTAGAGGGAATGTAAGTCTGCAATGCTGTCTAGATTATTTGTACAAACTTTTGGTTATAATGTCATTTTAAAATTCCAACTATATAAACCTGATGAAAGTAAGTCTTCAACTTTAATTACAAATGTTGTGGCTACACAGTCGTTCATTTTAGGAAGAACATTTGTAACTGCATCTATTATATGACATGATGGTCCTTTGACAACATCCGCTTATTACACAGCTTAAAATGTAAAAAAAGCTGGTGTTTTGGAAATTATTCACATTTGACTATGAAAAATGTTGCCTTTTAACTTAAAAATATTCTTACTTTCTGTTTTCAGAAGACAGAATTTAGGGTAGGTAACTGGCCTGTAATGATTTTAGGGGTTGATATAATTTTATCTACTGTTTTATATTGCTTTGTGATTAAAAGTGATGTAGACAATTAAATAATTGTAGTAGTCATAGAGGTAGTGTAAGTCTGCTTCATAGTAAGCAGTATCAGTGGCATAGGAAATGTAGAACATGAGTGAGCAAGAAGGGTAAGATATTACTAGTCCAGGATTGTGAAAGTGATCTTGAACGTTTTCTTTCTGAAAGTTGCGGAAATACAAAATGACGGGATTTGCTTACAAGAATTCCAAGAGTTATAAATGGCTCTTACATGATTTGGCCTTGTGGAAACGTGTGGTAGAGAGCGAGAAGTCATTTATTGTATGTAACATATTTTTCAAAACGATGGAGGTTTTCTTTCAGAAAGTGGCGGGCTGAAAATAAAAACAGCACAACAGAGTGTAAGCTGTTCATAGGACATCCTTCGACGTCATGGAAAGTAAGTTACTTTTGAGGAGTTTTGATTTCTGATTGGTTATGTTATATGGGTTTTTTAAACACAATCATTTTGATTGTTTTTTTTTCCCCGCTGTTATATGATGAATACCTTCAAGTCACTGTTTTTAGTGAAATTTGATAAATTCTGAGAACAGCAAAAATAAACCATTTAACATGTATAATTAATTCTGTATTTTTTGTACTTATGATATACATTTAGAAATGTGTAGTAGACATGGAGAAGCTGAGGCTTCTGTAAGTGTCAAAGTTGTTGCATACAGTGCTCACATTCTACATAGTCTTTCATATGATAGACTACATTTCCACAATGAGATACCTAAGCTAAGGAAACACAGGTGATGTGATTGTGGAATGAGCAAAAAAAATTGCACGTTTTTCAATTCTATTACCTGTGTTTCCTAACATTACAAATCACATTGTGTAGATGAGGTTTAGGCCTGTTCCAGGAGACAGAGGAGGTCTGACATTTGTTCAAGAGTGCAGTGGACATGACTCACTTCGTTATTAGACCTGCACATGTATTATCTCCTCTGTACTCTTCAACAACTCTAAATTTCATCTGCAACCCTGAGTAGGCCTCACCTGAAACAAACGTCTGGATAGGACACACCTTATTGCCATCCTGAAACAATCATTTAAAATGTTAGGAACAGTTTTATGATGATTGTGCACCTCTTTTGCGCTGCCATTGCGTCACTTTTGTGAGACAACAGCAGTGCAAAAGATCCACCATGTTCCAAGATAGGCCTCTCTTCATCTGCATCAAGATACTGTTAGTTTAAAATGTATATCTTTAGGACTGTGTAGGGGGCCTGGAGAAGCAGAAGCTTCTGTAAGTGTCAAAGTTGTTGAAAAACTGTTTGTCCTTCAATCTTTTCCCTTGTCTTTTCTAATTTTTAAATACATGTTTTAATATTTTTCAAATGTTTGTTCTCTCTTTCACAGATTGAAAGTATAAAAATAACAAGTGACTAAGTTAACGACAATTATAAGGTAAATGTTTTGTACTCTTTTCGTTACATTTCTATCACATTTAAATACTATTAGTTCCACTGCTTCATTTCTTTAACCCTCACTTTCCTGCCTTTGCTACTTCCCTCATTCCTTTCTCTATTACTTACTTACTCTACTCCTTCCACTCCTTTTCTCAGTTTCTCTCTTCTCATAGTTCCTCACTCTTGTTCACTCACTACGTCTCTATTACTCTTAGTGTCTCTGACTGATCACTCTTTCACTACTTGTTCATTATGCTTTCTCTGTGTAGTTGAAGCACACTAAGGGGCATATTATGAACACAGCCAATAAAATTATTGCTGTTTTTATCGGCTGAAAACTGCTGCAAAAGTGGTTTTAGCGGCAGTTTTCTGCCGCAAAAGTGGCTTTAGCGACACATTTCTGCCGATAAAAGCTGCAAAACTTTTATTGCCTATGTTGATAATATGCCCCTATGTTATTTAGATTTCTTTGCTGTTTCAATTATTCTTTTTCTGTTACTATTTCTTTTCTGCTTTCTGTTTTTTCTCTCTGTTATTCCACATGTTTTAATCTTATTTTGAACATTCACTCACATTCTCTAAGAAACTCCTCTTTGTTATTCTTCTACTCTCCTTTTTTTCTTTCACTTCCTTATCTATTTTGTTTTTCACAATTATATCCTCTTACATCTTTTCTTCCGTAAATAAATCTATTAAACAGTATCTCTGGTTTAGTCCCTATAGCTGTCTTTCTTTTAACATTACTCTCTGTTTACTTCCCTTATACTTACTCTTCTTTTTTAATTTTTTGGTTCGCTCCCGGTTCGCGTACCGGAGAGCGAACCGGAAAGCGAACCAAAAGAAATAGAGGTTGCCAGAGTGCTAAACATTCTAGCAATTATTTTATAAAGGGGGGGTAGTTCTGAAAAGAACTTTTTTTTAAAATGTTTTTGTTGTTTTATATATTTTTTTTATTTTTCTGAACATTTTTTGTTTTTTTTGTATTTTTTGAACAATTTTATGTTTTTTTGGGTTTTTTTGGGGGGGAAACAACGAAAAACAGGCATTGGAAAGGGCTCAACAGGAGCAAAAAATGTTTTTATTTTTTGGGGCGTTTTGAGCACTTGTGGTTTTCAAATGCTCTGTTTATCAAATTAATACTCATATTGCCACATGAGAGTAAGGTACCGCAATATAAACACACTATCTTCATGTGGACAAAGTTGTCTTGAATGTTTGGCACTGTTTCCCGTGCCTCTGGCCCCGACAGAGTTACCTGTGCCGATGTCCTGGCCACAGGAGTTGGTGGGTTGTCCTGGAGGTCACGAATCTCTGCCCTGCTGTAATTTAGTGGATGCCACCTCTGCATGTGACGGTGCATAGTATAGTTGCCGTAACTATACTTCTTATCTGTGCCTCTAGATAAGTCCTCTTTTCATATGAGGCACGTCACATAGCGAGCATTAACTTTTTTTTGTCCTTCAGGAAAAGAAAAAAACTGCCAAATGAAACTATTTTTATGATGAGATATCCGGGGCTCCTCTTGTAAAAACGGTGTTGCCTGTATTTCCTCTTCCTCTTCTTCATCCTCTTCCTCCTCTGTGTTGGGAAGGAACTGTGGAGGTGGTCCTCTCTTCCTATGAGGAGGTGGTGGTGGTGGTGGGGGTGCACCAGCTGCAGCTACTAGTGAAGCCATTTTCCACTCAGCAAAATATGTCTTCCTTTCACAAAGTTGAAAGTCAGAGTGAGAAAAAAGGTGGGGGCTTTCATCATTTTGGAAAAAAAATTGTTCTAAACCAATGAAAAGTGTTATTTTTAGGTCACATGACCTAGCCTTACATCATTAGGAAACCAAAAGTGAAATGAACCAATTAAAAGTTTTATTAACAAGTCAAATGACCTGTTACGCTTATGTTACGCGCTGCAGGACGCGCCCCGGATCGCTTCCGGGGAGCTGCGCTTCGCGCCTCGGTTCGCGCTCCGGAGCACTTCCGGGTGCGCTAACGCGGCGCGTCATAAGACGCATTATGCGGCAACGCGATACGTCGCGCTTTCGCGACGCGCCCGGATCGCTTCCGGGGAGCTGCGCTTCGCGTCTCGGTTCGCGTACCGGAGCACTTCCGGGTGCGCTAACGCGGCGCGTCATAAGACGCATTACGCGACAACGTGATACGTCGCGCTTCCGCGACGCGTCACGATGTTGATTTCTAACGCGGCAGTTGCGCAAACGGAACGTTTACCGGTTCGCGGACCGGGTCGGGGCACCAAATTGAGCTAATGGGAAGCTTCCCGGTTCGCGAACCGAGTGCGAACAAAAAAATAATAATAATAAAAAAATTTATTAATAAACATATTAAATATATTTTTTGATTTAAAGAAGAATACATTTTACAGCTATAGATATTAGCTTTTAAAAAACCAATGAAATGAAAACTGACTAAGTGTGTGAGTAACTACGCGCGGAGATACCCCTTCGGGGCTGATTCAGGCGCGCTATAAGAATTTAAATAAATAAATAAATAAATAACTCCATGGATGAGTGACAGTCTGTGAGTCTCTGTTTACACTGAGTGTATCTAAGGTTATATTAGAGTCTGAAAAGGTTCATCGTATTATCACATGAATTATGTCATCAGAGATGTGATCAGTAATGTCAAATGAGATGTCATCAGTGATGTGATCAGTGATGTCATTTGAGATGTCATCAGTGATGTCATCAGTGATGTCATTTGAGATGTCATCAGTGATGTCATCAGTGATGTCATTTGAGATGTCATCAGTGATGTCATTAGTGATGTCACTGACCATGTCATGAATGATGTAATATGTGACATGATCAGCAGTGGATTGCGGGTGCGCGATATATAGTTAGTACAACTAACTATATATGGAATTTCAATGGTTTTGTGTGAGTAAAAAAAGGTTTTTTAAATGCTAATTCCTAACTATATATGGTCTATAACCTATGGTTTTTTCAGTGAATATATATATATATATATATATATAAATATATATATATATATATATATACATATATATATATTACCGACTGGCGGTCGCCAGTAGGTATATATAGTTAGGACCTAGTTACCATAGGAAATCCGCAACATTCTATTGGGAATAACTTTGGCGCCGATGGAGGAAATTGCGTGCAATTTTCCAAAGTTTTGGCCAGCTCCTTACCTGAAAGTTTTGGGGGGATTCGTCAAGCGGGGGCCGAGTAAAAAGGGGGGTACGCAGATGTGCCTTTGCTCTATTTGGTGAAAATCCCTCCAGTAGTTCCTGAGAAAATCAAAAGAGAAAAAATATATAAATCTATAGCAGCTTACGTGTAAGCTTACTGTAAGCTTACCTTTCCGAGCACGAGCTGCATTCTGATTGGCTGCCAATGTCTGTCAACACTCCAAACCAGAAAGTGTTGGCAGCCATCTTGTGCCTTGGTAGACTGAGGCACAGGAAAGCAGAAAAACAAACGTGTAGAACTCCAAAAGGGGGCAGGGTAGAAGCACCCTGACCCCCTAGGCCTGCTCAGGGGGTCCCACAAGGACCCCCAGGGCAAAAAAAAATTGTTTTCAAAATTCAAATTCTTCATCCAAGAAGTGTTGGCAGCCATCTTGGGACCAATATACATGATAGCACCTCATTAAAAAGCATTGCAGTTAATATAAGGTTTTAGGACTTTAGTTACATTATAAATCATTTGTTGATGGTACCATACTCATTTTAGGAATTGTGGTGTGTTCTAAGCTGATTTTACCATGTAAAAAAGCCTTCTGCTGGGATATCATGAATCATGTTTGAAAGAAAACTATTATCTCATGCTTTTCCAACAGTCGTTTGGAAGGGGATCTGTAAGCTAAACTGAAAGCATATTTAATTCTGTAAATTCACATTATCTTTCTCAGTCGTGTGAGAATAAAGTCTGACATTCTCAGTAAAACATGTACATCCAACAAGGACAGAGACTGTCAGTTGATTCCTTTGTGTTCTACTGCAGCCTCCTAGAGGGTTCTAAAGAACAACTAGAGTGCTAACAGTCCTACTTATTACAAAGGTATGGCACACCTGAAGCCATCTTGATTGGAATAAAGTGGTAACTCTTAAAACATTTAATTTAAAAAGGAAAAAAATGAGGGGGTATATTTTGCCATAGAAAGTATGATTAGTGCTGCAGAAAGAAAAATTAGGGCACATTTTGAGTGACTTCTCAAATCCTATCCTATTTCATTAAAAAATTCTGACATGCAGTATCCCAAGATGGCCACCAGAGACAAAAGAGCCCAAATGTAGCCCAAATATCATCCAGATGTAGCCCAAGTATATCCCAATGACAGAATGTCCCAGAGTGTTCTAAAGAACATTTAGAGCACTAACAGTCTTACTTATGACAAAAGTATGGCACAACAGAAGCCATCTTGATTGGAATGAAGTGGTAACTCTTAAAACATTTAATTTAAAAAGGAACAATATGAGGATATATTTTGCCATAGAAAGTATGATTAGTGCTGCAGAAAGAAAAATTAGGGCACATTTTGAGTGACTTCTCAAATCCTATTCTATTTCATTAAAAAATTCTGACATGCTGTCTCCCAAGATGGCCACCAGAGACAAAAGAGCCCAAATGTAGCCCAAATATCACCCAGATGTAGCCCAAGTATAGCCCAATGACGGAATGTCCCAGAGTTTTCTAAAGAACAACTAGAGCGCTAACAGTCTTACTTATGACAAAAGTATGACACACCAGAAGCCATCTTGATTGGAATGAAGTGGTAAGTCTGAAAATATTTAATTTAAAAAGGAACAAAATGAGGGGGTTCATTTTGCCATAGAAAGTATGATTAGTGCTTCAGAAAGAAAAATTAGGGCACATTTTGAGTGACTTCTCAAATCCTCTTCTATTTCATTAAAAAAATTCTGACATGCAGACTGAAACATGCACTTTGAATACCAGCAGCAGACTTCCCTGGTGAGCAGTAGCTTTACTACAGTGATATAATGAGCAACTAGAGTGCTAACATGCAGAATTTATGGCAAATGTGTGACACATCTGAATGCCTTCTTGATGGAACCAAAGTAAACAAGCATTGAAAATGCAATAGATCTCACGATCGTTTAAGTTAAAGCCATTCTGTTTGTAATGAGGTGGCTTTTTAGCTTTGCTTTTATTAGTGTTTTTCAAACTTTCATGTAAATAACATGCATATGTATGCATATATGTATATGTATGCATGCATTAATATTTGTATTTATATAGATATGCAGATTATATATGTTTATATATGTATATATATATATTCACTGAAAAAACCATAGGTTATAGACCATATATAGTTAGGAATTAGCATTTACAAAACCTTGAAAATTCACTGAAAAAACCATAGGTTATAGACCATATATAGTCAGGAATTAGCATTTAAAAAACCTTATTTTACTCACACAAAACCATTGAAATTCCATATATAGTTAGTTGTACTAACTATATATCGCGCACCCGCAATCCACTGCTGATCATGTCACATATTACATCATTCATGACATGGTCAGTGACATCACTAATGACATCACTGATGACATCTCAAATGACATCTCTGATGACAACATCCAGTGACTGTATGTTTCTGTAAAGTTAAAATATGTCTTACATATTGAAGAATGAGTGGATATATAAGTGTCTGGATGAAGGATTTAGTAGGTGCATGATTGACTGTATGAGTGAGTGAATAAATGTGTCTCACTGAGTGCATGGGTTAGTGACTAAACTGTCTTAATTTGTGCATCATTATGTCTGTTGTTCTGTAAACTGCTGCATGTGTTGATCATTAGCTATATGATTAACTGTATGGGTTATTGATTGGTTGCCCAAGCATTTGTATGGGAGACTGAGTGTGTGTCTGGGTGGCTGGGAGGTGTATGACTCTCTGCATAGATGTGTGAGCAGTTGATTGACTAGATGTATGGGTTCAAAAGTGCATGTGGAAACAGCTGTATGGGCGGTTGACTGTGTGCATGAGTGTATTGGTGAGTGAATGGATATCTCAGTGCTACATGTCAAAGTAAGTACATATGTAAAACACAGTACATGTGAGAGTTGACATATATAAATAACTGTGCATAAGAGCCAGTGAATGTGTGAGTGGCTGTATGGATCATTGTGAACTTGTATCCAGGATTGTATAAGTGAGTAAATATGTTTTAGTATATGTTTGAATAAGTAAGGTGTGTATAACTGTATAGTTGAGGAAATGGAGGTGTGATTGATTCTTTGCATGACTGACTAAGTGTCTGAGTAACTCCATGGATGAGTGACAGTCTATGAGTGTCTGTTTACACTGAGTGTATCTAAGGTTATATTAGAGTCTGAAGAGGTTCATCGTATTATCACATGAATGATGTCATCAGTGATGTGATCAGTAATGTCAAATGAGATGTCATCAGTGATGTTATTTGAGATGTCATCAGTGATGTCATCAGTGATGTCATTTGAGATGTCATCAGTGATGTCATCAGTGATGTCATTTGAGATGTCATCAGTGATGTCATCAGTGATGTCACTGAGCATGTCATGAATGATGTAATATGTGACATGATCAGCAGTGGATTGCGGGTGCGCGATATATAGTTAGTGCAACTAACTATATATGGAATTTCAATGGTTTTGTGTGAGTAAAATAAGGTTTTTTAAATGCTAATTCCTAACTATATATGGTCTATAACCTATGGTTTTTTCAGTGAATTTTCAAGGTTTTGTAAATGCTAATTCCTAACTATATATGGTCTATAACCTATGGTTTTTTCAGTGAATTTCAATGGTTTTTTAATAGCAAATATCATAAGCTGTCGAATGTCAAGTACGTGGTAAGTGAAAACATTTTCGTGTTTATGCACACTGATCTGCTTTGAATGGTGCCCCCCCCCTCATTTCTATTAGGAGTAATCTCTCTTTGCAGATAGTGAAAGGTAGTTAACGCAGGCCTTTGCCCCCGTTGTAATCCGTCGTGCCTGCTTCTCTCTCCATTTGATTGATTGTTATCCAAGTATTTACTGTTTTAGAATTAGTTCTCCTTGGTTCATTCTCTATTTACAAACAAACACAGAGTCGCAATACTCTGTTTAGTCTTTGCAGATAACGAAAAATCGTGTAAAAAAAAAGAAAAGGAATCGAGCAAAATCAGTAGGCCACTAATGGGATCTCTTTTTGACCTCGCTAAAATAGAAACATTAGGAACAACCCCTCATGACAAATACAAAACTAGTGAGATGAACTGAACTCCACACAATGATGGCTGCAAAACAGCTCGGCTCCGCCACCCACCCCGCCCAAAATAACGATAAAGAGCGGCTGCCATGATTGGTTGCGGAATGGCCACGACGGAGCTACGAAATGGTGCTGCTCTCATGCTAACCCCAGCTTCAGTCTGAAACATCCAGAAACACTGTAGACTACCAATTCGATCAGTTCCGGTAGCGCCCCAATGTAACCCGGTAGAGAAGAACTAGCCCTCCCCTCTTTGACTGATGGTTCTTGTTGCCTGTCCCTTCTGTTGTCATTTAACAGAACTATTTAGCCTGCTGAAAGGGGTTGTGTTCCGACCGCTGGTTGGTGGAGACATTTTGACTATATTCTGGACCTGCGTTGTCGCGTAATGCGTCATATGACGCGCCGCGTTAGCGCATCCGGAAGTCATCCGGGGCGCGCAGCGCGTAACGTAAGCATAACAAGTCATGTGACTTGTTAATAAAACTTTTCATTGGTTCATTTTACTTTTCTTATTGTAATGATGAAAGGCTTGGTCATATGACCTAAAAATTACGCTTTTCATTACTTCCGAACATTATTTTTTCTTAAATATATGTTATAATGTTCCAGGCTAATGTACTTTCCTGGAAATTTTACAACTGTCCTGCAAGTAAAATATATTCTTTTTTCGAGAAAAAGAGCGTTTCTTCGTCCCATGACGGAGCCGTTGAGCAAAAGAGGGTCGACCTGCTGTCTTAGTCGCCGATACGCCTGAATATGAGATTCTTATCGATCACTTTATGTTGCAGGAATAGAAAACACAACAGCCCTTGACCATTTATCTTTACTGCGTTCCTTCGTATTATACCTTTTACCCTTCATGTAATTGGTCTGCTTTATTTCACTTGCCTTTTAATGATTCTAAAACAGTCACTATTATTAAAAACTTTACCAATGTATATACTACTACCATGTTTTCTTTTAAAAACCTTTATTGTGAAAATTTCATTATACAAATACGAGCCTATAACCACGTGGGCCTGCCACGGAGCAAACTGTAATCGTATATGATGAATAGACATTTACACTGTAGAGGAACGTAACGGGCGGGCCATTAGGTTGCAAGAACTAAGGTGTCTAACAGTTACGGAATCGGTGGACGTACATTTTATAATTAAAATACGACAGGGCCAGTTACAATAAAATTATCTAGATATACATTTGCGGGCAAGTACCATGGGTGACGTTAATTCGAACTTTCAACAGTACAGTAATCAATAACACATCAGAACTTAATATCAATAGGGATGTCGAAATATTCAATCAATTCTCGTCCCCGCCCGCCATGTGCTTCAAAACTGCATACGTATCTCGTGATTTCAAGGTTCTGCAACCAGTACACAACAAGGAGTTACGAGTCCCATTTATTCCGGCGCCATTTTGGGCGAGGACGGGCAGGTCCAGGATATAGTCAAAATGTCTCTACCAACCATCGACTATGATGATGTTCATATGCTGTATTTATTAGAGTAACACTCATCTGTCCACATGAAATTAATTTGCCACAATCTAAACATGTCATTTTAATCTTTCCAAAGTTCTTCTAAATATTTGGGACCGTTTCCCTTGCCTCTGAAGCTCTCAGTGCCACTTCTTTGATGAATGTACTAGCAGGTCAGGGGTTCTCCTCCAAATCTCTCTTTTATGCAGCACTATAATTAATTGGTGCCACCTCTCCATATGACGATGCATGGTATAGTTACCACAACTATATTTTTTTTCGGTTCCTCTGGAGAGTTCATCGTGGCAGATGAAGCGTGTAACGTACCGGGCATTTACCTTTTTTTGCATGTACAGGAAAGGAAAAAAAAATCGAGCGTCCGAGTTCTAAGGTGTCCCAGGGCCATTTTAGTGGACCAGGCCCAAATCCAAAGAACAGGCCGCCATTTTGAGAGTCCTCTTGCAGCCGCCTGTCGCTGTAGCATCAAGAGCAGCCGAAACTCAGCTGAATGGCAACTGAAACGGTAAAGGGGCGCCCCACTACAGCAGAGGAGCCTCCACCTAGGAAGGCCCATTCACGCCGGCTCCCCCCCCCTTCGGGCACCCCACGCCGTTATTCGGAGCAGTATTGTAGGATGGCCACACCAGTGCGGCAACTTGCTAGACATCACCTCGGTGGTAACCGAATCTCAACGCCTTGTGGTGTCTTCTATTCAGAAAACATTGTTATGCTGCCTTCGACCTATTCGCCGCAAGTGCGCACACAACTCAACTGCATAGCTTGCTAGACACCACCTCGGTGCCATCCGGATCTTGGAATGTCTGCGCCTTTTGGTGTCTTCTCTTCAGAAAATATTGTTGCGCTGCCTTTGGCCCCATTCGCACATCAGTCCGCTACTGACGCCATCTCACAGGCTAATGGGGCGCCCCACGCCGACTTTCAGCATTGTAGAATGACCACACCAGTACAGCAACTTGCTAGACATCACCTCGGTGCCATCCGGATCTCGGCGCCCCACTGCAGATGAAGTGCCTCTCAACTATGAAACCACCACGGTGACATCCGGATCTTGGCGCGTTGTGCTGACTTCGGCCTATTCGCACATCGGTCCGCTACTGACGCCATCTCACAGGCTAATGGGGCGACCCACGCCGAGTTTCAGCATTGTAGGATGACCACAGCAGTACAGCAACTTGCTAGACATCACCTCGGTGCCATCCGAATCTTGGCATCTCAACGCCTAGTGGTATCTTCCATACAAAAAATATTGTTACGCTGCCTTTGGCCCCATTCGCACATCAGTCCGCAACTTAGACATCACCTCGGTGCCATCCGGATCTTAGCATCTCAACGCCTTGTGGTGTCAGTCAGAAAATATTGTTGCGCTGCCTTTGGCCCCATTCGCACATCAGTCCGCTACTGACACCATCTCACAGGCCAACAGGGCGCCCCACGCCGACTTTTACCATTGTACGATGGCCACACCAGTGCCACAACTTGCTAGACACCACCTCGGTGCCATCCGGATCTTGGCATCTCAGCGCCTTGTGGTGTCTTCAAATCAGAAAATATTGTTGCGCTGCCTTTGGCCCCATTCGCACATCGGTCCGCTACTGACGCCATCTCACAGGCCAACGGGGCACCCCACGCCGACTTTCAACATTGTAGGATGGCCACAGAAGTGCGACAACTTACTAGACACCACCTCGGTGCCATCCGGATCTTGGCGCGTTGTGCTGCCTTCGGCCTATTCGCACATCGGTCCGCTACTGACGCAAACTCACAGGCCAACGGGGCGCCCCACGCCGACTTTCAGCATTGTAGGATGGCCACACCAGTGCACCTTACTAGACACCACCTCGGTGCCATCCGGATCTTGACGCGTAGTGAAGCTGCAGCAGCTGCAAATAAGCTTCAGACAGTGTTACAACCGCTGCTCAGAACTCTCAACTATGACACCACCTCGGTGCCATCCGGATCTTGGCATCTCAGCGCCTTGTGGTGTCAGTCAGAAACTATTGTTGCGCTGCCTTTGGCCCCATTCGCACATCGGTCCGCTACTGACGCAAACTCACAGGCCAACGGGGCGCCCCACGCCGACTTTCAGCATTGTAGGATGGCCACACCAGTGCGGCAACTTGCTACACACCACCTCGGTGCCATCCGGATCTTGGCATCTCAGCGCCTAGTGGTGTCTTCTATTCCGAAAATATTGTTGCACTGCCTTCGGCCCCATTCACACATCGGTCCGCTACTGACGCCATCTCACAGGCCAACGGGGCGCCCCACGCCGACTTTCAGCATTGTAGGATGGCCACACCAGTGCGGCAACTTACTAGACACCACCTCGGTGCCATCCGGATCTTGGCGCGTTGTGCTGCCTTCGGCCTATTCGCACATCGGTCCGCTACTGACGCAAACTCACAGGCCAACGGGGCGCCCCACGCCGACTTTCAGCATTGTTGGATGGCCACACCAGTGCGGCAACTTACTAGACACCACCTCGGTGCCATCCGGATCTTGGCGCGTTGTGCTGCCTTCGGCCTATTCGCACATCGGTCCGCTACTGACGCAAACTCACAGGCCAACGGGGCGCCCCACGCCGACTTTCAGCATTGTAGGATGGCCACACCAGTGCTGCAACTTGCTGGACACCACCTCGGTGCCATCCGGATCTTGGCGCGTTGTATTGCCTTCGGCCTATTCGCACATCGGTCCGCTACTGACGCCGCCTCACGTGCCAACGTATTTTCTCCGCATTTTATACCCTATGCCGCATAACAGGTCATGTGACTTGTTTATAAAACTTTTCATTGGTTCATTTTACTTTTGGTTTCCTAATGATGGAAGGCTTGATCATATGACCTAAAAACAACACTTTTCATTGGATGAAAACTTTTTTTTTTTCCCAAACGATGAAAGCCCCACCTTGTTTCTGGATGTTTCAGACTGAAGCTGGCGTCAGCATGAGAGCACCACCATCTCGTAGCTCCGTCGTGGTCATTCCGCGAGCAATCATGGCAGCCGCTCCCCACCAGAAGCCTGCAGGAGTCGGGGCCCCCAAAACTTTTGATGAATTCTCAAGGCGGAGGGGACGCTTAGGAGAATGGGGTCCAAGACCTAGCAGACAAGCGTCCGATTTCCAAGGTGTCCCAGGGCCATTTCAGTGGACCAGGCCCAAAAAGGAAAGAGCCTGCTGCCATTTTGAGAGTCCTGTGACAGCCGCCTATCGCTGCACCGCAAGAGTGGGCGCAACTCAGCTGAATTGCGGCTTTTGACACAGTGGACCAAAAACGGACAGAATGGCAACTGAAACGGTAAAGGGGCGCCCCACTACAACAGATGACACTCCACCTGGAGAGGCCCGTTCACGCCGCCTCCCCCGGGGCGCCCCACGCCGTTATTCGGAGCAGCATTGTAGGATACCAAAACCAGTGCGGCAACTTACTGGACATCACCTTGGTGCCATCGTTCTGCTGCCTTGGAACTATTCGCACAACAGTTTGCTACTGATGACCCACCCCCCGCGACGCCCCATGCCGGAAATCTGGACGTTGTGCTGCGTTGGGACTATTCGCACAGCCGACCGCTACTTCGTTGTTTTTCCCTAAAAATGTTTATATGTTATTACTATTTTTGTTTTCTTGTATATATTTATAAATTATTAAAGTTTTATAATCTTACTACTTTGTCGGAGTGCTATATATTTTTAATGTGACACATAATTGTAAAAACTTTGATGTACAAAGAGTCATCCCTGGAATCTTCCGCTTCACGCTCGGTCCCCTCCCCAATCACAATACAGGATGGTTTTCAGATAATAGCAACGCTTCTGCTGTGACGGATCTCATCGAGTGTGGGCCTTGATCTACTATAACTCCTTTGAAGAGGGGTGATTCTTTACAGCTGTCGCCATAAACTACATCTGCAGGGCTAGCTGATACCCTAGGACCAGCCTGGACAATCGGACACAGAGGAAAAGGAGTGTCAGAGGGTGCGGTAGTGAATAGGGCGAAAGGGAGGTGTCGGGCGGGCACAGGGTGTGATTCTCAGGGAAGAGCAGCGCAGATGGGGGGAGGTTTATTACCCATGCATAAGACAGAGAGCGGGGGTGACCACTGCCTGGGTGAGATGCTTGCGAGGGTGGGGAGCCATGCTAAGGATCGACAGCGTGCACAGAGTGGGTCTGGTCAAGGCATCTAAAATGGCTGCCGTGCACGACAAAAGTGTGGCATTTGAAAAAAGACAAGATGGCGCAGACAATGTTTTTCAACACTTCCTGATTTCCTTCGAATCGAACGTTAACAGACGTTGGGGCATATTACCAAAGTTAAGCGATATTTATCCCTAACGATGCATTGCAAAGATTTTTTTACCGTCAGAAATTATCGCAGATAAACCTTGCTATTATCAAGGTTTATCGCAAATACGATAAAAAACGACCGCAATGCATTAATATCGCTGAAAACTCAGCGATATTCATGCATTACCGAGCTAATGCTCTTAGCCCTGTTATCCACCTACCATTGGATAACATGGCTAAGAACTGCTCAGGGCAGCTGTTACTTTTTGGAGATATTCGCGCTTATCTCGAATATTTCCAAAAGTTGATAATAGGAGATAGCGATGTTAGCGACTGTTTCCAGTCGCTAACATCTTGGCATGCCCACTTTGCATGTCATTAGTGATAAATATCACTCACATGCAAAGTGGGGCCCAAGATGGTCGCTATCTCCTACTAGCTGTCGCTAACTGGTGTTAGCAACAGCTAGGTAATACAGATATAATTTTATCTCCGCGAAGCGGAGCGCTGTTACAGATATATATCTTGTTTTTGAACGTTAATTTCTCAAAATGCACTGAAGCACATATATTGAGACCTAGCAAAGGCACATCGGGCTACCAGTCCCTAATATTTTACCAAGTTTCGTGAAAATCCATTCAGCCGTTCGATTATTATTATTATTTTTTTTTTTGCCCCGCGGGGCCCTTTTAAAACCTCCACATCTAACCTAGGGGGTCAGCGAGGATCTACTATGCCCCCTTATGGTCATTTGCCCCTTCGCTTTGGCCTCCTCTTGTCTCTCGATCCTACCGAGAGACAAGATGGCGGCCGCTACGGACTGTTTGGAATGTTTACAGACACCGGAGAGCCAATCAGCTTCGCTTCGCAAAGCTCCGTAACGCGAAAAGTACGCGAAGCGGTGCGCTGTTACAGATATATATCTTTTTTTGAACGTTAATTTCTCAAAATCCACTGAAGCACATATATTGAGACTTAGCAAAGGCACATCGGGCTACCAGTCCCTACAATTTTGCCAAGTTTCGTGCAAATCCATTCAGCCGTTCGATTATTATTATTATTTTTTTTTTTTGCCCCGCGGGGCCCTTTTAAAACCTCCACATCAAACCTAGGGGGTCAGCGAGGATCTACTATTCCCCCTTATGGTCATTTGCCCCTTCGCTTTGGCCTCCTCTTGTCTCTCGATCCTACCGAGAGACAAGATGGCGGCCGCTACGGACTGTTTGGAATGTTGACAGACGCCGGAGAACCAATCAGCTTCGCTTCACAAAGCTCCGTTGCGCGAAAAGTACGCGTCCTGGAGCGCTGCCCGGCCCGCTGTTACAGATATATATCTTTTTTTAAACGTTAATTTCTCAAAATCCACTGTAGCACATATATTGAGACCTACAAAAGGCACATCGGGCTACCAGTCCCTACAATTTTGCCAAGTTTCGTGCAAATCCATTCAGCTGTTCGGGCTAAAAGTGAGGCCAACCGCCCTATGGAAAACTCAATGTTAAAAACACGTTTTGGGACCCCCTTTTTTCTCAGCCCCCCCTTGACGAACCCCCCCCCAAATTTTCAAGGGCTGCTCAGAAACAAAATGTGCCATTTTCCTGAAAATTTCAGCCAATTCCGTCCACAAACGCCAAAGTTATTAGACATAGAATTTTCAAAAATCCCATAGAGAAAAAATCCTAACTATATATACCTAATGGCGACCGCCAGTAGGTAATATATATACACACATACATATATATAAATGCATATATATGCATGTGTATATGTGTGCTTGTAGATAGACCGAGGCACAAGAAAGCAGAAAAACAAACGTGAAGAACACAAAAAGGGGGCAGGGTAGATACACCCTGACCCCCTAGGCCTGCCCAGGTGGTCCCATAAGGACAAAAAAGGCCCACATTTTTTTTTTTTAAACCTGGTCTGTTTTTTTTAAATTACCCCCCGGTGGGACTAAATCGCGGCGGCATAGTGATAAAGAAGTGTGGGGGGGTCCACAATTCCCCCCACATTGCCCCGTGGGCCGCCGCCCCCAGGGCAAAGCAACGCAACCCCTTGGCGCATACTGGAGGCTCCTGGTGGGCTACTTGGCCCCCAGGGACCCCCAATATGCAAGGGGAATTATTTTCTATTCTGCAAACACGCCAGGGGTTGCGCTGCAGAGAGGTGTAAAAAAGGGTGTGGCCTCATTACACCTCTCTGCAATGAAGCCCCCTGGCGCATACTGCAGGTTCCAGGTGGGCTAGTTGGCCCCCAGGGACCCGCAGTATGCAAGGGGAATTAGTTCCCCCTCTGCAAACACGCCCGGGGGCTGCGTTGCAGAGAGGTGTAAAAAAGGGTGTGGCCTCATTACACCTCTCTGTAATGCAGCTCCCTGGCTTATACTGGAGGCTCCTGGTGGGCTAGTTGCCCCCCAGGGACCCCCAGTATGCAAGGGGAATTAGTTCCTCCTCTGCAAACGTGCCAGGCGTTGCGCTGCAGAACGTTGTAAAAAGGGGGCGTGCCCTCTGAACACCTGCCGGCAAAAATGTAGTAAATCAGTATAAAAAAATAACAATTAATACATTTAAAAATTGTCATTTAAAAAACCTTCAAAATTCAATGAAAAAACCATAGGTTTCAGGCCTTATATAGTTAGGAATTAGCATTTAAAAAACCTTGCAAATTCACTGGAAAAAACATAGGTTTCAGGCATTATATAGTTAGGAATTAGCATTTAAAAAACCTTGCAAATTCACAAAAAAACCATAGGTTTCAGGCCTTATATAGTTAGGAATTAGCATTTAAAAAACCTTTGAAATGCACTGAAAAAAACATAGGTTTCAGGCCTTATATAGTTAGGAATTAGCTTTTAAAAAACCTTTGAAATTCACTCAAAAAACTATAAGTTTTAGGGGTGTTATAGTTAGCTGGACATTTCACTCATACAAAACCATTGAAATTGTTCCTATATAGTTAGTTGTACTAACTATATTTCGCGCACCCGCAATCCACTGCTGAGGATGTCACATATTAGATCATTCATGACATGGGCAGTGACATCACTGATGACATCTCAAATGACATCACTGAAGACATCACTGATGACATCATCCACTTGACAATCACATACACCTTTTCATACACTATTACAATTTTTCGTCACTCTTTGTAAAATACAGAGTATCATATTTGAATCCATTGTCACAGCAATACAAGTATTTAAAAATCCATTCAGTGATTCATAGATGTATACACACATCTAATCACTTACCTGTAGATTCACTCATACATGCTGTCAATGAACAATAGAACACTATCAAAAATACTTATACACCTATATCGACATTAAACAACAGCACACATCCTATTCACATATGAAGTCATCCTACTCACTTATGCAAACAATGGATCATACTTACATATTTACTTAGCAAAACACTTATACAAACACCACTTCATCTATTCATTTAGATAGTAAGTCATACTTAGTGAATTATAAAATCATTATTACAAGTATACAGTTATCCATACAGTCACTCACACAATCATTGAGTCTTATGTATACTTATTTATATACAACAACTGACACATACACTGCCTTTTATTTTTCTAGTTTATTGGACGTGTACCATTGAGAAATATATTTGTTCATCACCACACCCATAAAGAGATTCACTCACCCAAACTGTTAGAACATGTAGTTTTAACTTCATATATCTACTGAATCAACTATTCACAAATCTTTGGACAGTCACACCCCCCCCACCGAACCACACACACTTTCACACTCCCATACAAATACTCAGTTAACTAATCAATAACTAATATAGACTTTCACATAGCTAGTAACCAACTGTAGAATCAGTTTACACAACAACTGACAAAGTGAATCAGATATTCACACAGTTTAGTCACTATCCACTATATTTAGTGAGACAATATAAATTGGTCAAGTAAAAAGTCAATTACACTGCTACTAAATCCTCCATCCAAATATTTATTTATATATATCCACTCATTCTTCAATGCACATTGATATATATATAATGCATATTTAAATAACGAAGCAAACCACATTCAGTGGATGATGTCATCAGTGATGTCATTTGAGATGTCATCAGTGATGTCACTGACCCTGTCATGAATGATCTAATATGTGACATCATCAGCAGTGGACTGCGGGTGCGCAAAATATAGTTAGTACAACTAACTATATAGGAGCAATTTCAATGGTTTTGTATGAGTGAAATGTCCAGCTAACTATAACACCCCTAAAACTTATAGTTTTTTGAGTGAATTTCAAAGGTTTTTTAAAACCTAATTCCTAACTATATAAGGCCTGAAACCTATGTTTTTTTCAGTGAATATATATATATATATATATATATATATATATATATATATATATATATATGTATATATATATATATATATACATATAAATATATATATATACATATAATTATTACCTACTGGCGGTCGCCAGTAGGTATATATAGTTAGGATTTTTTCTCTATGGGATTTTTGAAAATTCTATGTCTAATAACTTTGGCGTTTGTGGACGGAATTGGCTGAAATTTTCAGGAAAATGGAACATTTAGTTTCTGAGCAGCCCCTGAAAATTTGGGGGGGGTTCGTCAAGGGGGGGCCGAGAAAAAAGGGGGGGTCCCAAAACGTGTTTTTAACATTGAGTTTTCCATAGGGCAGTTGGCCTCACTTTTAGCCCGAACGGCTGAATGGATTTGCACGAAACTTGGCAAAATTGTAGGGACTGGTAGCCCGATGTGCCTTTGCTAGGTCTCAATATATGTGCTCCAGTGGATTTTGAGAAATTAACGTTCAAAAAAAGATATATATCTGTAACAGCGGACCGGGCAGCGCTCCAGTTCGCGTACTTTTCGCGTTACGGAGCTTTGTGAAGCGAAGCTGATTGGTTCTCCGGCGTCTGTAAACATTCCAAACAGTCCGTAGCGGCCGCCATCTTGTCTCTCGGTAGGATCGAGAGACAAGAGGAGGCCAAAGCGAAGGGGCAAATGACCATAAGGGGGCATAGTAGATCCTCCCTGACCCCCTAGGTTTGATGTGGAGGTTTTAAAAGGGCCCCTCGGGGCAAAAAAAAAAAAAATATTAATAATCGAACGGCTGAATGGATTTGCACGAAACTTGGCAAAATTGTAGGGACTGGTAGCCCGATGTGCCTTTGCTAGGTCTCAATATATGTGCTCCAGTGGATTTTGAGAAATTAACGTTAAAAAAAAGATATATATCTGTAACAGCGCTCCGCTTCGCGTACTTTTCGCGTTACGGAGCTTTGCGAAGCTGATTGGTTCTCCGGCGTCTGTAAACATTCCAAACAGTCCGTAGCGGCCGCCATCTTGTCTCTCGGTAGGATCGAGAGTCAAGAGGAGGCCAAAGCGAAGGGGCAAATGACCATAAGGGGGCATAGTAGATCCTCCTTGACCTCTTAGGTTTGATGTGGAGGTTTTAAAAGGGCCCCCCGCGGGGCAAAAAAAAAAAATCATAATAATCGAACGGCTGAATGGATTTGCACGAAACTTGGCAAAATTGTAGGGACTGGTAGCCCGATGTGCCTTTGCTAGGTCTCAATATATGTGCTCCAGTGGATTTTGAGAAATTAATGTTCAAAAAAAGATATATATCTGTAACAGCGCTCCGCTTCGCGGAGATAAAATTATCTCCCTATTACCTAGCTGTTGCTAACACCAGTTAGCGACCGCTAGTAGGAGATAGCGACCATCTTGGGCTCCACTTTGCATGTCAGTGATATTTATCACTAATGACATGCAAAGTGGGCATGTCAAGATGTTAGCGACTGGAAACAGTCGCTAACATCGCTATCTCCTATTACCAACTTTTGGAGATATTCGCGCTAAGCGCGAATATCTCCAAAAAGTAACACCTGCCCTGAGCAGTTCTTAGCCATGTTATCCAATGGGAGGTGGATAACATGGCTAAGAGCATTAGCTCGGTAATGCATGAATATTGCTGACTTTTCAGCGATATTAATGCATTGCGGTCGTTTTTCATCGCATTTGCGATAAACCTTGATAATAGCAAGGTTTATCTGCGATAATTTCTGACGATGCTTAGCGGTAAAAAATTCGTTGCTAAGCATCGTTAGGGATAAATATCGCTTAACTTTGGTAATATGCCCGAACGTCTGTTAACGTTCGATTCGAAGGAAATCAGGAAGTGTTGAAAAACATTGTCTGCGCCATCTTGCCTTTTTTCAAATGCCACACTTTTGTCGTGCACGGCAGCCATTTCAGATGCCTTGACCAGACCCACTCTCTGTACGCTGTCGATCCTTAGCATGGCTCCCCACCCTAGCAAGCATCTCCCCCAGGCACTGGTCACCCCCGCTCTCTGTCTTATGCATGGGTAATAAACCTCCCCCCATCTGCGCTGCTCTTCCCTGAGAATCACACCCTGTGCCCGCCCGACACCCCCCTTTCGCCCTATTCACTAGCGCACCCTCTGACACTCCTTTTCCTCTGTGTCCAATTGTCCAGGCCGGTCCTAGGCTATCAGCTAGCCCTGCAGATGTAGTTTATGGCCCCAGCTGTAAAGAATCACCCCTCTTCAAAGGAGTTATAGTAGATCAAGGCCCACACCCGATGAGATCCATCACAGCACACGCGTTCCTACTATCTGAAAACCATCCTGTATTGTGATTGGGGAGGGGACCGAGCCTGAAGCGGAAGATTCCAGGGATGACTCTTTGTACATCAAAGTTTTTACAATTATGTGTCACATTAAAAATATATAGCACTCCAACAAAGTAGTAAGATTATAAAACTTTAATAACTTATAAATATATACAACAAAACAAAAACAGTAAAAACATTTAAACATTTTCAGGGAAAATGAAGGAAGTAGCGGTCGGCTGTGCGAATAGTCCCAACGTAGCACAAAGTCCAGATTTCTGGACGGCACCCAGGTGATGATGCCTGGGTGCCGCACTGATTTCGGTATCCGGCGTGGGGCGTCGCGGGGGGTGGGTCATCAGTAGCGGTCTGTTGTGCGAATAGTTCCAAGGCAGCAGAACGATGGCACCAAGGTGATGTCCAGTAAGTTGCCGCCCTCCGAATAACGGCGTGGGGCGGGGGGGAGGCGGCGTGAACGGGCCTCTCCAGGTGGAGTTTCGTCTGCTGTAGTGGGGCGCCCCTTTACCGTTTCAGTTGCCATTCCGTCCGCTTTTGGTCCACTGTGTCAAAAGCCGCAATTCAGCTGAGTTGCGCCCACTCTTGCGGTGCAGCGATAGGCGGCTGTCACAGGACTCTCAAAATGGCGGCAGGCTCTTTCCTTTTTGGGCCTGGTCCACTGAAATGGCCCTGGGACACCTTGGAAATCGCACGCTTGTCTGCTAGGTCTTGGACCCCATTCTCGAAAGCGTCCCCTCCGCCTTGAGGATTCAACAAAAGTTTTGGGTGCCCCCGACTCCTGCAGGCTTCTGGTGGGGAGCGGCTGCCATGATTGCTCGCGGAATGACCACGACGGAGCCACGAGATGGTGGTGCTTTCATGTTGACGCCAGCTTCAGTCTGAAACATCCAGAAACAAGGTGGGGCTTTCATCGTTTGGGGAAAAAAAAAGTTTTCATCCAATGAAAAGTGTTGTTTTTAGGTCATATGATCAAGCCTTCCATCATTAGGAAACCAAAAGTAAAATGAACCAATGAAAAGTTTTATAAACAAGTCACATGACCTGTTATGCGGCATAGGGTATAAAATGCGGAGAAAATACGTTGGCACGTGAGGCGGCGTCAGTAGCGGAACGATGTGCGAATAGGCCGAAGGCAGCACAACGCGCCAAGATCCGGATGGCACCGAGGTGGTGTCTAGTAAGTTGCCGCACTGGTGTGGCCATCCTACAATGGTAAAAGTCGGCGTGGGGCGCCCCGTTGGCCTGTGAGATGGCGTCAGTAGCGGACCGATGTGCGAATGGGGCCAAAGGCAGCGCAACAATATTTTCCGAATTGAAGATACCACTAGGCGCTGAGATGCCAAGATACGGGTGGCACCGAGGTGGTGTCTAGTAAGTTGCCGCACTGGTGTGGCCATCCTACAATGCTGAAAGTCGGCGTGGGGCGCCCCGTTGGCCTGTGAGATGGCGTCAGTAGCGGACCGATGTGCGAATGGGGCCAAAGGCAGCGCAACAATATTTTCTGAATAGAAGACACCACAAGGCGCTGAGATGCCAAGATCCGGATGGCACCGAGGTGGTGTCTAGCAAGTTGCCGCACTGGTGTGGCCATCCTACAATGCTGAAAGTCGGCGTGGGGCGCCCCGTTGGCCTGTGAGGTGGCGTCAGTAGCGGACCGATGTGCGAATGGGGCCAAAGGCAGCGCAACAATATTTTCTGAATAGAAGACACCACAAGGCGCTGAGATTCGGTTAGCACCGAGGTGGTGTCTAGCAAGCTATGCAGCTGAGTTGCGTGCGCACTTGCGGCGAATAGGTCGAAGGCAGCACAACAATGTTTTCTGAATAGGAGACACCACAAGGCGCTGAGATTCGGTTACCACCGAGGTGGTGTCTAGCAAGTTGCTGCACTGGTGTGGCCATCCTACAATACTGCTCCGAATAACGGCGTGGAGTGCCCGAAGGGGGGGGGGAGGCGGCGTGAACGGGCCTTCCCAGGTGGAGGCTCGTCTGCTGTAGTGGGGCGCCCCTTTACCGTTTCAGTTGCCATTCAGCTGAGTTTCGGCCGCTCTTGATGCTACAGCGACAGGCGGCTGCAACAGGACTCTCAAAATGGCGGCCTGTTCTTTGGATTTGGGCCTGGTCCACTAAAATGGCCCTGGGACACCTTAGAACTCGGACGCTTGAATTTTTTTTCCTTTCCTCTACATGCAAAAAAAGGTAAATGCCCGGTACGTTACACGCTTCATCTGCCACGATGTACTCTCCAGAGGAACCGAAAAAATATATAGTTATGGTAACTATACCATGCATCGTCATATGGAGAGGTGGCACCGATTAATTATAGTGCTGCATAAAAGAGAGATTTGGAGAAGAACCCCCGACCTGCCAGTACATTCATCAAAGAAGTGGTACTGACAGCATCAGAGGCAAGGGAAACGGTCCCAAATATTTAGAAGAAGTTTGGAAAGATTAAAATGACATGTTTAGATTGTGGCAAATTAATTTCATGTGGACAGATGAGTGTTACTCTAATAAATACAGCATATGAACATCATCATAGTCGATGGTTGGTAGAGACATTTTGACTATATCCTGGACCTGCCCGTCCTCGCCCAAAATGGCGCCGGAATAAATGGGACTCGTAACTCCTTGTTGTGTACTTGTTGTAAAACTTTGATATCACGAGATACGTATGCAGTTTTGAAGCACATGGCGGGCGGGGACGAGAATAGATTGAATATTTCGACATCTCTATTGATATTAAGTTGTGATGTGTTATTGATTACTGTACTATTGAAAGTTCGAATTAACGTCACCCATGGTACTTGCCCGCAAATGTATATCTAGATAATTTTATTGTAACTGGCCCTGTCGTATTTTAATTATAAAATCTACGTCCACCGATTCCGCAACTGTTAGACACCTTAGTTCTTGCAACCTAATGGCCCGCCCGTAACGTTTCTCTACAGTGTAAATGTCTCCTCATCATATACGATTACAGTTTGCTCCGTGGCCGGCGCACGTGGTTATAGGCCCGTATTTGTATACTGACATTTTCACAATAAAGGTTTTTAAAAGAAAACATGGTAGTAGTATTTACATTGGTAAAGTTTTTAATAATAGTCACTGTTTTAGAATCAGTAAAAGGCAAGTGAAATAAAGCAGACCAATTACATGAAGGGTAAAAGGTATGATACGCAGGAACGCAGTAAAGATAAATGGTCAAGGGCTGTTGTGTTTTCTACTCCTGCAACATAAAGTGATCGATAAGAATCTCATATTCAAGCGTATCGGCGACTAAGACAGCAGGTCGACCCTCTTTTGCTCAACGGCTCCGTCATGGGACGAAGAAACGCCCTTTTTCTCGAAAAAAGAATATATTTTACTTGCAGGACAGTTGTAAATTTTCCGGGAAAGTACATTAGCCTGGAACATTATAACATATATGTTTAAGAAAAAATAATGTTCGGAAGTAATAAAAAGCGTAATTTTTAGGTCATATGACCAAGCCTTTCATCATTAGAATAAGAAAAGTAAAATGAACCAATGAAAAGTTTTATTAACAAGTCACATGACCTGTTATGCTTACGTTACGCGCTGCGCGTCGCGCCCCGGATCACTTCCGGATGCGCTAACGCGGCGCGTCATATGACGCATTACGCGACAACGCAGGTCCAGAATATAGTCGAAATGTCTCCACCAACCAGCGGTCGGAACACAACCCTTTTCAGCAGGCTAAATAGTTCTGTTAAATGACAACAGAAGGGACAGGCAACAAGAACCATCAGTCAAAGAGGGGAGGGCTAGTTCTTCTCTACCGGGTTACGTTGGGGCGCTACCGGAACTGATCGAATTGGTAGTCTACAGTGTTTCTGGATGTTTCAGACTGAAGCTGGGGTTAGCATGAGAGCACCACCATTTCGTAGCTCTGTCGTGGCCATTCCGCGAGCAATCATGGCAGCCGCTCTTTATCGTTATTTTGGGCGGGGTGGGTGGCGGAGTCGAGCTGTATTGCAGCCATCATGGTGTGGAGTTTAGTTCATCTCACTAGTTTCGTATTTGTCATGAGGGGTTGTTCCTAATGTTTCTATTTTAGCGAGGTCAAAAAGAGATCCCATTAGTGGCCTACTGATTTTGCTCGATTCCTTATGTTTTTTTACACGATTTTTCGTTATCTGCAAAGACTAAACAGAGTATTGCGACTCTGTGTTTGTTTGTAAATAGAGAATGAACCAAAGAGAACCAATTCTAAAACAGTAAATGCTTGGATAACAATCAATCAAATGGAGAGAGAAGCAGGCACGACGTATTACAACGGGGGCAAAGGCCTGCGTTAACTACCTTTCACTATCTGCAAAGAGAGAGTACTCCTAATAGAAATGAGGGGGGGGGCAGCATTCAAAGCAGATCAGTGTGCATAAACACGAAAATGTTTTTACTTACCACGTATTTGACATTCGACAGCTTAAGATATTTGCTATTAAAAAAACATTGAAATTCACTGAAAAAACCATAGGTTATAGACCATATATAGTTAGGAATTAGCATTTACAAAACCTTGAAAATTCACTGAAAAAACCATAGGTTATAGACCATATATAGTTAGGAATTAGCATTTACAAAACCTTGAAAATTCACTGAAAAAACCATAGGTTATAGACCATATATAGTTAGGAATTAGCATTTAAAAAACCTTATTTTACTCACACAAAACCATTGAAATTCCATATATAGTTAGTTGCACTAACTATATATCGCGCACCCGCAATCCACTGCTGATGATGTCACATATTACATCATTCATGACATGGTCAGTGACATCACTGATTACATCACTGATGACATCTCAAATGACATCACTGATGACATCTCACTTGACATCAATGATCACATCACTGATGATATCATTCATGTGATAATACAATGCATCTCCTCACACTCTAATATAACCTCCGTTACACCCAGTGTTAAATACAGAGTATAATTTTTGAAACCATTGACACACCAATACTAGTTACTACATACGCACTCACTGATTCCTATGTCTACTCACACATTCACTCATACAATCATTCATACATACAATCACTCATCTTTACAACACTATCATATGCACTCATACACCTATACAGACACTCACACTCTGCCACTCATCCATGGAGTTACTCACACACCTAGTCAGTCCTGAAAAGAATCAATCACACTTCCATTTTCTCATCTATACAGTTAAACACAGAACACCTTACATTTTTGAAACATATACTAACACATACTTACTCTCTTATAGAATCACTGATACAAGTACACATTGATCTGCAAAGAGTCACACACCTCCCAGCCAGCCATACACACACTCAGTCTCCCATACAAATACTTGTGCAACCAATCAATAACCCATATAGCTACTTATATAGCTACTGATCAACACATGCAGCAGCTTGCACAACAACAGACATACTGATGCACACTTTCAGACAGTTTAGTCACTAACCCGTGCATTCAGTAAGACGCATTTAATCACTCACTCATACAGTCAATCACGCACCTACTAAAACCTTCATTCAGACACTTATACATCCACTCATTCTTCAATATGTAAAACATATTTAAACTTTACAGAAACACATAATCACTGGATGTTGTCATCAGTGATGTCATCAGTGATGTCACTGACCATGTCATGAATGATGTAATATGTGACATCATCAGCAGTGGATTGCGGGTGCGCGATATATAGTTAGTGCAACTAACTATATATGGAATTTCAATGGTTTTGTGTGAGTAAAATAAGGTTTTTTAAATGCTAATTCCTAACGATATATATTCTATAACCTATGGTTTTTTCAGTGAATATATATATATATATAATTATATATATATATATATATATATTACCTACTGGCGGTCGCCAGTAGGTATATATAGTTAGGACCTAGTTACCATAGGAAATTCCGAACATTCTATTGGGAATAACTTTGACGCCGATTGAGGGATCTGCCTGTAATCTTCCTTAAATGTGCCTCGCTGCGCTCCGCTCCTTCCCTAAAAGTTTCGGGGGGATTCGTCAAGCGGGGGCCGAGAAAAAAGGGGGGTCCCAAAACGTGTTTTCCCCATGTTAATTTCCATAGGGACATTCTGATAAGGCTACAGCTCGAACGGCTGAACGGAATTATACCAGATTTGGCAAAATGGTAGAGACTGGTATGCAGCAGTGCCTTTTGTATGTTTGGTGTAAATCCCTCTAGTAGTTATTGAGAAAATTGAATTTGACATTTTTCAAATGGCATTTTCTATGGGACCTTTAGACACGGCTACAGCCCGAACGGCTAAACGGAATTACACCAAACTTGGCAAAATGGTAGGGACAGGTATGCAGTAGTGCCTTTTCTATATTTGGTGAAAATCCCTCCAGTAGTTGTTGAGAAAATGAATTTGAGCAAATTATATATCTATATGCGCTCAACATTCTATTGGGAATAACTTTGGCGCCGATTGAGGAATCTGTGTGTAATTTTCCAGAATATTGGCCAGCTCCGCTCCGCTCCTTCCCTGAAAGTTTCGGGGGGATTCGTCAAGCGGGGGCCGAAAGGGGGGTCCCAAAACGTGTTTTCCCCATGTTAATTTCCATAGGGACCTTTAGACACGACTACAGCCCGAACGGCTGAACGGAATTACACCAAACTTGGTAAAATGGTAGGGACAGGTATGCAGTAGTGCCTTTTCTATATTTGGTGAAAATCCCTCCAGTAGTTGTTGAGAAAATTGAATTCGATCAAATTATATATCTATATGCGCTCACCGTACGCGCACCGTACGCGTACGTTCGCGTACCCTTACGTGCGCGAGCGAGTTTCTGATTGGCTGGCAGTCGACTGTCAACATTCCAAACTGTCCAAACCAGGAAGTGTTGGCCACCATCTTGTTTTTCAGGAGAATTGAGGCACAAGAGAGCCCAAAACAAGAGTGGAAAACACGAAAACAGGGCAGGGTAGAGACCCCCAACCAACCCTCTAGCCCTTCTCAGGGGGTCCCAAAAGGACCCCCAAGGGCAAAAAAATAAATAAATCGCGGGGTACATGCACCGTACGCGTAGGGTACGCGTACTGTGCGCGTACCCCGCGATTTAAAAAATATATATTTTTTTTTGCACTTGGTGGTCCTTCTGGGACCCCCTGAGAAGGGCTAGGGGGTCAGGGGGTCTCAACCCTGCCCCCTTTTCGCGTTTTCCACTCTTGTTTTGTGCGCTCTTGTGCCTCACTTCTCCTGAGAAACAAGATGGCTGCTCAGGTGGTCCCAGAAGGATAATAACATACATAAACGTTATCCGCTAATAGAATTAGCATTTACAAAACCTTTGAAATTTATTGAAAAAAAATATAGGTTTTTACGCCTGATATAGTTAGGAATTAGCATTTAAAAAACCTTGCAAATTCACTAAAAAAAACATAGGTTTCAAGCCTTATATAGTTAGGAATTAGCATTTAAAAAACCTTGCAAATTCACTTAAAAAACCATAGGTGTCAGGACTTATATAGTTAGGAATTAGCATTTAAAAAACCTTGCAAATTCACTTAAAAAAACATAGGTTTCAGGCCTTAAATAGTTAGGAATTAGCATTTTAAAAACCTTGCAAATTCACTTAAAAAACAATATGTTTCAGGCCTTATATAGTTAGGAATTAGCATTTAAAAAACCATTGAAATTGCTCCTATATAGTTAGTTGTACTAACTATATTTCGCGCACCCGCAAACCACTGCTGATGATGTCACATATTACATCATTCATGACATGGTCAGTGACATCACTGAAGACATCACTGATGACATCTCAAATGAAAGCAGCATACATTAATAAATATTACATTGTCATAAAAATAATCTGCCAACATTTTGCTTAATGTTTGTTAATGTCACTGTTGGACTATACTTTTTGAACATTCCCCCTTTTGATGTACAGCCTTAGATCCTTAATTAATCTTTGTGATACCCCCACAGTCAGTTACCGTACTGTATGTCTTTAACTCAAAACTACTAGTCCTAGTCCCTGTACTGATTTCGGGGCACTTGCCCTGCCCTGAGCTAGTAATCTGATTATCCCTATTAATTTTACTTTTACCAGAACGTTTTATCCCATGATACATATTAATCAGATTCTTAATGTTTTATTAGAACCCATGAGAGAGTAAAGTTCAACTCTAAATACCTTTACTCAAAGAAAGGTTGGGATAGGCATTATAAACTAGGGCGCTGCGGTCGGTCACTTAACAAACCTCAAAGGGGTTTCCTGAGTCCTGTAAAGTGTGCGGACCCGCAGACAGTGCAGGAAATGCTGCAGGCTGGTTTTTTTTGGGAAACCAAGTCTAGTTTTCTCTGAGACTTGCCTGCTAAGCAACCAGTATATATGAAAGGAAGTTGAAGCTGGGCTCAACTTTCTGCTCCCTGGCAAACAAAGACTGCCAGTTCTGAGAAGAGGGCTGAGTAGGCAAATAATATTGAGACTTTGGAGGAAGATGACACATCCAAATGTCTAGGCAAATTTGCAGTATCTTATCAAGTAGGCTGTTGATGAGGCAGTAAATGATCCTCAAACTAAGAGGCAAAAGTTGAATTGGATGCCTCCCGTAAAGGAAAATATGTGCAGTGAAAGACTTTTTACAATATGCTTTTCCGCATTCAGATATTGGGGTTTGATAAGAAGAAGGGATTTTATGCCCAGTAAAGAGCATCCTCTGTAGATGATATTCCATTTCATGATGTACAAAAGAAGAATGTTGACAAACAAAATTTTCCTCGGTTCCTTAATAAAATATATTTAACAGAGGATTTTAATGAGAAGTTTCCACAAATTTCAAAGGTGAATTTAAATCCCTCAAATATGGTATCGTGGACATGATTATCTTTGGAAGAAGCCACTTTTTCTGATCTCATTGAAAGGAAGGTGGAATCAGCATTCAAAACATCCTTTGTGTCTGCCAATTCTGTTATGAGAGCTGCTTCCTATGCAGCTTATACTTATCAGGTCCTTCCTAAAGACTTCCAAAAGATCTTTGACTGCATTCATGAGAAGGCTGACCCCACAACCATTTAAGCCAACATTAAAGTGCTAGCCAAATTCCTCTTGGAAGTGACTTTTGTCAATGTGTGGACTTTTGCCTCTGCAGTTGGGGTGGGGGGGGGGGGTGACGGGGGAGCTATTGCAGAGAGGAGGACCATTTGGATGAAATACTGGAACCCGGAGTCCACTCTGAGATCCTTGGTGCAGAGGCTTGCCTTGTATGGTATGAATCTCTTTGGAGAAGAGTTTAATGATATTGTAGAGTCCAAACATATATTAAAGCTCTTTAAACTTTCTCAAGGGAAGATATTCTTCATGCAGAAGCAAAAACAGTGTCAGGAAGGAAAATATCCTTTTTCCAATCACGCCAGACTCATGGTCAGGGTGACGCACTCACTAACAAATCCCGATCGCCTGTGGTGGGCCAGGCTGCCTCATATGGTAGTTGACTGGGAATAGGGGACCAAATTTAGGGTAGTGAAGTTTACCGGTAAGTTATGGTTTTGTTACCAATTGCTATTTACTCGCGACTTTTTTTTTTAGTTTGACATCATATCTGATAAAAGGAATACAATAAATGAAATAAGAGCTAAAACCAATCACTGGGTAGATTGCAGATTGATTCTTTTTTGTGTTGTAATATGAGGACGCAGATAAAGAATTATGATCAGTGAACTTGTTTTTTTCATTTTTTTCCTCCTGCAATACATAAGCATACATGATGGTGTCTTTTACTTGGTTTCCATTTTGAACAGACTAACCTTCAAAATGAACTAGTAGATAAAGAGCCCCTATTTAAGTTCTGTGAAACTACATTTAAAAAAACACACTAGTGGAGGCCCACAACACTCACACAATGATGGAAGATATTAGAACTAAATAAACAGGTTCAAAGTTTGGTATATGAGTAGGTGTGACTTACTTGGGTAGAAATACTGGCTTGCTCATGGAATTCTGGAGTAGCCCTGGTTTACTCTTGAAATTCATCTGTAGTTTGTTCTTGGCTTACTCCTGAAATTCAAGACTACAACAAGAGTAAATCTCTGAAAACTCCTTTTGATTCAGGTCCCAAGTGTGTCTCAATTTTACAATATTGCTCCCAAGAGGATCTGAAATTCATACTATCACAATGTCAGAGCAACAGCCATGTTGCTAAATCGCTTGTATCAGGGCTTCTAGAGGCTTTCATACAGGACTATTTCAACATCAGTAATTACAAGCTGGGTCTGAATGCGGATAAGAATGTACATTTTACTTTTAGCAAACATGTTCTAATTCTGAAACCAGAGTTATTGGTTTACATCATTAGGTATTTAAACGATCAATGAAACTAATATCCTACCATGAGAAACAGTGGATCACTTGGAAACAGACAGCGGATTAATTCATTTGTCAGAGCTTTTAAAAATGGACTGTGGCACGTCCAGATGAGATCACAAATGAATGTGCACATGGATTTGCATTTTTTTTATTAATGTTAATTAAAGCTAATATTTGCAAACTGTGTCACTGGTTTAAATTATTTTAAGGGTCTTGCGCCAAATTTTAATTCCAAAATGTAAAACATTTTTGTTAATGAGCTGTTGCAAACACATCTATTCCAATCTAAGCTTAACTAATGTACATCTATTCTATTTCTTGCTACCCGTCATCCATACTTCTATTTTTACTATGTATTTGTACCCCTGCATCACATTTTCAAAACCTTTTATTACAATAGTTATTTCTAAAGCTTCCCAGTGCCTTTAGGGTGCAGATGCACTATAGGAAAATTAAATAAATTATGATACATCGACTAATCATGGACATGAACATTCCTAGGAGTTGAGGATTTTATGTACCTGTATAATTTCTTAACAATATCTGCTAGATCCTTGCTCAAGTTTTATTTATTTATTTTCCATCCGCTGCGATGTACACCTTTCGAATCAATGACATAATATTGTTCAAAACAATATTTATTCACAAAAATGTCATAAAAAAACATAGGGGCCTGTTAGCATGGCGGGGGATTGCAATTGTTCGACTGGCGGTGGCAATCTGCCCGCCAAAACACCACGCCGGACGGTATTTTACACCCGCCACATTAGGATGGCTGGGGGTACTGCGGCGGACAGTCTTTCCGCCAGTAGGCAATTGCCATGAATGCCTACCGGGCAGAAAAGGCCTCTAATATGGTGGCGGTGCATTGCAGGCACCGCCATCCATATTATGATGTGGGCGGTGTTATGCCTGTCAATGGAGGAGACTCCACCATGGAAAGGCATGCGGGAATCACTTTGGGGGCCCATTGTGTGCCCCCGAGGTGGTGGGGGTTATGGGCTGCACCATGGGTACCCCTCTACATTGGCATACACAAGGTGGCAGGCTCCGCGTGGTGCCTGTCACGTTGTGCATGCCAATGCACATCAACCTTTCCTACATTGTGGAGGGTGCTGCTCACAGCACTGCCCTCCTCAATGTTAGAAATGCAGGATGCGACCGCCAGGGTGGCGGTAGCATCCTAATTGGTGGTGCGGGACAGCCACACCACTGGCCACCGATCCCAGCACCTCTAGGTTGGTGGGCGGACTGGAGTCCACCTGCCATCATAATGGACCCCATATTGTTTACAAAGAAAACACCATTCTATACTCAATTAACAACAACACGAATATCAATCGCCAAAATATTGCAGTTAAAAATATCTGTTTCTACTAATATCAAACCCACAAATATCATACAAAAAATATTATAACCTAAAAATAAAAATAAAAAATGTAAAAATATTGAAACACACAATATCAAGGATACTAATATTGCAAAATAATATGATAAATCTATTTTAATTAAGACAAAAAAGATCAAAGTTAACTCAACATAATTAAAAAAATCCTCTAACAGCGTTATTTAAATTTTATAACAATAAAATGAACTTTAAACACGTAAACAAAACATTAAATACATTTCAAAACATCCAATAATCAACAAACAAATGGTTCCAAAATGTATGTAGTATGAAAAATAAACAATAACAAATATTATCCTAATAAAACACAAAAACAAAAAAAATATTTCACATTAAAACAGAAAAGTTAATTAGAGTCCATCATAAACAGTATTAACTGATACTGGGCCTGACATCCTTGTCATGGTTTACGCCCAATCTTTTGCCTTCAATCCTCCTGATTTTGCTGACTTCATTTTTACTAGCTTTAAGACTCTGCACACCAGTGCTAAAGTGTGTGTGCTCTCTAGTTTAAACATTGTAAAATCGGCTTATACCCAATTGGCACATTTCATTTACTTGTAAGTCCCTATAAAAGTGATATTACATGTACCCAGGGGCTGTATATTAAATGCTACTATTGGACCAGCAGCATGATTGCGCTACCCACTGAAGTCGCCTTCTAAACATGTCAAAGACCTGCCATTACAGCCTGCATGTGCAGTTCTAATCAGCCATTTTAACATGGAAAAATAAACCATTTGCCAGGCCTAAACCTTTCTTTTAAATACACCTAAGTAACCATAGGATAGACCCTAAACTGCCCACTGGGCATGGTGAAGTCTATCTTAAAATTTGGACTTGTACCTTTACGTTTTGTATGCCCTCGCAGTGAAAAACTCGTAAATAGTTTTTCCCCTATTGGAAGGCCTACCTCTCCCATAGGATAACATTTTGTTAACTTATTACATTTAATAGATACTGATTTTCAATTGGGAGGAGTTAGGAATGTTGAGTTTGGTGTCTAAAGAATTGTGATTTAAATTTAAATCCTCTTTAATGATAAGGTCAAATTTTTGTCACGGTTCTGAAAATGCCACTTTCAGAAAATGTCTATTGGTTTTGTTCCAACCATTTGGTGTTTGCAGTCAGTATCCTAGGTCAGATGACTAGGAGTAGCTGCCAGTTGGTCTTTGTGCATTGCTTGCTAACAGCGAGACAAACGGTGAATGAATGTTGGCTGGATAGGTTGATGGAGCAAGGTTTCATACGTACAGAAACTTGCTTGTAATCAGCCCTCTCAAAATAACATATAATGAATTAACCAACATGTTTTGTTTACTAATATTTGCATTACACAACATTATTAGTAAGCTGGGGAAGCTTGCATATGTGCTTTTACTAACAGTAACCCGAGTGTCCTAAAATGGCCGACAAAAACGTGGGAACATTTCTGCGCATGCGTCTGCCACATTTACGTGGTGTGATGCATCTCTGCTTTGGTGGTAAATTCTTGCATATGCGCAAGTGCCAAGATGGGCGCTTCATGTCTCACACACTAAAGCACCTGCTATTTCTGCAACTAAACTTTGTTCGTTCTGCTTCAATATTAATGCTATAGTTAAAATAAAGTAAGGGGATTAGAGTAGAGATAAGTGGTATACAGTGCATTCATTTATTTTTGTAATCTAATGTGTTTCTCTTTGACTTCTTTAATAGCCCGTATTTGGGCATGAAGGGTGACATAAACTCTATATTGAAAAAGCTGCGTCCACGCAGATGATACCAGAATTCCTTGAAGTCACTGTCATTGAATGGCAGCCAATACTCATCTTACCCACGATGTTCCTGGGAAACCGACCATTTGACCTCAGGAGAGAAAGAAATATGAACTGTAACGAATGCAACGTATACGAATTTTAACCAATATTGCTGGGTGGAATAAAACTCATGGGAAAATAAAATATGGGCGGGAATTTGATCAATATGAGTTAATGTAAATTACCTCATCTTAGTATGGTATGATGACCTCTCCTCGCCCTTCTGACCAATCACTGAAGGGAAACACATACATTTGCAACATTTAGGGGTGGTACATTGCCCTGGAAATGGTATAACTAAGGTAGGCTTAGTAATAGAAAATTGTCTGATTTGTCCGATTATTTGACCTGTCACTGACCCAGTGCATGCTGTAGGATTTCGAGAGCAGAGGTGCTGGAGGAGCACTCTGTCAGAAGGGGTGTTACTGTGGGAGAATTATCGATTACCCAATCGGGGTATCAGAATTTGGCGTAGAGAGGGGTGTGGACTTGCTGCCTCTAAAACCAGTCATTTATCCCTGCACTCGTTATTCCTTCCAAACCCCGCCCTTGTGAGCGTGGCCATGAGCATGGCCCGATGGTTATTGTAGTGCAGGGGTTAACCTCGAGTGAGTTGCTTGTTTCAAGTTCGTTGCAAATAATAAAAATCCCCATGGGTGGTGGGGTCAGGGTCACTGTTCAGACGCCACATTACATTTCATCACCTGCTTTTTCCTGTTCCATACTGACACGTCGCTTGGCGCTCCAGTTTAGGACTGCAAACAGCAGCTGGGTTCCCCCGTGGCTCAGGCAACAAGCCACTATCAATCCACCACAAAAGCTTGCCTGGAATGGGGGAGCCACAAACAGGGAAATTCGATTTTGCCACTTTATTGATGATGAAAACAGCGAAGGAGCAGCTTGCTGCCTCACAGAAATAATGTCCAGCCCTGACGCGTTTCGTGCTATCAGCCGCACTTCTTCAAAGGGGTAAGGACTTGCTGCCTCTGAAACCAGTCATTTATCCCTGCACTCGTTATTCCTTCCAAACCCCCGCCCTTGTGGGCGTGGCCATGAGCATGGCCCGATGGTTATTGTAGAGCAGGGGTTAACCTCGAGCGAGTTGCTTGTTTCAAGTTCGTTGCAAATAATAAAAATCCCCGTGGGTTGTGGGGTCAGGGTCACTGTTCAGACGCCACATTACATTTCATCACCTGCTTTTTCCTGTTCCATACAGACACGTCGCTTGGCGCTCCAGTTTAGGACTGCAAACAGCAGCTGGGTTCCCCCGTGGCTCAGGCAACAAGCCACTATCAATCCACCACAAAAGCTTGCCTGGAATGAGGGAGCCACAAACAGGGAAATTCGATTTTGCCACTTTATTGATGATGAAAACAGCGAAGGAGCAGCTTGCTGCCTCACAGAAATAATGTCCAGCCCTGACGCGTTTCGTGCTATCAGCCGCACTTCTTCAAAGGGGTAAGGACTTGCTGCCTCTGAAACCAGTCATTTATCCCTGCACTCGTTATTACTTCCAAACCCCCGCCCTTGTGGGCGTGGCCATAAGCATGGCCCGATGGTTATTGTAGTGCAGGGGTTAACCTCGAGTGAGCTGCTTGTTTCAAATTTGTTGCAAATAATAAAAATCCCCGTGGGTTGTGGGTTCAGGGTCACTGTTCATATATATATATATATAAACAATAAGTTAATAATTAATATCTTATAAAATTTATAATTAATATCCCCTGATATATGTATTCGTCAATCATATTTATAGTAAATTGTTAAAAACAATACAAATAAAAATGCAAAACATTTTAAATAATATAAATTAATACATAATAAAATAAATACATTGACTTTAACATTAAACCATGAATATAACATTTCAACTAACATATAATGTAAATTTCACAATGAAAAGAAGTTTCAAAAATATTTGTTTAAAATCAAACATTTTAAAATTTGTAAAAATATGTATTAAAAAAAATATGTTTAAAAATGTTTGCTAAATTATTAATCACATGTATATTAAATATATAAATTGTAATTAGGACCTTAGTAGTTTTTGGTATGCTCAGCGAGGTCCCAATGAGGATGGGATTAAATGAATGGTTTCTTGGCTTATTTAAATATTTTCAATTCATTTAAAGGTTTTATCAATGCCCAGAAAGGCACTCTTTGTTTAAATTGTACTTGAAACTGTTGTGAACACAAATGGTTCAATGCTTCTTAAGATCCAAATGCATTATCAAACTGCCCATTACAGCTACTGTACTGGCAGATACCAGCTTGAGGCCCAGGTATTCTCTTACTACCTCACAGAATATGTTCTAGTTCTTCTTCCTCACATTCCTCAGCATCTATTTTAATTCAAGGGCATTAAGTATGTGTGGGCGTATGTGCCAAACTGCACTCCTTCCCACAGTGGAGCTGATGCAATATCTTGTCATAGTATGCCCTGATTACTGCATTATTATCTTCACAGAATTTCTAAATAAAACCCATTGTTAGAATGCAAAGGCTGTCATGCAGAATGGGCATGAACAGTTGTAAGTGTGCCCACAATAGACCATAGTAAGCCCGGGGTTCAAATTCAATGTCCTATGCCCTGTTCACTGAGCCTACTGGGCCTTAGGGTCAGAATAGCAGCATAAACTGGCATCACAGAGCGCCACTTCGAGGAATCTACAGTCGTTCATTGTACACGAGATCAAACAATGGGCCTTTAAGCGTCTGAAGGACTGAGGCAGATCGCTGAAAGTACCTAATTTACTAGAGCAGAATGAAATATCTTAATAATTAGTAATTCAGACTTTCTTTCAAGTGAGCTTTCTTTGGGCAGAACATGAGTCAGAAATGAAGAATTTTGTACATGGTTCCTACGGATCACTGAAATATTATCGACGGACAATATATCGAGTTGCCAAAATATAGTTGACTAAATATCGACTGCAATAATATCGAGTTTCTATACTTATTTAACAAACGACAAAAATATCGAGTAAAAATTATCGAGTATAAAAAATATCGACATCAGTAATATAGACAACAAATATATCGACTACAATTATATAGTTTTTAAGCAACATAAACCTAACACTACAATAATATCGACTGCAAATATATAGACAACAAAAATATCGTCATTTTATTAATATTGACGTAGGATTATAAACATTAAATATGTAAAAAACAATAGAAATCTTCGTATAAAATACATTACACAATCCTAATTAAATATAACATGTTAAATAACATTTTTAAAAAAAAATTTAAATGTGTCAACATTTTTCCAACATATCATGAAAACATTGCAATTAAAATATACATATTTCGAAATCATTCTACATATATTCTCACATTATTATTAAATATATTGAAATTTAAATAATTAACTAACCAGCTTTAATGCAGAACTCTTCTCAAATCACCATTCCCACATCAACAAACAAACCAATTATCTGTAAAAAAATTCAAACGAGCCAATAAAATGCTCCCTTTCTTAAATCATCCAATTAAATGAGAGAACACAAAACATACACACTATAAAAGAAGTACATGCCTGCTACCATTTGCTGCTGCTAACTCTATCGAAAGAAGAAGGCAACACTTTGGCCAAATTGTTCCTGATGAATCTGCATTACAAAAGAAGATTGCTACCAAATTAATCAAGTACATTGAACTATTTTTTTCTAACACACAAGTAGTAGTCTAATTATTTAACTATATCTCCTAACTGTTTAAATAACATTTATTTCTCTCATTCTGCTTTTATTATATAGACATCTCCTAAACACATCAAAAAACTTGCTCCTATTTCTTTACCACTATTTACTGATTGTAAGTATATATAAATGTTCTCTAATACACCAACTGCTGTTATTAAAAACTATTTTGGAATAGCCATTCATTATTTACTCTATCTTCTTAACAGATATTAAGAAAACATCCTATTTCTACTCCACTAAATTCAAAGATTACACAAGTTAAACAAGTAAGTATATGTGTACATTTCCTAAAAGGGCCTAAAATACTAAAGCTAGTTTCTAAACAGCATTTCTTGTTTATTCTATCTTCCTTACAGATATTCTAAAGACATCCTACATCTACTATACCAAAGGCAAAGACTACACATTTAAAATATGTAAGTATATTTCTAGATTTCCTAAAAGACCCTAAAATGCAAAAGCTATTTTCAAAACACCATTTAATATTTATTCTACCTTCTCTACAGATATTCAGAATACATCCTACATCTACTCTACTTAAGGCAAACACTACCTACACAATTTTACCAAGTAAGTATATGTATTTATTTCCTCAAAGTCCCTAAAAGTATAAATCTATTTACTAATAAGCATTTCTTGTTTATTCTACCTTCTCTACAGATATTCACATTACATCCTGCATCTACTCCACCAAAGGCAAACACTCAACAATTTAAACAAGTAAGTATATCGAATAATTTCATAAAAAAGAATAAAAAGCTTAATAAAATACAGCTTTCTCCTAGAAAATAATCTATATATTTTTTGAAATTCACTTATATTTTTTAACTTTTCATACCAACAGGAAAACAAGAAGAACAGAAAAGAAATAAATTGAAAACACAGTTTCTGCATTTCTCAAAACAAGATATACCAACTGTAAGTATAAACTGTAAAATATAAATGTGTAAAACAATAACTTTATTATTTTACATTTAAACATGTTTCTTTCTAATCTTTCCTAGAAGAACTAATACAAAATGACTGAAGGTGCAGAATTTGTAATGTCACAGAAAAATAAATTGTTGTTATGTTATATGGGGTATGTTTATAATCAAGAAAGACAAACAGGAAGAAAAGTATTCTGGAAATGTACCAAATATTATTCTAACAAATGCTATGGTAGGGCTACTACTGAAGAGACAAATGTATTATTTACCAGGGAACATAATCACCCACCAAATGTCACAGAGATAGAGATAAGGGATGCTTTGGAAACTATAAAAACAGCTAGCACAGGGAGTGACAAACCTACCACACAAATCCTAAAAGAAGAACTGTTAAAAATTCCTGCACATGCTTCAGGGCAGCTACCCTCAATTGACTCTAGTAAACGCACAATTGCGCGCACAAAAAGACTAACTACCACAACACAACCTAACCCTACAACCTTTGAAGAAATTGTAATTTCCCCAGAAATGAGCGTTACACATAGTAAAGAAATTTTTTTACTTTTTGACAATGAAAGCCCCACCAACAGAATAATAATGTTTGCAACTGCAACAAATTTAAGAAAAATACAACAATGCGAACAATGGATGATGGATGGGACTTTTAAACCATGTCCCAAGCCATTGTATCAGTTATATACCATACATGGATTATACCATCACTACAATATCCCTTGTATTTACTGTTTGTTACCTAACAAACAACAAAATACATATACTGAAATATTAAATGTAATCAAAAATGAAATCAATAATTATTTCCCCCAGAAAATAATTGTTGATTTCGAGCTAGCCATGATAAATAGCATTTTGAAAACATTTCCCCACACAGCAATCCAAGGTTGCTACTATCACTTCAATCAAAGTATCTGGAGACATCTCCAGAAATCCACCTTAAGCATTCAATACTCAAGTGATAGCAACTTTGCATACCAAATCAAAAAATTAATAGCACTAGCCTATGTTCCAGTTACTGATGTAGCAGAACACTATAACTTACTAATTGACAGCACATACTACAAAAAGTATGAAGATAAACTGACCCCAATACTAGACTATTTTGAGGATACTTGGGTGGGGAGGTTACATAGATCTGGTCACCGACGCCAACCAAAATTCCACATACCTTGGTGGAATGTATACCTAAGTACCTTAAACCAAGAGGCAAAAACTAATAACAGTGTTGAAGGATGGCACAATGCATTCCAAGCTACCACTAGCAGAGCCAAACCCACCTTCCAAAATTTAATTCAAGCTTTACAAAAAGAACAAAGCTACCAAGAGCTAAGGATAGAACAATCTGTTACACAAATTGGACCTTGTTATATTTAACCTGTCTTCTTTCTACCTCTGGGGTTTCATGGTTATTTTTCGTCAAATTAAGTTTGTGTTTGTGTTTCCCAAGGAAAGGGGATGGGACTTGGGACTAGTTGTGTTTGGGATGTGTTGCTGTTGACTTGTGTTTGTAACTGTTTGGGATGTGTTTGTTCTCCATCTGTGGAATGGATGCTATGTGTACTTTCATATGGATGTGTACACACAAGCTAATTTTATTTATTGTATTTCCATCTTATTGATTTCCCTAAAGAAAGGAGATGTGTTATATTTAACCTGTCTTCTTTCTACCTCTGGGGTTTCATGGTCACTCACATGATGTCACCACTAGAACCTTGGGTGACATCATGGAGTGTTTGTGGCTTAGCCTGGTGACAACTGGCAGTTGGAACCAGGCAGGCTGAGTGGCAAGCTAGTCACTCCTGGTGGGTCCTCTTTGTAACTTGACTTAATATCCTGAAGACTTGAATAAAGTAACCTACATTGATACAACGCTCCAGCACCTATTTACAACATTTTTGGCGACTTTGGAAAATTTTGGAGCATATTTACAAGGTACATGAAACGGAAACAAGGAGAAAAGAACCCTCAGCGCAAAACAAAAGCAAGTATTATGAACAGCTCAAGAACATTTAAATTAAAGAACTTTTAAATTGAAATTTAAAGCAGAAGACAAGACATCCACCCTGGTAAGTCCCACCAGTGTCCTGTGTAATCGGACGGCCTGCAAACCCAGGGTATAAACCTGCTTAACATTGTGTGAGACTTGCTGAAGTTCGCTGGTGTGTAGATGGCTGTTTATTTAACCTAATCCACCAGGCGTACCAATTGGGATTGAGCAAATCTTTAGGACCACTGTTCAGCGCTGTACTTGCTGTCTGTTGTGAAGTAGCTGAATTGAAAGACACCGTGGGGTGTGAAGAACGAGAACTGAATTCAGCTGTCTTAAGCTTGCATGAATTGAGAAGTGAACTGCGCGGCGGATCGTGTGCCTGAAACTTTACGAGGTCTAAAATACGCAGCTAATATGTTAAAAGCAACCTCAACTTTCAAACTGGTCAACACGCATTCCATATCTTTTAAAGCTATTTGAAATTGTCAAGGTCAAGAACGCGCAGCGCATCTGTTTAAAAACTGTAAAAATTTCACATGCCAAACAACACACAACGTATATATTTATTAGGCAGTTGAATTGTCAGAAAGTTAAGCGCATGCAGCGAAAACTGTTGGAGCTATCCGAGCAAGGAGCACACTACATATATTTATAGCCTGAGCGGAGTCTTGCGGAACGTTTTTCACTGACATTGTGAGATGTGCCAAGGATATTTCAACTGACTTTGCGAGGTAAGCCATGGATATTTCAACTGTCTGTATGTTTTAAAATATAACAAATGCGTGTAGCTTACCTTCCCGATGAAGCTCTTTGTGACGTGGGGGTGTTCTCACTTCATTCCGCGCTTGCACGTTTAGAGCAGCGACGTGCCGAGAGCCTCTCAGCCCTACGCAATATCATCACCATGGAAACGTCGTTTGTTCCTAGTGAGACAAATGGTTCGTCGGCAGAATATATTGCCGTTTTGTGCTGACGCAATGGACATCACGTTACAATTGGATCTGTGGCATATGTGACCTTTGAGGAATGCGTAAATCAACCACATTGCAAGGGAATTAAATGTGCTCATGATGGTTGTTTAAATCCAACGCTGGCACAAACACTCTGAATGGGACATGGAAGTTAAGCCCGGACGATGCGAGGGGTATTGAAATCCTGATAATGAGGGAAGTATGATCTGTTTTTATGGAGGACGTCGCGAATCTTACCATATTTACAGCGTCTACTTCTACTGAGGAGAACTTTGAGGAAAAACTCGGGTGAGAAACCGCTCACCGGAGCATAAGACATTTTTAACATTATGTATGCTGGTCATTTGTAGTGTATGTCTGGTGCTGTCTGGGGGGTGATGTTTATTGAGTGCATGTTTCAAGGAAAAGAGTGTTTTTTTTTTATGGTTGATTATAAGTTAATGGTGTGTACAGTAAGTACCTGCATAGTTTTGTGTTTGAACTGCTGTGAGCCACGCAGGGCATTTTCTGGTGGTGTGTGAGCGGCAAGTATTATGTTATCGTACACCTACAGGGTGGTGTTCATCTATAACTTGTTGTTTTGGGGTCAGGAGGCCCCTGTACAGTTTATTATAGAAGGAGTTGCTTTTCAAATTTGTATACATGGCTTGCATGTGTGGTTGTGTGTTGGGAGTTGTAAACTTCTGTACTTCTTTTTAAAAGAAGTGTACCCTGTCTCATCGATGGTTTTGGGACAGTTATGGTTCACGGGGAGAGAAATAACCCGTTACAGTACAGAGTCTGTTTTAAAATTTAGGGTGGTGAGTACCCCATTAGGGAATTGGGGGCGGAGCAATGGCTACTCCAAGGTGTAGTTCACGGGGAGGGTTGTACCCTGTTACGGAGCAAAGTGGACTCCATTATTTTTCGTCAAATTAAGTTTGTGTTTGTGTTTCCCAAGGAAAGGGGATGGGACTTGGGACTAGTTGTGTTTGGGATGTGTTGCCGTTGACTTGTGTTTGTAACTGTTTGGGATGTGTTTGTTCTCCATCTGTAGAATGGATGCTATGTGTACTTTCATATGGATGTGTACACACAAGCTAATTTTATTTATTGTATTTCCATCTTATTGATTTCCCTAAAGAAAGGAGATGTGTTATATTTAACCTGTCTTCTTTCTACCTCTGGGGTTTCATGGTCACTCACATGATGTCACCACTAGAACCTTGGGTGACATCATGGAGTGTTTGTGGCTTAGCCTGGTGACAACTGGCAGTTGGAACCAGGCAGGCCGAGTGGCAAGCTAGTCACTCCTGGTGGGTCTTCTTTGTAACTTGACTTAACATCCTGAAGACTTGAATAAAGTAACCTACATGATACAAGGCTCCAGCACCTATTTACAACAGACCTAAACTAACCAAACAAACCAAACAAATGTTCAGACTCCTGCAAAGCCAAGTGACACTATATCCTTCAACCAGAGGTCTAGAGTACCTATCACGTATAGCTAAAATCAAAACAAAATTAACAATAGCTTCTGATAATTACTTAAAATATAACAAAATTTACCATTTGGATTTATTATTAAATAATACATATTTGTTTAACATATTTATACAATGTTTAAAGACATTTTTTGACAAATATGCAATATTTATAATAACATTAAACATGCCAATGACATATAAATCGACATTTCCCACCAAAATAAAATAGCTTATAAACACTTACAATTTTTGTAGCTGAAGAAGACATAATCCAGCCACGTATAATCCATACAATCCAGTACAATCCAGTCCAAATCCAAATCTCGAAACACTCAAAACCCCGAAAAAAACTATAAATTGTAAAAAACGAATCAGGAAATCCCGATTAAGCAAGTGTGGACACTTTGTAATTTAAAGTGATATACACACAACTTGTAAAAAACTCTAACGCATATTATTCTCCAAATCCAATGCGACACCCTACAAAAACGCAAAAAGTAGTAAAATATTCCAACAATCGCTTCAGAAAACCCGGACTAAACCAAGTGTGTTCAATTCATGTAAAATATGAACATACACACACCTAGTTAAAAAAAAACGCACTATCTTCTGGGAATCCATTCCAAATGAGCAACCATAAAAACCCGAAAAAAAACGAGAAACAGTACAAATCGCTCCAGGAAATCACGAAAAAAGGAGAAAGATGTTAAAATATTACATTAATGAGTAATACACTCTTTTCTCCCAAAAAAAACCGCATCCTTCCATGGAATAATACTGCGATGTTCCGGAACCTGTAAAAAAGCATACATAAAGTAACCCACCCACACAATCCCCCTAACATTTCAAAACACACATTAAAATTAAAGTAAAACATTTAAAAACACATAAACTAAGCATAAAATAACACTAGGTCTCAAACATACACGACGCCTCCGTAAGAACTAAGTTTCACCTAAAACATACCAAAACTACGACTACATACACACAATAACACTACAAACTTCTAATATACCCTCAAGCACTACTACTCCCTAAGAAATATTATTTAAAATTCACCTTACCTTTCTCAACGCGACGCAGCTCCCAACCGCGAGCTTCTCCAGTCCTGAATGAAGCTAAATAACCTTACGCGGTAAAAAAGTAGTCCCCTTAAACAATATTAGAAACGTTCACATACTAAATACAATGTTCTAATAATAAATAAAATACATACCCACACTTATAATTTATAATTAAATTTTTTAACACAAATTACAAAATAATTAGCTTAGATATCCTTTCTTAAATAATAATAAATAATATTTGTAGAATATTATTTAATATTAATATAACAAAAAATATATATACATTGTAATAAATATATATTAATTATTTAATGTTAATTTATATTTATTATAAATGTTTCCTTTATTTAAGTGAATATAGATTTTGTGTGCATTTGTAAATTAATAATATAAATAAATAATAAATATTATTTATTTCTATTATTAATAAAATTTAAATATGTCAATAGGAAACAAATACAATTACAACTATAACATTGAGTTACTATTAGCAGAATATTTTTTTTAATTTGTAAAAAATGTTATAATCATTTACAAAATGTAAATTAATTGTAATAATTAATATAAAATATTAATTATTATTATTAATTATTCTAACCATGTATGTAAATATTTCTAATTTAATCAGAAACATTATATCCAACTAAGTCATTGTTTTACTATTTGATATAGTATTAGTAATAATGTTCTTTGCCAAATTAATAGTATACATATAACAACAATTAATGTTTTTTTATTGTTTATTAAGAACATTGTATTTAATATCTATCTAAACATCTTACAGTGTTTTTTGTATTAAATCTTTACAACATATATTTACTTTCTTATTAGTTTATAATAATTTATATATCAAACATATATATGTAATAATATTAATATATAATATATTAACATTATTAAATAAATATTTAACAGACTTAAATATTTTGATAATAATTTTTTATAATTATTACTAATTGTTAACCAATTATAATTATGAAAACGTTTCATATTTTTTGTATAAATACTGTAAAAAAACAGATTTTGTTAAAATGTACAACATTTATAAATCAAAATAAATGTAATGCAATATATCCTATTTTACTAACTACTTATATTAAATGTTATTTTTTGGAATATTGTACTGTACATATTATAAATACAAGTTGACAATAAATATTTTAAAAATATCCATGTGTACTTATTTTTCTAAGATTTTGACACAGTTAGTTTTAACATTCTGAGAGGTTGCTGGACACTGACCAATTATAATTTACTATTGCAACTCCATTCAGGCTTTTATCAGGGAAGGTGCTGGACAATGACCAATTATAATTTAGTATTCCAACTCCAGTCAAGCAACTATCAGGGAAGGTGCTGGACAATGACCAATTATAAATTACTATTCCAACTCCAGTCAAGCAAATATCAGGGAAAGTGCTGGACACTGACCAATTATAATTTACTATTCCAACTCCAGTCAAACAAATGTCAGGGAAGGTGCTGGACACTAACCAATAATAATTTACTATTCTAACTCCAGTCAAACAAATGTCAGGGAAGGTGCTGGACACTGACCAATTATAATTTAGTATTGCAACTCCAGTCAAGCAAATATCAGGGAAGGTGCTGGACAATGACCAATTATAATTTACTATTCCGACTCCAGTCAGGCAAATATCAGGGAAGGTGATGGACAATGACCAATTATAAATTACTATTCCAACTCCAGTCAAACAACTTTCAGGGTAGGTGCTGGACACTGACCAATTATAATTTACTATTCCAACTCCAGTCAAGCAAATATCAGGGAAGGTGCTGGACACTGACCAATTATAATTCACTATTCCAACTCCAGTCAAGCAAATATCAGGGAAGGTGCTGGACACTGACCAATTATAATTTACTATTCCAACTCCAGTCAGGAAAATATCAAGTAAGGTGCTGGACACTAAACAATGACAATTTACTATTCCAACTCCAGTCAGGCATATATCAGGGAAGGTGCTGGACAATGACCAATTATAATTTACTATTCCAACTCCAGCCAAGCAAATATCAGGGAAGGTGCTGGACACTGACCAATTATTATTTACTATTCCAACTCCAGTCAGGCAAATATCAAGGAAGGTGCTGGACAATGGCCAATTTAAATTTACTATTCCAACTCCAGTCAAACAAATGTCAGGGAAGGTGCTGGACACTGACCAATTATAATTTACTATTCTAACTCCAGTCAAACAAATGTCAGGGAAGGTGCTGGACACTGACCAATTATAATTTACTATTCCAACTCCAGTCAAGCAAATATCAGGGAAGGTGCTGGACACTAACCAATTATAATTTACTATTCTAACTCCAGTCAAACAAATGTCAGGGAAGGTGCTGGACACTGACCAATTATAATTTACTATTCCAACTCCAGTCAAGCAAATATCAGGGAAGGTGCTGGACACTGACCAATTATAATTTACTATTCCAACTCCAGTCAAGCAAATATCAGGGAAGGTGCTGGACACTGACCAATTATAATTTACTATTCCAACTCCAGTCAGGCAAATATCAGGGAAGGTGCTGGACACTATACAATGACAATTTACTATTCCAACTCCAGTCAGGCATATATCAGGGAAGGTGCTGGACAATGACCAATTATTATTTACTATTCCAACTCTAGTCAGGCAAATATCAAGGAAGGTGCTGGACAATGACCAATTTAAATTTACTATTCCAACTCCAGTCAAACAAATGTCAGGGAAGGTGCTGGACACTGACCAATTATAATTTACTATTCTAACTCCAGTCAAACAAATGTCAGGGAAGGTGCTGGACACTGACCAATTATAATTTAGTAATCCTAATCCAGTCAGGCATATATCAAACTAGGTGGTGTACACAGATCCAATATAAATGTTACCACATAATAATTTTACTTAACATGTTTAATTTTTACAAATAATTTTTTATATACATTTTATTTATCATTTTAAATTGTTTTTTTAATAATTTTAATTAAATTTAAAAAAGTTATTTTGTCCCAAATTTAAAATAAAAATGTATATTTTTATTCAAATTTTTTAATTTATAAATTATTATCTACATTTTTATTAATATTGTATTTGTTGTATTTATTTGTAATTTTAAAAATGTTTATAATTGTTTTAAACATTTTAATCTTTATTTAAATATGTTAATTATTGATTTGTCTAATTTTCAATATTTTTAAATCAACAAAGAAATATATATATTTTTTTAAATATTATTTTAATTTTTTAAAATTAATATTTTTCAAAGTTTTTAATATTTTTTAAAATATATATTTATAAAATTTTAAAATGTTATTTTATTTAACTTAAAAGATATTATTTTTTTACTTTTTACAATTTTTATAAAGTTTTATTTTTATATTTTTTTTTTAAATATTTCCCAAATTTTTATTATATTTTATTTATAAATCTTTATTTTTTTATTTTTTGGAAAATATCTAAATATTACAATAATATTTAAAAAATGTCTATCATATTTTTAAATTACTCCCCACCCTTATCCCCTATTAACCCAACATCCCGCTCCTAAACATTGACATATTTTTCTATATTTACATAAATTATATTTATTTTTTATAAATTATTATTAATATATTTTTTGTTAAGATTATTTTTATTATTTTTTTTACAATTTTATTGTATTTTTATATTTTGTTTATTAATTATTTACATTTTATATCTACTTTTTCGATATTTGTTACTATTACTAAATATCGATATTAATACTACTCGATATTTTTGACACGATATTTTTTTACTCGATACTTTTTTACCATTAAATTTTACGATATTTTTCACATCGATATTCTTTCTTTCGATATTTACATATACTCAATATTTTTGACTCGATATTTTGTCCATCTGATATTTTGGAATTGATATTATGACTAGTTACCGGTTCCTACCTCATCCACTTGTATTCTAGCTTCCCCATCCCTACACGAAGCTGTCTTCTCATCAAAATCATGGGCACTGTGGGGTGGATGAATGTCGACCTACAGACCGTTATAAAACTACTAAATGCATAAATAAATGCGGTAGACCTTGAAACGCAATACAGTAACTTGCATAATACATTAGCTTGCCTATTTTAACAGAAAATCACCTGTCTTTCGAATGTATCGCTTTTGACGTTTTCCCTCCTTGTTCAGGAAATACTTTACCAGTCCATAAGCAAGTAAAAGATTCACGTCATGTTGTACCGTTTGTGACCTGAGCTCACTGTAGCTTGGAGCGAGCTTTCATCACAGTCCCATGCAGAAAGAAGTAATTTCAATGGTCAATGCCAAGTAGAAGAACAGTCTGACCAGGCAGGTTGCATGCATTTTGCACTTTTGTTTTTTAAGGAGTCCTGTCGATTTCGACAATTAGAATAGGAGGTATCAAGCACCCATAAGACCCTTAAGTGCATTTCAGTTCTCCTTCAATCGAGACACAGACACGTTTTCTTCTCTTACCGCTAGTTGTCTTGTAGGCAGGTTGTAAGTTGCCTGTGGACACCAAAACCCTCGTTATGCTAGAAGAGGACCTGCTTCATCTGCATAAATAGTTGTGGTGGTGTAATGTAGTCAATGGACAGTGCCCAGTGACCACACTGGTCAGGCACTAGGACCAGCCCGAGGGAAGGCCGAGGGCGGGAGGAAAGGGAGGAGCTGGGGGAAGAAAGGGCAGTTCACTGCTGACCACCATGCCTGTAGGTCATGAATAAAGAAGCTCCTTACTGAAGCAATTGTCCGCGTGGTTACTGAGTCACCAACGACTCTACAACTGGTGACGAGGGTAAACGCAGCCTGCGGGTGTGCATAGCCACCGCAGCGACAGTGCACTGCAGTGAAGCGCCCACCGAGTGCCCACCTCGGCGGCAACGGCGGACTAGAAGCGCCCACCGAGTGCCCACCTCGGCGGCGACGGCGGACTATTAGCGCCCACCGAGTGCCCACCTCGGCGGCGACGGCGGACTAGAAGCGCCCACGAGTGCCCACCTCGGCGGTGACAGCAGACCAGAGGAGCGCCCACCGAGTGCCCACCTCGGCGGCGACAGCAGACCAGAGGAGCGCCCACCGAGTGCCCACCTCGGCGGCGACAGCAGACCAGAAGAGCGCCTACCGAGTGCCCACCTCGTCGACAGAAGAGACCCTGGAGAGCGCCTACCGAGTGCCCACCTCGGCGGCAGAAGAGACCCTGGAGAGCGCCTACCGAGTGCACACCTCGGCGGCGGAAGCGTGGCAAGACCATCACCCACCGATTGCCCACCTCGGCGGTGTAAAAGGAAAGAAGACTGCCTGTTACCTGTGGCGTCCCCAGCGGCGGATCCCCGGTCCCGGTGAGTGAAGACGCCGACCCAGCCAGCAAAAACGAGACTCCCGGCTGCAAATTGAATGAGATCGGCCGAAATCCCGCCGAAAACGAGATTCCCGGCGGCCATCTTGAAGTCAGGCAGTCTCGACCAATCCCCTGCGAGGGATTTCCGGCGGCCATTTTAAGGTCAGGCAAAGGCCCTAAAGTAACGAACAAGCACTGGCAAGTGCAGCGAAGAAAATAAACAAGCACTGGTGAGTGCACCGAAGAAAATAAACAAGCACTGGCGAGTGCAACACAGACAATAAACAAGCACTGGCGAGTGCAAACAAAGAAAACAAACAAGCACTGGCGAGTGCAACGGAAAAAACCAAGCACTGGCGAGTGCAACGCAGACAATAAACAAGCACTGGCGAGTGCAACAAAGAAAACAAACAAGCACTGGCGAGTGCAATGGGAAAAAAACAAGCACTGGCGAGTGCGACGCAGATACCAAACAAGCACGGGTGAGTGCAACGAGGCCGGACAAAAGAGTGTACACGGACTGAAATAAACGTCAGGCGCTACGAGCAATTAATGGCCGACACTGCCCCTGAGAGCACGTCGAGAGCATCTCTCCTGCGGCGCTCCGAACCCCTCATTATCGAATCTGGCAGGAGCATGAGCCTGCGGTGGCAAGAATGGATTGAAGACTTTGACGACTTCATAAAAGCATCCAAGATAACTGACGAGGAAGGACAACTCCTTTTCCTCAGGAACCTGATTGGCAGGGACAGAGGCCGGGTCCTGAAAGAACTGCCAAAAGAATCGCTGGAGTCTTACACAAGAGCACAGGAAGCCCTGGACGGTAAATTCCTACACAAAAAGAACTTCGACTATGAGCGGTACACCCTCAACAGAGCTGTGCAAGAGAGAGGTGAACGAATGGAGGAGTTTGTGACTCGTCTGAACCGCCTAGCGAAACACTGCGAGTTTGACAAGTTTTCAAAGGAAGACGCTCTGCGACTAAGAGTCATAGAAGGCTTCCTCTCCGAACCATTGAGACGTAAGCTACTGAAGAAAAGCTACACACTAGCACAAATCGTGGACATGACGAGAGTAGAGGAGCAAGCTGATGATTACGCAAAAAGCATGGAAAGCGGGAAAAGCGAGAGACCGGAACAAGCCTTCAGGATGCAATCTCGGCACGAACATAGGCGGTCTCCGCCACGAGATCGCTCGTTCAGGTTTAAGAAACACCACCACCAGTCCCACAAAGGGCACAAAGACACGAGATACACGAAAGGACGCTCGGACAAGCACACCAAATGTTCCCGATGCGGCTACGACTATCCACATGCAGATGCATGCCCAGCGCTGGGTGAGCAATGCCGGAAATGTGGGAGAGACAACCATTTTGAAAGTATGTGCGGGGCAGTGCCGAAGAGTGATCACAAGGGAAGCCACCGACGATACCCAGACAGTCGCCATCATGTCAGGGCTGTCAAAGCCAAACGTGACTCATCTTCTGGGTCGTCACAATCAAGCGACCGCTCCTGCAGTACATGTCAGTCTCGGCGTTCATCCTCAAGAGGATCTCAATCTCCACCACCCGTTCCCCGAAAAGAATACCTCAATCGGGTGGCAGACCTTGACCAACTAAAGGAATACCCGCGCCTGGATATCAACATTGGCTCTCACCCCACGCAGTTTGTGCTCGATAGTGGGGCAACGCTAAACTATCTACCAGCCGCTGAATATCACCGGATGAATCCTCCACCCGAACTAATGGAGGCCCATGTGCAGGTGTACACGTGGATGGCTGAAGAGCCACTGACATGCCTGGGAAAGTTGGAAACTGACCTTTCATATGAAGGTCAGACAATACCAGCGTACATCCATGTCATTGAAGGGCCCGAAGCCGACTGCCTCCTGAGCCTGGCAACTGCCGAACGGCTGAAACTGGTAGATATCCTATTCCGAGTCACTGACAAACCAGCACTCATCCGAAAATTCCCAAAGCTGTTCCAAGGCCTAGGAAAACTGAAGAACTGTCAAATAAAACTACATATAGATGACCAAGTCACGCCGGTGGCGCAACACCACCGAAAAATCCCATTTCATCTACAAGAAGCCGTGGAGACGGAACTCAGAGACCTGCTAGAAGCAGACATCATCGAGAGAATGGAAGGGCCAACCACGTGGGTCTCCCCGGTCGTGGTAGTCCCAAAGAAAGGAGAAACGGGCCGAGTTCGTCTGTGTGTAGACATGAGAGCGCCCAATACGGCCATTGAAAGAGAGAGACATCCAGGACCACACATCAGTGACATGATCACGTCCCTCAACGGAGCAAAGATATTTTCAAAACTGGACCTCAACAAAGGATACCATCAACTAGAGTTGCATGAAAGGTCTAGATACATCACAACATTCTCGACACATCTTGGCCTATTCAGATACAAGAGACTAAGTTTCGGAGTGTCATCAGCGGCAGATATATTCCAAGAAGCCATCAGGAGAACAATACACCACATCCCACAGGTTCTGAACTACAGTGATGACATCCTCGTATACGGAGCAACGACAGCTGAACACAACAAAGCGCTGAATCAGGTCTGTCAGGCACTGATGGACGCGAACCTCACACTTAACGAAGCTAAATGTGAACTGCACAAACCAACACTAAAGTTCTTTGGACACCTATTCTCTGGAAATGGAATGAAACCTGACCCAGAAAAGGTAGCAGCGCTAAACGACACGCCAAGCCCGAAGGACGTGGGCGATATACGCTCGTTCCTAGGTATGGCCAGCTACTGCTCCAGATATATTCCCGACTACGCTACATTAAGCTACCCGCTGAGGAAGCTCACTAAACAAGGGCAATCCTTCCAGTGGTCCACCCAGTGTGAAGGAGCATTTCGTGAAATTAAGAGAACTGTTGAATCAGCAAAGAACTTAGCATACTTCAACCCCACAATGAAGACGGAGATAACGGTAGACACCAGTCTGGTAGGACTAGGAGCCATCCTAGCACAGTATGACAGGGAAGAAGACCAAAGGCACATAGTAGCGTATGCGAGCAGAAGCCTGACGGACACAGAGAGAGCCTACTCGCCCCAAGAAAAAGAAAGCCTGGCGGTTGTCTGGGCGTGTGAACACTTCCACATCTTCATCTTTGGGAAGCACTTCACACTCATAACAGATCATCAGGCCCTAATTACAATCTTTGGAAACCCGAAAGCAAAAATGCCACCAAGAATAGAGCGGTGGGGCCTAAGACTGCAAGAGTACGCATACACCATCATCCACAAGCCAGGCAAAGATGCAAACCCGGCCGACTACATGTCACGACACCCCATCAAAGACAACAAACCAGAACAATCAATAGCGGACGAATACATTAACTTCGTAGTGAATCAAGCGAGGCCCCCGGCTGTACCTCTGGATGCCATCTGCGACGCAACACAAATGGATGCCACCCTGCAAGAAGTGAAAAACATGATCCAAACCAACGGCTGGAGACGCCAGTCAAGCAATGGACAAAACGACACAGACATGGCGGCATTCAAACATGTCCATGAAGACCTGTCGATCGCCGCCAATGGACTCATTCTACGAGACAAGAGAATAGTAATACCACGACAACTCAGACAAGGAGTCATCAACTTTGCGCATGAAGGACATCGGGGTGTGGTAGCTACAAAAAGAGCACTCCGCGAAAGGGTCTGGTTCCCAACCCTAGATCAGATGGTGGAGGCGACATTGAAGGACTGCCCGCAATGTCAACTCGTAAGTCGTCCGGACCCCCCTGCACCGCTACAAATGTCCCCACTACCGGAGGGCGTCTGGCAACACATTGCCATTGATTTCTTCGGGCCAATCAAATCGGGCCAATATGTCCTAGTTATCATGGACGAATACTCCAGATTCCCCATCGCCCAACTGTGCGCCTCCACGAAAGCATCAAGTACCATACCCATCCTAGATGAGGTCTTCGCCGCATGGGGAATCCCCCTAGTGGTGAAGTCGGACAATGGACCACCGTTTAATAGCCACAGCTTTGCTGAGTTCGCACAACACCTCAACTTCACACACCGCAAGATCACGCCACTATGGCCACAGGCCAATGGAATGATTGAACGCTTCATGGCCACGATCAAGAGGACCCTCCAGCAAGCAGAAATCACCGGAAGGCGCCTACACACAGCACTTGACGAGGTGCTGCGGGCCTATAGAAACACGCCCCACTCTACCACGGGCAAATGTCCCGCTACCGTCATGCTAGGACGCCCAGTGCGCACCAGAATACCAATGATGAACCTGACTGCGCCAGAACTGGATACTGACTCTGATCACGAAGAGATCGCGGCAAGAGACAAAGAAAAGAAGGAAAAGATGAAAGACTATGCGGATGAACGACGTCACGTGGCCCCCCCGCAAATAAAAGAAGGAGACTGGGTGCTGGCGAGACAAGAGCAGCACCAGAAGACGGACTGTCGATACAACGAGGTTCCCCTCAAAGTGATCCAACAAAAGGGAACCATGATCACAGCGGAGGCCGAAGGGAAGAGACTCACCAGAAATGTGACATACTTCAAAAAGTGCGGACCCAATGACACCGAGTTACTGGCCGATCCCAAACTGGAGCCAGAAGACCTCGAGACACTGACAACCAACAGCTCATTGCCCAAGGGGATCACTGACGAGAATGAGAGTGACAACTCTGACCCCAAAGCACGCCCCAGACGTGTGATTAAGAAACCATCGCGTCTGATTGAAGAACCTTAAAGAAACGAACTCGTGACTTGACCAGGGACAATGTCATTGTGTCATCATCCACCGGGGGGGGAGATGTAATGTAGTCAATGGACAGTGCCCAGTGACCACACTGGTCAGGCACTAGGACCAGCCCGAGGGAAGGCCGAGGGCAGGAGGAAAGGGAGGAGCTGGGGGAAGAAAGGGCAGTTCACTGCTGACCACCATGCCTGTAGGTCATGAATAAAGAAGCTCCTTACTGAAGCAATTGTCCGCGTGGTTACTGAGTCACCAACGACTCTACAGGTGGGATGTACCAAAAGTGTTTCCTAAGTTACCAAATACGGTTCGAAAAAATGCATCTATTGCTAATCCACTTGGAAAATCTGTGCATCGCCAAAACGCATTGTGGATGCTCAGTTTGCCTTTCACACACATCTGCTCCCAGTGTAGAATTTGTGATCAGGAATGTGAAAGGCAGAGATTCCAGCAATGCCTCATTCACACCAGGATAAACTGGAATCTGTGCAACAAATGTGCTTACCCTATAGAACCCTTTAACATGTAAAGGGCAGCTGCAGGAGAAGACACAATGCGGACAGGGGCCATGCATGCCACAGCACCATTGCTGGCTCAAGACTCAACTGCTGTGTAGTTTGTGTACTGAAAATGTGCATCCCCCCCACTAACACAGGGGTTTACACGTAAAATCTGGTACTGACATTCATGGCCTGTTTGCATCATTACCCATTCCATTGGATATGTAGGTATTATAAGTATGATGGCAGGAGCCTGCTGACCTGAGCAGGCTATCCTCACCATGACCAAGAGACTCATGGGAGATAGTGTTTAACAGAGCAGTTGCTGCTTCTGCTACTGTGGTAACCATGGTGAGCTTAGATATTGGGCCTGATTGATGAATGTAAACTTACATTTTTGTGTAGATTCATGACTGTTTGCTATTCACGAAGGTGTTTTACTGGTAGTATCTTTAATACTGCGATGTCTCCAAACATAAAAAGATAGGACAATCCTATCTTGAGACTCCGCCTTCGTTTAGAGGTACATATGAACTGCACAAATGCATAAAAATGTATGCCTCAAAAAACATACCTGCCAGAAGCAATCAAGGCTGGTGATAATATCTATCTCACGAGCAGACACGTAACTCTGGTTGGACAGTACACTGATTAAGAACCATTCTTTCTGAACCATCACAGAATTGATTTTACCATTCAGATGACAACCTATCACTTTGTCCCACAGAGGTTCTTTAAATGTGCTATTACTGTAAATGAATATTTTTGCTCTGAGGAATTTTATGAGTTATAAAACTTCTCTTTTTATACATACACTAACACAACTCAATTTCACTTGCCAACTGCATAGATGATCAGCCTCCCTTTTCAGGCTGGCCTTCATGCAAGCCAACCTTGGAGCTGTCAATACCGAAGAAATAAGTAATATGTTATGTCCTTATTCGCTTTGCTAGTATAAACCCTCTGAATAAACTAGACAGATTATCATTACTAGATCAAGTGCAAAATACATCGGTGTCATAATAGCAAGTAAGTGTTGTGAAAAAGCAGAGAGTTTTCTACCTGAAGTTATTAAGCAAATTATGCACTTTTTAACCATCTCCACGCTCCGAGTACCCTAACACACTTGAAAGCATTAAAAAAGCCTGAGGCATATTAGCAAAGGTTCATTGACTTAGGGCCCCATTAGGAGGGCGGGCGGAATGCCACCGCCAGGCCAGCGGTAGCCACCGCCGACCTGGCGGGGGCGATCCGCCCGACATCCATGCAGGAATGACCCACTGCCGTATTATAATGGCAAGGGTGTCCGCGGCGGACGGAAAGACCGTCCGCTGCTTTTCCGCCCGGTCAACATGTCGACTGGGCGGAAAAGGCTTCTATATGGTGGCGGTGTCTTTCAGACACCGCCAGCCATATTAGCATGTGCTATTGTGAATGCCTTTCTGTGGCGGCATTGCTGCCACGGAAAGGCAGGCGGAGTTTGCTTTCGGGGGCCCCCTGCGGGCCCCCTTGGACTCCGGGGTGGTGCACATGAAGGGTACCTATGGTACCCCCTGCCTTTCAAAGAACAACATGGCAGGCACCGTGCGGTGTCTGTCACGTTGTGCTTTGAAATGCACAATATGTATTTTAGCATTGTGGCAGGTGGTGCTTTTAGCACCGCCTGCTGCAATGTTAAAAATACGGAATGCCCGCCACTGTGGCGGGCGCATCCTAATTGCCCCCATAGGACCCCTGCCCTTATTGTGGGCGGTCCCTCTCACCGTGAGGATGGCTGGCGGACAAAGTCCACCCGCCATCCTAATGGGGGCCTAATATTGAGGGACATAATATAGAATGGCCAAAATATCATCTCCAAACTATTGACGGACAAAATATAGAATCCCCTTCTACAAAGAGGTAAGTACTAAAATATCGAATCTAAAATACAGATTGTTAAAAATATAGTTAACTAAAATATCGAATGTTTTAAATATATTAAAAATAATATAAAATTAATTAAATATTAAAAACAATTAAATAAAACATACTTAAAATAATGTAAAAAAATCTTAAAATATCAAAATAATAAATGGAATGTAAAAAAAGGGTAAAAATTACTATTCCCACTCCAGTGAGTGCAATAGTAGGGAAAGCGTTGGATAGCGTAGGGGTAAAAATTACTATTCCCACTCCAAAGAGCGCAACAGTAGGGAAAGCGTTGGATAGCGGAGGGGTAAAAGTTACTATTCCCACTCCAGTGAGTGAAACAGTAGGGAAAGCGTTGGATAGCATAGGGGTAAAAATTACTATTCCCACTCCAGTGAGTGCAACAGTAGGGAAAGCGTTGGATAGCGTAGGGGTAAAAATTACTATTCTCACTCCAGAGAGTGCAACAGTCAGGAAAGTAATGATTTATTTTAAAATTAAATTAAATTAATTATCAATACTAATAAAAAAATTCATTACAAATAATTACCAATTAATAAAAAATAATTACCAATTAAATACATTAATGACTAATTGTTAAAAATGAATTACCAATTAAAACAATGAATTACAAATTAATAATTAATTATCAATTAATTATCAATACATATAAATAAATAAAAATATTTACTTTATTACAATAAAATTACCTCCCACCCTATTTCCCTCCCTATAAACCCACAACCTGCTCCAAATAATAAATAATACAATTAACAAGATTATCAATTAATCAATTAATACAAATGATTTACCAATTATTAAAAACTAATTACCAATTAATACAAATTACTTACCAAATAAAAATTAATTATCAATCAATTAATGATCAATACATATAAATAAAAATTAATATTTAATTTACTATAATTAAATTACTTCCCACCCTATTCCCATATAAACCCACAACCCGCTATGGAATTAAATTATGCAAAAATTTAATTACATAACATTCATTACTTAAAAAAAATCAAACATACATTACAAAATTGAAACATAATTTTAATACATATACTACCATACATCACACTAAAAAAATCGATATTTTAAATTCAATATTATGGAATTCGATATTTCATACCCTAAATTCGATATTCTGGACTGTCTATATTTTAGTAATTCGATATTCTGGGCTGTGTATATTTTTGATTCGATATTTTGGGCAGTCTATATTTTGGATTCGATATTTGGGGTGTTCATCATTAGCAAGAACCTCGTTAAAATTATCGCAGTTTTAGCGGCAGGAAACTGCCGCTAAAACGGCGATAATGGGCTTGCTAATATGCATTATAGAATTCCAATAGAAGCCCAGGTTAGATGTGAAGGACCTCTAACCTGGGCTTCTATTGGAATTCTATAACGCATATTAGCAAGCCCATTATCGCCGTTTTAGTGGCAGTTTCCTGCCGCTAAAAGAGCGATAATTTTAACGAGGTTCTTGCTAATATGCCCCTCTATTCCCGACCCCAGTGGCCCTATTTCCCCTCTTCATATAATGGATAGACCAACGCCCAAAATGCTATTCGACCTCTGTGATGGCTGCATCCGAGTAAATATAGGTTCCCTCTCCAGGTGTCTGAAAATCTCTGAACACTTTAGACAAAAATGTATAAGGTGGACTAATCACTGTAAAGTTACAAGGGATGTGGCCAGTATAAATACATCTTCCTCTACCTCTCGGGATTTGCAGCCTTGATTTGCCTAGAGACTCAAGGCCATTTTTACAATAGTTAAGGGAACCACCCACAGAGAAGGGGGGAAAATGCCACCTGCCTAAGTTCTAATGGAGCGGAAAAATGTTGCTAGCAGCAAAAGAATCAATCATAAGCTTGGATCGAGATTCCTGAAACATTACTCAAAAGTCTACATAAACGTTTTAATTTGATTTGATGTTCATTGACTGATTATATCAAAAATTGTACTCTGGACAGCTTGTGCAAATCATTTACATAGTGATATGTACGTTTAATTTGAGCTTTTTTTCATTTTTTCTTTTCTGCCTACCCCATGTCATTCATTCAGAGACAAACACACCTCAAAATATCACTCACTCGTACCTCAGACATACTCATACAACATGCAAACTAAAAAAACAGGATAAACCAACTTTGTGTGCATAGAGTCAGGAATAGTGGCAAAGCGTCAGATCTAACACTCATAAATCAGTTGTTGAAAGAATGTTTTTCAATGTTATATAATCAGGTTTTCCTAGATCTGTTTTTTGAGAAGTATTCTTCAGGTGACTCAAATACAGAATTATTTGATGTTGCGTGTAGAATATATCAAACAATTGTTTTGATTATTATTAGATAGATCCTTTCAACATTGTAATGAGTGTCCCCTTGTATATACAACTGAGGTGATCAAGTATACCTGTAAAAGGTGCCGATGCGCCTTTTGGAAAGGGCCTACTGGGGTCCAAAACCTTCCTCAGGGCACACTTATTTGGCTGAGACTTATACATGTGGGGTAGAGGGGAAACTCTCAAAGCAAAATTGCAATATATTCATACATTGATCATATCCTCTCCGTAGGTAGAGGACAGAAAACAGTGCCAATCAGATGTGTCTGAGACGGTTAGGATAGCAATGTTAAATCATTCTCCTCTCATATGGGATAAGTGTTTTTCATTTGTGAGATGAATGGGTAAATGCCTGAAAGCATCCAATAGGTAGCTCCACGTGTTTGACTTGTCTGAAGTACTTCAATGGATAAGGAAAATGTCTGAAAATCTGTGGTCTGAAAGACCTCTAACTTCATCTGCATACTGCCAACAGTGCACAAAGGGTAACCGGTATGGAGTCGCGGCTACAAGCATTTTCCTTGTCCATTGAAGAGCTGGGGTGGCATGGTGAGCTATTGAATGATGGATATGACCCAGAACTCTTGACTGGGGGTGAATGTTTTAATTTGTTCTGCATTCCGTCCATAAGTTATGTGTCTTTTGCTTCCTTGCCCTAAGTGCACCAGGTATGCCCAGATGTGGGTCTCGAGCTTACTGTGCCACTGGATTCAAGCTATCGTGGCTGATGAGCGGTGAAATCCTGAAACCGGTCCTAGGATGCTTGTTTCTGGTCCAGGGAGGACCTGGCTTGGCAGTTCGGGCTGGACTGTTCCCATGAGGCACAGGGTCGAGACTAATTTGCATATGGCCAGGTCTAAACTGGGGTGGTATGGTGAGCAAAAGAATGATGGATTTAACCCAGATCTCTTGACTGGGGTGAATGTTTTGATTTGTTTGTCATTCCGTCTATCAGTTGTGTGTCTTTTGCTTTGTTCAGCACACATAGAAGTTGCAACTCAAACATTTTTTATGATTGTTTATGGGCAGTAAGGGATACCTTCATGTACATGGACAATCACTAGTGGTGATTTGCTGTTTCTATGGGGCATATTCTGAAGAACGTGTGATAATTATCGCAAAATAAGGCTTAACGCAACTCTTCACATCGCAGTCTATCACGGGAAAATATCACTTTGTTAACATTGTATTCTCAACACGGCGGTACCATGCGATAATCTCACGATAATGCATCAAATGTCCGCCATAAAGCCACCGTGACGGCGATAAAAAGTAAACCCCAACGCGCAAAAAGTTGCGATGGGCTCAACCGCGATAAAAAAACTCAGCAATAATCTTCCCCAGGCCTGCAATTCACACACGTCAGGCGGGAAAAATCACTATAAAAGTAGAAAAAAAACATATAAACAAAAGCAAAGCACAATGGAGGTACCCAGAGCAAGTACAGAGGAGAACCAGAACCCCACAAGCCCCCCGGAGGACCAGCCTGGGACCCTGGTGTCAGGGAAGGGCAAGGACAAGAAGAGTAGGAAGAAGCGGTTCAGTCCACAGGAAAACAGGATCCTGATAACAGAGGTGGTAGAACACCATCAACCAATGTTCGTCACCTCCACTGTGTCATTGGCAACAAAAAATGGAATATGGCAGTCCATCGTGGACAAGGTGAATGCAGTCAGAGTGCTGAAGAGGACAATGGAAGAGGTCAAGAAGCACTGGAATGATGTGATGCGCAAAGCTAAGCAGAAACTCGCCAACAACCAGAAGGCAGCAATGCAGACTTGAGGTGGGAGTCCCGCATCAAATAGGCAGCTCCTCCCAAACAGTCACAATGTACACTGACATGCAGTCTGTATGTAAACATGTACACTTTGTCAACATACATGTGGACAGAATGTTAAACTGCATTTCCCCTTCACATTGCAGAGGGAAATCCAATACCTCAGGCCGAGCAGACCGAATCACTCTTCTCTGATGGCAAAGAGACCCCTTCAACTCCAACGCCCTCCAACAGCACGTGGACAGCCTCCGCACCCCACCTCCAGGAGCAGGGCAGCCCAGCAGCTATGAGGAGACCCCACCTCCTGCACAGACCACATAGCAGGCAGCACACACCACCACGGCTGTCTCCCAGGACCCCCACGAAGAACACATGCCCTTCCAATGCCGTGTGTTGGGGTGCCAACAGAATCTGGCTGAACAGGTGCGGTTGGGATTCGAGCACATGTCAGCCAAACTAGATACCATACGTGGGTGTCTAAGTCCCATCAGGGACCACTCACAGGTCTTAACCGACACCCACTGTCTGCTCCATGCTCCCCTACGAACCATGGCTGACATCGCTGGAGTCCTAACTCTGAGACAAGAATAACTGTCTAGTCAGAGTGGCTCCAGCAATCTCACCCAGGAGTTGGGACACATGCGGAGCATCATGGAGAACATGGACCGGATGCAGGGGGAAAGAGTGGCTGCCACGGCTGCACATCAGCGAGAGATCGCTGGGTACCTCAATGCCCTAAAGACCCTCCTCATGGTATTGCTGCCACATGGCCTTGCGCTGATGCATGCTGCTGCTACCACTCCATCCACATCTCCGCCCCCTGAAGTGTCAGTGCCACGCAGTGTGGCAGACATATTACCTCCGGCCACTGATGTGTCACTGCCACACTGCGCTGGAGACAGAACACCACCAGCCACACATGAGGCACATGAAACAGCAGAGGACAAAGATGCAAATGAATCTTCCTTTGTGGTAAGAAGGATGCAGTAGCATTCATCTCCGCCATACGGCCGGTTTCTGCTTGGTTCTGCCCTCTGCATCATCACCTTCCACTGTCCCCTGATACACTCTGCGACGCTCACCTTGGACCTCAACATGGACTGCCATATTCTGTTTGGTCACTAATGACACAGCATTCAGATTGCGGACTGAACTCTTCCTCTTCCGTTGACCTTGTCATTCCCTGAAGGATTCAGGCTGGCCCTCCATGGGCCAACACATGTAAAGTGGGGATTGCATGGCCCTGGACTGCCCCATCTGCAACACTTCACTGAATGTGGATTAAACATTCATATTCACACAGATGTGTCATGCCTATGATCTTTTAAGTGTGGAAGTATGGATTTATGTAGGGTCAGTGTTTTCCCCTAATGTCCATGTTGCTCATGTTGTGGGACTTGGGTCACAGGTTGACACATTGCCGATTGTGATACGGGTGGGCCGGCACTACAACATGGACACACGCATTAGTTACTTCCTTGTCATGCCCAGGACAGAACCACGCCCAGAGCCCTGGGGTCATTGTTCACAACCTTACACTGGACTTGCATACGCCAGGCCAGCCCCTCTGCTTACACTCTCAGGCGGGACGACAGCGCTACATGTCCCAGGTCTTCCATGTAGTGATCTGCTGATCACAGGGCTAGTTGTCAGCATGCCACAGCCACTCCCTCATGGCTGGTTTACATCCACACCACACCCATTCAGCACAAGCGTCACAGGACATGTGACCCTGACAATAAAAAGGGCCGGGCGCACATGCTGCATGCCATTTCCACTCTCTATCTGAGTGTATCCATGTGGTTATTGTTCATGCATGAGAGCCGGAGGTGACATGATGGTGTCGGCACCACGAGACTCAATCATAAAGGTTCCATGACTTGTGGGGCACAGACTTGGTGGCACCGGATACACTGCGGCCAGCACAGGCACACCGCCACGGGCGGTGACTTTCGGTGCACTGAGGTAGGGGCACCATAAGTGCTGAGCGGGTGTGCAGTCTGCGATGATGCCCAATTCTGGCGGTCCGGACTGGTAAGGATATTTGTGAGCCCTGCTGGACCGCAGTGTAGGCCTGAGCCAGAGGGCAGTGCTGGCCTACCACCACGTGGCGTTGCCTCGCGGGTCAAAGAGTTAATGGCACTTAAAGGGCTGCACGGGTGTGCAGCTTGCAATGATGCAGTGTGCACTGATATGATCTCTGCCATAGCGAAATCAAGACCCAGAATCTAGTGTGTAACCAGGTGGCCCATGGAGCGGGGCTGCATGATGTGGAGGGTGCCATGTTGGCAGGCCCCGGGCTTGGGACTTGCACCGGCATGTGGTGGGCCCTCTTGGAGACACGCCAGTGGCAGAAGGTGAGCAATGAGGCCTGGGTGGACAGGGGCGGGCAATCACTCATGGGTGGCAGGAGGGGCTGGGGTGTAGCAGCCTGTGTGTTCAGGGGCGGGCAAGCGATAATGGTGTGTGCAATTGTATGTACTCTGCCATTCATAAATCTGGATTCTGTTGCAGATAAGGGGCCTGGTGAACTGCAGTGCATACTGGCACATGGTTGGTGACACACCAGTGGCAACAGGTGAGCAGTGAGGCCTGGGTCTGCAGTGTCAGCACTCTCTCTCCCTCTCTTCTTTTCACTGTCTCTCTCTCTCCCTCTGTTTCTCTCTCTCCCTCTCTTTCCCTCTCTCTCTCACTCTCTTTCTTTCTTTCTCTCTCTCCCTCTCCTTCTTTCTCTCTATCTCCCTCTCTTTCTCTCTCTCTCCCTCTCTTTCTCTCTCTATCTCCCTCTCTTTCTCTCACTCTCTCTCTCTTTCTCCCTCTTTCCCTCTTTCTCTCTCTCTTTCCCTCTCTTTCTCTCTCTCTATCTCTCTCTCTCTTTTGCTCTCTCTCTCTGTCCTTTGATGGGTGCATGCCACACCTTCTTATCTAGAATTTTGTGTTGCAGGCTGTGACTTACAGATTGTCCTGAGAAGACCTGCTATGACTCTTCAAAATAGTTGTTTTGAGTTTATTTGAATAAAATGTTTTGTTTGGTAATTCAATGAGTGATTCTCCTTTTTCTGGCCACACATGCATGTTTAGTGTTGTGATTGTGCGACATCAGGCAAATTGTTTGGTCATGATTTTGTGAAGTTGATGAAACATATCTTTGTCCAGGGGTGGCGGATGCATGGACGGGGGTCCTGGGCATAGTCGCAGCGGGTGTTGTGGCCCTTTTGGGTGTCCGAGCTGCATGATCGTTGGCTCCATGGCATCTGTTGTTCTTCAGGTGTGGCTCTGGGCTGGGCTCCCTTTTCTGGTGCAGGTTGTCGTCTGACTTTACACCAGGTTGGAGCAGGTGTTAAATTCCTGCTGCTAACGTGCCGTATCACCTGTTTTGGGAGCTTATTGCCGATCTGGCTGGTTGTTGAGAATGTTGCGGAGTGGTGTTGTCGCGGCTTTTTGCACAGGAACTCCTACTCTGCATCTCATTAGCGATAGTTGCCAGGTTCATCTGTGGCAATGTTTTTTGCGGCTGCTATCGCAGGTAAACTGGTGATATGGTCTGTTAGCACCAGCTTGTGAATGGGGTGATACATTTATTGCCACTTTGGCTGTGATAAAGTGCAGAGAACTCAGCAATAAGTCCTTGAGAATATGCCTCTATGTGTGCTGCAAAATGCAGCACATATAGAAACAACAAAAACAAGGAGAAATTAATCATTTCTCCTCATTTCAACAGGTTAAGACCAGGTTTTCCCTGGTCTGCTTTTTGGTTCTGCCCCATATTTACGCCACCTTTGTAAATAGGGAGCAGCATCAATGCAACACCCATTGCCTGCCCCTTTCATGCTAAGTGCTGCATGAAATAGGGGCCTTATTTTCAAGGCAGCATTAAGCCATGTTAAGTGGCTTAACACCACCTTGTAAATAAGGCAAAGGGCTTATGGCCACCAAAATGCCATAAAAAGTGAGGTTCTGGTGGCTTTTGTAAATATGTCCCCCAATTTTTTTTAACAAAATCTTGAAATACAGTCTAGAAGAGTTAACAGAAATCCAAACTGCTGGCCTCAAGGCTAATCACTGCTATGCAGTAACTGCTCTGGCTACCTTTGACCATGGGAATTTTTCCAAAAGTACTATACATGAATTACTGAGTTTTTCAAAAGTTAGGCCAACTTTTCCTGACACAAACCTTCTGTAAGTACATCCAAAACACATATGTTTGCTCTGCTTCTGATCTACCATTGCCTTTTCCCAAATAAGGAAGATAGGTTAGGTAGGCACTCTTTTATGATTCCTGTTCCAAACCTTTGAAACCAATTGCCTTGTTCTTTAGGCAGCTGAGAATCATTTACATTTCACTCAAGCAGTGAAACACTGTTTTTCCCGAATATGCTGAATATCTCTTTTTAACTCTGTCAACTTTGTCAATGATTTGCTACATTTAATCTAGAGACCAGTCACTACATCAGTATAAATGAATTAGTATAGCATAAAGGAAATATTCACCAGTGCAAACCTATGTACATTGTACACATTTGTGTAGAAGTCAACATCCAGCTCCAACTGACTGGAACCTAGGATAGCTTTAATAATAACATTTAAAACAAAATGTGGAAGGAAAACACCATACTAGTGGAAACTGCCATGGTGGAAGATCCTGGTTCTTAACACAAGGAATTGACTATATTTTATGCTATGGGGTTTTGCAAAGCGCACGGCTGCTTCAGCAACGGGGCATCCCAGCGCTATAATGCAGCTGTCATAAGCAAACCAGAAAACACACAGAAAGCAGTCATGCTCCGAAAAGGTGAGTTTTTATGGCTTTACGGAAGAGAGAATGATTTTGAAAGCTTCTGATATGTTCAGGAAGAGAGTTACAAAGCTTAGGGGCACAAACACAGAAGGAGCGTCCTCCAGCCCATACTCTTTTTAACCGGGAGACAACAGCTAGTTGCAGGTCCTTGGAGCGTAGCTGACGGGTGGGTATGTAGGGCACCATGAGACTGGCCAGGATAGCGGGATATTGGAGAAACATGATTCTGTGGGCAATACAAAGAGTCTTAAATTGAATATGTTTCTCCACCGGCAACCAATGCAATTTGTGGATGGAGCCAGGGGTGGAACAAATTCTTGGCAGGCCAGGAGAGCCCGGGACGCCACATTTTGTACCCTTTCTAGGCACATTATCTCTGCATTTTTGGCCTCACTATGTAGGGAGCTGGCATAGTCCAGTCTGGAAAGAAATGTGGCCTGAATGATCACCTGACGGGTGGTAAGATCGAAGAAACCAGGCAGAGGTTTAAGCCCACGTAGGAGCCCAAAACATACCCCGGCTACTACCTTAGTCTGGGCCTGAAAAGTAAGGGTGGAGTCTATCCAGATTCCCAGATTTTTTACTGCCGGTTTAGGGGCCAGAGTAAGACCCAGAGAGGACGGCCACCAATGATCACTCCACAGATGGATGTCTTTACCCACCAACAAGAGCTCTGAATTGTTGGCATTGAGTTGGAGACAGTTGGCCATCATCCAATCTGCAATGGCTGTTAGATCTTCTTTAAACTTACGTGCATCCTGCCAAGAGTCATCAGATAGTACAACCACCAGCTGTGTGTCATCCGCATAATATACCACAGCTGATCCTATGTTCCTGGCTACTGCTGCCAGAGGTTGACTATAGATGTTAAAAAGGGTTGGGCTTGAGACAAACCTTGTGGAACCCCTTGGCAGACAGCATGTACCTGGGAGCAGAAGGGAGGGACAGACACCTGGAAAGTATGCTCTGCTAGGAAAGAGGTGAGCCAGCCAAGGGCAGAACCACCGACACGATGTACTCCAAGCGCTGCAGCAGGATCTGATGGGACACAGTGTCGAACGCATAACTCAGATCCAGTCAAATTAAAGCTGAGGTGCGACTGACATCTAACATGCCCTTCAGATGTTCTGTCACAGCCAGAAGGGTGGATTTAGTGCTGTGATGAGGGCGGAAGCCATTCTGGGATGGGTCGAGCAGATTGTAATCTTCTAGAAACTTTGTGAGAGTGGCATTGATGTGGGCTTTGGTGATCTTGGAGATGAACGGGAGGAGGGAGATAGGATGAAAGCTCTATGGTTTGGACGCATCCTTCATGGGCTTCTTTAACAGAGGAACCACCTTGGCATGTTTCCATTCAGTGGGAACCACTGCAGAGGACAGAGATAGATTGATGAGTTTGCAAATGGGAGTAAGTAGTTGGGGTAAACATTTCTGGGTTTGGTCCTGTTTGAGGGGGTCTGCAGGGGATCCTGATTTAAGTTTATTACAGATCCTACGCATCACTTCTTAAGTGAGCGCCGGGAAAACGGAGAGTACCGGGGCACCGCAGGACCTCACGGAGGGGCTGGTCTTAGTTTCAGTGTGGGGGAAAGTTTTATAGATATCCTCGACCTTCTTGATAAAGAAGGCAGCGAGGCTCTCGCATTGCTGATTGGAGGAAGGACGGTTGGCTTGAGGCTGACCTGAGGATTTGAGGTCCTTGATCAGAGAAAAAACACATTTAGCAGGATTACTGCTAAGTCTGATCTCATCGGCATAGTAGGCAGCTCTTTCCTCCTGGGTGGCTCAATGGTATGGCTCTATGGTATATATAGAAAAGGTGGTATAATTAATAGATGACAGGCCTTGAAAAAGTCGCATATACAACCCTACGGAGGTGACAAAACACGTGTTGGCTTGGGAACAGTTCACTAACTAAAGCTTGAAGTAATAATAAAAGGGCAAAGAAATAACTTGGATCCATTGTTTTGTTCGAATTTCATGTGAATAACATCTGAAATTGTTGTTGCTTATATATCACGTTTGCTGGGGAACTGTTATTATGGCCCAATGGTAGTTCCTAATGGCTGCATGATATTGTGTTTTCAGGATAGGGTCATAGTCCTACCTCCATGCCCGTTCCAGCCTTTTACAGCTGATACGACTCTGGGACCACCCTAGAGAGAAACAAAGCCACTAAGTAATGTAGTAATAATTTCCATAGGGTCACAGAAGGGAGAATTTAATGAGCCTAAGAGGACATTTACAAATCCAGGGAAAATAAAAAAGGGAAATATAAGTGGAAAATAGATTAAAGAGAACCGAGATGGATTAAGTAGAAACATAACCCTCAAGGCTAACTGGTCTTGTCTGAATTCTGCCACCCCTAAGCATTACAGAGCGCACACGATACCCTCAGTGCAGTCCACTTTTTTCAATCACTTAGTCAAACTGCTTATTCCCTGAAACCATGCGCACTTTCTCTAGGCCCAATCCACCTAATTTGTTTGTTACACAAACACAACTCAAGTTCTGCATGTGGCCATCACTTGTTTTGACTGCACTATTTGACAGTTTGATAAACTTAATTAGTTTGGTAAACTTTCACCAAAGGAGCTCATCTCACAGTGGCCTTTCCATGCACCAAACCACCCACAATGATCTTGGTTTCACAAGTAGTGTGTTTCTCATCATAATATCTCTCACAATGCTGACAGTGATCATTCTCCTTCCTCCTCCAGTCACTGCCCATTATCAGATCCACACAACCCTAACTCCACTTAATCCACCCTGGAACTAACCTAGATTAGGGAGACCTGCCCCAGAACAATTTAAATGGTGACCTACCTGTGGTGGAGTGAAGAGTCAACCTCAAGTTGACCAACAACTCTAGCGCCAAATCGTTCCATGAGAGACTGGCTAATTTAATGTATACTTTCAACATCCTGTAAAATATTTCTATGACTCCATTAGATTGCAGGTGATAGAGTGCACACTTTTTGTGATTCATATCACACTATTCTAGAAAAATAAATATCTCCTAATAACCAAATTGTGTACTATTGTCAGTTATAATGTTCTTCAGGAGACCTTCGCTTCTGAAAATATTTTCCAAAAATGTTATGACCATCTAGGACATTACTTCATTTGATGACACACCTTCAGGTCACCACAAAAAGAACTCCACCAAAACAAGAAAATATGGTGTGTCATGCTCTACCCTCAAATGTCCACTAATGTCTGGGGCAATTTCCTCCATTGTTTGACTAGGTTTGGCAGGATTGATTATAAGTGGTACCTGCAATTACAGAATATTGTCACTGTTGAGACACAAACTACAATCTCATACTCTCTTTCAATTTCTAAATCAATGCTAGCCCACCAAAAATACAACCACACCCTCTTCTTAGACTTAGCAATGCCAGAGTGCCTTTCATTGGCCATCTTTACTACTTCGTACCTCAAAAGACTAGGCCGAATTAAATGTTTTTCCCTAACCTACAATCCCACCACCACATTCAGTACATCCTTCACAGTTCAAATTGGTGTTATATTTTCTTCTAACACATACCTACTTGGCCATCCATTCTCTAAATACCGACAGATTTCTCACACCAATCAATTTTTTCTTTCTACCTACCCTCTAAAATCACACCTTCTTTGACCACACACATGCTCTCATGGACCACTCTTCCTCACTTCCTTCACATTCCTCTTCAACAAATTTCACCAATTTCAAAAGACAATTTGCAGTGCATTTGTTTGTGCCAGGAATATACTATAAGGCAAAAGTGTACTCCTGCAGATCAGCCACCCACCTGTGGATTCTAGCTGAAATTTAATCTAGGCCTTTCTTTGTGAAGATCTCTTTCAGCGATTTATGATCAGTCCTAACCACAAAGTTACATCCCCACACAAAACATCTAAATTTGCTCTCCGCTAAACTCACAGCCAAGGCCTCTTTTTTGATAAACAATTAATTGAGTTTGGCACTTTACAGTGCTCTTGAGGCAAAGGCTATGACCACTTCACTCCCACCATGCTTCTGAAGCAGCACAGCTCCTAAATCCACGAAGCTTACATCTGTTACATTGACTGTCACCATATTAAACACAAATGCCTCTAAAGAGGGAGCAGCCTTAAAGTAAGCTTTAATCCACTTAAATTGTTACTCACAATCTGCTGTCTACACAAAACAAGAATTCTTTAATAAACTCCCCATTAGTATAGTTTTGAAAGCCACAGAAAAAAAGGCGACAACAGTGTTCAACTATTCCCAAAAATGTAAGCACTTCTTCCTTTGGACCCAGAACATTCTCAATGGAACCCCTCAGGGTCACCTTTGGCTCCTAACCATCTCCTATGACACAAAGGCCCAAATAGTCAATCTCCTTCCTGCCAAAATGGCACACCTGTGCCTTGAGGGCCCAACCTTTCTCCCTGAATCTAATACCTCCCAATCCCTCTCATCATGTTCTTCCCTTGTCTGCCAAATAACCAAGGCATCATCCTTGAAGGAAGCATTTTACTCTACTCATATCCCCAAAATGCTATGCATAGCCCTCTGGAAGACAGAAGCAGCTGCAATGAATCCAAGGACATACTCCAAAATGTGTAAGCACCTATGGGCATAATAAATGTGGGTAGTTTTTTTCACTTGTTCAGACTAATCTGACGATAAACTAAGGCAAGGTCTAATGTAGAAAAATACCTCACCCCAGAAATCAGCGACATCATCTCAGTGATATCTGGGAGAGTAAATATGTTGAACACTACCTCCTTTTTTAAAGCCCTTTCGTCGATGCAAATGCAAATGTCTATGCTATCCTTCTTGGCAATGAAATAGGAGCCTACCACTCAGTTGCATCAACAGTCCCAACCACTTCACCCTGATACTACTTCTGAGGCTCCTTTTTTACATTATCCAACATATTGAGAGGTAACCTCCTGACTTTGGTAGAGACAGGGAGTGACACCATCTTTCAGTGTAATCCTGTGCACATACCCTTTAGACAGCCTAGGGATTTATTAAATACGTCATGACATTTTTTTTCGAAATACATATCTTCCAACAATAGGTCTCAAACTTGAATCTGGCGATCAGCATTTGGATTGAGGAAAACCTTGAGTTCTATCTGGTGACCCACCCTAAGATGCAGCCACCCACAAGGACATATTTTGGAGGGGAAATCCTTTCTGCAAATTCAACTGTGGCTAGGAAATATCCCTTCATTTTGATTTCATGTACCCATCTTCTCCTGGCCTAATATCAGTTCTATATAGTCTACACTTCCCTGCAAAGCTTCGGGGATAATGGCCAAATGTGAACATGAGTCAAACATTACTTTTGACTTAATCCTTTCAACAACAACGTATGCCATAAAATAACCCTGCAAACACTGTCTCAATTATAAAACGATCTCCTCAACCACCTTGCATACAAATGGTTGTTTTCTTGCACTCATAACACTCCAACAACATTTCACAAAATCTTCTTTTTTCTCCCAAATCCATTGCACTGGCCCTTCAAAGCCGTGCATAGTTTACTTCTGGTCATACGGTCATACACCTATACCACTTTCTACTGAACAAGTTCTCACTCTTCTATCTGTCATTCACATTATGTTTGAACATGCTAACTACACTGACTTCAATTGGACTTTTACTGTCCTTGCTTAATTTCACCAACACAACACGTGTTCCTCTCCTTTTGCCACTATCAGAACTTCATCTTTCTACCAATGTTTCTCCCTTACTTTCTCAATGTTGCAATTTAACATAAACTGGCCCCTTATTCTCTCTTAGGCTAGCATTTCAAATGTACATGGGACGGCTAATCTCCTCAACCCGGTCACATATTCTTCCATTCAATTGGGAATGCTTGCTTAAATGATATCACTCTAGAATCGTGTCAACCTTTGGCAATAGTAGATGTCCTGTTTCATTAAGGAAATATTGAGCTCATTTAGATTGTTGGGCTCTTCTTGATAAAGTGTAGGGAAGCTTGCACAAAATGTAATAACTTTATCTGAATTACTCTGTTGAACAATTGAAGCCCCATAGATTTCAAATACTTTGGATAAGGAAATCTAACACACTTTTTTACCATGCATCATCATTGGTGACCTTATCCAATTCCGGTAAGTAAATACTTGGACAGACTTAATCTCCATGTTGAAGGAGTTCTTAATAAATATTTACTGGACAAGTTCAGGAACTCAAAACTATAAAATTACCTTTGCGTTAAACCCAAGAAATGTTTCTTTATTAAACAGGTACCCTAGGTAAGATTAGAAGAAAAAGCAAGAGATATCCTTGAGTTCAATGGTTGACGCATACACTACCTAGTGCCAACATGTTTCGGTCAGACTGAATCCCCCTGTGGGTCATCGGCCTTCATCAGGTCTTAATTAGAAGATTGGTTATTTAGCATTCGTATTCAAGCATACTGAGCACTATTTGCGGAGCATTCTCAAATCTCTATCGGTTGAAAGTAGTAATTGGTGTTATCTGTGGATAATAGACACATCTAGAAAGTCTTTTAAATTGAATCTACACCGCTGACGTGAAAGAAACAAAATGAGCACACACAGTGATTTTCCAAGGTGATAGATTGTTAATCACTCCAAAGAGACACAGCTCAAATGGGGGAATGTGTGTACACACTCTATGCAGCACTCAAGTTACCTTAACTCAGGGTCAAATGATCTTCATGGCTGTGAAAAGAGGGGGTTCTCTATGTAGTGACACTTTTGTGCTTTTGTATATAAAAGATCACATTTAGACATACATACTGCAAAACATACAATCTTGTGTTTGTTCATTTTAGTCATATTTTGTGACCACAGTGGGGTCTCAAAAAAATAAAACAATCTTGTGCATATCAATTTACATTGCAGTCATTAACATACATGTAATAACAGCACGTTATATTGCCAATTTCAACCCTTAAAGTGAGGTGATATTCTAAAAACAACCCAAAAATGTAATGGGGTATGGGAGTCAGATTCCTGACTGAGGAATCCCTGATGCCTAACAGGGTGGCCCTGGACAACGGTGACTGCCTCAGTACCACAGACCCTGTATATAACATCAATGGGCTTGCGTTGAAAGCTGCTTAGGAGGCCTGCTTTGTTTCTTCTTGGGGAAAATGTAGCCACTCCAGTGGGTGAATTGTGGTAATCAGGAGCCTTTGGTAGATGGTTGTGCCCATCCCATACAGCAGGAGGAAAACAATATTAAATTTACTGGCGGCTGGCAGGTCCAGGCCGGGGGGATTGTAAAGGAATTGAAAATAAGAAAAATAAAAAACTTTCATCACAGCCGAGTCGCACTTCTGTCTCTCCTCCTCATCCTTACGCACTGCCAGAAAAGGAAGCACATCCAGGCTCCCCAAAGCCAATCACAACTCTGCAATGCAGCATTGTGGTGGTCTGAGCAGCTGCGGCCCATGCAGGTAAGAGCGGTGGGGATGTGGAGCAAGGTGGAGGGAGGGGGATTTCGACATACAACGAAGAGGGAAAATTAAATGAATAAAGAATTTTCCCTCGCTGTTGTCTGTCGAAATCCCCCCTGCCCCACTGTCCACCCCTCTTACCTGCGCAGGCCGTGGCTGAGTCTAAGGCCCGTGTTTCGGTGCTCAACCAGCGAATATGAGCCTGGGCATGTTCACCTCCCAGGTTGTAATGGAGCCTGGGAGGAGAACATATAAAGTGCACATGAATGTTTGACTGGCCCGAGATGGCCGGCCAAACATTCATGCGCACTAAGGGGGTGCAAATCACTCCTCCCTTGCTCAGTCATCAAAGCAGCCCCGCCCCGCCCACAAAGCTCCCGCAGCAGGACAAACTAAAATGATAATAACCTCAAGGTATTTTCATTTTATTTTTCCTTTATTTCAGTGCTACAAAGCAGTGGGTCGTAGCTCCTCCGTTTTAGCGGACAAGCGGTCACAGGTTGAATTTTTAGAAGAAGAAAGTTTTGGGAGATACCAATAAACATAGCAATTTCAGCTAAGAATCCAATTACTATAATACAGGTTTGAGAGTGAGGTTAACGGATCAAGTAGTGACTTTCAAAAATACTTTCACTCCCCTGCAACCTCCATTACAGTTGTAATGTGGGAGATCCTAGTAAGCTTTTTGGCTCACTTGTCCGACACTTACATAATCTGACGGCTTCACTACATGCCAGTTCAAACTAGTCCGATAAATCTAGGGGGCATATTCTCAAGGAGCCATCGCCGAGTAAACGGCACTTCATCACAGCCAAAGTCGCGATAAATATATCACCCTATTCACAAGCTATTGCTAACAGCCCAAAGCACCAGTTTACCTGTGATAGCAGCCACAAAAAACATCGCCACAGATGACCCCAGCAACTATCGCTAATGAGATGCAGAGTAAGCGTTCCCGTGCCAAAAGTCGCGACAACACCACTCACCAACATTCTCAACAACCAGCCAGATCGGCCATAAGAACACAAAACATGCGATAAGGCGCGTTAGCAGCTGGAAACTAACACCTGCTCTGATCTGGTGCAAAGTCGGACAACAGCCTGCACCACAAAAGGGAGCCCGGCCCACAGCCACAGCCATGGAGCCACTGATCATGCAGGCCAGACATCTAAGAGGGCCACAACACCCACCGCCACCACCCCCAGGATCACCCCCTCCAGCATCCACCTCCGGTACACCCCACCACCACCGGACCAAGGCACTGCACATCAACGGCCCAAAAACATGGAAAAAAGCACCCACCTGATGTCGCACAATTGCAGCAATTAGCACACATGTGAGTACAGAAATCCTGAGTCACTATTGTGAAGAGGTGTATCAATTGGGGGTGTACCCAAGTATAGTCACTGGGACCTGGGCGGACTAAGTATTTTGAGGAAGGGGTCCCAGTAAGAAAGGACAAGACTTAAGAACAATGAAAATATAAATCACACAGAAAATAAATCTATCCTCATTGTTTTAATCACAATGGGAATGCATAATGAATATACAAAAATTGGTACATCAAATACGTAGTTTTAGGCAGTGCCCCAAGAGAGGGAGGTGAGGGTGGAGGTCTCCAGGGATATCGTCCCACTTCTAATTCAATTTAATTATTCACTTATTGACTAGGTTGTTTGCCCCGTCTTCCTGTCCTGATGAAGACCCTACTGCAAGGACACAACTAAATCCTGCGCACCTCTTAAGGGTCGAAACGTCGACAACCATTCATTTCTGTCAACTTCACGCCCGAATGTTTCATAAATTGAATAATGTGAAGTATGTTCTATTTTGAAAACTGACTAATGATTCTTGTGTTCTGTACATAATGTGTAACCTTGTCAACTTGAAGATTTTTACTGGTTGATTGTACTGTCACCTTTAAATCATTTTTCTTCTCCTTCACTTCGTCCTCACACGATCACATAACCTCCACCCTCACCTCCCTCTCTTGGTGCACTGCCTAAAACTACGTATTTGATGTACCAATTTTTGTATATTCATTATGCATTCCCATTGTGATTAAAACAATGAGGATAGATTTATTTTCTGTGTGATTTATATTTTCATTGTTCTTAAGTCTTGTCCTTTCTTACTGGGACCCCTTCCTCAAAATACTATTGTGAAGAGTCATGGCGGGGCATCCAAGGACAATCTGTGAGTCACAGCCTGCAAGACAATATCCAAGATAAGAAGTAAATAAGTAAGTAAGTACATTTATTATGCATGATTAATAAAAACCGTTGCATTCATAGCATTAAAGGTACATTTAAAAAATATTGCATTGATAAAACAATTTAAGATAAAATACAAGGTTAAAAATGCTATGGATTTGTGTTAAAAAAACATTATTTTTTTTTACACAACTGTGTTAGCACTGCTGGTGCAGACATGAAGGCCTGAGTATGGTCAAACATGGAAAGTTTCTTGGTTATCCAGTGGTGTGATCCAGTTCTACATCTTCGGTTCTCTGTAATGGGTCTTAACTGTTGGCAGCAGGTTTTTTCAATCTCAGTACTGTCAGATCGAAGAATCTTGTAAGGCGGCAGTTTAGCTGCACTAGGTTGGATTAAAGCACAGCATCACTGCCTACCTGCAGGACCTCACTCCATGTTGGTTAAATTTTGGTTTTAACAGTGCCGTCTGAATGTTGTCTAGATTCTTGCATATGCATATGATGTGGATCAGAGACTCAGTGTCTTTCGCACACAGACGGCAGATCTGATCGCTCCCTCTTCCTTCCCACGGTGGCAAAAACGGGCTGATCGGACCGACTCCTAACCAAAGCCTTAGGAATTTTTCTTTGACCACAAGCTTGGATCCGACCTTAACGCCTTAACAGCGGCGGTTTTTCTGCCACGGTGCGGGTGTTCTAAAGAGTGGGCGGGGCTCCACCTGCGAGGTAGTGCTCCCGCACGGAAGGGGTTAAGGTAGGGCTGAGGTTTAAGAGCTTCGTAATTGTTAAGCACAACCCAACCATGAGCTCGCTTGGATACCGCATCCTTGTCCTCTATGACCGATATGAGTCTTGTAGTTTTTGTGACAATTTTTTTTAAAACCACATGGGCCATTGGGGTGTTCCAGGCTTCTGTCAGACCAAGAGCCTGCAAGGATTTCTGGAGGTATTCATTAGCTGGCAACTTTCCGGTACGGGTCAGCTCATGCCAGAGCTGATAGTTCAGGGACCCTGTGTCGGCGGCTCTGATTTTGTGCCAGCTCTTTAAAAAGGCGTCCTGCCTTTCTACTTCCTGTTTCTGAAGACCGAATTCCAGTCGTATTTGGGCAGGTGAAACAAATTTGGGGAGTTGGAAAATCGCACGATAGGAGGTTGCAATTATGCAGTCGAGAATAGCAGCATCTCTTCCTGTCGTGGCTTGGTTGTAGTTTCGCACACAGGACTTTTAAAAAGCGGTTGAGTGTTAAGTCCGGAAGCAATTTCTTCAAGGGTTTTAATGCCAAGCAGGTCATTACTCCCTTCCTTGTTAAGGATTCTAGCTGTGGCTTAAAAGAATTGGTTTTGTCTAAAAGCACGCCCAAGTATTTATAGGTTCTTACCTGATCCAGACATTTACCATCCAGGTGCCAGTGAGGTTTTGACTTCTTGTGATGGTTTACGCCCATAACGTTTGATTTTTTGAAATTTATTTTTAAGGTGTTCCGGTGCGAAAAATTTTGGGTGATAAGAAGGTGTGTCAGGCACTCAACAAAGGACAGGGAGAAAGAGAAAGAGAGAGACTGAACAAGGACTGAACAAGGAGCACAATGCCAATTGTGCCCTTGGCCCATGCAAACATGCAAACAGCTGCGTGTGTCTCGAAATTCGTGCACCGCAAATCACAGGCCTGGCAACAAAGTCAGCCCGAAGGTCACATGACATCTCCAAAATGCAAGCAGTAGTCAGACTAAAATTAGGAATGAAAGATCCATTGTCCATACACACAAGGCAGAAGGACAACCGACCCTCCGACCTTGGTCCTGAATGCGGCTTGCACACCCTGCGAGAGATACCAAACCAGCCTCTTACGACCCCCACACCACAAACTGCCCTAATGAAAGACCAACATGCCCACACCCCACACACACTTATCCCTGCACGACCAACACCTGCGAGGGGTGCCCTTGACACATTGGTAAAAAACTACCCATACTTCCAAACGTTGCACACACATACGACTCAAAGCTGTGGCATATCTTCCACAGAACTGCCGCCGGTCTGAGGAGTGCCGGTGCTACGAGTCCAACAAACACAATGGCAGGCATTCCCGGGCACATGCACAACCCCTGTCACATGGACTGTACAGTGCACGAATGCAGCATCTGTTGGGATCTGTGCCAATGGTACTATTACGAATCAGTTACCGTCTGAGTTTCCATCTTGTCTACGTCACCTGCGTCCAGCTCTGGTTCCACTGTCGATCATGCACATTCGAGTGTCCCACGGAGGTCTGCCTATCCAACGCAACAGTAGCTGAATTGGATTATGACCTGACAGTGCACCCCACGAACGGGAGTGTCACCGGGATACCCGTGCATGGGATGCACTGATCTTTGGTGAATGTGCAGGCAGTTGTGCATGGGAGATTACACAACTCCTCGTGCACAGTGACCACATTGAGGTGCTACCCTATTGGGCTGTGCTGCGGATTGGAGAAGCGGTGTGGACTGAGCACATCTGCCTGGACCAGTTAATGGATTGGGACACCCTGGTGTTTCTTGAACCCGACAATGACGTACTATTGGAACACATTGCCCATGAAGCTGCCCTGGAATTCATGGATGAGTAACTACGTTCCTGCCGCCACATCGGATTGTCACCCACAGCACATGTCCCAACATCTTGTTGCATCGCAGGGAATGCTCACATATCCCACCAAAACAGTGGACATGTCTGCCTTCGTCTAGACTCAGAATGCATGTTTAGGGAACTACGCGTGTGTGCACACACCAGTGCAAGGTGAGGCACTTCCATGGTTGGAGCAGCACAGCGTTATTTGGCAACGTTACCAAATCGGACATTCTGCTGGGAGGGAGTACGCACATGGCAATGTAGCACGACATGTGACCTTGTCGGACCCTCCCATCTGATCACTGTCAGCAGAGCAGACAGTCGGCGCAGTCCGGTGGTACAGCACTATGCAGAACCCATGGGCTGAGTCATGTCCCCTGACACGGGGCAATGGGCAGACGCCAAACATCACATGACTCATCCAGCAAGGCAAGGTGGGCTGAGACCCCTACCATCTGTACCGATTTGCGTACATTTTTGCACCACCATGTCTTGCACCTCGACATGTTCCCATGCTGTGTGTAAGTGTAACAAGCATGTCCCTGCATTTTGTGGTCCTTGCCTTGTCTGTACTGACACGCACATGCCAATAAAGTCTCCACAACTTCACTACTGTCCAAAGGTGATGAGTCATGATTAGATCTACGAATCGTGTGCCACAATGACCTTCGTTCCTACACAGGGAGGGACTGAGTGACGCCTGTACAATAAGGGTGGGTGGGTCCCTTTTGCCTGCTCCACCTCTGTGAGCCAAACACTGTGTTTGGGATTGTTGCTGGTAGTCACTTACGTGTCTCCAGAAATGTGAGCATGATGGTCAACCTCGGACCATATGGAGCAATGCTATGAATCAAAACAGATTGTGTCCACACAGAAGTGTGTGAGTAGGTATGCAACTTGAAGTTCTGGTGACACATGTGATGTAGGACACCCCTTCTGGCCTGCTACCGATTTGGTAATTCCTACTCACAGCTCGATTCAATACATAGACGATTGCCTACATTGGGGGGTAGCGAGATTTTCTTTAATGTGCAACGAGGCCACAGCTAGTACTCACCTTCACAGACATCCAACTGGCCATGTGGCTCGGGGTTCAACATGCGCATTGATGTCATTTACACGGATGTACCTTCTTGTGCAATCATTGTCCTTACATCCATCTACACTTTCCCACTTAAAGGAACATAGTCATGACACATCTGTGAGATTTCAAATGTTTTATTCACATTCAGGTGCATTCCGGAGCTGGACCTGTACATGGGCATGCCAAGTCCCCATTACATGGGAGCCCAGTAGTGGGCCAACCAGAGTCTGCTGGGGATTAGTAAGTGATTTGGGAGCGGGAGAGTGCAGACCGCTGCAGGAGTGCTGTGTTATTGTCCACCAGTGAAGATATGCCAGTCCATGTCATGGTCGAGGTGTATGTTGCTGAGTGTTCTCTGGGTCAGTGGAAGGTGTTGTCTCAGGGCATGATGCATAGGGCAGAACCAGGCAGTGACAGGTCATATGGCCGTGATGAAGGCTGCTACCTCCTTCCTCACATACTAATTGCCATCCACATCTTAGTTCTCTGATACTTCCTCAGTGTCCGGTGTGTCCAGTGTGTGTGGCGGGGTAATGGCTGCATCACGGGGTGCCACTGACACATCAGGGAGTGAGTGTGATAGGGCTCCATCACTGTGTGCCACTGACAGATCAGGGGTCGGAGAGGTGTGTGTCTCAGTTCCCGCTGCAGTCATCTGGGCCTGGCTCACTGGTAGCAATGGCAGGATGATGTACTGCAAGGCATTGAAGATCCCAGCTACATCTTGCTGGTGTTCAGCTGTGGCAGCCAAACTTCCAGCCTGCATATGCTCTATTGTCAACTCTGTGCTGTCATCGCTGGTGCCTGTTTGACTAGACAGTTCTTGTATCTGAGAGATGGCCCCAGCGATGTCAGACAAGGATTGGCGTGGAGCATGGTGCGGACAGTGTGTGTTCGTTAGGGACTGTAAGTGGTCCCTGATGGGACTCGGACACCTACGCATGGCATCGAGTTTGGCTGCCACAAGCTGGAAACCCACCCGCAGCTGATCAGCCAACTCCACCGGGCAACCCAACAAGCAGCGTTGGAATTCCATGTGCTGTTTGTGGGGATCCTGGGAGACAGCTGTGGTGGTGTGTGTTTCCTGCTGTGTGGTCTGTGCAGTTGGTGGGGTCACCTCGAGGCAGCCGAGCTGCCCTGCTCCTGGGCGTGGGCTGCAGAGGCTGTCCATCATCCATTGGAGGGTGTCTGAACAGATGTGCAGGTTGTCCTCTTCATCCTCACTGATGGGATTTGTGGTCTGCTCTGCAGAAAGTGTTGTTTGTCCCCCTGCAATGTTAAGGGAAGATGCATGTTAACTGAGATTCCCATGTATGTTACTGCTCTTCAGATGTTTACATGCAGACTGCATAACAATCAACATTGTGACTGTTTTGGTGGAGCTGGCTATTTGATGGCAGATAGTGGGTTTTCCGAGTACATGACGGATGTGTGGTGGTACCCGTACATTGTCATCACACAGTGTCAGGCAATGCGAGATGTGAGTGGCCAGTTCCTACGCACAAGCAGAACCTGTTGTGTCCTCTGTCCTGTGGTGTAGGTGTTGCACTTTGTCCCACATTGCTGTCATTGGTGATGTTCTGTGGTTGCTATGTGTGTGTGCTGCATTGTGGGGGAGCCGGCCCTGTAGCTCTGATTTCGTGTACCCTTGTCCCTTTGAGGTGGTGTGCCTTTGAATTGAGTGTTTTTCGGGGGCTGGGATGTTTGCGACTTGGGTCATTAGTGCTCTTGCGCAAATGTTGTGGCCTTGTGCATTGTATGTCTATTGCATGTATTGGACGGCATGGGTTGTAGGTGCACGTGGATGTGTTAGAGTGTGACCTGCTCCTTTACGGATGTGATCAACACTGGGCCACCTCCATGTCGATTCGTGCACAGGTTCATTTATTTGGGCTGCTGCCATGCTATCAATCATGCAGTGTCACTTGCTTCGTCAGTGAGGCTCACACAGCTGCATCTTTTCTGGTTTCATCACTTGTGCATGAATCGGTAGTGTTGTTGGTTATTCAGAGGGGGCCCATATGTGCACATGGTGGACAGGGGCCTACTTTGTGTGTGTATGTGTGCTGCACTGTGCCAAGGGTATCAGGGACATGTTCCATTGTCTTGTGCGTGTGTGGTGTGCTTCACAAGATTGTGCATGTGTGCCATTCTGCCCATCTCTCCCTGTCTCCCCAGTCCCTGGTCGTCACTCACCCTGTTGCTGTTGGGTCAGGTGATATTGTGCTGTATCCAGGCCCCCGACTCCTGCCACCGTCTCCACACTGTTGACTGTGGCCACCATTTCCTCCAGTTCATCCAGCTCATGCTGTGGCGCAGGCCTCCCTCCTCCAGTCGCCGTTGCTGCCGTCCTGTTGGCAGCAAGTTTCTGTTTGGTCTGCCGTTGCACATCATGCCAGCGCCTCTTAACCTCCTCCATGGACCTCCTCGCCACTCTGACTGCATTGACATTGGTGACAATGGTCTGCCATATTTCCGTTTGGGCTGCCAGTGCTGCAATGGAGGTGATGAACAGTTGTTGGTAGTGTTCTATCACCTCCGTGACGATGATCCGGTCTTCCTGCGGCCTGAACCCCGTCTTCCTCTTCTCCTTGCCCTTCCCCAAACACAGGGTTCCTGGCTTGTCCTCCATGGGGCATGTGGGGTTAGGTTTCTCCTCTGAACTCGATCCGGGTGCATCCATGGTGCTACGCTGTTTGAATTGGTTTTGGTGTGGGTTTTTTTGTGACTTTTATAGTGCGTTTTCTCGCATGACGTGTGGGTGTTGCAGGGCTGTTGCTGGCTATCATTGATTTTGGTATCGTGCTTTGGGGCATCGCAACTTTTTTGGTGTTCGTGTTTCGCATTTTTTTTTAGTCACGTTGGATTTGCGCAGTCATTTGGCGCGTTATCTATGCTACTATCGCAATTGAGAATTGGACGTTAAGATGGTGAAATTTTCTCGTGATAGACTGCCATATGCACAGTTGCATTAAGTTACTTTTACAATGGTTATCACACATTCTTGAGAATATGCTCCTAGGTATTTTGCTTAATTGGGAAGCCATTTTTGCTAAGCTGTAATTGATCACGGTGCTTTTTAGGGGGAGAGAGGAAAACCTTATGACTCTGTATCACAGAGCTATTGTGACACTTTGTAAAATGATTTACTTTTACCATCATCATTTAGTCTTTATTTCGAATAAAAAAATTCATAAAAGACTACATACAACCATTCACAGTAACAGGTTCCACTGGCAATTCCCCAGTACTATTAAAAATATAATACAACAAGCACATAAATTAATACCGCTGGTGATCCACAATATACTGATCGAACAGGATACAAAAAGTACATATGGTTAAGACAATCAGTTTAAAAGTGTATTCGGTCTCTTAGCTCGAATCAACCAGGCCCAACCCAAGAATTTAGCAACACAAACCACAACTGTTTCTGATCTAATTTCTCGTAGTTTTGCAAGTGCTTCTCGATGACCACTACAATCCAAGGTTGCACATATGGGTTTTAACCATTTGTTTCGAGGGGGACGATAGACAGGACAACCAAAGAATAGATGGCCAACACTTTCTTTCTGGTCAGGACACCAGAAACATTTGTTTCCTGCTTTCGTTTCCCACTTTGCAGTAAAGGAGTTGACAGGCAAGGTACCTGTACGGAACTGGTGGTACAGTTTACGGTCTAACACCTTGGTAATCAGGTCCCAATACTGCTCAAGAGACGGAATGACTTTATGCATTAAGAATAAACCAGTTAAGTTTGTATCCAAGGATTGGGTTACTAAAATAGATTTTTTTTTTTTTACACTGGCCAGTTAAAAGTTTGCAGAGTTAGATCATTTCTTTCTTAGCTAAGGCTCAGAAATGGTGACAAGGGGCCGAGTGGGCTAAAGTGTAGAAAAGGTATGATGCAGAAGCTTAAACATTAATAATGCACATTAAAAATATTTGTCTTTTGGTGGGAATTTATTTTTTAAATACCACTTCAGAAAAAAAATATTAACTTAATTTAATATATTTCTGTTAAATAAATCTTTAACTAAAAATGTATTTCATAGTGCTGTAACATGTTTTTATGCTGTTCTACATTTAAATTAAATAGATACTATAAATTTACATTAATAGTTAACATAAAAATATTGGTATTATTTATTTTTGAGGTAAATTGTTTATTTTAATTATTCATTAACTGTACCATAGGGCGATATGGCAGTCAGGGCAAAAAAGAAAAACAATAAGGTAAACAAATTGAAAAAGTGTATTTAACTCTAAAATAAATATTAAGGACGCTTTATATTAAATATTAATGTGAATTCATGTTATATATTGATTTTAAATATATAACAAAATATCAAATGCAACAGCATTATTACATTATTGTTGAACTGCCACTTTAATTAATGGAAATGCATGAAATTAGATAAAAAAGAAATTCTGAAGTTTAAACTAAACACAAATTCCCACATAAAGAAAAAGACTGAAATATGCATTAATAATTGTTAGTTATGTATAGAATTAAAATATATGTAATTATTTTTTTTCTATATCCGTAGTTTTTTATTGTGTATAAAAAATATATATTTCCATGGAGCACGGTAAATACATGGTTGGAGGAAACAGGGAAAAAGAAAGTAAAAGAAAGAAAAAACGGAAAGGAAAGAGAAGAAAAAACGCCCGAGGGGGGGGGGGGTTGGCTGTCTGCTTCCTGTCTCATTCGGTTAGTTCGATTACTAGTCATCAAAGTTCTGCTTGTCGTTGTCGTCTGCCATCCCTTCGTGTTGCTTGGCTTGCATCTTTGTCCCACGCCCCGGAGGATGGAGAGGATAGAGAGGATTGAAAATGGGTTATTAAAACATGTAATAATTAAATCATAAGATGTATTTTCTGTATAATATTTTAACATTCATTTATATTTATTTATATGTTTAACTATTTAAATAATGTAATTCCACTTAATATTATTTCCCATGGATTTTTATTGTAATTCCTTCTCTCCATTATTTTCTATGGGAGGGTGTTGCAGGACCAGTGGTTGGCCTAGTGTAGTACTGGACTTACTACTGTTGTTTTTTTTAAGTAGTAACTTACAGTTAGGCCCTTATTTTGATGTTGGGCGGCATTCCTTCCGCCCAACACCGACTCGGTCATAGGACCGACCGACACCCAGTCGGCGGTCCCGACCGGCATATTATAATGTGACTGAACACTTTTTGGTTGCATTCCACTTTTCTTAATGGGAGCTCGTGTTACGGTTATAAACCAGACGCAACACAATCTCCCATTGAGAAAAGGGAGGTGCAGTTCATGCCTGCACCCCGTGGCAGGCACCTCATAGTGCTTGCCACAAGGTGCAGCGATCAACAGGCGGGAACCATAAGTGTCCCCTAGGCCTCCACCAGAGGCCGTGCACCAAAGGGGGCCATGCTAGGGGCCTCCAAACCAGCTTCCCGACATGGTGTCCATGTAGGACAGTCCAGCATGGAAACCATGTTGTAAACCGTGATCGTAATCTCAAGGTGGGAAAGACCTTGAGATTCAAATTACTTGCTAGCTTCCGACTGGCAGAAGCCACATGGAATGACCGTCAGGTTTGCTTTCCGACTGCCTCCAACATAATGAGGAGGTCGGAAAGTAAACCGACCAACCCATTACGATGCGGCCCTAAAGCCTCAGACCACAGGTTAGAGCTATTACTGGCCATATCGCAATTGGCCCCTTAGAGTTTATGAATACTGAAAAGTAGTAAACTTACTCAAAAGTGTAAGTTTCTTTGGTGAATTGGGCCCTTATTTATCTTGCACACATGAAATTGTGAATCGTGTAAAAAGAAATACTATAATAAAAGTTACTATTGGAAAAACAGTCATCACTTGTCCACATAATACACATACACGCTGTATACATCAACACTCAGTTTTGACCTTCTAATCATACTTCTGTTCCTTTTTCCTACCATAAGGTAATGCTTGTTGTTAGACCTGGCATCATTGGTGTGAGTCTCCCTTCCTTTTTTGACAGATTGCCTCCTCTGTTTTGATATGTTTTGCTGGATTTATGCTTGGGCACTGCACCACTGCTAATCAATGCCACAGTGCTTGTGCTCCCTATGTTAAATTATTGTACTAATTGGTTATTCCATGATTGGGTTATTTGATTTATCTGTCAGCCCCTAGTACAGTGCACCATGTGTGCCCAGGGCTTGTAAATCAAATGCTGCTGGTGGGCTTGCAGCACTGGTTGTGCCACTCACAGAAGCAGCTTGTAAAGGGTGTCTCAGGCCTGCCATTGCAAGGCCTGTGTGCAGTCTAGCACTGTCATGTCGACTTAGCCAAGTGCACCCACTTGCCAGTCCCTAAACCTTCCCTTTGCTTAATGTTAGACACCCCTATGGTAGGCCCACGGGCAGGGTGCATTATAAGTATAAGGTAGGACATGCTCTGATGTGTGTAGCATGTTCTAATAGTGAATTCCAACCATTTTCGTTTTTCACTATTGAAGGCTACCTGTTCTCATAGGCCAGAATGGGCAGTTAGATTATTACATTCTTATAATCCTAAGTGACTCAGGGAACACAGTAGAAATTCGAATTTAGTATGCCTGAACTCAGAATAATAAAATACATCTTTTAGTGAAGGTTATTTTAATATTCTGTGTTTACAAATACCACTTTTAGAAAGTAGGTATTTGCTTGCCTAACCATTTGAGCCTGCCTCTGCTGGGTTGTGTATTCCTTGTCTGGGTTTGTGAGTGACAGGGCTGGGAGATTTCAGGAGACAGGCTGGGGCAGCCCAGTGGTGAATAGAGAGATCTGCATCTATATGGGAGGGAGGAGTTGCACCTGGGACCTGAATAGGGCTGGGCCTTCCCTCTACAATGCTGGCTCCACCTCCTGTGGCTCGTCTGATGTCTCTGCCCGGCACTGTGAAAGGAGAGGAGGAATCATGTCAACAGAGTGCTTCAGAGCTGTACCTTCCCTCCCCTGTGCTGGCACCACCTCCTGTGGGGCGGCTGATGCCTCTGCCCTGCACAGTGAAAGGAAGAAGAAGAGTCATGTAAACAAAGTGCGCAGGAACTGGTTTGGACTAGGCAGAGGCCACCCTGCCTTCAGAGAACAAAGGATTTTGGGGTATCAATATTGGGACCCTGAATCCAAGAAATTAGATCACTTCTGGACAAGAAACCTTTCTGCCAAGGAGAAGAACCAAGGAAGCTGCAGGAGTTTGGACTGCCCCTCTGCCAGTGTGCTGTTTGCTGGGTTGGCCTGCAGGGGTTGCTTCATTGCCAAGGGAAAGGAGAAGGAACTTTGTAAGGACTTTCATCTACAGAATATTCGCCATGGGCTTGAACTGTGCTTGCCTCCTGCCGAAGTCTCAGGGACAAAAGACTTCACCTCCAGCTCCCTCCTGAATTTCCTTGCTGGGAATTCTGACTCCAGTCACTTGCGTGCCGCAGGGAGCTGACAGCGTGACGCATCGAGAAACGTGACGCCGCCGCAGCTGAAATCATCGCAACGCCTGAGAAGCGAGCCTTCGTCGCATCTCCCTGGAAGCGTGTGTTCATCGAAGCTGCCTGCTGTCGCATCACCGGAGAAGGGTGACGCCATTGAGAGAGTCGCCATTGCCTCTCCGGAGAAGCGTGTCGCAGGGCCTGTCGCGGCTCCAAAGTACAGAGTCGTCGCAAGGCTGCCAGGGTGTCATCGCATCGTCATCGCATCGCCGCATCAAGGGCACCATCTTCTCGCATCGCAACCGGATCATCGCATCGCATCAAGGCGCCATCTTGCGCAGCGCAGCAGGCCGGCAGGCCGAGAATCTATGCATCACCTCCACCTGTAAGGCTCACGATGAGTCCTCCCCTACTCTGCGCAAACATTGAGGCAGGACGCAACCGTTCCTCCGGATCACAGAACCGACACATCTCCCCTTTTGCGAGCCTTTTGTTTACTTTGCGTTAGGCATCCAGGTACTTTGTTGAGGACTTTGTCGCATTTACCATCAACTTGAACTAAGCAACTTTAATCATCTTTTAAGTAACCCTAAGTGTAGTGTTGTGGATTTTTGTCGTTTGTGGTTAAGTCTATATAAAGAATACTCATTTTTTAAAACCTGTGTTGTGTCCCTCTGTAGTGTTTTCACTGTATTACTGTGTGTATTCACAAGGCTTAACACACTGCCTCTGAGATAAGCCGGTCTGCTTGTGCCAAGCTATCAAGGGTGTGAGCAGGGGTTATTAAGGAGTGTAATCCCCTTATCCTGACTTAGAAGTAAGGGTCCATATTTGGACAAAGGTGAATACCATTGCCAACTAGAGACCCCCAGATCTAACACTTGTATCTTACTATGTCTAGATAGCCCATATGCTTAAGTGATATTTCTGTTTTTCAACCATATCAAGAATTATTTTGTATTTCATTAAAAAATCTATTTGCTTGTTTTCAATATTTAGTAACCATACTCATCCACTGTTAAAAGTGACAGCTTCATTTAAGAAGCTTCCATATCGAACATGAATGGGTTATTCGGCACGGTCTTTCTGTTGATATTGATAAAAACAATGCTTGGAATGGTACACTCACACACACGAACAAAATCACATCACCATTATCAATTTTGCCCGTCATGAACTCTCCATCAGCCCTGACTCAGAAAAACGTGATCAGGCAGGCTCTGGAACCTAGGCCTGTGGTTACTAATTGACAGCTCACATGTGGTGTGGCACATAGCCAGCAGACAAACATACAAACAGGAAACACAGGTCCATCCCCCAGATAAGTTAACTGACACAACAATGGGCCTGGGAAATTGGCCCCAATAAAGCACACATGGCTATCATAAAGTCAGATGTGACATGGAGCTAGGAACACACAGCCAATCAGGACACAGCACACACAATACCACACAAGTTTAAGGCTCACCTGCAATTGTTATTAAGTAACGTTTATTTATGACTCCACGGGTAAGGCCCACATTCTTTTATCAAACAAGGATCACTGGATGTACTTTTATGGCACCCAAAACTGTATAAAAATCGCTCAGATTGATTGTACTTTGAGATAGTTCTCAGACCCATTTCTAGAAGATGTACTCCTGGCCGAAGTGTTTAATTAAGCCAACTGTTCCTGTTTTGTCAAACGCCTCTTATCATTTGTTTTTTCAAAATAAATTCTTATTCAAGCAATACTTTGGCAAGCCAGATAGGAGAGATTGGTACCTTGAACCCGAATGCAGCCGAAAGAAAGGGACCTCGCCCGGATGGATTCACATCTGCACAGCAAAGAAGGTGAGCAGACACTGCAGTTGATTGGAAGTCGTGCTGAATTCACAGGACGGAGGTCTGTCCTGAAGCTGGAGTAAGAGGGTAAGAGACCACATCTGATACTTAGTCCCCAGCATTTGGCGTATGGCAAACTAGGAAGAAGAGCAAAAATGTCCCCTGAGCACCCTGTCACTGACAGATATCTGGCATGTTACCTATTTTATGTGTCCTAACTGAGTAGTCGCAAGGCAGCATCTTAGGTGTTCCCGCAGAGGTCACCTTTTTTGATAGTCAGCACCCTAGGAAGGGTGAATTAATTGTTGCTTGGCCTCTGGGTGTTACACTGATGGTATGCTTGTCCCTGGGTGTGATACAGGGTTGAGGCCTCACCGCTTGGACCTCTGGGCGTTACACAGATGGTATGCATGAGTCATGGGTGTGATTTAGGGCCACCACCTCAATCTTATTTTTTAGTCTAAAAAGGTTTTCTCAGTACTACCGATCCCTTAAAAACTGTTGTTATCTGAAGGAAGAGAGAGGTGTTGTTCACTTGGACCACTGGGCATTATAGATTTGGAGCTGGAAGATCAGGTGTAGCTTCTGTTTAGTCAAGAGGGGCCTGTGGTTTGTCAAGTTACTACTTTTCTCCATGAAAATGTTTTTATTTTCTTTGTCATGGAGCCAATATTGACAGACTATCGGGCTCACTTAGTCCCATGTACTGTGCAGGGCTTCCCCTTGCACAGGATAGCCTGCGCAGATGCAAGCTAAAGTAGTTTTGACAAAGTCATTATTTTTTCTCTGTCAGATTTTATTGGAGTTTGGAATTGATACAAGGTATTTGATGTTGTGAAGATTTGATACTGTGATGCTGGTAGATTAATGCAAGTGCATTTTGGCTGAATATTGTGTGTTGTTGATGTCTCAATGTGCTATATATAGGCATTGCTATTTTCATAATTGTTATTTCATATCAAGTAAATTCTGTTATTTGCTGCCAATTTTATGACACTTTACGATTAAACTTTCTTCCAGATTGTGATCCTTTATATCCATTGCTGTTTTGTGTTTGTGAAATGTATATATTAATGCATATGTACATAGCGTTGAGCTCATAATAAGTAGTGTGGACCAGCAACTTCAGTGTTTGATATTTTCTCAACAACCAGAGTAGAACTTAAAAATCCATCCCTCAAAAAAAAACAGAGAAACTAAGGTCTGTCTGTCCCTTAAATAGTACTTAACCTATCATGGAGTCACCACTAAAACACATGCAAAGCATGTTCCCCACTCAGGCAAAAACAGTTAACAAGTATTGCCACAAATTTTATGCACACACTAATGCATACACGTTTCCCTGGCCAGAAGAGGGAACTTTTGACACTAACATAATCGAAACCCGAGGACACACATATGGACTAAATATGAAAGAAAGTAAAAGGACAGGAAAGAGGCACCTTTATAACTGTGGACCATCTATTAGGAGGTCCATGCCGATAATCCTATCCCACAGACAATAAGCAAAGTGCCCACACCTTCCCCACCATATGCAGGTACGGATATGCTCTCCCCGATGCCAGCTATCTCCGCATTAGGATACACCAACCCGGCAGTTGAGGGAGCTGCAGGATCCCCTACCAAACAACAGACTGTAAGGTCTAGGCATGAGGGCCTAACAGGCTGGCAGGCCCAGACACCACCCCTGTGTATTGCTTCAGCTCCCTGAAACTGGGCCCCCATCTGCCGGGTTTGGCCCATCAAACCCCAGCGTCGTGAAGAACGCCCACTCCCACTGGTCATCTGATCACACTTGGGTAACAGAGAGATTCATATTGGTTCTGGACAACGATACGACTAGCGGGGTGGGGAACAGGGTTACAGCCCTCTGGGGTCTGACAACACAGTGGGAGCCACAAGGTTTGCACAGGTAGCCAAAGAAACGATGAGTGGCGAGGTTGAAGGCAAGTTCCGACCAAAAAGAACTGCACACAGAAGATTGCATTTGGCATGGATAGGGAGATCCAAGTGAAACTTCCCATACTTGCAAGATTGCCTAGGATGGGAAAGCTATGTCAGGGAAAAAACTGTGCGCTCTCCCATGCCAACATGTACCCACACCTGCAGAAGAGCATGTCTGGGACCATGTATGTGCCCTGGGCTAAAATGTATAAAGAATGGCTTAGGACCAAATTGCCACCCTTGCTGGATAGAGTGGGGACATGGATCTTATGTTTTGTGAAGAACACTGCAGGAGTACATTTTGGGATAGGCGATGCTAAAAGGCTGCTGAGCAGTCTCATCGAAGAACAGACTAACACAGTGTTCACCCACGCTTGAATCCCAGCAATTACGCTGACAAACACTGAGCATGATGTGGTCACATTCAATTCGTATAGGCCACAAATCTGGATGGCCCTCAGGGAAATGTTCTCTGACTGCCCACATGTAGGAGGGTTAACGGTGGCAACTATGAAACCTGGGGAGACCATGACTGAGTTCCTAGACATAATGAGAGAAGGATGGGGACAAGAGACAGGACAGCTGTGAAAGGATACAGGCCCTCAAGTCGCGTTCTTTTATAACATCGTCAAAAAGGGGCTACCCATCGAGATACAGAGTGGTTTGGACAGCGTAGTAGGGCTAATTACCAAACCCTGGTGGGAGATACAGGCCCACATTGTGCAGTATTACAAAAAGAAACTAGAGAAGGATAGGTAGAAATAAGAGCAGACCCAGAGAGACACCACTAAGTTGGTCCAACACAAGTTGAAAATGACCGCCCTCGAGGGGGTGTGTTGATCATGAGCTTACAAATGACACTCGTCTTGAAGGGGACTCCGCAGCAAAACCCTAGTGGGTTCTAACCTAACTATGGCAGGAGTAAGGGAGGTTTGCAGCAGCCAGACCTCAGAGAATATTACTATTGCCACAGGATGGGCCACATGGCCGACCAATGCCAGTTAAACGGACATCTAGCACAGACATCGATAGACATGGGTCAGTCCACGCAAAACGTCCATCCACAAAACCAAACACAGGGGGGACTTGAACCAAACATACACACAGCCTCAGGGAAGTCAGGCTAATGCACCACCACAACAAAGATCAGGTAGTTGGGCAAATGCATGGCAACAGCAACAACAGACAAGGAACCCAGCCCAGCAGGGACTTGGGCCACAACCACGGCAGGGAGGGGGAACTATCTGGGGAGGCACTGCATTTCCGCAAATGCAGAACTCAAATATGCAGTAAGTCAAAACCCCTCATAACGAACCATCCATTTCACTGTACCAATGAGACAATATTAGGAACCCAAGCCTTTACTTGGGGTTCAGGAAATTCAGGGCTGATGGACGTGGTTTGTCAATCGGGTTTCCTTTCCAGAGTTCGCCATTCTGAGTGCCCCTGGGAGACTAGGCCCCAATCTGTTGCTGATCCCCAAGGCCGGGCTGGCTGACCACACCCCAGGGGGAGGGCAGTCCCGTCCAGCCCCTAAAAACAGGCACCCAGGCCCCTGCAGCCAAAAGTCAATTGGAACAGGTTCCAAGTTGAAAGGATCCCATTCTTGGGCCACCAGCAAGGGACCAAATTCGACATGGTGTGAGGTTCCAATCTTGCCCTTTAAGTTCCAAAACAAAGCTGTATTTCAGTGTTGGGAACCAAGTTTCCACATGCTCAGGATAGTGAAGACCCCATCACCTCCACCGCATAGGATGCGACAAGTTGCGAGGCGCTGCATGGCGCAGAGTCAGTCAGGAGTGGAGGTCTGCACGAAAAGCTAACTATCCCTGTCCATCACCTTCATTGGATGAATTTCGATGACTACTTGAACTTAGATTCTAGGTTCTCCATGCAGCAATGTTTTCTCCTCCTTTCTGCTCACTAGGACTTGCTCCTCCAGAATAATAAATCAGTGTGCTGCCACTCAAGGGGTCCCTGGCCACAGCCGGGAATCGCAGGTCCAACTACCCAGGAAAAGAAGGGTCCGAGTGAGAGGGGGATGTAGCGGGGAGAGGGTCACTGGAAATCTGCAAAGATCGATCACAACTCCACACAAGATTAGAACTCAAGAACATGCTTACCCTCTTATCATGCACATGGAGGTCACAGGACAGCTTTCCGACCACCTCAAATCTCTTCTGGTAAAATGGGATTGCTGAATCACTCAAGATCTAGGGAAGCGCCCAGAAGAGTGAAAAAAAAGGCCTAAAGCTAGCCTAAAAGAAAGTTTTGAGAAGAGCGGCATAGTATAGACACCAGGCACCGCTAGGAAGGTCACGTTGCCCCCGACATGCTGGGACTATAGGGGTATACACATGACCCCAGGGCACATTGTGATAGCCACCTGCATTAATTTGCGATATCCCCCTGTTATACATCACCCCCGCACCTGTAGGCCAAAACCACCTCCCATACTGATAGCACCTCCCATGTACACCTTGGAAAGCAGGAATGCGACTCCCATGGAAACCTAGCTTAGATTGATGACATCCCATGTTCACGAGATTACCCCATAAAAATGTTGCACCAACTTAACTGCCAGCTTGGCATGGAGATGGAGGAGGCCTGACGTCCCATAAAAATTAAAGGGCCCAACAACCCCATGAAATTAAATCTTCCCATGAACAATAACGCACTTTTCAAAATAAGATACCTGCAACTGGAGCCACCTTGTGCCAAACCATCCCCTGGATCCAGTCCCAAGACCTGCAATGTTCCATAACTCATGTATTGTTGCACTTCTATGTACCCTTTGTTTGCTATGAGTGTTTCTGCATCCATTCATCATCAAAGCACTGCCTAGTCTGATGGAGTCTACCCCAAAGCTATCATTATGCTTGTGTAGGGACCTCTCCCACATCACTTATAATTAAGCATGGGCGTAAAATCCGTTCCATTCGCGGAATTTGCGGATTTTCTGCAATTTCACGGTCCGCGAATCTCGCAAAATTGCTGAAAAATCTGCGAAATCGCGTGCGGGACGGATTTTCAAAAACTGAAGTACATGAAGCACTTACAGGGTTACAGCAGGTGCCCAAGTTGAAGCTGATTTCTTTGTAACCATTTACAAAATGGTTACAAAGAAATTAACTTCAACTTGGGCACATGCTGGAACCCTGTAAGTGCTTCCTGAGTGGTGCCTCCAGAGTTGTTGCCTACTTGCAACTATTCTCTGACCCTGCTCTGACCCTCGAAGCAGGGTGAGAGATTAGTTACAAGTATGGCACAATGCTCCAGGTTGTCACAAAATTTAAACCACAACAGGAAGCACTTACAGATAAGGACGCAGGTGCAGGACTTGAAGCTCAAATTCAGGAACACATTAACCAGCCCCCGGTTGAGGCTGGGCAGGTGTGCTTTCTCCCCATAATCTACAGTGGTGAACCAGAGGGTGCTGTGATGAACCAGAAGGTGCAGGTGTGAACCACAGGGTGCTGTGATGAACCAGAGGGTGGCAGTGGTGAACCAGAGGGTGGCAGTGGTGAACCAGAGGGTGCTGTGATGAACCAGAGGGTGGCAGTGATGAACCAGAGGGTGGCAGTGATGAACCAGAGGGTGGCAGTGGTGAACCAGAGGGTGACAGTGGTGAACCAGAGGGTGCTGTGATGAACCAGAGGGTGGCAGTGATGAACCAGAGGGTGACAGTGATGAACCAGAGGGTGACAGTGATGAACCAGAGGGTGGCAGTGGTGAACCAGAGGGTGGCAGTGATGAACCAGTGGGTGGCAGTGGTGAACCAGAGGGTGACAGTGATGAACCAGAGGGTGGCAGTGGTGAACCAGAGGGTGGCAGTGATGAACTAGAGGGTGGCAGTTGTGAACCAGAAGGTGGCAGTGATGAACCAGAAGGTGGAAGTTATGAACCAGATGGTGGCAGGGGTGAACCAGAGGGTGGCAGTGGTGAACCAGAGGGTGCTGTGATGAACCAGAGGGTGGCAGTGGTGAACCAGAGGGTGGCAGTGGTGAACCAGAGGGTGGCAGTGATGAACCAGAGGGTGGCAGGGGTGAACCAGAGGGTAGCAGTGGTGAACCAGAGGGTGGCAGTGATGAACCAGAGGGTGGCAGTGATGAACCAGAGGGTGGCAGTGATGAACTAGAGGGTGGCAGTGATGAACTAGAGGGTGACAGTGGTGAACCAGAGGGTGACAGTGGTGAACCAGGGGGTGCTGTGAATAACCAGATGGTGGCAGGGGTGAAACAGAGGGTGGCAGTGGTGAACCAGAGAGTGGCAGTGGTGAACCAGAGGGTGCTGTGATGAACCAGAGGTTGGCAGTGGTGAACCAGAGGGTGGCAGTGGTGAACCAGAGGGTGGCAGTGATGAAATAGAGGGTGGCAGTGATGAACCAGAGGGTGTCAGTGGTGAACCAGAGGGTGCTGTGATGAACCAGAGGGTGGCAGGGATGAACCAGAGGGTGGCAGTGGTGAACCAGAGGGAGCTGTGATGAACCAGAGGGTGGCAGTGATGAACCAGAGGGTGGCAGTGGTGAACCAGAGGGTGTTGTGATGAACCAGAGGATGGAAGTGATCAACCAGAGGGTGGCAGTGGTGAACCAGAGGATGGCAGTGATGAACCAGAGGGTGGCAGTGATGAACCAGAGGGTGGCAGTGATGAACCAGAGGGTGGCACTGGCAAACCAGAGGGAGGCTGTGATGAACCAGAGGGTGGCAGTGATGAACCAGAGGGTGGCGCTGCTAAACTGCCCAGGAGCCCTGTGAGTGTGATCCCCTGCGCTGCTGAGCTGCCCAGGGGTTGTGAGCCCAAGTGTTACTGAACTGCCCCGGGGCCCAGTGGGTGTGAGCCCCCGTGCTGCTGAACTGCCCGGAGTCCTCTCAGTGTGAAAATCATTCGTACTCAATTGCCTTGGAGCCTTCTGGGTGTGAGCACACATTGTCCTAAGTGCCCCCCTGCCCCAGTACATATATACCCATACAGCACAGCACCATTATGTTCTTGCACCATGAAGTCTGGTGCCTGGATGCTCCTGATCCATGTAGGTGGTACCACCGTCTGGTGCATTCAAAATGCGAAGTCATAACTTGCTACACAGCACCAATAAACACGTGTCCCCCCTGGCACCGGTATGCGCATGTACCAGGCGTGGGCACCCGCATGCCACTGCACCCTACTGCCTAGCGCCAGCATATGTCTGTACGGGGCAGTTTAGTATGAGATGGGACATTGTCCAGCAGCAGCAGCTGCATGCGCCTGAACCCACTGAGCAGGATCAGAATGGCTTTGTACCAACACGCGCAGCAGAGCTATCTTGGACATCTGAAGGATTCTGGGGTCCTGTGTCAAACGTATTTTTGCATCCATGAGTTTCCCGAGCGCCATCCCTGTGTAGCTCCTGTGACCAGGAGGCTGCTTTCTCCTCATCTGCTGCTCTGCTCGGCCTCTGACCCTTTATAAACAAGATGCATGTGAACTCACATAGAAGCCCTGCCTGTTTGGCCGTGTCCACCACACACTAGCGGTATGAAACGTCTTCCCGCCCGTCCCCACTATAATGGTCAGCTCACTCAAGGGACCTCGGCGCCTTTTGGCGCGCTGGCAAAGTTACAGGCACACGTGGTCACATATTTGTGCAAGTGGCACAAAAATCCTCGAGTTCGCGGGAAAATTCGCAAACTCGCAGATTTTTTTGCCATTTCGCACAAATTCACGGACCGTGAATTCGCAAATTTCGCCCATACTTACTTATAATTACACCAAACCCAACACTAGCATTTCTAATGCAATACATAGCGCCCTCTAACACAATAGGTGGTATCAGCACAGATGACCACCGTGGGCTCCCAGACAACAGCCAGTTCATGTTATGTTTGTTTACTGATGCTGCACGCAGTAGGTACAAACAGACTTCACTTGTCCCAAGAGGTAGCCCCCAAAAAAGCGAAATGACTTCTCCACTGATATCTATGTAGAATTACAGAGTGGCAGAGTGGCGAGTTTGCTTACACTCAGCTCGTCTCCAGATGGCATAGCCTCTACTCCCTCAACCCCATACACAGCAGACCCTGGTCTTTCCTGTAGAAGATCTGTCAGAGTTTCAACTAAACCGACTAAGGAAGAAGACAACTCTGTTGCATCAGGCTTGAGAGAAAAGAACTGCTGAATATTCCATCTGGACTCAGTACAAGAACATTCTGGACAAATTCAGACTGCTTCCCGACACAAACATCAATGCAGGGGGTCCATACCCTTCTTCACAGTGCAAACGAATGTGAATGCCCTTTAATTAATGATCACCCTGTGAGAGAATCACAAGGTGATGAACTGCACTGAGCTCGGCCTTAATGTGATCAAGGAAGAACTGAGAGCCATCCGCCTCATGGTGATGCAACATCAATATGTGTTGGACTTAGTAACCGCAATAGAAGGATGTGTGTGTGCCAGAGTTGAAGAGTCCTGCTGCATGTTTCTCCCAGGTAACTAGTTGGATAACGGAACTCTGACTTGCCATCCAAGCACTGTGCTATTATAAAGAGACATGTAGGAGGAGGGGGGTGCCCCTGATCTGGCATAGTATCGAAACTGGTTTGCCTGGCTTCCCCAGTGGCTGACCAGACAGTGCATGTCACTGTTGCCCAGTCGCATATTGTTATTTTTTTTTGTGGTTTCCTACAATTTGGAGTTTCCTGCTGTAAAAACGCAGCCCTAAAATTAGGTATAATGCAAGTAAATAGGAAAATAGTGTTTAACTGAAGAACAACTAATCCCCAATAATGTTATAAAGTATGGGTTAGATAATGTAGGTCAAAATTCAACTAGAGGTGGGAATGTTGATATTGATATCAACAATGCTAATGCTTGTATAATATGATGGTACACTCGCATACCGGAAAGAAATAGCACCAACATTATCAAATTTGCCCGTCATGGACTCTCCATCAACCCAGACTCTGAAATTTGTGATCAGGTGATGGCACGCGGAGTTACCTGCTCAATTACCATACTCACCTGGGCCCATAAACATACACACTTTGAACAGGTAATCCTTCTTTACCTTTGCCTAGCAGGATTTTATTTCACTTTAGGACTTATACCTATACACATTGACTTACCAATCCTTGTCACCTGTATTTAAAGTCCTAATGGATCGAAAAGGTGTTAGGATAATAGGTAGAAAATAACTTTACCTTCATAAAATAACCACAGACTCGGGAAAGTTTTAAACACTTTATCTATGCAAAGTCTTAAATGTCTGAGTCCATACAACCGCAGTTAAAACCTTTTCAATTAGTAAAATAATAATGAATGCAATGATGTGTAGAAATATTACGAGATTTCTTTTAGACATTGATACCTGGGATGGGTGAGAAAGGGAAACAGTACAATGACATACCACACAGATTATATTTACCTAGAATGGTGTGAAGGCCAACCCTGGCCACGGGCTGGGGAAAAGAACACAGGACTTCCCACAAATAAAACAGGACTGGTGCAGATCAGGACAAGTCCAATGCGGATCATGACGATGCAGTTCATACAGGTGATGATCAGGTCAGGACAGATGTGAGTCAGGACAGGAACACTCAGCTAAGTGCAACACCAGCGTCACACCCCTCTCTGCGCCTAACTGTCGGACCCCGATTGGGTTATCGATTCTTCTCCCTCATCAATTCCCGATTCTTCTGACAGAGTGCACCTCTGCTCTTGATCTCCTATAGCATACGTTGGGTCAGTGACAGGTCAGCTACTCGGACAAGTCGGACAATCTAACTAGCTAAGTCTACCTTAGTTATACCATTTTCAAGGGCAATGTACCACCCCCCAATGTTGCAGATTTGTGTATTCCCTTGACTTGATTGGTCAGAAAGTCAAGGAGAATTCTTCACACCATACCAGCATGAGATTATTTCATTCAAAACATAATGATCAATGTTTCTGCCCATAATTCACTTTCCCATGGATTTTATTCCACCCAGCAATAAATGTTTCAATATTATACACAATGTATATGATTAGTTCCTCTTGAGGGGTCAGGCAGTCCTCTTCCCAGGAATATGACAAGTAAGTCAGGACTTGACTGCCTTTCAATGCCAATGCTTCAGAGATTTAGAGTTCCTCTGCGCAGACACAGCTCTTTCAAGATGGAGTTCAGAAGCACCCGTCAGGTCCGAATACGAGCTAGCAGCAAAGTTAAAGAGAAACAATTTAGAATAAGGAAATAAATGAATGCACTGTATACCGCGTATCTCTACTCTATTCCCATTACTTTATTTTAACTATAGCATTAATAGTTAAGCAGAACGAACAAAGTTTAGTCAAAGCAGTAGCAGGTGCTTTCATATGTAAAACATGAAGCGGCCATCTTAATTCTAGTGCGCAACTGCAAGAAATTCCCCCCAAGCAAAGATACGTCACACCACGTGAGTGTGGCAGACACATGCGCAGTAAGTTGCCCGCTTTTCCGGCGGCCATTTTAATGCATTCAGGGTACTGTTAGTAAAGCACATTGTCAAACTTCCCCTAGATACTAAAAATGTTGTGTATTGCAATTAATAGTTAGACAAAACATATTGATTAATAGATTACTTGTTATTTCGGGAGAATTGAATCCGAGCAAGTCTCTCTACGTATGAAACCTTGCTCCATTACAGGCAGGCTCTGCAACCTAGGCCCATGGTAACTGATTGACAGGTCATAGGTGGGGTGGCATGTAGCCGGCAGACAAATGCACGAACAGGAAACTCAGGTCCATCCCCCAGGTAAGCGTATTGACACCACAATGGTCTAGAGACATTTACCCCAATAAAGCACACATGGATAGTAGGGTATGCGCATTACCAACACTAAATAAATTCAGATGCCAGATGGAGCTAGGACCTATCAGCCAATCAGGACACAGCACACAGTACATGCAGCATTCACACATGCATTATGCCGGACATCTGGACACATTAACCACTGGCCACATTGTGTCCACGCAAGGTCAAGGCCCAACTGAATTTGTTATCAGGTACCTTTTAATTAAGACTCCACAGACAAGGCCCGCATTCTTTTACCAAACAAGGATCACCGGATGTACTTTTAAGGCACCCAAAACTGTATAAAATTGGTTGAGTGTACTTTGAGATAGTTCTCAGACCCATTTCTAGAAGATGTACTCCCTTCCAAAGTGTTTAATTAAACCAATTGTTCCTGTTTTGCCAAACGCTTCTTGTCTTTTGTTTTTTCAAGTTAAATTCATTTTCGAGTAATACTTCTTTGTCACATTTAACACCATTATATTGAAAGCGTGTTTTTATTCTACAGAGAGAGGAGATGCATGCACAGGTTTTTGTAAATGCCTCCCCTTTAATTTCCAACAGGAAGCCAAGGAGAAGGTGGGATGCAGTGGGATCAGGTCGAAAATGAACTCGGCCAATAGGTGGGCATACTAGCACCACCAAATATGAAGAGGGAGCATACACCAGAAGAGATGGTGTGCCCAACTGGAGTCAATTGATCAGCAGCCAATGGACGCAGGTCGAGGAAACCAGAGGTGAGGGGCTAGACACCACATACCAAGATGAGGCCATCCATGTAGCTCCTCCTTGCCAACAAGAACTAACATCTGTGGTTTCACTTGAGAAGGCTTTGCTGCCAATAGGACCTAAAGCCACTCCTACCAATTATCCAGCAGCTCCGACAGAGAAGGGCTCCCCAGCTGCACCTGGTTACCCAACCTCCTACTAGAAGTGTCTGCCTGAAAGATCAGTGGCTGAGGGTGTAATTCACCCTTGCTATCCATGACACCTCACTAGGTGTTCCTTCCTGTCTCTTGAGTTTGTGGCCATGGCAGCTTTTCAAGAGAACATAAAGCAGGTGATTGCAGGTCAGAAGCATTCTTTCAGATACTTCATATGCGAGTGACATGGATAGATGAAGGCACACAGAGTGGTGGATGCAGACCAGCATTAGGGGTTCTGCTGTCTCCTGTCCTTGTGCTCTAAAGTGATTTCAACTTGTCTCATCTCCCAACTCTCTTCTTCTAGGGTTACTGTGTCCCAAAATGTGCCTTTCCCCTCTGTCCGTAAACCTACCCTGGTGTGTTGAGATCCTCAGCAAATGTTCCTGATCTCTGAAGAGGAAGATGACCAGGTATTGTGTCCCTCATCCTAGGAAAGTATTTCAAACACTCATTTGGATTGGGTGATGAAATATAAATGTATTTTTGACTTTGGTCTCTTACATTGCTAATGAACATTTTTTTTAGACTTAAACTTTTTTTCGGGGTTTTACGTGTTTTTACAAAATGTTACACTTTTTACATTTTCCTCATTGCGCGTGTGCATTTACTGATTCTTTGACATTCTCAATGTATTTTAAGTTGCCTCCATCCCAATCAACTATCAATTTACTTCCATGGACACATGCACTTCTTTTGTTCTTGTGCCTCTTCAGAAGGAGAAGATTTACATGTGGGTGGTTTGATAGGGGACTGTTGAAATAGAAAGAAGAACCAGTGGTTTCTTCTCCGTCAGAAGGTTGAGAGAAGACCCAGGTTACAATTGCATTGGTTAATAGAGGAGGGGTTTTGCATAGCTTGAATGAGCATCCGTAGCCTGGGGATTTGTAAGTGAAAGGGGTACTGGGGGAGGGAGACTGCTGGGCATCCTTGAAATCTTTTGGACAGGTTTTTCTGGGGGTGGGGGCAATCTCCTCCTTTCGGTGGTCTTAGATATGCTTCAGTGTTGCACTGACCAAGATATTCCAGCTGCCCTGATCCTATTGAATCTGTTGAGAGCATTTGCTATGATTGACCAATAAGTGGATGGAAGAGCAAGTTAGGAATCAAGGAAACTCCTTTAACCTAGTTACATAACTTCCTGCAGAACAGGGCAACACAAATACATTTTAACCTTTGCCTATTAGAGTCAGTAAAGCTGGCAAGTGGAGTTCCACATGGTTTATCCTGTTGCTATCATTATTATTTTCTAAATACAGTTTATTTATTTTGCAGCTGAAATGAAAAACAGGGCCTGTGAGGCCAACATACAACAGCAAAATCACAAATAATAATACAACATGAAAATAAAATATCTTCACCAACATATCCTCCCTACCCCCACCTGACATCTGGTAATAAGACACAAAAGAGATCCACCTGTGACATTCAAGAGCTCACACTCACCCTGCCTGCCCTCATCCCATAAATATCCGGACTTCATCATGAAACAACTGATACACAGGACAAACAGGTTCCAAAATCTATTCCCCGATAATCCTCCAATACCGACCATATCTTGGGGTGCTTCTGGGGGCAACCCCTTGCTTTATAAACTGTCACTAACAAACCCAGACAATAGCCCATTACTTTTTTCCAAACTGCCAGGGATGAGGAAGTCACAGCCTTCCACTTCTGTGCTATGCCCTGTTGTGCTAAAGTCTATTCCCAATTGCAGAAGGAACAGTCGATACCTATTGCCACCCAAATCATCAGTGAGTTGCAGAAGGATGAGTTTTGGGTCCATTGGAATTGACCAAGAAAGAACCCCGCTCAGATAGGCCGTCACCCCACTCCAGCATCGTTTCAACTCAGGAAAAGCTCCACACCGTATGAATAAATGTGCCTTCCCCAGTGCCACACCAAAGACAAGTCAGGGAGGCGCTCACCCCAATGAGCCAAAGTATATGACATGCAAAATATACCCTGTGGAAACCCTGTTTCTATTAGTTTATTATTTACACATTATTCCTTTAGCAGCACTGATCTCTTCATGTGCGTTACCAGTCCTGATGCATGTGGACAAAATCCAAAATATTTTTACAATTGTAGCGGATCTGAAAACAAGGGTGCACAAATTTTGTCCATGCCCCCGAAGAGTGGAGGTATGTATGTCTTGAAATCAGCTTATCTTTAGTGGAAGCAAAACAGTGATCTTAGCCCCATACAAAGATTCCACAATATGGGCTCTTCCTTTCTGGTTGAAATCATTGGGAGAAAAACCTATTCCGGTTTTGGGTGAAAAAATCTAGTGATTCAATTTGAAATTCATGTCAGTATGACCAAGTAAGTAAATGTAGAAAATAATGTGTGCATGTGTCTGTTACATACTTTGAAGTACATTATATACCTTTTTTTCTGTACCACAAAGAATTCAAATTGTGAAGGTGTTCTATCAGAAAGATTTGACTATTGAAATGTCCTCTCTCCTTGGCTTCATGCCAAAACACTAAATAAACGATAGCTTGTACAAAATGTAGCTGCAATACTAATCTTCGGAAACGTTTGATTCTATCTCATCAGTATAATTCATGCAAAACTAGTTGCCAGTTAAGCACATAATTAGCTTTAAAGAGTTCCTAGTTTATAAAGCTTTTTATAGCAGAAGGCAGAACCCGTTGCCAAGGAAGCTCATAATGTATAAACCAAATTGTTACCTTAGATCAGAAGAAGCACTTTTGGCCCAAGTACCTAGATTCCATTGTTCTACTCAGGGGAGAAAAGCTTTCTCAGTGGCAGCACCTAATCTGTGGAATAGCTCACCAAGAAATTTAAATGTCGAATTTTTTCTGACAATTTTCAGATCATCTGAATTTATGGCTTTTCGCAATAGCTTTACAGTTGTATCACTCTCTGTCTTAGCAAATATGATTTTGTAGAGTGATTGTTGCTCTTTATAACTAAAAAAAATACAAACACATAGATCCTGACACTTTGTGACATGGATATTAGTGTAATGAGAGGGTGGGTCTGCACACCAATTGTGATACAAGTTAAAGGTTAATTCAACCTGAATGTGAGGATTGTGAAAGTATTTTAGCGTGCTTACACGTGAATTAGGGAGAGTACCCAATTTCCTTAGCGGTAATAAACATGTCACAAAAAGTCCTTGGAACCCAAAGACTGCGTGTCGCACAGCTTATTGGCTACTGAAAGCCTATTGCATACATCGGAAAGTTCTCAAAATTTTATCAAAAAAGTAATCCACGATAATCATGAAAATTTTAGTTTCATTAAGTTCATTTGCTCTGTACTCATACAATGTAGAAAGTTAACATACACAAATTTCAATCAGAGTGTCAAAGACAATGAACATCCGAAATCGCCCTATTTTTAAATCATAATGTCCAAATTAATAATGAAACAATTATGAAACAATTACAAAATTCCGAATTCAAATCATAGGTTGATACTTCAAAACAATTTTCAAAAGCAAAGCCCAATGCATTTCGGGTTCATACAGAACCCTTTATCAGGGGGTGTTCATAAAGAAAACATTTTACATATAAGCATTCTCAATATGTACAATATTCAAATATGTTCAGTATTCAAATTCTTCTTGAGTTGTTGTATCCGAATCTACAACACAAAACATGATGGTTTCAATATACAGTCGTCTGGAGTAAGTACAATATTTACCATATACCGATGGTGACCAGGCTCAAGGCTTGCAAGTGAAAGAGAAATAGTTATTGAAAAATAAAATAGAGGTAAAAAAGCTGTGAAGAAGTGATTAGTATCAACGCAACCTACAATAGCGAAGTAGTGCCCAAAGGGAATATTCCTGCAACAAGTGACCTTAGTGGCTGTGCCGATATACAAAAGCTGTCATGCCCGTTGTAGTGAGAATAGTGAAGTGCCATGATAAATGATAAATACCTGTGGAAGAAGCTCAAAGCGACTCCACCTGAGATATAACAAGAATGTGAAAAAGGGTTACATCCCCATATAATTTAAAAGGAGAACTTAACCCACCTCTACGAGGACATGTGGGTGCCATCATAACTGACGAATATCAATGTCTCGTAAAGAGTGTTCGCGTCTGTATTCATCCAATGGAACAACGTTCTGTAAAAGTGAAGAATATAAGCAAATGAGAGCTTACATTTGGTTATACAGAAAAGATGAGTTCCATTAAGTGAGGTCGGAGGGGGGAATGCAGTCACAGCACCAATGGAGGGTGGGAGGGATACAAAGGTATGGAGAAAAGGCAAATCAGAAAAGGGAAGAGACATTTGAGGATCGTCAAAGGGGAAACGAGGGAAAAGGGTTAAAGGAAGAGGGAATGGAGAAGATGGCGGGTTAGGGTCCAGAGAAAAGCGGCCGAGAGCAGCAGCAGAATGGCAGCCAGGACAAAAGAAAAAGTAAAGAAGTCCAGGAGAGTCTGTGGCGTAGTTTCTTTCATTCGAATCTGGTGCTGCTCTGGCCCCCTGGGGCACGGGGAGCCCGGCTCCGCTACAGAGCTGGCCGGGGGAGCCGCTGTTGTTGGGTGGCGGGTTGGATGCCAGGCTGACGGGACGGAGGCAGTGTGCGCAAGGCATCCATGGAGCGCAGGGTGGGATTTTGCTCTTCGTGCTGGGGGGAGACTGCGCTTCTCCAGCAGCTCCCCCAGCACCTTTGCACATCAACTTTCCTGGTTGATTTGTAAAACTCCACCACCATCCGTGCAATCGGAGCAAGAGAAGAGACGTTTCGCGGGCAGACAAGCATGGGTCAGTGGTGCCGGCTGCGAGCCCAGTATAGAAGGGGCTCCACCAGCGTCACGCCACCATTTTGGGCTCTCCGGTCGCGTTATTCCGCATGAAGGCACCTAGTTGTGTAGGGCATGCTAAGGTTGACTGAGTGACTTCCCTCAGTAAATCTGCTCCGGGAATTTCAGAATAGTTAAAGTTATTTAGTGCGGATAAGTAAGGTCTTGATAAATTATAGCTGCGCTGACTGAAATGGCCGCCATGATAAGGTCAGGCAGTACGGATAAGACAGTCACAGCGATCTTATGTTTGCTGCCGATTAATAAAGCACCCACCTTCCGTATTGCGGGAGTGGAAAGAAGGGCAGCGCTGTCCTGTGTGAGGAGGGGTCCGCAGATGTTAAAGCGTGGGATGTTGGTCTCGGCAGCTCCCCGGATTTTCCCTCTAATGGCGGCCGCTGCAGGTAGGGGCCCAGCCAGGTTGACGGGACGGAGCCTCTTTGCCCAGCCACCTCTGACCTCGCCCGGGACTCGCCGAGGGTGGCGCTGCAGTACCCACGTCTGGCTTAAAGCCCTCCGAGCCAGGGAGCGGCGCACAGGGAAGGGGATGCCGGCCTTCCAGGCTCATTCTCCTGCCGGCCGCCGGAACGCCTTAGTTACACTGTCCCCTACTCCCGCTGATGCTATTAAAACAAGACAACATTGTGAAATCTGACGTAAGCCACTTGTGAGGTAAATCTAAATTGATGGATTGCCCGTTTACAGGGGCAGGGAAGACCGTAGAGCCGTAGCGAAACTTTACTCCCCCCCCTGCAAGGTACATGGAGGGCCCCCCTCCGGGCTCAATCAGGAGCTCTCAAGCCAGTTTGCTGCGCAGACGGGGCCCCTGGAGAGCCAATGTTACGCCACTTGCCAGCAGCATCCCAGCTGCCAGAAAGTTATCAGAAAGTTACTAGGGCATTGCCATAATCCAACCGGCTAATGATTAGTCTTTGCACTTAAGGCAGACGGAATGACAGTGGGACCCATTTAAAGATCTTATGAAGGCTGCGCATTAGTCCGTAACAAGTGCTGGTCACATGATTGACATGATCAGACATGGAGAGTGGATTCTCAGTCTGCACTCCTAAGTTACAAACTGCCGATTTGGGTGAGGGACATGTGCCGACGTTAGAAAGCCATCAATCACTCGACCACAAAGTCTGTGCTTTACTGAAAAGGATAATGTTGGTTTTCCTGGTATTAAGTTGGAAATTATTATTTAGCATCAAGTGGTGTATGTCAGACATGCCCTGCCCAAACCGGAGTTTGGAGTCAGTGTGGTCTGGTCCGAGAGTGATTAGTAGCTGAGTATCATCGGCGAACGATACATTGCCAAAGCCATGAATTTTAATCACACTGGTCAAGGGTGCCACATACATATTAAAGAGTGTGGGGCTCAAAATAGAACCCTGGGGCACACCCTTGTCTGTAAGTTGGCTGCTGGAGGCAAATCAGCCCATTAGAACTTTGGAGGTTCAATCTGTCAATTTGCTCCGGAGCCAGTTCAACGCGGTGCTCCTAACACCCATCTCCCACAGACAATACAAAAGAGTGCTGTGGGAGATGGTGTCAGAGGCAGCCGACAGGTCAAGAAGGACCAGGATGGCGGATTGTCTGGTATTGAGAGAGAGTCTTATATTTTCTACTATTTCCAGCAGGGCAGTTTCAGTGCGGTGTGAAGCCCAAAACCCAGATTGAGAGGGATCCAGCAGATTGTTGCTCTCCAGGTAGATGGTGAGTTGTTTGTGGACTATTATCTCTAAGACCTTCCCGAAGAGAGGGAGAGGGAAGATAGGCCGATAGCTGTTAGGCTGCTTGGGTTCTAGAGTGGGCTTCTTTAGTATGGGTCTAACCATAGCCTCTTTCCATCTGGTTGGGATGGTAGAGTGTAGTAAAGATAAGTTGAGGAGCCTGGTTTGGCCGGGAAGAAGAGCTGGCCCAATTTTGGACAATTTATGAGAGGAAACTTGGTCGTTTGGGGATCCAGATTTAACCTTGCCGAGAGTAATTCTGACGTCCTCATGGGTGAAGTCTGTGAATTCATTGAGGGAAGTGGAAATAGGAGGTAGGTTGCTGGCCGTCGCCTGATGTTGTTGAACGTCACCTATGTGGGGGAAGTGATTATGAATGTTGTTGATTTTGTCCACGAAAAACAGGACAGAGTAACCATCCATTCTTGCGATGTAAGCTGTTCGGGTTGGCATGAACTTGGGCTGGTAAATTCTTTTAATGTTTTATACAGTTCTTTGTGGGAGTTGGAGGCCTAATTTATTCTGTCCCCAAGGTAGGTTTTTTGGCCATGGCTATATGGTCGAGATAGTGCCTATGGGTGGATTTATAGATACTTTTTCAGTGCCTCCACTTGCGTTCTGCCTTCCTGGCGACTGGTTTGTCAGCTTTTAAGTCGGTGGCGAACCAGGGTGATAATTTGTGGTGCTGTTTGACCATTTTTTTGGGGTGCAACTCTGTCTATGGTCGGACTGATTGCTGCCTCAAAAGACTCCGCTGTCAAGTTGATATTGTCTGTTTCGGATAGGGGGAGCGGTATAATGGAGAGAAAAAGTAGCTAAATTGACTACTCAATGTTGGTTCATTGTGTGGGTTTTTTAAAGTCGGAGTTGCCTGAATGTTACATTTCAATATATGATGGTCAGACCAGAGGACTGGAACTGGGGGTTCGACCTTAATGTGGGACGAGTTGGTGAATAAAAGGTCAAGTGTGTGGCCTGCTGAGTGAGTGGGACCGACTATAAACTGGTTGAGGCCCAGAGAGTTTAAGCTTGAGATAAGAAAGTTGGTGTGAGTATTGGATAGAAGTTCAGCATGGTGGTTAAAATCTCCCAATAAGAGAAAATTATCAGTCAAGTGACTTGAAAAGTGGGCTTTGTTGCCTGGGGGCCAAAGAGTAAATGGCAATGCAGTTCAGTTTAAAAATGCAGAGTTCTCCCCAATCTGGGAGGATGGTATCAATTATGCTGAGTTTAGCGTTAGCTCTGAAGGCTATTGCTAGACCACCTCCTCTCTTGTTGTGTCTGTCTAATCTAGTCAGTTAGTAGTCGGGGGAGAACTATAGCGATGTCAGGGAGAGAGGACTCCTGGAGCCACGTCTCTTTGACTAAGAAGATGTCTGGTTTCTCAGAGTCTAACAAGGCCCAAATTTCAAAGGCGTGTTTAGGGATAGAGTGTGCATTACAATACATCCCAGTTAGATGGTTATGAGGGTCAGATGGGGAGTCTCTTGGGGGATCAGTAGGGCATGGTTTAAGAGGCAATCAGCCACTGGGGGGTGTGGCTATATGACCTGTGGTGTTCTCTGCCATCAAAGGGAAAGTTGTGCAATTCACAGAGGAGGTTGCTCTATTAAATGAGCGGAGCTCATGGCTAGCATACTGAATTTTAGCCCTGGGTAAACAACTGCTTCTTGAGATAACTGGAAGGCAGGGGGGCAGGGGAGGGAAAAAGGAAGGATAACAACCAGAGTGTCTGGCGACAGACAGGCGCGAATGGTCGCAGACGGGCTAGCCTTTGGTGCGCCTTCGGCACCCAGTTGCTCGCGTCCACTCTGATGACTTCTTTTAAGCAGAGAGGAAGTGGGAGGGGAAAGCAGCAGCAGCGTCTGGAGCGCTGAATGTGGAATGGGTGATACTGTGAGGGGAGGATTGTTGGTGCAAGTCCCTCTGCTCAAGCGGCAAAAGCAGAGGTGGAACGGGAACTGCACATCAGTGGAGAGGTGAGGGTGGCGCAAAGCGAGTTAGAATCAAGTAAGAACAGTTAGCACACAGCAGTGAGATGGGCGGCATAGAGTAGCGTGCCGCATCTGATCTGGAGTTCCGTTTCTATTAAGGCTGTATAAGGGATGATAGCATACACTAATAATATTAATATTATAAAAGTACTGTGGGAAAGCCCCTTTTTGCATGCTCACCCCCAGTGCTTTGGACTGATGGTCCTGGTTTTTGACTCTGTGCTCTGGGGCTTTGTTAACCAGGCCCCACTGGATATGCTATGATGCATAAACATGTCAAAATTGGCTATACTCCTGATTGGCATATTTGCCTATGTGTAAGTCCCTAGTATATGGTACAAAGGGTACCAAGGGCCAGTAAGTTAAAAGTCACTAGGTGACTGTAGCACACATTGTGCCACCCATAGATTGACAGTGCAAAACCTGACTGCATACATGCTACCATTAACTTCGTTGTGCAGGTTTGAACTGCCAATACGACCTGTTAAAATAATCAGTTTTGACAAGCTTAAACTCTCCTTTTAAATATTAATAAGTCACCCCTAAGCAGAGATTAATACCCGATAAGGCAGGGTGCCTGGTATTTAAAAGCAGGACATGTAAACTGTCAATGTAAAACATATCCTGACAGTGACAAGGCGCAAAACACTATTTTCACAGTAGCAGGGTTATCTATTCTGTAGGAAAGCATTGCAATATAAGTTTGAGAATAAATAAAGTTATCTCCACCTAGGAACTAGCTAAAAAGTTCATTCTTTGTCTTTTTAAAATATGTATTACAATCCCAGTTCATTGGTAAAGTCAGATTTGTGCTAAATATTTCACAAAAGATACTTGTAATCATTCATGTTGTACCTGCCTAAAGCCTACAGAAGTCTGTTTGCTTGAGCTTTCATCCATTACCCAGGAGTTGAATAGCTCCTTGTTGAGATGTTACTTGCTCCTAGGGCTGGGACAAAGGTCTTAGGTGTGGGGATATGTTCTGTTCCAATGACAGGATGATTATCTGGGAAGTGCCCAGGATCTTAATTGACTTCAAAGAGTCCTACTTTGTCCTAGACAGATGCACCTAATACCTTGAACTGCCCTCTTTCTTTTCCCCCTAGCCAGCTTTTCACCAATTACAGTGAGAGAGCAGCTGCCCCCACAACTGCTTTTGAGTGACAACCGTGGAGGTGTTGCTTATTTCCCTAGCCAAACCTCTAGGGTGGGCACAGGATCTCTGCACAGGGAAAGAACGTATTTGCCATCATGGATTAAGGTAGAGAGAGGCACTCTGGGAATGTTTGCAGTAGGGCACAGAGAAACTGCTGCAAAAGTGGGTATATTTACCCTTGAGAACACTTTCCCTATTAGTTGGGGAGGGGTCTGGAGTGAGCCAACCCACACGCTAGTGTCAGGCATAAATGTGGTACCCCTTGGCACCCTCTTCAAAACACTACTGAACCTGTGAAAGAAAGAAGAATGACTTCACCTGCTGTTGAAGCATGTAAGGAGAACCCTAAGGACTGGACCTGCTCCCACATGTACCCAGGATAAAGAAGTGGACTCCATGGGTAAGCTGGCTGACGTCCTGTTAAGTTACAGGGACACAAAAGCTGAAAGACGTCCACTTTTCCGAAGGATCACAGCTGACCTGCTTCAAATGGATGTGAGTCCTGACCCCCAAGTGCTGTTCATGAGATCCTAAAACCCTTGTCTATTGTCAGAGTGTACTACTCCTCTCTAAATCTAAAAACCCAGGACTTTAAAAAACATTCTACAAGCATTTTGCCTGGCGAACCTTCGGGGGACTGTGACCAACCTGCCAGCCGATCTGTTGAGGGTGCTTCACCAGTGAACCGAACTTTGTCATAGCTCCACTTCATTCTCTGCTCGACGTCAGAATCTGTTGTCCCCGAGGCTGCCTTAACTCCATCCGGCAACTCCCTCAACGCCACCATTGACAAGGACCCAATCAATGTAGAAGGCCTCCAGAGCATGAAAACTTTAACTTCTGCTACAGGAGCTTATCCGTGCTAAACCAACGGTTTCATTACAGCTCCATCCTGACACCGGAGCCCGTTGACATCTAGTCCCTTCTCTATGCTCCAGACCCCTGACTCTTTTCAATGAAGGTACAAAAGGGGGTGATGATGGACGGAGTGGTACAAAAGGGGGTGATGGCCGTCATAAGTGTGGCAGGGTATGCTCAGACGTGAGTCCCTTGCTCACTTTGCCACTGGATTCAAGCAAGCAGGGCTGAAGACGGCTGGAATGCCAGAAACCGGTCTTCGGAAGCTTGTTTCCGGTCCAGGGAAGACATGGCTTGGCAGTTCGGGCTGGACTGTTCCCATGAGGCACAGGGTCAGACTGATTTGCATGTAGCCATGTCTGAACTGGGGTGGCAGAGTGGGCTAAAGAACGGTGATGGATTAAACCCAGATCTTTTGACTGGGTGTGAGTGTTTGATTGATTCAGATGCTCCGTCCATCACCACCCCCTTTTGTACCGCTTTTGGCCGCCATAAGTGTGGCAGGGTATGCTCAGACGTGAGTCCCTTGCTCACTTTGCCACTGGATTCAAGCAAGCCGGGCTGAAGACGGCTGGAATGTCAGACACCGGTCCTCGGAAGCTTGTTTCCGGTCCAGGGAAGGCATGGCTTGGCAGTTCGGGCTGGACTGTTCCCATGAGGCACAGGGTCAGACTGATTTGCATATAGCCATGTCTGAACTGGGGTGGCAGAGTGGGCTAAAGAACGGTGATGGATTAAACCCAGATCTTTTGACTGGGTGTGAGTGTTTGATTGATTCAGATGCTCCGTCCATCACCACCCCCTTTTGTACCTCTTTTCAATGAAGGCTGTCGATGCCGGAAGGTAACAAAGCTGTCGACATTGGAACTTAACTATTCCACCAGAACGAACCTGGTCCTTGTATCTGACCTGCGCTCCATCGCGGTTGACACTTTTGGCTAATTTCTTTTTTTAAACTTTTAAACTTCATACCTCTGCATCCCCTTATAAGATTCTTGACATTTTGCTTAATTTTGTTCATTAAAATATTCTCTATTTTTATAAATTGCAGTGGTATTTTCATTGTGTTGTGTTTTGAACTTTTTAACTGTGTTGGTACTTTGGTATGCTTTGCACATTTTCTTAATCTAAGCATCAATTGCCGTGCCATTATGACAGTAATATTCCTTCAAGGTTGAAGAATCAATAGAGGCATGGGTCGGTGGGTGTTCCTGAGTGGAATGAGTTCATAAGAGTGGTTGTGATCAATGTTCTGAGTTGTTCCCATACAGTGAGTGGGTGGTCGGTGTTTCTGGTCGGTGGGTTGCTAAAAAGGTCGGCGTGTTAGGGATCGAAGTTTCCATAAATGGCAGCTATCTTGTTATGGAAGAGCACGGTGAGGGTGTTGCAGAGCTCTTTTGAGGAGGGAATCGAGTTTCTGTGGCTGACAGGCAGGTGAACTCTCTAACAATAGTGAAGAGTTCCTTGGTTTGGTTGGCGCTGGTCTGGATCCTGTGGGTCAGGGCCTCCTTTTTTGTGGCTTTGAGCAAGCAGTGGTAGTCATTGAGGGCTGATTTGTAGGTGGCTCGGTTTCCACTGATGCGCCATCTTCTTTCCAGTTGTTTGCACCTGCATCTCAACGTGCTGAGTTCCTATGCATAACAGTTGGCTCGTTTGGTGGGTCTGTGCATTTAAGCTGGTTTGGGGGGAGCGACTTGTTGGCAGCGCTGGTGATCCAGGAGTTGGAGTTCTCTACTGTCTGGTGCAGGCTGGTGGTGATGTTGGGCTGTGTGCTGCTGATGGCATCGGTCCATTGTGAGGATGAAGTGTACGATAGAGTGGTCTGATTAGGTGAGTTCCAAAGTGTGTATCTGATTCTGTTGCTGGATGTGACAATGGGCTCCAGCATGTGTCCTGCTTTGTGCTTGGGGTTAGTGACCAACTGCTTGAGGCCAATGTTGTGGCCTTAAGGCCTGGGGCACTCTCAACAGTAAATACAGTGTGAATGTGCACGGAACCTTCCTACATATTACAGGATGTGGTGCTTACCTGATGTTTGTAAAACAGGTCACCAGCCTGCCACAGCAGCCCGGTGTGCGTGCTGGTACCAATGATGTGCTTAAACATGTGTCCAGACTGCCATTGCAGGCCGGTGTGAGCACTTGCACCTATGATGTTTTAAAACAAGTGTACGGCCTACCATTGACCGCCGGTCTGTGCACTTGCACAAATGAGGTGCTTGAACAAGTGCTCAGCCTGCCATTGCAGGTTTGTGTGGACGCAATTGCGCTACTGCTCAGGCTGGCCTTTTTCAATCATCAGCCATCCTGAGAGGACCTTTCACTAGTGCACCCTGAGGGTATGTGTAAAGGGGTGAAGCGAGTGGTAGGTGTAAGGCTGGGCAGGTGTGTGTTCCCTGTCCAGGTAATAAGAAATACCCATGTGTAGTTTCACCACCTATGGAAGACGTTTGTTCTTCCCATAGGCTAATTGGGGAAATGGGTGAAATTACTTCAGGTTGCAATAGTGGATTGCAGTGGAACAGCCTTATTGTGTTTTCCTTTTTCTGTGGGAAAGGGGGTTTTGCCATTACTAGCTCAGAAATGCCTCTCCTAGAAAGTGGGCCTTTCTCTGCCCTAAACTCTTTGTGTGCCTTTTAGCTGGACTCCAGTCCACACTGGAGGACGGGGAGCGCATATGGGCATCACCCTGCAACAGCTATAAAACATTGGGCATGCAACTGGAATGGCAGACCTCTGCCATTTGAGGCCCTGGCTGGATAGATTGGAGAAAGAGATTTTGCCAGGGTCCCATGGCTGACAGAACTGAAATTTAGGGGATACATCTGTTGTTCAAAAGGAAACTATCTGAACCACCCCCCACATCAAAGGCACACTACAGTATAACTACTGGTGCCATACTTCACGTATGGGACAGAGTCGGACGTGGGACAGAGGAACCTGAAGCTGCATGGTGCATACTACCAGAGGAATCTGTTGTGCACAAGGAGGATTACTGCCATTGAAAGGGTCTGCACGCCTCTCCTGAATAGTGGCTTGCCTGGACTGACCACCTGCTGCTGTGTGGCCCCCGAAGTGTGCTCTCCAAGGGCTTCTTAGCTTGCCCCCATTCTTTTGGAGGTCCAGGGACATCAAAGAGCTCCTACAAGGGACCCACACTGTCTACTTGTGACACCAGGAGATCGGAGCCCTCTTAAGTGCACACATTGTTTGCTGGATCCCAACTGATAGCATAGTGTGAGTGTGGAACTAAAAACTGTACCTGGAGTCTGGATGGCCTTGTGCAGAGCCCCAGAAATCTTGCCCACATGTAAGGAATGTGGCCCTCCAACTGGGGATCTCAGCATGCATAAGCGTCTTGTTTGTGGTTAGTGGAGTCACCAGTTGCAGAATCCAGAGTGGCCCTCTTCGTCGATCGTACCGCATCTCTCTCACGCGATATGCCAACTGTATGCTCATTGCGTGCAGTGTCCAATTCACAGATTGCGGCCCTCAGAGGTGGGGGCTTAGCCATAGGAGTTCCTTACTATACATAGTGAGGCATTGCTGCACTTGAGTATTTCTGCGCGACCGGAATTGTCTGGTGCGACCCACATCAACGCGCACCGAATGTTGTGGCTCATTTCCAGGGAGGAACAGAATTTGCAACTCTTTGTTGTGTGTGCCCGGAATTGTCTAGTGTGACCCATATCAACATGCACGAGATGTTGTGACTCATTTCCAGGAAGGTACAAAACTTGCAACTCTTCATTGTGTTTGAACGGTCTTGTGTGAACCGTATGAAACGTGCATCAGTTGATGTGCTCAGATGAGCTGGGAGTGACTCTCATCAATGTGCACCTGACGGGGTTCCTCCTTTTTCCGATAGGCTCCCCTGCTTCATTATCCACTCATCGATTGTTACCTTTTTTTTGGCCCTCAGCACGGCGGACCAACTCCCCTCTCATTACCCAGCCCCCGACAACATTGTATTGCCAGGTAGTATTGCCCTGCTCTGGCTTGGGTAGTGAGAGTGAGAGTGACTTACTGGTTTGAAGGAATGCTATTGAGAGAGATCAGAAGCAGATGAAGAGACTGCGTGACCCCCCTGTGCTTTGCAGAACTGGGCTCGTGCCGGAAGGCCCTTGTGGAAGCCTTTTAAGTGCCGTCAGCCTGCTTCTGCTCTGCATTCTGTGGGTGAACTTCCTGAGTGGCTGCCAAGCCCCCATTTGATAACTGTCTCCTATGGAGTCCTGATGCCTATCTCCACCTTCTTCCCTAGGACCCTGGCTAAGTGGGACTTCAGCTGCGTGCGGCATAGTATCTGGGGTAAGGCTGATTATCTTCCATCTGTGGGTGTAGGACAGTCAAAATGAGTTAGAGGGTGGAGGGAGGCTTAGGCCATGGAGTCTGCAGTGTGCTATCAATTGATCTGCTGGGTATCAGTCTCACCGCATTACGGTGCTTAGTGCGTATGTGTACGAGCACGTTTTGTACACACCTGTCTGATAGCCATTGCATCAAGTATCGGTGCGGAGTGAGTGTGTGTGTGTGTGTGAGTAACAATCGGTGGACCACATGTGACTGACGACCTTGTCCAGCGGTGTGGCCTTACATATTGATTTCTTGCCAGAAGAACACTACGGTTGACATTAGTTTTTACCATGCGGTGTTCCTAGAAAGTGTTATATGTCCTTGTATGTACATATTTCTGATATTTTTATGACCCAGGGTGCATCCTACAGCTGGGTGGTATTGAATTATAAGAATTGCTGCGGTTGACAATGTGTTGTACAGCATAAGGGTGCTGGGGGGTGTTAGAATAGGATCTGTCCCAAATGTGCATATTATTGATGTTATTTCAACATGGTTGGGCCTACTACTGCTAGTAATATTTCCAACAGTGATTTATGCCCTGAAATACAGGATGTTCATGTTGTGTTGATCATTGAGTATGTTAAGTACAAACGTTATTTAAATACATCACATGTGAAGTCTCTTTTGTGATGCTCAGTGTATCTATCATGAGTGAGTGCTGTGCCAAATCTTTACACATTGTCTCTATGATAAGCCTGACTACTCATTGCCAAGAGACCCAAGGGTGAGCACAGGTTATACAGGTTATACAGGTAACTAACCAGTTCCAGCATCCACTCATCAGTTATGCAGGTTTTACATGCATTAAACCACCCCTGCATTTCAATTGCAGTGCTACTATGACAGTAGTAAGCTTCTAAATGCAAGATGAATTTAAGAGAAAGTTTTTTTTTTAAACAGAGTACTACGTTTTCCTATTTTGGATTTGACAATTGTAGGAAATTGGTGAATATATATTTTTTCATATTTATTGTGACTAAAAGGCCAATGTAAGCAAAGCAGATAGTGTTTGTTTCCGTTGCAGCAATAGTTTGATGCTGGCCCAGATCTAGAGGCCTGTCAGTGATGTGTGTGTACAAGAGCTGTCAGCTGATATTCACATTTGGCAAAGAATAATCAATTTCTTTCCTCCAGATTGGCTGTCTATCAGGCTTAGGCTCTGACAAGATTGTGGTTATTCTCAAAAGGACCGGGCAGCCAAAATAAACAATAAACTGGCAGTGCGTAACAGTTCAGATCACCTTCTGCTATGTTCTGCTTTATATTTCTGCTATTTTACAGATGGTTATTGAATGCAAGCATTGTCTCATATTTTTGTTGGTAACGTTTGTTAAATGATTCTTTTCATTTCTCACAGTTGATAGCACATATTGCAAAGTGTTCAATAATAACAAATGAAAGTGCTTTAAAAAGAAGAGATACAAGGTAAGTTTAGGTCGGAGCAAAGTGTACTTATGCAACAAAGATCTTGTTACTTTCGATTGGGAATAAGCCAGTTGCTCATGAATCCAAAGAAAAAACAAGCACTTACAAGGCTGTTAGGGCTCAGCCTCGTAACCTATTGGCTTTGGCAAATGCATGTTTTGGCTTAGGTAGCCACTGCAAATACGTGCATTTCCTGCTGTCATTTTGAAACAGCGTTTAAACATCTACATTAAAACATGGCCGTCACAGATGTGCAAGTATCCATGGTGACAATCTATGAATGGGCTTTTTAATGTATAGATCAAATAATCCGGATTTGTAAAGCACTGATAATCCCCCATGAGGGTATTCAGGTGCTGAGAGTGCTGCTACTGAGGCTCAGTCAAAAATCTAGATCTTGTGTCCTTTTCTCAATTCTAGTAGAGATGATGAGTTTCGTTGGTGAACAGCGAGGTCGGTTCAGGACATTGCGGCAAGGTAGGAGAAGGAGCATCGTTCACTGTTGCTGCAGTGGATGCAGGGAATGTAGGTGAGGCAGATGGAAGCAGAGTGCAGGTGTCCGGAGGACTCGTGAACGCTTAGTCAGTGGTTGATGTGCTTTGGTCCCTCGTTGTGGAGGGCTTTGAAAGAGTGGGTCAGCATCTTGAACTGGCACATCTTCTGAATGGGGAGCCAGTGGAGCTTCTTGAGGTGGGGGGTGATGTGGGACTGCTTGGGTGGATCTAGGACAAGTCTGGCTGCTGCATTCTGTATTGACTGTTAGTCTCTTGAGGAGGTGCAAGGTGATTCCTGAAGAAAGTGCATTGCCCTAGTCCAGCTGGCTGGTGACCAGGGCTTGTGTGACGGTGTATCTGGTGTCAATGGGGAGCCATCTGAAAATATTGTAGAGCAAGTGGAGGGCAAGGAAGCAGGCAGATAAGACTGCGTTTATTTGCTTTTTCATGGTGAGCTTGCTGGTCAGAGTGATGCAGAGTTTGTGGGAGTGGACGGTCATGATTGGTGCGGGTCCAAGTTCGGGGGTCACCAAGCGTCATTCCTTGGAGAGGTGTTTCCTAAAGATCAGCACTTCGGGCCCGATTCACAGAACTAACTTAAGACAAAATCCTAAACGTACTACTTTTGGTATTCACAGAAGTTAGGATTTTGTCTTAAATTTGTCTTCAGACAGAGTTAAGACAGACTTAAGACAAAATCCTAACTTAAGTTTGTCTTAAGTCTGTCTTAAGTCTGTCTTAAGACAAACTTAAGACAAAATCCTAACTTCTGTGAATACCAAAAGTAGTAAGTTTAGGATTTTGTCTTAAGTTAATTCTGTGAATCTGACCCCATCTTCTTGTCTTTGTTGAGTTATAGGCAGTTATTCCTCAACCATTCAGTGATGTTCGTCTACGGAAGTTTGTCAGTGTTGCGGAGGGGTCTTCTGATGAGGAGATGATGAACTGGTAAACATCGGCGTAGGATATGATGTCAAGTCCATGGGATCTTACAACATTGGCCAAGAGAGTAATGTAGGTGTTGAAGAGGGTCGGGCTGAGGGACGAACCTTGAGGAACAATGCAGATGTTGTTCTTAGATTCCAAGGTGAAGGGCGGGAAGCGGATTCTCTGTGTTCTGCCATTGAGGAAGGAGGCGATCCACTTGAGGGCGTCTCTTAGTATTCCGATATTGTGAAGTCTTCCGATAAAGGTATGGTGTGATTCTGTGTTGAACGCTGCTGAAAGGTTGAAGAGGAGCAAGGCACCATTTTACCTTGGTCGAGGATGGATCTGATGTCTTCTGTGGCTGCAATCAGGGTGGTTTTATTGCTATGGTTAGTGCAGAATCTGGATTAGGGAGTGTCCAGAAGATTGTAGTTCTCCAGGTGTTATGTAGGTTGGTGGTTGATGGCCTTTTCGAGGACTTTGGCTGGTAAGGTAAGCAAAGAGATGGGGTGGTAGTTCTTGAGATTACTGGGGTCGGCAGATTGTTTCTTGAGTAGGGGCTTGACCTCTGCATCCTTTCATTCATCAGGGAAGGTGTCCCTGGTGATCAATGCATTGAGGATGGTGGTGAGCTCACTGCTGATTGTCTTGCTCCCAAAGTTGAAGATGTGGTGGAGGCACAGGTCCATTGGAGCTCCTGAGTGGATGGAGATGATGAAGGTTGTGGTGCCTTGCGTGGTGAGCTTGTCTCAGGTATTGAGCAGGTGGACGTGTTCTTCATTCCTGCGGTTGAGGTGTCTGAGGAGGTTGGTGTCCTGGGGATTAGAAGATTCTGTAGATGGTGAAGTTCTTGTCGAGGAAGAAATCCACCAGGGAGTCACAGAGTTCCTGTGAAGGGTTGATGATGTTTACAGTGGCTGAGGAGCTGGAGAACATTCTGATAATTTTGAAGAGCTCTTTGCTGTGGTTGGATTTTGCTTGGAAGTGATTCGCCAGGGCACTTCCTTTTGTCTTTTTTAGGTGTTAGTGATATTGGTTGAGACCTGATTTGAATGAAGGTTGTTTGGTATGTGGACTAGACGCTAGTCCACCATTTCCTTTTCAAGTCATTTACAGGTGTGCTTTATGGTTCTTAGTTCCATTGTTTACCAACTTGCTTGCAGTCCACCCCTTACTCACGGCCCTCCCCACTACGGGGGGGCGGAGAGTTGCAGGCAACCCCCGGTTGCTCAGGTCCACAATCTCCCGTCGGACTAACGGGGCGCCGTCGCTCCTCCAGGATCCCACGCGAAGACCTCCCTGGGGAAAATTGACTTTAGCACCCTTACTGTGCTCCTGTAGAGGGTACCCTTTTGTACCTTACAGCCTTTGGATCGCCCTGTAACTCCGCCACAGCCCTGGGTGTGGCCCCCACCACCTCAGGGCCCCCCACCCTATACCACTTTTTCACTTACGTCCTGCTGCTTCCAATGCCTCGCCCAAGTCCAGCAAAAATAAGTCCATACCCACATTGGACAGGTGTATCCCATCAGTATCAAAGCACCCTGTGCATTTCGCATGTAGCAACCCATGCCTGACGAACCCAAAACCCCTTTGCTCAGTGAATTTACGCATTGCACTGTTCACCCTCCTGCGCGAGGTCTCCATGGCTTCCCCTGACCGTGCACCCTGCCATTTGCGCCTTGGTGTGATTTCGGACCACCATAATTCACAGGTCCCCAGTATGTTATTCAACTCGCACAAGGTAGCCCTCATCTCCTGAAGCAGGTCCCTTCGCCCCAGGGGAACTAGATCATTTCCTCCCAGGTGTACTACCAATACATCGGGCGGAGAGTCACCCCCCCAGTCTCTGCAGAACTTGCTTCTTCAGACTATTCCAACGCATGCCGGCTGTCCCCAGCCACATTATTCTCGTTGATGTGAACGTGTGCCTCCATATTCTGCTATCCGCCCACTGAGATACCCTCTGGACTCCAGAATGTCCCATCACCCAGACCGTTTTACCTGGTAAATAAAGATGCAGAAGTTTGAAACACTATTTATTATCACAAAACAAAAACCCAATTCTTCAGCACAAAATTGCCAACTATAGATACACTGACATCCTATGTGGCAACAATATTTTACACAACTAATTTACTTCCTGGGTCCATGTTTACTCAGTGTCCCACACAATCGTATATACTTCTTGTAACAGTTGGACTCCCAACCCAACGCCCCACCTGTTTGATGTGTTCTACTGGCAAGCCAGCCTGGAAGGCCGTGGTTGCCGCTCCTATTCTGAAAGAGTGGCTGCAAAATTGCTTGCCCTGGACCTTATTGCCTGACAGCACTAAACATATACATTATGCGCTGAACCTGATATTTGGTCAAGGGTGTACTGTCTGCGTGCATAAGAAGGTAGCCTTCTGTTGCGGGGCACAGTGCAAAGGTAAATCGAGACTTGGCGCGCCGGGCAATACTTGGTGATCTCTAGTTTTTTCAGCACAATCACTTTCCCCACCCCTGCCTGGTCTGTCTTAGATCTTCGTAGCCTTATGGTGAGGGCCTCCCCTGTCAGTACTGCATCCTGTCTGGACAACGCCACCCCCGATGAGTCCTGCTTCGATTTCGCTGCCAGTTCCCCCATTCTAAAGGCCCCGAAGAATGCCAGACCAAAAGTTGCAGAAAACAGAGCCGCTTCAAAAGCCGAGATCGTGGCCCTGTCCACCCAATCCAGCATCCCTTGTAGTGTTTTGAAATCTATGGCTCACTCCTGGCCCAGCCTTTCAGTGCCGACCGTATCAAAAAAGACTTGGTAGGATCTACCTGCCCCGTTCATCTAGCGCTGTGGTGACTGTGCCATTGTGTGGCACTAAGGGTGGCCGCCCTCTTAAGAGGGCCTCCTTTGGGGGCCTGGGGCAGCCTGGCAGAGTTGGTGTCTCTCGTTCCCGTTGTTTTCCAAACACCCCACTACTCAGTTATTGTTAACTTTTGCTTGAAAGACAGACTAGGGTCAAATGCTACCTACTCTGTGTGATGACGCTTGCCTAAATTACCATTGGGAATGCAGCAGCACTTTCCAGACAGCACATGCGCAATGGTTATTTCAAACATTAAACCTTGAAACTTTATTTGTAGAAGGCGCTACTCAGTCAATGCCATCTACTAGAAAAGATTACAAACTTTCTTACAGGTGAGTGGCGCGCCCCTATAAACGACTTCGCCCTGCCGACAGGTGGCGGAGTTTTTGGTGAACTCTGCTCTCTAAGCAGAGCCGCGGAGTGGCAAAACTTTGTGAATTATGCTGACGAAGCGGAGTTTGCTGCCCAACCCTAACTCTAGAACTTCCCAGGGCACAGTGCTTCAAGAACAAAAGGAAAAATGAAAAAAGAGCAGTGCACGAGTCGGGGGTACATGCGGGTGGACGGTGTCCACCTACTTATTTCAAAGGGGAAACGCCGTCCACCCTGCTAAGAAGTTGGGCCCCACTGATAAAGAAGCTGAATTCATCCCTGTGTAATTTCCAGACACCGGGAGACTTTCAGCAGCGCCTGTAGGGTTGTTATCTGCTTTCGAACAGCAACAACGTGCGGGCGGGACGGAGCTCTCTTATTTCTAACTACTGCTGGCCGAGTCTGAGAGGTCATCAGGCCTCCTTTTGTTCGAGACTCCTGGCTGGTAGCAGTCAGAAGCCTCACAACCCAGAAGCAAATGAAGCAGAAGAGAAACAAAGGCCCACACCTTGTTAGCACTTCACACATACTTAAGAGAGGCACCTTTTCACTTTGTTCAGGCCCTGTTTAGGAGATATGCATGCACTGTAAGAATGGCAGATGCGTTGGTCTTTCCCAGTATTTGCACAAAATAAATGGTATTTATATAGTGCTTACTATCCCTGAGGAGCTGTTGTAATAATTTAAATATCACTATTTTTTCTTTTAAAGCACTAAGACTAGAGGAAGCTTTACGCTGACAAAAGGCAACATTGTTTTATGTGTAGCATACAAAAATGTGAATCTTCTGCCTAATTCAGAAGAGTTTACAAGTATACTTGAAATGTGCTCCAATGTACTCATGATACACCTGCTAAATATGTATGTGAGGGCTTAAGATCTGATGTCACTTCTTGTGATGCCACTTCTTGTGATATCACACGCTGTGATGTCATGCGGCATGATGTCACGTGCTGTGATGCCACTTGCTTACAGATTAACTAGGTTAGTTCCCCCACTTCTTTTTTTAGCACTTGTGCCCCGAAAAAGGGTGACCCAGTATCAGCTTCAGAGCTTGGGTATCAGTATCTACTAAGGGAAGTGGCTCAGAAGGGGATCATTTACTACTTCACTAAAGAAATTATTTTGGGATTTTATTATAAGCCTATATATTTAGATATACAGAATCAATCAATTGAACAATCAATGTTAGGGTCTAAGTGAATGGAACAATAGGTGTGCATATGCAAAGGTGTTTTATCAATAAATACTGTATTTTGGCCCTCAGAATATACTGGTGCAAGAATATCGAGGACAGAATATCAAAGGACAACATATTAAAAGGTAAATGCAAATAGGAAAATACAGACTTACAATTCCTAACTACACATCTACACACTTCGAAGATATATGTATCATGTAGGTACATATATGTGAAGCTAGAAAATCTAGACATATTTACCTGTCGACATTTGTTCAATATTTGGTCCTCTGTATTGTGTCCCATCTATATTTTTGGGGTCAATATTCATGGTGCACATGTTAAAAGTGACACAGCAGACACATGAACAATTGATACATTTTCCAGCAGCCATCCTATACATATCATCTATGGGAGTTAAACATATGGACGCCGCCACCAATGACATCAAGTTCCTGCTGGACAATGGAGAAACGGCGACCCTCATCCTCCTGAACCTGTCAGCCGCCTTCGACACGGTCTCCACCACACACTACGAACTCGCCTCCACAATGCTGGGATGCAAGAGAAGGCCCTGGACTGGACCACCTCCTTCCTCTCTGGCAGAACAAAAAGAGCCCCTCTCACCCCCTTCCGCTCTGAAGCCACTGAGAACATCTGCGGCGTACCCCAGAGCTCATCCCTCATTCCAACTCTGTTTAACATCTACATGGCAACGCTCGCCCACGTCGCCCGTCGGCACGACCTCAACATCATCTCCTACGCCGATGACACCCAGCTGATCCTCTCCCTCACCAAGGACCCCCACACCGCTAAAACTAACCTTCACAAAGGAATGAAGGATGTTGCTAAATGGATGAGGAACAGCCGACTGAAGCTGAACTCGGACAAGACAGAGGTCCTCTTCCTCGGATCTGGTGGCCGATCACGCTGGGAACCACCCCAACACCCAGCAACCACGCACGCAACCTAGGGGTCAACCGCGACTCCACCCTCTCCATGACTAAACAGGTCAACGCCGTCTCTTCCTCCTGCTTCAATACCCTCCGCATGCTCCCCAGAATCTACAAGTGGATCCCCACTGAAATGAGAAGAACGGTCACCCAGGCCCTCCTCAGCAGCAGGTTGGACTACGGAAACGCCCTCTACGCAGGAGCCTCGGCCAAACTCCTGAGATGGCTACAACGCATCCAGAACGCCTCTGCACACCTGATACTCAACATCCCTCGCCGCAGCCACATCACACCCCACCTGAGAGACCTGCACTGGCTCCCGGTCTACAAGAGGATAACCTTCAAGCTCCTCACCCACGCACACAAGGCACTCCACAACACCGGACCAACGTACCTCAACAGACGACTCAGCCCCTACACACCCACCCGCCAGCTCCGCTCCGCCGACCTCACCATCGCCACAGTTCCCCACTTCTGAAGAGCGACCTTCGGCAGCAGATCATTCTTCCACCTCGCCGCCAAGACCTGGAACACCCTCCCCACCCACCTACAGCAGACCCAAAACCTGCTGACCTTCAGAAAACTCCTCAAGACCTGGCTTTTCGAGCAGTAGCAGCATTCCCCAACCCAGCACCTTGAGAACCTCACGGGTGAGTAGTGCGCTTTACAAATGATATGATTGATTGACGGATCCAGGTTGAGTTTTTTACATGTGCATGATAGTCCACTCAAGTTCACGAAGATAGGCTATAAAATAAAACGCATTGGTGATGGATGCTTTTGCAGAGTTATTTTAATTGGGACAAGAAATGGAACCTCCATCGACGTTTCAGTCTCTGTTATATTTATTAAACCAGACCATCCTCCGGACTGCATTGCATATGGTATCAATAACTGACCCTTAAAGTTTTCAGTATGGTTTGAGAAAGAGTGGATCAATTTTTCTGATGTAAAAACCGTCTTGATCAGTGCGTCTTGCTTGCAAGCGCTGCGGAACATCCAAGCGCTTTGCTGCAGCGCCTTTGTTGCAGATTTAATCATCGTCATAGACAAATCACGGGCGCCTAAAAATAAAGTATGTGATTCATTCAATTAATTGCTGCTCTGAAGCTGGTACAGCAACAATTAGCCTAGAAGCCTACGAATCAGCCGCACTGATCAACAAGGTGATCTTGATTCATCAATGGAACAGAGACAGAAGTGATGACAGTGATTCCACTTGTCTCAATTAAAACAACTCTGCAAAAACATCCGAACAACTCTGCAACATCAAACATAACCAATGTGCTCTATTCTATGGACAACAGTGGATTAGCATACACATGTCAAACTCAATCGGGATTCGTCCATATGCTTAACTCCCATAGATGACAAGTGAATGATGCTTGCTGAAAAATTTACCCCTTGTGTATTTGTTCATGTGTCTGTCGTTTCAAATTGAACCTACAGCGTATTGATTAAACATCTTTGCATCTGTACACCAACTGTTCTGTTCTTCTATACCCTAACATTGATTGTTTAATTAATTCTGTATTTCTAAATATAGAGATTCTCAATAAAATACCAAATATTTTTTGTGTTAACTAGTAAAGGGTCCCCATTGTGGGTCTCTTACATCAGTAGATCAAGAACAAGCAATCCAAGAGCTGCAAGACAACTAAAAGAGGCATATGCCTGCCCAACTGACATGTACAAACTGGTGATGGTATCTTGCTCAGGTTGATATTCTTATGAGATGACCTACATGCTCAAGTGTCAGCAACTGCATATATACCATTCAAGCAAGGAGGAGTTCGTTCCCAGAGAAACCACAGGTGGAAGGCACTCAGTTGAATGGCAGATGGGCAACAAGTGAGAAAGCTAAGACTGCAAACGTATTTTTAGAGCACAAGAGCTACACCCCAGTGTGGTTGATCAGCATTAGTGAACAGAAGTCCACGGAGTCCAACAACGAGAAGGGACAAATGCAATGGGTCGCATACAACAGGTGGGGCCCAAGACTATGGATGGAAGAACAAAAAATGTATCAAAGGTTGCAGGCAAGAAATATTTAAATAGCAGGAGGATCAACAGCATGTTGGATGAACAGTGATCTAAGTGGTGAAGACTGAAGACACATGCAGCGACATGTGCCAGGCTCACAGCAGAAATGTGGACACGCAGATGACATTAGTGGTAGGTACATGGGTCTATATGCAGCAAGTGTGTAATGGAGGAAAAGATAAATTAAATGTTAGATTAGAAGGGCACAAGAAGAAAATTTGCTAAGCATACAAAGGAGCCAAATTACATGTTTAATTCAGCAAGTAGGCTATTATCTATACTAGCAAATTAAGGGCTATAAAAAGAGATTGTAAAGTCCTCGCACATACGTTGTGGCGCACTAAAGGAGCAGCGGACCGAGTGATCTATAAAAATGCTCCTAAAGAATATTATAAACAACCAAGACTAGCCAATGGGTAATATTTCATTAAAACACTTGAGGAAAATAGTAGTTTACCTAGAGGACTGATTCAAATAGTTAAGGAATTAGCTCCTTCAGCGTCCCTGGATCAGACAGTTAAGGACTCAGCTTCTTTAGTGAGGAATTGGCTACATTTTTCAATAATAAAAATGTGACCATTTATTCGAACTTTGGTGATCAACCACCTATGAAGGAGGAACAATTTAATAATGCCAGATTACAATCGGAAGCTACCTCCAATTGGGGTAGGTTTGAAGAGCTGCCAGCGGAATTGGTGGAGGAGATGATGGGGAAAGTGGGGTCAGGGTTCACATTAAACCCCTGTCCATACTTCATCTACTCCCTACTAACCCCCATACTTGCTGTATGTAACAGCACTCCTGAATGAATCTTGGTAGAAGATGAAGTTTCCCGTAGTCTGGAAACAGGCCTCTACTTTAACTAATTTCCGCCCCATCTCAATGTTACCTTGTTTGGCTACAGCGCTGGAAAGACTAGTTAATTGTCAACTAATACCATATTGGGAGAGTAGGAATCTGTTAGACCCTTCACAAATAGGATTTAGGGCAAAAAATCAGTGCAGAGTCTACTCTATTGGTGCTGTTGGATAGTGTCAGGTCACTAGTAGATCAAGGTAAAGCAGATGCATTAATCCTCTTAGATCTGTCGGTGGCTTTCATCACGGTATCCTCACCAACCTTTGCTGCAAAGGCTGCATGAAATGGGATTGCATTCGCCCAGTCTACAGTGATTTTGTTTATTTCTAAGTAATAGACCTCTCTCTGTGCAGCTACCTCCTTTTAGATATAGCCCTTTAGATTTGCATTGTGGAGTTTCTCAGGAATCTTCTCTGAGCCTAACTTTGTTTAATATTTATTCGGAACCTTGGGCTAGTATCATGAGGGCATGGGTTTCTTAGATCATTATGTATGTTGTTGATACCCAGTGGATTCATTATCTCTATTGATGACAAGCACATGGAGTCACAGGAAAATGTGGTTGATTGCCTCTCAGAATGGGCAGGTTGACTGCAGACACACTGTTTACAATGTAATGCAGATGAAACAGAAATCTTAAGTTTTGAGGGAGCTTGTAAGGTCTGGAATGAGTGTTAGTTGCCAGGTCTTCTTAATTGATTACTCTCTTTCTTTGCAAAAACAAGTAACCGGGGTATGCAGGATCTGTTTTGTTCACTTGCGTACCCTCCAAAAACTATTTCATTGGATCCCAGTGTCATGGAGAAGGAACATTGTCCAAGCCTTGCTTATGAGTAAGTTGAACAATGGTTATACGGTTCCTTGAAAAAGAGCAATTGTTAAGCTCATTTGTCATACGCACAGATCACTTTATTAAAAGGGTCCAGGAATTCTACAGAATAGTCATTTTTCATAAGCCCGTATGGAACCTTCGATCAGCTAACCAGGCTTTAAAATCTTGTAGAAGAATTAAGAAATCCAGAAAGAGTGGAACTGATGTAGCTATTCCAAGCACTGATTTTATAGGCAAACATAGAGTATGGATGCACCAACAGGGATTGAACCCAGAACAACAAGATCTCCTTGCCAAGATTCAAAGTTGAAGGTCTGCTGAAACCCCCTTTCATCCCTTAGCTGATGTGCTGGTGAACAGAATGATGAGTATGACCAGGTCCAGAATCTGGGGGAGAAACAGGGATCAGGAATAAGAGAGAAATCCAGGACTGCGGCTCACTCTCAGAGACTTTGTTTCAAGGAACATCATCACTCTGCCTTGATGATAGCAATCTTAGGTAGATCTTACCCATTGTAAGAACAAGGGACAGATGGTCAGAATAGGTTATGTTATGTTATTTGCACTTGTAAAGCGCGCAATTACCCTGGGGTGTCCTGGTGCTTAGTACTGGTTACCGGGGAAATTGAATGTATGATACTGAGTGAAGAGCCATGTCTTCAAGCCCTTCCAAAAGGAGAGGAGATCCAGAGCATTCCTAAGATGAAAAGGAAGCTCATTCCAAGCTCTAGAGGCACAGGAAATGAAACTCCTGCCTCCCCAGTTGACCTTTTTAAAAGTAGGGGCTTGCACTTGTTTGGCACCAGTAGACCGTAGCATTCTACCAGGGACATACCAATGGAATTTGCGCCTAAGGAACTCTGGACCAGTTCTATTAATGACCTTGAAAACGTTACATAATGCTTTGAAGCGAGTTCTTTGTTTATTGGATGTAGCACACAGGTAACAACTGCAACAAGGTATGTCCAGCAGCAGATGGTGCAATGGCCCAGAGCTGTCCAGAAATCCTACGAAAGCCTCAGGTTGCTGCTGGACATAAACTTGTATGGCTCTAAAAGAAATTGAGGTTAACAGGCAGACAACCAAGAGGGCAATACTTGAAAGCACTAATGAAGGGTACAGAGATAACAAAAATCGGGAAACCCAGTGAGGGATACCAAAATGGGTGTGAACTATAGCAAGTCTTGGAGAAGTCAATACAACCACGTAGCTCATTTTCAGGCACTGAGCCAAAGCCTTAAGAGGTCTAAATAAGTCACTGCACCTCCTGACTGGTAAATTATCTCATCCCAGGTAGTGAGTGAGTGTCCATTCCCAGGACTTTAGAGGTCTAGTAAGCCAACCTACCTAGGCTTCTTCAGCTCCTTTCCCCTGTGATTCCAGTCCCAGAGTGCTGTTGCCTGATACTCTTGTTTGTGAAGACTCTTGAAAGCAATAGCTGACACAGGAAGAATGTAGAATATAGCTGATTGTATGCCTCTTAGAAAGTACATTTGATACATTTTATGACAGCTCAGTGCTTATTGGCTTACCCAGCTATCCACACTGGCTGCACTTAAGCTAACAAAATTGACTCAGACAAAACCTACACATACTGATACTTTTTAGATATTGTAAGTAGGAATGGACAGCTGTAAAGAAGGCTCCTCCCTTGACATTGGCCTGACCTTACTAATGCTCACATTTCAATTTAAAATGTATGTGGACTGCAAATGATTGCAGCATTTGTGATCACTAGTGGCCCATTATGACACTAACACATACTGTAGGAACTGCAGATCTGAATGAAAGCTCCATGCTGGTATAAAGTATGTTTAAAGTCCTGAGTTTCCATTTTACAAATGAGTAGGTTATGGATTCTAGATATTGTAATCATGCTTTGCTCAATTTAACCAATTAGCCTTCCATACCCAAAGACATTGACCTGAGAAAAGGATAACCTAGACTGCAAGCATGGTGTCCTGGTAACATGATAGATCTGTTAATGTTAAAGGCATTACAATTGTCAATACAGAGCACAGCTTAGCCACCTGGCTTTCGATAAATTATTTATCGATCATATGCATTTCCAATCTCATCAACATTTTTGGTAAATTCAATGTATTATTTAATATTGCAAGGACATTCATGTTGTACAATGGAAGTTACATTCAGGCTGTACTTTCAAAAACAAACAGTTTTTGCAACTAAAAGTTATCATTTTTATTTTAGTTATTTGTTGTTTTCTGCAACGCGACTGCACCCGTCTAGGTTTTGGAGCAATGTGCAACTTGTTGTAATACCATCAGTGGAGGAAGAATATGGTGAAACTATCTATCTCAGAGCACTATAAAGTGACTGCAATAAACCTTCAAAAAAAACATATCTAGATCCAGAGGATCCAGCCAACTACCACCCTATTTCCAGGCTACATTTTCCTGTAAAAATTATCGAGAGAATTAGGAACACCCAACTTGCTCAGTTTATTCAAGAAAACCAACTCGTAGATCCAACTCAGTTTGGGTTTAGATCTGAACATAGCCCGGAGAACATCTTAGTCAATGGAGGCACGGCAGCTCTTGCCCTTTAGACTTTTCGGCGGCCTTCGATGCAGTGGACCATGCCATGTTGGTCCAATGCTTGGAGAAACTGGGCATAAAAAGTACAGCATTGGAACTCTTGAAATCTTTTTGAAGGGAAGAGAAAATACAGTTATGCAGGTTAGCTTCATCTCTAACACCTTCTCCCTCACCTGTGGAGTCCTGCAGCGGTCCTCACTTAGCCCAACCGTTTTTAATCTATACGTCACAGAACTGTACGTCACAGAACTGGCCTCTGATTCGATCATTTGGTTTCTCTCTTCCCTCCTATGCAGACAACAAACAATTGTATTATCAGCCTTCAATGATGTAAATCATACGAGCTCTCAGCTACACAACTGCATGAGAGAAATTGGTGCTTTTATGGGCCATCATTGTCTGAAACGAATAGCCATACCTGTTGGGCCCTATCCAGCTGGCCTTCAGAAATGGGCCCTCTGCCACTGCCAACCTCGAAAGCCAAAAGCTTAGGAGTGATAATCGACAATAGATTAAACCTCAGCGAACAAGTCATCGCTGTCATCTCCTCTTCATTTAACACCCTTAGAATATTGAAAAAGATTCTCCAGTAGCTTCCCACTAGCACCAGGAAAACAGTAATCTCATTGCAAGTCTTACAAAATGCTGTGGCCAGATTACTCCTAGGCCTTCCTAAATATCACTCGGTCTCTCAAGCAATCAAGTATCTCCATTGGTTGATGGTCAGAAACCGTATCAAATTCAAAACTCTGTGCATAACATTTAAGGCCTTGCACCATACAGGCCCGTAACTCCTAAAACAAGCCTTCTCCTGGTTTGAACCTAGTAGGAACCTCCGATCAAAGGGAACAAAAAAAGTCAATGCCTTTAGGTTCAAGAAAATAAAATGGGATGGAAGAATTTTCATCTCAGGAGCTACTAAACCCTGGTACCTCTTACCAATAAACATCAGGTCTGCTCCATCTTTTCTGGTATTCAGAAAGCTCCTGAAACCTGGCTTTTTAAAAACTATTGTTTTCTGCTGAGTCTGCGCCAAGACACCCAGGGTATATGAGCGCTTTAAAATTTTATTAACATAACATAACAATAATTGGAGTAGGAGAAGCACATTTTAAACACTTGACAAACGTTTTAACAATAACAGAATGGAAAAAAGTGTTTAGTGAAGCAATGCAAGTAATACTGTACAAAAGTGTCACAACACCTAAAGTAGAAGAAGCATTGAACTAAAACATTAAGGAGGGTAGCATTTGAATACAAAGGGGTAGATTAGGATCGCGGACGGACTTGAGTCCGTCTGCGACCCCAGAGGAGGAGGGAACGTCTGCATGGGCTGCGGCGTTCCCTCCTTTCAGATTAGGATGTGACCGCCAGGGTAGCGGTCACATCCTCTATTTTTAACATTGCAGCGGGTGCAGCTTCAAGCTGCACCCGCCGCAATGTTAAAAATCCATGCATCGCATTTGCGTGCACAAAGCGGCAGGCAACGCGCGGTGCCTGCTGCTTTGTGCACGCAAATGCAGGGGGGTACCATAGGTACCCCCCATGTGCACCCACCAGCCCCCCTTCACCAAGGGAGCCCGTAACGGGCCCCCAAAGTGAATGTCCGTATGCTTTTCCGCGGCGGAAAAGCCGCCGTGGAAAAGCATATGATTTACTCCATCCTAATATGGCTGGCGGTGTCTGATAGACACCGCCAGACATGTTAGAGCTTTTCCGCCGCGGTCAGGAGGCGACCGCGGCGGAAAAGCTGCGGACAGATTTCAGACCCACTGCCATCCTAATGTGGCAGTGGGTCTTTTGGGCTCCGCAGCGGTCCGCCACCGCCGGCCCGGAGGATGCGGGAAAACCGCGATCCTAATCTACCCCTTAGTGTTTAAGTAGGGGGGTACAACGTCTACAAAGATGTACAGGGATACGAATGCAAATTGTCTGATAATTAATTGCTAGATAAGAGCAGATTACTATAAATTCATCAGCTGCGCATATAAATGCAGGTGCACTGAGAGTACTTGTTATCCAGAGTATGAACAATCCAAGGTAGAAGCATATCAGCAAGATGTTGACAAGTGCCCCAGAGGGGTAAACTATTCCAATGTCTTAGAGGACGTAATTGGTGTAGAATTATGAAAGTAGCATAATTATATTATAAAGTTGACTATCACCATTACAAGACATGGGTAGTAGGACTAAATACATTACATTACATTAAAATTATTTATACCGCGCACTTTCACCAGTGGTTTCTTGGCGCTCTTGACAAATGCAGTGATCAAGGATGGGGGAGGTTAGTCATAGGCAGACTGGAAGAGCCGAGTTTTTAGTAAGCTACGGAAGCAGTCATAACTGGGGCATAGACGAAGTGAAGGTGGCAGGGAATTCCAATTGACAGGTGCCAAAACAGAGAAGCTCGAACCGCCGTGTTTTTTGCGTTTGAATTTGGGTACCTGAAGGAGGTTAAGTGATGCAGAGCGAAGAGTTCGGAGGGGGATGTGGCGTCAAGGCGGATGAAATAAAGGCCGGAGCTGCCTTGGAGAGGGCTTTGAAAACTGAACATGCCAACTTAAAGATGCAGCACTTAGAGATCGGCAGCCAATGTAGACTGCGCAAGAGGGGGGTGACGTGCTGGTGTTTAGGCTGGCGGAAAATCAGGCGGGCAGCCTGATTCTGCACCAGCTGCAGCCGATGTAAATGGCATGCCGGAATACCTGCATACAGCGTATTGGCGTAATCGAGCCTGGAGGTGATGAGAGCGATGACGACTTGGATTAAGTAAATAGCAGAGGCCAGCACAGCTCACACCCCAGTGAAAAGACAAAATGGAGACTTACTTCAATAATGATCATAAGCTTCGCAATTTATTGTAATCCAAATGAAATATAATTAAAATTAGGCAAATTTGCTCAGTTGTTGGAGAGCTCAAAACAATGAACATGTCTTTACACATAGAAGAAACCTTTAACATCTCTTAATAAAATATATTCTTTCTCATCACATAAACGAAGGTACATACATCCACATTTGTTGATGGTCAATAAAGGCATAATTGTGAGACTGGCATTGCAATGAGATGAGTTGCACTGCGAGAAGCCTTTGTATAGCCAAGAACTCACACATCCTTCACTATGCTACACCCACTTTATTATTAGTAATGCACTGAGAAATGGCTTTGTTCCTCTTTAGGACAATAATGAGTTCTGGGATGGACGCAAGCATGGGACAGCCATCCTCCATCTCAGCATTCAAATTGGAAGTGTGATGACTTTCTGATACAAAAAGTACGATGTTGTGTGAACGGAATATCGTGGAAAGTATATATGTAGGTCTCTGCAACTGCTGTGCACTTCTAATTCACAGAGCTTGCACACGTAAAGTGTAAGCTGTCAGAAGTTGACAGTTGAGACACTCGGAAGGATTGCCATGGCTGCCTTTTGCATCTGGCAAATCACACCATGCTTTATTAATACAGGAACCGCCTCAAAGCATGTGTGCATAATATTGCTAGTCAGAAGGTAGGAGACATCCATTTGTCAGCCCTTACTTTGAGGATTCAGAGGACACGGAGGTTGTAGACACTTGAGAATGTGCCGGTGCGAAGCTACGAAAGCCTGGGACAGTGGAACGCTAAGTATAGTGTAGTTCCTGGGGTTTTGAGTGTAAAGACAGAGCGCTATTTAGTCACAAATAGATCATTAGGCTTCGCCTGGCAAAGTGTTGCATAGTTGCATTGGCCTTTTGCTCACAGAGAAGTCTGCACACGATCCTAAAAGGTTTTTTTCCCCTTTCATTTCCGGTTCCCCTGGTTTTCCTGTTTGCTCCTGTTTTGCTCTGCCTTGTTTTGTGCAGTCTTAACCCATTTTCAGTAGAGTCTTACTTGTGTGTATCTGCAACGTCTCGGGGCCTTCGCTTGTATCCTGGACAGCTTCAGTTTTCAGGCACTACCTGCAACTAGTCATAGTAAGCATGAATTCACCCGTGTTGTTTTGTTTGGGTACTAGCAGGACTGCTTACTTACCATCTCCCAAACGAGAAACATCATTTACTACGAAGGCATTACCACGCGTAACGTTTACTACGGTACACTTTGTAAACGTGGTATAATGATATATTCAATAGATTCAAATTTGTGAGGTACATTGAAATTAAATAGGTCATTTTAGGAGTGATACCGTCTCCAAATTTAATTGAAAATAGTATAGAAAATGTACAAACTCAATCGGGATTCGTCCATATGCTTAACTCCCATAGATGACAAGTGAATGATGCTTGCTGAAAAATTTACCCCTTGTGTATTTGTTCATGTGTCTGTCGTTTCAAATTGAACCTACAGCGTATTGATTAAACATCTTTGCATCTGTACACCAACTGTTCTGTTCTTCTATACCCTAACATTGATTGTTTAATTAATTCTGTATTTCTGAATATAGAGATTCTCAATAAAATCCCAAATATTTTTTGTGTTAACTAGTAAAGCGTCCCCATTGTGGGTCTCTTACATCAGTAGATCAAGAACAAGCAATCCAAGAGCTGCAAGACAACTAAAAGAGGCATATGCCTGCCCAACTGACATGTACAAACTGGTGATGGTATCTTGCTCAGGTTGATATTCTTATGAGATGAGCTACATACTCAAGTGTCAGCAACTGCATATATACCATTCAAGCAAGGAGGAGTTCGTTCCCAGAGAAACCACAGGTGGAAGGCACTCAGTTGAATGGCAGATGGGCAACAAGTGAGAAAGCTAAGACTGCAAACGTATTTTTAGAGCACAAGAGCTACACCCCAGTGTGGTTGATCAGCATTAGTGAACAGAAGTCCACGGAGTCCAACAACGAGAAGGGACAAATGCAATGGGTCGCATACAACAGGTGGGGCCCGAGACTATGGATGGAAGAACAAAAAATGTATCAAAGGTTGCAGGCAAGAAATATTTAAATAGCAGGAGGATCAACAGCATGTTGGATGAACAGTGATCTAAGTGGTGAAGACTGAAGACACATGCAGCGACATGTGCCAGGCTCACAGCAGAAATGTGGACACGCAGATGACATTAGTGGTAGGTACATGGGTCTATATGCAGCAAGTGTGTAATGGAGGAAAAGAGAAATTAAATGTTAGATTAGAAGGGCACAAGAAGAAAATTTGCTAAGCATACAAAGGAGCCAAATTACATGTTTAATTCAGCAAATAGGCTATTATCTATACTAGCAAATTAAGGGCTATAAAAAGAGATTGTAAAGTCCTCGCACATACGTTGTGGCGCACTAAAGGAGCAGCGGACCGAGTGATCTATAAAAATGCTCCTAAAGAATATTATAAACAACCAAGACTAGCCAATGGGTAATATTTCATTAAAACACTTGAGGAAAATAGTAGTTTACCTAGAGGACTGATTAAAATAGTTAAGGAATTAGCTCCTTCAGCGTCCCTGGATCAGACAGTTAAGGACTCAGCTTTCTTTAGTGAGGAATTGGCTACATTGTTCAACAATAAAAATGTGACCATTTATTCGAACTTTGGTGATCAACCACCTATGAAGGAGGAACAATTTAAGAATGCCAGATTACAATCGGAAGCTACCTCCAATTGGGGTAGGTTTGAAGAGCTGCCAGCGGAATTGGTGGAGATGATGGGGAAAGTGGGGTCAGGGTTCACATTAAACCCCTGTCCATACTTCATCTACTCCCTACTAACCCCCATACTTGCTGTATGTAACCGCACTCCTGAATGAATCTTGGTAGAAGATGAAGTTTCCCGTAGTCTGGAAACAGGCCTCTACTTTAACTAATTTCCGCCCCATCTCAATGTTACCTTGTTTGGCTACAGTGCTGGAAAGACTAGTTAATTGTCAACTAATACCATATTGGGAGAGTAGGAATCTGTTAGACCCTTCACAAATAGGATTTAGGGCAAAAAATCAGTGCAGAGTCTACTCTATTGGTGCTGTTGGATAGTGTCAGGTCACTAGTAGATCAAGGTAAAGCAGATGCATTAATCCTCTTAGATCTGTCGGTGGCTTTCATCACGGTATCCTCACCAACGTTTGCTGCAAAGGCTGCATGAAATGGTATTGCATTCGCCCAGTCTACAGTGATTTTGTTTATTTCTAAGTAATAGACCTCTCTCTGTGCAGCTACCTCCTTTTAGATATAGCCCTTTAGATTTGCATTGTGGAGTTTCTCAGGAATCTTCTCTGAGCCTCACTTTGTTTAATATTTATTCGGAACCTTGGGCTAGTATCATGAGGGCATGGGTTTCTTAGATCAATATGTACGTTGTTGATACCCAGTGGATTCATTATCTCTATTGATGACAAGCACATGGAGTCACAGGAAAATGTGGTCGATTGCCTCTCAGAATGGGCAGGTTGACTGCAGACACACTGTTTACAATGTAATGCAGATGAAACAGAAATCTTAAGTTTTGAGGGAGCTTGTAAGGTCTGGAATGAGTGTTAGTTGCCAGGTCTTCTTAATTGATTACTCTCTTTCTTTGCAAAAACAAGTAACCGGGGTATGCAGGATCTGTTTTGTTCACTTGCGTACCCTCCAAAAACTATTTCACTGGATCCCAGTGTCATGGAGAAGGAACATTGTCCAAGCCTTGCTTATGAGTAAGTTGAACAATGGTTATACGGTTCCTTGAAAAAGAGCAATTGTTGAGCTCATTTGTCATATGCACAGATCACTTTATTAAAAGGGTCCAGGAATTCTACAGAATAGTCATTTTTCATAAGCCCGTATGGAACCTTCGATCAGCTAACCAGGCTTTAAAATCTTGTAGAAGAATTAAGAAATCCAGAAAGAGTGGAACTGATGTAGCTATTCCAAGCACTAATTTTATAGGCAAACATAGAGTATGGATGCACCAACAGGGATTGAACCCAGAACAACAAGATCTCCTTGCCAAGATTCAAAGTTGAAGGTCTGCTGAAACCCCCTTTCATCCCTTAGCTGATGTGCTGGTGAACAGAATGATGAGTATGACCAGGTCCAGAATCTGGGGGAGAAACAGGGATCAGGAATAAGAGAGAAATCCAGGACTGCGGCTCACTCTCAGAGACTTTGTTTCAAGGAACATCATCACTCTGCCTTGATGATAGCAATCTTAGGTAGATCTTACCCATTGTAAGAACAAGGGACAGATGGTCAGAATAGGTTATGTTATGTTATTTGCACTTGTAAAGCGCGCAATTACCCTGGGGTGTCCTGGTGCTTAGTACTGGTTACCGGGGAAATTGAATGTATGATACTGAGTGAAGAGCCATGTCTTCAAGCCCTTCCAAAAGGAGAGGAGATCCGGAGCATTCCTAAGATGAAAAGGAAGCTCATTCCAAGCTCTAGAGGTACAGGAAATGAAACTCCTGCCTCCCCAGTTGACCTTTTTAAAAGTAGGGGCTTGCACTTGTTTGGCACCAGTAGACCGTAGCATTCTACCAGGGACATACCAATGGAATTTGCGCCTAAGGAACTCTGGACCAGTTCTATTAATGACCTTGAAAACGGTACATAATGCTTTGAAGCGAGTTCTTTGTTTATTGGATGTAGCACACAGGTAACAACTGCAACAAGGTATGTCCAGCAGCAGATGGTGCAATGGCCCAGAGCTGTCCAGAAATCCTACGAAAGCCTCAGGTTGCTGCTGGACATACACTTGTATGGCTCTACAAGAAATTTAGGTTAACAGGCAGACAACCAAGAGGGCAATACTTGAAAGCACTAATGAAAGGTACAGAGATAACAAAAATCGGGAAACCCAGTGAGGGATACCAAAATGGGTGTGAACTATAGCAAGTCTTTGAGAAGTCAATACAACCACGTAGCTCATTTTCAGGCACTGAGCCAAAGCCTTAAGAGGTCTAAATAGGTCACTGCACCTCCTGACTGGTAAATTATCTCATCCCAGGTAGTGAGTGAGTGTCCATTCCCAGGACTTTAGAGGTCTAGTAAGCCAACCTACCTAGGCTTCTTCAGCTCCTCTCTCCTGTGATTCCAGTCCCAGAGTGCTGTTGCCTGATACTCTTGTTTGTGAAGACTCTTGAAAGCAATAGCTGACACAGGAAGAATGTAGAATATAGCTGATTGTATGCCTCTTAGAAAGTACATTTGATACATTTTATGACAGCTCAGTGCCTATTGGCTTACCCAGCTATCCACACTGGCTGCACTTAAGCTAACAAAATTGACTCAGACAAAACCTACACATACTGATACTTTTTAGATATTGTAAGTAGGAATGGACAGCTGTAAAGAAGGCTCCTCCCTTGACATTGGCCTGACCTTACTAATGATCACATTTCAATTTAAAATGTATGTGGACTGCAAATGATTGCAGCATTTGTGATCACTAGTGGCCCATTATGACACTAACACATACTGTAGGAACTGCAGATCTGAATGAAAGCTCCATGCTGGTATAAAGTATGTTTAAAGTCCTGAGTTTCCATTTTACAAATGAGTAGGTTATGGATTCTAGATATTGTAATCATGCTTTGCTCAATTTAACCAATTAGCCTTCCATACCCAAAGACATTGACCTGAGAAAAGGATAACCTAGACTGCAAGCATGGTGTCCTGGTAACATGATAGATCTGTTAATGTTAAAGGCATTACAATTGTAAATACAGAGCACAGCTTAGCCACCTGGCTTTCGATAAATTATTTATCGATCATATGCATTTCCAATCTCATCAACATTTTTGGTAAATTCAAAGCATTATTTAATATTGCAAGGACATTCATGTTGTACAATGGAAGTTACATTCAGGCTGCACTTTCAAAAACAAACAGTTTTTGCAACTAAAAGTTATCATTTTTATTTTAGTTATTTGTTGTTTTCTGCAACGCGACTGCACCCGTCTAGGTTTTGGAGCAATGTGCAACGTGTTGTAATACCATCAGTGGAGGAAGAATATGGTGAAACTATCTATCTCAGAGCACTATGAAGTGACTGCAATAAACCTTCAAAAAAAACATATCTAGATCCAGAGGATCCAGCCAACTACCACCCTATTTCCAGGCTACATTTTCCTGTAAAAATTATCGAGAGAATTAGGAACACCCAACTTGCTCAGTTTATTCAAGAAAACCAACTCGTAGATCCAACTCAGTTTGGGTTTAGATCTGAACATAGCCCGGAGAACATCTTAGTCAATGGAGGCACGGCAGCTCTTGCCCTTTAGACTTTTCAGCGGGCTTCGATGCAGTGGACCATGCCATGTTGGTCCAATGCTTGGAGAAACTGGGCATAAAAAGTACAGCATTGGAACACTTGAAATCTTTTTGAAGGGAAGAGAAAATACAGTTATGCAGGTTAGCTTCATCTCTAACACCTTCTCCCTCACCTGTGGAGTCCTGCAGCGGTCCTCACTTAGCCAAACAGTTTTTAATCTATACGTCACAGAACTGTACGTCACAGAACTGGCCTCTGATTCGATCATTTGGTTTCTCTCTTCCCTCCTATGCAGACAACAAACAATTGTATTATCAGCCTTCAATGATGTAAATCATACGAGCTCTCAGCTACACAACTGCATGAGAGAAATTGGTGCTTTTATGGGCAATCATTGTCTGAAACGAATAGCCATACTTTTGGGCCCTATCCAGCTGGTCTTCAGAAATGGGCCCTCTGCCACTGCCAACCTCGAAAGCCAAAAGCTTAGGAGTGATAATCGACAATAGATTAAACCTCAGCGAACAAGTCAACGCTGTCATCTCCTCTTCATTTAACACCCTTAGAATATTGAAAAAGATTCTCCAGTAGCTTCCCACTAGCACCAGGAAAACAGTAATCTCATTGCTAGTCTTACAAAATGCTGTGGCCAGATTACTCCTAGGCCTTCCTAAAGATCACTCGGTCTCTCAAGCAATCAAGTATCTCCATTGGTTGATGGTCAGAAACCGTATCAAATTCAAAACTCTGTGCATAACATTTAAGGCCTTGCACCATACAGGCCCGTAACTCCTAAAACAAGCCTTCTCCTGGTTTGAACCTAGTAGGAACCTCCGATCAAAGGGAACAAAAAAAGTCAATGCCTTTAGGTTCAAGAAAATAAAATGGGATGGAAGAATTTTCATCTCAGGAGCTACTAAACCCTGGTACCTCTTACCAATAAACATCAGGTCTGCTCCATCTTTTCTGGTATTCAGAAAGCTCCTGAAACCTGGCTTTTTAAAAACTAGCAGTCTCTCCTATGTTTTCTGCTGAGTCTGCACCAAGACACCCAGGGTATATGAGCGCTTTAAAATTTTATTAACATAACATAACAATAATTGGAGTAGGAGAAGCAAATTTTAAACACTTGACAAACGTTTTTACAATAACAGAATGGAAAAAAGTGTTTAGTGAATCAATTCAAGTAATACTGTACAAAGTGTCACAACACCCAAAGTAGAAGAAACATTGAACTAAAACATTAAGGAGGGTAGCATTTGAATACAAAGGGGTAGATTTGGATCGCGGACGGACTTGAGTCCGTCTGCGACCCCAGAGGAGGAGGGAACGTCTGCATGGGCTGCGGCGTTCCCTCCTTTCAGATTAGGATGTGACCGCCAGGGTGGCGGTCACATCCTCTATTTTTAACATTGCAGCGGGTGCAGCTTCAAGCTGATAGACACCGCCAGCCATGTTAGAGCTTTTCCGCCGCGGTCGCCTCAGCTGCGGACAGATTTCAGACCCACCGCCATCCTAATGTGGCAGTGGGTCTTTTGGGCTCCGCAGCGGTTTTCCCGCATCCTCCGGGCCGGCCCGGAGGATGCGGGAAAACCGCGATCCTAATCTACCCCTTAGTGTTTAAGTAGGGGGTACAACGTCTACAAAGATGTACAGGGATACGAATGCAAATTGTCTGATAATTAATTGCTAGATAAGAGCAAATTACTATAAATTCATCAGCTGCGCATATAAATGCAGGTGCACTGAGAGTACTTGTTATCCAGAGTATGAACAATCCAAGGTAGAAGCATATCAGCAAGATGTTGACAAGTGCCCCAGAGGGGTAAACTATTCCAATGTCTTAGAGGACGTAATTGGTGTAGAATTATGAAAGTAGCATAATTATATTATAAAGTTGACTATCACCATTACAAGACATGGGTAGTAGGACTAAATAGCAGAGGCCAGCACAGCTCACACCCCAGTGAAAAGACAAAATGGAGACTTACTTCAATAATGATCATAAGCTTCGCAATTTATTGTAATCCAAATGAAATATAATTAAAATTAGGCAAATTTGCTCAGTTGTTGGAGAGCTCAAAACAATGAACATGTCTTTACACATAGAAGAAACCTTTAACATCTCTTAATAAAATATATTCTTTCTCATCACATAAACGAAGGTACATACATCCACATTTGTTGATGGTCAATAAAGGCATAATTGTGAGACTGGCATTGCAATGAGATGAGTTGCACTGCGAGAAGCCTTTGTATAGCCAAGAACTCACACATCCTTCACTATGCTACACCCACTTTATTATTAGTAATGCACTGAGAAATGGCTTTGTTCCTCTTTAGGACAATAATGAGTTCTGGGATGGACGCAAGCATGGGACAGCCATCCTCCATCTCAGCATTCAAATTGGAAGTGTGATGACTTTCTGATACAAAAAGTACGATGTTGTGTGAACGGAATATCGTGGAAAGTATATATGTAGGTCTCTGCAACTGCTGTGCACTTCTAATTCACAGAGCTTGCACACGTAAAGTGTAAGCTGTCAGAAGTTGACAGTTGAGACACTCGGAAGGATTGCCATGGCTGCCTTTTGCATCTGGCAAATCACACCATGCTTTATTAATACAGGAACCGCCTCAAAGCATGTGTGCATAATATTGCTAGTCAGAAGGTAGGAGACATCCATTTGTCAGCCCTTACTTTGAGGATTCAGAGGACACGGAGGTTGTAGACACTTGAGAATGTGCCGGTGCGAAGCTACGAAAGCCTGGGACAGTGGAACGCTAAGTATAGTGTAGTTCCTGGGGTTCTGAGTGTAAAGAAAGAGCGCTATTTAGTCACAAATAGATCATTAGGCTTCGCCTGGCAAAGTGTTGCATAGTTACATTGGCCTTTTGCACACAGAGAAGTCTGCACACGATCCTACAAGGTTTTTTTCCCTTTCATTTCCGGTTCCCCTGGTTTTCCTGTTTGCTCCTGTTTTGCTCTGCCTTGTTTTGTGCAGTCTTAACCCATTTTCAGTAGAGTCTTACTTGTGTGTATCTGCAACGTCTCGGGGCCTTCGCTTGTATCCTGGACAGCTTCAGTTTTCAGGCACTACCTGCAACTAGTCATAGTAAGCATGAATTAATCCGTGTTATTTTGTTTGGGTACTAGCAGGACTGCTTACTTACCATCTCCCAAAAGAGAAACATCATTTACTACGAAGGCATTACCACGCGTAACGTTTACTACGGTACACTTTGTAAACGTGGTATAATGATATATTCAATAGATTCAAATTTGTGAGGTACATTGAAATTAAATAGGTCATTTTAGGAGTGATACCTTCTCCAAATTTAATTGAAAATAGTATAGAAAATGTATTCCCCAAAAAAGTAAAAATAAATAAAACCAAGTAAATAAATGAAAAAGACCAACATTAATAACTGGAGTACGCAAATCAGGAGAAGCTTTTCATTCAAGCCTTTATAACTAATTGCACTCAGAGAATCAATCCACAAACGTTAATGATTGAGTCATTTTTACAATCGCATCCTCATGTATTGACAGAAGATGTTTTGTGCCTCTAAGAGCACAAAGTGTATCCAGCCTTTGTTCCTGTTTTCATTATATAACAGGTTTCACTGCAAATCGCACCAGAGAATCATTACATTTGTTTCGAAATTATGGATGCAATTACATATCTATGAACTGGTAAGCCTGCTATGACTTGTTGACTCTTAGCGATAATGAGAAAGGTGAACTACAAGTCACATAATTTGTGTTACTTTTGACAGTTAAACCAATGAGTGCTCCAACGTTGACAGCTGTTGTGTGTATATAATTGCATCAAATGACACCGTTGTCAAATGAGTTGGCAGGAACCATGTGATGTTAGTAAACCATCTTGTGGCTGGTACTGCAGTGTTGCGATGCTAAGAAGGGAATGAAGCTCCATCATAAAGTGGTTACTGGCACAGCAGGATTTTAAAAAGTACCATAAAAGAACTGTCTGCTTGAATTATGTGGGAATGGCACAAGAAGGAAAGGTTACAATATGAGAAAACCTTCTCTCTCTATGGACGGAAGACCTCACCCTCCCAATGGGTGTCATGCATCATGCTTCCTAATTGGGCACCTCCTGACACCTCTCAAATGGAGTATTTGCAAGCTACTAGGCATAAATATATTGAGGAATAAAAGATAGATAATTAGCTATGTCACTCATATTGTCTTTAAGGACGCGTTAGAGTGCAGAGGGTAAAGAAGGTGTATATGTAGAATAAAACTACCTACGGGGTGGGAGTATGCATTTTATTGGGTCCCCCACTGGCAGAATGAAAAAGGTGGGGGAAAATTCTACTCACAAATGCAGGTTAACATTTCAACTCTCACAGGAGGTGTCAGTGGCATTTATCAGGGCTAAAGTCGCCCTCTCTGCTAACAAGATGTAGTCAAAGTACAGGTATTGTATACTACCCACATCTGTGATGCTATGTAAAAGGCCAGGTCTCCACTTCAGTAATCCAAACTGTGGGCCTGTAACGAGAAACAATACATTGACAACGTCAGTAAGTGCAACAGATACTCCTTCTTTCCCCTTTGCACTCCCTCACATACTACATCCTTACAGACCAAACGAGTGGCATAGCTCCCCAATAGATATATCGGTAGTAGCTTGCATCTACTCCATTGGAGCAGTGCCAGAAGAGGCCCAATAATGAAGCATAAACTAGAATCCTCACAAAGGTTCAAGTAATACATTACATACAACATACATTTAAGTGACTTGAGAATAATCCCAACATAACAAAATAATGAAAACTACATCACATGAGACAAACTCTGCATAAATGCAATTTAATATTACAAAATGATATCCCTACACAAATTACAATATGTACAAAATTTAATAAGACAATACAATCAATAAACAGTGGTGCTCGCACAGTTACACAACAAATAATATAAACATAGTTGACAGTGTGAACAAAAACAGAGGTTGAGAAATAGTTTGATACACAGACTCTTTGGATAAAACACAAAAACAGAAGTAACAAGGATTGCTTCCTCTTCAAAGATGAAGCCAAGTGCTCACAATAGCATGTAATGCCCAAATCAAAAACAAAAAGACTGAGAAAAATGTAAAAACAATAGTCCAACCATAGTGCATTAATATTAGATTGTGACAAGAAAGTCCATTGATCAAAACACTGAAACGCAACCTACTTGTTCCCTAATTCATTGAGGATCAACCTTATTTGACAATAAATGCTCCTGAGGTCGTGGAAAGAATCACTCAATCCATAAAGTAGGAGTCGATCCAAAGTACTCCTGAGTAAAAGAAAGATTATCACAAACGACCCAACTAAAGCAAAAATAAAAAAGGAAAAATGGGGACCCGTGGGAGCCCGGCGCAAGCCAGTGTCCCCCTGGGGTTTTTCGCGTGGTCTAAAAATCCACGTGGCGCGATAGGTGCAGGTAGGTTTAGGGGGCGGGACTTGCCGGTTGGTATGAAATAGGTGCACTTTTGGCAGGAGGGCATTCCGTGAGACTAGGTAGCAGTTAGTTTTGTGATGTGAAGGGTTATTCCAGTCAATATTAATTTCTGTCACCTTTTGAGGAAGAAGTTAGTTAATCAAGTGAAAATATGGCAGAGGGTGAGGCAGTGCGTGATGCGCTGTAAGTCTGAAGTGTCATCGAATGAATACACGGCAGCAGTTTTGTTTTAAATTTTTGTTTTAAATCATTAACAACATATACTTCAGCCCTTGAATTTGAGGATGCAGATAATACTTTTGATGTCTGAAGAGATCTCTCTATCCCTTTGGCAATATCTATCGCCTCTTGTAAAGGAGGATTTTTACATGACAAAAGCCTCTCTTGTATTTTCTTTTCATGGCAATGAAAAACAAACTGATCCCTAATATATACATCCACCATGTCATTATATTCACACTTGGTTGCTAGTACACGTAATGCACCAATATACTCCTCAACAGTCTCATTTTCTTGTTGTTTGCGCATAGTGAAATGATGACGCCCAATCATAATATTTGGCTCCTCACCAAACTGTCTTTCCAAACGTTTGAGCGCCTCTTGGTATTCATCTAAAGGAATAAACTGTCCCGGGGGTGGCTCATACTCAGGCAAACTGTCGAAAATTTCCTGGCCATTTGCTCCCAATAATCCAAACAAAATTGCTACCTTTCTCTCTGGTTCATAGTTCTTCCCATCTATTGCAATCAAATAACTTTCAAAAGCCCTCAACCAGTTTTTCCACTTCATACTTGGTTTCCCTGGATCATTCAAGAATGGAGCTGGAGCACATATATTTGAATTTGTAGACATTTCTGATACTTTTACTCCAACCTCTTTCTTTACAAGAAAAGACATTTTTAAAAAATTATTATGAAAAGAGAAAAGAGAAAATTTCACAATCCTATAATTTCTCTAAATTAATACCAAATATTCAATTTAGTTTTATAAATAAAATAACTTTTTTTGAAGTGAGGAAAATATAAACTTGAAAACAGGAAAATATCCTATTATATCGTGTACATCAAAATCCTCTCATGAAAAACGCTATTCTGAGAGAAAACTAAGAATTTACTGAACACAAAATGGAGTCACGCTCCAGATCGTAAGAAACGCGATGACGTCAGCAAGCTAATCAGCAATGACAGTTACAGCTGACAGGAATGCTTGGCTGCAAGAATCTAAACTGAAAATTCCAACGGCCGACGCTGAACAAGACGTGACAGTTGACAGAATACAGCTGAAGAGAATGCTACTTGCTTCCTCGAAACGATGTCGAAACGAGACCCTTCACACGTCAGCACATGGAAGAAAGTAGACGAAAAAATGATTTAGCGCTAGAAAATGTCTTTGGCAAAAATCGAAATATCATAACTTGCCTGAAAATAACTTCTAGGAGGTCGCTGAGTCTCGAGCCACAAGAACACTCTTTATCTTCAGCAATCGACCTCACATGAAAAAGTAAATGAATCAATTAGCGCTGAACACTTTGCCCCGAAAAAAAAATAACTGAATAACTTGCCTTGAAATAAATATTTTGAAAAAAGAAGACGATCCTCTGTCACAACCAGCGGGCCTTGAAGGACTCTTTAACATCCCATCCTCGTCGCCATCTGAAGTGTCATCGAATGAATACACGGCAGCAGTTGATTTAAATTGGTAAGTTTAATTACTCAATAAAGGCCCGCGGTGCAGGACCGGTATGACGAACAGCTGGGGCTTCAATGACAGCCCGATAAACAACAATGCCTAATGATACATGACGTAGGCAAGGTATAACCAATAAGAAGGAAGGAGAAGGGAGTGGGAGGGGAATACACGGATAAGCTGGAGCGTCAACACCTAAACATAGATTGCATGTTACAACAAAGTCCTTGGCCTGAGGGCTGAGAAGACCTGTTGAGGCCCGGGGTGTCTGCCGCTGTGGTGACGGGGGTGGTGCCCCTAAAAAGAAAGAGGTGAGGTTGGGGCGGTGGCGGCATGCTTGCCGTCGCACGGCCGAGCTCCGCTGGCGCCTGTGAATGCGGGAGGAGAAGTGGCGCTGAAACTGAGCCGCGGTCGTCCTTACCGGAGGAGCGGTGGAGACAGGCTTTCAGTGCCGCGGTGTTCCTCAGCTCCGGTGGGAGTGGCCGGTCAGTTGGGTGCGGTATCCGCCTCTCGTGTGGGCCGGGCTCAGAGAAGAGCCTTGCTGAGGGGTGGGGCTGCCTCCCAGTCATGCTCTGTTTTGTTCCTTCGGGCGGGAGAGCACAAGTGGGGATTTTGCGGGAAGGGAGGGCATTTCTCTGGTTTTGTCTGCGAGCCCCTCACCTACATTACGGGCCAAGGACAAAAAGAGGTGCTTATGAAACGCCCATGCTTTAATAGGGGAAGCGTTTCAATTGATATAGCGCCTCAATTGAATTTAGGCAAGCACTCTGCCTCATTGGTAGACTACTCAAGTGATTGTGGGAAAGAGGTTAAAGAGGATTAGATAGTTTTCCCTGTACCACAACAAGCGGGGATAAGAAGTAAAGGAGTTTCAATGTACATGGGACAGTGTTATTGAGTCATAATTCTGTGGTTGTGCAGCCTCCTTTGCCCAGAGGTCCCCCTGGTGGAAAATCCCAAGTAGGGTTTCAATTGCAGCAGGTAATTTGGAGCACATAGAGTCATCAGTGCATGGTTATGCACATGAGGAGCTTGAGGTGGTGGAATTGTTTCCTCTCAGTGAGAATGTTGATCCAATGCCTGAACAGTTAGGGGGTTCTTCTGGGTGTGAGTTTATTTTTCCTACATCTCCCTCTCCTCCGGTTCAGCCTCATTTTAATTTTGATTCATCGTTTGGGCCTCAGACTGGGCAATGGGTGTGAGTGGAGCATTCTAACGCCCCGTTGGCTAAGGGTGGCAGCTCTTGACAGGGATCTGGGGGGAAGGTTCTGGAGTTTTCAGCGCATTTAGGCAAGGGCAGCTTGAATGTCCCATCATCAGCAGGAGAACAGACAGCGACTGGAGTCCCCAGTCTTTTGAGCACAGAGCAGTTTGCTTTTGGTAAAAAGCAGGCAGTCAGGGCGGATCAAGTGCGGATTTTTGGTGTAGTGCCGGGCATTCGGAGCGGATGCCAGTGACCAATTGAAGGTTGTAATGTGGGGGGTTGGGGGATTGGTAACTGCCTGGAAGTAGTAACCTTGATCTGGATATACATGAGGAGCAATTGGATTATGGGGATGATTATGATGATCTCGAAGGAGGGGTTTTGGATGAAGGAATTGTGCATGGTAAAGTACAATCGCTAATACAGTATAATGAGTTTTCAAAGGGTGTGGCAGGGGCAACCAACGTTTTTAGTCTGCTGAAGAAGTCAGGAGCAGACAGAGCAACGGGCAAAGCACAGCGACACGGTCATCGTCGGCGTGATGATCCCAAAGAATTTCAGAAACGCTCCGCTCAGCTATCGACAGGTAAGCCACATTGGTGGGCTTCTTGGTCACAACCCTTGGGTGGGAAGCGGAATACACGATCTGTGGGTGATTTCTCATTGTCGGATGTTGTGGGGGTGTCTACTGGGGAGGTGGTTGGGAGTGTGGCTGCACAGTCTTCAACTGTTAGTAGTGCTGAGATGGTAAATAAGGATTCAAGTCTAGATAAAAAAAGATAAAAAGGTGGATGGCGAATGTAATTCCGCTGATGTGCAGGGCGGGGGCAGTTCCTAATATTCATAAGAAGCTCCCTTATATGGGAATAGCTATGCCATTGGGGACGCATATTTCAGATAAGACAAAAAACAGGATTTGGCAGCATGAGTTTGTTGATGTGTTTGAACAACTTCATAGGGACATTCAGGCTAAAGAAGGGTCCAAAGAAGAGGAATGGGAGCTTGCTAAATGTCCCAGGGTCCCCAAGAACATAGAGAATTGGACATCAGCATTCTTGATCTACGCAAGTGTTTATTGTGAAAGACATCAAGAAAGGGCAGTTGCAATGTTCAAATACATGGACATTATTAGAAAGGCCCAAATGCACTTTGGGGGTTTGCGTGGCTCAGCTACGACAGGGAATTTAGAGCCACGGTTAGTTTATTCCACGATAAGCGGTGGGGTGATGTCGATTCGGAGCTTTAGCTCCGTGGATGTCCTCTGCCCAACCGCACGCCACAACTCAATTTCATCAACACGGCTTGCTTAGCGTTTCAAGTCTGTAGAAAACCGCCCGCCTCACGTTGACCTATAACCCAGTATGCATGTCTCCGTATGTGGCGTCGCCCCCATCTTAGGAGAGGTATTCTGCCGTCATGACCTACACAAGACCGAAACGTCGACTTATTGGATACCCATTGTGTATATATGTGTTAACAAATGTTGACAGTACATTGTACATATTTGTATAGAAAGATACTATCTAAGAAAATTGGAATTGGTTATTGGATATGATTTGTACACTAAAGATTGTGTTCAACAAGGGTGTCACACTACTATGGAAGCTGAAAATGTTAGTAGTGACAGTGTTGTTTAGGAGTTGATTTTGATTTAAAGGCAAATCATAAATATAACGCTTTTTGAGTATATCCCTTGAGTGATTTATTTCTGTGCCCATTCCTATGGCTGTGTAAAGAATTGAAGGCTGTGCATAACAAATCCTTAAGGCACATTTGTATAGATAACATTAATCATACCCTGTCCCTTAAGGTATACCGGGTTGCCCTAATATTGTTAGCATTCTTGAATCATGGCTGAGTACCCAGATTCTGAGGTTGCTTCCAAACTTTATTTGGGGATTCAGGGACGGTTTAAAGATTGGTTATCAGGGGCCTAGGTATAATCGTTGGGCTGATAACCCGAAATGTGCCAAGGACTCTCCACAGATTGTGCGAAAGAAATTGGAGGTGGAATTGAAAGCAGGCAGGATAGCGGGTCTATTCTGGCAGTGCCCTCTGGTAAACTTGATTGTATTACCATCTCTCGTGGCCAGAGGGTCAATCCGTTAATGATTTCATTTCCCCCGATGATTTTAATGTGTCTTATGCGTCGGTAGGTGATGCATTAAAATTGGTAAGGTTGGTTGCGACTGGGGCTGAATTGGTGAAGAGCAATATTGAGTCAGCTTTCCGCTTGCTACCAATACATCCATCGGATTTTGAACTTTTGGGCATTTTTTTGATGGAGCATTTTACGTAGACAGAGTTTTCCCTATGGGGTGCTCAGTATCGTGTGCTTTTTTTGAGATGTTTAGTACATTTTTGCAATGATGCTTTACCAGGAGAAGTGGTCATCAGTATTTTTGCCACTATCTGGATGACTTTATGTTCATTGGAGCTGCACATTCAGATCAGTGTAGCAGGGCTCTAGGCATTTTTCAGGACATGGCTAAAGAGCTGGGAGTCCCGTTGTCTCCGGAAAAGACTAAGGGCCTGAGCACTAAACTCACTTTTTAGGGTATAGAAATTGACAACCAGGATATGATAGCTCATTTGCCGAATGAATAGGTACAGGAAATCAGGTCCTTTTTGCTGGGTGTAATCGTCAAAGACAAGATTGAGCTCAGACAGGTTCAGCGCTTACTGGGCTATCTAAACTTTGCCTGTCGGGTGGTTAGGGCATGCAGGACTTTTTGCAGACGTTTGGGGATGGCAATGTCAGGGGCATACCTTCCTCACCAAAGGATTTGAATTTCCAAGGCCATCAAGTAAGACCTTTTCATTTGGATTAGGTTTTTGGAGGATTTTAATGGAGCTTCCCTCTTTTTTGTGGAGGACAGCACCATTTGGCAGATCCATCTCTTTTCAGATGCGTCTGGGGCTCTTGGATTCGGTTTGTTTTGGGAAGGTCACCGGTGTGCGGAAAGGTGGCCCTCTCATTGGCTTCAACAAGGGCACAGTATTGCCTTCCTGGAATTATTCCCTCTGATTGTTGCTTTGCTGGATTGGGGGGAAGAATTTAGGGATAGATGTGTACTTTTTCATGTCGACAATATGTCTGTGGTAGATCTTATTAATAATTAAGGAGCTAAAGATCTACATGTGTTACGCCTGTTACGGGTTTTCATGTTACAGAGCCTAACATTGAAAATAGTGTTCAGAGCACGGTACATTCCAGGCATTAACAATTCTATAGCAGACGCTTTGTCTCGCTTTAATTGGCAGAAATTCTGCAGCTTGGCGCCTGGGGCACAGTTCATGTACATGGAGACCAAAAAAAGACTACGTCTCCATAGTGTATCAAACCTGTCAATAAATACTTGGAACAAAACATGATAAAAAACGAAAAATATAAGGCCAGGGGAATTTCTCACAAGACTGTTTCTGAAAAATATTATGAAAAGTATAGGAGCCATGCAAACGGTGCAGGCATAGAAAGAGCAGCATCTGCTAGGGTGCTCCTCACACACATAGAAACAAAAAGAGGACTAATCAGTTCTCCATTGTCAAACAAACCTGTCAATTGGCATTATTGACATCAAGAAAAATCAAAAATCAACAGAATTGGAAAAATATTGAAAACATTTGATTGGAAAAATAACTGTGCCACTGCTGCACAAAACTGAATGGGACTCATTCAGCAGATTAGGCCTAAAAATTAAGACAAGCCAAAGAGATAAAGTAGGGCAAAGAGATATGCATGCACCAGATGAAAAAGTTTCAAGTTAAAAACAAGCATTTGCAATGCAAAAGCTCTCGCATTAGGAAAGTGTGAGCTATTGTTATTGTAAATGACACATTTTTTTAATATGTGTTGGCTTTGAAGATATATAAATTAATAGCATCGTTATACTCAAAGCCAATAGCTTACACTTTCCTAATGCGAGTCCTATTGGCTATGGCAATGCTTGTTGGTAGCAAGCAAGGACAGTGCTGTTGTGGTGCTGAGTGATGATGTAGTTGGGCTGAGTGATGTGGTGGTGTATTAGAGTGATGTGGTGGTGCATTAGAGTGATGTGGTGGTGTCCCAGAGTGATGTGGTGGTGTCCCCGAGTGATGTGGTTGTGTCCCCGAGTGATGTGGTGGTGTCCCTGAGTGATGTGGTGGTGTTCCTGAGTGATGTTGTGGTGTCCCTGAGTGATGTGGTGGTGTCCCTGAGGGATGTGGTGGTGCCCATGAGTGGTGCCCCTGAGTGATGTGGTGGTGTCCCTGAGTGATGTGGTGGTGTTCCCGAGTGATGTGGTGGTGTCCCTGAGTGATGTGGTGGTGTCCGGAGTGATGTGGTGGTGTCCCCGAGTGAAGTGGTGGTGTTCCCGAGTGATGTGGTGGTGTTCCTGAGTGATGTGGTGGTGTTCCCAGAGTGATGTGGTGGTGTCCCCGAGTGATGTGGTGGTGTTCCTGAGTGATGTGGTGGTGTTCCTGAGTGATGTGGTGGTGTTCCTGAGTGCTGTGGTATTGTCCCCGAGTGATGTGGTGGTGTTCCTGAGTGATGTGGTGGTGTTCCTGAGTGATGTGGTGGTGTTCCTGAGTGATGTGGTGGTGTTCCTGAGTGATGTGGTGGTGTCCCTGAGTGACGTGGTGGTGTTCCTGAGTGATAGAGGGTGGAGTTGGAGGGTGGAGTTGGAGTTGGAGGGTGGAGGTGGAGTTGGAGGGTGGAGTTGGAGGGTGGAGTTGGAGTTGGGGGGTGAGGATGGAGTTAGAGGGTGGAGTTGGAGGGTGGAGTTGGTGGGTGGAGTTGGAGGGTGGAGTTGGAGGGTGGAGTTGGAGGGTGGAGTTGGAGGGAGGAGTTGGAGGGTGGAGTTGGAGCGCGGAGTTGGAGGGTGGAGTTGGAGGGTGGAGTTGGAGTTGGAGGGTGGAGTTGGAGGGTGGAGGGTGGATTTGGAGGGTGGAGTTGGAGGGCTATGGCAATGCTTGTTGGTAGCAAGCAAGGACAGTGCTGTTGTGGTGCTGAGTGATGATGTGGTTGGGCTGAGTGATGTGGTGGTGTATTAGAGTGATGTGGTGGTGTATTAGAGTGATGTGGTGGTGTATTAGAGTGATGTGGTGGTGTCCCCGAGTGATGTGGTGGTGTCCCCGAGTGATGTGGTGGTGTCCCTGAGTGATGTGGTGGTGTCCATGAGTGATGTGGTGGTGTTCCTGAGTGATGGAGGGTGGAGTTGGAGGGTTGAGTTGGAGTTGGAGGGTGGAGTTTGATTTGGAGGGTGGAGTTGGAGTTGGAAGGTGGAGTTGGGGGGTGAGGGTGGAGTGGGAGGGTGGAGTTGGAAAGTAGAGTTGGAGGGTGGAGTTGGAGGGTGGAGTTGGAGGGTGGAGTTGGAGGGTGGAGTTGGAGTTGGAGCGTGGGGTTGGAGGGTGGAGTTGGAGTTGGAGGGTGAGGGTGGAGTTGGAGGGTGAGGGTGGAGTTGGAGGGTGAGGGTGGAGTTGGAGGGTGGAGTTGGGGTTGGAGGGTGGAGTTGGAGGGTGGAGTTGGAGGGTGGAGTTGGAGGGTGGAGTTGGAGGGTGGAGTTGGAGGGTGGAGTTGGAGTTGGAGGGTGGAGTTGGAGGGTGGAGTTGGAGGGTGGAGTTGGAGTTGGAGGGTGGAGTTGGAATTGGAGGGTGGAGTTGGAGGGTGGAGTTGAAGGGTGGAGTAGGAGGGTGGAATTGGAGTGTGGAGTTGGAGGGTGGAGTTGGAGTTGGATGGTGGAGTTGGAGGGTGGAGGTGGAGGGTGGAGGTGGAGGGTTAAGTTGGAGTTGGAGGGTGGAGTTGGAGGGTGGAGTTGGAGGGTGGAGTTGGAGGGTGGAGTTGGAGTGTGGAGTTGGAGGGTGGAGTTGGAAGGAGGATTTGGAGGGTGGAGTTGAAGTTGGAGGGTGGAGTTGGATGGCGGAGTTGGAGTTGGAGGATGGAGTTGGAGTTGGAGGGTGGAGTTGGAGGGTGGAGTTGGAGGGTGAAGTTGGAGGGTGGAGTTGGAGTTGGAGGGTGGAGTTGGAGTTGGAGGGTGGAATTGGAGTTAGAGGGTGAAGTTTGAGTTGGAGGGTGGAGTTGGAGGGTGGAGTGGGAGGGTGGAGTTGGAGGGTGGAGTTGGAGTTGGAGGTTGGTGGAGTTGGAGTTGAAGGGTGGAGTTGGAGGGTGGAGTTGGAGGGTGGAGTTGGAGGGTGGAGTTGGAGGGTGGAGTTGGAGGGTGGAGTTGGAAGGTGGAGTTGGAGTTGGAGGGTGGAGTTGGAAGGTGGAGTTGGAGTTGGAGGGTGGAGTTGGAGGTTGGAGTTGGAGTTGGAGGGTGGAGTTGGAGTTGGAGGGTTGAGTTGGAGTTGGAGGGTGGAGTTGGAGTTGGAGGGTGGAGCTGGAGGGTGAGTTGGAGTCGGAGGGTGGGGTTGGAGTTGGAGGGTGGAGTTGGAAGGTGGAGTTGGAGGGTGGAGGGTGGAGTTGGAGGGTGGAGTTGGACGGTGGAGGTGGAGTTGGAGATGGAGGGTGGAGTTGGAGGGAGGAGTTAGAGTTGGATGGTGGAGTTGGATGGTGGAGTTGAAGGGTGGAGTTGGAGTTGGAGGGTGGAGTTGGAGGGTGGAGTTGGAGGGTGGAGTTGGAGTTGGAGGGTTGAGTTGGAGTTGGAGGGTTGAGTTGGAGTTGGAGGGTGGAGTTGGAGTTGGAGGGTGGAGTTGGAGGGTGGAGTTGGAGGGTGGGGTTGGAGGGTGGATTCGGAGTTGGAGGGTGAAGTTGGAGGGTGGAGTTGGCGGTTGGAGATGGAGTTGGAGAGTGGGGTTGGAGGGTGAAGTTGGAGTTGGAGGGTGGAGTTGGAGGGTGTAGTTTGAGTTGAGGGTGGAGTTGGAGGGAGAGCAAGGAGTAAATGAAAGAGAGTGGGTGCGAGAGCGTGAAAGAGACGTAGAGAGAGGGGTAGGAGGAGGAAAAAAAATAACACACGAGTGGTGTGCACGTAGAAAGTGAAAAAAATTGAGTTAAAAACACCTGGCGACTGCTTATATTTTTCAATATTCAGCATTGAGAGGGAAAGTAGGTTAGCGAGAGGGATGTCATGGGGAGAGTGAGGAAGAGCTCGAGAATGAGAGATAACTACAGGGGAGGAATAGAGATAAAGAGAGCAAGGAGTAACAGAAAGAGCGTGGGTGCGATAGCGAGAGCGAGAAAGAGACGTGAGGAGAGCAGCTTTTAGTGAGGGGCAAAAGGCCCACTGGTGAGCTTTAGCTAATGCATGGTGAGTGTAGGGCCAAAACAACAAGATAGCAGGGAGTGAATTCCTTTCAATTCTGATGCGGGGGCGGTGGAGCGGCAGCCTTTGTAGTCTGATGCGGGGGAGCAAATGGTGAGGCACATGCACTGGCCATAATCCGCATTCCAAAGCCCTCTGGCATCAAAGGGAAGGTGGGAGGGAACGAGCATATGGGGTGTGAGCGATAATGAAAGTAAGAGAGGGCAGGAAGTGAGGCCGAGCACACGCAGGCGAAAACAGTCCAGATGCCAGCCTCGTGCTTGAATGCCTCATATTCACTGGCCATAGACCGCATTTTTTTATAGCTCTTTGGTAGACTTTTCTTTTCCCCTTACTATAATCTCGCTGGCAATGCGCAAGCGCATTGTCTCAGGCGAGACCTAACAATTTGGACGTTGTGCTATGCTACAATATATGGCTCCTGAAGACAGGTTTGGGAAATAATACAGGTTACCAACCAGGCCATGTCATATATTCAAAAATAAGTGCCGTAAAAAATGCTTCAAAAACATTGATACTGTGTACATGGAAAAATACAAAGGATATATGAAGTGTTTGTACAGAGTTATAGCCAAATAAAGTAAAATAAGCAATCAAATATGTAAATAGACTCACGCCATTTGTGCGAGAGAAATAATGTCGCAACAGAGGAGGACTAGTAGAACATCAACATGAGATTACGGAGTTACATTCATCCAATGTGTTTAGTCCCTTATTGATGCTATCACATCTCAAAATCCAGCAGCATTCAGTTCTGTTAAGCATACTTTGAATACTGCCACCACGTGGTGGTTTCTGTACCTGTGTTTGGAGTTGTGCATTGTGCATTGAATTTGGATAGGCACCTAACTCCTAGGTTTCAGCTCATGCACTCTATATCCTATAGAATCCAACTCTCCTGTTGAGAGCCTCCTTCTACGTTTTGCCAGCATTCCAGTTCTGACACTCGTCTAGGAGGGGTGCTGTTTACGAAGCTCACCGGAAGAGCGGCCATTTTCATTCTGCTGCAGTCTAGTGGTTGCTGGTGCACACACTATGTAAAATGCCCACCACCGCGACACGCAGTGGACGCGCCACTGGAGCACCATAGGCAAGCCTGTCTGCACCAGGAACGCAGCCAGCACCAGCCTTGCTGACCAATTCTCATCATTTATGATACTAACAAAAGATGTCTTGCTTGCTCTTAATAACTCCTCACAGAATTTTGATAATTATATGCAACCTGATAATTGAAAAGGCTCAATAATGTGTAGGAAATGCAAACTTGAAATCAGTCCCCAACTTGAACAGATTAAGAAACTCGAGAGTCCCTGCAACTCACTGCTAGGTGGACTGATCAACGCTCGATCCATATGTCAGCATGCCCAAAACAGCCATGACCTGATCCTAGACTTGGATCTAGATATTCTTTTTGTTACAGAAACTTGGCTTAGGGAGGGGTGTAGACAAGATCTTGCTCAGGCCCTCCCTCTGGGATATACCATACCTCGACAAGATAGGCTGGAATTATGGGGAGGAGGACTTGGCACAATTGACCATAATATGCTTCAATGCTGTACCTTCAAATTCACAGACCTGAAAGGGGCAGAAAGGCTGGACTTCTGCTTTCAAGCTGACGGTTCTTTCCCCGGAGCCCTGATTTATTGCCCACCGGGTCCAGGTTCTCCCTTTCTAGATGTTCTGGAAGACTCTCTAGGCCCTCAAACTCTCAGATACTCAAACTTCACCCTTCTAGGCGCATTTAACGTACACTTAGAATGTAAGAATGAACCCGGAGTCATACACTTTCTAGATACCTTAGAGACCTTGGGACCACAGCAGTTGATATGCTCCTCCACTCATAATGCTGGACATACCTTGGACGGTATCTGCTCTAATCTCTGTTCCCTAAAAGTTAATTCTCCAGTGCCCATGCTTGGACAGATCACTGGTTCATCCCATTTGAGATAAAATGCAAGTGTGCCAACACCACATTGCGTCCTACCAATGACACCCCCAAAATGGTGCGGAAATGGAGCAAAATGATAGCTAATCAGGACCTCAATATTAAAGCACTGGATCTCAGACCCAACATATCAGAAGATCCTACTAGGGACACACAACATTTCAACTCCTGAGTGCAAATGCTCAGCAATTCTCTGGCCCCCACAGTCGCCTTAAAAAAAACAGAGCACTAAAATGTCATACCCCTGGTGCCCTCAAAAGCTGATAGACCTACACCTACAATGTAGACAGATAGAATGAAGATGGCGAAGAGTCTATAAACAAGAGGAACTTACCCAGTTCAAATGGGCCCTTAAAGCCTATCACCATCAAATCAGACTGGAAAAGAAAGTATACTACACTAAACAACTCGCATTAGCTGACTCCGACCCCTGGTACCCTCAAAAGCTGATAGACCTACACCTACAATGTAGACAGATAGAATGAAGATGGCAAAGAGTCTATAAACAAGAGGAACTTACCCAGTTCAAATGGGCCCTTAAAGCCTATCACCATCAAATCAGACTGGAAAAGAAAGTATACTACACTAAACAACTCGCATTAGCTGACTCCGACCAAAAAACAATCTTTTTTAAATTGTAAAATCCTTCCTGCACCCTACATCACTCGAATAGGAGGATATCCTTTCTTTACAGACTCTCTGCAACCAAATAGTCAACTTCTTTGAACAGAAAATACAAAGCTTACATATTGACTTTAAGGGGTTGCCCCCGACACAGAACAAGTATCAGAACCCTGGAACAGGTTATCTGCATTCTTTTCACATGATTGATATGGCACAATCCTGCCAATCCATTCTTTCCTGTAAGTCAGGATTCCATTTCGATCCCTTCCCCCCGGAGGTACTTCATGCCACGATTGACACTGTCAACCCACTCTTTAACAACATAATTCATTCATCACTCTCACTAGCAGAAGCACCCCAAGATTGGAAAATCGCTGCAGTTAAGCCTCTTCAGAAAAAGCAATTATCGATCCTGCTACTTTCTCTAACCTTCTGCCCATCTCCTCATTACCCTACTTTAGTAAAATCACTGAGAAATTTGTCAATAGTCAACTAACTACCTTCTTAGAAGAAATGAATACACTGCATCCAAATCAATCAGGTGTCAAGCCATTACACTCTACAGAATTGGCACTCTTGCATACTTCGGAGACTCTTAAATTTGCCCTCGATGAAGGGAAAAAGGCAGTGGTAATTCTTTTAGATTTCATCGGCCACCTTTATACTATTTCCCATGACATCCTATTATACCGCCTTAAAGTCTGTGGCATCTCCCATCTGGCCATAGCCTGGCTGGAATCATTTTTGACAAACCGTCAACAAGTAGTCATGCTTGGACACTATCAGTCAGTAAAAAAAAACCTGTACACAGGTGTTCCGCAGGGTACTACATTAAGTCCAGTATTCTTCCATGTATATATGGCCCCCCTCATAGAACTGATATCATCATTTAATATTGAAACCACCTCTAATGCTGATGATACTCAGTTGATATTAGCGTTAGATAAACATTCTGCCAGCGTAGACAAGAACTTCCAACGGTGTCTCACGGTGTTCATACACTGGATGAAGCTGAACCACTTGAAGTTTAATTCTCAAAAAACTGAAATCATGCTTCTAAGCCAATCTAATACTTTTACCCCTAGTCACTGGTGGCCGTCAGACATCCCTCCCCCCAACACAGTAGAGGTAGTCAACAATCCTGGGGTGAAATTTGATACAACCTTATCCTTTCATACACAAGTGATATCAGTGGCTGGGAAGTGCTTCCAGCTGATGCAATTCCTAAAAATGTCCTTTGATTTACTCCCAGTTATGGCAAGAAAAACTGTTACAGCAGCCTAATCTCCTGCAGACTAGATTACTGTAATAGCCTTTATGCAGATGCCAACTAGGTAATTTTAAAAAATATCCAGACTGTTCAACATGCGGCAGCCCGCCTGGTACTGAAACTCCTGCGTCGCTCCTCAGCCTCAGCAGCCTTTATATCATTGCACCGGCTACCTATCCATAAAAGAGTATTATTCAAGATACTCGTCATCACCTTTATAGCTTTAAGGCCATCAGGACCTAAATACGTAACAGCCAGTTTTACACCCTATGTCACCACATGCCTTCTTAGGGCCTCATCGGCAAATCTACTAAAGCCCTGTTGTGATGTAAAACAAAATGAGGGAAATCCGTAGCAGTACTTGAGGTAAAAGCATAGAATACACACCCCTGTCCTCTCCGCCTCATTCACTCAAGACTCTGCTTCAGAAAATCCTTGAAAACCTGGATTTTTGGGGCTGCTGACTCACTCTGCCTTTCACGTATCTAATTCATCCATATTTGTGATAGCAGCATCCTTTTGAGTATCATGTATGTTTCTGCATAGCGCCAAGATACTCCTACGGAGTGATAGTTGCACCGCTGGGTCAGTATAGGGTGGGGAGCCTCGAATTAAGACAAATGGTCTAGGTCCACAGGTCTGACATGCATAGAGGAGGATTGTTGCACTCAGAAGAAAGTATGTATCCCACTGGTAACATTCTGGAAGGGCCGGTAGAACATACAGTAGGAGAAGTAGGGGTGCCTGCTACTTTGGCTGGAAGTGGTGCACATTGGAATGAGGAAGGAGGAGAGGGGGCCAATAGTATCCAAATGCTGAGCTAGGGGAAACCTGTAAATCTTCAAATTTGGGTCTGGAATGTGGTAGAGATTATTACACTTTTAGCTGAACCCGACTGGGGTTCCTTTGTGGATTCACATTACATAATACTATTCCAAGAAACATGGAGCCTGCATACCCCTTACAAGAATGGGTTCTCTACCTTTGGCCTGAATGCAACCAGGTAAGAGAAGAGGAGGCCATTGGGAGGCTTGGCAATTTGGGTAAGAAATGCCCTAGGCTTAAAAATAAAACTGGTTCATATAGAATCCCCTGATATACTAGCTATAGATCGAAAAATCTGTGGTGATCAAAAAATCAGGATCTATAATGTCTTTAATAAGGTTGATCGAGGCAGCAAAGACACCAATACTATTAGAATCCTAGAACAGGCACTATCTGAATCTGCTGATAGCACAAGAACCCTGGAAGCGGGATCTAAACTGTACATTTGAACCTTTAACTATGATCCACAGAGATCTGACGGAGGATTGAGATAAGGTCTGGCAGGTCCCCTCATTAGATCTTGCCCCAGTTAGGTGGTTGAAGAGAGGTAGCCAAGTGTTGGCCCTCTCGCTACAACATGATCTGAGAGCCACTAACGGAAGAACAAAATCAGACCTAAAAGGGGAGGTAACCTACAACCGACCTGGCTATGCCAGTAGAATTGACTACTGCTTGGTTGCACTAAGCCTCTGGCCTCTAGTCCATGACATGGTAGTGGTTAATCGCTTAGATAGTGATATAACAACCAGTTCACTGAGCAATTCCCTGTCAACTGTGGAGTGACACAACGATGCATTTTAGCGCCCATGCTATTCTCTCTCTTTCTCAATGGTGTGATTGGTTATTTGGACATGGATGGATATGACACCCCAGCGGTGGGGGAGCAAAGAATACCAGCCCTACTCTTTGCAGATGGCACCCTTTTAATTTCGAAATCCTCCCTTGGCTTGCAACAACTATTGAATACCTTTACCAAGTTTTGTAAGGAGTATGCGTTGGCATTAAATGATTCAAAAACTAAAATCACAAATTGAAAAAGTCCAAGCATCCCTAATCCAACATACCACATACTTAGGTCAGATAAATAAAGTAAAATAGTGTCTATGAAAATGGCCCCACCACTTGAGATTTCTAACACCAAGATACGTGGGGGAACTCTCTGGGGGGCTGAATTGTGGGATATTGGAAATACAAACTCCCTCACCATGGTAGAAAATAGGTTTATTCAATCATTGCTAACCCTCCCCATTAGTACCCCCCTGGTCACAATGTTTCTAGACCCAGGCCATAAAAACGCTGGGGCATAAGATGGCCTATAAATAGCTAATGTTTTGGCACTGCCTATGGTTGGTAAATGAGCTCATACCATATAGAACAGAGGCAGTAGATTTTCTAAAGCAAGCCCAGGTTTATACTATCGCATGGTTTAGTTGCCTGAAGAATTTAATAAAGAGCGTTGGGATGGAGGAATATTGGAAAGCCCACGAAAAACTTGGCCTTGTCCCCAAATGTAGGATTAAAAAGATGTACTGGGATGCTATGATGGAGAAGGAGGCGGACCAAACAGGCGGGTACTCTGACTGACCCAAGAATTTACTAATTTTAAATTTGCCCCTTTTTATGAAGAAACCATTGATGAAATTGTACCACCACTGGCACGGAAATTATTTATTCAATACCGCTTTAAAACTTTACCTACTAAATTATTTTGCAACAAGTGGTGTAGGAATGTCCCCACAGAGGATCAGTGTCAGGCATTTAATGCCTCACCAGAGTCAACAGCCCACCTGCTATGCTTCTGCCCTTACAACAAAAACCTGAGGTCAAGTGAGTTAAGCCTAGGGGTCGAAATGTCGACGCTTTAATGTCAAGTGTATATGATCACCCAGAATAATTGAAAAATAATAGGAGAAAACATTTACTGGGTTGATACTTTCTTTACAAGAACTGCACACTGTTTGTTTTTGTAATATATGTACATGTGTCATGTATATAATGCGTTGTGATATGTAAATATATATGTAATTTTTTGTGTTCACTTCATGTCAATAACTCAATTGTTATTATGTATAGTCCATCTGTGTATATATTTATATATATATATTCACTGAAAAAACTATAGGTTATAGACCATATATAGTTAGGAATTAGCATTTACAAAACCTTGAAAATTCACTGAAAAAACCATAGGTTATAGACCATATATAGTTAGGAATTAGCATTTAAAAAACCTTATTTTACTCACACAAAACCATTGAAATTCCATATATAGTTAGTTGCACTAACTATATATCGCGCACCCGCAATCCACTGCTGATGATGTCACATATTACATCATTCATGACATGGTCAGTGACATCACTGATGACATCACTGATGACATCTCAAATGACATCACTGATGACATGACTGATAACAACATCCAGTGATTTTTTGTTTCTGTAAAGTTTAAATATGTCTTACATATTGAAGAATGAGTGGATGTGTAAGTGTCTGGACGAAGGATTTAGTAGGTGCATGACTGACTGTATGACTGAGTGATTAAATGTGTCTCACTGAGTGCATGGGTTAGTGACTAAACTGTCTTAATTTGTGCATCATTATGTCTGTTGTTCTATAAACTGCTGCATGTGTTGATCAGTAGCTATATGAGTAACTATATGGGTTATTGATTGATTGCCCAAGTATTTGTATGGGAGACTGAGTGTGTGTGTGGCTGGCTGGGAGGTGTATGACTCTGTGCAGATCAATGTGTACTTGTATCAATGATTGTATAAGAAGGTAAGTATGTGTTAGTATATGTTTGAAAATGTAAGGTGCTCTATGTTTAACTGTATAGACAAGAAAATGGAAGTGTGATTGATTCTTTACAGGACTGACTAGGTGTGTGAGTAACTCCATGGATGAGTGGCAGACTGTGAGTGTCTGTATAGGTGTATGAGTGCATATGATAGTGTTGTAAAGATGAGTGATTGTATGTATGAATGATTGTATGGGTGAATGAGTGAAGGTGTGTGTAGACGTAGGAATCAGTGAGTGCGTATGTAGTAACTAGTATTGGTGTGTCAATGGTTTCAAAAATTATACTCTGTATTTAACACTGGGTGAAACAGAGGTTATATTAAAATGTGAGGAGATGCATTGTATTGTCACATGAATGATATCATCAGTGATGTGGTCATTGATGTCAAATGAGATGTCATCAGTGATGTCATCAGTGATGTCATTTGAGATGTCATCAGTGATGTCATCAGTGATGTCACTGACCATGTCATGAATGATGTAATATGTGACATCATCAGCAGTGGATTGCGGGTGCGCGATATATAGTTAGTGCAACTAACTATATATGGAATTTCAATGGTTTTGTGTGAGTAAAATAAGGTTTTTTAAATGCTAATTCCTAACTATATATGGTCTATAACCTATGTTTTTTTCAGTGAATTTTCAAGGTTTTGTAAATGCTAATTCCTAACTATATATGGTCTATAACCTATGGTTTTTTCAGTGAATTTCAATGTTTTTTTAATAGCAAATATCATAAGCTGTCGAATGTCAAGTACGTGGTAAGTGAAAACATTTTCGTGTTTATGCACACTGATCTGCTTTGAATGGTGCCCCCCCCCCCCTCATTTCTATTAGGAGTACTCTCTCTTTGCAGATAGTGAAAGGTAGTTAACGCAGGCCTTTGCCCCCGTTGTAATACGTCGTGCCTGCTTCTCTCTCCATTTGATTGATTGTTATCCAAGCATTTACTGTTTTAGAATTGGTTCTCTTTGGTTCATTCTCTATTTACAAACAAACACAGAGTCGCAATACTCTGTTTAGTCTTTGCAGATAACGAAAAATCGTGTAAAAAAAAGAAAAGGAATCGAGCAAAATCAGTAGGCCACTAATGGGATCTCTTTTTAACCTCGCTAAAATAGAAACATTAGGAACAACCCCTCATGACAAATACAAAACTAGTGAGATGAACTGAACTCCACACAATGATGGCTGCAAAACAGCTCGGCTCCGCCACCCACCCCGCCCAAAATAACGATAAAGAGCGGCTGCCATGATTGGTTGCGGAATGGCCACGACGGAGCTACGAAATGGTGGTGCTCTCATGCTAACCCCAGCTTCAATCTGAAACATCCAGAAACACTGTAGACTACCAATTCGATCAGTTCCGGTAGCGCCCCAATGTAACCCGGTAGAGAAGAACTAGCCCTCCCCTCTTTGACTGATGGTTCTTGTTGCCTGTCCCTTCTGTTGTCATTTAACAGAACTATTTAGCCTGCTGAAAGGGGTTGTGTTCCGACCGCTGGTTGGTGGAGACATTTTGACTATATTCTGGACCTGCGTTGTCGCGTAATGCGTCATATGACGCGCCGCGTTAGCGCATCCGGAAGTCATCCGGGGCACGACGCGCAGCGCGTAACGTAAGCATAACAAGTCATGTGACTTGTTAATAAAACTTTTCATTGGTTCATTTTACTTTTCTTATTCTAATGATGAAAGGCTTGGTCATATGACCTAAAAATTACGCTTTTTATTACTTCCGAACATTATTTTTTCTTAAATATATATTATAATGTTCCAGGCTAATGTACTTTCCCGGAAAATTTACAACTGTCCTGCAAGTAAAATATATTCTTTTTTCGAGAAAAAGAGCGTTTCTTCGTCCCATGACGGAGCCGTTGAGCAAAAGAGGGTCGACCTGCTTTCTTAGTCGCCGATACGCCTGAATATGAGATTCTTATCGATCACTTTATGTTGCAGGAGTAGAAAACACAACAGCCCTTGACCATTTATCTTTACTGCGTTCCTGCGTATTATACCTTTTACCCTTCATGTAATTGGTCTGCTTTATTTCACTTGCCTTTTAATGATTCTAAAACAGTGACTATTATTAAAAACTTTACCAATGTATATACTACTACCATGTTTTCTTTTAAAAACCTTTATTGTGAAAATTTCATTATACAAATACGAGCCTATAACCACGTGGGCCGGCCACGGAGCAAACTGTAATCGTATATGATGAGTAGACATTTACACTGTAGAGGAACGTAACGGGCGGGCCATTAGGTTGCAAGAACTAAGGTGTCTAACAGTTGCGGAATCGGTGGACGTACATTTTATAATTAAAATACGACAGGGCCAGTTACAATAAAATTATCTAGATATACATTTGCGGGCAAGTACCATGGGTGACGTTAATTCGAACTTTCAATAGTACAGTAATCAATAACACATCAGAACTTAATATCAATAGGGATGTCGAAATATTCAATCAATTCTCGTCCCCGCCCGCCATATGCTTCAAAACTGCATACGTATCTCGTGATTTCAAGGTTCTGCAACCAGTACACAACAAGGAGTTACGAGTCCCATTTATTCCGGCGCCATTTTGGGCGAGGACGGGCAGGTCCAGGATATAGTCAAAATGTCTCTACCAACCATCGACTATGATGATGTTCATATGCTGTATTTATTAGAGTAACACTCATCTGTCCACATGAAATTAATTTGCCACAATCTAAACATGTCATTTTAATCTTTCCAAAGTTCTAAATATTTGGGACCATTTCCCTTGCCTCTGATGCTGTCAGTGCCACTTCTTTGATGAATGTACTGGCAGGTCGGGGGTTCTCCTCCAAGTCTCTCTTTTATGCAGCACTATAATTAATTGGTGCCACCTCTCCATATGACGATGCATGGTATAGTTACCATAACTATATTTTTTTTCGGTTCCTCTGGAGAGTACATCGTGGCAGATGAAGCGTGTAACGTACCGGGAATTTACCTTTTTTTGCATGTACAGGAAAGGAAAAAAAAATCGAGCGTCCGAGTTCTAAAGTGTCCCAGGGCCATTTTAGTAGACCAGGCCCAAATTCAAAGAACAGGCCGCCATTTTGAGAGTCCTGTTGCAGCCGCCTGTCGCTGTAGCATCAAGAGCAGCCGAAACTCAGCTGAATGGCAACTGAAACGGTAAAGGGGCGCCCCACTACAGCAGATGAGCCTCCACCTAGGAAGGCCCGTTCACGCCGCCTCCCCCCCCCCCCTTCGGGCACCCCACGCCGTTATTCGGAGCAGTATTGTAGGATGGCCACACCAGTGCGGCAACTTGCTAGACATCACCTCGGTGGTAACCGAATCTCAGCGCCTTGTGGTGTCTTCTATTCAGAAAATATTCTTGCGCTACCTTTGCCCCATTCGCACATCGGTCCGCTACTGACGCCATCTCACAGGCTAATGGGGCGCCCCACGCCGAGTTTCAGCATTGTAGGATGACCACACCAGTACAGCAACTTGCTAGACATCACCTCGGTGCCATCCGGATCTTGGCGCCCCACTGCAGATGAAGTGCCTCTCAACTATGAAACCACCACGGTGCCATCCGGATCTTGGCGCCTTGTGCTGGTTCCGGCCTATTCACACATCGGTCCGCTACTGACGCCACCTCACAGGCCAACGGGGCGCTCCTCGCCGAGTTTCAGCATTGTAGGATGGCCACACCAGTACAGCAACTTGCTAGACATCACCTCGGTGCCATCCGGATCTTGGCATCTCAACGCCTAGTGGTATCTTCCATACAGAAAATATTGTTGCGCTGCCTTTGGCCCCATTCACACATCGGTCCGCTACTGACGCCATCTCACAGGCCAACAGGGCGCCCCACGCCGACTTTTACCATTGTAGGATGGCCACACCAGTGCCACAACTTGCTAGACACCACCTCGGTGCCATCCGGATCTTGGCATCTCAGCGCCTTGTGGTGTCTTCTATTCAGAAAACATTGTTGCGCTGCCTTTGGCCCCATTCGCACATCGGTCCGCTACTGACGCCATCTCACAGGCCAACGGGGCGCCCCACGCCGACTTTCAACATTGTAGGATGGCCACACCAGTGCACCTTACTAGACACCACCTCGGTGCCATCCGGATCTTGGCGCGTTGTGCTGCCTTCGGCCTATTCGCACATCGGTCCGCTACTGACGCGAACTCACAGGCCAACAGGGCGCCCCACGCCGACTTTCAGCATTGTAGGATGGCCACACCAGTGCTGCAACTTGCTGGACACCACCTCGGTGCCATCCGGATCTTGGCGCGTTGTGTTGCCTTCGGCCTATTTGCACATCGGTCCGCTACTGACGCCGCCTCACGTGCCAACGTATTTTCTCCGCATTTTATACCCTATGCCGCATAACAGGTCATGTGACTTGTTTATAAAACTTTTCATTGGTTCATTTTACTTTTGGTTTCCTAATGATGGAAGGCTTGATCATATGACCTAAAAACAACACTTTTCATTGGATGAAAACTTTTTTTTTTCCCCAAACGATGAAAGCCCCACCTTGTTTCTGGATGTTTCAGACTGAAGCTGGCGTCACCATGAAAGCACCACCATCTCGTGGCTCCGTCGTAGTCATTCCGCGAGCAATCATGGCAGCCGCTCCCCACCAGAAGCCTGCAGGAGTCGGGGGCCCCCAAAACTTTTGATGAATCCTCAAGGCGGAGGGGACGCTTTCGAGAATGGGGTCCAAGACCTAGCAGACAAGCGTCCGATTTCCAAGGTGTCCCAGGGCCATTTCAGTGGACCAGGCCCAAAAAGGAAACAGCCTGCCGCCATTTTGAGAATCCTGTGACAGCCGCCTATCGCTGCACCGCAAGAGTGGGCGCAACTCAGCTGAATTGCGGCTTTTGACACAGTGGACCAAAAGCGGACGGAATGGCAACTGAAACGGTAAAGGGGCGCCCCACTACAACAGACGAGACTCCACCTGGAGAGGCCCGTTCACGCCGCCTCCCCCGGGGCGCCCCACGCCGTTATTCGGAGCAGCATTGTAGGATACCAAAACCAGTGCGGCAACTTACTGGACATCACCTTGGTGCCATCGTTCTGCTGCCTTGGAACTATTCGCACAACAGTTTGCTACTGATGACCCACCCCCCGCGACGCCCCACGCCGGATTCCGAAATCAGTGAAATCTGGACGTTGTGCTGCGTTGGGACTATTCGCACAGCCGACCGCTACTTCGTTGTTTTTCCCTAAAAATGTTTATATGTTATTACTGTTTTTGTTTTCTTGTATATATTTATAAGTTATTAAAGTTTTATAATCTTACTACTTTGTTGGAGTGCTATATATTTTAATGTGACACATAATTGTAAAAACTTTGATGTACAAAGAGTCATCCCTGGAATCTTCCGCTTCAGGCTCGGTCCCCTCCCCAATCACAATACAGGATGGTTTTCAGATAATAGGAACGTGTCTGCTGTGACGGATCTCATCGAGTGTGGGCCTTGATCTACTATAACTCCTTTGAAGAGGGGTGATTCTTTACAGCTGGGGCCATAAACTACATCTGCAGGGCTAGCTGATACCCTAGGACCGGCCTGGACAATCGGACACAGAGGAAAAGGAGTGTCAGAGGGTGCGGTAGTGAATAGGGCGAAAGGGAGGTGTCGGGCGGGCACAGGGTGTGATTCTCAGGGAAGAGCAGCGCAGATGGGGGGTGGTTTATTACCCATGCATAAGACAGAGAGCGGGGGTGACCACTGCCTGGGGGAGATGCTTGCGAGGGTGGGGAGCCATGCTAAGGATCGACAGCGTGCAGAGAGTGGGTCTGGTCAAGGCATCTAAAATGACTGCCGTGCACGACAAAAGTGTGGCATTTGAAAAAAGGCAAGATGGCGCAGACAATGTTTTTCAACACTTCCTGATTTCCTTCGAATCGAACGTTAACAGACGTTGGGGCATATTACCAAAGTTAAGCGATATTTATCCCTAACGATGCTTAGCAACGAATTTTTTACCGCTAAGCATCTTCAGAAATTATCGCAGATAAACCTTGCTATTATCAAGGTTTATCGCAAATACGATAAAAAACGACCGCAATGCATTAATATCGCTGAAAACTCAGCGATATTCATGCATTACCGAGCTAATGCTCTTAGCCATGTTATCCACCTCCCATTGGATAACATGGCTAAGAACTGCTCAGGGCAGGTGGTAGCTTTTGGAGATATTCGCGCTTATCGCGAATATTTCCAAAAGTTGGTAATAGGAGATAGCGATGTTAGCGACTGTTTCCAGTCGCTAACATCTTGGCATGCCCACTTTGCATATCATTAGTGATAAATATCACTCACATGCAAAGTGGGGCCCAAGATGGTCGCTATCTCCTACTAGCCGTCGCTAACTGGTGTTAGCAACAGCTAGGTAATACAGAGATAATTTTATCTCCGCGAAGCGGAGCGCTGTTACAGATATATATCTTGTTTTTGAACGTTAATTTCCCAAAATCCACTGAAGCACATATATTGAGACCTAGCAAAGGCACATCGAGCTACCAGTCCCTACAATTTTGCCAAGTTTCGTGCAAATCCATTCAGCAATTCGATTATTATTATTATTATTTTTTTTGCCCCGCGGGGCCCTTTTAAAACCTCCACATCAAACCTAAGAGGTCAAGGAGGATCTACTATGCCCCCTTATGGTCATTTGCCACTTCGCTTTGGCCTCCTCTTGTCTCTCGATCCTACCGAGAGACAAGATGGCGGCCGCTACGGACTGTTTACAATGTTTACAGACGCCGGAGAACCAATCAGCTTCGCAAACCTCCGTTACGCGAAGCGGAGCGCTGTTACAGATATATATCTTTTTTTGAACGTTAATTTCTCAAAATCCACTGGAGCACATATATTGAGACCTAGCAAAGGCACATCGGGCTACCAGTCCCTAATATTTTACCAAGTTTCGTGCAAATCCATTCAGCCGTTCGATTATTATTATTATTATTTTTTTTGCCCCGCGGGGCCCTTTTAAAACCTCCACATCAAGCCTAGGGGGTCAGCGAGGATCTACTATGCCCCCTTATGGTCATTTGCCCCTTCGCTTTGGCCTCCTCTTGTCTCTCGATCCTACCGAGAGACAAGATGGCGGCCGCTACGGACTGTTTGGAATGTTCACAGACGCCGGAGAACCAATCAGCTTCGCTTCACAAAGCTCCGTACCGCGAAAAGTCCGCGAACCGGAGCGCTGCCCGGTCCGCTGTTACAGATATATATCTTTTTTTGAACGTTAATTTCTCAAAATCCACTGAAGCACATATATTGAGACCTAGCAAAGGCACATCGGGCTACCAGTCCCTACAATTTTGCCAAGTTTCGTGCAAATCCATTCAGCCGTTCGGGCTAAAAGTGAGGCCAACCGCCCTATGGAAAACTCAATGTTAAAAACACGTTTTGGGACCCCCCTTTTTTCTCGGCCCCCCCTTAACGAACCCCCCCCAAATTTTCATGGGCTGCTCAGAAACAAACTGTGCCATTTTCCTGAAAATTTCAGCCAATTCCGTCCACAAACGCCAAAGTTATTAGACATAGAATTTTCAAAAATCCCATAGAGAAAAAATCCTAACTATATATACCTACTGGCGACTGCCAGTAGGTAATATATATATATATTTACACAAACTTATAATAATTTACTCTAAAATCATATTGTGAATATAGGACACATGAGGTTTTCTTTTGGTTTGGATTTAAGTAACATTGATTGTTGGTCTCAACTTAATAGAGAGATTGAATTAATTGAAATATCCCATGCTTCGTTTAAGCAAACTGGTGGCAGAACCACTGTTCCCTTAAAGTAGGTATAGCTGGCAGTTGTCTTTGTGTATGGCTCCTAGACAGTGAGACAAAGGGGGAATGGGTGTTGACAGGATAGGCCATCTCTGACTTGAGGAGGGAAAAAAGCTCTCGTCTACCAAACTTGCATATCACAAAGGCTCTGTCCAGTAAACTCACAAAGCGTTTTGAACTACTCTTTTGTGTTCCCAGACAGGCTGGAACAGGTCAGGGAGGCAAGAAATTCCAAACACCTCTGGAGTGGAAACCTCCAGAACCTTCTCCTACTTGAAAGTGGACACCAGGTATATACATTGAGCCCTCAGACCCAACTTTTCAGTACACGTCTGGGCATGTGGAAGACTCAGAAGAACTGCTGTGCTGTTCTGCTGCACAAAGGATTGATACTCTGTTGCCCTGCTACTCTGCTACCCTGCTGCCTGAGTAAAAAGGACTGGACCTGCATCTTGAACTCAGGACCAGGAGTGACTCCAAGGGCTAGCTGACTGGCCTCCTGATCAGATCCTCTGGGGCAAACAAGGCTCCATTCCCCTTTAACCCATCACCTGGACTCTGTCTGCTATGAGTATTGCCACTCAAGTGGTGTCAACCTAGTCCTGGGACATTGTAAGTAGTCCTGAAGATGCTCCGCCACTCCAGCTGTAGTTTTTTTTGGGAAGAACCATCACAGGAGAAGCATCCCCTTACAGCCTCACATTGGAACCACGTCTGCAGAATGCATCCCCGATGCAGGACACTGCAGCTCTTTGGATCCATTGCTGTGCAACACATCCTTGATGCAGGAGAGCATATCACAGCGCCGCAAACTCCTTGGAACCGCCAAAATGCAACCCATCCTCGACGGAAGACCTCACATCACTGCACAGCAGCTTCTGAGAATCGCTGCCACACCCTTGATTCAGGAGCCCACATCGTGACCCGCAGCCTATTGGATACTCACAATGCTCCGCAACTAGGATTTAAGTTACTTTGTTCAGCAGGCCTAACTTGGTCCTTGTATCCAGCCTGTTGCTTCATTGCAGTTGGCCTGAACCTGTGATTTTGTCCCACTCTATTGCGGCCAGAGAACGACAGTTGGCAATTTGTGTTTGTAGCACTATTTGCACTCAAAACTTTAAAACTGCATATCTTCGGTTCTACTGATTGGATTTTGTCTTTTTGGGTTTCAAATAATTTATTATATTTTACTCTATTTTTTCCATAATGGTGTGGGATGTTTCTTGTGTTGTGTTTTCACTTAATTAAGTGCTGCATTAATACTTTATACATTACCTCTAAGTTAAACCAGACAGTTGTGCCAGCCTTCCGGAGCACAAGTTAATTTGGAGATTGCTTGTGACTTCACCCGGGCAGGATTTGTGGTTGCTGCTTGACTAGGGTTTCTCCCCTCTCAACCAGTAATCCAATTTCCTAAAATCTTGAAATGGACAGAATGAGGTGGGGCTTGTACTTATGAAAGCCCTTTCACCTTCTCCCTGTCTTTTCTATTGTCCCTGCAAGTTTCCCTTTATTTTTGCTTTTCTTGCAACAATTTGTAGAGACTGTTTCCCCTAAAGACCCATCAAAACGTGAAACATAATCTATCTCGGGAACACCAAATGTATGCCCTGAGATTGGGGAGAACTTCTATTGATCTCCAACCCCTGTACTCTGCATCTGTTAGTTCCCACTTTGTATGGTCCTGTTTGTTGGCTGCATTAATAGGGGCTTGAGGTGTGATAGCTGCACACAGGAGTGTTGCATACTGGTATTTACTTCTAATTTAAGTCTGTTCCTAAGGCAGATGTTTTGTTGTAAGTACTCACAAATATTACATTCATTTTGAAACAATGATTTCTAACATCAGAGCATGTGAGATGATTAGGGTGACCTTTAGGTAATTCAAGCAATCCATGGCTCTCTAAATCGTGGCTGAAAGATGGACGAAGGGTGCTGTCCACAGAAAACAACCCAACAGTCATCCCCTTCACTTTTTTTCCTCTCCCAATCCTTTGTCTCTAGGCCCTGTCTGAAGGGACTACAAAGGTTTCACCCTGGAGACTTTACCAGGCTGCCTGCATATAAGCAGTAGCTGTCACAATGAATGTCTGAGAAGAGAGCAAGGTTTTATCTGTGTTTTTGCAGTGAATTTCGAAGGTTTTTTAAATGCAAACTTCAAACTGTAACGTGCCTGAAACCTATGTTGTTTGAAGAAAATATGTATATATATATATATATATATAGATAGATAGATAGATAGATAGATAGATTAGATACAATACCTACTGGCGGCCCTAACTATAACTACCTACTGGCGACCGCTAGTAGGTATTATATCTATCTATATATATATAGACATAGCTAGTAGGTATTATTTCTATCTATCTATATCTGTACAGCGGTCGCCAGTAGGTAGTTATAGTTAGGACCTAGTTTCCGTAGGAAAAGCGTTTTTTGTTTTGCTAATAACTTTGACGCCGTTTGAAGAATCTTAGCGAAAGTTTCAAAACTAATTTGCTAGTCACTTCAGCTGCTGTCTGTAAAGTTTCAGGGTGATCTGTCAAGCAGAGTCCGAGAAAAATGGGGTCCCAAAACATGCTTTCCTCATGCAATTTCCCACAGGGATTTAAGACATAATTACAGCCTGACCCTCTGAATGGAATTACACCAAATTTGGCAGAAAGCTGGATCTTGGTCCAGAAAGAGTGCATTTTGTAATTTGGTGTAACTTTGTTCAGTAGTTTTGGATTTATTTATTTTTTTTAAATTTTTATTTAAAATTTTGTTGGCACACACCATACAACAATTGTCATTTGTATAAGCAGAGATCACAATGCAAAATGTAACCCAAATAATTACTGTATAAAAAATTATAAACAAAACACACATACAAGTGGAGAACTTGAACAAGCCTTACAAATTATTAACCAGGGTATACCCTTACTCTCTCTTTCCAGCAATATACAGGTTTCCAAATTTTTAATCCCAATTTTCTTGCTCTTTTACCCTTCCTGGCATATATACCTTTTTCAAGGTTAAATATCCCCAATAGCAAAGCAACCCATTGTTGTGTTGTGGGGGGGGTGGGTCCCGCCATGCTCTAGCAATTAATAATCTGTACACTGCCATCGCTAGGAATACAAATTCAGTCTTATCATCCCTATATCCCCTAACCCCTAGCATAATAACAGTTGGTGTTAGGATCTCATTTACACCAAGAGTATGCCTCATAAAATCTTCAATACCCTTTCGTAAATTCTCTAATTGGGGACAGAGTGCAAAGATATGGATACTGTCTGCTGCCGGAGCATTGCAGCGAAAACAAGTTGTCCCTGTAGTCGCCCCCCACTGTGCAATGCGGTCCGGTGTGTGATAGAGTTGATATACAGTTTTAAAGTGCTGCGATTGAAGAGGAGCAGAACACAGCACAGAACATCCTAACTCAAGCGAATCCAAAAAACATTGACTCTGTACCCCTAGTTTCCCTGCCCATTTATCTCCAAATTTCTCAGTATCATCTTTTTTTAATTCTGCTAGGCTAGCATAAAAGAATCGTATAGAACACTCTCCCCCCCGAGCTAGGGATTCCATAAGGTTACTCTTCCGAAATCCACATTCTCCACCCTTTTTCTTACCCAGGAAACTCCTGATTTGCAAATACTTAAAAAAGCTATTTCTTGTAATGTCATATTTTCCCATCAAGTCTGAAAATTGTAAGATATTCCCATCCAACCCCATCAGATCCCCTATTTTTTTAATACCTTGCACATCCCATTCCGCCATTATAGAATCAGAAAAGATCAAGGGGGGTAGTGTTCTATTCCTATACATTCTAGTATACCTGTTGTATCTTCCTAGTCCACATTTCTTTGCTACTGCTATCCAGATGTTATATGCAGCTTTAACTGTTTTAAAACGTGTATGTTTATAGTAAAGGAAGTCAGCATGATTTAGAAAAGCATTTGCAGCATCTGCCCCCATTACAATTGAGTATACCATTGTCGAAAAGGATCTAACATTCGACTCTAAATTACCTGCCCCCAGCAAACCCTGAGTGTATTGTAGTGCAGATGCCCAATAATATAGCCTGAAGTCCGGGACCCCCCACCCTCCACTAACCCTTGGTAACGTCATAAACTTATAGGCCCTTCTAGTTTTCCCATATGACCATATAAATTTATTTAATATTGATTCTAGTTTATTAAACCAAATTGCTTCAAACAAAAGAGGAATAGTGCGAAAGAAATAAAGGAATTTAGGGAGAATAATCATTTTTATCACATTTGTACGTCCTACTAGCGTAAGTCTAAGCTTATCTATTCTGGCCAACTCTGCACTTACATCCTTAATTAAAGGGGAAATATTCCGTCCTACCACTGTGTCCAAGTTAGATGATATCTCAACTCCTAAATACGTTGCTGCAGGAACCACCCGATTATCATTATATTGAACCATTGTGTTTTTAATAATTTGTGTTTTTGCACTATTTAATTTGTACCCGGATATTCTGCCAAATTTACTAGCCTCCAACTCAACCTCTTCCATTGCTTTGGCTGGGTCCGGGGTGATTATGGCAACGTCATCTGCATACGCTAATACATTAACCTCCACTCCGTTTGATATAAGAGGAGGGATATTCGGGTTAGATTTTAAATAACGCAAATACGGATCCATATATAATGCAAAAAGGAGGGGGGAGCTAGGACAACCTTGCCTAGTGCCTCTTTTAATTTGTACAGGTGCAGTTAAATCTCGGTTTATTTTAATTCTGGCTGTAGGTGCCTTATATAAAACCTGAATTGCCCTTATAAATTTATTGCCAAAACCATATACTTTCATTATTTCCCACAAGTATATCCATGCGACCCTATCAAAAGCCTTCTCGGCGTCAAGGAATAAGGCTGCCAAAGGACCACCAATAACCTCCATGGCATCAAAGCAAGTGATCACTGTACGAACATGTGTAGTGGTACCTTTTCCTGGGATAAATCCGTGTTGCTCTGATGTAACTAGTTTTTCTATAACGGTAGACAGTCTTGTTGCCAGAATTTTGGAATATAATTTCACGTCCGCATTCATAAGGGCGATTGGTCTATACGACCCTGGGGCTGTAGGAGGCTTACCCTTTTTTAAAATGACAATAATCTCAGTGCCCCCCCATGAGTCTGTGACTGACACTTCCCTCTGTGCTTGTAAAAGAGTATCTAGTAACTCTGCCCTTATAGAAGAGAAAAATGTTTTGTAAAATTCAATTGGAATGAGATCTGGTCCCGCAGCTTTAGAGGATGGGAGTTCTAATAATGCTGATGTTACTTCCTCTAACGTTATATCGGAATCCAGCTTAGTCTGATCTTCCATTTCCAACATATCAAGCTGTATATCTCCCAGATAGTATCTTATTTCAATACTTATTTCATCAAAACCCATCCTGTTGTCACCATCATATAGGTTCGTATAGTATTCCCAAAATTCATTCCTTATACCATTAGAGTCTAATATCACATTTCCTAAATTATCTACCATGCTTTTAATATCCCCAGCATTGGTTTTCTGCCTAGTTCTAACAGCAAGAATATGACCCACCTTCTCGCTATATTCAAACGCCTGTTCCTTTTTTGCGAAATAATTTACAGCCGTTTTATTCGTAACCATTTCAGCAATGTCACTCTTTAAGACCATTATTTCTAATATTTTTTGATCCAGTGGGCTCCCAGCTATGATAAGTCTACTAAGTTCTGCCTCCGCAGCCAGAAGTGAATTCATCTGCTGTTCGGTCTTCTCTCTTTCACTCTTCCGTCGGAATGTTGTAAAACTAATCGTCTCACCTCTTAAAAGCATCCCAGATGTTACCACTACTTGAGCTACCCTTATTATTAAACCAGAATTCGGTTATCCATTTCTCCATATGTTTACAGTAACTCTCATCTTTTAACAACGCCCTTTCAAATGTCCATTTATAAGCTTTTCTGGTTATACCATTGAGATTCAATGTCAGTAACAATGGGTTATGATCTGACATCATACGTGGTAACTTTGTAATAGATGCATTGGATAACAAAACATTAGAAATTAAGAAATAATCTAATCTAACAGTAATTCTATGGGGTGCTGAAAAAAAAGTGTCCCCGTCACTCATTGGGTTCAAATTTGCCCATACATCCGATAATGCGTTATGTGCGGCCAGATCTACTATTGCCTTATGTACCCTCTTCTTACGCCCAGTATAACCGTGGTCCCTTTGAAGTTCTACGCTAGCAGGGCGATTAATATTAAAATCCCCACAACAAACGATAGGTTCCACCCAAGTTGTCAATTCCTGATCCAAAAATTCAAATATGTCCGGTTCATCGGACGTTGAGCCATAGACTGATACCAGAGTAAATCTAGCTCCTCTAAGCACTACTTCCACAATGACCCATCTTCCCCACTTGTCTACCTTATTCCTAATCACCGTACACTCTCTCCCCCTTCCCAAAATTGCCACCCCACGTGTTTTCGAAGCTTGTTTAGTATAAGCTAATACTTCAAACCCCAACTGTCCTGACAAAAACCCTTTACCTCCCTCAACGTGAGTCTCCTGGAGACAGATCAGATCTGGATTTAATGCCTTACAAAAAGCAGAGACCCTTAATCTCTTCTGGAAGTCATTAAGGCCGCACACATTCATTGAAATAATTCTACAAGCCATTAAAAAATATCAAAAATTATACCCATCCTACTCTCCCAGTTTCCTTTTTCTTTCTTTATTTCCTTGTTCCACCTTATACTTAAAAACAGTACAAAATTTTTGCAGGAGCTCTGTATATATGCTACTACGCATGATGTGTGCCATTTCCCCCCCCCCTTGTGTTCCCCCCCTTCTCCACCCCGGACTACCCCTCCCCCACCCTCCCCTACAGGCAAATAGGTCACGCATGACCTATGTGTGATCGCCAGGGAATCAGCAGTCGCCACTCCTCCCCACCTTCATACCCCCTCTATGTCAAATATCCAGCTTCATTATTCTAGTTAACGCTCCTTGTACCCCAAAACTTCAATCATGAAGGCCTTTGCTTTGATTTCAGAAAAGAAAAACTTAACCTGACTTTTGGTTACTATTTTCAACTTTGCCGGATACAATAGGTAGGCTTCTGAGCCCAGAGATCGGAATCAATTGCCTCAATCTCCATCTACGCTCTACCGTAGCATGGCAAAAATCGGGCCTAGCAAAAAATGAAACATTGTTAAAAGAATTTCTTGACTCAGGTTTGGCCTTATCCAGGATCAGCTGTCTTAGCAGAAAATTCCCAACAAAAATCAAAATTGCCCTTGGTTTCCCCCCTTGGGCTCCTTCCTGCCCTCTTTTGAAAAACGGAAAGCGATGGGCTCTTTGAATTTCATGTTCCCATTGCCATGATGTTAGTTCTGGGAAAGCCCCTTTTAACAAATTTACCACAAACATTCTGATGTCCCCTCCTTCCAGTCCTTCTTCTACTCCTAGCAGTCTGATGTTATTTCGACGCTGTCTATTCTCAAAATCCTCGAGTTTCCAGTTTACATCTTCAGCCACCTTCTGATGCTCTTCCTTATATGATTTAATCTCTCGCAGATCATCCTCCACCTTCCCAGTTCTTTCCTCCACGTGGGCCACCCTTTCAGCCATCTCGTCCTGTCTTTGACTTATTTTCCTCAGTTTGTTCTGGACCTTTCTAGCCTCATGTCTAGCTCTCCTACTTTCCCCTCTAGCCTCGGATTGCATCAATTTCAGAGTGTTAAATAATAAGTCCAGAGTGACTGGGGGTTGTGTAGACTGCAAAGATCCCTGCTCTCCGATCATTGTAGCCGGGCTATCCTGCTCTACAAAAGAGAATGTGGTAGTAGAATAATCCCAGGCTAACTTTTTGGTAGGGTCTGTGGTTCTGCTTGCTGAAGAAGGTTTTCTTTTGGCTAAGCGTTTTTTTTGAGTGAATTTCTGGACCGGAGAGCTACTACCTGTGTCTCCCCCAGTTGACTCATCGGAGCTCTCTCCTGTAGGAAGTGATTGTGACTGGGAGTCTTCTTCTACCGAGTAAAACCTCTCTGCTGAGGCTGCTTCAGACATAATGTGCAATTCAATGGAGTTGGACGCAGAAGCTGAGGATTCACCACCTGATTTGACTCCTTCTCTTTCCATGTTCGAATCTACTTCATTCACCCATAGCGAAGGCAATGCTTGTATATCAGAATCTGTTGGCAAGCCATTCACCAATCCTGTATTGCAAACAGTAGTTTGTATCAAACAGCTATCCTTATCCGGCAAATGTGCTTCCAGAGCTCTAACATCAAACAAACCATTACCGACCTTGTGCAGCGAGAGATGCTTTCCTGGTTGCGTATGGTTCAAAGATTGTGTAGGGTCCGAAGCGGCTACTGCAGTGACCTCACCTGCCACAGCTCCTTCGTTCGTCTTTCTTGCAGCGCTACCAGTGGTTGCAGGCATCGCCTCAGCCGGCTTCCCCACATCGGGTCTTTCACCTTGTTGCTTAGCAACCGCTATCCCAGCACCAGCGCTAGTGCCCGTTACAGCTTTCTCTCCCTCTTCCAATGCCGGAGTCGATCCATGGATTCCGCTGACAAGCTCCGCTTTTCCATCAGCATCTGTAGCATCTGTAGCAGCAGACACCGGGAGAACATCAGACTTGCATCCAAACTTGCCGCCGCTGCTCCCGCCTGGATTCAGAGGTATGTTTGAAAAGCTCTCCGTAACTGAGGGCTGACGCATTGCATTCTCTTTTGCTTTCTTAGTATTTCCACCGTCCTTTGCCGAAGCTAAAACTGAATTATCACCACCCGGCTTTCTCAGGGATGATTTCTTAGGGATAGCTCCGCTTTTCTGAGCCGCATTCTGTGATACTTTTGTATCCGTCTTTGTTTCCTGTTTAGTATCGATCTTGGCTTTCTCTTTGACGTTTTGAGCTTTGTTAGAGTCAGTTTCACAAAGCTTCCCGCTTTTGTTTTCTTTGCCGTCTTTCGCGTCATTTACACGCTGTGGCCTCGGCGGCATTTTAAACCAGGATCTCAGAAGCAGCCTGGTGTTTGCTGTAAAATTCCTCCAAAGATTCAGGGCAATTCGTTTAGTTGTGCTTAATTCTTGAGATAGGAGTCCGCCTTTCCTGTAATTCCTGTCGCAGTGAAGCTGTATGGAGTACTGAAAAGTATTCTTTCCCAAGCCAGGCTCCACCATTGATTCAGCCATCCATTTACCCAGTGGCAGGGAGAAGTGAAGTGTGCGACTTACTCGCTGAAACCCTCAGCGGCCATCTTGCCAAAAACCTTTTGGATTTATTAAAGTAAAAAGTTTAATGCATATCTAGAGACATGTATCCGCTGCCGATCCTCCATGGGTCTGGGTGGATTAGTGGATCCACCCAACAACAGCAATGCCATGATTGGCATGCCACAACCTGAGAGGAAAGTTGCGGCCACCATTTTGTTCATCAGGACTCAGTTTTTTTTTAGTTTTTTTTTATTTTATTGGCATTTTACACGAAGAAAAATAAACCAAAAACAGGGCATCATCAGCAGTGACAATAATTTCTGGCAGCAATTGAGAAACAAGTAAAACACATCTTCGTTCGTTAAAAACACAGTAATCATGAGGCAAATCAGTACAGGGATACGACACTAGACATATCACCCAGTAACATCTAGGGGCTAGCCCTCTCGGCATCGGAAGCAGGAGCTGGGCCATCATGAATGTAGATGAGAACTGTCCCACCCGCGCCCAGGCAGCAACACTATGACCCACACGGGGCGATCTAGTCAGGTCACTGCCCAATCTCGGCATCTAGCGACCCGCATGACTGTTCTGCAACACTGTTCGAGTCAGCCCCTCCTGCACCTCCAACCTCAGTCGTCTCATCCCGCGTCAACACACCGTCCAGCACTAAGGACCGAAAGTTCTTGGGACTGCTGCGCAGGGGCATCAAGTCGCTATAAAGCTCAGATTGCGTGCAGCAGTATGTCAGTTCCCTCTTCCATGCCTTAAGGGTAGGAGTAGGGCCTCTAATCCAAGCGCGCACAATGCACCACTTAGCTAATAGAAAAGCCATATCAATAAGCCGCCTACGCGCCGGACGTAGGGGTTTCGAGTAGCCCAGTAGAGCTAAGAGCGGATCCGGGACCAGTGCCAATCCAACCATTCTATTAAGTTCCCCGTATTCCGCCTGCCAAAAGGAAAGGACAGCAGGGCAGGACCAGGCGAGGTGCAGGAAGTCAGCAACCTGTGCATCGCACCGCTCGCAGTGCGGGGATTCTCTCAGCCTGTACCTATACAGCCTCTCTGAGGTATAGTAAGTTCTGTTAAAATGCTGGAGTCTATGGCGCCCGTTCAAAGACATCTTTCTGATTCTAGTGCAGCAATACTGCCACATCTCCTCCGGGAGCTCGATTTGCAGATCATGTTGCCAAGCCAAAATAGGTTTCGCATACTCCGTCGTCCTCTCAGAGATGGCGATGCGGTATAAATTAGTTATCAATTTAGCGCGGGACTTGGCGTTGATCATGACAGCATACGCCATGACCGTTGGCAGTTCCTCCATGTCATTTCCCAGGAGGTCACGCAGAGCGTGTCGCACCCTGTGGAACTGAAAACGCGCCAGCAGCGAATAAGGGGCATCGCCTGACACAAAACCCTCCCATGTATGTGCTGTGCCTCCCACAAATAGGTCCCCCATAGTGTGTAGTTTCAACATATGCATCGCTGATAACACTCCCTTCTCTCTGCACGGGGCCAGCTGTTGAAAATTAGTACGTTTTGGTGAACATTATCTGCGCCATCTTGCCTCTTCCCCTGATGCCACACTTTTGTCGTGCGCACCCGCCATTTTAAGACGCCCCAATCAGAACGAACCCTTTTGCATGCCGCTGGCCCCTGACATAGCCCTTCGCCTTCACTAAGCCTGCACGCTGACCACCCCCCCTGCTTGCACCTGCCTTGAATCATAAACCCCTCTTCGGCGCTGCTCTGCCCCAGGCCCTCATCCTGTTCCCAGCGCGACACCTCCCTTCTTCCCTTTCATGATCCCCGGCCCTTAGATGCAAACCCCCTTTTCCCCGTGTGCCCGTTTGTCTTCCCCGTTCCCAGGCCGACACCCAGCTCTGCCGATACTATCCCTTGCCCCTCCCCGTACAATAGAAAGCTTCCCTCCTCAAAGGACCCCCGAGTTGATCAAAGCCCCCCACCCCATGAGATCCGATCGAACCCCGCATTCCATGAATTGGCGGAATATCCAGCTGCGCGATAGTCATCACCTGCTGTGACCAGGGTGGGGATTTCTACTGTAGATATGTGTGGGAACGGGCCCGAAGGGGGATTCCGGGGATGTCTTTTCGTACATCAAAGCTTTATCATATGTATGTAAACTGTAATAAAAACCACAAACACTGTATATAAGGGGCCATGCCCCAAAACGAAGGTTAGAGCACCTCAGAACGATACCTTCTGTCCGTTTTGCCGTGTTCTCCTCCGGAGAGAATAAAAACCTTGTTTCCTGCTTTCCAGTCTCCAGCGCCTGCCTCTTCATTGATTAAATAACTAGAGGGTCACAGAGGCAATACCGCCGGGCAAATATCGATTGTCCCCGACCCGACTCAGGTTTCAACAATTGGCGTCCCAAGCGTGGGGCCCATCAGCGACTCGTGGATCCAGTGGGAGAGGTCCCGACGACAGAGTGAACGACTGCAACGATCGGGAGAGCTCTTGCCCAATAGACCCTCGTCTGGCAGCCGATCATCCGAACTTCACTAGTTCCGAACAGACCTCTCTCGAGTGATCTACGGTCCTGACTGGGGACCATTAGGAGTGCCGTGAGAATTACGAGAAAAAGAGGACGATCGGGCGCTGGATTCGGAAGACAAGAAACTGTCCACATGGTCCGGGTAAGGTCGTGTAATCACGACAAGGTGCGAAATGATTGCTTCATTGTTTGATTGCTTGATTATTTATAAAATACTAGTTTTACTCTTTGTTTGACCTAATTGGAGATTCACTGTCTGCACACGGAGAAACAGTAGGCTCCTTCTCTTTTGCAAACGGTGAAGGATAGGTAACGTAACCGTCGCGCCTATCTTTCTCCCCCACTGACTCTATTATTTCTCAACGGTTTTTGGGAGACTCCCCACTCCCTCACTGATTAACTGGGTTCTTTAACCCCGAACTACTGTTCACAGATTGTCTTCTGGAGATTCTCTGTCTGCAAACCGGAAACAACAGCTTCCTCTTTGCGGTTAGTGAAAGGGTAGAGGACGCAGACTTTTGCGCCCTACTTACTCTCCCCATTGTCCTTTTTCTATCCTATTTATTTATTTATTAATTGCTTGATTGTTCCGCGTTCTTGGTTACTCTTTTTTTATTTTTGTTCATGAGGTATTCACTGCCTGCAAACAACGTAGAATAGGAATATTCTGTCTAGTCTTTGCACCTAGTGATAAGATAGGCACTGCTGACTTATTAGTCCCTCGTTACGAGCCGTCATGTCTGTCTTCTCCCCATTGATTGATAATTGGTTCAGCCCGGACCGTGTATTAGAGGTGGACCATATAGCTCCACTAGAAGGCACCCTTAATAAGGACATGTTCATAAACTATGGATTAGTTACCATAGCCTATAATAAATTGTGGCACAGGTATACCAAAGAAAGTCAAGACAAACAGTGGCCACTGGCAGGATCCTTTGACCTTGATAAAATAGAAACGTTAGAAATAGCCCTTCGAAATAATAAGACAACGCCTATTATGCTCGACAGTCTCGGTATGTGGCGCAGAGAGGCTATGCAACGACAGAGAAAAGACGAGGACAAACCAAGTAGAGAAATATACCGACAGGACAACCCCAGGACACCGCTACCCACAACTTATCCCCCGACACTATGCAAAAGACGACCAGACTTAGGGCCAGACCAATGCGCTTTTTGTAGATATGTCGGACACTGGAAAGCCCAATGCCCGACTCTACTGAGCGTGAGTAAAGGCAAAGGGCCGACAGGAACGACAGACCGGCAGTACGAGAAAAAGCGCGAGACAAAGAAGAACCCGACTTACATAGGCAGACCAGATAGAACCACCACGTTTGATTATGCCCGATGGCACAGATTTCGCCAGGACAATTTCAGCGGCATGCTCAAGTTCTCCTAGGTCGGGCAACGTCAAGACGGGAACCCAGCCTCGCTTTAAAATTCACAGACGGAAAGAGATAATCATGACCAATAACTGTTTTATATTCGTCTTGGGTCTTTGTATGTCGTACTTGTACTGTCCCCCGTCTGAGTTTGTGTGTATGTAATGTACGAATCTGCGTCATCCCTCTACACGTGTTTCCGTGTTACTCGACCTCTGTTAGCAGAAACTTAGCATAAAAGCAACCTGGAAAGAAAGAAATGGCAAAACAAAATCCGTAGACCATTGATGAACTTGAACTTTTAATTTAGCACAACAAACAAGGAATAATAACGGTAAAACTGTAGAAAATGAAAGTCAAACAGAACATTCGCCCCCCCCCCCCATCCTGGAACCTTCCAAGGTAGGGCAGGGTTACGGCTACGCCCAACCAGCGACAACCCATATAAGGCGGGCCCCGCTGCCAACTCTTGGTCAGGAAATCTTAACGTATGGGGGAGCCGGAGGAGAGGCAGGAGCCAGCAGCCTGGGCAGTTGTAGGTAGTCCCGCCACATGTCTCCTCAGCCAGCCGCAACGGGCCTGGATAGACTTAAGTAGTCCCGCCACATGTCCAGAGAAGAACGAGGCACCTCTTTCTTTTCCCTTCCGTAACAGCCGCAGCAGCTCTGGACGGCGGGATGTCCTGCACGTACCTCCACAACAATTTGTCCAAGTTGGGCTGGGAGGGAGAGGCGACGCGGACGAGCCTCTCCCACCTCCACCGATAGGAGGTCTCCCAGCCCCCGGCCCGACGCCGAACACCCCCAGTCAGGCGATGGTGCCAATACTTCCACAGCACCGAACACACCATGGTGGCACCCCAGTACTTGCGCAGCACCGAACGTGCAATGGTGGCCATATTTTCGGAACACCGAACCTGCAATGACTGCACTGATACTCGTGCCGCGCCGAATGCGTGCCACAGGTGGCCATACTCCCACAGCACTGAGCACAAGACTTGGGGAACACCGGATGTGGAGAGACCTTCATGCGGGGCGATGAAAAAGAACAGCATGGGGTGCACCGGGAGAAGGAGACGGCGCGAACGAGTCTCCCTCGCCCCCCCCAGGTGGGGGCATCACAGCTGCACCCCAGCTGAACGTCCCGCTTTCACACAACAGGGACCTCTTCCTTTCACTCCGAAGGATCTCTCCCACTCTTGCAAACTCGACGAGAGTGGCCCCTGTAGGGCCTCAAAATGGCGTCTGGGTCCGCTGGAAGGCGGGCCCCGGCCACTAGAGTAACTTTGACCAGCAATATAACTCAAACATTTGCCCGCTGGGGCATGAGCCCCCATCTCCGACAGCATCTCCGCAGCCTTGAAGATCCTACAAAGGTCCCCGGCGGAACCTTCGGCCTCTGCAGGTTTCCGGTAAGGGACGGCTGCCTTGATCGCCAACGAAATAAACGTGACATTGCCACTCCCTCTGTTAGCATGAATTCTAGAACTGCCGAAAAGGACTCTGGTCCAACTGCCAGTAATGGGAACATTTCCCCCTGATGCTGCCTCCGGACTGAGCCGGCCCCGCCCAAGATGGCGCTGGTATCCATCGGAACTTACGAACACCTCGTGGTGTTCCTTCGCACTAATATAAACTTGATGTTCTGAGACTTTATATGATCCTTTGTACACTTGGCTAGAAAAGACAAGGAGAGCTCACTCGACGAACAGTATGAAAGGATCGCGTTACAAGTGCTGATTACAAATGTACAATGTATTATATTTTTTTATAGCTGATGTATAACCTCATCTACGACGCACACATACGGTATACATATAGGAAATCTGATTGCAACTATTATGATTATGCTTCTAAATTATGAAAATAAATGCCCCCCCCCGAACCCCCAGCCAATTAATAGACGTTTTAGTTTCTTACAAATGAATGAATAAAACTTTCCGATGTTTTTTTGCTACAAACGACACCCCCCACTGTACGCACTTTAGCCATTGCCACGACCGGCCAAATACGACCGCACCCTCATAATCCACGTGCTGAAATGATGTTGCAAAATAAAAGTTTTTGAAACTATGGACGGGTATTGCATGCTTTATTTTAAAAATGTGGGATCGGTGGGAAAGTTCTTTTCTGTGCACCCTACTCTGCTCTCTCTTTAAGGTTAAAAGAAGATGGTTGCCCAGCCCTGGAGGACGGGTCGGATCGACAACACGACACCCCGCCTTCAAAAGTACGCGACTGACCCATGAACTCTCGCGTAGAGGAAGGCCTTGACTTCCAAGGATGGGTAAAACGAACGGTGTAAATGAGGGAATGTAAAAGGAGGGTAAAATGAAATGGTGTAAATGTTATAAAGTACAACGTTCCAAGGTATCAGGGAACGGAGCTGACCCAAGAACCGAAGAACCTTAGAACGCCACAGCGTTGAAAGAGGTTTAAGGATCCCGATAGTGAGATACATCCTTTTGACTAGATACCTCGTACTAGGCACCTCTGGTTTCCTTTTTACATTTTCCCCGCACACGACCTATAAGGGCACACTGCCCCCCCCCCCTGACTCCAGAAACCATATCCCCGGGGACTCTGCCCCGAGGAGGGAAGACGAGTAAGAGGTGAGTAAAAAGGACTCTTGAATACATGTATTTAAATATGCGCGAATGCTGTCTCCCCCACCCCCTTTTTCCTTCCCTCTGCAGGTTACATCAGAGATTACAGCCGAGGTGTGGCGAAGATCCGAAGCCTTGCCATGTCTAATACACGGAGCAGACTAGCACCGCAAGGTGGTGCCTAAGCACGCCTGCAAACTACTCACGTATCGAACAAACCCGAAAAATTAGCACAACCTGATAAAAAGTGATCACCCTTAAACCAGACCGGACGAATGAACCCATGTCACATATGATGCGAAACTATGAGAGAATGTGTGTGTGTGACTGAGGCGTTGACCCAACTGGTCGAAGGACCGAGAATGCGAGAAAGTGCGACAAAATGGTACCTCCTTTCTTCTTTCCTTTTTCTCAAGGCGCGTCCCCTCTACCCTGTTTAATGCTCAAACTGCATGATTACAAGATTCTAACGCAGACCCATGAATGCCCTTTACTGTGTAATGCACTAAATAGCCTTTCTTGAATACACTGCCACCCTCTCTGTTGCACGTGTACTATTTAGCCTGCCGTTGCACTCTCTCTCTCTCTCTCTCTCTCTCTCTCTCTCTCTCTCTCTCTCTCTCTCTCTCTCTCTCCCTCTATTTTTGCACTCCCACTCTTCCGAGTGATTAGCCCCGAAATTGGCAGACTGCCACCCCTAGCACACCACCTAATTGGCTTCAAATACCGTCAGTATTTGCACAAAAAAAAACTTGTCTTTAATACAATCACCCCGAGACCGCGTCATTACCTCTCCTTTTCCGCTAGAAGTCAATGAACCGAGGTTGGGCCGTAAGGGAAAGGACAGGTAAGACGACAGAGGTTCTCTAATCTGGCCCGTAATAAGGGAACTACATGTCAACGGCTCCTATGGTATAAGAAAGGACCTCAGAATACGCGACCCTCCCCACCCCGACTTGTCGCAATACCCAAACAGGAAAAATGATCACCCCTGTTACATCCCCTGTATCAGCCGCCCAAAAACGGGAGTTATGAAACTACCCCTCATTTCCGGTTGTGAGAGATGGGTCGATTTACGCCCTTACCACAAGTTTCTATGTCCCTAGTCGTCTCCCACAAAACCCCTGTCTTTTCTGATTAAGTACTCAGGCCGTAGGAAGTTACGTAGGACCCAGAATGATGTTTTACAAGGTTAACTGACTAGTCCAAGGTGAATCATCGAAATGAACCCCGTAGTAATTGAAAAGCAGGATGCATCGATAGAAAAGAAATGTTTAGCCATGTTCGTCTCTCAGCAAAATGCCTGTGTAGTACCATGTTGACAACTCACAGTACCCTTTGTAAATGTAAAACTCTAGAGAACGGCATATCTTTGCCAGGTTCGTCTCACGAAGGTGGGTCACCATCAGATGAACTGTCGTGACTGTAATAAATAATTGTGAAGGAAAGTCATAGTAGATCCAACAGGCCCGTCACCGGTCATTCATATGCCAGTTGTGAACACTAAATAACGGGCATTTTCATTCTTTGCCTGGAGCTGGGAGAGAAATAGACTTTTTGATTATCTTCATCTGCAAATTCTCTAAAGACTGTCTTTTCAAACTTGTTTAAGGGTACTGCTGTTGGAGGAGAGAAGGACCGGATGTGGGAGCACGAGGCCTGACTGCAGACTAAGGAACACCTGCGACATTAGCCAAGGCGAGACCACGACAGAAAAGAGCTGCAGGACGAGGCACTGTTTTCGACAACATGAGAAGAAAGGGCCGACCTGATGCCCCTGCTCGATGTCCAGTGTTTGCCGACAAGTCCCCGCTCTCTGAATTCGGTCACACGCCCGCCTATCTGAAGTCTCTCGTTCCCCTAGTCTGTTCCTAATTTGGCCTTGCTCCATCCCCCTTTTTCTCCGACCTACCCTATGGACTGTTTTGTACGCTCTTCTTCCATCTGAACTTTCTGACAATCACCTCAAAGGACACAGGGCGAAAGGGACCTTTCCGACCAGAAACGCGAGGAAAGGGTCGTGCCCTGCAACGCAGAACTTAGAATAGAGCTGGACCCGTAGCTCCATCGCCGGTGCTCCACAGCGCCAACGAAAGACCACAAAGAATAATGAGAACTCGTTAACTTCGAACATTTGACATCCTCAATCACCGTTTCTGCTATGCCTCATTTCTCTCCCAGCCGCCATTGTATTGATCCTGCTCCAATCCGAATCTGAGATATGTAATAACCTGCCAGTTCACGTTATGACATGTACTTGCTGCTCTCGCTACAGAACCGTTTTTGTATTACATTCCTATGACTTTCCTGCTGAACAAGTTTATCAAAGTTTATCCAATAGGTCCACCTCCTAAAAACTAGAAATCTCAAAATGTATTGTTTACAACTCTTTCATCTAGGGTTCCTACCGTTTTCTTTCTCATGCCCACCGCAATAGAACCAAGTAGAAAATGAACCAGCAAGATGTCTTGAATATGTTAAAGGGAGGACTGTTGAAAATTAGTACGTTTTGGTGAACATTATCTGCGCCATCTTGCCTCTTCCCCTGATGCCACACTTTTGTCGTGCGCACCCGCCATTTTAAGACGCCCCGATCAGAACGAACCCTTTTGCATGCCGCTGGCCCCTGACATAGCCCTTCGCCTTCACTAAGCCTGCACGCTGACCACCCCCCCTGCTTGCACCTGCCTTGAATCATAAACCCCTCTTCGGCGCTGCTCTGCCCCAGGCCCTCATCCTGTTCCCAGCGCGACACCTCCCTTCTTCCCTTTCATGATCCCCGGCCCTTAGATGCAAACCCCCTTTTCCCCGTGTGCCCGTTTGTCTTCCCCGTTCCCAGGCCGACACCCAGCTCTGCCGATACTATCCCTTGCCCCTCCCCGTACAATAGAAAGCTTCCCTCCTCAAAGGACCCCCGAGTTGATCAAAGCCCCCCACCCCATGAGATCCGATCGAACCCCGCATTCCATGAATTGGCGGAATATCCAGCTGCGCGATAGTCATCACCTGCTGTGACCAGGGTGGGGATTTCTACTGTAGATATGTGTGGGAACGGGCCCGAAGGGGGATTCCGGGGATGTCTTTTCGTACATCAAAGCTTTATCATATGTATGTAAACTGTAATAAAAACCACAAACACTGTATATAAGGGGCCATGCCCCAAAACGAAGGTTAGAGCACCTCAGAACGATACCTTCTGTCCGTTTTGCCGTGTTCTCCTCCGGAGAGAATAAAAACCTTGTTTCCTGCTTTCCAGTCTCCAGCGCCTGCCTCTTCATTGATTAAATAACTAGAGGGTCACAGAGGCAATACCGCCGGGCAAATATCGATTGTCCCCGACCCGACTCAGGTTTCAACACAGCCAGGAGCACCATTCTATCACTACGCTCGGGGCATATAACAGGAGCACACCTGAATATCCATCATGTAGCGCCAGGCGTGCGTGACTGAAGCCAAGTAGTCCAGAATTCCCATCCGGTGGTCACGCGTCCGCGCCAATAGGGCGGCAATGGGAACGGATCTGCAACAATCGTTACGATACGGATGTGGGGGATATCCTTCTGGCCATGTATCCAATAATAGGCGTGTGCACTTTGCGCAGCTCGGTAGTAGAGCTCCAGATCTGGGGCATTGAGGCCGCCCGCGACATACGGACGGATTAAGATCTTCCAAGCAACTCTAGGTTGTTTCCCCGCCCAAGCGAGATGCATCATTAGTGCCTGCAACCGACAGAAAAAGTGTGACGATAATACCATAGGCACATTGCTAAACAAGAAACGTGGGTGGACTATCAATTTCATGAGCAAGATGCGCCCCAATAGAGATAACGGAAGGGCGATCCATCTCTCGACATCGTCCTCCAATTTAGATATAGCTTTGCCATAATTTTCCCTGAGGACTATCTCAGGGTCCGTGTGCAGGCGAATCCTGAGATAGCGAACCGCGTCCGTCGTCCACAGAAAAGGGAACTCCGGATCGAATTTCTCCGTGGCAGGCGTCAGAGGAAACATAATAGACTTGTTCCAGTTGACATGAATACCCGAGAGGGAGCTAAACAACACCACTTCACGGAGAACTGGAGAGAGATGCGCCACTGGGTCCCGGACATACAGAAGAGTGTCGTCCGCATACGTGGAGTTGATTAAATTATATGTCCGGAAACGGATGCCCCTATGCTATGGTACTCCCGTAGGGCGCAGGCGAGGGGTTCAGCTGCAAGCGCGTACAGGATCGAGGAAAGGGGACAGCCCTGCCTAGTCCCCCTGCCGATCTGAAGAGGAGCGGTGACCAGCGAGCCAAAACGTATTCTAGCAGTAGGGGAGATATATAGGACCGCCAACAGTTGCAGGAACAGTTGTCCCACACCCATACGGCTCAGGACATGACAAAGGAAAGGCCACTCGACAGAGTCAAAGGCCTTTTCCATGTCCAAAAAGACGGCCACCGCCGGAACCTCCGGGTGCGTTTGTTGGAAAGCCGCAAAGACCGTTCGAATGTTGTACGTGAGGTTGCAGGTGGGAACAAAGACTGCCTGTTCCGGAGCCACCAGTGTGGTAACCAAAGGTTGAAGACGATTAGAAAGAAGTTTAGCAAAAATCTTCGCGTCCACATTCATAAGGGATAAGGGGCGATACGACGCACAGTCCCCCGGGTCCTTGCCAGGCTTAAGGATTGCAACGATAATCGCCTCTCTCATAGTGGGTGGCATGGTTCCCGAGTTAGCCATGTCATCAAACAAAGTGTGCAAATGGGGAATCAGGAGGTCCGAATATGCCTTGTAGAAGGGCACAGTGAGGCCATTACTGCCGGGAGCACTCCCCCCTTTCATTGCGGCAAGCGCGAGGACAATCTCCTCCCGCTCGAATGGTCGAGCCAGGAATTCGCGGTGCAGGTTAGTGAGCCACGGTAGTTAAATATGGGTAAGGTAGTCATTAATGCTATCCTCCAAGGCCGGACCCCTCGACGCATACAGCTGTGAATAGTATTCCCGAAAGTGCTCGTGCAAGAACCGAACCCTGGACGTTCTCCCTCGCCATCGGACCTAGCCGTGGCGTACTTGCCCAGATGTTTAATCTCGGCATCCGCTTCCTCATAGTACTCCTGTAAAACCCCAGCTATCGTTTGAGTCAGGGCCTCGTCATTCGCCTGGAGTCGCTGCGTCTCCAAGTCCTTAAGCTTAGATTCTAAGCCTTGTAACCTGCCCCTGATCGACTTCAATACTCCTGCATGCTTAGAAATAGTGATACCTCTAATGAAGAGCTTAAACACCTCCCAGACAGATTGAAAGGAATCGACAGAGCCCACATTAGTCTAAAAAAAGGTGATAACAGCTGTCATCAGTTCCTCCTTAAAGAGGGCATGCAGTAAGGAAAATGGGGGGGAAACGCCAAGCAAACTGAGGGATCCGTCGCGTCGGTGTGGTGAGGGCCATCAGAAGTGGAGAGTGTTCTGAGTAAGTACATAGCAGGATAGTGCAAGACTGAATACCGGGAAGGAGATGAGACGTGACAAACCAGTAGACAATACGTGTATGAATGTTGTGTGTAGCTGAATAATGAGTGTACCCACCCAGTGTTGGGTGCCTGTATCTCCAGACGTCAGTCAAGTCCAGGTTAGTAAGTTGCACAGCTAGCGTCCTAGCAGAAGCAGAGGGCAATTGAGTCGGACCATCCGACCTGTCCAGTCCCGGGTGTCTCATCATATTAAAGTCCCCGCCCCAGCAGACTAGCTTTCCTGAGTGTGGTGCAATCTTCGCAGCGAGTGCAGTGTAAAAGTCAGGGTGGTCGTAGTTGGGCCCATACGTGATCACTACACACAATTCCAAGCCCTTGCCGTAGCAGCCAGTGATTGTGTACCTCCCTTCACTATCCGTCAACAGTGGGGCCCACCTCAGTGAGGACCTTGGGTTAAACCACGTGAGAACGCCTCTAGCGTGCGTCGTGAACCCTGCCGTATGCACATTACCCCCAAGGCCCCTTTATCGAAGAATCGGACTGTCTATGGGGAGATGAGTTTCCTGCAATAGCGCTATGTCAACCTTGTGCCTAGCAAAGTATTGTAAAATCTTGCGCACCTTGCGGTGGTCATTCAGGGCGGACGTTCCATGTCAAAAATCTTAAAGTGTCAGTGGGGTCCGCATCAGTCGTCATCCCGTATGCCAAAAGGTGTGTGTGTCGCCCGCTAAGGACATACCGGGCCAATCCAAGCTAATATGTACTGTCAGCGCCATACCCAGAAGCTTAAAAAGCATATCAAGCCAAAACAACATAACCAGTCTCATTAACGTGCAGATGCCATTCCCTCCATACATTCCCCCCGAACACCCACCCACGCCTGCCCCAGCTCGGCCGCGTATACCCTTCAACCCCCCGAGTCCCGCCCCAAACCAAGTAAAGCATAGACCCCTCCAAGGATGTGGAACATCTATACCATCAACCAATAGTCTTCCGTCATTACCCAATGAGTAGGAAAGCCAGGCATCACAGCGCACAGCAGCAAACAAAGCGTAAAAAACATCTGCAGTAATCACATTATACATGCACGTGGTGCAGTCAGCTGCTACCAGCTGGAACAAATACCCCAGCAGAGCACAGACTCCCGCAGCAGCAGATCCCTCCACCCCCCAGCATCTGAATAGTATACATTACAAGACATGCAGCTTATCTGAACAAGGTTCACTCAGTCCTTTTCGTCCAGTGAGCCATCCGCAGCATCAGCCGCCCCTTTTCTAGGTGTTCGGGCCTCTCTCTGCCAGTCCTTCAGGGCCTTCTGCAACGCCTTGGGATCCGAGAATATCGTAGACCGCCCTTGCCTGTTAACCCTCAACTTCGCTGGGTAGAGCATTGCGTAGTCGGCTCCCATCTCACGTAGCTGTTGCTTCATAGGGGCGAACTGCTTCCTGGCCTCCTGCACTCTCGCAGTGAAATCCGGATAGAATGAAACCACCGAGCCTTCATATTGCAGGGGTTGCTTGTCTCTGGCCAATTTCAGAGCCACATCGTGGTCACGATAGTTAAGCAGTTTAGCAATTATAGGCCGGGGGGACCCCTGGCTTAGGCCGTGGGCCTAATGAATGGTGGACTCTCTCAACCACGAACATGGCGGAAAAGGCTGTGTCCCCGAAAAGTATCATCAGAAGACTCCCAATGAAGAGTTCCATGTTCCCAGTCTTTTGTGGTCTCCGGAAGGCCCGTGATGCGGAGATTACACGGGCCTCCAAATCCTCCGTTTTATCAAGTAGGGCCTGCATAGCTTTGCCGATCTGTTTGCTCTCAGCATCCTGGGAGGACTGGGCCTCCTCCACCTCTGTAATTCGCCTCTCCGACATGTCAAGTCGCTCTGCATGTTTGTCCAGCCGCTCAGCCATTCAGTCCATACGGTACGTGAGGGCATCTAGTTTGAACCCCAGAGTAGTCATACCCCCCTGCAGGTTCTTCTCCATAGCAATGAGCAAGCCCCGCAAGTCTTGTTGCTGAGTCTCCTCCATCTTATCGCGTTCCGCATTACCGTTGCTCCCTGCATCCTCCTCCGACCTGGGACCCCTGGGGGCAAATGAGATCTTGGGCTGTGTCCTGTCCGAATGGCCCATGGTAGCAAGGAGTACATACCCTGAACTAGGAGACCAAACGGGCACCGCCTGGAGCCTTAGACCAGACCGTCGGACCAGCACACCCACTGTAGAGGCAGAAAAGCGCAGGGAATATGCGACGAGCTTCCGAAGAAAGAGCCCGGCTCCCGGGACCGTAGATAGTGAAATGGGGCCGCTAGTAGCAGGGTAGCATCAACACCGCCAAAGCTCCCACTGCAGCGTCAATCCTCCCAGCAATGCAGGTAGACAGGTGCACCTCCCTCCAAGGGGGCCCGATCGAGGAGACAACAGGGAAGCCCTGTCACCCAGCTGCTGACCAATGCCCCCACTCGAATAGCCAGCAACAGTCCCCACAGAAGTGAGGCCAGGGATCGCCAAGCCCGACCCTGGGCTCTGTACCAGGACAGCAGTGCTTATAGGCATCACAAAGAGGGCCCACTGGTCAGGCCACCCCAAAAAAAGGGATTGCGACCCACTAAGCTGTGAGCCTGCCTTTCGGCCAGCACGTGGGGCCCAGTCCAAAATGGCAGTCGTCACACTCCCAGATCTCAGGCGCCCCAGTCAGAAGATCAAGCCCACACGGGGGGCAAAGGGGCAATACGCAGGAACTCGTCCCACTGACCAAAATAGTGTGTGAAGCACCAGAGTGCAACCAGAGCGTCAGGGGGGGCATCCCGCAGCTAGTCGCGGTGTCGCAGAGCCGGCCCGCACTCAGCACTCTCCTGGCAGGCCTTAGCTATGCTTCCTAAAGTGCACAAGTCATTGAGCAATCCACCGTTCAGACCCATTGTGTCTGGATGCGGATCAGTCTTTGAAAACCCGGGGAGATTTATTGACGCTCACTTACAAAAATTTGTGAAAGGTTGGATAACCTACATTGAAGATACCAATGATTTTTTACGTAGCATAAACATGCTAAACATTGGAGCTAACTACAAGTGGATACTGTGTACTATCGATGTAGTGTCGTTATATACGTCAATACCTCATGCATCAGGTCTAGAGGCTGTTGAATGGGCACTGTTCCAAAACACTGATAACATCGAGAGAAAAAGTTTTGTTCTGGAACTATTGCAATTTTGTCTAATGAACAGTTACTTTGAATGGAAGGAGGATTACTTCATGCAACTAAATGGGACATCGATGGGAATTCCAGGGGCACCGGTCTACGCGAACACCTTCATGGTGAAATTTGAAAATGAGCACATCCTCAAAAATGCAGAATGGCAAAAAGGTTTGGTATTCCTTAAACGTTTCATAGATGATATCTTTTTGATTTGGGAAGACAGTAAAGAAGCATTGAATCAAAATATTGACCATCTCAATTTGATTGATGAACGTATCCAATTCACGAGTAACATAAGGGAAAGAGGCATCGCTTTCCTTGACACATGGATAGAGATTGATGGGGATCATCTATCTACAAAGATTTACAGAAAGGAAACAGACAAAAACAATGCACTTGAATTTGGAAGCTTCCATCCTCCATCGTTGATTAAAAATTTACCGTACTCACGATTTCTAAGAATACAACGTATTACATCGGATCCAGCAACATGTGTGGCTAGTATGGAACAACAAAAAAGCAACTATTTAGAAAGAGGATACCCAGAGAATCTGTTAATCCAGCACATGAATCGAGCCACACAAAAGAAGAGGAGTGACCTCTTACAAAAACGTCTGCCAGCAACCAGCAATAAAATTGTGTTCGTATCAAAATTCTCTACGGTTTCCAGAGAAATTAAAACGATAATCAATAACCGATGGGAACTGCTACAGGAAGAACCAGAGTTCAATGGTTTATTTTCAACCAAACCAATGTTTGCATACACCAGAGGAAGGAATTTAAAAGAACATTTATCCATGAAAAAGACAAATGAAGCAGAATCAAAATCTGGGACAACGTAATGTGGAAATTGCATAACCTGCGATAATGTGATCAAAGGAGATATCATTTCACATCCAAGGACAGGAAAGAAAATTCAGATAAAACAAGCCTTTGACTGTAATTCAGCGCACATAGTGCACTCCATTAAATGCCCTTGTGGTTTACTTTATGTTGGAAAAACGGACAGGAAGATGAAAACACGATTATCCGAGCATAAAAGTAGAATTAGAAACAAAAGCAGTAGCTCAAGCCTGGCAGTACATTGGGGAGAAGCAAAACATACGATTGCCCAACTACAATTTCAAATAATAGAGCAGATAAAATTACAACAAGGTTCGGATAACGTAAAAAGACTACTGCAAAGAGAGATCTTCTGGATCAAGACACTTGATACACTGATGCCGAATGGTCTTAATGACAAATTAGATATGGCATGTTTCTTATAGAGTACCATCTAATCCAGAACTCACAACAATAATAAAGTTCCTCATGCCCAACTCATTCAGCATCACTTACATACACAGCTAAAGCTTCAGCATTCAATATATCTGTACACATTGGTAGGGTAGCAACATATTACCTGTTCTCTTACAGTTTAATGGGGACGGGGCTGGTTGATACAGTTGCCATGGTTATATTGAGGGCGCATGTTTGCGTGACGGATGCGGCAGAGTGGGAATAGCGTTCATGGAACAGATCTCACATGAGATAGAAATAGTAATGAGGATCTAGGCGCTAGCCATTATTTTTTCTAACTAGATCGGCTGTGTATATATAAGACATAGGTGTAGTAGCAATAGCGGCATTAAGATGTCTTTTTAACATAATTTTGAGTTCCGCGTTTTTCCTATACCCTTACGTATATTGAAAGTTCCTCTTTTGAGGTTTTTTCAGTTTAAATTGGATTACTGTTAGTGACATGATGGGGTGATCCCACGGAGTAGGGAACAATAGAGAGCAGGCATTTGTGCGTGTTTACGCCAAAGAAATACTCTTCCAATATGGCGGAAATGTGCAGCAACTAACGAGCGTAGTCCTACCTCTAGGTCATTGGTATTTCAATGGTGGAAGAATTGCTCAGCGTTTTTCCGGCGACTAGTGATTTTCCGAATTGGGGACAGTGTACGCTAAGGTAAGAGGAGCCAGTGACACTGATGCAGCTCGAATAAGATCAGGAAGCGTAAAGACATTGTTGGCTCATTGCTCGTAGGTTTGAATGAAGGTTTAACGGAGGCAAGCTACGATAATACACTAAAAAAAAGGGAAAGAGACTACACAGATGAGGCGCATTGAGATTGTTCTTCGAGGTAAGGGTAAACTGTTTGTGGTAATACAGGTTGAGGTGTCAGTTTTTTCTTTGAGAAACACAACCAATTTAGTATTTGACATTGCAGGGAGTCGACATTCGAGTTTATTCAGAACACAAGAGATATCACCACCTAACCAGTGGCTTCCCACCTTCACTACAGAGGTAGGCGGCGAGTAGTTTGTAAGCTGAAGCGAGTGTGGGAAGAGTTAGTTATAAAACACAGGAGTTACATCTTGTATTGTTGTTGCTTTTACAGAGTTGAAGTGGTCCGGATACTTTTTCATTGAAAGGGCAGTGCGTGGCACTAGGGTACTTTATTATTATCACCTAACGATTTTGAGTGTATTTATTAGATTGAGATATTCACTGGTAATCTGGTGATGGTAACTAGTAGTTTAAGGATCAGATAACATAGGACATTGTTGATTAGATGATAACAAGGCAGTGTTCCATGGGCGTACGCCCGCGTTCTGAAGCATTAGTTACTTGGCAATGAGTCATTAAGTAACTGTTTCTAATGGTAATTGTTTTGACTGTGCTAATTTAAAACAGGTCACTGATCAAAGTTTTCTTGAATGATTTTTTCAGATTGTGGCCCCTGACGAAGGGACGGGAGTCCCGAAATGCATCGGGTGGGCTTTATTATTGCTTTGTTTGCATTTTTTTGCTCTAATGATCATTTCACATATAATGTTTGCTTAGGATGATTATTGTATTGTTTGTAATGACTACAGTTTGTTTTACATAATTAAGTTTTTTTACACATTTAAAAAAATGAATGACAGTGATTAAAAATAATGTGATGTGTATCGTAAAATTTGTGAATGGTTTACCATCAAATTGAAATTGAGTACCATTGAAATATTGCAAGTATTAACCCATCACGCAGTGCCTGTGTGAGTCCAAGTCGCCTCACGGGATTTGGCCACTTTCACTTCAGGCCTTAGCAGGGGGCACACGGGTCGCCAGTGCCCCCAGGTATTGTGGGAAGACAGCAAGAGGGGTCCGGACCCTCAGGGTCTGCCCGACGCACATCAAGCAGGCGATCCCAGCGCTGCGTCGAGCAGAGTCCTCAGCGGGGGTGAGAGGGGGGTGAGGGCGCAAAAACGGAGCCCCCACCACCGCTGTCCTGCACCTCCAATGCCACCACCGTCGCTCACCTCAATTGGCCCGCAGCGTCGCCAAACCTCTCCGCGGCTTGTGACATCACCGAAGGCAACAGCGCCAGATGATCCCAGCACCAGCCACGCGTGACACGTAATCCAGGCCGCTGCTTCACCGGGCCGTGGCGTGGACCAGGCCCCAACAAGTCTTGTGGCATCCACGGTGCTGGTGAGCAGGGAAACCGGTCAGACAAGCGGATCCACCACCGGGGCTCACTCCTAGACATCGCGGGACACCAAAAGTAGGTTTTAACTCGCAGGATAGTTTGAGGATAGAGTTCAGAGATGGGGGAGCTCCGAGACTAAGCGGCCATCACGATTGCAGGCAAGCTCCGCCCCCCCATTCATCAGGACTCAGTTCCTAGTGGGGAAAATCTAATTGGAGAGTCATAGAAGGGGTCAGGGTAGAGGTACCCTGAACCCATGGGCCTGATGAAGGGGTCTTGAGGCAAAAAAAATCAAGAATTTGAATTTACTGATTGCATGAAGATCTGTGGATCCACCTGAATACTCCCGGATCCTCACAGATTCGGGTGGATACGTGCATCCAGACCCCAATTAAATAAATACATACACCAACTTACAGACCCACACACACACTCACACACTCACTTACTTCCACACCCACTACCTACACCACACCCATACCATCACTCAAACACCCACACACAGACCCACCAAACCACTCACACACCTACCCATAGACCCACAACACCACTCACACAGCCACACACACACCTACTCGCACACCCAGACAAACATTCCCACAGTTAGGATATAGCATTGAAAACTGTACAAATTCATTAAAAAAAACAAAGGTTAAAGGGACATTACTATTAGATAATGGAATTTAAAAAACTTAGAAATTCACTGAAAAAAACATAGGTTACAGGGATGTTATAGTTAGGCTCAGATTTTACACACAATAAAACCCTAGAAATTAAGCAGTTACTGTTATAGTTATCTCAAGTAACTATAACTCATCCCCTAATGTAATATGTGTGCACTTATCATGCACTGCCTATTACCCCACATATGACATCACTCATGACATCTTCTATGACATCATTGCTAATATCAATAGGTCTTGTGTTAGCTGTCAATCTTATGACTTTGTTATAGCTTGTTTTGTTCTGTTGCATTTTGGAAAATTATGTTGTTGGGAAGCTACAGTATCTTCGCAAATATAAAATAGAATTAATGGCTAGAAGCAAAACATTGCCATAATAGTCATTTGCATTGAAGGGAACTCCTTAGTGTCAGTATGTGCTCCTTGTGAAAGAGCCGAATGCCATCACTCATGGACAAATTTGTCAGTGGATCAGGTGGGCTGACAATCTGGCCCATGCTGCATGCTGAAGCATGAGAAAGAAAAAAGTGAATGACAAAAACAAAAAAGAAATCAATGCATAAAGAGGTTTGGCTGAAAGCTTCTGTAAGCAAATATAGTAAACACATTATTTCCGTAAGGTCAAAAGGCCAGATCTAAGAACAAAAGGGTTACGACCAATTGTGTCTGCAATCATCTACTTGTTTCATGCCTATTGAAGCCCAACAGGTCTGTAGCATTTCAGCGTCACTGAGAATCTTTGTTACACCCAATAGAACTACCTGCCTATAATAGTGTCTGATTATTTGCAAAATTTTTACTCTAACTAGATTAGAGTAGTGTTGTTCTTATTTAATCCTCATACGGGTGAGGAAACCGTTATCTGCAACCTGTGGCTCTGCCTATACTAATATATCCTTGTGTTCCAAATCACCTATTTATGAGATATGTCAAGGGTGTCTTGATGCAAATGTTTACAATAATAGCACCAGATCTTTTTGGTGTTGTAGGCTGTTTTTTGTATTGTGTCCCCATTGTAACGTGAAGTATAGAGATGTTGTTCTTGGTATACCTGTTTGGTGATATCTCTAGTCATACAGGTCCTGAATCATAATGGGCTTCATGTTAGAATAAGTCTCAGGGTAGAAGATCATTATTAGGTTATTGGGCTTTTCTAAAGCTTGTTATAATTGTAATAAGGCTCCTTTGTGCCCTGATAGTTTTGTTATTTTTGTATACTAAACCAGGTTGCTCACTCGTCACCTATTACTTTTGTTGTTTTTGGGTAGTGCCAAGTTGAAACTAGTTTTTTATCTAAAAGCATACCTGCCAAATATCTCTAGTCATGGTTTTAAAGGGAGAAAAGACCTAGGTGAATAATTGTACAGGCTAAAGAATAGTTCACTGCGTCAGTGTGCAAACTTATATAGTCTAGACTCAAGAGATGCCTTAAGAAAGAAGTAGGTTAGTAGTGGAACTTTAACAACCTGTAGCTAGGGTGTAGGTAAATATATTCACAAATAAACACACAAGAACTGCAACAGTTAGTGTCTAACCACCCTTGGATTATGTTATATTTCTTCTAAGTATGAGCTCATCCATAACAATTGCTAACCTGGAGGTGGGTTAGGAGTGGGCCTTAGTGTGATTGAGAGCTCAGCCTCCTGATGAGGTAATCTCATTAGATATTTAATGTACATATTTGCTGCTGATAGTACTGCTGTGTTCGAACAGTTTTTTGTTTGCCTTTGCAGCATACATGTTTATGTTAATTCATACACTATCTGGATACCTGATTTTGCACTCTGTACAGTCTAGTCTAGTGATGAGTTATTTTGGAATACCATTTTATTACATTTCAGTAGTCTAGTCATGTCTTCAACAGAGTATGCTATATTTTGGTGGTCAATTTCTAAGAGATTGAAGATTTTCTGAAAGATAGACAGTTAGCATTTGTTTCTCTTGTCATTTGTGGGAGAAGTTGGGATCTCAATCAAAGATATTGCCCAAAATTCTGACCTGTGAGGAAGTGTTAGAACTGGGACTATGTTGGAAGGTTAGTTGTTAGGAGGTGGCTGTGAAGCAGCCGCTAGTATGATTCGGACTATAATTTTTGATCCATGTGCACAAAGATCGACAGAGCCCACATTAGTCTAAAAAAAGGTGATAACAGCTGTCATCAGTTCCTCCTTAAAGAGGGCATGCAGTAAGGAAAATGGGGGGGAAGCGCCAAGCAAACTGAGGGATCCGTCGCGTCGGTGTGGTGAGGGCCATCAGAAGTGGAGAGTGTTCTGAGTAAGTACATAGCAGGATAGTGCAAGACTGAATACCGGGAAGGAGATGAGACGTGACAAACCAGTAGTCAATACGTGTATGAATGTTGTGTGTAGCTGAATAATGAGTGTACCCACCCAGTGTTGGGTGCCTGTATCTCCAGACGTCAGTCAAGTACAGGTTAGTAAGTTGCACAGCTAGCGTCCTAGCAGAAGCAGAGGGCAATTGAGTCGGACCATCCGACCTGTCCAGTCCCGGGTGTCTCATCCTATTAAAGTCCCCGCCCCAGCAGACTAGCTTTCCTGAGTGTGGTGCAATCTTCGCAGCGAGTGCAGTGTAAAAGTCAGGGTGGTCGTAGTTGGGCCCATACGTGATCACTACACACAATTCCAAGCCCTTGCCGTAGCAGCCAGTGATTGTGTACCTCCCTTCACTATCCGTCAACAGTGGGGCCCACCTCAGTGAGGACCTTGGGTTAAACCACGTGAGAACGCCTCTAGCGTGCGTCGTGAACCCTGCCGCATGCACATTACCCCCAAGGCCCCTTTATCGAAGAATCGGACTGTCTATGGGGAGATGAGTTTCCTGCAATAGCGCTATGTCAACCTTGTGCCTAGCAAAGTATTGTAAAATCTTGCGCACCTTGCGGTGGTCATTCAGGCCGGACGTTCAATGTCAAAAATCTTAAAGTGTCAGTGGGGTCCGCATCAGTCGTCATCCCGTATGCCAAAAGGTGTGTGTGTCGCCCGCTAAGGACATACCGGGCCAATCCAAGCTAATATGTACTGTCAGCGCCATACCCAGAAGCTTAAAAAGCATATCAAGCCAAAACAACATAACCAGTCTCATTAACGTGCAGATGCCATTCCCTCCATACATTCCCCCCGAACACCCACCCACGCCTGCCCCAGCTCGGCCGCGTATACCCTTCAACCCCCCGAGTCCCGCCCCACCCCCCATCCCCACACCAATACAACTAGGCTCAGGGCCAAAACAGCAAAATCAAACAGCCCGTCCCCTCCACCCCCCTTAGCACACAGTAGAACCAGTGGTTATCACAAGAAGGCAGAGGTAGCCCACAAATGCAATATGCAATCAACAAGAAGAAATCAGTAGCCACGTCCCCCACCGCCCCCCCGCCTCAAAGAAAAAGCAAATTACGAGTTGAAAATGTAATACAATCAGCATAAGATATCCCACCTAGCAAAAACAATAAATCAATGGGCCCCCCCAGCAGCAGCTAGAAACCAAGTAAAGCATAGACCCCTCCAAGGATGTGGAACATCTATACCATCAACCAATAGTCTTCCGTCATTACCCAATGAGTAGGAAAGCCAGGCATCACAGCGCACAGCAGCAAACAAAGCGTAAAAAACATCTGCAGTAATCACATTATACATGCATTGATCATACGTGGTGCAGTCAGCTGCTACCAGCTGGAACAAATACCCCAGCAGAGCACAGACTCCCGCAGCAGCAGATCCCTCCACCCCCCAGCATCTGAACAGTATACATTACAAGACATGCAGCTTATCTGAACAAGGTTCACTCAGTCCTTATCGTCCAGTGAGCCATCCGCAGCATCAGCCGCCCCGTTTCTAGGTGTTCGGGCCTCTCTCTGCCAGTCCTTCAGGGCCTTCTGCAACGCCTTGGGATCCGAGAATATCGTAGACCGCCCTTGCCTGTTAACCCTCAACTTCGCTGGGTAGAGCATTGCGTAGTCGTCTCCCATCTCACGTAGCTGTTGCTTCATAGGGGCGAACTGCTTCCTGGCCTCCTGCACTCTCGCAGTGAAATCCGGATAGAATGAAAGCACCGAGCCTTCATATTGCAGGGGTTGCTTGTCTCTGGCCAATTTCAGAGCCACATCGTGGTCACGATAGTTAAGCAGTTTAGCAATTATAGGCCGGGGGGACCCCTGGCTTAGGCCGTGGGCCTAATGAACGGTGGGCTCTCTCAACCACGAACATGGCGGAAAAGGCTGTGTCTCCGAAAAGTTTCATCAGAAGACTCCCAATGAAGAGTTCCATGTTCCCAGTCTTTTGTGGTCTCCGGAAGGCCCGTGATGCGGAGATTACACGGGCCTCCAAATCCTCCGTTTTATCAAGTAGGGCCTGCATAGCTTTGCCGATCTGTTTGCTCTCAGCATCCTGGGAGGACTGGGCCTCCTCCACCTCTGTAATTCGCCTCTCCGACATGTCAAGTCGCTCTGCATGTTTGTCCAGCCGCTCAGCCATTCAGTCCATACGGTACGTGAGGGCATCTCGTTTGGTCCCCAGAGTAGTCATACCCCCCTGCAGGTTCTTCTCCATAGCAATGAGCAAGCCCCGCAAGTCTTGTTGCTGAGTCTCCTCCATCGTATCGCGTTCCGCATTACCGTTGCTCCCTGCATCCTCCTCCGACCTGGGACCCCTGGGGGCAAATGAGATCTTGGGCTGTGTCCTGTCCGAATGGCCCATGGTAGCAAGGAGTGCATACCCTGAACTAGGAGACCAAACGGGCACCGCCTGGAGCCTTAGACCAGACCGTCGGACCAGCACACCCACTGTAGAGGCAGAAAAGCGCAGGGAATATGCGACGAGCTTCCGAAGAAAGAGCCCGGCTCCCGGGACCGTAGATAGTGAAATGGGGCCGCTAGTAGCAGGGTAGCATCAACACCGCCAAAGCTCCCACTGCAGCGTCAATCCTCCCAGCAATGCAGGTAGACAGGTGCACCTCCCTCCAAGGGGGCCCGATCGAGGAGACAACAGGGAAGCCCTGTCACCCAGCTGCTGACCAATGCCCCCACTCGAATAGCCAGCAACAGTCCCCACAGAAGTGAGGCCAGGGATCGCCAAGCCCGACCCTGGGCTCCGTACCAGGACAGCAGTGCTTATAGGCATCACAAAGAGGGCCCACTGGTCAGGCCACCCCGAAAAAAGGGATTGCGACCCACTAAGCTGTGAGCCTGCCTTTCGGCAAGCACGTGGGGCCCAGTCCAAAATGGCGGTTGTCACACTCCCAGATCTCAGGCGCCCCAGTCAGAAGATCAAGCCCACACGGGGGGCAAAGGGGCAATACGCAGGAACTCGTACCACTGACCAAAATAGTGTGTGAAGCACCAGAGTGCAACCAGAGCGTATGGGGGGGCAGCCCGCAGCTAGTCGCGGTGTCGCAGAGCCGGCCCGCACTCAGCACTCTCCTGGCAGGCCTTAGCTATGCTTCCTAAAGTGCACAAGTCATTGAGCAATCCACCGTTCAGACCCATTGTGTCTGGATGCGGATCAGTCTTTGAAAACCCGGGGAGATTTATTGACGCTCACTTACAAAAATTTGTGAAAGGTTGGATAACCTACATTGAAGATACCAATGATTTTTTACGTAGCATAAACATGCTAAACATTGGAGCTAACTACAAGTGGATACTGTGTACTATCGATGTAGTGTCGTTATATACGTCAATACCTCATGCATCAGGTCTAGAGGCTGTTGAATGGGCACTGTTCCAAAACACTGATAACATCGAGAGAAAAAGTTTTGTTCTGGAACTATTGCAATTTTGTCTAATGAACAGTTACTTTGAATGGAAGGAGGATTACTTCATGCAACTAAATGGGACATCGATGGGATTTCCAGGGGCACCGGTCTACGCGAACACCTTCATGGTGAAATTTGAAAATGAGCACATCCTCAAAAATGCAGAATGGCAAAAAGGTTTGGTATTCCTTAAACGTTTCATAGATGATATCTTTTTGATTTGGGAAGACAGTAAAGAAGCATTGAATCAAAATATTGACCATCTCAATTTGATTGATGAACGTATCCAATTCACGAGTAACATAAGGGAAAGAGGCATCGCTTTCCTTGACACATGGATAGAGATTGATGGGGATCATCTATCTACAAAGATTTACAGAAAGGAAACAGACAAAAACAATGCACTTGAATTTGGAAGCTTCCATCCTCCATCGTTGATTAAAAATTTACCGTACTCACGATTTCTAAGAATACAACGTATTACATCGGATCCAGCAACATGTGTGGGTAGTATGGAACAACAAAAAAGCAACTATTTTGAAAGAGGATACCCAGAGAATCTGTTAATCCAGCACATGAATCGAGCCACACAAAAGAAGAGGAGTGACCTCTTACAAAAACGTCTGCCAGCAACCAGCAATAAAATTGTGTTCGTATCAAAATTCTCTACGGTTTCCAGAGAAATTAAAACGATAATCAATAACCGATGGGAACTGCTACAGGAAGAACCAGAGTTCAATGGTTTATTTTCAACCAAACCAATGTTTGCATACACCAGAGGAAGGAATTTAAAAGAACATTTATCCATGAAAAAGACAAATGAAGCAGAATCAAAACCTGGGACAACGCAATGTGGAAATTGCATAACCTGCAATAATGTGATCAAAGGAGATATCATTTCACATCCAAGGACAGGAAAGAAAATTCAGTTAAAACAAGCCTTTGACTGTAATTCATCGCACATAGTGCACTCCATTAAATGCCCTTGTGGTTTACTTTATGTTGGAAAAACGGACAGGAAGATGAAAACACGATTATCCGAGCATAAAAGTAGAATTAGAAACAAAAGCAGTAGCTCAAGCCTGGCAGTACATTGGGGAGAAGCAAAACATACGATTGCCCAACTACAATTTCAAATAATAGAGCAGATAAAATTACAACAAGGTTCGGATAACGTAAAAAGACTACTGCAAAGAGAGATCTTCTGGATCAAGACACTTGATACACTGATGCCGAATGGTCTTAATGACAAATTAGATATGGCATGTTTCTTATAGAGTACCATCTAATCCAGAACTCACAACGATAATAAAGTTCCTCATGCCCAACTCATTCAGCATCACTTACATACACAGCTAAAGCTTCAGCATTCAATATATCTGTACACATTGGTAGGGTAGCAACATATTACTTGTTCTCTTACAGTTTAATAGGGACGGGGCTGGTTGATACAGTTGCCATGGTTACATTGAGGGCGCATGTTTGCGTGACGGATGCGGCAGAGTGGGAATAGCGTTCATGGAACAGATCTCACATGAGATAGAAATAGTAATGAGGATCTAGGCGCTAGCCATTATTTTTTCTAACTAGATCGGCTGTGTATATATAAGACATAGGTGTAGTAGCAATAGCGGCATTAAGATGTCTTTTTAACATAATTTTGAGTTCCGTGTTTTTCCTATACCCTTACGTATATTGAAAGTTCCTCTTTTGAGGTTTTTTCAGTTTAAATTGGATTACTGTTAGTGACATGATGGGGTGATCCCACGGAGTAGGGAACAATAGAGAGCAGGCATTTGTGCGTGTTTACGCCAAAGAAATACTCTTCCAATATGGCGGAAATGTGCAGCAACTAACGAGCGTAGTCCTACCTCTTGGTATTTCAATGGTGGAAGAATTGCTCAGCGTTTTTCCGGCGACTAGTGATTTTCCGAATTGGGGACAGTGTACGCTAAGGTAAGAGGAGCCAGTGACACTGATGCAGCTCGAATAAGATCAGGAAGCGTAAAGACATTGGCTCATTGCTCGTAGGTTTGAATGAAGGTTTAACGGAGGCAAGCTACGATAATACACTAAAAAAAAGGGAAAGAGACTACACAGATGAGGCGCATTGAGATTGTTCTTCGAGGTAAGGGTAAACTGTTTGCGGTAATACAGGTTGAGGTGTCAGTTTTTTCTTTGAGAAACACAACCAATTTAGTATTTGACATTGCAGGGAGTCGACATTCGAGTTTATTCAGAACACAAGAGATATCACCACCTAACCAGTGGCCTCCCACCTTCACTACAGAGGTAGGCGGCGAGTAGTTTGTAAGCTGAAGCGAGTGTGGGAAGAGTTAGTTATAAAACACAGGAGTTACATCTTGTATTGTTGTTGCTTTTACAGAGTTGAAGTGGTCCGGATACTTTTTCATTGAAAGGGCAGTGCGTGGCACTAGGGTACTTTATTATTATCACCTAACGATTTTGAGTGTATTTATTAGATTGAGATATTCACTGGTAATCTGGTGATGGTAACTAGTAGTTTAAGGATCAGATAACATAGGACATTGTTGATTAGATGATAACAAGGCAGTGTTCCATGGGCGTACGCCCGCGTTCTGAAGCATTAGTTACTTGGCAATGAGTCATTAAGTAACTGTTTCTAATGGTAATTGTTTTGACTGTGCTAATTTAAAACAGGTCACTGATCAAAGTTTTCTTGAATGATTTTTTCAGATTGTGGCCCCTGACGAAGGGACGGGAGTCCCGAAATGCATCGGGTGGGCTTTATTATTGCTTTTTTTGCATTTTTTTGCTCTAATGATCATTTCACATATAATGTTTGCTTAGGATGATGATTGTATTGTTTGTAATGACTACAGTTTGTTTTACATAATTAAGTTTTTTTACACATTTAAAAAAATGAATGACAGTGATTAAAAATAATGTGATGTGTATCGTAAAATTTGTGAATGGTTTACCATCAAATTGAAATTGAGTACCATTGAAATATTGCAAGTATTAACCCATCACGCAGTGCCTGTGTGAGTCCAAGTCGCCTCAGGGGATTTGGCCACTTTCACTTCAGGCCTTAGCAGGGGGCACACGGGTCGCCAGTGCCCCCAGGTATTGTGGGAAGACAGCAAATGTAAATGTAAATGTAGTTGAGCTTATATAGCGCACAGCTACCCGCAGTGGGTTTCCCGGCGCTTGCTTAGGGAACCCTTCCTGGTATTCCCCTGTGAGATAGCAGGGTATCCACAAGGTGAAAGTCAGGCATCCCGCCGCGAGGGGCCGTTGTGGAGATTAAGCAAGCTATTGCCCAGAGTCGCAGAGTGTGAACCCGTGAGTCGAGGAGGCACCGGGGCGAGAATTATCGAGTCCGTGGAAATTTTTTTTTTTAGCCCAAGACCCGCCGAGGCGGGGAATTGAACCCTGGTCCAGGACCGATCTCAGCTTCCGGGTCTGCTGCCTCTAACCCCTGAGCCACACTTCTCCAGCAAGAGGGGTCCGGACCCTCAGGGGCTGCCCGACGCACATCAAGCAGGCGATCCCAGCGCTGCGTCGAGCAGAGTCCTCAGCAGGGGGGAGAGGGGGGTGAGGGCGCAAAAACGGAGCCCCCACCACCGCTGTCCTGCACCTCCAATGCCATCACCGTCGCTCACCTCAATTGGCCCGCAGCGTCGCCAAACCTCTCCGCGGCTTGTGACATCACCGAAGGCAACAGCGCCAGATGATCCCAGCACCAGCCACGCGTGACACGTAATCCAGGCCGCTGCTTCACCGGGCCGTGGCGTGGACCAGGCCCCAACAAGTCTTGTGGCATCCACGGTGCTGGTGAGCAGGGAAACCGGTCAGACAAGCGGATCCACCACCGGGGCTCACTCATAGACATCGCGGGACACCAAAAGTAGGTTTTAACTCGCAGGATAGTTTGAGGATAGAGTTCAGAGATGGGGGAGCTCCGAGACTAAGCGGCCATCACGATTGCAGGCAAGCTCCGCCCCCCCCCATTCATCAGGACTCAGTTCCTAGTGGGGAAAATCTAATTGGAGAGTCATAGAAGGGGTCAGGGTAGAGGTACCCTGAACCCATGGGCCTGATGAAGGGGTCTTGAGGCAAAAAAAATCAAGAATTTGAATTTACTGATTGCATGAAGATCTGTGGATCCACCTGAATACTCCCGGATCCTCACAGATTCGGGTGGATACGTGCATCCAGACCCCAATTAAATAAATACATACACCAACTTACAGACCCACACACACACTCACTTACTTCCACACCCACTACCTACACCACACCCGTACCATCACTCAAACACCCACACACAGACCCACCAAACCACTCACACACCTACCCGTAGACCCACAACACCACTCAGACAGCCACACACACACCTACTCGCACACCCAGACAAACATTCCCACAGTTAGGAAATAGCATTGAAAACTGTACAAATTCATTAAAAAAAACAAAGGTTAAAGGGACATTACTATTAGATAATGGAATTAAAAAAACTTAGAAATTCACTGAAAAAAACATAGGTTACAGGGATGTTATAGTTAGGCTCAGATTTTACACACAATAAAACCCTAGAAATTAAGCAGTTACTGTTATAGTTATCTCAAGTAACTATAACTCATCCCCTAATGTAATATGTGTGCCCTTATCATGCACTGCCTATTACCCCACATATGACATCACTCATGACATCTTCTATGACATCATTGCTAATATCAATAGGTCTTGTGTTAGCTGTCAATCTTATGACTTTGTTATAGCTTGTTTTGTTCTGTTGCATCTTGGAAAATTATGTTGTTGGGAAGCTACAGTATCTTCGCAAATATAAAATAGAATTAATGGCTAGAAGCAAAACATTGCCATAATAGTCATTTGCATTGAAGGGAACTCCTTAGTGTCAGTATGTGTTCCTTGTGAAAGAGCCGAATGCCATCACTCATGGACAAATTTGTCAGTGGATCAGGTGGGCTGACAATCTGGCCCATGCTGCATGCTGAAGCATGAGAAAGAAAAAAGTGAATGACAAAAACAAAAAAGAAATCAATGCATAAAGAGGTTTGGCTGAAAGCTTCTGTAAGCAAATATAGTAAAAACATTATTTCCGTAAGGTCAAAAGGCCAGATCTAAGAACAAAAGGGTTACGACCAATTGTGTCTGCAATCATCTACTTGTTTCATGCCTATTGAAGCCCAACAGGTCTGTAGCATTTCAGCGTCACTGAGAATCTTTGTTACACCCAATAGAACTACCTGCCTATAATAGTGTCTGATTATTTGCAAAATTTTTACTCTAACTAGATTAGAGTAGTGTTGTTCTTATTTAATCCTCATACGGGTGAGGAAACCGTTATCTGCAACCTGTGGCTCTGCCTATACTAATATATCCTTGTGTTCCAAATCACCTATTTATGAGATATGTCAAGGGTGTCTTGATGCAAATGTTTACAATAATAGCACCAGATCTTTTTGGTGTTGTAGGCTGTTTTTTGTATTGTGTCCCCATTGTAACGTGAAGTATAGAGATGTTGTTCTTGGTATACGTGTTTGGTGATATCTCTAGTCATACAGGTCCTGAATCATAATGGGCTTCATGTTAGAATAAGTCTCAGGGTAGAAGATCATTATTAGGTTATTGGGCTTTTCTAAAGCTTGTTATAATTGTAATAAGGCTCCTTTGTGCCCTGTTAGATTTGTTATTTTTGTATACTAAACCAGGTTGCTCACTCGTCACCTATTACTTTTGTTGTTTTTGGCTAGCGCCAAGTTGAAACTAGTTATTTATCTAAAAGCATACCTGCCAAATATCTCTAGTCATGGTTTTAAAGGGAGAAAAGACCTAGGTGAATAATTGTACAGGCTAAAGAATAGTTCACTGCGTCAGTGTGCAAACTTATATAGTCTAGACTCAAGAGATGCCTTAAGAAAGAAGTAGGTTAGTAGTGGAACTTTAACAACCTGTAGCTAGGGTGTAGGTAAATATATTCACAAATAAACACACAAGAACTGCAACAGTTAGTGTCTAACCACCCTTGGATTATGTTATATTTCTTCTAAGTATGAGCTCATCCATAACAATTGCTAACCTGGAGGTGGGTTAGGAGTGGGCCTTAGTGTGATTGAGAGCTCAGCCTCCTGATGAGGTAATCTCATTAGATATTTAATGTACATATTTGCTGCTGATAGTACTGCTGTGTTCGAACAGTTTTTTGTTTGCCTTTGCAGCATACATGTTTATGTTAATTCATACACTATCTGGATACCTGATTTTGCACTCTGTACAGTCTAGTCTAGTGATGAGTTATTTTGGAATACCATTTTATTACATTTCAGTAGTCTAGTCATGTCTTCAACAGAGTATGCTATATTTTGGTGGTCAATTTCTAAGAGATTGAAGATTTTCTGAAAGATAGACAGTTGGCATTTGTTTCTCTTGTCATTTGTGAGAGAAGTTGGGATCTCAATCAAAGATATTGCCCAAAATTCTGACCTGTGAGGAAGTGTTAGAACTGGGACTATGTTGGAAGGTTAGTTGTTAGGAGGTGGCTGTGAAGCAGCCGCTAGTATGATTCGGACTATAATTTTTGATCCATGTGCACAAAGATAGCTTTCCTTCATCCAAGAACTGACATGACCTAAGCACTCTGTAATGCTTGTGCGCTTCTACATTTTATGCTAATGGGAAATGTCTATCTGAGTGGTATCTACGTGCATTTAGAATTTCATTCGGTAACTGTCTGGTACTTGTACCAAGGTAAACATTTAGTTGTTGAAGAGAAGTAGGATGAGGGAGATTTCCCATGGGTCGTCGCACTACACATTACAGGAAAACAACAAAGAAGGGCCTATAGGCATTTGTTGACTCCAATTGTAAAGATTTGAACTATTCAATTGGAGTACTTTCCCTGAAAAAACACATTCTTTAAGCCTGCTAAGAAGGATGGTTTGGTCGACCATGCCATTGGTGACTGATTGGTCAAGGAGGTCTAGTTCACCTTGTGACTTTAGCAAATTTTAAATGATTTTGTTTTCTGTTTGACAACAATGATTCTGTGCCTCTGGAATGTCTGAATCCAGAACGGTAATTATATTTAGTCTGAGGTCTACCTTTTGGTACTCTTCCATTTGTCTGGTGATTCCTCTTTCCAGGATTGTTTTTCAATTGGGATGTGTGAGATTGGAAAGTGGTTGGGGAGCCACTTAAGGTTTGTCAATGATTTCTTAAAAAGAAAGATGATGTGTATGTTTTTCACAGTGTTGGGCGCTGTGCCATCCGATGTCTTTGTCAAGCCAAATTTGAGGGCATTTTTTGCTTCCTAAGATCACAAATTTCCAGGGTATTGCTTTTGGACTGAGTTGACTGTTGCAGTTTTTTCTCTTACTTCTGGATACCAAAACTAGAGCATATGCAGAGGTTACAGAGTGTTTTTCTTCGACAAAATGTCATTTAGATAAATGCTGATCTTACAAATTATTCTGTTTTCTTTTACTGGTTCATCTATGAAATCTTTTTGACTGCATTCAAGCTTGCGCTCAGTTCCCTGCATCAAACAACCTCTGGATCTCACGCCTGCCAATGTAATCATAACATTCTCTTGTACGCCATAAGGGGATGGGGCTCTCTTTCCAGGCAATAATCTTTCTTGTCTCTGTTAGACTGCCCTTGCTTTACTTTGTATCATGATATCTGTATTGCACTGTTAGTTTACAGATAACTATACAGCATTACACGTACAGCGTATTTGTAATGCCAATAAAAGTAATTATATTATTTCAGTCGAATGATGGTAATAACTATAACTATAATTTACTTATCTTTATAAATGGTGTAGAATTGCAATGTCCTTATGGGTAGGTGAAATTGCACACATGAGAAAGCAGCAAAGTATGAAATTCATATACAAATCTGAGCTTTAGCCGTTTTTAACGGATAGGCCCTAAGCCTCTTATTTCATAGCGTACAGACACATTGGGGAAGCATTTCTAGTGTTGCTAATGGGATTTTGACAAGCTTAAGGTCAATGCAGAGGTAATTATTTCGGGAAAATGAAACCTTATTAATGCCTGACATTGTCTTTGCCTCTAAATCTGCTCACCATTGACAATGATCTTAGTGCTCTTGTAGGGCAATATTTTGTAATCTGGCGCGGGGGTGCAAATAGAGAGACATAAAAACCATGCAGCATGGTTTAAACACTAATCTCTGGGCGACAGGCAGCCAATGGCGGTCCTTTGTCGTCTGGGAGATTTGGCATTGCCTGGGCAAAGTGTATATCAGTAGAGCAGCCTGGTTCTGAATTAACTGGCGCCTGCACAAGAGGGTTTTTGGAAGACCCAGGTAAATTAAATAAGCATTATCTATTTTAGACATAACTAGAGCTACGATTACCTGGAACCTCCTTAGTGAGGATTTTTTAAAATCTTTTTTATACGACGTAGCTGTAAAAAACTAGCTGAGGTCACGGCTCCTACCTGCTGCTTAAAAGGATAATTCTGCATCTATGATTACACCCAGGCTTTTTACGACTTTTTGGGGAGTCGGAGGAGAGCTCATCTCATTAGGCCAAAACGATGGGGACCAATAATTCATTTTACTGTGTGTGATAATTATCTCCATTTTATCTGGATTCAACTTCAGATGATTGCTGTTTATTTACTCATGGATGAACAGCATAGTGTCCTGAAACTACTGTCGAGAGGAGGGGCTGTCATTGATCGTAAATAGCAGTTTCATATCATCTGCATAGTTGAAAATATTGATTTCTTTATTTTTGAGGACGTTGATCAAGGGATGAACGTAGATGTCAAAAAGGTGGGAGATAGTAAAGAGCCTTGAGGAGCCCCACAGTTTACTTGGAACTCTGTAGAGGAGAAAGGGGGAATCCTGACTAATTGGGATCCCTCCCTCAAAAAGGAAATAAGCCAGTTCAGTGCTAAGCCCCGAACCCCAGCTGCCCTGGTCCGGTCTGCCAGAATAGTGTGGTCAACCGTGTCAAAGGCTGCAGACAGTTCCAATAATAGCAAGACTTAAGAATTGCCGTTGTCTACCTCTTTACGCATGTCATCAACTAATGACATGATCACCGTTTCTGTTGAGTGTGCTGCTCGAAGTTCAGCTTGTGCTGGGTCCAGAAAACCAGATTCTTCAATTAATGAGCATAGATTATGTGCTATATGGGCCTCAAGAAGTTTAGAAAAATAGGGTAGGAGCGAAATAGGCCGCACATTTTTCATGCTCGTGGGATCAGAGCCAGATTTCGTTATGATTGGCACAATAATTGCTTTTTTTAAAGGACCTAGGGATCACCCCTAAGTTAAAAGATTGATTAAGAAGTGACAGTATACAGTCAGAAAACTATGTGCATACTGCTTTTAAGATCTCCGTGGGGCAGATATCACTTGGTGAACCTGACTTTACTTTTGTCAGCAGATGGGCAAGGTCCTCTTTCGTTATATTGGGAAAGCAGGTGAGCCTTTGACTGTTCACCGCATCCGCAGGTGGAGTATTAAGTGGTAAGCAGGGAGGAATACTATTCTTTATAGCCTTGATCATGTCCACAAAGAAGGTGTTAAGAGAATCACACAGATCTTGAATTGGTAAGACCGGCAGCATGACTCAGTCTGGGTTAGAGTGATCAGAGACAATCTAAAATATCTCTTTAGATTTATTGGGGGCTTTCATGATTCTGCCTGTGAAGAAGCTTGCTTTAGTTTAGCGCAAATGTTTTTTATAGAGTCTCATTTGTTGAATGAATCCTATTTTCAGGTCTGGGTAGTACCCAGATCCCCATTTCCTTTATGCTTGCCGGAGGTTACGTTTGGCAGATTTCAAATCATCCAAGAACCATTTGTTAGCCTCATGTCCCCTAGGTGCCAGATTGAAAACTAGGGGGCATATGTGCAAGAGAGGTAGCGAAGTGGAGAGATCGGTTAGGGGGCAAGATGGCGGCCGAGTGAAGTCGGCCGTAGGTGGCTCCCTGGGTGACGGCATGACTTAGTCAAATAAAGGATGCAGAGAATTTAGAATGGCGAACCTTCAAGTGAGAAATGATGGTTTAAGGGACCGGGCAGAGGTCGAGCAAGTCTTACTGGGTGCGAAGTGATGGGCCATGGCACTGGCAGTAATAGCGGAGCAGCTGATTATCGGCTGCCGAGGCTTCGAGCAGGAGGTATCACATACAGCGAGGTTGAGCAGTGGGGGCGGATCCGCTTCTAGCATTGCCATTATGGGCCCCAAAGTAGGCACGAAGGGTAGAGGTGGGACCTCGCAACTGGGCCCCCTGGAGTCCCTGCCGAGGAGTGTGGCAGACTCAGAGATGGAATTTTTTGAAATTTAAACTTTATTGTTCAGTTAATTAAAACCATAACAATTTTGTATATATCGCACGACCATTATACATTTTTTTTTATAAGATTATCATTAAAATAAGTATTAAAACGTCTTATAATAAAAACTGAAGGTAAAACTCAATAATTTTCCTACTGATATTTGCATCACTATGTCAAAAAGTTCAAATCATTAACATTAAAAATCTTCATGTTATTTAAGGCGTTTCTCAAATGCCTGCAAGAACTTCACCAGCTTACAATGTATTCGAGGAGCAGTTATGTCCAGGCATCCAATAATGGCAGATCTGCATGTTCGTAGCCTCTTGATCCAAAAACTTTGCTTTAAATAATATGTCCGTTCCTTAGACAGCATCTTACAATGACAGATTATGTGTATTAAGTCTTCTTTAGGGCTGCCACACAGACAAAATGAGACAGCTGCTTGGAGTTTCCAGGCAGGTTCCTCGGCTAATGTCGGAAAATTACCAAATCTCAATGACATCAGTTTCCTCTTAATAAAAATAGAATAAGTTGTTTCCAAGTACAGTGCTGGTGTCAATGTCTTATAGCCATTTATTACGGCCCAAGAGTGTGAACGATGGGAAAAAATGTCTTTGTCCAAAACCAATGAATGAAGTTTAGCCGCTTTATTTAAGATCTGTTTTAGTACAGCAAATGACAAATTTGTATCCCATAGGGTTTGTGAACAGGTTGTCTCCAAGGCATGCGTGAGGAATTGATTGGCTTTGGATTTTTTGGGGGATTAAAGCTCTTGCCATAGATAGGTATTAAGATTATTATTGAGTGCTTTTTGCTTAATCTGATATCACACCTTAATGTATGAATATAATCTGCCCAGAGCTTCGTTTTTTAATCCAAATTCGAGTCGCATTTGCGCCGGTGATGTCATGCTGGGTAGTCGTAGAACCTTTTTATAAATTTTAGTTGTTAAACTGTTCAGAAGGTCCGCGTCCTTTCCATGCATTGCCACACTTGCATAGGTCAAGGTTGGGAGAATTTTGTTGGCCATCACAGTTAATAAGGGTTTAAGTGATGGACCTTCCAGTTTTTTTGTCAAGGTACTTAGTCCAAATATCAGGGCTCCCGCTCTTTGAGTCAGATATTTCTTCTGTTCTTTTAAATTGAGCTTATCGTCTAGGTAGAAACTCAAATATTTGTATGCTGAAACTTTCTCTAGTGGTTTTCCTTTTAACCAAATATCGTAATGTGATCCACGGCGGTTGGTTATCAACATGGTTTTGGTTTTTGAGATGTTTAAGGCCAGTTTGTTTGCCAACAGGTAAACCGAGAGCTCGTTTACTAATCTGGTTAGACCCACCTTCGTTAGGCTCATAAGCACTATATCATCGGCGTAGGCCAGATGGGTGAGCTGTAAATCACCTAGTTTCTGTGGATGAGCATTGCAATTATTCAGTTTCCCTGAAAGATCTGAGATGAAGAGATTAAATAAATGAGGCGCAAGAACACATCCCTGTTTGAGACCAATCGTTGTAGGGACTTTTATCGACAGTCGTGTGCCGTCACCTATTTTTACTTGCGACCAGGTATCCGAATAAAATAGCAGCAAACCCCTTAGAATACTCTCTGGAGTAGCCCATGCTCTCAGTTTCGAGCACAATAAATGACGGTCGACACTGTCAAACGCCGCCTGAAGATCGATATAACACATATTCAGATCCTGTTTACTACTCATGCACTTCTCCGCAATCATAGTGATGGATGGGATGTTTGCAGTAGTTCCAATCCCCTTCCTGAACCCCGTTTGATTAATGGGGATCAGCTCTTTTTCACTTGACCAGGTAACCAAATCGTTTAAGAGTAGCGATGCAAAATATTTTGCCTCAACATCCTGCAACGCTATCAGACGATAGTTGTTCGGTTTTGATCTTTCTCCACATTTGTAAATTGGCATGAATATAGATCCTTGCCAGCTTTCAGGTACACGGTTCAAGTTTTGCACATCTGAGAAAAGTTCCGCCAGGCAAGGGCCCCAAAATTCCGGTGCATATTTGTACGCCGCTTGTGGAATGCCATTCGGGCCTGGCGCCCCATTGGATTTAGCTTTTTTAATTATTTTGTTTATCTCTTCCGCCATATATGGATTGTTCTGAAGGTCTGTACTCAATACTTTACAATTTTTGCTGGTCAACGATGGACTCTCTAGATATTCTGCGGGGCATATTTTATTTTGAGTTTTTGGACAACGGTCACTACTTTGAATTTTTGTCATGGTGTCCGTAAATTTTGTAGCGAGGAACGATGCCCACTCCGATTCCTGCACATTTGAAGTTAAGACATTACAGGGTCTTGTTAACTGATTTATAGTTTTTCAAAATATATTTGTGTTCTGTAGTTTTGAACTGAAAATTAATTTTGACCAAAAGCTGTCGTTTGTTGACCTTTTAAGTTCCCAAATCTTATTTTTATATTATTTTCATTTTCATTATGTGCATGGAAGCTGGCCCATTGAATTGTACCATGGTCTGCCGACTGTAACTTCTTTTGGGCTTTTCGAAGTTGTCTTCTCAGATCTTGTAGCTATTTCGGGTGTTTTTTCAGTGGTCCATCGATGCCGGAATTCATAACAGGCAACTTCATTTTTTGTTTTAGTTTTAACAGAAAAAGAGACCATCCTTCGATCGCATTTATTGAGGCATTCCCAATCTCTGTCAATGTATCCTTTATTGTAGAATACCACTCGTGTTCATTTGTGTTGGACCAATTTATGCGTTTCAAATTGACAGAACTTAGCTGACCTTCTAATATACATGACGGTTGCAATCTTTCCTTGTTGAGGTTAAATATGGTATGTTGCATTGCGTGGTCACTCAACATGGTAAACTCGATTTGAAAGCTGATCACCAGAGGGAAAATTGAAAGACTAACCATTGTAAAGTTCAAGGTGGATTGAGAGAAAGGACCAAAGTACCTTTTGCTGGGGGGTTGGTCTTCCGGGAACCTCCCATTCAGTACACGCAGCCCAAGAAACTCTAATTCAGTCACTAATTGGATTGCTTGTCTATCCTCCCGTATTCCTGCACCACCTTGTATATGTTGGGGGACACCCCAGTAGGAATTATCAGTTGATAGTTTATCATCCTCTTCCGGTGTTAGGATTAGGTTGGAATTAAAGTCACCAGTGAATATTATGTTTGATAATGGTTCAGTGGAGCGTAAGTCCGTGATGACTTTGCACGATATCACGTTCTTTAACTTTTTTTCCTTGATTTTAGGTTGCGTGTAGTAATTTACAAGAATTGTTGGATTAGTTTTATTGTTGTTTTGATCCATTAGTTTGATTAGCTGAATACTAGAATCTGGTGATTGTAGTTGTACTGAATTAATTTTTAGGGATGAGGACATGTATACTGAAAGGCCACCAATGGCACGGCCATAGATCTTACATTTTTCAGCTGCTACACTATGATGTATAAACCCAGCAAGGGCGATTTCTTCTCGTTGCCAAGTTTCCTGTAGCGCAATTATATCACAACCGCGCCATTCTTCCAATGGAGAACCTCCCTCAAGTAATCGTTTTGCGCCTACAATGTTCCAGGATACCACATGTATATCCTTATTGGTATCTTGTTTCGGTTTACCTTCGAAGGGTCAGACCTTCCGTTTTTCATTTAACAGACCAGGGAACCATTTCCAGTTATCTGTGGTATTTTCTGATTCCTCATTACCCCGTTTTGTTTCTACACGTTCTAGCAAGGGTTCACTTCTACCCTTTGCATTAAGTAGAATGGAATATACTGTTTTTTTTATTTTATTTATATGTACATCGTCAGTTTTCCTGGAAAGTTGAACTCCACCCAGCCTCTTCAATGGTGCCGGGTAGCGTGGGGAAATTTGATGAGATATTTGAATGCCCCATGATTGAAAAATATCCACTTTCCCCATAATTGCTTCAGCTATTTGTGTCGATTTCCAGGTTGTCAAAGTTTGTTCTGCTGATGTATCATTAGGGCCTTTAAGAAATTCAACCAGCTCAAGGTCGGCTGTATGAATTTCTTTTAGGTCATCACATTCAGTCAATAGCTTCAGAATGTTGCTCCTGTTTAATATACCATGTGCCCCCTGAGACTTATACTCTGGTGACCAGATTATTTTGTGCAGCTCTATTCCAGCTTTATGATTAAGTGGCCGTGTCGGAATGCCGGGTTCCATATTTAGATGAGCAACCTCTGGATTCTTTACACAAAATTTCAATGTTTTCTGCGTCAAGGAACTAAACTCCGCGTTCAGTCCTTGGCGCTCACGGTTCGATGGGTCCTCTCTAGTTGCAGTCGCCAGCTCTATTGATTGTGTAGGGAGAGCTGGAATTGCCTTTTGACCTTCATCACTACGCACTGACATTTGTGCAAGATTATTTGAACAATCTGGGGGAGTATTTTTATCTGTTGATTGACCATCTACCTGTGATTTAGCTGGTATTGATTTCACTGTGCTGCCATTAGATTGCAAGCACCCCTCCTTGTCATCCTTATGCGTGCCGTGGGCAATGGCTTCAATGGGCTTGATCTTATACTTTACTTCTGGCTGCATACTCTGATTACCAATATAATTGCACTGTATATCTGGATTTGGAGTGGACGAATGATTTGTGCCAACCATCTCAATTTGCTGTGTTTTTGCAACATGCAAAGATTTGGTAACAGTGAGTTGTTGCTGAAGGTTTTTAAGTGCATTTTTGGACACTGATTTACCTCCAGTAGTCGTATCATCACTTGCTGGTGTATCCAAGTGACTTCCACAGTTGTCAACAATTTTTAATGGGCCTTGGTTCCAGTTACAAAAAATAGGATACACTCCATTGCCCTTGTTTGAAACCACCTCACTTTTCTTGTTTCGGGCTTTCCTCTCTTTTTTCCTTTGTCTCTTGGATAACATTGGCTTAGTGGTCTCATTATTTCTAGAATCTTTCACAGCTATTTTATTGGTGACTTCACACGTATTGATCTTAACCAAGGCCATATTGTCCTCATTGGAGCTCATCGTGTTTGAGATATTTTCATCGTCCTGTAAATTTTCATCAGGTTTAAAACTGATCACACTGTCCAGCGTCTGATCTGCATTATTCAATCTTTGATTTAAAGTTAAAATCTGTTCAAGGATGATGGGGAGAGAGCTCAATTTGTCCAAGACAGGGCCACAAGGGCAGGAGGATTGTAACTGATATGTATGAGCTTGTGCTCTTTTTATCAAGCTATTCAGGTTGTCCAACTTTTTATTTATCCCTGCAATATTGGACGCTATAATGTTCATTAAGTCAATTTGGATGTCCAACTTGTCAGATTGCATCATCATAGTTTTTGCAGACGTTTGCAAGGTTTTTAGAAGAGGGGCAACCAGATTCACAAAGGCCATATCCATTTGTGATTTAGTCATGAGTTCCTCTTTTGATGGATCCTTATAATTTGTATTGACTGTTGGCGATGAAGCTCCCCTGCGACCCATTAATTTCTGTGGGTGTTCCATAAGACGCTCACTGGTCAAGTACTTGTACTCCTTGTCACTCTCAATTGCTCCTACCCCCACTGATTCCCCGTTACCCAGGTAGCACTCGGCTGGCTCATCCTTCCATTCACTTTTATATGTCAATAGGCTTGTGTTAGGACTGGGGCCGGCCTGCTCCTCAGGGACCGATTCCATCAAATCCGCACTTTTAAATTCCACAATATCTGTAGGCTCTATTGAGGCTGGTAACACTAGGCTTGGATTAATTGTTGTTAACAATTTTGGGGACTGCAGATTTAATGATGACATTAATTTGACCTCAGGGGTAGTGTGTACTAATGCTGCTGTTATAACTTCACAATTTTTCCCCCAAAGGCCTATTGTTTTTTCTATGTTTCCTGGACTCTCCAATTGTTCAGTATGTTTACGGGGATCATCCGTATCGCTTGATTGATTACTATGACTCCCAAGGATAGTTATTGTTTTCCGTGTTGAAAAGGCTTTGTTTGGCATGGCCGCCACGTGCTCCCCTGGGCAAATCTCCATTGTTGGCACAATAGGTGTTGATAGGCCCAGGACTCCCTCCGTTGATGAAAACAGAACATCCCCGGGTCTTTCAAAAACTGGAATCGAGTACTTGGCGGGTTTTTGTTTTGGATTGACTTTTCAAAGAGAGAGGCAATTGGTGAAATAAGTGGGTTCTTTTTTGGACTATTTGCTTTAGTAGAGTTCAGCTTTTCAAATCTTTTCCGTTTGAGAGCACCTCAAGAGGCTGGTATCTTGTCCCCCGGTGTCTTCCTCACTTTACCAGACCTCATGGTATGACCTAAAGGTACTAGGTCTTAATTTGACTTGGCTTTGTCTATGTCTCTGTCTTTGTCTTTGTCTTTGCCTTGGTCCTTGGCCCTTTTGCAGACTGTATATAGTATGTGGGATTAAACAGACCCCTTAATAAACCCTGCGAGATATTCACGAAGAAGTGGCTCACTGGATCCTGTATCCTGTATTAATCCCTGGATAGTGCAACCACTAACCGGCAAGGCAATAGCACTAGTCTCCAAGGTGCTGCTGTTGCTGCTCCGCTCTGCTCCGTACCGCTCGGATCGGCTCACCTGGCAACTTGCTGAAACTCGTTGGTAGCTAACTACTGGCCCCTGGTGCTTCTCTAGTCCTGTGATTGTTACTCAAGTGCTCAACAGAAAAGAACCCTTGTTAACTGGCTTTATCAGTGGTGGCCGCCGCCGCGTTCCTCCTTCAAGGGGCGCTCGTTCCGAGTCCGCCACTCCCGGCTGCACTCACGCCACCTTGCCCGGGGCCTGGGCGATTCAGTAGCGATTCAACAGCAACAAGAACCGCACGCCGACCCCTTTCTGGCAACCGTGTCTGTAGCGGTAGCCGAGGTTGGCTCTACGGCTTGCTCCTGGCAACCACTCACAAGCGCAGCTGCTCAGCGCTTGCTCCTGCACCCCCCACCTTGCCCTGCCCAGCCCAGCCCAGCTCCAAGACTGGGCCAGCCGCCACCAACAATTGGCTCAACCCCAAAATACGGCAGGGGCGAAGGCAGGGCCCAGCAGCGGGGGTGGGGGGGGAGGCTGCAGCTTCTCCCAACACGGCCGTTCCTCTCTCCTCACTTCTCCTCAAGTCCCTTGGGTCCCGCAAATGCCAGCCAAAACAAATAATCAAACAAAGCTAAGTGGGGCACAATGATCAGCAATGGTACCCCGCTGTGTGTCCCAGCAGCAAGCTGCTGCAAACTGCCGCCTGCCAACAACAGCAGACAAAGGGGTTAACTCATGCGGCTCTCAGCGGTGTCACACTGTTTCACTGTAGTGGTGGTAACGGCGGCTCACTGCTCCCGGTAATTCAGCCGGCGAGGTTCCTGCAGCCACTCTCTGCTGCTATTCTTTTGCTCTTCGCTCCTGGCTGCACCTCGCCGTTTCACTCAGATCGCTCCTCGCTTCTCACGGTGGCTCACGGCAGGGCGGTCGGTCGGTCGGAGCAGAAATGAGGGTGTTTGCAGGTGGAAGCGGCTCAAGAGATAAAACGGCTCACTCGATCGGCTCTCAATTGCTCTGGACTCCGGCTCACTGCCTGCAGCAGCTCTGACCATCAGAGATGGCTCCCGCTCCCGGTACAGCTCAAGGACATCGGCAGAGGACCCGGCTGGAGAATCCCCCGGACAAGGAGCGGAGGGGCGCGGGCGCACAACCCCAACCGCCCTGGACCACCATAATCATTGACTTGTTTAGCGGAACAGGAATCGGCTCAGGCTCCCAAGTTTACGGCCAGTCAAGTGAGCGAATTGATGCCCCGATTAAGGAAAGTGAGCAGAAATTGACCGTTAAGCCACCATTGGGACCAGGGGAGATTGTGGAGCAGAGTGAGCTCAAGAACATTGAGACACTGATGATACACGTACAAGGGTTCAAGGGGGACGGGGGGCAGACACAGCAGGGGGGCAAGCCCATGTTACTGTGCCGGATGCTCATGCTGTTGAGAGCATGGGGGAGGCAGACTTAGGAAATGACTGCCAGATCACTGAGGCACCCGGGGGGGTCGAGCCCCATCAGGAGGAAGTGAGCCAACAAAAGACTCAATTAAGCCAAGCGAAGCTAATCAAGGATTACCTTCCTGGTGGATCTGGGCAGCACCTCAGCGCACAGAAACTTAGGGGGAAGTTGAGAGAACCCATGGGGGCCCCAAGGCGTCACAAGACACCGCAGGATGGTAGGGAGAGGGATATTGACTCAGAAGCAAATGATTATTACTCTCTTTCAGAAACCACCTGGTCAGGCCTCGGCTCAGACCCCGGGTCCAATACAGAATCTTGCGAGAAAGATAGTGTACCTGGTACTGGTACCGGTATCAGAGGTAGGGAAATTATTGCTTCTACACGAAAGACAGTCCTCAGAATGAGGAAAACGGATAATCCAAAGCAAATGGACCTGAGATGGAATTATTCGTTGGGAGATCAATTGGCCAGTAACAGTAACCAATCTAACTGTGAAGAAGCTGAGGTGGTGTCCCCTACGCTATCCCCTACTTTAGAGTCTATATTGCAGTGTATGATGGCACACCGGGAAGAAGCCTGGTTGGAAAGCAAACGCTCCCAGAATGCCAATCGGAAGCTTCAGGGGGCTCTAAGAAAAATTGCAAGAAGATGTACTGATATTAGTGACCGGATTATGGAGCTAGAAACCAGGACAGCTTCATTGGATGTGGACATAGCTGAATCAAAGGGGCTATTCGATGCACATAAGGCACAACTCATGGACATTCAGTGGAAGCTAGAAGAATGTGAAAATCACCAGAGGAGGAATAATCTGCGCTTTCTTGGTATTTGGAAAGGGAAGGAGGGGTCCGATGCATCTCTTTTTATGGTTCAGCTACTGGAGAAATCCTTCCCAGAACTGGTCGGGTGGAAGTGGCCCCAAGAAATACAAAGGGCACATCGAGTTCCATTCAATATCCGGCAGCCAGCCAAACATCGGGCATTCTTGGTTTATTTTGGCAACTATTTGTTGAGACAAAATGTGTTTGAAAAGGCTAGACCAGAAGCAGAGGGGCGGCAGATGGGTTTTCTTCTTTCACAAGGCCAGACTTTTGCCACATTACGGTAGAACGCAGATGGCGTTTGCGTCAAATGATCACCCAGTTCCAGTAGAAGGTGGCTCAGGCCTTACTTCTCAACCCAGCATGACTGAAAGTAATCTGGAAGGATCTAACCAGATTCTTTACATCGGAGATCAAGGCCAAGGAGTTTTTAGACACTGGGTGAAGATGACCCTCTTTCTTCCTCCGCAAAAAAAAAAAAAGGGTGCGGTTCAAGGGGCAAGTTAGACACCAAGGAAGCCGCAGGGATGGGTAGGTTGACTATTTGCACAATTAATATTGGGGGGTTGAATGATAGAAGCAAGAAAGGCAGGGCAGGGGAGGTGCTTCGAGCACTAGGTGCTAATATTATTTGCCAACAAGAGACTCATATCCCCTGGCAGAAAAGAGGGCTCAATATTATCCCACGGTACTCCCAGGTAATTTGTTCATCTCAGTCCACCAATACCAGAGGGGTGGCAATACATGTATCTAATCGGTTGTCACCCATTGAGCAAACAAAGTCTGATAAATGGGGTAGGTGGGCAATTGCTTTAATTCCAAGCTACTATTTGTACAGTATATGGATCAAATATAGATGATGCCGACTTGTTTTCAGACCTAGAAATTGAACTGGCTTCCTGGCCAATACCCCTGATTATTTGCGGTGATTTTAATATTCATCTCGATGCATGTGGTTCTGCTAGGGGAGGGTAAAAGGGGAGGAAGCCACAAGTTTTTAAAGCATTAAAGGCACTTTCGGACAGCCACGGGCTGGTAGATATGTGGTCATGTAGAAAGGCAGGGGACCCGATGTTCATCTATTTTTCATGTCCACATAAGAAGTATGTTAGGCTCGATTATTTTTTTGCTTCGGCCTCTCTTATGGAGGGAGCAAACATTAAAAGACTGCCTAAAGTCCTGTGGAATCATAATCCTCTGGTGTTGGATATTGAGGCCCAGTGGTATGCAAAGGTATTTACAAAGTGGACCTTTGACAAGAAACTATTAGTCACTGAAGGATTTATAGATCACATTACGGGGTGGGCCAGGCAGTTTTTTTATATGAACAGGTTCAGCACATCGAGAGAAAGCATTTGGGACACATTTAAAGCAGGACTCAGGGGAGAAATAATAAGCTTTGGTGGATTTTATAGGAAAAACCAGAGGGATGAAATATATGCACTCATGGAGGAGCTGAGTAACTATAAGGAACAGCATATGATAGCCATAGTTCAAAAACAGACAGAGCTGCAAACACACTTAGAGTTCAAAGTAATCAGGACCAAGGCTAAAATTAATGGAGTTTTCAACAAAAAAGCGGCGGAAAGTTCCAAACTGGTATGCAGGATAACTATGAATATGGAAAGATGACGGGGAAACACCCGGCACTCCGACTAACACAAAGGGCAACAGCACATAACATCTTAAAGCTAAGAGGGAAGGATGGCAAGATAGCTACAGATCTCCCAGTCATATTAAAAATACTCACTGATTTTTACCAGGATCTGTATAGGTCTAGGGACTCTGGACCAATGATAACAGTTGCAGCAACGGGGAATATGCCCCCTCAGATCTCGGAGTTAGAAGAAGACATCTCTTTGAACGAGGTCCTTGAGGCATTGCAGTCGATGGCTTCGGGCAAGGCGTTGGGTCCAGACGGAATTCCGATGGAGATATATAAAGCCTTACAGATAGAATTGTCCCCTCTCCTGCTAGACTTATTTCTAGCTGTACAACAGAAGGGAGGGGATCCAGCCCCAATCGTGGCAGGAGTCTAATATAGTGATCTTTTTAAAGAAGGAAATGGATGCTGAGGATCCTGCCTCATATAGACCAATATCATTAATAAATACTGATGAGAAAATTTACTCTAAGATTACTGCGCTCAGATTTTCAAAGATAATTGTTTCCCTAGTGAGCCCATGGCAACATGGATTACTCTGAGCAGAGGAATAACGGACCATGTCCGAAGGGTAATCTCATTATTTGATATAGCCGAAGTCACAGGTGAACAGATGTCTTTGATATTGTTGGATGCACAAAAAGCATTTGATCAAGTAGAATGGGCATACTTGTGGCAAAACTTAAGATCTAATGGCTTTGGTCCACGAATATTAACTGCCATTCAAGCAATGTATGTTCAAGCCTACGCAAAAATACAGCTAATAGGGAGGTAGTCAGGTAGGGTCAAGATCACTCGTGGTACGAGGCAGGGTTGTCCCTGTTCCCCTATCCTTTTTGCGCTCTATATAGACCCCTTAATTAGATCTATGCTGAATGATCAGACAATCAAACCGATAGTGGGTTGTGGCTACAATACCAAGGTGCTAGCCTATGCCAACGACGTTGCAGTTGTCACCCCGGATCCACTAGGCGCAATAGGCAGGATTGAAATGCTGGCCACAGACTTTGGAAGGCAGTCAGGCTATAGCTAAATACTGATAAAACACAAATTGTATGTGCCAGGACCATGGAATGTCAGGATCCTCGGGGGACGGAGGCAGCTACTTATTTAGGGATAACTATTGCAGCGGAAGTTGGGACAATCTGGGATATAAATTCCGCCCCTCTATTAAAAAAAATGGGGGGGGGGAATTTGAAGAGAATGGATAATCCATTATTGGAAGAGCCAATGTCATAAAGATGACAATGTTCCCTAAATTCTTCTATCTTCTCCGCAGCATACCTTTGGAACATTCAAATTCTGTATTCAAAAAGGTAGAGGGGCTTTTTTCTCCATTCATATAGGGATACAAGAAGATTAAGAGGTCGCTGAAATTAATGACGCTACCGCAACACTGAGGGGGGTTGGCAGTTCCTAATCATTTATATTATTACTGGGCTGTAACACTGCAGCAAATGACTATTTTATGTAGACCAAAAGCTTGGGACCAGGCTATGGCAATAGATTTGGACAGTGAGACCCCGCCATCTTTCTATGAATTAGCCATTGGAGATCTAGCCCCAGGGTTGGTTCTGAGGCAGCTGGAGGGGAGTTATTATTATAGAACGCGCTTCAAACCCCTAGGAGCAGCTTGGAATGTCTGGCGGAAGGTTAGTAAAAGCTTAAAAATCCCCAAAATTTAGAGATATTTGTCCTTATGGAGCTCCTCAGTCTTTCCTGACCCACTTTACGACAATACAGGCAGAGCTTGGGAACAGGCAGGAATTAACAATATAGAAGATATCACTGATTTGAATGGTGTCATTCCATTCAGAGAGCTCCAGTAACGAGATGGGGTAGACCCTAAGACATTCTTTAAATATTACAAGTAAGGGAGATAATCAAATTGGTGCTTTCACAGCCTAATAGCCGTGCTCGTATTCCGCTTTTAGACTGCCTAACTAAAAGACAGCCCCGAGTTAAGGACCTGTATGCAATGTTGATGAAGGCCAATCCTGATGACATAGCTAGATTAGAAAGTGGTTAGGTGGTCAAATTGGATAATCAGGATGTAGATTTGGCAGATCATTAGAACTGTCTAAAAAAGTATTTTTATCGGCTAACCTTAAAGCGCAAATTTTTAAAACGGTATTTACACTCTATTTCACGCCGGCTAAACTTTGGGCGTGGGGGAAAAGGGATAAAATTGCCCAAGGTGTGGACAGGGACCGGCGGACATGGTCCACATATTTTCCGACTGCTGTAAACTAAATGCGCTGAAGAGGGGGATTGAAATGTTTCTATGTCAAAACTTGGGGCGGGCAGTCCAATTAACTTTAACCTTGTTGCTATTTGGCTTTGACGAGAGTCTACAGCTAGAATTGACCCAAGTTTATCTTTGCTTTATGGTTACAGCAATATTTTGTATAATAATTGCTTCCAAGTGGAAGGATGGAGACCCTCCGACATACCAGGCGTGGTATGCTAGACTTTTTCATGTGTTTAATTTGGAGATGGCATTGTATAAATGTAAGGGTAGGAGCGGGAAGGAAAGGGGTCGGCTAGTCTGGGGGCCCCTGATGGAACAGTAGTTGAAATAGGATTGCTGAACATTCGGTCGGATAGCCTGGGTCTTCATTTATGTAATTCATTACTTTTTTCTTCCATATGTTTTTAGCGTATCTAAATTATGTAATGTATTTGGATATTACGTCCTTCTGAATGATTGCGTTATGCTCCTTTTTTTGTTGTTTTTCTTTGGATTTGTGTTTGTTAAAGAATAGATTGTAAATTACTGCTTCATGGAAATATAAAGAATACAAATATTTTAAAAAAAGAAGTGGCGAAGTGAGGCGTTATGCTTCCGGGCTTAACGCCTCACTTTGCCACTTCAGAAACGCAGGGCTGCACCATATTTACAAGAATATGGCACAGCCCTGTGTTTCCCCCTGCAATGTTGCTACACTTAGCTTCCTAGCGCCAATGCAGGCACCCTTGCACGATAGTGCAAGGGTGTCTGCCTGCAGGGTAAGATTGTTTATGTGCATGATGGTCGCCCTTCCTGCACATAAACAATCTTTAAATTACATTTTCTAACTTCTATGTGTGCTGCTAAATGCAGCACATATCAAAGTTGCAAAAAAAGGCATTACAAAAAATTATTGTTTATGTGCAGGAAGGTGCACCTTCCTGCACATAAACAATCATTGCCTTTTGCTGTTTTCATGTGTGCTGCACAACGAGAAACACATAAAAACAGCGAAAACGGGGAGAAATGAAACATTTCTTCTCTTTGCGCTAGGGTAAGTCTAGGTTTTCCCAGGTGTCAATTCTGGCGCTGCCTCCTATTGACGCCCCCATTGTAAATAGGGAGCTGAGTCAGAATCAATAGGTGTTGCGTTGGACCACCCACAGCAACACCCATTGCCCTCCTCTTTCACGCTAAGCATTTCGTGAAAGGGGGCCTTATTTACAAGGCAGTGTTAAGCCACATTAAGTGGCTTATCACTGCCTTGTAAATAAGGTGAAGCCCCTATCGCCACAGGAACGTCCTAAAAAGTGGCATTCCCGTGGCGATAGGGGCTTGTAAATGTACCCTTAGGAGGCTCCATTGAAGTATATGAGGTATTTTGCTTGCCAGGTGTGTAAAGAGAAGTCCAAAGCGGGTGACAGCCACCAGATGCAGATGAGTTGACAGCCATGCATGAAGCTGTTCCACTGCATTTTTGGTGGCACTGCTTATTAGATCACTTTTAGCCTAGAACTGATGTGATAAAGGACATATTACATAAATGCGCTCATTGAAGACATGGTCTCATAGATTTGGGTTTACTGATGTCTTAAATAATTGGAGAGCTGGGAAAGCAACATGCTACTACCTTAAACAATGGTAAATACTGAATCGGTAATACCGAATATTACCGATTCTGTAAAATTTACCGAATTTCTACCTACATACTATTTACCGATTCTTAAATACCTAATCGGTAAAATTCGGTATTTAAGAATTAGTAAATAGAGATTACCTACATATGGCCCCTGCTGTTTACTCTGGTTATCAAGTGGCAGAAACGCTGTATAAAAGGAAATGATTCTACCTATTTAACGAAATGATGAGTGGCGAGATCAGAATAACATGAATGGTGATGACAGATAGTGTTTATGATGGTGCTTATGTAAAAGAGAAGTGCAAATAAAAGGAAATTCACACTTTCGGGACTGCACCTCTCTTTATTAACACAGTTCTCGTTGTGAGAAGCTATAACTGTGATATAGCCCAGAAAGCATAAGAATGCTCAACCCCAGGATTATTTATTATCTTTAATTGCTTTATATTCACGAATTTCTGATGTGTTGTATTTCTTGACATCTTCTGTACAGAAAAGAAAGGTCTTTTTATAATTGGGCAGTTTCGAGGTTTGGGGAAAAAAGTATCTCTCTGCTGGAAATGACTATCAGATGTAATGCTCGAACTCTGTACTTATATTTGATATCATGATCAGATATAACTGTATTAGACAAATGTATTAGACACCTAATTCATTGCAGATGGTTTTAAACCTGCAGTGTTAACTATAAGCTACATTACATTATAATTTTCTGTGTAGAAACGTTTTGCCATGATGAAATCCAGGACATTAATGTTTGCAGGGATTGCTATTCCAACTTTGAAGAAGCCAAATTGCATTGACCAATTTGCATTTTTTGGAGATGAATCATATTTCAACCAGATTGTCTCTTTTTCTGTAAAATTCAAAATACCTGCTGGTATTAATTTGCACAAACAATCTTAAAAAGAAGACAAACAATCTCAAGGTCAAAAATAAACTGAGAGCAGTCCGAATTAAATTGTGGGATTAAAAAATACAACACCTAATGCCTCCTTCACCATGGAAATAATCTCCCATGGTGTGGGGGCGTTATTTCTTTTTTACTGGCCCTCATCGCAAGAATTTGCCTGGCAGTGACGGTCAGTAAAAACGGCTGTATGTCTGCCCATCGGTATTGGGCAGACCATCGCTTAGCCAATTTCTACAGCGGCCCTTACTTCATTGGGTCGCGGGAGCAGTTTAATCACAGCGGAGAAGGAGTACTATCCTCAGTGGCCAAATTATGGCCCGCCCGTATATTAAATTCTGTGGATGGACCATAAAGTTGGTGGTAAGCACGTTCCATCACCATTGCAAAGGAGTATGCTTAGCACCAATATTGAAATCAGCCCCTTTGATATCAATGGCTTCCAAAGGAAAAGTACAGGAAGATCCAGGACAACAGTCACAATGTATGATATACATGGATTAACCTGACGCATCTACATGAATAATAAGTTATTAGTAACTAAATAAAGGTGCTGAATTCAGGTATCTCTTACATATGATTATTAAAGAGAGGCAACGGATGGACTATGCATACGGATGTATGACGTTACAACGCATACTTTCACAACGCTACCGTTAGAACGCATTTTTTACAACGCAACATCCATTACAACGCATTCCATTACATGCCATTACAACGAATATTGTTAAACTACCTTTACAACGCATTCCATTACAAAGCATACTACCTTTACAACGCATACCATTACAACGCATAACATTACATTGCATGTTTGGTGAGTATTGGATAGTGTAGGGGTAAAAATTACTATTCTAACACCAGGGGGTGCACCAGTAGGGTAAGTGTTGGATAGTGTAGGGGTAAAAATCACTATTCCAACTCCAGGGGGTGCAACAGTAGGGTAAGTGTTGGATAGTGTAGGGGTAAAAATTACTATTCTAACTCCAGGGGGTGCAACAGTAGGGTAAGTGTTGGATAGTGTAGGGGTAAACATTACTATTCTAACTCCAGGGGGTGCAACAGTAGGGTAAGTGTTGGATGGTAATGTTATGCGTTGTAATGGTATGCGTTGTAATGGTATGCGTTGTAATGACTGCGTTGTAATGACATGCGTTGTAATGGTATGCGTTGTAGTGTCATTCGTTGTAATGGTTGCGTTGTAAAGACATGCATTGTAATGGATGTTGCGTTGCAAAAGTTTTGTTGTAATGGTAGTGCGTTGTAAAAGTTGCGTTGTAAAGGTTGTTTCCCATGCATACAGACAGTACTACATTGCTTCTGACGAGATGATTCTTAAGAAGGCAATTATAAATGACAATAAAGAACGACATTTTGCATCCCCCATAAAAGGGATTTTTTTTTATTAATTGAATGCTATATATTGATTAGACATTCAAACTGCTCTTCCCTCGAATCTCAGATATGATTGTGCCACCAACTGGTCTTAATATTAAGTGGTCATGAACCATGCGTCCATCTTTCGGTCTGTCCATCTTGCCCATCTGTCCATAGGTGCTTGCTTCTGTCCTGTAAGACTCTGGTGTGTGAGATTGTACATGTGCTTTTTTAGTTGTGTACATTAGCCTCTGTATATTGGTTGGTAGGCATGGGTTCCTACTTCTCTCTAGCTTTCCCTGGAATCTCCCTGACTCATTGCCAGACATTGTGTTCACACACCACTCACCATCTTTGTTTATACCTCTTACGATCTCCAGCTCACTAGCCCACCCCAAAGGGATTATATTTAAAAAGGTCCGGATCACCCTCTTTATAAATGTTTTGAGGTGTTACGTACCACTAGAAATGTTTTTTGTCTGATATTAGCCCAGGGGGTCCTATGGGACACCCCAACCCCCAAGGCCTAGGGGGCTAGGGTATCCCTACCCTGCTTCCCTAAATGTTTTTTATTTTTTTCCTCCTACAACATGGGGACTGGTTTCAAAGTTCTAATTGGCTGCCAAACATTTTTGTTGAGCCAACCAGATCAAATCTTTTTGATCTGCTGGTTCTGCAGCACTCCTGCTCATATTTAAAGATTTTGAACCTTAATTTCTCAAAAATTAGTGAATGGACTACACCAAATCACAAAAAGCATGCTTTGTAGGTAAAGATCTCTGTCAAATTTTGTGTAATTCCATTCAACCATTTTGTCTGTAGCATTGTCTAAAGTTCCTATGGGACATTGTATGAGAAAATGTGTTTTGGCACCCCCACCCTCTTTTTCTTCTAGTGAGTAAATGCATTCTCAGGTGCAGAAAGAGAGTAAAGGATTAAGGGACAGGGAAGATGAAAGCAAACTAAGCGAGAGGGTGCCCCTGGGAAGAGAGAAGAAGACACAGTCAAAGAAAGGAAAGAGAGAGGAGAAAGAAGGAGACTAAGGGCCTCATTGCGATGCTGGTTGGCCCGGCTTCTACGGTCCTGTCAGAGGCAATCGGACAGCTGCAGTCTCGTCAGATTACAAAGCTTAAGTATGCACAGATTCCGACCGCCCCGGTCCTTTCGATTCCGCCAGGAAATGTCGACCGCGGTGGCGTCAGGAAAGACTAGTAGAGCCAGTCAGAGCACAGACCACTTTACGAACCGCCCGCCCCATTATGATGTGCCTTTCTGACGAGTCGACCATGGTAGTCCTCTTCTGAGCTGGCAGAAAGGGAAGGATACAAGGCCTTCATTCACCTCTACACAGCTTCCCACAACCTAAGCAAACATGGAGCCTTTCCTACACGTACTGTCACTGATGCACCTGGTCGATGAAGTTCAAAATCAGCAACGTTGTGGACACAACTTCCAGTAAGTCTCACACCAACCCATGCACATGGAGTCCTCAGCAAATCGATACACCACCATGGAACAGCAGGGATGGAGCTTGCTCAATATGGGTGGGGGTATATGAGCCACATGTTTTCAAGTCATCACGCAGGGACATCTTGCCAAAACATATTTTATTACATTACATTACATTTGTAAAGCGTGCTACATACCTGTGAGGGTCTGAAGGCGCTGGGGGGGGGGGGGGTGCTGCTACTGATCGAAAAGCCATGTCTTGAGAAGTCTTCTGAAGGCCAGCAGGTCCTGGGTCTGTCGTAGGCTGGTAGGGCGAGTGTTCCAGGTCTTAGCGGCGAGGTAGGAGAAGGATGCTGGTGGTTTTTCGGAAGCGTGGAACCGTGGCGAGGGTGAAGTTGGCAGAGCGGAGGCTGCAGGTAGGGGTGTAGAAGCTGAGTCAGTGGTTGAGGTATGCTGGTCCGGCATTGTGTAGGGCTTTGTGTGCGTGGATGAGGAGTTTGAAGGTGATCCTGTTGTTTACGGGAAGCCAATGCAGGCCTCTTAGGTAGGGTGTGATGTGGTTGTGTCGGGGGACATGGAGGATCAGTCGTCCCGAGGCGTTCTGGATTCGTTGCAGTCGTCTCAGGAGCTTGGTTGCTGTTCCTGTGTAGAGAGCGTTCCCGTAGTCCAGCCTGCTGGTGACGAGGGCCTGGGTGATGTTTTTTCTCATGTCGGAGGGGATCCATTTGAAGATCCTGCAGAGCATTCGGAGGGTGTTGAAGCAGGAAGCGGAGATGACATTGACCTGCTCGGTCATGGAGAGGACGGATTCAAGGATGACCCCCAGGTTGCGTGCGTGGTCGGTGGGTTCTGGGTCTGTTCTAGCGATGTTGGCCACCAGGAGTCGTCCCAGGCTGAGGGGGTGGGGCCGAGGATGAGGACCTCCGTTTTGCCTGAATTCAGCTTCAGCCTGCTGTCCTTCATCCATTCGGCGACGGCATTCATACCTCTGTGGAGGGTGGCTTTGGCGGTGTGGGGGTCTTCGGTGAGGGATATGATCAGCTGGGTATCGTCGGCGTAGGAGATGATATTGAGGTTGTGTTGTGTGCGACGTGGGCGAGTGGTGCCATGGAGATATTGAACAGCGTCGGGCTGAGGGATGATCCCTGTGGAATGCCGTAGATGATTTCGGTGGTCTTGGAGCGGAAGGGCGGGAGGCGGACGCTCTGGGTTCTGCCAGAGAGGAAGGATGTGGTCCAGGCCAGGGCCTTCTCTTCGATTCCGGCGTCATGGAGGCGTGCTGTTAAGGTGCGGTGGCAGACCGTGTCGAAGGCTGCTGATAGGTCCAGCAGGATGAGGGCGGCCGTTTCACCTTTGTCCACAAGGATCCTGATGTCATCAGTGGCGGCGATGAGGGCGGTTTTGGTGCTGTGGTTGCAGTGGAAGCTGGACTGGGATGGGTCTAGGATGTTGTTGTCTTTGAGGTAGCGGGTCAGCAGTTTGTTGAAAAGCTTCTCCGTGACTTTTGCCGGGAAAGGGAGCAGGGAGATGGGCCGGAAGTTCTTGAGGTCGTTGATTGTTTTCCGGAGATGTTGATTGTTTTCCGGAGATGGGGTGCGATGGCTGTGCTCGCTTTGTTGAAAACATGGTGAGGGCATTGGTCAGATGGGGATCCGGAGTGGATGAAGTTCATGGTCTTGATGGTGTCTTCGTCGCTGATGTTGGACCAGGCGGTCAAGCGACTGGTGCAGGTGGTGGTTGCAGGGGTGGTGGTCTCGGCGGCGGATGTGGGGGTGGCGGTGTTGAAGCTGTCGTAGATGTCCGTGATCTTGCGGTGAAAGAAGGTGGCCAGTGAGTTGCACAGGTCTTGTGATGGTGCAATGTCGTTGGTGTTGGAGCTGGGGTTGGAGAGTTCTTTCACGAGAAGCAGAGGGCCTGAAGGGACAGTGAAAAGAGTCAGTAGTGAGAGTTGTGTACCAGCACTTGAAGTGGTCTGGGGTCTGCTAGGGGTTAGCACAAGCAGGTCGAAATAGCAGGTGCAGAGATGGGTTCCACCGGACTCTCCTTATTTGCACTCACCCTCAGTGTGCAAATTAAAATTAACGCTGCGGCAGTACCACCTTCCACTGCCGTAGATGTAACTGCAAAGATACTTGTAATATTTAATTCCCTGTGTTGCCAGTCAGAACTGAAGCATTATCATAAAATTATGCAATGAGGTCAGTTATTGTCACACTAACTAATGTAACTAACAAACATTGGCAAATCCATTAGTCCAGGCTTCTTTTAAGTGCAATGTAACTTGTTGTATCAGCAAACTTTGAGGATGTACATTAACAGAAGTTGGAATATATTGTTTGTGTAGGATAATATGCTAATCACAGATGTACGACTTACATGTTTGTAAGCCACTCCTTCATGTACATCAGCCACTCTCCTGTGAGAGAACCCACCCAATACAGTCATTCTACTCACAGTCCTCATGTGGAGAAGATGAAAAACACAATGAAACACAACATTCACAACACTGAACAGGTCTACCACAACATAAAAGACAGAGAGCCTCTGTATGTGTCAGTATGGGCAGGTCAAACATCCCTGGTAAACATTCTACAGACACTGCACATTACCTGAATGAAAGCACTCCTAGCCAACTTTGTCCCACATGATGCATCAATCATGGGGGAGTGACTAGATCCACAACACTGTGGATAAGGCTAGAGGTGTTGTATCCCTGATCCAAACATACTTTGTGGGTTATTGTACACAACAGCAGCGGCCCGTGGAGGGAGTTACGGTGGGGCAGGGAGGCGGGGAGTGGGAGGGCAGGATGGAGGGTGTGAAAAACCGGCATATGGATAATTGCAGGTAAGTAAACAATTTAACTAATGAAACGAATTTCGTATCGCGCACTGCATCGCAAAATGCAGTACAGTGCGCGCTACGAAATTCGTTTTATTGATTAAATTGTTTACTTACCTGCAATTATCCATATGCCGGTTTTTTTGCACCCTCCACCCTTCCCCTCCCCCTCCCCGCCTCCCTGCCCCACCGTAACTCCCTCCACGGGCCGTTGCTGGTACACAACAGAACAGAATGTATGTTCCCATCACAGCTGAGTGATTCCATCGATGTCCATGTCAGTGACAATGTAAATGCACATTCTCACAAACTCTACATGCGTGGACATCTCAGGAGCTGGTGTAATGATGTGCGCAATAAACAGTGTCAGTAAACAGCACCTCCTCATGAATAACATAGCTAGCATCTTATGTGATACCCTTACATTGCCCATCACCTAGATCCTGTTGTGACATTGAACATACATTAGTATGAATGCCTCAAGAAATAAAACACAGCTCCACTGCTAAAGCACAGTAATGGGCCTTCACACATAAGCCACATGAAAAGGAAAGGCAGGTAAATGGAATTCCCACAAACTATGTTCACATACATTTAAAGGCTACAATGTAAAGACTCCCTACAGATTTGGGTCACCCAAACCAGGTGGACTCCAGGAAGGCAATGGACCAAGGACACAGTCCATGTTGCACCTTCTTCAATGTCTTTAAGTGCACAGGACCTGTGGTATGAGGTATATCAGGGAAAACAATAGTGTCACAACTTGGCATGCACATGTGGCTAATGTGTAAGTTCAAGCCCTGAAAGAAAACTCTGCAGAAACAGCAGTTGTCACACATCTATTAAATGTATGTGGCATAACACATTTGTAAAAGGATACATTTGCATCTAAAGTACAAAATTAGTTTGACAATACAACACCCCTACTTGTTTGGAGAAACAAATACCTACTTAGCGCACATTAAATACATATCCACCCTACATCTCAAGTACTACAGAAGGCCAAAAGATATGAACATTGGCCAAGTCAAGCTTCAATACTTACCATAGCAGGTCCCACCCAATGTAATGTCAACCCCATTTGGAATTCATCCCACATATACATACATCCAACATTTACCCTTCTCCTCAGTAACCCAATTAATTGTCTCTAGATCTGACCATACTTACTGGTATCTGAACAGGTATCATGGTCAAACAAGCTCAACTGTAGAAGAACATCCCAAATTAGCCAATAACAATAAGTAGCATTTGCAATTACTGAACAAGCATTTCTAAGCAAAGCAAGTTGCTTATTATGGAGTACAATTTGTGATCCAAAGCAAAGGTCAGTAGCCAGACCATGATCCAGGATGTGGTCTAGAACAAGCCACCTAACTTGCCAACCAGAATACTGCCAGGGAAACCTCCCTAGGAAGGGGCATCTAGTGGGCAGTCCAGGCACCTGAATGATGTCATTTGGGTGGGCTGGGTTTGGGATCGGGAGGTAAGGCAAGTGGTTGGGTGTTGGAAGTAGAGGGATCTGAAGTCTGAGGTGTGGGTGTAGTGTCTGGATATGTGATATATGTGATATATGTGGCTGTTTCTGGTGGTGTGGGTGTGGTGACCGGGTGTGGTGCCTGGGTGTGTGGTGTCAGCAGTGGCTGTGTCTGGTGGTGTGGTGGCTGACTGTATGTGTGTAGTGGATGTATGTGGAGCTGTGGGTGGGGTGTCTCGGTATATGTTACTCGATGCGGGGGTGAGGGGGTTGAGTGCCTGGTGAGTGGTTGTGTACTTGACATTTTCTTCTGTTTCTGTTGTGTGCTGCATGTGGATGTTGAGGTGGGTGTGTGATGAAGTATGCATGTGCTTTTGGCAAGTATTGTAATAGGAATTATGGATGGGGAAGTAGCAGGAGGTGGGATGGGAAGCTGGAATTGGTGGAAGGCAGCCGTGAGTGTGGAATCCACAGCCTGAAAAGATCTCTGTAGGCCAGACATGTCAGCATGAATGCCTTCCAGGTACGAAACCATTTGCGTCGTAAGCTGGTGGCTTTGCTCCTGGATGGGTGCAGTCTGACCCACAGAGATCAGCCTCAAACTGTCAATTGCATCCACACTCAAGACAGCAGGGGAGACAGTAGCAGGGAGTGATGTGCCTGTTGCAAAGGAGATGCCCCCTGTCTTAGAGGAGTGGGCCCAGACAGCTGGCTGGGGAGCAGCAGGGAAGGTGGAGATGGAACAGGGGTGGTGGACCCGGATTTTAGGGACTTAGGTCTAGGGGAGTCCACCCCCACCAGGGAGTGCCCACTGGAGCTTGACTCTGATGATGAAGATGACGATGAGTCGCCTGGCTCCTCCATGGCACTCCGACCACCCTTTGGGCAAGTGGTTCCATCTGTGTCACTGTTGCAACGGGAACCACTGTGGCAGCTGTTCCCCCAACAGTCTTCACCCTGTCTCCTTTGCTGCCCTCTGTTGATGCTGAAAAAATAGTAGAAATAGGGTCACTGCAATTTTGTGAACACACTGAGCAAACATATCCTAACACATCACATTACACAATTGCACAGATCACAACATGTACAAGAATGAATACATTGGCTCCAACATTGGCACGAGTACAAGCATGAATGCTACATGACCTGTGCACAGTCACACATAATTGTGTCATAACCACAGTCTGCTCCAACAGCATGTTTGACTTTTTCCCAAATCCACCTTCATGTGAGTAGCAGATGTCATCACCCTGTCAACCTAGACCTTTGTAGCGCACCATTTTTACCTGATGTCATCAAATGGGATGTCCACATGGAATGCAATAATAACTATCCACATAAAGACCTGCAATCAGCAAATGGTCAGTTGTTCCTAACCCACAACATGTAGACCTGCTGGGCACCTGCTGAAGATAAGTTGCACCAATATGTGACTACCAAGAAGAAGGTAGCGATTCCAAAGGGGATGATGGACGGAGCGTTTGAGCAAATCAAACACTCACCTCCAGTAAACTGATCTGGGTTTCATCCATCACCATTCTTTAGCTCACTCCACCACCCCAGTTCAGACATGGCCATATGCAAATCAGTCTGACCCTGTGCCTCATTGGAACAGTCCAGCCCGAACTGCCAAACCATGTCTTCCCTGGACCGGAAACAAGCATCCTGGGACCGGTTTTGGATTCATAATCCTCATCAGCCAGGCTATCTTGAATCCAGTGGTAGAGTGAGCAAGGGACCCACGACTGTCCATACCCTGCCAACTTAGGGCGAACAAAGCGATACCAAAGGGGATGATGGACGGAGCGTTTGAGCAAATCAAACACTCACCCCCAGTCAACTGATCTGGGTTTAATCCATCACCATTCTTTAGCTCACTCCACCACCCCAGTTCAGACATGGCCATATGCAAATCAGTCTGACCCTGTGCCTCATGGGAACAGTCCAGCCCGAACTGCCAAACCATGTCTTCCCTGGACCGGAAACAAGCATCCTGGGACCGGTTTCGGATTCATAATCCTCATCAGCCAGGCTATCTTGAATCCAGTGGTAGAGTGAGCAAGGTACCCACGTCTGGGCATACCCTGCCAACTTAGGGCGAACAAAGCGATACCAAAGGGGATGATGGATGGAGCGTTTGAGCAAATCAAACACTCACCCCCAGTTAACTGATCTGGGTTTAATCCATCACCATTCTTTAGCTCACTCCACCACCCCAGTTCAGACATAGCCATATGCAAATGAACTGACGTGAGACCCTTGCTCACTTTGCCACTGGATTCAAGAGAGCCTGGCTGATGAGGGTTATGAACCCGAAACCGGTCCCAGGATGCTTGTTTCTGGTCCAGGGAAGACATGGCTTGGCAGCTCGGGCTGGACTGTTCCCATGAGGCACATGGTCAGACTGATTTGCATATGGACATTAGGGGTGACACCCTGTACTTTAACAGTATGTTTGACCATTCCCTGGGATGAGTCCATTCCTTGTTGTTCTTGGCCTCTTCCCTTTCAGCTTCATTTATCAACAAGGAGAATATATTAACATATGCACCCTTCAGATCTTCTCCTTAGTTTCTTGGGACAGATGCCTCCCCAAGTATTCCCTAGATGACCTCACTTCTCCCAAACCAAGGGGTGGTAGGGACTTTGGATTACCTGTAGGAGTTGTATCTGCTGGCTTAGATGCTCCTGGATCCATGGGCGGGAGTATAGGTGGAGGAACTCCGCCATCCCCCAACGGTGTTACACACCCTGGGGCTCCACCCCCTACCGGTACTGCCAGCTCTTCACTTGGCTTAGCCTTGTTGAGCTCCGCTATTATTTGCCTGGCCTTCTCTGTCGTATCCCCTTCACTCCCAAACATTCCCGCAGCAGGTGACCAGTTCCCCACTTTCTCCAACCATGGGAGTAATGCCGCCAAATTGGCCACCATCTCTAGTTGTGCTGGGTTAGTCGCATCAGGTGCCACCTCCTGAGAGACAACAACCCGCGTGGCTCCTGGAGGCGATGCTAATGTGGCTTGCCGGTGCTGCCCCCCAAGGAGTCCCGCCGACACTGCTTTGCCCGTACAGCAGCCAACCAGTGTCTGGGCTCTTCCTCTCCTGGATCTTTCTCTTGCCACCTGCAGCACAAATCAGGAAGGGAAAGGGGAGAAAAACAGGCGCGTCCCAACTCCCCTTCGAGCACAATGTACACCCTACCAGCACCAAGCAACCTTTACCAGCTGATTTGCCTGTGCCACCAATGCTTTGATGAACAGAACTTGATGTTAGGATAGGATGCACAGCTCGTAAGTGTAACTTCGTACAGTTGGGTTCACCTAGGGTAGCGTAGATACCCCTAAAAACGCCAGTAGTAAGAACATGAAATGTGATTCCAGTAGGACACTGGGACCATCCCCTTGGGAACACCTTGATTTCCTCTTAAGAACAGAGGATTCCACAACGTTTAAATGCGTCAAGTTTTTCTTTTTATTGATCAAAAGTTCATTAGATGTTGAGTCAAAACATATTAGTTTAATTCACATTTTCACTCATTGGAAAGCATGAGTGACACCTTCATTCCTGAGACATCATTATAGTTCAAAATATCCAATGCATTTCGGGCTGTACTATGCGCCCTTCATCAGGGAATAATGCTGTAACAAAAGAAATATTCCAAGTCACCACCTTCCATATAACATTGCACAGTTCATTCAATTGAGCATCTCATAATTTCAAAGCGTGTATCTTTTTAGTGATACAAAACGAAACGTTGTTTGAACCAAAATCAAAAGGCCAGTTAACGATAAGTAAATAACTCACATGTCTGTTGAGTGGTTTGGTAACTGCTCAACCGGTGTATTAGCGCTGTTGTAAAGAAAAAGAAACGCGGGTTGTAATGGATTGTGTGAACGCGAGATGTGAAATGTGGCGTAGCTGCCGCATTTTGGTAGATACACTAACCTGATAATCGGTAAATTCAAACGTGAGTGTGCCCACTAATCCGAGGGTCCGTGCTCACGGCAATTTGAGATTTTCTCAATGCAACATTGTTGCTGTTCGGTTAATTATTTGAAACGCGATGCCGATCACGTGGGTAATGAAGTTGGAAAAAAGACTATCGAGCTGGAGTAACTGAAAATGATTACCCGTATCATGGTATGTGCGTGCCAAAGATAAGCACCACAGATAAGTGTCAGCTTTGTTTGTGCATTAAAAAATAAATAAAACGCTATGCATTAAGTGTGTGAAACGACTGGAAAAATAAATGGGAAGTTAGGACGAAAAGTGAACGACGTGGTATCGAACCGGTGAGCATAAGGAGAAATCTCCAGAGACATGCTCCAGTAAGTGGTGCTATTGACGAACTGGGTTGAAATGACTGTTAATGTGGGTATGGTGAATGCTAAACAGGAGAACCAAGCTTACAGAACACAAGGGCAAATTTACAGTTTACAGTGTGATTCACAGGTAACATGAGAATTCATTTCTATCATTCAAACCAAATGGCTTCTGCGTGCACAATTTGAAAATCCAATAATTCTCTCTTTGGAGAATATATTTTGTATTGTCTCTTCCTTCTGTTTTATTAATAGTCTCTAAGATCATGAATTTGAGCTGGGCAATGCTATGTTTGGCTTCCATGAAATGCATTGCAACGGTTGATTTTGCGTTCTTTAAACGTATATTAGATTTATGCTCTGTGAGTCTAGTTTTCATCTTGCGTTCTGTCTTCCCGATGTATAACTTGCCACATGGGCATTTGAGGGCATATATGATGTTAGACGAATCACAAGTAGCATTGACTCTTACTTTAATTTCTTGACCTTTCATTGGATGGTTGATTTTGTTTCCTTTTATCACGTTATTGCAATGTCCGCAATTATAACATGGTTTGGTCCCATGATAGATTTCAGAGATAGAGGTTCTGGGTTGAATCATTTCTCCTAGATTTCTTGATCTTGTAAATGCGAATAGAGGAGGTTCTTTAAAGCTCTGATTGAAATCGGGTTCTAACATAAGCATTTGCCAGTGTTTAAGGATGGTCTTTTTGTATTTGTAGCTTGTAGTTGAGAATTTGGAGATGGCAACTATTCTTGTTTGCTCATTCTTTTGGCTGGGTTGTAGAAGTGTACTTCTATCTTTCTGGCCAATTTTGCATTTTGATTGATCCAAAATATGTTGTGGATATCCTCTTTGTTTGAACTTGTCTTCCATCTCTTTTAATCTTTGTTGTGATGTGTTGGGTTCTGATGTTATCCTTTTAACTCTAGCCATCTGAGAGAAAGGTAAGAATTTCTTTAGATTATGCTCATGAAAACTACTGTAGTGGAGCATATTGTTGCGATCTGTGCTCTTGATGTGTAGATCGGTTGCAAGGCCTTTGTCTGTACGAATGATTTTCACGTCCAGGAATGTAATAGTAGTCTCTGACATTTCCCAAGTTAATTGTATTCTCTCATCAACTTGATTAAATTGTGTAAGAGCCTCCTGTAGTTCATCTTTCGTGCTAGACCATAGAATAAAGATGTCATCTATGTACCGGATGAAAGTTTTTAGGTTTTTGACCCAGCGTTCTTTGCATAATATGTGCTTTTCTTCATAAAACTTCATGAAGAGGTTGGCATAGACCGGCGCGGCCGAATTGCCCATTGCTGTCCCAACCAGTTGTAGGTACCCTTGGTCATTGTGTTTGAAGTAACTTTGGTAAAGAGAGAAAAGCATCAGTTCCATCAAAAATGTTTGGAAATTGACGTCGAGATCTGTATTCATTAGTGCGTTCTCTATGGCTTCTATGCCCATTGAATGTGGTATGCTGGTGTATAATGATTTTACGTCCGCTGTGCATAAGATTATGTTGTCACCAGGATCCAGCCTGATGGTCTCCAGTTTTGTTAAGAACTCTGTGGTGTCCTTTACATATGTTGCCATAGTTTTTACTGCAGGCTGCAGATATCTATCCAGTAGTTGACCCACTGGTTCATGTATACTGTTGCGAGTGGACACTATTGGTCGCAATGGAGGGTCTAGTAGATTTTTGTGAATTTTTGGGACCATGTTTAAAGAAGGACTTTTAGGATTTGCTTTCAGCAGGAATTTTTTTGTTCTGTCATTGATTGTTCCCATTTCATATGCTCTTTCCACGATTTCTTTGAGATTTTGTGAGAATTCAATGGTCGGATTCTGTTCAAGTCTCATGTAGATGTTTGTGTCTCTTACGTGTTCCATGACTTTTAGTTCATATTGTACTCGATCCATTATCACGATTGCACCACCTTTGTCTGCTTTGGTACAGATTATTTTCTCATTGTGTGATAATTTCCTGAGGGTATCAAGATCCTTCTGAGTTATATTCTTGTTTGTATGTCGTTGATATTTTAATTTGCTGAGATCCTGTTTCACCATTTTCTCAAACATATCAATCGTTTTGTGGCTAACAGGAGCTTGAAATGAGCTGCTTGGTCTGAGTCCTAGTAGTTGATCCTTCTCTTGATTGGTCGGTTTAGGCAAAACATTATCAAAAAAATGGCGTAGCCGAAGTTTGCGCATGAGCTTGTAAAAGCTCACCTCTACTTCCAATTGATCCGTTGTATATGTGGGTACAAAGGATGTACCTTTCTGTAACAATTGTATTTCATGTTGATTTAATTGATGCTGGCTAATATTGATCACTAATTGGTCTTTGGAGTTTTCTTCAGATCTTTCTTGGTACCCGTGGTACTCCTTGTTGCTGGTGCTTCCTTCTCTTTCTCTTTTTCTAACTCTCTTGTTTTGGCCTCTCCTGGGTCTCCTTTTTGTGATTGACCCTGGTCTAAAAAATGACTCTGTTGTGTTGGAATTTGGGTGGTCGGTTGGATGTTAGATCCAGAATCGACGACTTGTTGTCCGTCAGCACTGGTTGGTGGTTCAGATGTTTTGGTTGTTGTTCGTTGTTGTCTAGCTCTCTGTGTTGAATCACTGTCAGAAGAAGATGTTTCGGTTTGTGATGTGTAGGGTTTGTTGGCTCTCTTCCTTGAATAAATTTCAGCCCAGGTATACACTTCCCCTAGGCGATAATCCAATGTATCCCTTTTATACTTTCTAATTTTCCTCTCATTCAAATCCTTAGTATGTTTCTCCATTTGAATATGTATGTCATCCAAAATCGTAGTCAATTCCTCTTCAGTTAGTAGTGTAGATAGTTCATTTTGTGTTTCAGCTATTTCCTTAGTTAATTCCTCCAAAATTTCTGATAATTCCTCGATGATCAACAGGATAAGATCAAGCGAACATTTGTTTAATATTTCATACCATCTATTTTGGAATTTTTTGGAATTTTTGCAGAGAGACGGTTTAAGGGCAATCCTGAGACCGCGGGGTATACGTTGATTTTTGTGGTATCTAACCAATGTGCTTGCATGCATTTGTTGATTTATCTTGCGTTTGAATAGATATATTAATTGTCTTATATTTTGCTCCTTAGTGCGTGTGTTGGACTCCTGTGATATTTCCTCCCTAATGAGACCATATATTCTGTCTGCCTCATCGGCTTTGAAGGCAAAAGTAGAGGCCCTGGCCTCCGTGCTTCGAGAAATGTCCTCGTAGTTACTCATTGTGCTCTAAGTTCGACGTTGATTGATTGTTTTTGTGCGTGCTATCCTTCCAAATGAGGTTTGAAATTAATGAACAGAACTTGATGTTAGGATAGGATGCACAGCTCGTAAGTGTAACTTCGTACAGTTGGGTTCACCTAGGGTAGCGTAGATACCCCTAAAAACGCCAGTAGTAAGAACATGAAATGTGATTCCAGTAGGACACTGGGACCATCCCCTTGGGAACACCTTGATTTCCTCTTAAGAACAGAGGATTCCACAACGTTTAAATGCGTCAAGTTTTTCTTTTTATTGATCAAAAGTTCATTAGATGTTGAGTCAAAACATATTAGTTTAATTCACATTTTCACTCATTGGAAAGCATGAGTGACACCTTCATTCCTGAGACATCATTATAGTTCAAAATATCCAATGCATTTCGGGCTGTACTATGCGCCCTTCATCAGGGAATAATGCTGTAACAAAAGAAATATTCCAAGTCACCACCTTCCATATAACATTGCACAGTTCATTCAATTGAGCATCTCATAATTTCAAAGCGTGTATCTTTTTAGTGATACAAAACGAAACGTTGTTTGAACCAAAATCAAAAGGCCAGTTAACGATAAGTAAATAACTCACATGTCTGTTGAGTGGTTTGGTAACTGCTCAACCGGTGTATTAGCGCTGTTGTAAAGAAAAAGAAACGCGGGTTGTAATGGATTGTGTGAACGCGAGATGTGAAATGTGGCGTAGCTGCCGCATTTTGGTAGATACACTAACCTGATAATCGGTAAATTCAAACGTGAGTGTGCCCACTAATCCGAGGGTCCGTGCTCACGGCAATTTGAGATTTTCTCAATGCAACATTGTTGCTGTTCGGTTAATTATTTGAAACGCGATGCCGATCACGTGGGTAATGAAGTTGGAAAAAAGACTATCGAGCTGGAGTAACTGAAAATGATTACCCGTATCATGGTATGTGCGTGCCAAAGATAAGCACCACAGATAAGTGTCAGCTTTGTTTGTGCATTAAAAAATAAATAAAACGCTATGCATTAAGTGTGTGAAACGACTGGAAAAATAAATGGGAAGTTAGGACGAAAAGTGAACGACGTGGTATCGAACCGGTGAGCATAAGGAGAAATCTCCAGAGACATGCTCCAGTAAGTGGTGCTATTGACGAACTGGGTTGAAATGACTGTTAATGTGGGTATGGTGAATGCTAAACAGGAGAACCAAGCTTACAGAACACAAGGGCAAATTTACAGTTTACAGTGTGATTCACAGGTAACATGAGAATTCATTTCTATCATTCAAACCAAATGGCTTCTGCGTGCACAATTTGAAAATCCAATAATTCTCTCTTTGGAGAATATATTTTGTATTGTCTCTTCCTTCTGTTTTATTAATAGTCTCTAAGATCATGAATTTGAGCTGGGCAATGCTATGTTTGGCTTCCATGAAATGCATTGCAACGGTTGATTTTGCGTTCTTTAAACGTATATTAGATTTATGCTCTGTGAGTCTAGTTTTCATCTTGCGTTCTGTCTTCCCGATGTATAACTTGCCACATGGGCATTTGAGGGCATATATGATGTTAGACGAATCACAAGTAGCATTGACTCTTACTTTAATTTCTTGACCTTTCATTGGATGGTTGATTTTGTTTCCTTTTATCACGTTATTGCAATGTCCGCAATTATAACATGGTTTGGTCCCATGATAGATTTCAGAGATAGAGGTTCTGGGTTGAATCATTTCTCCTAGATTTCTTGATCTTGTAAATGCGAATAGAGGAGGTTCTTTAAAGCTCTGATTGAAATCGGGTTCTAACATAAGCATTTGCCAGTGTTTAAGGATGGTCTTTTTGTATTTGTAGCTTGTAGTTGAGAATTTGGAGATTGACGCATTTAAACGTTGTGGAATCCTCTGTTCTTAAGAGGAAATCAAGGTGTTCCCAAGGGGATGGTCCCAGTGTCCTACTGGAATCACATTTCATGTTCTTACTACTGGCGTTTTTAGGGGTATCTACGCTACCCTAGGTGAACCCAACTGTACGAAGTTACACTTACGAGCTGTGCATCCTATCCTAACATCAAGTTCTGTTCATTAATTTCAAACCTCATTTGGAAGGATAGCACGCACAAAAACAATCAATCAACGTCGAACTTAGAGCACAATGAGTAACTACGAGGACATTTCTCGAAGCACGGAGGCCAGGGCCTCTACTTTTGCCTTCAAAGCCGATGAGGCAGACAGAATATATGGTCTCATTAGGGAGGAAATATCACAGGAGTCCAACACACGCACTAAGGAGCAAAATATAAGACAATTAATATATCTATTCAAACGCAAGATAAATCAACAAATGCATGCAAGCACATTGGTTAGATACCACAAAAATCAACGTATACCCCGCGGTCTCAGGATTGCCCTTAAACCGTCTCTCTGCAAAAATTCCAAAAAATTCCAAAATAGATGGTATGAAATATTAAACAAATGTTCGCTTGATCTTATCCTGTTGATCATCGAGGAATTATCAGAAATTTTGGAGGAATTAACTAAGGAAATAGCTGAAACACAAAATGAACTATCTACACTACTAACTGAAGAGGAATTGACTACGATTTTGGATGACATACATATTCAAATGGAGAAACATACTAAGGATTTGAATGAGAGGAAAATTAGAAAGTATAAAAGGGATACATTGGATTATCGCCTAGGGGAAGTGTATACCTGGGCTGAAATTTATTCAAGGAAGAGAGCCAACAAACCCTACACATCACAAACCGAAACATCTTCTTCTGACAGTGATTCAACACAGAGAGCTAGACAACAACGAACAACAACCAAAACATCTGAACCACCAACCAGTGCTGACGGACAACAAGTCGTCGATTCTGGATCTAACATCCAACCGACCACCCAAATTCCAACACAACAGAGTCATTTTTTAGACCAGGGTCAATCACAAAAAGGAGACCCAGGAGAGGCCAAAACAAGAGAGTTAGAAAAAGAGAAAGAGAAGGAAGCACCAGCAACAAGGAGTACCACGGGTACCAAGAAAGATCTGAAGAAAACTCCAAAGACCAATTAGTGATCAATATTAGCCAGCATCAATTAAATCAACATGAAATACAATTGTTACAGAAAGGTACATCCTTTGTACCCACATATACAACGGATCAATTGGAAGTAGAGGTGAGCTTTTACAAGCTCATGCGCAAACTTCGGCTACGCCATTTTTTTGATAATGTTTTGCCTAAACCGACCAATCAAGAGAAGGATCAACTACTAGGACTCAGACCAAGCAGCTCATTTCAAGCTCCTGTTAGCCACAAAACGATTGATATGTTTGAGAAAATGGTGAAACAGGATCTCAGCAAATTAAAATATCAACGACATACAAACAAGAATATAACTCAGAAGGATCTTGATACCCTCAGGAAATTATCACACAATGAGAAAATAATCTGTACCAAAGCAGACAAAGGTGGTGCAATCGTGATAATGGATCGAGTACAATATGAACTAAAAGTCATGGAACACGTAAGAGACACAAACATCTACATGAGACTTGAACAGAATCCGACCATTGAATTCTCACAAAATCTCAAAGAAATCGTGGAAAGAGCATATGAAATGGGAACAATCAATGACAGAACAAAAAAATTCCTGCTGAAAGCAAATCCTAAAAGTCCTTCTTTAAACATGGTCCCAAAAATTCACAAAAATCTACTAGACCCTCCATTGCGACCAATAGTGTCCACTCGCAACAGTATACATGAACCAGTGGGTCAACTACTGGATAGATATCTGCAGCCTGCAGTAAAAACTATGGCAACATATGTAAAGGACACCACAGAGTTCTTAACAAAACTGGAGACCATCAGGCTGGATCCTGGTGACAACATAATCTTATGCACAGCGGACGTAAAATCATTATACACCAGCATACCACATTCAATGGGCATAGAAGCCATAGAGAACGCACTAATGAATACAGATCTCGACGTCAATTTCCAAACATTTTTGATGGAACTGATGCTTTTCTCTCTTTACCAAAGTTACTTCAAACACAATGACCAATGGTACCTACAACTGGTTGGGACAGCAATGGGCAATTCGGCCGCGCCGGTCTATGCCAACCTCTTCATGAAGTTTTATGAGGAAAAGCACATATTATGCAAAGAACGCTGGGTCAAAAACCTAAAAACTTTCATCCGGTACATAGATGACATCTTTATTCTATGGTCTAGCACGAAAGATGAACTACAGGAGGCTCTTACACAATTTAATCAAGTTGATGAGAGAATACAATTAACTTGGGAAATGTCAGAGACTACTATTACATTCCTGGACGTGAAAATCATTCGTACAGACAAAGGCCTTGCAACCGATCTACACATCAAGAGCACAGATCGCAACAATATGCTCCACTACAGTAGTTTTCATGAGCATAATCTAAAGAAATTCTTACCTTTCTCTCAGATGGCTAGAGTTAAAAGGATAACATCAGAACCCAACACATCACAACAAAGATTAAAAGAGATGGAAGACAAGTTCAAACAAAGAGGATATCCACAACATATTTTGGATCAATCAAAATGCAAAATTGGCCAGAAAGATAGAAGTACACTTCTACAACCCAGCCAAAAGAATGAGCAAACAAGAATAGTTGCCATCTCCAAATTCTCAACTACAAGCTACAAATACAAAAAGACCATCCTTAAACACTGGCAAATGCTTATGTTAGAACCCGATTTCAATCAGAGCTTTAAAGAACCTCCTCTATTCGCATTTACAAGATCAAGAAATCTAGGAGAAATGATTCAACCCAGAACCTCTATCTCTGAAATCTATCATGGGACCAAACCATGTTATAATTGCGGACATTGCAATAACGTGATAAAAGGAAACAAAATCAACCATCCAATGAAAGGTCAAGAAATTAAAGTAAGAGTCAATGCTACTTGTGATTCGTCTAACATCATATATGCCCTCAAATGCCCATGTGGCAAGTTATACATCGGGAAGACAGAACGCAAGATGAAAACTAGACTCACAGAGCATAAATCTAATATACGTTTAAAGAACGCAAAATCAACCGTTGCAATGCATTTCATGGAAGCCAAACATAGCATTGCCCAGCTCAAATTCATGATCTTAGAGACTATTAATAAAACAGAAGGAAGAGACAATACAAAATATATTCTCCAAAGAGAGAATTATTGGATTTTCAAATTGTGCACGCAGAAGCCATTTGGTTTGAATGATAGAAATGAATTCTCATGTTACCTGTGAATCACACTGTAAACTGTAAATTTGCCCTTGTGTTCTGTAAGCTTGGTTCTCCTGTTTAGCATTCACCATACCCACATTAACAGTCATTTCAACCCAGTTCGTCAATAGCACCACTTACTGGAGCATGTCTCTGGAGATTTCTCCTTATGCTCACCGGTTCGATACCACGTCGTTCACTTTTCGTCCTAACTTCCCATTTATTTTTCCAGTCGTTTCACACACTTAATGCATAGCGTTTTATTTATTTTTTAATGCACAAACAAAGCTGACACTTATCTGTGGTGCTTATCTTTGGCACGCACATACCATGATACGGGTAATCATTTTCAGTTACTCCAGCTCGATAGTCTTTTTTCCAACTTCATTACCCACGTGATCGGCATCGCGTTTCAAATAATTAACCGAACAGCAACAATGTTGCATTGAGAAAATCTCAAATTGCCGTGAGCACGGACCCTCGGATTAGTGGGCACACTCACGTTTGAATTTACCGATTATCAGGTTAGTGTATCTACCAAAATGCGGCAGCTACGCCACATTTCACATCTCGCGTTCACACAATCCATTACAACCCGCGTTTCTTTTTCTTTACAACAGCGCTAATACACCGGTTGAGCAGTTACCAAACCACTCAACAGACATGTGAGTTATTTACTTATCGTTAACTGGCCTTTTGATTTTGGTTCAAACAACGTTTCGTTTTGTATCACTAAAAAGATACACGCTTTGAAATTATGAGATGCTCAATTGAATGAACTGTGCAATGTTATATGGAAGGTGGTGACTTGGAATATTTCTTTTGTTACAGCATTATTCCCTGATAAAGGGCGCATAGTACAGCCCGAAATGCATTGGATATTTTGAACTATAATGATGTCTCAGGAATGAAGGTGTCACTCATGCTTTCCAATGAGTGAAAATGTGAATTAAACTAATATGTTTTGACTCAACATCTAATGAACTTTTGATCAATAAAAAGAAAAACTTGACGCATTTAAACGTTGTGGAATCCTCTGTTCTTAAGAGGAAATCAAGGTGTTCCCAAGGGGATGGTCCCAGTGTCCTACTGGAATCACATTTCATGACCAATGCTTTGATGCCACGTGATTCAGCCACGTCCCAGGAGCACTAGTTAATAAACGCCCGCGCTGACGCGGGATTCACAAAAGGTGCTTGTTGGACTTGGCCCTTCTGGCAGGTTCACCCCTAAACTTCTTGCTTGTAATGGTGACCTGGTGATGGTGATTTTTTGGGTTCTGCGCACTTTTACTGTGTCCCAGTGGAAAGTGTGTGCGCACTTTGAGTACATGTGGTGAGATAGGCCTGCCCTTCCATAGGAATGCATGGGGAATGTATGTGTCCCTGGTAGTTCCTGATGCGTGGGGTGTACAGGCTCGAGTCTGGTATGTGTGGACTCGTGTGATTGAATGCTGCAAAATGATGTATGCGGCATGTATGTGTCTAGTGTGAAAGTGCCATTTCTAGACATTGATGTGTGTGTGCAGTGAGGGTGCTGGTGCGTGATTGGCTGGAGCTGGCTGGCATGCCAGGCTCCAGGATGTCTGGATGGGTCTGCCCTGAGGTGAGTGCTGAGATTAGCATGCTGATGTGAGGGGAGGGCTGTACCTGTGTCCTGAATGTGACTGGGCTTTCCCCACACAATGATGGCTCCGCCCCCTGTGGTGCGTCTAATGACCCTAGCCCTGCCAGTGAATAGAAAGGGTGGTTGAGCACATCAAGGGTGCTCCAAAATCAGCTGCGACTGGTTTCTCCCCCACCCTGCACCTCAGACAATGGGAAAAGGTATATAAAAGAGGGGCTGTGACCCCATGAATTTGTTCTCTTTCAGGATCCTGAGGGGGCTGCTGCTGTTGCTGGGCAGGAGGACCACCACTTGGATTGCCTCCCTGCCTGGTGGCCCAGTGAGCTGGCTCTGGGCCCAGCCTTGCCCCCCTACCTGCCTAAAGACTCTTGCTGGACTGTTTGTTCCCCTCAAGCGCTGGGAGCGCTTGATTTGTCTCTATAGCGCTTGGGAGCACTGTATTCACCCCAGAAGCGCCTGGAAGCGCTTTATCTTTTCATAGCGCTGGGAGCGCTTTATTTGCCTTGCTAGCGCTTCGGAGCGCTTTACTGGCTCAGCCGGTGCCCACCCGGCATTTGCCGCGGATTTCCCTTGGTAGCGAGTGCCCACCTCGCTTTATATTTAAATTGTGTTGTGGCCGTGAAGATCCTCTGTGAGGCGCTGTCCCGCCTCCCTACCCCCAGGGCCGCGCTGCCATTGGCGGCCCCAGAGGAGAATCGCCGCGCTGCCATTGGCTGCCCCCGAACAGGAAGTCAGGCAGATTGCAGCGTGACGGGGCCAGACCCGCCACGACCAGGAAGCAGGAAGCAGCCACCGTGTCCTGCCCGGGGCTCCCAAGTGAAGGGAGAGCCCTGAACCTCTCGCCAGCCCCAGAGGAGGGAGAGAGCCCTGCCGCCGCCGACCGGAGGCCGAGGAGAACCTGCACCGAGCCTCGCGGGCTCCACCCGGAAGGGAAGCCTGTCTCTGCCGTTCCAGGGTGCGGGACTCTCAGAGTGAGGAAAGAGCCCCGCAGAGAAGGCCCCCTCTGCCTGGAGAGTCCCCCGAGGATAGCCCGGTAAGTGTAGAAGGGCTGGGGGACTCCATCTGGGTATTTGTTTGTGACGGCCAGGGAGGAGTGAGGAGCCCAGAGGGGCTCAGGTGGCATCATTGTTAGAGAGCCCACGAGGGCTCAGGGGGCACATTTGTGATTTAGAGCCCACGGGAGGCTCTGGGCTCACTTTGTTGTGTCAAGTCCACGAGGGACTCAGAGAGCCATAATTGTTTGTGAGCCCTGAGAGGCTCTGGAGTGCCATTCTGTTTGTGAAGAGCCCAGCGAGTCTCCAGGGGGAAACTAGTGCTTTGTGCAGAGCCTGAGAGGCTCCAACGTTGTCCCCACCAGCATTGCTTCACAGCTGCCCAGCACTTCGTGGGCAGCTGCCACGTTTAGGCCCCTGACTTTGGGACACAGGGCGTCCTAGCCCCAACAAGGCCAGTTGGCCTAGGGACAGTCACAGGTGGTGACTTATGTGAGTTTGGCGCAATTGTTCTTTTGATGCACCTCTGAATGTGTTATTAATCCGTCATGTGCCTTGTTCCTTACACCGCTGAATGTATGTTTATGCATTATGTGTTATGTGCTTACACCCCTACAGGTATTGTGATACTTAGGTGGTTGTTCTCCTAGTACAGGTGGTGCTAGTGAGGTCCTGGTTACCAGTAGTTACTGGTTGTGTACTAAAGTGATTTACATACTAAAAGTGCTAAGTTCTAAAAGTGCTGATTACTGACAGTGGTCCAGGTGGCCCTGTCTTGTACATATCCCCTGTAAATTCTGCCCGTGCCTGTTGGCACATTGTAAAGTGTGTGTTTTTATCTAATGTGTTTTGGTGTAATACAAAGGCTATTTTTATATAACCTTGTGTGGAGTTTCCTTTGTGGTGGGCCTTGGGTGTTGTTGCTGGGGTTGCGTGCGCAAACACTTAACTCACATCGCCTCCGAGTTTAGCCTTGCTGCTCGCGCCACGTTACCTAGAGGGTGAGCAGGGGTTATCTTGGCGTGTAACTCCCTTGCCCTGACTTAGGAGTGGTGGTCTCTGACTGACTTTGGCGAAAGCCCTGGCCAGCCAGGGATCCCATTTCTAACATTGGCGGCAAGCGGTGCGGATCCGGATTTGTGTTTGCGTTGTACCGCAGTGGCAACTGGCCGCACTACAAAACTCTGCATTTTAGATGACCACATTTTGGGGATTATTGTTTTTTGAAGTTCCATTATTTTCTTCTCCTGAAGGTATCATTGTGCAATTGTGTCCAGTACATTTGTCCCCCGCCCTGCGCCCAAAGTTGGTACCTGTGTCACGTGTGGTCAGGTTGAGGAATCAGGGGTGGTAGAAACTGCCTTACCAGTCCGAGGGGAGGGTTGTGTGTGGATGAATGGTGTGTGGCACTAGACAAGTGAGTGAGAGTTCTCTATGATAGAGAGCTTGCTGAATCCTTTGTGAATTGGGTACTCCTGTGTTAAGCTCAGACCCCTAGGTTCCCTGTGTAATCTTGTCTCTGTAACGTCCTGCCAAGATGGAGCCTGTTTTTGATCTCAGTGATCTAGTTTGGTACAATATGCAGGAGTTGGAAAGGTTCTGTAGAGAGAGAGACATAGGGGTGGATGGGTCAGATACTGAGTACGAACTTAGGAACTACCTGGTCCAATGGTGTAAGGAACAAAGGGATCTTGAGCGCAGTGAGGAAAGGGCCCGGGCCTCACACCAGGAGGGTGGTGGGTCAGTGGAGAGCCCTGAAGATTCAGAAGAGGAGGGAGAAGATGTCAGTACCTGGATGCCAGTAGAGAGTGAAGACCCCATAGATAGGGAGTCCCTTGCTGGGTCCAGTGTAGGAGGCAGCGCCTCATCCCTTTCCCTGTCCCCAGAGGAGTGGGAAGATAGGAGGAGAGAAAGGGAGCACCAGCGGGCTCAGAAAAGCTCAGGTTAGAGCATGCCCAGGCTATGGCACAGCTGGGCGTTAGGAAGCAACAGCTAGAGACTGAGACGGTCTTAGCACAGGAGAGGTTAGAGGAGGCTGAGAGGGCCTCCACCAGAGGCAAAGTAGCTCTGGAGGGTAGACTATCCCCTGCGCGCAGTTTTAATTTTCTGGACTCCCCAGGGCGGGTTGAGTCCAGTGGTGGCAGCTATAAAGAGCCCAGTGCGAGCAGTCCCACTCCCAGTTCTCAGAGTATTGTACCTGTTTCCCCTGAAGAGGAGTTAAGGTTGAAGTTCAGGGACAGTAAGAAACTGCCCCACCAGGATTGGGAGGAATTTGTGGGTGACTGTATGGGAGCACTGAACGATTGGATAAAGCTTGTCACAGAGCCGAATTTTGATGAATTTTACGATGTAATTGTCAAAGAACATGTGCTCAATGGGTTGTGTCCAGAGTTGCGCCAGCACCTGTTAAAATTTGAATACTCTTGTCCTTGGACGCTTGCTACGGAAGCAGAGCGCTGGGAAAATGCTAAAGGTTCTCTAGAGTCCTTAGGGAGTGACTCCAAAAGTAGTGGTTCAGGTATCTTCCAGCCCAGCATGGTGGAGGAGGCTCAGTGTAGCCCAGCTAGTTCTCAGGATAGCAAGGAGGGTGTAGGGACTCACTGCCTGGCTCAGTGGAGCAGGAGTGAGAGGGAGACCGAGGGTCCCCAGATGCCCGAAGCCCTGCCTCAGGACTTGGATGGTTTCTGTAGGGAACACCAAGTTGGGGACCTAGGCTGTCCTGTTAGTCCACTTGAGGAAGATCTCCTAGTGAGTAGAGGACCTGGAGCGTCTGTAACCAGAGCTCCTGTGGTTCTAGAGTCTGGCAGTACCGCTCCGGTAGGGAGGGTACAGGAGTCCAGCGTGAGGAGTGATTGGGGGATGAGTTTCCCAGTGGATGCACCAGTGGACCAGGGACTAGCCAGTTGGGCTAGATGTTCTTGGGGTATTCACCCGGGTGGCGCCACTTCTGTTCTGGGGGATCTTCGCGCACTGTCAGAGGGACAGGGGACAGGTGATCTGCGCCAGACAGACAGTCACACAACATATGTGTCATTTGTTAGCCTCAGGGGGATCGTGTGTGAATCCCCAGAAGTCCTGGAGTGCCAGGCAATTGTTCCACCAAAGGTTTTAGACCAGAGGTTGGGAGGCCAGGTTCAGGATCAGCCTGACCTGAAGGGTAGGATGACTGTAACCAGTGTCCTGACCGGTTCTTCTTCCAGAGGAACCTCTCCAGTTGGGAGAGGGCAGACCTCTGGAAGGGGGTGCAGAGGGTGGGAGAGCCCACCTCTGACCCCGGTGCAACCTGAGGGGTTAAACCCTGGGTTGGAATGGCGTTCTAGGTGTACCCCTCGCAGAAGGTGGAGGAACCCTAGAAGAAGAGGTAGGGGGAGGAGAGTCTTCCCTGAGACTCCTGGTCCGCCTGAGGTTGTAGACCCTAGGCTGGAGAACCAGTGGCAGTCTAGTCCTGTCTTGCAGACAGGAAGAGTGGAGAATGGCTACTATGTGCCAGGGGTTACTACTCCCTGCTCTGCGAATAGGCAAGGACCAGTGGCACCTGGGTGGCCCAAGGCCAGGTCCTGGCTGCGGACAGCTCGGGAGTACCAGTGGGGTAGCCCAGTTGGTCCAGACACAGTTTTGATAAGGAACCCCATGGGTTCACCGTGGCGTAGAACAGGAGGGTGTCCCTGCAGTTGCGGGCCCGCGTCCGTGTCTATCGCCCCAAGCAGGGAAGTCCATCACGGTGGTGATTGGTCTCCCCTGCGTTTTGGCTGGAAGGGAGTTGTGTTGGACTTGGCCCTTCTGGCAGGTTCCCCCCTAAACTTCTTGATTGTAATGGTGACCTGGTGATGGTGATTTTTTGGGTTCTGCGCACTTTCACTGTGTCCCAGTGGAAAGTGCGTGCGCACTTTGAGTACATGTGGTGAGATAGGCCTGCCCTCCCATAGGAATGCATGGGGAATGTATGTGTCCCTGGTAGTTCCTGATGCGTGGGGTGTACAGGCTCGAGTCTGGTATGTGCGGACTTGTGTGATTGAATGCTGCGAAATGATGTATGCGGCATGTATGTGTCTAGTGTGGAAGTGCCACTTCTAGACATTGATGTGTGTGTGCAGTGAGGGTGCTGGAGCGTGATTGGCTGGAGCTGGCTGGCATGCCAGGCTCCAGGATGTCTGGATGGGTCTGCCCTGAGGTGAGTGCTGAGATTAGCATGCTGATGTGAGGGCTGCACCTGTGTCCTGAATGGGGCTGGGCTTTCCCCACACAATGCTGGCTCCGCCCCCTGTGGTGCGTCTAACGACCCTAGCCCTGCCAGTGAATAGAAAGGGTGGTTGAGCACATCAAGGGTGCATACTCAATCAGTGGATGGAACTCGCACAGCTCATTCAAAACGATAAAGTTGCGCAGATTTTAAGTTCTGTAGTGTGCTCGGAGGTAATCACTGTCTGGCCAGGCAGTGAGGAATCCAAGAGAACTAATACATAGCTCCCCCGCTTGGGAGAGAGCACCTTTGAGCACTACTGAGGGGGGACCACTGGGTCTTATTCTGTAGAAAAAAGTTTTTTTCAACACACGGTGGTGTTAGTCCAACATTCACAGTTTATTAAACTCTCAATATGTTCTTGGTTTAACATAAATCACTGGATAGTTGGTATTCAAGATATCTTAATCAGCGAAGCATTGTTACACATGATTAGCAAATCCCGATGCATTTCGGGCAACGCCCTTCCTCAGGAGATTACTCTACAAGCAAAAAACAGAAATATATGGAATCAGCTATACATTCTCAAACTGACGAATTCAAAGCAAGATATAATACAACAAATAAACTATGAGGGAGAAAAGCAATACTAAGCAAAATCAGGCAGTGAGCAACCAAAACTATAATGAGAAACCCCACCGTGTTTTAACTAACGCTCCTGTAGGAAATACCGGGCAAAAATTAATTAACCTCTAAGTTTCCCTTGTTAACCCCAGGTCTATAACTGTATAAAGCAAAAAGCAGGGTACACATGCGTTAAGCGCATAGATACAACAGACAACATGTACAAAACGTGAAACGGCTGTCGGCTTGCTAGGTAACATATAACAATAATATAAAAATGATCAGGGTCCCAGGAGGGTACTTACAATAGCGTAACTACGCTAGAACTCCGCGGAGTTCCGTGTGGCAGACAGTAAACCGAACTCGCGGTTAAGCAGCGGAGTAAACAAGCAAAGAGGAATAAACATAGTAAAAGGACTGGGATAGGGAACGCTATTGTGGGGGCCATGATGTAACGTGCAAATCTCACAAGTGTCAAAATGAAAAGCATAGAAAAAAATGGAAAAAATATATGTACAAACAACAAACCTCATCTGTAAAGGCAAAAAATGAGAAAATGTATAACAGTAAGAAGGTCACAAGTAACATTGAAATTCCATGCGGTCATTTAACCCATGGGGTACCATGGTGGACATAAATCGGATCCAGAAATTTTCTCTTTTTAGTAACGTGTTCTTGTTATTCATAGTCACCTTGACTTGTTCCAACACTTGGAATTTCAGCTGAGCCACACTGTGTCGATTCTCATGAAAATGTGTAGCCACTGTGGATTTCAAGTTCTGGGTTCTAATGTTACTCTTGTGTTCAAGGATCCTGACACGTATCTTTCTTTCAGTGTGACCAATGTAACATTTCCCACAGGGGCATTTCAATACATAGATGACATTACTACTGTTGCAAGTCGCATTGACTCGTAGTTTAATTGGATAACCTTTCATGGGATGGTTGATCATATTACCTGGAATGCAGTTGTTACAATTACTACAGTTGTAACAGGGTTTTAAGCCTTTGTAAGTCATCTGAGTGTCTGTAGCATTGGGTTTTGTCAAAATTTCTTTTAGATTTCTACCTCTGGTGAAAGCAAACATAGGGGGTTGGCTGAAAAGGCCCTGAAAGTCTGGTTCAATGGACAAGATGGGCCAATGTTTACGAATGATGCGCTGGAAGTGGTTGGAAATCACAGAATATTTCGAGACCACCACCATGCGGTCTGTGTTTTTTTTAGGTTTCAACTGGAGAAGTTGTCTCCTTGTTAATTTCTCACTTCTATCCACAGCCAAATCCAGGATCGGTGGGGGGTATCCCCGTGCCTTTAATCTCTCTAACAAGATCTTGATCTCTTTTTTGCTCTCTTGTTCATTAGAAACAATTCGTTTAACCCGGAGTAATTGAGCATAGGGTAAATTGTTTCTCAAACCTAGACGGTGAAAACTTTTGTAGTGCAATGTAGAGTTCCTATCAGTAGGCTTACGGAAGATGGTGGTGGACCAGTCTCCCATCTCTCTGTGTATCTCCACATCCAGATAATGAACACATGTCTCATTGTATTCCCATGTGAATTGGATACGATTGTTAATGTTATTCCAGGTCATCAAAAAGTCAGCCAGTGTGTCTGTGGAGCCTCCCCACAGCAGAAAGATATCATCAATATATCTCAAGTATAATCTTCCATGCTCTAACCAACTAGCTTGGTTCAGAATGTGTGTCTCCTCAAATTGTTTCATGAAGATATTCGCATAGCAAGGAGCTGCGCAATTTCCCATGGCCGTACCGTTTAGTTGATGTATCCATTTGTCCTGTGCCAAGAAGTAGCTGTGGTAAAGTGTGAACATAGTTAATTCGATCAGGAACACTTTCAAATCCGGATCGAGATCAGATGCAGCTAGAGCGTGTTCTATAGCTTCTATGCCCCAATCATGGGGGATGGAGGTATAGAGTGAACAGACGTCAACTGTACACATGATGAGTTTGGTGTTTTTTAACTCTTCCATGCAAGATTCCAGCTTCAAGAGAAAGTCTGTAGTGTCTCGTACATATGATCTTGTTTTGAGAACGAAAGGTTGAAAATACCTGTCTAGCAATTTTCCAGTGTTCTCATGGATGCTGCCTTTGGTGGAAACAATAGGTCGAAATGGCGGTTTTGTGGGGTGCTTGTGCATCTTGGGTAACATGTACAACACAGGTGGTTTGGGGTTAATAGGTACCAGATATCTTCTGGTTTTGTCGTTGATAGTGCCATTGTCAAAAGCTCTATTGATGATGTGTGTTAAATTCGTCGAGAACTCCCGGGTGGGGTCCCCCGGCAAAACATTGTATATGTTAGTATCCAAAATGTGAGCTTCCATTTGGTTTTCATAGAAAATGGTGTCCATAATCACCAGGGCACCGCCCTTATCAGCGTTCTGACAGATGATGTTAGGATTGTCAGCCAGTTTTTTCAGAATGTTTTTTCAGTCTTAGACAAATTACCATGTTTCAAAGATTGTTGGAATGGTAAACTAGCAATCTCTTGTTTGATCAAGTTCTCAAAAGAGTCGATGATCTTATGACTTTGTGGTGCCATAAAAGTGCTGTGTGGATCAGATTTATGTCCACCATGGTACCCCATGGGTTAAATGACCGCATGGAATTTCAATGTTACTTGTGACCTTCTTACTGTTATACATTTTCTCATTTTTTGCCTTTACAGATGAGTTTTGTTGTTTGTACATATATTTTTTCCATTTTTTTTCTATGCTTTTCATTTTGACACTTGTGAGATTTGCACGTTACATCATGGCCCCCACAGTCCTTTTACTATGTTTATTCCTCTTTGCTTGTTTACTCCGCTGCTTAACCGCGAGTTCGGTTTACTGTCTGCCACACGGAACTCCGCGGAGTTCTAGCGTAGTTACGCTATTGTAAGTACCCTCCTGGGACCCTGATCATTTTTATATTATTGTTATATGTTACCTAGCAAGCCGACAGCCATTTCACGTTTTGTACATGTTGTCTGTTGTATCTATGCGCTTAACGCATGTGTACCCTGCTTTTTGCTTTATACAGTTATAGACCTGGGGTTAACAAGGGAAACTTAGAGGTTAATTAATTTTTGCCCGGTATTTCCTACAGGAGCGTTAGTTCATACACGGTTGGGTTTCTCATTATAGTTTTGGTTGCTCACTGCCTGATTTTGCTTAGTATTGCTTTTCTCCCTCATAGTTTATTTGTTGTATTATATCTTGCTTTGAATTCGTCAGTTTGAGAATGTATAGCTGATTCCATATATTTCTGTTTTTTGCTTGTAGAGTAATCCCCTGAGGAAGGGCGTTGCCCGAAATGCATCGGGATTTGCTAATCATGTGTAACAATGCTTCGCTGATTAAGATATCTTGAATACCAACTATCCAGTGATTTATGTTAAACCGAGAACATATTGAGAGTTTAATAAACTGTGAATGTTGGACTAACACCACCGTGTGTTGAAAAAAACTTTTTTCTACAGAATAAGACCCAGTGGTCCCCCCTCAGTAGTGCTCGAAGGTGCTCTCTCCCAAGCGGGGGAGCTATGTATTAGTTCACATCAAGGGTGCTCCAAAACCAGCTGCGACTGGTTTCTCCCCCACCCAGCACCTCCGACAATGGGAAAAGGTGTATAAAAGAGGGGCTGTGACCCCATGAATTTGTTCTCTTCCAGGATCCTGAGGGGGCTGCTGCTGTTGCTGGGCAGGAGGACCGCCACTTGGATTGCCTCCCTGCCTGGAGGCCCAGTGAGCTGGCTCTGGGCCCAGCCTTGCCCCCCTACCTGCCTAAAGACTCTTGCTGGACTGTTTGTTCCCCTCAAGCGCTGGGAGCGCTTGATTTGTCTTTATAGCGCTTGGGAGCGCTGTATTCACCCCTGAAGCGCCTGGAAGTGCTTTATCTTTTCATAGCACTGGGAGTGCTTTATTTGCCTTGCTAGCGCTTCGGAGCGCTTTACTGGCTCAGCAGTGCCCACCCGGCATTTGCCGCGGATTTCCCTTGGTAGCGAGTGCCCACCTCGCTTTATATTTAAATTGTGTTGTGGCCGTGAAGATCACCGCCGCCGGCCCAGGGGATCCTCTGTAAGGCGCTGTCCCGGCTCCCTACCCTGAGGGCCGCGCTGCCATTGGCGGCCCCAGAGGAGAATCACCGCGCTGCCATTGGCTGCCCCCGAACAGGAAGTCAGGCAGATTGTAGCGTGACGGGGCCAGGCCCGCCACGACCAGGATGCCGGAAGCAGCCACTGTGTCCTGCACGGGGCTCCCAAGTGAAGAGAGAGCCCTGGACCTCTCACCAGCCCCAGAGGAGGGAGAGAGCCCTGCCGCCGACAACCGGAGGCCGAGGAGAACCTGCCCCGAGCCTCGCAGGCTCCACCCGGAAGGGAAACCTGTCTCTGCTGATCCAGGGTGCGGGACTCTCAGAGTGAGGAAAGAGCCCCGCGGAGAAGGCCCCTACGCCTGGAGAGTCCCCCGAGGATAGCCCGGTAAGTGTAGAAGGGCTGGGGGACTCCCTCGGGGTATTTGTTTGTGACGGCCAGGGAGGAGTGAGGAGCCCAGAGGGGCTCAGGTGGCATCATTGTTAGAGAGCCCACGAGGGCTCAGGGGGCACATTTGTGATTTAGAGCCCACGGGAGGCTCTGGGCTCACTTTGTTGTGTCAAGTCCACGAGGGACTCAGAGAGCCATAATTGTTTGCGAGGCCTGAGAGGCTCTGGAGTGCCATTCTGTTTGTGAAGAGCCCAGCGAGGCTCCAGGTGGAAACTAGTGCTTTGTGCAGAGCCTGAGAGGCTCCAACGTTGTCCCCACCAGCATTGCTTCACAGCTGCCCAGCACTTCGTGGGCAGCTGCCACGTTTAGCCCCCTGGCTTTGGGACACAGGGCGTCCTAGCCCCAACAAGGCCAGTTGGCCTAGGGACAGTCACTGGTGGTGACTTATGTGAGTTTGGCGCAATTGTTCTTTTGATGCACCTCTGAATGTGTTATTAATGCGTCATATGCCTTGTTCCTTACACCGCTGAATGTATGTTTATGCATCATGTGTTATGTGCTTACACCCCTACAGGTATTGTGATACTTAGGTGGTTGTTCTCCTAGTACAGGTGGTGTTAGTGAGGTCCTGGTTACCAGTAGTTACTGGTTGTGTACTAAAGTGATTTACATACTAAAAGTGCTAAGTTCTAAAAGTGCTGATTCCTGACAGTGATCCAGGTGGCCCTGTCTTGTACATATCCCCTGTAAATTCTGCCCGGGCCTGTTGGCACATTGTAAAGTGTGTGTTTTTATCTAATGTGTTTTGGTGTAATACAAAGGCTATTTTTATATAACCTTGTGTGGAGTTTCCTTTGTGGTGGGCCTTGGGTGTTGTTGCTGGGGGTGCGTGCGCAAACACTTAACTCACATCGCCTCCGAGTTTAGCCTTGCTGCTCGCGCCACGTTACCTAGAGGGTGAACAGGGGTTATCTTGGTGTGTAACTCCCTTGCCCTGACTTAGGAGTGGTGGTCTCTGACTGACTTTGGCGAAAGCCCTGGCCAGCCAGGGATCCCATTTCAAACAGTGCTGTCCCCGTATGTGATGTTAAAATTGCCCCAAGGCTATTAACGTGCTTCCTGCATTATAATTCACTACTCGGTAGGCAAACCACCTCATAATTAACGTTGGTGGCAACACAAGCGCTGCACGTGCCGCTTCTTTCAGCCGCCAAGCCTTTGCTGACCCACCCGGGTACTCACTACTGCTGGAGCAGGCCGTTAAACAAAGGGCACACTTTACCGATCCAAGCGTGGTCGAGCACATCGCAGATTCCTTGATTCCTTCCCGCTGCCGCTCAGCTGACGTTGCAACACAACAATGTCGACCTGTATCGGAGATGAAATGAAAACAATTGCTCCATTTCCACGCGCCGATCCTTCCGCTCGCAACCCAACCTCGGTAACCTGATAGAAACAAGGAAAACGAAAGTTAGCAGGCCTCCCAATGGCCCAGCCCAGGCAACCGGCATTGTGTCCAGCGAAAGGCAGCGGAGCGAAGAGAAAGCCTCTTTGCCCCGCTCCCCTTTTAAGGTAGTAAATAGGGCAGGACCAGTTTAGACTGGTCTGCCCCTGCGTTGCGATGACGCCACCTGACCCGGAAGCCAGGGCACAATGCACGCCGATAGGTTGACCCTTTAGGAGGTCGGGTGCCGCATCACTATTGTGCACAGCGCCCCCCCAAACTACCGATGCCGAGCCCACCTGTTCAAAAGTTGTACTGTGACCTCTTCTCTTAAACGTGGGTACTAAATTATCAGAATTTAGCTCATCCCGGATCAACAAGTTGACTAAATTAAAATCAGGAAAGAGATTATTTAGCAACTTCCCCTGTTGGGTATGACTAAAGTGCATCTGACCGTATACACAACAAGGGACATCCATATCCTCATTAAAATTACAAGATGTGCAGGGGTGCAAATTAAAATCTTCTACTATCAAAATCAATGTATGTTTTGTCAGGTCCAAAAAATAATATTCTAAAACTTTATCTTAGCTCCAAGATAGGGGCTTCACTCATTGTGGCAGAGTTGTGGACATTTATCACTAATAAACGTAAGTCATTAGGAAAGGTCAGAAGAACACATAAGATATTTGATGAGTTAAAAGGACCCATCTTCATTTTGCAGCCCAGGCCCAAATTCACAAAGGTCACAAGACCCCCTTTTGATCTATTATGTGTCGAGGGTATTGCATTAACAAAGAAAGAGACTAGGCCATCCACCTTGGCATTCCAGGTCTCTTGCAGACAGATATCATTATGTCTTAACTGCCTCACACAATGTTCATCTTAAACTAAGTCTTGTGCCCCCACTATATTCCAGCTGACCACCTTCAATGACCTATAATGGAGTGGTGAATCAACTTCAAGGTACTATCTCAGTAGGGGCAGGGAGTCGGTCCGGTTCATCAAGCTGGACCAGGGGTGGAAATCTATTGTTAAACTGGATAATAGCCCTAGAACCCATGAAAGAAGTGGTAGGAGGCACCCCGGCCTTAGTCAAGTTTAATGACCCCCCACCCCCAACTGAGACCTAGCACATGGTGGGAGGGGTCGTAAAAGAAACCAAAAGGAGGGACTGATATATTACTTCTAACTAACATGTTTGACTCACTGCTAAATAAAATGTGCTCCATCCATTTGAGATTCCAAAAATAAACAACTATATAATCACCTAGCCATTATCTACAAGTGTTCCCTACCTGTCCCATGATAATCTCTTCAAATAAGAATGATGTTGGTAAAACAGACCGTGTTGCAAACCAGTTAGTAACCTTATTTTACAGCTGGACATAGCTCCCTGACTAACCCCTTTTTAAAGGTGTACTTTATACATAACAAGAACATAAGGTATAAAGCGGGGCAGCTGGATGAACACATTAGAAGGGTTAATACAAGGTATATGCTCTGGAGTAACTTTATAAGTAGATGTTTGAGAAGCAACCCACCCTCTTCGGGTCATGGGGGTTAGGCTCTGTGATTTCACAAACAGGAACACTAGAGGGTGACCTGGTGTTTTCTCTGAAAGAAGTTAGCTGAGAATCTGGTCTCATTCAAGCATTATAAAGACCGACCTCTGGCACCCTCTGCAGGGAGGAGTTGTTATGCATTACGCTTTCACCAGGAACTGGGGGGACTCCAAGAATCTGGTTAGAGAGTGTTCCAGATTGATGATTATTGGAAACATCACGTGGGCATTAGAAATTAAAGCTGCACTAAACAACCCACTCTCTATTTTCTCAATAATTTGAGATATATGACACAGAACCCCATCCAACTTTCCCACCATTTCCTCCAGATTACTCAACCATACACAAAGGGCCTCTACAGCTCCCAAAATGTTGACATCCGTGCCGTGTGAGCTTACATGACAATTACAAGATGCTGAGGATACAATGTCCATTGGGTTTGGTTTATTGCACTTTTTCCCCATTGTTTTCCAGGAGAATCCGATTAGAGGGCACAAAGACTTTATTCCTTAGTCTAGTACACACTTTTGTGGGTCTGGACTGGATAATGCTTTTGGCAATGGTAGTACTTGTATGTGTCCCCGATAATACAAGTTGTGCGGGCCTGAAGAGACATTGTCGGGGACAAAGCCTCTTTTTGCACAGATGTGGTGCACAGATGTGGTGTTGGTGTTGATTGGTTAAAAGCTAATTGGTCTTCAACAAGAGTGATTTCCTCAGCTATAACACCCACTGGATTGTTAAGGAAAGTCAAAATAGAGTACTGAATTCTTGGTCTCTTGACAACAACATTTGCGGACTCCCTTTCCTCTCCACCCCCCAGCCCCCACCCGCTCCGTCCCCCCACCGGCAAAATATGAGGACAGGGGATATATACTTTAGAAGACCCAATACAAACTGAGGGTAATGGGTGAGGCAAACCATACTGTAATGAAGTGATGGAGCCAAGCAAAATAAATAAACAGAGTTCATTTATGTGCCAATATCAGGGCCCACTGGTGAGGAGGAAAGAAACACATCCAGCCGTCACCCGATCCAAACACTTCCATCTCTACATTCTATATGACATACTAAATGACAAAGTAACCGTACCCATTAATGACATGCACATGACAGAGTCCACATTCTAACAATGACATCAAATTAACAATTGTACCACATGCCCCTTTTTATTATCCTTATATTTATATCTTAACAGAACAACAAAATGGAATAACATTGAAATTAATGAAAATATAAGCAAATAAAACATAATAAGAAAACCAAAATACACATCCTAAGGCAAAGCTCAATGATGCTAAAATGTGAAAGAAGCTAAAAAAATAAAATCAAAAAATATATTCCAATACATAATCTTCCAGTTTCTTGGGTAATCCTATCACCCTTTTCTGTGAAGAAATATTCACAATATCAGAATTTACTTCAGCATCAGTGTCACTCTCTTGTTCCATTTCCTTGTTATGTGTGTCACCACTGAACAACAAGTTGTCACAAGCATCCTCCTCTTATTCAAACATTTTCTCCTGCCCTGGTTTAAGTGTCACAACAGAGTGCTTGTTCCACCAACCTTTATTTCATAATAATACAGCAGAGCTAGTTACTCTTTCCACCTGAACCGGAAAAGAACATTTGAATGCCCCTTTAGTACATGAAGTGGGTTTGACAATGCGAACCCAATCACCAACTCCAGTAAATTTGGATTGGGCTCTATGACATGCATCATGACATAAAGTCACTTTAACTTGAGCTTTGCTCAAGTTATCTCTTGCTTTAACAATTTCATCACCAAGAGTATCTTTTTTAATGGACCTTACAAAACTCTGTGTTACACTTGAGATGCAATGTCTTCCTCTCTTAAAAAAATAAGGTGACACTCCTGTAATTGAATGTGGGGCAATGTGATAACTCCACAACTTTTCATTAAAAAAAACTGAAAACACCCAGCTTATTTTCCAAGGCAGTTTGAATTATTTTCTTTATTTGGCCTCTCAACTTGACCCTTAGCTTTTGGACAATAGAGTGGTGCTTTCTCTGAATCAAGGCCACACTTTTTTAGAAACAACAATATCCTAAAAGAAACAAATTGTACTCGATTATCTGACAAAATTACTTTGAGAAAGCCTTCCACTTATTCCCCCAAAAATTGATTAGTTCTTCTGCAATAGGATGTTCAACGAAGGTGTGATATATCCACTTAAGAGATTTGTCGATCACTACACTTAAAAATCTGTTTTATCTATACAAAGAATCATATGGTATAAAAAAATCAATAAACAATCTCCCGCAAGGGTTTTGAGGACCATCTCTCAAATATAAAGGTTAATCTACAACCTTCTAGTGTTTATGGGAGCATATGCACACTCTGCACCTATCTACATGTGACTCAACACTTGCATCCATTCCAGGCCACCAATAGTGTTGTTTCAGGATCTACTTAATGTCAGATACTCCTGAATGTCTTGAATGAGCTAAATCGACCAGTTTCTCTCTGATGTCAACTGGAGAAACAAATAAATCCAGCCTCATCAAAATATTATTTTCGATAGTAAGCTCACAACATGCTGTTTGACCTTGATCAATAACTCATCCTTTGCAGTCATATTAGGGACAGCCATTCTCCGAAATGATAGCATTACTTGTGTCTAAAACATCCACCATGGCTACCACACATTTATAATGATCAGTATCAGCCTCTTCCTCAATGTCCTTAGGTGTCATCCTAGAGAAGCAGTCAACTGTGATATTCTTACCACCTGAAAAATTAATTATCTCAAAATTAAATTCTTGTAGTCTAGCAATAAGTCTTATTAGTCTGGATGATGCATTACCTGACCTTACTCGTTCCGTTATGTACACAAAGGGTTTATGGTCAGTAACTAACACAAATGGTCTTCCCTACAAGAAAGTGTTGAACTTTTCCACCGCCCAAACACAAGCAAGTGCTTCTTTCTCAATGGTACAGCCCCCAAACCAACAACGCTGGCATCAACTGTCACAAATGAATCACCACTGGGATCAAAGGTGTTGTGACCCGGAGCCTGTGCAATAAGCATCTTGACTTGATAAAAGGCTTCATCGTGTTTTGTAGTCCAAAGAAAATATCCCCCTTTTTCAAAGCTCCCTCAATGGTTCCACTACAAGCACATAACCCTTCACAAAGCGTGCATAATATTCCCCAAGGCCTAAAAAAGATTGAAGAGAATCCTTGCCAGAAGGCAAGTGGAGCTACTCTGTCGCAATGGTCTCAAGGCGCTGGGGGCACAGGGGGGGCAGCTCCATTGAGTGTTGGGGTTATCCGAAGAGCCAGGTCTTGGGGTCCTTCCTGAACTGAAGCAGTGTGGGGACTTGCCGTAGGTGGAGAAGGAGTCGTTCCAGGCCTTGGCTGCAAGGTAGGAGAAGGATTTTCATCCTGTTCTGGTTTTGTAGATGCACAGGACGGTGGCCAGAGAGAGGTCTGCTGATTTGAGGTGTCTATTGGATGCGTGGAAGGAGAGGCAGTTGCTTATTTATGCTGGTTCGATGTTGTGGAGGGCCTTGCATGCTTGAGTAAGGAGCTGGAAGGTTATTCTTCTTTTGATGGGGAGCCAGTGGAGATTGCGAAGGTGCTGGGTTATGTGATTTTGGCTTAGAGAGTGTTGCCGTAGTCCAGTCTGCTACTGATGAGTGCGTGCATGACCATTTCTCTGGATTCTGGTGGGATTAGTCTGAAGGTCTTTGGAGTACGCAGAGAGTGTTGAAGCAGGCCGAGGAAATGGCATTGATCTGGCCGTTCATCATTAACAATGAGTCTAGTACGATGCTGAGGTTTCATGCGTGGACCATGGGGGTGGGGGTTTCCGAGGGCAGGGGGGCCACGAGGTGTCGTCCCATGTGAAGGGATGGAGGAAAGGATGAGGACTTCAGTCTTCTCTGAGCTGAGTTTCGGGAATCTTCATCCAGGTGGCGACAGCTTTCTTCCCTTCTTGGAAGTTGTGCCTGGTGGTGTTGGGTTCTTTGGTGAGGGAGAGGATGAGCTGGCTGTCGTCGGTGTAGGAAACAATGTTGAGCCTGTGGTTTCTGCCGATGGTTGCGAGGGGGGCCATGTAGATGTTGAAGAGGGTGTGGCTGAGGAAGGCTCCCTGGGGCACTCCACATCTGGTCTCGGTTGGTTCAGAGAGGGGGGGCGGAAGTCTGACTCGCTGAGTTCTGCCTGTGTGGAATAAGCATATCTCGCCAAGTGCCTCTCTGCGGATACCAGTGTCATGGAGTCTGTTGGCTAGTGTGCCGTGGGATACAGTGTTGAAGGCAGCTGAGAGGTCCAGGAGGATGTAGTCTGATGTTTGGCCCTGGTTCAGGAGGTAGTGGATGTCATCGGTGGCGGCAAGGAGGGCGGTCTCTGTGCTATGGTTGCTGTGGAATCCAGATTGGGAGATGTCCAGGACATTGTTGGCTTTGATGAAGTTTGCTAGCTGGGTGTTGACGGCCATTTCAATGAGCTTGGCTGCAAAAGGAAGCAAGGAGATGAGCCTGAAGTTCTTGAGGTCTGTCAGGTCTGCAGTGGATTTCTTCAGGAGGGGATTGACTTTGGCATGTTTCCAGTCGTTGGGAAATGTGGCAGTTTCGAGGGAGCAGTTGATAGTCTGGAATTGTTCAGGTGCGATGGCCGTGGCATCTTGGTGAAAGATGTGGGGTCGACAGGGATCAGAGGGTGCTCCCGAGTGGATGCTCTTTATGGTCTTTATGTGTCTTCGGTCGTGAGTGTGGTCCAAGTGAGCAGGGTCTGTTGGGTGGCGGCCCTGGATGTGATAACTGGGGTGGTGCGGAGGTCTTGGTTGTCATAGATCCTCTTAATCTCGAGGTGAAAGAAGGTGCTGACTCTTTTGCAGAGGTTTTGGGACGTATGTTGTTTTCCTGCCGGGTTTGGCAAATTCCTTGATGATGGAGAAGAATTCTTTAGAGTTGTGGGCACTGGTGCGGATTCTGTCTTGGAGGAAAATGTTCTTTGTGGATTTGATGAGTTGGTGGTGTGTTGTGGTGGCTGCTCTGTAGGCGGTACGTGTTTCTGGGGTTTTTGTTCCTCCACGTCTTTTTGAGTCGTCGGCAGGAGCACTTGGATTCTTGGAGTGCCGGAGTGAATCAGCTTGCTTTCTTGATGTGTCGTGCTGTGGTTCTCTTGAGGGGGGTGAGTGTGTTGGTGCAGTTCATGAGGTTGCGTGCCGTGGTATTGGGGTCTTGCGTCGTCTGTGGTGGGGTGCTGGTCTTCTGTGACTTTGTTCCAGCTTCAACTGGGGAGCCGGTAAGCGTGCTTGTGTACGGTGGGTTTTCTGAAGGAGAAGTGGATGACCAGAGGAGTTCTGTGAAGTATCTGTGGGCGACACTGTTTTTAATTCTAAGCCTTGTCTAATGTATTAACAAAATCAGCTTTGGGAAAAATGCCTGCATTCGCAATTCTGTATCCTAAACAATCAATCTCCTTTACTAACAATTTGCACTTGTCTTTACTTACTGTCATGACTCTAGTTTCCAAAACACTCAACACAGAGTCCAAAAACGTATCAGGCCCCTCTGAAGTTACAGGAAATTAAAGTATGTCATATGTCATCTTGAAAGGCTTTTACACCTTTTTATCCTTGAAACAAAGCCTCAAATACACTGACCAGTGAAGCCAGCCCAAACAACATCCTTAAGAACCTATAAACTCCAAATGGATTGTCAAAGTCAGTGAGATGCCTAGAGGATTGATGATACGCTGACTTGAGGTCAATCACTGAAAAATATTTAGCACCATTGACAGCTGCCAACAACTCTTGTATCCTTGGAAAAGGATAAGTGTCAATGACAATATTTTTGTTTAAAGACCTCAAGTCCACACATTACCTCAAGTCCTTATTTTTTTAAGAGCAATAACAATAGCTGGAGCCCACTCGGAACTATCTGTGGGTTCAATTATACCATCAGCACATAAAATATCAAGATGAGATTTCAATTTTTGCAGAACCCGTAAATGTACCATTCGTCCTTTATGCTGCACCGGTACGGCACCCTTCTTGAGCTTGACACGATGAGGAAAACCTTTTACTTGCCCAACCTTCTCTTGAAATACTGCATTGTGTTTTGCAATAATGCTTTCCACATTAGACTTTTGTACACCTATGCAACCTACAGACATCTCCTTTAACCTAATCGGAATGTCAGTACCTGGACTCAGTATAATACCCAGTTAACCTAGATCATACCACCCCACAAAATTTTTCCCACTCACAGCAGCATAAATTTTAGTGACTACATTACGTCCCTTATACTCTGGATTGCCTAAAAAATATCCCAGCATATCTATGTCGAAATTGCCAATTGCTTTGAGATTGACATCTGATTTTTCTAATTTGACATTACACAAATTATCTTTTTTAAACGTTTCTGAGATAATGGTGATAGGGGATCCCGAGTCCGCCATAACTTCTAAACCACATTTCCAATGTGTACTGGCCCAAAAGGTGCTTTAAACACCATCCCAACGTTATTTACTTCACACTGTGACAATGGATCACACAAGGTGAGAACCAAATTCTCTAAACGGTTCACCACATCAACACCAGAATTAACAGATAATTTGACACAGATCTTAATCCTTTGCACACACTTTGGAAGTGATCATACTTATTACACCTTCTTCTTATTGCGAGACAATCTACAAAATTTTCTAGATGCATTTTAGAACCTCGCCTATAACAGGCAGTTTACCCTCCTTTAGACCCCAGGAGTTTGCAGGTTTCTTAACTGATTGAACCAAACACAGGAGAAGAAACACCCACGTCTTCTGATGTTAAAACGTTGGCCTACTGGATAGATCTTTCTATGCCTTTAACAAGATCCAGTACTTCTGCCAACGTAGGATTACGACAAGCTAAAAGTCTTTCTTGAACTTTCTTAGAATCACAATTGAAGACAAATTGATATCTAATGCAACTATCCACATTAGCCCCAAATTCCCAATTAGCTGCCAGGACTCTGAGAGCTGCCACATATTCTTCTACAGACTCCTCAGGATATTGCTTCCTTTCATGAAAGCTATGCCATTTCATCATCACATTGTGTTCATCTACAAATTGCATTTCCAATCGTGCCAGCGCTACTTTAAATATATTCCAACCATCACTCAACCCATAGGTGCAGTAACTGGCAGTAAATTTTCAAAAATGTCAATAGCTGCTGTGCCCAAAAAACTAAACAAAATAGCTTTATTCCTGATCTTTGAAAAAACATTACCACACATTGCAAGTAGATAGTTCTCAAACGTTTTAAAAACCACGTCTTCCAAATTAACACTGGTTTGCCTGGTACCTGTATAAGTGTGGCAGATTGCATACCTGAGAACATGCCATTGCACTTTGTAATGAAGAGAAAGAAAAGATAAATATATATATATATATATATATATATATATATATATATATATATATATATATATATATAAATCAAACTAAAATTCCAAAAATTTACCAGTATGTCCCAAAATGCATCCTTCGAACATGCACTCTCCCAGTGTGCATATCACTGTACAAATAAGTTTCCAAAGCATGCACAATCACAGTGTGCATATTACTGTAGAGATAATTTTCCCAAAGATGCCCCATAATAGTGTTCACATCACTGAGTACCACCTCTTGAAATTTAAATGAAGAATGACAGCTTACAGAGGGGTGTGCGTATCACGATTTGCAAATATCAATTAATGATGCTGTTGATGCTGAGTACAACTCATTTGCTGTCAAAAGCAAAAGTGTGTTTGTCACTGACACACGACGATCTCCACAGCGCGATACTTAGCCAGGATTCAGCAGGTCACCAAATGGGATTCAAGATGTCCGCCAGGGAATGTGGTGTACATGCTTAATCTAGAGTTTGTAGGGCGTGTTTAATCCCCCGGTAATGTCTTTATGCCACGCATCACTCAGCAATGATCATGCTCGAGAGGATGCAGTCAAGGCAAGGTGCGCGTGCAGGCTTCAACAGTTAAAACGTTAGCGCATCGGCCAAGTTATAATTAAATACAGTCTACCTAATATAAATCACCGAATGCGTCTACAGAAACAATCACAGCCGCTGATGCTGCCAATGACATTAAATATCGTAAACGCGTGCACCACTCGATCTCCACTGTCTGGTTACACTGCACAACTCTCCCAACTCAAGCAGAAGGAATTCCTAAACAGGTGACCGGCACGTGCAACTTGTTGCCATTGTAATGAAGTGATGGAGTCAAACGGATGAAATAAACAGAGTTTATTTATGTGCCAATATCAGAGTCCACTGGTGAGGAGGAAAGAAACCCATCCAGCCGTCACCCGATCCAAACGCTTCCGTCTCTACACTCTATATGACATCTGCACGGCTTTACACAATTAAAGGAAGATCCTTTTATGACCAGCATTAAGGGAAAGCCAAATAAGGACTTGCAGAGCGGCTGTCATAAAATGTCTAAGTGGCTCCTCGGTCCAACTGTCTTGTAAGACTATTAAATTCTTGAATTGGGCAGCACAAGAAATCGAAAACAAGGATTCAGGGTCAAAAGAACTTGGAAAGAATGATAAATGCCCGGTATTCGATCATGTAGTAGGGCAGAGTCATTGTCAGACCTTCTAATTTGCACTCTCACTCTCTCCCCTCCAACTCTTAAGCACAAGCACTTTACTTGAAATTGAAGGCACAGATATGCCCATTCTTGAAACTAGCAGCACAAGAACTTGGAAACAAGAACTCAGTGATCAAAGAACTCGGAAAGAAGGACAGTTGACTGGCACTCCATCAAGTAGTTAGGCTGAGTCCCTTCCTGAATTTTATCTTGCACTTTCTCTCTTTCCTTTTCCCCTTTTAGCACAAACACTTTACTCGAAATAGGAGGAACAATCATGTCTACAACTAATTTTAAAAGTCTTGTTGTCGCAGTAACTTAAAAACACATTTTTGGCCTTGGGAATGAATTACACTATGTATGAGTCATAAATACAAAATTGTTTTATTGAAATGTTGTATCCAGTACATCTGTGCAACCTTGTATATCTTATGGTGGTATGTTCCACCCTTTTTATGATTTTAAGAAATCAAATAAACTATATATTACATTAAAAAATACATACTAAATGACAAACTCATTGTTCCATTAATGGTATGCACATGACATAGTCCACATTCTAACAATGACATCAAACTAACCATCATACCACACATACAAAGTCAAATTGCTCACCCCAAGCCGTAAAAGTTAGGGGCTAACCCAACCCAACCTCTTTTGAGCTCTGACGGGTGCAGATGGGCCCACTGTTGGTCTGGACTGGATGCTGCCAGAACTTTAACGTTATTGAAATGGCAGCCCTGTCCCCTACTGTGCGATTATACGTTGGCATCTCCAGGCATGATAGACAATGGTTTGGAGTCCCCTGATGGTAGAGCTGTACCTTGGGCTCTGAGACCCCTCACTTCCTCCACAAATGTCCTGGGCAGGGGTATTGCGTCAGCACTTTAGTGCGATTGCCAGAGCAGCCCTGCCCCTTCTGACAGTTTAGGAAGGTAAATGGTAACTTTGTAAAAATAACTTTTTCTTAATATTTATTAAAAATCCAGTTGCTCAATTGGATTTTCAAAAACGATAAAAAATGGTGTTATCATTGTTTTTCTAGATGGCCCCATTCCAGAGATACAGTGTTTGTCTTTTGATGTAGTCTCTGGTTTTACTACATAAGACAGCTAGGCCTGCCGCAGAGAAAATAGATTTTAGGGTCTTGTCATTGTAGGGCCATGGTAACATTCATTTTCTACATTTCCCACTTTTAGATACTATGCACCCTACCTTGTGAGCTGCAAGGTTTTCATAAGGGTGACATATTAGTATTGAAAAGGGAGGTGTTTCGCTGCTAAAAATGATTTGTTTGAGAGGTCGCACTGCAGGTTTCACACTGCAGTAATCAAGTATCACTTTATTCGATTTCAACAATGCAATCATAAAAGTACTTAAAATCAAACACTTCATTAAAACATAAAAAAGGAAACCAGTAAAATTGGACTTTCAAAATCATTGCATCTCAAAGTCTTGAATTTAAAACACCAGATAAGAACCATGATAGACAAAAAAACATACATACCTTGGTGCACGTAGCATTTCTCACATTTGGCATCATATCAGGAACACAGACAGTCTGCGAGGGACTAGAGATTCCAGATATGTAATCATTAGATGCCTTTCTGGGACAACTTTGGAGCAATTAACTTGTAGTTAAAAGCACCTTTGCCGAGACAGAGTACAACACTAGGTTTGCACATTGGTGCTCTTAGTGGTAAGCGATGTCAGCTCAATATTTTGTCATTTGGCTATGCATATATTACTTGTTACAGGTGGTCAGCATTGACCTTCTTACATCGATTGCACTTCTTAAGGTGGACTTAGGCATTGATAGGGTTCCTGTACCACGGGGAAGTAGGAGTGGAAGAAACATACATACTAATAAGTCCAGAAGTTCACCTCTACAAGTATTGTGGGCCTTACCAACACCCCTGAGCTCATTTAGAGACATAACAACTCTGTTGCACATGCCTTCTACTTGCAGCTGGAACAAGGAAACGGTGCCTCACAAGAAAGGCTAAGGGAAAGGTTACATTTTTCCAGTGGGCTGCGAATTCTTATCCATACAGGCTAAATTCCTATGGAACCTGCACATCCCCAAGGCCACCACCCACAAGGGGAATTTATTAAAAGCCCCCCCAAAGTTTTACTACACTAATGTAAATTAATGGGCCTTTCCATTTAACTAGCTGTTTTGCATTGCAAATGTTGCTTCTCCCTTCCTACATCAACAAACCAGCTTAAATATTTTGAACATGCCAATCATTTGGCAATCTGCTCGATTTTCTAAGTAGGTAGACTCCGCCGCCCCCACCCCAGCTCGTTTTATGACTTAGCGTTAATAAAATAGCATTTTTTTTTAAAGTTGGGAATCGTGTATAACTGTCCTGTGTGAACACAACTAGAATATTCTAGAGTGCCTGTGTTGTTGGCTCAGGGCAGGACTTTACTCCCAGTGTTAAGTTTTTCTTCAGAGTGCAAACTTTTCTTGCACCATCGGCTGGGTGGCTCAAGTTATGTGCACGGGCTGCAGATTACCCTTCTTTAGGTGCATGCAGATAATTGCTCTGCATTAGATGGGATTTAAAATGTTTCTCTTTATTGAATGTGCATATAGATCTTTTATCTGGGACTTCAAATGTGGTTATTGTACTTGGTTGTTGAGCGGTGATGAGCAATTTGGCTCTCTAAACAAATCCCAAAACATGTGACATACAAAATCAAATATGTTGAGAATTATCATGCCTGTCTTTTTGGAAGACTTGCTTCTGTCACGAGGACCCCTTTTAAAATATATCTAAGCATATTCTCCAAATTATACACTTTGGTCTCTAGGATATGTGTTATAAATCAGACAAATACCATAGGATATCTGTCACTTCAGATTACAGTTCCTACATAGTATAACCTTTCTGGCATGCTTTATACCGGGGTGGAACTCACCACTGAAGTGATGCTATTTTGAGCGCTTAGTTGTGGTTGCAGCGAGCATGACAAACGGCGGGCTGACAGAGCCGGGGATGGATGGCCCCGGGCCTTCGTGCCTCTGCTGCCTCACCAGAGGACCAAAGTCTGAGAAGAGACCACCTTGGAGGTGGGGGCGGGGGTGAGTCTCCATGCTCCGAGAGACCCCGCTGAGGGAGAAACCACCTAAGAGGTGGGGCGGGGGGCGACTCCTTGCCCCGAGAGACCCTACTGAGGGAGAGACCACCTAGGAGGTGGGGCGGGGGGCGACTTCTTGCCCCGAGAGACCCTACTGAGGGAGAGACCACCTTGGAGGTGTGGGCGGGGGTGCGCCGAGGGACCTTACTGAGGGAGAGAGCACCTTGGAGGTGTGGGCAGGGGGGGGGGGGGCCTTACGCCGAGAGACCCTACTGAGGGAGAGACCACCTTGGAGGTGTGGGCGGGGGTGCGCCGAGGGACCTTACTGAGGGAGAGAGCACCTTGGAGGTGTGGGCAGGGGGGGGGCCTTACGCCGAGAGACCCTGCTGAGGGAGGTGTGGAGCTGGTCAGAATGCTGAGGCCTCTATCTGCTAGCGGGTGGCGGCACGCGCAATGCACGACTAAAGGCTGCGGGGCCTACTTATACTCTTGTAGTCCATTTTGGTGGCAGTTTTATTGGCTGATTGCAGAAACACCTGTGTTTCGGCAAGATGGTTTGTGGTGTTTAGCGCCGGTTGCCGACATTTTGGTTCACGTCCTGCTGGCAAAGCTGGAACCTGACAAGGACAGCTAAGAGTTTCATTTTTCTGCGGTCAGAAAAGGAGTAAAATTAAATCGGGTTGGCGTTACGTTGGTAATTTATAGAGCTTAGATTTTTTATGAAAACAGAATTGCGCGCTAAATATAAGCTGTATATAATTATTGATGATATTAATATGTGGCATTACTTTATTTGTTGTTACTACAGTTGTCGTAATAATAGTAATAATAATAATAATAATAATAATAATAATAATAATAATAATAATAATAATAATAATGGCATTGGGAAAGAAATGTCACAGTAAAGCTTTGTAATTAATAGACATATAAACCCAATGTATTACGTACAATTACCCAGTTCTGTATTTGCCTTTATTTATTTTATGATGTAAATAATGTAGCTAAAAGAACAGACGGAATCAAAATGTTTCGGAAGGCATTCCTTCTTCTGTATAAATTGAAAATCTTTTTGAAATAAGGTGTACCGAATACGTTATTTCAGGATGTATCCTGCTGTCTCAAGTTACCGCTGTTTCTCTGACCCAGTACTCTACAGTTTTAAAACATTGCTCCTCTGGTGATTTGCAGAAGAGTTGGCTATGCCTCTGGAAGCCTCAAGCTTGTGTTAGGTTATCTTATGTATGACGCAATAGGTTGTGTACGTCTTGGTGTCCTACGTTTGTCTTTTGTTGCATGTTATTTTTCCTTATTTGGTGTTGCATTGCGTGGTCGTAATTTGTTAAGTAATGTTATAATTATTTGAGATATTGCACCCTATTACTAATATGACCGTTTCAATAAGAAAATCAACATAACCTAGATAAATGAACGTGAGATAGAGCTCTGCCACGGATAGCCTACATATATATATTTTTTGCGTGCAGTTGTATATGGCACGATCTCGACCCGAAGTTATCGGAGCGCTTTACATAAGCCCCAGTCACACTACAGACGGACCCATTAATTTTTAGGCTAGGAGAGACTCGTGATTTGCCCAGAACCACTGGATGTGTTGGGCCTCCTATCGAGACTCGAACCCATTTCTCCATCTTCAAGGTCCGCCGCTCTGGCGGTTACGTCACTTCCTCTCTCCCAATAAAGTTATACTTGGCTGAGGAGGCATTGTAGAAGTTATGCGTTGACATGAGAACAGTACCCAAGCTAAGTCGGAATACATGCCTGTAAGAGCAGTCCATGCTTCATATATTTGTAAGAGAGCAGCCACGCTTTTCAAACATGTTAATAAGAGCAGCCTAGTGAAAGTGAATGCCCATGGAGCATGCTCGCAGCATATACATATGTGAGAGCTGACTGGTGCTCCAGACGTGTGTATGAGTATGAGGCCAGCACAAACATCTAGGAGAGCTGACTGAGGCTCCAGACGTGTGTATGAGCATGAGAGCAGCACATACATGTATGAGAGCGGGCTAGGGCTCCAGACCTGTGTATGAACATGAGACCAGCACATACATCTATGCGAGCTGGCTATGGGTCCAGACCTGTGTATGACTATGAGGCATGCACATACAACTATGCGAGCTGGCTAGGGCTCCAGACGTGTATAAGAATGCAGCCTAGGGGTCCTCACCTCTCTATAAATGTAGTATGTTCATGTATGTCAATGAGAGCAGCAAAGGTGTTCCTACAGGTGTATAACAGTAGCCAGTGTGTTTCCACGTACATAGGAAAGGAACCTTAAGGTGTCCATGATAGAAGCCTAGGCTAGGGGTCCATAGACGTCTCTGAGAGGAGCCTGGTGCACCATACATGTCAGTGAGAGCAGAATAATATTAATGTATGTTTATAAGAGTAGCTCAGGGCAGGGTGTATACTTATATGGAAGACAAGCCAAGAGGTTCACACGTGTCGCGTAAGCAGTCATTGGTTTACACATGTCTATGAGAGCAGGGTAGATGTTCACTCGCAGGGGCGTAGCTTGGGGGGAGGGGGGTGTTTGTGTGTATGTGGAAATCTCAAGAGAAATCTGACAGAAAAACACCCACAAACGCCTCAGTTTTAAAGGTCTTAATTTTGTTGTTGTTTCGCAGTATCTTGAGTTTTAAGTGCCCCTAACAATCCGCTCTCCTCTCTGCTGCCCTTTAAGCCCCCCCTCCCTCCCCCATGCCCTGCTTGTCTTATTAGCCAGCATGGTTGTAGGAAAATCTAAAGCTCCGCCCCCTATGCCCCCCCACCATTCTTACTGCCCATGATCCTGCCTTGTTCACACGTGCTTCTGAGTGCAGCCTCGGGGTCTGTGCATCAGTGAGGGCAGTCTTCTGTGAGAGCAGAGCGGGTTTAATACAAATCTCAGTTTCCAGGCTACTTTGGGAGCAGCGGAAGGGTTAAACCGTGTCAATGAGAGCAGGCTAAGAGCCGTGAGTCTAATGAGACACGCATAAGGGCTCACATGCGTCTATGAGAGCAGCCTAGAATGCCATTGCATGTTAATGAATGCATTTTAGTGCTTCATGTATGTCTAAAGGTGATGCCTAGAGTTCATGTATATTCACGAGAGTAATTTAGGTCCCCAAATGACCCCCGGTTCATGGACTCCCGGTTTGTGAGTAATTCGGTTGTCGGGATTGTCCATGAGCAGTCTGGCGGTCCAATGTCTATAATATGGGAACAGTCTAGAAACCCACGGGTGCTTTATAAGTGCAGTTTTAGAGGCGCCTACAGTCCACCAAAACTGGGTGGGGGTTCGCGCCTGTGTATAGCAGCAGTGGGGGTCCACACATGTCTATGAAAGCAGTAAACGCATGTTTTTAAATTGAAGCCAGGCGCCCGTATGGTGTTTGCGTAGAGGTCCGAAGATGTCTATTAGAACAGTCTCTGGGCTCATAGGGGTTTATGATAGCACTCCTGGAGTATGTGCTGTCTCTACGTGCGGCCTAAGGGTCCGTGAATGACTGTGAGTGCAGCCTAGGAGTTTTGTGCGTGTCTCTGCTGGCGACCAAAAGGGTCTGTACGTGAATGCATGACTATGAGTGCCGTCTAAGAGCGTACGCAGTCTCCATGTGTGGCCAAAGGGTTTGTACGTTACGTATCTGTGCGTGCAGAGGGAGTGAGGGTCCATGCACGGCTGAGTCGATGCGCTTGTCACCACGTGCGGCCCAAAGGTCTCTACGCATCTGTGCGTGCCCTCGGAGAGTCCATGCAAGATGGACCCAGTCTAGGAGTCCTCACTAGGACGCTACGCTGCTGCTGCTGCCCGTGGAGAATGTCGGGCACCAGGCGCGCACATAACCTTTTATACAATTGGGGCAGATTTATAAGCCACTTGCGCCACTGTTGCGTCACTTTTAACATGGGAAAACTGACGCAAAAGTGGCGCACGGGGCTTGTAAATCTGCCCCATTTATCACACACCATGACAGCCATGCGTTCCCAAGTGCTTGTTTTCTTTATATGTCTCTGTGGCGGGTGCCCAAATTCTCGAGTAAACGTGTACGCACGCAGCCAAACCAGGAGAAAGCTAAGCAACCTCGACGTCAACTCTTTCATACTTCTCACATCAGTTTATCAAGTTTCGGCCATTTTTGCTATTCAGGAAAAAGCGTCAATCCACTTTGGCTTATTTTGTCATGTTATAATGTATGTACCTGTTGTTGAAACCGGCGAGACCCATCTATAAACGCACCCCATTTACAAAGTAAATACATGTATGTCTTTTTCTACTTCAGTCGAGTCTTCCAATATCGGAATCGGTAGGACACAAATAAACAGGTCTTACTTCCTTCATTTTTAGCATTTTCTTTCCATCTGTACCTTTCCATTTTATAAATTCGCTTTCCATTTAATAAATTCGTGATGTTTGTCCAAACTTTTGATTTTGTCGTTTACTCTTTCTAGCCTTTTCGTTACCTTTTAACAAATTACGTTGTTATTTTGTTTCCTTTATATCTGTATCTCTTTTCTTTCTCGCTGTCATTTTCATTTTTTTCCCACTGCAGTCTTTCATTCTTTCTATTGCAACATTAATGGTTATGTCTAGATTATTCGTGTTTGCCCTGTTCGTCCTTTTCATTCATCATATTTCTTTTTTCTTTCTATTATGATCTTTCATCTAATCATTCGCATTATTTTATTCTATTTATTTAATATCTTTGTTTTTTTCTCCTTTTCTATCTTTTTCTCAATTGGCCCTGAAGCAAACTGTTTATAAACGAGGAACAATATAAAACAATAGTAAACATTGAGCAGTCAACATGTTGTAGAAAAACAAGCAAATCAACAATTGCAGCAAAAAAGAAAAAGTATAATGATAAAAGAGGTAGGAGTAAAAAAAAACAGGTGTGATCCAGTGGGACCTTACGCGCGTATTGTTTGTTCCTTGCAGACCCTTTTGACACTGGGTCTGCTCTTTTTATGGCCACAACATCCCTGCGCACATTCTCGGGTCATTTCTCTTGGTGAGCCATATTCAGCAAGTTGCAGCTCATTCACAAAATATTTAAAAAAAATGAAAAACATGACATAGATTTAAAGCACAGCTTGCGTGAACTTTTAGAGGCTTGTGTAAAAAAGAGAAACTGTTGATAAAAACTGTAAATAAGTAGCGTGTTCAATATTTCAAAGCGAAGTAACTATAAAGCCGAGTTTAAATAATTCGGCAAATATATTCGTTTAAAAAAATGTTTATTTCACTAGCTTCATTCATCCTGTAGGCAGGAAGAGGAGAAACGGATATGATGAACACCGTGTTGAATGTATTCGGGCTCCTTATCATCTTGTGAATGCACCCCGCCCCCTTCCCCAGCGCCGCGCCACGGTTGCTGCACTTTAAAGCTGTGGACTGGAGAGTGAAAGGCTCAGCGCTGCACTTCAAGTGACGTGCTCCGTTCCTTATCTTGTGGCCTCCGATCCATTTTAGCAGCTGCACATCAAAGATCGGTGTTACAGATAAGAGAAAGAACAATGCAACGGGGTTACCTGTATTCAGGGAGTTTTACTTATTATAGTGGTGCCTTTCGCCTCTCCATCCACCTGCCGTGGAATACGGTATCGCTCCCCTCCCCTGACCCCTTTCCTCCCTTTCACTGCCCTTCTCTCCACAATCCAGCGGTACAGAATGACGTTTCATCCATCTCTTTTCATCTATTTATCCACTTACCTTCTGACCACCCATGCATTCCCCGAGGCACACAATCCGCTCGTTTGCATTTTCTCATCATTTGCGTCAATACATTTAGAAGAAATACCGAATGAACCAGAACGATAACTACATGATTATATCTACCGTGTGCTAAGTAACACTGCGGCTGCCATTTACATCGCTTAGAAGCGACATTGGGAGCTTTTGTAAAACACATAATTTCGCGTTCATTGTCTAAAATAAAGATAACTATTTCATATACTTGCTAGTCTGCCAATATAACTTTTTCCGGATTGAAACTAGAAGCAGTGCAGATTCTCGTGTATTCCTTCAACGCCTTTCTTGTAAAGTTCGCCTCTGTCAGAAGGTTCCGCAGCGCGCGATGCGATGTCAAACCTGCTGCAGGAAGGATTCATTTCACCACGGCCTTTGAGGCAAAGCCTGCGGGCTCAGGCTGCCAAGGGCTGGCGATTTTAAATGTCCCCTTAGAGCAGGCGGGGGTTGCAGGTCCGAAGATGGCAGTGACTGGCAGTTCTGATCCCAACAACAGTCACTTTGTATGCCTTGCAGAAAAGGGTCTGAGGAGCAGAAAAAGGGTCTGTGAAGCTTACACTCGGGCTCTGTGGGGCATGGCTTCCCCCATGCTGGATAGCCCTTATCTTCTGTGGTACTCGCACTCGTGATCTGTGACACATGCACTAATGCCCCGGTTACTTACTGGAAATCCTCATTACTCCGAGTATAGTCTTCGTCGCCACATGACTAACAAAGTGAACTCATGTGTTGAGGAAGACTAACGAGGAGGTAATGCCCAGGTTACTTACCGGTAATCTTCATTACTCCAAGTATAGTCTTCCTCGCCACATGAGTTCACTTTGTTAGTCATGTGGCGAGGAAGGCTAACGAGGAGGTAATGATCTGTGGGGCTCACCTTGAGCCTCTTCCGGACTTCACTCAGGATGCAACTATTAGAACCAGGGGCTGTATTGGTGAGTGAGCGGATGTGTGAGTGCTTGTATGGATGTGTGAATGGATATGTAAGTGTTTTTTTGGGTGTGTGAGTGCTTGTATGGGTAAGTGAGTGGGTGTGTGAGTGACTGGAGGGAAAAAGGTAGATGTGTGAGTCGCTGTATGGGTGAGTGTGTGGTTATGTGAGTGGCTGGACAGATGAGTGACTGGTTTTATGAGTGGCTGTATGGGTGACTGAATGGTTGTGTGAGTGGCTATACGAGTGAGTGGGTGTGTGAGTGCCTCTATGCAGGATGAGTGGGTGAATGAGTACTGGTAATGGTCGGTGAATGGGTATTTGACAGTAACGGCCCGTGGTGGGAGTGCTGATGAGGGAGCGGGGGAGGGGCAGGGTGGGGGTAGTAAACTGCAGAATACGGCCACACAGAGGTATGTACACAAACAAATAAATAAAATGAATTTTGTTGCACGCGCTGCATCGCAATTGGCGATGCAGCCCATGCAACGAAATTCATCAGCGCCCGAAAGCACTCCCACCACGGGCCACTACTGGTATTTGAGTGGTTGAGTGGGAGTGGGCGTACAAGAGATTGTATTGGGGTGTGAGTGGGTGTGTGAGTGGTTCTGTGGATGATGTCATCAGTGATGTCATCAGTGATCTCATTGGCAATGTCATCAGTGATGTCGCTGACCATGTCCTGAGTTATGTAATATGTGAGGTCATAAGCAGTGCACTGCAGGGGTGTAAATTATGGTTAGCTCAGGTAACTGTAACTGCTGAATTTCACTGGTTTTGTGAGTAAAATCTGAGCAGAACTATAATGTCCCTGTTACCTTTGTTTTTTTAGTGGAATTCAAAGGTTTTTTAAAATTCTATTTACTAACTATAGCATCCCTGTAACCCTTGGTTTTTCAGTGAATTTCTAAGGTTTTTTAAATTATGTTTCCAAATTGTAACGTCCCTGTAACCTGAGACCTCGGGTTCAGGATATTTCAACTTTGCCCCCTTTCCTTTTTTTAATGTTTTTTCTGGTACTCCGCTCAAGCCGGGTCCCACAATGCCTGCCAGCACTTCCTGGTTTGAAGTGTTGGCAGCCAATCAGATCTGAGCACGAGATCGGAAGGGGTGGCAGATCTTCCGAGGTCCTATTTATACACCTGGAACTTTTTTAAAAGACTTTGCAACCACTGAACAGATTTACATCAAGTCACAAAAGGGCACTTGCTTGGACCAACATCTACCTTTCTGTCAAATTTGGTGTCATTCTGTTCATTCTTTCCAGTAGCCATGTCTAAACTTCCTATGGAAATTAACATTGGGAAAATTAGTTTTGGGACCCCTCCTTTTCCTCGTCTCCTGCTTGACGGATCACCCTTCAACTTTCAAGACAGCAGCTCAATTGAGCATCAAACAAGTGTTTAAAATTTCAAAAGGATTCGTCAAACTTCGCCAAAGTTATAGGCAAATGAAAAAAAATTCTTCCTATGGAAACTACATCCTAACTATAACTACCTACTGGCGATTGAATATAATATATAATCAAACCAATTTCTTACATTCACCTTTTTTCTTTGTACGGTACAGCCATTTGTCACTCTAGATCAGACACCACGCCTGCTCGAAAATGTTCCAGCTATTTTTCTTCATAGGCATCTTTGTACGATTAGCTGCTTTTCTGAAAGTCTCCTCTGACATGTAGGTACTTGAACTTGATCCGTTAAAATTGAGTTGTTATTACACACAGAATCCTTGGTAAAGTTGTCTTTTGGCTCTTTTTCTGTGCTTTCTTGATATTATAGGAAAATAATATAAGGTATAGTCCCATTTGCTAAGATGAGCATTTATCTTTGTATGGTCTGGCATTTATGTTTCAAGCAACTGTATCTTGGGCAATATTTAGATATTGGCAGACAGGTTACTCTGTCACAACAGTGACAACGGTGACGGATATCCCATCCGCCAAAATATCAATTCTATTGGCTATAATGGGATTTATAATTTAGCAGATGGGATATCTGTAACCGTTGTGATGGAGTAACCTGTACACCAGCATTTAAATCAGGCCCTTTGTCTAATCCTCTATGGACAATGTGGGCTGGCGGTCAGTACTTGAGGTGCTGGCACTTCTGGCAACATTTTTAGTCTAGTTGAATTTGGTGAGGGAGGCCATATCTGGTTCCCAAGTGGCCTCTGGAAATCTCTTTTGTAATCCACTGTTGTGTTTTAAAAGTTAGGCTGATGTTGCTTGTGAAGGTGATATTGTAATGTCCCTACCTTTGCCATGCCTGTTGGGACTCGTGGATCCCTGTGTTTCTCTGTGTGTTCTGAAATTTGTGCTTACAGCCTATTGACATTTATTTACCTTGCCACCTTGTGCCAGTATTTTTATGATGGTAAATTTAAGTGCCCAGTTTTATTCAGTTATAGGTATGTGGTGTTAGATTCAATAAGTCAATCCATGAATGCCAACATGGTTTTAAGTGTATGTTTGCATATGGCTGGGTCTGAACTTGGGTGGCGAAGTGAGCCTAAGAATGATGATGGACTCAACCCAGATCTGTGACTGGGAGTGAGTGTCTGGAAAGTTTCCACGTTCCATTTACCATGTCCCTTTGTTTGTTTCAGTGTATGTTGTGCACATGTGGGTGTGATATCCATTTGGCGTTTAGTTAAAAAATTCAGAGCTATTTCTGAAATTGCGACTTGTCCAGTCCATAAGTTTGAATATTCTCTTTCCCTGTTGTAGGATTCTGTATCGTTTGTAGTGAAATTTTGCATCTTCCTTATACTCTACTCCTGATATTTTATGCTTTCATTTCAAAGTGAGGATGGAATTATATATCCAGGATATGGAGTGACTGGTATATTGGCCTTTCCAGTGTATGTGGGATATTTAACTTAGATTTGTGCTACTAAAACTACAATTTTTGCCCTGAATGCATCCAATTACTTAATTTGTCTTGTGCTTTGAAGGCAGCAAGGTCCGTTTATAGATCCGTTATGTCCTGTACATACACGTGAGTTGGTATGTGTACATGCAGGCATGGAGCTTTATCAACTGAGATGCTTTGGTGCTTTGTTTTTTAGGCCTGGTCCAGACACTGCATTAGTTGGCTTGCCTGCCTTGTGTAATAAACTTAATTTAGAAAAATAAAAGATATCCATATGTACATCCATAGCGTGGCTTAGAATTAGCCCTCACTATCAGGTTGATGTTCAACTATCATTCATGTCTTGATTCCACCCGTCACACCATTGAGCATGGACAATGGGTCAGCCAACTGTTGCTACTTACTTCCTGCACTCTGAGTGATGGCAGCATTCCTATCACCAAGAAGGATGCAGAAAATATAGCTATTTTCTAAATCCACTTCCCCACATTAATGTAACATATCCACAAAGAGTTGCAGCCTACTAGAAGAAACTTTCATATTTGGTAATATGTATGATTGTTTAGTTACACTTTTATTTTATTTCATGTCTACCATGTGTGTCTACATCCCAAAGAAACTTTGTTCACATGGATTAGATGAGCTTTTAGATATAATTGGCAGACAGAATCCTTTAAAGACTGTGCAACAATAACGGCCACCCTTCCCTTGATCTCTATGGGCCCGAGAGAGCCATGTTGATATACCAACCTTGATATTCCTGGTGTGGTTTGTAAGTATGCGTGAGTGCATAGAACAAACAATCTATGTTAAAAAAGAACTACATGCAAGATTCCTATAACTAAAATAATACCAACAATACCGTAGGCATGAAAAGTCGACCATAATATGTATATCTAATGATGGAGGAGCACAAACACACTCCAAGCGTCCTCTTACATTTTACATCTTGCAAAGAACCCTAAGATTAAAGGACTTGTGATAGGTTATGATTGCAGACAACTTTAACCATTTCCCAAGTAGATTTCCTGAACATATTAATAGCTAACAGCTCCTTTAATTAAGGATGAGTCCATCTAGATGTACTTACATTCCAGATGAGGACTCGAAAGTAAAGCATGCCATAATGATGGTGAGGGTAAAAGTGCTTTTGACTAAAAACCTTTCTTTCGGCTCTAATGGTAGACATGACATAAAATAAAATTGTAACCATACCATCATAGAGATTACCAATTTTAAATGTTGCTTTCTAATAGGCTACATCTCTTTGTGAATAGGCTTTTCTTTCTAATAACTTGTGCACATCTACCTATAAAGACATGCTCTTCAGTGCCAGGGCTAGCAGGCCAATACTTAACAGTGCCAGTAATTTTTCTCATTCTTCCCTTTGTCTTTTTTTGCTATATTTTTCTATTTAAACTATGCCTCCAAGCTAAAGTAATTCACAGGAAACAGTACATTTCATTTTGTTTGTAACAATAAGAATCATATTTTCGTATGGTGTTCATTAAAATTAAAAATATCTTTGCACCTGTTCTAAGTGGCCTGCCTGCTAGATGGCACCGATATTCTATTAAAATTATATGGAACGTTCATTCTTTTATTCAGAGGTTTTATTGGAAGTATATGGCCACCATGTTTAGGCAGATGCATTTATGTTTTTTCTTATTGTCTCATTTGCTTGTAATGAAAACATAAAAATATTGCCAACGCACAAGTTTAACTTTACTTGTTTAAGTATTGTTGTTCTTAAAGATTTTATTGATTGTGAAATACTGCTTATATTTGGTTGTGTCAGGTGTGTGTCTGATTTGGTGCATTCATGATGATGTGCTTCGTAGACTGCTTTTATGCAATAGTGTTGGGTACTTTGAAGCCAAGATCTACTATCTTCATCACTATATGGAGTAGGCCAATTGTTTTTAACTTTTCGTCTTCTGTGGACCCCCACTTAATCGTTACTGGTACCCAGGGACCCCACACTGAATCATTATTGAAATCTGGGGACCTCCACCACTCCATTTCTAGAAGACGTGAACGCCTGTGTAAGCATTTTTAATTAGTTGAACTGAAACACAATATACAAAAAATACAGAAACAACCATTCAGCCGCGGGCCGTAGAGGGAGTTACGGTGGGGCAGGGAGGTGGGGAGGGGGAGGGGCGGGGTGGAGGGTGCTAAAAACAGGCAAATGGATCATTGCAGGTAAGTACACAATTTAATTGATAAAACGAAATTCGTAGCGTGCACTGCATGGCAAAAAGCAATGCTGTGCGCGCTACGAATTTCGTTTTATTAATTAAATTGTGTACTTACCTGCAATGATCCATTTGCCTGTTTTTAGCACCCTCCACCCCGTCCCTCCCCCTCCCCGCCTCCCTGCCCCACCGTAACTCCCTCCATGGCCCGCTGCTGCAACCATTCATCAAACAAATACACAAATGATGAAATATTTTATTTAATTTGCAAACAAATATAAAAGAAACATAATCGTAATTTTGACAGGAAGGTGGGAGTTTTTCTAAATTCATTTGAGGCTTCTCATCGTCCTTGCATATTCTGTTTGGTACACTTGCAATGCTTCCACAAATCAATCTGAGGTTAATAATTTAATTTTTATCCTCCAATTTCAAATTCCTTCCCATTTACAGAACGTTTTAAAATTTTCAAGTGTACATTTTGTTTTGTTATGTATATACACTTTGTTAATCTAAGACCCTATGACACGGATCCCCAGAGGTCTCCAAATCACAGGCTAAGAACCACTGGTTTAGGTTGTGTTTCTTTTTAGTTGCCATAACACCATAGACTGATGGTTTACTTTTGAGGTGATTATTTTGCAATTGCACAATGTGCTCCTCCACAAATTGACACCCTACACAATCTGCCTATGTATGTGTGGTATCAGAGTCTAAACTAATTTAGAACAATTTAATGTATTTTATGTAACATTTATTTTGAACGTATATATATACCAGCCGCGGTCGGTAGGGGAGTACCTGCCGGGGCGGTGACGTGGGGAGGGGGTTAGTAATGTATGGATAATGGAGGTTTGCAGGTAAGTAAACATTTAAATAAATCAAACGAATTTCGTTGCGCGCACTGCATTGCATTTGGGGATGCAGTGCACGCAACGAAATTAATATATATATATATATATATATATAAACAGAGTATATAAACAGAGTCCTGGAAGGTGTAAGGGACTCTCACATTTGCAAAATACAATATATTCATAGAAAACATAAAAAAATTGTCAGAGCCTATTATTTTAAGTGGTTGGTTGTGCTTCAATAATCAGTAAATGAACGGATTAATGATTTCATATAATGCAGATACTAAGTTTACACATTTTAAAAAGCAATGTCTTGTTTTAAAGTGTTTTCTTACATAGTCAGAGATAAAACACAATACAGTTAGAACATTGCATCTTTCTAAATCATAACTTAGACGTATTTACTAGAGTAAATAAAGGTAAAAAAGATATAACAGCAAATTAAATTCAAGCATTGATGAATATGTCATGTAAGTGAAGTTATAGGGAATGTTTAAATAAATTTACGCATCTGAGCGAAGACTAGAAGCCAGTTGGCGCATGTTCTGAGAAGGAAAGCGCAGCAGATTAACTTTTCTTTAAATATTCGTTCTGAAGACAAAGGAATGCTTTGCTTCTGACCATACAGGATCCCCCAGAGATGGCCAGCTTCTGCTGGAGATTCTTGGGGTACTCATGTGTAATGTGTTGTACCTGACTCCTGTTTACCTAGAGGAAATCTTCCAATTGTAACACAACGCCTTATAGATTAAGCAGCCAGTTTTGTAAACAGAAGGACCGGAGTGATATGGTTGTCTATTTGTGAGTCATCTGAGGCATTACTGCTGCACACAAGACTGCGGTTAGCGGTGAAAGGCTTTTCTATGGTAGACCAGTGAGAAGAGCAGTTCCATTGTCCAGGCAGGAAATGGTGAGGAATTGCTCAGCAGTTTCTAAGTCATTAGGTGGTAGAAAAGATTTGCAGTTATGGAGAAGTCTGAGGTCGTAAAAAGCACATTTGGCAATATTCTTGATGCTGGCTCCAATGATGATTGCTCTGTCGAGGGATTCGACATATTCCGCCATTCGAGGTTGAAAGCATTTATATCTGATTGCAGTTATCTTACAATTATATATGCAATAATTCATAGGTAAAAGTAGGTAAGGATATTCCTCTTTATATCTGAATATTACACGTTTTAAAACTTCGTTTACTTTTATACTTGAGAACTATACTTGTCGGTGTTGTGTTATAATTATAGGCATGGCAATCACATTAAGCTTTAAAATATCTTTCAACGTTAACTTGTATCTTCTTGTAGATGGCTGCACTTGTAAGAAACTCAACAAAAAAATATGTACAAATAATAAAATACTTCTCAGCCTCAGTCATTCCTTGTGCTCAAACAATATCATACACATATAGTATTGGTCACAGCATGCTCAGGATCTTTGAAAACGGCGATTTAAATTTCTCATACTTCACCTATCTCACCTTCATATGGATGCCTAGAAAAAAAGCCGTATTCGTTCCTATGCATTATAGAAAGATATTGTCATCGCAATTATCAATGGAAATGCTGAAGTGGTACAGGCTTTGGCCCAAATTATGAGTTTTTCAGAGGATTAGATGCTATTTATCGCACTTGATTAAATCCCATTTCCGGAGTTCAGAATTTAACAGGTTTGATGAATAGAACTTGTTGGACTTGGCCCTCTCTGCATGCTCATGCCCACACTTGTTTTTTTCATCTTCATCCCTCCTGTTTTCTGAACCTGTCTTTGTTGGCTTTTAGGACTCTGTGCATTTTACCACTGCTAACCAGTGCTAAAGTTCTTGTGCTGACTCTCGAAAACATGGTAACATTGACTTACTTCTGTGGAGGACGGGGATCAATAGTGTACTCCAGTGGCCGCACCTCTTAGCTGTGTTCCCGTTTTAGTAATTGGTGATATCGTCACAATTGGTGTGCACAATCAGCTCCTGCACCTGCCGTTAGGAGATGCAAACTACCAGGCAGATATTCAAGAGTTAGGAACAAGTGAAGCGGTGCACTACCCCAGTAGTCTGTTTCAGTAATAACGATTGTTCGATTTCTTTTTTTGAAAAGGATTCTTTATTTAATAATCCAACAAATTGTGCAACAAGCCTCAGCCAACGCGTTTCGTTCAAAGAGATTGAACTTCATTAAGGCATTTGCGAAGTCGGACAACGCCATACGTCACCTTGATAAGGGCCCAAACAGTGTGTCTGGAGCAGAGGAATACCTGTGCTCCTTCCTCGTATCGACAATACAAAGAAGGAGCACATGTCTTCCACTGCTCCAGACACACCGTTTGGGCCCTTATCAAGGTGGCGTAGGCTGTCCATGGAGTCACTGACTTAGATGTGACCTCTCCTTCCAATTACACGGTCGAGTCCTACAAGGCGACTTTTTACTTTGGAACCAGTATCTCATTTGTCCGACTTCACAAATGACCTGGGAACTACCTTAAACTCAACTCGGACATATCAGAGATCCTGATATTTGGAAACAAGTGCTTCCTATGGTACTCCTCCAAGTGGCCATCCAAACTAGGTCACACACCCACCCCCACAGACCATGGGGGTAACCTCAGCATAATCCTAGACAATAAACTTATGATGAATAAACATGTTAGCACAGTGACCGCATACTACTGCCTCATTCTCAAAATACTTCAGAAGATTTTGAAATGGCTCCCTATTCACACAAGAAACACGGTCACGCAGGCTCTCATAACTAAAAGACTTAAGTACAGCAATGCATTCAACATCGGCATCTCCAACTAGCTCATGCAAAAACTCCAAACCATCCAAAACACTGTCACCAAGCTCATCCTAGATATCCTCAGAAGCACTCACATCACTTCCTATCTCACTGAACTATACTGGCTACCCATTCAGAAACAGCAATTCAAGCTTCTCGTCCACGCCTACAAAGCCCTCCACAACATCAGACCAGCATACCTAAACGACCGACGTCAACTCTATCATTATTATTATTAGACAGATTTGTAGAGTGCATGGCTACTTCATTGACGTGTAACAGTGCTGAGTCTTGACTCCAGTAAAGATGGAGCAAGTGAAGATAATGAGAAATTAAAAGCCCAAGGTAAAGAACCTGAATTTTACCTGTTTCCTAACGGAAGTTTCAGAAGGGACCAGTTAGACCTGGCATCCTTGGGGTGGTTTCCCCTGACTTTTTGCTTTTACTGCCTGTATTTTTGATTATGTGCTGAACTTTGTTTTTTCTGGTGTGTGTACCTTGGGCACTTTATCACTGCTGGTCAGTGCTAAAGTACAGGTGCGCTCTGTGTAAAATGTGATTATGAATCCCTGGTAAAGTGCAATTTGTGTGCCAAGAGCATGTAAATCAAATGCTAGTAGTGGGCCGGCAGCACTGGTTGTGCCACCCACATGAGCTGCCCTGTAAACCGGTCTCAGGCCTGCCATTGCAGGGTCTGTGAGTGCAGTTTTAAATTACATTGCCATGTCGACCTGGCCAGTGCACCTACTGGTGAGGCCCAAAACGTCCATTTTCCTACATCTAAGGCACCCCTAAAGTAGGCCCAAGTTAGCTCCATTGGCAGGGTGCAATGTATGTGAAAGGTAGTACTGGTGTGTTTTACATGTCCTGACAGTAAAATGATGCCAATTTTGTTTTTCACTATTGAAAGGACTATTTCTCCCACAGATTTTCATTGGAGCTGTCTTTGAACATCTTACAAATGTAACTTTTAATTGGGAAGAGCTAAAACTTTGTTGTGCGATTCACAAATGTAAACTGAAAAAAAGTCTAACTTTATGACTTTCGGTATTCACAAAGGGCATTCACGAGTAGTAAAGGTAGACTTTTGTCTCATTTAGGGCCTTATTTATGAAGGCATTGCGCCGCCGGTGCATCACTTTTAACATGGGAAAAAGTGACGCATCGGTGGCGCAAGACTTTCATAAATAAGGCCCTTAAACGTACGTTTTGATCTTAAGTTTTGTCTCAATTTAACTTTGTGAATCGTGCCCTTGGAGTTTGGGCTCCCTAAGCTCAGGATTCAAAAATACATCTTTTAGTGAAGTTGTTTTTTAAATTGTGTGTTTGAAAATTCCACTTTTAGAATGTGGACATTTGCCTGCTTTACCATTCTGTGTTTCTGCCTATCTGTGGAATACACATCTGTTTTAGACTGGCTGCTGGGTTGTTTCTGCATTCACTCTAGTCCCACTAAAGGGAGCTGAGGTGTGCCCTGCATATCCTGATTGCCCATTACCAGGGCTGATAGGCCTTCCTGAGCTGAAGTGGTCGGAGGAGTTGTCACTGACACCTGAATAGGGCTGTGCCTAACCACTCACAATCCTGTTGCCGTCTCCCTGTAGTGTGTCTGAAACCAAGGTAGGGCAAGGCAGGATCTTGTGGACAACAAATACTTTTTTTTAAAGTATGCCTACTACAAAGGCTAAAAGTGAGGATGTAGCCTTACGGCTAGAGCGGTCGACCTCGAAGCTGGGGAACTTGGCTTGAGTCTCGGCAGCAACGCTCAATATCCTGTCATTCTGGGCAAATCACTTAATCTCCTGTGCCTAACAAAATGAATGTGTCCATCTGTAACAAAACTGGTGTTCATGTAAAGCGCTCTCATACCTGATATTCTAGGGTCTAGTTTGCGCTATATAAAAACTCTATAAAAAATGGGTATATGCATTGGACATCTAACCCCACATCTTGAGAACACTTCTGGATTGAGGTCTATGCCAAGAAGAGCTGTCAGGAGGGTACTACCCCTTTACTGTGTGTTGCCTTTCTGGGTTGGCTGGCAAATGATGCTTCTGTCTGTGGGCAGTGAGAAAACTGGACTTTTGAATTCTGCTTTTCCAAGTTTCTCCAAGGGCTTGTGTGTGCTTACCTCCTGTTGGAAGTCTCAGGGCCATCGAAGGCTTCACCTACAGCATCCCTGAACTGCACTGCTGGGAGTTCTGACCTGCCAATTGGTGCCAGTTCCAGTTCTGGGCCCTTGGAGATTGTTCATGCTGGAAAAGACTTCAATTTTGACGCATCACCCTTTCATCACCTTTTTTCCCAACGCAGCACCATCGTGCAGGAGAAATGTCAATGCACCATCGACGTGTGGCCAAAGAAATCGATGCCTGTCTGCATTGGAAGAAACCGCAACCCATGTCCAGAGCAACGAGTCTCAGACGTCTGAGGCCTCCGTTCCAACTTCAGCACATGGCCTTCTGTGCGGCTTAAAGAATCAACACATCACCTGTCTGTAGCCGGAAGAATTGACACAGCGTCTGTTTTGCAGCCACCGCTTCTACTCCAGCATGGCCAGATTTCCATGCCTCGCATCCATGCAGCATGATTTTCACCGCAACATCCGCAGAAATTAACCGCCTTCGGATTTCAACACATTGCTTCTCCTTACCATCCATAACCGACACAACACTTCTCCTTCATGCAGCAGAACTGACACATCACTTCCCCAGGGACTCAAGAACCGACGCATCTCTGTGTTTTCCAACGCTTTCCTCCTCTGCTGCTGTTTTTCCTTGTGAATCACTGCATCCATAGAGTTCTTAGGGCAGAATTACTTTAACCTTTAAAAGGTGATATTTTGAGTTCTGAATGTTGGATTTTGGTTGTTTTGGTCTTGTTTGCTTTAGATAAAGATTGTTTATTTCCCAAACTGGTGTCGTGTTTACCTGTAGTGTTTTCACTGTGTTGCTGTGTGTGTTATGTACAAATACGTTAATACATTGCCTCTGAGATAGGCCTGACGGTAGTCAGACAAAATATCGAAAACAAAATATCGATATACAATAATATCGATGTTTTAATATCGATGGTATAGTATATCGATGTGCCATAATATCGACAGACAGAATATCGAGATTAAGGTATGTATGTTAGTAATATCGAAATTTTGTTGTTTAGTGTTATGTATTTTATTATGTTGTTTATATGTTTGCTAAATATGTTTAGAAATGTATGTTTGAAAATTAGTAATTATGTTAACATTTTGCGTTTTAGTATTAGAGCGGGTTGTGGGTTTATAGGGGAATAGGGTGGGAAGTAATTTAATAATAATTAAATAATTAATATATATTTTTAAATATTTTTTAATTAATAATTAATTTGTAATTAATTGAAACTAATTAGTTAATTACATTAATTATATTTAATGTGGTAATATATTTAATTTAGTGTTATTGTTAATTAATAATTAATTGGTAATTAATTAATATTAATTAGTTAATTAAATTTATTAGATTTAATGTGCTAAGATATATAATTTATTGTTATTGTTAATTAAAAATTAATTGGTAATTAATTAATGTTAATTAGTTAATTACATTAATTAGATTTATTTTTGGGTAAAGGGGTATTTTTAGGGTTCAGGGTCAGTTTTTAGTTTTTGGGTAAAGGGGTATTTTTAGGGTTCAGGGTCAGTTTTTAGTTTTTGGGTAAAGGGGTATTTTTAGGGTTCAGGGTCAGTTTTTAGTTTTTGGGTAAAGGGGTATTTTTAGGGCACTGGGTCAGTTTTTTGTTTTTGGGTAAAGGGGTATTTTTAGGGTTCAGGGTCAGTTTTGGGTTTTTGGGTAAAGGGGTATTTTTAGGGTTCAGGGTCAGTTTTTAGTTTTTGGGTAAAGGGGTATTTTTAGGGCACAGGGTCAGTTTTTAGTTTTTGGGTAAAGGGGTATTTTTAGGGTTCAGGGTCAGTTTTTAGTTTTTTGGTAAAGGCGTATTTTTAGGGCACAGGGTCAGTTTTTTGTTTTTGGGTAAAGGGGTATTTTTAGGGTTCAGGGTCAGTTTTTAGTTTTTGGGTAAAGGGGTATTTTTAGGGTTCAGGGTCAGTTTTGGGTTTTTGGGGTACAGGGGTACAGTGTAAAAATTAAAGTTAAATTAAATTTAAATTAAATTAATTAAATTAAATTAAATTAAATTATATTATATTTATTTTAATTAATTTACATCAAAAATTATTATATACTTACCAATACTTATGTTGTAATGGTATGCGTTGTAAAAGTATCTGCGTTGTAAAAACATGCGTTAATATTTGTAAAATTATATGTATTTTTAAATTATTTTTACATTATTATTAATACATTTAAAAAAACGATATTTTTTATTTCGATATTTTTGTACAACGATATTATTTTTTCGATATTTTTGTACTTACCATTATGTAGATATAACTTCGATATTTTTGATTTCGATATTTTTGTGTCGATATTTTTGTATCTCGATAATGTGTCTTTCGATAATATGTCAGTGATCCAGGCCTGACTGCTTATGTCAAGCTACCAAGGGGGTGAACAGGGGTTATCTTGGGTGTGTAGCTCCCTTATCCTAACTAGAAGGAAGGGTCCCTACTGGGACAGGGTGCATACCACTCCCAACTAGAGACCCCAATTTCTAACAGGGCCTATCAGATATTTTGAGGCGGTGAGATCCAGATCTTAGCTGTCAGATAGCTAAAGGGACTCCCACCGATTCTATTTTGAATTTAGGAATAGAGGCTAGTGTGTAATCGGATAATCTTAAGTTCCTAGCTGGAACATAAGGTTTGACCGAACAGTGAAGGTATTGCCGGCTGATGTTAGATAATGCCTTATAACAGTAGCAGAGAGCTTTAAAGGCAGTTCTCTGCCTAACCGGAAGCCAGTGCAGTTTGCTCAGACTGGTTCAGATGGAAAGGCGTTAAGAACATTTCAATAGCCTACGTGCTGCAAAGCCTTGGACGCATGGAAGTCTATTAAGTTGCGACTGGGAGAGTCCGAGGTAAAGCAGATTATAGTAGTCCAATCTAGAGGTGATCTTCTTAAGGATTTCCAATATCCCAAACACTGTCTGGTTAATGAGTTGATTTGGCTGTTGAACAACAGCTTTTCATTGAGTCAGTGACCAAGGTTTTTACCTTTTGCTTTGGTGATGGTAAGGGACAAAGCCTATTAAGCCATCATACAGGGGACAAAATGACAGGCTGATTGTCCAAGATCATTACTTGGTCTTCTCACCCTTCAGCTTAAAGCAGTTATTATCCATGCAGCTAGCTGCTCCCGAAAGACATAAACCCAATTAGGAGGTGCTGTTGTTGCTTTTTTGAGAAATAGTAATGATAAGCTGTGTATGAAATGATGGTGAGGCTGAAGCGTTCAATTGTGTCAGCCAGGGGGAAGACGTAGATGTTAAAAGGAGTCGGACTCAGGAAAGATCCCTGAGGCGCTCCTTGATCCAATGGAAACATCTTCAAGTGAAATCGTTTTAAAGAAACCTGAAAGGTTCTATCTTGCAGAAAAGAGGTAAGCCAGAGCAGGGTTTTATTCCAATGCCGCTTTCCCACAGTCTTTTTAGCAAAATGTTGTGGGACACAGTATCGAAAGCAGCACGAAGATCCAACATTATGCCGGCAACTGATTCGCCTGAATCCAAGATTCAGCACACCATTCCAGTGGCTAAGCTCAAAGCAGATTCAGTGCTGTAGGGTATGGACGAAAACCCGACTGAGTCCTATGAAGCGAACCATTGATATAAAAAAAATTGGAATGTTATTTATTCACATGTTTTTCAGTAATCTTAGAGAAAACCGGTAGAGAGATAGATCAATCATTTTCTGGTTTAGATGGATCAATCAGAGGTTTCTTCAGAAATGGAACTACCATTGCATGTTTTCAACTCTGAGGTTTGCAACCGGAAGCTAAGGAATGATTAAGGAGGTCACAGAGAACAGGATAGACCACCTCCGAGCCTTGCTCCAAGATAGAAGAAGAGACTGGATTTAGAGGAGAGACATATTTCACAGAGAAGCATAGCAATGCCATATCAATAGATTCAGTGGCATTACATTTCTAGAGTCTAGAGCTATCCTCAGAAGCCTTACACAAAGCGTTCAAGCAGGGGGATTCTCTAGCTTCCACAGGAAATTAGGCACAGATGTTATCAACCTTTTGGGAGAAAAAAGAAGCCAGGTCATTACACCTCTACACCGAAGGTAAGATGGAAAAAGAGACTAGAGAGACTGAGGTGAGGGAGAACATTTCTCTAAAGGTATTGACAACTGAATGAATTTTGGTTGCATAGAAGTCACAACACAATTGTTTCATTTGATGATGATAGTTCTTGAAGGCAGTTAGATAGTCTGCTTTGCACAGTGTATCATACGCCTTTGCATTCTGCTTAATTACAGCAAGTCTTTATTAAACCAGCAGGCTGAAGGCCTTTGTCTGTGAAAGACCCGCATTCAAGAGGGGAGGCAATCTGCTCTATGACCCCACTAATCCAACAGTCAGTTTCTTTTTTGACATTGTCAAAATTCCTATCTAGGCTGTATTGGCTGCTTTCAAGTGCCTGACAAAACCTTGTAGGTGTCAATGTGGCCTACCAACATGACCAGACTGGAGTAGGGTCGTAGCCCACTGTTGCCCCTTTTAGCTTTATGGCGATGGGAATGGCAAGATGGTAAGACAAGGTCAGGGAAAGTGGGGTCTTGATATCAAATGCTATCAAGATTAGAGAAAACATGATCAAGGGTATGATCTGACCTGTGCGTTGGTTTGTGAACTAATTTACTAAGTTGTAAACTTCCCAGGGGGCGTGGCCGGACCAGCCAAGATGGTGGACGTCTCTCCGTGAGGCTCTGACTGCCGGCTGGTGACCTCGGCCTCTGGTGCTCCTTATCAGTGTTCTCGCATGCCACAGTGACCGCCATCTGAGTCCTGAGGCGGCTGGGTCCATTCCAGTGAGCCCAGAATCCTAATACACGGCGCGACTGAGCCGGGAGCACTCCATCCACAATTTCTGTGAACGACCTTCCCCAAAATGGCGGACCCGCGGCGGAGCACCGCGGACCTCTCACATCAGCGACTCTCGGGCGGGACCAACACACCTCGAGAGGGAGGTGGCTGCCGGATCGGCTGACCAGACTCCAGGAGAGGGGTCCGGGGCGCCGAATCGCGGTGCTGCAGAAGTGTGAAGGGACCCCCCCTCCTTCCCCCTCCAGTCCGACCGCCGTGAAGAGAAACCCTGGTTGGCAAACCGAGCGATCACGGGGGCACAATCCGGGCCTCGGAGCAGTGGTAAACAGGAGTAGGCGGTGCGGAGGTGTATGACGCCTAGAGAGCGGAGGGAGCCGGAGAGCACAGTGCATGACCTGGCAAGTGATCGGCACTGGGGAGGACGTGTGCCTTACAATCCACAGGTGAGGCAGCGGCGGCGGCCCGAACCCAGCGGCCCTGGGACAGTGCGCAGTTGGTGGGCCGTGGTGCGGGATGCCGCGCCGAGACCAGTGACTGCCGCTGGGGCCTCTGCGGGGTCCGGGTGAGGGCAGGCAAGACTGGGCCTTCGGGGAGAGCCACGCTGGAGGAGGCGATATTAAAAAAGAATACAGACAATTAATCAATGAACATTCGGGCCTTTGTAAACTTTAAAACATGAACAAATAGCTGCTATTGTTCTCTGGGAAAGGTGTCAATCCTAACAAAGGAATTAAAAGAGACAGCAGGGCCAATGTTGAGAGTCCTGCAAACAGCATACCCACACCAAACCTTGTGCAATTTCTCCAAGCAGTAGGCGTCTACAGCGCAATTGAAAAACGCGAGACAATCTAGACCTGCCTTCCCTAACTGACAGCGAGGCCGTGGAGGTGCAAGACGGATCGGGGGGAGGGGCGGCGAGTCACCCGCGGAATCAGTGAGGAGCTGCCATCGGGCGGTGAGAACCTGATACCCCGGAGCCCCGAAAACGTCTGGGCGACCCCGGACACACGTGGCCTGGGGTGAAAACGCAGGGTCAGCGCCCATGGCGAATGCACCCATGAAGTCGCCTGGGGAGCATGAATGTAGAACCCTGTTGGCTGGTGGCTTCCGGTCCCCCTCCGCTCACAGCTGGTGAGGTGCCAGAGAATAACAGTGCGGAGCACAGCGACTAGTGAGGGTGCACTTGGTGACAGGAAGTCACCCTAGAGCTCCCTGCGGGCTGAGGGACAATAGCCATCCCAACCACATCCTTGACACTGCGAGGGAGAGACCCCTTGATACCTTCGGCCCACGTTGCCAATGAAGATCACGCCTCCTTCCTGTTGTGAATACAGACCCCACACCCGAGTGGTGGGACTAACGCGCCACCGCTAAGGATCTTCCCAACGGAGAGACCAAGGTGGGCCACCAACAGCCGTCGGCAACAGTAGGACGCGTTGAGAAGTCAACCCTCTCAACATGGGTCGCCCACAGAAGACGCCTTCCCAGACGCCAGCCATGACGAGGTCACGAGACGAACCTGCCAGAGAGAACGCTATGTCCAGAAAACTGAACCAAGTCTTAGCGGCCATAGAGCACTCCTGAGTGGCGATGGAACACAAGTTCGACACCCTGGCTACTGACCTCAATATCTTGAGGGACGACCACAGGAAGCTCACCGACAAGGTGAACCAGAGCGCAGCAACAATGCAAACGATGGAGCCGCAGGTCCAACAACATCACCAAACCATAAAAGACCTCCAGGCCAGGGTCAAGACTCTAGAGCACAAGACTGACATGGCCGTCTGAAGGTGGATGACAAACAAGTGATGTTGTTTCCAGATTATTCTCAAGCCGTACAGCGACAAAGAGCCACCTTCCAGACAATTAAACGTACCCTGCACCAACAGAATGTTCAATATGCTCTTCTGTTTCCGGCCCGCCTCAGGATTGTCTATGGCGGGAACACACACTTCTTCTCTGACCCGAAAGAAGCAGACACCTGGATAGAACAACACCTACCACATCGAGCTAATGCCTCACCCACAAGAAACAGCCCTGTGATACGCAGGGGGGGACGGCGACCCCGAAAAATCACCCTGACACAACTGGAGGTGCGGTCCAGCCCTTCTGGAACAGGCTCCCCGGATCTAACGCAAATTACCGCTGAACGCCAGAAGGCGCTGCACGCGGTGGCTGCCCTGGACCCCGGGAGGAGAGGCTCAGACATGGGGGAGGGACCCCACCTGTTTAGCTCAGAGGACGAGGGCAGCGACGCACCCGCATCCCGGGAGGGCTCTGTGAGGCCTCCCATGGTGACTCCCCAGACAGCTGACACCCTGATATAATAAGGCGGTTGAAAGTACAAGACACTCAGTAAGAATGATGAGATACGAGACCGGACCGTGGACTGCTGCGGAGTTACCCCGCTCGCTGAGATCAATGGCGTACTGACTGCTGGACTACATTGTGGAGATCATAGTAGCCAGAGGCATCCCAACCCAGCCGACCCAAAGACGGATTGAAACGCTCCAGGAGGACACTCCACTGAAGCTTTCAACGGCCGCGGGGCTGTGCCGATGGTGGCCGGAGAGATGTCCTTCCACAACCCCACGATAACGAACTAAAGTTATTATGCAAACCAGTTTGGACGCGTTGCTACATGCAATGGGTCCCCGAACTTTTTGCAGTTATTCCCGAGCGGGCAGGGGGCGAACAGAGCGAACAGCATGGACTTCTTGATGGCGGGGGGCGGCGGGAGGCGGATGGGGGTGGGTCGGACGGGGGAGGGAGCACACTCAGGGACAAGTGCTCGGATCACATAGACACCTCATGACACACAGAATGCCAAACACAGATTTCAAGATCCTCACGTTAACGTACTCTGCAGTTACCCACTACGAGAGGAGGCCTGGGCGTCCCGTCCTTCGAATCATATTTCCTGTCCACGCAACCCCAATGGCTGTCTCACTAGACGGCCGAGAGGCACATGTTGAGAGACGATCACCAACAGCGGAGGGTTGCCCCTACCCGTCTTTCAACGAATATTAATGCCAGGCTCCAAGCCGGCCCGCACACACCCGGTGCAAGTTACTATAGCCCGCAAATGCATGGTGCGCATCCATAGACTGTCAAAAGGGCAACCGTTGTACTCCCCACTGCTCCCCTTGGTGGGCTTCCCCCGGAAGGAGGGATATTACACCGAAGGGGACCTGCGGACGTGGACTGACAGTGGAGTGTCAGAGATGAAGGCGCTGTTCCACGAGGGGCAATTGAAAACATTTGAACAGCTGGTCGAGTGGTATGATCTCCCACAGGGGCAATTTGTAATGCATAGACAACTAATAGACAGCAGCCGAGCTCACTGGGATTCGCAGGAAGGAGAACCCCCAACGCACCCAGTACTACACAATACTGCGGATAGAGGCAGGCAGACATCTAGTGACATGGCATTGCAAAGCCATTCGGGAACTCACCGAGGTTCCCCTAGACAGACTGTGTCAATCCTGGGAGGATGATATAGGACGGGTCCTCCACGACACGGAGTGGACACGAGTACTAGAATACCCAAAAAAAGTCTCCCGAAACACCAGCTTCAAAAATATACAGTTCTACATTCTTCATCGAGCTTATCTTACGCCCGACAAGCTGCGTAGGTATTATTCGGACACAGAAATCAGATGTCCCCGATGCCAGTTACTGAATGCAACCTCTAAACATATGTTCTGGGACTGTCCGTCCCTGCAATCATACTGGAACAGAGTACACCACACGCTGCACACGTTGGTACACTTACAACACATCACCACATGGGAGACATGCGCCCTGGGTATTTATAAGAAAAAGAAGTCCGAGAAACTGCAGTGGCGGTTTGCATCCTTAGCCATCCTCTAGGCCAAACGAAACATAGCCATGCATTGGAGGGCTCCTACAGGACCGCCAGAAGCGGCCTGGGTGGGAGCTGTGAACAAGTGGGGAGCAGCGGAAGAAGAGATCCTGAGGGAGGAAGAGGTAAAATGTACACATAAACACCCAATCTCTATGGAGTGGGCACACCTGCTAATACAATTTAAGCAAGAGACAACCGCACAAGATGCTCCAGAGCTGACACAACCCCTGCCTTGCGGCCCCCCTCAGGGCCCCAGCCCACTGGCCCCACCACCATTGCATGTCTAGCGCCCCTGGAGGGAGGTTGAGGTGCCACGGATAGTCGATCCTGTTAATATGATTATCTGTTACCACTGTGGGTTCCCCCCCTTTTTTATCCCCCCGTCCTGTTTACCACCCACGACATGCATCACCAGCTCCCACCAGCTGGTGTCTGATATGTGCACCACCCATGAGCGCCGCTGGCCCCCTGCTCGCCGCTTTTTCCCCTCCCCTCCTCTCCCCTTCTTCTCCTCTCCTCGGGGGGTATCTCCCCCCATGGTTCCCAGTTCAGTTTTAGTCTGCAGGTTGAAGCCCGACACATTTACATATACGTTGATGTTGGCACACACTCAGTAGGGTAGTACACTGACGGAGGGGTAGCAGTTCCACCCGACCCCACAACCATATCACCCGAGGGATCAGGTACACTCAGACATGGCATCCTGCGACGAGATAGCCACTGACGGATTCAGGGGACATATTGCACAACTGCCACACTCAGAAGACTGGAGCCAATCTGTTGTCATTGAACCACGATTGCAAATGTTATGCAATGTTGGCATATATGATGATTGCTGTGTGACCTATCTCATAAATGTAAAACCCTAATAAAAAGATTTAAACAAAAAAAGTTGTAAACTTTCCAAGGATTTTGCTACTGGGCAACTGATGTTATCAAAATTTAGATTAAAGTCACCTACAACAAAAAAATTGGATTAGTGAAGTAATAGAGCAGATAAAGTATCTGCTAGGGAGGTGACAAAGTTACACAGTTTGCCCGGAGAATGATAGACCAAGGTACCTGAAAGGGAAACCATTTTTTTTGAGTGCCAAGGAGAAGAAGATGCTTCACATCCATCAACGAAAAGCTCACCGGTTACTTTACACAGTCAGACACAGGGAGATTAAGTGATTTGCCCAAAATCACAGGATGTAGACGTGACCCGAGGTTCGAACCCTGGTTTCCAGCACCAAAGTCGTCAATCTAGCCGACGGACCACATCTTCTCCTCTTGCCTAAAGAGCATCACGCCCTTCCACCTCTTTGATCCATCCTGTCCTTACTAACTATAGCATATCCTTGATGGACTGCTTGCAGAATTTCGGAGGCAGAATCATCTTTTAACCATGTTTTAGTTAAGACCGCTGCGTCAGGTGAGTGCTCCTCAATAAAATCATATACATCAAGTTTGTGTTTTACTAACAATCTACTGTGGAGTGAGATAAGCTTAACAGTCACCAATAGTTTTGTGGCTGACTTACCTTGACCAGGAATTGTGTGGCGGCAGAGACCAGATAACTGCAGTGTTTAAAGTTTAGCTCCCCATTACTAGGGTCCAAAGAGAGACAGCAGGAGGCAGGTAGTTTCTGCATTGTATAATGGGTAAAACCTGATTTAAAAAGACCAGGGGTCCTAGCCCTTGGCACTGTCCAGTAGCGAAGGAGAGCAGACGAGTTTGTCTTTGGTGCACCAGCGGCATGCCCACCGAATGTGTCCGCTGTGCGGATGCGCACCTGACATTTTAAAATAGCCTGCCCCCTGACAGGGGGCATGGCTATAGGCCTGGAAACACGTGCAAAATGAGGGGGCAACTAAAGACAAACAGGAGCCCAGCAACTCCCCTCTGCACTGAAAGGCTTCCGTTCCAGAAGAGAGTACTGGTAACCAAAAGTAAAAACAGTAAAAAAAGATGAGAAGAGCAACACATAAACAGAATACAAATAATGAGCGCCCTGTTGCAAGAGGGCTCCCAAGTTATTTGAGCCAGGCACCTCCACGAGGTGCTTACTGTTATGAGGAAATCAATGCCACAATGCTACAATGTAGCGACCTGCGAGTGCTCCATATTAAAGCAAAATCCAGCGGGAATGCGCATCAGCCATGTTAAAATAGCCCGCCTCCTGAAAGGGGACATGGCTATGAGTGTGGAAACGCACAAAACTGAGGGAGGGACAAATAAGTACAAACTGGAGCCCAGCAACTCCCCTCTACTGGAAAGCTTCCCTTCCAGAAGAGAGTACTAGTAACCAAAAGTAAAAACAGTAAAAAAAGATGAGAAAAGCAACACATAAATATAACAAAAACAATGGGCAGCCTCTTCCAAGATGGCTATCAAGTTAGTGGAGTCAGGCACCTCCATGTGGTGCTTACTGCTCCAAGCAAATTAATGCCACAATACTACAACGTAGCGGCCTGAAAGCGCTCCTCTCAGAAGCAGAATCAATCCATACGCACTACTTATCTCACTCTCGCACGGGTACCAATGAGCGGTTAGTCGAATATCACGTCATAGACCACGTGAACCATTACTTCCTGGTTAAACGCCACAGTCATTCACGGCTTGTTTCCATAGCCGCATTTTACACGGCCCCAGGACTCGATCGCCCGACGAGCACCCGCTGATTTATTCAGGTAAGCTTGCACCCAGAGGCTCAACTGCACGCTGTCCTCAGCCCGACTGTTGTGACTTTATAATGTTGGTCCTTATCGGCGACCGTACTGTTGTTGTCAGTGCATCGTCTATGTTTATGTTACGTCACACATTCCATTTTGGAATGCTAGGTATGGTATTTAGATGACGTCACCCCGGCGTCCCCCGTATTCTTCCCGTACCTTGTCCCTGCCACTACCCCTGCTCCAGCTCTGTCCCCGTGGGCCTTTCTATCTGAATCAATCAATCAATCAATCAATCACAGACATTTATAGAGCGCACTACTCACCCGTAGGGTCTCAAGGCGCTTGGGGGGGGGGGGGGCGTGCCGTTACTGCTCGAACAGCCAGGTCTTGAGCTTCTTCCTGAAGGAGAGGTGGTCCTGGGTCAAGCGCAGGTCGGCCGGGAGGGAGTTCCAGGTCTTGGCGGCCAGGTAGGAGAAGGACCTTCCTCCTGATGTCGCTCTTCGGATGCGTGGGACGGCGGCGAGGGCGTGGCTGGCTGATCGGAGGTGGCGTTTGGGAGCGTAGAAGTTGATTCGGTTGTTGAGGTAGCTCGGGCCTAGATCGTGTAGGGCTTTGTGTGCGTGGGTGAGGAGACGGAAGGTGATTCTTTTGTTGACGGGGAGCCAATGGAGGTCTCTCAGGTGTCCGGAGATGTGGCTGTTTCGTGGGATGTCGAGGATGAGTCTGGCTGAGGCGTTCTGGATCCGCTGGAGTCTCTTCTGGAGCTTGGCGGTGGTTCCGGCGTAGAGGGCGTTGCCGTAGTCCAGTCGGCTGGTGACGAGGGCCTGGGTGACGGTCTTCCTGGTCTCCGTGGGGATCCACCAGAAGATCTTCCGTAGCATGCGCAGGATGTTGAAGCACGACGAGGAGACGGCGTTGACTTGTCTGGTCATGGAGAGGGAGGAGTCCAGGATGAAGCCCAGGTTGCGTGCGTGGTCCGTCGGTTTGGGTGCGGTGCCCAGGGCGGGGGGCCACCAGGAGTCGTCCCAGGCGGAGGGCGAGGAGCCCAGGATGAGGACCTCCGTCTTGTCTGAGTTCAGTTTCAGGCGGCTGGTCGTCATCCACTCGGCTACATCTTTCATCCCTTCGTGCAGGTTGGCTCTGGCGGCGGCGGGGTCGTTGGTCAGGGAGAGGATCAGCTGGGTGTCGTCGGCGTAGGAGATTATGTTGAGGTTGTGTTGGCGTGCGATGGCCGCGAGGGGGTTCATGTAGACGTTGAAGAGGGTGGGGCTCAGTGAGGATCCTTGAGGGACGCCGCAGATGACTTCGGTGGCCTCTGACTTGTACGGTGGTAGGCGGACTCTCTGTGTTCTTCCGTCGAGGAAGGAGATGATCCATTCCAGTGCCTTCTCCTGGATTCCGACGTTGCTGAGGCGCTGCACTAGGGTGCGGTGGCAGACAGTGTCGAATGCCGCGGAGAGGTCTAGGAGGATGAGGGCCGCTGTTTCTCCGTTGTCCATCAGGGCTCGGATGTCGTCGGTGGCGGCGATGAGGGCGGTCTCGGTGCTGTGGTTGGCTCGGAAGCCGGACTGTGAGGGGTCGAGGGATCCGTTCGTCTCGAGGAAGGCGGCCAGCTGTTTGTTGACGGTCTTCTCGATGACTTTGGGTGGGAACGGGAGGAGCGAGATGGGGCGGTAATTAATACTTATCCCTCCATTGTGGTCCGAACCATCTTTACAACAATGGCGACGAGGGTTAACTGAGGAGAGGCTCACAGACACCGCTGATGTCATCAAAGTGCACTTCGGCGAATAAAATCAAGCGAAGGGTAAATCGAGCGAATGCGGCAATAAAAATTGGCGGAAGAAAGAAGTAAGTGACATACCGCTAGTGAGCTGCCGCTGGGAGACTTTGTGTGGAGGCGCACGGCGAAACTGACACGCGCGTGAAGTATGATGGGATTACTCTGAGCGTCCCGCTCACCCTGCCTGCTAATTGGTGCAACGTCACTGACGTATTACGCGCGGCCATTTTGAGCAACTGAGCCGAGGCAAATCCTGTCAGGAACGTACAAACAATAATGGAAGAATACATACAGCGCAAAAAAGTAAATAAAGCACTCAGGCCTATAACGCAAGAGAAATGTAAGCCTGATAAACAATATAAAAGCGAATTAGCAATTGACACGAGTGCTAGTAATCAGCAAGGGCGAAGTAGGAAGTACATGGGAGTGTGCACCAACGAGGCAACCAAAATTAAACAAATAAGTAGCTGAATACAATAAAAAATGTATAACTGAAACGAAAGTTAGTTGAATAAAGGAGGGAGATAGCAAAATAAATAGTGGAAGCAAGGCAAGGAAATAAAACAAAAGAAGTCTGTCACTGAAGGAAGTGATAAAAGAAAATGCCCCAAAGTAATAACATTTGTGTTCCACCACTCTTCCTCGAAGAACCAGGGAAACCCATAATGTAATGGAAAAGTTGGTTAAGAGCCTTTGACAGACCCTCCAGGATATCGCGATTTCGCGGTTTGCCGCAAAATCGGCACTTTTGTAGAAATCGCGCGGCATTTTTACAAAAGCCGCTATATCCTGGGGGTCTGATTAGAGCTTCACACGTGCGTGCAATGAGTTGTGAAAGGAAAGTCAGGGACTGGGGCAGCAGCGACCTGGAATGACATGGAATTAACTTACAGTGCACTGAAACCCCTGTTAAAACGTAGGCACTATCTAAACAGAATGAGTAAGTATGCTGCTGGACATGTTTATCAGCAGTGATCTATTATTAAAATAATGCCCTCTGCACTCACATCACATACAAAATGTCATACATTGCATGTTACATTTGCAAAATGCAGTTGTATAAAATCCCGTATTGCACAGCGAACCGTGAAACTGCAACATTTCACGGTTCACTACGGCTTTCGAGGTCATAATGACAGGCCTAAAACCACTTTACAGGGGTTTTCCGTTACCTGTGCTTCTCGAATTATGCGGCACGGAGGCCCAAAATAAGTAAATAACCCTGCAAACGCCATACAAAATCAAACAGAAGTAAAAATAAAAAAAAGCTGGGTTCATTATCTGACGCGTGGCTTGTAAAATACAGTAAAGGCCGGGCAAGTCACAGGAGGAGACTGCAGCGATCCGCCCCCCAGAGCCAGCAGCTGTCCCCCCCAAATCCTGAACAAATGGGCGCTGTGTTATCTGTAAAAGGCGACCGCTCTCGAGAAATGTCACACTGTGGCGTCGAGTGAGGCTGGCGAGAGGTGGGCTGACGGGGATGACTGATGGAGTGAAGGGGGGGCGAGACGGTAATTAATTATAGCCCCCTCACGTAGTTTACTATCCTTCCTAAAATGACCATTTTTGAGAACCACACTTTACAATGCTCATTTACAATAAACCTTCTGTCAGCATTTAAAACGGATGGCTGATTCAATTGAGCTCTTCATCCTTCCAAAGTAGATACACTGGCACCAAGCTATTCAATACCGTAAAAGCCATTACACAAAACACATTATGGTCCAATCGGTATTTAACCACATTTTTATATTGTTTGTGGTTACCTTTCTTCAGGTAACTGTTGTGTGTAATATCTTACTAACTGGCACAAGGTAGTGACATATCAGTGACGTGTATATGTTTAAATTCCTGTAGGTCTTCTTGGTTGGTCAACTGAGGAGCCCCAAAGTCCGGTGCCGCACCTTATACAAGCCCCTTTTCTTACCCAGCAGCATGCTGTGATTCTTATGTTATACTTCTAGCTGTAAAGAGAAAACTACGAGTCCCAGAATGCTGTTTGCTAATAGGCAACAATGGCGGACGGTGTTACAGTAGACTGCTGAGATGTGATTAAGATCCCGAGGGCCCCGTGTCCTGCCCTCGTTCCTCAAAACATTATTTTGAGAGCTTAGCACATGCCATACTGGTTCTAAGCAGGTGCTGCGATCCAAGGGCTGACCTTTGACCTTTTAGGTTCAACTGGATGTTTATGTCCAGCAACATTTTCTGCATTGTTAGAACAATAAATAGCATGACTAGCAAAAACAAAAAAAATGACAATAAAGGGAAAGCTTTAGTTGAAATTAGTCTGGTCAGAGGGTTTGTTGCCATGGATATATATATTTATTGTTTTAAAAGTCATCTTCTGTCATATTCGGGTATAATCAGCGCACAGATGCTTCACCCCCTTAAGAATGAAGGAACGTGTTGGTTCTATAAAGTAACACTGGAAAATGTTTTTTCTACCAAATAGAGCAGTTTTCCGCAGTAAAGAACGCAATGCTATCTGAAACAATAATGCCTAGAAAGTAAGGCGGGGCAACATCGAGACCACGTGCCACCTGTCGCCCATTCTAAACTTCCATCAGCTGGAGACTGCTGTCCCACAGACTTGCACCTCCCTCAGGGACTGCACTTCTGGGCATGGTGGGAGACGGGTGGGGGCTGAGGGGGTAGGGATTGATCCACTCGTGACGGCCAGACACACACGTAGCCTCTCGTTTCGTGAATGGCGAGCTATCTTTAGCCTCCGACCCGAGCGATGTCATTTAATGGTCATGGAAGCGCTAGCGGCAGCCAGACATGAAACCTACCGTAGCTGTGAGCCTTCACCCACCGCAGCAGGAGAGCTGGCATCGGCCGACAGGTAGATGGGCCTCACCGGCTCCAGAAGGGCCCCCTTTCCCCTCAAGGCCCTGCCAACCCCTCCCATCTCAGCGCACAGTATGGACACGCCATTCAATGCTAGGCTGTGACTCTGCGAGGGCTACCACCAAGGCCTGTTCTACCGCCAATCCTGTTTCCATGGGTCCGCTTTGTCTGTGCGGCAGACGGCCTCATGTCCTCATGTCTTTCGGGCTCCATTTTAATGTTTACCTTTTTTTAGACCACCCACCTTCCCCGGAAGTTCACGTTCTTGGTTCTCTATAATAAAGCATAACTGTTTAGCCTGGAAATACCGTGGGATCAGGGGAAGCCCCCTGCCTCACTCCGATTTGGGTCGGATAAGTTGTTGTTGGTGAAGATGCAGATTCTTGCCTTTCCAGATGAACCAGTTAATGACGAGTTGTAGGTTACGGAGGATCGCTGGCAATGGGGTTAATGGTAGGGTCTGAAATATAAAAAGAATGCACAGGAGTATTGTCATTTTTACAGCCGCAATACGGCCGTACCATGACAGCCCTGAGCAGTTCCATGCAGAGAGCGTTGTGTTGGTCTTGGCGAGAAGGGGCCTTAGTTGGCTGCAGTGTCTTCACCGGTGTGGGGGCCAGTAGGATGCCTAGGTATGGTATAGACAAATGTGTGAGTGAACGTCAAGAGGAATCGAGTTACTAGTGGTTCACAAGATTGTCTGACATAATATCGACAGACAGAATATCGACATACAAAAATATCGACACAAAAATATCGAAATCAAAAATATTGGAGTCATATCTTCATAAAGGTAAGTACAAAAATATCGAAAAATTAATATCGTAGTAGAAAAATATCGAAATTAAAAATATCGTTTTTTTAAATGTATAAATAATAATGTAAAAATAATTTTAAAATACATATAATTTTACAAATATTAAATAAAAACATTAAAACATAATTAAAAAATTAAAACTAATACATATACATTTAAAATAAATAAATTAAAAACGTAATAATTTAATGTAATTTTTTTTTTTTTATTTCATTTAATTGATTTAATTTAAATATAAATTTATTTTATTTTTACCCTGTACGCCTGTATCCCAAAAACCCCAAACTGACCCTGAACCCTAAAAATACCCCTTTACCCAAAAACCCAAAACTGACCCTGAACCCTAAAAATACCCTTTTACCCAAAAACCCAAAACTGACCCTGAACCCTAAAAATACCCCTTTACCCAAAAACCCAAAACTGACCCTGAACCCTAAAAATACCCTTTTACCCAAAAACCCAAAACTGACCCTGAACCCTAAAAATACCCCTTTACCCAAAAACCCCAAACTGACCCTGAACCCTAAAAATACCCCTTTACCCAAAAACTGAAAACTGACCCTGAACCCAAAAAATACCCCTTTACCCAAGAACTAAAAACTGACCCTGAACCCAAAAAATACCCCTTTACCCAAAAACTGAAAACTGACCCTGAACCCTAAAAATACCCCTTTACCCAAAAACTGAAAACTGACCCTGAACCCTAAAAATACCCCTTTACCCAAAAACTGAAAACTGACCCTGAACCCAAAAAATACCCGTTTACCCAAAAACTGAAAACTGACCCTGAACCCAAAAAATACCCCTTTACCCAAAAACTGAAAACTGACACTGAACCCTAAAAATACCCCTTTACCCAAAAACTGAAAACTGACCCTGAACCCTAAAAATACCCCTTTACCCAAGAACTGAAAACTGACCCTGAACCCTAAAAATACTCCTTTACCCAAAAACTGAAAACTGACCCTGAACTCTAAAAATACCCCTTTACCCAAAAAACTGAAAACTGACCCTGAACACTAAAAATACCCTTTTACCCAAAAACTGAAAACTGACCCTGAACCCTAAAAATACCCCTTAAAAAAACTAAAACATATAAAATTTAAAATATTATTATATACTTACCTATACTTACGTTGTAATGGTATGCGTTGTAAAGGTACCTGCGTTGTAAAAACATGCGTTGTAAACACATGCGTTGTAATGGTTTTTGCATTGTAAAAATTTCGTAATGGTAGTGCGTTGTAAAAGTTGCGTTGTAAAGGTTGTTTCCCCGGTGGATAGCGTAGGGGTAAAAATTACTATTCACACTCCAGAGGGTGCAACAGTAGGGAAAGCGTTGGGTAGCATGGGGGTAAAAATTAATTCCCACACTACTCCCACTTTAACACACAACACACTACACATATAAAAAAGACAATTAATATAAATTTCAATTAATCATTAATAACAATTAATATTACTAAATTGATGTAATTATAAATGAACTAAATAACACATATTAATTACTAATTAATTAACAATAAATACCAAAGAAAATTACAATCTCTTTAATTAATTACATTTAATTATATCACACCCTATCCCCCTATAAACACACAACCCACTACACAGAAATAAATCATATCATTTATTCACTTAATAATTATTAATTACCAATTAATTATTATTTAACAATAACAAAAAATTAAATATATTAGCACATTAACTCTAAATAATTTAATTACATAATTAATATTATTTAATTACCAATTAATTATTAATTAACAATAACAACACATTAAATATATTAGCACATTAACTCTAAATAATTTAATTACATAATTAATATTATTTAATTATGTAATTATGTATTTAATTATCAAGTAATTATTAATTAACAATAACAATAAAGTAAATATATTAGCACATTAGCTGTAAATAATGTAATTTACTAATTAATATTATTATCCCAATTAATTAATTAACAATAACAAAAAATTATATATAAAAATATTACTCTAATTAATGTAATTAACTAATTAATATTAATTAATTACCAATTAATTATTAATTAAAAATATGTACAAAATTATATCAATTAATTAACTAATTAATATTAATTAATTACCAATTAAGTATTAATTAAAAATATTTACAAACATATATTAATTAATTAATTATTATTAAATTACTTCCCACCCTATTCCCCTATAAACCCACAACCCGCTCTGATACTAAAACGCAAAATGTAAACAAATTTACAAATTTTCAAACATACATTACAAAACATGTTTAACAAACATATAAACAACACATTAAAATACATAACACTAAACAAAATTTCGATATTAGTAAAATTCGATATTAGTAACATACATACCTTAAAAAAACGATATTCTGTCTGTCGATATTTTGGACATCGATATTCTATACTATCGATATTAAAACATCGATATTATTGTATGTCGATATTTTAATTTCGATATTTTGTCTGTGTACCGGTTCACAATACTCAATATCATATTTATACATTCAATGGGAAAGAGGTGCAACAAACCAAAGGACCGAGTTCACCATTCAATTTATTTCATTCCTTAAGGAACTCTATTGCAAGACACAAACTGACCTGACATGAGTTTACCTTCATAAACCGGGTAATAAACTTTCACCTTGCCAATTCTAGCCCTAGGTTTTCCTGCAGTAGATTGGTAGCTGCAGCCACAGTGATAGATTGATGTAGAACTGCTAAGAAATACATTTGAACCATGAAAATTAGGACACTTGCCTCAAATTTGAATAACGGCACTTTGGTAAATCTACCAAAGGTAGTGACAAGAGCCTGTGTTTGGGGGAGGGGAGCGAAGAGAAGATGCATGGTGAGTGCTACAACAATCTGACTCGGAAAACCGCTGTCGTCATATTGGAATAGATTGTATAGAGGCATTGGGCGCTCACCAACTCATGTGTTGGTAGACTGGGAGCTGCCATGTTAAAATCACGTAGTGCACCAGACGTAGTGGCTGCAGTACTAGCTGGAAAAAACTCCTGTACAGTGAGGAGGTGTTGTTGCAACAACAGGGGAAGGATGGGACCGGGAGCAAGATACAATCAAATATGGACAGGAAAGAAATATTCCTTCCTAGTTGTAGATTTGCTGTGAAACTGAAACAGCCCATAATTGTGAAGCACACGCTCGAGGGAAACAAAGTGTCTACATTGTAAATAAACCAAATATACATAGCTTCATGTTGTTAAATAACTAAAAAACTAAGATATCTGTGTTTGTTGTAGGAAAAATGGCTACATAAAATGCCGCAAAATTGCCGCTAAATTTCCATATTTGTGCCGCTACATTTCCATTTTTGTGCCGCTAAATTTGCTAATCCATGCCGCTATATCCTGGAGGGTCTGTTTGAGAACTATATAGTGTCTATTGATGGCAAGGGATACGACGCGTAGAGAAAGAAATCACTTCTGTTCTGATTGTTAGGGAAAGCAGGTCAGGAAGTATTCAATAGCCTACCAGAATACGAAAGTCCACCTGTAGTGTTTATACCTCTCAGTGAATATCAGGAAGCAATCAAAAGGCTTGAGAAACAGTACGATGAGGAAAGCAATATAATGGTTGGTAGACATAAATTTGCGTTGAGGAAGCAGGAAGAAGGTTGTGAATTCAATGAAATGACTGATATCTATATAAGAGACCAAGTGGTATTTCATTGTCACTCAAAGAAGGTGCAATAAAGGTTTTTAACATGTAGAAACACAACGCTACAGGATGTAACAGACATAGCTAAAGCTATTGAAAGATCGTTAATTACCACAAAGGTGTTATCAGGCAGCTGTAGCAATGCTAACGTGTTTTATCTACAGGACAAGAAGAAAAGCGACCACAAAGGCTCTGAGAGAAGTTGGGGAGACAAGAAAGTAGGAAATAGAAATTTAAGTTGTTTCAGATGTGGGTCGCAAGACCACCTTGCAGATTGCCGTACATGCCCGGCCATTGGTAAGAGGTGCGCAAAATGTAAAAGGTTTGGTCACTACACGGTACTATGTAAAACTAAAATGAGACCAACTGAAAATGTGAAAGTGAATACCGTGGGGGAATTTGATGAAGAAATGTGTGATAAAATTGTACTCTATGTGGAGATGGTAGATGGAAAGATAAAGGGGCCCATCGGTGATGTAAAAATAGGAAACGTAGAATTAAAGTTCACGGCGGATTCAGGGTCACCTATAACAATCATATCAGACAAGATATTCAATGAAAAATGGAAAGATGTAACGCTACATGACACAGATGTAAACCCCAAGGCTTTCGGGGAACAGGATATCAAAATGATGGGGTATTTCTGTGACACATTAATGTTTGAAAGCTGAGTGATAAACACTAAGATATACGTGGCAGTAAAAGGCAGAATCTTGGTAGGATGGAAAGACTTAGCGAAGTTAGGTGTGATCCTTCAACCAGGCGCTAAGGAACCAATCATACTTAAAGAGGATTTCATAAATAACATATGCCTAATGGAGAATCAAGAAGGTGTTGAAGAAGTAGTGGAAAAGTACAACGAAGTCATTAAGGATGTAATAGGGTGCGTAAAAGGCTGTACGCACGAAATCAAATTAAAGGAAGAAGCGGAACCATTCAAACACAAAGTCAGAACAATTCCATTGTCAATAAGAGAAGAATTAAAAGGGGTGCTAGCTAAACTATGTCAAGAAGGCGTAATAGAGGAAACTGATGCATCTGAATGGGTGTCTGCAATAGTGGTCTCAAAGAAAAGGAAAACAGGAGAAATAAGGCTGTGTGTGGATCTCAGGTCCCTAAACAAAAACATTTTAGTGAACTGCCACCCACTTCCAATGATTCAGGAAATCCTACAATCCGTAGCAGGATCAAAATACTTTACACTGATCGACTTAAAAGCCGCTTACCACCAGGTCATGTTGTCAGAAGAATAAAAAAAACTCACAAAATACGTCACACCATTCGGTGCTTACAGGTATATAAGACTACCTTTCGGCCTGGCATCCTCCTCCGGCGTGTTCCAGAAGTTAATAGATATTCTGTTTGGTGAGATTAAAGGAGTCAAGGCGTTCCAGGATGATATCCTGATACATACAGAAACGGAGCAAGAACACCTGCATGTGCTCAGCAAAGTGTTAAGCATCCTAAAGAACAAAGGAATGACGGTATCAAAGGAAAAATGTAAATTCATGAAAAAGAAAATAGACTACCTGGGACACGAGCTATCATCCGAGGGAATAACTCCTAAAAATGACCTAGTCCAAGCAATCAGAGAGGCACCGGAACCAAAGGATAAAGAGACCCTGAAGTCCTTCCTGGGGCTCAGTGAGTACTACTCCAAGTTCATAAAGGGATATGCAGATAAGGTGGAACCATTAAGGAAAATATTAAGGAAAAACGTGACCTACGTTTGGTCCAGTGAACAAGAACTAGCATTTAACAAAATAAAGAAAGATATTGCAGAGGCACCCGCTTTAAAAGCTTACAACCCTATGCTGGAGAATATAATCACTGTAGACGCCAGTGCCAAAGGCGTAGGAGCTGTATTTTGCCAAGTAAAAGGAGGCCAAGAAAACACAATTGCATTCATATCAAGGAGACTAAGGGCCAGATGTAGGTAAATATATTTTACCGACTCATAAATACCGAATTTTACCGATTCGGTATTTATGAATCGGTAAAATATAAAGAGTGAGATGTAGGTAAATCCAGATGTGGATTTACCGAATCTGTAAAAGTCGGTATTTACCGATTCGGTAAATACCGACCGGTAATGCCCATTCATTCCTATGGGCTTTGAAGCCCATAGGAATGAATGGGCATTACCGATTCGGTATTTACCGAATCAGTAAATACCGAATTTCACAAGGGTGCAGGGGGTGTCACTTTGACACCCTCTAGCACCCCCAAAACAGGTTCGGGTGCCATGTGGCAGGCATACCTGCCCTAAGGGCAGGTCTGCCTGGCATATGGCACAGGTGTGCATGCACACATGTGCATGCACACCGGAATCGGTATTTTACCATCAAATTGAATTTGATGGTAAAATACCGATTCGGTAAGGCTTGTGGGACTCAGAAGAGTCCCACCTACATATCAAATTTACCGAATCGGTAAAAATACCGATTCGGTATTTTACAAAATCGGTAAATTTACCGATCGGTAAATTTACCGATTCTGTAAAAATATGCCCCCTACATCTCAAATTCCATTTACCGGCCACACAGAGAAGCACTACAGCACAATTGAGCGTGAGGCACTTGCATGAGTTTGGGCCGTGCAAAAACTGAAAAACTACCTATGGGTGTAAAGGTTTGAAATAGTAACAGACCACAAGCCATTAGTGTATATGATGGACGGAGAAGGTCGTGAAAGCGGAAGAGCAAGCTCCAGATTGATAAGACTGCTGTCTAAGCTCCAAGAGTACATGTTCAGCATCAGGCACATCAAAGGAGGTCTAAACAGCAGGGCCGACCGTCTATCACGGCTACCTATGGACAACCAGGAGAATGAAGCATTGGACGATGTGGAATGCGTTGTGGCCTGGGTAGATGCTATGGAAACCGACAATGGGTCCATAACTGAAGGAGAGTGGAAAGAAGGCCTGGAAAAAGACAGAACAATAAGAAAAGTAATGAACTACGTGAAGTCAAAGTGGCCCCTATCAGGAATCTACAAAACAAGTACAAAAGCTATCAACAGATAAGCGAGGAACTAACAATAGAAAATGGATTTCTGAGGAGGTGCGACCAGTTCATTCAACCAGCAGTTTTGAGAGAGAAAATAATAAAGTTGGCTCACAAAGGACACCCCGGAAGTAGTGCAACAAAAATATTATCAAAAAGCACTACTGGTGGCTGGGAATGCATCACGAGGTGAACAATTTTATCGACAGGTGTAAGTCATATCTCAAGTCCGACAAACACTGGAAGAGAAGCAAAGAGGAGCTACAAATAGTAAAAATACCCAGCGGACCGTGGCAAGGTTGCCGTTGATTTCGCGGGTCCGTTTCAAGGATTGAACGAAGACTGCAAATATCTCATTGTTCTGACGGACTACTACTCCAAATGGGTGCATTACAAATTTGTGCACTCAATCACAACGGAACAGGTGATTAAGTTCTTCAAGAAAATGTTTGCGATAGAAGACAATCCAAGATCATTGTCTCCGACAATGGCACGCAGCTGGTGTCAAAACAAATGACTGAGTTTTTCGAGAGTGCAGGTATCAGGCAAGAAAAGACACCACTGTATAGCCCATAGAGTAACGGCCAGGTGTAAAGAATGAATAAATTCATAAAAGAAGGAATTCAACTGGCCATTGCATCACAATTAAATGTGAAGGACAGCATCCGGTAAAAGATAAACACATACAACAGTACACCAAACGAAACAACCAAATTCACTCAATTTTTCTTAATGAGGGGAAGAGAGTGCAATGATGTACTTACGCCTAAACTTAACAATTGGTATAGAAACGAAGGAAGTGCAGAACAAATAAGGGACAGCGAGCTCCATGTAAAAGAGAACATTATGCGAAAATAAGAAAAGGCCAAAAGGTATTCAGATCAGGTCAACAAAGCGAAGGTTAAGGAAATAGAACAAGGTGATTGGGTGATAACGAAGAAGCCAGGCATGGTGGCCAAAGGAGAGTCAGCCTACAGTGGTCCCGTGCAAGTACAAGAGGCCTCCAGAAGAGCAGTATATCTAGGAGGAAAGGGTTGGCGAAGCTAAGATGACGTAGTCAAACTAAAAAGAGGACAAGAAAAGATCATTATGAAAGGACGAGAAGTAGAGGAGGAAAGTGCCAACGATAGTATTCTGGAATGGGATGATGTATCCGATAGCCATTATTCCAGAGGAGAAGAGGAATGTTGTAACACGACTACTATTGGAGAAATGGCTGAAGGTAGCATCCTAGACAAAGTCACGGCAGAATGGAGATGGACAGTGCCCCTGTGACCGATCCAAGACTGGGTGGTAAAAGTACTCAGACCAGAAGTGGAAGGCAAATTAGAATGCCTAAACGTTATGAGGATTTTGTTCAAGATTCACTGAACATTGGTTAATGTGTGAAGGAGGGAGATGTTGTGACTTTATAATGTTGGTTGTTATCGGCGACCGTACGGTTGTTGTCAGTGCGTCGTCTATGTTTATGTTACGTCACACATTCCATTTTGGAATGCTAGGTATGGTATTTAGAAGAAGTCACCCCGGCGTCCCCCCGTATTCTTCCCGTACCTTGTCCCCGCCACTACCCCTGCTCCAGCTGTGTCCCCGTGGGCCTTTCTATCTGAATAAATACTTTATACCTCCATTGTGGTCCAAACCATCTTTACAACACCGACTTAGCCCACACCCACTAATGTACTTCATTTACCCTTATAGTATTGTGTTTTTATCCAGGAGCCTAAATCGATATTACTATTTTATGCCCTTGTTCGGTTATAATCAATAATATCCCTATAACGGCATAGAAATCATATCAATATTCAGTCATAGCACATGCTGTCACATTAAGCAAGGCTACTTCCCCGGCCCCCTAGAAAGCACAACGAGTTCTCTAAACAAATCCAAACCTCCAGCAACCTGGGAAATCCCCCTTGCTTTTGTTTTTATTTCATCCGAGAACTCCTGTAAAGCACTGTAAGAACGGCCAGTTCTTAGTGACATCTTTATTGACGTCTTATGTCCAACCTTACGTCAAATCCGGCACCTTTCAGGTATAAATATACCAACGTTGCCTTAAGCAAACACACGGTGGTGATTTTGGAGCAGAGCAGCTATCTACTTGCCCGAGAGCCCAGCTGATGCGAGAGCCCACGGACGCTGCCCCTCCTCTTTGACGCACTGAGAGAGACGCTCTTTTCTCCTGCCGAGAAATCCAGCTCCGGTGTTTCCAGATACCTTCGCGGGTTACTGGGATATCGAGTCCTGAGAGAGAGATACAAGACCTCCTGCTTTCTAATACCCAGGAACGGAGCTGACTAAAACCTGAGAGAGAATTCTTGATTCAGATTCTTGGCAAAAACCAACTTAACTTAAACTGCTACTTAATTACTCCTTCCCACATATTAGGCTTAGGTCAGGTACACCGGGGTAGGCGTATTTAGTAGCACCAGTTGAGTACGTTAGTCAATGTATATAAGTATGTATATATTTTATCTATTTTAAAGTATCATATGGCTAAGAAACCATATCAATGCTTTTACAGTATTATTTCTTTATCCTCCTTTTACTGTACTCACTTTACTTTACTATGAGTATTGCAATTGTAGCAATTCATTTCTCTTGTATGAGGAAGAAGACTGCTCAATAAATAACAACCTTTTATTGAAAACGCCCGTCTTTCTTTTCTCTGCACTCTGGTGAAACTAAGTATGCACACTTGACTGAGCGAAATAGCTGTCTATTGTTTTCACACGACTCTAGAGATACACTCTTATTCTGAGAGAGCAAAGTTGTCATGTTATATGATTGTCAGAAGCTAATCCCTTCTTGTCTATCCAGGGAGGTTAAACTCCTCCTTGTTTATTCGAGAACGTTTCTAGTGACCTCTGAGCTAGCTGGCAAAAACTTAAGTCTAATATAGTCAGTAGAGACCTAGTTGAACTCAGTCCTACTTCTACACTGCTGAATATATTATTCCAATGCGCAGAGCCTATTGGGACTATAGGAACTACACTACAATAAAATCCCGATCCCCGCACCTGAAGTCCCACTTTCTGGCTGCCCAGACGTCCTTTCATGATGTAAAATTGCCGTCAGAGACGCCTTCTTCCTACAGGTATACACACACTCCCGCGCCTACTAGCACCATCATGCCGCTTGTTTTTTGGACTCTTGCCATCCAAATTGTCCTTGTGTTTAGATCCTGCTTGGAACCTACCCCGAGCGATTTACTCCTGTACCCACTGCTTGATCGCTGCCCCTCATTCGTCCAACTAACAGGTAACCCCCTTTCATCTCTACCCCTCATCTTTATGTGTTCAACTCAGATGCCTTTTGCCCCTGCTCGACGTGCGCCGTGCCGCATAGACAAGCCGTCTTTAGCCCCTTCCTTGATCTAACCCCATTGCTAAGCCTTACTTTTCTCCCGAATTCAACCCCTGCCACCATCTCCTCCACCCTATCATGCTCTTCTTACGCACGGTGCACTACTATCCATCGGCGCACTACCCCGCGCCATTATCTACAGATTGGGTCTTCTTCTGTCTATGCTATGGCCCAGTACGGCCTACATTAATGAAAGCACGCCCCCATTCACTAATGGAATGTCAGGTCCCGTGCAGATAGTTCGCCCTCGTCCATTCTGTACCTTGTAGCCAGTCCTGCTACATGCACATCTAAAGCCCACCGAGCCTTCACTGCGCCAACGGTCCAATACCTGACTGATCCTACGCCATCCCCTCTGGGCCCCTTCTAAACCTGCCCGGCTATACCTGCTAGTATCAGCCCTAACTTTGCGCGTTTGTCCAACCCTTCCCTCCCTTACCTGTCCTTTTTCCCCCTCCCCAAGGCACCGAACAAACCACACAACCCCCGTCCTGAAGACGATCCCAAGTCACGATGATCGAAACATCATCGACAACACAGCGCAATACATGGTGCAGCTCCTCCAATTGCTCATTTGAAGTGCAATCCATAAAATCGTACTCTTTGAATCACCCTTGAGTCACATTGTGTATCTGAACTCACTGTATATATTGTACGCACTTCCACTTCTCGCGCCGTCCACACTGTCCACAATTGTCACTTGCGTCGCCACCTATGTCACCTGCACATACCGAGCACCAAGTGCAATTCGGGTTGTTGTTTCCTGATTCATTTTGTACAGTGCTGCTTTAACTGTATTCCCCAAATTTGTTTTATTATATGATGCAACTGCACATTAACTAAAAATGACTCCTAACCTGTTAGTTGCCTCTGTGCCTCGCCTGCCGCGGGTTGTGTTCGCTTGCTCTCCACCCTTTCAGAGCCTCAGGATGCTGGATAATCAGTCCAAGGGGGACTGCTACGTACTTTGAGCACACCGGGACTACAACTCCCAAATTCCCCGGGCGCGCTCTATCCTCATCACCTGTAGCGCCGTGAGGCGCATAAAACCCTGCGGCCCTCCCGCAGTGCGGGACGCCTAACCTGTTTGTTGCCTCTGTGCCTCGCCTGCCGCGGGTTGTGTTCACCTGCTGTCCGCCCTTTCAGAGCCTTAGTATGCTGGATAATCAGTCCAAGGGGGACTGCTACGTACTTTGAGCACGCCGGGACTACAACTCCCAGAGTCCCCTGGCGCGCTCTATCCTCATCACCTGTAGCTCCGGGAGGCGCATAAAAACTCTGCGGCCCTCCCGCAGCGCGGGACGTGCGCAGGCATAGCCTGGGCCAAGGGCGGGCCCGTCCGCGCCCGTCAGGGGCCGTCAGAGGCCGGGCTGGGCCACCACCCTTTCTTTATTATTAGTATGTTGCTTATGGTCCATCAACTCACTGGAGTCAGGAGGAAATCGCGTGGAGCCTTGATCCAGTGTGGGTCGCATGGACACGGACTCAACTATATAATTGTCCAGGAGGCAGCAATCTGGAGGGTGTGATGAACTGTGTTGCAAAGCCCTTCAACCTAAGGTACTGATTCTTGTTCCCCTTTAACAAGGAACTATTTGTGACTAACCAATTGTGATACCTACCTGTGGCAGTCGTAACCCTACGTGACATGAGTACCCGGAAAGAGACAAACAGAGCGGTGGGGGGAGGTGTAAGGGGGACCATCGATGCCTTTATAGTGAGGGCAGAGTCTCTTTTAAATCATAAAATTCAGCTAACTGAAAAAGGCTCTCACTGGACAAGCTTATTGAATAAAAGAGATAGTCCATGGGCCCCATTGCCAGTTGTCCATCTCCCCCCACAGGGCTCGCCCCAGGGCAAAGTACAAGGGGAAATAGGGTCGCCACTAAGGTTACAATACACCCCGCCCTACCAATAGTAGGGTTGGCCCAATCACCACAAATGATTGAGCCAGATGATGATAACAACTACGACCAGCCACACACTTCCTCACAAGAGGGGGGGGACACATTAGATCGCATCTCCTTGATGCCTGACCTCTCAGGGCGAATGGATGTGGAGGATGTAACACCTACCCAGGAGATAGCGAAAAAAATTACCCTAGAGCCCAGAGGGGAGGTGGTCAAGCGCTCAAAAAAGGTTTTGCAGGCAAAGGGCATACCTACCAATATCAACAACCCAAGAGAGACCAAAGCTCCACCCAGGAACTCAAGGAAAGGGGGCTCATATGCCCCGAAAAAGTCGGGACGGGGAGGAGGAGAGAGAGGGAAGGGGGCCATGGAAGAAGGGGTACCGATAACTTCCACACAGTGCCCGAATTGCAGTAAGGCAGCAGCGCAGGAGGGATGTAACAAAGACTTAATCACTAAGCTGGAATCCCTATTAACAACTCATTTGGGACCCCTGCATGAGTGTCTAAATGTGATAGAAGGACATCTCTCGCAGCTAATCACAAAAGCTAGGACAGAGGCCGAAATAGAGAAGGGGCCACGGCCGACGGGGAGGGGAGATGCGGAGACTAATACACACCCCAAGCCAGGATCACTCATTGACGGCAGTAGTGGGGCGAATAACAATGTTATGGACTCAGCCATACCAGACAAGAGGCGTTAAGGAAGAACCCACGAGTGGGAAGCACTAGCACTAAGGCCCAAGGCCACTTAAGTATAAGGGAAGATAATGGGCAGTTAAGGGGGGAAAGGCCAGCGGTTAGATTAATTAGTGACACTACATACGGATCACAGGGGGGGGGAATTGTCAAACCCACTGAAATGGCACCTCCAGCAGTGGAGATGGCAACCAACACCCAGGAACTGCCAATATTAGACGTACCCCCAGCTGCAAGTCCTTACACAGCGGTTTTGACAGGGATCCATGCATGTACAGTGGACAGGGAAGAAACCACACGTTCCTTGATTAATAAAGCAGCTCACTGGTTGGCCACTAATGCAGGCTTTAGTATTAGTAACCACAGACACATTTTAATGGCCAGAAGAGTTTCATGGATTGGAAAAAGCAGGAAGGGTTTCCCTGGAGACTGTGTAATATTACATTTCAGATACCCGGAGTTGGTAAGAGACCTGTTGCATCATCAAAAGAAGGGGATCTACCAGGAAGAGAATGATTCCAGGGTGAGATTGCTTCCATTAGGCTTCTTCTACAGAGATTTATTGCAAACCCAGAACAGGGAAGACTTGAGGCAAATAAGGGCAAGTTTAACTGGGGAGGAGCATTTAGTTCCGTTGTTTAACCGATATGCCCCCCTACAAAGCATTTCTGCCCTAAGTGACCTAGATTGACTTCCCGAGGGGCCAATTACATATCAAGGGGGTGCCTTGGAGGAAGTGCATCATGCTAAGGTTACTGGAGGACCAGGTGGGGAACCGATCGCCACGTCAACACAGCCCCCAGTACAGATAGCTCATAGCAAGACTGATACCGAGTCTAGTGCCCCTAGAGGGCCGGTACCTTATAAGGGGTATACTGTCCCAAAGCTTAATTCCCTATCAGCAGGAGAACAGGGAACTTTTAACATAATCACCTGGAATATAGCGGGCCTGTCTAGCAAATTAAAAAACCAGGACTGGCTAGAACACATAAGGAGATTTAACATCATCTGCCTGCAGGAAACTTGGGAGGCAGATTCCTCCAACCTAGCGTTGGAAGGGTATAAAATGTACTTTGTTCCTGCACGAAGATCTCCGGCAGGGCGAGCCAAGGGAGGTCTCATTACTTATGTGGATTTGAGGCTAAGGGGAAAATGGGAGAACTTAGCTTGGGACTCCACTTGTACCCAGGGTATACAGCTCACGTCCAGGGGATTGAAATTAATTTTAATTAATTTTTACAATGCCATTAATGGTGGACAGACACTGGACAGTCTGTGAGAGCTGTACTATAGGTTGACAGGAATAGAATTAAATGGGATGAGTAGAGCGCAGCTGGTGGTGATGCTTGATTTTAATTGCCACCTGTGCAACCATTTATTTAATAGCAAGGGGAATTGGGCCTCATGCCCAAGGGAAGCAGGATTACATATGGAACACACTAGGGAGGGAATGGAGCTAAGCAAGGTGCTGGGCACCCATGCTCTAACACATACATTGGACTTGATAAGAGTAGTCGGGGATGCGGGCATCTCCCCAACCTTTAAAGGCAAGGAAAGGGGCTCTATTATTGATTTCATTCTCGTACCCACCTCCTTAATTTGCTGGATACTGAGTTTTAATGTTGAACCAAGTTCCTTTACTGATCACAATCCGTTGGTCCTGATCCTACAGGATCCTGACCCAGTCAAGCATCCTCCTTGCAAACAGATCAGAGGCTCTTTTAAAGCCATGGACCAGGGAAGGAGATTAAGACGGGCAAATATCAATTGTGACAAATTCTATAAGGCACTACTGACAGAGGAAAAACACCAGATATGGAAGTGCCTATACCCCGCTATTGTGGGGGCGGGCTTAATCACCGCATTTGAGGGGGTTGCCCATTGTATAGATGGGCTGCTCAGAAGCAGAATTAGAAAAGAAGTAGAAGATACTCCCAGGTGGTTTAATCAGCAATGCTCTAGCCCCCAGAGAGACCTGAAAGTAGCATTAAAGACTGTCCCCAAAGACAATACCAGTGTGTCTATGTGCAGGGGGAAGTACTAACAGGCTCTGAAACAACGCAAAACCTCATTGCAAAATGAGGCATAGGAAAATCTGAGGGAAGCAGCTGAAGCTAGAGATATGAGCGCTTTTTGGAAAATTGTGAACGAACCACTCTTCCAAGATAAGAACAAATCCAAACCTGTCTGCCATGTCCTACCAGAAGCCTGGGTGGAGCACTTTAAGGGTCTTTACAACTACGATTGCTTAAGCACTGTACTCCCACCCGAAGAGGCAGGAAACCGAACAGCTCTGAAAATCCATTTTGCTTTAGGTGCGATAAAAGCAGGAATTGAAGGATTAACCCGTAATAAGGCCCCGGGACCGGATGGGATCCCCCTGGATCTCCTGCTTTCTCAGGTAGACTTGTGGGCTCCTATCTTAGTAAGAGTGATTAACACAGCAGTGGAGGCAGGTATGCCTCCTTCGTGGTCCACTGTGACAATTGTTCCAATTTTCAAAAAGGGTAATAAAGATAACCCACAATGCTCTAGGCCCATCTCCCTTATCGATGTCTCAGTGAAAGTCATGGGGAGAGCAATTCTCAACCGCCTGATGGAATGGGGGGATGAGCATGATATCATCTCGGACATCCAGTATGGCTTCAGGCTGGGTCGCTCAACAACCGACCAATGTCTTAATCTCTATCTCCTTGTTGCCAAGTACACTGTCGCTAGTAAAGAGACAGTGTACCTGGCTTTCATGGATCTGACAGCGGCTTTTAATCGGGTCAATCGCACGAAACTGTGGGAGCTATTGGTGGCCATGGGCGTGGATCCCGGACTGGTTAATATTTTATGTACCTTATACCAGAATACCACAGCCCGGGTCCGATACAATGACGAGGGTGATACTTCAGACCCCTTTCCCTGCTCTAGGGGTGTTAAACAGGGCTGTATTTTGAACCTTTATTATTCACATTATATATTAATGGTTTAGACAAGGCCCTGGGGGCATTAGGGGCGGATAGCCCAAGGATAGGCAATAGAGAAATACCGGTCCTACTGTACGCGGATGACGCGGTGCTTCTGTCACGCACCGCACTGGGCCTCCAGCATCTGATTGATGGTTTTGTTAGTTTCATGGAGAACCTGGAGTTGTCAGCTAATCTCTCCAAATCTTACATCATGGAGATGGGGAAAAGACCAGGCAGGAAATTCACCTTTAGGATTGGCTCCCACCCTTTAGAAAAAGTGCAGGCGTTTTCCTATTTGGGAATTGTGTTTGATAACCGGACTAGGTTTAATAAACTGATAGATGAGAAATGTAGATCTCTCTCTAGTTCTTCCAGGGCAATTATGAAATTTGCACACAGGCTGGGACGATGGGCTCCAGAACAAATTGTGAATTTGTATATGGCCATTTGTAAGGCAAAAATGCTTTATGGTAGCGAGGTATGGGGATTCACTGACCCTTCAAGGATACAGGTTGAAGAAAACAAATTCCTCCGAAGGCTACTTAAAGTCCCACAGAGTACCCCATCCTACTCAATCCATGAAGAGCTAGGTCTCTCCTATATTAGAGATGAGATTCAATTAAAACCTCTTTCTTGCTGGTTAAAAACATGGATTAACCCTGAAGCTACCTTAGGTAGGCAGATTATAATTGATTGCATTAATAGGGAGCATGGGCATAACATTCCCTGGTTGAAATATGTGAAGGAAACTCTGTCTGGATTGGGTCTTGCCGACTATTATAACAACCCGATGGCACTGGTAGTACGGGACAAGGAGATTGTTAAGTCGGCATTCTTAAAGCAGAAGGCCACCGCCATGGAAGATTAACTGAGATGCTTAAACCAACCGTGAGAGCCCACCTACTCGCCAAATCTAGTCCTGGATTAGAACCATACCTGGCGTATCTTTAATACGTCCCGGATAGATTCCTGATGACTAGATTTAGGAGGAGCCTACTTCATGACACATTGGGGAACCCAATGGGGTTTTTATCATCGATTGAGTTGAGGGGCCCCTAAGGCTGCGACTATAAGTCTCCGCAGGACACGCTCCACTTCGTTTTATTGTGCCCTTTTTTTCCCCACCCCAGGACGTTGTTTTTAAAGAGTATTTTAAAGTCCGCTGGGTTCAAACATGCAAGGGTGGCGCTGTTATTTTTTAAATTGTCCGAGGAGGCTCTTACACTTTATTGCACTGTGAATTTTTTAAGGAAGGCCGCAAGATTAAGAAATACTATAGACTCCGAATGTTGATTTAGGTCATAATCTCTCCCCCTTGGGGGTAAATCCCCTTTTGCTATGTGGGCATTAGAGCCCCCCCTGTTCTTGAAACGTACCCTCATGATTTTTAACGCGCCACGGTGCACTACTTACCACAATTGTCAGATCATTCTACAAGTATTTTAATGACGCTTTCTATTCATATATATTAGATACTCTTATCAACTATTTAAGTAACTTGTAGAATGCATTTTTTCCTGTGTTTTAAATATTTGTCTTGTACTTTTATGGTGTTGTTGGATACCGAATAAAGTAAATTTTTAATTTTGAATTGACTCCAGTCTCCTTATTTCTGCACCAGTACTGCTTTTAGCATACATGCTTAATTGTCTCTACAATAATACCTGTTGGGATATTGTTTGTTTATTCTACCTTTTCACCCTGATCCCAGTGTGGTTTATGGGTCATACTCCTGTAATATCATACTACCAGTCTCCCGCAGCACAGGACGCCAAAACGGGCTGTGCAAAGCCCGCAACGCCAAGCCTTTAGCCTCTTGCTGGGGTGGGACTCGGTAACCCAGCCTGCACCTGTGAGTGGGAGGGGTTTCACTCCCTCAATACCCAAAACCAGTCTCATGCAGCGCAGGATGCCAAACGGGCTGTGCAAAGCCCGCAACGTCAAGCCTTTAGCCTCTTGCTCGGGTGAGACTCGGTTTCCCAGGCTGCACCTGGGAGTTGGAGGGATTTCACTTCCTCCGAACCGACACCAGGCTCCCGCAGCACGGGACTCCAAAATGGGCTTTGCAAAGCCCGCAACGCCAAGCCTTTAGCCTCTTGCTGGGGTGGGACTCAGTCTTCCAGTCTGCACCTGTAAGTGAGAGGGGCCTCACTCCCTCAAACCCGACACTGGTCTCCCGCAGCGCAGGACGACAAAACGGGCTGTGCAAAGCCCTTAACACCAACCCTTTATCCTCTTGCTGGGATGGGACTCAATCTCCCAGCCTACACCTGTGAGTGGGAGGGGCCTCACTTCCTCAAAGCCAACGCCTGTCTCCCACAGCTTGGGATGCCAAATCGGGCTGTGCAACGCCCGTCAGCGACTGGAGGCGACTGGGCTGGGCCCAGTCTCTTGGCCCTACCGTCTTCTTATACCTATAGACTAACTTGGATCAATTGACTGTGAAGAAGTGTTCCCAGACTCTGCAAAGACCCAATTAGGTAAACCTGCTGTGACCCCAAGATGGGAAAGAGAAAAGGAAGTCACATAGGTCCAACAAGGGAAAGGGGTGAGGCACAATCCAATTCAATCAAAAGCTATTTGACTTCTGTTATGAGTGCCATTAAATATGAGATTGACAAGGTTGAGGTAAGGATGGACTCAGCAATAAAAAAGACTGTATTTACTGTCTCTAATAACGCACCTGATGACTTAACTGAAACTATGCAGAAAGACTCTGTTAGTCAGACCCCGTCCGAGGCCCCAAAGAGTGTGGAATCATTATTCTTTGTAAAGAACTCCGATCGCACTCCTCATTCCATTTTCAACCCTTGTGTGGTTACAGACACGCAAACGCATTGTCACTTGAAGTTATATCCCGGTTGGACAGTCCCCCATGTAAGAAAAGTAGACAAGAATTGACTAAAGACGTACCACAAAATATCATCCAATCTGAACATAACTTCCATTCCCTGCCCACAAAAGGCTTATACAAAATGAGAAATTCAGGGAAAAAATATATAAAAAGGACTCCTAAAGGTGACCTAGATATAAAGAAACCTAGCCCAAATTATTTGGCATGATTTTATCATCTGGGGGAACTGTTAAATTCTATAGTCAAATTATGCTCTGGGACAATTGCTAAATTAATCCTCTTAGAGGTAAAGATTGACAACACCATTTTGGCTGAAGAAAGGCTTACAAAAAGAGTAGATGCCTTGGGAGAACAGGGGAATTCTCAAGGAACTTGAAGGGTAAATATTAGGCCCTTAAATAAAGAAGATGTTACCCAACAAAGTGAAGTATTAACCCCTTCACTGCGGCGGCTATTCCGCCGCAGTGCTAAGGGGGCAGGGCGGCCGCATGCTGGTGAAGGAACCGCTCCGTCACCAGCGGCGGTTGAGCTGTGCTCGTGATGGAGCGGTTCCGTCACGGCCCCGCCCGCTCAATAGAATGTGCCGTGCAGGCGCGCCGAGCGGGCCGTGACGGAACCGCTCCGTCATCAGCACAGCGCGACCGCAGCTGATGACGGGGTGGTTCCGTCACCAGCAGGGGAGGGGTTAAGGGATATGCAACTTCCACGCTCTGAAACGCCATTATTTACCGTACAACCTACAGTCAAATAAGTAGCACAAGAATCACGGGACACTGATCACAGGGTGCTTCAGGTATCAGATAGCCTTAATCAACCTGCTCTAAAGGACATACGACCTCACATTCCCCCAGCATGCACACCATATATAATAGTATTAGAGAATGTTCCCTCACTCCGGCAAGCACAGCACAAATTCTCATGTATCATTATTGAACATAGCCTCTTTTTGGCTGAAGGAAAACTCTAATTGGCCCAGTTATTTATCCAGTAAAATTATCACCACAAGAAGATTCACTTGGGTGGGTCTCAAAGTCATCACCTGGTGATTGTATAATCATACATTTTAGGTTAGAGCCGTATTACACCACCTTCCAAAAAACATCAGAGCACAACACCTAGGATATTTTATCAGCCAAAAACCTGTGTGCTTACAGATCATCTAAATAGACCACCGTGACCAAGATTATAGATGGCCTAGAGAATCTAATATCTCAAGCCCAATATGATCACTGAAAGGATCTGCAAATAATCTTGGCTGGAGATTTTAACACAGGAATTTGTGACCCCAGACTCCAGACATCATGTGGTATTTATGATGAGAGAGATCAGCCCTTGAGCCATTTTAAACATACGCCATATGGAGATTCGCTAAATAGAGTTGTATTTTGCTAAAAACTTGATATTTGCCTAAGATCTGGACATGACCACTCTATCCCAGATTCCAACATATATGAGAGCTACATCTAATTCAATTGGATGTATGTCATTACATCACATACCAATACCACGCGTGCCATTACAGGGTGGGTATTACTACGCGATGTCAATGACAACGACATGCCATTATATTGCAAAATTTTACCACAACTATGCTTTTACCACTCATGCCATTACAGCGCAAAGGCATGTGTGGTAAAGCTTTACATATGGTAAAGGTTTGCAAGGTAAGTGACTCTATCCTACCTTACCATAAACACTAATATAGTCCCTCTGCACAACGCTCTCCCAACCTCCATTCCAATCCCTACAATAACACTACACTACCTTGCACAACCCCGACACTACTCTAAAACACTGCACAAACACTACCCTAACCCTAAAACACTACACTACACAACCACTACAACACTACCCTAAACCCTAAAACAGTACACTACACAAACAAGTACAACACTACCCTAAACCCTAAAACAGTACACTACACAAACACTACAACACTACCCTAAACCCTAAAACACTACACTACACAAACATTACAACACTACCCTAAACCCTAAAACACTACCCAAACACTACAACACTACCCTAAACCCTAAAACACTACACAAACACTACAACACTACCCTAAACCCTAAAACACTACACTAAACAAACACTACAACACTACCCTAAACCCAAAAACACTACAAAAACAAACACTACAACACTACCCTAATCCCTAAAAAACTACACAAACACTACAACACTGCCAAAAACTGTAAAACACTACACTACACAAACACTACCCTAAACCCTAAAACACTACACTACAAAAACACTACAACACTACCCTAAACTCTAAAACACTACACTACACAAACACTACAATACTACACTAAACCCTAAACCACTACACCACACAAACACGACAACACTACCCTAAACCACTACCCACACTACTCCCACCCTACACTACCCTAAACGATAAAACACTACGACACTACAACACTACCCTTATCCACTACCCACACTACTCCCACCCCTACACTACCCCTAACCCTAAAACACTACCCCTAGCACGACCCCCTACACTACCCAAACACCACTACACTACCCTAAACCCTAAAACACTACGACACTACAACACTACCCTAAACCACTACCCACACTACTCCCACCCCTACACTACCCCTAACCCTAAAACACTATGACACTACAACACTACCCTAAACCACTACCCACACTACTCCCACCCCTACACTACCCCTAACCATAAAACACTACGACACTACCCTAAACCACTACCCACACTACTCCCACCCCAAGCACAATCACCCTTACCTCTCTTTCCTTGTGGTTCCTCTCCAGAGTCGCCGTCTCTGCTCCCGGTACCTGCTTCCTGCTTCAAGGCGGTGCACGTCATTGTGAGGAAACGGGAGGGCCTCAGTTTCCTCACAACGAGGTGGATCGGCATTACATCGCATGCGTTGTAACAGCGTATGCGATGTAACGGTATGCTTAGTAATGGCCACGCATAGTTACATCGCATGCGTTGTAACGCATGCAATGTAATGGCATAGCGTGGTAAAACCGCGTTGTGATTGCTGTTTACCAATTCAATTATTGATTGCATTTTAATTGGTAAAGATCTGTAACAGTTTTTCAAAGGACGTGTGTAATGGTTAGCTGTATAAACGATCATAATCCCATAATATTAACTCTAAATTTAGCCTTGAGTAACAAGAGGGAAAATAAATCACAATGTAGGGCCTCATATAAAAGAAACAGGGGTGTGAATATTAAATGGGAGAAAATCGATAAGGAGGCCTTTCTCAGATACCTTATGGCAAATCATCAGGCACAAATTGAGGTAGCCCTCTCAGATTCTTCTACCCTAAATGATTTTATACAGGCTTTTACATCCCATAATGGCTACATGGCAAATAAATTAACTAAATGTGCCAGTAGAACATCTGATATCTCTAGATGGTTTAATAGTGCATGCTGAGAGGCACATAGGTCATTAAGGTGGGCCTTGTTAAAAATCCAGCGGAATAAGGATGAAGTAGCAAAAGCCAGAAAAGGGTATAAAGAAATAATCAGGGAAAGAAAAGTATATCTGAAGGAGAAGGCCTGTGAAGATCTACAAATTGCCTCTACATTAAAAGACTGACTTGCCTTTTGGGAGGTTGTAAATTCTACTACCTTGCTTGGAGATGAAATGCCCAGACTAGATACCACTGTATTAGCTAAAGACTGGGTAGAATACTTCTTGAAAATATTTTCTCACAACCCTCAGCCCGCAAACTTGGTTTCGGACTCAAAAGCTCCCTTTGATACAAGAGCAGCCAAGGCTCTGAGTAACTCAGTTGAGGTAACTGATGTAATACAAGCAATAGAGAACAATCCGTCCAGAGAATGCCCCAAGGCCTGATAGTATTCCAATTGATCTGTATAAATATCTCCCAGATTTCTGGGACCCATTAATAACTAACATTATAAAAGCTGCTATAGTGGAAACCCTAGTTAAGACATGGCAGGAAGCCATTATAGTTCCAATTTTTAAAAAGGGGGAGAAAAGCCAACATCACTGTTATGCCCAATTTCTCTGTTAGATGGCTCAGTTAAAATCTTGCGCTGGGTTATTTTGGCCAAATTAGAACTGTAGGCGCTCGAGTCCCATGCGCTCTTGATCTATCAATTTGGGTTTCGACCAGGACTCAGAATCGTGGAGCAGACACTACATTTGGCACTAATTGTAAAAAAAATATACAAAGGCCCAAAAGGGTTGTGTGTACTTAGCCTTTATGGACTTAACGTGTGCTTTCGGCAGAGTGGACCGATTTACATTATGGTCCATAATGGCACAGTTAGGGATTGATGAAGCAATCATTACCCTGCTCAGCAGGCTTCACAAAAATACATCGGACACAGTAGGGTATAATAGCAAGGGGGGTTGATCAGAAGAATTTTCCTCTGGTATGGGGGTTATGAAGGGGGGTGTTTTGGCCCCATTTCTTTTCCTATTATATATTAATGGTCTAGGAAAACAATTATGCATGGTTGCGAAGGACTCCCCGAGGGCTAACTCATGTCTACTTCCTGTGTCACTATATGCAAACGATGCTGTCCTTATAGCCAGGACAGCTAACGGCCTACAAATTTAGCTTAAAACTTTTAATGTTTTAATGAATAGTTTAGGACTTAAGATCAATCGCTCCAAATCATTCATAATGAAATGTGGACAAAAAAAGTCTAAAACAAGAACATTTTTACTCTGAGTTGAAGAAATTAAGAAAGTCCCTCATTTCACCTACCTGGTCCCATTTGATGTGGATTTTATCTGGAAATTCTCATTAAATGTCAGAGCCATGAATTTCCACAAGTCGATTGACGCTATCTTTAGATTTGCCAAGAGATTAGGCCACAAGTCAGTTAAAGAAATTATATGTGTTTGTAAGAGTAAAAAGTCTTCCAGTAGTAACTTTTGGGGCCGGTGTCTGGGGATACGTAAACTGTAATTTACTCCAAGTAGCAGATAAAAAGTTTATAAGGAGACTGCTCGCAGTGCCCAAGATTTCCTCTGCCTCTTTCTGTCATGAGGAAGTTGGATTAAGTTTTTTTAAAGATTACATTACACTGCAGCCACTATTGCTCTGGGTAAGAATTTGGAATAACCCAGAGGCACATTTCTGTAAAACAATATTAACAGACTGTATGAAATTGGACAACTGCTTAGATATACCCTGGTTAAGATTCATCAAAACGAGTTTTGCCAGGATAGGCTGTTCGGATATTATACAAATCCCAACATCTTGAGAAATGTCTTGTGTGCTACAATTGAATCACTTTTTTATCAATGTCTTGAGTGGCCAAGTGCACTGTGCAATATCGCTGGACAGTCTGCGCTTTTTTGTCAGCCCCAAATACAACCGGCCCTTTATTTGCAAACAAATGTGAATAAAAGGCAAAAATTTCTGTTGACCAGATTCCGATTAAAAACCATACACTTTCTGGCTGCTTTTCATACACAGAGTACATGGTTTTCCTACTCCCGGTCTGTCCTAGCGGCAGCCCCACATCTCAAAGCACTAAGCACTTTATTTTATTCTGTAAATTAGATACTGCCCAGAGGACGCAATTTATTCGTCTGTTATTATTAGCATCGGATTAGAGCTCATGAGTTGGTGATGGCTCATTTGCTCTCTTTAGGAACTACAAATATATATATATATATGGAGTTTTAAACCAACATTTTTCTGTGTTTAAGATTCTTTGGGCCCGATGTAGGTAATCCTCATTTACTGACTCTAAAATACCGAATTTTACCGATTCGGTATTCTAGATTCGGTAAATGAGATGTAGCTAAAAAATCTGTATTTTTTACCGAATCGGTAGGATTCGGTAATTACCGAATCTGTATTTACCGATTCGGTAATTGCCATTGATTCCTATGGGCCTCGAGGCCCATAGGAATCAATGTCAATTACCGAATCGGTAAATACCGATTTGGTAAAAATACCGATTTGTCAAGGGGAACAGGGTGTCACTTTGACACCCTGTTGCACCCCTGATTTTGGCTTGTGTGCCATGTGACACACATACATGCCCTCAGGGCATGTATGTGTGCCACATGCCACAGGTGTACATGCACAGATGTGCATGTACACAGGTATTCGTTATTTACCACCAAATAGTATTTGGTGGTAAATAACGAATCGGTAATGGCCTGTGGCACTGTTTAAAGTGCTACCTACATCTGGATTTACCGATTCAGTAACTTTACCTATTCTGTATTTTACCGAATCGGTAAATTTACCGAATCGGTAAAATTAAGGCCACCTACATGTCAAATCCCAAATAACGGTCGGTAACGGCCAAAATCGGACGTTACCGACCGGTATTTGGCAACCTACATCTGGCCCTAAGTAAATATTAGGTAGTGTTTCTTTTTTTAAAAACCTTCTATCAATTTGTATTTGACTGTTTTAATGCTTATTTGTTTTTATTGAAAATGTATATATGTAAACTTTTATGGCTCTTTTGAGTCGAATAAATTATTTTGATTGATTGAACTTGATGTTTTTTCCTATTTAGGTTTAGCAGCCAAGATTTATTTAGTTGTTTTGTGTGTGTTTAGTGACAGGAAAGGGCTGTGTACTGTTTTCCATTCATGGAAAAGTTGCTCTTTAATTGGCTAGCTAGCTGAGGAGTTACACTAGGAGTGCAAAGATGTCACCACCGAATTGTGCTGTCATTAGTTAGTTGCTGCCAAAGACGCACTGTGATTGGTTGACCTTTGGCATAGATGCACTGGGATTAGTTGTCATTTGTTTACATGTTTGTGGGGTTTGAGGAGTATTTTGAGTGAGAATAGGGGGCGCTGTGTTGAAAAAGCCCAAACCGCCTAGCATACCTGTTATGGAGGAAGAGAAGTTTCCTCCAGAGGACTCCATACATACGCGATGTTGACGGGTGTTGGTCTCTATACGTGTGCACGGAAATTAGATTGCATTGAATATACTTTTTGTAACAAGCATCTACAATTTCCTTTATAGGGTACCTTTAATATTTATAAGCTAGTTCCTGAGACATACAATGAATGAATGAGAAGAAGCCACTATCTAAACCTCCACAATTTAAAACATTCATTAAATGGGACTGATTGGTCACAGAGAAAGAAAGAAAATTAATAAACGGTTTAAGAGTTAATTTAGTCAGTGGTTAGAAATCAATTGGAGTATTCTGGAACGATAAAGGAGGGAGGATATGGTTGAAATAGTGAGGATTCCCCCCAATAGTTAATGAGACAATGGATAGAAAGAAAACCGATGTGTCTGTAGGTGACAGAAAGGAAAAAGACAAGCAAAACTTTTCATATGAGGAGGATATCTTTTAGAAGACCTTTTGGCTTTAAGACCTCCTCTGTATACAGATGGTAGACAGACACAGGCACAGAGATCATTGGTACCTGACATGGGTGCAGCAGGTGAACCAGGTCTTAGTGCACAGGGAATAAGGGTGATGTACATCTGTAAGAGCAAGTGCTCCACCACCATTGACAGTTTTACCTAGGACTAATAGAGATACTGCAGTCCCTAATCATATGCCTGCCGGTGTGTCTTTCCCGCTTCTAATGTGCCTACTACACTTCATAGGGAGAGAGATTATGATTTCACTCTGAAAATTTGAATTTGGAGAAATTGTGCAGAGAACAATGGATTTCAACAGAATAATGTCATATAATGTGGATGAAATGAGATACCTGATCAGACAAGCAGCAAAGTGTGAAAATGAAACACATAATAATCACTAGTACAGATTAATTACAGAATTGATTTGAGTGAAGCAGAAATAACAGAGATGAGTCTAGCAATTTTACAAGCTCATGATTTAGTTGAGCATATTAAGGATTGGAGAGATTTGGGGAAATACAGAGAGAACTGGAAAATGAAAAGGGGTACTAAAAAGAAATATACTGAGATAGGTAGGAAAGTGAAAAAGGTTATCAGTGATTCAGAAACACTGGCGGAATTTCCTTTAAGGGAAGTGCATGGAGGGAATTATGGGCATGTTCTTTGAACTACGGGTGATCCTTGTCCCTTTACAACAAATTTTTCCAAAACTGTAAGAGGAGCCTGAGAAATAGTACAAGGAGGTTCATAGGTTGGCAACAATTTTGATGATGCTTTGGAATGATGTGGATACATTATTTGAGGTTGTTTTCCTAGATATTAATGGGCAGAGTGCAAGGATGCTGTTGCTTGGCCCATTAAAGAACCAGCTATAGTTCTCCTAATCAATGCTCAATCTGAGGTAGCTATGGAAAAATACAGAGCTGTGACACAGCATTTGAAATAAAAAGTACCAGAGAAGGACATAAACTGGGCAAAAATAATGTGAGATAGATGAGAGCCAAAAGAGTCAGTGCATGATTACTATGAAAGGCTTAAGCAAATTTATAGTATGTTACATGCAGTCAAAGAGCCTAGAAAGGAATGTGTTTGCGGATTTGTGTCGGCTTTCTTTTTGGGTTTGTGTCTAGAGCTTAGTTCTCATATTCAATAGAGTGTAATGTGTTTGCAGACTAAAAGCATGATGATATTCTGGAGTATGCCATATACTGTAGCGACTATTTTGGTGTGAAGCAGAAAAAGGTAAAGGAGAAGTTAATGACTGTATAGATGAAGCCAATTCAAAAATATGACAGAATTCAGACGATGGATTCTGATTCAGATTGTGTGCTGTGTGAAAATTCTGGAATAGATGGAACACAGGGGATGAAAGGAGAGGGAATGAGAAATGAGATGTGCAGACTTAAGGTCGAGGTAGAGAGAATGTGAATAATTCTGGAGTGAATGTTAATATTATTTTGCTGAAGAAGAGCACTGCTTGTCACAATTGTGGTAAAATTGGACATTAGAGGTGAGAGTGTAGACAGAATCAAGCCCAAATTCAAAATTATTTCATCCACCAGTTGCAGCAAAACACCAATGCAATGCAGATAAACTGTTTTCACCCCAACAGACACGTATGCTGAATATGCAAAATCAAATGCAGTTCCATAAAAATATTCCCACAGCTCCAGTGATGAAGCAGAACATGTGAAACAAAATGCTATTCAATTCAGGTACCAACAGAATCCATTGATCCTGAGCAATGATATTCCCCAGTTTTCACCAGAGATAAAATCCCAATGACAGTGCCTGAAGGGGGAGGAGGATTGCATGCTTGGTGAAGTCCCAGGGATAAAATAGTGAGCTATATGTAGATGGTGAAAGCCATCCTGTATCATATCTGATTGATATTGGTGGTACCTGCTCTACATTTCCAAACCTACCCATCTTGGAAAAATGAGTTCACGTTGTAGGCATTAGCAATAAACAGAACACAATCAGATTAATGCAGATGTACCAGCTAAAATAGGGTCTATTGAACACAGTCACCAGTTCATATTGTGTGATTCAAGTTCTTCTAATTTGCTTGGCAGAGACTTGCTTTGCGAGATGAACTGTGTGATCTACTGCACACTGGATGGTATTGCAATTGAAACTCAAGTTAAAGATTCGGTTTTTAAAACCAGATCAGAAGACTCAAGAGTTCAACTGTTCCCAGTTCTTACAAAAGATGACCTGTCTCTGAAATGAAGACAAATTATCAAAGATGTGGTGTGGGATTTCACAGGAAGAGAAATAGGACTGAAAAAAGTACAAAGCCAGTTAGAATACAGGTCAAACCAAATGCCATTACCCCGGAATTCTGCTATGTAAACATTCAAGAGAAGCAGAGGAGGGAATGAAGCCCATCACTAAAAAATTGTAGAATAAGCTATTTTTTATGGGAGATCTGTTGTAGTCCTTGCAATTCTACTGTGATGAGCATTAAAAAACTGAGTGGTTAGTGGTGAGTAGTTCAAAACCTTAGGAAAATAAAACACATTTTACTCCCATGATGTGTGGTAGTGCCAAATCCTGCTGTAATATTGTTTCAGATTCCAGCAGATACATAATGGTATTCAGCCATTGACTTATGCCATTCCTCTAAACTAGGATAGTCAATATCTGTTTATGCATTTCCATTCAAAATTGAAGTCCTCATTTGGTGTTGAATCCCAAAATGGTGTACAGAAAGTCTCTTAAATTTTCAATCTGATCCTAAAGAAGGAATTAGAAAGTGTGCAGCTAGCCTGTACTTCAGTCTTAGTCCAATATATTGATGACTTAGTGGTGACATCACGGATTAAAAAAAGACTTCAAACTAGATGCAATTGCACTCCTGTAGCATCTTGCTGGCAAAGGTCACATTGTTTCACCCATAAAAATTCTGTACTGTGAAAGAGAAGTGATTTATCTTGGTCATCACATTGGGAAGAGGCCAAGAGCAGTCTCAAAATTGTCCGAAAGATGAATCCTCCAACTACCCAGAGGGAGGTGAGGATGTTTCTGGGAATAGTTGGCTACAGTCATAAAATGGATTCCAAACTTTTCTATGACTGCGATGCCTTAGTAAGGCTTACTCAAAGTGATATCAAGGATTCCGTACCATTTGATGACAAACGTATGGAAGGCTTCCTAGAATTAAGAAAAATCTTTATAGTACTCCCGTCCTCCAAATGCCTGATTATGGGAAGGAATTCTATTATTTTGTTTGCCATTAGAAAAGGTGGTGTGCACGCTCAATACTCATTCAAACTTATGGAGATATAATGAGACTTCTTGCTTACTTTCCTGCTACATTAGGTACAGTAGCTGTCACTCTCCCAGGCTGTCTGAATGCAATTGCAGCTGTTTGCCTTGCAATGAAACAGAGTAAAGGATTGATATGGGTCATTCACTTATTGTGTGTGTCCCTCCTACAGTTTAAATTTTGTTGACTTGCACCAGAACTCTATAGTTGACAAATAGACACCTTATAAGATATGAGCAGACAATATTGGTGTCTCAAAACTAAGAGGTGCAACACTGCTGACAATTTCAGACAATGATGAAGATTATGATGAGGATCTTAACCACAGTTGTGGCTATGTGACACAATTGTGTACCAAAACAAGACCATATATCAAAGATGTTCCTCTTGAAATTGTTAAACCGACTTTATTTATAGATGGCTCTTGTTTGAGAGACCATCAAGGAGCAGTAGAATTTGCTTAGGCAATCTGTTCCATTTCTTATGTCATTGAAGCATCATACTTGTCAAACGTAACTTCAGCACACGTGGCAGCACTGAGTAATCTCACAAGTAATTTTTGCTCAGCAGATGAATTGAATGTGTCAATTTTTACAGACAGCCAATATGGATTTTCTGTGGTGCACGGTTTAAGGCGACAGTGGTCAAAAAGGTACTGTGCCCTTGAGAATGCAACTGTGAGATTAAATGACCAAACCACGGTGCAAGAGTCAGAACCCTATGAAATCAATGTAAGTATTTCAGAAAATCCAAATTATGTCAATTGTTTTTTTAATCCAGTGCAGACCACTTTAAGTGAATTGAGGGGCTTCCAGCAGCTATTACCAGAGGACAAGAGGAAGAAGTGAGAATTAACTGTTGTAAGAGAAATTTTAGTGATTTGTGGGTTACTCCTGATCATCAATATCTACTTCAGAATCCACCTTACAGTCCATGGTCTGGTGTTTACGTGACCATGCACACCTTGTGAGGGATGCAATGACCAGAACTGGTACTGGTACAACACGAAATTCAGAAGTTTAGCAGAAGATTTGTGCCAGTGGTGTGTTACTTGCCAGAGATATGTTTGTGGAAAGAAAACATTTTGTTATGAGCTACATGGTCAAATCAAAAAGCCCATTTACTAGACTTCAAGCAGATTTCATTGAAAGGCCTCTTTGTAATGGGTTAAATATGTTCTTGTGGTTGTCTGCTTGTTTTCTAAATGAGTTATGGCCTTACAAAACAGGAGAAGTGACAGTATGACAGTTGTCAAACATTTATTGAGAGAGTTAATACAATGATTTGGCTTGCCAGCCTCTATTGAGATCTTACGTTATTATGCTCTGCACTTCAAACTGAACAGAAGTTACATTCCAATCATCAGGAAATGTGGAGAAGATGAAGGCACCAACAAAAGTAAGCTGGCTAAGGTGTGTGTGTCAGCAAATTGTAGTGGCCTACTGCTCTTGATCACATGAGTATTAGAAGCACCCCAACCAAGAATACTGATCTCTTGCCCCATTAAGTTTTAATGGGCAGAGCTATGAGAGTAGTGTACATCACTTCAGCATCACTTGTGTCAATTATATAAAATTAGATTACTGCAAAGGTCTGACTGATGTGGTAAAATCTGTCTCTCATCAGGTGAATTTGACAACGGCGCCGACAAAAGAAATTGAGGTTCATCCACTGTAGCCAGGTGGTCGGATTGTGATCAAGAAGCATGCTCACAAGAGCTGCATGACGCGGAGGTACCCCATCAAGCTGGCCTTGTGACTAACACTGCTGTATAGTGTGATGGAATCCTGCAGTGGATCCATGCAGCTCACAAGAGAGTAGTGAAGACACAGATGATGAAACCAGACCAAAAGGGAATTGCATTGCCTTGGGACAGGAACACAGACCGCAGGCCCGATGTGACCGACAAGGCTGTCATGACTCATTTAAGCCACCAATTCACAGTAGTCACATACGCTCCAACTGACCTCTCGACAACTGCCAATTTCACATTTGACACCTTGAAAAAGGACCAGGCTTGCATGCCAGAAAGGGGCTAAACACGTTGTATTGGGCTTGTCCCACAGGTACAGGCGTAGATAAGTAGACACCGCAGACCTATTCAGGTACTTGTAGTTGATGTTTATTAACATAAGTCAAGGTCAGGATAACAGCCCCATCAGGAGCAACCCACTGGCCGCTCAGCCCATCCTTAACTGACACTCAGATGCATCCAACATTCCACACAGACTAGGATTCCAATAGGAATGCACACACACAGGGCTGAGCAGCTGGATACTAAAGCATACACATAACATGAGAATACTACATTATCCTCTCCCTTTAATAATTTAAAACAAAAGAAGAGAAGAGAAAACAAGAAGAAACTATGCACAAGAAAAATATACAACTTCCAAGAAATCTGAGACCCAGGGATGGATATAAAAGGCATCACGAGAGGGAAAACAGAAATCCAAATTATTAAAGAAGGAAGAAAGCGAAAAGAAATAAATACACAGACACCATCCTCCTCCTTCAATAATTAAAAATTGAAAATATAAAGATATACTTAAATGGCTAACCACAACTCACGATATATTGAAAACATAAGGGGACGACAAGACCCCAAACAGCTTATTATGAGAGAAACAAAAATCAAGAAAAATACTACAAACCTTAGAGGGAAAACCCCACATCTCTAGAGGGGAAACACTGTTGGACCAAGACCAACGTGGAAAACTGTTAGTGACTAAAACCCGTAAGTCACAACAAACTAAACTATCTTACTAAAAAGATAGAAACCCTTCACGAGGTAATGGGGCTATAACCCACACCAACATGAAAAATAATAGTTAGGGAAAAATGGGACTCGCAACCCACACCCATCCCAAGACAAGACAGGGATAACCTACAAAAATTGTTGAAAAGATGTAATGGGACTGAAACCCACTAGGGAACATGGGACTCGGATACCCACACCCATCCCACGACAAGACAGGGATAAACAAACTGCATAAAAAGGTCATGGGACTCAAACCCACACCAAAATGCAGTGAAAGGGACTCAAACCCAAACCATAAAGTAGTGTAAGAACAAAGGAAGGTGGGACTAGGGACCCACTCCTATCGCAAAGAGAACAAAGGAAAATGGGACTTGAACCCACTCCATCCCAACGCAGGGATAAATACCAAAAAATAATGAGGTGATGGGACTTAAAACCCTCCCCCAAAATTTAAGAAAACGTCAACATGTTACAAAAAGGAAATGGGACAATGCACCCACCCCAATGTTAACCACAACTTTAAGTTAACAATTCTGCAGCAAAACAAACGCAGAGTACAATACATTTATAGATGAAATAAACATTTCACTGTATATATTCACTAAAATATAAACAAAAGTATTATCTGACAAAGGTGTGCCTGTCACCGGAAAACAGGCAGATTTAATTAAATCATAACAACAATTACTTAATCAAAACAAGGGTGTGCCTGTCACCGAGTAAACTGCAGACAGGCAAGTTTGATTGAAATAATGCTTCATTTCTTTAAAATCAAAGATGTGCCTAAACTCTGGAGAAATGTTCCACATTGAAAAGAGCAATATGAAGGTAAATACTCGTGGTTAAAGCTAGAACTTGGAGACAGTACCTTACTTGAGAAACAGGGAACATAACGTTGTTGGCAGTAAATGCGCAGCTGGTGTCATGCTCGAAGAATTAGTGTGCACGGCCTTTTTCCTCAGGATTACATGACGAGCAACAGAAAGCGAGTGACAGCGTTGCCATGGTAACGATGGGGCACGCACATCACGTTGCTCCGGATGGCTCACGGCGGAGCAGAGGAACCAAACAGCCGTGCTGACGCGTGGCAAAGAACATGACGCATACACTTGACTGAACCCAATTGCAAGGTTCGATTGCGTCACTAGAATAAACATGCAGAGGATGAGAAAGGAGCTCCTGACTAACGGAAATACTGGCTGAGAGAAGGCAGTTGGCCTCATGACTAAACAGGTACAATACGTTATTCTTGTAATTAAAATGCTTCCAGAGTCAAAAAATTAAACACTTCTCACATCTCCTTATAATTCTGTTCCTTTGAGAGAAAGTCATTTCACACAACACGAGTAATTTTGGCATGAAATGCAGGAAATACCTTTAAATCCCCATAGACTTTCCGGTACAATCACTGCCAAAGAATGGGAAAAATTTCACTTGCTTCAGATATTTGCCGCTTTTAACTTCACTGCATGGCCATGGAGAAGAAAAGATACCGTTTAAAAATAGGCACTTGTCATACAAAGACAAATGGGAAGCTGATAAAATCTCGAGCGCGCCCTCACATCTTGACAGTTAGCCCAGAGATTTATAGTTCTTGAAACTGTCTCTTACTGAAAGCACGATTTAGCTTCACTCAGATGGGCAAAGATGCACAAAGTCAAAATGAATATCATTCTTTTCTTTAAAAATAGAAAGTTGTAGTTTTTTAAACTTGGCCTTGTTTGAGGCTTGAAAAATCATTTTCGGTTACACATGCAGCATGTTAATTGAATATCCTTGAAGAAAACATACAGACACAGCTCACCTGCATTTGGGCTGTCCGTTGTGATGGACACTGATGGGGCAGGCAGGTAGCAGTAGGTCTGGTTACATGAAAAGAGTCTTTTGTCTTGAGGTGTGCGCTTCTTAATCAGTTTAATCTTCATTTCTTTTCATGTAGTTGCGTTTTAAGTTGCTGCTTTATCTACGCTTTTTCTTCGTTTTGCTTGATTCTTGAGTGTAGTTCTTCATCATTGGTAGGTTCTTTAAGTCCGTCGTCGCCAAAATGTATTGGGCTTGTCCCACAGGTACAGGCGTAGATAAGTAGACACCGCAGACCTATTCAGGTACTTGTAGTTGATGTTTATTAACATAAGTCAAGGTCAGGATAACAGCCCCATCAGGAGCAACCCACTGGCCGCTCAGCCCATCCTTAACTGACACTCAGATGCATCCAACATTCCACACAGACTAGGATTCCAATAGGAATGCACACACACAGGGCTGAGCAGCTGGATACTAAAGCATACACATAACATGAGAATACTACACACGTGTTGGCAGTTTTGAACATATAAAAGCTTAGCACTATTCTGACCATTGGATTTGGATTAAATAAATGAATTATCACAACTCACCGAATGGAATTCTCCAATTGATTGCACTTTTACTGAACTTGCCTTGGCTTACTGCACATGCAGATGAAGAAGTGATTACAACAACCACTGATTCACAGAGTCAAGCTCAAGTTTGCAGCATGGATCCAGGGTGAAGATGGAGAAGAGAACCCTGAAACTGGTGAAGGTGGTGATGCTGGTAGGAGTGAAGATCCTGGTGAAGGTACCATAAACCAGTTTCAATTTGAGAATTAGAGTGAAAAACTGTTGCAATGTCACGAGCAGCAGGAAGAAAAAGACTCTGAACCAGTTCATAAAAAAACTCTAGCTGAAACTTTGAGTCTCAAAAATCCACAAGGGAAACAGTCAACACAGTGAGTCTAGTTACTGACAGTGACCAACATACAAGTTTAACTGTGAGTGAAGAAGATTCAGCTGTAGTCACAAGTGAAAAAAAAGAAACAAGAGACTGCATGAAAGAGATACGTGGCCTTAGGCAGCAAAGGGAACTTGCAAAAGTAGATATTGAGAGAATGAAAGATCAGAGTCAGTCAGAGAAGAGGAGGAGGGTGGGTGTGCACTGCCTCACATCCCAGCACTCAGTTTGCCCCGATGCATCATAGTAAGTGCAGTGCATGATAACATTTAATTCGGTGTCAGGCTTTAGTTTTTCACCCTTGTTGGTGCAACCAGTGCTGTGTATCTCTAGAAACATGTTTCAGGATAGTTGTCCTTTTTCAGTAGAGAGCAACACATTCTTTTTGGTGGGTGCTGGAAATGCTGCCCATAGTTTTCTCAGTTCTCTGTACCACTCGCTGGGTGCAGGTGCATCAACCAGAGCTCGTCAGCTCATTAGCTCAAGGGAGCCTTTTCAAACAGGAAGAAGGTGGGCGCACACTGCCTCATATCCCAGCACTCACTTTGCCCTGATGCATCATATTAAATGCAGTGCATGATAATACTTAATTCTGTGTCATGCTTTAGTTTTTCATCCTTATTGGTGCAGCCAGTGCTGTATATCTCTAGACACATATTTCAGGATAGTTGTGCTTATTCAGTAGAGAGCAATACATTCTTTTTTTGGGGTGCTGGAAATGCTGCCCAAAGTCTGCTCAGGTCTCTCTACCACTCGCTGGGCACAGGTGCATGAACCAGAGCTCGTCAGCTCATTAGCTTCAGGAAGCCGTTTTAAACAGGAGGAGGGTGGGCGCACACTGCCTCACATTCTAGCACTCAGTTTGCCCTGATGAATCATAGTAATTGCAGTGCATGATAACACCTAATTCTGTGTCAGGATTTAGTTTCTCACCCTTGTTGGTGCATCCAGTGCTATGTATCTCGAGACACGTGTTTCAGGTTAGTTGTCCTTTTTCAGTAAAAAGCAACACATTCTTTTTGGGGGGTGCTGGAAATGCTTCATTGCTCGGGCTGCATTGCCAAATTCAATGCCGCGCGCGCAACAAATTTAGTTTTATTTATTTATTTGTTTACTTACCACTGTTGGGCCATATTCCAGAGTTCACTACCCCCCACCCTGCCCCTTCCCCGCCCCTCGTCACCACCCGGCATCACTCCCACGAGGAGCCGCTACTGGACCTAAGTTTGTTTATTTTTGCTTTTGCTTTTGATTTCAGTAATAATTGTTAACATGGTTTCACTAATGGTGATTGACATTAATAGCTTTAACTGGCTTACTGTTGTACCTAATTTCTCCAATTTGATATTTCACCATAGTTTAATTTACTGCAGTTCATAAAAAAGTTGGACATAGCACCATGAAACACAGAGAAAGATTGAGTAACTTTGAAAATAATGTTACACAAATTTATTGGAGGAATATATACAGCGGCAGCCCTCCATTAGGGCAGAGGAGTGTCGCCACCCTTCTGCCAGTGAAGTAAAGGTGGAAAATAAAATGTTAATAAAATAAATTACCTTTTTATTTTACACTGCTTCCAGACCGAGCAGTGTTTGTGGGTGGCGCCATTGCTGCTGACTGGCAGCAGTGGCATGGTACTCACTCAACCAGTTTACACTGTGCAAGTCACTTTTGCCACCTGTCTTGTGATGGCCAGCCTGACATGCGCAGTGTAAAGCACTCCACCATGCTGTCTTAGACAGCTGGGTGGAGAGCAGCCACAGGCACCCAGTGCCTGCAGGACCATAGAGGCAGCACACTACAGCCAATCCTGGCACGACTCTCATGCTGCTCCTCTGCAGGATGAGATCAGCACCGGGATTTGCAGAAAGGGGATGGCTGAGGCTCCATGGGTGGCGTTGCACTGATGGCATTCAAGAAGAAGTCAGGAGGATGAAGTATCATAGGTAAGTGCATTTCTTTTCATTTTATCTTTTTGGTCCACTGACAGGCACTGTGAGTAACTTGGATTGTCCTGAGTTTTTACTCCAGAGCTCTCAGTCACAGCCCATTTTAAATCTGTTAACGAGCCATGATTGAGAGCTTTGGTCTTTAAGCCTAAAGTTATATGATTTATTACAGTGCCTGTCACTGCATTTGGCTCGCCGTCCGCTCCACGCCCCTCATATACGTATCATAAAGTTACTCCAGGGCCTAATTATGAGCTATTATTCAATCTATTGAAGTGGCTATGAATGATGGGGTAATTAGAAGATTATCTATACGTGTGGATTGACTTGCTTCTAACACTGCCGGCCCATTAAAAAAGATAAATAATGAACTAATTGCTATGTGTGTAATGATTATGCAAAATTGCTTCCAGTAGATATCCTTCTTGTGAAGTAAAGGCAGAGCTTGCAGGGTTTTGAAGGGGAGAGAATGTTGTACCTTCATCCCAGATAACAGTAGGGTTGTTAATGCATGTTTATGATATTACTGTTTCTCTTGAAGATAAAGCTTTTGAAGAGTGTGGTTTATAGGAATCAGTGAGTTCCTCACTTAATGAGATTGGAAAGGGTTTAGTAAGACTGGTGAGTAGTTAGATAGTTTGGATGGTGGCATGCTGAGGGCTAACAAACACCTTGAAATATTGTTAGTTTGTGCAATTGTTCTGTTTCACTTGCTCAAATTTTCTGAAACAATATTTTCCAATATGTGGTTGTAAAGGGAAAATTTTCACCCAAAAAGAATAGGTGTGAGCTGGAGATGGAAAAAGGCAAGAGATTGAGTATATATATATATATATATATATATATATATATATATATATATATATATATATATATATATTTTACCTACTGGCGGGCGCCAGTAGGTATATATAGTTAGGATTTTTTCTCTATGGGATTTTTGAAAATTCTATGTCTAATAACTTTGGCGTTTGTGGACGGAATTGGCTGAAATTTTCAGGAAAATGGCACATTTTGTTTCTGAGCAGCCCTTGAAAATTTGGGGGGGGTTCGTCAAGGGGGGGCCGAGAAAAAAGGGGGGTCCCAAAACATGTTTTTAACATTGAGTTTTCCATAGGGCGGTTGGCCTCACTTTTAGCCCGAACGGCTGAATGGATTTGCACGAAACTTGGCAAAATTGTAGGGACTGGTAGCCCGATGTGCCTTTGCTAGGTCTCAATATATGTGCTCCAGTGGATTTTGAGAAATTAAAGTTCAAAAAAAGATATATATCTGTAACAGCGGACCGGGCAGCGCTCCGGTTCGCGGACTTTTCGCGGTACGGAGCTTTGTGAAGCGAAGCTGATTGGTTCTCCGGCGTCTGTGAACATTCAAACAGTCCGTAGCGGCCGCCATCTTGTCTCTCGGTAGGATCGAGAGACAAGAAGAGGCCAACGCGAAGGGGCAAATGACCCTAAGGGGGCATAGTAGATCCTCGCTGACCCCCTAGGTTTGATGTGGAGGTTTTAAAAGGGTCCCGCGGGGCAAAAAAAAAAAATAATAATAATAATCGAACGGCTGAATGGATTTGCACAAAACTTGGTAAAATATTAGGGACTGGTAGCCCGATGTGCCTTTGCTAGGTCTCAATATATGTGCTCCAGTGGATTTTGAGAAATTAACGTTCAAAAAAAGATATATATCTGTAACAGCGCTCCGCTTCGCGTAACGGAGGTTTGCGAAGCTGATTGGTTCTCCGGCGTCTGTAAACATTGCAAACAGTCCGTAGCGGCCGCCATCTTGTCTCTCGGTAGGATCGAGAGACAAGAGGAGGCCAAAGCGAAGGGGCAAATGACCATAAGGGGGCATAGTAGATCCTCCTTGACCTCTTAGGTTTGATGTGGAGGTTTTAAAAGGGCCCCGCGGGGCAAAAAAAAAAATAATAATAATAATCGAACGGCTGAATGGATTTGCACGAAACTTGGCAAAATTGTAGGGACTGGTAGCTCGATGTGCCTTTGCTAGGTCTCAATATATGTGCTTCAGTGGATTTTGAGAAATTAACGTTCAAAAACAAGATATATATCTGTAACAGCGCTCCGCTTCGCGGAGATAAAATTATATCTGTATTACCTAGCTGTTGCTAACACCAGTTAGCGACGGCTAGTAGGAGATAGCGACCATCTTGGGCCCCACTTTGCATGTGAGTGATATTTATCACTAATGACATGCAAAGTGGGCATGCCAAGATGTTAGCGACTGGAAACAGTCGCTAACATCGCTATCTCCTATTATCAACTTTTGGAAATATTCGCGATAAGCGCGAATATCTCCAAAAGCTAGCACCTGCCCTGAGCAGTTCTTAGCCATGTTATCCAATGGGAGGTGGATAACATGGCTAAGAGCATTAGCTCGGTAATGCATGAATATCGCTGAGTTTTCAGCGATATTAATGCATTGCGGTCGTTTTTTATCGTATTTGCGATAAACCTTGATAATAGCAAGGTTTATCTGCGATAATTTCTGACGATGCTTAGCGGTAAAAAAATCGTTGCTAAGCATCGTTAGGGATAAATATCGCTTAACTTTGGTAATATGCCCCAACGTCTGTTAACGTTCGATTCGAAGGAAATCAGGAAGTGTTGAAAAACATTGTCTGCGCCATCTTGTCTTTTTTCAAATGCCACACTTTTGTCGTGCACGGCAGTCATTTTAGATGCCTTGACCAGACCCACTCTGTGCACGCTGTTGATCCTTAGCATGGCTCCCCACCCTCGCAAGCATCTCCCCCAGGCAGTGGTCACCCCCGCTCTCTGTCTTATGCATGGGTAATAAACCTCCCCCCATCTGCGCTGCTCTTCCCTGAGAATCACACCCTGTGCCCGCCCGACACCTCCCTTTCGCCCTATTCACTACCGCACCCTCTGACACTCCTTTTCCTCTGTGTCCGATTGTCCAGGCCGGTCCTAGGGTATCAGCTAGCCCTGCAGATGTAGTTTATGGCCCCAGCTGTAAAGAATCACCCCTCTTCAAAGGAGTTATAGTAGATCAAGGCCCACACTCGATGAGATCCGTCACAGCAGACGCGTTCCTATTATCTGAAAACCATCCTGTATTGTGATTGGGGAGGGGACCGAGCCTGAAGCGGAAGATTCCAGGGATGACTCTTTGTACATCATAGTTTTTACAATTATGTGTCACATTAAAAATATATAGCACTCCGACAAAGTAGTAAGATTATAAAACTTTAATAACTTATAAATATATACAAGAAAACAAAAACAGTAATAACATATAAACATTTTTAGGGAAAAACAACGAAGTAGCGGTCGGCTGTGCGAATAGTCCCAACGCAGCACAACGTCCAGATTTCTGGCGTGGGGCGTCGCGGGGGGTGGGTCATCAGTAGCAAACTGTTGTGCGAATAGTTCCAAGGCAGCAGAACGATGGCACCAAGGTGATGTCCAGTAAGTTGCCGCACTGGTTTTGGTATCCTACAATGCTGCTCCGAATAACGGCGTGGGGCGCCCCGGGGGAGGCGGCGTGAACGGGCCTCTCCAGGTGGAGTCTCATCTGTTGTAGTGGGGCGCCCCTTTACCGTTTCAGTTGCCATTCCGTCCGTTTTTGGTCCACTGTGTCAAAAGCCGCAATTCAGCTGAGTTGCGCCCACTCTTGCGGTGCAGCGATAGGCGGCTGTCACAGGACTCTCAAAATGGCGGCAGGCTATTTCCTTTTTGGGCCTGGTCCACTGAAATGGCCCTGGGACACCTTGGAAATCGGACGCTTGTCTGCTAGGTCTTGGACCCCATTCTCGAAAGCGTCCCCTCCGCCTTGAGGATTCATCAAACGTTTTGGGGGCCCCCGACTCCTGTAGGCTTCTGGTGGGGAGCGGCTGCCATGATTGCTCGCGGAATGACCACGACGGAGCTACGAGATGGTGGTGCTCTCATGCTGACGCCAGCTTCAGTCTGAAACATCCAGAAACAAGGTGGGGCTTTCATCGTTTGGGAAAAAAAAAAAGTTTTCATCCAATGAAAAGTGTTGTTTTTAGGTCAAATGATCAAGCCTTCCATCATTAGGAAACCAAAAGTAAAATGAACCAATGAAAAGTTTTATAAACAAGTCACATGACCTGTTATGCGGCATAGGGTATAAAATGCGGAGAAAATACGTTGGCACGTGAGGCGGCGTCAGTAGCGGACCGATGTGCGAATAGGCCGAAGGCAACACAACGCGCCAAGATCCGGATGGCACCGAGGTGGTGTCCAGCAAGTTGCAGCACTGGTGTGGCCATCCTACAATGCTGAAAGTCGGCGTGGGGCGCCCCGTTGGCCTGTGAGTTTGCGTCAGTAGCGGACCGATGTGCGAATAGGCCGAAGGCAGCACAACGCGCCAAGATCCGGATGGCACCGAGGTGGTGTCTAGTAAGTTGCCGCACTGGTGTGGCCATCCTACAATGTTGAAAGTCGGCGTGGGGTGCCCCGTTGGCCTGTGAGATGGCGTCAGTAGCGGACCGATGTGCGAATGGGGCCAAAGGCAGCGCAACAATATTTTCGGAATAGAAGACACCACAAGGCGCTGAGATGCCAAGATCCGGATGGCACCGAGGTGGTGTCTAGCAAGTTGTGGCACTGGTGTGGCCATCCTACAATGGTAAAAGTCGGCGTGGGGCGCCCTGTTGGCCTGTGAGATGGTGTCAGTAGCGGACTGATGTGTGAATGGGGCCAAAGGCAGTGCAACAATATTTTCTGACTGACACCACAAGGCGCTGAGATGCCAAGATCCGGATGGCACCGAGGTGATGTCTAGGAAGTTGCTGTACTGGTGTGGCCATCCTACAATGGTAAAAGTCGGCGTGGGGCGCCCTGTTGGCCTGTGAGATGGTGTCAGTTGCGGACCGATGTGCGAATGGGGCCAAAGGCAGCGCAACAATATTTTCTGTATGGAAGATACCACTAGGCGTTGAGATGCCAAGATCCGGATGGCACCGAGGTGATGTCTAGCAAGTTGCTGTACTGGTGTGGTCATCCTACAATGCTGAAACTCTGCGTGGGGCGCCCCATTAGCCTGTGAGATGGCGTCAGTAGCGGACCGATGTGTGAATAGGCCGGAACCAGCACAAGGCGCCAAGATCCGGATGTCACCGTGGTGGTTTCATAGTTGAGAGGCACTTCATCTGCAGTGGGGCGCCGAGATCCGGATGGCACCGAGGTGATGTCTAGCAAGTTGCTGTACTGGTGTGGTCATCCTACAATGCTGAAACTCGGCGTGGGGCGCCCCATTAGTCTGTGAGATGGCGTCAGTAGCGGACCGATGTGCGAATAGGCCGAAGGCAGCACAACGCGCCAAGATCCGGATGTCACCGTGGTGGTTTCATAGTTGAGAGGCACTTCATCTGCAGTGGGGCGCCGAGATCCGGATGGCACCGAGGTGATGTCTAGCAAGTTGCTGTACTGGTGTGGTCATCCTACAATGCTGAAACTCGGCGTGGGGCGCCCCATTAGCCTGTGAGATGGCGTCAGTAGCGGACCGATGTGCGAATAGGCCGAAGGCAGCACAACGCGCCAAGATCCGGATGTCACCGTGGTGGTTTCATAGTTGAGAGGCACTTCATCTGCAGTGGGGCGCCGAGATCCGGATGGCACCGAGGTGATGTCTAGCAAGTTGCTGTACTGGTGTGGTCCTCCTACAATGCTGAAACTCGGCGTGGGGCGCCCCATTAGCCTGTGAGATGGCGTCAGTAGCGGACCGATGTGCGAATGGGGCCAAAGGCAGCGCAACAATGTTTTCTGAATAGAAGACACCACAAGGCGCTGAGATTCGGTTACCACCGAGGTGATGTGTAGCAAGTTGCCGCACTGGTGTGGCCATCCTACAATACTGCTCCGAATAACGGCGTGGGGTGCCCGAAGGGGGGGGGGGGGCGGCGTGAACGGGCCTTCCTAGGTGGAGGCTCGTCTGCTGTAGTGGGGCGCCCCTTTACCGTTTCAGTTGCCATTCAGCTGAGTTTCGGCTGCTCTTGATGCTACAGCGACAGGCGGCTGCAACAGGACTCTCAAAATGGCGGCCTGTTCTTTGGATTTGGGCCTGGTCCACTAAAATGGCCCTGGGACACCTTAGAACTCGGACGCTCGATTTTTTTTTCCTTTCCTGTACATGCAAAAAAAGGTAAATGCCCGGTACGTTACACGCTTCATCTGCCACGATGAACTCTCCAGAGGAACCGAAAAAAAATATAGTTATGGTAACTATACCATGCATCGTCATATGGAGAGGTGGCACCAATTAATTATAGTGCTGCATAAAAGAGAGATTTGGAGGAGAACCCCTGACCTGCTAGTACATTCATCAAAGAAGTGGCACTGACAGCATCAGAGGCAAGGGAAACGGTCCCAAATATTTAGAAGAACTTTGGAAAGATTAAAATGACATGTTTAGATTGTGGCAAATTAATTTCATGTGGACAGATGAGTGTTACTCTAATAAATACAGCATATGAACATCATCATAGTCGATGGTTGGTAGAGACATTTTGACTATATCCTGGACCTGCCCGTCCTCGCCCAAAATGGCGCCGGAATAAATGGGACTCGTAACTCCTTGTTGTGTACTGGTTGCAGAACCTTGAAATCACGAGATACGTATGCAGTTTTGAAGCACATGGCGGGCGGGGACGAGAATTGATTGAATATTTCGACATCCCTATTGATATTAAGTTCTGATGTGTTATTGATTACTGTACTATTGAAAGTTCGAATTAACGTCACCCATGGTACTTGCCCGCAAATGTATATCTAGATAATTTTATTGTAACTGGCCCTGTCGTATTTTAATTATAAAATGTACGTCCACCGATTCCGTAACTGTTAGACACCTTAGTTCTTGCAACCTAATGGCCCGCCCGTTACGTTCCTCTACAGTGTAAATGTCTACTCATCATATACGATTACAGTTTGCTCCGTGGCCGGCCCACGTGGTTATAGGCTCGTATTTGTATAATGAAATTTTCACAATAAAGGTTTTTAAAAGAAAACATGGTAGTAGTATATACATTGGTAAAGTTTTTAATAATAGTCACTGTTTTAGAATCATTAAAAGGCAAGTGAAATAAAGCAGACCAATTACATGAAGGGTAAAAGGTATAATACGAAGGAACACAGTAAAGATAAATGGTCAAGGGCTGTTGTGTTTTCTATTCCTGCAACATAAAGTGATCGATAAGAATCTCATATTCAGGCGTATCGGCGACTAAGACTATATTTTACTTGCAGGACAGTTGTAAATTATCCGGGAAAGTACATTAGCCTGGAACATTATAACATATATTTAAGAAAAAATAATGTTTGGAAGTAATAAAAAGCGTAATTTTTAGGTCATATGACCAAGCCTTTCATCATTAGAATAAGAAAAGTAAAATGAACCAATGAAAAGTTTTATTAACAAGTCACATGACTTGTTATGCTTACGTTACGCGCTGCACACCCCGGATGACTTCCGGATGCGCTAACGCGGCGCGTCATATGACGCATTACGCGACAACGCAGGTCCAGAATATAGTCAAAATGTCTCCACCAACCAGCGGTCGGAACACAACCCCTTTCAGCAGGCTAAATAGTTCTGTTAAATGACAACAGAAGGGACAGGCAACAAGAACCATTAGTCAAAGAGGGGAGGGCTAGTTCTTCTCTACCGGGTTACATTGGGGCGCTACCGGAACTGATCGAATTGGTAGTCTACAGTGTTTCTGGATGTTTCAGACTGAAGCTGGGGTTAGCATGAGAGCAGCACCATTTCGTAGCTCCGTCGTGGCCATTCCGCAACCAATCATGGCAGCCGCTCTTTATCGTTATTTTGGGCGGGGTGGGTGGCGGAGCCGAGCTGTTTTGCAGCCATCATTGTGTGGAGTTCAGTTCATTTCACTAGTTTTGTATTTGTCATGAGGGGTTGTTCCTAATGTTTCTATTTTAGCGAGGTCAAAAAGAGATCCCATTAGTGGCCTACTGATTTTGCTCGATTCCTTTTCTTTTTTTTTACACGATTTTTCGTTATCTGCAAAGACTAAACAGAGTATTGCGACTCTGTGTTTGTTTGTAAATAGAGAATGAACCAAAGAGAACCAATTCTAAAACAGTAAATACTTGGATAACAATCAATCAAATGGAGAGAGAAGCAGGCACGACGTATTACAACGGGGGCAAAGGCCTGCGTTAACTACCCTTCACTATGTGCAAAGAGAGAGTACTCCTAATAGAAATGAGGGGGGGGGGCACCATTCAAAGCAGATCAGTGTGCATAAACACGAAAATGTTTTCACTTACCACGTACTTGACATTCGACAGCTTATGATATTTGCTATTAAAAAACCATTGAAATTCACTGAAAAAACCATAGGTTATAGACCATATATAGTTAGGAATTAGCATTTACAAAACCTTGAAAATTCACTGAAAAAACCATAGGTTATAGACCATATATAGTTAGGAATTAGCATTTAAAAAACCTTATTTTACTCACACAAAACCATTGAAATTCCATATATAGTTAGTTGCACTAACTATATATCGCGCACCCGCAATCCACTGCTGATGATGTCACATATTACATCATTCATGACATGGTCAGTGACATCACTGATGACATCACTGATGACATCTCAAATGACATCACTGATGACATCACTGATGGCATCTCATTTGACATCAATGACCACATCACTGATGATATCATTCATGTGACAATACAATGCATCTCCTCACATTTTAATATAACCTCTGTTTCACCCAGTGTTAAATACAGAGTATAATTTTTGAAACCATTGACACACCAATACTAGTTACTACATATGTACTCACTGATTCCTACGTCTACACACACATTCACTCATTCACCCATACAATCATTCATACATACAATCACTCATCTTTACAACACTATCATATGCACTCATACACCTATACAGACACTCACACTCTGCCACTCATCCATGGAGTTACTCACACACCTAGTCAGTCCTGTAAAGAATCAATCACACTTCCATTTTCTTGTCTATACAGTTAAACATAGAGCACCTTACATTTTCAAACATATACTAACACATACTTACCTTGTTATACAATCATTGATATAAGTACACATTGATCTGCACAGAGTCACACACCTCCCAGCCAGCCACACACACACTCAGTCTCCCATACAAATACTTGGACAATCAATCAGTAACCCATATAGTTAATCATATAGCTACTGATCAACACATGCAGCAGTTTACAGAACAACAGACATAATGATGCACAAATTAAGACACTTTAGTCACTAACCCATGCACTCAGTGAGACACATTTAATCACTCACTCATACATTCAGTCATGCACCTACTAAATCCTTTGTCCAGACACTTATACTTCCACTCATTCTTCAATATGTAAGACACATTTTAACTTTACAGAAACATACAGTCACTGGATGTTGTCATCAGTGATGTCATCAGTGATGTCATCAGTGATGTCATCAGTGATGTCACTGACCATGTCATGAATGATGTAATATGTGACATCATCAGCAGTGGATTGCGGGTGCGCGATATATAGTTAGTGCAACTAACTATTTATGGAATTTCAATGGTTTTGTGTGAGTAAAATAAGGTTTTTTAAATGCTAATTCCTAACTATATATGGTCTATAACCTATGGTTTTTTCAGTGAATATATATATATATATATATATATATATATATATATATATATATATATCTCCAAACAAGTTTGACCCAATTCAACATGGGCGCTCCAATTAGCGCAGTGCGTTTCTTTCGGCAGGATCCAGCCGATACATATTCTCATAAGCCCAGTCCGAAGACTGGATAATAACGCACACACTCGTGAAATTTCAGAAAGTTACAGCGGCTTTATTTTCCAGACCTTGCCAAGTCCCAATGCGTTTCACCTTCTCACAAGGCTTGGTCCTGTGACCAAGCCTTGTGAGAAGGGGTCTGAAAAATAAAGCAGCTGTAACTTTCTGAACTTTTACAAGTGTGTGCGTTCTTATTTTCCAGTCTTCGGACTGGACTCATGAATATATATATTTGTCTAATTCTTCCAACATCTTGAGCTGAAAATATATATATATATATATATATATATATATATATTACCTACTGGCGGTCGCCAGTAGGTATATATAGTTAGGATTTTTTCTCTATGGGTTTTTTGAAAATTCTATGTCTAATAACTTTGGCGTTTGTGGACGGAATTGGCTGAAATTTTCAGGAAAATGGCACATTTTGTTTCTGAGCAGCCCTTGAAAATTTGGGGGGGGTTCGTCCAGTGGGGGCCGAGAAAAAAGGGGGGTCCCAAAACGTGTTTTTAACATTGAGTTTTCCATAGGGCGGTTGGCCTCACTTTTAGCCCGAACGGCTGAATGGATTTGCACGAAACTTGGCAAAATTGTAGGGACTGGTAGCCCGATGTGCCTTTTGTAGGTCTCAATATATGTGCTCCAGTGGATTTTGAGAAATTAACGTTTAAAAAAAGATATATATCTGTAACAGCGACCGGTTAGCGCTCTGGTTCGCGGACTTTTCGCGCAACGGAGCTTTGTGAAGCGAAGCTGATTGGTTCTCCGGCGTCTGTCAACATTCCAAACAGTCCGTAGCGGCCGCCATCTTGTCTCTCGGTAGGATCGAGAGACAAGAGGAGGTCAAAACAAAGGGGGAAATAACTATAAGGGGGCATAGTAGATCCTCGCTGACCCCCTAGGTTTGATGTGGAGGTTTTAAAAGGGCCCCGCGGGGCAAAAAAAAATAATAAAAATAATAATTGAACGGCTGAATGGATTTGCACGAAACTTGGCAAAATATTAGGGACTGGTAGCCCGATGTGCCTTTGCTAGGTCTCAATATATGTGCTCCAGTGGATTTTGAGAAATTAACGTTCAAAAAAAGATATATATCTGTAACAGCGCTCCGCTTCGCGTAACGGAGGTTTGCGAAGCTGATTGGTCATTCTGTCACTGGGCTATAGTTGGGCTACATCTGGCTGATATTTGGGCTACATTTGTTTTTTTGTGTGTCTGGCGGCCATCTTTGGGCTACATTGGGCTACATTGGGCTTCATTGGGCTACATTCGGCTAATTAGCAAATAGCTCATCGCAAACTAGGAATGGTAAAGAATCGCTATTTATTCCTTAAAGTTCGCTATTTAGGAAATGCAAATAACTTTGATGATACATATGGCGGTTCATCTCTAACAAGATAAGAAGCATAGGGATAGATTTATGATGACTGGCGCATCACCAGGGATGTGTTAGTCATTCTGTGCCGCTGTTCCGTCACCTATGGTGTGCTGCATTTACAATGCGGCGCATCATGGGGCAAAAACAGCACAGATGCGTGATGTATCTGTGCCGTAAAGGTGGCGCATTGCTGGAGTTGTATCGCAAGTGTGATGAAGCTCCAGCAAGGGTCGGGGGTGCCCCTGTCGCAGGGTTTCTGTTCTCACACAGAACTGTGGACAGAGGATTGGAACCTCGGCGAATTAGGGTGTCCCAAAACTCACGTTAGTAATCAAAAACTATTTAGCAAGCTAGGTACAGTGTCACATTGGATATAACAAACTCTCAATGTTTAGACAATCCAGAATATGAACTTATAGTACCTCAGGATACGTGGAACTCATGAACAGTCGGTCGTTATATATTTCTTAGAAACCAGAACATGGAGTTAAGAAGAACACATGTGTATTTGAAATGTTTATTTACTAATGCCGTCTTCTCAGGCGTAGTACCTTAGATAATAAAAGTACACATATTATCAGTAGCAAAATTACCAGCATAGTTACTAGTACATAAAAAGTGAATGGTGATAGTATGTTAACATGCTGTAAATGAATAAGAGTTAGCAACACTTATAAGCAGCCGCGGGCCGTGGAGGGAGTTACGGTGAGGCAGGGAGGCGGGGAGGGGGAGAAGCAGGGTGGAGAATACAAGTACACATATTATCAGTAGCAAAATTACCAGCATAGTTACTAGTACATAAAAAGCGAATGGTGACAGTATGTTAACATGCTGTAAATGAATAAGAGTTAGCAACACTTATAAGCAGCCGCGGGCCGTGGAGGGAGTTACGGTGGGGCAGGGAGGCGGGGAGGGGGAGGGGCAAGGTAGAGAGGGCTCCACCCTGCTTCTCCCCCTCCCCGCCTCCCTGCCTCACCGTAACTCCCTCCACGGCCCGCGGCTGCTTATATCTCACCCTCCCTAATACACATATTATATTATTTGCTAAGAAGGTCTCTTTGTGTTGGTTTAGGGCGTGCCCATACTTTAGTGTCTTAGATTTGAAGGAATCACATCAGCATACACCAGCTCTCTCTTCATGTGAACCGCATCAACTGTTGTGTATGTGTGTTCGGCAAAGCAATATAAAACCCGCCTCATGCCCAGAATTGGCAGAAGTTGCACTTATGTTATGAGTATGAAGTCGTGGAGATCAGACCTCATAACAATTCTGTATCGTGTTGTTCTTGAAACTTTAGCACTCGCTGTACAGATATAGTTTAACAAGTAAAGCAGATAGTAGACCAATAACATATTATTCTCATGTAAACCACGATGAACTACTAGGTGGAAAGCTAAAGCAACAACTAAGTGTCGTGTGCAGAAGTTGCAAAAAAGGAAAAATGGCGTTTAAACCGGTAATGAGCCCATGCTAACTTAACACGGTGTAAAGATATCCAGGACCTAGATGACACCTCCTCATGATCCGGAAACGAACTGAATAAGATAATAGAAGTGCCATCTCATGAGAGCAGATTGCAAGTTTATATGTGGACGGTCCGCAAGGTAAAGCATTAAAAACTAGGAAAATTCAATGCTAAAGAAAAATAAAACAGCCAAGTACTTTATCGAGTCTTAAGCCAATAGGCAAGGTAAATAATAAAAACTTGACAAATAAGTCAATGAATTGTCAATGAAATGCTAGTACTCAGCATATGAAACATGAAAAAGGTCTATGACATAACTGTGTATGCAAAATAAGCTGCAACAGCCTCCAATAGGAAGTCACCGTCTTCATCCGAAAACAGTTCAGCCATCCAATTTAAAAGCGGAAAAGAACATACGTGCTCTCCCAGCACCGGATCCTCTATCACCATCAGAGGACAGCTCGGTGGGTTTTCAAGAAAGCTGTGTTCCAAGAAAGACTGTGCTGCCGCCAGTAAATTCCAGGGACCAAGTAGTCCATGCATCAATGCCACAGCCATAATCCTTTCGCCAGGACAAATCAACTCGTGAGTAATGATAGGAGTCATCAGCTGATTAAAGTCGACATCAGGAGAAACCGGTCCGCAGAGACACAAATCAATGGCCCAATCGAAATCACAGGTCAGGCAGTGAAATACAGGCTGGACACAGGTGAAGTAGGAGAACCGAAAAGATAATCCATATGCCGTGCTTAATATCGCCAACGGCATTGTGCCATAATATTCTAGCATGCGATTGCGGAACAGTGTCAGCAGCTGCAGGGTCGGAGGTTGCATAGGAGGGACATCCATATTTAAAAATGTAAAAAAGCACAAGAGCGTCCGCTGGTAATGCAAGTAAAAATGCAATCCACGAACCAGAGTGGAGAAAATGGAATGAAAGGGAGCAGGGATGACTCCAAAGATTTTCTCAAATGAAGTCACGAGACCACTGGTAACAACTTTAAAAAAGTGTGCCAGGGATTTTGTGGAGGATGCGTTAAAGATAGTCGGAAACATGTTGCTGAAATTGAAAGGCAAACCTGTGTACGGGTGTTCGCTATGTGAAGTACGAAAGTTTCACGGGCCGAACTCAAGGCCACCTCTCTCTGAGACAAAAGAGCTCTTATTCTTGTCATGCCGTTGAAACGTGTCCCAAGGTTGGTATTTGTGGCCAGATTGAAAACTCCCTATGTTCATGTGTGGGAGGAAATAGAACATTTCTGCAGCAAATAACCCGTTCACTTACTGTTACGATAAAAGGAATACTTTTAATTAACTCAGAACAATCTTCATTATTGAGCATCAAATAACTACCATTTTCCAACAACTTGAACGTGGGGATGATAGCAGGAACTGGCGTGCCTTGCAACACGCAAGCCATATTTGGTCGGTGTTTGTTGCATGAATCGTGTAACTGTATGTGCCTACACATTAGTGAATGATCTGGCGTCTCAGTGCATTCCTCTCCATTCAGATAAACTTCTTGATCATCTTTGAAACATCTGTATGTGTATGGAAGCGACCAGACCTCATGAACAAAAGCACTACCTAAAGGTTCATAAAGACCTATTGGTATATATTTCATACAATTTGAAAACTTATATAAAGCAAAAGGCAGCGTTATTAAACCGTGGATAAGGCATGTTGCCAAGAAACCCGCAATCCTCTGCTGATGATGTCACTGAGCATGTCATGAATGATGTAATATGTGACATCATCAGTAGTGGATTATGGGTAATAGTATCTCTAGTTTACTCCCCTATAGCTGTCTTTCTTTTAACATAAGTGTGTGTTTCCTTCCCTTATACTTACTGTTTTTGGTTCGCTTCCAGTTCGCGTACCAGCGAGCGAACTAGGAAGCGAACTAAGAGAAATAGAGGTTGGCACAGTTCCAAATATTGTACCAATTTTTTAATAACGGGGAGGTAGTTCTGAAAAGAACTTTTTTTTTTATTTTTCTGAACATTTTTTTACTGTTTTTGAATTTTTCGGAACAGTTTTATATTTTTTGGGGTTTTTCTTGGAGGGGGCAATGAAAACGATTCATTGTAAAGGGCTCAACAGGAGCAACAAAACAAAAAAAAGAAGTATTTATTATTTTGGGCGTTTCGGACAAACTTGCATATGATAGTCAATAGCTCTGTTGATCAGAGTGATGCTTCTTTCTCCGTAGGAAATGAATCCATCGCAAAATACGCAGGTGTGTTTTACTTCACCAAATCTCATTTGTATATTTGGCACCATCTCCCTGCCCTCTGGTCCCGTTACTTCCGGTACAACAGATCTTCTGGCCATAATAGGGAGATTATCTAGGTCGTTCCGAAACTGTGCAGCACTGTAGTTGTTAGGATGCCACCTAGTCATATGGCGATGCATTGTGTAGTTTCCGAAACTGTATTTTTTGTCGGTCCCTCTGGACAGTCTATCTTGACATATAAGGCAAGTTACGTATCTTGCATTTACTTTTTTCTGACCTTTGGGAATTTTAAAAAATTGCCAAATGAAGTTTTCTTTCCGGTGAGACGTCTTGGGCTGCTCAGGCAAAAACTGCCTCTCTTCGTGCTCGTCCTCCTGTTCCTCTTCTTCTTCTTCTTGTTGAATTACAACTTGAGCAGGTGGTCCACTCTTCCTTGGATGTGGTGGAGGTGGTGGGGAAGCACCAGCTGAAGCTACTAAAGAAGCCATTGCTCAGTGATCACAAAGGGTCTTTCTCTCACAATGATGAAAGTCAGAGTGAGGAAAGAAGGAGGGATTTTCATCATTTGGGAAAAACAAGAGTTCTCAACCAATCAAAAGTGTTCATTTTAGATTATATGACCTAGTCTTACATCATTAGGAAACCAAAAGTGAAATGAACCAATGAAAAGTGTTATTACCAAGTCACATGACTTGCTGTGTTTACGTTAAGCGCTTTGCAGGGCCTCCCTGTTTGCTTCCAGAAACCTCGCTTTGGCACTCGCTTCGCGTACCAGTTCGCTAACGTAGCACGTCATATGACGTATCAAGCGACAACGTGGAACGTCATGCGGACGGGAGGCGTCACGATGTTGTTTTCTAACGCGGCACTTGCGGTAAAGAAACGTTTACCGGCTCGCGGTCTATTTCGCGGCATCAAGGTCAGCTAACGGGAAGCTTCCTGATTCGCGAAGCGGGAACGAAGAAAAAAAAATATTTTAAAAAAAAAATATTCATAAACATATAAAATATATTTTTGGATTTAAAGAAGAATACATTTTACAGCTACAGATATTAGCTGTTAAAAAACCAATGAAATTCACAGAAAAAACCATAGGTTATAGACCATATATAGTTAGGAATTAGCATTTACAAAACCTTGAAAATTCACTGAAAAAACCATAGGTTATAGACCATATATAGTTAGGAAATAGCATTTAGAAAACCTTATTTTACTCACACAAAACCATTGAAATTCCATATATAGTTAGTTGCACTAACTATATATCGCGCACCTGCAATCCACTGCTGATGATGTCACATATTACATCATTCATGACATGGTCAGTGACATCACTGATGACATCACTGATGACATCTCAAATGACATCACTGATGACATCACTGATGACAACATCCAGTGACTGTATGCTTCTGTAAAGTTAAAATATGTCTTACATATTGAAGAATGAGTGGATGTATAAGTGTCTGGATGAAGGATTTAGTAGGTGCATGACTGACTGTATAAGTGAGTGATTAAACGTGTCTCACTGAGTGCATGGGTTAGTGACTAAACTGTTTTAAATTGTGCATCATTGTGTCTGTTGTTTTGTAATCTGATGCATGTGTTGATCATTAGCTATATGACTAACTATATGGGTTATTGATTAGTTGCCCAAGTATTTGTATGGGAGACTGAGTGTGTGTGTGGGTGTCTGGGAGGTGTATGACTCTGTGCATAGATGTGTGAGCAGTTGATTCACTAGATGTATGGGTTCAAAAGTGCATGTGGAAACATCTGTATGGGCGGTTGACTGTGTGCATGAGTGTATTGGTGAGTGAATGGATATCTCAGTGCTACATGTCAAAGTAAGTACATATGTAAAACACAGTACATGTGATAGTTGACATATATAAATAACTGTGCATAAGAGCCAGTGAATGTGTGAGTGGCTGTATGGATTATTGTGAACTTGTATCAGGGATTGTATAACAGAGTAAATATGTGTTATTATATGTTCCAATAAGTAAGGTGTGTATAACTATATAGTTGAGGAAATCGAGGTGTGATTGATTCTTTGCAAGACTGACTAGGTGTGTGAGTAACTCCATGGATGAGTGACAGTCTGTGAGTGTCTGTTTACACTGAGTGTATCTAAGGTTATATTAGAGTCTGAAGAGGTTCATTGTATCATCACATGAATGATGTCATCAGTGATGTGATCAGTAATGTCAAATGAGATGTCATCAGTGATGTCATCAGTGATGTCATTTGAGATGTCATCAGTGATGTCATCAGTGATGTCACTGACCATGTCATGAATGATGTAATATGTGACATCATCAGCAGTGGATTGCAGGTGCGCGATATATAGTTAGTGCAACTAACTATATATGGAATTTCAATGGTTTTGTGTGAGTAAAATAAGGTTTTCTAAATGCTATTTCCTAACTATATATGGTCTATAACCTATGGTTTTTTCAGTGAATTTTCAAGGTTTTGTAAATGCTAATTCCTAACTATATATGGTCTATAACCTATGGTTTTTTCTGTGAATATATATATATATATATATATATATATATATATATATATATATATATATATTACATCCAAAAGAGTTGCCCCTGCTTTGAGAGCGCGCACAAGAAGGCAGCAGGACTCCGTTTTATTGTTCACATCGTCCTTTAATTTTGGCAAACAGCAGGAAACATCTTGTTCTGTTTAAAAAAGACCCTACGCGTTTCAGAACACCTTTGTTCCTTGGTCACGGGTAATGCATGTAGACAAGGTAAATATATATATATATATATATATATATTCAGCTCAAGATGTTGGAAGAATTAGAATGCAAGAAAAAGAAAGTGATCCAGACTGTATTATAATTTGTTTCGAGTTTTTGTCATATTAGCGTTATCAGGGTGGGCTGATGAAGCTTGTGTGTATAAATCAAGAATGTTCATTATTAATAGTGTGTTGAGCAAGTACTCTACACTGAACTTTATACATGTACACTGATTTGATGATATTATCTTTAAAATGATTTTGATATGAACTGCTACAATGTATTTTCGTGGCTTATGCTTTTTTTTTTTTGTATTCCTCATATACCAATAATGGGCATTCTAGATGAGGAAATCCCCCTCTTCCCTCCAATGCAACGATGTTCCGACCTCCGCAATTTGAACAGAGGAGAGGAAGAGATATGGATACCCCTCTAGTTTCAACTGTTTGCTAGCTCCACTCCAACCAAAGTAATCTCATCTGTTCCGCCAAGCCACTAGGGATGCCCAGATCTTATCCTGGCTGGAGCTATCACAGTCCATATCAGATTCACTTATGTATATGATATATTTCAGGCAGTCAGAAAACGTGGGGGGGCATAGGATCCTTCCAAGCCTTACATATTTCCCGCCTCGCTAAGACCATCACATAGAGGAAAAATGTGGTTGCCATATCATTGGGCTGGTATTCTGGGGCTAACCCAAACAGGATTGTTGTGGGGGTGATTGAAAATTGTATTCCCAGTACTTCAGTTATAAAGTCTTCTATTCTGGACCAAAAATCCGTAAGTGTGGGACATTCCACAAACATGTGAAGATCGGCGGCGGAGAGAGCTTTACATTTTGGACAGTGGTATTCTAAATTAGTGATCTTAACCAGTGTTTTGGGAGAGATGTAAACTCGATGTAAAGTAAATAGATGGTTTATTTTGAGGGGTGCCGCCTTGACTACAGCATTTAACATCGTGAAAGAGTCGGCCCACTAGACTTTTAGGTTGCCCTCCTCCAAGTCCTCTGTCCCTCCCCACATATTTTGGAGTTCTTGTTCTGTAATTCCCTCCAACTCTAGCATGGCCTCATACCAAAAAGATACCTCTTTCTTCCATCTCCCCTTTCTATTTACTAAGTCCAACTTGGGTTCAAAGGTTTCTGAGGCACATGATATACTAGCCCACCAGGCTGACAACTGGTAATATTTGAACCTAGTGAGGCTTCCTCCCGTCAAACTGCAAATGGAATCCCAATCAATTAGCTGTGTATTGTGTTGTAAGTCCCTCCAATGTGTAATGCCTGCCACTTTGAGGGGATTTGATAATTGATCTTTAAGGCATTCAGGTGTCCCTGGGGAATCCCATATCGGTGCTTGAAAGACATAATAGGGGATTCCCAGCTTTTTTCTAATGAATACCCAGTTCTTCAGGGCAGTCTCTAGGATCTTTAGTCTTACTTTCTTATAAAATCTGGGATCACCAAACTTATAAAGAAAATATTCACGTCCTTGGGGGATGCCCTGTAATAACGCCTGAAATAATCGGCCCAAAGATGACATATCAGCTTTATCTGCCAACAACTGAAATTTTTTGAAGTGGAAGGAATGGCAATAGAGAAGTAAATCGGGCAATACCACCCCCTCCCCCACTTTCAATTTTCTCCTCAGCTTTTTCCAGGATATTCGTGGAGATTTTGAATTGCAGATATAGGTTCCGATTTTTCCCTGTATTTTTGCTATTTCTTTAGGGCTAAAACTTAAAGGTATAGCATTGAACAGAAAAGTGACTTTGGGTAAAATAACCATCTTCAATAAATTAACTCTACCAAAAATATTTAAAGGAAGGCCAGACCAACGCAATAGAAGCCCACAGATCTCCTTAAGGATTCTGTTGAGATTTATTTTTGGTATATCTAAGATATCTTGTGTCAAAAGTACTCCAAGATATCTCATCTGTGGTTTAGTTAGAGGAGATATTACTTCCTGATTCCAATGCATAACCTCTGTTTTTTCCTTATTTATTTTATATCCAGAAATTTCCCCGAAGGCTTCTGCCTGTTCAAAAAGTCCAGGCATTGCAACCTACGGATTAGCGGTGAACATTAAAAGATCGTCCGCATATAATGCACATTTTAGAGCTAATTTGTGTAAATTAAAGGGTTTAATCAGTGGATCGGATCTTAACTGTGTAACTAAAGGTTCAATATATAAATTAAACAATAAGGGGGAAAGGGGACACCCCTGTCATGTGCCGCGAGATATCTGAACCCAATCTGTAAGAGTTCTATTGACCAGAATTCTAGCCCTTGGGTTTAGGTACAGTGCTTGTATGGATGTTATGAAATTTTTTGGGAGACCGAATCCAGCTAATGCCTCCCATAGATATGGCCAGCTGACTTGGTCAAATGCCTTAGAGGCATCTACCACTACAATTGTTAGCGGGAGTTTCCTATTTGTAGCGAAGTCTATTGCAGCGATAGCCTGGAAGGTTAATTCATTAAGCTGCCTCCCCGGCATAAAGCCCCTCTGATCTTCGTGTACCACAGATTGAATCACTTTGGCCAATTTCGCCGCCAAAACCCCTGCAAAGATTTTATAGTCAGTATTTCGTAGCGAGATTGGCCTATATGACTCGACTATCAGGGGATCTTTGTTGGGCTTCAAAACCAAGGTGACTGTGGCTTCTAACCAGGATTGAGGGATAGGTTCACCAGTCTGATGTATTTTATTAAATAGGGACGTAAGAACCGGGACGATGATGTCAGAGCTTATTTGATAAACTTCTATCGGAAGCCCATCTGAGCCTGCTGCCTTGCCTTTAGCCATTTTTTTCAGCTGGTTATAGACCTCTCATTCACTAATGGCTGAACTCATAAAGACACTATCCGCCGCAGTTAACTGCGGTAGGCCAAGCTGCTTTAGCCAATTGACTACTCTTTGAGTAAGGGCTTCCCTGTCTCTGGTATATAGATTTTGCATATACACCCTGGCTTCTTCAGAGATCTGATCGTTATCATAAGATATGTCGCCAGTACTGTGCATTTTTAACCCACAAATTTGGTTTCTTGCCCTATCCATTCTAGCCTTCAAAGCCAGGATACGCCCACATTTTTCTCCATAGGAGAAATTCTGCAGCCTACTCGCATCCCACCTATCCTTAATTATTTTGTCTAGGCTAGCCTGATATCTGGCTTTTAACCCCTCCAGCTCTTTCTGTATGACCACCAGGTTCGCCTGCTGCTGTAGTGATGCCTGCTGTAACTGTTGTTCTTTTAATTTTATTCTGGATAAGGAATCCTCCTCTGCTTTTCTCCTGGTCTTATTTGTACCAGCCATAAGAGCTGTAAACAGACCTCTTATATAGGACTTAAATGCTTCCCAGACTATTTGTGCGGACGCAGTGGCACTATTGAATCTAAAATACTCAGCTGACTGTTTCAACACGCACTCTTTTACATCAACTTGTAAGAGTAAGGTTTTTTCAAGAGTCCAGCGTCTATTCTGCGACTTCTGCGGGAACTTAACTATTAATTCTCATATAGAGTGGTCTGATAGTATAGCTGGAATATATGAGGTGGAGACGATTGCAGGAAATAAGGCTTGATCTATGAGAAAAAAGTCAATGCGCGAGTGATGTCTATACCTGTGACTATAGAATGAGTAATCCCTATTTTTTCAATTTTTGATCCTCCAAACATCCAATAAATTAAAATCCTTCATGATGTTTTTCAACTCCCTTTTTGATTTATACGGAGGGGAAGAGATGGCTCTGGAGGTGCGATCCAAATTCAAATCAAAGACTAAATTAAAATCGCCTCCCAAAATAACAGGTAAATTCACAGCAGACAGACTGGTTTTCATGTTCAACAGGGCCTCAGGGGAATCTTGATTGGGCCCATAGTACACTGCACAAGCTAATCTTATTTTATCTAAGATCAAAGATGCAGTCAGCCATCTGCCTGAGGAATCAGTCTCGTATTTTTCTACTCTAATCCCACAGTGTGCCCGGATAATCATTGCTACTCCCCTAGTATTTCCACTTTGCCTAGAGCAAAGCAGATCTTGGATCCACCTTTGATTTTTAAAAGCTTCTCTACATTCCGCTGGCTCAAGATGAGTTTCTTCTAAGAGGATAACATGGGCCCCAGACTTGTTTAGATACTCACAAATTCTATTTAACTTCTTTCCCTCCCTCAAGACGTTCACATTCCAACTTATTATTTTATTAGTTACACTGATCATAGAGTTATGATAAATTCTTCATGGATAGCTCCACTCTGGGCCTAGTACTTTGCATTGAGGAAATGTGTTTCATATTTATTTCAGATTTTATGGTTCTATGAGGAATTATTTTTCTTTTTATCGACCCCCCCGTCCCACCCCTCACCTCCCCCCTTGAGGAACCCCCCCTCTTGGGTTTCGGCAATCCCATCGCCATTGAGAGCTCAACCTCTATCTTGGATTCTACCTCATTACGTGTTTTAACTACGTGTTTTTACCTTTACCCATATATTTGTTCATCACCCTTAAGAATTTTTTTTTTCTTTCATTCATTTTTTAATTTTTTTTTTATATATATATATATTTTTTCCTGTGCTATGTGGTGAGTGGTATTTTCCGTGTTACACAGACTAATCCTATTATGGGCAGGAGAAGAAAAGAAAAGAAACTACCGTTGAGCTTCTTTCATGCCGATTAGAAAGCTATCAACCTCCAGTACGGAGGTAAATGTATACGTTTTGTTCCTCCATACTACCCTTAATGCTGCGGGGAACTTCATCATGACCTGGGCTCCCTGGCTTCTTAGGTCTGACATACGAGACCCTAATTCCCACTGTCTGTGCGCCATGACTCTGCCAACATCAGAGCGAATCAGGTATTTTGAGGAGTCAATCTAGAGAGTCGGGTCGATGAGAGCCCTGGTCAGAATCAGCTCTTTTATTGTGTAAGTATGAAAGTTGACCAGAATCTTCCTCTGGGCACTCCTATCCGGGTGCCGGTGGAACAGATCTCTATGTGCCCGTTGAATCTCATCTTCAAGATTGATATCTGGTCTAGCTTTCAGAACGCCTTCTCTCAAGAGTTTACATATTAATGATTTCACATCCCCATTCTCTGCCCCTTCGGGAATTTTTTGGAATTTCAAATTATTTCTCCTCGCATGGATCTCTAGACGTTCCATTTCAAGTTGTAGTGTCTTGTTCTGGGCCTTAAGTTCAGATATGGCTTTAGAATGTGTCTGAGAGACCCTGGAGAGGACTGAAGAACCGGGTTATTTAGGACCCGGCGGCGCATGGGGCACGCCCGATGTCTTCGGGTTCACCTGTCTCAGAATTCAATACAGAGACACGGGACTCTTCGTGGTGACGTCAAAGATCGAATTTATTGACTGCAGCCAGTAACAGAAATCCTAGAAATCATCACGGTATGAGTTCTCAGGAGACTGCTCACTCTTACAAAGCAAGTGATCCTTTTTATGCCAAAAATCACATTCCAGACAGAACACCTAATATTTACAAACTGTCCAATCACATGTATCCACACCAAAAGTATCGCATGACGGTAAAACCCAGCTTTCAGTTGTCCGGCCCATGATCAATCATCGGACAAACCCAACATTCTCCTCTAGACAGCCCGAATGAACCCATAATAAAAGAGGCCCCGACCCATATCATAAATAGACCATAAAGAAAGAAACAGAAACAGGTAACAGTAGGATAAGGCATATTTGTGTGTAGTAAAACTTTACGGTGCCCTGCGCTCTGATTTTAGTTTTGATCAGCTAGGGGGCAAGAACTGGCTGAACAAGGTCGGCTTCAGGCAACGAGGTCAGTTCACTTCGGGTCATGTAAAAGTCAGCACAAACCCCAGCAAAACGACACGAGTCTTAAAGAATTGTTCAGCCGCGGTCATAGGCTCATGTGAGGGCAACCACAAAATGGCTGCCTTACACAGAATGATAACTATGTTTCAGAGCAAAATCTTCAAATAAACTGCGAATCCTTGTGTGTAACATGGCGAAAACACTTGTACCTGCCGAACTCATCAGTTATGGTTCATTGTTACCAAAATCGTAACGGAACCATGACATATTAAAACATGGGTTCAGAACTCACGGAACCTCAGACCCTCCTTTTGCCCTTACATAGGCAATTATTTAGTCTATATCTGAGTCGATGTCAATTCTCATCATATCACCAAGATGCTGTTGAAGCATTATCCTGTTTCTCTGTGTATCTCTCGAGACAGGCGGTCTCCTGATACATGTAGAAGCACAAAGGCCACATATGGCAGGACCGCACTGTATACAAAGACAACACGAGAAAAGAACCACTAGAGCTGCACCAATGATCATCAGAAGCTTCCATCCCCAAACGGATAATAGTTCCCAAAACCATCCAGTTAACGACCAATCTCCTTTGTCCACATGTATAGACTCGGAGATCTTATGCAACTTGTAAATGGCCTCGTATACTGTCGGAGCATTATCTGGGATAAAAATGCAGCAACTCGATTGGATCACTTTACATACTCCACCTCGATCTGCGAGTATGACGTCTAAAACCATACGATTCTGTAACGTCATAAGGCGATCCGCTTGAAGCTCAGCTGTCAGATTACTAAGGGCACTGACAGTTTCGTTTATGGTGGATTCAACCACTCTCGTAAATTGTCGTAAGCCTCTACTGTTAGCCATAGGTCCCCAAAACGGCAATAAACCCTTAAAGAGGTCTCCCACTTCCTGTCCAGCGGTATCTTCCCGATCGAAAACACCTCTGACAACTCTTGTCTTGTGGTAATCTGCAGCAGCCGTATACGTAGGAGGCAACAAGTATCCAACATAACACGTTCCTGAAAAATCAGGGGTCAACCATGTATATGCTCTGTTGTGACAAACAAAATACGTGCCCTTAGCTGCCAGAAACGGCGGGGAAGATTGAGACGTAAAAACATACGTCTGAGTACAAACACTCTTCCGCAGCTGAGCTCTCGGATTTTTGCCATTACCTTGCAGACAAAATTGACCTTGGTGGGGTACGACCCAAATCGGAGGTGACCTCTTTCGTTTCTGCCTTTCATTCAGAGTAACACTGTATCCTGTCCTGTTCCATCCAACATAAGCCGATAACTCTTCCCTGGGAATAGTCCTGTACGTATCGATATCTCTGCTCATATTCATAACTCCCTTCACCAAGGCTTGATTACTCAAGTTATCTCTCATGGAATGCAGGGGATAAACTTCCAGGGCATAAATGAACATCGTCTGAAAAGCCCATAGCGACACGTTCTGACTAAATGGTGGGATCAGATGGGGAACGACTCTATCTGTAGTATGTGGCATAAGACCAGACACCCAACAATTAGTAATGTTCACTACCAACTGATGTTGGTGCAGGAGCTGTATGAATGTGTTATGTACAAACTCTGACCTTTTAATCTGCTCGTGTTCGGGTAAGATATGAAAAGAATGCAAAGAAGTAGGAAAAATCATAGGTTGAGAAACGGGTGCAGAAGTTAATTGAGTAGAAAAGACAATCCAGCCCACCAAAGTCAACATCATTCTAAAAAATATCAGAATACATGTAATCAGAAAGTACTTGTTATGCATTATTTTACATAGTTTCATCTTAAAGTTAATTTTCTCAGCAGCTCTCTCGAACCCATAAAACTCCATCCTCTCACTGGGCTGTTCGCGGCGGTTGGTTTTCTTCTGCTCAGGAGTGCATCTGTCAGCCCAGGGAACGCCCTAAGTCCAACCAGGACCATCGACCTTGTGTCTACACGGCTGCAATCCCAAGTCTTTACACCGCGACCCTACAGCTGAACCCGGATGGCGGTTGAAAAAAAAAGAAAAAAAAAAATCAAAACAGGTTTTTGGGCTGAGAGAGTGCAGTTCTAAAATCAAAAAGGAACTATTTGCTCTTTATTAGTCCATTATTTCTAGGTCGTAGATTATAACGGTTTTTACCAAGCTCTGTCTGGTTCTGAAATAGCAGTTCAGGCTCGGTGGTGTCCAATCTCAAAGATGAAGGCACAGCTGCTTGTAAGACATCATCGTCTTCTTTCTCAGTCCCTCTCCATACTAACTCAGCTTCGCTGAACGGTGTGAACTTTGGCAACCTTTCGGTCTCGGTGTCTGCAATACCGTTGAGGATCCGCTAGTCGTACGGCAGAGGTAAAGGTACCCCATTACAGTGTACGCCGTGGATCCAATTTTTCTTCCCAAAGAACTTTACAGAGGTTCTTGCAGACCGCAACACCTGATGAGGGCCCGTCCAGCGTGGCTGGTTGTTTTTGGTCTGTTGAAAGTTTTTCACGAGAACCCAGTCACCAGGATTGATGCTGTGACCTGGGTCCACAGAGGCTGGTGACAGGTTATCGTGAACCTGTTGATGCAAGACACGCAATTTAGCCGTCAGGTCATACAAATAGTCCACCAACATAGGATAGTCAATATCACTAAATTTTGTTGGTCTCGGCACTCCCCACACATTTGCCGGTCGACCAAAGACAATTTCATACGGACTAAGTCCGATTCGGGAATGCACTGTAGTTCTAGTTGACAAAAGTGCCAACGGCAAAGCATCGGGCCATTGGAGACCAGAACTCGCCTGAATTTTGGCTAATTTTAGCTTTAAAGTGCCATTGTAACATTCCACTAATCCAGCTGATTGGGGATGATTCGCAGCATGGAATTTTTGTCTTATGCCCAAACCCTCACACACTCTCTTCATGATCTTCCCCACAAACTCACTTCCATTATCACTCCATACCATTCTTGGCAACCCAAACCTAGGGAAATATTCTTTGAGCAAGACTTTAGCTGTGGACGAGGCCGTATTGTCTTTTAGGGGGCATGCCTCTACCCATCTAGAAAAGGCACAAACAACTACAAGGACGTATTTCAGATTGTTGCATCTTTCCATGTGAATAAAATCCAATTGCAGAACCTCGAACGGATACGTCGGAGGCGCAAAGTGACCAGCCGGAGTTGGAGTTCCCTTACCTGGATTATACATCAAACACACCATACAATTCTTGACCACATTCTCAGCACTTTTAGGAATTCCAGCATTCTGCCATACTGGAGCCAACAATTTACAAATTCCTTTCGCACTAATGTGAGACAACCCATGTGCCATCGTAACCACCGCAAGCACATATGCATCCGGCAACATCCATCTTTGGTGTTCTGATAACTCAACCCAACAACCAGTCGAATCCAATCTACCCGTAGTTTCTGTCCACACACTCTTTTCATTTTCAGTGGCTTCAGCCTGGATTGATTTCACACTCTCAATTGTGTCTTCACACATTCCAGCTGCACCAATCCATCTCGCAGGGCCTGCAACGTACATTCGACTCATCACATTTCTCGCTGTTTCTTACGCAACTTCATCCGCAAACGCATTACCACGACCAACATCATCCGTAACCTTCCAGTGAGCACTACACTTCACAATCGCAACTTGCTTCTGCAAAGTGAGTGACTCCAGAAGCTCATTCACCAACTGCCCATATTGGATCTTAGTCCCATGCGATGTGAGAAATCCTCTTTCTTTCCACAAGCGTCCAAAACTGTGTGCTACACCAAACGCGTACTGGCTATCAGTATACACATTCACTCTCTTTCCCTCAGATAAAATACACGCTCTCGTTAATGCAATCAATTCTGCTGCTTGCGCCGAATTATAGCTCACTCGTGCTGTTTCAACAATCGTACATAATGTTGTCATGGCATATGCTGCAGTCGTCTCGCCATTTGGGAGCTTGTAGCATGACCCATCAACCCATAGCGTACCATCAGGATCCGCAAGAGGAGTATCTTTCAAATCGATTCTCCCCTTCGTTTCCTTCTCCGTCCTAAGAAAACAATCATGCTGTTCCTGACCATCTGTGTCCACAGAAATCGGCAACAATGTCGCTGGATTCAATACATTACACCGCTTGATGTGTATATGACTAGCCAAAAGCGTCAACTCATAGCCCGACAATCTCGCACTAGTAAGGTGCTGAGTCTTGGTTCTATTTAGCAAAGTATCCACTGCATGTGGAACCATCACAACCAACGTGTTATCCATCACCAATCCAGCAATCTGTCGGATAGAAACAGCCGCTGCTGCTGTAGCTCTTAAGCAACTTGGCCACACTCTAGCTACCGGATCTAAAGTCGACGAGAAATACGCACATGGACGCTGCTTATCACGGAATTGTTGAGTCAAAACTGACAATGCACAACCCTCTCTCTCGTGGACGTGGAGTGTAAAAGGCTTACTGTAGTCAGGAGTACCCAACACTGGAGCAGAACACAACGCATCACGCAAGTCAGAAAAACTTTTCTGACAATCGTCAGACCAAGGAAGAGGGTTCGGTATATCCTTACAAGTCAATTCCAACAGAGTTTTTGCCAACAAAGAAAAATTCAGAATCCACTGTCTACAATACGACGTGATACCCAGAAAAGCACATACCTCTCTCTGCGTACTTGGCACAGTCATTTGAGCAATCGCTTGAATTCGTTCTGGGGTCAACCTTCTTCCCTCCTTCGACAAGAGATGACCTAAGTAGGTCACCTCTTGGCGGCAATACTGCAGCTTTGAAGGTGACACTTTATGATGCAAGTCAGACAAATGCCGTAACAAAGAAAGAGTAGCTCCTTTACAAGTTTCTTCATCATCAGCAGTCACCAACAAATCGTCAACATACTGAATAAGCGCAGTGCCAGCAGGCAACACTAGAGTATCAAGCTGAGTTTTCAAAGCCTGGCTATAAATGGAAGGACTTTCGCAATAGCCTTGAGGAGCGCGTTTAAACCGGAAGCTTCGGCCTCCTAAAGAGAAGCCAAAAATATCTCTGCTCTCCTCAGCGATTGGGATACTGAAGAAAGCATTCTTCAGATCTATAACCGAAAACCAGGCAGCTGAAGCAGGAATCATAGTTAGCAAAGCAGTAATGTCTGGGACAACCGGAAACTGTGGCACAACAATTTTATTAACCTCTCGAAGGTCAATCACAAACCGGTAGACAGGTGGCTGAGAAGAGTCAGTGCCCTTCAAGACAGGCAAAACGGGACTGTTACACACATTACCTCTCGTTTCTTCAATCACACCTTTCTCAATTAAATCATAAACGATTGCTAAAAGCTCTCTTTCACCATCGCTAGTAATCCTGTATTGGGGAATAAGTGGCAATTTAACATTCGCTTTGAGTATTACAACATAAGGTGGAATCTCCAAAAGACCCACATCATTAGGACCAGTAGCCCAAAGAGTTTTAGGGAGATAGCGCAATTCCGGTGGAAGCCGATCTTTAGACAAATACATCGGAGAGATCACTTTCTTACCCAATGTAAGCTGTACTCCCGAAGGAGAACAATGTAATGTCGCATTCAATCTTTTCAACAAATCCAAACCAACAAATTCTCACCACAACCTGTCGTTAAAATGAGAGGTGCTTCCAATTCACAAGGCCCTATAGAAAGAGACAAGGGACTAGAAACTGGATTCGAACTGGGGCGCCAGAGAATCCTACCGAAACATTCGTTAAGCCAGACAAAGGTGCGAAAGGGAGTTTAGAGTGCATGATAGAACTTTTCGCTGCACCGGTATCCAAAAGGAAAGGCGCTACCACACCTGATGTAACTACTGCAACATAAGGCCCACTCTGATCTACTGGAACCAACACTACTCCCTCTCTTTGTCCATGGCTGTCCTAGCAATCATTATAGTCAGCATTCTCACTCTCAACATAATAGTCATCAGCATAGTACTGAGTCGACTGACCAGACGCAATTTTCTGTTGATCAAAACAATTCATAGAATTTTGTGGGGAAAGGAACGTTCGTTCTGAGGAAACGCACCACGTCCTCTACCCCTAAACACTTGCTGAAAACCACCACGACCTCTTGGGGCCGGCATACCGCGCTGTCATAAAACAGGGCACTCATTTTTATAATGACCTTCCTCCCTGCAATACGCACACTGATTCAAGCCCAAGGGAGGTCTTGGAGGAAAATACCCAGCCGTCTGTTGCGGTCTCTGAAACGATGGGGGTTGCTGAAACTGTGGGCGTTGCTGTGATTCTTGCTGATTCGAGCGAGGCGGATACGCCTGCTGCAAAAGAACCTTTGTCTTTAAGTCTTTTGTCTTTTTCTCTACTCTTTCTTTCTCGTCCTTATCCCTATTCTCGTAATACTGTGCAGTCGCCAATATCTGGGCTGACGAGGAAACAGCCCAAGAACTCTCAGAATCTTTCAACTTATTACACAGTTCAGGAAGTAAGTTGAAGACAAACTTATCTAAGAACAATCTTTGCTCACCTTCCGTACTCATATCCTGGCTACTATGGTCGATAAATGTCTCTTCAAATCTAGTGAAGAAGTCAGATACACTTTTGTCCTTCTTCTGCTTATATGCTGCTAACTTGTCCCAATTTACTCGTAATGCTGGCATCATTGTTTTCATAAGATCTATAATTCTGCCAGGTAGATCTGCCACTAGAGGCTCAGGCTTAGAACCACCAACTTGTCTAGCGTCCGCAGCAGCAATATTGACCCATGAGTCACCTAATTCAATTGCATGATCCTCATGACGAATCTTTGCCCATAGAGGTTGAGGTACTACATTACCCAACAGCATATCAATATCTGCCAAATTCATGATGCATGCGTCAACTGTCTGGGACAATTCTTTGTAATAGCCAGCTGAATTCTTACGGGGATCAGGTAAAGACTGTTTAAGGGCCAAAACTTCTACTCTCTTCCATGGCACATGTACCCATACACTCTGAAAATGAGGCAGAACAGGTGGTTTAGCGTTTGTGTCCCCTTCTCTCCAAACCGGGGGAACCGCTCTCATTGGATATTCTCGTACCTTTCTCTTAACTGCGGAATCAGGCTCAAACAGTCGCTGAGAAGGGAAATCGCTCCTAAACGCAAGAACCATCGCAACCGCATCCTCAATCCCGGGACCCACTATCGTCCCTTTCGCAAACTCAGACTGGACATTTAGCAACTCTACCGGGACTGAACCCAAATCATTATCTGCCCATTCCTCACGGAGGAAAGTACACATTAATCTAAACAATTTCGTTTCTAAGTTATCCAAAATTTCAGTATCAAAACTACCATATTGGGGCCATCGTAAAACCCCATCTTTTCTGGTATAGCAGACCCATACTTCATTGAACGTAATGGGGCCCACGCCGTATTTAAAATAAAGTTCATAAGTCGGCGTTCCAACTGGAGGTATTGGACATGAATCCTCCAATCGGGAGTCCTTGTTACAACCACAACAGAATATTCTCCTAATTTTGCTCAGACTAGGCATCTTCGCTCACTAATCTAGCTTCAAACTTCAAGGGATTATCTGCAACGATAGTCTCGCAAATATACGAGTCCCTCAGCTTTGGAAATTGCAATACCCAAATCAAAGACCCAAAAACGAAGTATTCAAAGAACCAAAAACAAAAGAACAACAAAGAACTGGGAGCGACCCACGTATACTTAACTAAGGTATCAGTCACTTCAACAAAAGACCCGTCTATCGTCTCGCTTTACAAAGCTGCACAAAGGGGGTCCAAGACAGGGCGGCAGTCAGGGCAGTGGTCCTTCGTAGCCGTCTAGAAAGCGGGAAACCTCGCAGAAAAGACCTTCAGTCCACGTTCGACATACCAGGGTCGATGGAGTGGAGGCCCTCTTCCGGAATTTCCTCACAAAGCTCCTCACAATCTTCAGGCTTGGACCGGTACCGCTTGAGGTCGCCCCGCGTTGGACGCCAACTGAAGAACCGGGTTATTTAGGACCCGGCGGCGCCAGGGGCACGCCCGAAGTCTTCGGGTTCACCTGTCTCAGAATTCAATACAGAGACACGGGACTCTTCGTGGTGACGTCAAAGATCGAATTTATTGACTGCAGTCAGTAACAGAAATCCTAGAAATCATCACGGTATGAGTTCTCTGGAGACTGCTCACTCTTACAAAGCAAGTCATCCCTTTTTATGCCAAAAATCACATTCCAGACAGAACACCTAATATTTACAACCTGTCCAATCACATGTATCCACACCAAAAGTATCGCATGACGGTAAAACCCACTTTTCAGTTGTCCGGCCCATGATCAATCATCGGACAAACCCAACATTCTCCTCTAGACAGCCCGAATGAACCCATAATAAAAGAGGCCACGACCCATATCATAAATAGACCATAAAGAAGGAAACAGAAACAGGTAACAGTAGGATAAGGCATATTTGTGTGTAGTAAAACTTTACGATGCCCTGCGCTCTGATTTTAGTTTTGATCAGCTAGGGGGCAAGAACTGGCTCAACAAGGTCGGCTTCAGACAACGAGGTCAGTTCACTTCGGGTCATGTAAACGTCAGCACAAACCCCAGCAAAACGACACGAGTCTTAAAGACTTGTTCAGCCGCGGTCATCGGCCTATGTGAGGGCAACCACAAAATGGCTGCCTTACACAGAATGATAACTATGTTTCGGAGCAAAATCTTCAAATAAACTGCGAATCCTTGTGTGTAACATGGCGAAAACACTCGTACCTGCCGAACTCATCAGTTATGGTTCATTGTTACCAAAATCGTAACGGAACCATGACATATTAAAACAGGGGTTCAGAACTCACGGAACCTCAGACCCTCCTTTTGCCCTTACATAGGCAAATATTTAGTCTATATCTGAGTCGATGTCAATTCTCATCATATCACCAAGATGCTGTTGAAGCATTATCCTGTTTCTCTGTGTATCTCTCGAGACAGGCAGTCTCCTGATACATGTAGAAGCACAAAGGCCACATATGGCAGGACCGCACTGTATACAAAGACAACACGAGAAAAGAACCACTAGAGCTGCACCAATGATCATCAGAAGCTTCCATCCCCAAACGGATAATAGTTCCCAAAACCATCCAGTTAACGACCAATCTCCTTTGTCCACATGTATAGACTCGGAGATCTTATGCAACTTGTAAATGGCCTCGTATACTGTCGGAACATTATCTGGGATAAAAATGCAGCAACTCGATTGGATCACTTTACATACTCCACCTCGATCTGCGAGTATGACGTCTAAAACCATACGATTCTGTAACGTCATAAGGCGATCCGCTTGAAGCTCAGCTGTCAGATTACTAAGGGCACCGGCAGTTTCGTTTATGGTGGATTCAACCACTCTCGTCAATTGTCGTAAGCCTCTACTGTTAGCCATAGGTCCCCAAAATGGCAAGAAACCCTTAAAGAAGTCTCCCACTTCCTGTCCAGCGGTATCTTCCCGATCGAAAACACCTCTGACAACTCTTGTCTTGTGGTAATCTGCAGCAGCAGTATACGTAGGAGGCAACAAGTATCCAACATAACACATTCCTGAAAAATCAGGGGGCAACCATGTATATGCTCTGTTGTGACAAACAAAATACGTGCCCTTATCTGCCAGAAACGGCGGGGAAGATTGAGACGTAAAAACATACGTCTGAGTACAAACACTCTTCCCCAGCTGAGCTCTCGGATTTTTGCCATCACCTTGCAGACAAAATTGACCTCGTTGGGGTACGACCCAAATCGGAGGTGACCTCTTTCGTTTCTGCCTTTCATTCAGACTAACACTGTATCCTGTCGTGTTCCATCCAACATAAGCCGATAACTCTTCACTGGGAATAGTCCTGTACGTATCGATATCTCTGCTCATATTCATAACTCCCTTCACCAAGGCTTGATTACTCAAGTTATCTCTCATGGAATGCAGGGGATAAACTTCCAAGGCATAAATGAACATCGTTTGAAAAGCCCATAGCGATCCATTCTGACTAAACGGTAGGATCAGATAGGAAACGACTCTATCTGTAGAATGTGGCATAAGACCACACACCCAACAATTAGTAATGTTCACTACCAACTGATGTTGGTGCAGGAGCTGTATGAATGTGTTTTGTACAAACTCTGACCTTCTAATCTGCTCGTGTTCGGGTAAGATATGAAAAGAATGCAAAGAAGTAGTAGTAGGAAAAGTCGTAGGTTGAGAAATGGGTGCAGAAGTTAATTGAGTTGAAAAGACAATCCAACCCACCAAAGTGAACGTCATGCTAAAAAACATCAGAATACATGTAATCAGAAAGTACTTGTTATGCATTATTTTACATAGTTTCATCTTAAAGTTCATTTTCTCAGCAGCTCTCTCGACCCCAAAAAACTCCATCCTCTAACTGGGCTGTTCGCGGCGGTTGGTTTTCTTCTGCTCAGGAGTGCGTCTGTCAGCCCAGGGAACGCCCTAAGACCAACCAGGACAATCGACCTTGTGTCTACACGGCTGCAATCCCAAGTCTTTACACCGCGACCCTACAGCTGAACCCAGATGGCGGTTGGAAAAAAAGGAAAAAGAAAAAAGATCAAAACAGTTTTTTTGGCTGAGAGAGTGCAGTTCTAAAATCAAAAAGGAATTATTTGCTCTTTATTAGTCCATTATTTCTAAGTCATAGATTATAACGGTTTTTACCAAGTTCTGTCTGGTTCTGAAATAGCAGTTCAGGCTCGGTGGTGTCCAATCTCAAAGATGAAGGCACAGCTGCTTGTAGGACATCATCGTCTTCTTTCTCAGTCCCTCTCCATACTAACTCAGCGTCGCTGCACGGTGTGAACTTTGGCAACCTTTCGGTCTCGGTGTCTGCAATACCGTCGAGGATCCGCTGGTCGTACGGCAGAGGTAAAGGTACATTCTCTTACAGTGTACGCCGTGGATCCAATTTTTCTTCCCAAAGACCTTTACAGAGGTTCTTGTAGACAGCAACACCTGATGAGGGCCCGTCCAGCGGGGCTGGTCGTTTTTGGTCCGTTGAAAGTTTTTCACGAGAACCCAGTCACCAGGATTGATGGTGTGACCTGGGTACACAGAGGCTGGTGACAGGTTATCGTGAACCTGTTGATGCAAGACACGCAATTTAGCCGTCAGGTCATGCAAATAGTCCACCAACACAGGATAGTCAATATCACTAAATGTTGTTGGTCTCGGCACTCCCCACACATTTGCCGGTCGACCAAAGACAATTTCATACGGACTAAGTCCGATTCGGGAATGCACTGTAGTTCTAGTTGACAAAAGTGCCAACGGCAAAGCATCGGGCAATTGGAGACCAGAACTCGCCTGAATTTTGGCTAATTTTAGCTTCAAAGTGCCATTGTAACATTCCACTAATCCAGCTGATTGGGGATGATTCGCAGCATGGAATTTTTGTCTTATGCCCAAACCCTCACACACTCTCTTCATGATCTTCCCCACGAACTCACTTCCATTATCACTCCATACCATTCTTGGCAACCCAAACCTAGGGAAATATTCTTTGACCAAGACTTTATCTGTGGACGAGGCCGTATTGTCTTTTAGGGGTCTGCCTCTACCCATCTAGAAAAGGCACAAACAACTACAAGGACGTATTTCAGATTGTTGCATCTTTCCATGTGGATAAAATCCAATTGCAGAACCCCGAATGGATACGTCGTAGGCGCAAAGTGACCAGCCGGAGTTAGAGTCCCCTTACCTGGATTATACATCAAACACACCCTACAATTCTTGACCACATTCTCAGCACATTTAGGAATTCCAGCATTCTGCCATACTGGAGCCAACAATTTACAAATTCCTTTCGCACTAATGTGAGACAACCCATGTGCCATCGTAACCACCGCAAGCACATATGCATCCGGCAACATCCATCTTTGGTGTTCTGATAACTCAACCCAACAACCAGTCGAATCCAATCTACCCGTAGTTTCTCTCCACGCACTCTTTTCATTTTCAGTGGCTTCAGCCTGGATTGATTTCACACTCTCAATTGTGTCTTCAAACTTTCCAGCTGCACCAATCCATCTCGCAGGGCCTGCAACGTACATTCGACTCATCACATTTCTCGCTGTTTCTTTCGCTACTTCATCCGCAAACGCATTACCACGACCAACATCATCCGTAACCTTCCGGTGAGCACTACACTTCACAATCGCAACTTGCTTCGGCAAAGTAAGTGACTCCAGAAGCTCATTCACCAACTGCCCATGTTGGATCTTAGTCCCATGCGATGTCAGAAATCCTCTTTCTTTCCACAAGCGTCCAAAACTGTGTGCTACACCAAACGCGTACTGGCTATCAGTATACACATTCACTCTCTTTCCCTCAGATAAAATACACGCTCTCGTTAATGCAATCAATTCTGCTGCTTGCGCCGAATTATAGCTCACTCGTGCTGTTTCAACAATCGTACATAATGTCGTCACGGCATATGCTGCGGTCGTATCGCCATTTGGGAGCTTGTATTATTATTATTATTATTCTGAGTTTTGTATAGCGCCTGGTTACCAAATAGGCATCCCAGCGCTCGCCAGATAATAACGCTACCAAAGAATAATGCAGGGTTAAACAGAAAACAGGAACGTCTTTAAAAGTTTGCGGAACCGGAGAAGACTAGCTTCCGAGCGAAGTTGTAGGGGCAGTGAATTCCACAAAGTGGCCACATTTATCGAAAACCTTCTGCCACCGGTTCTAGCCCTCTTCACCCTCCCGACCTGAAGAAGATGTTGATGGTCGGAGCGAAGAGAGCGAGAGGCCTTGTAAGGCTGAACCATCTCCCCCAGAATAGGTGGGCCTACCCCATGCAGAACTTTATGGGCTATACAGAGTGATTTGAATTTCACCCTGTCCCTAATAGGGAGCCAATGCAGAGCCCTCAGCGCCGGGCGAGCAGACTGGCGCCTGGGGAGACCCGTCAAGAGCCTGGCGGCCGCATTCTGCACTTCCTGCAGTTTGTTCAGGGTAGATTCGGGTGCACCCAGGAATAACGCGTTGCTGAAATCCAGCCGCGAGATGATCAATCCCTGGATGAGGAGCCTCCTAGCGGACGCTGGGAGCAAAGGTAAGATCTTCCGGGCTGAGCGGAGCAGGCCAAAACACACGCCAGCAGTCTTTTTAGCATGAGTTTTAAACGAGAGGCCCTGCTCCAGCCACACCCCCAAGCTCTTGATCTCCTGCTTGGGGGTGGGTACCGGGCCCAGACAGTCAGGCCAGCTGACCCATCAACACATAGCGTACCATCAGGATCCGCAAGAGGAGTATCTTTCAAATTGATTCTCCCCTTCGTTTCCTCCTCCGTCCTAAGAAAACAATCATGCTGTTCCTGACCATCTGTGTCCACAGAAATCGGCAACAATGTCGCTGGATTCAATACATTACACCGCTTGATGTGTATATGACTAGCCAAAAGCGTCAACTCATAGCCCGACAATCTCGCACTAGTAAGGTGCTGAGTCTTGGTTCTATTTAACAAAGTATCCACTGCATGTGGAACCATCGCAACCAACGTGTTATCCATCACCAATAATAATAATAATAAGGCATTTATAAAGCGCCTGGCTGCACAAAACTGTGTGTCCCCGCGCTTACTGCTAATACAATACAGAAATGCAGAGGAGCTATGGCAAAGGAGCTCAGAGTGAGATTACATGTTTACCAATCCAGCAGACTGTCGGATAGAAACAGCCGCTGCCGCTGTAGCTCTTAAGCAACTTGGCAACGCTCTAGCTACCGGATCTAAAGTTGACGAGAAATACGCACATGGACGCTGCTTATCACCGAATTGTTGAGTCAAAACTGACAATGCACAACCCTCTCTCTCGTGGATGTAGAGTGTAAAAGGCTTACTGTAGTCCGGAGTACCCAACACTAGAGCAGAACACAACGCATCACGCAATTCAGAAAAACTTTTCTGACAATCGTCAGACCAAGGAGGAGGGTTCGGTATATCCTTACAAGTCAATTCCAACAGAGGTTTTGCCAACAAAGAAAAATTCGGAATCCACTGTCTACAATACGACGTGATACCCAGAAAAGCATGTTCCTCTCTCTGCGTACTTGGCACAGTCATTTGAGCAATCACTTAAATTCGTTCTGGGGTCAACCTTCTTCCCTCCTTTGACAAGAGATGACCTAAGTAGGTCACCTCTTGGCGGCAATACTGCAACTTTGAAGGTGACACTTTACGATGCAAGTCAGACAAATGCCGTAACAAAGAAAGAGTAGCTCCTTTACAAGTTTCTTCATCATCAGCAGTCCCCAACAAATCGTCAACATACTGAATAAGCGCAGTACCAGCAAACAACACTAGAGTATCAAGCTGAGTTTTCAAAGCCTGGCTAAAAATGGAAGGACTTTCGCAATAGCCTTGAGGAGCGCGTTTAAACCGGAAGCTTCGGCCTCCTAAAGAGAAGCCAAAAATATCTCTGCTCTCCTCAGCGATTGGGATACTGAAGAAAGCATTCTTCAGATCTATAACCGAAAACCAGGCAGCTGAAGCAGGAATCATAGTCAGCAAAGCAGTAATGTCTGGGACAACCGGAAACTGTGGCACGACAATTTTATTAACCTCTTGAAGGTCAATCACAAGCCTGTAGACAGGTGGCTGAGAAGAGTCAGTGCGCTTCAAGACAGGCAAAAGTGGACTGTTAAACACATTACCTCTTGTTTCTTCAATCACACCTTTCTCAATTAAATCATAAATGATTGCTAAAAGCGCTCTTTCACCATCGCTAGAAATCCTGTATTGGGGAATACGTGGCAATTTAACATTCACTTTGAGTGTTACAACATAAGGTGGAATCTCCAAAAGACCCACATCATTAGGACCAGTAGCCCAAAGAGTTTTAGGGAGAGAGCGCAATTCCGGTGGAAGCCGATCTTTAGACAAATACATCGGAGAGATCACTTTATTACCCAATGTAAGCTGTACTCCCGAAGGAGAACAATGTAATGCCGCATTCAATCTTTTCAACAAATCCAAACCCAACAAATTCTCACCACAACCTGTCGTTAAAATGAGAGGTGCTTCCAATTCACAAGGCCCTATAGAAAGAGACAAGGGACTAGAAACCGGATTACGAACTGGGGCGCCAGAGAATCCTACCGAAACATACGTTAAGCCAGACAAAGGTGCGCCAGGGAGTTTAGAGTGCATGATAGAACTTTTCGCTGCACCGGTATCCAAAAGGAAAGGCGCTACCACACCTGATGTAACTACTGCAACATAAGGCCCACTCTGATCTACTGGAACCGACACTACTCCCTCTCTTTGTCCATGGCTGTCCTAGCAATCATTATAGTCAGCATTCTCACTCTCAACATAATAGTCATCAGCATAGTACTGAGTCGACTGACCAGACACAATTTTCTGTTGATCAAAACAATTCATAGAATTTTGTGGGGGAAAGGAAATTTCGTTCTGAGGAAATTCACCACGTCCTCTACCCCTAAACACTTGCTGAAAACCACCACGACCTCTTGGGGCCGGCATACCACTTGCGCGCTGTCGTAAAACAGGGCACTCATTTTTATAATGACCTTCCTCCCTGCAATACGCACACTGATTCAAGCCCAAGGGAGGTCTTGGAGGAAAATACCCAGCTGTCTGTTGCGGTCTCTGAAACGATGGGGGTTGCTGAAACTGTGGGCGTTGCTTTGATTCTTGCAGATTCGAGCGAGGCGGATACGCCTGCTGCAAAAGAACCTTTGTCTTTAAGTCTTTTGTCTTTTTCTCTACTCTTTCTTTCTCGTCCTTATCCCTATTCTCGTAATACTGTGCAGTCGCCAATATCTGGGCCGACGAGGAAACAGCCCAAGAACTCTCAGAATCTTTCAACTTATTACACAGTTCAGGAAGTAAGTTGAAGACAAACTTATCTACGAACAATCTTTGCCCACCTTCCGTACTCATATCCTGGCCACTATGGTCGATAAATGTCTCTTCAAATCTAGTGAAGAAGTCAGATACACTTTCTTCCTTCTTCTGCTTACATGCTGCTAACTTGTCCCAATTTACTCGTAACGCTGGCATCATTGTTTTCATAAGATCTATAATTCTGTCAGGTAGATCTGCCACTAGAGGCTCAGGCTTAGAACCACCAACTTGTCTAGCGTCCACAACAGCAATATTGACCCATGAGTCACCTAATTAAATTGCATGATCCTCATGACGAATCTTTGCCCATAGAGGTTGAGGTACTACATTACCCAACAGCATATCAATATCTGCCAAATTCATGATGCATGCGTCAACTGTCTGGGACAACTCTTTGTAATAGCCAGCTGGATTCTTACGGGGATCAGGTAAAGACTGTTTAAGGGCCAAAACTTCTACTCTCTTCCATGGCACATGTACCCATACTCTCTGAAAATGAGGCAGAACAGGCGGATAAGCGTTTGCGTCCCCTTTTCTCCAAACTGGGGGAACCTCTCTCATTGGATATTGTCGTACCTTTCTCCTAACTGCGGAATCAGGCTCAAACAGTCGCTGAGAAGGGAAATCGCTCCTAAACGCAAGAACCATCGCAACCGCATCCTCAATCCCGGGACCCACTATCGTCCCTTTCGCAAACTCAGACTGGACATTTAGCAACTCTACTGGGACTGAACCCAAATCATTATCTGCCCATTCCTCACGGGGGAAAGTACACATTACATCAAACACATATCTCGGTTTGGGTGCTTCCCACTGCAGGAAGACATCCATAACTGACTCTAAATTATACCTCGAAACATTCTAAATCCACCTGCGAACCAGGAGATCCAACACTGTCCGCTCTTCGGGACTAGGTAACTGACTACGCAGTTTTTTATGCGCAGAAACGGGGGTCATACTCGACGACCCAAAGAAAGGAGACAAAAGACCGGTAACAGTTTTGGTCATTCTTTGTCGAGCAGAAGGGGAAGCTGTCATAAGGACGGGAGACAAAGTATTTTGAGGTGATAGAAACGTAGCAGTAGTAGGAAGAGAAATCGAAGGTACAGGAGAGTAGGACGAAGAAGTTTGAGGGAGAACTGATAGCAGAGTCGGCGGCCCCAGAGGAGGCTGCACCGGAGGAGGAGAAACTAACTGAGGAGGGGCTGGCAGTTGAGCAGGACCAGGGGGTGGAACTTCTGGAGGTAGAACTACTGGAGGTGGAAGAGGTGCCGTAGCGTTCTGTGCATAAGGGGGTGGTACCCTCAATAGATGCAACATTAAAGGGTCCTTTTCAGGGTCCTGTGTTGCCTTCTCAAGAATAGGTGGCAATGCTGGGTAACATTTATCAATAGCCATATTATGTTGCCTATCGGATACCTCAATTGCTCTATCTTCCTTGTCGTCTTTAAACTGTCTGGCAGCTTGCATTATCGACAACCCCTTTTCTCTCTTATCTTTTTTAGCTTGTTTGATTTCTCATTGTCTGGCTTCTTTACGCCAAAGGCGAAAGGAGTCAAACATTGCCGGCCGGGCTTTCTTTCTAACCAATTTCGTTTCTAAGTTATCCAAAATCTCAGTATCAAAACTACCATATTGGGGCCATCGTAAAACCCCATCTTTTCTGGTATAGCAGACCCATACTTCATTGAACGTAATGGGGCCCATGCCGTGTTTAGAATAAAGTTCATAAGTCGGCGTTCCAACTGGAGGTATCGGACATGAATCCTCCAATCGGGAGTCCTTGTTACAACCACAACAGAATATTCTCCTAATTTTGCTAAGACTAGGCATCTTCGCTTACTAATCTAGCTTCAAACTTCAAGGGATTATCTGCAATGATAGTCTCGCAAATATACGAGTCCCTCGGCTTTGAAAATTGCAATACCCAAATCAAAGACCCAAAAACTAAGTATTCAAAGAACCAAATACAAAAGAACAACAAAGAACTGGGAGCGACCCACGTATACTTAACTAAGGTATCAGTCACGTCACCAGAAGACCCGTCTATCGTCTCGCTTTACAAAGCTGCACAAAGGGGGTCCAAGACAGGGCGGCAGTCAGGGCAGCGGTCCTTCGTAGCCGTCTAGAAAGCGGGAAACCTCGCAGAAAAGACCTTCAGTCCACGTTCGACATACCGGGGTCGATGGAGTGGGGGCCCTCTTCCGGAATTTTCTCACGAAGCTCCTCACAATCTTCAGGATTGGACCGGTACCGCTTGATGTCGCCCCGCGTTGGACGCCAACTGAAGAACCGGGTTATTTATGACCCGGCGGCGCCAGGGGCACGCCCGAAGTCTTCGGGTTCACCTGTCTCAAAATTCAATACAGAGACACGGGACTCTTCGTGGTGACGTCAAAGATCGAATTTATTGACTGCAGCCAGTAACAGAAATCCTAGAAATCATCACGGTATGAGTTCTCAGGAGACTGCTCACTCTTACAAAGCAAGTCATCCCTTTTTATGCCAAAAATCACATTCCAGACAGAACACCTAATATTTACAAACTGTCCAATCACATGTATCCACACCAAAAGTATCGCATGACGGTAAAACCCACTTTTCAGTTGTCCGGCCAATAATCAATCATCGGACAAACCCAACATTCTCCTCTAGACAGCCCAAATAAATGAACCCATAATAAAAGAGGCCACGACCCATATCATAAATAGACTATAAAGAAAGAAACAGAAACAGGTAACAGTAGGATAAGGCATATTTGTGTGTAGTAAAACTTTACGATGCCCTGCGCTCTGATTTCAGTTTTGATCAGCTAGGGGGCAAGAACTGGCTCAACAAGGTCGGCTTCAGGCAACGAGGTCAGTTCACTTCGGGTCATGTAAAAGTCAGCACAAACCCCAGCAAAACGACACAAGTCTTAAAGACTTGTTCAGCCGTGGTCATCGGCCTATGTGAGGGCAACCACAAAATGGCTGCCTTACACAGAATGATAACTATGGTTCGGAGCAGAATCTTCAAATAAACTGCGAATCCTTGTGTGTAACATGGCGAAAACACTCGCACTTGCCGAACTCATCAGTTACGGTTCATTGTTACCAAAATCTTAACGGAACCATGACATTTTAAAACATGGGTTCAGAATTCACGGAACCTCAGGATGGCCACGTCGCCTTCTAATGCCTCTGTTCTAGAGCATACATCGTCTAATTTACTTTCTAAGGAGGTACATTTCTCGGCTATCTCCCTCTGATTTCTCTCCGAGATCTCAAATTTAGAAAGCAATTTAGCTAAAAGATCCTCGTGTAGGGATCTACATAAACTCTCCACACTGTTACCCTCATGTTCTTTGTGTTGTTGCATTTCCAAAGAACCTACTACTGGAGGATTATTAGTAGGAGAAGCCTGAGGTAGGGGGTTAAGCTCTGGAGACAACTCTAATACCGGCTGGGGGCTAAGACCTCTCTCTGTATTCCCATCTACTTCCGAAGCCGGTAAAAGATCTCCCAAACCCAAGTCTGTGTCATGTTCAAGTAATAGGGGGGCATAGCTGATCTGTAATATAACCGACCCCTTGGGTTGGGAGGAAAGAGGAGACTTCTGCACTGCTGGTTGAGTTTCCGTCATCTTTCCACCCCTATCTGAGACGGACATCGCTTTCTCCATTATTTTGAAATACGTTTTTAGAGAGGGAGCAGGTTTTGATATCGTGGAACTTATTTTGGTTCTGTTTTCCTCCCCTGTTTTACTTCTCTCCCTTCTCTCTCTCTTTTTCTGGCGTGGAGTGAGAGGGACCAATTGATTAGTGGTTTGACTAAATGTGGATAATAAGCGCTCTTTCTCTGGCTGTGAACGAAGGAGATATCCATTCCTTACTACTGGGGGGCTAACTGAGCTAATTGTGCTAGTAAAGCCAGTTGGACTCCCTCACCTGTGTTCTTTTCTCCCTCCTTAATGAATCTTACCCCTCTCTGATCCTTCTTCCCACTAGGCAGCTCCACCTGTGTGTTGGGGGGGCCCGGTCCAGATGAAATGTCCATTCCCTTGCAAACTTCTCGCTCTGCTAAGACAGAACACCCTTCTGTCTCGGTTACTAGTGATACTCCGAAATTAAGACTGCGAACGATATCAAACACACAGGGTAGGTCCACCCCCCATCGACCCACTTCAGAACGATACCGGCTCACCGCTGTTACTGCCGGTCGAGGATAGGTCTTTGCTGCTGCTGCTTTAATTTTACGCCACGATTTGGCCCGGGTTGCCCCCCATACACCTCTTCCTCTCTCCACCTCCGCCACGGGTCTCGTCATCTGTGCAGCACCGGCGTCACAGCGTTTCAGTGCCTCTGTCTCGCTTGAACGTCTTGGGGTCCTAGTGCACGGCTGTCATCTGCGAAACTCGGCATCGGAAGGAGTCGGAGAGGAAAATCCGGTTAGTACAGTGAATTCTCTCATTTAAAATAACAATTTCCACATAATCTCACCGCATGAGGATGATTTTGAGTAGTTTAAGGCGGGTTTAGGCACTCAATGAAACTCCGGCATCGCCAAGACGGGACGGAGCGCTCGCGGCCGGCGTCAGCCCGCCGCCATGTTCCTCCCTCTAGTCCTATCGCCTCCAGGATTGTTACGGTCTTTTTCCTGGCTTATGCTAACAAGATTTCGGATAAACCTCAACACCATCTTGTTTAAAATGGATGTCACATTCACCGTTTATTATTTCTGCTGAACTTGGTCAAACAAGTCATGTTTATTTACTACTGAATGACACTGTTCACAAAGAAAACTCTCTCGAATAGGCTCACTAATGTAACATGTTTCCAAGGATCCCTGCTGACGTGCAGCATTGCATACATTCGCAATGGTTCACTATTGTTTTGTAACTAGTTTGTTCTGATAACTACTGATTACATTAGGTCAGAGGGGGCTGAATCAATATTCATGTAGTGTGTTAACACTGAGACGATTGGGCTGTAGGTCGATTTCAAATTCATTATTCTCATTTGTTGAAATGTATTTCTTTGGTCACACCACCATGATTTCGTACTTTTAAAACTATTCCATGGGGAGATTTCCTATATGAGCCCTTGATTTAGGCAGTAAGCCAGAGACCATTCCTGCACTTTATTCATTTAAATGTGATATAATGCTACTGCAGTCAACTATTTCTCCATTGTATCTGTTGAAGTCTCGTAAAACATCATCATACATTTTCTAATTCCACCATAGAGCTCAATTATTGAGTCAGTTCTTTCTTATTTGACTGCATTTGTGATATGCTGATTTTGTACCCTGTCTTTGGACACATTGTCGTAAAATTGACGCTAACACCATCTCCATCCACGACTAGTGGACGTGCCTTTGGGGTGTAAACCGCATACAATGTTATGCTTTGCCAACATGCATTTCTGGATGTTGGAGCACTTACTTTTAAAAAGTAATCGCTCAGCTGTTAGTTCAATATCCACCAGGCTTTGCATTTTCCAGTTTCTACTTGCGAATAAGATGGAAAAGAAGAATAAGCAATTTCTGGAAGAATGTCTTTCCATGTTTGGATGAGTGAGTTGCGAACCATTTAATTTCGTGTCCCCCACTTGTGGGCCAGCTGCGATGGGCTGGTAAGAGTCTGTTCTAAAGTTATTGGGTTGGATTAAAGTAAAAGATGCTGTGGTCCTTCCAACAGGCACTGATGGACCCAAAAGTTCTTATGGAGTTGTGCTGTTTTTCATAGGGCATTTAAACAGGGGTTTAGGGTCTTGTTTTGCGTTTGACAGATGGGATACTATTTTGCAAAGGTCATGGATATCCTGTCCGTCTTATTTCAAGTGTATTGAAGCTGATACCACTTGCAGTATCACAGTCAGGATGTCTGCCACTGTTAGAAATGGGTAGCGTGGTGCAGAGCGGGCGGGACAAACTCCGGAGAAAATGTGCAAAACATCCACGCAGCACACACAGGCGACAAACAAGGCACACTACAAAAAGAGACCACATCGGTTTAGGTGAAAAATAGCATATATATTATGCAAAACATGTTAGGATATCACCACAGGTATGAACACCGTGCCAACTGGCACCAGGTAACCATTTACACAAGAGGACTATTTACAGGGCAGGTCCAATCGGGCCTCTCCCAGAACCATCCTGAGTCCACGAATAAATGTACAGTCCGTCAATAAGTGTATCACAGCTGGCAGCCACTGGCAAGGCCTGACACGTGGCATAGATCACATTTGCATACAGCGTGGGTAGGAGGCATAAATCAAGTAGGCCTAAACATACAGCATGGAGGAGGAACATTAGGCATTAACCTCATTAGCAAGAATCAATATCCCAAGGACTAAAGCATATTGGTATGAGGCATTAACCATGAGCCTAGAATAACACATCAGGTCAGCATATAAACACATCATGCGCAAGTCTGGAAGGAAAACATTAGGCACATGACCCATGATCACGGAGGCATACATATATTTGCATAAGCCATGGTAACCTCATGTTAAACATGCACATTGGCATCATCATAAGCATAAAAGCAGTAACATATGAGAGCAGGCGAAATCTAAAACATCCTATTAGGCATCTCATTCGCATAACCAACCTTCACAGTGGGCATAACCCTAAAACATCATGGTAGTACCGTAGAGCGAAAGTTGCATGAGCCATCTCAATATGCATAAACAACATGAATAACCCATGAGGCAGGAAAGCTTTAAGGGAAAAACATTAGGCATCCACCTGTGGGCATAAACATAATAGGCATGAAGCATTAGACATAAAAAGTAGCGCATCCTCACAATAGCCTAAACCTGCGTCCGGGGCCTCTCATTAGCAAGGAAACCTTAGGCAGGAAAACATCACTGTATGACACTAGTATGAAGCACCCTACGCATTATGCACCAAACCATCAGGGTAAACCTTAGGGGGAAAAGAATTGTCAGCATAACTGCATTAGCATGAACCCCTTAGTGCAGGCATAGCCTTAGCATGAATCACAGGTGCATACATCATAAGAGGCAATAGGCCTCACACGCATAAAGTACAGGATGCCCCAAACGTCGCAACTGCCCACTGTCCAGCGGTGCAGTTGTGAAGAGTTCAGTCAGTTCTGCCCAATACTGGGAACGTGAGTGCCCCTCCTCTGGGACCCTCAAATGAACAATGCCCCCAGACGGCGCAGCTGTGGGAGATGAGGTCCTCCCTGAGTCACTGGCCAGTTAGTGTCCCCTCAGGGACTCGGCAATTGAAGAAGTGCTCCCGATGCTATGCCTCGCTTGGTGCAGTGGCCCGCAACTGCGGCGTCGCTGGGGAAGGGGGCCCAACACTGGAACTGCTGGTTTCCCCCGGGGCCCTAGGCAGCGACAATGTGCCTCGGCCGGCCCCCCCACACTCTCGGGTGCAGCCCCACTCACCGGGACTCCTCACGCTGCTCCGGGCTCTTCTCTCAGCAGGCAGGGCTCTCTTGCTTTGTAGCTTGCTTCTGCATGCGTCCTCCGCACTTCACCCGGGCCCCCTCCTGGGACCCGGGGCTTCTACGCGAGGGAGCGAGAACTTCAGTAAAGAATGTGCGAACGATCAGTTCGTATGACATCCTTATTGATGTATTTATGTCCATCCTTACGTCAATCCCGGCACCCTTCAGGTATAAATAATACCGACATTGCCTTAAGCAAACACACGAGGTGGTGACAAGATTGGAGCACCGAGACTTGCCGAGGAGCCCAGCTGACAGCGAAGCCCACAGACGCTGCCCCTCCTTTCTGACGCGCTGAGAGAGAGAGAGAGACGCTG